>NC_137788.1:59709819-62291190 GCF_963383645.1 Muscardinus avellanarius
GATAAAGTAAGGAAAAAATTATGCTGTGCCAGAAGTGCAGCAATCACAAGCTGTTGGTTTGTGAATGGCTCACCTGGCTCTGGATGATGGAGACTGGAGCTATCGTTCATTGCAGGCCATGGCATGCCCTGTGATGCTGCCCAGAACTCAGACACCTACTCTGATGAGATGTAGGACCATCTTTCACCCTGGGTATCATTACATTTAGAATAGAGAATTAAAACCGGGCGTGGTGGCGCACGCTTGTAATCCCCACGCTTGGGAGGCTGAGACAGGAGGATCGCACGGGTTCGAAGCCAGCCTCAGCTACTTAGTGAGGCTCTCAGCAACTTAGTGAGACCCTGTTTCCAAATAAAATATAAAAAAGGTCGGGGAGTATAGCCCAGAGGTAGAAAGCCCCCTGGGTTCCACCCCCAGTACCACCACCAAAAAAAAAAAAAAAAGAGAATTACTTTCTTATTTATTGTTGATTTTTTCTATTGGAAGACAAGCTTCTTGATGGCACATGGATAATCTTTACTCCTAGTTTTTCCTCTCTGGAACATCTGATATTTCTCTGTCAGTATGCAGACTGCCAGCTATGAAACTGATAAGATGATTCATCTAAGTCTGAAATTTTTTGTTTGTTTCTAGAATGTCACTGCATTCCTGGATGGTAGCTAATAATAATGCAGTGGCATTTCACCTGTTGGGAATTCTGTAGTTGGTTTATTTTAGCTCAACAAATATTTTCTGAGTACCTACTTTCTTATAGGTATTGTGCTGGGGGCTGGGATATAACAGTAAATAAGGTAGGCATGTTCAGGACTCCAGTAGACCCTGTATTCTGATGGGGAGGACACAGATTAAATAAGTGATTGTAAGTTAGCAATTCAAGATCAGCTATGAGAGCATATTCTAGGTTATCTGATGTGATCTAGGAGTCAGAGATGGTCTTCCTGAAGAAGCGATGCTTTAGCTAAAATGTGAAGGTTAGGGAGGAATTAGCTAGGTTGAGTGCAATGTGCCAGGGTGATGATACATCTCCTATTTAGATGAATTGTAAGTGAACAGATCTACAGGTTTGAAAAGGCACCTATGTTTGACAAACTGGGAGTAGTTGATATAGTTGGATAAGAGAGAGTACAAGGGAAAATGATAATTAATGAGGCTAGTGTGTTAAGATGTGGCCAGACAGTTAAATATATTATGTATTAAATATATTATGGATTTGGGGTATTATCATATGGGTGAGTAGAAATAACTGAAGAATTTTGACAATCATATTGCTTTTCAAAAAAAATTACTATAGCCGGGCACACTGGCACATCCTCATAATCCTAGTACTCAGGCGGCTGAGACAGGAGGATCGCAGATTAGCAGCCAGCCTCAGCTATTTAGCAAGGCCCTCTTCAATTTAGTGAGAACTTGTTTAAAAATAAAATTAAATACGGCTCGGTGGAAGTGTTATAGTTCAGAGCTAAAACACCACTGGGTTCATACCCCCTCCACACACACAAAGAAAAGCAAAGCAAAAAGCAAAGCTGATTAGTCAGAATTAGCAACTCAAAACATGCAGTGCATTTTAGAAAAAAAGTTCATATCAAAAATCTTTCATGTAAAGGGGGTTCATTATTAGAAGAATGAACTAGTTCAAACAATAATATATCAAAGAACTAGTTCAATCTGTAATAATTTGAGATAAAGTCACTTAGCACAATATGGAGGCTTTTCCTTTGTCTATCATAGAAGAAAGAATGAAATGTGTTTTATAGTTTTCCTAGTCCTATTGTTATGCTAATGGTAATTTAATGTTTTTTTTCCCAAAAAATTATACTTAAAATTCGTGGTATACAGGCATATTTTAATAATTTGGGTTCTTAGTGCTTAATCGGGGGGAAATTAAGTTTAATAAGGTAGACATAATTTGGTAGTTTGGTACCTATATTTATATATTCTTGATACTGAGGATTGAACCCAGGGGCATTCTACCTCTGAGCTGCACCCTCTGCCCTTTTTACTTTTTGTTTTGAAACAGGGTCTCTCTTAGTTATTGAGAGTCGGGATGTATTGCTTAGGTTGTCCTCATATCTGTGATCCCCCTGTCTCAGACTCCCAAGTACTGGGATTACAGGCATGTGCTACCAAGCCCAGATGATTTTGTTTGTTTATTATTTATTTATTTATTTATTTATTTATTTATTTATTTATTTATTGTGGTACTGGGGTTCCTGGAAACCTTTCTACCTCTGGGCTATACTCCCAGACCTATTTTTATATTTTTATTAGGAAATAGGGTCTCTTAAGCCAACATGAGGATTATAAGCATGCGCCACCACACCCGGCTGATTTGTTTTTTAAATAGATTGCTTGATTAAGTGATTAATCATTTCCACTAGAAATTGAGGTGCATTTATGTTAAGTATAGGTGAATATAAAATGTGGTAGCAAAAGTTAAAGCTTAGTGATAAGGGAATAATTGTGCATTTTATAAAGATATATGATATAAGTAAATTGTAACTTAATCAAGTAGAGAGTAATGAGCTGCATCATAAGTCTGATACCTTGCAAACTGATGCTGGATTCATGGGATTCGATGACCCCTATTTACATGTGGTCTTTGCTTCCAAACTCTGTTAGTACATTCTAAATACTCAGGTAAAAGAAAATATTAGGTGGAAAAGTTGAAGAACTTGTGGTTTTCTAGTCCCAGGGTCCGGTAGAATTAGGGAAATAATGGCAGAAAAAAATCTTAGAAATTATAAGTTATAATCTGGCCTTAGAAACGGTTTCTTTTAAAGAGTATGATGCAGTAGTGTGTAGCAGGTAGGAAAAGGGGAAAAAAAGAAAGGGGAGGGGAGGAGAAATTAAGACACCAATAGAAGCAGCATTTTAGCTCAATGTGGAGGAGCCCTGGAACTGGTGGTTCTGTGTAAAAACTCTGGAGCCAGATTGTGTTGGCTCAAATTCTAGCTAAGAACATTGTATGAAGTGAGTTTGTGTTAAGGATACCATTTTAAGTGTGTGTGTGTGTGTGTGTGTGTGTGTGTGTGTGTGTGTGTAGTGGTGGAGGTGGTGAGAAGGGCTGGTAGTCAAGGGATTTGTGATCTACTTTCAATGGTTTCCCAAGCAACCTTCATGAGAATACAAAAAGCTACTTTGAGTAACAAAAGTGACCTTCTTTGTCATAAGCCTCTAATTTATTTATTCCTTAAATCTTTTTTTCCTCAGTTTTTATTTTTAAATTACAAATTGACAAGTCATAGCTGTAGACATGCTTCTTAAGGTTTTTATTTAATTTTTGCTTTACTGAAAATGGATCCATTTATTACTCTCATAACTAACAGTTATATTATTTGAGTCAGTACTTGGCATTTGAATCCTTCTGACAGATCTACCAAAGATGTCTATATATGTCATCTCACATCTCTTACCACAGTCTTGGAAGGCTGATGTGGCAGATATTATTATCCCAGCACTGCAGTCAAGCTGCGAATCAGAGCATTCCTATCAGTGGTTCACATCAGATTACACAGTATGGGAGGAGCAGAAGAGTGCCAGGCTCAGGGTTCCTGACTATTTCTCCTCCACACTCTGCTGCCTGGTTTACTTTCAAGAGAGATGAAATCACAAACATGAGTGCATTTCAGCTTCTCCTAGAGCTCTCTCACCTGGACTGTGTCTTCACCTTTCTTTTAGTTTTAACTTAGATTCAGTGGAGAATTCACATGCAGTGAAGTATTCTTGATGGATTTTGAAATCAAATTGGTTTGAGTTCTAATCTCTCCTCCACTACTTCTTAGATAAATATATTTGGGGAAATTACCTACATTTCCTGAACTTTAGTTTACTCATTTAAAAAGTTTACTGTGACAACTATGTGTTGAAACTAGCCAAGCTCTTTATAAATAGAGTAGTTATTAGAACTAAGAAGTAGATGACCATCTCAGATAATGTTTAGGCATTCCATCTGATATCAAAAGATCTTACAGGGTGTTTATATACAATGAGTAAAATTCCATTGAAATCAATAAGTATGTATTAACAAAAACTTACCATGTGTCCCAAAATGTGATATACAAGCTCCTTGGTAGGAAGCCCCTGTATCTCTATCCCTTGAGATTTCCAGGGGGATATAGTTTATCAGTTAAATAAATGTGATTATCGAGACCCTGGTTGTCTGGCAGTGTATCAAGAATAATATAAAGGTGATTAAGATTTGGCCTTGGCCCAGAATAGGCAAAGTGGTTCTCAGCAACAAAAACCACGCAGGAGGAATCACAATACCTGACTTTAAACTACACTACAAAGCCATTGTAATAAAAACAGCATGGTACTGGCACAAAAACAGATACATAGACCAATGGAGCAGAATAGAAGACCCAGAAACAAGTCCACACACTTTCAGCCAATTGATCTTTGACAGAGGTGCCAAAAGCATACACTGGAAAAAAGATAGCCTGTTCAACAAATGGTGTTGGCAAAACTGGTTAACCATATGCAGAAAATTAGAAATTAATCCCACTATCTCACCCTGCACAAGAGTCAATTCAAGATGGATCAAAGACTTGGAAATTAGACCAGAGACTTTGAGGCTCCTTGAAGAGGGCATAGGTCCAACACTGCAACACATAGGCACAGATAAAAACTTTCTCAACAAGACCCCAAAGGTACAACAAACCAAAAGGTGAATCAATGTATGGATTGCATGAAATTGAAGAGCTTCTGTTCAGCAAAGGAAACTGTCAAGTACCTCAATCGAGAGCCAACAGAATGGGAGAAGATTTTTGGCACCTACTCCTCTGATAGAGGACTTATACCTAAAATATATAGAGAACTCAAGAAGCTCAACGCTAAAAGAAAAATCATCCAATCAAAAAATGGGCAAGTGAACTAAATAGACAATTCACTAAAGAAGAAATTCAAATGGCCAATAAATGCATGAAAAAATGCTCAACATCACTGGCAATCAGAGAAGTGCAAATCAAAACTACCCTGAGATTTCACCTAACTCCAACTAGAATGGCAACATTCAAAACGCGAACAATAACAAATGCTGGCGAGGATGCGGAGAAGAGGGAACTCTAAAACATTGTTGGTGGGATTACAAATTAGTGCAACCACTTTGGAAAACAGTATGGAGAATCCTCAGAAGAATGGGAACAAATCTACCATTTGATCCAGCAATACCACTTCTGGGTATCTACCCAAAAGAAAGGAAACCAAACTACCAAACTAATGCATGTGTATCTATGTTCATAGCTGCACAATTCACCATGGCCAAACTGTGGAACCAGCCAAAATGTCCATCAACAGATGAATGGATTACAAAACTGTGGGATATGTACGCAATGGAATTTTACTCATCCATAAAATAATACAATTGTGGTATTTTCAGGGAAATGGATGGATTGAGGACATTATGCTAAGTGAGATTAGTCAGTCACAAAAAGTAAGGAATCAGATGCTTTCCCTAATATGTGAAAGCTAGGGTGAATGGGGTCATAGGAGGAACTCCAGGTAAAAAAAAAGAGATCCTATAGAGGAACAAATAAGACAACCTAACTGTGGGGATGGGAGGTGGGGAGAGGGAAACTCCTTAAAGCACATGATGTACTTATTCATATCGAAGTCAACCACTAAACCAATCATGGGATGGAGGGATGGGGAGGGAATGAGGTGGGGACTGTGTGGGGGCTGGCTGGGTGATGTGTGCAATTATGCCTACACAAGTTTTTTTTTTTACCCCATTATGATGTATAAATACCATGCACCAATAAAAAATTAATAATAAAAAAGATTTGGCCTTTATCGTTAAAGTATTTACTTCCTAGAAAAAGAAATTCACATTTTTATAGATGAAGATATTAGATAAATTATCAAAATTCACAAAGATGAAAAGTGAAAGAATGTGACTAGTGTGACTGAGTAACTAAACATTTAACTTAATTTTAACTTAGGGAAATTTAAATGGTCACTTGTGGTGAGCGATCTCCACAGGGATAGCAGAGAGCTTGAGTTTGCACACAGCTGACCCTATTGTGGAAGCAGATTATTGAAGTAAAAGTACAGTGGCCCACACCTGTGATTCCAGCTGCTGGAGAGGCTAAGGAAGTAGGATTGCTTGAGCCCATGAGTTGGAGGCCAGCCTGAGCAACGTAGAAAAAACAAATAACTAGAATCAGAGCAGCTTTGCTGTTTAGCGAGCAAACATAGTCCATGCTGTAATGTCATCGACTTCACAAATAAGCCTTCAAAGTGCTATTTCCATCTCAGAATCAAACAGCATACCGCAACATAAGCACTCTATTTAGTATTTCAATATATTTAAAAATTTAAGCCTTTCAGAAATACCACAAGGTAGATGTTATGATTCCCATTTTGTCAACAAATATATCCAAAACATCACAAAGCTAATAAATAGAAGGAGGATTCAAGTCCATTTTCATCCAGCTCCATGATGTTTGTACTTGAGTGCAGAGAGCATGAGGGTACAGAAAAAAGAGAGGTCCGTAGAGACTGAAGCTCTGAGAGGTGGTTTCTTAGACTAAGATCATTTTGTGCTACTTCTGAAGAAGAGCAGAAACAGTGTTTTAAAGGAATAAAGAACAAAAGAATGAGCCAGGGCATGTATGCACCCCTTGATCCTAGAAGAAAGGGGGTTCATAAAAAATAGGGGGTATCTTTGGACCCTGTGTGAGGATTCTGGTTATGATGTGCTAGGATTGTAGGGAACTGCGGTCAGTCCTTCAACACACGAATCAAATTATTTACATAATGGCAAGCTCAGTTATTCTCTTTTGCATTATGGTTGGAATTATTATTTTAATAGAAAAATACAGAGATTATATTTTATAATGGACTCTCTCCCATGGCTATGAGTCATCACTGAAAATTTCCATAGAATAAAGAATATCTATGGTAAGTTTTTATAATCATTTAGGGATAACAAACGTATTGAGAGATCTTCCTTCCACAGAGCATGGTATATATTTGCATTGATTCTTTTATTTTTATTTTTATTTTTGGTAATACTAGGGATTGAACTCTACAGGGGTACTCTACCACTGAACTACATCCCCAACCCTTTTTAGTTTTAACTTCAAGATAGGGTCTCCTTAAATTGTCCAGGCTGTTCTTGAATTGATGTTCCTCTTGTCTCAGCCTCCAGAGTAGCCAGGATTATAGGCTTGTGACACTGCATCAGGTTTTGTCTTACATTTCTGAAACTGTTGGCAATGGCAAGAAAAGAAGCTAAGTGGTCATTTGTATTTTGCTTTCTCTAGACATTTGATTAGAATAGTAGCAAATGATGATGAATTGACATCACAGTCACCTTTTAAGAGTAGCCACTTTGTCAGTTGGTATAGTTACAGAAACCTCCTAGTTCTGTTTCTCCTGGATATTACTCCAAAATATTAACGTGTAGCAAGTCTCTCACACAAGTGCTGCTTTGAAGGGAAGCATTTATTTTATTTCTTGCTGTGCTGGCCATTGGACCCAGGGTCTTGTGCTTGCTAGGAAAATGGTCTACCATTGAACTACAGGATCCCAGCCCTGAAGGGAAACTTTTAAAAATGCTGTCAGCAGTTGGGCATGGTGATACATGCCTGTAATCTCAGTATGTGAGAGGCAGAGACAGGAGGATTGCAGGTTTGAGGCCAGCCTCAGCAACTTAGTGAGGTCCTCAGAAACTTAGAACTTTCTCTTTTCTCCCTCCTTTCCTTCCAGTTCCTCCCTTCCTTCTTTCCCTTTCTTTTGGTATCTAGGGCCTCATGCATGCTAGACAATACTCTACCATGAGTAGAGTATTGTATCTCCTAAACATTGTAGTAATATTGGATATGTATAGTCCTTTAAGGTATCTTTAAGGCAAGAATTTATATAAAATTATTTGTTCAGTAGATAAACTTATTTAAGTCAAATTCCTCTTGACTGGGTCTTATGAGCCTAGAGCTTTACATAGTAACTTAAAACCAAATTAAAATTTTTTTATTGGTACTAGGGTTTTTTTTTTTGTGTGTGTGTGTGTGTGTGTGTGTGTGTGGTACTGGGGTTCCTGGAAGCCCTTCTACCTCAGGGCTACACTCCCAGACCTATTTTGTTTTTGGAAACAGGGTCTCTTATGCCAGCGCGGCTGGCTTTGAACCTGTGCGATCCTCCGTTCTCCACCTCCCAAGCGCGGGGATTACAAGCGTGCGCCACCATGCCCAGCTGGTACTACGGTTTGAAGCCATGGTGTTCTACCTCTAAGATATACCCCAGCCTTCTTTTTGTTTTAAAACAGGGTCTCACTAAGTTGCTGAGGCTGTCTTCCTGCCTCAAATCTATAATTCTACTGACTCAGCCTCCCAAATACTGAGATTATAGATGTCACCACCATACATGGCTACAAACCAGTCTTGAGTAGAGGTTCCCAAACATTTTTGATTCTTGATTGTAGTCTTAAAGATCTCAATAATTTTTTTTTTTTTGGTGGTACTGGGGTTCCTGGAAGCCCTTCTAACTCCGGGCTACACTCCCAGACCCATTTTTACATTTTTATTTGGAAACAGGGTCTCCTAAGCCAGCGCGTGCAGCTGGCTTCGAACCTGCGCGATCCTCCTGTCTCTGCCTCCCAAGCGCGTCAATAATTTTTTAAGTGATAGATGTTGAACCCAGAGCATCATGCAAGATGCCCGCCAACTCTACCACTGAATCAAATCTCTAGCCCGGTATTTTTTGTTTGTTTGTTTATTTGGAACTCTGAAGCCAAAAGAACAACATAAGATTTTTTAAGAGGTTAAGTTGAAATGGCATAAAATATCATTGTCCTAAGAGCTTAGTACTTTTTAAAGCATTGCACAACTTCTCAAATTTTGGAATTAGATTGGTCATGCTGCCATCATTCTCTGTTGACTTCTTTGGGGGAGTGCAGTGGTTAGGGATTGAACTCATACATGCTAGGCAAGGTCTCTCTGACTGAGCTATATAGCTCCTACCCTTCCATGTTAATTTCTACATTGCACTTGCATTTTCTCAGCAACTACCAAAACCCAGCTTCTTATGATGCCATCCAGAGGAAGGAAGTAATTTAATATAGGCACTGTGAACTACATTAGCTGGTAGTTCACAGTATCCAACAGATACAGATGGTATTTGGAATCAGATCTCAGTTCTGTGTGAAAACTTGGCTAAGTTATTTAATTCATTTAGCTTTACTTTCTTCTCCTGCAAAATAGGATTATCAAGCCTATACACAGGGCTCTGAAGAGACTAATTGGTGGAATCCCTAGCATAATAAGTACTTGGAACATGGTAACTATTATTCAAGAAGAATTTTGGCCTGATAATTAATAGTGGGAGTTAGTGAACCATCAAAAATTTTATTTGCATATAGACTTCATCACTAAGTAGTACAATCATGGTTTTATTAAAAAAGAAAATTCAAATTAGTAAAAATATGTTAGGTGGTGTAAATTTTCAGGGAGAAAGTTTTATTTTCATGTAGATTCAGCTTAAGTTTTACTACTCAGAAATGTCACTTGACATCCTTTTCTCATCTTTAAAAGGATATGGGTACCATATGGGCGTAGTGTTAGGAATCAAAGTGCTTAGTACACAGTAGGCACTAGATAGGAGTAAGTGCCTTTACTCCTGCTTTTCAGAGCTTATTTTCCCATTGAGACTGAGTTTTGACAGAGTTGATGTTCCTTAAAGGTTGTGTCTATGCTCTTCTTATCAGGCTGATAGAAAAAAAAAACATGGTATTTTATTCCTTATTGTGACTGTGGGACAATGGAGTAATACTGCCACATAATTTTTGGAATATAAATTTCCTTTGATATCTATTGGTGTTTTTTGCTTTAGAATATAGTACAGGGATTCTAGATCATCTGCAAAGAGGTAGTTGCTAGTTACTTATTACCTTTTGATTAGTTATGTCAAAATCTTTATTCCCCTTTTCCCTGGGCTATGACAAATACAAGATACCTAAAATGGAGAAAAAAGTTGACTCTAAGTAAATTGTTATCTAAAAACCATTTATTAGCAGTTTGATTTACATTGATTCAATATAATTTTTTCCTTAAAACAGATTTATTTGCTGATAGATGGACATAGTTCTCCCAATCTCCCAGATGCATAGCATTTTTTTTTTTGTGTGTGTGGTACTTGGGGTGGAACCCATGGGCTTTTATAACTCCAGGCTATACTCCCAGACCTATTTTATAGTTTATTTGGAAACAGGGTCTCACTAAGTTGCTGAGAGCCTCGCTAAGTAGCTGATGCTGGCTTTGAACCTGTGCAATCCTCCTGTCTCAGCCTCTCAAGCTGGCAGGTGCATGGCATTTTTATGGATAGCAGGGATTATCAATATATTCAGTCAACTTATAAGTCAATCTCTTTTGCTTGACTTAAGTCTTCCTTATTTTGACTGAAGTTTTTATGTTCATGATCTATACTTGAACTTGTAAAGCAGCTTCAAAGCAATCTTACAATCACTGAAATAGAGAATTCCAATTTTGGCGAAATGGTATTGGTATAATGTTATTTTAGTAAGATCTGTTTCTGTCCCTTCGTTATACTGCAGTGATCTCAGAAGGGGGTCCTGCAATAGTAGGAGATATGGACACCTTGGATTGTGAGACTTGCTTCATGGAAAATGAGTGGGAAGAAGCCAGGGAGTGACTGATTGGCAAGTGCCGGAATTCTCTTAAATTCAGAGGCTAAGTCTAAAACTTAGCCAATTTTTAAGCAATTTATTTTCTATATTTAAAAAAGAAATGGAGATATGCCTTTCTTTGTGGAATTCTGTCCATGTGTCAAGTCTAGGGACTAAAAGCAATGGACTGATGTTTATCTGCAGTCACATGTTCCACCGAGTTCTCTGGCATTTCCCCTTTTCTTTCCTGAGATTGGTGTTTCTATATAGGAATTATTCATGGGTAAATATTGATTATGCTAAAAATCTACAAGAAGGAGATAACATGATCAGTATTCATATCTTAATAGTCACTGAATTTAGATGAGCACTTTGTAATTTTACTTTATAAAATCCACTTCCCTGTATTTTTAGATTTGCTTTGAAAAGTATGTTTTAATAGGTAGTTATAATTTAAAAATTATAACTTTCATTTTTTAAGTAAAGAAACAAATGGATATATAAAGTGCTGTAGTCAATCTGCTTCTTCAAGCTTTTCTTATCTCATCCAACATGATGCTGATAATCTTAAATAAGATGATATATTGTGCTTTTGAGCATAAAATAGATATGAGAATTGATATATGAAATATACTTTGTACATTTATTTTTATAGTACAAAGTCTGTCATTTTTAATCTTAATCTGTAGCAAAGAAGAGATTAATTTTAAAACAAAAATGCTTAAGATGTATTAATAACTGAAAGTTAATGAGTTAATTTTTTTGCCCTGTCATCAATCAGGTGGATACCTTTAACATTTAATTAAACAGAAGAGGCAACAAAATATAACCCCTCAGTATGATCCCATAATATAATTTTAAGTTGATAATATAGTTGTAAATATCTTATGCTCAGCTTTTTAAAAAATTAGTTACTATTATATGGACTTGTGTTGGTATTACACAAGTATTAAAATATAACTTAATCTCTGCAATGTTATCTGGTTAAGAGGCCACAGTTGGTGAGATATAAGTTTTCTCATTGCAAAATCAAAAACAGTAGCAACTGCCTATGTTAAGTAAAATAAAGTATGTATTTGAATAAAATGGAATAAAGAATGTAAAGTTGAGAATCTCTAAGAAGTTACAAATAGGCTAAACAATTTCTGTACTCTTATGTAATAGTCCCTGGTTTAACAAAAAGTTTGGGTTGACACTCAGTAATTAAGTCTTTTTGCCTTGACTCAGCAAAACTACACACAAAGCAGGAGTGGAAGACTTTGGTTTTAAATGGTAAAAGAAAGTTTGGAGCAGATAGCTATCTAAAATGTACTTTTATAATAGGAATAAAAACCAATAAGTCCACATTAGTTTCCTATTTGATTGCTAAATATTTAAAGAAATTTTTCAGTTTGTCTCACAAAGAAAGCACTTTTTTTTTCCTTAAGAAATTGCTTGTTCAACTCAGTGCTTTCTGTAAAACATTGCAAAATTTGTACATGTGCAAATTAAAACCATGACATACAGCAGGCTAAAATTGAGTAAAGTTTAGTTGCAGACCTGAAGTGCATTTTCTTGGTTTTGTCACCAGAAACATATCTTGCTAGGATATGATCAGGATTTTTTGAACAGTCCATGAAAGGTGACAGGGATATTAATCTCCACTTCGGCCCTGGCAACTTCACTCAAATCCTTGGCATTCAGGATCAGGAGATATGCAGGCTTCTGTCCTGCTCCAGGACTCACCACCACGCTCAGAACTACACCTGTTAATGAGAAGTAAACAAGGAAGTTTTGAATTTAAAATAGCTCAGACCCATCTATTATATGTCATCGTATTACCAAAGAAAGCCATATGACTTGCCTTTGGGCTCGGACTCTTTTACCACCTGGTTATGTGACCACCAGAATGGGTCTTTTAAAGCCCTTCTATCCTTAGCTATTAGCTTCAGGAAAGAAGTAACCGTGTCTGTCTTGCTTACTACTCTACCCCTACACCTTACTACAATGACTAGATCATTGCAAGCGCCCACAGGAACTTCACTCGGCCATAAAAAGGAAGAAAATTATGTCATTTGCAGGAAAATGGAAGGAACTAAAAAATATTACGGTGAGATACAGAAAATGAAGGGTCATATGTTTCTCTTACGTGGAAGCCAGAGAGAGATTGGGAAACAAAAAGGATTTCAGATAAATGGGGAAAGACACTAACAAAATACTGGAAGGGGATTAGGAAAGGGAGGTGGGGAAGGGACAAAAGAGACTTGATGAAATTGCAATTGAAAGAATGAAAAGGAAAAAAGTCAAATATGTTCATGTGTGATGTCGTCAGTAACAATCTCAATAATATGTTTGGGGAGGGGAGGGGGAAAGATCGGGGTGGAATCGAGTGAAATATATCAAGTGTGTTTCTATCACTCTGAACATCATTATGAGTTATAATTATAACTCACCAATGAAAGTATATTAGCAAGAAATACTTATTGAATGAGTGAATCTGTTTTGAAGAATATAACACATTGTAACTACTGCAAAAAAAGTTGTGATGAACAAGTGGAAACATAGATTAAAAGACTTTGAAAGCAACAAAAAATAGCACATCTAGAATTTCCAAGATCTATGTGGAAGCTGACTTTCTTCAAACAAAATGAGAATAAATCTTTTGTACTTTTGACTGAATGGACTGTGCAGGTAAAAATCATTTAGCATGAAGTGCTAAATGATTAGATATCTAATTAGTCATCTAATTTTTCTGTGATTTTTCTGGTTTTAATCCCAGAGAATGCAATATATATTTTCTTGTCCCAGCTCCTTCATGGTTAACTAAGAATGATGGCTGTAACTGAGTCACTCCTCACCGGCAGTGGCTCTGGGTCCCTTGCTTGCCTTCGGTTAACAAAAGAATAATTCAAAACTTAGAGCTACACTCTCCTGTTTATCTGCTAGAATACATCTTTTCCTTCCTGTAAGCTCTATCCTTTTTCATAAATATATCTTGGTCGGTAAGGCAAGCAAAGAAAATTAATGCTGGGTTACTTTTTTCTCCCTCTTTCCTTCATCTAGAGCAGCCGTGATGCTCTATCATGAAACCGGGGTGTGTGAACATTTTTTCCATGAGTAACCTGTAAGATTTAGTCATGAGATGGAACTTAAATTGAAGTAAGCTTAAATTCTTCAATTTTCTCCCATGTGTAGGAATCATTCTGAACATTAGAGAGCAGTCAACCTCTATTGAGCAGATGCACAACTCTCCTATTGAGCAGATACACAACTCTCCCGTAAAAAGAGTGTTAGACATAGTCATTAGTTTCATTACCATCATCTTCTTCCAAGGCATCTGGGTGAGAGACAAAGATGGGTTCCGATGGATATGAATCAGGCTCTTGCCACACCCACGTTTCTTTGGTTTTGACGTTTAGTTTACAGAGCTGTTTGTAAGAATAAAAAATTCCATTGATCATTTGGTCCCTATGTCTTACTCGATTAGCATAGGACTCAAAGCACTGTTCCGATGAGAGTAAGATGGGTTAATTACCCTGTCTGGAACGAAGTGATTCAAACCAAGTCCATACGCGTAGGTATAAGGTTTCCCACCGTACTTCTGGTAATTGATTTGAGGAAACTCAAATGCTACAAAACAGAGCACAAGCTTAGGAACACTCAGTTAATCTCTCGGTAGAACGGCTGTTCCCTTTTGAGTGACGCTCTCTAGATCAGCTTACCTTGGCGAGGCCCCGAGAAGAGAACCTCGGGTTCCAGCCAGATGGTCTCGTCACTGCACAGAATGGCGGTGGCAGTTGTGTTGGGGAGTGTGACTAAATTCTTTCCTGTGTCAGCCTAAGGAAGGAAGTAACAGAAACATCAATGAGAAGGAAAGAAAATCCAAGCAGCCAGAAATGCAGACTTCTCAAGTTTGGTGTCCTCAGTTTATTCTTAAATAAGAAAACACCCGCACTCCTACATGATGGGGGTGCGTGTAGAAAGCTTTAGAAGAGGGATCCTTGGACTGCCTGGGTAAATTGTAGGCTCCTGGGCCAGCTGATGGCTGTATGTCACTGAATTAGTCCTATAACCTCCTAATCTATTAGGGCCTCAAGTTTTTCATCCATAGAATAAGACTGTCCTCGAAGAAAATTTAGGGATCTAAGGAATGACCTCTGCAAAAAATAAACTATAAAAATAAAAAGATAAATTATTAATGTTTTTTGCCAAACAACAAAGATATCAGTCAACTATTTGAGGGATACAAGAGTGTTTATTTCTTTTATAGTTAAGGTATATTTTGGCTTTATTTAAAAACAATAACCCATGGAATTATGTTGACAAAAAATTAGAAAAACCATTAGACTAGATTTTTTTTTTCAGTACTGGGGAATAGAACTTAGGGACATTCTACCTCTGAGCTACATCCCCTGCCCTATTTTTTATTCTTTATTTTGAAACAGGGTCTCACTGAGTTGCAAAGGGCCTCACTGAGGTTGTCTGTGAACCGCCTCCTAAATGTGGGATTACAAGCATGTGCCACCACACCCGGCTGGCCCAAATTTTTAAAAGACCTTCTATTTCATACATATGCATGAACCTACACATACTACATATACATACACTCATACACACATATGAATTTTCTTATTATTTTATGAAAACAGTGGATACCATGATTTCTAAGAACACATCAATTTATCTGTATTTAATCACATACTTAATCATATGTTTTATTCTAGGCTGTATTCGAAGCATTCTAGATAAATCAGGGGTTGTAGCAGGGAAGGGATGATGTAGGAGAGAGGGGGGACCTGCTAGAGTGATGTTCCTGATGGGTGAGGGATGGAGAGAGCATCTCTGGATGGGAGATGGATAATTCATCCTATGAGTGCAAATGCTGGTGAGTAGTAGATGTGGAAGCAAGAGTTTATGGTTATTTTCTGATTTCTTTAATTTGTTTCAGAGGAATAGGAAGCACAGTCATCATGCGCTTATGAGTGTGAAGGTAGGAGGTGTTAAGAGAGGAGGGAGTGGAATCTTTAACAAGAAAAGAAAGACAAGAAAGACAGTAAGTGAAGCTGAGAAATGTAGCAGAATGGTTTGTGGTCATACATTTAGAATTAGAACACTTAACATTATTGTGTGTTTGTAGCACTGACGTTTGAACTCAGAGGTACAAACATAAAGTGAGTGGATATTCTAGCTGAAATAAGGTTGTAGTTTTGACAAATAAATCTGATAAAGTAAGAAAGAAAAGGAAGAAATAAGGGACCACGCAGGGGGTTATCGTAATTGTTGATTATAGAATTCAAATAGTGAGGAGGGAAGGAAAGTGCTTCAAGGGGGTGAAGGATAATGAGACAATTCTGTGTTCCATGAATTGGAAGCTCACAATGGAGACTGCATCACAGAAAGTGACAGAGAAAGATGAAGGGTGATGTAATGCATGGAATGGAGATTATAGAGGAGCACAGTCATGTGTAATGGCAAGACCAATGGCATGAGCTTGGCGGGTGAATGGTGAGATAGAAAATAAGATCAGTAGAGGTGGGCAAGGGACAAAGAGGTCAAATTGTCAGGAGAACCCCCTGAAATCACCAAGAATTAAAGGGTGTAGTAGAAGTAACATTGAGCCAGAAAGGAGAAGTGGTTAATGGGTGACAACAATAACAGGGCGGTGTGCAAGGGTATGCATACACGCCACCTGGCTGTGTGTGGAGCTGAAATTATATTCGGAAACAGAAGGATTTTTAGAGTATTAGGGCTGAATGGAGAAAACAACAATCTGGAAGCAGCAAAGCAGAAAAAGTTTACCCATCCTGACTCCAGACCTGGTCGTTCAAGGGCTGTACCTTTGTGCAGAAGAGAAATTGCCTCCTCTGGAAATTTCTGCTGGGGAAACTGGTGTCTTAAAAAATAAGCCAGATTTTAGCTATAAACAAATAAGCAAACAAACAAACCAAAAAACAGAAGGACTATTCTGAGGAGAGGATGTGTTTTTTTTTTCCTGGTAGTAACTAGTAGAAGATTTTGAGGGCAAAGAAGTGATGGGAGTTGGGGAGCAAATAGAGAAGATGGTTTTGTGAAACATGGCATCTCAAGGACCTTAGTGGTAGTGCTGGGGAGTGGTGTTCATGGTGCACATATTTATGTACATGTATCCAGTAAGCACAAATGTCTATGTCAAACCCATTGTGTGCAAGAAATCTGTAACATTATCTTTATTTTCCTCCACAACCCAGATCTTTCTTATTTTTGAAACTGATGCCTTTCTACTGAGACTCTGTCCTACTGATGTATTTGCACATATATAAAATAACATGCATTCAATGTTGCTTCTTGTGACATTATTTGTAATAGCCAAATATTGGAAACAATTCTACTGCCCAGCAGTATGGGGTTGGTTGAATAAACTGTAGTCTGTTCACACAAAAAAATACTGTACACTTGAAAAAGCAATCTATCCTATATAATATACTATACACTAAAAAAAATCAGTTTTTATTGTTAAATAATAAGAAAAGGTTTTGTACCTTGCTGTGAATATAAGAAGTGGATGGTAGATATAGAAAGATACGTTTGTGTAAATGAATGAGCAATGAAGATGATATAACTATATATACATTCACATTTGCATTTTCATCAATGTGTATAAACAAAGAAAAGAAAGCTATTAAGCATCATACATAGAAAGTAAGGAGGAACAGAATGGGCTAGAGAGAGACAAGGATTGGAGTGAGACTTCCACCCTTTTATATTATTTTGATATTTTTGATCATTTACAAAAACCATAGGGTCTATTCTAAAAACACAATTATCATTATCTTAATCAGTGTATCAAAACCTCACTCACTTTATGCTCTCCTCTTATCCTTTCTCATCCTTCCTTTAGTCTGTTTCTGACTTTTCTTCCCATAATTAATGACCTTTCTATTTATCCTTTCTTTGCCAATCCTTTGAAAGTATAGGCTCAGCAGCAGCTCTTCCCATACACTCACCAACCGCTGCTCTTGAAGCCTGGTTTCTGCCTCTCTTGCTCTGCACCCTTGGAAATCACCAAAGTTAGTGGAGGTTCTTAGTCTTTATTTCTTTTTAACCATCTGTTTATAGCTGTGGGCACTGTTAAAGCCCTTTCCTGCCCCAGCCTATATGGCATTTCCCTCTCTTAGTGGTAAGTAGGGCTCTCTGGAGGCTTTTTCTTTTTCTGGCTCTTCTTGTGTCTGTCTCTCTGCACATGGGTATTTCCTGAGCAATTCACCTAGTCTTTCTTTTTCTTCTCTCTTGGTATTCCCCAATAGTTGATTTCCTCATTTCAAAATCAAGCCAGTTTTTATGTTTCTTTAAAAATTATAAAATATGATTTCCCCATACTACCATTCTTATATTTTATTATATTTTGTATAATTTTCATATCAGTAACTATCAGCTTCTCTTCTGTTCAGAACCTTCACTGTCTCCCTATTACCTATCCAATAAAGTGCAAGCCAGTGATGATAGCCCCTCTAGAAAATTCCTTTCTTCTCACTTTGAAATATAGTTACTTAAATGATCCTCTCTTTCCTTAATTTAAAGATGATTGTGAGCCAGTCCTGGTGGCACATGCCTGTAATCTCAGTACTTGGGAGGCTGGATTGAAGGTTTGAATTCTAGCAACTAAGTGAGACTGTTTCAAGATAAAAAATAAAAATAGGACTGAGATATATATCTGGAGGTGGAATGTCTCTGGGTTCAAGTCCCAGTACCAAAAAAAAAAAAAAAAAAAAAAAAAAAAAGAAAAGAAAAGAAAAAAAGATTGCATTTTTACCATTATTATCAAGATAATCATTTACTCAAATCAATTGGCTCATTCATTCATTTGGATTTTTTTTTAGTGGATACTGAATTATGCAGGAGTAGGAGTGTGTAAGGTCCCCCACCTGATCACTCACCAGAATCTCAACTCAACTCCAGATCCACATACACTGATCACCTATTGAACATTTATTTCTTCTGAGATTACCAGTAGGTATTTTTAACTTGACATATATAAAACGAATCTAACTCCTTTTTCTGCAAACCAGCTCCTTCTGCTTCTGTGTTTACAATTTAGTGATTTATACCTTTATTCAACTGCTCAAGATAAGAACATAGAAGTCATTTTGAATTCCTTAATGTATATAACTAGTTACCAACTCTTGTGGTTCTACTTCCTAAACATCTCTTAACTTTGTCTTCCTTTGTGTTTCAGCTGCCATTTGCTTTTTCTTTATTTTATTTTTATATTTATTTATTTATTTATTTTGGTGGTACTGGGGTTCCTGGAAGCCCTTCTACCTCCGGGCTACACTCCCAGACCTATTTTTACATTTTTATTTGGAAACAGGGTCTCCTAAGCCAGCACGCGCGGCTGGCTTCGAACCTGCGCGATCCTCCTGTCTCTGCCTCCCAAGCGCAGGGATTACAAGCGCGCGCCACCACGCCCTGCATTTTTCTTTATTTTTGAAATCAGGGGCACTCTACCTCTGAGTTACACTCCAAAACCTTTCATCATCATCATCATCATCATCATCATCACCTTCTCTTCCTCCTCCTCCTTCTTCCTCCTTCTCCTTTTCCTCCCTCCTCCTCCTCCTCCTCCTCCTCCTCCTCCTCCTCCTCCTCCTCCTCCTCCTCCTTCTTCTTCTTCTTCTTCTTCTTCTTCTTCTTCTTCTTCTTTTTCTTCTTCTTTCTCCTTCTCCTTCTTTTCTGTTACTTGGGGTGGAACCAAGGGCTTTTCTATCTCTGGGCTATACTCCCAGACCTATTTTATAGTTTATTTGTAAACAGGGTCTCACTAAGTTACTGAGAGCCTCACTCAGTAGCTGAGGCTGGCTTCGAACCTGTGTGATCCTCCTGTCTAAGCCCCCTAAGTGCTGGGATTACAAGTGTGAGCCATATCTTGATTTTTAAATTTTTTAAAAATTTATTTATTTTTTAATTGGTGCATTGTAGTCATATATCAATCACATTGGAGTACTAGACTTGAGAGGATATACAAGCACACATCATCCAATTAGTCCTCATCCAGCCCCCATCCCATTCCCTCCCCCTTCCTCGATCCCATGCTTGTTTGGTGATTAACTTTGATACATTTGTTTATGTACCTCCTGCGTTTTAAAGAGGCTCCGTCCTCCACTATTCCATACCCTCTGATTGGTCACATTAGTTGCTTCACTATAGGGCCCTTTCTATAGCTCAACCTCTTCCTGTTGATTAGGGGAAGCATCTGATTTATATTTTCTGCGATATTTCTCTGTGCATGCCGTGTTGCAAGTACCGATCCCACTCTTGACGGCCCCAGTAGTGGCCTGCCTACCCGGTGGATTGATCCAGACCTTGCTGGCTCAAGCAGCGGCCTTGCCTCATGGGAGGCCCCAATTCTGGTCTTGCTGGCCCCGACACCAGCCTAACCCCTCAGCTGGCTCCGATCCCGGCCTCGGAGGCCACAGTAGTGGCCTTGCCTCACAGCAGGCTCCGATGCTGGCCATTGGCCCCGGTACCGGCCTAACCCCTCGGCAGGCTACAATCCCAGCCTTGGAGGCCCCAGCACTGGCCTAGCCTCACAGCAGGCTCCGATCCCGGCCTCTCTGGCTCCAGCACCGGCCTAACCCCTCGGCAGGCTCCGATCCCAGCCTCGGAGGCCCCAGTAGCGGCCTTGCCTCCTGTCAGGCTCTGATGCCGGCCGCTGGCCCCAGCATCGGCCTAACCCCTCGGCAAGCTTTGATCCCGGCCTCGGAGGCCCCAGCACCAGCCTTGCCTCATGGTGAGCTCCGATCCCAGCCTTGTTGGCCCCAGCACCGGCCTAACCCCTCGGCAGTCTCTGATCCCGGCCTCGGAGGCCCCAGCACCAGCCTTGCCTCACGGCAGGCTCCGATGACAGCCTCATTGGCCCCAGCCCCAGTCTAACCCCTCGGCAGGCTCCGATCCGGCCTCGGAGGACTCAGTAGCAGCTTTGCCTCATGGAAGGCTCTGATGCCGGCCATTGGCCCCGGCACCGGCCTAACCCCTCGGCTGGGTCTTATCTTGGCCTTGGAGGCCCCAGCATCGGCCTTGCCTCACGACAGGCTCCGATGCCGGCCTCGCTGGCCCCAGTACCGGCCTAACCCCTCGGCAGGCTCTGATCCTGGCCTCGGAGGCCTCCGTAGTGGCCTTGCCTCATGGAGATTTTTAAAATTTTTTAATTTTAAGACAGGTTCTCACTACATTGCTCAGGGCCTTGCTAAATTTTTGAAACTGGCCTCAAACATGAGGCCCTCTTTTTTCAAACATCCAAGCACTGGGATTATAGGTGTATGCTACCACACCTGGTGCCATGCCATTTTCTTTATTCATATATATATATCATTTTTTATGGGCCTATTGCATTCATACTCTAATAGGGCTTCTAGCCTCTAGCCTCTCCATCATCCAATCTATACTCTATGATGTGCAAGAGGGACCTTCCTGAAGTACAGAGCTGTTTGTTTCCTACACATCCCACACATTTAAAAGACTTCAGTGACTCCTTAATATTTATATATCATCCAAAGACTAATAAAACCCTTATAATATCACTATAACCTGTCTTTCAGTCTCTGAGGCTAATACCCTCTCCCTTGTATTTTTAATGAATCAGCTACAGGTATTACTTTTCATTTCCATAGTAAGTCTTTGTGTGTGTGTGTGTGTGTGTGTGTGTGTGTGTGTGTGTGTGTTTTGTTGGGAATTGAACACAAGGACAGTCTTCCTTTGAGCTACATCCCCAGCCCTGTTTTTAAAAATTTTTTATTTGAAAACAGGATCTGGCTAAGTTGCTGAGCCTGGTTTCAAGCCTGCAATCCTCCTGTTTCAGCATCCCACATACTAAGATGACAAGCATGCACCTCCATGTTAGGCTGTCTTAGTTTTTAAACCCCTTGCCTTTGGAGAAGCTTTTTGCTCAGCACTAGTACCTGAGCACAACCTTCACCCACCTCTGCCATTATCATTCTTCATAAAACTTATGAGTTTGCTTAAGAACCAGCCATAGTATCTGGCTCTAAGTTTGTTTTATTTTTCACTATGTCTGATATAAGACTTTGGTTCAATATTTTATATTTGGTTCAATGTTTTACATTCCATGTAGCAGCTTCAACTCCTTTTGTGGAATTAAGAAGCCTATGGACATAAAGGGAAGTGTGTGTTCATATATAAATGTTCACACACACCCCTCCACACACATATATAATTTTTAGTTCGGTATTTCTTTGGTGTGACTCTGATTATTCCAAGAAGATAGGCATTGAGCATGAGGAAGAAACAGTAGAAATAAAGAGATAAATGTACTAGAGCTCAGAAAACAATATCCCCAACTCTTGTACTTTAAACTGAGGCTATCAGGGGTGAGCAAAAGCCAGGTGCTCAAAGTTCCCTTATCTACCCAAAGACCAGATCAGCGAAAGAAGAATGCAACGTGATCAAATCTTCTTTCTAAAATTTCATTTTCCAGGGAAGATTAAACTCAGGTCACAGAGGAAAACACTGAAAATCAAACCCCACTCTGGAGCTCAGAGGAGCTTTCTGGCCATTGTTTTCTCCTAAAAATCATTTCTCCTTTTTTACAAGTGCATACAGCTCCTGCTTCTCTCTCCTCCATGAAAAGGGCATTTAATCCTCAGCTACTTGACCTTTCTTTGAGTTTTGTATTTTATAGAATTCCCATGTGCACATTAATAAATTTGTGTGCCATTTCTCCTGTTAATCTGTCAGTTTATTTCAGTTATCAAACCTTTAGAGGGAAAGTTTGAACTTTCCTATAATGGTCTAATCCTGTTAATAATTTTTGTCCTCTGCTATTTTCAGATTGGTAGAAAACCAAAACAATTCACTCCTTTCACTACAGGTTTTCAAAAGGGTACTTTCTAATGCCTCATTTCTCCAGAATTTCAAGTTATTTCAAGTACAATACTGACAAAAAATCTTAGGAATTGGTAGGTCTGCACCATTCACTAAGCCATGTATTTTAAATGGATTTTATAGCTGAAAGAGCAGGAGATTTAGAATCAAGAAACCTGGTTTTCATCAGGTTCTGCTGCAGTAGGCTTTGGCTAAGTCACACCATTCTTCTGAGCTTCGGTTTCCTTGTTTATAAAGTGAGGGGAGTTTTAATTAGTTTATTTTTAAAGTCCCTTACAGCTCTGAAATTTCAATACTTTATATAGAAACATAAAACCAGATGACCATTCCTGAGAGAAATGAACCATCCTAGGTATATCTGAAAACAGTTTAGAAGAAGGTTACCTTGTCAATATTCAAAGGGAGCACATATCTCCTAACTTCGGGTTGAGGCGCTTTACTGGCATTTTTTTTCACCTCTTCCCAGTTCTCACGCAAATTGGCTAAATATAAGTAATTATAAACAAACTCAAACCTGCAAAACAAGAAGTCAAGCATGCACATCACTACAAATAATTTTAGGGAGATGATTCATGACTTTGAAAAGCTTATGTTCCTTTTTCACAACGCAGACCACTAATGACCCAGGTATATCAGCATCATTTCCTACAGACTATGTTGGATCTGGAGTAAACGGCATGAGAAACCTGCCTCACAGAGATGTTTGAAAACACAGAAGACTTAGATATGTTCTGTTCCACTTCTTGTCACCATTATGTTTATGTCTTTAGGTGTTAAGTTTTTAGTGACCTGGCTAGTCTGGGGTGGGAATGGGGGAAGGGCTAAATGAGTGATGTGTGCATGTAGGCCTCTACCATCTTGTACTCCATTAAGATGTATGACTACAATGCACCAATAAAAAATTTAAAAGAAAGTGAGCCCAAAAGGAAACACAATGAATGCTATGTGCATGCATGTTTCTGTCATGCGGAACCTCAGTATAATCTATAATTATAATGCACCAATAAAAACAAAGCAAAACATAAAGTGTCTGAGTGAGTAGGTTCAGGGCTCCCTAGAGATACTGACAGGTTTAAGTCAAGTTTAGATTCATTTCTCAGGTCACAGAGCCTTTTGTTTTCAGGTCCAGTTCCTGATCCCAAGTAGCTTTCAATTATTAACTATAGTTTTGAGGTTCAGATTGTGTTTCTGATTATCTAAATTCCCTACTGCTTTTTCAATTATGTTTTTGAATCTTGCAGACCTCTTGTTGTGTTAGATGCAATTCAGATTAAACATTGAGAGCAGCATTTCTTTAAAATCATCCTGAATTCCAGAAGCAACTACAGAGGAAACATTAATCCAGTGCCGCTTCTTACCCTTTCCAGCAACAGAGATCCACAATCAGAAATTCATTGTCTTCGTAGGTGTTGATGTGATGGAAGAGGTTGAAAGAAGAAGTTCTATATTTATTATTGAGGTACTTTCTTCTTTTTTTGTCAGCAATATGCAGCCAAACCTTGAAATGTAAGAAATATATTTTGATGCATTTGAAAAAGGAAAAATGCACATTATAAAATATATCTTCTTTAGAATCAGGAACTTGACTGATAAATAACTTACCCCCATGGTTTCATTAGATTCAAAACAGTCCATGTAGTTGGCTCCCCAAAGACTCCATGAAGAAAGGAACTTGAACAGGTTAATTTTGACTGGTGTCTCCACAAAAACGATATAGTTGGGAGTCAGACCAAAACTATTCAGAAACACAAATGGGCTTATGAATGGAAGGGCTGAGTCTCAAGCTATAACTAAATATACATATACAAAGTACGCTTAGTTATGTGAATCAACAGTGCCTACAGGTAATTATTTATGTTTAAATTTAATTTTCTGCAAGAAAACATCGTGATCAGGATTGGTATTGAAAGGTAGGCAAAAGAGATCTTTAAACTGGAGTTTTCCTGGAGATTCATAGCAGGCCTTCAAGTTACCTATGGACGTAAGATGGCTTGAATCGATCGCTGCAGGGGAATTGTACAACGACCTCTGACTTGCTTATTGGATCTTCCTTGTCTGAAATAAAGTGGTTTTAAAAGGCTTTGGAAGACCCTCTTTTTTTTTTTCTTAATACAAAACATTTAGAACAGCTTATACAAGCAATGAAATACATTTTCAGATAGTGTTTTTTTTTCCAGTGTTTTCTCAGTCATTGGTTTATCTTAGTGAAATTTCATGTGGAGTTTCGATCACCTAAGAAAATCTAAATAGCAACAAAATTGGAAAAAGTGCACTCCAATAGACTTTTGCAAGAGTATAATGGAGTCACATCTTATAATAAATGGATGTGGGGTTTAAGTCAGAGGAATGAGAAAGCAAAACTTGTTCAAAGTACCTTTTGTAGTATCTTAAGATGTCTAAAATGATAACATAGATGAGTTTATATCAACAACCTTGTGCATTAATTCTTATGCACATATAGAGTTTTTTTTACTACCAAGTCAATGGCCTTCAAACCTTAGTGTGCATCAGAAAATAACAGAAATGACGTGTGTGTGTGTGTGTGTGTGTGTGTGTGTGTGTGTGGTTTTAGGCATTGAACCCAAGGGTGTTCTACTTCTGAACTATACCCCCAGCCCTGTTTGTTATTTATTTATTTGTATTCATTTTTTTTTTTGAAACAGGGTCTTGCTTGGTTGCTGAGAGTCTTGCTAAGTTTCTGAGGCTGGTCTTGGACCTGCAATTCTCCTTTCTCAGCCTCCTAAGACTAGAACTACAGGTGTGCATCACCATCCATGACTCATAAATGACTTCTTAAAATCCTGATGTGGGACCTACTCCCAGAATTTCTCATTCAGTCTGGTTGGGGTGGGGTCAATATTTCTATTTCTTATAGGTTCCCAGGTGATGCTGCCAGTTCAGAGACTACATTTCAAGTTCTATACTAAGCAATATTAAACAACAATCCATACTAATTAAAATAATTCTAACATCAAGATGATTATCAATGAACCTGGCAATGAATAGAAGATGAATAGAAAATTTTTGAGTATTCTTGCTCCTTTTTTTTCTAGACTTCTTTGTAGTTTTGGGAGTTAATAGAAAATAGTACATTTGTGTTTGTGTGTCTGTGTGTGTATGTGCGTGCACGCACACGTGCACGTGTCTACGCACTATTCTGTATGTATGTATGTATGTATGTATGTATGGTTATTTAATATAAATTTTCTTGGCATATTAGTAAGTGATTAATAAAGGTGTGCTGGATTTGAATCTAAATTGTATATTGTCAAATCCACATATACTCTAGAACTTGAACCATTGTAAAAGAACACTTGGCGACTTGCTTTCTGTGTTTTCAAGTTAATGTCTCTTGCTGTGGTGCCTTGGGCACAAGGCACCTGGTAGGGGACCAATGAGAGTAGCTGGTATAAAGCCTTAGAGTAATTAAACTATGCACATGATACTATCCTGCCATTCTGGTCTGGTATCCTGAATTTCCAGTAGCCTTTTGACAATATAGATATGTTTTCAGAAGAAGAAAGACTGGTCAACCCACCTGCTTGCAGTGGAGGGATCTTTACAATATTGTAGGCAATTGAAAAATTTTTCCCAAAGCAATTACCAATGTTGTAAACAGTTCCATCATTTTCAATGTGGGGATGGGCAGTGGCGCCATTGACTGAGACATAGTTGCAAAGATCCACCTATGGGAAGGAGAACAAATGCATCTACTTTAAGAGAAAGATGACACATTTGCCCCTAGTCTGGCCCCACTGCTAACCTGTGTACTCTGGCTTTGTCTTTCTTTCCATCTCTGGACCAGACTTTTTCGAGCTTGTCTAAAGTCTCACTTTCACTGCACAACTCTCCTCTGACCCCATGTTGAGTCCGCAGGTGTCTGAAATCTACAGTTCTTGGAGACTGTGCTCTTCATTTGATGTATGCCATAAATGGCTCTGGTTAGTCATTTTCTTTTTGCATGCAAAGGTTAATAATCCTAAACACTGGTAAATTTGAGTTCTGTGACTTCTTTATACTTCCTTTATTATATTGAATTTTATGAAATTGTTGTTATTTTTGGGTAGTACTAAAGATTGAACCCAGGGTCATTCTACCTCTGAGCTACATCCCTAGTCTTACTTTATTTTCAAATGGAGTGTCACTAAGTTGCTGAGGCTGGCTGCAAACCTGCAACCCTCTTGTCTCAGCCTCTTAAGTACTGGGATTACAGGTGAGTGTCACCAAGCTGGGCTATTCAATCATTTTTGATGAACAAGAATGACAATGTGGCATGGGACAACATAAATAGCAAAGCCAGTGTCTTGCACATATGACGCATTTGGAGCTAAAAGGAACTTCAGGACTCATCTAGTATGAAAGTCTTAACCTAAGCAGAAGCAGCATGAACATTCCAGAATTAAATTCAAATGTTTTTTGAATAAGGATTCAGAAATTTAACTTAATTCAGAGTCTCATAAGAAATTCAGAACCATACACTTAGCACAAACCTTTCAGTTTGCAGAAGAAGAAAAAAAAAAAACACTGAGGTCTCAGAGAAGTCAAATATCTTGTCCAAGGTTATTGGGCATATGTTGAAAACTCAGCCCAAGATTTCTACCTAGAACCTACTCAGTGAAGATTAATTGAATGAATAGTTAATGGAATGTTTATCAAAACAAAATTCTTTTTAAAAAACAGGCAAGACCTTCATCCACTCATTCATCCACTCATTCATCACTGGACTTCTAATCCATGCCAAACACTTGTGCCAGGGTCTGGGAACATCGAGAAGACCCTTATTTTCAAGGACCTCAGTCTATACTTAGGCAGTCAATATTGTAGGCGACACGTCAACATGTAGCA
Organism: Muscardinus avellanarius; assembly: GCF_963383645.1. Taxonomy (NCBI): domain Eukaryota; kingdom Metazoa; phylum Chordata; class Mammalia; order Rodentia; family Gliridae; genus Muscardinus; species Muscardinus avellanarius. Next base: position 59,737,142 of record NC_137788.1, read on the forward strand.
TTTAAATGTGAATTAATTATAATCAGAATAGAACTTTAAATACAGTTCTTCAGTTATGTTAGTGACACTTAATGTGCCTAATAACACTTGAAAAATGTGATGATAGAGTATTTCTATCACAGCAGTAACTTTAATTAGACAGCATTTTATTAGATCTGTATGCAGTCATGTAGGGCAGCAAATGCAAAATAGGACATGTGGAGAAAAGCTAGCTAACCCAGACTGGGGGGTTGGGAAAGCTCCCTGAAGGCAGTGCCTCTAACTCATCCTGGAAGGGTTAGTAGATGTTTACCAGGTGGAGGAGGCTGATAGGGCATTCCAGGAAGAAGAAATCCTAATGGGAAGGCATGAAACTGTGGAATGGCATGTGCTGTCAGGATTACCAGTTAAGCAGCATGGCTGCTAATGAGGTGTGCCTGGAGAAGGGGATGTGAGAACAGCCAGTCCCTCTCATTTGGACTTTTTCTTGGAAACTATGGCCCTTAATAGAGTAACACATTTGCATTTGGATTAAAAAAAAATACTTCTGGTGCACTGAAAAAAAATACTTCTGGTGCACTCCTAATTTTACTTAGGTGAATCAAGCTGGGGGCAAAAGCACTGGGTAGGATGCTATGTCAATAAGTAAAAAAGAAAAATTCGAACTATATTTTCATATGAAGTCAGACTACAGTGCTGATCACAGTGGAAACTGACTGTCCCATAACAAAGTTTTCTGGGCCATACCCTAGCTTCTACTTTTCCATTTAAAGCACCATGCAATTGGGATATGGATTCACTTCACCGTCAAATGAATGTTTTAGAAACTTGGCTTCAGTTCTTCTCTAAATGATCTGACACATTTGAGCATGATCACACACACATCAACCAGAAAGAGCTGTTGCGAGTATGTGTTAAGACTTAGTTAATGGTCTGTGGAGAATTATACAAGAATTATACATCAGCACGTGATATTGAGATCCAGTGTTGGGACTATTTTTTTCCTTTCTGTCTCTATTACTACCATATTCAAAGATCTGGTCTTCTTTGTAAGAGTTATCTCTTAACTGGTACATAAAAGTATAAAATTATATATATCAGCTGGAAACTACATGTTTCAATATGTATATATTATATAATATTTAAATTGGTTTAAACATATCTCTCCTAACATTTATTGCTTATTAATGATGAAAACACTAAAATCCTTGAGCCCATTATTCAAACTCTGAGTTTCATCCTACCCTATGTCCCACCGTTCCCTTGATCCTACATATTCTAGGTGACTAGTTCTCCACTGGGAATGTCATTGCCCCCTCCTGGGAGATCTGGAAATATCAGAGGCGTTTTGCATTTGTACAGTGATTGAGGACATGACTAGCGTTTAGTGGATGGGGCCCTGCAAAAAGTGTAGGAGAGCCTCTACAGCGGCGAGTCACTCCCTACCCAATGCCTCGAGAGCCTCCACTGAGGAATAACGTGAGTATAGCCAAAGAGACTATTCTTAGTTTCCATGAACATATCCCTTATTTTCCCAACTCTGTGCTTTCCATTATCTAGAATATCTTTTCAGCAAATTTGCTGAAGCAGTACACTTCTTTAAATTCTAGCTCAAGTACAAGTCCTTTGAATTCTTGATCTGGCGCTTGCCTGATCCCACTACTGCCAGAAATAATCTCTTATCTGGGCTTTCTTAGAAGGTTTTATTTCCCTTGTTTTATTTTATTTTTGGTAATGGTGATTGAGCCCAGGGTTATCCTACCTCTGAACTATGCTCCCAACTCTTTTTTGGTTTTTATTTTGAAACAGGGTCACTAAGTTGCTGAAGCTGGTCTCAAACCTGTGATCCTCCTGTCTCAGCCTCCTAAATACTGGGACTACTGGGCATGTACCACCATGCCCAGCAGTTTTTCTTTTTTTAAAGAACTCATCACATTTATATTCTATTAGAGTTAATTTGTGTGCCTATTTTATTTTCCCATCTAGATGTTAAAGTTTCTAAGGATGAGAATGCTACCTTGCAAATAGATGTCAATGTGCCTGTTTCAAGGAATACTGACTGCATCGAGATTGCTCAAATTCTCAGAGAAATGTGTCCCTTTCTATTATAGTTGACATACATTTTGCACTATACTATTTAAGATCTCTCTCTCTCTCTCTCTTTCTCTCTCTCTCTCTCTCTCTCTCTCTCTCTCTCTCTCTCTACTATGCTTTGAACCCAGGTGTGTTCTACCTCTGACCTACACCCCAGTCCTATATATTTATTTACTTTTATTTTTTGAGACAGGGCCTCACTAAGTTGCTGAGGGTCTTGCTAAATTGCTGAGGCTGTCCTTCAATCTGTAATCCTACTGTCTCAATCTCCCAAGTACTGGGATTACAGGTATGCCTACCATGCGTGGCTAAGATATGTTTTTATTTATAATGAGTATAAGAAGGGACAAATTAATGCAACATATTTATCTAAAACCATGAATTTTCAATATTAAAAGCTGCAGTTTTTGAACACTCAGTACATACCAGGACCATGATAGCCTATATAAGCCCTGAAGATCAGGGACCCTCTTATCTTACTTACTGATATATTCCCTTGTATCTGTCAAAAGTTCTAGAACATGGAAAGCACTCAATAAATATTTGTGTCATGAATGAACAAATGAATGAACATGTGAGGCATATTTTGTGGTTTTCCTACAATCCATAAACACATTTAAAATCCCACAGATGTAAAAAATAAAGCTTGTCCTATGTTACAGAGTTGGTGACAAGGCAAGGCTCTGAAATTTAATCTGGCTCCTGTGTTCTTTCCATCAAATCCCACAGCTGATTTAATTCTCAGTTCCAAACTGGGAATTCTTGAGCAACATCCCCTGAGCCCTGCGTCCTACCTGCTTAATTGTCTCCAAGGTCTCCGGATTAATCTTGGTAATGAAGTTGGTTTCTGTGCAGGCATAGTAATCCTCCCCCACTGGGTAGATATTTACAAGGGCATTGTCAGTCACCTCCACTCCTCGAAAGTAAGAAAAAAATCTGCGGAAACAAATGAATTCTTCAGTTCAACAGCTCCCAGGCCACCAGAGAAAAGAGGCTGATGTAAAAAGACTTTAGTAACATGCAGCTCAGTTTCAATAACCTGGAGAATATGTTCTTGCAGGGGTCTGGGAAAGCACACGTGCCGAACTCTGTGATGACGATCCGTTTCTCAGTCATTGCACGCACGTAGGCATCGGTGCGAATGAACCTGAGGGACATGGAGACAGGGGAAGGGTCACAGATACCGGTCATCAGTGCCATGTAAGTGGAGCTTAGAATGGTTACTCAATGAGTCTTCAGCAGGGCAGAATCAAAAACCATAACATGAATTGTCAGTTTCCTTTCTTAGAGTGGCCACAGGGGAAAGAGATAGCAAGCCCTGAGCTTAAATTTAGTTTTCTAAACTTTATGGTGACAGATAAGGAAGTTCAGAGGAGTTAAGCGATTGGCTTATGTGGCCGAGCTTGGTTATGACCCAGGATGGCCAGAGTTGGACTAGCTTTCTGTATCGTGTAATACAGCCCCATGGGACTTCTGACTCCCTGTACTTAAGACCTCATGATCTATGTGTAGTAAGAAATATAGGATATGGTGTGCTAAATTATACTGCTCTCAATATCCCTCTGTCCTTCCTGTGTTTCTATTCAATTCTAGAATCTATTTCAATTTAACCGAATTTATTTTGTGGTACTGGGGATTGAACTAGGGGCATTTTATATCTACTCTACACCTTCATCCCTTTTTATTTTATTTTTTTATTTTGAGATAGGATCTCACTGAGTTGCTAACTCTCACTGTGTTGCGGAGGCTTTCCTTGGACCTGTGATCCTTCTGTCTCCACCTCCCTGATAATGAGATTCTAGCATGTACCACCACACCCAGATCATTCTGATATACTTTTAAAAGTATATTCTTCAATTCATCCTCTTGTGCAGGCAGATCTGCTGACCACATCCCACATGAGCTGGCCAGTATTGCCAAGGATTTCTCATGTGGAGAGCCAATTAAAATCTGATTTTGCACTTTCTCTTACGAACAGGCCTTTAGAAGGCATATGAAAGCTTCATCTGAACTCCAAAATTTGCTCTCACAGCTAAATTTTCCTCTTCTAGCACAGACTAAGTTATCCTGACGACTTCACATCTTCATTTACTCTTCCTTTTGATGTCACTTCAAAATGCCTGCAATGTGCGGTAATCAGCAGAGCTCCTAACAGGCCCGAATATTGAAACAAGGGACAAAGTCTTCATTGTGCTGGGAGCACTTCCTGGAGTGATATTAGGCTTTCAAGTCTTTACGTAATAACCCCACATTTGTAGAAAACTTCTCTTTCTGGTATTGGGATGACCTACATGTTCCTTGTGACACACCTTCTCCTTCCCAGTCCTCTCTGATTGTATAACAGAGAAGGAATCAAGATAGCCAGTACTATAATAATAATAATAATAATAATAATAATAATAATAACCATAACAACTTCTTTATGCACACGTGCTTCCTAGATGCTAGACTATGTTCTCATCTAAATTCTTGTAATGAACCTATCAAGTAGATTCTATTATTTCTCCTATTTTACAGAATGAGAGGTCCACATCTCAACAGAGGTCAAGCACTGAGGTGAGTGGTACTTGTGGATATAGGATTCAGAGCCAGGCATGTTGGGCCCCAGGCTCTCCGTTTTAGCTTCTTCATGATCTCATGGCTACCAGGTCTCTACATGAACATACTAACCCAGGAAGATGCTGAGAAGGACATGGTACAGAAGTCCTTTCTTGGGTTCAGGAGGCTAGAAAGCACATGGGAGGGAGAGCTAAGCTAGGTCCCACTTTTGGAGGTGAGGAGAGGGTGAGCTCCTGTTCTTCCTTACCTTCTATGATATGTGACATGTCCTTCTTTAAAGTCAAACTTGTGCAGGAGGGCTTGTCCATCAAACAGGTGGTAAAATGGTTCAGATCCAACTTCAAAGAGCCCTGGCCCACATCGAAGGAGACTGCCGGTGAGCCAGAGAGGGATGCTGCCTGCCATGAGGAAGACACAGAGCATCACTCCTTGTCCCTGCTCTCGGGCTGTGCTTCTGCCTCCTTTGTTGGGGTCATCGCACTAGCAGCAGGACTGAGCAGCCCTCACACCAGGTAGTGCTCAGAAGGTATCTACAGACTGGAGTCTCTTTTCCCTAGAAGACCAGGAGCTGAGAATTGTGCCAGTGTCCCTGAGCTTAGATAATGAGTTGGAAGGAGTGAGGGGAGGCACCTTGAGGTGAATGGACTTCTGTACCTAATAGACTTCCCCAGATACCAATCTATTCATCTTCTTTCCGTCCCACTTTTAGAACAATTCTCAAATTTCTTAATGTATTTGGTGTATTGAAGAGTAAAAGTATGAATAAAGAGCAGGTATCAAGACATTTAAATAAGTGTTGTATGTGTAATCCCAGGACTTGGGAGGCTAAGACAGAAAGATAACAGGTTTGAGGCTGTTCTTAGCAATTTGATGAGACCCTATTTGAAAATAAAAAATAAGAAAGTGCTGGGGGTATAGCACAAAAATAAGTACTGCAGAAGAAGAAGAAGAAGAAGAAGAAGAAGAAGAAGAAGAAGAAGAAGAAGAAGAAGAAGAAGAAGAAGAGGAGGAAGAGGAGGAGGAGGAGGAGGAAAGGAAGGAAGGAAGGAAGGAAGGAAGGAAGAAAGAAAGAAAGAAAGAAAGAAAGAAAGAAAGAAAGAAAGAAAGAGAAAAAAGTTGTGTTAAATTGGGTATGGTAGCACATGCTTTTAATACCAGATTTTGGGAGGCTGAGACCGGAGGATCATGGTTCATGGACAGCCTTGGCTACTTACTGAGGCCCTTCACAACTCAGTGAGATTTCATTTAAAAAAAAAAAAGACTAAAAAATAGGGCTGGAGGTGTAGCTCAGAGGTACAATGACCCTGGGTTCCATCCCCAGTACCACCAAAAAAGGTTGTGTTAAGCGCCGGGCATGGTGGCGCACGCTTGTAATCCCTGTGCTTGGGAGGCGGAGACAGGAGGATCGCGCAGATTCGAAGCCAGCCGCGCTGGCTTAGGAGACCCTGTTTCCAAATAAAAATATACAAAATAGGTGTCTGGAGTGTAGCCCGGAGGTAAAAGCCTTTCCAGGAATCCCACTACCACCACCACCAAAAAAAAAAGTTGTGTTAAATAAATAACATTTAAATAAAGTGACTGAATTACTAGTCTTTTAAAATTCTGAACCTCAACCCTCTGAGGATATGAACAAAATCCAGATGAAAGTCAACCTGCTGTAGCAGAAGGTACACAGAGATGGTGTACGGACCTGGACTCTTGCTGAGGATATGCCACATTCCTCTCTGGGCCTCAGTTTTCTTGTTTGCAAAATGAAGGGCACCGAAGATAGTTCTTAAAAACATCCCACTCTCACAGTGAGTTTGTGCCCTATTATCTTTGCAAAGTACAGCATTATTTGTGCAAACCCTACCAGGATTTCTTTCTTTCTTTTTTTTTTTTTTATAACAAATGGGTTTATTTCTACAGACCAATCTTAGCAGCTTACCCAATGCAGGATAAAAACGTGAAAAGAGAGCTTGGTTTAACTAGTTGCTGAGGCTGGCCTTCAATCTGTGATCCTCCTGTCTCAGCCTGCCAGGTAGTGGGAATATAGGTGTGTGCCACCTCATCTGGCAGCTAGGCTTAACTAGAAGCATAATATTAATTTTCTGATTATTAGCACCTAGCATCAGAATATAATTGAGAAAAAATATTTTCCTCATCCTTTTTATTTTGCAGAGGAGAAAGCTGGGAGGAAGGAGACTTGCTCAGGCAGTGACCCTTCCTACAACACCACATCATACCAAGCAAGGACTTGTGTGGCTCACACGGGGTTTTTAGACAAGGATGGTGATGGTGATTATAAAACTACCATCTATTGATTACTTTGTGTTCAATTTGGGGTGAATTATTCTATTTACATGATCTCATTTAATCTCCCCAACATCATCATGAGGTAAAATTTGGCCTTTTGTAGGTGAAAAAATTGAGGTTCAGAAAGTTTAAATAAGCCGGGCGTGGTGGCGCACGCTTGTAAACCCCGCGTTTGGGAGGCAGAGACAGGAGGATCGCGCAGGTTCGAAGCCAGCCACGTGTGCTGGCTTAGGAGACCCTGTTTCAAAATAAAAATGTAAAAATAGGTCTGGGAGTGTAGCCTGGAGGTAGAAGGGCTGCCAGAAACCCCAGTACCACCAAAAAAATAAAAATAAAAAAAAGTTTAAATAATACATAGGATTCACAGATGGTGAAATAATGGGGCTGTGACCATACCTGCCTGTCTCTAGAACCAACACTCTTCCAATATAATGGACATGAAAGCCACCACCCTTTATGTGATATTCCCAGACACTTCTCACCAGACCCTCTTGTATTCAGAGCCTGGCGGGACAGACATTTGCTTCTGAGGCATTCACTGTGTGACAGGTCCTGAGCCAGGTACTGATGGTTTGAGAACAACAAAGGTGTAGTTTTCAAGGAATTAATCTAGGCAATACTTATCAACATCAAGAGAAATGAAAGTAAATGTAAATGACAGAAAATGGATTCTTGGTATAAAAACCTGAACCTCCAAATTCCCCTCTCTATATCTTGGACAGGGAGCCAGTACTGAGTGATGCTAATGAATAGGAATCCAGAACAGAGAAGAGAAATCTCTCCCCCCAGAAGAGGAGGGCTTCAAGTCAGATGAGCCCTACCTGTAACATGGGCCGTGAGCGGCGAGGACAATTCCTCCACAGTTTCGAACAGTTTCTTGTAACCACCAGCAGGATGCTCCACTCTGAAATAGTGGGTAATGAAGAAGAAGCCCACATTGATACTCAAGAAATCCGGAGAAACAGAAGAAGTGCTCCAAGAGAGAAGGCATCTTGGTCCAATGTCCATCCACAACCACTAGTGGCAGGGAGTATGTGGGGCTCATGGGGAGAGAAGTACTTGGGGATGGAGGGAGTCCCAACTCAGGGCTCCTCCTTTCAGGTCAGGGAATTTCTCCTCTCTCTCTTTCTCTCCCTCCCTCCCTCCCTCCCTCCCTGTCTCCTTCTTTTTCTTCTTTCATTACTTGGTATTGAAGACAAGGGTATTTTACCTTTGAGCTATACCCCTATTCCTCCCTTTTTATTTGGAAACAAACACAGTCTCACTAGGTTGCTGAGAGTTTCACTAAATTGCTGAGGCTGTCTGTGAACCTGCAATCTTCCTGTCTCAGCTGCCCAAGTGCTAGGATTATAGGTGTGCATCACCACACCTGACATGATCTCTCTTTTATGGTAGTGGTCTCAGGGGCCTCAATCCTGCCCTGTGCTGTTATCTCATATTTTTGAAGACAAATTGATGAATCCTGCTGTTCTCTTTCTGAACTTGGATCGTACACAGGATCCTTCCCAAGAATTACCCCCGCTACTGACACTTTCAGCTGACCATATCATTGACTTTCTTGCCTAATGGAAAGATTAATTCCTCTGGCTTCTACAGATTGGGAGACAAGAACATTGAGAATGATATTAAATCTTTCTTTCTTTCTTTCTTTCTTTCTTTTCTTTTCTTTTCTTTTTCTTCTTTCTCTCTTCTTTCTTTCTGTACTGGGATATAACCCAGAAGCATTCTACCTCCAAGCCACACTCCCATCCCCCTTTTATTTTTTAATTTTTTACTTTGAAACTGAGGCTTGCTAAATTGCTGATGGTCTCTCTAAGTTGCTAAGGTTGGCCTCAAACCTGTGATCCTCTTGTCTCAGTCTCCAAGTACTGGGATTACAGGCATGAGCCACCATGCCCAGCCCATCATCTCATGTCTCCACCAATTTCCAAGAGCTGCAGTGCTTTTTTAAACTAGTCAGAGCAAGAGATTCAGGTTCTATATTGTTGCTTAATGTCTATATCCTCTTTTGCATCCATTTTATAACTTCTTAGAGTAAGAGCTCTGACCAGACTTCCTAATGATAATTATATTTTATAAAGCACATACTATGTGCCACATACCATAAAAGAAACTTTACATGGCACTAGCTGATTGGAATTTCACACAATTACAATGGGTATAAGTATCATTATACTCATCCTATACATGGAAAAAAAAACTTTAAAAAAGCTAAGTAATTAAGGCTTTAAAGAGTTAAGTTATTTTTTCCAAAGTCACACAGCTAGGAGATGAGTGGGTAAGAAGTGGAGCCCAAGTCAGCCTGATGCTCCAGTGCTCAAAACTACTTCCAAGCCCCAGCCTCAAGTCATACAAATCTTACCACGATTTAGACCCACATTCTATATATTTACTTCAATATAGGGAAAAATTCCTTCATCAACACTCAAGGTTTTTTTTTTTCTTCAACAGGTCATTGGTCAGTGCCTTCCCTTTAGGAAGTCTACATCACCGTCTAATGCCATCACTAAAGTATGTTTTAAAAAAAAAACTTCCCAGAAATACTTACTGGATAGACATGTTCTCTCAGTGCAGGATCGAGAGTTCTGGCACAAACCTCCAAATGAGGAGGCAAGCCCTCAGCCTGGGGCTTTTGTATGCCTTCTAAATCCTCCTAAAAGGAGCTGTGGCTCTGGGAGGCCTTCTCCACCCGTTGGCTGGGGCGGGGGAACAGAAGTGGCTTTCAGTGCTCAGAGCCTCCTGATGCTTGGGCATTATTTGGGCTTGCTGTTCCCATAACAGTTTTTTGGCTGTTTCCCAAAGACCTCGATCCTTCCCAAAGAGAATAAGAAGTGGATTAGAAATAAAGGAGTGTGTGGGAGTGGCCAGCGTCTGGCCTGAGCTGATCTCAGTCACCCCACTGGAACCTGGCACCTTCACTAGTGCCCACTGCCCTCTACCAGCTCTGCACTCTATCCTCCTCCACTTTCAATTATTCACTCACCCTCTTATTTTAAAAAATGCACTGTGCACCGTCTATGGACTCTACCTTGTCTTTCAGATCTTATAACTCTGTAAAGGTAAGAGAAAGCTAAGAAGCTATTCAATAGAATTTGGTTAGTGCTAAGATTGGAGACATATAGCACATTACAGGAGCTCACTGCATCATCTCCAGTGCTCTCTGGCCACTTACTTGATACCATCCAATGCCCAAATTCTTCCACCCAGCTCGAGGACTTTAACTATGTTCTTTTGTTTGCTTTGTTTCTCTTTGCTTATCACTAAGGCGTCTCAAACTCACCTTCAGTCCTCTGGTGTATGTTCTGTGCTCAAAAAGTACACAGCACTCTTCCCTTCACATTTCCACACCCTAGTTAAACCCAAATGGTCTTGCCCATAGGAATCTCTGGAAAACAGTCAAGATTTAGACACTCTGCAACTTTAACGTTTTTTTTTTTGGAGAAACTAGTGAATGATTAAAATTTTTTTTTGTGTGTGGTGGCACTGGGGTTCCTGGAAACCCTTCTACCTCTGGGTTACACTCTCAGACCTGTCCTATATACTTTTTTAAATTTGGAAACAGGGTCTATTAAGCCAGCGAGGCTGGCTTTGAACCCGCGCGATCCTCCTGTCTCTGCCTCCCAAGTGTGGGGATTACAAGCATGTGCCACCACGTGCAGCCTGATTTGAAATTTAATAAGGGTCTATAGCTGCTTATCTTAGAGCTGTTCTTCAACAAAACTGCATGGCAATTAATTTGAGTATTCCCAAAGATAAGTCACAGGAGCCTGCTTTTCCAGCCTGCCTGCAGTGGGGGCACAGGCCTGGGAGAGGAGCCCCAACAAGCACAGGCACTATCAGTGGAGTTTCTGCTCATCCATGGGAGTCTTGATATCTCCCCTGAAGTCACTTCATGGTGGAGCCTGGCCATTAATACTGGCCAAGTAACTTCCAAACTTCATTATGTAACAAAACAATAATAGAGATCCTGTCAAAACCTCTATTTAAAATACATATGCACTGCTTTATTTAGCTAGAACTGGTTGCACTATTTGTAACTAAAGGTCTAAAATATGATGATGACATTTGATAATCTGCTATCATACAGGAAGAATATCTATATTGGTGTTAGGGAGTCTCAGAAGAATGAGGAAGTATCTGTGCTGAGATAAGGAGAATATATAAGAGTTAGCTAGTCAAAAAGAGCAGGTAGAAGGGCGTTCAGGCACAGCTGGCATCATTCATGAACATTTACAAAATTTTTTATTGGTGCATTGTAGTCATACATCTTAATAGAATACAAGATGGTGGAGACATACATGCACACATCACCCAATTAGCTCTTACCCAATTCCCACTTCATTCCCTCTCCCTCCCTCCTCATGCTTGGCTTGGTGATTGATATAGATATGTTTGTTAAAGTATATCATGTGCATTAGAGATTTCCCTCTTCCCTCTCCAATCCCCACAGTTAGGTCACCTTATTTGCTCATCTATAGAATTTACTTCTTTGTCTAGAGTTCCTCCTATGACCCATTTTCTCTCTAGCTATTGCATATTAGGGAGAGCATTCGATGTCTTATTTTTGTGACTGACTAATCTCACTTAGCATACTATCCTTCAGTTCTATCCATTTCCCTATAAATGACATAATTGTATTTTTCTTTATCGCTGAGTAAAATTCCATTATGTGCATATCTCATACTTTTATAATCCATTCATCTGTTCATGGACATCTTGGCTGGTTCCATAGTTTGGCTATGGTGAATTGTGTAGTTATGAACATAGATATGCATGCATTAGTTTGGAAGTTTGGTTTCCTTTCTTTTGGGGATACCCAGAAGTGGTATTGCTGGATCATATGGTAAGTGAGTTCCAATTCTTCTGAGGATCCTTCATGCTCTTTTCCAAAAATGGTTGCACTAATTTGCAATCCCACCAACAATGTTTTAGAGTTCCCACTTCTCCACATCCTTGCCAGCATTTGTTGTTGTTTGTGTTTTGAATGATTGCCATTCTAGTTGGAGTTAGGTGAAATCTCAGGGTAGTTTAGATATGCATCTCTCTGATTGCTAATGATGTTGAGCATTTTTTTCATGCATTTATTCACCATTTGAATTTCTTCCTTCATGATGTGTCTATTTAGTTTCCATGCCCATTTTTTGATTGGGTTATTTGTTTTTTTTTTAGTGTTGAGTTTTTTTTAGTTCTTTTTATATTCTAGATATTAGTCCTTTATCAGAGGAGTAGTTGGCAAAAATCTTCTCCCATTCTGATGGCTCTTGGTTGAGGTTCTTGATAGGTTCTTTTGCTGTACAGAAGCTCCTCAGTTTAATGCAATCCCATGTATTGATCCACCTTTTAGTTCCTTGTGCCTTTGGGGGTCTTGTTGAGAAAGTTTTTTTTTTTTTTTTTTTTTTTTTTTTTTTTTTTTTTTTAATCTGTGCCTATGTGTTGCAGTGTTGGACCTATGCCCTCTTCAAGGAGCCTTAAGGTCTCTGGTCTAATTTCCAAGTGATATGAAATGGATTTAATACAAGACAAGGAAGTGAGAAGAGAGAAAAAAGAAAGAAAAAGGATAGAGAGAAGAGAATAAGTATGTATAAGGGAAGAAGCTTGGGAGAGGGTTTGGGAAGAAGGTAAAAAAAAAAAAACAGGCACACACACACACACACACACACACACACACACAAGAACAAAAAACCAAAACCAAACAACAAATTAATTCAACTCTACAAATAAATATATATTCAGCAGACTGGGCCTCTGCAGTCTCTTGCTGTATAGACACTGAGTGCCACTGACACCTTTCCTGCTGCAAGCCTGGTTCTCTGAGTCTTTCTCAGTCTATGTAGATGGCCAGTATCAATGAGGCTGGATCTAGTGTTAAGCATTAGATCTCCATGCTTTCCACAGATGTGGAGTCTCAGTTTCTCCCTGCCTTTGTAGGTGGCATATGCCTCTGAGACCGAACTCAATGTAAGAGTCTCTGTTCTCCACAGCTAGGGTGGGCTGGGCTGACTCTCCCCATTCACTATGACTTGGTTTATGGTGAATCTGGAGATCCTACTAGTTGGGTCTAGTGTTAAGCGTAAGTCTCCCCCCAGACTTTCCACTTTTCAGAGCCTGAGTCTGTCTATGTCCAATGGTAGGCTCCAACCCACCTTCTCCAGGTTGAACTGAAAAGTCTCAGACCCAGGGAGTTTATCATGGGTGAGTGAGTCCATGGGGGTGCTGTGCTGGGTGTTCTCCCATGGGGACCACAGCTTCAATTATGGTGTTGTTGAGCACTACTCTGGATTTCTGGTGGGCATAGGGAGCTTGGCCACCACTGTTGCAACTTGTAGACTGATCTCTACCTTCACAGGGTTGAACTGCAGAGTCTCAGACCCAGGGAGTTTATTGAAGCTGCATGAGTCCCTGGAGGCGCCAAGCTTCTGTTCTTCCGTGGGGACAGCGGCTTTGCTTACAGTGTTGTTGAGTGCTGGTCTGGATATCTGGAGAGTATGATGAGCTCAGATGCTGCTGCAAGTTGTAGCCAGTGTTTGTGCAGGAGGAACCAATGACTTAGAATTCTGATGATCTGCAGCTGCTTACTTCAGATCCTTGGTTGTTCTCCTGATCATTCCTGGAGTCAGGTGCAGTGAGGCAAGATGAAGCCACCATGGCACTCACAGCTGCAAGGTGGGAGGACTTCTTTTCTGGTGTTGAGCGCGGCTCTTGATCCCTGGAGAGCATGGTGAGCTTGGCTGCCACTGCTGGAAGTTGTAGCCAGTGTCTGTGCAGGAAGGACTGATGCCTTACAACTCTGATGATCTGCAGCTGTGCACTTCAGGTCCTTGGTTGTTTTTCTGTCTGTCTCTGGAATCAGATGCAGTGAGGTAAGACAGCACTGTGGCAGTGCCCGAGGCCCAAGGCAGGCGGGTTTCTTTTCTGCTCTCTAATCAGTCTTCTAACCTTATTTTCCCCTGCTGCCTTATACCTATCATTTTATTCCCCAACTGATAGTATTTTCTGGGTTTGTAGAATGCTGTTTTTAAGGCAATGGAGATAGGGTGTCAGTAGGACTGGTTTGTGCAGCTTCCCAGTCGCCATCTTCCCAGAAGTCTCCGCATTTATGAAAGTTTAAAGGTGAATGTTGTGTAGTGAACTAGCAAGAGCTGACACTTGACTAGAACTGATCATGGGTCAGGTGTTGCAGAACCTTGTGCCATGTAAATAAATCAAGACTCTTACCATGAGGAGAGGGAGATCACTGAAATGTTTTCTTCAGAAGTGACATGACCTGATTTGCATTTTATTAAGACCATTTTTGTAGTAGTGTAGATAATATATTGGAATGGGAAATCAGGGTATAATAAATTAGAGGGAGGCACAGGTCAAATAAGGAAAGGTGGCTGATGTAGTAGGATGCACTGGGGTGGATATAAATGGTCAGATTCAAGAGATATTACCTAGGAGGCCTGATCAAGCTCTGTGATTAATACATGTGTTGGGGAAATAGAAGTAATAAAAGAAGGATGACTCTAGGTTTATGGCTTATGGTACAATTTTTGGACATAGTGAATACCCAAAAATTGTGTGTATGTGTGTGCATGCATGTGCATATGTGCAAGTGGGCATGCATATGTGTATACTATTTTGGAGTATGCAGAGAAAATACATTTTGGTTTTGATTGATTTTTTTTAAAGAAAGAGACTTCTGTAAGCTGTAATAATTTTAGGGCCTCATAGCAAGGAAAAGTGAGTTGGACCCTGAACTACAGGCAGCTGGGTGTGAACAAAAAGGAGATGGAGAGGACATTGCTGGTGAAGGAGGCAGAGTGAGAATAGGCAGAAGAATAGGCAGTTGGAAGGGGCATGTTAGAAGAACTTTCTGTCTCCTGCACTTTTTTGTCATGTTTTATTTTCTTGGAAGTCTCTTCTTGAGAAGAGGTATAGTTCTCACCCACATATAGATATCACCTGTGTTGTGATATCTGCATGCAGTCAGTCCACAAAAGAGAAGTTCCAGTAATATGGACATACAGTAGCTTTTCTTTACTTTCACCTCTCCTCCTCCACTACAAGGAATAAGAGGAGAAGGCTTGTGACACCAGGTTCCTCCAAGCCTGCTCTAGCAAGTGACCGAGTGTTAACTAACTGTGCTTTGTACTAAAGGTCACTTTTGGGGAGATGAAAATCCAATCTTATCCTGGCTTCTGCCCATGTCTTTCTTAAGTATTTCTGTGCTCCCTTTGGTGGCCAGGGTCAGGTTCAACATTTAAGGAACTGATTTTTGTGATGTTTACATTGTTTTGCATTTTTGGTATCCTTTATATTTCATTCTATATAGATCCTACATGTCAGCTCCCTGAAAAATATTTCTCTATAAAATACAAATCATAGCAATTTATTCCTGAAGAGCTTGAAGATTGAGAACATATGAGTCATGAAGCTAGTATGCTTGGATACAGTCAAGATGAGTACTAATTTATGAGCATTAAACCTCACTGCATCCCAAGTTCCTTAATATAAGTCAGGAAAATATGCAAAATCATTTTGTATCCGAAAATACTTAATATAAATATTAAGCAAGTACTCCATACAAATATTAAGCAATCTTTACCAATGTCCATTCTCAAAAAGTTTGATTTTGTTTAATCTTGTGGCTAATACCTCCTACCTCAACAGTAGCCCATTTTCCCCTATCTTATCATTTTTCTGAAGTCAGAGATCAGTTATACTACCTCTATTTAAAATTTAGTTTTGGGGTTTTTTTTTTGGTATTGGGGATTGAACCCAGAGGCATTCTACTACTAAGCTATGTCTTTACCCTACCAATCTTTCTTTAAACTTTCAAGACCTTTGAAACAGGATCTTGCTAAGTATTGGGATGACAGATATGAACTACCACACCCGGCATGGACTACCTCTATTCAAATCATCATTTTGATGTCTTTGCTCCTAAATTCCACACACAGAACTCTTTTCCAGATTTACATGACTCTTCTGTAATTTCAGAGTGATAATTACATCTCCAAATAATTATTACTTTTCATTTTATTCTTTTATCTTATTCTTCACCTTATTGTTTTTGTCATTTGATAAAATCAGATCTTCATGTTCAATTTGATAAAACTGAATCTTCATATTAGAAAACAAACTCTTTTATTTTTTAAATTTTTTATTGGTGCATTGTATTCATATATCATAATGGGATAAAAATCTTGTGTAGACATACATGCACACATTGCCCAGTTAAACCCTATCCCATCCTCACCCCATTCCCTCCTCATTCCTCCTTCCCATGCTTGGTTTAGTGGTTGACATTGATATGTTTAAGTACATCATGTGCTTTAGAGAGTTTCCCTCTTCTCCCCTCCCATCCTCTCAGTTAGGTTGCCTTGTTTGCTCCTCTATAGGGTCTCCTTTTTCACCTGGAGATCCTCCTATGACCTATTTCTCCTTAGCTTTTGCATATTAGGGAAAGCATCTGATTTCTTATTTTTTGTGACTGATTAATCTAGCTTAGCATAATGTCCTTCAGTTCCATCTACTTCCCTGAAGATGATGTAATTGTGTTTTTTATGGCTGAGTAAAATTCCATTGTGTACATATCCCACAGTTTTGTAATCCATTCATCTATTGATCGACATCTTGGCTGGTTTCATAGTCTGTCAATGGTGAATTGTGCAGCTGTGAACATAGATACACTTGGATTAGTTTGGCAGTTTGGTTTGCTTTCTTTTGGATAGATACCCAGAAGTTGTATTGCTGGGTGAAATGGTAAATTAGTTCCTATTCTTCTGAGGATCCTCCATACTGTTTTTCAAAGTGGTTGCACTAATTCGCAATCCCACCAACAATATTTTTAGAGTTCCCACATCTCCACATCCTTGCCAGCATTTGTTGTTGTTTGTATTTCGAATGATTGCCATTCTAGTTGGAGTTAGGTGAAATCTCAGGGTATTAATAAAAAATGGGCAAGTGAACTAAATAGAAACTTCACGAAAGAAGAAATTCAAATGGCCAATAAATGCATGAAAAAATGTTCAACATCATTGGCGATCAGAGAGATGCAAATCAAAACTCTTTTGTTATGCCCAGGTACATTTACTGAAATAACACTTTATGAATTAAAATAACAGAACAATTTTCCACATGAAGATATTTCTGAGTAGTAACATATTCTATATTCCCATGAATAAATCATTTTCTAGAGTATAATAAAACCTTTGTTTTCATCATGGTATTAGGCAGACCACACCAAGAGCCTGTGGGTCATGGTGAAGAGTTTGGATTGTACTCTGAGAGCAATGAGAAGATATTAAAAGGCCTTAAAAGGAGAATGACTAAGATGATTTGATTTATGTTTTACAACAAATCACTTAGATACTTTTAAAGAAGGATTCTTGCCGGATGTGGTGGCACATGCTTGTAATCCCAGCACTTGGGAGGTTGAGACAGGAGGATTGCACAGGTTCAAAGCCAGCCTCAGCTACTCAGTGAGGCTCTCAGCAACTTAGTGGGACCTTGTTTCCAAATAAAATATAAAATAGGTATGGGAGTATAGCCTGGAGGTAGAAAAGCCCCTGGGTTCCAACTCCAGTACCACAAAAAAATAAAATAAAAAATGAGAGAAGGATTCTAGGAGTCCAGAGTTGAAGGAAAGGGAACACATCAGCTGGGATGGTGATGCTTCTTTAACTGGAGTAGAGACAAGCAGACGTGAGAAGCCAGTGACTTTGCAATCTGGTTCGTAGAAATAGTAGGACTTGTATCACAGATTGATATGTCTGGGATATAAGGAAACAGGGGAAAGAGCAAATCATTCTTCTCTTGCTAACACTGAAGCATAAAAATTAAATACCACTGGGCATGGTGGTATACACCTGTAATCCCAGCACTTGGAAGGCTGAGAGAGAAAGATCACAGGTCTGAGGCCAGCCGCAGCAACTTAGTGAGATTGTGAGACTGTTTCAAAATAAAAATAAAATAAGCTTGTGAGTGTAGCTCAGAGGTAGAATGCCCCTGGGTTCACTCCCTAGTAACACACACACACACACACACACACAGCCAAACCTCAGTGTCATACTACAATAAGTATGTGTTTTTGGTGTGTGTGTATGGTGATGGTGGTGGGAGTGTTGGCTAGCTCTACAGATAAAGCTAGACTTTGTTTTCCTAACTGGAATTTACCTGAATGATGGCTGATCAAGGTCTCACCTGGGACATGCAGGGTGACGAGAGTCGGTGTGTGACACATGCCTTCTTTAGAAGAAGGCTAGTCCAGGACGAATGGGCACTATTCTCCTGGCAGCAGTTCATCTCTCATTCAGAGATGAATGAGTATAAGTGGAAATACCAAAAGAACTGCTGCAGACCTGAGGCTCAGAACTGGTACACAATCACTTCTACTACCTTTTGTTAGTCAAAACAAGCCATGAGTCCAGCCCAGGCTTCAGTAGCCACAGGCTCTGTAGTCTTTAATGAAAAGAATTACTGTGCCATGTGGAAAAGGTCATAGATACAAGGAAAGATGAACAATTGGAGTCATTTTTGCAGTCTAGCACATGGGACATCCAAATAGTAGTTTTTGGTTTTGACCTGAGAAATTTGAAAGTGTCTTGCTATTTGTCAGGTCTAGAGCAGAAACAGTCGAATGTGAATGGCACATCAAGAGTTCCAGTTAAAAGTGAGATGCTGTAAGACATTCATTGTATCTCTCCTGTTGTTCCCCGATCCTTACTCCAAAGGAACTTGCTCAGTGGAGGTAGGATTCCAACGAACCTGATCTGATTCTAGAGCCGATGTCCTTATAGATATTATTTCCATCCATATAAAGAAGTTCTGATAAACAGGAGTCTCTATTTTGTTACATGCCCAATAATACTTTAGTGCTCCTTGTAGACAGGTGCTCTTAGGAGCTCTGAGCTAACTTCCCCCTAATATGTGTCTTTAACACTTCCCAGACATCCCACTAGAGGCTGTCCTTTTAATGGAAAATTGGATCTTGTCCCTTTGCTGAGAACTTCTCAAGGAGTCTGCTTAACTTACCAGATAAAGTCCAGGCACCTTAGCACCACTATAAGATCCTCCACACCCTGACCCTGTTTGCTTATCTGGGTCACATGCCACTTTCCCCTCCCATTTGCTCCAGTGGTACCCAGCAGTTTGCTGAGTCTCACAGATATATGTGGTTTCATGCCTCCCTTTCTCATTCAGTCTACCTCAGTTTGGTTGTCCCTTTCTTACCTGGTCCATCTGGCAAATTTCCAGCTTCTGACATGGCCCTGATATAGTACTATCTTCCTCTGATGCTTTGGAAAGAATGCAGCTTTGCTCTTTGCCTGAAAATTGTATATAATTCTATTTTGTATAGATCACATTATGTCATTTCATTTGTTAGCATGTCTGTTTTCCACTTTATTTATTTGTTAATTACTTGTTAATTTTTTTGTACTGGGGGAATTAAACTGACAGGCAGTCTACCTTTGAGCTATACCTTCTACTCTTTTTATTATTTATTATTTTTGAAATTTAAATTTCAAGCGTGGTGGTGCATGCTTGTAATCTCAGCAATCGGGATGCTGAGATCAGAGGATCGTGGTTTGGGGACAGCCTCAGCTACTTAGTGAGGCTGTCCGTAACTTAGTGAGACCCTGTTTCAAAAAATAAAGAATACAAATAGGGCAAAGCCTGGAGCTCAGAGGTCAAATGCCCCTGAGTTCCATCCCCAGACCCGCAAAAAAAAAAAAAATAAATAAATAAATAAAAATAAAAATAAAAGAGAGTCTCACTATGTTTGTTAGTGTCTTGCTAAGTTGCTGAGGCTGGCCTCGAATCCATGATCCTCCTGTCTCAGCCTACCAAGTACTGGGATTACAGGCGTGTGCTACTGTACCTGATTTGTCTCCCACTTTAGATTAAAAGCTTCTTATTGTACAATAATAAAATTGAGCCACCCAGGCACAATGATATTTGATTAAACTCTCCAATAACTGGCAATTCCCTAAGGGAAAACTAACAGACTAGCAAAAGCAGATATGTAACACCCTCAAAAGTCACCTTTTGTAGAGGTGTAAACCAACCTTCCTTGCCCCTTGTCATCTCCTCACCAGTGCCAGAATTTAGACCATCTTTGCATCATTCAGAAGTTCAATGGAGAAGAAAGATAAATACCCTGACCATGTATGCTCTCTTTATCTTTCTTCTCTTCTAGTGGACATTTGGGTGCCCTTTACTGGTGGGTCCCATCCCTTATTCAAGAACTCCCCACCCCGCTTGGTTTCCATATACCTATATGAGTAACAACCTCTGAAGTTACTTATGATCTCTGCTTGGGTGTAGCATATTTTGACACCTAATATCTTTAAAAGGTAGAGTGTGTCTACAGGCTGCCTACAACACCTTGCACCACTGTGCTTAGGGCATCAGAACAAGAGCTTAAAACTTGTTATTCATTGAACCCGGTTAGTAGAGGCCACAGGAAGAACTGCCTTACTGAACTTAGCAGGCCAGCATACACATTTTGTTTGTAAATGAATGCTTAAGAACTTGGTTTGTCTCCCCTAAAGAATTTGAAATATCTTATTTAACACTGCGATTATACTGATTTTTATTAATCAGCTTTGGATTCACACCCTTGAGAAGGCACAAAGAGGATTCTAGGTCAGCCCTATCTGATTAAGTGTGGCTCAGCCATGCCAGGCCTCTGGTGCTTATAAGTTCTCAAGTCCTGCCACTTGGGACAAATGCAAAGAGCAATGGGCTGTAACCAGTTAGAACAGAGGCCTCCCAGCTCCAGGACTTTGGGCAGGAGAACTGGTTCATTAGACAACAAACAAACAAACAAACAAACACCTCAAATGTGAACTAAAGCCACTTAACCTCTCACTGCAGGCATCATACAAAGAGCCATTCTAATAGCATTAGGAATCTTGGTTGAGCTGATCCAGTTTATGGAATTATTAGATTGCTTGGTAGATCCTTCACAGACAGTGGAAGAATAAGTTTCTTAACAGAAGGGAGTTGGGAATATAGTTGGCTGAATGTCCACACTTACCTCTATTTCTTTACAATCAAGTGTGTATTTGATATCAGTTTTTATGTTTGTTTCCTCAATTAGAAAGTTTTGTGAGATCAGTATTCCTGTTATATTTGTTGCTATATACATGAACCTGCTGTTTCAAAAGTAGTTATTAAGTATTTTAGGCTATTGTAAATAGTGTTGCATTTTGATTTGAATTTATTTTATTTTATTTTGCCAGGGCTGGGGATGGAACCCAGAGGCATTTGACCTCCGAGCTACACCCTCTGCCCTATTTTTTACTCTTTATTTTGAAACAGGGTCTTACTAAGTTGTGGAGTGCCTCACTAAGTAGCTGAGGCTGTCCGCGAACCACGGTCCTTTGGTCTCAGCCTCCCAAATGCTGGGATTACAAGTGTGCACCACCATACCTGGCTTACAGATTCTCTTAAAAATATGTCTTGAACTCCTTAGGTTATCATTTCATCTTTGAGACTTGGTAGTTTGGTTGGATGCCAGATATTTTTCTTTCTACCTCATTAGGTACTGGGTTCAATTTTGTCCCTTCAAATCTTCTTGGGCTTCATTCTGGAACTCAGTGTTGTTGGAAACAGTTTGTTTGTTCTTCTTGGGTTTTGCTTTCAAGATTTGTTAGGTGGGACTGAAGCAGTGCTCAGTACCAGTGCTGTATTTTTCCTTCAGTGCTATATTTTTCTCTAAGACTCTTCTGTATTCTATCAAGATTTCCATGAATCATGAGGGCTTTTTAGTTTGGCTGGTGGGAGCAGATACTATTCCCAGATCTGTGTGGATGCCTATAACTATACCTCTAGTTCCAGTTTCTTCACACAGAAGCTTCAGTTGGTATTCAGAAGACTACTCAAGGGGTATATTGTGTACATCTTCCACGTTCTTGCTTGGGAGCTTTTTCTCTGTTGTACTTTTTTCTGTAGATTTTAGTCACTTCGGTCTCTCCAGATTTTTAGTTTCGTCTCATAAACTTAGAGAGTCTCTCAGTCTTTATCTAGCTTTAATTTTTTGAAAGCACAGACTAGAAATGTTTCATGGCATTGAGGTGATGCAGTTGGGTGGTTCACTTCATTTAATAATTAGTATTTTTTCTTGGCTGATGTCTAGCATCTTGAACATAGACTATTGTTTCATTTATTAATTGGGTAAATATGATCTCTAATGCCCAATCTTAGTTGGAGGCTGAAGTTCACTGGTTGATAATAATGTTTTTAAAATAGGTTTCAGAGAACTGTCTGAGCTTGGGATAGAATAGGAAGGGACTTGTGAATTTTTTGGAAACTGGAAAATGGGATAATGAAATTTCATAAATAAAGCTATTAGGTGTGATATAATGGTAGTGGGAGTTAGACAATGTAGAAGGCAAGAAACTTTTAAAAAAGACAGATTTATAAACAATAGTGTCTGACATACACGATGTACATAGCAGTAAATAAGACAAACTTTATCCTAGTGGACAGACCAACAACATATGAAATGTGCTGCATCCTAATTTTTTGCTTCCCCTTGTAATTGCTTATAATTGGTGACTGGTTTGTTTCTTTCGCCAATCAGTGTGAGCTCCTCCATGGACAGAACTAGGAGGTCTTATTTAGCCTTTTGTCCACATTGTCTAGCAGAAAGCAAAGCATATAGAAAGTATTGGTGATCCTGAAAAACTCCTGGAATTGAGATGAAGCTAAAAATCTGGAGAAAAAAGTGACAAAAATTTACAGGAAAAATTACAAAGGAAAACCCACTAATAGGGCACTTGAAAGCTCTGCACAATGTACTCCTTGAACAGTCAGCTGAATACCAACAGGGCTTCTGTGAGGAAATTGGTATGAGAGGTAACAGAGGCATCCACATAGATCTAGAAATAGTGCCTACTCCCACCAGCCAGACTAAAATACAAAACAAAGCAAAAATACCTCTCATGATTCATGGAAGGAGAAATAAAGAAATGGATGAAAGGATGAATCAATGGTATGCATTTTCTCTACCAAGACTGACTGTCAAGGGGAGTTATTTTAAATAAGTCTTTTGGTTACTTTTAAATCATAGCCCTGATACTTATCATTCAAAAAAGCTGACACATTGATTCTCAAGTCAACTGAAAATGATATGTAATAATAACAATAGGTGACGTGACTAGTATATACTTCCTAAAGTTTTAATACTAATCTTCTAATGGTAGCATCAATAGGTAACATCATTAAACATTAGATAACATCATTTTAAAGTTTTCTGGCTTGTGTTTAAGCAAGTGAACAATAGTATTTCCTAAATTCAAAGAGGAAAGCTATTTCTGTGTCCACTCAAATTATTCAGTACTTCACAACATGGTAAAGACAGCTTTTCATGGCCAAGGATAAAAAAGGCACCTTGGCAACAGGATCCTTATATTTGTCTCTAGGATCTAGAAAAATGCCTAGAAATAAATAAATAAGTAGAGGAATGAATAGCATCTCATGGATTCTCAAGGCTAATTCCCTATTAGTAAAATGGTTCTGGGAGTATAGCTAGAAAAAGAAAAGGATGCACTATTTTTTATAATAGTGTCTCATCCGGACGTGGTGGCGCACGCTTGTAATCCCCCGCGCTTGGGAGGCAGAGACAGGAGGATCGTGCAGGTTCGAAGCCAGCCGTGCTGGCTTAGGGGACCCTGTTTCCAAATAAAAAAGTATAAAAATAGGTACGGGGAGTGTAGCCCGGAGATAGAAGGGTTTCCAGGAACCCCAGTACCACCACCAATAATGATAATGATAATAATAATAATAATAATAATAATAATAATGTCTCTATCTGATAAGAATGTTAGAATTATTTTCCAAAAGGAGGCCTCTAAGGCTTCCTGTTTAATAAAGTTGGTATTTTATAACAAAATGGACTTGAATTTCTACCGAGATTGGGCAAGCAGTTTGTTTTTTAGAATATCTGTGAAATATCTTTTAGCTCAGGCCAAGCTATTATAAACTATGATTTAATACCCTCAAATGCAAGTCAAGTTTGTAAAAGAGAAGTTATTTTAGAAACCTCTACAAGAATAGGTTGTTTTTCTTAAGCCTATTGGGGAAGAGGAGAAAAGTCATACATAAAAGGAAATGTGGTGAGGTCGTGTATAAGTTACAGGGCTTTAACTTTATTTTATAATTAAACATTTTGCCAAACATTTGATAAGGCATCAAATGCAATTATGAGAGGTAAAACAGCAGAAAATTGTCCATTAAAGATGCCCAAATCAGACTTGTTGAATTAGTTGTTTTCAGAATCTGCTTATCTTGCATATGGGAAAAAAACTGAAGAGAAAATAAAGCCAAATTAGTAGACTCTAATAGTTTACCATGCAAGCTTCTTTGAATAGTTTGCAACTGCTGATAACAGCACAAAAATGTGCATTAAGGATGTGAAATATTCCATGAAATAGCTATAATGTCTTTTCTTGGCATCTATCCATAAGTGCAGAAATTCACATTCAGTTCAAATTGCTAGCAATTTTTTCCCCACTGTAAAGCTTACATAATATTTCATTAGCACAGTTAATCATGCTACACAGGCTATGTACAGTTGAGGTAATTATCACAATTTTGGCCTTAAAAAACATCTCAATCTGTCATGTATAGACTTTTAAATGCATATCTTTTTTTGTCTGAGTTATCTACTGTTAAGTTCCCATTTTATTATATTTTATGAGGAAAAGTTTAAGATTCCACAAAGTATCATTTTTTCCTTCATTAAGTAGAGATATTTTGTTAAACAAGGACTTCTTTTAACAGGTGAATTTAGAAAGGTTCCAATGGCACTAAAATTTTAGCTGTTATATTTAAAAGAGCTACCTTAGGTTATTAGAACTGTAGAATTCGTAGATTTGAATTAATCAGCAAAGTTAAAAATCTGAAGGAGTATAAAAATAAACAGAGGTGCTATTTTTCCTCCTGAAAGGGATCTAATTGAGTATCTCTACTTTGGAATAGATTAAAAACTTTTAGCCAATCATTGGACCCTTTCAGGTGGTTTGGGAAGAGAGGTGAATAGTAAAGGAATGACAAGGAGTCTCTTCTTCCTCCTTCTCCTATATCAAAACTTAGATCTATCCACTGACCTCTCTAAGGATCATCTACTCTCTCTGGTAGTGCTGAGGATTGAACCCAGGGCTCTGTGCATGCTCAGCAGCTGCTCTGCTACTAAGCTAAATCTCTGGCCCCAAAGTTATATCGAATGGAAAATATTAGCTGTCTTTACAGAAACAAATGGATGTATTGAATTAACCAACTATAATCGATTCAATAAACATTTCAGTCATATCAAAAACTTGTCAAATTTTGTTTGACCAAACTGACTCTTAGAATTGAAGATCTTGGCATTTAAATGAGCTTGAAGATAATAATCCCAACATCCCATCTTAGTTGTTAGGAAATCAAACTTCAAAAATATTACTTATGCAACCTGTTAGTAAAAAGCCTGAGGTATCGTACATTACTTTTACTCTCAATTCTCAATTCAGTCAAAATTGAAGTAGCCTGTTTTAGGAAAGAACAGCTAGATTTGAGGAATAGTAAGGCATATGTTTTTATATTTACAGACTTTTTCCTCACCATCCCAATACCTAGAAGAGAATGTTTACATCCAACAGCAAATGTGTGGTTCACATGAATACCAGACAGCACTTTTCCATTTTCCTTTTAATTCAAGAGGATGATGAAATCTCTAGGCTTTAACTCTCAGTTAGGCTTATAGTTAACTTGTAGCAGAATGACCAGCCTGATGTGGTGGCACACACCTGTAATTCCAGTACTTGGGAGGCTGAGACAGAAGGATAGAAGATTTGAGGACAGCCTCAGCAATGTAGCGGGACTCTCAGCAACCCAGTAAGACCCTGTTTCAAAACAAAAATATATATGTATAAATGGCTATAAATGATATTTATATTTATATATAAAATATATAAATGGCTATAAATGACAATGTATCCTGGAGTAGAATGTCCTTGGGTTTAATCCCTTGCACCAAAAACAAACAAACAAAAAACAACAAAACTCAACCAACCAACCAAACAAAAAACCACCAGAGAGAGTTCCCAGTCAAACTTTACTTCCCACCATGAAAGCCATGAGCTCGTAGGCAGGCGTGGTGGTGCACACTTGTAAACTAAGTATTTGGGAGGCTGAGACAGGAGGATTGTGGTTCACAGACAGCCTAAGCAACTTAGTGAGGTACTTTGCAACTCAGTGAGACTCTGTTTCAAAATAAAGAATAAAAAATAGGGCTGGGGGTGTAGCTCAAAGGTAGAATGCCCCTAGGTTTCATCCCCAGTACTGTAAAAAACAAACAAACAAACAAAAGCCACATGATTTTGTGACTCCTGAACACAGTGTTATGGATTCAGGTAAGCCAACTGGAGCTTGATTGTAGATAATGTCCATTTAGTTAAGAGGTATGTCAGCATTCACCAAATCTATATGGTCATAAGGATCACCAGGTGTACTTGTTAGAGACAGAGATTTTCTCCTGAAGATTCCAAATGCTTAAGTCTGATTTGATGACTAGGGAAGATTGAGAATCACAAAATAGGGCATGTCAGTCAAGATGAGGTACTCAAAAGAGAACACAGGTAGCTATATCAGGGAAGGAAAAGTTTAAAAGGCAAGATCTAGACACAGAAGAGGACCTTGGTCTTCTTGGTCAGAGCATGCTTCATGTTGAGTAATATTAGTAGCTCTTAGGGTAGGCTCAATGTTCTAGAATTAAATAGTTGTGATCCCTCTAGATTTGTTTTATTAGTTGATGTTAATCTGGGCGTGTCAAAAGTCCTAAGTACCTGGTAGTACTTACACATATTGCTGTAAATAAAATTGCATGTTTTCCACAGGGATGACAAAGAAATATTATACAAAAGAATTCTTTCTGTCAAAGACTATTCTCAAGTGTTTTTTAATCATTGACTGAGATTGCAGATGTTCAAATATCTCTTTAACAATGGAAGGACACCTTCATTTTCTCTAGTGCGATAGCCTCTAAATTTTGAGAAAAGAAATGCCTTTTAATGTGACAAGAGGCTCTGTAAAGGAATCCAGGACCTCAGATTGTCTGTATTGACACTAAGTACTGGCTTAATTCTCACTGACATCACATATTTTACACTCTGAGGAAATTTTATTCCTGGCGGAAAGGCAATGATAATTATCTTCTCTCTTTGTCATCATTTCCTTATGTAACAATAATAATTATACTTATCTCAAAAAGTTCTTTTAAAATATAAATTATTAATGTAGGTGCTCAGAATAGCATCTGGCAACAAGTGCTTCATAAATTTGTTGCTGATAATTACTATTGCCACTTCACAGTGAGTATAGTTAAGATGCTACATATAAGAAAGAAATGAATCATTGGACCATATAGAAAATTGATGAGAGTAGAAGGCCTAATTTATACTCTTTCTGTATCCATGCTTTCTGCAATGTGTTCTGAGCCCCTTACTATCAACAGATGGATCCTATTTTTTCATTCCTTGAATCTGGCCTTTTGATTTCCTTAGACAGTAGAAAGGATGGCATGCCACTTCTGGGCCTATTCCTCTGTAGTTATATAGTTTCACCCTGAAAAATTTCAGGCTAGCCTGCTGGAGCGTGAGAATCATTTCAGCTGTGGCCATTCTAGATCAGCCAAGACCAGAGTATCTGTGCTCTGGGCCAAGATGAAACTGCTCACCTAAATTGTGAGACAAATTGATGGCCATTGTTTTAAGTCTCTAAATATAGAGGTAGCCTGAAAGATCAAGTTTCTTAACGGTCTGTATGCCCTACCCTATAATCCGGCACATTTATATAAATATGTTCTCTTCCCCCCCAAATTTCATGATATTGATTTTGCAGGAAGATGGGTCCTGTTTACCCCATGTCTTCCACTATGTCCTGGCATGTGGCCTTGAATGCTGTTGGACAAATATGTTAAATGAACTTGGCAAAGCAAAACAAACATGGTCTATACACTGACGAGTCGGTGGTTGGGCCTCAGGCCTCTTCCTGGGGCACCTCAATGGGAGTCTTTTCTACTCCACTCACTCCACAAACATTTGCTGAACACCTTTCATGTCAGACACAGTTCTAGGAACTAAGTATATAGCCCCATAATACAAGCCCCAGCTTTTGAGGCTGTATTAGTTTCTAATTGTTGTTGTAACACCATTCAGTGTGTGTTATCACACATTTAATGGCTTGAAACCATACACCTCTATTGTCTTATAGTTTTGGAAGTCAGAAATATGAAATGCTCCCATGAAATTGGCTTGTGCTGGAGTCTTCTAGGGGGAAGTATGTTCCTTGTCTTTTCCAGTTTCTAGAGGCTACGTGTGTTCCATGGCAGTTCTTTGAAACCAGAAGCACTGTACCTTTCTGCTCTAATTACTGCCTCCATCTTCATACCTTCTTTCTTTGACTCTCATCCTCCTGATCTTCCCTTAAAAGAAGCTTTAATAAGTCTACCAGATAATCCAGGAACAAGATCCTTACTTTAACCGCATCTTCAAAGTCTTTTTCTTAATCATAGAAGGCAACATAATTATAGGCGAATGTGAATTTTTATTCAATCTACCACAAAGATGTTTCATTTTAGTTAAGTTCATCTTTACAGGATAAAGTCCAACTCCTTGAGTATGGCTCAGGTAAATATTTATAATGTTCTTTCTTCCCAGCCCTGTCTCTGGTAATTCCCTGCTGCAAATATATGGTCTAACAATCCTGACCTGCTTCTATTATCCTCTCTCTCTGGCCATTTCTTACCCCTGTAATATACACTTGTGTGTGAGACACTACTTACCCATAACCCTTTCCAAATGACATTTCTATCTCCTTTGATTGGCAAAATACACTCATCCTTCAGTATTCATTATCTGTGTGAGATTGGTTTTAGGACCTCCGTAAATATCAGAATGTAAGGATTCTCATGTCCCTTGAATATAAAATGATGTGACATTGGCATGCAATCTATGCATGTGTTCCCATGTATTTAAATTATCTCTAGATTACTTATAATACACAATACAATGTAAATGCTTTGCACATAGTTCTTACTGTTTAGAGAATGCCAAGAAAAGTCTATACATACTCAGTTCAGATATAATATAAAAAATATATTTTTGTGTGGTACTGAGAATTGAACCCAGGGAGGTTTTACCACTGAGCTGCACTCCCAGACCTTTTTATTTATTTATTTTTATATTGAAAAAGGCTCTCCCTAAGTTACTATGTCCTTGGTCTCAAAACCGAGATCCTCCTGTTTCAGTTTCCCAAGTACTGGTATTGCAGGCCTGTGCCACTTTATGTGGCTATAAAATTTTTTTTTATTTTTTGTTCCTTGGTTGATTGAATACACAGACTTAGGACCTTTTGATAGGTCATATCTCAGAAATAATGCCCCTCCCATCTATTCTTAAGAGACCTTGTGTTGATGGGTGTGGTGGTATACTCTTATAATCCCAGTACTTGGAAGGCTGAGACAGGAGGATATCAGGTTTACAGCCAGTCTCAGCTACTTAGCGAGGTCCTCTGCAACTTAGTGTGGCCCTGTTTCAAAGTAAAGAATAAAAAATAAGGCTGGGGGGTGTAGCTCAGACGTAGAATGCTCCTAGGTTCTATCCCCAGTGCTGCAAAAAAAAAAAAAAAAATCAAATCAAATAAAGACCTTGCACTTACCTCTCCCATAGACTTTATCATACTACGTGGGTATTTCTTTGTTGCTTTTCTCTTCAAGAAAAGTTCTTCAAGAGTAGGTGTGTCAATCATTTTTCTCTAGCACTGTCACTCAACATAACCTGGTACACAATAGGGCTTAAGAAATGTTAAATGAATTAAATATAGTGGGATTGTTTATTGTCTAATTAGAAGAGGAAGAAAAGAGGCAGGGGGAATTGAGGGAGTTTTCATCTTGAGTTACCAAGAAAGTTTGGTGAAGTGTGGGTCTCTGCTGAGCTGGAGAAGGAACAGCAGACAGCAGAGAGATAAGATGAGATGCTCGGGACCAGCAGGCAGTGACGAGAACCAGCCCCAGGCACCAAAGCTCCAGGGCTGCACCTCTCAGTGCGGGATGCTTTTGATGTGCGGCTTCTTTGATCCCTGCTGTGTAGTTATGGCCCAAGATATTCTGGAATGAAGAAAAGTGACTTACACTTTCCTCTTTCCAGCACCGGGGTGTGATAGAGAAGCAGCACTTGGGTGAGGGGGCTAGCTTGTCTGGTAACAAAGTCATTTTCCATAGGTAATTAGTCTCTCCAACATGGTTGGGAGCTGAAGCAGAAGAAAAGAGGATGCAGAGAATCTCGGACTTGTAACGTGCAGCGGAGAAACACATACTGCAACATGAAAGCAGACTTGAGATAACATAAGAAAGTGCAAAAGGGCAGCAGCACTTGGGGGAGTTAGCAAAGCTGTTCTGTTTGTCCACTGAGCCATATGGGGAGGGACTCTGTCTGCTTCTAGGGCAACACGTGAGAACACAGCTGACACATCAGATGCCTTTAAACTGAGGTACAGGGACTAACTGGTTGGCAGACTACAACTGTGGCAAGAAGAGATACAGAAGCATTCTGCTGCTCTTCCATCCATGAGCAGCAAGTGCAACTCCCGTCTATGCAGTTTACTGCTAGAGGCATACATTCTGTAGTTATGTTCAGTTCAATCAAACTTAGTAACTATCTGAGCTATGGATGTAGTTTGTGAAATACAATGTCTGTTTTAGAAATCTTCTAAATGTGTGCAATAGCTATTTCTTATTGACCATCTCATAGTAACCTTTGTATATATGTTGTATGTAGGGCTAAAGGAAACTCCCCCCTGCCCCCCGCAAAGTTTCTAGCCTTCAAGTTTGCTGAAATACACTGTATAATATGGTCTTACATTCTTTTCTGTGACATGGTCAAGAACACGAAAGTTTCAAGTAGAGTTGACTTCTGTTCTTGGAGTCCTGCATCCCACACAGTGACCATAAAGAGTTCTTCTAGGCTCAAGGTGTGGTGTTTGGTTTCCAGTCTCTCTTCTGTGATATGAGTTTAATGCTCCTTGGTTACTCATATTTTAATTTTAAGAATATTTTAGCTGGGCGTGGTGGTACATGCTTGTAATCCCAGCATTTGGAAGGCTGAGATAGGAGGATCGTGGTTCGCAGACAGACTAAGCTGCTACTTAGTGAGGCCCTATGCAACTCAGTGAAACCCTGTTTCCAAAATAATAATAATAAAAAAAATAGGGCTGGGGGGTATATCTTGGAGATAGAGTGCCCTTGAGTTCCATCCCTAGTACTGCAAAAAAAAAAAAAGAAAGAATATTTTAATGGTTCTTTGTAGATCCAGTTAAGTAAAAAAACTTTCAGAGAAAAGCATCATTTAGCACCTGATAATTTCGAAATGCCTTTAAAATAATTAGCACACCAAAATGCCACATTTTGAGGTATTCTTTAATTTTCTTTTCTTTTTTTTGTGTGTACTGGGGTTCCTGGAAGCCCTTCTACCTCCGGGCTACACTCCCAGACCTATTTTTACATTTTTATTTGGAAACAGGGTCTCCTAAGCCAGCGCGCGCAGCTGGCTTCGAACCTGCACGATTCTCCTGTCTCTGCCTCCCAAGCGCGGGGATTACAAGTGTGCGCCACCATGCCTGGCCAGAGAGGTATTATTTTCTGAGCCCCATCAATATGCTACCCTAATCTTCCCAAGGGAAGGAGAGAGAGAGAGAGGGAGGGAAGGAGGCAGGGAGGGAGGGAGGGGAGAGAGAGAGAGAGAGAGAGAGAGAGAGAGAGAGAGAGAGAGAGAGAGAGAGAGTCCATTTAAAGAAGGGAATACATGTAGCAAGCTTTGGAGACACTGCTAGAAGCAAAATCAAGCACCCTCATGCCAAACATACTAAGCTGCTGAAGGAGTAAGCAGTTGGGCAATACTTGATCAAACATTTGGTAGTACCTGATTTAAAAAGGATATACTCTTCAGAATAAGCTATATATTTTATGGTTAAATTGTCTCAGCCTCCTATTCTGGTGTTTGATGGATAGATAGGTGAAGGTCAAAGTTCTATAATTTTTTTTAAGCCTGGCTTGGTGACGCACACTTGTAATCCCAGCATTTGGGAGGCTAACACAGGAGGATCGTGGTTCGTGGACAGCCTCAGCTACTTAGTGAGGCCCTCTACAACTTAGTGAGACCCTGTTTCAAAATAAGAATAAAAACATGGGGCTGAGGGTGTAGCTCGGAGGTCGAATGCCCCCTGGGTTCCAGCCCCAGCCCTGCAAAAAAAAAAATCTCTAATTTTTCTACAAAGGTTAAAATTATACAATTAAACACAGCAGAAGGCAGGGACTTTATCTGTTTTATT
Source organism: Muscardinus avellanarius (assembly GCF_963383645.1). Classification (NCBI taxonomy): domain Eukaryota; kingdom Metazoa; phylum Chordata; class Mammalia; order Rodentia; family Gliridae; genus Muscardinus; species Muscardinus avellanarius. Next base: position 59,769,425 of record NC_137788.1, read on the forward strand.
TACCACTAGACTAGTTTATGTACATCATGAACACTCAAAAGTACTTGACAGAATGAACACAAATGGAGAGGAGTTGAGATATTAAGTCTGTAAAATTTGTTCATGTGAAATTCATGATTGTCCAAAGACCTGTGCACCTCTGGGGCTCAGTGCTATGTGGTTTAATCCAAGAAGGAAGTTCATAACATGGATAGCTGGATATTTATTGGGTGTCCATTGTCTATTATATATTGAGCTAGATAATTTAGGTATACTATAATCCTCAGAATAAGTCCCCAAGGTACACAGTATAACCCCTGTTTTAAAATGGAGAAACAAACTGTAAACAGTTTAGTGTCTTCAAAGCTGTCAGCAAGTGGATGGCAGAGCAGGTCTGACTACTAAATAAAAGCTTTTATTCTTATTCTATTATCTCTAACAATATCTATTTTGGAATTTTTTCTTGTAATAAAATCATATTAGTGAATATAAATATGGAAAATTCAGAAATATGTAAAGGGAAATCATCTCTACCTCCCCTGTTTTGTAAATATGTGACCATGCAATCAATTCTCATTTTTCATAGTAGTTATGTCCTATCAAGTCACCACGAACACTGAATTAGTGGATACCAAATCTTTGTTCACAAGGGAAATACAAGGTTTTGTTTTTGTGAGTCTCTGGTCATACCAAATTTATTGGCTAATTAATAACAATCTTGTTTTATGTGTGTTTAAAGATACCCTATTTAATATGTAACATCGATTCATCAACATTAGACTCACAGCCAACAATGTAATAACTCATACTTGAATAAATTTTATCTAACACACATATTTTCTCCACAAGGCATATCACAGCCTACCTAGTGAAATCAGAAGGTAAAGGTGTGAGTACACACACACACACACACACACACACACACACACACACACAATGAGTGCTATACAGACTGTGAAAAGAACACACGTTTAAGGTGTGAGAGCTGAAACAAAATAGCAGAGCATCACCCTTGTTTGGCCTTACCTGGGAACATGCACATCAGGCAACAGACTGTACCACTCCAAGCATGCCTGTGAAGAGCCACGGAAGCACCACAAATATTGATCTGAGGGTTACAAACGCATCATAGCAAGGAGGCATGTTCATAGGTATGGAATCATAAAACATTAGGGTTGACTGTATTTCCTTCTGAGGAGTCAAACGCTTGTTTTGTGAAAATCATAGCCATTGTAGAAGAAGGCTTTTCAGAATCATTTGCAAAGCTTTCTCACAACATTAGAGATTTTGTTGCCCCAGGCCTGACACAGATCTGTCTCTGTCCATTCATTTCATTTAACATCTCTTGGGCACTTAGTTCTAGGTCTGTGATAGGCACTGTGATAAGTGCTGGGGATAAAACAAAGAACAGGACCATTCCTAGTCTCCAGAGACTCATGGTTTAGTGGAGACAGGCACATAAGCAAGTAATTTTAACAAAATGTGCCAAGTTCCATAATGGAAGCAACATGGGTCTTTTGGAAGCATACATAGGAGGAGAGCCACTTGGTCAAGGAGGTGACTTCTCAGCTAAGGACTAAGTAATTAGTTTGCTTTTTTTTTAAGGTGAATGGTGGGAGGGATTGGTGACTGAACAATACATAATCACATAGTAAGTATTAACAAAGGTTAATTAATTTGATTGATTAGTTTTTGGAAACAATAGGTAAATGATTAATTACCAAATTTTCAAGTCTATTATCTTCTAGATAGTACAAATTTTATAGTATCTCTTCTAGTTTAACCTGTATGTAATGGGTAATCATAATATAATTAACAGGTACACAATATCTTAAGTGTTTTGATAGGTCATAGATTTATCTTGTTGTTGTGTTCACCAAGGCAACTGTACTTAGCTGAGCTTTCCACATGGATGGTAACTCCCTCTAGGCAGAGATTCTGCTGAGTTCTTTGTAAAAAGGAAAGTCTACCAATAGAAATCATTATCTACTACAGAACACGGAATTAGCAGTTGAATATATTTAGCTCAGCATTTACTTCTTGAGATGATGGATCCTAGGTGGTTAATTCTATTCTGGTCAGTTTGAGGAAACTCATATACAAGTTTCCTTGAGAGTATATATTAAACCTTCAGAGAAAGTATGTCCAAAATCTGAACTGCTCAGGTAAGCCTTTTATTTACTGTCCTATTTCATTTTAAAGTAAAGATGTGTGTGTGTGTGTGTGGGGGGGTAATGACCACTCTTTGTTAAAGAAAATCTCAATTTTTCATTTGTGTATTTATTTATTTATTTATTTATTTATTTATTGGTGCACTGTATTCATACATCTCAATGGGGTAGAAGATGGTAGAGGCAAATGTACACACATCACTCATTTAATGTTGCCTATGAGTGATATTAAAACAGTACCAGATGTATATATATTATGAAAGTCTTCTTTATATCTCTAAAATCAGCAATAAATATTTATCAATTTCTTGCAAATATCTTCAGAAATATCTATGTAGGTACCAATATATATATTTATATTTAAATATTTTTTACTCTTATTTATAAGGGGAATATATTTAAATCTTAAGAGACATTAGAATAAAGAGAGAAGCAACAGGATAGACAAATTTCTTGGGAAGAAACTTCCTCTAAATTCAATTTTCTTCAGAAAGGAAATGATATATTTAAAATTCTTAAACTTATTATGTACATAGGCAATACATTGCCTTGAAATTTTTTTTTTAACTTTAAGGAAGAGAAACTTACTAGCTGATAGCATAGTGTATGCATATTCTGTGCTAAACACTTTATACATGTTATCTCATTTGAACTCTCAAGTGATAGAGGAAGTAGTGGCTACCTTTTATAAATAATGAAACTACATCTCAGATATTAAATAAGTTTAGTAGGGTTTAACAAAGCTGATAAGTAATGGTGCATCAATTAGAACCAATTCTGCATGGTTCTAATATTCACTCATTTCATGTGTATTCTAGATCCTGTATATTATGATATATAATACAGATTTTATGGTATCTCTTCTAGCTTAACCTGTACTTAATTGATAATCATAATATAATTTCCATATATAAAATATAAGTATTATAAATATTATTTAACATTATTCATATATTACTTAATATATTTAATAAAAATATTTTTATTTTGTGGCAGTGGAGATTGAACGCAAGAGCATTCTACCTCCAAGCTACATCCCTAGTCTTTTTTATTTTTTGTTTTTGGAATCAGGGTCTTGGTAGGTTGTTGAGAATTTCACTAAGCTGCTGAAGTCAGCATCTAACTTGCGATCCTCCTGTCTCATCCTTTCAAGTACTGAGATTGCACACATGCACCACCATACCTGGCTTGTTTGATATTCTGATTATAAATATGGATGTGATAGGTGATATTAGCTCAGTGTTAAAAATTCCTAACAGGAAGATGCATCTATAAATTTATACTTTTTTAAGTTTCAGGTTAATATCACTTTTAATTTGATATTAAAAGCCATAAATATTGAGTAGAGTCAGATTACTTCTAGAGATTCCCAGACTAAAAAAGAGCTGCTCCATAGGAGGCCTGCAGATGGCACTGCTGCCTGCGAGTCACTAAACAATTCACAAGTAGCTTTGTTATATTAAAAAACATAAATAATTACTTTAGGAATTACCCAATGCTAATTTTAAAACTTAAATTTCAATCAATATTTGAATTATTTATAAATTGTATAATTTCTCACAATTTATAGTTAGTGTTGAAGTTCAATTTTCAATTTAATGAACCACAAGTGTAATGCTTAATATCATTCCAGCCCAGCAACAGGTAGAATATTAATCCGGAGGTTGGGACACATGAATATCAATGAAGCAGGGGAAGGAAAATCAGTTGGATTCTTTGCTCAAGAATAAAGTGATGGTGGGGGTTAAATTGGTGATGTGTACATGTATGTACACACAAGGTTTTTACCCCAATATGATGTATGAATATAACAAACCAATAAAAAATTTAAAAAAATCTTCAGCAACGGCCGGGCGTGGTGGCTCACGCTTGTAATCCCCGCGCTTGGGAAGCAGAGAGAGGAGGATCGCGCAGGTTTGAAGCCAGCCGCGCTGGTTTAGGAGACCCTGTTTCCAAAAATAAAATAGGTCTGGGATTGTAGCCCGGAGATAGACGGGCTTCCAGGAACCCCAGTACCACCACCACCAAAAAAAAAAAAAAAAGCGAATTGCTTAGGAATCAGGACAATAAACTGAGCTTGATAAAATCTAAAGATGTATGAAGCCTTAAGAATTTCCAAGTTAAGCGGGGTGTGGTGGCACATGCTTGTGATCCCAACATTAGGGAGGCTGGAGGATCGGTTCACGGACAGCCTCAGCTACTTAGTGAGGCCCCCCTGCAACCTGTTTCAAAAAATAAAATTAATAAAAAAAATAGGGCTGGGGGTGTACCTCGGAGGTAGATGCCCCTGGGTTCCATCCCCAGTACCACACACACACACAAATATACAAGTTATAAATCGAAAGCTAATGAACACATGTGAATACAAAAGTCTAAAAATCGTAGACACTGTACATGAGCAAAAATAGCAAGTCCTTTTTAAAATTACTGCCTTTAGTGCTGTTATGAATGTTTAAGAAAAATATTGCTAATCTCAAGTCCAATCACACAAGCTTTAGAAGACAAAATAGCTAGCTACTTTCTCTTGAATAGTTTTGGAGACAAAGTTTTAGAGACAGAATATCAAAATTTTCATAGGGTAGGGTTGTGTATCTGGATGATAAGATAGGTGACTTAAACTGACTTTAATTTATAAATCATGCAAAATAGATATTTTATTAATAAACACTAAAAACATCTAAAGCTATAGTTATTGTTCCTTCTGTCTGTCTCTCTTCTTAGGGTATAAACACAAACTGCTTGGTTTCTTTTCATGTGGGGAACCCCTTGCTTACATGTGTTCTGCACAGATCCTCACTCAGTGCTGAGTCACTTGTTTTGTTTCCGCCACTGTCAGGAATACTGGCTACATATCCCTTTAGAATCTGCTGAGCCAAGGGCAGCTGCCTGACTCAAAGCTAAAGCTCTTACCAAGATTAGCCTAGATCCAGTGAGTGTTTTATATGAAGGTACAAAGATGTAGCTTTGTCACTTATTTTGAGACAACCCCAAAAGGTCATACCAGTTCCTATGGTGTTATCTGGGTTTTTGTCACAAATGCATTCCAGTTCAATTTTTTTTTTGCTCCAAATCACCTACATCACTTTCTTTTAAGTGTTGTTCCTAGGCAATCCTCTGCACATAAATATATATCTCAGTGTTATGGGAACATGACTTAATTCAGCACTAGCAGTAGTCTTAGGAAGCTGACATCAACTGCCAGCCAAGATGGCAAACCCAAGACAGTTATTGCTAAGTTGTTTTCTAAATTGCATAGGGCTTGGAAGGGAAAAAAAAGAATTAACATATACTATTGGTACTTATTTATGGAACACAATATTATAATTCATGTGCTCAATATACAATGATCAAATCAAGGCAACTGACACTTCTGTCTCCTCAAATATTATAATTTCCATATGTTATGAACCTTCAAAGTCTGCTCATCTAGCTATTTTGAAATTATGTTGTAGGTCATGGTTACCCTATTGTGCTATACATCGTCACTAATTGTTGTTGTTGTTGTTATTATTATTATTTTTTTTGTGGGTCTGGAGATGGAACCCAGGGGTATTCAACCTCTGAGCCATACCCCCTGCTCTATTTTTTACTCTTTATTTTGAAACACGATCTCATTAAGTAGTAGAGGGCCTCACTAAGTAGCTGAGGCTGTCCATGAGCCACAATCCTCGGGTCTCAGCCTCCCGAAAGCTGGGATTACAAGCATGTGCCACCATGCCTGGTATTTATTATTATTATTATTATTATTATTATTACTATTACTATTACTATTTTGTGGTGTTGAAGATTGAACTCAGGGGGCATTTTACTTCTGACTTACACCCCCAGTCTGCTTTTATTTTTTATTTGGAAATAGGGTTTCACTAAGTTTCAAAGAGTCTTGCTAAGTTGCTGATGCTGTCTTTGAACCTGAAATCCTCCTGTCTTAGCCTTCTAAGAACTGAGAATACAGGTGTATGGCATAACACTCAGCTCTGTGTATACACTATAACTGCTCTTCTCTCCCCCAGTAGTATTTTGATATATTTATTTTTTAGTGGTACTGGGGATGGAACCCAGGGGTTTCTCTACCTCCAGGCTACACTCCCAGACCTATTTTATACTTTATTTGGAAACAGGGTCTCACTAAGTTGCTGAGAGTCTCACTAAGTAACTGGGGCTGGCTTCAAACCTGTGGGATCCTCCTGTCTCAGCCTCCCAAGCACCGGGATTACAAGCTTGTGCCACCACACCTGGCTGTATCCCTTCCTCCAGCCTTCCTAACCTGTAGTGAACTCTAGTCTATTCTCTTCTATATGGTTAACTTTCCTACTGCAAATAGTGATGCAATGAACATGAGCATCTCTGATGTGTAGGTCTCTCTTTGATATAAATTAATTCCCTTTGGCTATATATTTAGTAGTGGAATATCTGAACATATATATGATAGTTCTATTTTTAGATTTTTAGATTTTTGAGGAAGCTTCATTCTGTTCTCCCTAAATAGTGTTCTAATTTAGATTTCTTCCCCCCAGCAGTGTATGAGTTTCACTTTCTTTACATCCTTTCCAGCAGATGTTATTTTTTGTCTTTTTTAAATAATAGCTTCTCAGTAGGATGAGATGATATCTCATGGTTTTGCTTTGCACTTCTCTAATGATTACTGATGTCGAACATTTTTCATATACTTGTTGGTGATTTGTATACCTTCTTTTGAGAAATGTCTCTTCAGATTGTTTGCCAATTTTTAATTGGATTTATTTTTTGGTATTATGTTTGACATTTCATATATCCTGGATATTAATCAATTGTCATATAAATAGTTTTTAAGTAGTTTCTCTCATCCTATAGGTTGTTTCTTATTATAGACATAAAATATCCCCTAAAGAGCTCATTTATTAATGTTTGGAGCTAATGTAATTAAGTATGAGTAATCCCTGCAGTGGACAGATCTATTGTAATGGATTTATCTGGTACAGTGTGGCTGGAGGGGGTAGATTCCTGGGGGTGTGACCTTGGGGGTTATATGAGATTTTTTCCTCCCCTTACTCCTATTTTTTGCTTCTGGCCTCAATGATGTCAAGATAGGCAGTTTCCAGCCTACCACTTGGACTAAACTTGAGACCAAAAGAAAATAAATCTTCTGTCCTTTAGGTTATGTGGTCAATATTTTATATTATAGCTGCAAGAATTCTGCCTGGAACAATTCTCAACATGAGAAGTAAGGCTCTATTTCATTCTTCTGCTTATGTATATCATTTCACCAGTACCATTCATTAAAGAGACTGTCATTTCTCCAATGTATGTCCTTGGAATCTTCATCAAAAATCAATTGGTTGAGCTGGGCGTGGTGGCGCGCACTTGTAATCCCAGCATTCAGGAGGCTGAGACCAGAGAATCGTGGTTCGCGGACAGCCTCAGCTACTTAGTGAGGCCCTCTGCAACTTAGTGAGACCCTGTCTCAAAATAAAGAATAAAAAAGAGGGTAGAGGTTGTAGCTCGGAGGTTGAATGCCCCTGGGTTTCATTCCCAGATCCGCAACAACAACAACAACAACAAAAAATAAATAAAAATAAATTGAACACTAGAAGATGGAAAGACCTTCCATGATCACAGATAGGCAGAATTAATATTGTTCAAATGGTCTTTTTACCAAAAGCGATTTATAGATTCAATGCAACCTCCAACAAAATACTAATATTCTTCACAGAACCAAAAAATCCCAAAACTTATATGTAAGAAGACTTAGAATAGTCAAATTAATCTTGAGCAAATAGAGCAATGCTAAAGGCATCATGATACCTACTTTAAAATTATACTATAAACCCATAGTAATAAAAGCAGCATACTACTGGCATAAAAACAGTTACATAGACTAATGGATCAAAAGACACAGAGACAAAACAGAGCTACAGTCATTTGATTTTTGACAAAAGTGTCCAAAACATACACTGGAGAAAAGACAGCCTTTTTAACAAATAGTACCAGAAAAACTGGTTATTCATATGTAGAAGAATTAAACTACATCCCTATTTTTCACTCTGTACAAAAGTCAACTCAAAATGAGTCAAATATCTAATTATAAATATAAACTTTGTGGCTGCCAGAAGTAGAAGAAACACTTCAACATATAGGCGCAGGTAAAGACTTCCAGAATAATACTCCTCCAGCTCAGGAAATAAGAGTAAAAATCAATAAATGTTATGGCATCAAATTAAAAACATCTGCAAAGCTAAGAAAATCATTAACAGAGTAATGAGAAAAAAATCTTTGTCATCTACTATTCTAACAGGATCAATATTCATGAATATGTGTATATAAAGAACCAAACTTAACATTGAAAGTAATTCAATAAATAAATGGGAAAATGAACTGAACAGACACTCAAAAAAAGTACAAATGGCCAAAAATTTTATGAAAAATTGTTTTACATCCTTAACTATCAGAGAAATAAAAATCAAAACTATCCTAAGATTCCCTATCACTCCAGTTAAAATGATAACCTTCAAGAAAATAGTTAACAGTAAATGCTGGCAAGGATACAAAAGAAAAGAAACTTTTATATACTGTTGATGGAAATTAAATTAGTACAGCAACTGTGAAAATCAGTATGTAGTTTCCTCAAAAAAGCTAAACATAGAACTACCATATGATGCAACTATACTAGTCCTTGGTATTTAACCTAAAGAATTAAAGTCAGAATAATTTAGAGATATATGCATACCCATGTTCATTGTAGCACAATTCACAATAGCTAAGTTATGGAATCAGCCTAGGGTTTTCATCAATAAACAAATGGAAAGAGAGTTTTAGTTGGCATAAAGAATAAATTATATTGTTTGCAAAAATATGGCTAAAACTAGCAACAATTTTGCATGAATTAAGTCAGACTCAGAAAAGTCTGTGAAAGTCAGAAGGAAAAAACAGGGAAAAAAAAAAAAGAGAAAAGAATGCCATAAAAAGATACCCTAGAGTATAGGAAGGGAATTGGGGAGGAAGAGAGAAAGGTGAGTCAAATATTAGGGAATGAAATTGATCAAATTTTATTTAACATATAAAATGAAAATTCCATGGTGATTTCTACCATTATGTATAATTAACATGCACTAATAAAAAACTCAAACAAAATATATTGGTGAATTCCTATAGTTGCATCTACTCAGGAGGTTGAGGTTCACACAGTTTGAGGGTAACAAAGCAAGACCATGTCTCAAAAAAAAAAAAAAACCCAACTGGCTATAAATACATGGATTAATTTGTAAGTTTTCTATTCTGTTTCATTGGTCTGTGTCTTTATTATGCCAGGACTCCAATATTTTGATTACTATAGCTTTGTAGTATGTTAAAGTTTAGTATTGTGATGCCTATACTTCTCAAATGGGATTGCTTTGGTTATCCTAGGTCTTTTGTAGTTCCATATACATTTTTTACTTGTCTTTTTCTAGTTCTGTGAAAATATGTCACTGGTATTTTGATTAGAATTACACTGAATCTGTAGATTGGTTTTAATAATATAGTATAGACATTTCAACAATATTAATTCTTTCAGTTCATGGTATCTTTCCATAGTTTTGTGACCTTAATTTTTTTCATCCATTTTATAATTTTTATTGTGAAAATATTTCACTTCCATAGTTATTCTTCAGTATTTTACTTTTTTGTATGGATAGTGTGAATGAGATTGCATCTCATTTTTTCTTTCTTTCCTTCTCTCTCCCTCCTCCTTTCCTCTTTTCTCCTCTCTTTCCTGCAGTTGTAGGAATCAAACCCAGGACCTTGCAAATGCTAAGCACACACTCTACCACTGAGCTACATTCCAAGCTCTGCTTTTAAAACTACATCAGCCAAATTTTTATTGCTGTTTAAAAAGCTTCATTTTTTTGCATGTAAGTTGCATATGTGTGTGTATATATTATTTGTGTATATATATGTGTATACATATATATGTGTGTGTATATATATGTGTGTGTATACATATGTATATATATGATAGTACTTTCATTTATTGGTTTGTTTTTCTCAAAGTTACTTGCATTTCTATGAGTTTATACTGTTCATCATATTTAGAAAAAACTTTAGCCATTATTTTTGGTCAATAATTGTGTCCCACATTTTTATTCTCTCTTTTGAAGCCTCCAATTGCATTCATTATTCAGCTTCATATTTTCACACAAGCTTAATTTTTTTCTGTACTTTATTGGAATAGAAGGAATGTATTTCAACATCATTAAGGCAATATACAACAAACTCAAAGCCAACATCATATTGAATGGGAAAAAAAACTGCAAGAATTTCCTCTAAAATCAGGAACAAGACAAAGATGCCCACTAACACCACTCCTTCTCAATATAGTCCTTGAGACTCTTGCCACAGCAATAAGACAAGAGAAGGAAATCAAAGTAATTCAAATAGGAAGAGAGGAATTAAAACTATCCTTATATGCAGATGACATGATCCTTTATCTAGAAGACCCAAAGAACTCAACCAAAAGACTGTTGGAGCTGATTAACTAATTCAGCAAAGCTGCAGGATATAAAATCAACCTAAAGAAATCAGTTGTTTTTCTTTATGCCAACAATGAATCCACAACGAAAGAGATGAAGAAAACTATTCCATTTACTATAACCTCAAAACCAATAAAATACCTAGGAGTAAACCTAACCAAAGATGCAAAAGACCTCTACAATGAAAACTATAAAACATTAAAGAAAGAAATTGAAGACGACCTTGGAAGATGGAAAGCTCTCCCTTGATCATGGATAGGCCGAATAAATATAAAAATGGCCATTCTGCCAAAAGTAATTTACATATTCAATGCAATTCCTATAAAAATACCAACGGAATTCTTCATAGGCCTAGAGAAATCAGTCATGAATTTCAGATGGAGAAAGAAAAGACTCAGAATAACCAAAGCAATTCTCAGCAATAAGAATCACACAGGAGGCATCACAATTCCTGACTTAAAATTATACTACAGAGCAATAGTAGTAAAAACAGCATGGTATTAGCACAACAGGCATACAGATTAATGGAACAGAATAAAAGGTACAAAAACAATCCCACACTCATAGTCAACTGATCTTTGACAAAGGGGCCAAACTCATACAGTGGAGAAAAGACAGCCTTTTCAACAAATGGTGCTGGGAGAAATGGCTATCCATTTGTAGAAAGATAAAACTAAATCCTTACCTCTCACCATGCACAGGAATCAACTCAAGATGGATCAAAGACTTGGAAATTAGACCAGAAACTGTGAAGCTATTAGAGGAGGGCATAGTTTCAACACTCCAACATATAGGCACAGGTAGTAACTTCCTCAACAAGACCTCCAAAAGCACAGGAAATTAAAACAAGAATTAACAAGTGGGATGGCACCAAACTAAAAAGTTTCTGCTCATCAAAGGAAACCATCAAGAACCTACAGAGAAAGACTACAGAATGGGAGAAAATCTTTACCAGCCACCACTCTGATAGAGGGCTAATATTTAGAATATACAAAGAGCTCAAATGACTTCACACTAGCAAAACAACTCAATCAAGAAATGGGCAACTGAATTGAATAAACACTTCACAAAATAAGAGATACAAATGGATGTAAGAGATACATTCGAATATGTGTTTAAGTGTGAACGTAACATGGTTACTGTGAACACTCATGAAAAAATGTTCAACAGCATTAGCCATCATGGAGATGCAAATCAAAACTATGCTGAGATCCCATCTAACCCTAATCAGAGTGGCAAGCATAACGAAATCAAATAACAAATGCTGGCGAGGATGTGGGGAAAGAGAACCTATTTTATGCTGTTGGTGGGAGTGCAAACTAGTTCTGCCACTATGGAGATCAGTGTGGAGTTTCCTTAAAAAACTGGGATTGGATCCATCATATGATCCAGCTATACCGCTCCTGGGCAGCTTTCCAAAGGGATCGAAATAAGAGAACTACAGCAACATATGCATATCCATGTTCATAGCAGCACAATTTGTAATAGTCAAAACATAGAAACAACCTAAGTCTCCATCAACAGATGAATGGATTGCAAAATCAGGGGAAATACACACAATGGAATTCTACTCAGCAATAAGGAAGAACAAAATTATGTCATATGTAAGAAGATGGAAAGATCTAGAGAACATGTTGAGATCAGCCAAGCACAGAAAGAGAAGTGACATGTTTTCTTTAATATGCCCAAACTAGGAAGTATAGGGATATCAGAGGGACTCCAGATAATGGCAGGTAAACCTCAGCAAAGCTAAAAAGAAAGGGTAGGAAAAGAAGGTTGAGGTTGATTAATAGAGGAGCTACATTCGAATATGTGTTTAAGTGTGAATGTAGCATGGTCACTGTGAACACTCATTTTTGGGAGGGGGAGAAGAGGAAGTGGGGGGGGGGGAATGGTACCAAGCAGTGTGTGAATGTATGGCCTTTCCAATATGATCCACATAAAAATAAAAAAAAGGAAAATGATAAGTAAAAAAAATATTTAAAAATTAAGTAAAATAAAGTGTTAAACTATGCATTTCATAATCTCAATTACATGCAGACTAATGTAAGTAAAAATTTAATTTTTATATTTATATATTTAATGTCAATAAATACAAAGGAAAAGTAAATAGTTATAAAACCCACAAGTAATTATCTTAATTTGCAACACAATTCACATGATCACACATTTTTAAACAGGAATAATTTTAGCATGTAAACACTTTGCAAAGAGTTTTAATTGTTATTTTGGTACAATAATTTTATAGCTATGGTTTTTGGGCTAAAGGTATTTGTCATTACTTTGTTTAAAAGATAGTTACTCTAAGTGGATTATTGTCATTTTATATATCCAATAATATAAATTGAGAAATCCAAATAGTCATTAAATATTAAGAGTATATTGGATGTATCATATCTCTATACTTAAGGAAGAGTTATTAGTCAATCTTAAAGTTAGGAAAAAAAGAAAAACTTGCTTCAAATTTATACCAAGTCAATCAAGTAGAAATCTGGAGAACATTGTATTAAGATGAAAGGCATTTATCCTTGGCATTTTCTTCCAATAAAAAAAATAAAAGCCAGTGTGCCATCATCTTGACATTTACTTAAATGTTTATAAAAAGTTTATAGGGCACTGATTCTCAGCTGAATACTGGAACCACAGTGATTTAAAAAAAGCATTAATGCTTATGCAATACCCCTAAAATATAAAAGTAATTGGTATAATGTTGGGCACTGGACATATTGTTCTATAATGCCTCAGGTGATTCCAATTTGTAGCAGTTTGAAAGCCAATATCTTAGAGTATTCTATAATCACAAAAATCAATCTTCATAAGATATTTAAGTATATACTGTTATTTTAAGCATCTGAAAGATATATCTCCCATGATTACAAAATAAATATTTTAAGGAAGAGATTTGGTTTCATTATCATTGTCACCACATAAAAGGAACAATGAGAGGCACAAAGTAGTTGTGAAATAGTGTCTTTTAAATGAACACATGATTGCCTATACTTTTTTATCTCCATCTTCTAGTAAATTACAAACAGAAGAATTCAAAATTTATGGATAAAAATAAATGACTGAAGCAACTTGGATAATGTTTAAGGCAAAACAAAAATCTTATAGAAATATATTTTAGCGACACATATATAAATATAAATAGATCAAAAGTGAAAAAGATTATACAAAAGAATGTAACATTTAGCAGTTGAGAATTGAGCTTTCAAATATTCTTCACATTCTTACATTTAGAAATGAAGTAATTCTAAACAGCTGGTTATTTAGCTTATTTAGCTAATATCCATGAACACATGTGCAGATGTTTTCTTTGAAAAACAGAATGATACCTTAATCTTGATGAACACAACTTACTTCAAAATTCAGTAAATGAAGATTTAGTACAACCATGATAGTGTTTCCAGATAGTTGTATTAAAAATAAAAGTTTGTTTCTGGTTAAAATATTTGGCATTGCCTATCATTATGTCCTCTCAGTTGAGATCCAGGAGCTTCTTCAGTCTCACATTGATAAACTACTATTTTGGCACATCCGTACATAATGTGTTTATTTAGAGAAACCTTACTAATAACAAATTCCTTTTAATAACTAAATTCTCAGATATGGCTTCACTTATCAATGTTCCACAAATATTAGAACATTTTAAATTCAGTTAATATCTTAGATTACGAAACTTTGGTTTTCTTAAAACCAGCATTGGTTGCTTGATTGTAGGTTTGTCACCAAAAAGTGCCGCTTCACTCTCTGAGGTTGGAAATCTTTTCTGATATATCAAGGGATATTCTTTCTGAAACTTAAAGTGAGACAAGAAGTTATTTAACACATTCCTCTTGCTGATGTCAGTGTTCAACATTTTCCAAGAATTGATGAGTGCTTTTCTTAAAGATGGATCACAGAGGCAAGTCTCTTTTCATTTTCTCCTTCCCTCTTGCTTTTCACATTTGTGAACAGTATACTGGATGGTTTCTTAGATCCTATTAGAATGAACATTCTAGGATTCTCTTCTAATGCTAATTATCCCCCTAAATTCCAGAAAACCTATGAAGGTCACAGGGATCTGGTATAGTTTATATTTCTTTTTTATTTTCATTTTTGATGGTACTGGGGTTGCTGGAAACCCTTCTACCTCCGGGCTACACTCCCAGACACCTATTTTTTATGTTTTGTTTTTTTTTATTTGGAAACAGGGTCTCTTAAGCCAGAGAGGCTGGCTTCGAACCTGCGTGATCCTCCTGTCTCCACCTCCCAAGTGCGAGGTTTACAAGCGTGCGCCACCTCACCTGGCTAGTTTATATTTCTTGAGTGTTTTAGACATAACTATTTTTGCCAGAATCATGTGGCTATTGGGTTTTGTCTTAGAGCTAAAAATTCTAAATGGTAGTGATGAGTCACTCAGTTACATATTGGAATCCAGATTTTATCATTGTTTTCCTAGACCAATCCAAGTTATAATTATATACAAATTCAGAAACAAAGGAGAGTATCTATTACTATTTTATAATTCAGGACAGCTGGATGTGGTACTACATGCCTGTAATCTTAGTACTCAGGAGGTTGGGAAAGGAGGATTGCAAGTTTCAGGCTTGTGCACAGTAATTAGCGAGACTTTGCTTCAAAATAAAAATACAGAATAGGGGTGAGGGTGTAGTTAAAAGGTAGAATGCCCCTGGATTCAACCCCCTGTACCACATACACACAACAATTCAATATGAAGAGTAAAATCAGGTAGGTACCCATAACTTTTAGAAGCAGTTTAATGTACAAATATTATACCATAATAAGTAGCCTATATATTCAAATTTTAAAATATTAAAATAAGAAACTATATTCTGTCAGCATCCACTGACGGTATATTAGAAA
Organism: Muscardinus avellanarius; assembly: GCF_963383645.1. Lineage (NCBI taxonomy): Eukaryota > Metazoa > Chordata > Mammalia > Rodentia > Gliridae > Muscardinus > Muscardinus avellanarius. Next base: position 59,784,924 of record NC_137788.1, read on the forward strand.
ATATTTATTTTTATGATTGAGAACTTGCTCATTCTTTTACCTGTTTTAGTTTTCTTCTTTTCTCCTTTAGAGGTAAACTCTTGTTTTTTATAATATTCTCTAAAAGTTCTGCAATTGCTGCTTGAGAGGTAGAAACTTTCTGTTCATCAAACTCCTGAGCACTAATCTGCTTACAATAAGAGTAGGTTGGCAAAGGAGCAAGTCCATCTTCAGGATTTTGAATCTGTAGTGAACAAAATGAGACAGTAAAAAATCTGTTAATTCTGTTCATGTTCTCACTTGGTAAATTTTTTTAATGATAGAATTTAGTACCTATTATTTTAACACTAATCAAAGATTTACTGCATTTAAAAAAGCCTATGTATTATGTAGTAGAGTAATAGGTAAGTAGGATCTAAATCCCAATGCCACAATCTATAATTTTATAATTCAGCTTAACTATCAATATTATGATAGTAACAAAGTGTTTATCTACTGATTTGAGGCTGAGAGGCATGGGCAGAGCCCATATATCTATGGATGAGAAATTATAGGGGATAATTATGAACCAGTACAATATTAGAATGAGAAAAAACATAAGCATGTGCTGGTCAGCCAGAGCTGGAGATAGTAGGCATCTCTCTCTCTCTTTTTGGCTGCTCAGTATTCTTTTTCACCTCTCTGTAGCAATTCCTTCCCATTCTACCCTCATCTTTTTAAAGAACAAATTCTGATGTATCTAGGTAAAGCCACTCAGAATATGACCCTCTCTCCATCCTACCTGCTCTCAATCACCTAAAGCATGCACATCTAACCTACAGTAAGCTGATCAAGAGTCCATACCAGAACTTTTCAAACTGGGGAGGACAGACAGCTCTTTTTCCTTGGATTTCAAACCTAAGTCTATGATGTGTGAACTTTAATCAGCCATATTCTCCATTATGTAAAAAAAAGCATTTGTTGAAAACAGGATTGAAATGAGAATAAGAGGTGAAAGCATGAAAACAGGGTCTGTCTATATTCCTGACTTTTAGAGGTTGTTAATTTAAGCTAATAAAGTCTCCCTTTCAGATGGGGATAGTTTAAGATGAATTTGCCACATGCAAATGACTCATGCAGAGACTTTTAAGACTCAGAATACCTACATATCCCTTTTTTAAGTAGTCAAGATGTTTGTCTACTGCGGTTTGTAAGTAAGAGGGTACTTGAAGAATTTCCTGATGATGGTCCATTAAGAAAGAAACTAATCTTGCAGCAAGAAGCTCATCAAGATCCACTTCTTCAGCACAGCACAACACACATCGAGAAAAAGTATGTATCATCTGGAGAGAAAGAAAGTTTAAAACTTAAGGTGTAATATAAGTTAAAATATCTGTAATTTCCAGGTAACATCACATGAAGAACTGAGATAGAGTAGTAAGTAGACTTTGCTTTAAAAATGAGGACAATAATTTATAACAGAAATAAGAATTCTATTATGCTTAAGTCCTTCTTAAAGTCCTTGTTAAATATTTTCTTAATATTATTCTGAAGGATTATATAGAGATTAGGTTTTCCTTTTATTTTGTTAAAATTTTTATCATTAAGCACCACAGGCTCTATTAACACCACATAGATATATTGTTTAAGATTAAACGATCATTAGAGAACGGGGCATAAAGAAGGTAACAACTGGAATAATGCTATGCGTGCAGTTTAAGCTAACAAAGCCATCTCAAAGCCATCTACAGGGAAGGGGAAGGAGGGAGCCAGAGGGAAATGCTTTGTGAGTTGTATGCATGTATTTTCATATCACTCTGTATCTCAGAGTGAAGAATTACAATACAGCAATTTTTTTTTTTTTTTGAAAAGGAACCTGAGACTGCTTGGCAACAAATGTTTCCCAACTTCGTGACTACAATGTTCTCCTATCAAAAAACTCATAAAATACAACTTTCATACTATCATATTCTGAAACACTTTTGACTTACTGCACCTGGATTTCCTTTTAGTTTTCTAATTTCATAGAATTATACTATACTTAAGCTTTCTCGCAGTTCCTACATGTCCTCTTTCTTTCCTACCAAATAGAATTGGTACAAGACAACATAATGTAGTCTGTCTGGGTGAATCACAATGAAGCAATACAGGATGTCTGAGGAGGAAAAGTTCTGTCAAGACTAATACCAGGATATGAAAGAATAACAAACGGGCACAAAGGATCAGTTTGCCAACATTTGCTGCCGGGAAAGGTTAGACTTCTAAGAGCCTTTCTTACTCAAAAATCACAGGGTTCAAGATCAAGATACCACTTGAGTGACCCTTTCAGATAGACAGTTTTTTTTCCTCTTATTCTTTCCATAAGAAATAAACTTACCAGGGATCTTGTACCCATTGCATCATCAAGTTTGGGCATATCAACATTTTGACTCATTCGAGAAATCATGCGCATTAAAAGTTGAAGCTTTCTACGATTTGGTGGGGGAAGTAACAAACAACATAACTGTAGAGCATTGATGGCAACTCTCTCCAGATGAGGTTGCAACAAATCTAGAAGGCAAAGTCACCCCACCCCCAAATAAATCATTAATATTAATTGCTTTTACACCACCAGCATATTGTCATATAAAGAGGCTAAGGTAATATCTTTGTATTTCTAATAAAATTATTCCTAGAAATTTACACATTCCTCAAAAGCATAGTATGATTCTCTTTATTTTCTGGATATTTCTAAGTATTAAACTCCTTCACTTATTTTAAATAAAGTGACTTACAATAAGTGAAATTGAAGGAAAAGGAAGTATGTGATTTAGGCAGGTAGAAAAAATTTTGGTTATATCATGACAAAAATCTTTCATAGTAATGCTTTTTGAAGGACAAAATAAGCAATTTCAGAGAAGTAAAGCCAGGTAAGCAAAACAGTTAGTAGACACAAACAATTAATATTGCATGCATTGAAAGCAACAACCTTACTTTGCGTGCCAGTCAACATAGAAGAAGCTGGAGGTAAAGGATTTTCTGAAAGCTCTATTGTACTTTTGCATAGTCTCTTATTGACTGTGGTACTAGACTCTCCAAGTTCACTTCTCATAGCTGTTTGCACACCTGTGCTGCCTTGTCCAAAATTTGGCTTCATGATAATTTCAGCCACCGGTGTATTGATATAACTACTCCGTTTTGTACTACTTCTTAAAAGCAAACTCTGAGATCTACAAAGCTGTTTTGGCTTACAGTTCTCATTATTTAACTCTTCTTGGTCTTCAACAGTCAAAGTAGAGGTTCTCTTAAAACCAACACAGAGTGGCTTCTGAACATTTTCTTCCAAATGAAGATTCAATAGAAATTCTTGTTTAGGCTTTGACTCTAAAAATTGTTTATTATTTTGTTCTTCTATGTTCAGAACAGATTGATGGAAGGCACTGGACATCTTTTTACTTGAATCCTCTGGCATGTCTATAATCCCTTCCAAAGAAAAACATCTTGGTCTGATGTTAGAGGACAGGACATGCATACTACTTAAGCCTATTAAGTTATGACAACTTCCTCCTATTATGTCATTAGCACTGGCTCTTCTATTTCTTAAATTAGCTAGCTGAATTTTCTTAGTACATCTGTCTTGAAGTCTTTGACCACTTATCTGTTGTTTCTCAGTAGAATCTGATTCTTCTTTGTTTTTGTCTTTGTGAAGTAGACTAAGAAGAAGACATTCAGTTGATTTGAAGGAATTCAGATTGCTTAAGTGAAGGATTTTTGAAGGCTGTGGATCATCTTGGATTTTATGTATCCCACTGGGTCTATCTGAAACTGTGATGTAGCCACAAACAACTACCAGAAAATGAAACAAAAATTAAGATGCAACTGTATGACAGTGGACAAAAATAAAACAAAAACAATAGTAAAGTTAAAAAATAAAGCATCACTATAGTATATATTGTTAGTATAGTACAAATAGCAGCTGCTTAATTTGGAAGCCACTTAAATAAGACACATGCAACATTCAGTTATAAACGTGCAAGACTGACTAGTTGTTTTTCCATTTGTGGTGATATAATTAACAGCCTAATTAAATAGAGTGAGCCAGAATAAATTTAAAAATACCTGCTCTCCTTTTATGAGTACTACAGACTTTAAAATTATAAGACAACTGTGAGATAATAGAACAATTACAGTCATCTCTTGGTATCCACTGGGGATTGATTCTAAGATTTCCCATGGATACTAGAATTCAAAAGTGAAAATATGCCAGGCGTGGTGGCGCACGCTTCTAATCCCTGCGCTTGGGAGGCTGAGACAGGAGGATCGCGCAGGTTCGAAGCCAGTCTCAGCTACTTAGTGAAGCTTTCAGCAACTTAGTGAGACCCTGTTTCAAAATAAAATATAAAATAGGGCTGGTAGTATAGCCCGGAGGGAGAAAGCCCCTGGATTCCACCCCCAGTACCCCCCCCAAAAAAAAGTGAAAAATATATAAAACAGAATGACAAGGAAAAAATAGTGTGTACATATATAGTACAACATATATAGTACAATTACATTTTTTAGAGGAGAATATTTAATCCTGGGGAAACAAAGACAGAGGCCCAGTGGTACCTAGATTTGTTATTGGTTCCTGGCACAGAGCTTCTAAAACCCTTTAAATTTCCTGAGTGATGAAAAGTTTTCATTATTCACAAGAAACCTATTCATGCTACAGTAACTCATGGCTGGCCATGCTTACTGTCAACTTTTAGTCCCACCTGCAAACTCCTGGGAAAGAAAGGGGCCTGGAGGTTGAGCTCAAGCACCATAGACTAGTGATTTAATAAATCACACTTAGGTTAAAAAAACTTCAATTAAAACTCTAAAACCAGAGGCAAAGGGAGCTACATGGATGTGTTGGGAGGGCAGCCTTTGCAGTGAGGGCGCAGAGGCTTTGTGATCTCCTTTAACTCCCGTATAACTTGTTATTTGCATTCTTCCTTTTGGTTGTTCTAAGTTCTACTCTTTATGACAAACTGCTGAAAATCCTAAGTAAAGCACTTTCCTGAATGCTTTGAGCTGTAGTGAACCTGAGTGAGGTTTGAGTGAACTCTAGAACTGGTAGTTGGCGGAGCATAAGAGCAAATATCCCAGGAATATCTCATTTGCAGCTTGCATCTGAAGTGAGAACAGAACTTAAACCTTCATCTATGGGGTCTGGGTTAAGTTTGAGTAGTTAAATGTCAGAACTGCATTGAATTGTGTGACACTCAATTGATGTGGCGACACAACCGGTGTTGGAACAACATACACGAATCATTAGAAAATGACATCAAAGCAACCAATCGCTGATTTTTAAAATGACTTATAGGCTCTGACTTAATATATTTATCTATGCTTCTACAGATTTTTTTTTTTATTATTATTAAAAGATAGAGTCACACTCTGCTGTCCAGGCATGCTTAGGTGCTCCTCTTGCCCAGCCTGAGTATCTGGTATGACAGGTGTACCATTACACCTGGCTACCCATGCTTTTAGATCTTTTAAATTTTAAAACACTTGAAAACTTTAATAAAATAAATTTAATTAATAAGAAAAATCCATCTATACATACCCAAAATGTTCACAAATAGCTCATAATATTCAAATGTAAGTAGAGGTTCAGGGAGATCTAGAAAATAATCTGCAATTGTTCTGAATACATCTCGTTCAAACCCAACATATGTTGAATTACTCATGTCATTACTTCTTGGCCCTAAGAAGTAGAAGGCAAAAGAAAGGGGCAAAATATATTTTAAATACAATTAAAAAACAAATTAAAATATAAAACTTGTACTTCATGAGAAATTTATGTTTGATAACAAATTTTACCACAATCCAAAAGTTTAGAGGGCTGTACACCCATCATTCCATCTCATTATCTCCTCACTAGAATTTATTGTAAGCAGTCAATTGTTGGCATTTGGTTCTATTTTACTATTATTTTAGAACCTGAAAAACTGTACATGCAGAATAAATTTTAATGTACTTCAGAAGCATTAGAGATGTTAATTTTAATGAGATTTTATTGATATCCATTTTGTAAGACAAAGAATATTTGGATAATGCAAATAATTTTTCTAAATGATCTTTTGTAAATTTATATATTTATTAATAAATTTTGCTTGACATGAAAGTATACCTTTAATGAACTTTAATATTCTTACAACTGTGATTTCTTAATCTTACCACTACTGTAACAATTATGATTACTCATTAATCTTTCCTCAGAAAATAGAGCTGATTATATTTTACACATAAGAAAACTGAGGCTTAGAGTAACTTATTTAAGATGAAAAAGTCCCTGGTAGCAAAACAATTATAGAACTTGCAGCGGTATGAAGTGAAAGCAAGACCCAAGAATTTGAGGTCCAATAACATTTAAAGTGAGATCCATGGATTACATACATCAAGATCTCCCAATGAACTTGTTAAAAATACAAACTCCTGTACACAGACCAGAGTCTATACAGGTGGAACAAGGAACTTACTGACCTAGAAATGTTTGTTTCTGTTTTACTAATTTAGTGGCTTCCAAACACTGACTTGGGAAATTTCATTATAAGAAGTATCATTATAAGAGGAGGCATGGTGAGAAAGGTGGGAGGGGGGAGGGAGAGAGTGATTCCATGTTGCAATGGCATATCCAAATCAGTCTTTGAGTCTACCTGGTGACTGTAATACATACTCGAATTTTAGAGTCACTATACTATTTGTCAAGTTAAAATTTCTTTCTAAATCCAAATAATCTCTTTCACTTCTTGTTTGATGGCTACATAATAGTAAGCATACAAATTGGAAAAAATAAAAATAACATACACACAGAGCTTAAAGGCTAGCAAGATTTTTTTTTTGGTACAGGGGATTGAACTCAGGACATTCTACCTTTGAGTTATACCTCCAGCCCTTTTATTTTGAAACAGATCTGATAAGCTGCTGAGGCTGGCCTCAAACCTGTGATCATCCTGTCTCAGCCTACTCAGTACTGAGATTACAGGCGTGTGTAACTGCTTAATATAAACCTTTTATAGAGAAAATAGGTATTTTTTTCTAAGGAGGATATGAGAAATATTCTTAGTATGTAGAATAAAATGCTTGATAATCATTTGAATGTATTCTAATTCACATGTTTATTGAAATGATGAACAAAGAATTTACAATGAGAAAATGTAGGTCTGAGCTCTAGCTCCCTTAAATGAACAAAAATTTTAGAGGGTCCTTCCTGTTTTTTTCCTCTGGGAAAAAAAAACACCTGCGATAGTATTACTGATGACTTATTTTTATATATTATCAGGATTACTCTGGGGGATTAAATATCAAGTAAAGTAACAATCATAATTTTGCCTTGGGGTAAAATACATAGTTATGTTAAAATCCAGTAAACTAGACATTAAGTATCATTTATGTATAACATGGATTAAGTGAGATAAGACAAACATTTAAAAATAGATGCTGGAGAAGTCTGCACTAGTACACTTATCTGAGTTGTAAATCATGAACCAAAAGAGAGAGGGCAGTTAGGTAGGAAAGATTAAAAGAAAATCAAAGATTTTAAAATTATGATCAGAATCTTTACCTTAATTTCATACATGTTTCTATAATTTGTTTACTTTGTCACTATTTATTCTATTATTTTGTCATGTTGACACCCAGTGGACAACAAAGGAATACTTATCCCAAACATTAAGAAACAACAAAAATCCCCAACAGAATTTTTGAAAACACTAATTTTATAAGAACTATAAACTACTTCTGTAACTAAAATTACTGAAATACATTTGAACTTTTTTTGAAACATGATCTGAGTTGCAAAGAGCTTGGCTAAATAGCTGAGGCTGTCCACTAATGTGATCCTCTGCTCTCAGCCTCCTGAATTACCACCACACCCAGCTACATTTTAACTTTTGATGATTTACAAGCAAATACCATATACATTTTTAAAATTTATTTTGAGAGTAACTAGGTTTGTGTACTTGAACCAGCATATTAAATGATAAAAATCAGTTATCACTGGTCACTGTGAAAAAGCTTGATCACTGAAATGATTTAAGATGATTTATAGATTAGCGACAGGTTTTTCTTTTCATAAACATAGATGTTCTATTAATATATCCTATGGAATAGTAGTATGTTATAAAGCATATGAATGTTAAAGCCATGCATAATGGCAAAAGGAAGAAGTGAGTTTCATGAAACGTCATCTCAGATTGAGTCTTCACTACATACTGTTTCACTTCTCAAGCTGCCAGTTCAGCCCTCTGGGGTTCACTGAGGCAATTACAATACTGTATATTTTACCTAAAAATCCTTTGAAATCCTCTAGCTTACATGTTTATTATTTATGTGAACTGAGCCATAAGTAATGAGCTTGAATTATAAAATCACCACTGCACAGAAAACATTTAAAGGCTCACTCACTATAACATGATCAATTTTAATAAACTTTCACCTAAATATCAAGAGAAATGATAAACTTTAATTTTATTAGGACTTTTATAAATTATTTTAAAACATTCCTTGGCTACTGCTAAAATACCATTAATATAAAACACATACATCTTTATATATAATTCAACTTACAATTTGCTAGGCACTTCATGGCAGATAATACCCAGTGGGGAAGGTCATCTAGGCACACACAAAAAAACTGTTTAGCAAATCAGGCAATTTTTATGATAGTATATTTTAAAACTTCATACTATGTATAATTATGTATAGATATATAAATGTGTCTGTATTTCCAAGATTAAAAATTATGTTTAAAAAGACATAGGGGGAGATTAATATTTTAATATTTAAAAAGTTATAGAGAGGCCGGGCGTGGTGGCACACGCTTGTAATCCCCGCGCTTGGGAGGCAGAGGCAGGAGGATTGTGCAAGTTTGAAGCCAGCCGTGCTGGCTTAAGAGACCCTGTTTCCAAATAAAAAAGTATAAAAAATAGGTCTGGGAGTGTAGCCCGGAGGTAGAATGGTTTCCAGTTTCCAGGAACCCCAGTACCACCGAAAAAAAAAAACGTTATAGAGAACTGGGTTTGACTTGGTCCACAATACATGAAACAATTTGCTATGCCTGATAACAAGCATTAATTTGAGAACATGTTCACATTTATAGCCTTAACATTCACTTTTATCTACATTACAATCTTCTTTTATACCTGTTTCAGTTCTGTTGATTGCTAGGCTACCCAAGTATTACTGACTTTAGTGAGACTTATAATTCAAATGTGCTATGTCTGAATATTGGGGTATTAGATAGTGAGGTTTGCTTACAATCTTTCAATTGCCACCATGTCTATATTGCACATCACTAAATATTTAGCACAATACCTGGCACACTGTAGGCCTCACATCAGTGTGGATAATCAACACTTTTTATTATGTTTACTTAACTTTTGGATATTTAAGAAAAAATACATTAATTTACCTAAGCAGCTAAATATAATTTCTTATAATAGCATAATATATACTTATTGAACTGTTACTACTGAAGTATGTGTACTGATAAAGCAATAGACCCTTTTTGCTCCCTTAATAAGAATATTCTACTTTCTAGGTTTGGGTCTTTTAGTATTCCCCTATAGCTACAAGCTTTGTAACTAAGTTTGGAAATATTCTAATTTTTTCATTAATACCAACCTGATTTGTCTTGTAGTATAACTATTCCATGTTTACTTGTATTGGCCATGTTATACATTATATATTGAGGAATTACTTGGTTTGGATTTATGAGTTCTTCTAAGGATGGCACACCTAAAATGGTTTGCAGGCTATAAAAAAGAAAGAATACATTTTTTTCTCAATAAAATAAGAGGAATAGAATGTAAATAATGAATATGGCTGACAAACAAAGCCATCAGAGTATTTTCTTTTTCTTAAGCAAACTTCCAAGGCTTATTTACCTCAAAATACTAAAAGGACTCCAATATAGATTATAAGCTATATTTATGACTTTAATGAAAACAGAAAGTAAATTATAACAAAAGCATGCTATTTCTACTGTACTAAAGCTTTAATAAAATCATTTATTAGAAAACATATATACAGGTTAAATTCTAAGTTTTGAGAATTAATCTGTATTTATTCATTTGCATATTTTGATTTTGAGGAAAATGTCAAATTAATAATAAAATGTTTCAGGAACTTGATTATAGTTTAGTTTTATCTTACTAGATCAGAACAATACATCTCCAAACTTCTTCAACATCTTCTTGGCTTATTTCTCTATTACCAGCTGAGTTTTCTTGATCCTCATTGATAATTTCATGATTTATTTTCTCTGTATTTTCCTGAAGAAAATAATAATTACGTTGGTTTAATTTGTTATGTTCAAGTTAAAGAAATATTGGACAGGCATCAATCCTAGTTCTTATAGTTTTATTTTTAGGTATTTGTAGTTTTGTTCACATTATAAAAGACTAGGGGCAAGAAAGATTAGTTAAGAAGTAATGCAGAAATCCTAATACTATAGTTTGACTCTTCAACATCCCTTAAAGGCCTATGTATTGAAGGCTTGGTCTTTTTTTTTTTTTGGTGGTACTGGGGGTGGAACCCAGCGGCTTTCTACCTCCAGGCTATACTCCCAGACCTATTTTATATTTTATTTGGAAACAGGGTCTCACTAAGTTGCTGAGAGCCTCACCAAGTAGCTGAGGCTGGCTTTGAGCCTGTGCGATCCTCCTGTCTCAGCCTCCCAAGCGTGGGAATTACAAGTGTGCGCCACCACACCCAGCAAAGGCTTGGTCTTTAAACTGTGCTGCTATTGGGAGGTGGTGGAAATTTGGGAGCTGGGAAAGAAGTTAAACAGGTGAAAAAAGTCATTGAGTGTGCCCTTAAAATTGGTAGTGGGACTATGATCCCTTCCTCTTTCTTTCACTTCTCCCAGTTGCTGTAAGGTGAGGTTTCCTCTTGTACACTGCCTCCTTACAGGGCCAAAATGCAAGAGAGCCAACTGTTCATAAACTAAAAGCTCTGAAATCATAAGACCTTTCATCTTTTTATGTTGATTCAGATAGTTTGTCAGTGATAAAAGGCTGATTAACATATCAGGGAGGAAAGAACAATAACCTAACAAAATATTCCTAAGTTAATTAAATCTCATGTTCAAATATGTCTCACTATCATTTTTATCAGTTTCTAGAATATAATATAAATTTCTGAATTGTCTTCAAATATTAGCAAATCATTTACTTTTAATGATCCTATTATTAAGCAAATGGTAATCATATATATATACCTGTGATTAATAAAAGGACATTTTACCTGAGAGAAATGTAATCCATGCTTCTTAGGTGTTCTACGAGATAGGTTTCGCAATTTAAAAATACTATCTTTGTCTTTGGAAAAGTTCTCTATGCTGTTTTTTCTCAATTCTGGATGCCTTCGTGGAAGAGTTTTAAGTGGAGAAGTTGCAGGAAATCTGATTTAAAAATAATATGCAATTAAAAAATGTGAAAAAGAAACTAACTTTATAGCCTATTTTAAAAATCACATGAAGAACCTGATTTACCTCTATTAGCAAGGAATAACGATCCTACACAAGTTACTTTTCCCATTATATATTTAAAATAGTTTAATATTTTCTTGCTTTATTATATTCTGTAAGGTTTTACTTTTATTTATAAATAACTCAAGAGTACTATTTGGTCTTTTCTCCTGGTGAAATATTGCTTTCTAAATGGCTTTAGAAAGCAACATTTTCTAATGATGAGTTATCAGTTTGTGTATATTGTTTTTCATTTGTCCTAATCTCCAGAACTTAGTTTCTTTCTCCCTATGATTCTAATACTTTTTTCCTCTTTCAATTTTTTTTTTTTGGTGGTACTGGGGGGTGGAACCCAAAGGCTTTCTACCTCTGGGCTATACTTCCAGACCTTTTTTTATATTTTATTTGGAAACAGGGTCTCACTAAGTTGCTGAGAGCCTAAGTAGCTGAGGCTGGCTTTGAACCTGTGCGATCCTCCTGTCTCAGCCTCCCAAGCGCGGGGATTACAAGCGTGCGCCACCATGGCTGCCTCCTCTTTTAATTATAATATAAAATATTTCAAAGATATAATACAAAAAATAATAAAAAGCAACAACTATGTATTTAACAATATACCAGTGCAATCACTGTCACTTTGCCAGACTACATTATCTTTTTGTAAGTAAAATAAATTCTTTGCTAATTTCTTTTTCTTCCTTTCCTGAGAAATCATAAATCAATAGTTTGTATATTTCATTCTTGTCCATGCTTTAATATTTCCAATAAATATGTATAAACGATATGTAGTCTGGTGATTTTTTAACTCACAATATAGCATACATTAAATTTATACACAACTTTTTAGTAACATTAAAAGTTTTTTCTTGCTGGGCCTACTGGCGCATGCATGTAATCCCAGGATTTGGGAGGCTAAGACAGGAGGATTGAAGCTTCATGGTCAGTCTCAGTTACTTAGTGAGTCCCTCCACAACTTAGTGAGACCCTGCTTCAAACTAAAGAATAAAAAATAGAGCTGGGGGTGTAGCTCGGAGGTAGAATGCCCCTAGGTTCAATCACCAGTACTGCAAAAAAGAAAAGAAAAAAAAAAGTTTTTTCTAATTTTTCTAATTCTGACTTCATACAAATTTTTTAAATTCTCAAAGAGTTTTATTATTCAAATTAAGTATCCAAACCATGCATAACTTATATCAAGTTTCAATCTTTATGTGAGTTTGCTTTCCTAGCACTTAAATTGTCTTAAGCATTATAATTTAAGCCCAGATAAGGGAAAGGCAAGTCTCTCCCTACCTTGTTTTTCAAAACTTACTTGGGCCTTTACCAAATAAATTTTAGAATTTTCTGATCAAATTCTACAAAAAGCTTTATTATAGTTTTGAATGAAAATGAAAATGCACTGAATTTATTTATCAATCTGGGAAGACGTGACATACACATATATGATATTAAGTCATGTTATTTATGAACAGCATATATTTCCTTGGTAACAATTTTATGATGTTCTCATATAAGGTCTTACATATTTTTAGTAAACTTTTTATCTAGCTACGTATAGTTTTGTTACCATTATAAAAGACTTGAAGCAATGCAACTAGTTAAGGAATCATGCAGAAATGCAGGTAAGAAATAATAACCCAACAAAAAGATAGAATTTGTATTAGATCAAAGAACTATTTAGGTAGTACAATAAACCAAGTTTAATAATTAAATCATACTTTAAAAATATTAAAGAATTGAGGCAATTATATGTAAAGATGACATTCATTTAGATATAGATCAGAAAGACAAATTTAGGTTAGGGAGTGATAGGTGATTTTTTTATATGCTTTATTTGAGGTGCCTGTCTAGTGGTAGTCAGTTGAAATAAATGAGTCTAAACCTCAGGAGAGAGCTGGGCGTGGTGGCGCACGCTTGTAATCCCCGCGCTTGGGAGGCTGAGACAGGAGGATCGCGCAGGTTCGAAGCCAGCCTCAGCTACTTGGTGAGGCTCTCAGCAACTTAGTGAGACCCTGTTTCCAAATAAAATATAAAATAGGTCTGGGAGTATAGCCTGGAGGTAGAAAGCCTCTGGGTTCCACCCCCAGTACCACCATAAATAAATAAATAAATAAATAAATAAATAAAGCTCAGGAGAGATATTTGGAGATTTGAAAGTCATAGGAAAAGTAGTTGAAGATACTGCATGAGATTGTCCAGGGAACAAGGTAAAGTATGGACAAGGTCTAAAACCTGCAAATGAGCAACAGTTAAAAAATGAGTAGCTAGCTGTAAAGGAGACCTCAAAGGTGATGGAGGAATAATTGAGAAAAGATTTGTAGACTGTGATACAAAATGGAGTATTTATATGCGTGTTACAAAAATTTACTCATATATGGTAAGTCTTTTTGGTACATAGGTACTATGGTGTTTCCTCTCTGAAACTTATGTTGAAAGGTGGTAGGAACTTTGAGAGGTGATTAGGCCCTCAGTGGGATCAATACTTCCTTCAAAGGGGTTCTGGTTCTGGCAGGACTGAATCACTTAATGCCAAAACGTGGGCAAGCTTCATGCTTTGCCTTTTGCATGAACCTGCTTGCCTTTCTACTTTTCTGCCATGCTGTGATGTTGCATGAGACCCTCACCAGATGTGGCCACCCATTATTGGTTTTTCCAGAGTCCAGAACCTTAAGTCATAATAAATTTTCCTTTACAAATTACCCAGTCTTGGGTATTCTGATACAAAAACGAGCTAACATATTAGGAAAAAATTGATTGCTAAGACATTCAGTTTGAAAAGTACTAAAGTAGTGAAAAAAAAAATCATGGGCACTCTAGAATCCAAAGACTTAGTTTAATGTATATGTAACAAAGAACCTTATACACACACACACACACACACACACACACACACACGCGGGAGAAAAACAATTACACTAGCCTAAGGGAGTAAGAAAGTCTCCATAAAAGAAGCTACAAAGGAGTGGATATTAGAAAAAATGTATTATTTTATTAGTCTGAGAAAAATGTTTACAATTCTTCAAGGTGGGAGGGCATTTCAGAAAGAACAAGATTTGTTGAAGCATGGTCTCAGCATTCTCATTTGAAAAAACAGCTTAATATAAAACCTGCTCAATTATTCTAAGAGTTAAATAAGAAAACATGTATATCATAAAGCAGTTTCTAGTATGTGGTAACTGCATAATAAGTATTCCCCTTAACCTGTAGTTTATTTCTTGTTATTTGTTATATAAAGTTTGACATTATCACAAGGTCAGGAGTGATATATATCCTTGAAATATTATAACGCTTTCATAAGGTACAGAAATGATAACATTTCAGTTTCCCTTCCAATTTCCTATTTTATTATATATGTTAACATTTAAAAGTTTGAAGATTGTAACAATTAGCTGTCACTTGACAATTTTCCTAAATGGTTTTAATTGAATTAAGAGCAATAACCCCTTTCTACAAAAAATATTACTTCTCCTGAAGAAGCTGCTGTTGTAGTAAAAGCATAAAAGTGGAGATAAAACTTTACAGTAATTTTCTTTCGCAGTTACGTATCTGTTCAGTACCTGAATAGCTGACTGTTGTCATCAAGGTTTTCTGATCCCCATCTGCCTTTGATATCTTCAATTACATGATTCTTCAGAAATTTTCTCAATAGTTGAATAGTCTGTTGTCTAGTAACTTCAGGACCAAAATTGCTATTATTTCTCAATAGGTCATAAAGCCAATCCACTGCTTCTCCTGCTGTGAAACAATTGCCATACTTTTTAAAATGTTGCCGGTGTTTTCTTAGAGGCATCCCTGCTCGAAAAGAGGTAGTGACTTCATTCCACTGCAAAAATAAGAAAAATACCATTTTGAAAAGCTTTGTCTTGGTGCATTGTAGTCAAATATCTTAATGGAGTAAAAGATGGTAGAGGCATACATGCAATGCACCAATTAAAAAAAATTAAAAACTTCATTTCTACTGATTTGAAATATATCAGGAAAAATTATTTCACACCTGATTACATCATAAAAATGCTTGAATCATCATGTTATATAAAATTTTTATTTCAGTAATTTCTTTTTACTAATTATAGTGCTATAGTAGAATTTGCATGTAGTAGATTTTTATTAAAAGCACTCATTGGCAGGTCAGCTTATTTAGGAGATCCAGGAATAAGAACTGCAATGTATTTTTCTTAGTCCAGAAAGAGATAGTATTTACAAAATTAGAAACCAAGACATCTAATCTGGAACCCATTTATGTGACTATTAGCTAGGTTATTACTTATCTAAACTATGTGTTCCAGGCATCACAGTTCAGAACTTAAGTTCTGAAAACACACTGTTTTCTTCCCACACCTCCCATTCCTTGTTTATGTATCCAAGAAGCTTACATTGAGCTGCCCACTATTTACTGGCCTGGGTACACAGTAGTAAAAATGACAGAAGGGGGGTCTCTATATTGAAGATCACAAAATAACTTTTCTGAAATGCTGTATGGTGTGTTCATTTTATGAGTGCGCTCTGGAGTCAGACTACTAGGGTTTGTTTTCTAGCTGTAGCTCTAATTATTGTTTATGAACTTTTGGGCCTTCCTTTACTTCTCTGTGCCTATCTCCTTATCCATAAAATGGGGACACAGTACCTACTTAGTGGGCACACTGAAATAATTACATGATTCAATCCATGTAAAGTAGTAGTAAGCACTAGGTAAATGTTCAAGTTTTCCACTTTCTACAGTAATACTTCTACTTTCAGCTAATCTAATCATTTTAATAATGTGATAGGATTACCTGATTAAGGTTTTCCAGCCCTAAATTCTATATTTTATGTTGATAAATATATATAACCAATTATTAACCTGTCAGAATTCATGTCAAGGTTACCATACCAAAAGATACATTCTTCTATCTCTTCTATTTACTATTTATGTGATTTTAGGAGAGTCCCTTAACTTCTGTGAAACTAAGTTTCCACACTGGTAAAACAGGACTACTAATCCATGCCACAGTTGCAGGACATTCCCGAAGGGATGATTTGCTTGTTATTCTAAAGATCACAACACATCTTCAGATACAATAAGTCCCTCAAGGTGGGCATGTATTATAAGCCAATTTTCCAAAGTGGAAGCCGAGAGGTTTACAGAGCTTATGTGAATTTCATCATGTCACATACCCAATAGCACAGTATGAAGATTCCACGGGACCGAAAATACAAACGTATGAAACACTGTGCAGAACTACACACAGAGCCACATCCTGCATATCTCCAGGCTCAATAAAAGAACCTCCTATTAGGGCTTGGCCCCAGGCTCACCTAGCAGGCTGTGGACATCATCGTCAGTTCTCTGTCTCAGGGGGCAGCAAATCAGGCGTGGGAAGCCCTTAAAAGCGTATATTGTGTATGCTCCAGGGCACCGACACCACCAGGCTGAGTAGTCCAACCAGGCGGCGGTACGATGCGGCCTTCGGGACGCTTCCCTTCGGCCCTAAGGGCCCCGAGAGCCGGAGACAGAGGCCGGGGCCCTGGAATTGGCGGAGAGGCCAGCCTGGCAAGGGTCTGGCCAAGTGCCCTCGCCCTCCTTTCCATCGAGCCCAGGTGACCTGGGTCCCATCCCTCGGCCCGGGGTAAAGGCACGGTCTGTCCTAAAAGTGGTGGCGGCCGCCAGCCCGCCTGCCCGCCGCTCCGCGTCGTCTTGTCTTACCAGCTTGGTGGCCCGATAAGGCCCCGGAGGCACACCCGGACCCTCCATAGTAATGTCAGCGCGGGCTGGGACCCATAGCAGGCAGTAAGGACACCCGGTCGCCCGGCGCCGGCGTTGAGTCTGGGAAAAACTGCAGGCCCCGCGGCCGATTTGAATACCTCGGAGGGCTGCGCTGATTGGCCGCGCTGCAAGATCACGTGACACAGCGCGGTGGGCGGGGCTTGGCGGAAGGAGCGGGCGCCTACGGGCTCAGGTGGGCGGGAACCATAAGTGGGGCTCTGCTCCGGCTCTGGCCCCGCCTGGCTCCAGTGGTGGCCCCAGGGGTCGACAGCAGAGTGGCGCTATAATCCCAGATGGCATTGCTTGATCCAGCATCTGGAGTAAATATGAAAAGAAAATGTCTTTTTTTTTTTCTGGCCCTGCAGAATTTTCAATAGTATAAACACATAAAGCGAAGCCTCCTTGAGCTTAGCTTTCTCCTGCCATTGGCCCTAAAAGGGTCCAAGGATGTGGGATGTGTGTTACAATATTTTCGCATGTCCTAGCAAGGACCATGATTTTATTTTATTTTTTGATGCATAAATGTAGGTGTATGTGAAATGAAGCATAAGCGGATTTTCATAAGTAATACAACGCAGGGCTTGGAAAAACTGCAAAACTTGCTAAATCGCTTTCTTCAAGGAAATCTACCGTCCTATCTCAGTAAGACTCCTGGTTACGTTTAAATCATGATTATAAATTTAAACCATGACTGGTATCTTTAAAAATCAATCCGTTAAAAAGGTCATTTGCCAAATGATTAAAAGCTAAGGCTCATTTCTAGCTCTGAAGATACTTGCTTAAAAAGTCTCAGGTGAGCTGGGCGTGGTGGCGCACGCTTGTAATCCCAGTCCTTGGGAGGCTGAGACAGGATGATTGCAGGTGCTGCGACTTAGTGAGACTGTTTCCAAATAAGAAAATCAGGTTGGGGGTTTAGTTCAGAGGTAAATGCCTCTGGGTTCAATCCCCGGTGCCCCCCTACCCCAGTCTCAGGTACCCTTGGCAGAGGTCAGAGTTCATGATTTTAATAAACTGTCACCAGTCTACTGGATGCTAGGACTCTCAGTACAGCACATTGAGAAGTTGACTGAGTGATTTGAAGTCCAGGAATAATTAATTTGAAAATTAAATAGCATTTGAGAGGACAAGACTTAGTAAAAAGAAGAGATAAGGGAAAATGTTCTAGGGGTGTGCAGGAGATAGGTAGAGCTATAGATGTGTTTTCTAAAAATCACTTGGTGAATGTGATGGGTTCACTTATATTTATGTTAAAAAAATAGAATGATGTAACAAAATACTGTTACAAAATACTGCAAGATCCTCCCTCTCTTCCTCCCTCCTTTCTGCCCTCCTTCTTTTTCTATTCTCCCTTTCTATATTTTTTGTGGTACTGGGGATTTAACCCAGAGGCATTCTCCCCCTAAATCACATACCCCTTCCCTAGTGCTGTTTTATTTTTACTTTGAAACAGGGTCTCAATTGGTTGGTGAAAGTCTCATTACTTGCTGAGGTAGTCCTTGAAACTGCACTCCTCCTCTCTTAGCCTCCCAATTACTGGTATTACATCAGGCATGCACCATCACACCTGACTTTTATCTGGTTTTATAACACTTGTCCTAGCATTTTCTCTTTTCGTTTGCAGCCCTTCTCTTTTTAGAATGAAGTGCAGACGAGAATGTGGGAACCAGAATTTAGTTCTCATTTTGTTCTATTCCCTAAGTTGAAAATCATCTCACGTATATTGTTTATAGTCACAACATCATATTGCCTAGGTTTCTAAGGTGTGCCTTAGCAGAGATAAAATTAACTAAAATTTACAAAGTATCTTCTAAAGGCTTTGGAAAACAAAAGTAAACCCAAACTTTTCATAAAAAAAAATCTTTGGGGAAGTCCTAAAAAGGCATGCAAAAAGATACATTCCAGAAAGTCTGGTGAGGCTTTTTTTTTTAGGTGCTTCCACTGTGTTTGTGGATTTGCTCTGCAGCATCCCTTTCACACTGGCAGGTTCTTTAGATAAGAAAATATCTGAGTCAGGTTTTGGTCAAATATGAGTGTGTTACTTTTTAAGGTAACTGCATATCTTTATTTTTAGCAATTTTTTTTACTGAGTATATAGTTTCTATCTTGGCAGTTTTTCTCTCAGTACCAATTTTTGGGAGCCACTTACACATCCTTTTCTTCATTCCCTACATCAGGATTTCTCAGAGTGGATTTTTTTTTTTTGTGTGTGTGGTACTGGGGTTCCTGGAAGCCCTTCTACCTCCGGGCTACACTCCCAGACCTATTTTTACATTTTTATTTGGAAACAGGGTCTCCTAAGCCAGCTCTCGAGGCTGGCTTCGAACCTGCGCGATCCTCCTGTCACTGCTTCCCAAGCGCGGGGATTACAAGCGTGCGCCACCACGCCCGGCTGGAAGACTTTAAAACGCTGATTCTTTGAATTCCTCCGAACAGTGTGTGTGTGTGTGTGTGTGTGTGTGTGTGTGTGTGTGTGTGTGAGAGAGAGAGAGAGAGAGAGAGAGATAGAGAGAGAGAGAGAGAGAGAGAAGGGGGGAGGGAGAGAGAGAGAGAGAGAGAGAGAGAGAGAGAGAGAGAGAGAGAGAGAGAATAAGAATATGAATGAGAGAGAAAGCATGGAAGCATGGTGAATGGGGATAGGCTACATTCTTAGTGTTGGTAGAGTGGTAGAGCCTGGATCTATCATGGAGCTACTGTAACACCCCCAGACTGCCTAGCTATGGATTTATATGAAGAATATAAGCCTTGTTAATTTGCTCTTATAACTGAACCTAATAATGATACTAATACTAAATGAATACCACAAAATGAAATGAAATCAAATGAATATTTCATTTCTTAAACATGGTGAGCTGTAACATTTTCCCACCTAGACAGAAATTATTCTAGTGGGCTTTCTCTACTCTTTGCGTAGTGTTTTATTGATCCCCACTAGAGTATAAATTCTGTGGCAGAGACTTTAGTGTGCTGACCGTTGTATCTCCAGCCCTTGAACAACATGTAGTAGGAACTTAATAAATATTTCGTGATTAGATGACTTTTTCTTATCATTAGAAAACAAAGTTTATGGGTAATACATGCCATTTATCTTTTGTTCCTAGGAAACTTTTAATGTAATCTTTATGCACGTTTGTAAAGTGTAATTCTACTATGTCTAGTTATGAGTCTAATTTTAAGAATCTTGTCAAATATTGGTCTGATAAAATTTCCTCTTTTCTCTTTTGAGTTGTCCCAACCTGTTTTCCTTCTTTTTTCTGAAACTGGTATTGGTTGTTTGATCTACTAGATTTATCTTATTTTTCTGATGTCCTTTCTACTGTAATTTTCCTTTTATTATTTCCCCCCCTGGTTCTGAGAGTATTCTTTCAGCTGAGATTCTAATTCACTGATTCAATTTCCTTTTGCACACAATCTCTCATTTATCTCTGATAAAGATTTTCTGTTCTGTGATTATTATTTATTTCTGGATAGTCTACTCTTGACTGAGGCCTAAGAATCTGAATTATGAATTAGAGTTTAATTACTTTTTCCTTATTTTTTATAGAAATTGTTGTAAAATGCTCAAAGATGATCCTCTTCTTTCAACTGTTGATTAATTCATTATATGCATTAATTTTTAAAAATATATGTATTCTTATATTGTTTTAAAATATTTAACAGCACTGAGATAAGTTCAGTAAAAATTATGTAAGTGCAGGTAAATATTTTCTAAATAACTACAGTTTACTTTTCAACCAGTTATTTTCCAGATCCTGCAACTTCAAGTATTAAGAAAACTTCTGTAGTGTTTAGGATTAGATGTTCAGTTGACATGTATTATTTTTCTCAGTAATGAACCCTTATTTCATTTGGGAAGACCATACTTCCTCATCTGGAGAAGATATTGCTCCAACCCTATCTACCACATACCCTAGACAGAAGAGTCTTCTGTCTTTCTTGCTCCCAGGAATTACCTAGGAATGATGAGCCCTCAGTCCTACCAAGTAACGGTATTCTGTGCCCTTGAGTCAATGGGATGGTCATGTGATCCAGACTGAGCCATTATAGCTCTTTGAGACTTTTTTCAAAGGTGGTCAAAAAGGGGACAGATATTTATTTCTGGTGATTAAACTTAGGTGATATGACCCAGGAGCCAGTGAGGCTATAGTTACAGCCACATGGAGACCCCATTCAGGTACAATGTGCTCATGCCCAAAGAAAAGCAGAAATGAGATGGACAGTTTGCCAGTTTTAATCTGTCTGAGGACTGATGGCATTCCTAGAATTTGATTACAATTCAGCCAATAATTGTGTGTGTGTGTGTGTGTGTGTGTGTGTGTGTGTGTCTGGGGATCCCTGGGCTACATCCCTAGCCCTATTTTATTTCTTATTTGGAAACAATATCTCACTAAGTTGCAGAGGGCCTCCCTAAATTGTTGAGGCTGGCTTTGAGCCTGCAAACTTCCTGTCTCAGCCTCCCAAGTACTGGGATTACAAGTGTGTGTCACCATGCCTGGCTCCGAGAATTTTTTTTAATCAAGTTATTTTGTGCAGGTTTTTTTTGTCATATACCATCTGAAAATCTCCAGTAAAATACATTTAAAAAGTTCTAATGATAATAACATTTTTCTGTGGGGATGCCATTTCACTTTGGTAAGATTCTCTATTATTCCAGCTATTAGGGTGCACTACAGAGATAAGAGAAGCTCTATAACTACAAAATGGGGAAACTTCTCAGGATTGTTCTCAGTCAAGTGCTGCCTGAGGCACTTGTCAGATGTTTGATCACTCAAATCTTTCTAGGACTGTTTGTGGGGAGTTTTACCTCTAGAGACCTTTAATATCCTCAATCTAGAAATACCAGCTAAGCCATATTTGGATTGCCAACCTACACAGGCATCTAAAATAATACGTATGTAGTGTTTTAACCTGTTAGGAGAATGGTTTTATGTTAATGCATAACTAATGTAAAGAGTCTCATGTTCTTCAGAAGTCAACTGGATAAATAGTAGTAGAGTTTGGAGGAGATAATTTAGGGAAAGAATAGATAGGAATCAAGATTTTTGCTTCAAACTTGTTAATTATGAGATACCTAGTAGAAGTCTTAAGTACAGATGCCAAGAATGTAGTTGGACACAGCTTCTTGAATTTTTGAGAGAGATCAAAGCTACAGAATGAAATTCGATCAGCATCTACATATAGTGTGTGTGTGTGTGTGTGTGTGTGTGTGTGTGTGTGTGTGTGTGTGTGTGTGTATTTACTGGGGATTGAACCCAGGAGCACTCATTCTACCTCCAAACTACACCTCCAATTTTTAAATTAAAAAAATTTTTTTTTGAAACAGAATCTTAATCTTGCTGTGATGCTAAAGGTATCCTTGAAATTGTTATCCTCTTCCTTCCTATGTCTCAGCCTTCCAAGTACTGGGATTACAGATGTACACCACCTTCTTTGGCTTATAATTGATACTTAAAAATATAGGGAGAAGTGTAGATAGAGAAGACAGTAGAGCTTATCATTGTCACGTATTTGTGGTTGAGAAAGAACACTGAGTTAGGAGAAGAGAGAACAAAGTGTTTTTAGAAGAAGGGAGTAACTCAACTTATCCATGACTTGGGGGTTGAGCAGGGTGTAGCAGAGAAGTGTCAGTGGGAATTGGCAACGTGCCGCTTAGCAGCTTATGAGCATTATGAGAGGAGTCATTATAGCGGTGATGGTAGTAGGGGGAAATGATGCTCAACTAGAGACCTGACCAGAAAATAGGAGTCAGGAAGTTAAGTCAGGTAGCATTATCATGTTCAAGAACTTTTGATATGAGGGGGACTGAGAAGTATGAAGGTAACCAGAAGACAATATGAGGGCAAAAGGAATTGACATTTATTTATTTATTTATTTTTGGTGGTATCAGGGGTGGAACCCAGAGGTTTTCTACCTTTGGGCTATATTCCCAGACTTGTTTTATACTTTTTTTGGAAACAGGGTCTCACTAAGTTGCTGAGAGCCTCACTAAGTAGCTGAGGCTGGCTTCGAACCTGTGCGATCCTCCTGTCTCAGCCTTTCAAACGCAGGAATTACAAGCATGCACCACCATGTCTGGCTTATTTTATTTTTAAAATATAAGATTCAGGATACTAGACCATGTAAACTGATGGGAGTAATTTAGTTGAAGAGTGAAATTGATAATACAAGGGAAAAGAGATGATTGTGGAGGCAAATCTCATGAGCAACTGAGGGGAAGTAGAATAGAAGTGGAGAAGCTGGCCTTTGATGAGAATGAGGACTACTTTTTTCTAGTAAGAAGGCAATTACAGTCCTTTCCCACAGTACTACCAGAAGTGTGGGAATGGAAAATGTGTCAGGAAGACTGTCTTGTATTATATGATTTATTGAAGAAATTATTTTCTGATACAGTTTTGATGGATCATTCATTCAGCAGGTTTGTATATTGAACTCCAATAAACTGGACATTACTATGGAAAAATAATGGAATGTTTTTCTCTAGGAGATGAAAATCTACTTTGAAAATGCTATACAAACAAGCAATTAAATGCAGTGATTTGATAATGGAAGTGTGCTCAAGTGCTATGAAAGCACAAGAAAAAGAAGTGCCCATATCTGTGTAGAGAGATGGGAAAGGCTTCATAGCAGAGTTGGAGTGTAGACTGAAGGAGAAGCAGGAATTTGCAGTTGAGCTGGTTAAGGTCAGCTGTAACAGCCATTGCAATGCAGTGATGATGAAAAATGAAGTTTCTAAGAAACCGCATTGATGTATGTGATAGTAGAGCAAAAATGCGATAGTGGATTGCATATCTGGTCTTTATTGGACTATCCCTGGAGTTCTCTGTAATAGCAAAGCAGTATACTAATTTCAGCTTGATTGCTTGTAAACCATACTGGATTTTGAAGCCTTTAGATATAGGGAATTCAAAATATCTTTTAAAAATAAGTATTAATATCCAGGAGCTTATCAGATAGGAGAAATGCATCTTACAGTTTAATCTCTGTGAAATAAGACAATCTGAGCATCCTATCTGTTTGTCTATGAGTCATTTATCATATACAAACAAAGAAAACCATTTCTATCAAGATAGACTGCATATACAACAGTGTTCCCACAAGACTATAATGAAGCTGAAAAGTTCTTGTCACCTAATGATGCTGTAGCCTTTGTTATATATTGCAGTGTATTGTTTGTGGTGACGCTGATAGAAACACACCTACTGTGCTGCCTGTCAAATAAGAGAATAGCATTTACGATCATGTACAGTATACAATACTTGGTAACGATAAAAATAGCTATTACTAACCAATGTATTAAGGGTATATATATTTTTTGCTCATAAGAAAGAAAGTTCACTGTAAAGTAGCATATGCAGTGTTATGCCAGCAGCAGCCTCATATGGCTTGTGTTGATTACATCTCTTCTCTTGATTGACTTATACTATCTATGTTTCTGTAGCTATAGTCTACAAGGTATTCTGTAATACACACTGTTAAATGGCCTAATGACACATTTCTCATAATGTATCTCTATCATCAATCATTATGTGACTATTTGAAATTCACATTTGAAATAAAATTTGGTTGTATGCAGTCTACTGGTTAATCAGAATTTTCTGTTTAACCAGAACAATACTGGCCAAATCTCATTACTGAAAATCTTTCTAAAGTAAATCGCTTTATTTGATATTTTATTAATGCTTAAAATTTCCATTAAAATTATGTAGAAAATGTTTAAATACTTTTCAATTTTATTTTGACTGGTTTTGCTAAACTTTAACATTACATGTAGGTGTCCCTCACATTATATTTCTTCTCTCTAAAATGTAATTCTGAATTTTGTATGTATGCTGAGTGCATGATAGCAAACTTATTGCATTTTTATAAATTACATTTTGTAGTTAATATGGACTAGTTTTTCCCCTGTGGTATTTCACATAAAGCACTTTTCTTTTGCATATTCCTTCAATCTACTGCTGTTGCTTTGTAAAAAAAACTTTTTATCTTTTGTCTCTTCTGGCAGAGAAGTAGAAGGAAGAAGGCTGTAGGGAATTGTAATCTTCATATCATATGACATTTTATAGCTTCTATATTTTTTGAACTCTAATGGCAATTCTTTATTCTCTTTTAAGTTTGCTTAGTCAGAGATAATCTTCAGGGAGTTAAATTCACCAGTGAATTTCAGTCAGTTTACATAAAAAATGTTAATATACAACATCAGTGGTATGGATTTTCCCTTGCTTAATGTGATTTGTGTGCTTTCTAAGGAAGATAATTTATTAAAATCAATTGTATTTAGTTGTACACTTATACAGCTCTCAGCCATAGCATAGATATCTATGTAATTAATACATCAGAAAAATATCCATTTGACTGACTCCTCTGAACCTATAGTGGGTACGTGGGAACTCTGATAAACTAAGTAAAGATAATGTCATTTGCTGAAGAGATTTTATAGAGAATAAGATAATTTGTGACTTTTTTGTTAAAAAATACATAGATTTTGCTCAGACTGCCATGAAATTTGAAAATGACTCTTTGTCAGAAAATGTATAGAGCAAGGAATGTTCCTAGAGCCGTTATTGAATGATTACAGAGCATCCATTTTTCTTGTCCACCTTTTTTTTTTATAGTACTCAGATTTTTCATAGGTGTTCCACCCATTCTACACATGGCCCATGAGTTCTAGAATCATACTTCTGCAAGCTCTGAAGTAGATCTGGATTGCCTTAGGCTGATATGAACACACGTGTCACTTAAATGCCGTCAATGTTGGTTGAACTTAAGCTGATTCGTATGTTGAATCTACTATAGTCAATACAATTTCTTCAACACTTACAGAATGGTTTTGGATTCAGTTTTATACAGAGCTGAAGATGGTTAGCAACTATAGAAACATCTGGCAAACAACATAAGTATGGGAAAAAATGCCCAAATACAATTTTGATGAAGTTGGAATGTGAAAGTACAGAAGATATACTAGAATCTTGGTGATATGTCAGTAAAATGCCATCTTGCATTTTCAAATACAGCACATCATTGGTGACATGTTCAGAGAGCTAGAAAGGGATTGTGGTATGCCAGTCTCTACTTTTTCTCCTTTCCCAGCTGCCATGAGGTGAGTAACTTTTCTCTACCACTCACTCCCTACCGTTATGTGCTTGCTGTCTAGGCGCTGGCCCAAAAGCAACGGGGCCACTTGATCATGGAATGAAACCTCCAAAACTGTCAGCCAAAATAAACACTTTCTTCTTATAATCTTAATATATCAGGTATTTTTTCAGTAATAGAAAGTTGACCGAGACAAATCATACATTCCAGTTTTTCACATTAGATGACAGATAATGTCAGTTGTAAAGCAGAGTATGGCAATAGAAGCCATGTTTTGGGATGATTGTATATCCTATCTCCTTTCTGTCCCTGTGTTCTGCTTATTTTCTTCTTAGTTCTTATGAGCATCATTAACATATTATATGTTTATTTATATATAATTTTTCACTTTCTGAAATGTAATCTCTATGACAGAAAGGAGTTACATTAAAAATCTGGAAGTGAAGGGATCTGTAAATGTCTGCTTTATGTAAAATTTTAATTCTATAAGAAGTTTTTATTTCTGAAATTTTAGTTGAGTATATAATTATGTATTATTTGGTGAAGTAAATATACAGAGAACATATCTTCTTAGGCAATATGATAACCTTGATAAACATAGTAAAGTTACAAAACATCTCTTTGGGAAGGTTTGTGTGAGAAGGGAATGCCTGAGCTAATTTCGACATGAACTGGGGACACCCAGGTAGAGAAGAAGGAAGAGTCATGAGAAGAAGCAACTTAACAGAGTCATGGAAACAAGTAAGTATGGGATAGATATAGGGAAATTGCAAGTAATTTTCATGTAGCTAGTATATAATGCCAGAAAAGGAAGAGTGATTTGAAATTGTAGACACAACATGGTATAGCTTGTGAGGATGGTTATATTTAAGGATTTCAGTTCACATCTTTCCTAATTTAAAACCCATTTACCCGTAAAGAGCCACATTAAAATTAGAGTTCTTACATCCACTTGTATCTCACTAGAGTTTATCTTCCATGAAGCAGCTAGTGACTTTCTACCCTATAGTTCTCTTTTCTTTTGTAATTGTCATTTGTATTAAATCTACATGCATTGAGGGACAGATAATATCATAACCTTTGCTTTTAAATATCAAGCATGTTTTAAAAAAATGTCAAGGATGAGGGAAGTCTATTATATTTACAAAGATATTTACTGTTTCTGTTGTTCTTCCTTCATTCTTAAAGCTACAGGCCATTTTGAATATTGTTTTCCACTGTCTGAAGACGTTCCTTTAACAAGTCTTTTAGAACAGATCTGCTGACAACAAATTGTCTTAGCTTATTTACCCCCATTTGAGAATATTTTTCTTCATTCCTAAAAGATGTTTTCTCTGGATATGGAATTCTGGGTTGAAAATTATTTTTCTTTCAGTCCTTTATAAATATTGTTCCACTTCCTGCTGGCCTCAATGAGACAGCTGCAGTCATTTGAATAAATGTTTCCCTAAAAGTAATGCGTCATTTGTCTCTAGCCGCCTTCATGATATTTTCCTTGTCTATGGTTTTCAGCAGTTGGATTATGATAGCTTTTTCTGTTTGGGTTTGCTGCTTTTCCTGAATCTAAAACTTTATGTATTTTCTCCAAATGTGGGTAGTTTTTAGCTATTTCAAAATTTTTTTAATCAACATATTCTTTCTTGGCTCTGTCTGGGACTGGGATGACATAAATGTTACTTTTGTCATTATTGCTCAATAGGGTAGTGAGGCCCAGTTTAATTTTTAAAATCTATTTATCGCTGGGCGTGGTGGTGCACGCTTGTAATCCCTGAGCTTGGGAGGCTGAGACAGGAGGATTGCATGGGTTCAAAGCCAGCCTCAGCTACTTAGTGAAGCTTTCAGCAACTTCGTGAGACCCTGTTTCCAAATAAAATATAAAAAAGGTCTGGGAGTATAGCCCAGAGGTAGGAAGCCTCTGGGTTCCACCCCCAGTACGACCACCAAGAAAAAAAAAAAATCTATTTCTCTCTGCTTTTCAGACCAAAGAATCTTTAGTGCTTCATTAAGTTCACTAATCTTTTCTTTGTCCTTTCTATTCTGCTCCTGAACCCATCCAATAGGTTTTTATACCTGTTGTATTTTTCAGTTCTAAATTTTCTACTTGGTTCTTGATATATTTTGTTTTAGTCTGGATTTCATATATTTCCGTATACTTCAGGATCATTTGTCCTTTCTTGTTGGAGCATTCTGCTACAACTGACTTAGTGTCTGGCAGATAATTACAATGTCTGGGTCATCTCAGCATTGACACCTGTTGATTGAATTTCCCCATGAGAGCTGAGATTTTTTTCGTTCGTCATATGTGAGGAATTTAGTATTATATTGTAGAAATTTTGAATATAGATGGCACTCATGATGTAGTTTTGTCCCCATGAACTAATCATGAGTTTAAAATATCATTAGTTAGTAATGCATTGTATTAGTTGGCTTTGCATCACTATAGCGTAATTCCTAGGACAGGGTTTATTGGACTCATTTTTCTGGCAGATCACGTCCAAGATTGGATGTTTCCATTAGTTTGGATATATGTTAGAGTAAGTGCTCACAATACAAACCAGAAAATAGGGAGAGGGATGGTTTGGACATAGTTCTATTATCCCTTCTAGGACCGACCTCCTAAAAGTCCATAAACCTTCAAAAACCTTGTAAAAGAACCAATACTTGGTCCACATATAGGCCTTTCCTGGGAGCAGGGAAGGTCACTCATTCAGCTCAGATCAGGCAGTTAATACCCCTAACCTAGCAGGCAGAATAGCTTAACCACACAATACTCTGTTGAGTATCACTTGTTTACCCTTAGGTCTTGTGGATTATTAGGAGCTGAGGCTAGCTACTGCTTCCCAGCATCACAAGAGAGCATCAGACTGTATGCTGCGAGTCCAGGAAAAGTCAAAATTTTAAATTTTAAAAAATCTGAGTATAATGTCTGCAGAATTTATGTTAATTTTGCAGCATTGTAAGTTTGGGATAGTTTGTATTATGAGACTGGGTATTTTTTAAACCCTATGAAAAATATTGATATTTTTGTTTCAGCAGGCAATTGGCCACAGATACCTTCTACCAGCTTTTGGTGGGCTGTGGCTTCAATGTCAGTTCTGTTTTCACAGTTGTGTAGTGCACAGGATTTTTCTTGTAAGTGTGCCACTGACTCTATCCAGATGTGGTGTAAAGGGAACAGAAGAGGGTGCAGAGGAGTTGCCTTCAGTCCTTAGGACCCCTCAGCCTCTCTGATTTGCTTAAGAATCTTAGTGTGCTGTACCTCCCTTTGGCACTTCATCTGTTGGTACAGAGCCACCTTTTAGTTGCTTGGGGGCAAAGGAATTAGAGAATTAGAAAAGAAAGGAAATAGAAGTTCTTGCACTTTCAAGAGTGTCGAAAAACCCCCTTTTATTCTTCTTGAGCCTCTTAAGCCAGAATTTGAGGAATATTCTTGGCACTGACTTTGTGCAAATACAAATTATCTTTCTGGATTTCAGCCTAAATTGAGCCCAAGCCATTTTAGGCTTACTATGTGATTTTTTTAAAAGTCTTTTTGCTTTGTGTGTCTTTTCAGTCATTCATATCGTGTCTCTTCAATTATTCCTATTTTCTCTCTCTCCCCCTCTCTTTGTTGGCGATTGAATTCAGGAGCATTCTTTTTCTGAGCTGCACCTCTAAGCCCCGTTTTAAAATACTTTATTTTGAAATAGGGTCTTACTAAGTTGCTGAGAGTCTCACTAAGTTACTAAGGCTGGTCTCAAACCCATGGTCCTCCTGTCTCTCTAATCTTATTTAAAGGGTATATTCTCTATCTCTCTCTTTGTGTGTGTGTGTGTGTGTGTGTGTGTGTGTGTGTGTGTGTATGTGTGTGTGTGTGGTAGTGGGAATTGAACACAGGGGAATTATACCTCTGAGCTATAACACAGTCCTATTTTTTATCCTTATTTTGTTTTTTTGTTTTTTTTTATAATTTATTTATTTTTTATTTTTTTAAATTAATTTATTTTTTAAATTGGTGCATTGTAGTCATATATCAATCACATTGGAGTACAAGACTTGAGAGGATATACAAGCACACATCATCCAATTAGCCCTCCTCCAGCCCCCATCCCATTCCCTCCCCCTCCCTCCATCCCACACTTCTTTGGTGATTTACTTTGATACATTTGTTTATGTACCTCCTGCGTTTTAAAGAGGCTCCAGTCCTCCAGTATTACATACCCTCTGATTGGTCACATTAGTTGCTTCATTATAGGGCCCTTTCTATAGCTCAACCTCTTCCTGTTGCCCTTTTCCTCCTAGTTATTGCTGATTAAGAGAAGCGTCTGATTTATATTATCTGCGATATTTCTCTGTGCATGCTGCGTTGCAAGTACCAATCCCACTCTTGATGGTCCCAGTAGTGGTCTGGCTACTCCGTGGACTGATCCAGACCTCGCTGGCTCAAGCAGCGGCCTTGCCTCATGGGAGGCCCCAGTTCTGGTCTCGCTGGCCCCTGAACCGGTCTAACCCCTAAGCTGGCTTTGGTCCCGGCCTTGGAGGCTGCAGGAGTGAACTTGCCTCACGCCAGGCTCCGATGCTGGCCATTGGCCCCGGCACCAGTCTAACCCCTTGGCAGGATTCCAATCCCGGCCTCGGAGGCCCCAGCACCGGCATAGCCTCATGGCAGGCTACAATGCCGGCCTTGTTGGCCCCAGCACCAGCCTAACCCCTCGGCAGGCTCCGATCCCGGCCTCGGAGGCCCCAGCACTGGTCATGCCTCAAGGCAGGCTCCGATGCCGGCCTCGCTGGCCCCAGCACCGGCCTAACCCCTTGGCAGGCTCTTATCCTGGCCTCGGAGGCCCCAGTACCGGCCTTGCCTCACGGCAGGCTCCGATGCCGGCCTCGCTGGCCCCAGCACCAGCCTAACCCCTCGGCAGGCTCCGATCCCGGCCTCGGAGGCCCCGATCCCGGCCTCGGAGGCCCCAGCACTGGTCATGCCTCAAGGCAGGCTCCGATGCCGGCCTCGCTGGCCCCAGCACCGGCCTAACCCCTCGGCAGGCTCTTATCCTGGCCTCGAGGCCCCAGTACCGGCTTTGCCTCATGGCAGGCTCCTATGCCGGACTCACTGGCCCCAGCAGCGGCCTAACCCCTCGGCACGCTCCAATCCCGGCCTCAGAGGCCCCAGCACTGGTCATGCCTCACGGCAGGCTCCGATGCCAGCCTCGCTGGCCCCAGCACCGGCCTAACCCCTCGGCAGGCTCTTATCCTGGCCTCAGAGGCCCCAGTACCGGCCTTGCCTCAAGGCAGGCTCCGATGCCAGCCTCGCTGGCCCCAGCACCAGCCTAACCCCTCGGCAGGCTCTTATCCTGGCCTCGGAGGCCCCAGTACCGGCCTTGCCTCACGGCAGGCTCCGATGCCGGCCTCGCTGGCCCCAGCACCGGCCTAACCCCTTGGCAGGCTCCGATCCCGGCCTCGGAGACCCCAGCACTGGTCATGCCTCACGGCAGGCTCCGATGCCGGCCTCGCTGGCCCCAGCACCGGCCTAACCCCTCGGCAGGCTCTTATCCTGGCCTCGGAGGCCCCAGTACCGGCCTTGCCTCAAGGCAGGCTCCAATGCCGGCCTCGAGGCCCCAGTACCGGCCTTGCCTCAAGGCAGGCTCCGATGCCGGCCTCACTGGCCCCAGCACCGGCCTAACCCCTCGGCAGGCTCTTATCCTGGCCTCGGAGGCCCCAGTACTGGCCTTGCCTCAAGGCAGGCTCCGATGCCGGCCTCACTGGCCCCAGCACCGGCCTAACCCCTCGGCAGGCTCTGATCCCGGCCTCGGAGGCCCCAGCACTGGTCATGCCTCAAGGCAGGCTCCGATGCTGGCCTCGCTGGCCCCAGCACCGGCCTAACCCCTCGGCAGGCTCTTATCCTGGCCTCGGAGGCCCCAGTACCGGCCTTGCCTCATGGCAGGCTCCGATGCTGGCCTCGCTGGCCCCAGCACCGGCCTAACCCCTCGGCAGGCTCTTATCCTGGCCTCGAGGCCCCAGTACCGGCCTTGCCTCAAGGCAGTCTCCGATGCCGGCCTCACTGGCCCCAGCAGCGGCCTAACCCCTCAGCAGGCTCTGATCCTGGCCTCAGAGGCCCCAGCACTGGTCATGCCTCATGGCTTTTATCCTTATTTTGAAACAGGGTCTCACTAAGTTGCAGAAGGCCTCACTACGTAGCTAAGGCTGTCCTCGAACATGATCCTCCTGTCTTAGCCTCCCAAGTACTGGGATAACAAGCATTTGCCACCACACCCAGATGAGTATATTTTTGTTTTTAGATCCTTAATTCAAAATGAAACAAAAGCTCCATTATATCTAAAGAAGCAAATAAAGTGTTATGTTAAACCAACCACCATAATACATGATATCCCAATGATTATTGGAAGTTTTATTTCTGAGTTTTTATTACAAATCAAATAGTCCCAACTATATTAATAGCATTTGTTCTCTAAAATTTAAATGTAATAAATAACATTTTTGTCTGTTACAGTATTTCTTAAGATCTCTAGGTTCATTCTTATAATTTGAAATTTAAAATTATATAAATGTAATTCTTGCTTGCAAAATTAAACACAAGGAATAATGACCAATCTATATTAAATAAAATTATAACTGGGAAACTACTGCTCAGACATATGTCAAATAATTCAATAAAAATGGGCAAGTGAACTAAATAGACACTTCACGAAATAAGAAATAAATGCTTCACATCATTTGCAATCAGAGAAACATAAATCAAAACTACCCTGAGATTTCACCTTACCCCAAGGAGAATGGCAACCATTCAAAACACAACAACAGATGCTGGCGAGGATGTGGAGAAGTGGGAATTCTAAAACATTGTTTGTGGGATTGCAAATTAGTGCAACCACTTTGGAAAACACTATGGAGAATCCTCAGAAGAATGGGAACAAATCTACCATTTGATCCAGCAATACCACTTCTGGGTATCTACCCCAAAGAAAGGAAACCAAACTAACAAACTAATGCATGTGTATCCATGTTCATAGCTGCACAATTCACCATAGCCAAACTGTGGAACCAGCCAAAATGTCCATCAACAGATGAATGGATTACAAAACTGTGGGATATGTACACAATGGAATTTTATTCAGCCATTAAACCCCCACAATTCCAGCATTTACAGGGAAATGGATGGATCTTGAGAACATTATGCTAAGCGAGATTAGTCAGTTTCAAAAAGTAAGGAATTGGATGCTTTCCCTAATATGTGAAAGCTAAGGTGAGAGGGGTCATAGGAGGAACTCCAGGTGAAAAAGGAGATCTTATCGAGGAGCAAATAAGGCAACCTAACTGTGGAGATGGGAGGGGGGAGAAGGAAGCTCTTTAAAGCATACAATGTACTTATTCAAATCATAGTTAACCACTAAGCCAAGCATAAGAGGGAGGGATGGGGAGGGAGTGGGGTGGGGATTGGGTGGGGGCTGGCTGGGTGATGTGTGCATTTACGTCTACACAAGTTTTTTGCTTTATTATGATGTATAAATACAATGCACCAATAAAAATTAAAAAATATTGCTGCATTATGGACAGTTCCATATTTGTGTAAAAGAAAAAGAAATAGAAGTAGAACTGGGTATGGTGTCACATGCCTGTAATCCCCAATACTTGGGAGACTGAGACAGGTGAATTGGAGGTTCGAGCCTAGGCTCAGTAACTTAGAAAGGCACCTCAGCAACTTAGTGAAATCCTGTTTCTAACTAAAAATAAAATAGCATGGGAGTGTAGCTCAGAGGTAGAGTACCCCTGAGTTCTATCCCCAGTAAAACACACACACACACACACACACACACACACACACACACACACACACGAAATAGAGGGGGAAGTAAATGTTCAGATGTACCAACTATTGATGAAAACTCTAATTTATTTTTGAGTTGTCCCTTTATAAAACATGTATATGGTGCAGTTTCAATCATTTGCAGTTGAATTGTATAGTAGTTCATCCTTTTAAACAAATAAAGCTTTAATATCACTCCGTCTTAACTACACATTTGAGACTACTCTTACTTGGCTCAGTCATTAGAAGCAATTCGAAATATAGGAAACTGTGTCATGGTCTACATAAAATAAATTGCTGGACTCTAAGAATTAGGCTTGGTGAGGAATGGATTTAGCTTATCTGCCTTCTCTGTCACTGAGAGTTTAATTAGGTTGAATGCCTACTTCCTAGAAGAAGCCCAAGTTTATAGCAGTCAAGCATTTCCTAGGAGCCATGACATTAATTCTCTTTAAGATTTTTCAGGAGTATCTATCAGGAAGTGACAAATTTCTTTTAGATTAGATGGTTTTGACTTTCTGGTAAACCATCACTCGTATATAAGCAATCAATCATTTCCTCAGTAAATGTTTACTGACTAGTTTGTTCTGGGGGCTTTGGTAGGTTTGGGGCAAAATTAGCCAATAAAACAGTTTTACTCCAAGTTACAACCTTGCAAGAAATACAAGCTAGTAAAATAAGGTTTACTTGGTGCTGTGATAGGAGAAATATAAGTTTTGTTGGAGTACATAGAGGGGATATCTAACTCTAAGAAGGCTCAGGATAATACTCAAGGCCAAGTAAAAAGCAGCTAAATGAGGAGACGATAGAAGCTTTCTTTCACTTGTAACTTTGCACAATGGATCTCCTAAGATCATGGGTTGTTTACAGTAATATTTTGTTGTTCTACTTCAAGATTATTCTGAATCTTCTAAAGATAAGTGCCTGGCAAAGTTTATGCATTTTTCTCTACTCTAGATGATGCCAAGGACCTAATTAGTCTGTAATTCTGATCAAATACAAGTGAGTAGAATGATTGATCATAAAGAATGTTATCATGTATCATAAATAATTTTATACATATACCATGTCTTAAACCAAGTCATTAAAACATTTCTTTATGGCAGCTTTTTTCCCCCCTGTGCAGCTTTTCTTCACTGTGACCTCGTTCAGCAGCAGACCATTCATCTGTTTGCTTGCTTGCAAGTTCTATTTTCAGATCTCTTCTGAATTTTTTTCTCCATATGGATCATTCTGTCCTTGTGAAGTGCCACTCCCATCTTTGTTAAACTCTTTACTCATTTTACCATTTTCTTAGACAACTCACCATGGCATTTAATAAAAATTTATTTTTTTATTTGGCTTATAAAAGTACATATTTATGGGGTGTTATGATATATTGAGCCTTATCTACCTTGTGTAGAAGGTTATAAATTGGATGTCTCTATTAGCTGGTTCTTAGATAATATTTGTTCATCTTTTTCTCATTAGGAGTTTAATTTTTGCATTTTTCCTTTATGTTAGTTTCTCAATAATTTCCTACTGCATGGCTGGGCAACATGGATGAATGGGTGGAAAATAAGTTGCAGAGTCCAAAACTTTCAGGGTAGAAGGCCATGGCTGAATGGTGAAGATGGAACTGAATCCTATTTCTGTTTTCACGGACAAGAGTACTTTGGAATCATGATCATTTGCTTTAGGTTATTATAGGTGAACTTCAGACTTTAGCAATAGTGATAGCATATGGACACCCCTATGATCTGATGAAGAACCTGGGCATTATAAAACCTATGGGCTTCTAGATGCCATGCTTAAAGAAATAAAACTGAAGTTGCTTATATTGTGCTTGAATGGCCACAGTCTCAAGGATGCCATGAACTTTAGTTGTTGGGATATTACCCACCGAGCTGCAGCTTTCATGAAGAAGTTGACTGGCATTTTGTGTCTTTTCAATAAATTCTGTATAATGACTGCAGAAACATGGTATCAACTACAATACTGTACTCTTCACAAAATATGTCTCTTTGGAGAAAGCTAGGTTGTGTTATCATATGAAAGAAAATAAAGGTTGTACTTCTGGAGGTTCTTTATGAGTATCTGTGATTGAATAGCTGGTTTAGGGCTGTATTGGAGAGATACACTTGGATAGCATTTAATTCTTAAAGGCCTGGCCTATTTTTCAGAACATTATAATCCAAGGAGTTTTGTCTATTCTGAAATCAAGGGGCCCTCAGAGATACGACAAAGACCTGAATTTATGTTGCTTTTATTACCATAAAAAGAACTTGTATTATTAATATAAAGCAATAGGTAAGAATGCCCTCTGATTGTGACTCTCTATCACTCAAAGAAATTTCCATTTAGTTACATAATACTGTTACCATCACTCATGACTTTAAAACATTTCTTTATATCATAATTAATAGAGAAAATATAACATTTCTGCTTCCTAACCATGCATCACTAACCCAAGCAGTCACAATATTTTGTAATCTGATATTTGTAAATATGTATAACCATATTTACTTTATATGTGAGAAACATTAAAGTTTCTATTTTAGTGAATCTTATTATGGTAATTAAGTAAACCAACATTGATTTGTTAAAGAATTAGAGTTTATTTGAATATACATTATATTGTATATGTACACATTTTTATAAAAAGATTATTATTTCCTCCACCAAATGTTCGTGGAAACCTTGTCAAATATAACTTGACAATATATGGAAGAATTTAGCTCTAGGCTTTTATTTAGCTCCAATAGTTTATATATCTGCCTTTAGAACAGTACTACACTGTTTCAATTATTGTAGCTTTATATGGTTTGAAATCAGAAAATATACATCTTCTAACTTTGTTCTTTTTCGAGATTGTTTTGGGTATCTAGAGTCCATATTCCATATTAAGATAGATTTTTTTTTCTGAAAAATAAATATATAAATATATGATAGTTTCACCTAAAAAAAAAAAAAAGGAAAAATATTCTCTGGTAAGAAAGAAAGCAAAAAGAAATATTGAAATGTTATCTTTAAGTTATCAAAAGCTTGGTATCAGACAAATGAAACTGTTATGTGTGATTATCATTTTTAATTTTGGATAAATTGCTATAATACTAGATGTCAACCACTAAGCCAAGCATGGGAAGGAGGGATGGGGAGGGAATGGGGTGGGGATCGGGTGGGGGTTGACTGGCGATGCGTGCATGTAAGAAGTTTTTTTTGTACCCCACTATGATGTATGAATACAGTGCACCAATAAAAAATTTAAAAAATTAAAAAAATTTAGTGGCAGCAACACTAAAGAATAACACATCACTTTTGCATTTTTAAATTCAGTATCCTAGCATATTCATGTTTAAAAATTCCTTAAAATTTTCATTATAAGGCATTTAAGAATTTTCTTTTCAATCATAAGAATATATCAAGACTATCCCAGAGATTTATAACTTCCCAGGATTTTTTTGCTTTGTTTAATTCAAATCAAACATGTATAGAGGTATAGCTCTGAAAAAAGTACTAATAGCTGTTACCTGTCTGCAAAGAAGTTAGCTGTAAAAATTGAGGTAATTTCAACACAGTAGTGCTTTAATGAGGGCATGCCCATCATACATCTAAGAGGTGACTCAGTCTTACCTGGATGTGTTGGTTTTTTCTAGGAATGGCTTCCTGTATTTTTATTACCATGAAAGAGAATATAGTTCTTGGGTTCTTTGATCATATACTCTTTTTTTTTTTTTTTTTTTGGTGGTACTGGGGTTCTTAGAAGCCCTTCTACCTCCGGGCTACATTCCCAGACCTATTTTTACATTTTTATTGGAAACAGGGTCTCCTAAGCCAGCGCACGCGGCTGGCTTCGAACCTGCGCGATCCTCCTGTCTCTGCCTCCCAAGCGCGGGGATTACAAGCATGCGCCACCACGCCCGGCGATGATTATATACTCTTTTGAAGTTGGAATCTTAGTGAAGGATGGCTGGTGTGACCTGGGAGATGAGTACCCACATTGGAATGCTGGGTGGTTTGGAAAGCATTGGCAGATGCCCTTTATAGCAGAGAAATAATTTTAGGACCAGGTGCCATGATTACAACTGAGGGACCGCAGTGTTAACGCACTCATCCCATGGTCACTAGTGATTTCGAATCTTTGTACTCTCTCGTTTGAGAAAGCATCCTGAGATAGGTGCTTCTGTGGAAATGGGGAGATACACATCAACTTTGCCTTTTCTCTTCCCTTTCTACCACTCCAGCCTCCAAAAGACAAGGGAGAGTGAATCTGAGACAATGAAGCTGTGAGAGGAGGAACACTAAGTAAAAACAGAGAGGATGTCTTAATATCTAAAGATCACTTAAGCTGTGATGTATTTGTAATCAGATCACCAGACCTGATGTAGAGGAATTTCCTAGATGCAAGGAAGAAAAGTTTTGGAGAAAATGCTGGTGAGAGGAGTTCTCCTATGTAGCAGAGGAACAAGACCTGCTATTGCTGGGCTGTCTAACCTAGCAGTTTACCTCACTGGCTTGAGGGTTCCCTCAAAGTGTCCATCATGATATTAACTTGGAATTGCAGACACAAGTTCTGACTTGTGTGTTACGCCCATCTCCAGTCAGGAACGAGAGTTCAATAGAAGGATCTGGGCTTCTTAGAATTAGAGTGAAGACATTCCTTTTCATTTCTTATCTGGGAGAGATTTTCCTCAAACTGGAAGGTTTTGATTTCTCATAAACAAACTCTAGCTTCCTGGAAATAACTCCATTGTGTATATTACAAGAAATGCTACTGTGTATCTTGAAAATATGATTTTGATAGTATTGTTCAATTGTTAATGGTTGCAAGATTTTATGTTGTGGAATAATTTAGATGTTTAAAATACTTTCAGAAGCTGGGCATGGTGGTGCACACTTGTAATCCCAGCATTGGGGAGGCTGAGACAGGATACAGGTTTGCAGACAGCCTCAGCTACTTAGTGAGGCCCTTTGCAACTCAGTGAGAACCTGTTTCAAAATAAAGAATAATTTTAAAAAATAGGGCGGGGAGTGTAGCTTGGAGGTAGAATGGCCCTGGGTTCCATCCCCAGTACTGCAAAATAAATAAATAAGTAAGTAAGTAAATAAATAAATAAATACTTTCAGATTCAGTGAGACCCTGTTTCAAAATAAAGAATAAAAAATAGGGCTGGGGTGTAGCTTGGAGGTAGAATGATCCTGTGTTCTATCCCTAATACTGCAAAAAAAAAAAAAAAGGCTTTCAGATTATTGGGGAAGTTAACAAGTTATGTGGAGCACACATTTAGTGTGGTTTTGGTTTGGGAAGGTAAAAAATCATTTTGATATTTACCTTATTGTCTTTTCTGCTCTTGTATGTTTAGATTTAATTAAATAGTTATAACTGTAAATAAGCATCTTAAATACAGGAGGACAGAAGAATTAGGTGGCAATGAGATTGCTGATGTAGTTAAAATTAGAGATTTCTTATAGAAGTTGAGTTCTCTCTGAAAGTCGGCATCTCTACAATGATTTGCATTGAACAGTTCATTTACTTGTCAAAGGATTTTAAATTTGTCATATTACTTTACTCAGACAAAAATTCTATAGCAGTTATTATACTAGGTGGATTAATAAGGAAACTAAACCATAAAGACATTAAGTATTATTTAGGGACACAGTCTAAGACCACACCAAAATTCTTTGTTCTGATAAGTTAATTTCAAAGGCTATATTAGTATCTTCCCATTTTATTCCTGATTATATAAGTAACAGACAATAGATTAGAAAAACAGAAATTCTAATATTTTTGCTGAATGTTAAATTGAAAGCACAAAAATACAAGAACAACTTAACAAAGAAAATAGTTAAGCTGCTAAATGTAGAGTAGTTATTAAATAAAACATGATATGACATTTCTGAAATATCTCCCAAAAGTTAAGGAAACAATAATTTTCATCAAAGATAAGGTCAACTTGAGCAGATGAAGTACACTACACAGCTGATTTTTCTTGATGCAATATAATATTAACCTTTCAAAGTTTTGCTCATTAGACTTAACGTGGATGTAGACAATTTTCTTTTCCTTTCTTTCTTTTTTTTTTTAACTACAAGTCTGATCTAAGCGGTGTGATAAAGTGTTTGCTCCCAACTCTTTTGCCATGCTGCTTCTGGAATGGAACTGAGTGTGATGTTCCTGTCCTGGGCTCTCATTTCTGAGGCCAAGAAACTTTAAAGGAGAATTGGCTTGTCATCAATCAACTCTAGATTTCTTTTTCAAAAATGGAGAGGGAGCTTTGCTACTCCTGGGTTAATTAAAAATGACATGCTTGCCAAGCAGCGTTCTGCCACTTCTCACACGTTATCATCATTCCAGATTGTTCTGTTTATGGGATTTCAAAGTTGGAAATCCCGTCTTTGATCGCAGTCTCCTCTTTTTTCTTTCCTGTTCCTCCAATATTTTTTATGTCTGAGCTTGTGCTTCTTCTTTGGCATTTAACCTTGCTCCAGATGGTTTAATTACTAGATAATGAGGTACCTGTTTTTGGAAGATAAAAGAAACAGTTTCAAGGAGCTCACAGTTCTGTATGAGTGGCAAAAGAATCAGAAAATGACGATATTTGGGTCTGCAAAGTGGGGAAGGAGGACGAGGTAGACGCTACAGCCAGCTCTTGTCTGCAGCCGCTAGGACCAGCAGTGGGAGTCTCCGCTGTCTGCTCGCTGAGGATGGCCAACCGCGGCTTTGGGATCCTGCAGGGCTCTGGGCCTCAGAGGACCGAGGATGAGCCTCCTCTTCAGTAGCTGCTCTTCTAAAACATTCAAGTCAGCAGGGCATGGTGGCCCAAACTTGTAATCCCAGCATTTGGGAGAATGAGACAGGAGGATCATGGTTTTTAGCCACGCTCAGCTACCTAGGCCCTTTGCAACTCAGTGAGACCCTATTTCAAAATAAAGAATAAAAAATAGGAATGAGGGTGAAGTACAGGAAAAAAAAAAACCCATTAAGTCAAAGAAGAACCAGTAAAGCATGCAACTCTAGAAAGTGGGAATCTGCGACAAGCTGTTATGTTGCCAGAGGGAGAGGACCTCAGTGAGTGGATTGCTGCTAATGCTGTGGATTTCTTCAACCAGATCGAGATGTTATATAGAACTATTGCAGAATTCTGCACTGAAGCAAGCTGTCCAGTCATGTCTGCGGGTCCCAGATACAAATATAATTGGACAGATAGCACTAATATTAAAAGCTAGTCAAATGTTCTGCACCAAAATACATCGACTGTTTGATGACTTGGGTTCAGGATTGGCTCAATAATGAAACTCTTTTTCCTTCTAATATTGATGTCCCATTTCCCAAGAACTTTATGTCTTGTGGCAAAGATTATCCTAAAGTGACTGTTCAGGGTTTATGCCTGTATTTATCACCAGCACTATGATTCTATGATGCAGTTGTAAGAGGAATCAAAGGCCCACCTCATCACCTCCTTTAAGCACTTTATTTTCTTTGTTCAGGAATTTAATATGATTGATAGACACGAGTTGGCCTTTCTCCAGGAATTAATGGAGAAGCTTGGATCAAAATACAGGTAAATGTTTTGTCTAGAACAAAGTAACTCTCTTGCTTTATCTACTGCTAGAGCTATCTCCTTGCTACCTGTTATAAACTAGTGATACAAAGTTTAAGAAAACAGGATGAAGGCACCTGTTGTCTGTGTCTGCATGTAAAATTGTCCCAAAGGTAGGTTGGCCTAATAGTTTCAGAGTGAAACCTTAAGGACATAGCAAAATCGGAGGGACTGTGGGACAACTCCTTTATTTTTTCAGAGTCATACTTGCTTATAACATGTGGTGAATGGTCTGTAGTTTATTAATTCATTTGTTATTCTTTTACTCGAGAAATGATTAGTCTTTCCAATGATAGCATAACAGATATTAAGAATTTCACCAATAATTTATTATTAAGTTTCTAGGACAAGTCTCCTAACAACATGACTAGAATGGTATTAGTCTGCTTTTATTTTACAAATAGAAAGTGTTTTTTTTCTAAACAGGTAGAATTTTCGTGTCACTTTGGATAACCTTTGAGTTTCAAGTTTGTATGGTAGTGTTTTTATAGATAAGAATATATATTTTCAGAGTCCATGATTGCATTTTAAATCATCTTACGACACATGCGGAATAGGAACAACCAAAGTTTTTTTTTGTGTGTGTGTGGTACTGGGGGTAGAACCCAAGAGCTTTTGGGCTACACTCCCAGACCTATTTTATATTTTATTTGGAAACAAGGTCTCACTAAGTAGCTGAGAGCCTCACTAAGTATTCAAGGCTGGCTTCAAACTTGTGTGATCCTCTTGACTTAGCCTCAAGTACTGGGATTACAAGCATGCACCACCATGCCCGGCTAAAGTTATTTTTAAAGTGACTTTATTTTTAAATTTTTATTTGGGATTGTAAATAAAAAAACAAATAAAAGAAAAAGACAATACCATATGACAAAAGTTTTGTTAGATTATTGCTGGTACCATGTCTATTTTTTTTAATAGTGTGACCTTGTATAATCATATGAAAGATAAACATAGATTTGATACTAAGTGGAAAAATTTATAGTGTACTACTTTTCTATTGCTATGTAACATTAGGAACTTGGTGACTTTAAACAATACCCCTTATAACCTGCCAATAATGTGGGGCAGGAATCTGGGCTTGGCACAGTTGAGTCCACTGACTTAAAGCCTCCCATGAGGCTTCAAGTCATCATAAGGTTTGTTGAATGAGTCTGCCTTAGACACACTCAAATGGTTGTTGGCAGTGTTCAGTTCTTTGTTGGACTGAAAGCCTTGGTTCCTTGCTGTTTTTGCCTGGGGGCCATCTTCAGCTTATTTACATGTGAGGCTTTCCATAGGGCAGCCTACAGTGTGGCAGCTAGCTTCATAAACAAAGAAAAGACAACCTAATCTCAGAAGGGACTTTCATCACTTTGTTGGATTCTATTTGCTAGAAGCAAGTTACTAAGTTCAGCCTATACTCAAGGAAAAGAGATTGCCCAAGGGCATAAATACCAGGAGGTGGGGACCAATGGAACTATTTTGGAAGCTGCCTACCATGCCTATGATAGAATGTCTGTCAAAATATCAACGAGCTTTTTCTAGCAGGAGATAAGAGCATATCCTTCAGGCCAGAAAGTGGCCCTTAATTAATTACTGAATGCCAAGTGGCCTAATTCCTTTTAAGTTTTAGAGTGTACCAGATTGAATGTAGTCAGAAAAGGATAAAAGAAATCAATGCATGGAGAGCTGACAAGCATTTTCCATTTAAAAACATTTTCCATTTATATACTGTTTGAGAGTATATCTTAAAGGGTAGAGTATGTACTTAGAGTTCACAAGGTCCTGGGTGGTACACACACACACACACACACACACACACACACACACCACACCTTTGGGCAATAAACAGATTGGGTATTATATTAGTCATTTACTCTAGTGAAATGCCTGAGGCTGAGTACTTTATAAAGAAGAGGTTGATGTCACAATTCTGGAGGCTGAAGGTCTAGGTAGCATGTTGCCACCTCTGGCAAGGGCCCTCCTGGCTTCCTTGCATCATGGCGGATGACATCATGGAGGGAGCATGTGTGAGAAGATCCCATGTGGTGAGTCAGGAAGTCAGGCAGTGATGGCCCAAGCTTGCTCTTTTTATAGCAACTTAGTATCATGAGAAGTAACTTGGATCCCATGTGGAATGACTTAACCCCTTCTTAGGGTAACATCCAGTCTTGCACTAGTCTCTGTCTGTTAAAGCCATGACTTCTTAATATTATCACATTGATGACCAACCTTCTAGTGCATGAATCCATGGGAGTAAACACTCAAACTGTTATCTAAATCATAGCAAGAACCTTCATATGTAGTATTTTACTTACCCTTCAAAAATTCTTGCATTAAATAATTACCCCATCTTGGTGGCAGGACTGCTTTGTGGGTTGTGCAGTTTCTACTCTGCAGAGCTCTGGATCCAGCTGTGTCAGCAATGCATATTAGAGTGTACACATGGTTTTGTTTTGTGCTTACATCCTTGGGTCTAGAGCCAGTACTTCCTTTTTTAAACTCTGAGGCCCTAGGGATTAAAATCAGAGGCATTCTACCTCTGAGCTACACCTCTAGACCTAATTTTTAAATTTTGAAAGAGTCTTACAAAGTTACTGCACACTGGCCTTGAACCTGTGATCTTTCTGTCTCTGCCTCCAAGTACTGGGATTACTTCCTTATTAATAGTGTGACCTTGACAAGTTGTCTTAAATATCTAGGCCTTAGTTTTCTCTAGTATATAGAATCACAATATTAGCCAGGTGTGGTGGCGCACTCTTATAATCCCCGCACTTGGGAGGCTGAGACAGGAGGATCGCACAGGTTCAAAGCCAGCCT
Source organism: Muscardinus avellanarius (assembly GCF_963383645.1). NCBI lineage: Eukaryota > Metazoa > Chordata > Mammalia > Rodentia > Gliridae > Muscardinus > Muscardinus avellanarius. Next base: position 59,829,359 of record NC_137788.1, read on the forward strand.
CAGCTACTTAGTGAGACTCTCAGCAACTTAGTGAGACCATGTTTCCAAATAAAGTATAAAATATGTCTGGGAGTATAGCCTGGAGGTAGAAAGCCCCTGGGTTCCACCTCCAGAACCACACACACACACACAAAAGAATCACAATATTAAGTATCATCATCATAATTATTTATTTATTTATTTATTTATTTATTTATTTATTTTGGTGGTACTGGGGTTCCTGGAAACCCTTCTACCTCTGGGCTATACTCCCAGACCTAATTTTATATTTTTTTTAAGTTTGGAAACAGGGTCTCTTAAGCCAGCGTGGCTGGCTTCGAACCTGCGCAATCCCCTTGTCTCTGCCTCCCAAGTGCGGGGATTACAAGAGTGCGCCACCACGCCCGGCTCATCACTATAACACACTCAATGTTTATTAGGAATCAGGCACTTTTCTGAGTGTTTTGAATCTACTAATGCTCATGAGACCTCCATAGGAAGATGTTTTATGATTATACTTTTACCAATAAGGAGAGTAAGGCATGGAGAGGTCAAGTAATTTGCCTAATGTCACAGACTAGCAATGGTCTGACTCCAGGGTCTGCACTAAAAAAAATTATTGGTGCATTGTAATCGTACATCATAATGAAGTTCAGAGTGATAGAAACATATGCATACAGTACTTATGTGTGGGCTCTTCTGGGCTCCATTCCTATGCCTTCTTCCCCTGTACACATACTGAAATTGGCATTGATAATTTTGTATACTTACATAGTGTTGATTCAAGTGTTTCCTTCAGCAAGTCTCCCTCTTTTTGTCTGCCTCACCTAGACACCCTTCATCACTCCACTGGGGTTTCTTCTCCTTTGCCTGGAGTCTCTTTTTGTATCCAGTTTTCTCTCTAGCTTCCACATCTGAGGGAAAACATATGACCTTTTGTTTTTTGTGACTGACTGGTCTCACTTAGAATAATATTCTCTAGCTCCATCCATTTTTCTGTAAATGACATAATTTTGTTCTTTAAGGCTGAGTAGAATATCTTTGCGTGAATATCCCATAATTTCATAATCAATTTATCTGTTAATGGACACGTAGGCTAGTTCCATAATTTGGCTATTGTGAATTGTGCTACTATAAACATAGATATGCATGTATTACTCTAATACCCTGGCTTCAGTCCCTTTGGAAAGATGCCCAGGAATGGTATAGCTTGGTCATAGGGTGATTTTATTCCCAATCTTCTGAGTAACTCCCATACTATTCTCCAAAGGGGCTGCACGTGCAAACCTACCAACAAAATGTAAGAGTTCCTATTTCTCCAGATCCTTGCCAGCATTTATTGTTGTCTATATTCTTGATGATTGGCATTCTAATTGGGGATAGGTAGTTTCAGTTTAATTTCAATTTGTATCTCTCTGGTTGCTAATGATGTTGAACACTTTTTTTCATATGTTTGTTGGCCACTTGTAATTCTTTTGGGAAAGGTCTGTTTAATTTAGTTGACCATTTTTTGATTGGGATTGTTTTAGTGTTAAATTTTTAATTTCTTTGTATACTCTAGATATTAGTCCTCTATCATAATAGCTTGCAAAGATCATCTTCCATTCTGTCAGCTTTTTGTTAAAATTCTCTGTGATTTTCTTTGCTGCACAGAAGATTTTTAATTTAATGCCATACTTATTAATTCTCATTTTAATTAATTGTGCTTTTGGGGGGTCTTACTGAGGAAATTTCTACCAGTGCCCATGTGTTAGAGCATTGGTCCTATGTTCTTTTCAAGTAATCGCAAAGTCTCTGCTGTAATTTCCAGGTCTTTGATCTATCTTGAGCTGAATCTGTGCAGGGTGAGAGGTTGGAGTTTAATTCCATCTTTCTTTTTCTTTTTTTCTCTTGCAGTATTGGGATGAAACCCAGGGGCATTCTATCTCTTAGCTACACCCCGCAGCCCTATTTTTTATTCTTTATCTTGAAACAGGGTCTCACTAAGTTATGGAGGGCATCACTAAGTAGCTGAAGCTGTCCGCGAATCGTGATCCTCTGATCTCAGTCTCAGATGCTGGGATTACAAGTGTGTGCCACCATGCCTGGGTCCATTTTTCTACAATGGATGACCAGTTTTCCCAACACCATTTGTTGAAATGGATGTCTTTTCCTTCAGCCTCTGTGTTTGGCACCTTTGTCAAAAATTAATTGGCCATAAGTGTTTATATATTTTTTCTGAATCTTCTGTTCCACTGCTCTATGTCTCTGTTTTTTTTTTTCCCTATACCATGCTTTTTTATTATTCTAGGTCTATGGTATAGTTTAAAATCAGGTATTGTGATGTCTCCTGCATGATTCTTACTGCTGAGAATTGCTTTGGCTATTCTGGGTCTTTTGTTTTGTCATAGGAATTTTAGGGCTTTTTTCCCCTAGCTCTCTGAAGAATGATATTGGTGTTTTAATAGAGATTTCATTGCATGTATAGATCAGTTTTGGTAGAAAAAACATTTTGATGATATTTTTCCTACCTATCCAAGAGCATACGAAATCTTTCCATCTTTTAAGATCTTCCTTGATTTTTTTCTTTAGTGTTTAAGAGTTTTAATTGTAGAGATATTTTAACTCCTTGGTTAGGTTTAGTCCTAGGTATCTTATTATTTTTGAGGTTATTATGAATGGAATTATTTTTTATTTTTAGAGTAGACTGATGATTGGTATATAGAAAAGCTATACACTTTTATAGATTGCGTTTGTATCCTCCCTACTTTTTTGAGTTTATCAGCTACAGAAATATTTTGGTTGAATTTTTAGGATCTCTTAAGTATAGGATGATACCATCTGTGAACAGATATAATTTCAGTTCTTCTTTTCCTATTTATATTATTTTGATTTTCTTTTCTTGCATTATTGTTCTGGTTATTGCTCTATTGAAAAGGGGGGATGTGATAGTAGGAATTCTTGTCTCATTCCTGATTTAAAAGGAATTCTTATGATTCTCCCCCCCCATTCACTATGATGTTGGCTTTGGGCTTATTACTCTTATGATGTTGAGGTAGGTTCCTTCTATTCCAGTTTTCTGTGGGTTTTTTTTTAAACATGAATGTGTATTGGATTTTGTCAAACTGTTTTTAAACATCTATTAAGATGATCATATGGTTTTGTTCTTAGTTCTATTTATGTGGTAAATTTATTGATTTCTGTATGTTGAGCCAGCCTTGTATCCCTGTAATGAAACCTACATGATCATGGTATATAATTTTTTGATGTGATTTAAAATGTGTATCACTAATATTTTGTTTAGAATGTTTATTTCTAAGTTTATCAACATCGGTCTGTAACTTTCTTGAGCTGTCTTTGTTTTGGGTATTAAGGTGACATTGGCTTTGTAAAATGAGTTTTGGAGAATTCTCTCTTTCTGTTCCATGGAGTAATTTTAGAAGCATAGGGCTTAGATATTTTCTAAAGGCTTTATACAATTTGCCTGGGAATCTATCTGGATGTGGACTTTATTTATTTATTTATTTGTTTATTTATATTTTGATGGAAGACTCTTTATTTCTGTTCTGATTTCTTTGCTTGGTATTGCTAGACTTAGGCTTTCTATATCATCATGACATTTTCCACTCTAGCATCTAGCTCCTGTGCAATACAATGCTTGGCACTCAGTACATTTTTTTTTTTTGTGGTACTGGGGAACTCAGAGGCATTGTACCTTCAAGCTACACCCCAGCCCTAATTTTTAGTCCTTTTGTATTTTTGAAACAGGGTCTCACTGAGTTGCGAAGGGCCTCGCTAAGTAGCTAAAGCTGTTCTCGAACCACAATCCTCCAGTCTCAGCCTCCTGAATTCTGGGATTACAAGCTGTACCACCACCCCCATCCACTTGGTACATATTTAACATTATCTCTTATTGTCACCCTTTCTTGTTAGTGAAAGAATACAATTTAATAGTGGAAAATAAGTTATCTAAAGGCCAATTTTAATCCACATATATTTATATCCAAGGCACAGGATGTTCTTCATTTTGCTTGATTTTATTTAAAATGATTATGCCAATCATAACATGATCTTGACCTAAAGGAAACAAATATACCTGAATAGCTCCTCAGGGCATTGTTTCCTTATAGTGCAACACAAGCATGGATGTTTATTAGGATGTTTTAAGACCATTCAAAAAGAAAAAATTTTATGTAGTATACCTTACATAAGAAGAAATGGAAGCATATAATGTATTACAAATTCTCCATCAAACTCATTAAAATAGAGTCAGTTTGATATTCTAGTAGGTAAGCTTCAGTTACCTGGAAAATTGATTTAGGTTGCACTCCTTATTTCTAAGCAGTGTCAGTTAAATGAAATGTGGCGATATAAAATAAGAGAGAAAGCAAATGCAATGGCTTTGGATACTTAGCTACAAAATGGACCTCAACAGTCTCAGTTCCATTTATTTTTTTGCATCTAACTGGAAGCATAGCATGTTTTGGGACCCCAAAATTAATCATGTCAAGAATATGATCCACAAAATATCTTCTGGTCTTTTTAGCTTTCCATCAGTGTAATAAATACCGGAGGTAATCAACATATAAAGATGAAAGGTTTATTTTGGCTTACAGTTCTGGAATTTTCAGTCCATGAGGGGTTGATGTCCTTGCCTTGGGCCTGTGGTATCACACCAAAACTGGGGCAGGTGGCAGAGCAGAACAACTCACCTCATGATTGGAAAGTGAAAAAGAGAGAAGAGCACAGTCTCACAACTCCCTCCAAAGGTGTACTCCTACCGATCGATCTGAATTTCTCTCACTAGGCCCCACCTCTTTACGTTCCTACTACTTCCCAGTAGATTCAGTTGGGAACCAAGCCTTTAACATATGGGTGACATACATTTATAGCATTTTATATACCCATCCACTAGTTATACCTTTTCTATATAGTTTTATAATAAAGTTATTAATGTTAATTGTACCATCAGGGAAGAGAGAGTGGAGCTGGTAGATGATGTGTCATTCTATAAAGTAAACCTCTTTATTTGTGCAAACATATGAACCATTAACAAAGGTAGTTGCTATTATAAATTCATGTTCTCCTAGCCATATTAGGATCTCTGCACTGGTTGGAAAAAAGCCTTTTGTATTTCTGTAATCATGTTACTATTACCATTTTCCAAAATGTCTAAATTAAACTGGGTTTCCATCCATCTTTCTGGTTTCTGCGCTATAAGTGTTATTAAAGTTCTCCATTCTTTTTACTTACTGTATCTCTAGATGACATTTTTTATACTATTGAAGTATTCAGAAAGAAATTTAATCAACTTAAGTCATCATGTGGCCATTGCACTCAGAGCTAATTTAGTTTAAATAATTGGTTTTTTTTTTTTTTTTGGTGGTTCTGGCAGTAGAACCCAGGGGCTTTTCTATCTCCAGTCTATACTCCCAGACTTATTTTAGACTTTATTTGGAAACAGGGTCCCACTAAGTTGCTGAGAGCCTCACTAAGTAGCTGAGACTGGCTTCGAACCTGTGCGATCCTCCTGTCTCAGTCTCCCAAGTGCTGGGATTACAAGCATGTGCCACCACGCCTGGCTAATAACTAGTATGTTTTTTACTGGGTCAAATTCCTTAAATTCTCTAAAATTTTATTTGCTTTCAGTGTAAAATGGGCATGAAAATGGTTCCAATCTCAAAAGATTGTCTCTGGGATTAAATTATAGAATCAATACAAAACTCAGTATAGTGCCTGGTGAGTAGTAAGAGGCAATAAATGCTGTTATTACTACTAATAGTCCATTTTCTTAATATCATTACTAGTGCTATTATTTTAAGTGCTGAGAGTTCCCCCAAACATACCTTCTGCTTAGATTTCTCTTCCTGGATTTACACTTGCCTAACCTCCACATTTAGCTCCCAACAACCCATCTGCTTAAGTCTCTTGCTGCTGCTGTCAGCTTTGCTTATGATTTGGGCTAGGCTCATGGGAGGGCAGTGTCATTCACTTTGCCTAATGGGATTGTGTCTTTACTATTCCAAGCACTTTCAGTTATTGAACAATCCTGTTTCAATATTTAACATCTGGTCTTGTACATTTTAAGAACTTCTGTCTCAAACTCCATTCAAAGCTGTTCTTTTCAAAGCATAGCTACACCTATATGCATATTTGGGAACTTGAAGCCTACTTTCCCCAGCCCTCCTGATCTTTTAGCTGCTATCTCCTCCATTAGCTTCAGGTCTCCAGGAGGGAAAGAAGAAAAGGCAAACCTCACCTATTCAGACTGGTTGTTGAAACAGTTTCCTGTTAATGGATGAGAGGTGCCTGGCTCACACTGGTCATTTCTGTTTACATTTCCTGATTTGGGAGGTCTGGCTCTGATTCGATACTTTCTGTCTGCTACACTTAGCTCCTGCCTTGTCCCATGGCATCCTGCGGCAGAGGCACACCTTAAGAAGTTCCTGCGAGGTAAGTCAAACCTAGCTGCCTTTTGAAGTATCCACCTGCCTCACTGTAAGTGCAATTTTGATGCTCCTAGTTCTTTCATCCCTGTCTTCTGTCTCTTGTCCTAGCTCATGGTGTTCTGGAAGAAGATTAGTGAGTCTGCTTGTTACATAAGTATATAGCTGAAAAGCAAAATGCTTCTCTCCTTTTCTTGCAGAAATCCTGCTAGGATGGAAGTGATTTTCATGAAGCTCCTCCTTCCCAGTGGAGTTTGGAAGGAGAAACTTCCTATTGACTTTTACTGAGAATGGAAGAAAAGTCTTTTACTCCGGGCACTGCCATTCTGAAAAGGCCATTTACTTTATCTCACAGTCTTCTGTGCATTTTGACTTAGAGAGGGTGGGCACTGGGTGTGGTAGAGAAGATTTGTGAATTGGTGCCTACGATAAAGAGAGGTATCTGTACCCAGGTGGATCTCTGCTTAGAATGAAAATACTTTGCACGTTTTGTGTATAATTTTGAGTCTCTGTAGCAATTTCTGAAAATAGGACAAATTATATGTGGACATTCTATTATGGTTCACTAAATTGTCAATACCAGAGGTCTCCTGTTCTTGTTTTATACCCTAAATATCTAACATAGAATTAGCTAAATACTAGATATTTGTTGAATGAATTATTGAACAATGGAATGAAAAGCCACACATAATACAAAGAAAGGCTGATCCTAAACTCTGTAGCAGAAAACAAAGAAAACACAGTCTTAGAAATATGCACCCAGAGAAATCGCGATCATCATCTTAATACTTCATAACACCTAAAGTTCTTAAATTGGTCCCTTTGATACCATTGTGCTTATTGTGTAGGTTTCTATACTTTTAGGATTTGGTTTAACTTTCTACTTATTAATTAAATAATTACCTTATGAGAACTGTGGGAATAAATTAAAAACATTACTGTGCTTTCACTGAGAATTCTACTGTAACATAATGACTATGAAATTATCTCAGATCTGTTCAGTATTATTAAAAGGCACAGTACAACAAATATTTTTACTTTTGCTCACTTTTTTCCAAGTCACATTAGATCATCCCTTTTGCACTTAGGTGATTTTTTTTTTCAGTTTTGTATTCATTTTAATATGCCTCATTATTTTCCTGGGATTTAAAATTTATTTTTAGAAGCCTCATTTCTAAGCAAATTATTCATGAGAAAAATTAAATCTAAATTAAGGCAGCCTGATAAATACAAACAAAACTTAGTGACAAGTACTAAATGTTGTGTTTTATAATTCTTAGGAAAATTTTAACCAGTTCCTAAGTATATTTACCAGAGAAATCACCTGACAGCCATCTTTAGTTATATTAGTGGATATATTAATGGGATTACTAGTTAGGAGCAAATTTCTACCTATCATAAATAAAAATAATAATATCTCTGTTCCAGTCTATTTAATAATATTTAGAAGAGTAGAAAAGTTATAAACCTCTATAAGAAGTTGTGTTCCAAAAATTGCAGGTAATTTACAGAGGTTGCTATACTTAGCCAATTGTTTGGCGATTTCAGAAGCTTATGTGAAGCCTTAGGAAGGCAACTTACCAGGGAATCTTTTCCTTACTTGGAAAGGATAATTGTGTCCTAGGAGTCCATGCATAGTAGGGCTGCAATCTTAATATATCTACAATTTTTTTGGTGGTACTGGGGTTCCTGGAAGCCCTTCTACCTCCGGGCTACACTCCCAGACCTATTTTATTTTTTGGAAACAGGGTCTTCTAAGCCAGCGTGGCTGGTTTTGAACCTGCGCGATCCTCCTGTCTCCGCCTCCCAAGCGTGGGGATTACAAGCGTGCACCACCACGCCTGGCCTTGATTGCTTTTTATTTCAAATAATTCTATACCTAGCTTTGAATTTATAATTTGTATTTTTTATTATTTTATTTTTTGTGGTGCTGGGGATTAAACCAGGGACATTCTACTTCCAAGCTTCACTGCCAGACCAATTTTATTTTTATTTGGAAATAGTCTTGCTAACTTGCTGAAAGCCTCACTAAATTGCTGAGGCTAGCTTTGAACCTGGATCCCCCAAAATACAGTCTCCCAGGTACTAAGATTACATTCATGCTCCACGCCTTGCTTTTTATTATTTTTAAAGGCTCTACATTTTTTCCTTCCAAATTATGTAATAGTAAAGCTTCACAAAATCTGCAGTCTCCACACAGACTGTATATATTCAGAAAATATTTACTGAATGAATACAGTCTTCTGGAAACAGTTTTGATGTCAAGATGACTTGACATCCTGAAGTTCTGTAGTCAAAAGGCTTCTGACCTTAAGAAATTGTGGGTGGATTTTCCTCTTCATGATCAGAAGATAGATTCTATACTATTTGAAGTAGTGCACTCTACAAACATTTAATTTTTACTCTTGTACCTGCCCACAAGTACCTACATATTATGCTCAGAAATTTTTCCTCTTCCTCCACCAACCTAGCCATTTGCCTTCATAGGATATCAAGCAGAACCTTTGCTTTTGAAAACCTAGGTTCACCAAGATAATACAAATTGCTTTAGCTTGGAAACAATTCCAATGGAGGTGGTCTAACCTGGGAAATAAAATGTTGGAGTCTTTGTGTTGGGTGTAACAGATGTTAGAAGGCTGTTGAGAGTTACAGAGACCAGCATATTGTTCTTTGCATCCCCATAGGTCTTGAAGGTGATGATTTTCCTATAAGGCCTAGTGGATTGTGGTAGTAAAAGTCATGGCTCAAGATGCTTAATAATAGTACCTGTAGTCTCATGTTCTCTTGGGAGGTATAACATTAACTCTTAAAGGGACACTTGGATGATTGGACAATTAACATAATTAGGGAATTATCTGAGACAGAAGACCAGAGGCCCCCTTTATTTTCTCAATTTCTGAAACTATGTAGTCATTCCATCTCTCTACTCCAATCCAAGACTATTTTGTATGTGACCTTAGAATAGCAATTCTCAAAGTGGTTTGTTTCCACCATATCAGAGTTACCTGTAAACAGTGTGGAAATACAGATGATAAGGACCCACCTCAGGCCTACAAGTAAGACGCTTTGGGTGTTGTAAAGAAAATTTGTATTACATATAGATCCACAGTATGGTATGAGGAATAGGAAGATTAGTTGGACTTCATGAGGGATAAGAAGCAGAAACAGGAATGCTGCAAGGCTGTGGCATGAACTCTTTCAAAATTCATGGCAGTAAAATCTGTCCTTGTTTTGTTTTGAATCTTCTGAATTTTTTTGTTTAAGTTTTTTTATTTTTTAATTTTGCTTCTCCATACATGTTACTGAAAATAGCCCTTTGTCAGCAACATAAAAACTCAGTGGACAGAGATTGATTAACGAATCTGAAGGCCAATTCTAGAAAGAAGACTTGATTGATATAATTTGAGTGAGTTGAAGCCAAGTTGAGAGGATCAAATGGTGCAATTTGGGTAGAGGGGTCTCCTGCCTGTTTGCAATGAATCATTTCATAGACAGTGAACTATGGACCAGACAGTTATTCCTCACATATCCATACAATGAACATAAGGACATATAAGACCACTAATATTGTGGGTTATGTTTCTAATTTTTATTCATTTTTGTGACCACAATTTGATTCTTTTGTTCATTTACTGATACAGTTTTGTGCTTGTTTCCATATGCTTGGAAATATGAAAAGAAATTGAGTTTGGCAAGAAAGTTAAATTTCTCCTGGAATAAGAGGTAGTTGGGAGTTTGACTTTCATGCTGAGATTTTATTGCTGTTTAAGACATAAATTGTGTTTCTTTCAAAGCCCTGAAATAACAGCTCAATAAATAAGTACTAGTGTCACAGTAAGGGTGTTTTAATTATGCATCTTTAACTTTCACTACAGTAATATCTCAGTAATGCATGATGCAGTGAGTCTTTCTGGTTGCAAAGCTGGAAGCCCTCCAGTAATTTAGGCAGCATTTCAAGTGAATTTAATTTTAACTCAGACTCTAGGTAACTAAGGATTATTTTTACTAGTATCTAAAAATAATCATTGATTTGTTATTTCTTTAACCTTTCTTTGTTTTCTTTATTGTTAATATATATGGTTATTTCCAAGCCTGGGTTTTATTTATAGTTTACTTACAGCTAATTATGCTGAATTCTTAATGCTGTGCAGTAACAGGAGAAGTTCAATCACAAAGGCTTCAGGATATAGATCAGAAGTTGGCAAGTGTTTTCTTTTAAGAGTCTGATAATACATATTTTAGGCTTTATGGGCCCAGTCTAGTTGCTGTCACATCTTTTCTTTTTCTTCTTCTTACTTTCCTTCTCTTCTCTTTTCTTTCTTTTCTTCTTTGTAACTCACTCTTAGTTCATGGGGCAGATAAAACCAGGCTGCAGAGTGAATTTGGCTCCTGGTCAGTTGTTTTCTAACATATGATTATAGTTCAAAAAGAAAGTTGAAAGCAATTGAACTTTTCTCTTGATGAACAGGAATGTGAATTTTCAATTAATTTTTGTAACTGACTCATATGATCGGATTGTGGTGTAGTAAAAAGGTAAGATAGAGCCAGGGAAGAGCTAGGGGGACAGCACAGTGGTAGAGCACTTCCTCCATATGAAAGATTCTGGTTCATCCCTAGTGCTGGGGAAAAAAAGAGCAGGGGGAGAACCGTAGAACAAAGTGATAAATGTTTTCAGAATTATTAAAAATATTTATATTCATCTGTCATGCTGCATACTGAATATATAAGGCTTTCATTTAATCCTTCACACTACACTTGGTTACTTATTCATAGATGAAAAATACATGAAGAAGTAACATACTAAGTAACTTAAAATAGTTATCAGACTGGTTGAGGTTCAGATCTCATTTGTGTGGCACATAATGCCCATCTTCTTGTGAGATAACACATTGTGGCCTTCCATAGAATAGAATAGAATGGTACACATCACCAAAGATTTGTAAATATTTTAGAAGCTGCATTCTGAAAGCATGTTAGGAAATTGCTAAGTTATTAAAAGACTTTGGAAGGTATTTATTAAGGTCAACAAGTACAAATATGTTTGAACTGTTTAGTATTTAGCAAATAAGTTTGAGCTGCTTAAGATATTTAGTAATAGCATCTTGTTAATTTCTTTAAGGATAACATGCTGTTGTTGAGAAATATACATGACTGGAAGGACCCCAAGTGTTTATTCAAATGAATTTAAGTAATAAATGTATTGCAACACAGCTTGTTCGCTTTGTCTGTATCAGTATACTTATACTTGCACTGTATTCATAAAATATGTAGGACAGATGTAGGACTATTGTTCTTAGGACAGATGTAGGGCTATTGTTCTCTTTTTATCCCCGAGGCACAGGTCTTATAGCAAGGAACTCAAGTGATCTTGCTTAGTCAGTCAGTGAAGGAACAAAGTTTGCCATTGGAGTCATACATGTCCTTAAGCAAATGCATATTTTACTAGATTGCCTCTTGAGTATTACTTTATGCTTCAGAGAGAACGGTTTCTTTTTTTCTAATGAATATACAGCTGGACCTGCTTTTCTCAAATTAGCTGATCATCAAAGCTATTATTCCATAAATGTGCTTCAGATGGTGCCTAAATCTAGCTTGATTACAGATGCTCCCTACAGTTTTATTCAATTGCTTAGCTCCACACATTGCACCATTAAACCGTTTAATTTAGCCATCTCCAAAAGTTTTATTTAAATTGTTTAATATTATGGGTATTAAGTAACTCATCATTCAAACTGTAAAAGGGAAGCCATAAATAATAAGTGTTACCATGTGAATATTGCTTCTTTCTCCATATATGTGGCATAGCAGTAAAATATTGTATCAACTGTTAATATATGTATGTTTTGTGAAATATAGCAGCTATTAGATTATACCTGGACTTCATGATTGAAAGAAGTCCCAGTGATATACTAATTTGAATTTACTATAAAAGTAATTCAGTGTATTTAATGGTTGTATGGTCTTCTGCAGAACAAGAATATACTATCTTACTTTTATTTGAACTTTTAGAAACTTGATTTGGTGTGCTTGAGGCATTACAGAAAATATATAAAATTCTACAAGAAGTTTACATCATATGGAGAAAATATATAAGTAAAAGTTATAGCTTGCAGCTTAATATTATAGTTACTATTGTAGTTATTTAAATATAAATTAATTGAAATAAAATGTAATTAAAAATTTTGTTCCTAGGTCACACTAGCTTAATTTCAAATATTTAGTAGGCACATGTGGGGAGTGGCAACTCTATTAGATGGTACAGATGTATGTATGTATGTATGTATGTATGTATGTATGTATTTTCTGTGGTACTAGGGATTGAACCCAGGGGTATTCTACCTTTGAGCTCCACCCCAATTTCAACTTTTTATTCTTTATTTTGAAACAGAGTCTCACTGAGTTGTGGAGGGCCTCACAAGTTGCTGAGGCTGGCGGCAAATGTGTGATTCTTCTGTCTCAACTTCTCAAGTACAGGGATTACAAACATGCATCACCATGCCTGGGCTGGATGATACAGATTTAGAATACTTTCCTCATTGCAACCATTGGTGGGAGGGGAGAAGGGAAAACAGGGGCGGGGGGAGAGGGCACCAAATATAGTTTAAATGTATACTATTTATGTTCAATAAAAAATTGTTAAAATAAAAAAAATAAAAGCCCTAAATTCCCTTTCAAAAAAAATTTCTACTTGACAGTGTTTTTATATAGATAATAGTTTTTTTTTCTGGTACTGGGGATGGAATTCAGTGTCATCCTACCTCCAAGCTACACCCCTAACCCTATTTTTTATTCTTTATTTTTGAAACAGGGTTTCACTAAGTTGCAGAGGGACTCACTAAGTAGCTGAGGCTGGTTGTGAACGTTCAATCCTCCTGTCTCAGCCTCCCAAGTACTGGGATTACAAGCCTGCACCACCAATCCCAGCTTAGATAACAGCTTTTCTGCAGAGAATTTTTGTATATATTATATTTACTATTTTTGTTGATAATTTATAAAATTAATGTTAATAATGTTAATTATGATTGACCAATCATAATTTTATAGATTTATGGAGTACAGTGAATGCTTTGATATATGTATACAATATAGAATGATTAAATCAAGCTAATTAATGTAGCCACCACTTTACTTTTTATCATTATTAATTTTTTTAGCAGACAAGCAAATTGTACTATATTCATACAGTGATGGATGAGTTATCAATGCATACCATAGCATAGATGAATCACAAAAATGTTAGACTGAGCAAAGGAACAAAGACATACAGTACACTGTTATACCTTTAAATTTATTTATTTTTTAAATTTATTGGTGCATTGTAGTTATATATCTTAGTGGAGTGCAAGATGGTATAGGCATACATGCACACATCACCAAATTAGCCCTTACTCAATTCCCACCCCACTGTCTCTCCCCTCCCTCCTTCTCATGTTTGGCTTAGTGATTGATATGTTTGTTAATGTACATCAGGTACTTTAGGGAATTTCCCTTTTCTCCCTTCCCATCCCCCTCATTTAGGTCACCTTATTGCTCATCTGTAGTATCTCCTTCTTTGTCTAGGGTTCCTCCTATGCCTATCATTATTTATGGCAAGATATTTGAAATACTGCTTACTTGTTCAAAACTAAAAATTATAAGTAAAAATTATAAATATATAATAATAATTATTATTTATTATAGACACTCTGCTGTGCAGTATATCTCAAAATCTATTCCTCCTTTTCCTTCTACAGATTTGTAACCATTGAAAAAAGATTCTCATTACTATCTCTCTCCAAAGCCTCTGGAAACCATCATTCTACTTCTGCTTCTATGAGTTCAAGTATTTTACACTCCACATATAAATGAGATCACGCAGCATTTGATTTTCTGTGCCTGGTTTATTTCATTTAGCATAATGTTCTCTATATTCATCCATGTTATAAATGACAAGATTTCCCCCTTTTTCAAAGATTAATAGTATTTCATTGTGTATATACCACATTTTCTTTATCCATTCACCAATTGTTGAATTCTTTGGTTGATTGGCTAACTTGGATATGTAAATAATGCTTCAATAAACAGGAATGTATAACATGTTAACATATTCACTTCAGTTTCTTTGAATAAATATCCAGAAGTGAGATTACCAGATAATGTAATAGTACTATTTTTAGTTTTTTGATGGACCTCCATATTCATAATGACTATACTAAGCTATATATACTATACTATATATACTCTACAGTCATAAATAATCAAGAAAATGAAGGCATATGTTATGTATAATTTAAACAACAAAAGAAGTACATTTGGATGCTAACTGATGTTAAATGGCTATTTTCAACATGAAAATATTACTGAACAATAAAACATAGATTTTTCTGAGTTTTTTATGCCTATAAACATCTCTTTCTATAACTCCTCCCAATAAGGCATAAAATGAAAAGATAGTCATTGTAAAGGCTTACCTAAAATGATGTGTAGATGATTCTGTATGCTGAGGCTATTACTTTGCATTTTTATTTGAAAATATCAAAATGGATGGGAGACTATATATATATATATATATATATATATATATATATATTACAATTTTAGAACTAAATGTTCATATCTTTCTCATTGCCAAAATGTTAATTAAGAAAAGATATATACATTTTTGTAAAGAACACTACTGTAAAAGCATACTTTAACAGAAGGATTCCAATGATGCTGAACATCTTTTCATGTATCTATTGGCCATTTATTTCTCTTCTTTTCTTTTCAATTAAGTTTCTCATTTCTTTTCTTTCTTTCTTTTTTTTTTTTTTTGTGGTACTGGGATTCCTGGAAGCCCTTCTACCTCCGGGCTATACTCCCAGACCTATTTTATATTTTTTAAAGTTGGAAACAGGGTCTCTTTAAGCCAGCGAGGCTGGCTCCGAACCAGCGCGATCCTCCTGTCTCCGCCTCCCAATCGTGGGGATTACAAGCGCACGCCCGGCATCAAGTTTCTCATTTCTTTATTAAGTTATTTTTTGTGTAAAGTCTTTTAAATTCTTTGAATATTCTCGATATAATCCTCTGTCAGAGAATAGCTTGCAAAGATCTTATCCCATTCCATGGACTTTCTCTTTAGACTCTTGATGGTTTCCTTTGATATGCAGAAACTTTTTAGTTTAATGATATCCCAGTGTTAATTTTTGTTTTAATTTTCTGAGAAATTCTGAACTTTATAGTTCTCATTTGTTAGGAGAAGACTTGTACATATAGTTCATTAAAAAATCATATTTCCCTCTCTGGTCTTGAATCCTGTGATAAATTTATCATTAAAAATCTATAGGATAGCCGGGTGTGGTGGCGCACGCTTGTAATCCCCGCACTTGGGAGGCAGAGACAGGAAGATCGCGTAGGATCCAAGCCAGCTGCATGCGCTGGCTTAGGAGACCCTGTTTCCAAATTTAAAAAAATGTAAAAATAGGTCTGGGAGTGTAGCCCGGAGGTAGAAGGGCTTCCAGGAACCCCAGTACCACCAAAAAAAAAAAAAAAAAAAAAAAAAATATATATATATATATATATATATATATATATATATATATATATATATATATCTTTAGGATAAGGAGCTTAATTAAGTAACAATAAAATTTAACAACAACCTAAAGAAATTCAAAATTCAAAAGTGTTCTTCCATTTACTATTTCCTCTGAAGAGCTTCATTGAATGTCAGTTAAATAATGAGAAAGCCCAGATATTTAAAGAAATGGTTAGTGATTGATGACTGGATGGGGCAAAATAAAACAGAGAATGTAGTGTTTCAGGGACACATTGTTTTATTTTTAAATTCTTTTCAAAATACAAAAATTAGCATTTTACTTAGAGCTTATGTCTAATAAAGAGCTCTCAAAGTAGGCTTTTAGAGGGTAATGGTAAAAAGAAAATCAGTAGAGCACCATTCTCCAAAATGTGTACCATAAATGGAGGAAAATATCTACAACCCTTTCTTTTCAACAAAATACATAGGCAATTTTGGTTAGCTGAAGAAGCTTTCCAGGGTTCAGACTGTCAGAAGAAAATTATGTGAGGTGGAATTGAAAGAGGAATCATACAGACCTGCCGTATCTTGGAGAAATGATCAATAAATGAGGCAGAGTAATAGAGTAACATATTGTCAACACTTCTGATGTAAAGGTATTGACAATGTTCTGGTTTTATAATTATGATTGCTTCATCAGTGTTCCTTTTATTATATTTCTTAATTTATATTGCATTTATGCATTTGGTATTTATTGGTGCAAAGCAAATTACTCTAAAACTTAGTTAATTGAAGCAAAGAAGTTTTTGTAGATCAGGAGTTCACGATCAGGTTGCAGTAAAAATTTCAGCTAGGATTGTATTTGTAGTTTTCTGAAGGTTTAAATGTGATGGAAGGGTTTACTTTTAAGGCGATCCATTAAATGGCTGGAAAGATGGTGCCAGGAATTGGTGAGAGGTTTTGATTTTTTTCCCCCAATGGAGGCCCCTTGATGGGCTGCTTTAGTGTGCTCAAAGCATGGGTTGACTTCCACTATACTGAATGATCAGAAAGATCAAAGATCAGAAAGCAAAAGCATTGATGCCTTTGCTACTCTAAAATCACATACTGTATTTTCTGCCATATCTTATTTAAAAGAAGTGAGTCATCAAGTCTTGTTCACATCCAAAAGAAGATAAATTAGGGTCTAAATTTGATGGTATGAAGATTAAAATATTTGCAAGCATATTTTAAAATCACCACAATTTTTGAAGGTTTCAAATGTGACAATTTAAAAATATTCATGAGCTCAGACACTTAAAAATGAGAAAAATATAAATGATCACTGAAATGAAGAGAACATGTGAATAATAACAAAAGAAAATAGAAACTGTTAAAAACACAGTAATGCTGAGAGAAGCAAGTAATATGAGAAATGATTCATGGCCGATTGAATCATGGCTTCAGATATGAAACTCTGGAACCTATGATTGTGACAGAAGTGACTTTGCAGATGGGATGAAACTAAGAATCTTTTGATGGAAAGTTATCATGGATTTTCCTGGGGTTCCTAACAACAACAACAACAACAATAATAATAATAATAATAATAATAATAATAATAAAGTCCTTATAAGAGGAGGACACAGAGATACTTGGATAAAGAGATAGAAAAGGAGGGAAAAAATAAAGAAACAAAGTAGAGATAGACTTAAAGATAGTATACCATTACTTTGTGGAAGAAGGGACCAGAGGCCAAGAAATGTGATGAAGGTCTAAAAGCTAGAAAAGGCAAGGAAATGGATTATCCTTAGGGATTTTGGAGGGAACACAGTCCCAACTATTACCAGTGAAACCCATGTCAACTTCTATTATCTAGAACCATAATAGAATAAATGTATGCTGTTTTAAGCCACTAACTTTGTAGTAAATCATTATTGTAGCAATAAAAATAACATAGAACTACAGAAAAATTTCTAGGTATGGAAAGGAGATAAAAAGATTCTAATTATCCATAATTATTGTGTCTGAAGAACAGAACTGAAAAGATTAAAAAGTACATTTAAGAAATATTTTTAGAGTAAAAATATCTGAAATAAATTTAAAAGTCATACTCTATCTCAAGATAAATTGTTACAAAATTTTTATCTATGAAGATTAAAGATGTCAGAGTAGAGGAAGACAGCATGTTCTAGTTACTTTGAGACACAAAATTCAACCAATGGGAAGACTGCTTCTTGGTAAGAGAAGAAAAGCATCAGAACTCAACAAAAGAAAGTCAAAATGTAGTGGAATTTGATTTAGCACAGAGAGCAGAGGACTGAATAGACCTCTCTGCATTTCATCTGGTGAGTAGAGAGTTCAGGCATTGCCACATTAGTGAGAAAACCCTGGGGTTGGTGGCCGACAGGGCTGACAGCTATCAGAGACCAACAACAGAAAAGAAGAAGCAGAATCTGGTTGAGCCAGTGATTGCACAAAACAATAATCAAAAGCAATCATATTCTTATCCATGTTTGAATAACTCAGAACTTGACTCCCCAGACCACCCAGCCAAATCACTCAGCGAAATCCTGTGGCTGCAGCTGAACTTGGACAGGGACGACAGGCCCTTCCTTCAGGGCACCTGGTAGCTAACTCCCACCTCATAAAGACTTCTGTGAATCTACAGACCAACCAGCCAAACCACCCAGTGATCTCCTGTGGCTGAAGCTGAGCTCATCCCTGCTTACAGAGACCCAAGTAGTGCTCATCAAGACCCTTAGTTTACAAAGCCAGAGCCTGCATGTCTACAGGGACTTGCATGCCAGTGAGCAAACAAAAGGGATCTGTGTTTTGGTAAATTATCCCTGTGGAGGTGGGGGCAAGGGTTACAGTGGGACACAGCAGAAACATGAATTACCATGTAGATTCCAGAGATATTTCAGTGGGCAGGAACTAGAGTCAATAGTTCACCATGCTCCTGCAAGGTCTCCAGCAGTCACCACAGGAACAGCAGCAGTGGTTTCTATGGGTTAGAATAACTCAGTCAACCATGCTGCAGGCTTGGAAGATTAAAAACTTGTGCTAGGAGGTGTTTGGACACTACAAGCACCAAGGGCAGAAGCCATCAAGATGTCATGTCATGTGACTGCAGCCACCCAGAGCAGCAGTAGCATTTCTGGGGCTAAGTAACAAAGCCACCAAAGCCCCAGGCTCAGGATGGTACAGTCACTCCCTGCCATAGCCTAGATTCTGACATAGGGAGGCCAGGGGCTAGAAAAAGTTCACATGGTCTCAGCTATAGGCTGGTAACAGAACTTTCTCTTTGTCAGCAGAGTTTGTGACTGGCATGCCAGTGATTGACAGGGCTATACACAATCAGAACCAGCTTATCAGCAGTGGTGTCTTTAAACCATCAAAGCTTAGTAAATAAGGAAAAATGAATGGTGACCAAGGGAACCAGCACATACCAGTGCTGCTGATACCCAATCTCCATTTTCTTAAAAACAGCATTCTTATAAAATCCAGAAAGCACCACAACTTTAAAAAAAGAACAAAGGTGGCAGGAAAAAAAAGGATAGAAGACCAATCAGAGAGCAGAAAAGAAACCCACTCGCCTCATGGCTGTGGGTGTTGCAATGGCGCCATCTTGGCTCATTGCATCCAACTCAACAGACAAACAGGAAGACAACCAAGGACCTGTAGTAAGTGGCTGTAGATCATCAGAATTTCAAGCCATTAGTTCCTTCTGCTCAAACACCAGTGAATACTTCCAGCAATGGCGGCCGAGCTCACCACGCCTTCCAGAGATTCAGAGTAGCACTAAACACCACCAGAAAAGAAACTTGCCTGCCTTATGGCAGCAGGTACTGCAACAGTGCCATCTTCCCTCACTACACCCAACTCCATAAATGAACAGGAAAACAACCAAGGACTTGTAGTAAGCAGCTGAAGATCATTGGAATTGTAATCCATCCATTCCTCTTGTGCAAACACAGGATACAACGTGCAGCAGTGGCTACTGAGCTCACCACGCCCCCTAGCGATCTAGACTGGTAAAGCCACCATTCCCCTAGGAGAACATCCAGCGTGGTACCCTCAGGGACTCGCAGCTGTGATAAATTCCCTGGATCTGAGACTTTGTGTTCAACCTGACAAAGGTGGGGACTGAGTCTGCTATTGGACAGAGTAGAGGCTTGGACAGATTCAGGCTCTGCATCAGAAAGTGTCGGGGGAGACCTACACTTAAACACTAGATTCAACTAATAGGATCTTTGGGATTACCACAGACCAGCCAGTCATGGTGAATGAGGGGAAGTTAGACCAGCCCAGCCCAGGCTGTGCATAAAAGAGACTCCTACATTGAGTTTGGTCTCAGAGGCATCTGCCACGTATGGGGGCAGGGAGAAACTGAAACTCTACATCTGTGGAAAGCTAGGAGGGCAATCTACGATTAACACTAGATCCAGCCCCACTGATACCAGTCATCTGCATAGACTGAAAGAAAATCAGAGAACCAGGCTTGTAGCAGGAAAGGAACCAGTGGCACTCAACATTTGCACAGAGAGATGCAGAGGGCAAGTCTTCTGAATATTCATATATTTGTGGGGTTACACTATTTTGTTTTTGTTAGTTTTTTTTTTGTATGCTTGATTGCTCTATTCCCAGCCCCTCTCCCACGCTTCTTTCCTTGTACATACCTACTCTCTTCTCTCCATACCTTTTCTTTTTTCTCTCTTTTCTCTTCTTTGTCTTGTATTAAATCCATTTCATACCACTATACTAAAAACTCTACACTGGTTACTAGAATACTATTAAATATTCACTATCTCGCATCTCTACTATATACCACCTTACCAAACTCATATTCTCATTCTAGGAGACCTTATCTGTGGCTTTACCATATTCTTGTATTTACAGCTTCACTTCCCTCCTCACTCAACCTTCACTGTTGAATACAATACAACTTGCCCTTGGATACACCAGCTAACACCTAGAGACTGAGAGAAAACCACCAAAAACAACAGATACAAACTTAGGAAATCATGAGAAGGAGGAATAATAAAGTAGCAATGAGCTCCCAGAATCCCACAATAAAAGAACCTGAGAACATGGAATTACAGAGATCTCTAGAACATCAAATCAGAAACGTAACTGTAGAAGTAATACAGGACTTCTGAAAAGAATTTAGAGAGCATCTGAAAAAAATAAAGGATGCAATCATTGAAGTGAAGGCATCAATTCAAACTATAAACAATTGATTAGACCACATGGAGAATAGAATCTCCCTCCTAGAAGATGATCATTCCAGAAATGAACGCATAGTATATAATTTAGAAAAAACAGTTTGACAGCATGAATTGAACACTGAAGAGATATAGGCCCATTTAAAAAGAACTAAGCTAAGAATAATAGGCATCGAAGAGGGAATAGAAGGTGGAAAAAAGGGAACAACAAACTTTTCAAAGAAGCAATATCAGAAAAACTTTCAAACATAGACAAAGAGGTCAATACACATGTACAGGAAACTTATAGATGTGATCAGAGAAAAGGTTCACCATGCCACAGAATAGTCAAACTAACTAACATAGAAGCCAAGGAGTGAATCTTAAAGGCAACAAAAACAAAAGACCAAGTGACATTCAGAGGTAAACCAATTATAATCACTCCAGACTTCCTAAACCAAGTCATGAAAGCCAGAAGGGCCTGGAACAACATATTCCAAACTCTGAAAGAAAAAAAACTTGAAGCCAAAAAATTTCTACCTAGCAAAACTATCTCTCAAATTAGTCATGAAAATAAAAACTTTTACAACAAATAGAATCTGTCTTCCAAACCAGTACTATAGAAAGTACTCAGAGATTAACTGCAAAGAAGAAATATATAATACACACTCAAATCAGAGAGACAATAATTTCCATCAAGCAAACCACTAAGCAAAGAAGAACAAACACTACCTCAAACAGAGTTCAATCTCAATATGTTAGGGATTAAAAACCATCTCTCAATAATCACACTGAGCATAAATGGCCTCAACTCCCCAATAAAAAGGCATAAGGTGGTAAAATGGATTAGAATCACTTCAGACTTCTCAACCCAAGTCATGAAAGGCAGGAGGGGCTGATATGATGTACTCTAGACCCTGAAAGAATCCAACTTCCAACCAAGATTGATATATCCAGCAGTCTTATGTCATTCAAAATTGATGTAGAAATAAAAACCTTCCAAGAGAAGCAGAAACTAAAAAAGTTTATGATTACTCTGCCAGCACTAGAGAAAATACTTTAAGAAATAAAACACAAACAAGAAAAAGGTAAATACTATAATGAGAGAAGAAGCAAATTCCATCAGATGAGCAATTAAGCTAAGGATAAATAACACTACATCAAATAGAAAATAGAAAAGAAAATGACAGGAAACAAAACCCATCTCTCATTAATAAAAGTGAATGTCAAAGGTTTAAACTCTCCAATTAATAGAGAAAGACTGGCAATGTGGATTAAAGAACATAATCTAACTATATGATGCTTGCCAGAAACTCATTTTATAGCCAAAAATATCTACAGGCTAAAGATGAAAGGATGGAAAAAGATATATCATGTAGATGGAGAATGAATACAAGCAGGAGTAGCAATGCTCATATCTGACAAAGCTGACTTTAAGCTAAAACATATCAGAAGAGATAAGGTGGGTCACTTCCTACTAATAAAAAAATACTGCAAGATAAATGTAATAATATTAAACATTTATGCCCCAAATATTAGTGTAGCCACTTTTATAAAACAAATTCTTTGGCTCATTAGTTCTTAAATTGACCCAAATACATCAATATTAAAAGACTTCAACTCATTGCTTATACCACTAGATTGATCTAACAGACAGATGAGTAAAGAAAGACTCTTGAGACCTATAGAACACTATAAACTAAATGGACCTAATAAACATATACAAAATATTCCAACCAACAACAGCTGAATACAGATTTTTCTCAACTGCTCATGGAACCTTCTCCAAAATAGACCACATTCTGGGCCACTAAGCAAGTACTAGCAAATTTTAAAAAATGTATACAATTTTCCACATCTTTTTAGATCATAATGGAATGAAAGTAGACAACAGGATAACCAAAAGAAATTACGTAAATACATGCAGACTGAATGATCCACTTTTGAATGAAGACTGGGTTATAGGAGAAATAATGGGAAAAAAATTTCTACAATTAAATGAAAATAGAGGTACAACATACCAAAAGCTATGGGACACTTTGTAGGTGTTTTAAGAGGATAATATATAACAATGAGTGCCCACATAAGAAAAACAGAAATTTGTCAAATAAACAGCACAATGACATACCTCAAGGACTTGGAAAAACAGACTAATTCCAAAGGCAGTAGAAGGCAGAAGATAATTATAATCAGAGCAAAAATCAATGAAATAGAGAACAAAAAACAATACAAAAGATTATTAAAACAAAAAGCAGGTTCTTTGGAAAGATTAATAAGATTGATAATCCCTTAACCAACCTAACAAAAAATAACAAGAGAATCAAGCTAAATTATTAAAATAAAAAATGCAAAAAAGAAATTACCACAAAGAGTGAGGAAATCTAGAGGATCACCAGAAACTATTTTGAAAACTTTACTCCAATAAACTGAGAAACATAGAAGAAATTGTCATATTTCTTGACACAGTTTAAATTAAGCCAGGAAGATATAGAAAACCTAAACCAACCAATGGCAAGCAAAGAGATAGAAACAAAAATAAAAATCCTTCCATCACTGAAAAGCCCAGGTCCAGAAGGATTCTAAGCTGAATTATATAAAACCTTTACAGAAGAACTAAACTAAATACTTCACAAGTTATTTTGTGAATCTGAAAGGGATGGAATCCTTCCAAACTCCTTCTAGGAGGTCAGTATCACCTTAATACCAAAACTGCATAAAGATCTTTCAAGAAAAGAAAATTACAGACCTATACCATTAATGAGTATAGACACAAAAAGTCTAAACAAAGTACTAGTGATACACATTCACAACCTTATCAAGAGAGTTGTACACCATGACCAAGTTGGTTTCATTTCAGGGACACAAGGCTGGTTAAACATATGCAAACTAGAATATATTATTAACCGCATAATTAGAATGTAGGAAGAAAATCACATAATCATCTTAATAAATACTGAAAAAGCATTTAACAAAATCCAATACCCATTTATGCTAAAACACTACAGGAACTCAGAATAGAAGGTACTTACTTCAACACCATTAAGGTACTATAAAATATACCTCAAATCAACATGATATTGAATGGAAAAAAGTACAGAAATTCTCTTTAAAATTAAGAGCAAGACAAAGATGCCCACTATTTTCACTCCTTTTCCCTATAGTCCTGGTGACGCTTACTAAGGCAATGAGAAAAAGAAAGATATCAGTATATTTGGATTTAAACTTTCCATCTGATAATTGTTTTTGATTTGTGACATTTTCTTTTTGTTCTTTTCCATTCATTTTCTTCTTTGAATATATTTTAATATGCTTTGCCATTATTATTGCCTTAATAATAGGTATGTTTTTATAGCTGCTCTGTATTTTAAAATATGCATCTTTAATATATCACAATTTGTCTTCAAGTAATATTATTTAATGAATGTCATAAACAATGTAAGAACCTTACAATAGTTTATTTCCATCCCTCATACTCTTTGTGCTATTTTTATTATATATTATACTCAGTATTGATCATTATCCCCACTGTATTTTGATAATTTTACTTAAATTATTCAATAAGTTTACAATGTTTTTAGTGATAAAAATATTTTCTATTTTATTTAATATTTGGTGTACTTTGAAAGGATTGTAAAATATTTTGTACATACAGGCAAATATATTAAGGTATACAAGGAAAAAATATATTGAGATGACCATATATTTCACAGTAGCAGTTAGTAATAAAAAACAATCAGGAAGTATTTTTAAAATATTCAAATAATAAATCTATACTCCTAGACTTAAATAAAGGCCAAAATGTTATTCTAAATTTAAATGGGACAAGTATCATAATAAATCAGAAATAATAAAATTAATCAATCATATTTGAAAAAAGATGAACTCTTTTAAATTGGGAATTGAATATTTATTATTTAAAATAGAAGATGAGTTAGTTTAGAAGAATGAAAATTTGAAAAATTAAATACAGTAAAATATAAATCAAGTAGAACACCCAGAAGGAAAAAGAATGATACTTATAAAGAAATCATCAGTGGCTTCACAACTGACTTCTCAATTATTTAAGGCTATGGTATAAAATCTTTAGAGATGTCAGGGAAGATAATTGTTGACATGAAATTTTTAGCCATACCCCCAATTTTTTCCATTTTTAAACTCTCACTGAAGAATCTCTAAAAGATAAATTTCAGTTATAAGAAAAATATTGTCAAAAGAAGATAGGAAATTGTAAAGAAGAAAAATGAAAAGGTTAGAAATAAAATAGTTTAATTTGTGAGTTTACTAAAAATACATAACTTCTAGAAAATTTTCAGAAGGACTTAACTGGGCTGGGGTTGTAGCTAAGTTGTAAAGCACTTGGCTAGCACCTGCTAACTCCCAGGTTCAATTTCAGCACTGCAAAAGTAAAAATAAAATAAAATGTATTGGACTTCTTGGCAACAGAATGAAATTTAAGACATAATGATTCTAGTGAAAGAATCATAAGCTTTTTTTGCTGTTTTCTATAAGTTCTAGATGATGTTGGCCCTTTCTATTTTAAATAAATAATCAGAGCATTTAAATACTAGTACAATAGAAAATTAGAATTAGTAACAAAATAAAAATAATTTGAAGAAATAAATTCAATTAATCTAAAATAGTTGAAAAAACTATACAATCATGTATAAAAGTAAAATAAGTTACAAAACAATAAATGCAAGTGGATTCAGTTATCTAGTCAAAAGACAAAAGTTTCCAAGCTAGAGTAAAAAAAAAAAATTAGAAAAATTTATAGTAGACACATGGAAATTAAAAAAAAGTTAATTTCATCCTTTCAGTAAAATGGCTATATTGAACAATCAGGATTTTTGGAGAATAATTCTTAAAACAACTTTACTTTTGTTTCCCCCTATTTTCTTTAACTGGCTTAGTGTTACCCAAAGAAAATATAGGCCTCCTGATTTTCATGTTTACTCTTAGGAAATAATTCCAAGATTACACTGAGGGGTAAAAACAAAAATCTCATTCCAAATATTAATGAACACCTCCATATTAATTTAAAAGTTTAATTGTTATTAGGTAGGCTTTGAAAAATAAAGTGTATTGGAATAGAAGAACAGGAAAAGGGGTATCCAAATTCTTACTGGACTGGATTTTATCGCAAATTAGTTTTTTTTTTTTTTTGGGTGGTACTGGGGTTCCTGGAAGCCCTTCTACCTCCAGGCTACACTCCCAGGCCTATTTTATATTTTTGAAACAGGGTCTTTTACGCCAGCGCGGCTGGCTTTGAACCTGCGTTATCCTCCTGTCTCTGCCTTCCAAGCGGGGGGATTACAAGCGTGCGCCACCACACCAGGCTGCAAATTAGTTCTTTAGGCCTCATGATTGAGACCAGAGTGTTTCTCTTGTGGAGTTCTTTTGTGGCTTCTCTGGACACCTGCTCGTTTTCCCCATGAAACCCTAACTTTCTTAGTATGAAATGATTCTTCTTCAGATGACATCCTTTCTTTTGTGCCTCTATTAGGGCTTTCTTCTCCTCCTGATAAGCTCTTTTGGCTAGGAACCATTAACAATAATCCCATGATGACAATCGCAACACAGATTTTTCTGGGATTGAGGTATACCTTTTGTAAGAGTCAAAGTACTAAAGCTGTTCACTCTGTTAGCTCTATCAAGCATGAAGTTCCTCAAGAATTCATAGCCCTTTTATTTCCAAAACAACAGTGTGGTGACAGAAGACTTTGGCTGATAAGGAAACAATGAGTTCCAACATATTTAGAATCTATTATTTACAGCACAGAAGAAAGTGTAAGTTTCATGTTTCCATCAGTATTTTTTTTTCCCCTTTCAGTTCCTAGGAAGTCATTTTGAAGTAGATTTAGGATAGATTTTTGTACCCCCAGTAGATATGTGTGAAAACTGAAGAGGCCTGACCTCAGGAAATCCCCAGTCTTAATCAGGGATGGCTGGCAAACTGTGTATCACCCCATCTGGAGACAGACATGATCTTTATTACTCTGGACTATCAAAATGTCTCTCTGGAGAAAATGGGGAGGCACCTTTATCTTTCCTACCCTGTAATGTCTGTAGGGAAGATGTGTTTAGCATTATCATATATTTGCTCCAGAGTGAGTCTTCATTCCTATCATTTCTGGGCCACCTGCAAACATTTCTAAACAATCAGCCACGGAGCAAATAGATTTTTAATGCCTAGACATGTAGAAACATGAAAGATTCATGGAGAATAGTTTCCAGAATATCCTTTTCTACCTGTGGTGATAGTGGGAGGGTTGACTTCTAGAAGTACATTTAATAACTTAAAAATCATCCTTATTAAATCTTACCTAGTTGTCACTTTGGGTATGTTTTAATCCTCCTTGGAAGCAAATGATTTTTAAATGTGTGAATTCAGTTTCTTAGATTGATCATTTAAGAATCTAGATTTTGTGTAAATTTTACTCTGGAATGTCTTTTCTATTGAACCTTAAAGATATGTTAAAAAAAAAACACTTTCAAATAAATAGCCTGTTACTTAACTATCAGACAAGAGAGAATTTAAGATGAAATATTTCTAGGGAAAAACAGTCATTACACTTTGACAAAATTTTTCATGCACTCATTGTGCATGCACCTGGTATTTGTTTTATTTTTATTTTTTTTGGTTGTGGGAATTGAACTCGGGCTTCCCACATTCAAGGCAAATGCTCTACTACTACTGAGGTATTCACCCAGCCCTAGTATCTAGTTCTAAATACATATAAAAACAGTTGGCACATCTATTAAAAAAAAACTGACAAACATACTATCTTACTGGGAAATAATAATACTTCCTACGTCATTTTATGATTCTAGTAAGACCTTGATACCAAACTAAATGAAACAAAAATAAGAAAAAAATTACAGACCTATTTTCCATTACAGACACACAATATATAAATAAAGTGAGGGTCAATAGAATTTATCAAAAGGTAATCCTTCATTATGAGCTAGAGTTACTCATAGGACACAACATTGGTTTGGAAATAAAAATTTAATACGTTTCACTCTAAAAACAATTCAAAGGGTAAGAGTGATATAATTATTGTGATATAAAGAAAATTTATTCTAAATTGAATATTTAAAAAACTATTAGAAAGCCATGCATGGTGGTGCACACTTGTAATCCCCACACTTGGGAGGCGGAGACAGGAGGATCACACAGGTTCGAAGCCAGTCACGCTGGCTTAAGAGACCCTGTTTCCAAATTTTAAAAAGTATAAAAATAGGTCTGGGAGTGTAGCTCAGAGGTAGAAGGGTTTCCAGGAACCCCAGTACCACCAAAACAAACAAACAAACAAACAAACAAACAAACAACAAAAACTATTAGAAAGAAAATTACAGAAGAGGGCTTTCTAAGGCTAATAAAAGTACTCACAAAAATTCACACCAAACATCACTTCCAAGATAGTTTCCATAAAAAAATAATAAAATAAGACTTGGATATTAATTCAACATTTTACTAGTTACTGATCATTTCAATAAATTAATTAGAATAACATTTGAATACATAGAAAAACCTAAATTATTATTTTCCATCAATATGATTGCATGCTTAGAAAACAAAGAGAATCTACAGGCAAATTATTAAATTTAATGAGAACCATTGATGTAGAAAAAGCTATATTTGGAATGTCACTCCAGGGCATTCATTATGAGCAGATAATATTTTGATAATATTTACTGAATAAATGAGTTAATATCTCCAAGTCCACAAATTCTACTTCAAATTGAGGGAAAAATGCATAATTATCAAGCAACACAGTAAGTGTCATGTAGAAATGACTGTGAAGTGTTAGCAGGTCTAGAAAAAATTGGCAATTTTTTTCCGAGTGCCATACGAGAATCTTGACAAATCTCAGCTGTCAGCTGGGTTAACTAATTGGAAGTAAATTATTTATTGCCTCAGCAGCTTAGTTTCCCCATGTGGAAAATGGGGATATTAATAGCTATTTCAGAGGTTTGTTTAGATCAGTTAAGATAATGCCTGTGCAAGTATCTTATAAAGCAATATTCAAATTTTGTTATTTTTTGTTATTTATTTATTAATTAATTTCTCGTGCTGAGGATTAAACTCAGGGGAATTATACTTCCAAGCTATAAACCCAGCCCTATTTTTAAATATTTATTTGGAAACAGGGACTCACAAAGTTGCTGAGGGTCTAAGTTGCTGAGGCTGGCTTTGAACCTGCCATCCTTCTGTCAGCCTCTCAAGTACTGGGATGACAGTCATGTGCCACCATGCACAGCTGTTTTTTATTTTTCCAGGATTAGTGTGTGTGTGTGTGTGTGTGTGTGTGTGTGTGTGTGTGTGTGAGTGAACTGGAGGATTGAACCCAGAGGCATTTTACCTCTGAGCTCAACCCCCAGCCCTATTTTATTTTTGGAAACAGAGTCTCACTAAGTTGTGGAGGGCCTCCCTAAATTGTTGAGGCTGGCTTCAAACCTGTGATCTTCCTGTCTCAGCCTCCTAAGTGCTGGGATTACAAGTGTGCAGCACCACACACGACTTTGCAGGATCATCTTTCAAAGACCTTTGCTTACTTGTTTATTTGTGTAATTATATGTAATCAGATTGTTGCAGTAAAATCAGCAATATTTCTTTGTGTTTTTATATTTTTTCTTTTGTTTTACTGTATTGTATGAGGAAGTGAAAAGCCACTACTAATAATCCAAGGGAAGAACTGATCACTTTTCCTTTTTCATAGAAATTTTGCCTCTATCACAAAAAGTTGCAAATTATTTAATGAGAGACATAAACATTGTCCAAGTGGTATAAAACTGAATGTATATTTGGTTAGAACATTAATTTGTGGCTTTGAATTATGTTGAACTTAAAAAATTTAATCTCTTTTGCCACATGATGGTAGTGTTGCTTCTCTTGTTAAGACAAAAAAATAAATTTCAGATGCCAGTTAAAATTGTAAAAAATTATATTTCTCCAAGGAGACCTAACAATAAAACATTAGTTTCATAAAGAAGAAAGACTCCTACACATTTATGTTATTTTTAAAGAGCAGGAAACATCAATGCCAGTGTTTCCTGAGGAGAATTGCCATTTCTTCTTTAGGAAACAGATCTTTGGATATCAGAAATGTTCTCTTCTTCTCTCTTCTAAAGGAATCTTGTTTTCAGCATTGCCTTTCAAATTAATTGAGTTAACCAATATAGTTTAGGATAATATAATTTCTATTTTTAATTGAGTTGACCAATATCATTTTATTTCCTTGTAAATTGTACTTATCTTAAAAAAAGAAAATTTAAATTGCACTTACATGGATTGTCTTCCACGTAATATTTTATAGCAGATTTAGGATTAAAAGCCAACTTGGAAGTTACGTAGTGTGACCCTGTGTTTGCATGCAGTAATTCTTTCCGCACCATCCAGAACAGATGGCCATGCAATTTAAACACCCCTAAGATTGACCTTCAAAGCAGCTTTTTTATTGCAGGACCTCTAGAAAAAAACTTGCTTGCTTTTATGCTCAACATAATGTGGTGTTGCTTGGAAGCAGTAGTCACTTCAGTTTGCCTGAATTCAGAACCATTTCGTTCGTCTGGAGGCAACCATCTTGTTGAGAGAATGAGTCACAGGATAAAATTATGAAATGTAGTTAGTTGGCTGCTTACTGTAGTCAGTCACAATCTGTTTCTCAGATAAAAAAAATATTGAGATGGAGAAAGCTACATTTTGTACTCTTAGAGATTTGGGTTTAACAAGTCAGAAATCATTTATTTTTCCCCATGATCACAGTGGACTTACTGAGATATTCAGACAATGAGGATTTCTGGTTACTCTGTTTTCAGAAGCACAGTTTCCAGTAACAGTTTTACAATAAATGCCTTTATTAGAGGAAGTGAATTCCTTGGCCATTTTCTGTATTAATCATTTTTTTCACTCTTACGAAACACATGATACAGGTGACTTATGAAGAAGAGATTTATTTAGCTCATCGTTTTTGAGATTCAAGGGTATGATGATGGTATTGGCTTAATTTCCAGCTGCATTACATCAGGGCAGATAGCAATGAAGGGAATGTGTAGGGAAGCAAGCAAGGGATGACATCAAAATTAGGAAGCAGAAGGGGACCTGGGGTACAGGCTCAGGCTTTTGTAACAACATTCCCATGAGAAGAACTGCTTTCTGAGGGCATGCTTTCAGTGACTTAAAAACCTCACCTGAGGTTCTGCCTCTTATCAGTCCTATCACCTCCTAATAGTGCTATCCTGGGATCACACCTTCAATTATAATCAACCCTTGGTGGACACTCAAATCATACTTAAACCATAGCATCTTAGAAATACACTTTCCAGTAACCGTTTATAACAAGAAAGAGGAGATTTAGTAGAGAAAATACATTCATTTGCCTTCTTGTCAAGTGGAGCCGGTGATGTGCTGAGAAGGCAGACTTTTTTGTCCCTTTCTTTTTTTTGGGGGGGGAGGAGATTTTCATCTTACCCAGTGATCTAGTAACTCTGTAGCTTGTGGAAGTGAAGATGGTGAAAGAGAGATCTGTGCTTCTTTTGGAGGGAGCATATAGAAGTCCAAATGGAGTCACCATGGATCTAGAATGTATTGCTAAGCTTTGAAGGTTTAGAAATGTCCTCTTATCAGCTCTGCTAGGAGCAGATTATTCTCTATGGGAACCTGTTATACTAACTGGTCTCAGAAGAGAACATGATATAAACCTGAGTGCTTCTTTGTTACATTCTCCATGAGGAATTTGTCTGGCAGATAGTCTCCCCTGGTTTTGTCCATGCAGCATCATTTCCATGGGCATTATAATATCTGCTTCCAAAGGAGCATTATGGCAGGCATAGACATGAAATAGTATCTCATGGGATATGCTATTGCTGGAGACATCTAATAACTTCCATTTCATGTTTTTTGTTGGTTATAATTTCAGATGGTAATAGTTATGACCTTGATCTCAACTTTTTATCTGGGTCCTAAAGCCACTATGATGTGACAATTGAATAGACCTTATGATTGTAAATTTTATGTTTTTTAAATCTAGAAATTAAATACAAATGTTATATTTTAAATGCATGCCATCTCTATGGATTTTCTCTATTATTATATTGTATTTTGATCAAGAAAAAAGAACTTCCTTTTGTTTTTATTAGGCATAGCAGACGTTTGAGTAAATAAGATATTAAGGGTGAAAAAGAATGGAATAGTAATATGAAAATACAGATTCAGATAATAATTTTCTTGGTTTTTCCATGGAAAGCCAACTACAGTCACGTAATACTCATCGATTTAAAAACAATCAATGGTTATCTTTTTCTACTGGATGAAGGGTATCTACCATGTAAATATTTGTTCACTCAAAAAAATCATTTAATACCAGGACTGTGCTAGTTAGTTGTGAAGATAAATAAAATGTAATAGACCTCAAAGAGCTCATAACCTGTGGAATAGGCTAGTAAGTAAACAGACAATTCTAGTTAAGTAATATATACAAGGTGCTAGTGAGATGAATAAAGTATATCCAATCCAGCACTCTGTTATATTAGTAAATAATGAAGAGTGAATGCATTTTTTCATAGTCTTTATTTTTTTCTAAAAGACTTGATATAAAACAATTGTCTGTAAAGATGATATGCATTTTTCTTGTACTAGCATACTGCTCTTAGCCTGCTTTTATGCAAATGATAGTCTCCAAAGACTGACTTTTTTTTAACCATTGGGACAAGGTTGTAGAAATATTTGCTCAAATTTTCGATATCTTTCTCAAACTACCCCATATTAAGCAAGTAGTCTACACAAAAACAGTATGCTTGGAATGCAGACATAGTGTCTGGCAAATCCCTCAGAACCTACACTCTGCCTACCACATACAAATAATTTATATAACCAGAGTGCTGCTCCAGGGATCCTCCTATATAAAAATTTGGAAACTTGCTGTATGGAAGCCTCTTTATAACATAAAAATAGGATTCATTGTAGCAGAAATAGATCTCATGATAATTTTAGATGACATATACAAGATGTTAGAGCCACATTCATAAAAAATCACTTAAGCTGTATCATTTTATTTTCCTTCATATAAACAAATAGAACATATTACATTGCATATTTAAAAATTTTGGAGAACACAACTACTAGGACATTATCAATACCTCTTCAGTGAACTAAAGAAAGTCCATGCTTTAAATCCTTATTGTAGACTATAGCTTTGAACTAGTCAGATCCTGTAAGTCACTGCACTAAGAAAATTGTATTTAAGAAATTTCACCTACTTATTTATTTACTCATCAATCTACCCAAATGGTAAAACCATTATTACATGGTACTGTAGGCACTGGGATTTCAATAATGAATAGCATGTCGTTTCTATCTCCAAGGAGCTTATTCACACCAAAACATGGGGAGAAGACTTAATAATAATCTACCGTAAGTATTATAATTATTTCTCAAACATAGTGTGACAAAGACACTAGACACAAAGGATGACTTCTATCTTTAAAGGGTGAATAAACGCTTGAGAGAGAAGGTCATACTTCTATGGATTTGTAAAGAATGTATGGGAATTTTCTAGGTGGTTAGAATGAATAGAAAATATTGTAAGGTGAGGTCTATTGATTCTTCTATTCTTCTCATTGTAAATTCCATCTTTTAGAAAGTTAGTTGATGAAAGATGCTCTTTTCAGAAGGTACCATCTTATTTTTCTACAGAATACTTCACTGGATTATTTAAAATATTAAGTCATAGATTTTCCCAAAAATGATTACATGAGGACTATGACTACTTTATTTATAAATATATTTTTATATATCTTATTTTTTATTTTTTGGTACTGGGATTGGACTCAGGGACATTCTACCTCTGAGCTACACCGTCAGCCCTATTTTTTATTCCATATTTTGAAAAAAGGTCTCACTAAGTTGTGGAAAGTCTCACTCAGTAGCTGAGTGCTGGCCAGGAACCTGTGATCCTCACGTCTCAGTCTCCCAAGTACTGAGATTACAAACAGGCGCCACCATGCTCAGCTAGAAAGTAATTTTGATTAATGTGACATCTTTGTTTTTTAATCTCAGTAGTGATTCGTAAACATTTTCTTTATATTTTTAGTATTTATCTTGATCTTTTATTATTCTAATATTTTACCATCTTCCCAAATGAGATACTTTATAATCTCATTTCACAGATAAAATTAATCTCATCACATGTAAGAACCCTCAAAATCCCTCGTATTAAATTATTAAATTTTTTTATGTTCATTTGACTTTCATACTTTTTAAAGACTAACCTGTCTATATAGGCCTTCTAGGCATTTCATTTTCCAACTCTTACTTTAGTTCATATAAACAAATATGTTTTCTTTCCTAAAATATATATCTTTCTAACCAGAGTATTATTCAGCCTTTGAATATGCTTAGGGCTTTTTTATTGAAAAACATTTTAGAAAGGAATTTCTTAAACTCTAGCTTTTTCTCTTTTTGCCTTTATTTGCTCGTCACCAAACCGCTTGACAAAGTGTTTACACTTGTGCATTCATTTTCATCACTTAACAGTAAATCTTTATTGCAATTGAGTTTGGCTACTGCTCACATCACTCTTTGGGAACTGCTATCAGTAAGGAATATCATTAAGGAAGCCAATGCTTCTCCAGTTAACAAAACCAAAATCTACCCTCAGTCCTTGGGATTGGTATGGATTTTAGATGTGAACAATAGAAATTGTCTTTTGCAGAGATAAACTAAAAATAAGTTTATAAGAAAGATTTTGGGGTAGAGAATGGAGCTCAGTGAGAGTACTGCCTAGAATTAAGAAAAGGAAGCTGAGTAATGACCCATGGCCACATGATACTTCTGTTAAATGGTATTAGACATTGGACACTTGAAGAACCACTGAGAGTGAATTCTGTACATTTGCATGCTCATTTGAGACTCTAGTCCTGTGTGGACTGTCTGATTGCTTGAGCCTGGGTCTCATGTCCTGATGGACCTTGGCTTCCTCTTAGTTTCTTCAGTAAGGGCATGGTCCTGTGAACTGCACATAAAGCAGATTTTTCTCCCAAATAAAAGGAATGTTTTAGGTGTTGAGAAGTTTTCCTATATAATTACTTTGTGGCCATTGGTACCAATGTCCAATCACTTCTTAAAACCTTTACTTGACTTCCAAGGGTAACTTTCTATGTTTCTACTTTTGGGTAGGAATATCACCAATAGATTAGGAATAAAACCTGTAATATAACATTCCTCTTTCTAAAATATTTATTTATTTATTTATTTATTTATTTATTTATTTATTTATCACAGAACTGGGAATTGAACCCAGGGGCACTCTATCACTAAGCTACATCCCCAGTTATTTTCACTTTATTTTGAAACAGGATCTAGCTAAGTTGCTCATATTGGCCTTGGACTTGCCATCCCCTGGCCTCAGTCCCCCAAGTACTGGCATTATAGGCATATACCACCACGCTTGGCTATCGTTGCTCTCTTTTTTCTTTTAATTTTTGTTTTTAGAATTTTATTGTTGTACTGTAATTATACATCACTGTGAGATTCAAAGTGATACCTTCATATATTCATACAACATCTCTTGGTGCATTTCCATCTGTCCTCCAGCCCTTTCCCCTCCTCCCAACCTAGTTCGTGCATGCATTCATATAAAAACATAACAGTATTTGATCTGTTTCCTTCCTCAAGCCTCCCTTTTCTCCTTCCCTTCTCCTACCCTCAGTCCTCTTATACTAATTGTACTGATCTCTTTCCTCGTTTCTATGAAGTTCCTTTTCTTTCTTCTTTTCTCTCTAGCTTCCACATAGGAGAGAGTGAGAGAGAACATAAAATATTTTGCTGGGTGATATCACCCAGTATCATTGCCCCTTTGATTTTGGGTGTTTTCCTCCCTTACTTCAATTTCAAGTTTCTCTAGTCTTTATCAAGTATTGTTGGCTCATGACAAAGTTAAATATGTATAATTCAACATGCCCTTCACTTGGAAGCATATGGGAAGTCTTTCTTCCTCTTGGTTGTTACATTCCTTTTTCAAGGATCAGTTCAGTGTGGGAAGCCTTCAAGGACTAGCTATGAGCAAAACCAATAATTCCTTTTCTGTCTGCCTTCCCTTGTACTTTAGGTAGTTTTTGTTTTTTAACTCTTCTAATTTATTCTTCAAGGGAAGAGCATATCATATTTATTTTTAGCCCAATGTTAGTTGAATTAATTTTGAGTCATCTTAAATCTATTCTAGACTATCCTAGAATACAAATCGTATGGAAATAAAAATAATGTTACATTCCATGCTATTTTTCATCCAAGTTTTCAATTATTCTGAAGATTATGGTTTTTATTTATTGTATACAATTGGAAGTTTATTATAAAGCACACTTATGTTTAATTAAAATATTCTCAAAGTACCTTCCTCCCAAAGATCTGGATATACTTCAGTAAACAAAGCTGAAGTTTTTGTAGTGGAGGGCACTGCGATGAAATAGGTAAAATAATTTCCTTCTATTGTGCTACAAAAATGTTTAGAACAGAATAAGTCCTATGTTGCCAACCCCTAATGTAATTGATGGCATAGAGTTTGATGGTTTCTTTTCAAAACCAGCATAGCAAGTGGAAGGTACACAAGAAGCTTCCACTACAGCCCCTAAATATGTGCCACACAAGCCACTCATATGTGACTGTCAGTGTTGTTATGACATGCCTGGCCATAATTTGTCCCTTTTTAGACTGTGTAGTAAACTGCAGATGAACAGAAGGTCCTTCCATCGTGCTGGGATTCTCTACCACCTACACAGTTCCCACAGCTCAAGTAGGAGGCAGAATTAGACCAACCATGACATGAACACTTATGCTAAGTAGATGAATTCCATTTCATTCTCTACTATGTTTTTGTCAGGATATGCATCAGAGAAGATACTTCCTGTTCATTAATTATTCTCACATGATAAATTGCTAAGTAGTTTTGAAAGATGTAATATACCACACAGTGGATATATTGTTCACCTTTGGACTAGAAAATATCTATGGTCAGAGAGATTAATGTTCTACTCATAAAGGGAACTATGTGAAAGCAAACTGTAAGCCAGTGGCAATGACCTTTAAAAATTAAGTGGCTTTAAATCTTAGGCATTAGCTTCAGGCTCTAAGGTAATGATACAGGTGTAACTGAATCAGTGGATGATGTGCATTCCTGAAAAAAAATCTCTTACAAAGCACGTTTTTGTGTAATTCATATGTTTGTAGTAAGTTCCAATTTTAGAAATACAGATTTATACAGCATACAAGATCTGAAGTAGACTACTCAGAAATAATAGAGATGCTAATAAAAAAGAAGAGAGATAGCTATAGCAAAACAAGCAAACAACAAACAAAACTAAAGTTGACAAGCTCCAGCCATCAAACATGGAGGCAGACATAGACGTTCTTTGTTTTATAGAAGAAAGTGCATGTTGTTAATAGAAGAATGAATGCCCAGAAATGGCAGCTAGTAGAATTCTGGTTCTATCTCTGGCATTAGAATTCTTCTGCTTAAATTCTGCAAATTAAAATTAGAGGAAGCATTCTGTTTTATCATAAAAGTTTTCTACTCTTATGAAGTAATTTATCAAATAGCTTGAAGCAATTTTGTCTCTTAGATCACCCATGGTTTCTAATGAGTAAATGATATTGAGCAGAAAATAATTTTTTTCTTTAATTGAGTCATACCTCTGAGTTACCATTTGGTCAAACTGAAGCTATTCTTCTTTCCACATTGTTATTTTTTAAAATTATTGGATAGTTTCTCAGAAAAATTGTGAAAGACTGAATTGGGAAAAAAGAGATGATTTGGTATCCTGCCTGGTGAACCCCTCTCAGTTATCTCTTTCATGTATTTTATTACTCTGTAAGATTGATACTAGAGATAGTAATGGAAGTGATTTTTTGTTTGTAGAAATGCAAGTTGTATTCCCTGAAAATGCAGCAGATTATTGTTCTATGGATATTAACCAGTTTTGTATCTATTAAGCAAGTTAATTTCAGCATTTCAATGGTATACATATATGTGCTTCCTTCAATTCTCTGATGTACAGTTTTTAGCATTTTATTTGTTACTTATTTAATGAGTTAAAATCTCTTGCACATATGTTCATTTTGTATTGATATGGGTTTTACTTCATAAAAATAGAAGTGATCTCTAACAGCAGCAAAGAAATTCTCTTCCTCCCTCTCTCCCACAAGTATTTACTGGGTACATACTATGTTCCAGATACCTTACAAGATGCTGGTATTCAAAACCCAACCTGAACCTGCATTTTTCATTATTTTCTATTATGATTTTCACATAGAAAAAACTATGTCGAATAACAAAAGAATAAAGCCTGCAGATTATATGATTGAGCTTGGTTTCAAATTCAAGTTTTATTTTTATGTAACTTTTGAAAAGTTACTTAACTTCTCTGAATTTTTTTTCCTTTATTTATGTTCATACTAACTGGGAAAGATTTTTGTTGATCAAATCAGATTATTTAAGTGAGTTTCTTAGTCACTTAAATGCTTAGTTCTTGATAAGTAAATATTATTTTCCATTCTGCAGTCAGTTTTTTTTTTAAGTCCTGTTTTTTGGCCACTGCCGACCCTAACGATAAGTTATTATTGCGATTATATTTATTGAGACTGGAACAAACAGTTCAAGATCAATAAATGAGAATCTAGACTACTCAAGGACTAACTAGTTCCTGGCTCAGTGAGCCTTCCATTCCTAAAACCAGGAATAAGTTTGCAACCGGGGAAACCTCCAAATGCCAAGAACCACACTTATGCTTAAGGGATTATTGTTGTAAAATATGATTATAAAGATGACCCCATTGCAGAAAGCAAACTGTTAGTCCACTTGGACAAATACAGCTAAAAAATTAATGGAAGTTAAATTTTCCCCTATCAAATGCTTCCTTTCCTATCCATGTGGACACCAGAGCATTTATTTACCAAGTAAATGCTAAATCTTCCTTCTACTGTCTTTTCCTCCAACTCTACTTGTCAGTTCTCCTTTAGCGGCTAAACATGTTTGCACCCTCCTCTTGCTGGGTAGTTTAAAATTTTAAGTTATTTACAATCGAAATGAATATTTAATGGCATATTCATTATGCACCTTCCAGTCGCTACTTTTCTATTACAGAAGTGACACTGAAGGATGGCAAAGATGCAAATGCCTATTTCTCATGAGTTTCCTCTAGACTCCTTGCGTCCTGATATATCTTATCATTTTGTTTGGTAATTAGACTTCTCTGATGATGCTGTAAAATACGTATCAGTTGTGAAGGAAAAAGCCATTATTTATCATTAGAGGGTAGGGATTCACTCATTTTTCACTGCCCTTACCTGGGCAGCAAGGGCAGAGAGATGTAATTTCGATTCAGAGGACTGTGCTTGATGTGATTGTGGGATGGAACAAATAGCCATGAAATTAATCTGAGCCTGTTCAATCATCGTCTTGCCAGGGCCTGACTGGCATCATCTTCGTGTATGAAGTATAGCTTTCCGCTTCCTCATGAGCATGAGCAAATCAGAGGCAGATTTGTCCCTGTTACACATCATCTTATGGAAGGTGAGGATTGGGACCAAAAGGAAATGAATTAATGAAGGGGGGAAATGCCTTTTGAAGCGTGGGGACTATAAATAGTGTGGTTCTGTCAGTTCTGTATTTATGAAGCAAGGCTGTTACCTGATGTGAGCTAGAGAATAACCTATCTATGTTTAGTTCTGGGAGAAGGAAACAGAACAAACTTTTACTTGGAGAATTTTACATTATATTATAAGGAAAATGAAAAAAAGCTAAATGTTGGATGGAGGTGGCTGGTTTCCAGAGCCGACAGTTTCACTTTTTTTGTATGTGTGTGTGTGTGTGGTACTGGGGTTCCTGGAAGCCTTTCTACCTCCAGGCTACACTACCAGACCTATTTTTATTTTTGGAGACAGGGTCTCTTAAGCCAGCGCGGCTGGCATCGAACCTGCGCGATCCTCCTGTCTCTGCCTCCCAAGCGCAGGGATTACAAGCGTGCGCCACCACGCCCAGCGCGACAGTTTCACTTTTTAAAATTGTTTTTTCTTTATTTTCACTTTTTTATTTCTTCAATTGCTAATACGTACTGAGTTCCAACTACAGTCCAGATACTCTCCCAAGAAGTAAACAGTATACTGAAGTTTGCCAGATTTATAAGAAAGCTCCATTGCCCTCCAGAAGGGCTAGCTCATTACTTATATATCATACACACGCACACAATGAAATTAACCCCTCTAGTTATTTTGCTGAATTTTTTATTTTTCTCTAAGTTTTCTTTTTTTCATACTGGGGATTAAATCCAGGGACATTTACCTCTACGGTACACTCCCAGGTTTTTTCTTTTTTTTAAAAAAAATCATTTTGAACAAAATCTAAGTTGCTAAGGGTCTTGCTAAGTTGCTGAGACTGGCCTCAAATCTGCAATCCTCCTGTCTCAGCCTTCCAAGTCCTGGGATTACTGATGTGTAGTCCTACACCCGGATTTTATCTAAAATTAAAAAAATTTCTTTCTTTCTTAGAGAAGATAATTCATTAAATCACCATGTAGCAATGTTACCTTCCTGCAAACTTACCTTCATAGTTTATAAACATGTTATAAATATCATCTTCTATAACAAGAGAAGTACTAAAGAACAGGTAGTTTTATATAAGCTATTGAATGAATGTTACTTTTCTTGAAGACTCACAGGAATCCCTCAGAAAGGTATTCCTGCCTATCTGTTGTATGTGAGGTGTGGTGATCTGCCTTGAAGGAAATGCATAGCTTGCCACAGGGAAGAGAAGACAGTAATTATCACTGTTGCATTGGTTTACAGAGCATTTTGATGTGAAATGTATCATCAGTGTTGTATGCAATTTAAATGGGCAACGGCATGTCAAGTACCTGGAATAATGCTTGGGACTTGGTAAACGAGAAAGGACCTTGTCCTTACTAGTAACTACAACCTCCCCCAGATCACCAGTTTTATGCATTCCATTCTCGGATCAGCACTTCCTTTCTTCTCAAATTGCTCTGTCCAGTTCTTCAAATTTAACCATCCTTAGCTCCATAAGGATCTATGGTCCTTTGATTTTACCATCTTTCTCTGTGTCTCACTTCTTCATGCCATCAAATTCCTTTTTACCCACATTGCTATTTTCATTCATTATAATTACCCCAGAATATACAGTTAGTCCCCTTGCCTTTCTCTCACTCTATCAGATACTTTTGTGCAATGCTAACACTGGTTAAATGTAGCAGGCCTATTTGCTCCTGGGTAAAAAAATTAAAAAAAAGCATGGTTGACTCTTCCCACTTAAGATTCATGATGACAACCTCAAGTAGACCTCTAATGCTCCCTATCAATCACTGTGCTTTTCAGCCATTCACTTTCTCGTGTGTGTGTGTGTGTGTGTGTGTGTGTGTGTGTGTGTGTTATACTGAGAGTTGAAGCCAGGCAAGCCCTACCACTGTACTGTTTCCCCAACCCTAATTTTTTATTTTTTATTTTTATTAATTTTTTTATTGTTGCAGTGTAGCCATACATCTTAATGGGGTACATGATGTAAAAGGCAAACATACACACATCACCCAATTAGCCCTTACCCAATTACGGCCCCATTTTCTCCCCTCCATCCTTATCATGTTTGGCTCTAATTTTTTAAAATATATTTTGAAATGATATCTTGCTATGTTACCATGAGCTGGCCTTGAACCTGTGATTCTCCTCTCTCAGCCTCTCAAGTACTGAAATCACAGGCACCATGCCTGGCTTTTGATTCTCTTAGTTAAATATTGTATACCTTCTCTTTCTCAAATCTCCAAATCTTTCTCAACTGTCTTCACCTTCAGTTGCTGAGTTTCAAAAAGCTTTTACAAGTTTCCACGATCACATATCTAACAACCTGACATAAATTCTCATGTACTTTTACTATATGTTACCTGCCAACTCTTTTTATAGACGAACTGCCCTGCTTTCATCAAAGGATGGCATCTCCATTGGTATGCTTGATTTCATTATTTTTTCTCCTCAAGGATGTGGCCCCATCAATTCTTTCCTTCTTCTGCACAGTTGCCCCCTATTTCATGGGTCATTCCTATAAAAATAAAAATAAGTATTTTGTGCCTCATTTTGACAAAAAAGAGAAAGTTTGACTTCATCTTTTCTTCCTTTTCCAGACCCCTCCACCCACAATAACCTTATATTCTTTTTTCCTTTCCTCCCAGTCTAACTTGAACCTGTTTATTTTAGATCAGCTTTTGCACCAGTCATTTTCCCAAAACTGTTCTTGCCAATATACTAGGGACTCTTATGTTGTTGGCATTTCTCATTCTTTCCTTTCCTTGAACGATCAGTTGCATTTGGTGGACTTGCATCCTTTTTTTCCCTTGTAATATTTTCTTCACTTCTTGTTCACAGTACCACATTTTCTTGTTTGTTTTTTTTTCCTTCCAATTCTCTGACTGCTTCTTAGCAATTTCCTTGACAATTCTTTGTTTTCTTCCTCCCTGACCCCTTAACATGTGTCCCAGGGTTAAGTCCTCAATCTTTCTTTCTTGTTCATCTACTTTAGCAACTAGCAATCAAAGGCCCATGGCTTTAAATCCAATTTTGCTTGTTTGATAAATAGAAGTTTTAATATAACATTATAACATTCATTTGTTTATACATTATTTATACTGCTTCTGAGCTATATTTATAGATTTGAGTAGTCCTGAGGAAGATAGAATGACCCTCAAAGCTTAAAATAGTTACTATCCGGCCTCTTACAGAAAAAAAATTGCCAACATCTGATCCATACTTACTCCTTCGTGAATGTATTCAGATACAAGACTTAAGAACATACTGATATCTCTGCAATTAATATTTCAAGATCAGACATCTGCTAAGAACCTCAAAGTTAAAAATCCAATTGAAGCCAGGTGTGTTGGCATCCACCTGTAATCCCAGAATTTGGGAAGATGAGACAGGAGGAT
The DNA here is from genome assembly GCF_963383645.1 of Muscardinus avellanarius. Classification (NCBI taxonomy): domain Eukaryota; kingdom Metazoa; phylum Chordata; class Mammalia; order Rodentia; family Gliridae; genus Muscardinus; species Muscardinus avellanarius. The sequence goes on from NC_137788.1 coordinate 59,872,423, forward strand.
TGCAGGTTTGAGGCCAGCCTCATCAATTTCGTGAGGCCCTCAGCAACCTAGAAAGACCCTGTTTCAAAATAAAGGATAAAAGTTTCAATCCCCAGTACACTCACATTCTCTCTCTCTCTCTCTCTCTCTCTCTCTCTCTCTCTCTCTCTCTCTCTCTCTCTCTCTCTCTCTCTCTCTCTCTCTCTCTCTCTCACACACACACACACACACACACACACACACACACACACACACACACTCCAGTTGAAAAGGAGACATGTACACTTGGATGCTAGTGGTCTTCTCAGAGTCTGCATGTTCAGCATGAAGCTGTTCTTCCTCTCCAAAGCTGTTCCATCCAGAGTTGTCTTCATCTCCAGCTCAGCTAAAGGCAGCTGCTTGGGTCAAACCTTTTGAGTCTTTTTTTAAACTTTCTGTCATATCCCATATCTACATTGTCTGGACATTTTGATTACCTTGAAATAAATCCAGAATCTGACTACTTCTTCCTTTCTGGTACACGTCATCATAATCTCTTTCTTAGAATACTATGGTGGTCTCCTAATTGCTTTATAATGGTTCTTCCTCCTCTTATCTGTGCTATTTGTGTATGTCAATGAGGGTGTTTTACAGTCAGGAAGTAGGATGTATTTGATGCTTGTTGTTTCTATAGTTACCTGCAGGGCTTTACAGGCTTCAAATTCCTCTATTGGCAGCTCGGTGTTTAGAGTGAGGTTTATTTACCACAGCAATGTCTATTAAACCCTCAGCTGTATGTTGTCTTTTTTATTTGTTTCACAAAAGGGTTTCTTTGCCTGCCTTTGTTTCACTCCTCTCTCCCAGAAGAATTCTGTATTTGTTATTCAAAGCTCATTAGCTGGGCTGTGAGGACAATGTGAAGGAACATTCCCCATTCTAATTAAGCCTAATTCTTAATCAGGAACTCTGTCCTTGGATCTTGGGGTGATGAACTTGGTTTGACTGACTGTTTTTTAGGAGTAGACCCAACCCCTGTTCCTTCTTCCAGCTGCAATCAAGCCTACCACTGTCATCTATACTTCAAGTCTTTTTTTTTTTTTTTTCACAAGGGAGATGGATAAGCAGGGTTGGTGTGCGTTTTCCCCTATAGCCTGGCTGTTGTTCCCCACAACCATGTCTGAATCACAAAATACACCTTTAAGGAATTAAAAAAAAAATATCCATTCTAATATACATACCCCATGGGATTCATTGAGAAAGATCCTGTAAGATGATACAGACTCTCTTATCCCTTTGGCCATATCTATGGGCTTTGAACTCTCTACCAGTCTGCAGATAGCCTTTACCTGTACATCAACAAGTCTTATAAACTATTTTTATTGGTGTCTGATTGCACTTACCCAGGTAAGTGACTGTTTATACTTCCTCTCTTGTTGCAGGCACCTGTGTCTCCATAGATTTTGTCACTTGGTTATTGTGAAACCTTATTTCTGTTGGATGAGGAAAAGTTTTAAGTGTGAAGTTGATCCAGTTCTTTTTAAAATTATAATCATGGGAGTAATACTTTCTCCAGTTCTCTTTTATCCCAGAGAAACTAGAATTTTGGTTACAATTTATTTTTACATTGCCAGTGCCTTGCAAAGTACATGATATATTTAGGGATATAATAATTAAAACACTAAGAATATAAAATATGGATGTACACATGTTCAACTTTCTCAATGACTGACTGGAACACTTGGGTTAGTACATCATGAAACTATATATCACTTCCATTTTTAAGGCTGTGTTAATTAATTATAGTTTACATGTTACGTAGTTCTTTTCTACAATCTATAGAAAGATCCCAGGTTATATTTAAGAATGCTATATACCCTTACATTTTTGATAAAATAGATTGTCTAAAGCAAAACTAATTTTTGGTATGTATTATTTTGTGATATAAAATAAGATTTTTTTCTAAGCAGGATGTTTTTAAATTCCATTGACATTTACCCAAACAGCTAAGAAATTCTATTGTTACTACTTTGGAAAGGGAGAAAACAACAAGGTAAAGATAAAAAAGAATCAGACTTAAAATTTTTGTTGTTGAAAAAAAAAGCACATTTGGAAGAGTAGGTTATCAGTGAGAACCATTATTTCCTTCACTTGGAGATTAGAGCAGTTTTCTTGGGTTCAGTGCCACAATAAGCTTAGATACTGATGCAACTCTTTTTAAAGGGCCCTTGTGCCCTTACAGACCTGAAATGTGGACTGAGATTTGAAGATTGGGCCAATATAACAAGCACTCAAGAGGGTCTTCATCTCTGGATACAACACAAGGAGTGAAAAATATCTCATAATGCCCATTATCTAGCAGGTAGCGGGGAGCAGTTTAGTTGAATGATGCCTTAGTGGTTTAGCAGAAAGAGTGAGTGAGTATATGTGTGTGTATGTATGTGTGAGTGTGTGTGTGTGTGTGTGTGTGTGTGTGTGTGTGTGTATGTGAGAGGGAGAGAGGGAGAGAGGGAGGGAGAGAGAGAGAGAGAGAGAGAGAGAGAGAGAGAGAGAGAGAATATGAACATACAGGTCTAGAGGAGCTATGTGACTGGACATGGAGTAAAGTGAGATCCATGTGTATTGTTCACTGATCATGAGGCAGCTCTATGCCATGAATGCTATATGTATTTTTTTATGACATTTAAGAATCAGAAATGCCTCCTGATTAGTCTCTTCCAATAAAAGTACATTATAGAAATACCATGGAATATAGTTATAGCTTTGGAGAAGAAGGACCCTCAGAAATCTGAAAAAATGATGGAATGGAGACTCAAAAATATAATTGGAGGCCAGTTATATAAAAGTAGTACTTTATAGTTTGCACCATGATACTATGATCACCAAGATGGTTCTTCCAGAGCGAGGGTTATCCATTGCACAGTTTAGTTTTTCAAGTGAAATGTGTAGTTACTGTGCATTAAAAGAATTTGTTTCTAACCTGGTGTGGTGACACATGCTTGTAATCCCAGCATTTGGGAGGCTAAGACTGGAGGATTGTAGTTTGCGGACAGCCTCAGCTACTTAGTGAGGCTCTTTGCAACTCAGTGAAAACCTGTTTCAAAATAAAGAATAAAAAATAGGGCAGGTGGTGTAGCTCGGAGGTCGAATGACTCTGGGTTCAGTCCCCAGACTAAAAAAAAAAAAAAAAAAGAATTTGTTTTTAAGGTAACAGGTACTCAAAAGAGACTTCATCTCTAGATATAACATAAGGGCTAAACAACAAGCTTTAATACCTTTTAGTATAATAACATTTGACTATATTCTCATGGGTTGGTAAATATATAAGTAAATTTTAATTTGAAAATAAAAACGACTTCCCTTATGAAGTATATTTTAATTGCCAGTTTGGCTCCAGACACCTCAATCATACCACAACTCTTTACAGTGTTAGCCTTGGATCAATCTAAATAAAAATACAAGCCAGAACATGATGTGCAGATGAGTCACACACGAAATACACTGCATTGTGTGATCACTCTTCCTCTGTAGTCCAACATTCCTGGATTTACATCTGGCATTGAGATTTGTCAAGAGATAAGGGCTTGGGCAAATCACTTATCTCTACACTTCAGCTCCTTATCTGTGGATAGTATTTTTACCAATCTTATAGTGTTTTCAAAAGGATCAAGTATGATAATGTAAAGCCCTACAACATATAAATAAGACATGTTAAATAAATATTAGCCACAATTATGTTCCAACAGGGATTCAAATTATCAAACTTCTAAAGTATTGGTCAATCAAAATGTTTTTCATGGTACAGTTCAGGTTGCTTAAAATGTATATTTTATTTTAGTCTTTTTTTCTATTTCTTTTATAGTGGTACTCTCTTTTTTGCTTTTTTTCATTTCTGTTTTCCTTCTCTCTTCCCTGTCCTTTCCCCCTCCCTTCCCTTCCTTACTTTCTTCCTTTTTTATTATGGAAAGTAATATCAGCAAATTTTTCAAACACAGAATAAGAGGTCAATACACAGGTACAGGAAATGTATAGAACCCCTTTTAGTCAAGATGAGAAAAAAAGGTTTTCCATGCTACATAATAGTCAAACTGACCAAAATAGAAGCCAAGGAGAGAATCATAAAGGCAACAAAAACAAAAGACCAAGTAACATCCAGAGGCAAACCAATTAGAATCACTCCAGACTTCCCCTTTTCCAAGTCATGAAAGCCAGAAGGGACTGGAATAACATATTCTAAACTCTGAAAGAAAACTACTTGCAGCCCCAAATTTCCTACCCACAAAAACTACTTCTCACATTGGATAGAAAATAAAACTCTTCCATGGCAAACAGAAGCTGAAAGAATTTATATCTTCCAAACCAGCATGAGAGAAAATACTCAGAGATTAACTGCAAAGAAGAAATATGTAATACACACCAAAACCAGAGAAACAATAATTTCCATAAAACATACAACTAAGCAAAGATGAATAAATACTACCTCAAACAGAAGTTAAAGCTTAGAATGTTAGGAATTAAGAATCATCTCTCAATAATCACACTGAATATAAATAGCCTCAACTCCCCAATTAAAAAAAAAACATAAGATGGTAAAATGGATTTAAAACCAGAATCCATATATTTGCTGCCTGTAAAAAAACACACCATTGAAGATAGTAACAAACTAAAGGTAAAGAGCTGGAGCAAGGTAATCCATGCCAACAGAACTCAAAGACAAGCAGGAATAGCAACTGTGATATCAGATAAGTTAGACTTCAAGCCCAAGCTTATTAGAAGAGACAAAGCAGGTCATTTTTACTGGTAAAACGAACAATTCAGCAAGAGGAAATAACGATAGTCAACATTTATGCCCCAAACATAGGTGCAGCTACTTTCACAAAACAAATTCTTTGTGACATTAAGTCACACATAAGTCCCAATATAATAACACTGGGAGTCTTTAGCACCCCTATCACACTTTTAGACTGATCTTCTAGACAAAAGGTTAATAAAGATGCCTCAGACCTAAAGAACACCATCAACCAAATTGATCTATTAGATACATATAGAATATTCCACCCAATTACAGCAGAGTTCACATTTTTTCTCACCTGCTCATGGAACATTCTCTAAAATACATCACATTCTGGGCCACAAGGTGAGCACTAGCAAATTAAAAAAAAATGTGATATATTTCCCTGTGTTTTTTTCAGGCCATAATGGAATGAAATTAGAAATCAACTATAAGAAGACCCAGAGAAACCACATAAACATGTGGAGACTGAACACCACACTGCTGAATAAAGAATGGGTCATAGAAGAAGTAAGGGGTGAAATCAAGAAATTCCTAGAACAAACAAAAATCAAGATCCAACATATCAAAACCACTGGGACTAGTTGAAGGCAGTATAAATAAATTCATAGCACTTGAGTGCTCACATAAGAAAAATAGAAAATCATCAAATAAATAACCTAATGACACATCTCAAATCCCTTGAAAAATAGGAACAGTCTAACTCCAAAACCAGTAGAAGGCAGGAAATTATTAAAATCAGGGTAGAAATCAATGAAGTTGAGAATAAAAAAATACAGAAAATCAATTAACAATATAGATAAGCCACTAGCTAACTTAACACAGAGAGAGAGAGAGAGAGAGAGAGAGAGAGAGAGAGAATGAATCAAACGAAATTACAAAATATGAGATGAAAAAGGAGATATTACTACTGAAAGTGTAGAAATCTAGAGGATTATGATACTACTTTGAAAAACTATACTTCAACAAAATGAAAAATCTAGAAGAAATCGACAACTTTCTAGATAAATACAACCTTCATAAGCTGACTCAAGAAGATAAAGAAAATTTAAACCTACCAATAGCAAACAAAGAGATTGAATCAGCAGTAAAGAGCCTACCATCAAAGAAAGGCCCAGGACCAGATGGTTTCCCAAGTGAATTTTATAAAAACTTTATAGAATAGCTCACCCCAATATGCCTCACTCTACTTCAGGAAACAGAAAGAAATGGGACTCTCTCATATACATTATATGAAGACAACATCACATTAATACCAAAACCAAATAAAGACAGCTCAAGGAAAGATAACTATAGGCTTGTATTGTTGATGAACTTGGATGCAAAACTAGTAACAAAATACTAGCAACATGCATTCAAAATCACATCAAGAAAACCATACATGATGACTAAGTAGTGTTTACCCAGGAATACAAAGTTGGTTCAACATATGAAAATCAATCCATGTAACTCATCATATAAACAGAATCAAAGACAAATATCATATGATCATTTCAATAGATGATGAAAAGGCATTTGACAAAATCCAACATCTATTTATGATAAAATCACTGCAGAGAATCAGGACAGAAGGAGCATATCTAAACATCATAATGGCAGTCTACAATAGGCCCACTGCCAATATCATATAAAATGGGGAAAAACTGCAAGAATTTTCCCTAAAAACAGGAACAAGACAAAGATGCCCAATAGCACCACTTCTTTTTGATATACTTAAGATTCTAGCCAGAGAAATAAGGTAAGAAAAGGAAATCAAAGGAGTACAAATAGGAAAGAAGAACTAAAACTTTCACTATTTGAAGATTACATGATACTCTATATAGAAGACCTAATAAACTCAATCAAAAGGCTTTTAGAACTGATCAATAAATTCAGCAAAGTGTCTGGATACAAAATCAATCTTAAAAAATCAGAAGCTTTTCTGTATACCAACCATAAATTTACTGAAAAAAAATCCAGTAAACACTTCTACTCAGGATATCCCACAAAAAAATAAAATACCTAGGAATAAATTTAACCAAGGAGGTAAAAGACCTGTACAGAAAAATTACAAAAGATTGAAAAAAAATTGAAGTAGACTTTAGAAGATGTAAAGATCTCCCATGTTTATGAATAGACAGAATACATATCATTAAAATGGCCATACTTCCAAAGTGTTCTACATGTTCAATTCAATACCCATTAAATTACCAATGTCATTACTGACAGACATAAAAAAATCAATCCTTAAGTTCATTTGGAACAACAAAATCTCAGAATAGCTAAAGTAGTTCTCAGCAGCAAAAACCATGCAGGAGGCATCACAATACCTGACTAAACTATACTACAAAGCCATAGTAATAAAAGCAGAATGGTACTGGCACAAAAAAAGATACATAGGTCAATGGAGCAGAAGACCCAAACAAATTTTCTCACAACCAATTAATTTATGACAAAGGTGCCAAAAAATTACACCAAAAAAAGATAGCCTGCTGAACAAACGGTGTTGCCAAAACTGGTTAACCATATGCAGAAAAATGGAAATGAACCCGTATTTTTCACCCTGCACAAGAGTCAATTCAAGATGGATCAAAGACTTGTAAATTAGATCAGAGACCTTGAGGCTCTTTGAAGAGGGCATAGGTCCAACACTGTAACACATTGGCACAGGTAAAAACTTTCTCAACAAGACCCCAGATGCACAAGGAACTTAAAAGGCAGATAAATACATGGGATTACATGAAACTGAAGAGCTTCTGTACATCAAAGGAAACTATCAAGAACCTCAATAGAGAGCCAAGATAATTTTTGCTTGCTAGGTGGCAAGAAAATTTTTGCCACCTACTCCTCCAATAGAGGACTAATATTTAAATTATACAGATGACTCAAGAAACTCAGTACTAAGAAAACAAATAACTCAATCATAAAATGGGCAATGGAACCAAATAGACTCTTCACAAAGGAAGAAATTCAAACGGCCAACAAATACATGAAAAAAATGCTCAACATCATTAGCAATTGGAGGGATGCAAATAAAAACTACCCTGATATTTCACCTAACTCCAACTAGAATGGCAGTCATTAAAAACACAAACAGCAACAAATGCTGGTGAGGATGTAGAGAAGTGAAAATCTGATACATTGTTGTGGAATTGCAAATTAGTGTAAGCACTTTGGAAAAAAGTATGGAGGATCCTCAGAGGAATGGGAACGAACTTACCATATGATCCAGCAGTATCACTTCTGGGTATCTACCCAAAAGAAAGGAAACCAAACTACTAGACTAATGCATGTTTATCTATGTTCATAGCTACATAATTCACAATTGACAAACTATGGAACCAGCTAAGATGCCCATCAACTGCTGAATGAATTACAAAACTATGGGATCTGTACACAATGGAATTTTACTCAGCCATAAAGAAGAATACAAGTCACTTAAAGGGAAATGGATGGAACTGGGGAACATTATGCTGTTATATTAGTGACAAAAGTAAGAAATCAGATGTTCTCCATAATATGCTGAAGGTATGAAGGAAATGGGTTATTGGAGGAACTCTAGACAGAGAAGAAGATACTATAGATGAGCAAATAAGGCGACCTAACTGAGGAGGATGGAAGGGGAAGAGGGAAATTTTCTAATGTGCCTAATGTACCTCACAAACATATCAAAGTCAATCACTAAGCCAAACAAGAGAAGGAGGAGGAGGGAGGGAAAGGGGTGAGAATTGAGTAAGCGCTAAATGAGTGATGTGTGCATGTACGCCTCCACCATCTTGTACTCCATTAAGATGTATGACTACAATGCACCAATAAAAAATTTTTAAAAATAAGTAAAAATAATTATAATGGGTTTAGGTAAATTTCTAACCATATATGTTCCATAAAGAACTAACATATTTACTGTTGTTAGTGTATAAAAGATCTTAGCTTTCTGATCTTAATCCACTGAAAGACAACACTGATTACATATAACTTTATTGTACTTAAAAATACCAACTGGTAAGCTGGGTGTGGTAGTGGACACAGTACTTGGTAAGCTGAGACAGGAGGATTTCAAGTTTAAGGAAAAGCCGCAGTAGTTAGTGAGACTATCACCAACCTAGTGAGACCCTGGTTAAAAATATAAATAAAATAGGGTTGGGGGTGTGGCTCGGAGGTGGAATGCCCCTGAATTCTATATGTAGTACCACAAAAAACAAACTAAACGAAAAAAAAAAACCAAGGTGAACATTTGTGACCTCTAAAGTTTATATTATTGATAAGACAAGGCAATTTTACTATGTATTTGTGTTTTCCTGAGATCTAATAATTTAAAATCTCACTTCAGCTTTTAATTGCTATTTTAGTTCTATTTCTACGTAACATACGTTTTAAAAATTTTTGCAAATTAGTACTTCATGTACAATTAAGGATATGATAGGTGTATCTGTAATTTATGCCAAAGATTGTGATAAAAATTAGAAGGTAAAATTTAAAAGAACAGTTATAAGCATCATAAAGTAATAAATTATTAATATTTTAAAAATTGAAATAATTCTATAATAAAGTATGTAGTAATTTAAAAATTTAAACTGACCTATCAAAATGTTAAGATAGTATAATTTTAATATCTTAAGGCATTTAACTGTTTTTTAATTTAATACATATTTATTGAGTGGAATTATTTGTCAGGGAGTGCTCATTGTAAGAAACTAACAATGAATAAGATATTCTCAGTGATCAAGGTGATTATAATTTAGGGTATAAGCATCTGAAGAACAAAGAGTTTGTCAGAAGAAGATTGAGGAAAGACATTACAGGTACCTGGCATGGCATTTACAAAGGTTTGAATAAATATGAGATATGATTATGGAAACTGTAAGTAAATGCTTGAGGAGAGAAACCATGTTTAGTTGTTTACTATACATCCTTAGCATATAACATGCTAGCTATTCAATAAATATTTCCTGAATTGTTTGGTAAAATTAGCTAGCAAATACCATTGAAAACATCTTAGGAATGGCTTTATAAGGCATATTAATGGCTTGAGATGTTTTCTTAAATATATTCTATGTAACACTAATTCTGAAAGTTAAAATTGTCAAATGAGAGACTAAGAGGAATTTCTGGGAAGATGGTAGCATTGGCGACCATGGCCAGAGCAACAATAGCTGGCAGTGGCCAAATAGGACAGGTATTCCTTTGAGAAACCCTGGACATCAGATTTTGGTTTAATATCTGATTGGGCCAATATATAGAGACATTTATAGCCATGACTTCCTTACTAAAATATAAGAAGGAAGAGATGGACCAAGTGGCAGCGGTGGCCAGTATTCGGGAGAGGTAGATAAAACCAATCCAACCCACCTTAAACTGTTGGAGAAATCTCTCCCCCCAAAATACAAAGACTGCTCCTGCCCCACATGCTCAGGAATTCTGGACAACATTCTATGTAAGAAAAATGCTTGGGAGGAGAGGCAGGATGGCGGCGGCAGCAATGGCCAGTATCAGGGAGAGGCAGCCATGACTTCCTCCCTAAAATATAAGAGAGAAGAGACGGACCAAGATAGCAGAGACGGCGGTGGCTAGTATTCAGGATAGCTAGATAAATCCAATCCAATCTGCCTTAAACTGTTGGAGACCCCCCCCCCCAAAAGCAAAAAAAACCTCCTGCTCCACATGCTCAGGAATTCAGGACAACATACTATGTAAGAAAAATGGTTGGGAGGAGGGCCAAGAAGGCAGCGGTGGCAGTGGCCAGTATCTGGGAGAGGCAGGTAGATTCATTCTACCCTGAACTTTTGAGGAAATCTCCCAGAAAGTAGACAAGTACTTTATTTGTATTGTTGCCAGAGCAATAATAGCTGGCGGTGGTCAAATAGGACAGGTATTCCTTTGAGAAACCCTGGACAACAGATTTTGATTTAATAGCTGAATGGGACAACACACAGAAACATTTCCAGTCATGACTTCTTATCTGAAATATAGGAGAGAGTGAAAAATGGTGGAATTAGAGGCAAGACTGCAGCGTGGCACTTGCCACTGCAAGAAAAGTGATTTTTGAAGGTATATTACGGAAAAGATCAGAAAGCAGACTGCTCCTGCCACCCATGCACAGGAATATTTTATAATAACTTACTCTAGGAGAGATTAAGAAGGCGGTGGTGGCAGCCAGTATTCAGGACAGGCAGACAGATCCAATCAAATCCACCTTGAATTTTTGAAGAAATCTCTCCAAAAATAGACCGTTCCTACCCCACATGCTCAGGAACTCTGAACAACATACTATGTAAGAAAAAGTTTTGTGGAGACAGACCAAAATGGCGGTAGTGGCAGTGGCCAGTATTCAGGAGAGGCAGACAGATCCAATCCAATCCACCTTGAATTTTTGAAAATATCTCCCCAAAAGTAGACTGCTCTTGCCACACATGTGCAGGAATTCTAGACAACATACTATGTAAGAAAAATGTCCGGGGCAAGTTGGAAGGAGCCCCGTCCATATTGCTGGGCTGATTGGCTTTGCCAGAGGTCCAGGGAGACTCAGCTCATGGCCACTGTGCTCTTCTGCGATGCGCTGGGGGTCAGAGTGTGCTTGGAGCAGTGGATACTGCATCCTGCTCTCCATGGTGAGGCTGTGAGCCTCCACTTTCAGTGGGGAGATAAAATTTATTGCAGCTAGGGAATTGGGCTCTCTACTTCTGCAAATGACACATGCTGTTTTTTCCTACTAAAAAAAAGCTATATATATATATATATATATATATATATATATATATATATATATATAATTTTCCCCTCCATATGTATATATGGAGGAAAATAGGAACCTCTGTAAATGTCATGCCCATAGTGACAGTAACCAGAGCCTGCCAGGCGACGAGGCCGGTCTGGAGCCAGTGAGGCCAGGGCCGGAGCCTGTTGTGCAGCAGGCCTGGAACTGGGGCCTGCTTCACAGCAAAGGGCCAGCGGGTTTCTTTAACTGTGTGGCCAGGGAACAATAGAAGCTGCTGCTGCCTCACCCAATTTCTCAGCAGATTTCAGACTCAAGTGACCTCTATTTAAAAAAAAAAATTGGTTGTGAGTGGATCATCCTGTCAAAGTTACTCACCTTCTGGCTTTCAGGTTTTCAGTAAGTGGGAATACGCGTGGAGAAATAGAAGCTCTAATACATTGTTGGTGGGATTGCAAGCTGGCACAACCACTTTGGAGAACAGTATAGAAGATACTCATAAGAAGGAAAATGAACTTACCATATGATCCAGCAATGCCACCTCTGGGTATCTATCAAAAAGAATAAAAACCAAAATACCAAACAAATCATGAACAACCATGTTCATGGCTGCACAGTTAATCATTGCCAAACTGTGGAATCAGCCAAGATGTCCTTCAATGGATGAGTGGATTTCAAAACTATGGGATGTGTACACAATGGAATTTTGCTCAGCCATAAGGGAGAATAAAATTATGGCATTTACAGTAAAATGTCACACACAAAAAAATAAGAAATCAGATGCTTTTCTTTCTTTTCTTTTTTTTTTTTTTTTTTTTTGCAGGTCTGCGGATGGTACCCAGGGGCATTTGACCTCTGAACTACATCCCCTGCCCTATTTTATTTATTCTTTATTTATTTTATTTATTCTCACTGAGTTGCAGAGGGCCTCACTTGTAGCTGAGGCTGTCTGCGAACAGTGATCCTCCATTCTCAGCCTCCCAAATGCTGGGATTACAAGCATGTGCCACCACCCCTGGCTTCAGATGCTTTTCTTAATGTGCAAAATATTAGGAAGAAATGGGTAACAGGAGGAACTCTAGATGAAGGGACCCTATAGAGGAGCAATGAAGGTGATATATCTGAGGGGATAAGAGGGAGGATAAGAAAAACTCTTTAAAGCACATGATGTACTTAAACATATCAAAGTCAATCAGGAAGCCAAGCATGGGTAGTTGGGAGGGGGAAAGAAGGGGTTAGAGATTGGGTAGGGGCTAATTGGGTGATGTGTGCATGTATATCTCCACAAGTTTTTTTTTCCCCATTGAGATGTATGACTACAATGCACCAATAAAAAATTTATTAAAAAATAAAATAAAAAGGAAAGGGTCCAGCCAGGCATGGTGGCACACACCTGTAATATTATTACTTGGGAGGCTGACCCAGGAGGATTGCAGGTTCACAGCCAGCTTCATAAACTAAGGCCTTGTTTTAACATAAAAACTAAAATAGGGCTGTGAGTATAGCTCAGAGTTAGAATAACCCTGGGTTCAATCTCCAGTACCACAAAAGAAAAAGAAAAGAAAAAGAAAATGTCTCAATAAAAAAAAAAAGACTAAGAAGCAATCATTGCATAGACATTTTCTTTATAGAAAGGCTTCTCCAACTTTAGTATTCTAATGTTGATTGTGATTCATGAGAAATTTTTTTCTCATCTACTATGAAATTATAACCATAATAACTATATCAACCTTGAACATTGATAAATGAACTTTTTAGGGGATAATATACATTTAACTATAACATTTGCCTTCCTCTTCCATAGCTGTTTATTTTGTTTTATTATTTTATTTGTGGTACTAGGGATTGAACCCAGGCGTATCCTCCTGTCTCAGCCTCCCAAGTACTGGGATTATAGGCTTGTGTCACCACGCCTGGCTTCGTAGCTATTTAAATATAATCAGTTGTTGTCTTAATCAGGCTTTTATAGCAAAAAGCCACAGTACAGGTAGCTTATAAACAACAGTAGTTTATCCCTCTACTGGAGGCCCACAGGAGATCAGGGTGCCAATATGATTGAGTTCTGGTGAAGGACCTATTCCAGATTTGCAGATTACTGTTTTCTCCTTATATCCTAACATGGCAAAAAGAAAGCCAGAGAGTTCTCCCATGTCTCTTTTATCAGAGCACTAATCCCATTCATGAAGGTTCCATTCTCATGATCAAATGACCTCCCAGCGACCTCAGTTCCTAATGCCATCCCAGTAAGGGTTAGGATTTCAACATATGAATTCAGGGGAGACACTTTCAGTCCATTGCATTTGTCATCACATTCCTAAACCTTTTCTTCTGCAGGTTAGATAAACTGATTTGTTGCAAGTATTCCTGATATAAAACATGTGTGGATCATTCACTCATGCAGCTCCTTCCTTTAAATACACTATAAACCATCAGTGTTTCTCCTAAAACCTGTGGTGCCTCAGTGAACCTTATTACATATCAAATTTCACACATTATTAATTTACTAAATGTCTTTTCCTATATTTTAACAAGCTCCTCCTTTAAACTCATCCTAAACCATTTATGACTTCCTTCTACCTAACACTTAAGCTGCCATTACTCTTGATTTATAGCCATTCTTCAATAAACTGTCATCACCTGAGATTTTCTGGAGTCTGCCTCTGGACTTTTTACATTGTCTTGTTTGACATTACTATAAAACCCTTGCTGTTGGAACTATTACTGTTCTCCACCTGCCCTTGTGCATGTGATGTTTCAGACTATTCCTAGTTACCAGCAGCCTCTATAAAAACTTTGACGTTGGATTACATAATCCTGGGTTTGCACTCAACAGCCCATTTCATGTACCCCTACATCTGATCTCAATTTTTGTTTGATTGTTTCCACAATACTCCACTTTGTACCAACCAGTATCTCGGATTCACATGGAAGAGGTTACACATGGTTATATGCCAATATCCTGATAACAGAAGCCACATCATAGTCTTTGTATTTCCAATTTTTAGCCCAATGCCTGGCACCTACAGACAGTGATCTTGAGTAAGTGAATGGATGGGTAGGTGAATATTTGAAAGAAATATCTCTGCTTCTGACCATCTAGCGTATAAAATGCTGCCATTGTTTTTGTGGTACTGGGGATGGAACCCAGGAGCATTTTACATCCGAGCTACACCTCCAGCCCTTTTTTTTATCCTGTATTTTGAAATAGGGTCTCACTGAGTTGCAAAGGGCCTCAGTAAGTAGTAGCTGAGGCTGTCTTTGAACTGAGATCCTCCTGTCTCAGTCTCCCAAATGCTGGAATTACAAGATGGGTCACCATGCCCAGCTAAATGCTGTCATTTTACATAAAGTTTTACTTGAAAAATAGTCCTTATTGTAAAACCACTGGAAAAGCCCGGGTGTGGTGGTGCATACTTGTAATCCTAGTACTTGGGAGGCTGAGACTGGAGGATTGTAGGTTCAAGGATAGCCTCAGCAATTTAGAGAGGCTCTCAGCAACCTAGTGAAACCCTGTTTCCAAATAAGAAATAAAATTGGTCTGGGATATAGCTCAGAAATAGAATGCTCCTGGGTTCAATTTCCCAGTACTACATAGAAAAATTTTTTTAAAAAATTATTTTTAAAACTAGCGCCTTTAGGATATGCTTTTATTAACTAAAAAATATTTTTCCCCTAAGACTTTGGAAGGAGAGGTATCAGCCAGGGGGTACTTAGGCATTTACTTCTATTTATTATTTTGGAAAAAAAAGCCACATGAAAGCATTGGGCTTAGTTTTACATTTAATTTTCACATTATCCTTGTGGGTTATATATAATTCTTATTTCTACAGATGAGAAAAAACTTCAATTGAGAGCGCTTTAGTGACTGAAGCTTATAAGTGGGGAAGGTGGGATCAAACCCAGGCTTTTAAACTCTGGTTCACATTATTTTTTTTTTTTTTTTTTTTTTTTTTTTTTTTTTTTTTTTTTTTTTTTTTTAGTATATGGATGTTTATTACTAATTGTTTATAATTATAGATACAGAAACAACTTAAATATGTATCAGGAGAAAAATAAACAAGAAATTGTGAAATAAATATATCTCAGTTAAATAATTAGAGGTTCATGAGTCAACATGTATAAAATTAAAAAAATACTGATAATGAAAGCAAATTATACCTCAATATATTACTTTTTTTTCATATTTATTTTTAATTGGTGCACTGTATTCATACATCATAGTGGGATACATACTTTTGTAGACATACATGCACACATTGCCCAGTCAGCCCCCACCCGATCCCCACCCCGTTCTCTCCCTATCCCCCCCTCCTATGCTTGGCTTAGTAGTTGACATCTAGTATTATAGCAATTTATCCAAAATTAAAAATGATAATCTCTCATAACAGTTTCATTTGTCTGATACCAAGCTTTTGATGACTTAAAGATAACATTTCAATATTTCTTTTTGCTTTCTTTCTTACCAGAGAATCTATTTTTTCTATTTTTTAGGTGAAACTATCATATATTTATATATTTATTTTTCAGAAAAAAAAATCTATCCTAATATGGAATATGGACTCTAAGTACCCACCTCGATCTTGAAAAAGAACAAAGCTAGAAGATATATATTTTCTGATTTCAAACCATATAAAGCTACAATAATTGAAACAGTGTAGTACTATTCTAAAGGCAGATATATAAACCATTGGAGTTAAATAAAAGCCTAGACCTAAATTCTTCCCTATATTGTCAAGTTATTTTTGACAAGGTTTCCACGAACATTTGGTGGTGGAAATAATAATCTTTTAACTAAATATTGTTGAAACATAATAATTACATGGAAAAGAATAAAATTGGACCCTGACCTAATCCCATATACAAGTATTAACTCAAAATAGATAAAAGACCTAAATATAAATCTTAAGACTATAAACTTTTAGGAGAAAATCTGGGTCATAAAACCTCACAACACTGAAATTGGCAGTGATTTCTTGGTTATGATTTCAATGGCACAGGCAACAGAAGAGTATACAAACTCCCTAAAAAATAAAAAACATATTGTATATCCAAAGACAATGTAACCAGAGTTAAGAGTTACTAATAGAATGGGATAAAATATTTCCAAATGCTATATCTGAAGGTATATTAATATTCCAACTAGAAATCCTAAAAATTAACAACAATAAAGGCAAACAATACCCTTTAGAGATAGGTAACAGACTAACATAAATAATGAATCTCCACAGATAACCAATCTTAGTTGTCTGTTGGATGGAAAATCTTGTTTCTCTGGTTCTGATGTGTGTTACCTATTTCTTCTTTGTAGTTAATCTCTTTGAGTATTTTCTCTAGTGCTGTTTTTGAAGACATAAATTCCTTCAGTTTCTGTTTGTCATGGAAGCTTCTTATTTCTCCATCTAATTTGATAGAGAGTTTTGCTGGGTAGGAAATTTTTGGCTGGAAGTTGTTTTCTTTCAGAATTGGGAATATGTTACTCCAAGCCCTTCTGGCTCTCATAACTTGGTTTGGGAAGTCTGGAGTGATTCTAATTGGTTTGCCTCTGAATGTCACTTGGCCCTTTGCTTTTGTTGCCTTTAAGATTCTCTGCTTGGCTTCCACATTGGTCATTTTGACAATTATGTGGCGTGGGGATCCTCTTCTCCGATCCTGTCTAAAGGGAGTTCTATACGTTTCCTGGACCTGCGTATCGACCTCTTGCTCTATGTCTGGAAAATTTTCTGCTATTACTTCCTTGAAGAGATTGTTGATCCCTTTAGTTTCACTTTCGGGAAGATGGCGACCGAGAAAAGTGGGGCTTAAGAGCCCCGCTAACAACAAATATCCATTACCACAAAATCAGCGCCTTTCAAAGCCAGAAAACAACATCACCAGAGAAACAAAAAAAAATCACCAGGCTCCAGAGAGAAAGCGGACTGAGAACAGAGCCACAGAGGAGATCCTCTCTCCCGAGGACGCGGCAGACGCGGCAGCAGCGCCATACTGCCGGCGAATTCACAGGACGGCCACAGCAAGCCGAGGGGAGCCGCTGCGGAACAGCCAGGTGGGATTTCTCGGCGCAGAGGACATCTAAAGCTCCCAGTGTCTGAGC
This sequence comes from Muscardinus avellanarius, assembly GCF_963383645.1. Lineage (NCBI taxonomy): Eukaryota > Metazoa > Chordata > Mammalia > Rodentia > Gliridae > Muscardinus > Muscardinus avellanarius. The sequence goes on from NC_137788.1 coordinate 59,889,952, forward strand.
TCAGCACACGCTGCAGGGATTCAGAGTGGAAATCAAAACCAAGAAAAAAAAAAAAAAAAAAAAAACGCCAGCCCAACAGCCGAGGGCGTAGCAGCGGCGCCATATTGCCACCGGCGGCAGCAGCGCCGAATTCACTACAGCTATATCTGCGTACTCAAGAACAGTGAGTCAAATTGCAGGCCACAGCGGAGAAATCCCAGTACTGTACTCACTGGGACTTGACCCAGTGGGAGAGGGGCGGTGGCAGTGATATCACACCATAGGAGAACGTGCAACCTGGCACCCCCCACGGTCTGAAGCAGCCTCTATCGACTCTCTGGGTCGGAGACTCTGTGATAAAACCCAGTAAAGGAGTAGTGGGGTCTGAGATACTACTGACTCGAGATTCAGAGCACCTTAAGTGAAGTCATAGTGACCCAAGGGAAGAACCCAGAGAAGGCACAAACTTCCGAAATCATGGGAAAGAGGAATAATACTGGAGCAATTAATGCTCACAACCCCACAACATCAGAACCCGATAAAACAGAAAATCAGAGATTTTTAGAAGATCAAATCAGGAAAATAACTGTAGAAATAATAGAGGTGCTTCGAAAAGAACTCAGAGAGAGCCAAAAAGAGATAAAGGATGCAATTAATGAAGTAAAGTCCTCAATTCAAAGCACAAACAACCGATTAGAACACATGGAGAACAGAATCTCGCTCTTAGAAGATGATCATTCCAAAAATGAACGCATAGTTTCCAATCTAGGAAAAAATATCCGACAGCAGGAATCTGATATTGAAGAAATATGGGCCCATTTTAAGAGAGCTAACCTAAGAATAATTGGAATAGAGGTGGTTCACATTATTTCCTCACACTCTGGCGCCTTGTCTCAGAAGCTTTAATGAACACTATGTCAAAGAGACTAATTATTTTCTTTTGTTTTTTTATGTTTTATTAACTTGAAAGACAGAAAATGAAAGGCTATAAATATTAGAGAATTTTCTGTATGGCAACATTGATTATTTCTTGAGAATTAGATTCTCTAATTATTTTCCTGGAGAGTGGCTTTTAATATAAATCATGTTTTTGGCTCCAATGGTAATATATCTTACTACTGCACTTGCCAGAGCGACTCAGGAACCATCTCTTCTCATTGTCACCACTTTGTAATGTAGAGAAGAGGCAAAGCTGACACACAAGGTGTGAGAGGATGCATTTTTATTGAAGTGCGACAGATGAGGGAGAGGAAAAGTGAGAAGTTATTGACTGAGTACCTGTGTTAAAGCACAATTGCCAAATCTAAACACGTAAAGTTCCACTGCAGAAGTGGTCCCAGAAAGTTTCTGCCTGGCTCACTTTGGGTCTCTAAAGTGATTGCTTCTGATTGAGTCTAATACTTAAAATTCTCATCCAGGTCTAAGAGGAAAGCAATAGTTGCCAATTTGGAATTCTTCAAATAGAGTGGACTTAGTAATAAAATTCCATTTATTATCTATTATTTATTGGGTGACCTCTGTTAGACATCTATTTTTTTCTTCTCAACAACCTTAGAAGGGAAGATTGCATTATGTTGGGGAGAACAGTTGAATCTCAGAGAGATTAATTGGCCCAGGGCTCCTCATGTGAATTTGGGATTTCAACAAAGATCTGACTGAATGCATACCTTTAATCGCCATTGTTCGAGGAACCGATGTTTCTTTGAACATGGAGTGCTACTTCTCTCAAGTTCTCTTCTTCAAGAACTCCAATGTTCATGTAATTGGCTAAATTAAAAGTTTCAGTAAAGAACAGAAAAAAATTAAAATTTTCTTCTATGAAATATCTGAGCTTTCTACACTATTATTCTAGGTCTTTTCGCAAACACTTATTACTATCATATGTTGGGGCTTAAACAAAGTATTTATTTTGTGAGGAAAGCAAAGGTACCTGAGGAAGTTTTCCTCTATATTTTCTCAGTATATTTTGCTGAGATAAATTTTTTTATGAGAGGGACAAATGATCTTCTTGAGATATCTCTTTATTTTCTGAAGTGTTCTTTTTTTCTGGGTGTTGTGCTCATTTTGTTCACTTTATTTTTGTATTTATTTTAATTTTTTCTTCTGTGATTCTCATGTAGTATTTCTTATTTGTGTCTGTGGCTTTTGAAAAATCAGATCAAGCTGGGCATGGTGGTGCACGCTTTTAATGCCTGTGCTTGGGAGGCTGCATAGGTTTGAAGCCAGCTTCAGCTACTTGGAGAGGCTCTCGGCAACTTTGTGAGATTCTGTTTTCAAATAAAATATAAAAATAGGTCTGGGAGTATAGCCTGGAGGTATAAAGCCTCTGGGTTCTACCCCCAGTATCACAAAAAAAAAAAAGGAAGGAAAAATCAGATCAATCAGGACAGAAATTTTAACGGTGAACGAGAAGACAAAGGGAGGCACAATAGGGGTAAAAATAAGGCATGTCTATGGGAAGATATATTAGTGAGCCTGGTCTCTCCATCAGAGATATGACTATCATTGGTGTGTTTATCAGATAAGGTGAGGGTGTCTGAGGAGTCAAGTTCATTTAAGGATGTTAAGATGGAACAATTTCTTGTAGATGTTATCCTCATCCTATGTGGAAAGAAAAAAAAAGAATTCTGCATTTTGATCTATTATCTATCGATCTATCTATCTTTTTCAGTCAATCATACTTGTATGCCAAGATTAATAGGCTAGAAGATAAAGATCATATGTCAGGAAAAACTCATATGTTAGTTTAATCATAATGCATTGGTGGTATTTATCAAGGATAAGACAGAAAAATACAGGCTCATATTGTATCAGGTATGCCTTGTTCTCTTGGTATGAGTGGAGAAAAAAAGTTTACAGATCTATTGAAAACACCAAGAATGAAGAAGAAAAATTTTAGAAAGCTTTACCACTAAGATACTTTGAATTTGAAAGCTATTTGATTTCAGGCAAAGGGAAAATCACAATCACAATCAGCTGATAAAACACTCAGAATTTGAGATGAGAATTAAAAGCTACTGTTTAAGCTTTAAAAAGAAAATATGAAACATTTGGAATGAAAATGCATCAGCTTAGAAAATAGTTTTTAATTAAGAGCATAAGCATGAGTTAATAACATCTTTTGAACTCCTAGACTCAGGTATGCCTGAAGCTTCTCAATTGTATGGATTGGTTTTACCTGTGAGAGTTCAAATTCATTTTTTGTAACTTGAAAAAATAGAAAACTCAGAAAAGATAAAGAAGAAAAACAAACTGGTGCTTTTGAAATCTGGCTGAACATGCATAAAAGGAATGGCGGGGGTGGGGAACACCACAAAGAAAATACATCTTACAGCAGAAAGAGGGATGGCAGAAAGGGTCATACATGCCACTAGGTAAAATACATAGCCCTGAATAACTCAAAAGCAGAAAAAAATATTTGGAAGAAGAGTACATGGTTGAATACATATTGATTCTTCCCTAGACCATGAAAGCCCTGGTTTAAGAAGTATGGATAGTAGCAATTTCAATTAAAACATCTTTTGATATAGCCAGGCGTGGTGGCGCACGCTTGTAATCCCAGCATTCAGGAGGCTGAGACCGGAGGATTGCGTTTTGTGGACAGCCTCAGCTACTTAGTGAGGCCCTCCGCATCTCAGTGATACCCGGTTTCAAAAAACAAAGAATAAAAAAAAAAAATAGGGCAGGGTTGTAGCTTGGAGGTTGAATGCCCCTGGGTTCCATCCCCAGACCTGAAAAAAAAAAAAAAAAAAAAAACCACCACCAACAACAACACAAAAACCCCAAAACATCTTTTGAGGAAAATCTATAACCAGGACAAATGTGGGAGCAAGGAATGAGCCTTGTGTAGCTTCAGGTGTTGTAAGCCAATAGAATTCAAGAGGAGGAGGTAGAGGAAGTCCCTGTACTAGTAGAAAAAGCCTAGATGGGATTATAGTCCATGAATATAGACTAAAGAGAAGATGTTCATGGTGCACGTGGTATGAGGCCACAGTTTTGCTGAAAGGACTTCTTGATATAAACACAGCTCTCCTCTCAGAAGAAAGAATAGCATCTCTGTGGAAAGAGGTCACGTTCTGTTGAAGATTGGGACATTAGGAATCAAAAGGGACCTGGAAATGGATCTCTAGAGGAGTTTCATGTGAAAAAAGGCTACTCAAAGGAAAAAGAGAGTCTCAGGAAAGATTTTAGAACTAGAGAGCTTGCCATACATTATTTTTAGCTTTACTGGATATCTTGAGTATTCCAGACGTTACTTTCCAAAAATAGAGAAAGTCAATGTACAGAGAAGCAGGGGGATGATTTTAAACTTTTTTAGAGGTAGCTGTGTGGATTTGACTTGACATGTCTATAGCTATCTTGAATTAAAATCACCATGCTTGCCCCAGAATAACACTAGCCATTTTTTTTTCCTGAAGCTTCTCAGTGAAATATAAATAGAAAAAAAAAAAAGTCATATATGGGACCTTGCAACTGAGTCCTGGCTCCAGGGTTGTTTCTGACTCTTGGATATTAGCGAAAGATTAACCCAGGTACAGTCTCGCTAGGATGAAGTCACTTTTGTCCTAATGTATATATTTATTCTTCTTTCTGACCAAAACTGCATGGGTTTAACTGGTTTTGCTGCAATCTAGGACCATGCTTCATCAGTAAGCCCCCAATAAATTGTAATCTGTACAATTATAGATCTGTCTGCTTTTATTTGATCTCCTAGCATTTTGAGGAAAATTCACATATAATAAGACTGGGTTATCCGAGAACAGTAATAGAACCTTTTCCAAGTAAAATTTTAGGCAAAAGTCTAATAAATCAACCAACAAATTATTTATTAATTAAACCAGAGGTAAGGGATCAGAATCTGCTTATTTAGAATTATACTCTATGGTCCTTTTTGAGATCACTGAAGCTTCCAAATCACTGGTCTACACTAAGAGAATTTGTGCAGCTCAGGTGAGTTACCCAGAGTAGGAAAATATTCACTGATCTGGGGCCATAGCCCTGGCTTTCAGTAATGCATTGAATTTTCCCAGTATGATGATCTGTATTTCCAAGAACTTTGCTAGAGTGACAGAAGCCTCACAAGGAGTTGGTGTGGATTTGGAGACTGAGATCCTATCACTTCATTCCTGTTTTTATTGTTGGCTGTGTCTAACAAGAAATGGCTTTGTAAGCCTGCAAAGAGCTATAAAAACATAACAGACCATTGCTTATGTTGATAAGGCATTTCTCCATGATGGTGCACATTGCCCTTTCCCTCAAACCAGTGTATCTGCCAACGCTTCACAGACACACATTTCATATTTCTCTTAGTCTCTCAAGCTTCAGTATGAGTACCATCCTTTCTGGGAAGCCTCCAAGGTCTCCTTCTGTCCCTCTTTTCTCAGATACAGCATTTTCTTTTCTTGCTATCATTCAATTATTTATTTATGTTTCCTACCATTAAATTATGAACTTTGTATTGAAAAGGGACTGAATTATTCATCTCAATATTTCTGTTACTTGACATAGAACCTATTTTATTGTAATTCTATAAATGAATGTTATATTTTAATGAAAATATAAGAATATACTTTTATTAATTAATACATGTCAGTGACAAAGGAGATGAGATGGAAGTTAAAACAAAGAGAAGGGAATAGATATTTGACAATTTATCCAGCTTTGAGAGTGATATTTGCTATGTGAATATGTGATAATTGCATAATCCTAACGAAAGTTGATAGTTTGTTCCTTTAGATCATTGATAATCACATTTGATGATCATGGATGATCCCTATACAAAGACACAGAAACTCAAAGTCCTAGCCAAGTAATGGGTTCTTAAATTTTTAGACTTTCAGAGTTGAAATAAACTGTTAAAATTGCATTCTTGGTAATTTGTAGCTGGTACATTCATTTTATGATGCTACTACTGAGATTTGTCATTTTCTGCTACTGATTATTCCATTCTATTGTGAGTCCTTGTAGGACAGCAGTGATCACTTTTCCTAATATAGTGCTCTTTAGTGTCTAGCCATGGCAGGAGGAATTGTTGATTGACAAAGTGTATTTGTTTACCCAGGACTTTATTTGTAATAGTACAGTTTATGATGGGCTAGACTTTTGATATTTAAAATGTATATTTATATGAAGATTTTCAGGTGTTCATGTGTATATGCACATGCTCTTTGTTGTCTTCTTCTTCTTCTTCTTCTTCTTCTTCTTCTTCTTCTTCTTCTTTTCTCTCTCTCTCTCTCTCTCTCTCTCTCTCTCTCTCTCTCTCTCACACACACACACACACACACACACACTACTATTACTACCACCACTCCTAGCTTTGTACATATGGGAAGGTCATATTCTCTTTTCTCTATATATAAGAATAAAATTAATCAAGGAATTCAATAGTCATACTGAAAGTAATAGAATATTCTGCAAGTAGAAGAGCTCTTCCTAGATGCCATAATTGTATAACTGTAATCTATAGAAAATAATTTGCCTAAATGATAATGGTGATGAAGCTGTGCTGCTAGCTTCGGTGGGTGAAGTTGTAGTCAGTGTGAAAACAGAGGAACTGTCTGGATAATAGAGCAGTGAGGGTGAATGCAGAGCTGACCTAACATTTAGTGAACTGAGGTGACTAACCTGTGTCCCCTATCTTCATGGATTCTTAGGATCTGAAGTCCTGGCAATGAATATGAAATCAAGTTAGTGGCTTTTTTGCTTAAAACATATTAACCTCTCCAACCATTGCTAGGTTTATGGAAGTAACACATACACATATACTTTTATAGAAAACCACACTTAGTTGGGCATGGTAGCACACACCTATAATCCCAGTACATGGAGGCTGAGACAGGAAAATCACAGGTGTGAGACCACAGCCTCACTAACTTTGTGAAACCCTCAGCAACCTAGAAAGACCATTTAAAAAAATAGGTCTGGAGGTCTACCTTGGAGGCAGAAGGCCTCTGGGTTCAATCCCCAGTATGTCTCCCCAAATAGCTCCCAAACCAGAAGCCAAATAAGCAAAACAGAACGAAGAAAAACTACACTTTAAATACACTGAAATGAGAAAAAAGTGCTCATTGTAAAAAGGATTAGAAGACAAGTAAATATTTACAAATTTGTAGTCATGGAAGATTTTTCTAGGTATATTCATTCAGGAAGAAGCAGGAAATAAAAGAAAAATACATCTACAATGGAAAAATTAAAAACATCTAAATGTTAAAATATAAAGCAAACACAATTGGAAAGTTTACTAAACAAATGTCATGGATAAATAAATAATATTTAGAAGTCATGATAAAAATGCTAACATAATAGTGAAACAGACAAATGATTGTTGCCAGAAGTCCTTCAAGTAGCAAGTTTTATTAGAAAAAAATAAATAGGAAAATTGGAAAGAGACTGTAGAGGATGCTAAGACACGAGGAGCACAGTTTTGAGGCCAGCCTCAGCAATTTAGCAAGACCCTCAACAACTTAATGAGAGCCTGTTTCAAAATAAAAAATGACAAGGGCTGAGTTTGTAGCTTGGAGCTAAAACACCCCTGAGTTCAATCCTCAGTACCAAGAAAAAAAAAAAAAAAAAACAGAGAGGAAAGAAGGAATGAAAGAAAGAAAAGATTGTATTGAGCTAAGAACATGGTTGATGTTTTAACAAATGAGGCAGAGGGATAGCTGGAAATGAGCAGTTCCTGTCTCTACTAAATTGCTTAAGGAATGGGCTCAGAGATGCTGGATCTGCACAGCCTGAAGGCACATGGGTCCCCATGTGGGGACTCACTCACGTAGGTCCGTGGGCATGGTATTTCTAAGGGATATGCAGCATTACAGCTCTGTATGACAGCATGGAAGGGGCCCCTTCTTCATGTTGTGTTATGACAGTTTAAAAGGGGTAAAGCACATGATGTACGTAAACAAATATATCAAAGTTAATCACTAAGTCAAGCATGGGAACGAGGGAGGGGGAGTGAATGGGATGGGGATTGGATAAAGGCTAATTGGATGATGTGTGCTTGGATATCCTTACAAGTCTAGTATGCCATTGAGATGTTTGGCTACAATGCACCAATAAAAATATACTAAATAAAAAATATAAATAAATAAATAAATAAAAGGGGTATGTTAATGGAGTTAATAATAACCAGAAGGAGGTGCTAGACTTTTGGGGAAAATATCTGAAAAGAATTTTGGAAGAGCTTTGTATAAAACAAAAGAATATATCATAAAATTTTCTTGTATTGCAGAGAAAAGAAATTGGTATAAGTCTGTGATCAGCAACTTCTTGGATATTTCAGCCATTATAGCGCTCAGCAATTGTGGTACTAAGTCAAATATCCACAATATTTGTCTTTGTGTGGACTTGCTTATTCAGCTCGACTTCATCCTTTCCATTTTTCCTAATGGAAAGAGTTCACACAAATTAGATTATACAACAGATACTACTAACTCTGTCTCTATTATCCTGTGTGTGTGTGTGTTGTGTGTGTGTGTGTGTATATATATATATATATATATATATATATATATATATATATATATATATATATGGTACTGGGATTCCTGGAAGCCCTTCTACCTCAGGGCTACACTCCCAGACCTATTTTTACACTTTTTTTTTATTTGGAAACAGGGAATCTTAAGCCAGCTTGGCTGGCTTCGAACCTGCGAGGTCCTCCTGTCTCTGCCTCCCAAGCGCAGGGATTACAAGCGTGTGCCACTACGCCTGGCAAGTGGTGTATAATATTAAGGATTTCTGGGTAGATTAGTTTATGGTATGCTTCGATGAAGAGTTCTAAGAACATGTGTACTTTTTCTTTGTCTCAGAATATCTTTATTCTTCCGTTTTGTGTGGATCTCAGAGGCTCCTAATGAAATGATCTGAATCATCAACTTTGCCACTTGTGAACTCTGGGGAAGAAGATGACCATTGTGCTCCTACTACCTGTCAATAAAAATAAAATAAAATAAATCTCAAGGAGAATCTCTGATTGGTGTTGGTTGGAGCAAAGGCTCACCCTCTCAGATAATCATGGTAGCTAGGAGGATGAGATCTCATATAGAGTTAAGACCAAGTCAAGTATACATTCTTGCAATTAGATACTCAAAGGCAGCTTGAGTGTCCATCCCATCAGACCAATGTGGAGATGCAGTTGTTCTTTCTTAGAAAGGAAGATACAGGATAGGAAAACAGGGCAGATGACCTTTACAGATGTGTAGAAGAATATTGATGACATATGGACTTACAAATGTACATTATAACTGGTAATCGAAGAGATAAAAGAAAAAAGAATATTTTTCACTTGCCAAATTGAAAAATAATAATAAAGGAATGATAATGTGAAATGAAAGGAAATAGGAATTCTCATCTGCTTTATAGGACTTTTTATTAAGAAACGAATCAGGCTATTAAACACTTAATATAATGAGAAAGTTTTAATTATATGAAAGAAAATAGGACATTTCAAGGCCCCATTTAATTAGTTATGAAAATAGTACATATATTTACATATGAGGTATATATATATTTACAGTATTGATACAATTTTGTCTCTTCATGGTGGGATTATGAGTGGTTTTAATTTTCTTTATGCTTTTATATATGTACCCCAATTGTATTCAGTAAGTCTTCATAATTGTATAAATTTAAAAATTTTCAAGTATAATTAAAAATATAGGGAACAATCCAGCAAAAAGATGTGATGATAGTAAATTTTTATGCCCCAAATGTGGGTGTACCCACATTTGTAAAAAAAAAAAAAACAAAAAAAAACAACAACAAAAAAAAAAAACAAGCTGGGCATGGTGGCTCACGCTTGTAATCCCTGTACTTGGGAGGTGGACACAGGAGGATCGCGCAGGTTTGTAGCCAGCCTTGCTGGCTTAGGAGACCCTGTTTCCAAATGAAAATATAAAAAATTGGTCTGTGAGTATAGCCCAGAGGTAGAAGGGTTTCCAGGAACCCCAGTACCACCATATATATATATATATATATATATATATATATATATATATACACACACATACATACATATGTATATGTATGTATATATGTATACACTGAGAATAATATATATTCCTAAATATACAACCCAAATTAGCAGTTATTATAATTGCTTGTAGTATTTTTTTTTTTTTTTTTGCGGTACTGGGGATGGGACCCAGGGGCACTCTAACTCTGAGCTACACCCCTGGTCCTATTCTTTTTTAGTGTTTATATTTTTTGAAACGGTCTCACTGAGTTGTGAGGGGCCTCACTAAGTAGTCGAGGTTGTCTTCGAACTGCGATCTTCCAGTCTCTGCTTCCCGAATGCTGGGATTATAAGTATACACCACCATGCCTGGCTTACTTGTGGTATTTTTAATTTAAATAGTCCGTTTTATCCAATATCTTTAACATTATTCTTTTTTTTATTTCTCCACTGCTAACCACTGTGATTAATTTGACATATAAACTGCCAATCCATTTCTAATCATTTGTATATTTTTATCATATTTATTTTACAATTACAAAAATGGCATATTAATAAGGTGTGGGAACAAGCAAATCCTCCTAATTTTAGTGGCGTCCAAACAAAAGCTGTTCCCAGCACTGTTACTGCATCCTATCATTGGTACAGATGTCTTCTTCCCAATTTTTATGTTTCTTTGATCCTTTCAAAGAGGATGCAGGAAGGTGGGTGTGAACCATATAGGTCCAACTGATTACTCTATACCCTAAGCTGGTTATTTGAGCGCATTGCTTCTTAAAAAGAGTGAATTATTATCACATTCCCAGTTTTTCCAAATGGCACCAACAAACCTGAATGAATGTGCCGAGAGCAGAAAAGAAGCCCTTCAGTGGTCGTTAACAACGTCCTCCAAGTTAGTTTAGATCAGCTTTTGTTCAGGATTCCTTGCAGCTGCTTGCCTTGCTTGCACTTCAGCTTCTAATGTTCTCTCTTGTTCAGCCATGGTTTTTTTCTTTCTTTCTTTCTTTTTTTTTTTTTTTTTTTGATGGTACTGGGGGCGGAACCCAGAGACTTTCTACCTTTGAGCTATATACTCCCAGACCTATTTTATATTTTATTTGGAAACAAAGTCTCACTAGGTTGCTGAGAGCCTCACTAAGTAGCTGAGGCTGGCTTCCAACCTGTGCGATTCTCCCGTCTCAGCCTCCTAAGTGCTGGGATTACAAGCGGACACCCAGCTTCAGCTGTGTTTGATAAGCTCATCTGATCAGCTTTGGAAACCAGCTTCACACACCGTGTTCCATGCATAGCCTGCGGCCTCATTCCATTTGAGAAGAGTCCCAGCACATGCCCAGTTAGTTACTCGTCTGTTGAAAGCAATAGCTAGAAGGCATGCCCCTCTTCCTTTAGGCCACATGTGCAAGATGGACTGGGCAGGCCTGCTTTCCACATAGTCTCCCAGTCAAGGGAGGAGGGGAGGCGGCAAGACTGAATTCTGAGCTTGATTTCAGTCTTTAATCATATATTGCTATTTAAAATTGCATGTGCAACACCCTATAATTTAACAAGGATCTCATTTTATCTGGGGAAATAACAGGCACACAGGGAACATGATGGTTCTCTGTATGGAGAAATGGGTGAGTTCTTACTTCTCTTTTTATATAATAAAATTTGAATAACTTCCATGCTCCTAAGTCACTCAGTTCAGTGTGGCTGAAGAAGGGAGAGCTATGCCCAGGCTTGAATGGGACTTGCCCACTTTACAGAGTGGTTCACTTTTGGCTCAAGTCATTCCACCCATCATTCCAGAGCATGGCAAGGTCCTACAGGGCTGCCGTCGCTGGAGTCTTCAGCATCCTACCCTCTGCCGCAGTTCATCTTTAGCATTGTGGTTCTAAGTTCTGCCAGATTCGGAGTAGATTTATTTATTTATTTCAGATCTGTATCATGCACATGAAGTTTCTGTTTAGCTGGCTACTATGCCTCTCTCTTCACACCCTACTCCCCATTTTCTTATCCTATTTATTGCCAACCAAGACTACTTTTCCTTTTAAGAAGTATCTATTCAGTTCAATTTTTAATTTTTTTTGTTTATTTTAGTGTGAAGTTTTTTGAGTTTTATATATATTCTAAAGTCAGAATACTATAATATATATATATGTATATATATATATATTTGGCTACTGTGAACTATATGGCTATATCTATATCTATATCTATATCTATCTATCCATCCATCCATCCATCATCTATCTATCTATCTATCTATCTATCTATCTATCTAAATTTGGAAACAGGGTCTCTTAAGCCAGAGCAGCTGGCTTCGAACCAGCGCGATCCTCCTGTCTCCGCCTCCCAAGCGTGGGGATTACAAGCGTGCGCCACTACTCCCTGCAAAAGATATATTTTATGACGGGCTGTTTCCCACTCTAGTCCAACAAGTAAAATAATAATTTTTCTGACTTTTCGTAAAGGGAGATGGAATGTTGCATTGGAACACTTTGTGACTATGATTCAAACAACAAGTAGTCTTCAAAATCCTTGTGAGGATATTTTCTAAACATTATTTTATAGCATTAAGCATTTCGGTCTTAGGTTGGATAGCTTCTTCTCTCCAATTTAAGGGGGAGAATAAGCTAGTGAGATGGCTCTCTCTGCTGTGAGAAGTGACTACAATAGTGTTTCAGTTTCCAGAATGCCAGAAAAGGCATGGCATAGGCCTCCAGCTAGGCCACCAATGACAGTGCTGTTGTTTCTAATTAGTGACCTTTGTGTCTTCTTCCTAAAACATGTGTGACTCTTGTGCACTTTTCTGTTTTCATATTCTTTGAGTGTGAAGCATTGCAGGTACAGGCAGTGTTATTTTGACTGTGGCACAAGCTCTAGATAAATTAGCACACAGTATCACAATGTGTGCAAATAATTTAAGAGTGGTAGGAACAAAATGAATGCATTCTTCAGTATCCAAGCTTAGCTGTTGCCTCGCCCAAATCAGAAGACTTAATCAAAATACAATAGACTTTTGTGCATTTTACACATGAAGATATGTCTGAGCTAAGAGAAGTAAGTGCAAAAGAACCTCCAATTTTAATTTTAGGGCATGGTTATCTCAAGAAAATAGATCCAGGATGTAGTGTACATTGTTTTTTATTTGCTGATCATGTGGGTTGCATGGAGACATAAAGGCTGGAGGAACACAAGGTGAAATATCAGTTTACCATATTGAGACTTTGGTTAGAGAAGGTTTGTTGTGAGGTTCTTTTAGTCAATGGCTTCTCTCACTTGCAAATCTTACTGATTAGTTAGATCTAAAAGAAATAAATCATTGGGATTATATAACACAAAATTTCCTTTAAAAGTATGTATTCAGAGCCAGGAGTGGTGGTGCATGCTTGTAATCCCAGCATTTGGGAGGCTGAAACTGAAGGATCGTGGTTCACGGACAGCCTCACTACTTAGTGAGGCACTCTGCAGCTTAGTGAGACCCTGTTTCAAAACAAAGAATAAAAAATAGGGCAGGGGGTGTAGTTCAGAGGTTGAATGCCCCTGGGTTCCATCCACAGACCTGCAAAAACAAAAACAAAAACAAAAACAAAAAAACAGTGTAGTTGTGCTTGACAGATTTAATTATTTCAAATTCAGACTTTGACTCCATTGTTTCAAAACCTGATTATACCCCTGGGTGAATCAGTAGGCCCTACATTGTAATATCTAATATCAATCAATTTGTGCACACCAAGTGAGCACTTCTTTACCAGTAAAGGTATGATTATTAAGTATATATTTTTGGGGAGAATTTTATGAAATTTCAACTTATAAGGTCACTTAAAAATTGAACTCTCTCTGCCTTCTAGATATAATTTTCATTATCATATGTATACCATATTCTGAAGTCAGAAGTAGGTAATTTTGATTTGAAGAAAAAGAGATATGTTTTTTGATTTAATTTTTTAAATCTATAAAGAAATAAAAAGTACTTCTCAAAACAATGGTTAAGAATTTAGCCTGATCCTGAGTTAGAGTCTCAGCCTTGTAATGTGCCAGCTGTTTGACTTGGGGTAAGTAACTTAACTTATTTAGGGCTCAAGTTCTTAATTTACCAAATGGGAGTACGAACATTATCTACCCCAGAGAGTAGAGGTAAGCATGAGAGCAGATAAATTACATAATGTGTGAGGCACCAGGGATCAGGGATATTAAAGCCTTGGGTACCCCGAAAAATGTGGGTGTAGGGATTGAGATTGTCAGAATTTGTGGATAAAAGTGACGAAAAGGATGTTTTACTAAAAATTTCTTTAGTTCTTGAAAACTGGTTTAAGTATTCCACAGCGTTCCCCAATGTGTCTCTGAGGCGCAATGTGTCTATAGAACTGAATGCGGCACAGATCTTCCATGTCTCTTCTGTACCAGACTTCAGCTAAGTGAACACATTGGCTCCACCCCATCTCTCCCACTGGGGGAATACAAAAGTAAGCACTAAGTTCATGTCACTTTAACATCAAGCTATTTCTAAGAATCTGAAAGGAATCATTAGGCTTCTCCTCATCTCTCTTCTCTGGTCATTCTCCACTTGCTTCCTGGTTTCTGTCTTCTTCCTTTTCATCTCAGCAATTTTGGATCACAGAAGATTCTAAGTAAATTTTAGATCTTGCCCTTTTATGTTGGGATCAAGGAAATAAAGAATTCCATTTTGAGTAATATTAAAGAAGTATAGGTTACCTAATATCTTGCTTTGAAAATATTAATTCTTTTATTTTTTCAGTTATTATTCAAGTGTAAAAGGTAATATTTTAGCTTGACCACATATTTCCCCCCTCATAAAAGTTTTTAACTGGCTCTTCTGGATCATGAGACACAAACTGATTTTAATCACACAAGAATGATGACTCCAGGTTTAAAGTTCTGAATAGGTTTCCATATTATGTATTTCTTAAATGATTATGGAATGGATTACATTGTTTGATTTTTTTCTAAACTGACATTGCAAGATGAAACAATTAGCTGAAATGTTTTCTTTTGGTAACAGAAGAAGGAAAGTAATGGATAGTAATTAATTATGGTGATGAGACACCATTTAAGACTACTTTAATTGAGGTGTTCTAATTTCTAATCTCAGTTTGAAAATGTAAAAAAGATGAAACATTTAGTACTTATTTTTTTGTTGTCGGGCCATATGTTTGTTAGCTACTGCTGTGGCTTAAAGTAGCACATTTATTACCTTACAGTGTGAAGGTCAGAAGTCCTAAAATGGGTTCACAGGGCTGTGTTTCTTCTACAGGCTCTACTTGAGATTCATATCTTTGCCTTTTCTGGCTTCTAGCCGCTGCTTGCATTTCTGTCTCCTGCCCTCTTTTTTTTTTTTTTTTTCATTTCTAGAGATTGGACCCAGGGGCATTCTCCCTCTAAGCTGCACTTCCAGTCCTATTTTATATTTTTATTCTTTATTTTGAAACTGAGTTGCAAAGGGCCTCACTAAGTGCTGAGGTTGGCTACAAACCTGCAATCCTCCTGTCTCAGCCTCTCGAGTACTTGGATTACAAGTGTGTGCCAACACACTCAGCTTCTCCTGCCCTTCTTCCTCTATCTTCAGAGGCAGCACCATAGCATTGCTTTTCTTCTCTGATCTCTGAATCTGTTGTCTTCTCTTTTTCTCTTTTGCCTTTCTCTTTCCTTTTCCTTACATTGTGCCCAGCTGGACAATCCAGACTAATCTCTCCATCTCAGGATCCTTAACTTCCTCACACTGACCAATCCTTTATTACCATGTTAGGCAATACATTCACAGGCTTGGGTATTAGGACACAGACATCTTTGATGGGCTATTAATCAGCCTACCATGACTGAGCTCTTTGTGGTGAAGGGAGAAAAAAGATAATATAAGCTTCCAGAAATCAAGGCCATAAAAAGCAATCAAAGATTGAAGAATAGACATGATGAGAACCAATAGATGAAAAACAGCAATAAATAACATGTCATGGAACAACAGGAAATGCTTCAGGCATATAACAAGGATGGCTACCCAAAAACATTTTTTGTAGCATGCCAACAGCATACAAAGTGGATAGAAAACAGGTAATAGAGTGAGAGATGGATGAGGTCAAGAAAGACCTGTCAGGAAGGTGACGACTTAGAGAGTGAATAGCCATTACTGTGAGAAGAACAGAGCGGCACTGTTTTAGTCCCAATTTTCACTGGTGATCAGATAGTTGACCTCAATGAGACAAAGAGTATTCAGGTATCATTGTGAGAAATATAGCAATGAGATTCATTTATTTTCTTAAGCAAATATTCTTTCTGTTTTCTGAATTAGGTATATTAAAAATAAAATGTCTGATATGGGTATAAAACTTTTTTGGAAAGTAATTTATATCTATAAAGTCTATCTAAACATACTTAAAAGCTACAACTTTTCCATTGGTAATAAACCAGAAAGATGAATTTCTCACTCTTATCTCCCTTTTTCCCATTCTTTCCCACCATGTATAAAACAGTGCACTTTGTATAATACCTCTGCTAGATTTAGTTCAGGTCTTTGTTCCTGAATATTCTGTTAGCCTAATCGGTCTCAAGACTTTTATTTTACCATCTCTCATCCACTTAATATTATATGGTCATATTAGCTGATCCTATCACTTCATGCTTAAAAATCTTTAAATTATTGCCATAGAATTAATTTTATACCCTTTGACTTGCCATTCAAACCCCCTTAAAATTGTATGGCCTGGGATGAACAGTGATGCGGTGCAGCGGAAAGAGGTGAGAAGTTTGTAGACCTTGGCTCCTGCCCAACACTAACACTTACAGAATTGTGAACTTGGGCAAAGCAATTAACTTTCATGAGCTGTAGCTATTTCATCTTTAAATTGGAGATTATCTTAGTGCCTGGATTCAAAGGTTGTTAGGGAAATCATGTTTTTAAAACAATGGATATGAAAACACTATAAGCAGAAAGCAAAATTTTAGCATTATTTTTACTTGCTATAATTTATCCCATCCCATTTTTCTGCTGAATGTCCACATGCATGATCTGCTTTAAGGCATATAATATTCATCACGAATAACACATATTTTTCCCATTTTCCTTTGGGTATAAGTTTCCTATTGCTACTGAAACAAATAGCCAATAATCTAGTGGCTTAAAATAGCACGTGTTTGAATGGGTGTCTGTGGACTAAACTCAAAGTACATTCAGAGCTCCACTCCTTTTGCAGGCACTGAGGGGAATGTTTCTTTCTTTCTTTCTTTTTTCCAGTTTTCAGAGGTTATTCCCATACCAACACCTGTATCACTCTGACCTTTGCTTATATCCTTATATCCCAGTCTCTGACCCTCACATTCCTGTCTCCCTAATTATAAGGACTTGTAATTACAATCTCATGTAATTGAGATGATCTCCCCTTCTCAAACTCTTTAATCACATTTGCAGAGTCCCTTTCTCCCACTAAGATTACCTACTGGGTTGCCATACATTCTGGAGATGAAAATGTGGACACTTTGGGGAATCACTTTTCTGTCTACCACACTTTGCTTAGTTTCTTTCCAACTTGAGTTGTTACTCCTGCCACGAGCACATGTACATGGTCTATTTGCATGTCTTCTTTGCCATAAAAATTTTCCTAGTTGCTACCAACTGGAAATAATCTCTCAGTAAACTTGTGATGAGAGAAACATTTTTAATATGTCCATATGTTTCTTTTACCAGTATTCAACTAAGTATTTTAATATACATTGATAAATTTTATACTAGTTATATATTTTTTATAATCTTATTGTTGTATTTTTACTGTACAACATAGTGAGATCCAAAATGATGCATGTATAGGCAACACAGCACTTGGTATGTTTCCCTCCATATCCCACCTGCTGCATCCTCCTCCTAATATCCCTGAAGTGAGATTAGTAGTAATGCCTTCATATATGAACATAACATTATTTGATTATTTCCTTCCTCAAGCTCTTTTTCCCTCTCCTAGAGACAAAGGGTAAAAGTACATAGACAAATTCTCAAAACAATTGGGTCACAAGATGGGCTCTGCTCATAGCTGGCCTGGCAGTGACACGTCAGAACACCCCTGAGGGAGGACTGGTGTGAGGGGGTACCAATGGAGCAAGGAACCTGGTGGAGGCCAAACCACCAAGTGAAAGACTTCATTCCTTTCCAGTACAGAAAGGGAGAGTTTCCCATTGTTCATCAAGATTCTATCATGGGACCAAGGAAAGCATTGTAACGAGTTGGCCATAATAAGTTCCTGGGCCTCTGAAGTGTTTTTGAGAAGGATAAGCAAGAAAGAATGTACTTAGCAGTTACCTAATTTTCTAGGAAGTTCTGCTTAGAGATTTGGATGCTTGGCTTTCATTATGAACCTACATTAGAAGGAACAAAAGAGTTTTAGGGTAAAACTTGAGTCAACTGGTTTAAAGGTCTTAAACTTAGAGAAGTGATAATATTTTCTGTGGTGCCTCATTGGACTGGAAGGATGGAAGGATAGCATTTTATTCTTAGACATAAATAATGCACACTGCATATAATTTGTTTTTTTGTTTTTAAGATTACAAATATTTTTCTAGCTAAATGCCAATATCTTTTAGCATAAGAATTTAAGGTTAACATAATTGTGACTAAAATTATAGTTAGCAAGAGAAAGATGTTAGCAGATTTTTTATTCCTTTTTTTCTTTAAGGAAACATTTCTGCAAAAATGATTTTAATCATAGTTCACAGATTAGGTTTCTTTTAAATGGAGAGAATTTTTAACTTAAAAATACTGAATGCCTTCTTCTGTGTGATGATAATTATACAGACAATACAATACTTACTGACATTAAGGTTTTAAAGAATGATTATGAACAAGGACAGATATCACAATGCTTAGGAATAAAATAAAAACAGAAACTACAACTAGCAAGATAAAATAGGCTATAAGCTGATCAGAATTCATTGGCAATGGAGTTTAATTCCATGGTACTGTACTGTTATCTGTCAAACATTCTTACAATTAGAAGAAAATATCTTCTAGCGTTTCCATGGTACTAGAGCATTTCAGTAGAACAGCCAGCCCACACAGGGGTGAGGAGCTATAAAATATTAATTCAGTACAAGTATGCATCCAACGAGCTTAACATTTATTACAGGTTATAGCAATTTTGCCCTAACGAGTGACTCAGTTAAAATGAACACTGCCAAATATCGCAGAACAAGGCAAACCTTCCCACTTTCTTAAAAGGTGATTTTTTTTAAAAGCTTAGGATAATAAGGACCATTTTCATGACAGAGAACTTTCCATAGACACCACTTAAATATCCTGAAAGAAAAAGAAGGATGAAAGTTTAACAGCACCCTTATTAATGGAGCTGTCTCACAACCATGGATGGAATATGGAGGGAGCTTTCAAGATCATGGCTGAAACAAGCCTATTCCCCTTAGAACACACCTCTTCAAGAATAAGAAAACTGATAACATTTAACATTTTGAGGTGGAAAAAAGAGGATCCTTGTCCTAGGCAATGTCAGAGGAAGAAAACATTCAAAATGAAAGAAGGGAAACTAGATTCTGTTGGCCGGTCCTAACCGTGGCTCAGCAGGGTGCCAGCAAAAAAAAAAAAAAAAAAAGCAAAACAAAAACAAAAACAAAATACCACCACTCAGACAAGACCCACACTGTGCATCAAATAAGTTGAAAAATGTCGTTTCTAGTCTCAGTTTCAGGAATGGCTACCTGTAAGTTTTTATAAATTAAGCTATCCCTCCTATATCAGGCAGGAATCGTCACCATTTATGAAAGATTTCTTTCATTATGTTTATCTTCCCCCTCAAATTCCCTTTGTTAAAAGTATTTATAGTATGAGAAGCTGAGACTTAAAGTTAGCTTTCTGTAGGAATTAGCTTAAAAGTCTAGTGAGTAACACTTATCACATATGATTCCAGGTGCTACTTTGAAGTGACTCTTGCTGGCATTGGGCATTTCATTAACTATCAATGCTGCTATCTTTGTCTGTTGTTGTAATGAAGAAAGCCCAATATTGCATAGATCCCAGGAAGCTATCAATGAACACCAGTGTCTTATATGCAAAATATTTTAAAGGTGGAGGGGGATTTATTTTTACAAAAATGTTAACCCCAAATATTCTCATCCCTCATCTTTGATAGATATTTTCATTTTTTTTGAAGCTTTAAGACACTCACACCCAGTATCTATAGGCATTGCATTTTTAGCTGATTAAGGAAACATGGATATATAAATCCAAAAGTCTTAAATAAAGAATTAAATATTTTAAAAAATACAATATTTTACTATTAAGAATGACTCTTCTCAAGCCGGGTGTGGTGATGTACGCTTGTAATCCCCTGCACTTGGGAGGCGGAGACAGGAGGATCGCGCAGGTTCAAAGCCAGCCTCGCTGGCTTAAGAGACCCTGTTTCCAAATAAAAATATAAAAAATAGGTCTGGGAGAGTAGCTTGGAGGTAGAAGGGCTTCCAGGAACCCCAGTACCACCAAAAAAAAAAAAAACAAATCAAAACAAAACAAAAAAAACCAAAAAACAAAAAACAAAAAAACTCTTAACAGAAAAATGAGCTCAAGGGATGAACAAGAAATTCACAATTTAAGTATGAAAATATTAAAACTGTAAATAATACCAAGTGTTTACCAGTTTAAGAAAAAACTATTATTTTGTTTTATCTTCATGAGCCAAGAGGGAGACGGTACTATACTACGATAATTCTTGTATTGCAAGAAATTCCCTAAACTTGCCCCAAGATTAAATAGCTCTACCCAGTCAGGAAACCAAAATGTAAATATAGACCACATGCTTTTAGATCCCAGGCTTCTACTACTAGGAACAAAAAGAAGGAAGGAAAAAAGGGACCTGGTGGAAGGGAGGAAGGGAGAGAAGGAGGAAAGGAAAGCAAAGGAAAAAAGAAAGAAAATGAGAAGAGAAAGGAAATAAAAGGAAACATGAAAAGAAGAAAGATGAATAATGATCTACTCTTTCTACCTGTCAAGGTGGTGACTATTTATTTATTTATTTATTTATTTATTTATTTATTTATTTATTTATTTTTGTGTGTGGTTTTTCAAGCTTAACTCTAAATGTTGGGGAAGGCGAGTGGAAACTGGAGCTCACCTATCTGGGGACTGTAGGCTGATAGTATTGACAGTTGGCTCAGCAATGGGCACATGACCCAGATTCACCCAGAATGAAACTTGAGATTTTTGTTTGAGGATTGTGAGAATGGGTTGTTTCCTTGAATTTAAGGAAGTAAAACTGTAATGCCTGTAGTTGTCCGATGCTAGAGGATGAGGCTCACAATACAGGAGACAGAGCGGAACACAGGAAGAAGCAGGTCCTTGGTGGCGCTGTTGAGCTGCTGGAGCAAACCAAGTCTGTGACCTAGATTATCTCTGAGCTCTATACAGGAGAGCCATTAGAAGGCCTGTATTATTTCAGCCATTTTTTTGATTGGGCTTTTTTGTTAGAGGCAACTAAAGGCCTCGTAATTGATGCGCAAATCAAAACCCTTAGCATTTTGAATTTGATTTGACCAAGCAATTCCCACACAGAGAATTTACAAGGACGATATAATCAGAGAAATGTGCAGTGGTCCAGCTTTAAAAATATAGCTTCTTTTACATAATAAAAGAGTATAAAAGAAAAAGAGAGCCAAATTGCTTTGCTATAAATAGCAAAACATTGGAAGACAAATAAAACTAAATCCCCAACAACAGAAGAACTCATTGATAAAGTATGGCACATACATAAAATAAAATAGCATGGTGATAAAATGTCATAATGCCAAAGGCAATTTCCTAACATGGAAATATTTAAACTATATTTGAGTGAGAAAGCAGGCCCAAAAGCATATACATACACATGCTTTGATATATACATATATAAACTGAAAATATTTATTATTGAGCTGCCAAAATTACCTGTAATATAAAATATTAATAATACTGAATTAATTTGTATATGTCATATTAACATGTACATATATTCATGTATAAGTATTAATATTTTAAGGTAAAAATTTCTTAAAATATTCCCAGCTGGGCGTGGTGGCGCATGCTTGTAATCCCAGCATTTGGGATGTTGAGACTGGAAGATCGAGGTTTGCGGACAGCCTCAGTTACTTAGTGAGGCCCTCTGCAACTTAGTGAGACCCTGTTTCAAAATAAAGAATAAAAAATAGGGCAAGGGGTGTAGCTCGGAGGTCAAATGCCTCTGGGTTCCATCCCCAAACCCGCAAAAAAAAAACAAAAAAAACAAAAAAACAAAAACCGAATGGAGAATTGTTACAGTAGGCTTTCTTTTCTTTTCTTTTCCCTTCTTTTCTTTTCTTTTTTTGCTATTACTCTTTTAATATTAAACATTTGTATTAATAAACAATGAAGGCTACCTTTAAGTAACTTTAGAATTCATCTCAACTGGAAGTCCAGAATGTTGGAGCCCTTAATCTGGATTTGCAACAATACCTCCAGCCCCACTTCTAGGCATGTATACTGTTTTTAGGTGCCTACTGTTTGCAGAGGCAGAGCAAGGTTGCCGTTGCAGCCCGGTGTACACATCTTTTCATGTAGGCCAGATCAATTTGCACTCTTTGAATCAATTACATGAAAGTCAAAGCTACAAATGGTGTAGCTGGAGCTACAATAAGGGCAATTTGGGGCCATTAACCATCACTGGCTCAGAGATAAATATGAGTATTTGTGCCTGTTCTTAAAAGGCAAGACCACAGGGAGTTGGAAAGTTCTCTTGGGAAGTTTGATTTTTTTTTTTTTTTTGTTTACCCAAAGCTCTTCCCCTGAGAGTAGGAAACATTATGAATAAAGTTGGCTGCTTGGATCTCAAGTGGGTGAATGCTGTTTAACTAAAGGTTGGTGTGAATGCTGATGCTCCTCCAGGCTTAAGACACAGATTATTTAAAGATCCCATTCCTAGAGCTCAGTTTACCTGGGCTTCCTCTCAATTTTCAGTTCATAGCTTGTGGAATTCTTCATCAACATATTCTTACAGTCATAGTCTCCATTAAACTTTTTAAAAATATAGGTATCTTTATTATTTCTTTTGAATTACATGTTTTTATTATTGGAATAATTTATAAATATGAGGAAAATTTATGAAATATAATATCTATGTATTTTTTATAAAAGATGGACAAAAGCAATTCTACTTTTAAGAGATAATATATCTCTATATTTTAATATATTTGCCTTTTTCAATGAATAATAGGGTAATATCATATAATTGATATTAATCACTTAACATATTGTGACTAATTTTATGCCAGTAGATTATTCTTTAATATTATAACTGAAGTCCATATACCATATCATTGTATTCAAGTATTATGATTTATTTAACCAATTTTACATTGTCAATGATTTTTTACTGTCCTAAATCAACTTAGTAAAGATATCCTTGAGTTGAGTTAGGATTATTTTCTTTATGATAAATTTCAAGACCTGGTATTTTTTTTATTTATTTTTTGTGGTACTGGGGGTGGAACTCAGGGGATTTTCTATCTCTGGGCTATACTCCCAGACCTATTTTATACTTTATGAAAACAGGGTCTCACTATGTTGCTAAGAGCCTCGCTAAGTAGCTGAGGCTGGCTTCGAACCTGCGCGATCCTCCTGTCTCAGCCTTACAAGCGTGCACCACCATGGCCGCCTAAGACCTAGTATTTTGAAAACAAATATGATGCGCATTTTGATATTGACTGTCCAATTATCCCATTTTAAATAATTTCTTGCTCCATCCACAAAGCCTAGCTATATATGTTTCCCTATACAGGGAATTTTAGTGTAGTTATTCTAGTTCTTCTCCAATATGAATAAATAATATGACTTGAAGGGAATTTACCTTGGTGCCAAGGATGGACCCTAAATGCTTAAGCAAATTACTAAATTCTTACTTTCCTTACAAACTGATTTGTCAGACGTGATTATTTAAGGTAGATCTGTTCTATTTTGAAAGTGCCATTTCTGGCCCTGGTGATTAGTTAGGAATTTATTATCACATGACCTGGATTTATCCAATAGGAATGAATGTCAAAACTGTCTGATTGAAAGAATTGAATAATGTGGTAGGAAGTCAGTGCCTGGGATTTTTGTTGTCATCTTTCCTTCAGGTGGGTAGTCAGCTTTTGTATACTGCTAAGAAATAGGAGAATGGAGAATTGGAGCTTAATCAGTAGTAGATTAGGTCTGAAGAAAAACCTATCTCTGAAAGTTAAAAATTTAATCAATCTATTTTTTTAAAATAAGTTTTGTTATTTTCAACCCAAAATATTTGAACTAATACAGTTATGTGCTCTTACAGATAGAAGATCTTTGTTAACATATAGACAAGAAAAGTAATACATTGCTCCTTTGGTTTATATTTATTCAATTTTATGTGCGGCTTATATTTTTTCATATATTTATTGGCCATCTGTATTCCTTCTTTATAAATATCTTCACATTCTGTGCTCATATTTAAATTGTATATTTGTGGTGGTTTTTTTTTTTTTGTGATTCTGGGGATAGAACCCAGGGGCATTGTACCTCCGGGCTACACCCCCAGCCCTATTTTTTTACAGTCTTTTTAATTTGAAACAGGGTCTCACTGAGTTGCAAAGGGCCTCACTAAGTAGTTGAGGCTGTTGGAAAACCATGATCTTCTGGTCTCAGCCTTTGGAAACCTGGGATTACAAGTGTGCACCACCATGCCTGGTTTTTGTGTGCTGTTCTTTACAAAATAAAAAGGAACAGAATTTTAGTCACACCTATTGAAACTTTTTTCAGTTTGGTTACCTGTTTTTAAATTTTGAATATGTGTTTTAAGATATCCAGAAATATTAATATTTTAACATTTGTTACTTTGTCTTTCATAGATTTTGCTTAATCATAGTCTTGAATCCTTTTTTACTTTAAATTCAGAGAGGTATTAACTTATATTTTTCTCAGTTTCATATACTTGTACTTGTCTATTTAAATGTTTCATTGATTTGAAAATTAATTTGGTGTATGGCAGAGCTCCATTTTAATTTTCTTCCAGGTAGTGGTAACTGCTAAATATTTGAGGCAAACGATCTTCAAATATAAAAGTACCATAAACCATTTGTTGTTGGTTTTTTTTTTTTTTTCTAAGTTTACGCCCTGGCAGGTAGGAAAAGTTTTCTTCATGGGCTTGGTGTTTCAAGGTGCAATTTTTTAAAATCCATTTTTTTATAAGCAACTTATATTTTAAATTGTATTTTTGTCTCATCTGGGGGTGTTGGTGCTATGACTAAGATTAGATGTTTCTATGGCTGCAGATTACTTTTTTTTTTTTTAAGAGAAAGGAGCTTGCCTTTATCTTTCAAGTCCTATACAAAAGACCTAGCAACTGGCTCACTGTGTCCTATAAATACATTTCACCGACACTTTGTAGTGTATATTCAAGCAGGAAGTAGAGAACCAGAAACTGAAAAAAAAAAAAAATAGTTGCCCTAAATCTGCTGTTCAGAGATTAACACCAACAAAAAAGGACCATGACAGTTCTTTACTTTTTCTTTGAATTGCAATCTTTTATGTTCCAACCGCACAGAGGAGGGAAAAGAAGTTTTAGGCCTTATGGAGACTTTTCAGATGAAAAGTTTTTGGAGGACTTTGGTGCAGAGCAGCTTAATGAGGTGAAAAGATTTAGGCCATCTCTGAAGACCTGCCGTGAAAATAGGGAACATGACAATAATTTGGAGGCTGGGAGAATTTTAGCAGATTTATATAAGGGGCCTCAGAGCTGATACCATCCCTTTACTGAAGGACTCTTATTCTAAGTGGACCAAATGGGGTGTGCATTCTGCTCTGATCCATAAATGTATGTGGTGAGTTAACTTCATTGCGTGTTCTTTGGAATGAAAGGGTTTTTTATGAAAATGGCAGTTCAGTTTACATAGGACACAACAAATTGAAATTATCAAAAGATGCCTTGGAATACTAGAAACTCTTTATACATATTCCTAATGTTGATCTCTAATGTGTGCATGCCATCAAAAGATAGAACTGGGGGGATCAATAGTAGCTACTCCCATTGATTTTGCATCGTAAATGTCATTTCTTTCCATCCTACCTATTCATTTATATGACTACTGTTTAGTTTGGCCCAGAAGTTGGCAAACCTTTCTTTAAAGGCCAGATATTTTAGGCTGTGAAAGCCATATGTTCTCTGTTGCAACTCAATTCTCTTACAGTGTGATTTCAGCCATCGTAAACAAATTGTGGTGGCTGTGTACCAATAACACTTGATTTGCAAAAACAGATGAGGTGCTAGGTGAGGCCTGCGGGCTGTTTGCTGCCTCCTGGCTGAGACCTTCAGTGTCTCCTATCGGAGATGCTGTACTGGTTTCTCTTCTTTCCCATCAGCTCACTTCACTTTGATCCCATAATCATTTATTGCTGGAGGTTCTCACAAAGATGAATAAGGCAAGGTTTCTGTCTTTGCAGAGCTGACATCCAGAGAAAACACAGATGTAAAAGCTCATAGTTCTAACACAGTGAAGTAGGGTTGTTCTCTGCCTGCTCCCAGAACAGGCTTTTCAAAAGAGATGATCATCTCTTTTCTCTGCCAAAATACATTTCATTATAGCTATGACATCATCGCGACTCCCTAGAGAGGCATGTAGGTTATGTTTGACCCATTACCGTGTGCCTGGACTCATCACTTTCAGTTTCCACCTCCATGACCTAAGTTCTAATTATAATAGGTCAGAACCCAGCACTGGCTTCAGCAGCAGCACATGCCACCATGATCTTTTGCACTCTGTGTCTTTTTGTATATGCTGTCCAGGAATGACCTTCCTCATCCAAGAAATAGAAGACAGCTTTCTAGCAAGCTGTCCAAGGATTGTAATGATTGCCTTGTCAGGTGGAGGAGGGGATGATGGTGGGTCTTCTCTCACTTGGAAGTATTGGGAAGCAGGGATTGGCTAAACACTTGGCAGACATGTCAGAGGCTGTTGGAGCTCTGCCCAGACCCTCTTTAGCAAGACTTGTGTCCATCTCTGACTGCCACAGGTGTTGGCTGTTAATAGTGCACACCTGCATATTTTTTTTTTCCTGAGGATTTCTCTATGCTGATGAGGGCCACTGGCATGGAGATATAAGCAAGGTTAAAATCCCCCTTTCTCCCTTCAATTTTCCTTTGAATCTCAGCTTTCAGCCATGGGTGCTTGATATGGGGGACTTCCAGCTCAGCACCCTTGCTTCCAGGCATGACCAACTGTGATTGGAGAGTTCTCCAGGGATCAGGCCGAAATTGGGATTCTCCTGAAGTCACATTTATGCCTCCTCTTTTCCTCCACTCTCTCTCGTTTCTCTCATACCTTTATATGTTTCTTCTGAGCACACTTCTTCAACAAATAACTTGTAAAACAATCCTGAGAAGAGCAGGACGATTAAATGACTTAAGATTTCTTATTAGTCTATATGATTCTAAATATGAAAGCATTAATCTCACCATGGCATCCTCACCCTTCTGACCTAACTTCTTCCTAAACATCACATTGCCAAACACCATAATATTTAGGATTAAGGTTTTAGCATATGAATTTTGAGGGAGCACAAACATCCATTCTCCAACATGTAGCCTAATCAAGGGGCCAACATAACACCACCTTTGCCTATACTTGAATATAATCATGAGAGTGATACTCCACCATTTTTTCCCTGTATTATTGACTAGTAGAAGGTCCCAGATTCTGCTTTCAAGGAGAGAAAATTAGATAAAGTGCATCTAGTTATGTTGACACACTCTTCCATCAAGGGATCCATTATGCTTCTTTTTGAATGAGTCCTTCTTGTGGTTTGCTTCCATCCTGTATAGTGCGGGAGATGCTATGAACTGACTTCTGAAGTTTAGAACAAAGAAGATAACGAGATATTCTCTCTCTCTCTCTCTCTCTCTCTCTCTCTCTCTCTCTCTCTCTCTCCTTTCCTCAACCTCTTTTTTTTATCAACTCCTCATCTCTCTCTCTGAATATGTGCCTTTATAATCAAGAGCTGATGTGAAAGTAGTCTGTGACCTTGTTGGAAAAGTTTCATGGGGTGGTCCATTTGGAGAGGAGAGGCCAATAGCTGTCAGCAAGATCGACAGCAGTCTTGCATGTGATGGCACCTTCTCCAATGAGTTCCATTTCTTGCCTCTGAGTTTAACGTCTGAGACCCCAAGTCTCATTAAGTATAGACGGGAATTCCAAACCATGAAACTTAAAAACCAAATAAAGCAATTGCTTTATACCACTGACTTTTGGGTCAATATGTTACATAGTCATAGCAACTGGAACAACAATAAAGGAAACTAATTTAAAACTAGCTACTATACTATATATAATGGTTCTCGGACTCAAGTATGTATCAAGATCCACCAGAAGAAGCCTCTTGGCAATCTGTATTCTTAACCTCTGGCTTTAACCATGTTACAGAGACTGGACTGTACCACTACTGGAGTGCTTTGAAGGAGTCCCCTCACCTCCTGCTTGAAATTCAGGTCCAACTTTGCAAGCCCTCCACAAGGAAAAACAGCATCCTACAAAGAAATAAATTCTGGACAATAAAGAAATAAACTCAGGACACTGGCATCTCATGGGTAGCACTTGAACACCTCACTCTCACAAATATCTTTGACATTATGAATTCTCTGTTTATTTTCACCAACCCAAATTATGTGTAAAATTGTCAGATTTTTAAAGCAAATTACTGTCATGTCTTAGATATGAATGAATACTTACAGAAAAAGTTTACAAGCTAGGTTGCTGGTGCACTCTTGTAATCCCAGTGTTTGGGAGGCTGAGACAGGAGGATTGCAGGCTCGAGGCCAGCTTCAGCTACTTAGTGAGGCTCTGAGCAACTTAGTGAGACCCTGTTTCAAAATAAAGTATAAAAATAGGGCTGGGGGTGTAGCTCAGGGTAAAACATCCTTGGGTTCAATCAACAGTACTGCAAAATAAAACAAAAAGTTTACAAATTTAAAATGGCATTTTATATTTATTTCTCAAAAACATGAAGGTCAAGGTTCAAAAGAAGGCCTAAACACTTTTATTCTATTTAAGAAAGTGAATTTTGAAGAGGTCAAGGACCCTCTTACATTAAGCCAATTGCCATCCAGGTGCGGTAGTGCATGCCTGTAATCCCAGTACTTGGAAGGTTGAGACAGGAGGATCATAGGTTCGAGGCCAGCTTCAGCAATATGGTGAGATTCTTAGCAACTTAATGAGACCCAGTTTCAAAACAAACAAACAAACAAACAAACAAACAAACAAACAAAGGCTGGAGTATGTTGCTTGGAGACCAAAGGCCCCAGGGTTCAATCCCAGAACACACACACACACACACACAAGGCATGTTGCCTTTCTTTCTCGCTATCAGTCTGAATGTCTGGTGACAGGAGAGTTGATATATTTCAGTCAGAAGAGACTTACCATATTCTTTATTAAAGAAAATAAAGATCTGAATGGTGCACCCCCCCAATTTAAGCGGACATTGTAATTTTTTACTGGAACAAAATAAAAATGATGAAATTCAGCAAACAGCCTACATTCTCAACTGAGCTATTCCTGAAGGGCATTTGCCATTCATAGCATTAAGGGCAAAATACAGTTCCTGAGAATCTTTCTTCATTACTTCATAAAGTAATGGGTTATCACCTTGTCATTTGTCTTTCAGACCAGTGTTGTTGAGGAGCATATGCAACCACAGAAAGTATCGCTCTGATGGTTTGTCCTTGCTTATCTCATTCTCAAAATCAGGACGCTGGGGGCAGTTGGCAGGAGAAGAAAAAAAAATCAACTATATATCTTATGTGCTATTAAATCACTGGGTCATTTGCTTTTGGCAACAGTAACACCATCTGGTCAGTTAGAAATGGGCTTAATAAATATGCTATGTGACATCAGCTGCCAGGGCAGATTTGCTCAAGGGACCAGTGCTCAGAATTTGGGGAACCTTTGAAGGATTCAGTAATATATGTTAGATGGAGGGATGTCCACTGAGCTCATAGTGCCTCTGGGGGATTTGCACATCATGGAGCTGAGGGTAATCCTTGGGGAGCTGTAGTCCTGTCCTTCAATATGTGCCCCTTTTGGGGGTGATTGCCAGCCTTCTTTGTTTTTGAAGAGTGTGCACTTTTGGATTAAGCATATAGGTCTCAGCCTCCCAGAGATCTCTGCATTCCCGTGTGTGTGTGTGTGTGTGTGTGTGTGTGTGTGTGTGTGTGAGAGAGAGAGAGAGAGAGAGAGAGAGAGAGAGAGAGAGAGAGAGATTCTGACAAGTGGAAGCATAGTAAGGATAAGGCTGTGGCTTGCATCCCATAAATGTTATCTTTAAGTTATCAAAAGCTTGGTATCAGACAAATGAAACTGTTATGTGAGATTATCATTTTTAATTTTGGATAAATTGCTGTAATACTAGATGTCAACCACTAAGCCAAGCATGGGAGGGAGGGATGGGGAGAGAATGGGGTGGGAATCGGGTGCAGACTGACTGGGCGATATGTGCATGTATGTCTACAAAAGTTTTTTTGTATCCCACTATGATGTATGAATACAGTGCACCAATAAAAAATTTAAAAAAGTAACATCGAATATACTTGGGGGCAGAGAATTTCTAGCAAAGAATAGGTACTTTATAAATGTTCATTTTATCAATCTACCTATTAATTTTACCAATGGATTCTTTTACCTTTTCCATTTTATTATGATTAATATGAAGACCCTTGAGAGACAAATTCATGATTCTGCTAATGCATAGCTGTTTCAGCATATTATCCTGAATTAATCAGCTCTTACAGGAAATTCTTCTTGAAGAAGAAATCTTACCTGTTTTGGTCACTTGCTCTGAATCAAATTTTCTTCTTTATAGGAGACTCCAGAGTTTGGTGTAGCCTCAGGGTTTAATTTTCCCTACCTTCTTTCCATGTAGTCATTCTTTTTTTCCACTCTAGCATCAGTATGCCAGCCACGGTCCTCTCTTCACTTCTGCCTTCCCTAATTTCTCCAGAGGGTTAGTTGCTTTCTCCTAATTCCACGAGTTTCCCTAGGAGAGACTGATCTCTGTGACGATGCCTGACACATGACGCATGTGTTATAATTATCCCTTTGTAGGTTTATTTTTCTCAACAAATATGGACCTAAATGTCAAGGACTATATCTTGTTTTTTTCCACATTTTTATGCATTTAGCATAGTGTTAAGTGCTTCTTAACTATTTCTAACCTGATTAAAAAAAGTCCTTTGGCACAAAAGACTGGCAGATTATTTTTGGCTCCTAACACAGAAGTGTCTTCTATAAGCTTTTACCTATTCATCATAGATTTCATGCCCAAGTATGATTCCCTTTATCTCAGTATGGTTTGAATGTTTTCTATTTGCATTGTTGTTTTCTTATACAAATATAATTAACTGGCAATACAATTAACACTAATAACAAAGTGAAAAATTAATATAATATTTGCTAATGATGTTCAGTGGTCTAATTGCCTCCCTATATTTTTGTTTCTGATAGACTTTGTATTTATCATGATTCTCTCTATAAACTCCATCAAGAAGAAGATGCATATACTTTTATATTATTTACATAGGAGTTAAGGACTAGACTAATATTGAAAGTTTTCTTTTTTCTCCTTTTTTCCTCTTCTTTCTTTCTTTCTTTCTTTCTTTCTTTCTTTCTTTCTTTCTTTCTTTCTTTCTTTCTTTCTTTCTTTTTGTGCTGGGGCTTTAATTCAGGAGTGTTCTACCTCTGAGCTTGACCCTAAGCCCTATTTTACTTTTTTTTTTTTTTTTTGGTGGTACTGGGGGTGGAACCCAGAGGCTTTCTACCTCCGGGCTCTACTTCCAGACCCATTTTATATTTTATTTGGAAACAGGGTCTCACTAAGTTGCTGAGAGCCTCACTAAGTAGCTGAGGCTGGCTTCGAACCTGAGCCATCCTTCTGTCTCAGCATCCCAAGTTCAAGGATACAAGCGTGCGCCACCATGCCCGACTCCTATTTTACTTTTTATGTTGAAACATGGTCTTACTAAGTTTCTGATGGTCTTGCCAAGTTTCTGAGACTGTCCTTCAACCTTTGATCCTCCTTTTCTGGCCTCCCAAGTACTAGGATTGCAGGTGTGTGCCACCATGCCCCACTAAAAGTGTTCTTTTGATGTGTACGTCATGTTTTCATAAACATTGCAGATATAACATACTAATCCCTTCAAGAAACAATCCAGCATGTTGTTTTATCTAGGAGTTAGGTGTACCATTTAAGATAACTCTTCAATAATCAGATATTTAAAAGAATTTGAGTTTATATAAAAGATGTCAGAGATTTTTACCTCTTAATTTTACTCTGTAGACCCAAATATTGATCTAAAATACAAAGAAATATACTTTTAAAAGAAGAAGATGAGTGTGAAGTGTAAATCTATTGCTAAGTCATATTTTTACATTTTCTATGAATAGAATGCCCCCCCAAGAACCCAATTTTTGTTTATTTTAAGCTGAAATAGGAGTTCTCTGCACACCATTTGTTTTGTTTAGTGTCTGTATTCTACATTTGAGCAGTTTTCTGTAGCATTTATTACATGTATGTGTTGGATATTCATATTAATCAACTTTTGTTGAAGATTACTTTTTCATCTCTACTGTGAACTCCTTTTGAGGAATATACAGCTAATATTTGACTATATTCTCAGCAGTGCTTATCATAATGCTTGCCCAAAGCAAATGTTTAATAACTACTTATTGATTGATTCACCTTGCCTTCTAAATGGAATTTAAATTTATAAATGCTATTTTAATCATTATACTTTTCTTTTTGCAGTACTGGGGATGGAACCCAGGGGCATCCAAGCTACCAGCACTATTTTTTATTCTTTTGTTTTTTCTTAAGTTGCAGAAGGCCAAACTATGTAGCTAAGGTTGGCAACAAACCTGCGTCCTCTTGTCTCAGCCTCAGAAGTGCTGGGATTAGAAGCATGAACCAATATGGCTAACTTTCTTTACTTTAAAAAATAGCATTTAGGATTGACTTTTTTTCTGTGAGGTCATATATGTAATGGGTAAGATGGTCTCTGGAATCAGAAAACTTGTTTTTGAAAAAATTAATCCTATAACTTGCTAGCTGTGCAAATAATTTGCTATACAAACTATTCACTTCTCAGCTTCTCAGTTTCCTCATATATAAGATGAGGATAGTAATAATACTTACCTACAGAAGTGTGAGAATTAAATAGGTTAAAATAAGAGTCTTAAGATGTAGCTTAGTAGGACTTCCAGGAAGATGGCGATGGAGCAAAATGGGGCTTACGAGCCCCGCTAACAACCAATCTCTATTACCACAAAATCAGCGCCTTTCATAGCCAGAAAACACCATCAGCATAGAAACAAAAAATGTAATTTTAAGGGACAGAGAAAAAGAGGGCTGCAAAAACGAGACACCAGAAACCAGACCGCAGTGCTGCAGCCAGAGCCGCGGCGTGAAGCAGCGGGCGCCATTTTGCCTTGCAGCACCAGGCTCCAGAGAGGAAGGGAACTCATAACGGAGCTCAGAAACCAGAGAGGAGATACGCCGGCCTCACGCTCAAGAACACGGCAGCAGCGCCTTACTGCTGGCGGCAGCAGCGAGTTCACCGGACGGCACCAGACCAATGCACTCAACAGCCCACCAAGCTCCAGAGAGGAGCGGCGGACAGCAAGCCGAGGTGAGCCGCAGAAGAACAGCCGGGCGGGATTCGGCAGATTTCTCAGCGCAGGGAGCATCTAAAGCTCCCATGGCTGGGCTCAACGCACCCTGCAGGGACCCAGAGTGGAGTTCAAAAACAGAAAAGAAATATGCCAGCCTCATGGCCGAGGGCACGGCAGCAGCGCCATATTGCTACTGGCGGCAGCAGCAGCGAATTCACTGAGTCCACGACAGCTCCATCTGCACACTCAACAGTGAGTCAAATGGGGGCCCCTAGAGGAGAAATCCCAGTACTGTAATCCCAGGGACTTGACCCAGTGGGGAAGTGATGGTGGCAGAGATATTACACCATAGGAGAACACCCAACCTGGCACCCCCCATGGTCTAAAGCAGCCTCGATTGACTCCCAGGGTCTGAGACTCTGCGATACAACCCAGTAAAGGAGTAGTGGGAATTGAGATACCATAGACTCGAGATCCACAGCACCTTAAGTGAAGTCGTAGTGACCCAGGGAAGAACCCAGAGAAGGCACAAACTTCCGAAATCATGGGAAAGAGGAATAACAATGGAGCAATGAATGCCCACAACCCCACAACATCAGAACCCGATAAAACAGAAATGCAGAGATTTATAGAAGATCAAATCAGGAAAATAACTGTAGAAATAATAGAGGTGTTTCGAAAAGAATTCAGAGAGAGCCAAAGAGAGATAAAGGATGCAATTAATGAAGTAAAGGCCTCAATTCAAAGTACAAACAACCGATTAGACCACATGGAGAATAGAATCTCGCTCCTAGAAGATGATCATTCCAAAAATGAACGCATAGTTTCTAATTTAGAAAAAAAATCCGACAGCAGGAATCTGACATTGAAGAAATATGGGCCCATTTTAAGAGAGCTAACCTAAGAATAATTGGAATAGAGGAGAGAGAAGAAGGTGAAACCAAAGGGATTAACAATCTTTTCAAGGATATAATAGCAGAAAATTTTCCAAACATAGAGCAAGAGGTCGATACACAGGTCCAGGAAACTTATAGAACTCCCGTTAGAGAGGATCAGAGAAGAGGATCCCCACACCACATAATTGTCAAAATGACCAATGTGGAAGCCAAGCAGAGAATCTTAAAGGCAACAAAATCAAAGGGCCAAGTGACATTCAGAGGCAAACCAATTAGAATCACTCCAGACTTCCCAAACCAAGTCATAAGAGCCAGAAGGGCTTGGAGTAATATATTCCAAACTCTGAAAGAAAACAACTTCCAGCCAAAAATTTCCTACCCAGCAAAACTTTCTATCAAATTAGATGGGGAAATAAGAAGCTTCCACGACAAACAGAAACTGAAGGAATTTATGTCTTCAAAACCAGCGCTAGAGAAAATGTTCAAAGAGATTAACTACAAAGAAGAAATAGGTAACACACACCAGAACCAGAGAAACAAGATTTTCCATCCAACAAACAACTAAGATTGGTTATCTGTGGAGATTCATTATTTATGTTAGTCTTTTACCTATCTCTAAATTGTATTGTTTGCTTTTATTGTTGCTAGTTTTTAGGATTTCTAGTTGGAATATTAATATACCTTCAGATATAGCATTTGGAAATATTTTATCCCATTCTATCAGTAACTTTTAACTCTGTTTACATTGTCTTTGGATATACAATATTTTTTTATTTTTTAGGGAGTTTATTTACCCTTTTGTTGCCTGTGCCATTGAAATCATATCCAAAAAATCACTGCCAATTTCAACGTTGTGAGGTTTTATGACCCAGATTTTCTCCTAAAAGTTTATAGTATTAAGATTTATATTTAGGTCTTTTATCTATTTTGAATTAATATTTGTAAATATGTTAGGTAAGGGTCCAATTTTATTATTTTTCATGTAATTATTATTTTTCAACAATATTTAGTTAAAAGATTATTATTTCCTCCACAAAATGTTCGTGGAAACCTTGTCAAAAATAACTTGACAATATATGGAAGAATTTATCTCTAGGCTTCCATTTAACTCCAATGGTTTATATATCTGTCTCTGGAACAGTACTACACTGTTTCAATTATTGTAGCTTTATATGGTTTGAAATCAGATAATATACATCTTCTAGCTTTGTTCTTCTTTGAGATTGTTTTGGGTATCTAGAGTCCATATTTCATATCAGGATAGATTTTTTCTGAAAAATAAATAAATAAATGTATGATAGCTTCACCTAAAAAAATAGAAAAGAAAAAAATATTCTCTGGTAAGAAAGAAAGCAAAAAGAAATATTGAACTGTTATCTTTTAGTCATCAAAAGCTTGGTATCAGACAAATGAAACTGTTTTGTGAGATTATCATCGTTAATATTGGGTAAATTGCTATAAAACTAGATGTCAACCACTAAGCCAAGTATGGGAAGGAGGGATGGGGAAGGAACGGGGTGGGGATCGGGTAGGGGCTAACTGGGTGATGTGTGCATGTATGTCTACAAAAGTATTTTCTTTATACCATTATGATGTATGAATACATTGCACCAATTTAAAAAAAAAAAGATGTAGCTTAGTGATAGTTCACTTGCCTAGATGTAAGAAGCCCTGGGATCCATCTCCACCATTGCAATGAAAAAAATAAGTTAAAATATATTTACTGTACTTTACAAGAGTTCAGTGTTGAAATGAGTGCTGTAGAAGCCATATCTATATTTATATATGAAGAGGGCTCTACACTTTCACAGGATTATAGAACAATAGAATTGAAAACAACCGTTGAAACCAGAGTTGAAAGAAAGTAAGAATATGATCAGGAGGCCTGGTTTTGTGCTCAGATGTGGTTCTTCTGAAGTGACTTCATTTGGAAAACAGACATGCTAATAACTTACATTGATGTTTTGAAGCTTAACCCATTTTGTTCCATCGTCTCAGATGTAGAACATCTATAAAGTATAGTACATAATATAATACAATACATAATTACATAGTAAAATGCAATAAATGCAATTTTGCCATAATATTATGATTACAATAACATGTTAATATGAATTATATAATAACATAAACTTCAGATTGTGATTCCCAACCTATTTTATTGCACCTGTGTCATTTTCATTGAAATATTCACAGAATTGAAAATTTGTGGCTTAATGAGTTAAGATAGGAAACATGTTCAACACTGCATTGTGGATGTTAAAGCACCATTAATATGCTTATTATACACATATGAAGAAACTGAGGTCCAACATGGTTTTGGGCAAATTACTTATTCCTCCTATGCCTGCTTCATATTTGTATAATGTAATTAAAAATAGAACTTGGCTCATGGCAGTTACAGAGATTAAATGGGCTACTACATGTAAAAGTAAAGCAAAGGGTAACATACAGATAATATATAGACATAAAGTCAGCTATTTGTTATTTTATACTCATTTGATAAACCTTTGTGACATGATAATGGCCTGTGTCTATTTATAAAACTACTTGGGATTATTGTTAAAAATATCCTTTTGCTTAAGTTTTTTTTTTTTTTTTTGTTGGTACTGGGGTTCCTGGAAACCCTTCCTCCGGAGTACACTCCCAGACACCTATTTTTTATATTTTTATTTGGAAACAGGGTCTCTTAAGCCAGAGAGGCTGGCTTCGAACCTGCACAATCCTCCTATCTCTGCCTCCCAAGCATGGGGATTACAAGCGTGCGCCACCACGCCCAGCTTGCTTACGTTTTTAATTGGTAGTTTTTTTTTTGTTTTTGTTTTTATTGGTGGTACTGGGGTTCCTGGAAGCCCTTCTACCTCCGGGCTACACTCCCAGACCTCTTTTTACATTTTATATTTGGAAACAGGGTCTCCTAAACCAGCGCGCGCGGCTGGCTTCCAACCTGCGCGATCCTCCTGTTTCTGCCTCCCAAGCGCGGGGATTACAAGCGTGCGCCACCACGCCCGGCTTTAATTGGTAGTTTTATGATAGGTCTGATAGGGTGAAAAAGCAAAAGGTATGTCAGAAAATAGCTCAGTTGCCTATATTTACGTACATTCCGCTTTAAAAATTTTTATATCTATACTGAGACCTATTATAGGTTTTGTTTGTTTCTTATATTTTATGTGCTTTTCCAATGATGTTACATAAATGAAAACAAACTACAAAGAACGCACTTCATATAGGCAAAGGCATCTAAATATGGGTTTAGCCCATATCGCACTCAGACTTTGTTTTGTTTTCCACTAAGAGAGTATATATTAGTTTTGCACATTACCATTTGTTTCTACAAGGAAGAACTGTGCAGCATGCAAGCACTTAAGGCAATTGTATTTTTTAGTTCAAGGTGGTTTCCTGTTCTCTGCTGAAATACATTTTGCAAGGACTAGTCTTGCTTGAACAGTCTAAACTCTAAACCAATAATTTACCAGGTGCCAGAAGCTACCAGTTGTGGGATTTCTTTATGAGTGGCAGGAGCGATTGCTTTATATTTTTAATAAGAACAATGAGACTAATTCTCCTTCTTGAAAAGGTCTAATTTAAGGCTGTTCTTTCACTTGCCCTTTCAACATCAAATCATTATTCTTCTCAACACTTGAAGAATTTGGCAGAATTCATAATTAGCTTATAAGTCGTGCAATCCTGAATGCAGACATTATTTGTGCTTTTAACATTATCTCTGCAAAGTTATTGGCAGATGATTTAGCAGTCCATTCTTCTTTGATTCATTTCATTTTTGTATTTTTTGACAGAGTGAATGTCATACCTCTTAAATTCTCAATAAACATTTGCTAAATATTAATTATAGCTTATATTTTGTTGGAAATTATGGTTATTACTTTTATTATTTTATTTCATCTTCATCTGATAGGGTAGACATTATTACCATCCTTATTTTACCTAAGAAGAAACTGAGGTATAGAAAGCTTGAGTAACTTTCTCATTCAAAGAGTTAGTGAGAGAAGCCATATATATATTTTTTTTATTTCAGAGGTTGGCTTCTAAAATCTACCTTTAGAAATGAGAGGTGAAGAGTCTTTTGAGATCTTTGTATAGTCTGGATATTAGCCCTCTATCAGAGTGGTGGCTGGTAAAAATCTTCTCCCATTCTGTAGGCTTTCTCATTAGAGTCCTGATGGTTTTCTTTGATGAGCAGAAACTTTTTAGTTTGATGCCATCCCACTTGTTAATTCTTGTTTTAATTCCCTGTACTTTGGAGGTCTTGTTGAGGAAGTTATTACCTGTGCCTATAGGTGGAGTGTTGAGCCTATGCCCTCCTCTAATAGCTTCACAGTCTCTGCTCTGATTTCTATCTCTAGTTGATTCCTGTGCATGGTGAGAAGTTAAGGATTTAGTTCCATCTTTCTAGAAATGGATATCCAGTTCTCCCAGCACCATATGTTGAAAAGGCTGTCTTTTCTCCAGAGTATGAATTTGGCCACTTTGTCAAAAATCAACTGACTATAAGTGTGTGGGGTTTTTTTGTGCATCTTCTATTCTGTTCCATTGGTCTGTGTGCCTGTTAAGGGCTAATATCCAGAATATACAAGACTCTACACTAGCACAACAAACAACCCAATTAAGAAATGGGCAACTGAACTGAAAAGAAAAGATACAAATGTCCAATAGATACATGAAAAAATGTTCAACATCATTAGCCATCAGGGAGATGCAAATCAAAACTACACTGAGATTCCATCTAACTCCAATCAGAGTGGCAAGTATAAAGAAATCAAATAACAACAAATGCTGGTGAGGATGTGGGGAAATAGGAACTCTTTTACACTGTTGGTGGGAGTACAAACTAGTCATCTGCTATGAAGATCAGTGTGGAGATTCCTTAGAAAACTGGGAATGGATCCACCATATGATCCAGCTATACCACTCCTAGCTATCTTTCCAAAGGGGTTGAAATCAGAGAACTACAGTAACATATGCATACCCATCTTCATAGCAGCACAATTTGAAATAGCCAAAATATGGAATCAACCTAGGTCTCCATCAACAGATAAATGGATTGCAAAATTATGGGAAATACATACAATGGAATTCTACTAAACAATAAAGAAGAACAAAATCATGTCAATTGCAAGAAGATGGAAAGACCTAGAGAACATACTGTTAAGTGAGATTAGCCAAGAACCGAAAGTGAAGGGACATATGTTTTTTCTAATATGCCCAAGGTAGTGAGTATTAGAGATACCAGAGGGACTCCAGATAATGGAGTGAAAACCTTAGCAAAGCCATAAAGGAGAGGTAGGTGAGGAAGAAGGCTGAGGTTAATTAATGGAAAAGCTACATTTGAATATGTGTATACATATGAATATAACATAGTTCACATGGACACTCAGTATTGGGAGGGAGGAAGCAGGGCACCAATTACTGTGGGATATGTCATTGTCAACATGATGTACATTATGATGTGAGACTATAGTGTAGCAATAAAAATATTTATAAAAAAGAAATGGGAAGTGAATAAATAAATGCTAGCAAGTCAAGTTGATTTTGATTTCTTGCTGATATTCCATGTTAACTCCATGTACCTCTGAGGAGTCCTTAACAGAAGGTGTTTGTCTTAATTATTTATTTCTAGATCATCTCTCTTCCACTAAGTTATACATTATTCTGAT
This sequence comes from Muscardinus avellanarius, assembly GCF_963383645.1. NCBI lineage: Eukaryota > Metazoa > Chordata > Mammalia > Rodentia > Gliridae > Muscardinus > Muscardinus avellanarius. The sequence continues at coordinate 59,930,115 of NC_137788.1, forward strand.
GCAGAAACACTGAATTTAGTAGCTTGCTTTCTTCACTGCTTCTGATGTGGTAGTTTCATCTTGGGTTTTGCTAAAATTATTGACTATATAGCCACTAAAATAGAACATACTAAATATAAGCAGTAGATAAGCAGCAGGTAATTGTCCTCAGTGCTCTTTATCCAAAAGGTTATAGAGATGACTAACCATTTTCAACTTCTTTGTAAAACCCAACATAACTTGAAACTATTGTTTTTCAATTTCATTCAAAGACTGGCTAGCAATGCACTGATTTTTTAAATTTTACAAGAAGAACTTCTATAAGATAATAAACTGCTTGACTTCTTGTATGACTGTGTTTACTTCTTGTTTGGTGATAGAGAAAGGGGCAGGAATTTGAAGCCTTAGATAAGTGTTGGAGTTTTGTAACTTTGTTTTGGTATTGTAGGATCCATAGTTCTATCAGTCTTGAATTTATACCTCCTGGCTTATTTAATGTTGACATTCTTTTTAGTGTTGCTTACTATAAAAAAATCAATATTTTAGCATTTGAATACCTGAGTTTAGGTTTCTACTTATTATTTACTGCTTTTATGAGCTTAAATAATCACCGGGTCACTCCATGATTCTATTTTTCACCTAATATGGGTCTAGTTATAACAGGCTCAGTGGGTAGTGGGAGAATTAAATTGGGAAGTGCACTGTAAATGCCGAGGAACTAATCCAAACCTGATTTTTACTGTGGCATAATATAGACAAACTACTTTAGGGCTGTGATGGTTAATTTTATGTGTCAACGTGACTGAGCTATGGAATGCTCAGAGAGCTGGGAAAACATCTTTGGATGTGTCAATGAGGGTGTTTTTGGAAGAGATTAGCATTTGAATCTTTAGATTGAGTAAAGAAGATCCATTCTCATCTTGTGAACAGTTATCATCCAGTCTTTGAGGAGCCTGAATAGAACCAAAAGGTAGAGGATGGGGGAACTGGCCTCTAAGTTCGAGGGGAACATACATCTTCTTTTTGTTGCTCTCAGGCCTTGAGATTTCAGAATTGGATTGTGATGTAATCCAGTGCTTCCTATGGTTTACACTTCAGGCTTGGAATGGAATTTTACCATGGGCTTTCCTGGACCTCCAGCTTGCAGATAGCAGTCAACAACCTATAACTAGTTGTTTTACTAAGCCAATGCTCTTGATATGGAACTGTTACGTTATTCAAAATTCAAAACAGGAAATATAGGCAGTAAAAGACTAGAGAGACCCTGTTTCAAAATAAAAAATAAAATAGAACTGCAGGTATAGCTGAGAAGTAAATGTCCCTGAGTTCAATGCCAAATCTACCCCCTGCACACACACACACACACACACACACACACACACACACACACGACTAGGGGAACTTCTGAAATATGTTCCATAGAATATATAGGAAAGGGCACCCAAAATAGAGTTCTTTGCTAAGGAAAAACACTTTTTTTCCTGAAAGGAATGAACAATCATATAGATAAAAGTTTATGTTTCATAATCAGTTTTACTTGTGTATCAATATAGTTAAAAACAGTAAAAAGAGAGATACTTATCTCTTTCTCAAAAAAATGGATGAAACAAGATTAATCTAGGACTAATCATTAGTTTGCAAGCAGCTATCTCAATCCATTAAAAATGGTTTGAGAATCCCTTCATCAAAACTCAGCAGGGAAAAAGCACAAAATAGGAAGGCAGTGAGCTTGCAGACTCACCAAGCAGAGTTTCTTTGTTGTATATGCTCTGCTAAAATAGATATTATAGAATTATATTTCTTTGAAGATTAAAAAACTGCAGAAATTATATTAAGAAGAAAAAGCTTCTGGCTGAGCAGAGATATTTGAGGATAGTGAAGCTATGTCTCTGAGTGGTTATATAAACACTAATGTCAGGCATTCTGGCATTAGTCTACACAAACTCAAGAGCATTATATTTGCTCACCTCTTGTCTGCTTCTGAAATTCTGATGATATATAGAACTGATGCAGGTCATAGCCCAATTTTTTTTACAGCATTTTAAGTATAGGAATGCTGGGGAAATTTAACAGATATAAAATTTTTGAAAAGGTATATTTTATATACTTTCATAATAAAAATTAGAATCTGGAGGTTACTTATAAGTTACAAAGATTTCACAGCATATGTCTTCTTATTAAGTGTCTGTTCAGTTAACCAGAGGGAGTTGGGAAGGAAAATGAGAGAGAGAGAGAGAGAGAGAGAGAGAGAGAGAGAGAGAGAGAGAGAGAGAGAGAGAGAGAAAGAGAGAGAGAGAGGGAGAAAGGCAAGAAAGCAAGCAGTGATTTCACAGCCAAAGATCTGAGTCTTTAACATTTGAGATATCCTCTGTCCCTTGGTCATTAGCCACTTATGATGAGTGCCTTCATTACTTTTTCATCAACAACTGATCTCTCCTCAGTTATAAAGGGCCTTTCTTTATGGTCTACATTCTTTCATCTTCTTCTCTGTGATGGTGTATTCTGTGGGCCAAATTTCTAGCTCCTATCCATAGCTTTATGTATTTTTTCTTGATTGATAGAAATAAATTCATTTTCAAATGCTGAAGATAAAATATCAAGTGAGGAATTAAAGTCCTTGACAATATTTGCATTCTGCTTTTCTCCCTGCATCCACTATATTTTATTCCCTTGCACCTAGGTAGTAGTTCTGTCCAATAGAATGAAAGAAGAATGATAAGTACTGTCTCAAGACTGTTCTCTAAAACCTCCGGTGAAATCCCTCCACTATTATTCTCACTTTCCCAGACTAGTGGCTGGCTCTAAAACAATGCTCTCCAGTAGGTAAATAAAAAAAAATGATCAGATGTATAATATTAAGTTTTCCCATACCACATTAAAAATAGTAAAGAGTCAGGTGTGGTGGCACACACCTAAAATCCAATACTTCTGAGGTTGATACAGGAGGATCCACAGGTTTGAGAATACCCTTAGCAATATAGCAAGACTCTCAGCAATTTCGTGAGAGCCGGTTTCAAAACAAAACATTTAAAAAAGGGCTGAGGGTATAGCTTGGAGATAGAATGTATCTGGGGTCAGTTCCCAAACACACACACACACACACACACACACACACACACACACACACACTCACACACACACTCACACACACACTCACACACACACACTCACACACACACACACAAAGAAGCAGATGAAATTGATTTAAATAATATGTTTATTTAGAACAATATGCTTTTTTATTGGAGCACTAAAGTTTACATCATAAGTGGATCATGTTGACAATGACATATATTCACACAGTACTTGGTGGCCTTCCCCTCCCTTGCCTCTCCTTTTTACTCCCTCCCAATATTGAGTGTCAATGTGAACTGTTATATTCACATGTATACACATATTCAAATGTAGCTTTTCCATTAATTAACCTCAGCCTTCTTTCTCTCCTACCCCTGCTTTATGGCTTTGCTGAGGTTTTCACTTCATTATCTGGAGTCCCTCTGGTATCTCTAATACTCCCTACCTTGGGCATATTAGAAAAAACATATGTCCCTTCTCTCTCTGTTCTTGGCTAATCTCACTTAACAGTATGTTCTCCAGGTCTTTCCATCTTCTTGCAATTGACATGATTTTGTTCTTCTTTATTGTTTAGTAGAATTCCATTGTATGTATTTCCCATAATTTTGCAATCCATTTATCTGTTGATGGAGACCTAGGTTGATTCCATATTTTGGCTATTGCAAATTGTGCTGCTATGAAGATGGGTATGCATATGTTACTGTAGTTCTAGGATTTCAACCCCTTTGGAAGGTACCTAAGAGTGGTATAGCCTTAGTTTTCTAAGGAATCTCCACACTGATCTCCATAGCAGCTGACTAGTTTGTACTCCCACCAAAAGTGTAAAAGAGTTCCTATTTACCCACATCCTTGCCACCATTTGTTGTTATTTGATTTCTTTATACCTAGAAAAATCAATCATGAATTTCATATGGAGAAACAAAAACCCAGAATATCCAAAACAATTCTCAGCAATAAGAACCATGCAGGGGCATCACAATCCCTGATTTCAAAGTATACTACAAAACAATAGTAGTTAAAACAACATGGGTTTGTCACAAAAACAGGCACATAGACCAATGGAACAGATTAGAAGATACAGAAACAAATCCACACACTTACAGTCAATTGATCTTTGACAAAGTGGCCAAATTCATACGTTGGAGAAAAGACAGCCTTTTCAACAAATGGTGCTGGAAGAACTGGATATCCATTTCTAGAAAGATGGAACTAAATCCTTACCCTCTCACCATGCACAGGAATCAACTAGAGATAGATCAAAGACCTGGAAATCAGAGCAGAGACTGTGAAGCTATTAGAGGAGGGCATAGGCTCTACACTCCACCTATAGGCACAGGTAGTAACTTCCTCAACAAGACCTCCAAAGTACAGGGAATTAAAACAAGAATTAACAAGTGGGATGGCATCAAACTAAAAAGTTTCTGATCATCAAAGGAAACCATCAAGAATCTAATGAAAAAGCCTACAGAATGGGAGAGGATTTTTTTTTACCAGCTATCAGTCTGATATATCCAGAATATACAAACAGCTCAAAAGACTCTACACTAGCAAAACAACCCAATTAAGAAGTGGGCAACTGAATTGAATAGACACTTCACAAAAGAAGGGCTACAAATGGCTAATAGATACATGAAAAAATGTTCAACATCATTAGCCATTAGGGAGATGTAAATAAAAACTACACTGAGATTCCATTTAACCCCAATCAGCATGGCAAGCATAAAGACATCAAATATCTTATCATTTTATAGTGTGATCAATATATAAAATATTCTCTATATGGTTCATGTTATTTTAATATCATATCTCAAAATCTAATTTTTATTTTATACTTACATAGCATGGGTTAATAAGTTTTCTTTCATTATAACAAATACCAGAGATAATAAACTTATGAAGAAAAATGTTTATTCAGTCTTAAAGTTTTGGATGTTTTAGACCATGGTTGGTTGATTGGTTGACATTGCTTTTGGAGCTATGGTGAGCCCAGAATATGATGGTAGGGAGTACATGGCAGAGTAGAGCAACTTACATCATAGCCCATAAGAAAAGAGGGAAAAAAAAAGGAAGAGGAAGAGGAAGAGGCTGAGGGTCCACAGTTCTTTTCATGGACATACAACTTCCTGTGACCCAAGTATCTGCACTTGGGCCCACCTTCCAAAGGTTCTGCCACCTCCCAGTTTCACCATGCCAGAAATCAATTCTTTACCATATGCATCTTTGGGGGACATCTAAGATACAAACTATAGAATAGCACTTCTCAGTCCAGGCTAAATCCACATTTCTAATGCTCATTGGTCATAGATGAATAGTGGCTATTCTACTAGTTACTGTATTTCTGTAAGACAAAGTGGAGAGAATGGAATAGCTTTTGGTTGGACAACCACAGGTCAGTGACTCAGAGTGGAGAATGACATAGTCATAGATCAACACTATACCATAATTTGAGTAAGAAGTAAACTTATTAAGCTGTTGAGATTTGGGGATTTGTATATTAATTATCAGCTATTGAATATTAGAGTATTGGAGCAGAAGATATTCACGACATTTCTCCTGTCTCCCTTCTTTCACAGTAGGAGCATACTTCCCCGCATCACTGTTATTTGGGCTTGGCCAGGTGATTTGCTTTGGTCAATGGGATGTTCACGGAAAGAACAGTGTGCCTGTGTTGAGTATAGGCCTTAAGAATATAGCCTGGTTCTGATTAAAAATTTTTGAGCTTTTATATAGTCTTATTTTTTTTAAAGCATGAACCATTGGTACCAGAATAATGAGAAATGCATTGAACATTCTGAATTTGAACCTGTAGTCTGGAATTAGGTTAAGTCTAGTGTAGATGAGTCAAACATTATTCCATATGCAGTTGTGTAAAAAGTGGTAAATACTTAAGAGTTGTTTGTAACTTTATTTTGGAGTGGGCTATACTTCAGTATTTTATTGAATTATTCTATCAACTAACTGTTAGAACTACCCAAATAGAGTTTCATTTTTCTTAGAAGAATGTCCACCCCACTTGTCAATCTACAGACCTCCCTTCCTTCCTGTAATACTTTTCCAAGTTGTATTTTTTCTTCCATTCTTTATTTCTTTTCATAATTTCATAACCCACATCTTTCCATGTTAACAGTCAGTGTTAGTATGCTTTCAGTTTTGTCATTATTTACATGAGCAATTTCAGAGGTCAGAGGTTTTTTATAGCCAAGCGTGGTGGCGCACACTTGTAATTCCAGCATTTGGGAGGCAGAGACAGGAGGATCGTGGTTCGTGGACAGCCTCAGCTACTTAGTGAGGCCATCCACAACTTAGTGAGACCCTATTTCAAAATAAAAAATGAAAAATAGGGCAGAGGGTGTACCTTGGAGGTTGAATGCCCCTGGGTTCCACCCCTAGACTCACAAAAGAAATAAAAGAGGTTTTTTTTTATAGCTTACAATCTTGGTATACAATAGTTCATTCAATAATTCAATATTTTTGAAACCTTAATATGTTACAGGTACTGTTATGGTATATAGCATGCAACAGTAAATAAGAAATGTTGTCATGGTTCTTATGCTTTTTGTAGAAAACAGCCAATACACAAAATACAATACAAAGATATGAAGTATTGCTATAATAAAAATGAATATGTAAAAGAGGTTGGATATTTTATTGCTATAGAAATAATTTCATAAACATTATTTTATAACCTAAAGAGCTAGCAATCATTTCTAAGGTTTTTGCCTATTGCTAAGGGCTTGTATCCTTGCATTTTTTTGTGGCTTCAAATTGCTTCTACTGATTTAGTTGAGCTTAAGAATTATTTTTGTCATTCTAGTTCTCTTTGTTCTATCTTGCATCAGCTGAGATAGTATCACACAAGACATTCACCCATAAACATTTGTGTGTGAATAAGATTTTCATAAAGGTTTTAAGAATATGAAAGTATTTTCATAATGGTAAAACAATTTAAATTTTAGTATTAGCTCTTCCCTGATGCTAAAAGTCTCAGAGCAAGACTGAAGGCTCCTGCCACAATGCTTCATTTTTTATATTTTCTGTCTTTATTTTTTGTTCTAATTTCTGAATACTCATTTTATTTTTTGTTCTAATTTCTGAATACTCATTTTTATTTTCTTTCAATAGATCAATTGAGTTAGTTCTCTTTTTTCCCCTGGATCTACCAGTAGAAATCCAGTCTTATTTTTTTTTTTTACCAAATAACTCACAAATTTATTTTTCTACCTACTGAAACACAGGGTTACAGATAGCACATCAAATACTCAGAGTCACACAGCTATAACATAGTGTCATCTTTCTGATAAATTTTATGATGTGAAAAAAATTATAGTCATTTCACTTAGGTTAGCGAAAACATAACTTTCCCCCTAATAAATAGATGTATTTGCTGCTTAGAATGTGTCTAACAGAAAGTAACACGATGTGATCACTTTCATGTAAGCAGAATCATTCTATGCTATAAACTCAAATAAGAATTTACACAGACAGTGAGATATTAATTCCCAGGGGTTATGCATTGTTTGGCATTTGGAGAAGAGATTCTTCTCTGGGGTTATCCTCTGCCCACTGATGACATCTCTCAAGCTATGTGTCATACATATTGGCCATTAGGCAATACCATTTTTCTTTAACATGTTTATTGCTTATGTCTATTATCTTTCCATAGTCTTTAATAACATGCCCCTCTATGTATCCTGAGCTGTTTCTTTATCATCTTCTTGAGCCTCTTCCTCTCAGCCTTTTCTCTCTCAGTCACTTACAGTGTCTTTCTGGGAAAAATTAGTAAATCTCATTCACTTTGCCCAAACCAAACTAACTTGTGGAGCTCTTGGAGATTCCATTCGGGGTCATCTACTTATACACGATCTTCATGCTTTGCAGGATAATGGCCTCCAAATGATGTCCACACCCTAGGCCCTAGAACCTCTAATTTACCTTATAAGACATAAGCAATTTGCAGATGTGCATTGAAGGATCTTGAGTGGGAAGATTATACTGAATTACCCAGGTGGGCCCAATGTAATTGCAGAGACCATTAAACTCTTTACAGGATAGAGCTGAAGATGAAAGTCCCTTGCACCTTTTTCACCCTAATCACCTGTAACTTTGCCTTCATGTTGGTCACCCCTGAAAGGAATAACCCTTATATCTTTCATCGATTATAATTGCTTAGGTTCAGTGATTTACACTTCAGTATCTTTTTTATCCCTCCTCACAGTCTCTGACCTAGTCCCCTAGCAAGTTCTCTTCATATCTTTTATCTAATTATGGCGCGTATGTAAATTCTCCCTCTCTAGTCTCAAAGCCTGCTTCATATTTTTTCAAGTTGTTCACTTGATTTTTCTATACCCGTCAACCTTTTCCTCCTGATGAAGTATAACCCAAACTCATTTCACCTCTCCTTTCTCACCTTCTGTTTTTAGGCTGATTTGCAATGAGGCATATTTATGCTGTCCAACCCTATCTAGCTTTAGCATTACTTTTAATCCCTTGTCTTTGGTTCACTCCTCATTGCCTCCCTGAGTATTGCAAATATCCACCCCTCTTCTTAATCCCTACTGTTTCCAGTCTTAATAGTCAAAATATCACTCATTGCAACAAGAATTGAGAACATTAACAAAAAACTCTCTGGACCTCTCTTTGTCTCTGTTATTGTCTTAGTAAAGTCGGAGGAACTGTATGAATTAAAGAATAAGAAGGTAAAAAACAACTTACATGCTTAAGTACAAAATTAGTGTTATGATAATCTTCATTGTAATCCAAGCAGCAGGCTGTGGGTATTGCCTTGAAACTTATTTAATGTGCCAGGAATATAGGCCTGTCTTTTTCCCACCCCTTATTTAATGACTTCTAGGGTTTTCCTCCATGCAGCAAAGTAGAATAAAACAGGTGAGACAGCACAGATGTATAATTATGTGATTTATTACTAATCTGCCTCTCACTAGCAACAAGAGAAACAAAATGTCAGCAGTGTCTGGATGCCTCCTAAAACAATCAGGCTAAAATCCATCTTTCTTTCTCTTTTAAGTAACTCATTTTCTTTCTTTCAATGGTCTTATTTCTCATCAGGGATATAAAGTTTTCCCCATACCTTCTCATGGTTAGTGCATAATTGATCCTGTGAGGTTCTCCCACATTTTATTTCTTATTTCAGTTGTACACACTTTCCCTTTTTATCTTATTCCTATTTCCACAAAGCGAGCTTTCCTCTTCACAGATATCTGATAGAGAAATATGCTCACTGCAACCAACTTGTTGCCTTCCCTCCTTCCCCTATAGCTTATCTCTCTAATCAGTATTTGTCTCTTAGCATTCTTAGTCGATCATAGTCTGAGTGGATAAACGAACCTCTAATTAGAAAGTTATATTCTTAGGAGAGCTACAACACTTCTTATAGAACTGACAGCTTAATATTTTGTGTCAATACTTTCTTCTTATTTTATTCAGTAGCAGAGTTTTTCAGATGCTTTCGAAGTATTTACCTTTCAACCAGGGACTTCTTTATGTAAAGAGACAAGGGACCATCCACTTCAATATGCTATTTGAATGTGCCGCAATCCCCAGAGCCAGCTCTGCACCAATTTTAAATGATGCTCTTTATTTACTGCTGGTCTAGAGGAATCTGCCAAAGATAATTTCAAGAGGCTGCCTACTGGGTGTTAAAAGAATAGAGTTGTTACACATTGAGTCTCTAGTGTATTTTCTGAGCAGATCAGAATTGTCTTTTGAAAAAAGACTTCTTGAATTATTATAAACATAATTATAATTTAGAAAACATTATGATATACTTACTGGGCCTGTAGTTGTCATTGTTACAATGATTTGGGTGGAAATTACTCAAACTCTTAGCGCCTCCCTCTTTTCCTTTTTCTTCCAAATGTGTATTTTTGTTCTCTTTCAAGATCTTTGGAGATGCTGAGTTACCTGTGAGAACTCTGGAATCAAATAGGATTTTCAAATATGGAAATTATTCAGTGTGTTGCTATGTCTGTTTTTGAAATAAATTACTATCCTAAAACTGCAAGCCTACTAGGCCTCTTTGTTTTCCATCTTAACCAGAATATATTCTGAGTAGTATCTGCCTAAAATAGTACTTATGGAATGACTACTGTAGGAAAAATAATTTGAGAGGCATAATGGAAGCAGGATTTTATGAAAATCCTTTGAGTTCCCAAAGCAACATTTATTTATTTATTTATTTATTTAGTTATTTATTTATTTTTAAATGACAGTTTTTAATCAGACACACTCTATTTGCTGAGGGTCTTTGAATGTATTGTAGTTAACTGATATCGAAAGTGGATTTTATTCTATGTCAAGTTCTCTCCACTATGAAATTATCTTGTGTAATAAGAATAGACTCTGTGGTTTTTCAGTTGTAATAAGAGGCAAGGTCTGGGGAAACATCCTTAAATTAAGGTAAGGTGAAAGACCATTTTTTTAAAAATGAGGAGTGATATTACAAAGAACTTCAGACAATTCCTTGGGGAACCTTGCATGCACATTTTGCTTTAGATTACTTTATTGTGCAAGCATAGTTTGAGCTTTCTACTGTCTCAACACCAGGAGCCTCTGAATAGAGTGTAACTATTTTACTCTGTCATGACTGTATGTGGTCTGTGTATGTGTACATTCCAATTTTACTCTTACTGATTTGTAAGGTTTGGAGAAATGTGACACAGAAAGACTTCAAACACATAATCTTTCTGTTTTCTCAGGATTGTGTGCTTACTTGGACCAAAACAGAAGCTGAATTTCATAGTCCTTTGCAGAGAAAGATGAGTTGGTCCCCAAAGGATAATTTTTCTGATATGGTTGACAGTGTCTTATGAGAATACTTGGATTAATGTTCCTTCATGTAGACACAGTTATCTTTCATGAAACTTAGGCATAGAAATGGAAAAAAAAAAGGTTTGGGTGTGTATAGTATGGATCCGAATGGTTCAAATTAATCAGAGATATGGCAAGTTCAAACAGAAGAGAAAGGGCAATATGCTTGAAGGACACGTAGTATTTTTGAGACTTACCTAAACTATCTGTGTAATCTTCCTAATTCACATACATGAATTAGCAGACAAGAGCTAGAGAGGCAAGCGGGGTTGTGGTGGTGCACATTTGTAATCCCAGCATTTGGGAGGCTGAGACAGGAGGATCATAGTTCGAGGACAGCCTCAGCTACTTAGGCCCTTTGCAACTCAATGAGACCCTATTTCAAAATAAAGAGTAAAAAATAGGCCTGGGGGTGTAGCTTGAAGGTAGAATGCCCCTGGGTTTGAATTCAATCTCCATTGCTACATAAAAAGTATAGATAAAAAATAACACTGGTGATTATAAAATAAACTAAAAACTAGTAAAAAATCCTTTCATCTAAATATTCAAAAATTCTTCTATCAGCCAGACATGGTTGTGCATGCCTGTAATATTACTACTTGGGAGGCTAAGACAGGAGAATTGCAGGTTTGAAGCCAGTCTCAGCAACTTAGCAAGACCCTGTTTTGAAATAAAGAATAACATATGCCTGGGAGTGCAGCTCAGATGCAGAATCCCATTTGCCCCTGGGTTTAATACCTAGTATCACAAACAAAACCTCCAGAACATCCATCAAACAATTTTTAGGGGAAATTATAAAATTTAAAAAAATTTATAAAAATACTACATATAAAATACGTATAGGAAATATCAGAAATTATCAAGAAACAATATCACAAGGAAAGTCTAAGAAGTAATTAAAGTCTAGATGGTTCTAATGCTACATAAATTGTTTTAGAGCCTAGGTTAATAAGAAAAACGCCCAATTTTTTCTAGTGAATCATATATACTGTTAATTTCTAAATCTGGTAGATAGTGTGCAGACAATAAAATATTACAAGTAAAATACTAAAAAGAATCTAACACTAATAAAATATCTTAACAGCAGGATTTATTTCGGAAATACATGGTTGGTCCTTAACTGTAAGAAAATATATTTAACCTTACCTATCGTAAAATAAACAGAAATTATAAAAATAACTCTCAGCTATCAAATTGATAACTCTGCAAGGGTCACCTCTTCCTGGGCTACAGTCTGAATATTCCTTCAGTACAGTAAATGGTCATAATTATCGATCTCATTTCATTCATTTCATATCACTCAGGGGTTACAGTTTTTTGTTACCCAATATTCAACATCCTGAAAGCCCTTTTTCTTGTATTTTGTCAGTTAAGCTTTGGAGGAAGGAAAATCCAATCCCTGTTACTTCATCATCCCCAAGAGCAAGTCCCTTTGGTTGGAGCCATAACTTGGTTGTTTAACTTGTAAATACTTATAAATCAGCAAATATCATGCAGGGAGAGGTCACCTCAAGAGTGTCAAACTCACTTTTAATGACATTTTTATTTTCTCTGGGACCTGGACATAATGTCCTAGATGCCTGGGTTGATGGTGCCCAAAAGGCTGAGGATATAAGGACATTTTGTCAGGTAAGGGTGTGTATTTTGGACATCGCCTACGTATGTAGGAGCTAAATGCAGTGAGGTGTTTGATCTCAAGTTCTAGAACTAGTGCTGAGCAAGGAGCTGCACTAAAGCAAACCAGTTGGAAACAGCTGTTTGTTTTATTTATCCAATACTAGTGTTCTTCTTAGCAGGAGGACTGGTCTGATAAAAGCATTTTCATTAGCTGGGCGTAATCCTCGCACTTGGGAGACAGAAACAGGAGGATTGCGCAGGTTTGAAGCCAGGTGCTGGCTTAAGAGACCCTGTTTCCAAATAGAAAGTATAAAAATAGGTGTGGGAGTGTAGCCCAGAGGTAGAAGGGTTTCCAGTAACACACACACACACACACACACACACACACACACACACACACACACACAAAAAAAAAAAAAAGCATTTTCATTATAAGCAGAGGCAAAACACTCAGCTAAAGTTTCTTTCTAATATGACTCCTGCCACATCCTTTCTGGCCTTTTCTTTCTAGAATTTTGATTAGATACAATTAAACAGTCTCAATTTTTCCTCCATATATCTTTTGTGTGTGTGTATGCCGGGTGGGGGGGTACTCAGGATTGAACCCTGGGGTGTTCTACACCCCTAGCCATATTTTATTTTTTATTTTGAAACAGGGTCTTGCTAAATTTCTGAGGTTCTTGCTAAGTATCTGAGGCTGGCCTTGGGTCTGTGATCCTCCAGTCTCACCCTCCCAAGTACTGGCATCACAGGCATGCATCATCATGTCCAGTTCCTTTGTGTATCTTAACACTTATTATACATATCATCTTGTTTATTCTCTATGTTGAATTATTTTTAAGACCCATTATTTAGTTCATCAATTATGTATTTAGCTGTCAAACCTGTCTCCTGAGTGTTGAGTTTCAACTTTTCTGTTAATATAATTGTTATTTTTTAGGGTTTCTACTTAACCCTTTACCCAATATGTCTGGGTCAGGTTTGATAGCCTTTTATTTCATTGGTCATACTTTATAGTGGTCTCCTTCATTTTTTGAAACATCATTTATATTTTTTCTGATGAGTCTTTCTTCAGATCTTATGACTCTGATTCTTTAATTTTTTGGAGAATTGCTTTCTTTATGGATTTTTGTTTTGGAGTTTTTGATCTTCACCTGCCATAATAAAATGTCCCTACAACTCCATCCATGAGAATTCCCTGAGCTTGAGTATAAACTGCATTATATCATGGACACCTGTATTAATTGATTGCTGATAATTGTTGCATGACCAATAAGGGCTTATTCAAAACTATACTTTTGACTTTTTTGATGAAGAGGCACTGCATAAGTAGGATGAGTTCAAGCTAAAAAAAAAAAAAGAATGTTGAGGGATATATTTTTTTCACCCAAAAGATAAAATTGAGTAGGAATTTCCTTTGTTTTTATTTTATTTTATTTTTTGCCACTGGTTGTTTCTTCTTTCTGGCAAATTTTGCTTCATTGAGGGTTGCTGGCCTGACTTCCTCCATTGATTGGCAGAGAGCCTTTTCTTTTGTTGCTGATAGGTCTGAGTGACTGCTGGCCTGTCAATCTACAAGCTCTGGAGTGCTAGGTTTGGAAAATGCTTCCAAATTCCCGGAGAGCACAGGCCACAGAGTTCACCTGTTTCCAGGCATAGTGCTTTTTTTTTTTTTTTTTTTTAATTTTGGCCTCAGTATTCCTTTTATTGCCAACTTTCCCATTGTTAAAAATATAAGTCTCAATAGTCATTGAAAATGCAACCTAATGGGTTTATTTTGAGCCAAAAGGATTTGTACTGCACATTTGTCTACCCTGGACTCCAGTATTTCTAGAAACTGAAGACTCCAATTTATTTGTCACACTGAAATCCGACTGATGTACTTAACAGCAAATATGAATAGGTCTGTCACACATTCAAGGCACTTGATTCTTTTCCAGTGTCGTCAAGAAACATATTCCTTATCGAGGTACCAGATCCCTTTCATGATTTGGTACCTCGATTTCATGATTTCCTGGCCTAACATTTTTGTTTGAACTCATGGAAGTCTTTCTGTCTATCCTTTGTTCGTGTGTGTGTGTGTGTGTGTGTGTGTGTGTGTGTGTGTGTGTGTGTGAGCCCTTCTACCTCCAGGCTACACTCCCAGACCTATTTTATACTTTTTTATTTTTGGAAACAGGGTCTCTTAAGCCAGTGCAGCTGGCTTCAAACCTGCGTGATCCTCCTGTCTCCGCCTCCCAAGCTCGGGATTACAAGCGTGCGACACCACACCCGGCTCTATCCTTTGTTCTATGAAACTCTATAGTTTTTCTTTGAAACTCCCTACGTAACATAGTGCATTGTGACTCTAGGCATTTGCCTGGCTTGCTGGAAGCCAGAAGTTTATTTTTAGTTTTTGTTCATTTGCCTAACCCACCCATACTTGTTCTGGGGACTAAAGTGATTTGAAGAATGTCTAATAGAAAGTGTTTTTTGACCTGTCACTTCCTTCCTTCATTATGCATCAGGTCCTATTAACCCTCTGACCACATCCTGTATTTATCTAAGATAGAGCACTAATACTAAGAACAACTTGCTTGAGGTCAAAAATTTTCTTATTTATCTCTTTATCCAGGATGCCTAATAGGGTACTTTCCACAAAACAAGTCCTATAAATTCAGAATGAATGGGCTTCCTAAAAATCTCATTACATGATCCACCAACTTTAATTATTTCTTTTTTTTCTTTTATCAAGAGTTTTTCAGAGAGCACGTGAAAGCTATTATATTAGACCTCAGTTTCTTTCTTTACATTTTTAAAAACCCTTTTACATACATGACCTTATATATTAAAAGTAACATATTGGACTTCAAAGTGTGTTTTTCTCTCTCATTCCAGGGCTCAATTTAGCCCTGCCCAACACCAACCAGTCCAGGAGAATTGTGTAATCTTCAGTGGATGCTGAAGCCTAAAAAGTAAAGGTGGTGAAATACTGCCATTTGCTGTCATGATAAATATTTCTCAATTTTTCCATTTCTCTTTATTGTACTCTTTATCTTATTTTATAGCTACTAAAAGTTTTGGTCAGATAAAATGAAGTTTTCTTAGTTTTTCTGTGGTGCAGTTTGAATGCTAACAAAATCAATTTGATATTGATATTTGTCTCCTCCGGGATGATAATTTTCCTCATGCTCTGATGAAATAAAGAGATTTGATTATCAAAGTTTCCTCATGATACTTATGAAAAATGCTCAACATTTATAAAACATGTCAAATTAAAAGGCTGAGGATATAAGGATATTTTATCAGGTATGGGTGTGTATTTTGGCCATTACCTAAGTATATAGGAGCTAAATGCAGTGAGATATTTGATCTTGAGTCCTAGTGCTAGTGGTGAGCAAAGAGCTGCACTCAAGCAAGGAATTCAGAAAGGAAATGAAACAAAAGACCCAAAGATCATAGTCTGCCCAAGTTTACTTAGGGAATAAAGTAGCAGAGATATTTGAGCTAAAGACCTAGCTTAGAGTAGCTCACTTTTTAAAAATTGGTATGAGTAACATACAATTAACCTTTCTAAAGTATATAATTCAGTGGCATTTAATATATTCACAGTATTGTGAAACCCCTCTCTCTTTCTGTTTTATTTAAAATTTTTTTAAGCACCTCAGAAGAACACTGCTATCCTGTGCTCACTAAGTAATCACCCTCTATTTTTTTCCTATTTCCATCCCCTGGCAACATCTAATTGTTTTCTGTTTCTGTGGTTTGCTGATTCTTGATAGTGAACAAAAAAGAAATAATAAAATGTGAGCTTTTGTGTCTGGCTCCTTTCACTTAACATAATGTTTTAAGATTCATCCAAGTAATAACACATACTTCCTTTTTATGGCCAAATAATATAACATTGCATGTATATACTACTAGTTGCTTATTCACTCAGCTCTTGGTGAAAGTCTGTGTTGTTCCTACCTTTTAGTTATTGTAAATCATGCTGCTAGGAAGACTCAGGAACAGGATTGATTTGAGAACCTACTTTTAGTTTTTGTGGTACAATCCTAGTAGAATTGCTGCATCATCTGAAATTCTGTTTAGCCTTTCAAGGAACTCTTAAACTATTTTCCACAGTGGTTATACCATTTTACTAGGAATTTCACTAGGAATATATCAAGGTTCCTATTTCTCTATATCCTGGGCAACAATTTTTTCCTCCTCTTCTTTTTCTCTTTTTCACCATCCTATTAGGCATGAAGTGTCGTATCACCATAGTTTTGACTCTCACTTTAATGGCCAGTGATGTTGAACACTTTTTTTATATGATTTCTAGCTGTTTATATGTAATTTTTAGAGAAATATTTACTCAAGTCATTGTCTGTTAATTAATTGGGTTGTTTGCCTTATTGTTGTTGAGTTTAAGTATTCCTTAATATTCTGGATATATATATATATATATATATATATATATATATATATATATACATATATATGTATATATATAATGTGTGTGTGTATGACATTTGCAAATTATATATTGGAGAAGGATATATATACATATATATATCCACAGGATATATACATATATATCCTATATATATCCTTCTCCAGTACATAATTTGCAAACGTTTCCCTACATTCTACAGATTGTTAACTTTTTTAAAACACATTAAGATTTTTATTTTTTGCATGGCAGTGTTTTTAAATTTTTTTATTTTTATATGGACCATATTGAAAATGTTATACATTCAGACTATACTTGGTGCCTTCTCCCCCCCAACTTCCCCTTTTAACTTTTTAATAATATCTTTAAATGTGCACTGATTTTCTGGGTTTTTTTTTTTTTTTTTTGGTTTTTTTGGTGGTACGGGGATTCCTGGAAGCCCTTCTACTTCCAGGCTACACTCCAAGACCTATTTTATACTTTTTTATTTTTGGAAACAGGGTCTCTTAAGCCAGTGCAGCTGGCTTCAAACCTGCTTGATCCTCCTGTCTCCACCTCCCAAGCATGTGCCACCACGCCCGGCTTTATTTTTGTTTATAACAAGACAAATGTATGTATTTTTTCTTTTGTTTCTGGTGTTTTCAATATTAATTTTCAGAATCCATTGCCAAGTCTAACTTCATAAGCTTACTCCTATGTTTTCTTGTAATAGTTTTATTGTTTTGAGTCTTATAATTAGCTTTTTGGTTAAGTTTGGGTTAATTTTATACATAGTATGAAGTAGGGGTTCAGATACATTGTTTTGCATGTGGTTATATATTTTTTATTTTATTTTATTTTTTGTGGTGCTGGGGATTGAACCCAGGGGCATTCTACCTCTGAGCTATACCCCCAGCCCTATTTTTTATTCTTTATTTTGAAGCAGTGTCTCACTAAGTCACAAAAGGGCTCACTAAGTAGCTGAGTTTGGCCATGAACCTGGGTCCTCCTGTCTCAGCTTCCCAAGTATTAGGATTTCAAGTGTGCACCACCACACCCGGCTGTTGCTATACAGTTATGCCAGCATAATTTGTTGGAGTGTCAGTTCCCTATCAAATGGCTTTGTCATCCTTTTCAAAGTCAATTGGCCAAAATATGGATGTATTGCCAAATTCCCAGATTTAATTTCATTGTTCTGTAAGTCTATTCCTATGCGAGGAGGGGGTTGCATGAGTATTTCCTGAAGGAAGCAGATCCTCTCCTCCCTCTATCAAGTATAAACAAAGGGCATAATAGAGTATCCCTGTCCTTCTAGTTCTATGGTCACCACTTTCTAGTGACAAGGTAGAAGAAAACAAAAAGATGTGTGATCATTTCCATAAAATCAAAGTGGAATATGATGGTATAGTAGAAGAAAGTGAATTTTACAGTCCATTATGCTTAGGCTGGAATTCCAATTACAGCTATAACATCAGGGGCATATAATCTTAACCTCTTGAAACAAACGTCTATTAACTTCTGATGGATGAAGATAAAAATTCCCATCTTGTAGTATTTTTTCGTGATGATTATGCATAATATATGTACATTTCCCCTAGTTTAGTGCCAGGTACAAAATGGTTATAGAAAAAAGCTATTAATAATAGTTTTTTTTAAAGTACACTGTCTTATATGGAATATAATTCTACATTTTGAAATTGATCCCCTATAGACCTTGGAAAAACAATTCACCTTTACACATTCCAAAAGATACTTTCTAGGAAAATGGCATCTTACATACTAACTGTTGCATTTTGGCTTTGAGTGTCAGATGTTGGCTTCTTTTCATTCAGATGCAAGAAGGTGTGTGTGTGTGTGTGTGTGTGTGTGTGTGTGTGTGTGTGTAAGTACTCATTCTGTTTGTGTTACATGCTGAGTCTGTAATCCTTGGTGTTTTTTATTACTATGCTGTAAATGTGCCTGAGGTCTGCAAAAGGGAATGTTGCATATCCATAAAAAATAAAGAGAAGTAATACTATTCCTGGCAACTGAATAAATGGGGTGGGGGTCTGCTCACTACCACCCCCAGATCATTCATTTCTCAAGCCACTTTTTAAGGTAATTGAATTATAGATTAAAGAACTTAGAGCCATTTTTTTGAAAGAAATTATTTGACTTTTGCTACTCATCTGGCACCAGGAACATTATTACCAGGGCATGGTTTCTGAGGAGAGCCAGAGATTTACACTATTTGACCCAACTGAAGTCCTTGTGCCTCAATTCACTGGCTGCATCTCCTCTGGAGTCGTTTCACCTCCTGAAATCTCAGTGTCTCATCTATAACAGAGAAAGAATAATGACCTCATAAGAATGATTGTAAGAATCAAACATAATCAAGGAAGTGATAGTACTTTTGAATCATAAGACATCAAAGACACATGTGAGTTCTCATTATCATTGTTGGTGGGATTGCAAATTAGTGCAACCACTTCGGAAAACAGTATGAAGAATCCTCAGAAGAATGGGAACAAACCTACCATTTGATCCAGCAATACCACTGTTGGATATCTACCCAAAAGAAAAGAAACCAAACTACCAAACTAATGCATGTGCTTCTATGTTCATAGCTGCACAATTCACCATAGCCAAACTATGGAACCAGCCAAGATGTCCATCAACAGATGAATGGATTACAAAACTGTGGGATATGTACACAATGGAATTTTACTCAGCCATAAAAAACATCAATTACATCATTTTCAGGGAAATGGATGGAACTGGAGGACATTATGCTAAGTGAGATTAGTCAGTCACAAAAAATAAGAAATCAGATGCTTTCCCTAATATGTGAGAGTTAGGGAGAAATGGGTCATAGGAGGAACTCTTGAAAGAGGAAATCCTATAGAGGAGCAAACAAGACAACCTAAAGGAGGAGAAAGGAGGGGGAAGAAGAAAATCTCTAAAACACACAAAGTACTTAAACATATCGAAGTCAATCACTAAGCCAAGCAAGGGAGGGAGGGACAGGGAGGGAATGGGGTGGGAATTGGGTAGGGGTTAAATCAGCAATGAGTACATGTTTGTACACACAAGTTTTTTTACCCCAATAAGTTGTATGAATATAATGCACCAATAATAATAATAATATAATATTTAATACTATTTATGAAACTGAGGAATCTTAAATTCCACAGGCTCCTTGCAAGCCACTGTGCCAGTCATTCACCATTGGGTTTGCCTTGCTAGCAAAGCATGTATAATACTTTGTGGAGGGGTCATGTTTATTCTTTCCTGTGGCTCCTTGGATGCAGTACTATTGTAGCGTGAGGTGGCATATCCATTTGAAAATATGAACCGCTCAAACCAAGCCACGCAATCCTCAGTGGAATGGGATAATGACCTTGTTTCCATATTCAGGGGCAGTTAAAACATCTTTGGTAAGTCCAAGATAACCTGCTGCTTTTGACTGTACCTACTCAGTGGTCCAGTGCCAGACCCTTTGGTGTGTGCAGAAAATGCTGGTTGGTAATAACAGTAAGCTGGCCAACTTCCTCTTCCTTGTGTTTCCATATCCATGCTTAGATGAGACATATTGAAGCGATTGGAGCACAGGAAAAATATATGCATGGCATCTTCAAAAAATGAATCTTAAATATTGTAATATTAACTGCTAAGAGGTTAGATACTCTATAACAATGGTTTGGCTTTGAATATTTTGTGCAACTCTTTAATTCATGTAATATTTGAAGTGAACAGGGAGATACTCTTTTTAAATCTAATTTACATATTGTATTTTTTATGTCCAAAATAGGTGTTCAAATTCACTGTAGTGCATAGTTGTGTATTGTTTTCAAGTGTAATTAAGAAATGGATCAGAGCCTGAGCAGTTTGAAGATTGTAACTGACAGAAAAAACTCACATTTATCCAAATCTTTGATAATTAATAAACAATGCAAACATGAAATAACACTTAATAACTAGAATGCAGAAGACTTGAAGATGCTTTTCTGTGTTGAGCAGGTGTGGTTTACACATAGCATTTTTTCTCCATTCTTATGGCAACAGCCATCTTAATTTGGGGGTGAAGAATCACCTTTCCTTTATTCTTAGTTCATGTCATTTGGGGTCATTGAGCTTATTTTATTTATTACTTCAATGATTATTTTTTTTATGGTACTAGGGATGGAACCCAGGGGCTTTCTACCTCTGGGCTACACTCCTAGACCTATTTTATATTTTATTTGGAAACAGGGTCTCACTAAGTTGCTGAGAGCCTCACTAAGTAGCTGAGGCTGGCTTCGAACCTCTGTGATCCTCCTGTCTCCGCCTCCCAAGCACAGGGATTACAAACGTGCACCACCACGCCTGGCTTCAATGATTATTTATTTAAAATTAGACAGTTATAAGAAGTGACACTAAGAGATTCCATCAATTCTTTACCCAGTTTTTTCCAATGGTAACATTTTGAAAAACTGTCATAAAACCAGGATATTATGGTAGGTACAGTCAATATACAGAGCATTTCTATCACCACAAGGATCCTTCATTGCTGCTGTTTTATAGCCATATTCACTCCCTTTGTGCCTTAGCCACTCCCTAACTCCTGGACACTAGTACACTACCCATTTTCCATCATCTTATTTCAAGAAAGCTATGTAAATGGGATCATACAAAATGTAACCTTTGAGACTATGCATTTATACACAGCATAATTCAATGGAGATTGATCTAGGTTGTTGTGTATATTAATTATTTATTTTTATTTCT
This sequence comes from Muscardinus avellanarius, assembly GCF_963383645.1. Taxonomy (NCBI): domain Eukaryota; kingdom Metazoa; phylum Chordata; class Mammalia; order Rodentia; family Gliridae; genus Muscardinus; species Muscardinus avellanarius. The sequence goes on from NC_137788.1 coordinate 59,951,752, forward strand.
ATCAGTATTCCATAGCATTAATAAACCAGTTTGTTAACCATCTGTAAAAGGACATATGGATTGTTTCCGGTCTAATGCTATTGTAAAAAAGAGCTTTAAAAATATTTACATAAATTTTTGTCTCTGGACATAATTTTTTATTTCTCTGGTATAAATACTAAAGAATATAATTGATGACCAATATAGTATTCATATTTAGCTTAAAAACAGTCAAATTATTTTCTGGAATAGCTGCACAATTTTAAATTATGATTAGGAATGTATGAGTGGTCCAGTTTTTCCACATCCTCACGAGTATTTGATGTTGTGATTGTTTTTAATTTAAGTTGCTGTGATAAGCTTTAGTATACCACAATGTGTTTTTAATTTGCAATTTTCTAAATGGCTAATGACAATGTTTTAGAGTTCCCACTTCTCCACACACTCACCAGCATTTGTTGTTGTTTGTGTTTTGAATGATGGCCATTCTAGTTGGAGTTAGGTGAAATCTCAAGGTAGTTTTGATTTGTATCTCTCTGATTGCCAATGATGTTGAGCAATTTTTCATGCATTTATTGGCCATTTGAATTTGAATTTCTTTCGTGAAGTATCTATTTAGTTTGCTTGCCCATGTTTTGATTAGATTATTTTTTTTAGTGTTGAGTTTCTTGAGTTCTCTGTATATTCTAGATATTAGTTCTCTATTGGAGGCATATGTGGCAAAAATCTTCTCCCATTCTGTCGGCTCTCGATTGAGGTTCTTGACATTTTCCTTTGCTGAACAGAAGCTCTTCAGTTTCATGCAATCCCACGTATTGATTTGCCTTTTAGTTTGTTGTGCCTTTGGGGTTTTGTTTAGAAAGTTTTTATCTGTGCCTATGCAATGCAGTGTTGGACCTATGCCTTCTTCAAGGAGCCTCAAAGTCTCTAGTCTATTTTCCAAGTCTTCGATCCATCTTTTTTTTTTTGTGGTACTGGGGGCAGGGGCTTTCTAACTCCGGGCTTATCCTACCAGACCTATTTTCTTTAATCTATTTTATATGGAAACAGGGTCTCACTAAGTTGCTGAGAGCCTCACTCAGTAGCTGAGGCTGGCTTCAAACCTTGGACGATCCTCCTGTCTCAGTCTCCCAAGCACAAGGATTACAAGTGCACACCACCATGCCCGGTTTTCAATCCATCTTGAATTCACTCTTGTTCAGGGTGAGAAAATGGGATTAATTTCCAATTTTCTGCATATGGTTAACCAGTTTTGCCAACAGCATTTGTTGAACCGGCTATCTTTTTTCCAGTGTATGTTTTGGCTCCTTTGTACAAAATCAATTGGCTGTAAGTGTGTGGACTTGTTTCTGGGTCTTCTATTCTGCTCCATTGGTCTGTGTATCTGTTTTTGTACCAGTACCATGTTTTTATTACAATGGATTTGTAGTATAGTTTAAAGTCAGGTATTATGATTCCTCCTGCATGGTTTTTGTTGCTGAGAACTACTTTGGCTATTCTGGGCTTTTTGTTGTTCCAAATAAATTTAAGGATTAATTTTTCTAAGTATGTGATCTTGGTAGTTTAATGGACATTGTATTGAATCTGTAGATCACTTTTGGAAGAATGGCCATTTTTATGATATTTATTCTACCTATCTACCTATTTCCCCATCTACTTTGAAAGATAATTTTTTTGGGTAAGAAATTTTGGCTGGACGTTGTTTTCTTTCAGAGTTTTGAATATGTTACTCCAGATCCAGGTAAGAAATTTTGGCTGGACGTTGTTTTCTTTCAGAGTTTTGAATATGTTACTCCAGATCCTTCTGGCTTTCATGACTTTATTTGGGAAGTCTGGAGTGATTCTAATTTGTTTGCCTCTTAATGTCCCTTGGCCTTTTGTTTTTGTTGCCTTTAAGATTTTCTCCTTGGCTTCTACATTGGTTATTTTGACTATTATGTGGAATGGAAAACCTTATTTCTGATCTTGTCTAAATGGAGTTCTATGGAGATTTCCGGGAAGATGGCGACGGAGAAAAGCGGGGCTTACGAGCCCCGCTAACAACCAATCTCTATTACTACAAAATCAGTGCCTTTCATAGTCAGAAAACACCATCAGCAGAGAAACAAAAAATGTAATTACAAAAAACAGAGAAAAAGAGGGCTGGAAAAACGAGACACCAGAAAGAAACCATTCGCAGTGCTGCAGCCAGAGCCATGGAGCGGAGCAGTGGGCGCTATATTTCCTTGCAGCACCAGGCCCCAGAGAGGAGGAGAACTCATAACGGAGCTCAGAGCCACAGAGAAGATACACCGGCCTCATGGCCGAGGACATGGCAGCAGCGCCTTACTGCCGATGGCAGCAGCGAGTTCACCGGATGGCTCCAGACCAATGCACACAACAGCCCACCAGGCTCCAGAGAGAAGTGGCGGACAGCGAGCCGAGGTGAGCTGCTGTGGAACAGCCGGGCAAGATTCGGCAGATTTTTTGACGCAGGGAGCATATAAAGCTCCCAGTGGCTGGGCTCAGCACACCCTGCAGGGACTCAGAGCAGAGCGCAAAACCAGAGAAGAAATACGCCAGCCTCACAACCGAGGGCGTGGCAGAGGTGCCATATTGCCACTGGCAGCAGCAGCAGCGAATTCACCGAGTCCACTACAGCTCCATCGGCGCACTCAACAACAGTGAGTCAAATTGTGGCCCCTAGAGAAGAAATCCCAGTACTGCACTCCCAAGGACTTGACCCAGTGGGGGAGTGGCAGTGGTGGAGATATCACACCATAGGAGAACGCCCAACCTGGAACCCCCCATGGTCTAAAGCAGCCTTGATTGACTCCCCGGGTCTGAGACTCTGCGATACAACCTAGTAAAGGAGTAGTGGGGACTGAGATACTACTGACTCGAGATCCAGAGCACCTTAAGTGAAGTCTTTGTGACCCAGAGAAGGCACAAACTTCCAAAATCATGGGAAAAAGGAATAACAATGGAGCAATGAATGCCCACAACCCCACAACATCAGAACCTGATAAAACAGAAATTCAGAGATTTCTAGAAGATCAAATCAGGAAAATGACTGTAGAAATAATAGAAGTATTTCGAAAAGAATTCAGAGAGCCAAAAAGAGATAAAGGATGCAATTAATGAAGTAAAGTCCTCAATTCAAAGTACAAACAACCAATTAGACCACATGGAGAATAGAATCTCGCTCTTAGAAGATGATCACTCCAAAAATGAACGCATAGTTTCTAATTTAGAAAAAAAATCCGACAGCATGAATCTGACATTGAAGAAATATGGGCCCATTTTAAGAGAGCTAACCTAAGAATAATTGGAATAGAGGAGGGAAAAGAAGGTGAAACCAAAGAGATCAACAATCTCTTCAAGGAAGTAATAGCAGAAAATTTTCCATAGAGCAAGAGGTTGATACAGAGGTCCAGGAAACTTATAGAACTCCCTTTAGACAGGATTGGAGAAGAGGATCCCCACGCCACATAATTGTCAAAATGACCAATGTGGAAGCCAAGCAGAGAATCTTAAAGGCAACAAAAACAAAGGGCCAAGTGACATTCAGAGGCAAACCAATTAGAATCACTCCAGACTTCCCAAACCAAGTCATGAGAGCCAGAAGGGCTTGGAGTAACATATCCCAAACTGGAAATTTTCCAATTGGACATTTTGCAATGTCCAATTCCTGTTGTCAAATTATTTTCTCTAAGTTATAAACTATGTGTTTGTTTTTGGAGTGATCATCTTCTAGGAGTGAGATTCTATTCTCACTCAATTGTTTGTAGTTTGAATTGATGACTTTACTTCAATTATTGCATCCTTTAGTTCTTTATGACTCTCTCTAAATTCTTTTCTAAAATCCTGTATTATTTCTACAGTTACATTCCTGACTTGACCTTCTGGAGATCTCTGCATTTCTCTATTATCAGGTTCTGTTATTGTGGGGTTGTGAGAGTTCATTGCTCCATTGTTGTTCCTCCTTCCCATGATTTCAGAAGTTTGTACTTGTTGCTTTTGGTAGATTTCTCTCAGTCTCTAGGTGTCAGCTGGTATATTCAAGGGAAAGTTATATTGTATTCAACAGCGAAGGTTGGGTAAGGAGGGAAGTGAAGGAGTAAATGGAAGAATAGAGTAAGGTCTCAGATAGCGTTGAATAGTATGAGTATATGAGTTTGGTAAGGTAGTAAATACTAGAGATTAGAGATAGTACAAATGTAGTAGTATTCTAGTAACCAATGTAGAGTTTCTAGTATAGTGATATGAAGTGGATTTATATAAGCCTAGGGAGTAATAAAAAGAAGAGGAAAGAAAAGGGATAGAGAGGAGAGAATAGGTATGTACAAGGGAAGAAGCTTGGGGGAGGATTTGGGAAGAGGGTTAAACAAAACAAAACAAAACAAAAAACACAAATAACCCACAATCCCCCCTCCAAAAAAAATCAAGATAAAAAAACCAGTCAGGTATACACTGTCACACACACACAAAGAACAATAAAACCCCCAAACAATCCCAATAACAAATTAATGTGATTCTACAAATAAACAATTATTCAGCAGTCTCTCTCTGTGTAGATACCGAGTGCACCAGCACCTTTCCCTCTGTGAGTCCCATCTATGCAGATGATCAATATCAATGGGGCTGGATTTAATATTGAGTGAAGGTCACCCTTCACACTTTTCACAGATTTGGAGTTTCGCTCTCTCCCTGCCTCTGTTGGTATTGTATGCCTCTGAGACCAAACTCAATGTAGGAGTCTAGTTCTCCACAACTAGGGCTGGGCTAGTCTGACTTCTTCTTGCTCACCACAGTTGGGATGTCTGTGGTGTTCCCAGAGATCCTACTCATTGGGTTTTTTAGTGTTAAGCATAAGACTCCACCAACACTTTACACTGATCAGAGCCTGAGTCTGTCTGAGCTTCTGATATTATCAACAGAACATCTCACTTCCACCTTCTCTGGGTTCTTCTCCAGTTCACCATGACTTCACTTATTGTGCTCTGGATCTCTGGAGGGTGTGGTAATTTCAGCTGCCACCACTACTTCTCTGGGTTGTATTGCAAAGTCTCAGACCCAGGGAGTTAGTTACAGCTGCGCAATACCCTGAGGGTACCAGGTGGGGTGTCCCCTCCCACCCCAAACTGCGACTAGGGTGTGGTGATTTCTGCCACCAGTACTCCTTTACTGGGTTGAACCGCTAGATCTCAGACACAGGGAGTTTATCAAAGCTGTGCCAGTCCATGGGGGTGCCATGCTGGGATTTTTCCTGTAGGGGCCACAATTTCACTTACAATTGTGGTGAGCACTGGGCTGGAGTTCTCACAGGCATGGTGAAATTGTCTCCACTGCTGGCAATATGATGCTGACATCACGCCCTCAGCCATGAAGGCTGGCATATTTCTTTTCTTGTTTTGAGCTCAGCTTTGAATCCTTGGAGGGTGTGATGGCCTTGGCCGCTGGAAATTCTAGCCGGTCTTTGGGCTGAATGAACTGCTGAATTAAAACTGACTGGACTGCAACTGGTCTCTTCAGCTTCTTATTTTCACCCATGGAATCTGGTTCTGTGAGGCAAGATGGCATCGGCAGTATGGCTGCCATTGCCGGGTGGGAAGGTTTCTTTTCCACCCTCTGGTTGTTCTTCTAGTCTTCTTTTTCTCTGTCCCTTGTATTTATAGCTTTTATTTCTCTATGACAGTATTTTCTGGCTAGGTAAGGCATTATTTTTGAAGCTATGGAGATCGAATGTTAGCAGTATTCTTAGACTCTGCTTTATTCAGTTGCCATCTTCCCTATCTCCTTTTTCATTTTTTGGAATTTTTAAATTATGAGTTTTTTTTCTTAACAGTTATAGAGCTTTGCAAGTTATCTATTTCACCTTAGGTGAGCTATGGTAGTTTATATTTTTTGAGGAACTGATCATTTCATGTAGGTTGTCAACATTATGGGTACAGAGTTGTTTTTAGTAGGCTTAGAATTTTTATATTGCAGGATTAGCAGTTATCTCACTATTCATTCTTGTTATTGGTGATTTATGTCTTCTTTTCTTTGTTGATCTTGAAAGAAGCTTGTTGATTTTGTTGATCTTTTCAAAGAAGTAGCTTTTTGTTTCATGGATTTTCTTCTGTTGTTTTCTATTGACAATTTTATTGCTTTTTACTTTTTTACTTGCTTCCTTCTGTTTTCTTTTTATTTATTTTCCTCTTTTTCTAACTTTTTGAGATGGGAGTTTAAAGAGTTTCCTTTTTTCATAAAAATATTTAGTGCTATAAATTTCCTAAACCACTATAGCATTTATTGCATAGCATTGTAATTGACTGACTTTAGTACTTTAGTTGTATCTCGTAAATTTGTTATATTGTATTTTAATTTTCATCAATTTCAATGCATCTACAGTTTTTCTTTTCTTCTTCTTCTTCTTCTTCTTCTTCTTCTTCTTCTTCTTCTTCTTCTTCTCCTTTTTCTTCTCCTCCTCTTTCTTTCTTTCTTTCTTTCTTTCTTTCTTTCTTTCTTTCTTTCTTTCTTTCTTTCTTTCTTTCATACTGTAGATAGAACCCAGGGGCATTCTACCTCTGAACTACACTCCCAGCCCTATTTTCAATTTTGAAACAGGGTCTAACTGAGTTGTAGAAGGCCTTGCTAAGTAGCTGAGGCTGTCCACAAACATTGATCTTCCTGTCTCAGCCTCCCAAATGCTAGGATTACAAGCGTGCGCCACTAAGCCCAGCTTTTATTTCTTCTTTTGACTCATGGATTATTTAGAAGTGTGTTGCTTAGTTAATAGGTATTTGGAAGATTTCTATATCTTTTTGTTATTGATTTCTCATTTGATTCCATTGTGATCAAGGACAACTCTGTATGATTTCAGTTCTTTTAAATTTGTTGAGATTTGTTTCATGGCTCAGAATTGATTATATATATATATATATATATATATATATATATATATATAATATGTTTTTATATATATTTTATATATATATCATGCTATATGTTTTGTGGGTGCTTTAAAAGGATATGTAATTTAAAAAAACTTAACTAAAAATGTGTTTAACAGTTTAACAGAGACCTCACCAAGGAACATAATCAGATGACAAATAAGCACATGAAAAGATTGTCCATGTTGAATGTCATCAGATCAATACAAATTAAAACAAGAAATACCACTGTAAGACCAATTAATGGCCAAAATTCAGAACATTGACAACCTCACACATGGGTAAGGACGTGGAGCAACAGGAATTATCAGTCATTACTGATGAGGAAATAAAATGCTATGGCCACTTTGGAAGTAAATTTGGAGTTTCTTACCAAACTAAACATTCTTATCATACAATACAACATGCTCCTTGGTATTTAAGTGTTAAAAGTGTTAAAACACTTGTGCTTACCTGAAAATTGGCACATGGATATTTATAATATAAACATAGTCTATGCTATAAGAATCATTTTATTCATAATTGCCCAAACTTGGATCAATAGATGGGTGTACCAAGATCAGTAGATTAGTGTACACGTAGACAGTAGGAAATTATTTAGGACTCAAATCAGCTAGTAGGCCACGAAAAGACATGGAGAAAACTTAAGTTCATCTCAACTAGTGAGAAGAGCCAGTCTGAAAAAGCTGTATGATATATGATTTCAACTACCTGGCATTGTGAAAAAGGCAAAAGTGTGGAGATCAGTAGTTTCCAGAGATTGGAAATGGGAAGATGAATAGGTGGAGCACAGAGTATTTTTAAGGGCAGTAAAATAACTTTTTATAATTCTCTAAGGGTAGATCTATATTACTGCATATTTGACCAAACTCATGAAGGCACAACACCAAGAGAGAACCCTAATGTACACTATGGTTTTGGAGGACATGGATGTGCCAAAGAGGGTCATCACTTGTACCAAATGTGCCATTCTGGTAGGAGCTGTCAATAGTGGAAAAGCTTGTGTGTGTGTGTGTGTGTGTGTGTGTGTGTGTGTGTTGTGGATGTGATAACCGGGCATATATTTGAAGTCTCAGTGTTTCATCCTCAATTATTCTATGAACCTAAAACTTCTCTAAAAATAAAATACAATAAAATAAATATATTAATATTGTTGAATAAAATAAATTATAAATATTAATTAGATCAAATTAGAGTAGTGACAACTTCTAAGCCCTTTGCATATCCAAGGTTAAGTTGAATAATTTTTAAAATTTCGGATGCTTTTCCTCTTTATATTAAAATACAGATATTCAGGAGCATCAACCAAAAGCCTTAAGTGTTTTACAAGTTTTCTTCACCTTAATCGAGACTGAGTTCCAACATTTGTCTTCCCAGATCTGTAAACTTCTAAAAAATTACCTTAATTTCTCAGCCTCTTAGCTTCTACTTGTGAATTGGCAAATAAGTTGAGAAAAATGGTGCTAAATATATGTTTTATTTCTTTGCCTGTTTCTTCTGTATGGGATCTTAGCCAATGAAGTCTTTTAGAAACGTGTGTGTGTGTGTGTGTGTGTGTGTGTGTGTGTGTATGTTTGAGAAAATATTAAATTTAATACAATTTTCTCCAGTCTTCATACTTTAGTGACTGAATTGGTTTGATACAAGGAATCTTCCATGCCAGTGTTGGGTCCCGATCAATTATTTACTGAGCACTTATCTCCCAGCTATCATTCTAGAATCTATTTAAGAATTTCTTCCCTAATGGATATTACATCCAAATGGGCCAATCAGCTAAAGGAAGAAATATCACTAAAGTCCAGCTAATCTGAATAATGTCTCATTGGTAACTGGTTGCTTCAGGAATTGGCTATGAGCAAAGCCAAATCAATTAGACCCAATGAAAGGAGATTCAATTACAATGTGTTTGAAGGAATTGCTATTAAAAAAATTTTCTTCCTTATGGAACATGTAGTAGACAGAATGCAAATTTGAAGATGCTTTGATGCAAAAGAAGGGATAGATTATTTTCAATAGACAAAAGCATGAACATAGTCTAAGGAAAGTCAGGGACAAAAACCTGGAAAGTCACATTCCAGATTAATATTTTTTTAAATTTCCACGACTACTTCTGGATATATCTGCTATATGAATTATACTACCTTGGCCCATCTGATTTGGGTTTTAGTGCTGGAAAATCAACCCAATGTCTTATGTGTGCTATCAGGACATCAAGTGAAAGACTAGAGTTTTCACTGGGTTTCTTTACCTTAATAGATACTGAACTCCAACATTTGTCTTCCTATTTCTATAAACTTCTGAAATATTACCTTAATTTCTTAGCCTCTTAGATTCTGCTTGTAAATTAGAAAATTAGTTGAGAAAAATAGTGATAAGTATACATTTTTTTTGAGGTACTGGGGATGGAACCCAAGCACATTCTACCTCTGATCTACACCCCCATCCCTATTTTTTAATTTTTAATTTTTGTTTTTTAAACATGGTCTCACTAAGTTGCAGAGGGTCTTACTAACTAGCTGAGGCTGTCCTTGAACCACAATCCTCCTGTCTCAGCCTCCCAAGTACTGAGAGTATAAGCATGTGCCACCATGCCTAGCTCTAAGTATATGTTTTATCTCTTTGCCTGTTTTTCCTCTATACCCCAGCCCTGGATATTTCTTTTCTTTTGGCTCTTGTGTTACCATTATCTATTTGTTTCTTATAAGGTTCATGTTAATTTAACAGAGATTATTTTCCACTTGCACTATTAGCAATAGACCCTTACCTCTCTTCTTCTGGACTCACAGTTTTCTAAATGATCCCCAGAGTGGTAGCACTTCATTGCAACACTGACCATGCTATTTCCTTACACTGCTCAGTAAAGTACACCATGCCAGGACATGGTGCTCACTGACTTCACTGTCCTTGTTTGTTGATCCTCCTTTTGGCCCTTCATTCTTTTCAGAGAAAGTTGCTTGGTGTCCCTTTAAAAAGTAAGGCATGCTTATGCTTTGCTCCACGACACCTTCTATGTTCTTTAAAATATATACTTCTGTATTGCAGTCTGATGAGCTCATGGCTATACTTCAAATAATGATTCACATTTCCCCTCTTTCAAACATTCCCCAAACTCTCTGAGGCAGTGCCAGGTAGTTCTCAGTACTTACGTTGTCCATCTAGTATCATTTCATTACCTTATTCATCACATTACAGTCTAAGTGACCATAACTCTACCTCTTTCTTAAATTCTTAAAAACGTGAGGACAGAGACATTTTAGTCAATTGTCAAAATTTCTAGAATCTGGAACTGACAGTGGGCACTTAGATTCTAAGTAAATACAATAATTAGGCATACAATTTTTACTCTAGTTAAATAGACTATCAATTTAGTTTACACTTATAACTTTATTTATGGACTATTATTATGTTTGTCATTTTTATTTCTGAAAACAGCTTTAGGAAAAATGAAGTATAAAAACTATGAATTATACTATTTAATATCACATAAAACTAACAATTCCAATCATATTAAAAGGAATATATTGCACACTGTGTTAGTCAGCTTTGTATTGCTGTGACAGAATATCTGAGAAAAACAACTTAGAGTACGAAAGATTTATTTGGGCTCATGGTTTCAGAGGATTCTGTCCATGGTCAGCTGGTTCCAAAGCAGAAACATCATGGAGAAGGGCTTAGCCGAAGACAGCTGCTTATCTCATCAGAGCCAGGAAGAAGATGCAATGGGGAGGGGAGTAACAAAGGGACAAAATATAGTCCTCAAGGTCATATGCCCAAGGACACATCCTCTTCAGTACCACCTCCTGTAGTTTCTGCCACCTCCCCATAGTCCACTCAATCCATCAATGGGTTGACCCTGATTAGGTCAGAGCCCTCATAGTCCAATCACTTTCCCAAAGTTTCCACCTCGAACATGGCAGCATTGTGGACCAAGTGTCCAACACAGGAGACTTGAGGACATTCCAGATCCAAACCATCACACACTCACTTTTTACAGATGAATAAATTAAAGAAAAAAGAGCTAAGAAACTGGTTTAGGGGTGAAGGACTAGCAAATTTTGGAGATGAGGCAAGACCTTAAGTCTTTCTAAGTCTGAAGGATTTGCTCTATCCTTGCAACACAAGTCACTGTTTAAGACCAAGGGCACAAATATTTGACATTTTGAAAAGGTAAACATGATGATGATTCTAAAATTTGTCTGGTGACTTATTTTTACCACCATTGCAAAATGTCAAGGAAAATCACCATGCCTTCCCTCTCCTGAAGTGACCTTCACAGGTTTAACTCCTACCCAGCTCCCCAACTCCCCAACACTTATTTTTTTTTCTACAGTACTTATCTTTGAACTTACTGTAGAATCAACTCATTTATTATTTATATTATTTTCTGGTTTCTGCACACTTAAAGAGAAAAATTTTGTCTTTATTGTTTACTAATAAAAACACAGAATCAATAAGCAGGTCTGGTACATATGTGACCATACAGCAATAAGAGAAATATGTAAAGTGAATTGAGAATGAATAAATAAAAATAAACACAGAGTCAAAAGTGAATGCAGGTTGACATTACATATCTGGGACTTCTCTTAGAAAAAGTTGGGCAGTTAGTGAAGCCTTAGAGAAGCCTGGATGTTCAGAGCTGTTTAGCAATAATGCTTGCCAAATACAAATAGTTTCTTACAAATTTAGATTGTCGATGAACAAAATATCAATAAAACATTGACCTCATCTCCTAGTTATTATTACCAAGTGAGGAAAGCAAAAGAATCAAAATGAAATGAAGCCCTGAATATAATTAAGTGGTAATGAATTGTGAGTTTGGCAGTATTTTCATATGTGGTCTTGATCCTTTCCTCAATTTATTTCCAAGAAATGAGAGAAACTATAAAAGGCAGGCTCATAGTTCATTCTGACATGATTAGGATATGTTTAGGACAATTAATATATGTGGCACTGAATTGTGTGAATTATATACTGCTCAGGTGAAGGTTCAAAATATTTTGCCTTAGGATAATTGCCTATCAGACAAAAAGAATAAAAAAATTAAAAAAATACAGGAGATTAATTGATTGTACTCCCCTCAAAGAATGTTTTTTAAATGTTTTTGGGAAAAAGAAAGAATGTTTATGAGAAAGTATAAATCATAATAATTTTAATAATAATTAGCAATAATTTTGATAGCAAATTAATATATTTACAATTGATTTTTGTGTGTATGGTATGAGTTAGGTTCCTTATATGACTATATACATTTCTTATATGATTAACGCATATATTTTCTATGTATTTAGTATAGGCTTACACATTTGTGTATGTGTATGTGTATTTTGGTATATACAGTGGCCTGGGTTTTTAACATACCAATGTGTTCATGTGTGTATATACACACCTCATTTTAAAAATCTACTTATTCAGTGATGAACATTTAGGTTGATTCTATATCTTGACTATATGAATAATTCTTTCTGAAAGTTAAGCACATACATAAAATGAAATAAAAGTGTAGCTCTTGCTTCAGCCTGTGTTTTTCATTTCCTTTGGATATATGCCCTTTAATGGGGTTGGTGGATCATATAAGAACTTCTATTTTTAATTTTTGAGCCACCTCCACAATGTTTTCTACAATGGCTACACTATTTCACATTCCCACTAACAATATGTAAGAGTTCCCTTTCTCCCACAGCTTCACTAACACTTGATGTCTTTTGTCGTTTTGATAAAAGATGTGGGATAATATTTATTGTGGTTTTAGTGAGCATATTTCTGATAGTTTCTGACATGTAGCCTTTTATATAATACTTGGCTATTTGTATATCTTCTTTCGAGAAATGTATAGTTTTGCATTTAGCCCATTTAATTTTTTTTTTTTTTTGTACTGGGGATTGAACCCAGGGGCATTCTATCTCAGAGCTAGAGCTATACTCCCAATTAGCCTTTTATTATTTATTTGAAAACTGGGTCTCACTAAATTACAAAGGACCTCTCTGGGTTCTTGAATCTGACCTTGAACCTCTGGTCCTCCTGTTGTAGTGTCTCAAGTACCAGGGATTACGAGTGTGCATCATCGCACACAGCAAGAATTTTGAATCAATAAAAGCATATTTTTAAAAAAGAAGCTCTACCTTGAAAAGACTCTAGAATTTTTATTACTATGCTTCAAGCTTCATAAAACTGAAAAACCAAGGCTTAATTTTTTTGGTTTCATAAATGTTCTCAAGCAAAAACTATTTCAAATTATCAACTTATCTCCTGAGGTTCTTGCTTTATTTTGGAATTATTGCTCTCCTCTTATGTGCAGGCTGTTGTGAATAGAGTTTAGAATGCTGAGTTTAATAATATACAGGTCTTGACTTCAAGTAGATCACAATCTGGAAAGGAGAAGAGTTCATATAAGCACAACATTATAGCATATGGAAAAGAGTGTTTTATGTGGAACATTGCAAAATCAGAGAGCAGATGTTTTGGGTTAATGCACATGGATACAGAGAATGATTTTTTAAAATAAACGATGTTTTAAATATAAAGGGCAGGCACCCAATCTGACTTGGTCAATATATTATTTTTTGTGCCCCTAATATTTATTGAATTAATAAATGTCTGAATAGAATGTAATTAAAGTCTGACTGCTTTATTGCCTTTGCCTGAAAGAATTATAACTAATGATGCTTCATACCATGTCTTCATTTTTCCAAACACATGTCCTAAGTTTCTATATATTTGCTATGTTAAAAAGCATGTTTCTACCTTCATGATGTCTTTCTTAAGCATGTAAGAATAGAAGAATGGAAGGTGGCTTTGAAATTTTGGGGTCTAAACCGCATAACAGAGTAAGTTATTTGTCTACTTCATATTTTTATTATTTAATTTTTTCAGTTGCTCTTATACATCTCTTAAAAAGTAAGGCATGAGTTATCTTTGACTCTTGCATTTATATTTAGGTAGTTATATCATAATGGAAAGAGCTTTGGAAACAGGGAAATCCTGATAGAATCTCAGTTCTATTACTTGTTTTGTACATGAACCATCTAAGCCTCATTGCCCTTATCTATAATATAGAATTAGTAAAACTTGCTTGTAGTATTGCAACTTTTAGAAATAATAAAAATACCATATATATACTATATGCTGGAGAGAAATAACATTACATATAACTAACTATATATAATATACCTATGGTACACACATTATATAGTATATAAAATAATATGTAATACAAAAATTGATTGTATACATATATGAACTTTCAAGTGCCTTTAATATATTCAGCATTGTTGTTTTTTATTATCATTAATTTTGTAGTATATCTGAATGTTTTTCTAGCCGAGTTTCTCCTTATTTTTATTCTAATTATTGCCAACTTTATTAAAATTTTTATACATTGGATGACAAAGAGTCACAATAAATAAATGTCCTCAGCTGGTTCTAACTTTCACGAATGAAATTTTGTGGCATAGAGGAGAGAGATGAAACTATTTCAGTGGGTGAGACTGCCAAGGGACAGGATGCAAACACAGAAGAAAAGAAAGTCAAGGACAGAGCCTTGGGGAATGGTTATTTTTAGATGAGGACGAAAGGACAAAGAGCCCGAGAAAGAGAAAGAAGGGCAGATCATGAAAGTAGGAGTGTAATGGACTAGAAGGGCCAAAGGAGTTGTCAGAGGGGTGGTAGTGAACAGAACTGACATGGAACAGCATAGGTATTTTCTGTGACTTTATGGAAAGAACATCATGGAAAAATGAAGGTATGAAGGTAGAGTTGAAGAGCAAGTACCTTTTGAAATGTATAATCATATGCTCCAAGTGAGTAAGGGCCCTAATGCAACTGGAACATCAGTGAGATAGATAGATTATGGGGACAGGGGTAGTGGTGGAGAGGGACTGAGCAAAACATGTAATATAACATTAGGACTCACTCTCCCCCATGGATTAAATGAACCGACAGCCAGAGAATGATACATCAGAGGATCTCAGTAAAGAGCACCTATCATGATCATCACCATCATTAGCAAATGGTGTCACAAACAATGGTAAGAAAATCTGTTCCTGTGCAGGGTAAATTTTAATTATACTCTATTATCAGTATGGAGATCATATGCAGATAGATCTTTTATACCTTTTATGGAGCTACTTAATTAGAACTAATATGTTTCATTTAAAATAAAGATATTTAAAAATTAATATGATGTATTATCAGGCTTCTTGATTTTTGTGTTTAGAATTGAAATTCATAGAATGAATCTTGTTACAGTTTACATTGGTATGCAGATGGAAATGGCATTCTGTATTTATGACAGCCTATTTAAAATGGGCAAGAAAGAGTTTCTTATAACAAGGTTATATTGTATTGATTTGCCTTTCAAGTATTTATTTATTTATTATATGTGCCATTCCTAAAAAAATGAAAAGCACAACAAAAATTCATAGCTATTTCCAGCTTTTGGGGAGCAGGATAGATGTTTGAGTGTATTTATGGTGTATTTATTTCCTAATATATGCAATAGAGTTGATTCCAAATTATTTGACTCTAGAAGCAGAATATAAATCTTTACAGGCATAAGTAGAGTTAAGATTTGCACTAAATCTTTGCTTAAAATACCCCAAAGCAAGTTATAAAAAAAATCCCTGTTCATACATCAAATTAAATCTAATCTTACTGGTGGCCAGTGATGAAACCGGACTCCTGTGCCACTTTGCACGCTTGAAGCATCCATTACCAACTTTTATTTGATTTATGGAGGAGCTACCTTATTTTATCTACTATAATGTATATTTTTAAAGACCTTTGGCCCTTATGCTTGCATATAAGTGAATCTCTAGAGGAGGAAACTCCTGTTTATCCAGCTCCTCCTCTGTGTCAGGCACTGTTCTGGGTATTTTGATAATGAAATATCATTTGTGTTGCATATATTATGCACTATGTATTGCTTCTCAAGCACTTCATATGAACTATGGGTTCACATCTTATAGTAACCACATGACTAAATATCATTTTCTCTATTTTCCAGATGAGGAAACTCAGAGTTTGAGAGATTATGTAACTTGCCCAGAGTTAGCCAGTTTGTAATTGGTGAAACTTGGTGAAGAACTGATGTTTTATTGATTGAAAAGTCCATTTTCTTCCATCACCTCTAAATTTTTACCCAGTAGCTTTTCATCTAGCAATGAATACAATCGAGAATTTGGGTAATATTTTCTGTACCTATGAACACTCTGAAATATAATCCCCTGTACCTCTCAGAATAAATAAAGATATAGTATTCACTTATTCATTAGTCCAATAAACTCCTATTGCCCATTTACTTTATGCCAAACCTTCCACTGGGACTGAAGATATAGATATAAAAGATTGTTCCTGATCCTTACTGGCTTAAAGTCTTTATGGGAGATTGACAAATTACAAAAAAACAAACAAACAAACAAACAAAAAAACTTATGATGGAGCTACAGTAGAAACCTTCACAGTTTAGGGACTCAGGGAGGTTATCAAAGATCTTACCCAGGGGCTGGCAGCTGGGTCTTATAGACCAGAGCAATGAAACAGAGAAAAGAGAGAGGGTAGTGGTGGCTAGAAATAAAGCAAGAAAGCAAGAAAGCAAGAAAGCAAGAAAAAAAAAAAAAGAAAACCCTTTTCTTTAACCTCTCCTTTCAGTCAGAAGCTATTTTTCGACTCATTCACTTGCAAACCATGGCACAACTTGATGAGAGAAAACTCTTGGCAGAGAAGAGGGAGAGAGAATAGGAAAGAGAGTGAGGAAGGAGACAGGAGGAGGGAGAACAGGGAGAGATGCTCTCCTGAGATTTCACTGCAGTTTGCAGCTTGGCGTTGTCTTTTTATCTGGTTTGGGAAATTATACCCTTGCTCAGGAGTTGATTGTCATTTTTGATTTTCTGTGAAGGAGGTTGACAGTTGAAAGACTGCTGAACTTTTCTGAAATTCTGCACTGTCACTTGCTTCCCTTCTCCCGCAGGCCTTTGCTTTCCTAGACTGACACCGTGATGCTGATTTTCTTAATAGCCAGATTGGGATTTGAAACAGCGGCTGCTCTCAGCCAGGGAGGATGGGGAGAAACGAGCAGCCAGTTAAACAGGCACCAGAATTGCATATCTTTCTGAGCTCTCAGTCAAACCAGAGTCTTTGGACAGTGAAATGCAGGGGTTGGTTGCTGAAAGGGCTGCAAGAGTGAATTACAAGTAGAGAGCTAGAAACCTGCAGACTTCAAAGCTTGCAATAGCCAATCATCTCAACCGCAGTGCAGCCTTCTTTGCTAATGATGGTGCACCCAGTAAGGGGACTCTTTTCTTTGTATCTGTCTCCAGTAGACAAATACAAACAATATGAGCTTAAAAATACATGCTCCAATAATTGTTAAACCTTAAATAAAGGATGACATCTCATCTGGGACAGTGGAACGTTTTCTCTACCTCTTTCCCCTGATTCATTCCTATCTTAGTCCACTGTTACAGATATTCTTGTTTTTTACTTTTTCCCTGCTTGGGCTTTTTTTAGTATTCTCATGACAGACTAAGTATTGTTTTCTCTAAGTTCTATTCTTGTTGACTTGCATATTGTCTAATGCAAACTTTATCCTCTTAGGACACTGCAGTCCCTGCTTCTTTCTCGCCCCCTCAGCAGTCTTCCTTTTCTATATATACACCTTTGATTTTGAGCAGCTTTCCTACCTTGTCACAATTCCATGTAAACATGCAACAGCTGTAGCATATCTGTGAATGCCTTCTTCTCTTACAAGATTTGGAGGTGCTTGGAGTTTGCTCCCTCTCCCCTCTCCTCCTCCTCCTCCTCCTCCTCCTCCTCCTCCTCCTCCTCCTCCTCCTCTTCCTCCTCCTCCTCCTCCTCCTCCTCCTCCTCCTCCTCCTCCTCCTCCTCCTCCTCCTCCTCCTCCTCCTCCTCTCTGGCTTAATACTTTCCCTGTTTTAGATTTTTAGATTTTAGAACCAAGGTCCAGTATGGTGGCGGATGCCTGTAATCCCAATACTTGGCTGAGACAGGAGGATCACAGGTTCAAGGCCAGCCTCAGTAATTTAGTGAGACCCTCAGTAACTTAGTGAGATGCTGTTTCAAAATAAAAAATAAAAAAATAAAATAGGGCTTGGGGTATAGCTAAGAGATAGAATGTCCCTGGGTTCAAACTCCAGTAACTGAACCCCCCAAATGGATTTTAGAATCTGCATTTATTTTTATCACTGTGATTTTATCTATTTCCAACACCTTGTCTTGAATTGATCCTAATGGGTATTTACTGCTATTTTGATACAACTGTAAAATGGGAAAGTTGGCTAAACCATCTTCCTCTTAGGAAGTACTTCTGTCACCCAAATAGTTTCTTCTTAGGAAGACATTTGGTTAAAGAAGGGAAACTAATGTCACTGGAGAAATATTTCAGATCTAGGTAGGAGCTTATTAATTCTGAAGACTATAGTGGTTTGGATTTAGAATGCCCCCTTAGCCCTCACGGAAACAAGGTAGCAATGTTGGAAGTGGGGTCTGACTGTAACCTCATAAGTGGATAAATCAATGAAATTGGAATGGATTTGTTGGGTGGTCACTGGGTGGGCAGGTGTAGCTGGAGACGACAGGTCCCTGGAGTGTGGCCTTGAGATTCTAGATGGTCCTGATCCCCTTGCTTGCTCTCTTGCCAACAGCCTCCATGACATGATGGGCACCACCCTGAGCCCTGTTCCCTAGTTCTCCACTTCCCTGGGCTTCAGACCCAGGCTTTTATGGACTGAACCCCGAGATCTCCAGAAAAACTTGAGCAAGTAAATTGTTTTCTCTAAGTTGTATGGCCAGGTATTTTGCATTGTAGCAATGAGAATGCTGACTGAGGCAAAGACCCCTGATTTCAGGCAAATGTAAAATTTTCTATATTTGTTTCCTATCTTAAACACCACAGCTCCTATTAGACTGTATATCTATCAATGTTTTTTTCCTTCTACATTATACAGTGTATCCTTTGAGGAAAGAGACTTGATCTTATTCATTTTAGTATCCCCAGCACCTAGCAATAGCAAGCCCTGTATAAAGATTCTTAAATGTAGTCATGTGTGGTGATGCACACTTGTAATCCCAGCACTTGTGAGGCTGAGATAGGAGAATCACAGACTCACAGTGAGTCTCAATGACTTAGGAAGACCTTCAGCAACTTAGTAAGATCTTGTTTCAAAATAAAATAAAAAGGACTGGAGATATAGCTCAGAGGTAGACTATCCCTAGGTTCAATCCCCAGTTTAAAAAATTAAAAAAAACAAAAACAAAAGAAAAGATTCTTGAATGTATCTTTTATCATTATCATCTCTCAAGATCACCAAAATCTTAACTTTCCCTGTGAATATTATATAAAATACATACTATTCTGATTTAAATCATAGTTTATTGATTTGCTTTGTTTTTGCAAAATGTAAGCAACTTCTCTGCACATCCAATGTCCTTTTTAATTGTGAATGTGTTTTGCACAAACACATATTAAAACATTCAATTATGCAACCAACTTGAGAAGATGGATTTGAAAATATGAACATATGTGATTTAAAAACAGAAAGGTAAAAATTAGCATCTCAAAACTTCTAAGGAAACATACAGGATTTCAGAGATGAGCTGTGTCTGTATATCATATAAAACATTGAGAACACTTAAGTCAAATCTTTGGATGTCATACTGTCCTTACTCAGATTTCTATTATTTAATGGATACCAAAGCCTTCGGAACCAGTGTAGATAGACTGACTAGCTATTCTTATTCTAATCAACCACACAAGGAAGCAAGATGCCCAGATATATTTTCTTCCATTGATTCACCAGGGGCTGAACGGGAGATATGAAATATACAAAATCTGCCTATCAAGCACAAGTACAAAGGTGCTATCCTTAACACAGCGAAGCAGGAAACCAAAACAAGAGCTCCAAATAATGTTTTCATGAAGAAGCGAGCTGCAGTGCAGAGGGAAGGATTCAAGCTGAAGCAGCTAGCAGAGGCACTGTGCCATGGAAACTCCTCAGCTCCTGCCTGAAGAGATCTTAAGAAGCCCTAAAAAGGAAGAAAAAGCAGCTTCTGTGCAAATATAGAAAAAAGAGAGAGGGAGAAAAATTAGAAGCTATTTGTAGGCAGGCATGCGTGTTCAAGCTTACCCCAATGAGGAAAAGGAGACGGACTGAAAAAAATGAATTCTGGATGAAATACTTTAAGGGAAACCAAAAGATTTAGATGTTAGGGTATTCCTTTGTTTTAATGATGGGTACATTGTTAGCTTATCAATATATTCTGTCTGAAGTCATTTTTAATAGGTCTTCCATGATTTGGGATCTTACTAGGAAAAGTTAGACAATGTCTTAGCTCTTTATATTTCCTTAGAGTTTTGTGTACACAATACAGAAAAGATAAAGTAAAAGTTGAAATATAAATATGAATAATTCTGTATATCTTGTTGGTCATAAAGCTGCAAAGAGACTGAAACTGGGTGGATTATTTGGAGATCCTAGGTTTTTGGGAGAGAATGTGTTTGGGAGAGAATGGACTGTTGGAGGAAGGGCACATGGATTATGGAGTAGTTTGTCTTTTTTAAATTCATTCAGTAATATTTATTGAAAGCCTATTTATTATCTTAAAGACATTGTAATGGGCTATAGGTAAATGGCAGAACATGAAAAGGACAAGGTCACTCCCCTCATGGCACCTATGGATTTGTAAGGGAAGAAATCATTAAATAAACACACAGGATACGTCTATAATCACATTTAGCATGAAGTACAAAAGATAAAAAATATCTACCAAGAAAAAGATGTTTGAGTAATTAAAAGAAGTGTCATAATTTTATTTTTGCAAATTATGTATACTGTTGATTGTAGGAAAGTTACTTAATACCTCCAAGCCTTGGTTTTCTCTTCTGTAAAACAGAGATTAAAAACAAGTGCTTAGGTATATAGGTGACATAAACTTGTAATTCCTATACTTGGGAGACTGAATCAGAAGGGTTATATGTTCAAGGACAGCCTCAGCAACTTAGTGAGGCCCTCTGCAACTTAGCGAGACTATATTTCAAAATAAAAAATAAAATAGGGCTGGGTCTATCTCAGAGGTATAAGGCCCCTGGGTTCAATTCCCAATGCCACAAACAACAAGAAGACCTTCATAATGCCGTGTGACTTAAATGAGACAAGTAATGTGTCCAATACAAACCTAGTTTGGCTATTACGGACAACTTGTAGTCAACTAGAAAACCTTTCATTCTAGTTATACTACCCACAGAGGAATCTGTATTTTCTTCTCTTTCCTAAGATATATTATAGGATCTGACTGTAGATGTAGGCCGGTGTAGATACTGACAAGCTGACCTTCAAGATCAAATATATTACCCTTTCCTGGGCTCTTAATATAGGATTCTGTTCTGTCATGGCCAATCAGTGCAAAGAACAACTTCTATATGAAAATGTATCTGGAATTGAAACAATATTAGTTCTTTATTTGGACTATTGCTTTGATTACTGTGTTTTTGGTCTGTGCATTTCATCTTTAAGACATCCTTTTGGGAATCAAATACAGAAGTTCCATTCTTGAGGCAGGGCATTCTGGAAAGCCTCAAGTCCAAGGTCTTCTGGTGTAGATAGAAATGTTAACTTTTCAGACTGAATAATTAGCACAGTGGGTGCATAACTGAACAGTGCTTTGAAGATTCAGGGTCCTTTGATGCTGCAGATCAACATGCTAATAAATTAATAATCCCACATGCTAGGAGCTGAAAATGAATGACACAAACTCTGGAATGACATGAACACCTCAGAAACTGATTTCTTCACAATATAATGTTTGTATGTCCTTATTTTTAATACTTTGCCTCTTTTGCTTAAAGGAATGAATTCTGGCTCATCAAGCAATAACAGGAAATTTACTTCTGGTTATTTTAAATTCTAAGAATTAAATCTGAGAAGATCTTGGTTTCTGATGTGTAGACACATCATTTACTCCATCCACCCCTCAGTCATGGTTTTAGTGAAAGACACTGTAGATTCGGAGTGAATTTTTCCTAACTTGGAAGTCACTTCTAGTTCAGGCAGTACAATGTATAACCTGCTAGATCTTACTGTAGAGTAAAGATTTTTTAAAAACTGCTGCATCCTGGGCTCTATCTCAGATACACAGAGGAGAAATTTTAGAGGTAGGACCTTCAAATCTGAAACTTAAAGAAATCTCCAGGTGGTTCTGGTGCACAAGGTCTGTGGATATGTTTTTGAGCGTTAGCAGAAAGCAAATGGAAAAGTAGCTGTGTGTGTTTTGTGCTAATTCGAATCCCTTTCTGCCCACAGGTACATTTCTGACAGTCATGACTGATGTAATCAGTGATTTTGCTGATTGCAGTTGTTCTTTCCCTAGTTATGCCTCCAATGTGCTGTAATTCAAAATGAAGCTCCATTTCAAGTATTGGGAGGGGAGATTCATTGCTTACTTACAAAATTTTTCCTCTTCTTTTTTTTTTTTTTGGTAGTATTCTACTGAGAAAATACTGAAAATAAGGTGTGGTAAATGTGCATGTTTTTGTCTTTGTGTTCATGTGTGTTTTTCCTGGAATAATAGCAACCTCAATGAGAAGCCCTTTCATTAGGATTATAGCATAAGGGGCTATAAAAAACATCCTTAGGTAAAATTGCCATTTTGTAAGCTTCTCAGTTTGAATTATTCAGCTTTGGTTACTATGGAACCGCATGCCTTGTTCACTTTGCAGAGGAAAATCTAATGGTCCCCCAGTGTCCCCAGACTGAGGAGGAGCTCATTAAAGGAAAAGTACTGCTCTCCCTGTTAATGGTGCAGAAGCAGCCACAGAACGTCCACATCAGGGTTTTAGGTGTACCTTCCATTCAGCAGGACTTGCACTTTCAGATAGAGGCATTTCCTTGCTGGAAGCAGTCATTATGCTTAGGTCAACTCAATCCTAGGGGTCTGACATTGGAATTAATTTAGTCCTGTTTTAAAATGAGTGAATTTTACATATTTACATATTTACCTCTTATTTAACACTGTCTTTACACTGCTAGTGATTTATCCATATAATTTTATGTAATTATCTTTATGATTCTAGGGGAAGATTACTCTATTTTATCAAGGTAGAAACTGAGATTTAGAGTAGTCAGATTCTCAAAGTAAGTAAAGGAGCCTGGATTTGAATCAAGTTCTAACTCTAAGTCCTGGACTTCAGTACTTAAGGATACATGGTGCAAACTCAGTGATATAAAAACATTTCTTGCTACTAACCAATTATTCCTCAAGAACCAGCGGTACATTAGCTTCCATTCCAGTTGAGGGGAGGTTTTGAGTATGTTGCTGTCAGCAACATACCTACTCACCTCTGGCAGGACTGGTGCCAGGGATTTGAATCCTGCTAAGTGACCACAGTTCTACTTTCTTTTATTTGAGTGTATGAAGTCTTACTGAGGACACTGCAAAGGAAATAGGTTTGTGGCTCCCCATTTTCTACCCCATAAGGTTCAGTTGGGTAGAAGGCAAGCAGTCTTGAGTCCTGGATGGAAGCAGACCAGGGTCAAGACTCCATATGATAGAGTTAGGGCAGTCAGCCAGTGTATGGCTAGCCCAATCTCACTGATAAGAAATGAGGCAAAATAGATTCAATTTTGGGGGCTTACAAGAGAAAATTAATTAGGCAAAAGACCCACAGCCTATTTTCTGATTCATCTATAAAACCAAAATATTTTATTGATTGAGGGGACCTAGAGACTACCGAGTTCAATTTTATTTCACACTGGGAGAAAATTAAAAGTCATAGAAATGAACAGACTGACTTGAGCAGTCCAAAGGCCTGGACAGAGGTTGGGCAAGAAGCAGAACCCCAGTTTCCTGACCACAAGACCAGCCTTTCTGCACTATATCATGCCTCTCTCTAATCAAGGTCAACTCACTGGAGGAGACTGCACAAGGAGCAGTGACTTGAGGGGCAGGAGATTTTGGCATGAAAAGGTAACCTTTGGCAAAAAGCAGACAATAGTGGAAGAGGGTAGATGAAGCTTAAAATAAAAGAGCAAGGGAAAGGTAATCCATCACAGGCATATTGTCCCAATTTACTATTGAGTCCAAGTTGCCTTAAGGTCTGAGGGTGATACCCTGAACTTCAAGTCACCAGGAGGTCCTGAAACCTCACTTAATGAAGCCAATTGCATTCTTCAGAAGAAACCTCAAAGTGCTATTACATTTTTTTCTCCCTCTAGGTTTTATTGCCTCAACTTTCACCTTTCATATGCAAAAGAAGCTGCTTAAAAGGCTGGGAGGTTCTCTCTAAATTACTTTTGCATCTGTGAGCTGATTTTAACTTTGATCCCCAGTGTCAGTTCCTGATAGTTTTCTGCAGAATGTTAAAGACACTGTTTCTCCACAAGAAGGCGCTGGCTGGGTTGGTGGTGCTGAAGTAGCCAGGGTCCCCTAAGCACAGTCCACCTTTGAAGGGGAAAATGACCAGGTGGAATAAGAGCAAGGGATTGAATTTGCCTGTGGTACTTGGAGATGCTTTGAGGAGTAATTCTCAAATCAGTGTGCATAAAATTGCTTAGCAGACTTGTTAAAGAATGTGACCACTGGACCCACCTTCTGACCTGTAGTTTTTGATTCAGAAAGATGAGACTCCAGTATCTGTCTGCTTAAGAAGGACCCTAGATGATTTGGCTACAAAGTGTGGTCCTGATTATTAGTTTGGGCAACACTGGAAGTAGATACAGATACAGAATTTCAGACCTTATACTTAACCTTCCAAATTAAAAACTCTTTTATAACAAGATTCTAATGTGATGCCATATACATTAGAATTTGAGAAGCATTAGTCAAGAGGATGCATTTGTTTGTTAAGGCTGCTATAACAAAATACCACAGACTGTGTGCGTTAAAAAACAGACATTTATTTTTTAGTTAGGTGCTGTGGCACATGCCTATTGTTAGGTTGAATGCTGAGAGGAAGCAGGCCAGACAAAGATTGGGAAGTGAAATTTTATTAGAGCATCTTCCAGCAGATGGACTGTGCCTAAAGATGGCATCAGAAACAAAGAATAGGGTGGGAGCAGTATTTATAGGGGATGGCATCTGCAAAGTGCAGGAAGAGCTGCAAACCACAGGAAGCTGGGCTTATGAAATCAGAGGGGTTCTGTTCTGTTTCTTTGAATCAGGTAAGGTCAACTTGTAAAACCAGGTGAGGGCAGCTGATCTGGTTCTTTAGGTTACTTTTAGCACAGCATAACCTCTGCAAAGAAACCGAAAACAGGCAAAGTGCAATTCCCTACTCCCATTCCTTTGCCAGGGGATAGGGTATGTATGCCTAGAACGTTACTGCAGTGAGTTATGGATTGTGATCCAGTCTTCTGGCTATATTATTCCAGGAGAAAGGGAAGCTGCCTCCTGGGACTAGGATACAAAGTTGCTCTGGCCAATTACTGGACCTGGGCTTTATTGTGATCAGATCATATTTTCCTATCACCTATAATCCAGTACTTGGGAGGATGAGACAGGAGAATTGCAGGTTCAAGACCAGCCTCTACAATTTAGCCAGACCATATTTCAAAATAAAAGAGGACTGGAGATGTATCTCTGAGATAGAATGCCCCATGGGTTTAATCCTCAGTATCACCAGAAAAAAAAAAAGAAAGAAAGAAAAAGAAAGAAGAAAAGCAAGCAAACAAGAAATGTATTTCTTATGCTTTTATTGGTACATTATAATCTCACATCATAATGTAAATTATATTGACAATGACACATATGCACATAGCACTTGTTGGACCCCCACCTCTCCATTTCCCCCTTCCCAAGACAGAATACTGAAACTGATGTTGGTATATTCACATATATACACATAATCAACATTAGTATTTTCATTAATGAACCTCAGTCTTTCTTCTCCCCTTCCTTTAGACTACCTCCCTGGCTCCACTGAAGTTTTCCTTTATTATCTAGAGTCTTTCTCGTATCCCAAATACTCCTCACCTGGTGCATATTAGAGAAAACATATCACTCTTCACTTTCTGTGATTGGCTAATCTCACTCAACATAATATTCTCCAGGTCCTTTCACCTTCTTGCAGATGACATAATTTTGTTCTTCTTTATTGTTGAGTAGAATTCATTGTGCATATTTCCCATAATTTTGTAATTCATTCATCTGTTGATGGACACCTAGGTTTGGCTATTGTGAATTTTGCTGCTATGAACATGGCTATGCATATCTTACTAAAGTTCTCTGATTTCATCCTCTTTGGAAAGATAGCCAGGAATGGGATAGCTGGATCATATGGTGGATCCATTTTCAGTTTTTAAGGAATCTCCACACTGATCTCCATAGTAAATGAACTAATTTGCAATCCAACCAACTGTGTAAAAGAGTTTGTATTTCTCCACATCCTCACAAATATTTGTCTTTTTTTCTAATAGTTCTGGAGGCTAGTGAAAAATCAGGTATACTCAGGTTTGTTTTTCTCTGAGGGCTCTCTTCTCAGGTTGCAGAGGGGTTGGCATCCCCCTTTGTCTTCACGTGGTCTTTCCTCTGCACACACATGTCTGGTGTCTACACATTCAAACTTTCTATTTTTAGGATTTTAACCAAATTGGATTAGGGCCCACCCAAATGACCCTGTTTTAACTGAATCACCTCTTTAAAAAGTCTAATTCTAAATACAGTTGTATCCTGAAGTACTAGAGGTTGGGGATTCAATATAAGAATATTGAAGGGACACCATTCTGTCCTTAAAGGGGATATGGTAATAACCCTTCTTATAGATTGTTAATAGCCCTAATTCTGTGCAATTCTGTCACTGGGAAGAAGGCTGAGAGGTTCACAAACTCAAATCTAAAGGGGGTCTAGACTACCCTTAACCCTCTGTTTATCCTTTGTTCTCTAGTCTGGTAAAAGAAATTAATTTGACAAAGAAAGATACCTTGTAACCTGATGCTCCTTCTGCCTTGCCATCCCCAATTTATTAGTCACCACATTCTACCATATTTACCTCTTCTCTTTTTAATACAAAAATTCTTATTTCCACCTCTTTTGTTTTTTTAATTTTTTTATTGGTGCACTGTAATCATACATTTTAGTGGAGTACAAGATGGTGGTGGCATACATGCACATATCACTCAGCCCTTACCCGATTCCCACCTCATTCCCTCCCCACTCCCTCCTTCTCATGTTTGGCTTAGTGATTGACTTTGATGTTTGTGAATATACATCATGTACATTAGGGAATTTCCTTCATCCCCCCTCCAATTCCCCTCAGGTTGCCTTACTTGCTCATCTATAATTTCTCTTTCTTCATATAACCCATTTTCTCCCTGGCTTTCACATATTAGGGAAAGCATCTGATTTCTTATTTTTTGTAACTGACTAATCTTACTTAGCATAATGTCCTCCAGTTCCATCCATTTTCCTGTAAATGACATAATTTTGTTCTTCTTTATGGCTTAGTAAAATTTCATTGTGTACAGATCCCATAGTTGTGTAATCCATTCATCTGTTGATGGACATTTTGGCTGGTTCCATAGTTTTGCAATTGTGAATTGTGCATCTGTGAACATAGCTACACACACATTAGTTTCGTAGTTTGGTTTCCATTCTTTTGAGGAGATACCCAGAAGTGGTCTTGCTGGATCATATGGTAAAGTTCGTTCCCATTCTTCTATAAGCCTTTTAGTTGAGTTTGTTGGATCTTCTAAATATAGTATTATGTCATCTGCAAATAGCAAACGTTTGAGTTCTTCTTTTCCTATTTGTACTGCTTTGATTTCCTTTTCTTGCCTTACTGGTCTGGCTAAAGTCTCAAGTACTACATTGAAAAGAAGTATATAATGGACATCCTTGTCTTATTCCTATTTGTAGGGGAAATTTTCAGTTTTTCCCCATTCAATATGATGTCAGCTGTGGCCTATTGTATATTGCCTTTATGATGTGCAGTTATGTTTCTTCTATTTGGATTCTTTGCAGTTCTTTTAGCATAAATGGATGGTGGATTTCTGTTAAATGCTTTTTCAAAATCTATTGAAATAATAATGTGGTTTTTGTCTTTGGTTCTGTTTAAGTGATGAAATACATGGATTGATTTTCATATGTTGAATCAGCCTCACATCCCTGGGTGTGAGGGATGTGAGGCACCTGGCAGGTGCCTCTGAAACCATTACCCTACTTGGTAATGGTGTCAGCTGATATATACAAGGGCAAGTGTGCTATATTAAGTGGTGGAGGTTGAGTAAAGAGAAAAGTGAAGTCATAAATGTAAGAATAGGGTAAAGCCAGAGATAGGATCGAATAGAATGAGAGTATGAATTTGCTAAGATAGTTATATGTAGTAGATATTAGAGATAGTGAATATGTAGTAGGATTCTAGTAACCAATGTAGAGTATTTAGTATAGTGATATAAAGTGAATTTAATACAAGACAAAGAAGAGAGAGAAAAAAGGGATGGAGAGAAGAGAATAAGTATGTACAAGGGAAAAGGCTTGTGAAACAAGCATACACACACAAAACACACACAACAACAACAAAATAATGCAATCCTATGAATATACAAGTACTCAGCAGTCTTGACCTCTACAGTTTCTATGCAAATGCTAAGTGCCACTGGCACTTTTCCTGCTGCAAACCTGGTTCTCTGAGACTTTCAGTCTATGTGGATGGCCAGTATCAATGGGATGAATCTAGTGTTAAGCATAGGTCTCCCTCCATGCTTTCCACCAATGTGAAGCCTGAGTCTCTCCCTGCCTGTGCAGGTGGTGGGTGCCTCTGAGACCAAACCCAGTGTATATGTAAGAGTTCTTATTCTCCACAGCTAGGACTGGGTTGGTCTGACTTCTCTGAGTTCACCACAACTGTGTGGTCTGTGGTGATCTTGGAGATTTTTACTAGTTGGATCTAGTGTCAAGCATAGGCATTCCTCCCTCCACACTTTCCACTGATGTGGGGCCTGAGTCTCTCCAAATCTCTGCTGTGTTCAACAGCAGACTCCACTCCTACCTTAGCTGGGTTGAACCACAAAGTTTCAGACCCAGTGAGTTTATCAAGGCTGTGTGAGTCCCTGCAGGCACACTGGGCATTCTTCTGCTGAGATGGTGGGTTCACTTATGGTGTTGGTGAGCACTGCTCTGGATCTCTGGTGGACAAGGTGAGCTTGGCCACCAATGCTGCAAGTCATAGCTGGTGTTTGTTCAGGAGGAACTGACAGCTTACAATTCCAATGATCTGCCCATTTACTTCATTTCAAGTCTTTTTTTTTTTCCTGTGAGTCTCTGGCAGTTGGGCATGGTGAGCCATGGCAGCGTCACCACTGCACCTGTGGCCTCAGCCATTGAAGGTGGGCAGTCCTTTTCTTCTCTCTGATAGGTACTTCTAGCTTCTTTTTTCTCCCACCTTTCACTTGTGCTTTTTAAAATTTTTTACTGCTTTCTTTCTTTTGTCAGAATACTGTTTTCATGGCACTGGAGATCGAGTGTCAGTAGGACTGATATGTGCTGCTTCCCTCAGTCACCATCTTCCTAGAAGTCTAATTTCTACCACTTTTGTCCTTGCTCCTTCATCTCCCATCACACTAGGTATATCCCTTGCCTTATACTGGACATATTAGCTCAGTTTTTTTATTCATATCTTAACCTTTAATCATATTTACAGAATCTAGTCTTTTATTTACATTAGAAGAATGTTTATTATTAAATAAGAATCATGGCAACCTCCTGCTTAAAGTTATTCGTGATTTATTCCCCCTTGGGGAAATGCACTTTTAATTTGTGAGGAAGACATGGTGGTACATGCTTGTAATGCCAGGACTTGGCTACAGGTTTGAAGCCAGCCTCAGCAACTTAGCGAGATCCTGCTTCAAAATAGAAAATATAATAGGGCTGGGAGTGTATTTCAGAGTTAGACTTACCTTGGGTTCAATCCCTAGTACAAATAAAGAAGGGGGACTAGGGAATGTAGCTCAGTAGCAGAATGCTTTTTATAATATATGAGTCCTTGAATTCATTCCTCAGAACTGAATGAAGACAAAGAAGATGACAAAGATAGTGAAGACAAAGTGGAAGAGGAGGAAGAGGATGAGGAGAAGGAGAGAATGAGTAGGGAGGAGGAGGAGGAGAGCAGTCTACCTAGTATACTTTACAGTGCACATTTTGATCTGGCACATGCTTCTCAGGCCAGCCTGGTCTCTCCTTCTGGCCCCACTCCAGTTCTTTTCATGACCCTATTCTCTAGCTATACCACATTCTTCATTAGCTTCATGCCTCTTACATCTGAGCTCTTACACAAGCTTCCTGGAACTCCATTTTTTCTCTTCTTTCTTCTTTTCTGCCCTCTCCCTTAACTTTTTGTCAACATTCAAATCTTAGCCTACAGGTCACTTTCTCCCTCAAGCCTTATTTAGCTGATAGTCTAGTGTGAGTAAGTGGCTTTCTTCAGACCTTGTGTTGCTCATTTTATTTTTTAAAATCTCTTTATTTTTTCCAGTGGACTAATAATTCCTTGGAGAATGGGATTGTGTTTCACTTACAGCTGTGTTTCTGATGCCTGTTTAGTGTCTTATATGTAGATAGAGTGCATATGTACTTGTGGAAAGTGCATGGCAAGTCTGAAGACCTAATACCCGGGGATGGCCCACTTGAATAAAAGTGCAGGTAATTACCCTTAGGGCATAATTCTCATCAGGAAGAACCTCTAATTGGAAATGGGTGTTTTCCCCTGAACATCTTAAAAATGTTTAGTCCCACAAGTATGTGGTTTTAGAATCATGAGTGTACTTACATGGGCAAAAGAACAGACCATTTGAAACAAGGGTAGATACTGTGGAACCATAACACTGTAACATCTGATAGCTCAGTGTCCTGTGAACATCTATGGTCACCTTCTTCCAAGAATTCCTGTGCGTCCAGGCCTGGTTCTCCCAAGGAATGAGGTGACTCAGAAAAAGTCTTACCAGGTTTCCTTTGTAAGCACTTTGCAGCAACTCAGGGAAGGCAGCACTCCCCAGTAGGAACATTGTGTTTTCCTGGGTTCTTTTTCTAAAACTGTTGCTAAAACTGAGCCTCAGAGTACAGCTACCAATGTCTCCATAGAGTGGGGACTTAAGCTAGGCAACAAGATTTAAAATGTAATTTAGTGGCTCTTTCCCAATCAATGACTTATGCAGCCCTTATGACAGCCATATGGGGAAAACAGTATTACTCCAATTTAGATCACTTGACCAAGACTGCATTTCTAGGAATTACAGTCATTTGAGCTCACTTCTAAGTCTCTCTCATACCAAGTGCTGGTTACAGTGCTTGGAACACCGTTCTCCACACTACCCAGACCAAACCCCACTGCACCTCACCCATTTCTCATTACTCCATCTAATTATTCTTAATCATTACAGCAAGAGTTACAAAGCCTGAAAGTCTCAAAGAGGCACCTTACTCTTAACATTTAGAAAAGTAAAGTTATGATTTCTGTTCTTCTCATAACTTCTCCCTCCCATAATCTTCCATAGCTCAGTATTCCTGGAATTCAGAATAGCACAGAGATAAGATAATAGTGAAAGTCTTCTTATTAAAGAGCCTTCTTCCAGTTGCTGATGCCAAGATCCTTAAGGTTGCCCTTGTTGTCTCTCTCTTACTCTCAGTCCCAACTCAGTAACCGAATCCAACTTTGCCTCTAGAACAGATCTAAACTCTGCCCATTTCTCATACCTCTACTGCTACCACTGCTCCATGATCTCTTCCCAGAGATGATTACATTAGCCTTCTTGAGAGACCACTTTGCTTACCTTCCTGCCCCCACCTGTCTTCCACAGAAGGGATGTCAGTTCCTTACAATAGCCCATCACCTGTGGCTCCTGTAGGCCTCTACCTCTCTGACACCCTCTCGATCTACTCTGACTTTTGCTGGCTTTGCTCCATTATTTTCCTGTTCTTCATAATGACAGTCATTCTGCTGCTCAGGGCCTTTGTGCTTGCTGGGTGGCCTGCTGGAAGGTTATTCTTGCAGATATCAACATTACTTTCTTAAAGTCTTTACTCAAATGTGACCCTATCAGAGAGGTATTTTTTTTGAAAAATATATATAAAATAGCAACCTCTCACATTCACTTCCTGTATTTAACTACGTAGTTCTTCATAGCATTTACTCACATCCAGCATACTATATATTTATTTATTGTTCATCTCCCTCTAATGCAAGTTCTTACCCTTTTCAAGGGTAAGAACGTTTGTTATTCTTTCCTGTATCCTTAGTATCTGGAAAAATGACTGGAAAATGTGTGTGTGTGTGTGTGTGTGTGTGTGTGTGTGTGTGTGTATGTGTGTGTGTGTGTGTTACTGGGGATTGAACCCAGGAACATTTTACCTTCAAGCTGCACTGTCATGCCTTTTTTATTTTCCATTTTAAAACAGGGTCTCACTAGGTTGCTGAGAGTTTTGCTAAATTGCTAAGTTGCTAAGGCTGGTCTCAAACCTACAATCTTCCAATTAGTCTCCCAAGTATTCAGATTACAGGGATGTACCACCATGCCTGGCTTGGAAAATATCTTTTAAATAAATAAATGAATATATGCCAAGCTAGGTCAAAGTATTTCCGTATTATATTTTCAGTGTACATCTTCATCTCATTTTTCAGATCGTTGGTCATAGTAACTCATTGATAGTGGTATTATATATATTTTTCTTATGGAAATGCAAATTCCATAAATTTAGAGATCAAATATATCATGTTCACTACTGATTGGCTAGTGCTCAACAGAGATAGTTAAGCACATAGAAAGTGCTTAGTAAATATTTCTTCAAGTTCCTGATTGTAAAGATTTTTACATGGATGATTGATGAAGGTGGCACAATTAACCAGGAGCCGGAAAAAAAATGAAGTGCACATTGGGCAGGGAAGATAAAGGATGGAGGCAGACAGATCACGAACAGATCCAGAGCCTAAGAATTAGAATGTCCCTGGATGTACAGAGGTTTGTTGTCATGAATATTGTCGATATTTTAAGCTTTAGGAAAGTATGGAAGTATGCAAGGAGGACATATTTAGCCTGTGTGGATAAAATTAGTAATATCAAATAACACATATCAAATACCATATGCTACATACTGTTTTAGTTACTTGACGAATATCAACCCATTTTGCTCTTACAAAAGCTCCACACCATAGATACTGTTACAGCCTTCTTCAACACCTGAGAAACAGAGATGAACAGATGTTAAGGATCTTGTCCAAGTTGACAGAACTCTCAAGTGGTGGAAACGAGCTTCAGACTCAGCCAGTTGGCTTTTAACCAAGATGGGTGAAGAAAACAGAGGAAGGTAGTTCCTGCTATTTCCTCCCACCATCTTTTAGTAGGTGTTGATGAAAATAAAAAGTCATTTGTCAATAAAACAGAAAAATAAAGGTGAGGATTTGATAATTCATCCTGAGAGTGCTTGTGCCCCTGTTCTTACTGAGTGGAAGTCTATGGACTGGCAATGGCCTTGCATAACCTGCTCCTGAAATGGCTCATAGATAGTATGATAGCCGAGGCTTCCTATTAAAGCACCTTGAATTGTTCTTGGCAGCTTATCCTCCAAAAGGAAGCAGCAACTGAAAAAATGAATGGAAATGTGCCTTGTGTGCTTGCTCTGCCAGCTGCCTGTCATGGTCCAAAATAGCTGAGACTCTCTAGAAGCTGTGAAACTGTCTTCAAGGTCCAATTACATTTTGGCTATTTGGTTTTCTTAAAAAGAGAGTAATTTAATTCATTTGATACTACTTTTTAAAAGACTGGTACTATATTTTGTTTTGAATTGGCACCAATGTAGGCTAACGGGACTGCCTCCCACCAGACCATACCATGGAATTGCTTAAATGTGCTTGTTATCATATTTAAGTCACAATCTATGTGGGTTTTTACTCTGAACACTTCTGAATTTTTAGGTTATATTTTGATACACTTCTTGATATCATAGTAGATATTTACTTTTCCCAAAAGAGCTACAAATACCCTGAATAAAACACTTTCCTTTATGTAAGCTGAAAATATGTATTTTGGTGGCATATCTCCTTATCAAATATTTAAAGAAACATGATTTTTGCTGAATTGCAGTTTCACATAGATATCTGGGCTTTTCAATAAGTGCTTTATGGGAGGGGAACTCTCCAAATCTCCAAAGACTTTAGTTGTTTTAAAATAAGACTCACAGAATTTTATTTCTAAAGATGTGCCTGGTGAAACAAGCCAGCATGACACCTGCTTTGCACCTCATTAGGAGATTTTAGACAGAATCCTGCACGAGGGAGACCCAACCAGCTGACACTCCGGTAAGGACATGAATTTTAAAACATCCTCATATGGAAGATTAAGTAAAATCAAATTTGCTCTTAAGTTTGGCTTTTTAGTTAGTAGTTTCCTCCAAGCAGTTGGTTTTGTTTGCATCCTTGGTGATTATTTAAAGTAGGTTCACTATTCATCTTCGTGTGTGTGTGTGTGTGTGTGTGTGTGTGTGTGTGTGTGTGTGTATTGGGGAGGGGACGAGAAAATGAAAACCCTCAAAGTCTTAACAATAAACTGTTTAAAAAAGGCAAAATTCCATTTCTATGTTTTTTTATTCCTGCCCCATTTAGAGGGTTGCTGTTAATATTTAGGCATGTTTAAGGATGACTACTCAAAGAGCTCCGTCTCTTAAACATGATTTGAATGTTCTTGAGATGGATATGGCAAATACTACAAGATCCCTGCTGTATTTTTACTAAGCTCAGCTTGCTCTTTCCCGGGGCCTTGGAGAGAAGCCCATTTATTCACTTGAGCATTCTGGATATCATTGACATTTCCTTTGTGCCTTAGGCTGTTGTAATGGTGAAGACTTGTAACAGGAAGGTTAGCCGCCTGCATGTCAGAAA
This sequence comes from Muscardinus avellanarius, assembly GCF_963383645.1. Lineage (NCBI taxonomy): Eukaryota > Metazoa > Chordata > Mammalia > Rodentia > Gliridae > Muscardinus > Muscardinus avellanarius. Next base: position 59,986,516 of record NC_137788.1, read on the forward strand.
GTCTCAGCATCCACATACTTTAACAGCAAATAAATGCATGTGTTTTTATATTTTCAGATGGATCTGAGAGCAAGTCACCTACTAATGTATTTTATGTGGTGATGAGAGGGTGGGTGGGATTTGAAGGAAGTTTATGATGCTTGCTACAGTCGCTAACATTTGAGTATTGGCAATTCAATCTTGCCTGGAGATTGCTGCAATGGAGGAAGGACTGGAGATTCATGCAGTGAACCTCTGAAATCTTCCCACACCATGTGTAAATAACTCTTCTTTCCTCTAATTGTATGATTAGTTATTTTGGACATCGATGAGAAAGATGGTTGAGAAGGCAGTGATGAGGTTTAGATGGTCATTAGCATGGCTATCATGATGGTATCAGGGTTCTTAAGAGATTCTAAAGCTTGATACCAAATTTTCTCTCACTGAGGATACAGTGAGGTGTCCATCAGCAAGCCATGAAGAGAACTGATATGCACCTTTATTGTGCTCTTCCAGCTTCAGGAGCAAAACTTTACGGTTGTGATACTTGGTCTGTGGTATTTTATGATGCCCCACCCAGTGGTTAACTAATACAGAAGTCATTTGTTTAAAGTTAAATGGCCAGTATGTGGACAAGCAGGGATCCAAAGTCAGACCTGGCTTCACCTCCTGTGCCACATGGCCACCCAAAGGGCTTCCCTTTGCTGATTAAGGCTGGAGCCTCCTCTCCAGTTACCTTCAGCCTGGCTTTTAGCATCTTCTGGAACAACTTTCATTCCTTTTTTTTTTTTCTTGTAATGTCTAATTTACTCTCAAGTATCTCCTTCCTTATTCCCTTTTATCTCTCATCCTAATCTGTATTGCAGTCCTTTGTCCTCTAGCAAGTCCTCTTAATTGCCCAAATCAGTGCATTCTGCTTACTTGCTGTGCTTATTGATCTCATTTTAATGTTTAACAACACTGAAACCATTCAGGAGTGGTACTTCTTTTGATCTGTTAACCTGGCAGTATTCTTTGCTGATATTCCTTCTTCTCTGTTTCTCCTTCATCCTCTTTGTTCATCCTGATTAAGTGTTTGTGTTTCCTAGAACTTTTGACTTCATTCTCTTTCAACTTTGCTCTTTTCTCTTTCTACAGCCTCAGTTCTGGATATTGCACTCATTCTCACAGTACCATGTTGCTGGTGACTCTGGAATATGTTTGTGTGGCCCAAACTAGTGGTGTGCAGGACAGCGCATAGTTTCTTCTTCCCTTCATCCACGTTTTATTATTATTATATATATATTTTTGTCGTTGCCATTCAAATGTTAGCTTCTCAGAGAGGACTGCCCCAATGTCACAATAAAAAAAAAATGATAGCCTTGCATAGGACGCCCATGTTTTGATCTTGTAATTTCTTTCTTTTTTAAAGGATGTAGCACCACCTGACTCTATATACTTCATTCACTTGTTTATTTTTTTATTTTCCCAACTAAATGAAGGCTCCAGGAAAAGAGATACAATAGAGTGATTAGAAACAAAATTCTTTAAGTATTCTCTTTTATTCCATATGTGTAATCTAGAAAAATAATAAATTAATAAAAATGATAACCTGAAAGAAAATGGGACATGTTAGAGAAGGGGAAGGGGGTAGGGAAAGGGGCTAAAAGAGGGTATCAAGAAGAGCAGATATGATCAAAGCATGTTATATGTATGTATAAAAATGTCAAAATAAAACCATTAATTTGTACAATTAATGTGCATTAACCAGGAGCTGGGCATGATGGTACATGCCTGTAATCCCAGTCCTTGGGAGGCTAATACAGGAGGATTGCATGATTGCAGGTTCCTGGCCAGCCTCAGCAACTTAGTGAGTCCCTCTAAAACTTAGGGAGACCCTATTTCAAAATAAAAATTAAAATATGTCTGGAGGTATAGCTTGGAGATAGAATGACGCTGGATCCAATCCCCAGTAACTGACAGACAGTAACACACACACACACACACACACACATACACACACACACACACACACACACACACACACACACACAATATTAATCATTAGAAAGTTTGAGGGCCCTTTCTAGACTTGTAGTGCTGTTTTGTTCGTATGTAATATTTAAAGAAAAAATAAAATATAAAGTGATCCATGTGCAGTGATGCAAGCATTTAATTTTAGTACTTGGGAGGCTGAGATAGGAGGACTGTGGGTTCAAAGTCAGCCTCAGGAACATAGAGAGACCCTGTTTCAAAATTAAAAAGGGCTGGAGGTATACCTCAGAAGTTGAATGCCTCTGGGTTCATTCTCTATTATATATATATCTATATGTCAAAAATAAAGTGCTTTAGTACTTCACATCTTTTTTTTTTTTGTGATACTGGGGTTCCTGGAAGCCCTTCTACCTCCGAGATACACTCCCAAACCTATTTTTATATTTTTATTTGGAAACAGGGTCTCTTAAGCCAGGGAGGCTGGCTTCGAATCTGCACAGTCCTCCTGCCTCCGCCTCCCGTCAAGCAGGGGGATTACAAGTGTGCGCCACCACGCCCAACATAGTACTTCATATCCTAATTGCAGATAACGAATATCTTATTGAACTGTTATGAAGCTTTAAAATTCAATAAAATGTGTATAAAAAATCTATAGCAAACTTCCTGAGCTGAATTTTGAATTTCAACTATGGCACTTACTAAATTTTGGAAACTTAGGCAAGTTACTGGACTTTGAGGCTTAGTTTTCATATTTATAAAATGAGAATAAAATTAAGAGTGTCATTCAGTGTTCAGTTCTAGATGCTGGGGATGCACAGGGTGGTAGGAATTTCTGCGCTTAGGGAATTCATAGTTTAATGAGAGAAGGCAGACAAGAAGCAAGATAAATAAGGAAGCTAGATAGTTTGTTAACTGGTAATAATCATGTCAAAAACAAAGTAGGGAGGGGAGGAGGAGTAGAGTTGTTTTAAATCAATGTGGTCTAGAGAGGCCTTGCTGTGAGAAAACAAAAAAAAAACAACAAAAAAAAAAACTAGGCTACTGTGGATGCCTTGGAGAAGAGCTCTCCAGAGGAAGAAGCAGGAAGCAGATCCCCCCCTTTACCTTCATCATCCCCACTTCCACTTCTGCTTCCTTCCTGCTCCTTGCAATGTCTCAACCCCCCCTTCCACATCCAGAGTGTACTGTGGACATTCTCAACTACTAAGCTCTTAACCTCCATATGTTTATTGATTGTTCCACTTCATTTGTAATCTTCATTTCTATTTTTTCTGAAAAATAGTAATGCATTTGTAGCTAACTATGGCTATAATTGTGCCAACTTCAAGAGTTCTTGTAATGATTATTTTAATTGATAAGTGTGTGATGATTAATTTTATATGTTAAATTGACTAGACCACAAGATGTCTGGATATTGCTCAAAAGTTTGTTCTTTTGGTATTTCTATGATGGTGTCTTTGAAAGGAACTAAAATTCAAATCAGTAAGCTTTAACATTAGATGAGATTAGCATTTTAATCAGTAAAGCAGTAGAATAAAGAAGATCTCCCTTCATAACGCGAGTGAGCTTTATACAGTCAGTTGAAATCCTTAAAAAACTAAATGACTAGTGCTTCCTTGAATAATAAAAAATTAAGAGTGTCATTCAGTGTTCAGTTCTAGATGCTGGGGATGCACAGGGTAAAGTAGCCTTTGGACTTCATCTGCAACACTGGCTCTTCAGATTGGAGCTGCATCACTGGCTCAGTTTGGTTCCAAGCTTGCCAGTCCACACTGCAAATTTGGACTTGCCAATATTCATAAACACAAAGGTCAAAAGGTCAATTCCTTATAATAAATCAATCAATACACACACACACACACACACACACACACACACACACACACACACACCACAGTCTCTCTTTCTCCCTCTCCTCTCCTCTCCTCTCCTCTCCTCTCCTCTCCTCTCCTCTCCTCTCCTCTCCTCTCCTCTCCTAATGGTTTTGTTTCTCTGGAGAACCCCAATACAATGAATAGTTAAGACAGTGATGGCAAGCACTAAGAGAAGTGTCTGCTCTTATTATTATCAAAAGATAAATATCATCTGTGTTATTTTCATTAAATAGTTTCTAAGCCAAAAACCATCTACTTGCCAAATTCATAATCATCCTTTAGGTTTCAGCTTCCTCAGCGCCTTTTCTTAGGGTAATGCCCTTCTCATGCACTCCCTGTGCTTTTCCCAAAGTTGCACTTATCACAATTCATTGTGAATCCTTGATTATTTTCCTGCATTCCAATCTAGACTTTAAGCTCCTTGAGAGTAAATATTGTGTCTGCTTCAGTTATATCCGAGGCATTAGCTCTCTCACTTGCACATGGTTATTATAAATATTTATTGAGTGAATAAATTAATTATCTAGCTAAATTATATTCTATTTAAAGGATTATTGAAAAACCTCTCATAAGGAACACTTGTCTGAAATGATTTGATTTACCTCGTCTATTAATCCAGGTATGAACAGAGCCATGTGAAATTTGAGTCTTGTGCTTTCAATTTCCACTTCAGATGGTAAGGCTGAGTTTTAGAATGGCCATGTCCACGGAATATTAAAACCCAAGGACCATATATCACAGATACCACTTATTCTGATCTAACACTTAGAGCGGAACCAAGAACTGGAGTAAGTTTTCTGCTTATAGTTCTACAGCTGACAGATTATATAGCCAACTTGCTATAGATTTTTTTTTTCTCTTGGACTTGAAGGTGATCATTTCAGACATGACTTGCTTGAAATTACCAACTTGTCTCCATGTAGAAAATCTTACTCATGTGCCAAGTATCATTTTTCCTATGAAGCTCCCCAACCCCTAGTTTTTATGCCAACAGGCCTACCATTGTTGGCAGTCCTTAAAATGTGAATGCCTCAAGAAAAGGAATTAAATTCTAGTCATCTTTGCATTTTGACACATAGCAATATTTAAACACTCACATGCGCGCACGCGCGCGCGCACACACACACACACACACACACACACAAAGCTTTTTGAATAACTAACTGAATAAATGCCTATCTAAAAATAGTTCCTGATCATGTTAAATGCTCTTTCTTTGTTGGCTTGTCTCATTGAATTTTTGAAGGAAACGGAGTGGTGTGTCATGTGGGTGGAGACAAGGACTCAAAAGGCAAGATGATGTGGAGTTAAGACCTGCCTCTATTGCTTACCAACAGAAGGCTGGTGAGCAAGTCAGGAAAGCTCTCTAAGTCACATCTGTGAAATTCAATCCACAGTGTTCCCAGGAGGCAATTTTGAAGATTTACTGATATAATCTTTATAAAGTGCTGAGCATAGCATGTGGCATCTGAGAGGCTTCAGTAGATATTAGTCATTATTATTATTCTTTACCTGGACTTTTACCAATCTTGGGCAGGATTTAGGCAGGACAATAAATGTAAATAAGTAGTATGTTTTGAACATTTATGTGCCCCAAACTGAGTAAAACAGTGTATGTTTTGTTCATATCTATTCTTTACAATAACTTCTACTTACAGAAGAGGAGTAAATAAAAAAGTAGGTAAAAGCTTATCCAATGCCATGCAGCTAGATTAGTGATAGGAGCTGGGAACTGGGCCCACAACCAGTGGACCCTTTTTCTCACTCACTGCTTTAAAATCACAGTCTGATCTTTCAGTTGCCATTCTGTAGGGACATTTGCATCTTTATTAAAGCCAATCCATTCACTGAGCTAACAGAAATAATTAAAGTATTTATTAAACTGAACTACTAAGAAGAGTTCATTCTTTCCTTTTTTTTTTTCACTCAAATTTTTTATTCCAACTTGGAAGACTGCTTGTATACAACGGGAAATACTCAGCTTTGTTTTCACTCTCTAGATAACTAAAATTTAACCACAATAACTATAAAATGCTAGTAGTAATTGGGTTACTTCTATCTTCCATTTTTATTAACATGTTTCATTCTAAATGTATTCTCAGTCCCACTGTACAGTATAGCAAACTGTAGCACACAGAAGGGTCAGTTTCTCCATATGACCTTCATGGTCACGAGGGCAGGTACAATCCAAAGTTTCAAATCATATGAATTACTTTATTATCATCCCTCCTGCCTTGAATAATCTGGTTGTCACCAGATAACTGCACCATAGCAAATAAGAAAGTTATCCTCTTTAAAATTTCTATTTGCAGCCGGGCGTGGTGGCGCACACTTGTAATCCCCGCACTTGGGAGGCGGAGACAGGAGGATCGCACTTGTTCAGAGGCAGCCTCGCTGGCTTAAGAGACCCTGTTTCCAGATAAAAAAAGTTAAAAAATAGGTTTGGGAGTGTAGCCCGTGGGAGTGTATCCTGGAGGTAGAAGGGCTTCCAGGAACCCCAGTACCACCACCAAAAAAAAAAAAAAAATTCTATTTGTAGAAATTTCATCCTGGAATGGGTAATAGTCATGTAGATGGTAAGTGGTAAAATTGAGAATCAGGCCCAGAGCCATTGGCTCAAAGGGAGCAATGTGATAATAGTTTAATATGGCAGAGGGACTTTAAGCCTTGTGCCCGGAGTTATTGAATCGAAGCAGTTTCTCTTGTTCTATTGCTTATATTCCAAATCTTCTCTCTCTCTCTCTCTCTCTCTCTCTCTCTCTCTCTCTCTCTCTCTCTTCCATCCATCTCCTCTCTGCTAATAGGTTTCTATTTTCCTTCCTTAATTGGAATGCAAGTTTCAAAAGTTTTATCTATCTTGTTCCCTAGGGTATGCTTAGAACCCATAGCAGTGTGTGGCCCATAGTAAATATATTAATAAACTTGTTGAATGGATAAACACATCATTTTTTTGGTCTGGAGCTGAAGTATCATATAGTGAAAGGCCTTTGATTTTCATTAATACCTAATTCAGATCGACTATATCACTAGTCTCACTCCTTTATCTATCTGCTCTTTGGCACATGGCATTGCACTTTCCTCCAGGAGAGATTATTTTACTATCCTTTCAATTTGAGTTGGACCACAGGACTTGTTTTGGTCAACAGAATGAGAAAAAAAAAAAAAAAAACTGGGTCACATTTGAGTTATATTTCAAGAAGCCTTGAATATTTTCTCCTTTCACTTTTCTGCATTTTCTATGAGCAGTGCAAGCCCTGGCTAGCTTGATGCCCCAGGGAAGATCGAAAGACACATGGAGAGACAAGAACTACATGCTTCCAGTGTGGCACTGGAAACACGACTTCTACTAGTCAGACAATTTAGACACATGAGTGGGACAGTAAATACCAGCAAGCCACTCCACAAAGCCCAGCTCGTCAGCTGATCTACAGCCAGAACATAAGCACTTGAGCAATAATAATGCTTGCATATTATCATTATTATTTTTGCAGTTCTGGGAATGAAACTCAAGGTATTGTACACACTAGGCAAAAGATCTACCACTGAGATACATCTCTATCTCCTGTTGTTTACTATTATCTTCCGACTTTGGGGTATTTTGTTATGAAGTATTTTCACAGTAATTATTAACCAATATTCTATGTTTACTGTTGATAGTGCATTTATAAATGTATATAAAATATAATACTTTCATTATTGTGTGATTAAACCACTCTCTGCCTATATACTATTTGATTCTACCAATTCTGAATAAAAGGGACAAAGTTAAACATAGATATAATTAGATATATTTGAGTAATGCTAGTAAATTTTAGACTACTAAATTAAATGTTGCTGGAGGCTAAAGTTGTAGGAAAAACAAACTCAAAGTCAAATTTGATCTACTATTAATTAAGAAATGATTTAATGTATTATGGTTATTAATTATAGTATTCACATGAATGCTTATTTAGAAGAAGATGAGTTTGATAAAGAAGTAACATAAATGCCAGTATGTGATATTTTTTAATTTTAGAAAATTAGATTGAAAACATTTTTCACTCTCATAAGTTATGTAGTATAATTTTATTATAATCCTGAAAAAATTCTAAATGATTTCATGAAGTTTTTTTTGTTAAGAAAAGTATGTAGAGACCCCTGGAGAAACCAGGCCCAGTAAGACGCTGGGTTCTGGGCGGGGGTCGAGCACAAGGAACGCCAGCTGGGGCCCGGGTCGCGGGACTCTGGGTTCCGGCCGAACTGCGCATAGCACACCAGACCCCTGGAGAAACCAGGCCCAGTAAGACGCTGGGTTCTGGGCGGGGGTCGCGGGCTGGGCACGCCAGCCAGGGCCCGGGTCGCGGGACTCTGGGCCCCGGGCCGAACTGCGAGTAGCACGCCAGACCCCTGGAGAAACCAGGCCCAGTAAGATGCTGGGTTCTGGGCGGGGGTCACGGGCAGGGCACACCAGATGGGGCCCGGGTCGCGGGACCCTGGGCCCCAGGCAGAACTGCGAGTAGCACGCCAGACCCCTGGAGAAACCGGACCCAGTAAGACGCTGGGTTCTGGGCGGTGGTCGCAGGCTGGGCACGCCAGCTGGGGCCCGGGTCGCGGGACTCTGGGCCCCAGGCAGAACTGCGAGTAGCACGCCAGACCCCTGGAGAAACCAGGCCCAGTAAGATGCTGGGTTCTGGGCAGGGGTCGCGTGCGGGGCACGCCAGCTGGGGCCCGGGTCTCGGGACTCTGGGCCCCGGGCCGAACTGCGAGTAGCACGCCAGACCCCTGGAGAAACTGGGCCCAGAACAGAAAAAGATAAAGAAAAATATTGGAGAGGTGGTAAGAAAGCCGTTATGGATGCCAGGACACTGGAGATGCAGACAAAACTTATCTAAATGCACTGGAACTTATGGAAAAATTCGCCGTGAAAGAGGACTGCTATTTCTCTATATTGTTAAGAATCTCAGACATCACATATAAGGAGAGAGTTTAGCGGAGACCAAGGAGAAATGCGGTGTTGAAAGAGTTCTCCGCGATGGTGGTGGAGACTTGTATTCAGGAGAAGCAGAAACCGGATCTTACCAACTTTATTTTTTTGGAGAAATTACACCAAATGTTGAATGCTACCATCACGCATGCTTAGGAACACTGGACAACATTCAGAGTGGAAAAAGAGCCTGGGAAGGATTTGAAACGGTGGAGGCAGTGGCAATGCCAGTGGCCAATATTCGGAGAGGCAGAGATCTGATACATTACAACTGGAACCTTTGAAATAATAACCACAGAGACAGTGATCGGAACCTGCGGAGGGGTTAGGCGGGCGCCCGGGCCAGTGGCCGACATCGGAGCTTGCTGTGAGGCAAGGCCACTACTGAGGCCTCCGTGGCCGGGATTGGAACCTGCAGAGGGGTTAGACTGATGCTGGGGCCAGCGAGGCCGGCATCAGAGCCTGCTGTGAGGCAAGGCCGGTACTGGGGCCTCGAGGCCAGGATAAGAGCCTGCCGAGGGGTTAGGCTGGTGCTGGGGCCGGTGAGGCCGGCATCGGAGCCTGCCGTGAGGCATGACCAGTGCTGGGGCCTCTGAGGCCGGGATCGGAGCCTGCCGAGGGGTTAGGCTGGTGCTGGGGCCAGTGAGGCCGGCATCGGAGCCTGCTTTGAGGCAAGGCCGGTACTGGGGCCTCCGAGGCCAGGATAAGAGCCTGCCGAGGGGTTAGGCCGGTGCTGGGGCCAGCGAGGCCGACATCGGAGCCTGCCGTGAGGCATGACCAGTGCTGGGGCCTCTGAGGCCAGGATAAGAGCCTGTCAAGGGGTTAGGCCGGTGCTGGAGCCAGCGAGGCCGGCATCGGAGCCTGCCGTGAGGCATGACCAGTGCTGGGGCCTCCGAGGCCGGGATCGGAGCCTGCCGAGGGGTTAGGCTGGTGCTGGGGGCAGTGAGGCCGGCATCGGAGCCTGCCTTGAGGCAAGGCCGGTACTGGGGCCTCGAGGCCAGGATAAGAGCCTGCCGAGGGGTTAGGCCGGTGCTGGGGCCAGCGAGGCCGGCATCGGAGCCTGCCTTGAGGCAAGGCCAGTACTGGGGCCTCCGAGGCCAGGATCGGAGCCTGCCGAGGGGTTAGGCCGGTGCTGGGGCCAGCGAGTCCGGCATCGGAGCCTGCCTTGAGGCAAGGCCGGTACTGGGGCCTCCGAGGCCAGGATAAGAGCCTGCCGAGGGGTTAGGCCGGTGCTGGGGCCAGCGAGGCCGGCATCGGAGCCTGCCTTGAGGCATGACCAGTGCTGGGGCCTCCGAGGCCGGGATCGGAGCCTGCCGAGGGGTTAGGCCGGTGCTGGGGCCAGTGAGGCCGGCATCGGAGCCTGCCTTGAGGCAAGGCCGGTACTGGGGCCTCCGAGGCCAGGATAAGAGCCTGCCGAGGGGTTAGGTCGGTGCTGGGGCCAGCGAGGCCGGCATCGGAGCCTGCCTTGAGGCAAGGCCAGTACTGGGGCCTCGAGGCCAGGATAAGAGCCTGCCGAGGGGTTAGGCCGGCGCTGGGGGCAGCGAGGCCGGCATCGGAGCCTGCCTTGAGGCAAGGCCGGTACTGGGGCCTCCGAGGCCAGGATAAGAGCCTGCCGAAGAGTTAGGCCGGTGCTGGGGCCAGCAAGGCCGGCATAGGAGCCTGCCGTGAGGCAAGGCCAGTACTGGGGCCTCCGAGGACAGGATAAGAGCCTGCCGAGGGGTTTGGTCAGTGCTGGGGCCAGTGAGGCCGGCATCGGAGCCTGCCTTGAGGCAAGGCCGGTACTGGGGCCTCGAGGCCAGGATAAGAGCCTGCCGAGGGGTTAGGCCGGTGCTGGGGCCAGCGAGGCCGGCATCGGAGCCTGCCTTGAGGCAAGGCCAGTACTGGGGCCTCCGAGGCCAGGATCGGAGCCTGCCGAGGGGTTAGGCCGGTGCTGGGGCCAGCGAGTCCGGCATCGGAGCCTGCCTTGAGGCAAGGCCGGTACTGGGGCCTCCGAGGCCAGGATAAGAGCCTGCCGAGGGGTTAGGCCGGTGCTGGGGCCAGCGAGGCCGGCATCGGAGCCTGCCTTGAGGCATGACCAGTGCTGGGGCCTCCGAGGCCGGGATCGGAGCCTGCCGAGGGGTTAGGCCGGTGCTGGGGCCAGTGAGGCCGGCATCGGAGCCTGCCTTGAGGCAAGGCCGGTACTGGGGCCTCCGAGGCCAGGATAAGAGCCTGCCGAGGGGTTAGGCCGGTGCTGGGGCCAGTGAGGCCGGCATCAGACCCTGCCTTGAGGCAAGGCCAGTACTGGGGCCTCGAGGCCAGGATAAGAGCCTGCCGAGGGGTTAGGCCGGCGCTGGGGGCAGCGAGGCCGGCATCGGAGCCTGCCTTGAGGCAAGGCCGGTACTGGGGCCTCCGAGGCCAGGATAAGAGCCTGCCGAAGAGTTAGGCCGGTGCTGGGGCCAGCAAGGCCGGCATAGGAGCCTGCCGTGAGGCAAGGCCAGTACTGGGGCCTCCGAGGACAGGATAAGAGCCTGCCGAGGGGTTTGGTCAGTGCTGGGGCCAGCGAGTCCGGCATCGGAGCCTGCCTTGAGGCAAGGCCGGTACTGGGGCCTCCGAGGCCAGGATCGGAGCCTGCCGAGGGGTTAGGCCGGTGCTGGGGCCAGCGAGGCCGGCATCGGAGCCTGCCTTGAGGCATGACCAGTGCTGGGGCCTCCGAGGCCGGGATCGGAGCCTGCCGAGGGGTTAGGCCGGTGCTGGGGCCAGTGAGGCCGGCATCGGAGCCTGCCTTGAGGCAAGGCCGGTACTGGGGCCTCCGAGGCCAGGATAAGAGCCTGCCGAGGGGTTAGGCCGGTGCTGGGGCCAGTGAGGCCGGCATCGGACCCTGCCTTGAGGCAAGGCCAGTACTGGGGCCTCGAGGCCAGGATAAGAGCCTGCCGAGGGGTTAGGCCGGCGCTGGGGGCAGCGAGGCCGGCATCGGAGCCTGCCTTGAGGCAAGGCCGGTACTGGGGCCTCCGAGGCCAGGATAAGAGCCTGCCGAAGAGTTAGGCCGGTGCTGGGGCCAGCAAGGCCAGCATAGGAGCCTGCCGTGAGGCAAGGCCAGTACTGGGGCCTCCGAGGACAGGATAAGAGCCTGCCGAGGGGTTTGGTCAGTGCTGGGGCCAGCGAGTCCGGCATCGGAGCCTGCCTTGAGGCAAGGCCGGTACTGGGGCCTCGAGGCCAGGATAAGAGCCTGCCGAGGGGTTAGGTCGGTGCTGGGGCCAGCGAGGCCGGCATCGGAGCCTGCCTTGAGGCAAGGCCAGTACTGGGGCCTCCGAGGCCAGGATCGGAGCCTGCCGAGGGGTTAGGCCGGTGCTGGGGCCAGCGAGGCCGGCATCGGAGCCTGCTGTGAGGCAAGGCCGGTACTGGGGCCTCCGAGGCCAGGATAAGAGCCTGCTGAGGGGTTAGGCCGGTGCTGGGGCCAGCGAGGCCAGCATCGGAGCCTGCCTTGAGGCATGACCAGTGCTGGGGCCTCCGAGGCCAGGATCGGAGCCTGCCGAGGGGTTAGGCCGGTGCTGGGGCCAGCGAGGCCGGCATCAGAGCCTGCTGTGAGGCAAGGCCGGTACTGGGGCCTCCGAGGCCAGGATAAGAGCCTGCTGAGGGGTTAGGCCGGTGCTGGGGCCAGTGAGGCCGGCATCGGAGCCTGCCTTGAGGCAAGGCCAGTACTGGGGCCTCCGAGGCCAGGAGCCTGCCTTGAGGCATGACAAGTGCTGGGGCCTCCGAGGCCGGGATCGGAGCCTGCCGAGGGGTTAGGCCGGTGCTGGGGCCAGTGAGGCCGGCATTGGAGCCTGCCTTGAGGCAAGGCCGGTACTGGGGCCTCCGAGGCCAGGATAAGAGCCTGCTGAGGGGTTAGGCCGGTGCTGGGGCCAGCGAGGCCGGCATCGGAGCCTGTCTTGATGCATGACCAGTGCTGGGGCCTCCAAATCCGGGATCGGAGCCTGCCAAGGGGTTAGGCCAGTGCTGGGGCCAGCGAGGCCGGCATCGGAGCCTGCCTTGAGGCAAGGCCGGTACTGGGGCCTCTGAGGCCGGGATCGGAGCCTGCCGAGGGGTTAGGCCGGTGCTGGGGCCAGTGAGACCGGCATCGGAGCCTGCCTTGAGGCAAGGCCGGTACTGGGGCCTCTGAGGCCAGTATAAGAGCCTGTCGAGGGGTTAGGCCGGTGCTGCGGCCAGTGAGGCCTGCATCGGAGCCTGCCGTGAGGCATTACCAGTGTTGGGGCCTCCGAGGCCGGGATCGGAGCCTGCCGAGGGGTTAGGCTGGTGCTGGGGCCAGTGAGGCCGGCATCGGAGCCTGCCTTGAGGCAAGGCTGGTACTGGGGCCTCCAAATCCGTGATCGGAGCCTGCCAAGGGGTTAGGTCGGTGCTGGGGCCAGCGAGGCCGGCATCATAGCCTGCCTTGAGGCAAGGCCGATGCTGGTGCCAGCAAGGCCAGCATTGGAGCCTGCCGTGAGGCAAGGCCAGTGCTGAGGCCTCCGAGGCCGGGATTGGAGCCTGCCTTGAGGCAAGGCCGGTACTGGGGCCTCCGAGGTCAGGATAAGAGCCTGCCGAGGGGTTAGGCCGGTGCTGGGGCCAGTGAGGCCAGCATTGGAGCCTGCTGTGAGGCAAGGCCGGTAATGGGACATCTGAGGCCGGGATAAGAGCCTGTTGAGGGATTAGGCCAGTGCTCGGGCCAGTGAGGCCGGCATCGGAGCCTGCCGTGAGGCAAGGCCAGTACTGGGGCTTCCGAGGCCAGGATAACAACCTGCCGAAGGGCTAGACCGGTACTGGGGCCAGCAAGGCCGGCATTGGAGCCTGCCGTGAGGCGACGCCAGCATCGGAGCCTGCCATGAGACATGGCCAGTGCTGGGGCCTCCTAACCCGGGAACGGAACCTGCCGAGGGATTAGGCCGGTGCTGGGGCCAGCGAGGCCGGCACCGGAGCCTGCCATGAGGCAAGGCTGGTACTGGGGCCTCTGAGCCCGGGATTGGAGCCTGCCGAGGGGTGAGGCTGATGCTGGGTCCAGCAAGGCCGGCATTGGAGCCTGCCGTGAGGCAAGGCCACTCCTGCGGCCTCCAAGGCCGGGACCGAAGCCAGCTTAGGGGTTAGACCGGTGCAGGGGCCAGCGAGACTAGACCTGGGGCCTCCCATGAGGCAAGGCCACTGCTTGAGCCAGCGAGGTCTGGATCAGTCCACTGAGTAGCCAGGCCACTACTGGGACCATCAAGAGTGGGATCGGTACTTGCAACGCAGCATGCACAGAGAAATATTGCAGAAAATATAAATCAGACGCTTCTCTTAATCAGCAATAACTAGGAGGAAAAGGGCAACAGGAAGAGGTTGAGCTATAGAAAGGGCCCTATAGTGAAGCAACTAATGTGACCAATCAGAGGGTATGTAATACTGGAGGACGGAGCCTCTTTAAAACGCAGAAGGTACATAAACAAATGTATCAAAGTAAATCACCAAAGAAGTGTGGGATGGAGGGAGGGGGAGGGAATGGGATGGGGGCTGGAGGAGGGCTAATTGGATGATGTGTGCTTGTATATCCTCTCAAGTCTTGTACTCCAATGTGATTGATATATGACTACAATGCACAAATTTAAAAAATAAATAAATTAAAAAAAAAGTATGTATAAATAAAATTCAGAGATTTTTTATTTGACCTGTAACCACTTGGAGTAGATTTCACCATTCTCGGGAGCACAGAGGGACCAAAGAAAAGATATAAGCAGGAGTCTGCTGAGAGTGTTCACAATTTTCAGATAATTTCCTCAGGTCTTGAATGGAATGAGTGCTACATTCCTCCAACAGAGAATTCCTTCCACATAGCCATGCCAACCAGTTGGGGAAGTGATAAAGCATGATTCTTCAGACCAACAGAAGTATGACCAGCATGTGCAATGCCTAGGACGTTTTTAAGTGTGTAGGCTGGTAGCATTAATTGCATTTCAAGCTACATTAATCTTATTCTTTCTTAAAGTCTTTCGCAAAATTTCTTAGCTGAAATGATGTTAGCTAGGCAATATGTTTCTTCTTAACATATTGATATTTATTTATATGTGTTTTTGTAAAGATAAGGTTCATAGAGATGTCTTCCAGCTTTATCCATGAGTATTGCATTCCTGTAGATGTCTATGTTCATTGTCCTTGACCTGGTCCCTAATGGTTTACTTTTGTCATCCTTTCAAACAAGTTCTTCTCAGACTAGCAACTGGGGACCCAAAATAAAATAAAAACACCATGTCCCTGAAGACATTGTATCTTTTACAAGACATTTTAAGTAAATATGATCATGATTTATGATTTTATATATGCAGTTTATTCATATTACTATTCGTAATAAAAATTCAATAACTTTGTGATTTATTGCACTTGACAAGATCACCAGTTGGCACATAACATCTTGCCTACAAATTGAAAATTAATATAATTCATATATAGTGTTTTCTTCCTTCTTTTCCTGCCCCCAGACTCTTAAGCTAAGTGATATACCAAGTATGTTTTTAGTGAGAAATAGGAAGCAGGATAGTCTAATGGTGGGATGGAAATTTTACATTTATGAACACCTCTGCTAGATATTTACATAATTTTGGACATGCAATTCTTCTGTACCTCAACTTTTAAAAGTATAAAGTGGTATGATATTAAGTTATAATATATACACATTAAATTATTATACATGTATATATAATAATATATAATATATGTTTATAATTTTTACCTAGCCTTAAGACCACTTGTATACAGTAAATACTAAGTTAAAAGTAGTTCCTTTTTTATCAGCATTGGAATTCTAAGGAATCCAACTGATTACACAGGCATACCTTGGAGATATTCTATATTCAGTTCCAGACCACTGAAAAAAAACAAATGTCTCAATAAAGTAAGTTAAACATTTTATTTTGTTTCTCAGCGCATTTCAAATTTATATTTATGCTATACTGTAATGTGTTAAATGTGAGATCATTATACCTAAAAATGTACATACTTTAGTTAAACTACTCTATTGTTAAAAAAAAAAAAAACCCTGATGATCATATGAGCCTTTATCAAGTTGTAATCTTTTTGCTGGTGGAGAGTCTTGCCTTCATTCGATGGCTGCTGACTGAGTAGGGTAAAGGTTGCTGAAGATTGTGTGTGTGTGTGTGTGTGTGTGTGTATGTGGGAAATATGTCAATTTCTTAAAGTAAGAGAACAATGAAGTTTGCATCAGTCTTCAGAAAATTTTATGCTATCTTTCTAACCTACATAGTTGCAGGGAACAAATGACTTTAATCCTCCCCCTCAAGAACCAAGCTTGCCCAACCTCTGTAATCACTGCACTTGGAGGAGATAAAGTTATGTACATTCTGAGGATAGGTTGACTCCAAAGAGAGCCAACAAAAGGGCTGACTGTGCATGTTTGTACCACTTTCCCTAGTCTTTTTGAGTTGTGGTTTCTTTCCATGGAAAAAGTAAGTGTGGTAGAAGTAGAGAATAACAGATACTTTCTTTTCAGTAATTCCAATTTTAAAGGATATTAGGAATCTTGATAAAATGACGAAACTGTTCCCTCTTTCAACCCCAGATGATAATACATTCACGAATGTACTAAAACCAGGAACAAAACTCATAGGCAAAGTTGACATGATGTCCTAATTGACTGCCACTGAAGCACTGGGTTATGACTCAATTCTGGTATATAAGAAAAAGTAGTTGAAGCCATATCTACCACTTCTTTTCAAGGTGATATTTAGCTGTCAGATTTTTCTTGATAATCTTTGTCTCATGGTAATGTACGTTCAGGAATATTACAGGCATAATGTCCAGTTGAGGGGCAAAGCAGACATGGCAGGTGTCTGAAAATCTTGAATGCTGGGATGTGAGGGAAGTTTAGGAGATCCTGGTCTCAGGTACACAGAGCAAGGCCAGTCCAGCAGAGTAAGTGGCATTCTGAAGGAGTGACAGTAGCAAATAATTCAGTATTACCTCTTTATCGCACTGTCATAGCCTCATCATTTATTCATTTGCCTACTATGTGCTGGGCATGGTTCTAAGTTTGGGCAGTATAGCAGTGAGCTACCTTAATAATAAAAAACTCTACCATTATGGTTCCACCTCTCTCTTTGTTTTATAATCCATCACTGCCTGTTAAGGTCATTTAGGGTATACATTGTTCATTCACTATGAATCCCTATTGCTAACATGTCACATAGGATTGTATCTGGTATATATGAAGTCAATGGATGCTTGTTTAATAAAGGCTGAGTTTACCAACAAGCATTAGTTGCTCTGATACATGACAAAGCAACTGAGAAGAATTCAAGTAGCCTCCTGCTTATATCTATACTACAATGCTATGACTTTCTATTATATTTATAGATATTTATGATGTCAAAGTGTGAATAGCATTCAGATATCCAAGGTTGAAAATTGATATCACAAAAGTAGATTAAGCTGGGCTTGGTGGCACACACTTGTAATCCCAACATTCGGGAGTCTGAGACAGGAGGATCAAGGTGTGTGGACAGCCTCAGCTACTCAGGTCCTTTGCAACTCAGTGAGACCCTGTTTCAAAATAAATAATTATAAAAATAGTCCTGGGGGTATATATAGCTCGGAGGTAGAATGCCCCTGGGTTCTATCCCAAGTACAAAATAGTAGATTAATTTTAGGGAATTAAAACAACTCTATGATGAAAATTATAGAAAACTGAATAAGAAGTTAAAGGGGCACTTAGAAGATGAAAGACCTTCCATGTGCTGACAAGATAAATATTGCAATTAATTGGCAATTAATACCAAAAAATGACCTGCAGATTCACTGTATTCTCTATTAAAATACCAATATCATTTTTTAAAAAGTTAAAAAAATGGTCCAAAAATCTGTATGAAAGAACAAAAGACTAATAGCCAAATAAATCTAAGCAATAAGAACCATGTTAAATACATAACAATACCTGATTTCAAATTATACTAGAGCATTAGTATAAAACTAGTATAAACTAGTATAATAGTAATAAAACCAGCATAATATTGGCACAAAACAGACACATGGACCAATGGAATAGAATAGAAGATACAAAATAGAAGAGATAAGTCCTTATACGTATAGCCAGTTGATTTATGATAAAGATTCCAAAAACATATGCTGGAGAAAAGGTACCTTTTCAACAAATGATGTTGGGAAAACTGGATATCCATATGTAGAAAAATAAAATTAGACTCTTTTGTCTCACAAAAGTCAACTCATGAAAGATCAATATCCAAGAAATTAGAAACTTTGCAGCTGCTAGAAGAAAGCAGAGCACCAGCTCTCCAACATAGGCCTGGTAGATATTTCTTCATTAAGATCCTCAAAACTCAGGAAATAAAACTGAGAATCAATAATTGGGATGATATAAAATTAAAAAGCTTCTGTGCTGGAAAAGAAATAATCAAAAATCTGAAGAAAAACCATACATGATGGAATAAAATATTTACTAGCTACTCCTCTGATAGAGGACTAATATCTAGACTATATATAAAGAATGTAAAAAACTTAACACTAAAAACCAATGGCCCAGTCAAAAATTGGGCAATTGAACTGAATAGCTAATTCTTAAAAGAAGAAATAAAAATGGCTGCCCATATATATGTGTGTGTGTGTGTGTGTGTGTGTGTGTGTGTGTGTTCAGCATCATTAACAATCAAGAACATGCAAATCAAAACCACAGCGAGGCTCCATATAACTCCAGTTAGATAGCATTCATTAAAAATACAAACAATAGGACTTCCGGGAAGATGGTGACTGAGAAAAGCGGGGCTTAAGAGCCCTGCTAACAACAAATCTCCATTACCACAAAATCAGCGCCTTTCATAGCCAGAAAACACCATCACCAGTGAAACAAAAAATCAACAGGCTCCAGAGAGAAAGCAGACTGAGAACAGAGCCACAAAGGAGATACACCGGCCTCACGCCCGAGGCCGTGGCAGACGCGGCAGCAGCGCCATACTGCTGGCGGCACCGGCGAATTCACGGGACGGCTACAGCAAGCCGAGGTGAGCCACTGCGGAACAGCCAGGCGGGATTTCTCCGCGCAGAGAGCATCTAAAGCTCCCAGTGGCCGAGCTCAGGACACGCTGCAGGGATTCAGAGTGGAAATCAAAACCAAGAAGAAAAACACCAGCCCCACAGCCGAGGGCGTAGCAGCGGCGCCATATTGCCACCGGCGGCAGCAGCACCGAATTCAGCGAGGCCGGTACAGCTACATCTGCGTACTCAAGAACAGTGAGTCAAATTGCGGGCCACAGAGGAGAAATCCCAGTACTGTACTCCCTGGGACTTGACCCAGTGGGGGAGGGGCGGTGGCAGAGATATCACACCATAGGAGAACGTGCAACCTGGCACCCCCCACAGTCTAAAGCAGCCTCTATCGACTCTCTGGGTCGGAGACTCTGTGATAAAACCCAGTAAAGGAGTAGTGGGGTCTGAGATACTACTGACTCGAGATCCAGAACACCTTAAGGGAAGTCATAGTGACCCAAGGGAAGAACCCAGAGAAGGCACAAACATCGGAAATCATGGGAAAGAGGAATAATACTGGAGCAATAAATGCCCACAACCCCACAACATCAGAACCCGATAAAACAGAAATGCAGAGATTTCTAGAAGATCAAATCAGGAAAATAACTGTAGAAATAATAGAGGTGCTTCAAAAAGAACTCAGAGAGAGCCAAAAAGAGATAAAGGATGCAATTAATGAAGTAAAGGCCTCAATTCAAAGCACAAACAACCGATTAGAACACATGGAGAACAGAATATCGCTCTTAGAAGATGAGCAATCCAAAAATGAACGCATAGTTTCTAATCTAGAAAAAAATATCCAACAGCAGGAATCTGATATTGAAGAAATATGGGCCCATTTTAAGAGAGCTAACCTAAGAATAATTGGAATAGAGGAGGGAAAAGAAAGTGAAACCAAAGGGATCAACAATCTCTTCAAGGAAGTAATAGCAGAAAATTTTCCAGACATAGAGCAAGAGGTCGATACACAGGTCCAGGAAACTTATAGAACTCGCTTTAGACAGGATTGGAGAAGAGGATCCCCACGCCACATAATTGTCAAAATGACCAATGTGGAAGCCAAGCAGAGAATCTTAAAGGCAACAAAAGCAAAGGGCCAAGTGACATTCAGAGGCAAACTAATTAGAATTACTCCAGACTTCCCAAACCAAGTCATGAGAGCCAGAAGGGCTTGGAGTAACATATTCCAAACTCTGAAAGAAAACAACTTCCAGCCAAAAATTTCCTACCCAGCAAAACTTTCTATCAAATTAGATGGAGAAATAAGAAGCGTCCATGACAAACAGAAACTGAAGGAATTTATGTCTTCAAAACCAGCGCTAGAGAAAATACTCAAAGAGATTAACTACAAAGAAGAAATAGGTAACACACTCCAGAACTAGAGAAACAAGATTTTCCATCCAACAGACAACTAAGATTGGTTATCTGTGGAGAGTCATTATTTATGTTAGTCTTTTACCTATCTCTAAAGGGTATTGTTTGCCTTTATTGTTGTTAATTTTTAGGATTTCTAGTTGGAATATTAATATACCTTCAGATATAGCAATTGGAAATATTTTATCCCATTCTATTAGTAACTGTTAACTCTGTTTACATTGTCTTTGGATATACAATATTTTTTTTATTTTTTAGGGAGTTTGTATACTCCTCTGTTGCCTATGCCATTGAAATCATAACCAAGAAATCACTGCCAATTTCAATGTTGTGAGGTTTTATGACCCAGATTTTCTCCTAAAAGTTTATAGTCTTAAGATTTATATTTAGGTCTATTATCTATTTTGAGTTAATATTTGTATATGGGATTAGGTAAGGGTCCTATTTTATTCTTTTCCATGTAATTATTATTTTTTAACAATATTTAGTTAAAAGATTAATATTTCCACCACCAAATGTTCGTGGAAACCTTGTCAAAAATAACTTGACAATATAGGGAAGAATTTAGCTCTAGGCTTTTATTTAACTCCAATGGTTTATATATCTGCCTTCAGAATAGTACTACACTGTTTCAATTATTGTAGCTTTATATGGTTTGAAATCAGAAAATATATATCTTCTAGCTTTGTTCTTTTTCAAGATCGTTTTGGGTACCTAGAGTCCATATTTCACAGTAGGATAGATTTTTTTCTGAAAAATAAATATATAAATATATGATAGTTTCACCTAAAAAATAGAAAAAAATATTCTCTGGTAAGAAAGAAAGTAAAAAGAAATATTGAAATGTTATCTTTAAGTCATCAAAAGCTTGGTATCAGACAAATGAAACTGTTATGTGAGAATATCATTTTTAATTTTAGATAAATTGCCATAATACTAGATGTCAACTACTAAGCCAAGCATGGGAGGGAGGGATAGGGAGAGAATGGGGTGGGGATTGGGTGGGGGCTGATGGGAAAAGTGTGCATGTATGTCTACAAAAGTATGTATCCTACTATGATGTATGAATACAGTGCACCAATTAAAAAAAAAGATTAAAAAAATACAAACAATAATGAATCCTGACAAGGATTCAAGGAAATGTTAACTTTATACACTATTGGTGGGATTGCAAGTTAGCTTAACCACTGTGGAGATCAGTACAGAGACTCCTCAGAAGACTAGAAATGGAACCATCACATGGCCCAACTAGGCCACTTCTCAGTATCTTCCTCAGATAATTAAAGTTGGAATACCGTAGTAATACACACCATCCATGTTTATTGCAGCACAACTCACAACAGCCAAATTATGGACCCAAACTAGGTGCTCATCAACAGATGAATAAAGAAAATGTAGTACATACATATTAAAGAAGAGCTAAATTATGTCATCTGAAGGGAAATAGGTGGAAGTGGAGGATATTATACTGAGATCATCCAGTCTCAGTATAGCCAAGGGCTGAGAGGAGAGAGACCAGTAGAGTGGTGGAGGGAGACTGGGAAGGGACATGTGAGGGGAACAATAAGGACTGAGGAATAAGAGCACAAACAATGCTATGACCACATGTAACGGTATCACTACTAATCTCACTAACCTGTATAGGGAAGGAAAGGAGGAAGCGGGGTGGGATGCAGAGGGAAATACGCCAAGTGATTTGTGCATATATGAATATATCACTTTGAATGTCACTATGGTATATAATTACAATGCACCAATAAAAGTAGATTAAAAATAAAGTCAGTTGATAGTCATTCACTTACAGAGGACAAACTGGAAGGAACCATCATCTGCCTTCAGCACAGAGGTTTGGGATGGCTTCCTAGGGGAGCAGCATTTGGGTAAGTCTTTCAAGCTAAGATCATATGTCTGAAATTAAATATAAAAATATAAAATATTTATGTTAAAACTACTTGTCAGGAAGAAAACAAAAAGCCACCATCACACAGACTTCTTTAGATGGAGGTCTTTAGGTGATGTAGAAAAAAACACAGACTCCATGTCTGAGGCAGAGATGCAATGTGTATGTGTGTTTGTTTCTTTTTGCTTTGGTTTATTCTTCGGGAAATGAAAATCGAAGTTTCTATTGCTGATTTATTTTTGTTATCATCTAGTGTCATCTCTGAGGGCTCAGAAATACCTTTGTTAAAGGAAAGGTAATTGACATAGAAGGAGAAAATCAGCTGACCTTGCTAACCAGATCTCCTCCTTCCCCCGCACCCCTGAGAATTGATGTTTACTGGTAATGAAGAAACTGGGCATTGCGCCACCATGAAGGTGCCTGGACTGTGTTTAACAGTCAGTTTCATTAGATTAGCCTCAATTTCCTGAGAGGTAATCGGATTAGACAGTGTTTACCATTGTGTGCTCTGCTTGTTATGATTCCCCTGTTCAGTAGTAGCTTCACTTTAAAAACAAGGTGTGTGTGTGTGTGTGTGTGTGTGTGTGTGTGTGTGTGTGTTGTGTGTGTTCATGCCTAAAAGCACTTAACACATCAGTTGTCAATTATTTTAGACTGTTTAATTGACTTCAATTATACACCATCATTTAAGGCATCATGAATCTATATGTAAAAATATTCCTTTTTCCCATAGTTATTTGATTATTTTCTGAGGTATAATGCATTTCCTGGTACACTGGAATATTTCTCCACCTGATTTCTTTCCCTTTTTTCTATACTCCTAGTAAGTATATCTACAAAACATATATTGAGGAATCCTATCATATGCTCCCCAGATCTTTTGCACTCAGAAGTGAGTGGACAACATTTCTCTTTTGTCTGATGTTTCTGGTAAATATTTTAGACAAGGCATGCACCCTGTAGTTCATACCTATTTATTATCTCTTAATTGCCTCTTTAGTTATATAGTTCTTTCTTCCTACCATCACTCATCATCCTCTTATCTTTTGCCTCTGACTATTCTATTCTCTGACTTACTTTTCTCATTCTTTGTTTTTTTGCCTCTTCACTTTTGCTTATACTGCTCCTTTTGCCTGCAATGCCCACCTCATATTTTTCTGCAAAATCCAAAACATCTCATTCTTTTTTTTTTATAGTACTGGGGATGGAACCTAGGGTCATTCTACCTCTGAGATACACCCTCATCCCTATTTTTTATTCTTTATTTTGAAACAGGGTCTCAAGTTGCAAAGGGCCTCACTAAGTAGCTGAGGCTGTCTCAAACCGTGATCCTCCTGTCAGTTTCCCAAATGCTGGAATTACAAGCATGCACCACCACACCTGGCTCTAAACATCTCATTATTTAAGACCTATCTCAAATGCTTTTCTTTCCATCTCTTGCTTGATCCCTGTGTCTGGAAGCTCATGGAATTTTCTATGTCTAATGGATAGGACTAATTAGTTATCTGCTAGTTATATAGCCAAAAGCTTCTTAAAACCACTATAGCATTTAATTTGGTATTTTTCTACAGTTCTTAATATGTGGTAAGTCTTTTATATACTCCTTGAATTAATGCTATCTTTATATAATTATTCCATCTCCATGTTCCCTTTAAAATTGTCTAATAAGAACCAGGCATGGTAGAACTATAATCCCAGTTCTTGAGAGGCTGAGAGAGGAAGTTTGTAGATTCAACATCAGTCTCAGCAGCTTAGTGAGACTCTGGACAACTTCGTGAGACCATGTCTGGAAAAAAAAAAGTAGGACTGGCAGTGTAGTTCAGACATAAAACATTCCTGAGTTCAATTCCCAGCCCCCCCACCCCCCCGCAAATCTAATAAATTCTACAGATTTGAGTAGTCACAGTATATTAAACAGTAGATATCACATTCCTGGTTGATCATGTCAATAAGACAATGTATTATTAATCTTTTTTAATATCTTCATTTAAGCTGATGGAAGTGAGAACCTCCAGATAGCTGTGTTTTACTTTAATATATTTGCCCAGAATTTATAGCTGTTATTGGCAGGATGTTTGGTTTGTTAGGACCTAGTCAGCTATTTTCAAAAGCTGAAATCTGTAGCATTATTTTTAAAGCAATCACTTTACTTCATTGTTCTTTACATTAGATGTGATCACTTTGTAGCAAACAATATTCTCCTCCAACTGACAAGTTCTGAAGCTTTAGAAAATCAATTTTGTTCTTTTATGGCTGCTTACTTTTAATTTTACCATTATGCATAGATCAGTTGTTAATTTTAATTGTGATTTCCCTTTTTTTGGTATTAGAGATTGAAACCAGCAGCATTCTATCTACAAACTACCAACCCAAATATTTATTTGATTATTTATTTTTAAACAGGGTTTCACTAAATTGCTAAGGCTGGCCTTAATTCTGACATACTCTTAAAATCCATTTTGTCTGATAATATTATACTATCATACCTTTTTGAAGAGTTATCTGGTATCTTTTTCTACTTTTATATTTCCAACTATTTTTGTCCTTACATTCTTGGTAGTTCTCTTAAACAGAATAAATTGGTTAAAAAATTAAATCCTGCAATCTGTTCCTTTTAAATGACAGCTGTAGTCTATCTGGATTTATTGTGATTATTCATTTATTTTAACTTATTCTAGCATCTTCCTCTTGTTTTCATCTTTTCAACATTTTCTGAGCTTCTTTTTTTTCTTCTGGCCTTCGTTTTTATCTTTGCTTTTTATTCATATCAACAATTTATTTGTTGGTTTTTTAGTATATTTCTCCCCATTTTTTTAGTATGAAACTTAAATATACTACTAATACTTTTTAGTGGTTATCCTTGAAACTTTTCTGTGCATACTTTATCAAACAGTCTCAAAACTTAGTATTTTAGTTCCTCTCCAATCATCCCAGGGTTCCTTATCACAACTATATATTATTTTTGAGATTTATACACAAGCTTATAAATATTTTGCTTACCATTCACTCTAGATCTCATACTTCTTTGGAATATGATTTTATTTTTTAGTTAAATGCATTTTTTAGAATTCTCATAGCATGAAAGTTTTGCTAAAAAAATGCATTGCTTTTAAACCATCTGTTGGTTTTATTATGTCCTCACTTTAAAAAATTACAGTGATATTATGGGCACAAAAGTAAGGCTTAATAGCTATTTTCTCTCAACATTTTGAGTATATTAATTTGCAATTCTTGATTTCTATTGTAGTTATTAAGTAATGTGGTCTTGGCCTAATTGTTCTTTATTTCTAGTTGAACATGTATTTTCTTTCTCTCTTCTTTTAATATCTTCTCTTTGGTTTGGCATTTTCTACAGTTTTAGTATGTTTCCAGGTGTGTTTTTCTCCTATTTCTCATGGTATAGATTGTACTTCATATATCAAATAAATGCATGTTCTAGAAAGTTATAGATCTTTATCTCTGCATATTGTGTATTATCTATATTTTCTATTTTTTCTTTCTAGGACTGTAGTTACCTTCATGTTAGACCTTTTCATTTTGTCTTCCATATATCTCAATTTCCACTTAATATTTTCTATCTCTTGTCCACAGTGTATTTTAAGTTATGTTGATGCTGATTTTTAGTTTTTTACAATCAACCATTAAACTTTTAAAATTAATAATTATGTATCTCTTTTTTGAAAGTTATAATGGTTATTTCTCAAATCTACCTTGATATTTGGGATAGTCTTCTGTTGATTACTCATTGACTTTATTCTACCCTTTATTTCTTTAAATATCTCATACATAATTATTATATGTATTCTACCTCTCTAAGATCTAAATTTTATGATTGTTTTACTAGCTATTACATTTTTATGTTATTTTCATATATATTTGTTATTCTTTTATTTGAGCTCATTTTGAGCTAATTTTAATCGATGATGATAGGGGATCTATAATTATTATTTCATTCAGAGGTAGAATGTTTTCACTCAACAACAGGGAACTTATGTCTTGAACTTCTTTGCTTCTTTCAATTGTCTATAGTCTCCATAACTCAGGATTAGCTCCATCAACTTGCTTCTATCTCAAAGATTAGTCTTTTAATAATTGTCATTGCCTTCATGATGAGTCTACATGTTTTTTTTTTGTTGTTGTTGTAACTCATATTTGTTGATAGTGTTTTTGTTTTGAATTTGTTTTTTAATTTCTGTACAGGTGAAATACATGAGAAATTATATTTTATGCAGGATCTAATTTGGTAATAGAAGTATTTATCAAAGTATTTTATTTTTATATTGACCTAGTCTCTTAATTTTTTAAAATATTGGGTGCTTCTTATATTATCTTAATACTATATTTTGTAGTATGTATTTAATAGCTCCAATTTAGAATATTTTTGTAGTCTGATTTTATTGTCTTTTGTTTTTACTAGCTCTTCCTCATGGTGTCCTATTTCTTCCTTGATGATTTTAGACTTATAAGTATATTTATTAGAATTTTATTCGTAGTAGTTTTTGAGGCCTGTGATAAAAAAAATGTTTCTCCAAAGATTTGTATTTGGTTATTTTAGGAACCTGAAGACACTAAGTATGTAGGACCACTTATAATTAAATTTTAAGCTTTAGTTTTTTTAGACTATTTTTAGTGAGATCTCATTATATATAATGCCAAGTGAAAGAGGTTAAGGATTTATATTATAAATAAATATATTGTTCTTTCATTCATTCAATGCAAAAATTCTTTTCCTTATAAGCCCCTAAAGTAAGGTGGGGGATCTCTTCTTGCTTTTCTTCTCTAGAAATAGTTTGTTTACATAGGATGGTGTTCTATAGATTTTACATTATAGATTGGATCCTAGTTTCATCTTTCAATCTCCACTAAAAAGAACAAAAAAGTTTACTAGATCAGCTTAGTTATTTTCACTCTCTTTTTGATTATTTATAAATTGTTCTTACTTGCTAGTTCATTGATACTTTAAAAGTTTAAAAAAAATCTTTCATATAGCATATTTAGCTGCTTCTATTTGAAGGAATAATCACAGTATCTAGTTGCCAAACTTTCAGAAACAGAAGTTAATCTATTCATTTGGAAAATTAGATTTTCCCCCTAAATAAATCGAGTCAGTGTGTTTAATTTAATTTATTTACTTGGTCAGTCAAGGAATTAAAAATATATATCTGATCAGTTTTCAACTGACAGAGATGATGCAAATGCTAAATAAATAATTATTTGGAATTTGGAATCAGTTTTATCCATCTTAAAACAATGTAGGGAATATTATGTGTGTCAAGGTACTGCATTTGCTCAGTAAACTCATTCCATAAATAAAAATGACTTTGATTGAAAGAGGAGCATTATGTGTCAAGTAGGCCATTAAAATATGAGAACACAGGGAAAAGACTATGTGACTTTTGGGAGCTTTGTTATGTTTAATAATCATAGGGATGTTTAGAATATTGCTCTTCACTGAAACTATGGGAAGGATGTTATGAAGAACTAAGCATATAGATGCAGTGTGTGTGCAGGTATGCACACACATGTACACACGTATGTATCATGTTTATAAGGTTTATATTGCTTTATTCTTCTTAATGAACAATTAGTTGAAGCGCTATTATGCAGGACATTTGGCAGTAGTTCATTGAAAAATGAATCCATAGTGGTATTATTTTTAAGAAACTGTCACATTTTCCAGAAAATTTAGCATAAGCACTCCTCCTCAAGCCCCTACCTGCACGTCTGCAGTATCCTCACCCATATGCTAAACTTCAGTTTTCTAGAGATGAATTGTCTGTTATCCAACCTTCATCAACTGTCTATCTATATTCTGTATTTTTAAAGAACTTGCTCTATCAATTCTCGGCTCTCCCTCATGAATCATCAGTTTCTCCCCTTTAACTGGTTCATCCTAATTAGTTAATATTAATGTTATTTTTGTTCCCATTTTTCTAACTACAGTCTCATTTTCAGATCTCTACTCTTAAGACTACTTCTTAAAAGAAAGAGTTTTTTAAGTTTCCCATCTATAATTCTTCTACTCTTTCTGAAGTTCACCTTATTCAGGTTTTGTACCCACCATAAACAAAATTATCATCTCCATGATGTTGAATACAATGATTGATTCTCAGTCTTCATCTTACTTGACTAGCTATAAGTTCTTCAAATAGTTCTTCATTCGTGATAACTCCATTTTGCTTCTAGTACCACACACTTCATTTCTTCTACCTATGATACTTTCATTCAATTTGCTGACTAAATGCATAAATGGCTTCCAAATTCCCACTGCCCTCTTTAGTCATAGATTCCTCTCAATTATTGATTTTGTCCATTTATCTTATATGTAGGCCTTTGCTTATGTGTGTGTGTGTGTGTGTGTGTGTGTGTGTGTGTATTTTATATACTTAGAATAAGTATACTTATTCTTTTTTGTGTGTGTGTGTGTGGAACTGGGGTGGAACCCAGGGGCTTTTCTACCTCCGGGTTATATTCCCAGACATATTTTATACTTTATTTGGAAACAGGGTCTCACTTAGTTGCTGAGAGCCTCACTAAGTAGCTGAGGCTGGCTTCGAACCTGTGTGATCCTCCTGTCTCAGCCTCCCAAGTGCTGGGATTACAAGCATGTGCCATCATGCCCGGCAGTATACTTTTTCTTTATACTTTAATAATTTATATTAATTATCCTGGTATTTTTCACATATCAGTTCATTTCCTTTAAGAAGCTTCCTTCTCCTCTCAATCTAGATTACAGAAATCTGTTCTTCTATAAAAGCCTGTTCTTTTTCTTAATAGCATGTATGCACCAGACATCCCATTTCTTAATTGTAATTAACTTAAGTGGTGGTTTGTAGCATAAGCTATGTGTGCAAATGCCACAAGTTGAATAGTTATGGCTCTTCATATTTAAAGAAAGCTTTCAAAATTATTATTTTTTCTTTCTCAAGAGATTGAGTGTAAAAGTTACCACGTTTATGGCTTTCTCCACTTCCATGAATTCACAGAATTCCTTTTAAATATTCCAGTTCACTTTTTCATTTATCCAGTGCCTATTTTCTTTTTGTGGAAACAATCTATCAAACTTCAAGTAGTGGAGAAAATTAGGAGGGAGAGTAGGGAAGATGATTAGGCTGATGCACAGAGAATACGAGAGAGTGTACCAAGTGACGGTTATCACAGATAGTGGAGGTGAACTACTAGGACAACATCAACCCTAAAAGAGAATAGAATTTTGATAGGTGAGGTCAGCACTGAGGAGGGGGAGGATGCCCATGATAGTGATGAATGTATGATGTGAGGAGAGAGGGAAATATGGGAGTGGGTAATGGAAATGGTCTCTTGAGAAGTACAGATAATAGAAGACATTTACAACTATTATGGAATATGTAGTATGGAAAAATTCTGGTATGTGACTAGTAGAGGGAAGATGGGCCAAAAAAAAAGACACAAATGTCCTGAAGTAGAATCCTGGAACCCAGTATTTTGTATTCTGATCACAATGGGCACAACATGAGGTGGGGCAAGATTGTCTTCAGGCTCCATACTGAGTGTCAGAATCCTTCATACTTTAATGCAATAGATCATAGAAATTTCTGCAAGAATAATGATTTCTGAATAACAAGACTAAAATGTAGTACAAACACTAGAGAATGTGGATACAGATGTCACAACAGAAATAATAAAATGAATTGGTTATAAGACATATGGTTCAACTGTTTTTAATTCCACCATGCCCATTGTACCCTCTTTATAACAAATATATTTAGTACTCTTTTTACTATCCTTAAATGAAACTTAAGATAATACAACTCAATTATATATTCTTATATAATCATCATGTTACTCTGACAAATACAATAAATATGAAGGAGAAATATAAAAGTAAATTTATAAAGAAATAATATGTTTCAGTATAAACACTTTCTGGAAAGACCTCATTCTAATACCAAGGTTGTTACCTCAAATTTCCAAATTATGTTTCCTTTGGTGACAAACTTCTGGTCTGGTATATTCTCTTGGCCTAATAATGCCTTTTAGACAACTTTTGAATTATTGGGATGGATAGACCCTGAATACATCTTCCTTATACTTGTTTGAAATGAGAAAGATGGAAAGAGGCAGAATGAATTGGAGCTCAGAATCAGAATGGGATGTTTATACAAGTGTGAGAAACAAATATTTTTATCCTGAGCAAGTGAATTCTGCATACTAGGCACTTTGTTAGCTATATTTATACATTTTGGCCTTGAAACTGTAATAAAGAGCCCCAGAGAGTAGGTAACATTATAATCCTCATTTATTAACTGAGGAAATTTAAGACTAGAGTTATAAACTTACTTTATTTGTCCACTAAGAGGAGAGATGGGATTCAAATCCATATATCTACCTTTAGAGTCAACATTGCCCTAACTACCTTATATTTTTAGTGTGTCAGAGATCCCTGGTTTGGGGACAAGATTTCCTTAACACTTACTTATTGAGTGACTTTAATTAGTGGGTAGAAGTTTAGGAAAAGGAAGTAGCTGTTGATTCAATATTTTTAAAATACTTTCTGTGACTGAGGTTAGAAAGACAGCAATACGACTTAAAGTCTTGGACAATTATTCTCCAGTATTTCTATCAAGTCCCAGCCTTGGCTCATCGGAAACTCTCCCCATTCTAGTCTCACAGGCATAGGGTCAAAGATTCTGGTTTCCATGGCTTCTTGCCTCAGGATAGCAATATTATTCCAGACTCTACGCGCAGCTCACCCTTTGGGACAAGAAACAGAACACCTCCTATAATTTTGGATCTCAGGGCATGGTGGAAAGAAGTGGAGAAAGACAGACAGACATGGAGAGAGAGAGAGAGAGAGAGAGAGAGAGAGAGAGAGAGAGAGAGAGAGAGAGAGAGAGAGAGAAGCACACATGGGCTCTGCTCCTCACCTGGCTGAAGCAAGAGAGAGCAAGCAAGCAAGGGGAGTCATAGACATAAACACAGTCCCACACAGCCAGGGACCCACCTTCTGTAGCCACACCCTACATGCCCAGGTTACCGCCCAGATAAATCCATTGTATTGAGATTACAACCTGCAAGGCTCAATGGCATCAACTCTGAACACCAGTTTATGAGCTCTTCAGGAAACATTCTCTACCTAACTATAACACCCACCCTCCCTGGAAATGATAAAATTAGCTAAAGGGCTTTGGTTACTTAATCAACCATCCGGAGTTTGCGCACACTGCCTTTTCTTTTTTAAAATGTTTCTTTCTTTTGTCAGACTAATTTTGTACCTTGAGTGAACTTAACCCAGAGATCTCAGCGATACAGCTCTGGATGCAGAGCCTGAGGAGAGTCAGCTAGTAAGATCTCATCTTCTTAGGGAGACCAGCAAGAAAGGAGAGGTAGCTCAGAATAGCAACGCTGGATTTGAGAAACAAGCAAACAAACCAAAACAAAACAAAGAACACCATCTCTTTACTTTTAAAGCTAAGCTTTAAAAAAAAAAAGCCCCTTTTAAAGCTTAGCTCTTAATTTCAAAAGGGAGATTTCTGACACCAGCTATATTATGAAGGATCATTCTTTTCTCTTTCTTCATGGTCACCTTTAGAAAGCTTAGTAATATGCTGTTCTCACTAACTAGTAGCCCCAGTCTTCCTCCAATTCCTTCTGCAGTCACAAGGAGGGCTATATATCTGTGGAGGGTCAGAATAGTAGACAAATAGCAGGGTGACTGAATTCTGTATGGTTTTCCATATCCCGGGGAGCAGGATAGTCCCTGCGGTGAATCTGGCAGCCGGCCTTGATTTTTTTTTTTTTTTTAACCAAACCATCTGGCAGCCTCAGAGCCCAGTTCTTTGGTAATAATTGTGCTACTTACTCCATCTGTACTTATAAGATAACTAGTTGTCTTCGCAAATTAAGCTAGCCCATCTGTTTCCCTACCTCATAAATGAGTACAAGGCTTCACACCCCTCCTTGGAATGTGAACAATGCTTAGCTTGGAGGGCGTGGGGCAGGGAGAAGGAGGAGCTTCTCTTCCTTCTGCAAGGTTGAAAAGAGAAGTGCTGCACAGGAAGAGCCTAGTATTTTCTATCCTGGGCTTGCAAGGGAGCAGTGAGTCTACTGAGGGGAGGTTTATTCTGTTGGCATCCAGTATGCTAGACTTTAGAAAAGGTGACTTTGAGTGATGAGCTGTGAGCAGGCTCTGTGGGCGAGTCCATTAGAACCATGGCAGAGAAGAATGCTGATGTGATGCCTATTCTGGTTTCTGTAAATGCTGTTAGAATTGAATAAAAAGGGGGGGGGGGACCAGTGGGACATCATCAAATTATTCCTCAGCTCCCCTTGCTGCTGTCTCTCTGGACCTGTAGAACAAAAGCCTACATTTGTTTCATTACATCCCAGGACCCATAAGAGTTAATATAGTTTCCTAAAGTGACTAACGGAGCAGTTTACACATTTTAAGAATCAGGCTTAATATTTAATATAGTACATCCTCTTTCTGCCATCAAAATTTTCAGGCTGGAGACACCCCAGGAGGGCTTCCCTTGTGTTCTTAGGAGGATACTAGAGCTGGTCAAAATCTCCTCTGTGTTAGAGGATAATTAAAAATAAACAAACAATAAAATCATGACTCACCTTCTCCCACAAATATAACAAGAACACATGTCAGCGATTTTATTTAACTCGTTAATTAGTGAGAAAACCAGTAAGATGTTACAATTGGATGAAAGGAGAACCCAGAACACAGACATATTAATAGGCAATTAAGATACTAACATAGATTTGCTTACTAGATGGAAAAGTGTCTGTCCACAGTGAAGGAAGAAGTGTTCTTATACCAGGCAAAATCAGTTTGTGTATCTGTGGATAAGAATCATCTGCATGGTTATCAGTTATTTTCAGTTTTCAGAATTGTGAAATAGCTAAAGGACAATGAAAGACACAGAGATTTCATAAAACCTGATAATGATCAGGGATTTTTACTATAATCAATTTATCTGTTTAAAGATTATTTACACCAGTCATGGTGGTACACAATTGTAGTCCCAGTACTCGGGCGGCTGAGAATGGAGGATCACAGGTTCCTGGCCAGCCTCAGCTACTTAGTGAGGTCTTCTTCAACTGATTGAGACCCTGTTTAAAATAAAGTAATAAAAAATAGGGCTGGGAGTATAGCTCGGAGGTAGAATGGCCCAAGGTTCAATCCCCAGTACTGCAAAAATAAATAAATAATAAATAAACAAATTTTAATTAAAGATTGTGTATACCTGTTTAAAAATAGGAATTGTGAAGTACTGGCTGGGGCTTGTAACGTCAAAAACCCAGGTTTGGGCACTGATTCACTTATGAGCTTTTAAAATTTTAAGTTAATTTTTAAAAATGTATATAACTGCTGGGCGTGGTGGTGCACACTTGTAATTCCCACTCTTGGGAGGCGAAGACAGGAGGATCGCACAGGTTCGAAGCCAGCTTTGCTGGCTTAAGAGACCCTGTTTCCAAATAAAAATATAAAAATAGGTCTGGGAGTATAGCCCTGAGGTAGAAGGGCTTCCAGGAACCCAGTACCACCACCAAAAAAAAAAGAAAGTATATAACCACACTATCTCACAAGAAAGCTACAGGCATCATTTATCACCTTTTTAAAGTAAAATAGGAGGTAGAAAGTACTTCCATACATATACTAATCATTTTAATTAATATTCACTAACATTTTACTGAGTTCTTTTCATGTGCCATAGATTCTATCAAGCATTGTGTCCAGCATATAGTTTTGTTTTCATTTTGTGTGTGTGTGTGTGTGTGTGGCACTGAGGATGGTATATTTTACCTCTGAGCTACACCCCCAGCTCTAGATTTTTGGTCTTTTTATTTTTGAAACAGGGTCTCACTGAGTTGCAAGGGGCCTCGCTGAGTAGCTGAGGCTGTCCATATATTTTTTTTTTAACTTTGATTTTAACCTGTATGCAAGCCTTACTATTTGTCAAAACTAAGCTCAGAGATAACATATAAATGTCACAGAGATACAAATCATGAATCCAAGGACTATGTTAAATCATGAATCCAAGGACTTTTTATACACATGAATCCTAAGACTATGTTAAAGTCTATGTTATAAACTCTCTACCCATGACAAGACTATGTATGTAGAAAACAACTTGGAGGAGCTATTCCTTTTATCTTCAAATGCAAATAGTTGCTTAGGGTTTGAGATACCCATCCATTATGGCTCTTTGGGGAAGTGTCTCTGCTGGAGAAATGAGTAAAGGAGGCTTTGGAATTGCAGTTTCACATATCAGTTCAAGCCTAAGAAGGTCTTCAGTTCTGCCTGCCTCCTTCTCTTTCTATTTTAGACAATGTACTCCAAACAGAAAGGGTAGAAGGATCACAGATTTTGCTTGAGGTATGCCATAGATGAAATTTGGGGAAATGAATATTCTTACTTTTCATCACTTTTTGTCCTAGCATTTCCTAAGAGCTATAGCTATTTCTACCTTTACACAAGAAACTGAAAAAGAGTATGTCATGTTAGCAGAGCTGTTTTATAAGACTGATGATGTCATTGGTGTTTACATGGAAGACATTGATTGGCTTGTCCTAATATTAACAATCTGTTTTTATGTGCTGTGATAAATATGGTTTTCTTTAAAAGAGGTTTTTTTTTGTATTCACAGATGGAATCACATAAAATGCTGAGGAAAAGTTATCCCAACTGTTAAAATTTATTTCTGAAAAGAAAAAAAAAAAAGAAAAATGTATATGAGTTTACTAAGCAAAAATAATGAATTTAATTTTAATTTGCATGTTCATTTTCTTACTTTTATTTTTTGTGGTGCTGAGTATTGAAACCAGGGGCATTCTACCTCCAAGCTATACCCCCATTTATTTAAAGATGTTTTGTTTTTATTTTAAAACAAGATCTTTCTAGATTGCTAATATTCTTGCTAAGTTGCTGAGGGCTTCATTAAGTTACTGAGGCTGGTTTAGAACCTATGATCATCTGTCTCAGCCTCCCAACAGTGGGATTAGAGGAGTGCATCACCACATCCAACTGGCATGTTTATATTTTGAAGAGCTGAATATTTATAAATGCTTTAAGATGAGAAAACAAGATTTTCTGAAAAAAATTAAGAATGTTTAGATTTGGTTAAAGAAAAAGTACAATTAATCCTTTTTAAGATTTTTATTGTTACATTTTAATGTAATCATCTAAATCCTTCCTGCATTTTTATAGGTGCCTATTAAGAAATAAGATGTTATTTAAATTGGCTTACCATTAAATATGGCCTGATGTTTTTCTGTTGAGATTTTTAAAATTCTATATTTATTCTGAATATCTGGCATTTTAATAATGATGTGTTATGTTATGGTTTTGGGGAAACTGTCCCTGGGGACCCCTGTTAGGGTCCTGACACAATTTCCCTCAAAACATAAAAAGATTAAAAACATGAGTTCTTGTCCTGAGCTAAGGATAAGTATGCAATAGCCTGTACTCTTGCTGAAGATTTAAAGAAGTTTATTAAAAGATAGAAATACATAAGACAGTTACAGCCTCATGTACCCAAGGGTAACATGAGAAGGTGGTTCAAACAAATTTACCAAAGATACAACATGTGGACCAGACTTTTTATACACATGACCTTCATCTTGTTCATGTAATTCTGATATAGTAAAAGACCCTGTAAGGTTCCTCCCCCACCAGGGTGTCTCCTTTCACGAAGGTCGTGGTCGAAGGTCGACCCCTTCCTCCCATCCTAGCTAGATTATCCAATTATTATGTCAACCTGTCTTTAGAATGAGGATGAGGACGTCCCAGTTCCCCTCTCCTATAGACTTCCTAATTACTTTTAGCTAAGTCAATCTAAGTTTCAATAGCTGTTTACTTCCTGACCGAAACTAAGACCAAGTCTTTCACAGATTTGCCCCTCACCCAATTTTTGAAATACAATAATCAGGGCTTTCTCAAATCTTCCCAGGCCATTCCCAATACTGGTACATGTTATAGAGAGGATCTTTAAAAATTTTGTCCATTTGGATCTTTAAATTCCTCCTTATCTGGATGTCCATCTTATTCCCAAAGTTTGGAAATTTTTTGTCTTTATTTAACCAAAAAGATTATCAAAACCAGCAGCCCATATCTCAGCTTCTCCCTTAATTTTAGTGATTTTTAGGTTTGGCTTCTTAATGTATTACAAGAGTTCAATTATGATTTTTTTCTTTAAGTGTTTAAGTCTGTATTCCTATACTGTTATTTCAAGGCCAGAAATTTTGTCTTCTATAAACCTAACGTATTGGTAGAATTTTTAGCTGAATTTATTACTTGATTTATTTAGTAATTTAAAATGTTTCTTTTTAGTGTTTATTTTGTGTGTTCAGACACCAGTTAATTTTGCAGTTTATTTTTCTTCTTTTGTCTGACAATTTATATTGACTGATGGACCTTTAAAATTGGAGCACCAATATTCCCTAATTGTTTACCATCTATTTAACAAACAGGTAACTGAAGCCTAGTTTATTTTATGAGTAATATTATCAAAATAATAAATATGACTTAATTGCTTAGAACTGTAAATTACCTGTTATCCTCAAGAAATCCATCAAAAAATGATTTAGGCACTTTTGAAGCCAGGCATTTTCCTTTCTTTACCACTCTGAAAAGGGAAATCAGAGACATTTGCTAATTCAAATTTCTTTGATTTAAACTGTGCTGTTTCTTTCAAATATTGGTTGCCCAGTTTAAGCATGTTAGTTGTATAATTTCGTTTCTCTTTTTTTCAGTGAAATATTGTCCTGGAAATATAGCTCCACAGTTGAATTTCTTAGGAAATTTCCAAGTACCCTAGAGATTTCTCTAAGCATCATGCATGTCCACTTAAATATTTACAGCTTAAAGAAATGCATGATTCAGTAACCATTCTGCATTCCAGTGTGTGATTAGTTCACTGCAGATAGGATAGCTGTAGTTTAGAAATGGATGGCTAGGGACAAGTGGCTGTGTTCTGGACTGAATTAAAAACTATTTCTTTTAAAATCAGCACTTTGAGCAGCACTTGCATGGGTAGGTATTAGAGAAAAATCTCTCACCTACTTTTGTAATCCTGGGTAGGGATTCAAACACCTTGAATTCTTCCTGCATCATGGCTATGTTACTGAAAGTGAGTCATGAACTCTTAACAACCCCCCAAAATTATTTGGTTACTTCTGCTATATTCCAATATATTTAATGTTTTAGATTTTTTGCAAAGTCTTGAAAGTGAACTGAAATCATTGTACATAAAATATGACCTCTGAATATCAGTATATATGCACATGTGTAAAAACCCAGGAACTGAGAAGGCATACATCAAAACAGAATTCTCTCTGAATCCTCCCAAGGCCTTCTGGGTAGGGTTTTCCAAACCTTCCATCATCACCATCGACGGGTCTAGCCATCAGCAGTAGGGCTGAGCAGGAAAATGAGTGCCGACGGCCCCAAACAGAAGCACATGGAGCCGGGAGTCATGTCAAGCAGGAACTCATTTATTTTTCTCAGGCAACCCAATTTAAGCAAAAAACCACAAGGGGGATTTCCAACAGGAAACTATTCTAACCTGTCATGCTAAAGGTCACTCTTGCATGTGTAAAGCATATAACTTGTAGCCAATCATTATACAATGCATGAGGGGTTCACAAGCATGGAAGCCTTATATGAGCCAATAAGGCTCAACATTACCAAATTTGGCTAGCGGGGGCAAGGGGAGTAGTTATGCCCTCCATATCTGCTTGGCACTACATGTTGCTGATTTATCAGAAGTTTTGTCAGGCGGTTGAGCAGACCCCAATACACCATGATATCTCTATCAGCTTGAGGTCTTTTACTTATGTACTCATGTACCACTCTCTCTTCAACTCATTCCTTCTCTCTCTCTCTCTCTCCCTCTTTCTCTCCCTCTCTCTCTGTGTCTTTCTTTCCCTGATTGCTTATGTCTCCTTAGTATTTTTCCCTTTAGTTTGTCCTTTACTGATACTATCTATCTTTCCATTTATTGCAGCAAGGGGACTGCAAACCTTAGGATCATTCTTTTTTGTTGTTCAGAGAGCTGAGAACAGTGGATTTGAAGTCAAGTATGTAGGCTATGATCTATGCTCTTCTGCTCAACAGTTATATGACCTTGGACAAGTTATCCAATGTCTGTAAGTCTCTTTACGTAACTATAAAAGAAAGCCAAGGATGCTCATCTCCCAAGGTTTACTGATGATAGCCACACTCAAATGAATGTCTGCTTTTTTCAGACAAAAGTTAGGTAAAGTGCTTTGCACACATTTTCCCCACTTTGAAGCAATTCTCCAAAATATGCTATTTTATTGCCATCTTGTGAAAGAGAAAACAGGTCCACAGAAGTTCCTCTTAACTGAAGAATGTCAGAACAGGACTTTAACTCCAGAATCTGCTGCCAAAATAGAATTAGTATGCCAGAATATACTAGTGCTACTATTTTATTTCAAGAACTTCCCATGACTTATCTCTCAGTTGATGCTAAAGAAAACTACACATGAACTTCCTTCACCTTTTGGACACTACTCTTTTGGATCTCTGTTTGTCTTTGTAGATCTAGCCTTTAAAGCCAAGTTACCCTATCACTTGATCCAGGATGCTTTACTTTCTAGTGTAGTGATTAAGAGCACCGACTTTAGATTGCCTGGATGAAAATCTCAGTTTCCCAGACCATAGCTATGTGACCTAGAGCAAGTTCTGAACTTGTGTTTCTTTATTTGTAAAATAGAAATAATAGTACCTATGCCAGTGTTGGGAAGATTAAATGTGTTATTTTATGAAAATCACTTAAAAGGCTGGCCACAGAGGAATATGAGTGGCTGGAGTCTCAGCACAACTTGCTCTTTCTGTGTACATTTGAAGTATGGCATATGATTATACTTCTTTTTCATAATATTCGGTTGTTATCTTTTAAAGTTTAATTTTTGAGGTTCCAGGTACCATGATAGCTACGCATTCACATACATTGGCACGTGATCCCTTCTTTTCTTTGATGTGCATAGAACTGAACTCAGTTAGACTGTATTCCACAAAGGTGTTAATAAAGTATATGAGAGAGAAAAATGATTCTTTTGATGTTATATACATTTGTGTCATTGTATGTCACACAAATTTGGGAATTGCTATAAATTATAAACTCTGCCTTAGGGATTTTTTTAATACATAGTAGTAAATGTAATAATTCTCTGTGAATTTCTACAGAAGAAAAGTCTACTTAATTTATTTAAAAATTTGCTTCTCAAAATATTTTGCTACTTTCCTTTACCATTTTTAGGGAAATACCCACAGTGTTGGCAATGCTAATCTAATGGGATTCAGCTCTTATTATTAAGTGACTGAAGAAAGTACTTAGGAAAACTTATTTTTAAACATAGGCCCTATAGAAATTCTATCCTTGTAGCAAACTAAATTACCAGAAAGTTACTTGCTTAGCTTATCTTGATTCAGACTATTGTAGAATCACCAACGCCAAGTTGCATTTTAATATTATGAGATCTTTTTATGCTAAGAATAGAGATAAGAAACAATCATTTGCAATTCATTTGTGGTCAGCCATGTTGAGAACATTATCTTTTATATGGATTAGGGTCTTCTATATATGGTCTCCTACAATGAATTTTATTTAGAATTTACTGCTAGGAATAACTTCACTTCCTTTGAAGAACAGGAGAAACAATATTTTCCTTCTTTCTGCTAAGGGTCTGTTTACAGCAGATTCTGGGAAGCTCAAAGAAATATTTGAAGCCACAGCACAGCAACTTTGTTGTTTTTTTATGTTTGACATTTTTATATTTGTCTTCCTTGGTCCTACTTTTTCTCTTTTCATTTAAACATTTGATTTCAGCATTCTTTATTACATGCCACCTCAAGATCTTTGTGGAGAGAGGTAGGCATACAAAAAATATACATATATAAAATGAGAATCACTTTAAAAGAGAAACACTTGTTAGAAAAGCAAACACTTGGTGATATAAGTTTTTGTGAGAGGTACGTGAAAGTGCTGAACAGCTCACAAGAATTCAGTGGTTGGAGGGGGAGATGGATGTCATATTCAGAGAGGATCCAACACACGAGCCGAATCCTGGAGGATGAGGGAAAGAAGGGCTTCTGAGGAAGTTATTTGAAACTCTAAAGGCAACAAAGCATGAAAGCATATCTGCAGTATGTTTAGGGATAAGCTAGTAGCATGTCACATTGGAAACATAAAGCTGTTGAGGGCAATGAAGTAAGACTTGAGCTGTGCTGAGTAAGGCTTTATCATGCAGTTCCTTGTTAACTGGACAGAAATTAGAAACAAGTCCTCAGAGTCACAGTGACTCCTGGGTTTTTGAAGAGTCCCCTCTCCTAAACTTTGATGGCACTTCTGTATCTGGTAGCATCTTGGGAAATTGTTATGATAATGGTTTATAATTCCTAAGAATCGACATAGGGCTTATAGGATGTATTGTACGGGGTTGTACTTATTACAGAACAATGAAAATCCTAAGTGACCTGTGACTGTGTGACATTTACAGAGCAGAAATGGCATCCCAATGGCATTATTTGTGTGTTTGTTTTCATCTGGTGCTGTTTTATCTGATTCTGTATATGGTTTTCCCACAACTTCTCAAAGAGATTTATTAGGAGAAGTTAATTGGCTATGTTGTTCTGTGCATGTTTTATCTATTTAATAAAGAAAGGAAGATTTAGCCTTCCTTTTTTGTTTTTAGTAGAATGTTTTTCTGCAAGCCTCTGCTCCAGTGTTTCAGTATCTCACTGTCGCCACGGTGATTCATAGAGAACTCTATAACTTTGCTGCTGTACATCACAGTGAAAAGACATCCTTGTAACTTTGCCAAAAGATGACAGCTTTGGGATGGAGCCGGTTGAGGCTGATTCTCTCTAGCTCTCTATCTGTCTCTTTTGTTGAAACATTATGGTATTTGGGGTTCCTTGCCTTGACCACTTAGACTCCCCACATCAATTTTCAATTTTTCTGCAAGGACATTTTTCTGAATGACTATATTTGACAATTTCTCTGAATTACCATTGTCACTTTTAAAAATAATAGGCTGTATGTACTTGTATCATTTCATGGTAAAAATTATAGGTCTTTTCTGTAATATTTTTGGTTGTATGAATCAGTTTACTAGGAAAAAATAACCAATCTTCCCAGGTATGTGACATTATCGGGTTTAAGAATTCTATTTGAGGCTTTGACTGAAATTTAATTTTTTATATCCATACTTGGTGGTGTTCAAATTCAAGATATATCACAAAGCTCACCATATATCTTAGAGTATTTTCTTTATCTTTTCAAAATTTCTTGTCCTGTAGGGAAAATTATCAGGGTGTTAAAGGTATTCTACCATCCATCTGACCTAAGGCTCTGCTTTGGTTTGAATGTGTCCTCTGAAGTTCACATATGAAAAACTTAATCCCTAATGCAATAGTGTTGAGGGCTGGGGCTTAATGGGAGATGTTTAGGTCATGAAGGGTACACCCTCACAGGTGGGTTAAATCTGATTACAAAAGGGCTGTAAATGTGAGTTTTGCTTTCTTTTTTTGCCATGTACTGTCTTCTGTCATGTTATAACAGCAAGAAGGCCCTCACAAGATTCATCTCCTTGATCTTGGACTTTTCGCTTATAGAATTATAAGAAATAAATATCTTTTCTTTATAAATTGCCAATCTCTGCTATTTTTTTTATAATAGCAAAAAGTAGACAAAGACCTCTTATTCCTATTTGTAGCTCCTGGCGATCAAAGTGCCCCACTCTATAAAAATAACAGAATAGGATTTGGAAATCTTTTCAAAAATATCACTTGATTTCTGCCTCTAGATAAATAGCATAATAGAGCTATTCTAAGTTTGCATTGAGTTATTTTTGCTGTACTGAGTTATTTTTTACCATACTGAGTTATATTAATTTGTGGGTGATAATCTCCCTAGTTCTACTCTTCCTTCCCAAGACATGCACATATTTTATGTATATATGTTCATGTAGAAAAGTTTGATCAAAGGCAAGGAAACCAGAATCAAAGCTCTCAGTATATTATGGGAAAATTCTACATGAAGAAATAAATTGTATTTTTTAATATACTTCATGGATGAAATTAAATGTACCATCAGAATACATTTGTGGATAAATAGTAATTAATGTTTGATAATTTAATGATATAATTTGGTTCCTGTTTATTTTTATTCCCATTCTATAGTTTTATCATTGGATGTTAAACTCACATATATCTCAAATTTATTGTCTCATATTCTTGGAATAGCTGACTTTTAGCACAAACACTTACTATTTTAGCATCTCTTTATTATACAAGGTATACCTTTTGGTGAAAAATGGTTAGGTAGAAGAATCCTGTTAGAATTTAGAAAGGTTAATTTAGACTGCATATCAATATTATCATCAAGTATGAATGGTTTCAATTAAAAGGTAGAAATTTCCAGCTATGCATAGAGTAGATACTATCTATAAAAGACTGTTTTGGACAGAAAGATAATAAAACACACTAGCAATGAGCAAAAGAATGCTTATGTGGCAGTATTAATGTCAAAATAGATTTGAAAGCAAGACGTATTATCAGGGAGAAAGAAGGTCATTTTATAATTACAAAGGGATCAGTTCATCAAGGAAGTAATAGTCCTAAAGGCTAATGGAATAATTCTAGACTTTCAAATACACAGAGCAAAACCCAAAAGAACTTAAATAGTAATAGACATATCTATAGTGATATATAAAATTTTAGTACTCCTCAACAATCAATAGAACAAATAAAATTCATTAAAAATATAAAAACTATATATCACTATTAGCCAAGTTGAATAAATTAACATTAATAAAATATCCATCCAACAACAGCAAAATATATATATTTCTATCAAGTGTACATGGATTATTTTACAATATAGATTATGTTCTGGGTTATCAAGCAGTCTCTATAAGTTAAAAATGGTTCAGGTAATACAAACCATGTTCTATGAACATGGTAAAATTAAACCAGACTTCAGTGATATAAAAACTTATAAACTCCCCAAATATTTTGAAACTGATAATATACTTCTTAATACACTTTTTTATTTTTCTTAATTTTTATTTTTTATTTTTATGTGGATCATATTGAAAATGGCATATATTCACATAAGTGCTTGGTGCCCTCCCCCCACTTTTCCTTTCCCCCCTCCCAACAATGCGTGTCCAGGTTGACCATGCTACATGGAAACTTATATACATATTCTAATGTAGCTCCTTGATTAATCAACCTCAGCCTTCTTTCTCTCCAACCCTTCCTTTCTAGCTTTGCTGGGTTTCCCCCTCCTTTATCTGGAGTACTTCTGGTATCCCTAACACTCCCTAGTTTGGGCATATTAGAGAAAACATATGTCCCTTCTCTTTCTGTGCTTAGCTGATTTCACTTAACAGTATGTTCTCCAGGTCTTTTCATCTTCTTGCAAATGACATGGTTTTGTTCTTCTTTATTGCTGAATAGAATTCCATTGTGTGTAATTCCCATAATTTTGCAGTCCATTCATCTGTTGATGGAGACCCAGGTTGGTTCCATATTTTGGCTATTATGAATTGTGGTGCTATGAACATAGGTATGCATATGTTACTGTAGTTCTCTGATTTCAACCCCTTTGGAAAGATACCCAGGAGTGGTCTATTTGGATCATATGGTAGATCCATTCCCAGTCTTCTAAGGAATCTCCACACTGACCTTCAGAACAGCTGAATTAGTTTGCACTACCATTAACAGTGTAAAAGAGTTCCTATTTCCCCCCATACTCACCAATATTTGTTGTTATTTGACTTCTTTATGCTTGCCAATCTGATTGAGGTTAGATGGTATCTCAGCATAGTTTTGAT
Source organism: Muscardinus avellanarius (assembly GCF_963383645.1). Classification (NCBI taxonomy): domain Eukaryota; kingdom Metazoa; phylum Chordata; class Mammalia; order Rodentia; family Gliridae; genus Muscardinus; species Muscardinus avellanarius. Next base: position 60,030,467 of record NC_137788.1, read on the forward strand.
TTGCACCTCCCTGAAGGCTAATGGTATTGAAAAAATTTTCATGTATCTTATGGCCATTTTTATCTCATCTTTTGTGAGGTGCCTATTCCATTAAGTTGCCCATTTTTTGATTGGGTTATTTGTTTTGCTAGTGTAGAGTCTTTTGAGCTCTTTGTGTATTCTACATATTAGCCCTTTATCACAGTGGTGGCTGGTAAAGATCTCCCATTCTGTAAGCTTTCTCTTTTGGTTCTTGATTTTTTTTTTTTTTTTTATGAGCAGAAGCGTTTTAGTTTGATGTCATCCCACTTGTTAATTCTTGCTCTAATTTCCTGTGCTTAGGAGGTCTTGTTGAGAAAGTTACTGCCTGTGCCTATATGTTGGAGTGTTGAACCTATGCCCTCCTTTAATAGCTTTATAGTCTCTGGTCTAATTTCTAAGTCTGTGATTCATCTCAAGTTGATTCCTGTGCATGGTGAGAGGTAAGGATTTAGTTCCATCTTACTACAAATGGATAGCCAATTCTCCTAGCACCGTTTGTTGAAAAGGCTGTTTTTTTCTCCCACATATGAATTTGGCCACTTCGTCAAAGATCAATTGACTATAAGTGTGTGGGTTTGTTTCTGCATCTTCTATTCTGTTCCATTGGTCTATATGCCTGTTGTTGTGCCAATACCATGCTGTTTTAACTACTATTGCTCTGTAGTATAATTTGAAATCAGGAATTGTGATGCCTTCTGCATGGTTCTCATTGCTGAGAATTGCTTTGACTATTCTGGGTCTTTTCTTTCTCCATATAAAATTCATGAGTGATTTGTGTAGGTCTATGAAGAATGTCGTTAATATTTTGATAGGAATTGTATTGAATCTGTAGATCACTTTTGTCAGAATGACCATTATGATCATATTTATTCTGCCTATCTATGAGTAAAGAAGATCTTTTCATCTTCTAATGTCTTCTTCAATTTTTTTCTTTCATGATTTATAGTTTTTATTCTAGAGGTCTTTTATGTCTTTGGTTAGGTTTATTCCTATGTATTTTATTGGTTTTGAGGTTATTGTTAATGGAATGGTTTTCTTTATTTCTTTTATTGTGGATTTATTGTTAGCATAAAGAAAAAGCAACTGATTTCTTTAAGTTGATTTTGTATCCTGCAACTTTGCTTAATTGGTTAATAAGCTCCAGTAGTCTTTTGGCTGAGTTCTTTGGGTATTCTAGATAAAAGATCATGTCATCTACAAACAAGGATAATTTTAATTCCTCTTTTTCTATTTTATTTGCTTTGATATCCTTCTCTTGTCTTATTGATGTGGCAAGAGTCTCAAGGACTATATTTAAAAAGAGTAGTGATAGTGCACATCCTTGTCTTGTTCTTGAATTTAGAGGTATTCTTGCATTTTTTCCCCATTCAGTATGATGTTGGCTTTGGGTTTATTGTATGTTGCCTTAATGATATTGAAATACATTCCTTCTATTTCAATTTTCTGGAGTTTTTTTTTTAACATGAATGAGTTTTAGATTTTGTCAAATGCTTTTTCAGCATCTATTGATATGATCATGTGGTGTTTTTTCTCAGTTCTATTTACATGGTGAATAACATGTGTTTATTTGCATATGTTGAGCCATCCTTGCTTTTCTGAGATGAAACCAAGTTGGTTGTGGTATACAATTCTCTTGATATGGTTTTGAATGAGTATAGCTAGTATTTTTTTTTTAGAATATTTACATCTACGATTATCAAGGATATTGGTCTGTAATTTTCTTTTCTTGAGGTATCTTTATTTGGTTTTGGTATTAATGTGATACTGACCTCATAGAAGGAGTTTGGGAGAATTCCATCGCTTTTGATTTCCCAGAACAAGCTGTGAAGTATTTGAATTAGTTCTTCACTGAAGGTTTTGTAGAATTCAGCTGGAAACCCATCAGGGCCTTGGCAGAATTTGTATTGCTGTTTCTATTTTTTTGCTTGCTATTGGTTGGTTTAGGCTTGCTATGTCCTCTTGGTTCAATATGGGTACGTTATATGTGCTTAGAAATCTATTGATTTCTTCCATGTTTTCCAATCTATTGGAGTATAAATTTTCAAAGTAGTTTCTGATAATCCTTTTTCATTTTCCCACCATCTATGATGATGTCTCCTTTTTTATTTCAGATAGTAATTATTTGAATTGATTCTCTCTTTTGGTTAGGTTGGCCAGGGTATTGTCAATCTTATTAATCTTTTCAAAGAACCAGCTTTTTGTTTTGTTGATTCTTTGAATTGTTTTTTTCTTCTCCATTTTATTTATTTTTTCTCTGATTTTAATTATTTCCTGCCTTTTGCTGCCTTTGAAATTAGACTGTTGCAGTTTTCAAGGTCCTTGAGATGTGTCATTAGGTTGTTTACTTGGTGATCCTCTGTTCTTCTTATGTGGCCACTCAATACTATAAACTTTTCTCTTAACATTGCCATTAAAGTTTTTCATAGATTTTGGTAAGTTGTGTCTCTATTTTCATCTAATTACAGATATTTTTTTAGTTCTCCCCTTATTTCTGATCTTACTCACTCATCATTCAGTAGTGTATCATTCAATCTCCATGTATTTAAATAGTTTCATTTGGTTTTCCTGTTGTTGATTTCTGCTTTTATTCCATTGTGGTCTAAAAGATGCAGGAAATTATATTACATCTTTTGTGGGGTTTTTTTTTTTTGGTGGTACTGGGGTTCCTGGAAGCCCTTGTACCTTGGGCTACACTCCCAGACCTATTTTATACTTTTTTATTTTTGGAAACAGGGTCTCTTAAACCAGCATGGCTGGCTTTGAACCTGCGTGATCCTCCTGTCTCTGCCTCCCAAGCGCGGGGATTACAAGTGTGTGCCACCACACCCGGCCATATTACATCTTTTGAATGAGCTGGTTTTTGCTTTATGGCCGAAGATGTGATCTATTATGGAGAAGGTTCCATGGGCTGCTGAGAAGAATGTGTACTCTGCTGTTTCTGGTTGAAATACTCTGTATATGTCTAGTAGGTCCATTTGGTTTATAGTTTTCTTTAGTTCTGAAGAGTCTTTGCTCATCTTTTTCCTTGAAGATTGATCTAGTGGCATGAGTGGTATGTTGAAGTCTCCCAATATTATTGTATTTGGGTCTATTTGAGATCTGATGTCCTGAAGGGTTTATTTTACAAATGTGGGTGCTCCCACATTTGGGGCATAAACATTTACTATTGTTATAGCTTCTTGGTGAATTGTTACTTTTAATAAAATGGAAGCATCCTGCTTTGTCTCTGTCTCTTCTGATGTGTTTTTGCTTAAAGTCTGTTTTATGGAATATCAGTGTTGCTACCCCTGCTAGTTTTTGGTCTCTATTAGCATGTTATAACTTCTTCCATCCTTTCACTTTCAGCCTATGAATGTCTTTGGCTGTAAGGTGAGTTTCTTGCAAACATCATATATTTGGATTATGTTTCTTAATCCACATTGCCAGTCTGTGTCTTTTAATTGGCAGGTTAAGTCCTTTGATGTTCAGGGCTATTATTGAAATATGATTTTTGTTTCCTGCCATTTTCTGTTCTATCTTCTGTTTGATATAAATGATATATATTATTTCATTTTTGCTTAGTTGCCCTGTTGATCAACTTCATCTCTTCTCTCATTCTGAAATTTGCATTTTTTCTTCTTTATGGTTTATTTCATTAAATATTTCCTGTAATGTGGGTTTTGTATTTCTGAATTTTTGAAATTCTGTGTATCTTGAAACACTTGTTTTTCCATTAATTATAAATAATAAATTTCCTGGATATATCAGTTTGGGTTTAAAGTTGTTTTCTTCCAGGGTCTGGATTATATCATACCAGTCTCTCCTGGCATTCATGACTTGGGTTGTAAAGTCTGGGATGATTTTTATTATTTTGCCCCTATATTTCACCTGTTTTTTTGTTCTCTCTGCTTTTAAGATTCTTTCCTTAGCTTCTGTGTTGTACATTTTGATTATTACATGGTGTATGGAGGCTCTTCTTTGATCTTGTCTTAATGGTGTTCTGTATGCCTCCTGTATGTGTATGTTCAAGTCTCTTTCCATGTTTGGAAAATTCTCTGAAATTATTTCTTTGAAGAGATTACGAATGCCCTTGGTCTGTACCTCTATCCCTTCTTCAATGCCTTTTATCCGTAAGTAAGGACATTTCATATTGTCCCATAGTTATTGGATGTTTAGCTTTTGTTGCTGTAATGACTTCTGTATGCTGTTGACTGTGCTTTCAGTTTTGAATGAACTGTCTTCTAACAATGATATTCTGTTTTTCATTTCATCTAATCTTAGAATTTCTTTCTGTTCTTGTCTTTATTTCATTTATTGACTCTTTCATTTCATTCCAGACCTCTTTCTGATTATTTCTTAATGTATCCATTTCATTTTCTGTATACTAGCTGTGAGGCCTTTCATTATATTGAAGATCAGGATTTGAAATTCTGCTTTTGCATTTCTTGTAGGTCAGTATTTGTGATTTCCCTTATTTTGTCACTGTTCCTAGTTCTCATATTTTCAGGGTTCTCAGGTTTGTTTTTTTGATGTTGGCATTTTCTTTTTTGTGTGTGATTCTGTGGGTAATTTGTCTGTTTCAATCTTAGCAGTAGAAATTAAGAAGTGTCAGCAGGTTCATGCATGAGTAAGCAGTGTTTTTTTCAATGCTGCGTGTTGGGTAATGGGGAAGAAGCTGAGGTGATGGATACAGGAGTCTGGTAAAGTAGAGGATATGATTAAGTTCAGTATGTATTTAAGTATAATTAGGTAGTATCTGGATGAGAATGAGAGAAGGTTAGATAGTAGGATTCTTTTAGTTAGTAGAGTATTTAGTTATGGAAATATAAAATAGTTTGAAATAAAACAAGAAGATACAGTAAGGGAACAAAACAGTTTGAAAGAAGAGAGTACATAGGCTAGAGTAAGGAAGTTTGTAAAAGGAATGAGGAAAAGGAGAAAACAAACATGCAGCAAGTAACAAAAAAAGTTACAAAAACTAAAAATTATAAATAAAAAACAAAAAATTAATCAAGGAAAAAAAGGTATAAGAAAAAATAAGAACAAAAAGAAAAAGAACAGAAAGAACTAGAGACAATGTGAGCAAAACAAACAAACAAAAACATTAAAAAAGCAGTCCTGGTAATTTATGTACATAGGGCCTGGGGCCATATTATATCTGTATATCTGTTCACTGTGGTAGTTTGTGGAGTATATTCCAATATCTCTTGTTTTCTCCAAAACTTACTGTCTAGTTCTGGATCCACTTTATGAGTGTCTGCACTCCACATTCTCTGCCTCTGGCTCTGTGCTCTGCTCCCTGGGCTCTATGATCTCAGGCTTTGTGCTCTGCACCTTGCCACCCTGCGTTTGTGCCTCCCTACTCTCACCAGCAGAGGGTGTCCAGTGTAGTCTTGGAGCGACTCCCTGTGACCTTGTGCAGGCACCACGCCTTGAGCACTAAGCCTTTCCTGTGTCTCTGGAGGTTCTAACTGGACTACCTCCAGGATAGGCTGCCAGGTCTTAGCCCTCCAGGGTACCGCAGATACTCTGGGTTGTCTTCTGCCTCTGCCAAGTAATGTGTTATGCAAGCAGTTACCTTGCCGTCCTGCAGACTGGGTGTCTATAGGGCACAATGCATCACTGTAGCATAGGGCATCTAGTGTAGACTTGGAGCCACACCCGTGACCCTGGGCAGGCTGATAATACACCTTTAAATATCTCATGGACCTAAAAATTAGAAGATATCTTGACCTACAGGAAAATGAAGAAACAGTATATTGAATTTTGTGCCTGCTAATAAAGCAGAATTTAGAGGGAAATTTATAGCACTAAATATCTATGGTGGAAGAAAAGACAGTTCTCAAATCTATGATCTTAGATTATACTTTAAGAAATGAAATAGAAGGACAATTAAACCTCAAATTAAGCATATGAAAGGATCTAGTATCAGAGCAGAAATCAGTGAAATAACCTCCTCCAAAATCAAGAGATAAGATAAATTATATCAAAGGCTAGCTATTTGATATCAGTAACATTAATAATTCCCTAGCTATACTTAGAAAAGGAAGAGATAAGATAAAAATAACCAGAATGATGAATGAAAGAGGTCATATCACTTCTCACTTTAGAGATATCAAAAGAATAAGAGCTGGTCATGTTGGCACACTCTTGTAATCCCAGAACTTGAGAGGCTAAGAGAGGAGGATCACAGGTTCATGACCAGCCTCAGCAATTTAGTGAGGCCCTGTTTCAAAATAAAATAAAATAAAATATAACTAGGAGTGTAGTTTGGAGGTAAAATGTCTTGGATTCCATCCCCAGACCCCACCCCCACACATACACACAAACACATAGGAAGATGAAGGAGAAGAAAAAGGAGGAGGAGGAGGAGGAGGAGGAGGAAGAGGATGGGGAGGAGGAGGAAATAAGGAAACTTCTGTAAATTAAGTGAGAAAACAGATGAAATGAAAAAATTTCATAAAATATACAATCTATAAAAATTCACTGAGGAAGAAATAACTGAACATCCTAATGACTATTAAAGAAATTGAATGTGTGTGTGTGTGTGTGTGAGTGTGTGTGTGTGTGTGTGTGTGTGTGTGTGTGTTGTGTTTGATACTGTAGGGTGTTCTATGTCTGAGCTACACCTCCAGCCCAATTTTATTTCTTTATTTTGAAATAGGGTTTTACTAAGTTGCAGAGTGCCTCACTACATTGCTGAAGCTGACTGAAAACCTGTGATTCTTTTGTCTCAGCCTCCTGATTACTGGGATTACAAGCATGTGCCACCATGTCAGCAAAGAAAACTATCTTACCATAATAAAATAAACCTGAAATCAATAATATAAAAAGTCTAGATTTTTACATTATAAAATGTGCTTATTTATCTGCTTTTTTGGTAAATTCTATCACACATTTAGAGAAAACATACATTATACACAAACTCTTTTAAAAAATAGATGAGGAAATAAATTCTACCTTGTTTTGTCGAAGCCAGTGTTAAGACTTATACTGGAACCAAAGACATTATACAACCACCAATACTAGTGAATAGAGATGCAAACTACGTAAAATATTATCAAATATGTTTCTCCAAGCTATCCAAAGATAACACTTCATGACCAAGTAGAAAAATATATGGATGTTTCAGCCTCAGAAGATCAATAGTTTCTTTGGTTACATCTACTCTCCCTAGTTTGCTACACACATGTATAAAATTGTCTCACTGAAGCTGAGTGTGGTGGTACATGCCTGTAATACAAGTACTTGGCTGAGACAGGAGGATCACAAGGTTGCAGCCAGCCTCAGCAAACTTGTGTGGCTTTCTGCAACTTAGTGAAACCCTGTTTTAAAAATAAATAATAAAATAGGGCTAGGAATGTAGCTCAGAGGTAGAAGGCATCTAGGTTCACTCCCCAGTGTCACACACACAAAAATTGTCAAATGAAACTCATTATTTTGTACAATGCATATGTACTAATAATTATATTAAAATAAATAAAAATAATTACAACTTACTTCTAAGAGAAAGAAAAGAAATACCCATGTATCCATGGGATTATCTCAATACATGCAATGAAAGGCTTTAAAAGATCCAATAAAACTCATGATGAAACCTCTCAGAAACTAGGTTGAGAAAGGTACTTCTTCAAATTGAAGAGGAGAATCTATAAAATAAAAAAATAACTATAGCCAATATTATTGTGAAAGACTAAATTATTTTCCTTGTCAGAAAAGGACATTCTCTTTCCCACTCATATTTAATATTGTATCATTGCTCCTAGCTAGTGCATTAAGGAAATACATGAAATAAATGCCATCCAGATTGCAAAGGGAGTTAAACAGCCTTTATTTGCAGATGATGTGATAGTCTTTGCCAAAAATCTAAAGGAATCTACAAAAATGCTACTAGGACCAAAAATTACATTTTGCACATTTGTAGGATATAAGATAAATATACAAAGATCAAATTTATTTTTATCTAGTAAAAACAAACAATTGGAATGTAAGGTGGAAATATCATTTGCTGTGACATTAAATAATATGAGATACTTTGGGGTAAATTTAATGACATGTATAAGACTTGTCTTTTAAAAACCACTGAGTATTGCTGAGAGAAATTCAACATATCCTAAATAGAGAAAATCATGATCACATATCAGAATACATAATACTAAGATGTCAATTTTACCTTAAATAATCTATATATTCAATACAGCACCAATCAAAATCTTAGCAGTTTCTTTGTAAAATTTTACAAGCTGAAGCTGGATGTGGTGGCACACTCCTGTAATCCCAGTACATGGGAGGTTGAAACAGAATCACAGATTCATGGTCAGCCTCAGTATCTTGGTGAGGCCCTTTGCAACTTAGTGAGACCCTGTTTCAAAATAAACATAAATAAATATATAAATAAATAAATAAATAAATAAATAAATAAAAGGGGCTGGGTGTAGCTCAGAGGTAGAATGCCCCTGGGTTCAATCCCCACTACCACAAAAAGAAAAAAAAAATTTTTTTTACAAGTTTAAATCTTTCATTCAAATGGAAATGTAAAATAATTAGAATTTTTAAAAAACGTAGAAAAAGAAAACAAAAGTTGGAGGTCATTTGCTAGCTAACATGAAAGCTTATTATAAAACTACAGCAAACACTCTGTGTGATAATGGGAAAAATAGAGTTCAGTGGAATAAACTACAAAATCTGAAAACAGACATTGTATATAAAGTTAATTGACTTTTGACCAAAGTGACAAGGTAATTTTTGAGAAGATTCAACTAAGTATACCAGAATAATTGGAATTTTACATGCAAACTAATAAATTAACTCTTTACTCACAGTTCATAAAAATTAATTTGAAATTGTAGACAGAAATATAAGAACAAAATTTTAAAAATAATACAATGTAATAAATGTAAAAATAATACAATGTAAAAATGTAAGAGACAAAAGCTTGTGTCTTTGGGTTAAGCAAATGTTTCTTAAGTAGAATACTAAAAAAGTCATAAAAATAATAATATATTTAACATATTTAAAATGAAGACTTTGTTTCCCAAAATATACTGTTATGAATAAAAAAGATGAATCCATACTGAGATAAAATATTTGGAAAAAGCTTATCTGAAAAAGGACTTGTAATCAAAATATATAATCAACTTTCAGAGTTCTAAAATAGGAATAGAGCCCACATCTTAAACCCTTAATTAAGAGAAATCTAGAAAGGACAAATGAGCACACACACACACACACACACACACACACACACACACACACACCACACAAATACCCAGCATTGTTAATTAATAGGGCAATGTTAATTAAGACCACACAGAAAATGGCTAAGATGAAACAGATTGACAATGTTAAGTATTGGCAAAGATATGGAATAGTGGAAACTTTGATAAACTTTTGCTGGAATGTAAAAAGTTCTAAACATTTTAGAAAACAGTTCGGTAGTTTCATGTATAGTTTAACATACACTTAACGTAGAGTCCATTGATTCTACTCTAAAGTGTTTATCCCTAAAGAAATTTAGACATGCCACATTACTCATAATAGCCTGATTCAGAAAACACCCATCAAGTGGTAAATGTTGATCACAAATCAATTGTTTTAATATTCATAAGAAATAGCTATGTCCAGTTTTTTCCACAAGGAATTTGCTAATTCCAGCAACCCAATTATATTAGTGGCTTATATTAGTTGGCTTATATGTAACACTCTTGACATATTCTTATAGTTCTAAAAAAGGTTTGCATAGCTCAAGAAATCACAGTATAAGGTATATATAATGAGGGAGAGGGGGGGGAGAGAGAGAGAGAGAGAGAGAGAGAGAGAGAGAGAGAGAGAGAGAGAGAGAGAGAGAGAGAGAAGGAGAGAAATATGATGCAAAGCCCTTTTCCTTCAAGGAATCTTTATTTTATGCTGAAGCAGTGTTCTTTTTTCACCAGAGTAAACCACTGGTAAACAAAAGTAGGATTTCTCTAATTGGAATAAATTAAGCATGATGCAATTCCTATTCAAACACTTCATAAATAGTTCAAAGGGAAAGTAATGGATAACTCATGTTATATTTTTCTTTCATAAATAATGCAAGGTAACCTACCATCCCTGAGTATAAAATGGATCTAGCTTCTTGTAAACCCTGAAGGTTTTTAAGTAAAAGAATGCTCAATTCTAAAATTCCAGCGTGTCAGGGGCCTTCCTAGGGCCTTGGAAGCCGCCATGCCAGAAAGAGGACCTGAAGATTAACCTTCATCAGTGTCACCATGAACTTGGTGTTGAGTACCTGCCACTCACCTTCTCAACAAAATCAAGATTTTTTGGTAAGGGTTGGATGGCCATTCCACAGCTAATAGTTTCTGTCACGATTTTCTTCTCCAAAGAGAATGAAATCTGGGGAAATTCTCTAAGAGAATTGAGGGAATACATGAGGACTATGGGTTGATAGGTAGGGGTGTTTCTATTTACATTTTCATGCACCAGTTTGAAAAAGAAGTGATATTAAAAGCAGCAGTATACAGTAGAAATCCCAGGCTTTGCTTAGAGTTTACTCTTTACCATTTTTAGTAGTGTGACCTTAAGTTACTTAATATTTCTTGGCTTTAATTACCTGCTATGTAATTAGGGTAATGGTGAATAGATGAAATCCCATGATACTTGCAAAACATGTACTAAATCTGCTCTTGGGTCCCCTGATACATAGTACTTTGTTCTGAAGTCATTATAGATATATAGGGAGGAATATCCTTTTTGTATTTTGATCCTGGCTCTCAGTCATTATGTGAGGCTTTTTTTCTTTTTTGTTCTCATCTTCCTCAGGCCTTTTCCTCAGGATGATTTTTTTAATTTAAATGATCATTTAATTCCCAAATCCCAAGCTACAGATTGTTGGGTAGGTGGTAAGAAACAGTATATTTTTCTTTCAGGAGCTTTATTTAAAGTGATTGTTAACATGTATTTTTAGTTTAAATCATTAAGCAAGAATACAGTTTGTAAAATAATGTTTTCTCAAGCCACTCAATTTTTTAAGTATAACATAGCAAACATCAACTCAGAGCTTTTATTCTGACTGATCTGAATTGCTGTTACTGAACACTTTATAAATAATTCAAAGGGACAACAATGGATAACTCATGTTATAGTTTACTTTTGTAAATAATACTTTTGAACCATTTAGTTGTGTATTCACAGTTGCTTGTGAAATGGAGACTTACACACTTTTTAGTTAAATCTGACCAGTGACCTCAGAGAAGATAGAAACCATTATGCAATAACTGGAACACAGCAACTCCCTTTATTAGGTACCTGCTGGTGTCGGTGTCAAGCACTATTCTAGGCATTTTACCCACCTTAGTTCATTTAATTTTTAAAATAATAATGCAAAGTAAATATTTCTTTTATAAATTAGGAACTGAAGCTGAATAAAAGTTAAATACCTAGTCCCTAATCAGCCCTAGTTTAAAAAACAGCAAGAGTGCCAAGTATGTTGGCTCATGCCTATGATCTCAGTATTTGAAAGGCTGAGAGAGAAGGATTGCAGGTTTGAGGTCAGCCTCAGCAACGTAACAAGACTCTTAGAAACCTAGTGAGACCCTGCTTCAAAAAACAGATAAAAAAAATGCAAGACCAGTTCTGTCTGACCAGTTCCCTTACCATCATGCCCAGCACCCCTGCCTCCATCATGCTACATTACCCCTTTACAAATGAACACTAGCTGGAAGGCAGAAGTTGGGGCTTCTTGAATCACTTCCCTGATACCACTTTTCTATGATTTTCAGAGTGAGGCATTCATGTCTTAATCCTATGGCTCACTCTTTTCTTTCCTTCAGAGATTCCTACTGAGGGGTCTTGACATTCAAAATATTTCCTGAATAATAAATATGCATTTTTAATTGGTAGTCAAGACCTTTGGAACCTCAAATTTCAGGATTTGTAAGTTTCAGTCATGGGTGTCCCAGGAACATTTCTTTTCTGCCTCCCTTCCCTGAACCTGGACAGACACTCTCAGACAGGCCTAAATGAAGTTACATACCCATGGAAGTCATAAGACTACTATTCACCCAGAATAAAACCTGGTACAAGGTGCTCGATCTATGCTTGCTGCATGAAAGAGGAGAAACATAGAAACAGGTAGAAATATTTCTACTGAATATTTCATAGAAAGGTACAGTGGACAGGGAGAAGTGGGAGAAGCTGCCTGTTTAAAGAATGTTTGCCTCCTTACTGGTCCATGCAGCAGCAAATAAAAGAGGAAGGATAGTGTCTGCTTTAGTTCCCCTGGAACAATATACTTGTCGAATTAAATCATGGCCCCCAAAACATCTCTGGCTCAGGTAATTGCAGGAGATGGTAGTATGTCATTTATTTAAGCCAAGAAACAGCATGGTGGAATTGGACAAGAGTGAATTTTTCATTCTAGGATCCACTAAATATTCCCTCTCTTATCTAGAGCAAGTTACATGGTATCTCTCAGCCTCAACTTCCTTATCCATGAAATGGGAATTATAATATCTAAGTATAAACATATTTTAAGGATTAAAATACATAAGACAAATGTTACTGGCCACATAGAAGCACCCAATAGAGCCCTTATTGTTATTGGTATTATTGTTATTAATAGTATATAGCAGGTAGTCACAAATTCTTAGGCAAATTATTTTTACTATTTTTAAAACTGAGAAATCCACCGCCACGACTAATATTGACTGAATTTGTTTTTGATTCTAGGCTCACATAAGTTGTGAGCTATTGGTACAACAGGTATTTTACACATAAGGAGCTTTAAAAAAAGACAAGTTAATTACCCCAATGTCACATAGCTAATTAAATAGTTGAACAGCAAAGTTCTATGTCAGTGTGATGAGTTATTTATAAAAAATATGGGACTCTGATAGATTGTCTCAGATAAAATCTTATTTTCAAAGTTAATATGATTTTTTAAAAATACTGAGCATAGAACCCAGGAGCATTCTACCCCTGAGCTACACTCCCAATACTATTTTAATTTAAAACAGATTTTCGCTAAGTAGCTGAGGATCTTGCTAAGTTGAAGAGGCTGGCCTTGAGCCTGTGGTCCTGTTTCAGCCTCCCACATATTGGGATTGCAGGCGGATGCCACACCTGGCTCAAAGCTAATATGATTTTGATATGTATTTTTTGCCTTAAAAACTCCAATATGTTTCTTTGGTTTCAGGATAGAATTTATACACTTTATCATGATAATTGGCCCAATATTCATACACTTTTTGATCCAAACACACCGCCTGACAGTTTTCTCCCTCCCCCAACCCACTAAAGCCACACAATTTCTCAGGATCCCTTGAATGTGGCTAAGTGCCTTTTAGGTTCTCACACATCTCTGCACTCTTTACTTATGCCTGGGATGTTCTCATACCCTTCTCCGCAGCCTCCATCAGCCTTAGGCTCATAGCCCTTGATGAAGATCTCATTGGGCTGTATCCCCCACATGAAAGCTTTTCTGACTCCTACACACTGAATTAATGTTTTTCTCCTTTGTATCTAGATTTAGCATTTTCCACACAAATGTCTTTCTTGTATCTTTTCTTCATGCTAGAAAGAGTGTCTGCTGAGGGAGGGTTTTGACTTATTTCACTTTGTAGCCTCAGCAACTGCCAGTGCCTGACTACTTGGGCCCAGTGATGCTGGCTGATGGGATGAATGAAGCATACAGCTCCATCTCTGCCCACCTCTGAGTCGTGCAGTGCGACTGAATGATGGGGCCAGTAGAGACAGAACTCATATGGGAACCCGAGGTGCCAATGCATCTGGCTCCACGTGTCTTCTGTGGCCACACTTGGCTAGCTGTGACAAGGCAGTGTTTTAACAACTCTTTTGACAAGCAGTTAGCCCTGGAAGAACGCATCTTTACTTGCTCAGTTGTTGAACCGTAATGGTTGGCTTTTCCTGTTCCCTCTAGGGTTCCCACAGCACTGGAGGTATAGTGAAGCAAGTTCATGTGAAGGGAAATGTGAAAACTTTTCTGACATCTATCTACATTTCAACAAGGCGTTTGACAGATTCTTATGATAGGCAGATAGACCAGATGGAGAAACGTCAGCTGGGAAAAGTAGCATTCAGTAGGTTGATCAGTAGCTGGTTGAAGGGTTGCACAGAAGCATCTCCACAGAGGAATTCCTGCTCCCAGGGTGTATTCATTCTTCTTCTCACTCTTCCTGTCAACTGAGGTATCACCCACTTTCTATCTACTCCTAGTAGCCAATATTGGTTATTTCAGTCTGTGATCACAAAAGAATTAAAAACAGAACAGCAGTCTTTTGTTCTTGTTTCCTGTGTGCTAGTTCTATCATCCCCCAAAGGTTTTTAGAGTAGGACAGGCATCTCATTATTTTCTCTAGCATAGCCTGGTGGAATGGAAAGATCAGAGAACCTAGAGAAAAACAGACACAGGTCAAAGGACTGCTCTCCACGGACAATTCCTGGCATGCTAAGTATTTTTATTCCTTGGGTATAAAACAGGGACAAGAAATGCTTTGTAATCATTCTTCATGTCTAAGCTATGATCAACACCTCAGACAATCCTTTCTTGAAATCTCAAACTATGTTAATTCTCTGATCTTATATGGCTATTTATATTAATTAATTGGAACTGGGGGTTGAACTCAGGGGCATTCTACCTTCTTGCTCCACCCTCAGCCCATTTTTTTTTTAATCTTTATTTGGAAACAAGGTCTCACTGAATTTCAGAGGACCTCACTAAATAGCCGAAGCTGGCTGCGAACCTTCATTCCTCCTGTCTCAGCCTAATTTAATAGGTAGTTATTTTTTATTTTTAGTTTTTTATTTTATTTTATTTTTTGGTACTGGGGGTGGAACCTAGAGGCTTTCTACTTCCGGGCTATACTCCCAGACCCATTTTATATTTTATTTGGAAACAGGGTCTCACTAAATTGCTGAGCGCCTAAGTAGCTGCGGCTGGCTTCGAACCTGCACAATCCTCCTCTCTCAGCCTCCCAAGCACGGGGATTACAAGCGTGTGCCACCACGCCCAGCAATAGGTAGCTATTTTATAACAGTCTTACCCATTAAGCCATAATCTCCATGAGGTCAGGGACCATGTTTGTGGTTTACATTTCTGTATTTCTAGCACCTTAACCAGAAATATAAACCACGGGCAGGGTGGGAAGACACCCACTTAATGTTTCTTATATAAGCGAATCAATTTTAGCATCGCTTCCTCAGTTCTTTCTGTCTCCACAACCCAGTTGTAAGCCATCCTCCCCATTACACTCCCTGTTATGGTTACCTGGGCCTTTTCTTAATTCCTCTAAGTTCTCACAACTTTTTGCCTCTGGGGTTTTCTCATATGCTATTTTCTTTTCTTTTTTTTTTTTTGCCTCCATATCTCTTCAAAAATGGCTCTTCCTCAAAGATATCTTCTTTGTACATCACCACACCTACACTGACTCTAGGTCCTGAAGGTGTTAAGACCTTATTACAACCCATACTGCCTCATCTTTGCTGTAATAATCGTACTTATGTAATGTAAAGTCCTAGATAGATAGGAAGCTTGAAGAAATCAGGCTGCATATACTGCTGCAAAACATTCCTAGGATCCAGCACAATGCCTGGCAACATATATACTAGTAAATGTGTATGTGTGTGTGTGTGTGTGTGTGTGTCTGTGTGTGTGTGTATTAGTATGGTATACATAACAAATATACATATTAATTCATATATATTTTTGTCTAAGGAATTTAAATTTTTTAACCATAGGCAAGAATTCTAGAGAAAAGAAATAGGGAAATAAAAGAGCAGTGGTGACAGAAACTGAAAGATGCTCACTAAAATCTATTTGCTCTTTTTTTAGGGTGCAAGGCTAGAGTGTGGGCCATACCACTCATGCAGCTAGATGTGGTCATGTGCCTGGGTTTAGCTAAAGTAATGTGTGTCTTGTGCCCTTCTAGGCCTAACCCCTATAGAATTTCTACTCATGCTTCTTCTCCCTTCTGGCCAGCTGAAATAGAGATGGCTGAAGTGACCTTGGAAGCCACATGTTGAATATTTCAGAGGCTCCTTCATCCTGGGGCCTTGGATCTTAACTCTAAAAAGAGCTGCACTGTCTAGCTGACCAGGAACAACATCTTGGATTCCCATATGAATGAGAAAAAGAACCATCTTGTGTCCGAGGCCTTCTACATTTTGAAATATTTTTTTTGTAATTTTCATAGTTTGCTAACCAATTAAATAGCTACTATAAGATATTTGAAGAATGGTTGAAGGATAGAGGGGGCAGACTTATTCTGTGATGTAAGTCAAATATGTGCTTAGGTGGTGCCCAGGCACATTCTACCTCTAAGATTCAACACAAGCCCTGTTTTATTTTTTAATTTCGAAACGGGCTTTTACCAAGTTACCACACACTAGTCTCTAACCTACAACCCTCCTGAATCAGCCTCCCAAGTGCTGTGTGCCAAGACATCCTGCTGCCTCGGCATCTATGTGTTGAGACCCCACTCCACATAGTTAATCGGCAAGGACGCCCCGAGAGGCAGGTATCGTCTCTGGCCAAAGCCCCCCAACTTATAGATACCCTTCACTATTATTCCTTTTAACTTTCTATATGAATTGCTCCAGTGATGTGATTTATAAAACTGAGTCAGTGAAGATGAACACTCTAATAATCTGTCCAAGCGTCCTTGGCTCTGCTCAACAATAATGAGAAACTGGCCAGAATTCGGGTACTGTGATAAGCACCCCAGCTGCAGCAACCACAAATGGCCTCCGACCTTCACCGTTAACTTCGATAAAGTAGCTCAGTTTAAGGTAACTTTGTTTACCCTTGAAATCCTGCCCAGAGACAGAGAAAAACTTTGTGTGTGACCTTAAAGAAACAACTTAGCTGCCCAAATACAATAGACCCAAAGAAAAAGACTGTTAACTTTTACCTCAGTGTGAGCACTCCAGGAGACAGAAAAAATGGCCGCATAGTTAGAAATGAATATGACAGAATAAAGGACAGACATTCTAAATATATATATGTATGAAGGAAAAGAAATACCGTAAGAGTAAGAAAAGCATTTTTGCATGAAGAAGAGCTTATCATAAGAAAGTCCCAACTGGGAAAGAAAGGAATTAGAAAGTTAGAAGCAGGTTGCAGAGAGTTTGTGACAGGGAAGTGGATTATTAAAGATAAGTGGATTCTTTTAATAGGCTTGTTGTTTAAAAAAGAGTGTTCAGCAGTTAAGAAAATACATCTGACAATTAGAACTAAAAACCTTTTGGTGTTGTTTGTGGTATTTTGTCTGCCAAACTGTGTTGTGAGTATGCTTAAGCTTTCAGATTCAGAAGATAAGATGCCAATACCTGAATTACCAAATCTCCCCACACTTGTTATATGAACTGAGCCCAAAAGATGAAAAGTTCCAGGAAGGGTTAAAAGAAGATTCCCCTGAGAAGCTCCCAAGCCTTGACTATCCTGGGAGGCTGCCACCTGGAGCTGCTTATCTGCAAGACCTTGGAGAGAAACAGAAGTTAATTCTTCAAAGGCCAACAGCCAGCTGAAGGACCCCCGCCCCCCTTTCTCTTAACTTTACTGGTGAAGTGTATAAATTTCTTGGGTTTTTCATAATAAAGTGTCATTGGCTCAAGAAGCCTTTGTCCACCTCAGGTCCTTTTTCCAAAGCGTCGTGACTAAAAACTTAAAGAATTCATAGAGGGGAAAGGACCGCTGCAGATAAGGATCTGCAGGACTTCGCCTGCCTTTTGTCCCATCTTTCTGAGGCCCCCGACCGCTAGTGGACTTGCCCCCCACAGAACTGAGCTAGTCGGTAACAGCTGTGATTTCAGGTTTGTGTCATCAAGCTGGGCCATGGTGGTGGTTCTTAAAGTGTGAGCAGCAGCTACCCATCACCAGAGAAGGAGGGGTTGTTAAAAATGCAAATTCTCACCTATAGAATAAAAAACATTTGGCATAGAGCCTACAGGTCTATGTTTCATAAGCTCTTCAGGTGATTTTGATATCTCTAAGTTTCAGAACCCTACCTTTGAGTCTAAGGAGACCTAATCCTTGAAAACTTTGTGACTCTATAAAAAATACGTATTTTTTTTGAATTATAATTTTTTAGTAAAATATGAGACATTTACTTCATAGTGTTATTTTGAGAGTTCAAATGAGTGCTTTTTATTTATTTGATAAAGGATTTAGCACAGAAAAGATCTCAAACCTTGTCTACATTTCTATGTGCATCTGGGTGAGATAGGGCCACAGTGAGGATTCTAGGAACTGAGTGAACAGAAATGATTAGAATATCACCAGGTTAGTGTGTGGTGGCTAAAATGTCCCAAGTTCTAATGCTAAACTTAAGAAAAAAAGATTCAGACAGATTAGAAATGCTCATCATCTCTGCTCCTGAGGTTAGATTGACTGTTCAATGTTTAATATCATGTTTTAACCTGATGATGTTTGAACATTTTCTTTAGCTGCTAATCTCTTTTTTCTTGTGAACTGTGAATACAAAGGGCTTGGAACAGTTTTTAATTCTTATTAAGCAATCAGTATGTGTTAGCTAGTCACTATCAGATTCTAAATTCCATGAGGTCAGGGATTTTTCCTTTTTTTATTCATTGCACTACTCTCAGCATGTAAAACAGCATCCTATACACAATATGTTTCCAGTGAATATGTGAAATGAATACATGGAGTAGCATCTGTGATCTAATTTTTACATTTTTAATCCATAACAGTTTCTTCTGGTCTCTTCCAATACTCCCTGGGCTTTAGTTTAAAGCACTGCTAGAGAATTTTCCTTGACCTTCAGACCACTGATTTGCAATGTTTTTGTGCACATCAGTCATAGGGAAGGTGGTTAAAATGCAGGTCATGATGCAGTAGGTCTGGGGTCGGGTCTGAGATTCTATGTTTCCAACAAGTTCCCAGGAGAAGAGGGTGTTCCTTTTACCCATTTAATTTCCACCTGTTGAGATTCCTGAAAGTGAATGTCTATTATTGCAAAATTCTTAGAAATCCCCTTTGATTTGCAGAGTCCTCTAGTAAAGACATTTCTTTGAGTGGTATTGGTCCAGAGCATTTTAAGTCAATGAACTTTCAATTGAATTTTTAAGGTATGCTCTTATATTGGAAGAGTTTTAGCTTTGTTTTATAGAAAACATCAAGTAATTTATAATCTTTAACACTAGATTTTTTTATTTTTGGTACTGGGGATTGAACCTAGGGGCATTCTGTCTCCAAGCTACATCTCCAGCCCTTTTTGTTACTTTATTTTGAAGCAGGGTCTCAGTAAGTTGCAGAGACCCTCACTAAGTAGCTGAGGCTGGTTATGAACCTGTGATCCTCCTCTCTCAGCCTCCCAAGTACTGGGATTACAACCATGTACCACCACACCTGGCAACCACTAAATATTCTAAAGGCAATCCATGTATAATTTTATTTAGACATAATTTGATATTTCTAAAATAGAAGTTTTTGAAATATAACAATCTCATTCTCACACTCCTTTAATTGATCACTTTTTTTTTTTTTTTGGTAGTACTGGGGATGGAACCCAGGGGCATTCTACCTCCAAGCTACATCCCCAGCCCTACTTTTTATTCTTTTATTTTGAAACAGGATCTCACTGAGTTACAAAGGACCTCACTGAGTGTCTGAGGCTGACCTAGAACCCGGATCCTCCCGTGTTAGCCTCCCAAATGCTGGGATTACAAGCATGTGCCACTACTCCCAGTGAATCACTTCTTAATATTATCAAGAAACTATTCAGTGTTCAGTTTTTATTTTTATCATTTTTGGTTTCTTTCTTTTTTAGCTGTTGACTTATTTGTTCAACCTAGATTCTAAACAAAGGCTGTACCTTGAATTGATTGGAAAATCACTTAAGATTATTTTAATCTATAAATTTCCCTTTCCTCTTTATTTTTTCTCTACAAATTTATTTGGTGAATAAACAGTATCATTAGCCTTATAGATTTTTCCATACTCTCATTTTTAAAGATTGGCTATCTATAAAATATCATTGTATATACTGTATTTTCTATGAATAGGTGGTTAAATCTAGAGATTTAATAGGTTTTAGGTTGCTTTATTTGGTAAGAGTGCCACATAAATGCTGTTAGGAGACTGCTAGATTACTGAAGGGAGGAGGAGAGAGTCCCCATGTATCCAAAGCTGGGAATTCTGAGACAATATGAGCTTTGGGAACTCTGGTTATTCCTAAGGTATGTGAAATCAAATTGGGAATGCTTGAAAGGTCTTGTCCATTAGCTTCTTAAGAAAGTGATAAGAGGTCCAGAACTATTCTGGATTCCAAAAAAGAATGGAAGCAAATCTTCAAATACCATTCAATTCTTGGAATTAATGCAATGGTTCAATTTTAAGAAGTAAGAAGGAATTAAACCTGTGTGTCCTGACCCAGGTAATGATAAAACATGCTAATCCTTTTTCTGAGGATTATACAGTGATTACTTAGTGCCAGACGTTAAACAACTTGTCCCAAGACTTATAATTAAAAAGTGCCAAGAGGAGAAAGTTAGTCTCCAGAAACCAGGTTCCAGAGTGTGAGGGCATAGCATCATGCGGCTGCCACCCTGCAGGGACTTACGCTTCTCTCCTGCTAAGGCCCTTTAGTGCTTTTCAATTGAAAAAGACCAGATTTAATAACATTATGTTGAAGGCTTTCCATAGGTGGATCACAGCCGCATCTGTGAACACTATCTGTTTGCCCTCCTGCTCCTCCTTAGAATCACAGACAACGCCTGATCTGACTATGCAGAAGTTTTCTAGCTCGTTTAACGCACCACGCTGTCTCATACCTTGGCCTTCTCTCACATGGTTTGCCTTCCCCAAACCATCCTTCCTTCTGTGCTCTTCACTCACCATCTCTACATTATACAAATGCTCACCTATTTTTCTGATTCCATGTTTAATATTCTTTCAGGGTCTCCTAAGCGTTCTGTGCATTTCTGCTATTAGAGAACTTGGTGTACCATTTTCTAGGTCCTTTGTGTGATACTGGAAGGTCTGTAAGGAAGAGCCTATTTCCATCTCATTCACGTCTCTGTCCTACAAGTCCTGTTTGTGCCTCTCACAGATACTTGAAAAATAAGGTTTGTATAAAGGACAACCAGGCTCGCCCCTTAGACAGAACTAGGCTGAGGCAGGTACAACTTTTCCAATGGATACCTGAACCTCATTCTCATACCCACAACTATCAATTCCATGTCACAAAGATAGGTCCTCCGATGCTGGGCGTGGTGGCGCACGCTTGTAATCCCCAAACTTGGGAAGTGGAGACAGGAGGATCGCGCAGCTTCGAAGCCAGCCTTGCTGGCTTAAGAGACCCTGTTTCCAAATAAAAATATAAAAAATAAGTCTGGGAGTGTAGCCCAGAGGTAGAAGGGTTTCCAGGAACCCCAGTACCACCAAAAAAAAAAAAAAAAAAAAAAAGATTCTTCAGTTCTTATCCACTTGCCCTTCCTATTTACCACAGGTGGGTGAATTTTGCCTCAAACTCTGTGCAATAGATTAGAGAGTCAGAGGTGTCACATGGAATCTGCACCACATGGGCACGAAGACCTCCCAATAGCTGAGAATTGTTAAGCAAGGCATACTTGTACATGGAGTTGCATTTTCGGAAGCCCTGTTAGGAGGTGTGGGGGCAGGACTCTGTGGTGATCATTCACCACCTGCCCACACAGCAATTTTAAGTGACTTTAAGGCAGTGCTTTCTTTCACCCATAAACTGATAGTTCACCAGGGTGCTGGCAAGCTGACTAACTTATGTAGTGTTATTGGTGGCTGCTTAGAAACCCCATTTCCCAGAATCATGTAAATTGTATTATTTTGACTCCCACAGACAAGGTGTGACTTCTGTTAACTTTTTAAAATTTTTCCCTCAAATCCCTTCTTCTCCCTTTGTCAGGCTCTCAAAGTGCTTGCTTCGCAGTAGGACTCAGAAAATTACCATGAATGTTATTAGAGCATGTGCATTTTTATGTATAATATAGTCCATAAATAGCAGGTATATTATACCTGCTCTTTTTTTCGTTTTTTAATACCTAACCTCTTTTTTCTTTCATATTTGAGATTATATATAAAATATTGAAATATTAGAGAGTATTTCTTTCAGTGTTATAATGTAGAAACCAAGAACTCTCAGACACAATATCCATAGTGCTACTGGGATACAATGCTGGATAAAAATGTTTCTCCATGCCTTGATAGATATCATCACCCTGAAATGATTGGATTTTCAGAAGCCACATCCTTCCTTAAATGAATGTAAAGGACCCTGAGTTTTTCATGGCCAAATGATACATTAAAATATTACACAGAAGCCAATTTATATGTACAATTAATACACGCTAATAAAATTTTAATAAATGATTGTTTATTGGATTGGTTAATTTGGATTCAAATTTCAATGCTGTTTTTGAAAAGTTAGATTCTTAGGGACAGAAATAATGTTTTATTCACATTTTAGTCAATAGCACAACAAGTTTATATATGCTGAAGTTAATTGAATATTCATTGCCCAGTTTCAAAGAGTGCACCTTCATTAGAAAGTATTAAGATATATGTACTTTTTTTTTTTTCCAAAATGGCGACTGAGGGACACAGCACTCCTCAGTAGCTGAAGCAAATAAAGTTCAAATACTTAGAAAGCTGTCTCTTAATCAACAAAATAAATACATACCAGGAACCAAATCAAATCCTGGTACCTCGGGGGAACTCTGAACTTGAAGAAGAAGAAGAACATAGATTGGACACCGGACCAGCTGCAGATACAATCGGATCTGAACGCTGTTCAGCGGCGGGCTGCTTTCGCGGGCCCGCGGAGCTGCCTGCCCGATAGTCCCGCAGCAAGATAATCCAGGACTGAAAACAGCGAGCAGCACCCACCGTCAGAATTCTGTGTGTTCACCAGCGACTGGACCACAACAGCATAGAGACTCCCACGAATCCTGAACCAAGGAAGACAGGTACCTGCGGGCGCCCAGGGAAGTGCAGACCCCCCCCAGCACGCCCAAGCCTCAGACCCGAGCACTCTCCTCTGCGCACCTTGTCTGCGCCCCGTCCCCTGCTAGCAGTAAGTGCCTGGGCCACTCTCTCACTAAATTGGAGCCTTCCTGTGTGTCTCGCCCCCCTCCCCCGCCCCCGCCACCTTGCCAGAGACTGCCTTCCAGGCTGCGAAAGCCCTGTGTAAACCGGAAATCTCCTTGGGGCACCCCCAGTTTCTACATCCCGCGGGAGGCAGAGACCATTACTGGGCACCACGCACTGGATCCTTGAGCACCTATCCTGCACTCCTGGCCCACCGCTAGGTGTTCCTACTCTCCTGGTAGCCAGATGCTTAGTTCTAAGCGAGAACTCAGCTCAATACACCTTGGAAGAGCATACCAGCAGCAACAGACAGCTGCATCCACTCACTCCTGGGTCCAGTAAAAGCAGCACACCCAGCCTGCACTCTTGGAATAGGCAGAGCTCTGGCAGCAAGCGTGGGCATCCAGGAACCAGCATCCATTTGCCCAGGGTACATCTTGGGACCACACCGGCTAACCCAGCTGGAATTTCCAGAGACACAGGAAACTCCAGAGGGCCACAATATCTGCACAGGACCTCAGGGGGAGGTTCTAATTATACCTTGGTCATGCTCCACCCATGTTGTAGGGAAGCACAGGTTGGAGCCTAGGGTGGTGAGTGCAGAGGTACTGACCACAGGTTAGAATTTCGCAGAACCTGTGAATTGTACAGAATCAAATAAAAGTGAAACCAGACATCCGGACACATAAACCTAAAGCAGCTAAAGGAGACAAGGTGTCCAAACACCCAGAGTGACCTAAGTAGATAAAAAATAGAGTACAAAGAAAACTAAGAGACATTGGATGGTACTCTGAAAGTTACCAAAGCAATCAGATAGCACATATTATATAGACCTGATCCCATATGCGTAAATAAGGAGGACTGTTTATTTTACTTTTAATGTGGATGTTTTGTTTTATTTTGCTTTTACAGTGCTTTTGTTTTTGTATGGTTATTGCTGTTTTATTTTTTTTTCTTTTAACCCACACTTCTCTTACTTTCACATGTTGTATATATATATATATATATATATATATAAGGTATATATATATACCTTATATATATATATATATATATATATAAGGTATATATATATATATAAGGTATATATATATATATATATATATATATATATATAAGGTATATATATATATAGGATTGTTTGCCTTATTTTTTTATTTCACACAGCTGCTAGTTCCTTTTATTTTATTCTTGTTCTTTTTTCCTCTTTCTTCCGCTTTCCTTCCTTTATTTTCATTCTCCTCCTTTGATTGGTTTTCCTCCCTTTTTCTTGGATTACATAATAGTCTTGGTATCTTGTGTGGATTTTTTTTTCTATTCTTTTTTTTTATGTCTGTCTGCTCCTTCCATCACCCCTATTTACAAACCTTCCCACACTAACCCTACATACTTTTCTCCCCCAAAACTTTTCCACATAATATACCTCCTGGTCTAATACCCTACGTATTTCTTACATCCATAATTACTCCACGAATGACAAGAGTCCTAGTAGTTAACTCTCTCTCATTCCTAGCAAGATTTCACCTTACCATACTTAAAGTCTTTCTCAACCTAAACATATCCTCTACCTAATCCGACTCCTTTACCAATCACCCCAGCTCCTCCCACATCACCCACCCTCAACACTGGAAAGGCTCTGCTGACTAGCCGATACCCCAACTCCTAATATTAAGATTTGACTAAGCATAATACCCACGAACGATGGGTAGAAACCAGAAAAACAGAACAGAGAACGCTACAAATATGAGAACGAGGAATTATGAAGAGACAGCAGAAATCACGAATACTGACCTACTAGAAATGCAAGAAGGGGAGTTCAGAATCTTGTTGTTCAATATGATGAAAGGATTCAGATCAAGTATAGAGGAGGTTAGAGGTGAATTAGAAACACTAAAAAAGAATCAGAAAGAGGTCTGGAATGAAATGAAAGAGGCAATAAGTGAAATGAAGACAGCAATTGAAAGAAACTCTGGAAGATTAGATGAAATGGAAAACAGAATATCAATATTAGACGACAGTACATCCCAAACCGAAAACACAGTCAGCGATATACAGAAATCTTTACAGCAACAAAACCTAAACATCCAGCAATTATGGGATAATATGAAGCGCCCTAATTTACGGATAATAGGCATTGAGGAAGGGATAGAGGTACAGACCAAGGGCATCTGTAATATCTTCAAGGAAATAATCTCAGAGAATTTTCCAAATATGGAAAGAGACTTCGATCTTCAAGTCCAGGAGGCATACAGAACTCCACTGAGACAAAACCAAAGAATGACCACTCCACGCCACATAATAACCAAAATGACCAATATAGAGGCTAAGGAAGGAATCTTAAAAGCAGCGAGAACAAAAGGTCGGGTAACATATAGAGGCAAAACAATAAGAATCACCCCAGACTGTACAACCCAGGTTAGGAATGCTAGGAGAGACTGGTACGACGTGATTCAGACCCTGGAAGAAAATAACTTCCATCCCAGACTAATCTATCCAGCAAAACTACTATTCAAGATCAATGGCGAATCCAAAATCTTTCACGATAAACAGAATCTCAAAAAATTCATGAATTCAAAGCCAACACTAGAGAAAATTCTTAAAGAAATAAACCATAAGGAAGAAAAAAGAAGCAGACTTCAGAATCAGAGAAGAGAGGAAGTTAATAAGTGGGCCACTTAAGTAAAGAAGAAAGATCACACCACCCAAGAGTAGACAGAACACATAATGGCAGAAAACAAAAATCATATTTCAATAATATCTCTTAATGTCAAAGGACTTAACTCACCAATCAAAAGACATAGACTGGCAATGTGGATTATGAAACATAATCCAAATATATGCTGTCTGCAAGAAACACACCTCACAGCCAAAGACATTCACAGGCTGAAGGTGAAAGGATGGAAAAAGATATACCATGCCACCAGTGACCAAAAAAGAGCAGGGGTAGCAACCCTAATATCCAACAAAACAGACTTTAAACTAAAACACATCAAAAGAGACAAATCAGGGCACCTCCTTTTACTAAAAGGAACAATATACCAAGAAGATATAATGATAGTAAATATTTATGCCCCAAATATGGGTGCAACCACATTTGTAAAACAAACCCTTCTGGACATAAGATCCCAAGTAGACCCAAATACAATAATTCTGGGAGACTTTAATACGCCTCTCACACCACTGGACCGATCTTCAAGGCAAAAGTTGAGTAAAGACGTTTTAGAACTAAAGGAAACCATAAACCAAATGGACCTAATAGACATTTTCAGAGTATTTCAACCAGGAACTACAGAATACACTTTCTTCTCAGCAGCCCATGGAACCTTCTCCAAAATTGATCACATCCTGGGACACAAAGAAAATACCAGCAAATTCAAAAAATGTAATATAATTCCTTGCATCTTTTCAGATCACAACGGAATAAAAGTAGAAATCAACAACAGGAAACTTGAAAGAAAGTATTCAAATTCATGGAGAATGAATGATACTCTATTGAATGACGAATGGGTAAGAGCAGAAATTAGGGAAGAAATAAAGAAATTTATGGAAACAAACAAAAACAGAGACACAACCTACCAAAACCTATGGGACACCATGAAGGCAGTACTAAGAGGAAAGTTTATTGCATTGAGTGCCCACATAAAAAGGACGGAGAACCACCAAGTAAAGAACCTAATGACACAACTCAAGGATCTAGAAATTCTGCAACAGTCTACTCCCAAAGCCAGCAGAAGGCAAGAAATCATCAAAATTAGAGCAGAAATAAATGAAATAGAGAACAAAAAAACAATTCAGAGAATCAATAAAACAAAAAGTTGGTTCTTTGAAAAGATTAATAGAATTGATAAACCCCTGGCCAACCTAACCAAAAGAAAAAGAGAATCAACTCAAATTATCAAAATTAGAAATGAAAAAGGAGATATCACCACAGATAGTGAAGAAATTCAAAATATTATCAGAAACTACTTTAAAAATTTATACTCCAATAGACTTGAAAACCTGGAAGAAATTGATAGATTTCTAAGCACAGTTAACCTTCCTACACTTAGCCAAGAGGACATAGCAAGCCTAAACCAACCAATAACAAATAGAAATGGCAATAAAAATTCTTCCACCAAAGAAAAGCCCAGGCCCAGATGGGTTCCCAGCTGAATTCTACAAAACCTTCAGTGAACAACTAATACCAATACTGCATAACGTGTTCCGGGAAATTGAAAGAGATGGAACTCTCCCAAATTCCTTCTATGAGGCCAGTATCACATTAATCCCCAAACCAAATAAAGATACCTCAAGAAAGGAAAACTACAGACCAATATCTTTAATGAACATAGATGCAAAAATTCTAAACAAAATACTAGCTATACGCATTCAAAACTATATCAAGAGAATAATACATCATGACCAAGTCGGTTTCATCCCAGAAAAACAAGGCTGGTTCAACATACGCAAATCAATACATGTTATTCACCACATAAATAGAATCAAGAACAAAAACCACATCATCATAGCAATAGATGCTGAAAAAGCATTCGACAAAATCCAACACCCATTTATGTTAAAAACACTGCAAAAAATTGGGATAGAAGGAAAGTACTTCAACATCATTAAGGCAATATACTGCAAACCCAAAGCCAACATTATATTGAATGGGAAAAAACTGCAAGAATTTCCGCTACAGTCAGGAACAAGACAAGGATGCCCACTATCACCACTCCTTTTCAACATAGTCCTTGAGACTCTTGCTGCAGCAATCAGACAAGAGAAGGAAATCAAAGGAATTCACATAGGAAGAGAGGAATTAAAATTATCCTTATTCGCAGATGACATGATCCTCTATCTGGAAGACCCAAAGAACTCAACCAAAAGACTTCTGGACCTGATTGACAAATTCAGCAAAGTCGCAGGTTATAAAATCAACCTAAAGAAATCAGTGGCTTTTCTTTATGCCAACAACGAATCCACAATGAAAGAAATAAAAACAACAATTCCATTCACTATAACCTCAAAACCAATAAAATACCTAGGAATAAACCTAACCCAAGATGTAAAAGACCTCTACAACAAAAACTATAAAACATTAAAGAAAGAAATTGAGGAAGACCTTGGAAGATGGAAAGATCTCCCGTGCTCATGGATAGGCAGAATAAATATCATCAAAATGGCCATTCTGCCAAAACTGATCTATAGGTTCAATGCAATTCCCATTAAAATACCAGTGACATTCTTCAGAGACCTAGAAAAATCAATCATGAATTTCATATGGAGAAAGAAAAGACCTAGAATAGCCAAAGCAATTCTCAATAACAAGAAACACGCAGGAGGCATTACAATCCCAGACTTCAAACTATACTATAGAGCAATAGTAGTAAAAACAGCATGGTACTGGCACAAAAACAGATATACTGATCAGTGGATTAGAATAGAAGACACAGAAACAAACCCACACATCTTTAGTCAATTAATCTTTGACAAAGGGGCCAAACACATACGCTGGAGAAAAGACAGCCTTTTCAACAAGTGGTGTTGGGAGAACTGGCTAACCATTTGTAAACAGATGAATCTAAACCCCTATATCTCACCAAACACAGGAATCAACTCAAGATGGATCAAAGACTTAGAAATTAGACCTGAGACGGTGAAGCTAGTAGAGGAGAGCATAGGTTCAACACTACAACATATTGGCACAGGCAGTAACTTTCTCAACAAAACCTCCAAAGCTCAGGAAATTAAAGCAAGAATAAACAAGTGGGATAACATCAAACTAAAAAGTTTCTTCTCATCAAAGGAAACTATCAATAACCTAAAGAGGAAGCCTACAGAATGGGAAAGGATCTTTACCAGCCACCATTCTGATAGGGGGCTAATATCCAGAGTATACAAAGAGCTCAAAAGACTCTACACTAGCAAAACAAACAACCCAATCAAGAAATGGGCAAATGAACTAAATAGACACTTCACAAAAGAAGAGATACAAAGGACTAATAGATACATGAAAAGATGTTCTTCATCACTGGCCATCAGGGAGATGCAAATCAAAACTACACTGAGATTCCATCTAACCCCAGTCAGAGTAGCAAGCATAAAGAAATCAAATAACAACAAATGCTGGCGAGGATGTGGGGAAAGAGGAACTCTTTTACACTGTTGGTGGGAATGCAAACTAGTTCAACCACTATGGAGATCTGTGTGGAGATTCCTAAGAAAGGTGGGAATAGATCCACCATATGACCCAGCTATACCACTCCTGGGTATCTTTCCAAAGGGGTTGAATTCAGAGAAATACAGCAACATATGCATACCTATGTTCATAGCAGCACAATTTGTAATAGCCAAAATATGGAACCAACCCAGATCACCATCAACAGATGAATGGATAGCAAAACTGTGGGAAATACACACAATGGAATTCTATTCAGCCATAAAGAAGAACAAAATTATATCATTTGAAAGAAGATGGAAAGCCCTGGAGAACATTATGTTAAGTGAGATCAGCCAAGCACAGAAGAAGAAGATATATATGTTTCCTCTAATATGCCCAAACTAGGAAACACAAAGAATACCAGTGGGTCTCCAGATATCGAAGGGGAAATACTAGCTAAGTTTAGATGGTAAGATAGGAGAGGAGGAAGGCCGATCTTGATTAATAAGGGTCTACACTTGAACATGTGTAAAATTATGAATAAGATATGGTTAACCTGGACAACCATTGGTGGGAGGGGGGAAGGGAAAATGGGGGCGGGGGGGAGAGGGCACCAAATATAGTGTAAATGTATACTATTTATGTTTAATAAAAAAATTGTTAAAAAAATAAAATATATGTACTTTTAAGATAGAATATACAATTACATAGATTTTGTTTTTGATCTTAAAATATTCAGAATCAACACCTACACAGAAATAGTGTTGGTGTGTGGGGTGTAGAGGTGATTGTGATTTGCAATGGAGTGCAGATATCTCATAGTTAAATTTGTATGTAGATATGCAAAACAGATAATAAGTATGCTCTTGCTCTACAGACATTCGGGACACTTATAAAAATTATTGGTGGATGAGGCCCAAAATTATTGGCCACCATTGATGAGTTCCAAAAGATTGTGGTTATGATTTCTTATTTTAATGAGGTTATCTCCCAAATCAATATCAAACCATCCTGATTGGAGTAAGACTATCATTCACAGAATGCCTTTTGGCAGGACAAAGAGAGTACCTGCATTTGAAATAAGATCACCTTTCTGCAGGATACTTCACTTTCATCATTAGTAATCAAGGGAAGACCCAGAACTCTTCTTGCTCTGGGGAAGCATAATTGGTGCCTGTTAGGAATGCTCCTATGTCAAAAAGCCCATTGTGTTATTTTCTCAGATTTCAGTTTCTATGCAAACCAAGAAGAAAAATAGGTGTTGTCTTTTCTACTCAAGTGCTGGGTATCCTAACTGGTGGGTGATGGTGTGCTTTTTATGGCTCTCCTTCTTTTGTTTGGACATCATGCCAATGAGTATTTTTTTTTTTCTAGAGAGCAGTTCAATACATACAAAATCCAACACAGGTCATAGCAGTCTCCTGGTCAAGAGGCTATAAAGCTCATATTCCACAGGACTTCTTTTACCTAGGACTCAAGGGGTTCCTATATCCTAAGAAGTTCTGTGAAGTTTTTGAAGTAATTTTCCAAATGGTTGCACATGTGTGATTCTATTTTTTTTCCCCAGTACTGGGGATGGAACCCAAGGGCATTGTAACTCCGAGCTACACCCACAGCCCTAATTTTTAGTCTTTTTATTTTTTGAAACAGGGTTTCACTGAGTTGCAAAGGCCTCACTAAGTAGCTATCCTCCAGTGATTCTTCTTCTTCTTCTTCTTCTTCTTCTTCTTCTTCTTCTTCTTCTTCTTCTTCTTCTTCTTCTTCTTCTTCTTCTTCTTGTGGTATTGGGGTTCCTGGAAGTCCTTCTACCTCCGAGCTACACTCCCAGACCTATTTAATATATTTTTTATTTGGAAACGGTCTCTTAAGCCGATGAGCTTGGCTCCGAACCAGCACGATCCTCCTGTCTCTGCCTCCCAAGCGCAGGAATTATAAGCATGCACCACCACGCCCGGCTCCAGTGATTCTTTTTAAGTTGAAGATTAGAGCTTTTATCAGATTCTCAAATGAGTATGTAATTCAACAAGAAACTGGTCTCTCTGAGATAAAATCATTTGCTTGGTGACCAAAACTAAAATCCTCCTGTCAGTTACCTTTGCACCTTACTCAGCTCCATATTTAATTAACCCAAGTTGACTCTAGTTCTCAATATTTCTCTATGCCAATAATGGAAAGGTACACTTGATTCCATGAATATAACAAAGCCTTCTAACAAAAATTGCAGTTGTAACTAGAATGGTTCTTTTATTAGGTTATGCAAAGGAAATTGCTGGTATATGATTGCTTTGACTAGAAAAAAAAGAAAAAAAATATAAGTCCTTAGGTTAACCTTGATGTAATGTAGGTACAATTGTGTCATCCCCTGGCTTGAATTCACTTTATGGTTCTCTATTGCCTTTATGAAAATGTCCTAGCTTCTCACATGACATACAGGAATATGTTTTGTTAGTAACAGACCCCAAACGTGTTAGCTTAACCAGGTTTGGATTAGATGCTTACAGGGATTCAATGAATAGTATAAATTTCTGGTTTGACTTGGAGAGGGACCAAGGAATAGGGCACACAGGCATGGTGATTATGAGGCAGCATGCTCTCTTTGGAAAAACTACTTCAGTAGATTGCTTTTGAACTTTTGTGTTAGCCAGCTTTATGTTGCTGCAATAAATGCCTGAGAAAAACAAGAGACCTAAGGATTGATTTTGGTTGCCAGTTTCAGACCATGGCTGGCTGGCTCCATTGCTCTGGGCTTGAGTTGAGGCAGAATGGCATGGTGGAAGGCCCTGATTGAGGACATCTGCTCACCTTGTAACAGTCAGGAAGCAATAGAGATAGAAAGCAGAAAAGAAAGAGGGAGAAACCTTTCCAGGAAATGGTCCTAGTGAGCTACTTCCTCCATCCATGCCTACACCTACAGTCCCCACTGCCTCCTAACAACTCATTCAGCCATCAGTGAATTAATCCACTGATGAGGTCAGATTCATGACGATCCAGTCACTTTTCAAATCCCACTTCTGAACATTGCAGAACTGGGGACCAAGCCTTCACCACATGAGCCTTTGGGGGAGAGTTCAGATCCAGATCCTAACAAATTCCATATTTCTTATGTTTAAGAAGCTGGAAATTGAGAATTTTATCTGTCATATTTTTATTTTTCAATATTGATAGGAAACGTATATCTAATTATATGTTAAGGGTATGTATTATTTAAGCCCTTCTTAGGGTGACTAGCTGCTGTGTTTGTGTCCCTCCAAAGCCCATGTTGAAACCTAATCCCCATGTGTAAGAATTAAGAGTTAAGGCTTTTAGGAGGTGACTAAGTCACCATCCTAAAGGATGGAGTACTAATGAATGGGTTTAGTAGCCTAATAAAAAATCGAGAAAGTCTGTTTGTCCTCATTTCTTCTGAGGACACAGCATAAAGATGTCATTGATAAGGAATAGGCCCTCCCTCACTAGACACCAAACCCACCAGCACCTTGATCTTGGACTTCTCAGCTACTAGAACTGTGAGAGATAAGCAAACAGCCTGTGGTATCTTGATAAACCAGGAGGAGCAGACTAAGACATTAAGCAATTTGAAATTTTAACAGTCATTTTATTGTAAAACACAAATTATCTATGAATAAAACTTGATCTGAAATATTCCTGGTTCTCTTTTTTTTGAGACATTTCTGCCAAGGCATCATATTATTCCCAGTCTCAGAATAGACAAGGCACTCACATCCCTCTGGAATTTGCTCCTGTGGTGCCTTCTGCATTTTCAGTTCCTTTTTCTTTCCTTCTCAGCCCCATTTTTCTCTTCTCCAATTGACAACTTTCTTTGCATTCTCTTCCCAGAATCATTTTTCTATTTTAAACTTTCCCGATTTCTTTTGTACTCTTAAACACCCGTTTTATTCTTTCTCAGCTCACAATTCAAAGCATACACAAAATAGACATTCAAAAATATTTACTGAATCGATGAATTGCTAAAGAATTATATTCAAAATCCATTCATTTATTTTTACAAACATATTTTGCCACCAATTATACCAGGCAGTATTTTTACATTGTCTAAAATGTTTTGTTAAGTTTAACAATACTACATTGAGCCGGATGTGGTAGTGTATGCTTGTAATTCCAGCGTTTGGGAGGCTGAGACAGGAGGATCACGGTTCGCAGTCGGGCTCAGCTACTTAGCGAGGCCCTTTGCAACTCAGTGAGACCCTGTTTCAAAATAAAGAATAAAAAATAGGGCTGGGGATGTAGCACGAAGGTAGAAGGTCCCTGGGTTCCATCCCAAGTACTGCAAAAAAAAAAAAAAAAAAACCAAAATGAAGCAAAACAAAATGATATTGAGAAGCTTCCAGATCTGTATTTTTCCAAAGAATCAGTTGTTACAAGATTTTGTCATTTTCCAATGAAAACTGGAACCAGTTCCTTGGAAATGTATTCTCCATCAGTGCCCAGAGAGTACTGGATTCTATTTCATCTTCAAAATATCAGTTAGGTAGCAAGATGAAATTTATTTTTTTGATCTACTTATTTTTATAATGAATATATTTTTATTGATATGAACTGATTATGATTAAATGTAACTAATATATATAATACTTCACATAGGTATCATTTTTGTGGTATAGTCACTAAACATGTTTAAAGAGCACAATATATGATTAGCTGTAGTCATTTTCTTATACAATAGCTCTCTTAAGCTTATTACTCCTATCTAACTGAACCTTTTTATTCTTTGGCCAAGACATCTCTAAGCCCCTTCCCTCAATTACTTCAGCCTCTGACAACCGAAATTCTATTCTGTACTTCAATGCATCAACTGTTTTAGGCTCTACCTATGAATAAGATTATGGGACATTTGTCTTTCGATGTCTGGAATATTTCACTTAGCATAATGTCATAAATGTCATCCATGTTGTCATAAATGACAGACTTTACTTCTCTTTTGTGTCTTAATAGTATTCCATTGTGTACATATTATACATTTTGTTTATCCATTCATCCATTGATGGTCAACAGTTCGATTTCATATCTTAGTTATTGTCAATAATGTTCAATGAATGTAGGAGTGCAGATATTCTTTTAATATATTGATTTTGTTTCTTTTAGATACATAAGATCGCTGTCATATAATAATCATATTTTCAATTTTTAGAGAAAACTTCATGCTGTTTTCCATAATGACTATACTAATTACTTTCCCATGAATGAAGCCTTCCCTCTTCTTCACAGTAAGATAAAATTTCTGAAGGCAATCCTTTCCAAAATCTCAGCTGGCCTTGTTTGGCATCTTCCAGTAGTTATATGGAAAATATATAGAGAGAGGAAGTTGCGGTCAAGTTATGCATCTAATGCTGCATGGCAGTTAGGATTCAGTTTATTGAAGAAGATATTCTTTCCATTTTTTAACACACACAAAAGATAGATAATGAACATAGGAAAAAAAGAGGCAAAGAGAAAACAAAACAGAAATGTCACAGGACTGCGAAAAGGAGTTATTAGATACATATACATGCATGCACACTTTTCTAAACATCTTTTAAGAGTGAATTATTATCTGAAATCATATTTCAAAGTTACCAAAATGAGAACAATGTTCATAACTGTGCACTTATTTCTATTGTCAAGTGACAAATTATCACAGTTTTAGTGGCCAAGATACCACATATTTAGTATCTCACAGGTTCCATGGATTAGGAATCAGGATACCCTTAGCCAGTGCTCAGTACTTACAAGGATGTAATAAAAGTGTTGGCTAGGCTGTGTTTTCATTTGAAGGCCAAGCAAGTTTGGAACCCTTCTTTAAGGTTGCTGGGTTTGTCAGAAGTGTTAATTTTCCTTAGCTACATGACTGAGGGCCCCAGAATTTTTGCTGGCAGATGGCTGGAGGCTTCCCTCCTGTCCTAGAGGTCGCCTGTAATTCCTCCCTACTTGGGTACTCACTTCATAGAGCCCGCAAGGAAAGTCGCTCTCTCTGAAGAGGACCTACACTTTTTTTCAGGATCTAGGTGATTAACTCAGTCCCATTCAGCACAATTTCCCTCTTGATTAACTCACAATCAACTCATTTGGGATCTTAATTCATTCACAAATCCCTTCACTTTGCCATATTCTATTGATGTGAAGCAACTCACAGGTCGTTATGGATGAGTTGTCTCTCCCTAAAATGCATCTTTTGAAGTCCTAACTCCCATACTATGATTTGAATATGTCTCCTCCAAATTTCAGGTTTTTCTAATGTGATAGTACTGAGCGATAATAATAAGAGCTATTAAAGATGCATTTGCCCAGGAAGGCTTCTCTCTTGTGAATGGGATTAGGTGGTGGCCTTAATAAAAGAGCTCAACAGAGAGAGTTTGTCCATTTTTCCCTTTCTTTCCACCATGTGAGGGCACAAAACTCTACCTCTCCATAATGTGCAAACCTCAGAAAACAATATAATTAGCAAGCACCTTGACCTTGAACTTTCAACCTCCAGAACTATAAGAAAACACATCTCTATTATTCATAAATTTGCCAATGTTAAGTATTTTGTTATAACACACAAATGTAGTAAAACACCTCAAAGCGTGATAAGTTTTGGAGTTGGTGCCTTTAAAGAGGCAATTAAGTTTAAATGAGGTTTTTCATGGTAGGCTCTAATTCAACATGGTCTCCTTTTAAGATGAGGTTAGAATATGGCAATGCATTGAGGAAAGCTCTTGTATTAGCAAGAAAGAAAATAGGCACTAGCAACCCAAGGAGAGAGGTGTGGAAAGAAACCAGTCCTGCCAACCCATTTATGTTGGATTTCTAGGCCTTAGAACTGTAAGAAAATAAAATCCTATTGTTTAAGCCACCTCGTATGTTTAAGTCACCTTGTATGGACTTGTATGTTAGTCTACTAGGGCCATGGCAGCCCTAGTAGACTAACACACAAGTCCAGCCCAAATTCAAGGCTGAGGGATTATGTGGGGCACGAACAACAGGGGGAAAGAATTATGGGAGTCACTCTAGGACCTGCCTCTCATAAGCTCTAAGTCTAACTAATCAAATCTGGGGAAGAAGAGATGAAGCAAACATTGCCAGTATTTTTTTTAGTTTTGGATCTCCTTTCTTTCAAGTACATGAAAAATTATACTTTTTATCCCTTTAAAGCTAATAAAATATGAGCAAAGGTGTTTTGTAGCACTTCTAGGCTGAACCATTTAATGCAAGTACTGGATTCTCCAGCTTTCCTTCCCCACTCAGCTTTGCCAACTCCCAGACTTCTTGCTGTAATGGAAGCATCTTGAAATGGTAAATTCCATCCACGTGGGTTCCTGAGTAATGATCATAAGCAGAGCCCTACTTTCCAACCCATGCTATATATATGTATCATACATAAGAATATAAATATCTGATATTTTAAGCCACTGACATTTTGGGATTGTTTATTATAACACCATAATCTGGCTTAACCTAATGGGCTAACAAGGCAGAGGAGTTTCACACTGTTAATGAACTTAGGCAGTTTTAAAATCTAAACAATAAAAATCAAAGTACTTGCTCAGATTTGTAGGAAATTGTGAAGGGATGTGGCTGCTTCCCTTATACCCCATGAATTGCTATCAGCAGCTTATAGGATACCAACTGGGACTAGTGAAATAACCTGGAGTTCAGACGAAAATAAGATGTGCCTCCCCAAATGCTTTCTCTGATCAACAGTTTATGTAAACAAACTGATCCTCTGAGTCATTGCTCCTATGATAGTGCTGCATTTAGCTCTCCAAGATTGCAATAGAAGGAAGCTACATGAGACAGTCTTAGAAAATTCACCAGAGCTTTGAAATGAATAATCCTCAAGGTGAATTAAAATTCTGCACCATGTTACCTCCAGCTTTTCTCTTCATTTCATTTCTTTTTTAAAACATCCCAATCCTCTTGAATTTTTCTCTTTTTCATCTTTACCATGGTATCTATCTAAATAGAATGCTGGATAAATAATTGCTTGATTTTATTTTTTTCTGGTTAGAGATCAAGCAAAATAAAGTTGAGGGGGACATAGAGCAGTTTTCTTTTGTCTAATTGTGATAAGGAGTTTTAGTACGACACAGCTGAAGAATGAGAAAGAACAGAAGACACAAGTTGGAAAAGACTCTGGTAATAGATTATTTCTAATTCCTAACTATCCTCTACTAATGGTGGCAGACAGATGTATTCTGTGGCATCATCTGTACGTTTTTGTGCACTGCCATCTTCAGGCAAATACTTTCAGGTGGCAACACTTCCGGTGAAAGAAAGGGTGTCTACCTTATCTCATGAGATGTCAGTTATGTAATTTATCACCTTTGGCAAAAGACATAATAAGATGCCAAATTTTGTGGCCTACTGCCATTTTGATACGCAGTCTTCTTTCTCTTTTAAATCCATCCTACCCACTGAAGTATTCCTTGGAAATGTCAAAGCCAGCTGGGAAAGATAGATCTTTTTGGTATGTAGGCTATGAGAAAGGAGAGACAGGAGGGAGAGCAGGTTAAGACAGCATGCTACCTGAAGGGAGACCTGTTCCCTCTGCTAATGTTTCATTTATACATATACTTACACATATACATATAAACATTTATATGTCCCCATTTTCATATATATATATATATATATATGAAATCAATACATATATAATATATAATACATATATACATATATAATCAATTAGCGGAGAGAATCAGACCAAAAAGTATTCTGGTTACTATGGAGACCAAAGTGGAGCCTGGAGGAAAATAAGAATTTTGATTTTTGAATGTTAACATTTTGCTACCATTCTTGAATTTTTTTAAAAAAAATTACTTAAATTACTTTAATTAGAAGCATTTAACACCTACTGTGAAATGGGTTTGATTATGTCTAGACAAGCATAGAATTTTTAATGTGTGTGTCTTTGTTACTCCACAGATGTGTCTATTTTCCCACTTTGCAAAGAACGAAGTACTGAAAGCATGTAGTCCATTTCCTGAGCATTGACAGGAAACAGAGTATTATACTCCATTTGAACATATTTATATTCTTAAAGTTTGGGTAAACAAATAAGAGGGTTAAGTGAAACCACAGGGAAGGCAAAAATGAAAAAGCGGTGGAATTTCTTCTGTATGTGATGAATCTACATATTGGGAGGTTTGTATGTGCCTTTGTGGGCTACTGTATTCTGAATAGAAGAGTGAAATGGAAATTATAAATTAATTCCTTGGAAATAACCTGGAAGCTGTAAACTAGTTTAAAAAAGGTTTGCTTAACTGCAGGAAAATTGATTTTTAGCTTCATTTAATGTATTCTTTTAGATGAACTGCTTTTTAAACTTTGAATGATAAACCATTGCCTTTAGGAAGCCATATGAAGCATGACCATGATATTCTTTCCAGTCTTTTCAAGATTAATGTCATTTGTATGAAAGAAATAAGAGGATTTGGGTTGCATTAATACTGAGTTGTGTAGGAATGCCCAAAGATGGCTGTCAATGTCAATGCCAGTAACTGAATCCTTCTACCTTTCTGCCACAACTATTTGTGATATATTATAATTAAATTTTAAGAATAAATTTTTAATATTTAATTTTTCTCAAATTTATGTGCATGTTTCTACCTCAGTGTTGACCCTTTCTGTAATTGCATTCCTACCCCAATGTACTGCTCCCTAAAATCACCATAACTTTGCTTCTGTTCACTCCTATTCTACTTCTATAAGTAGAGCAATATTTGCAAGACATATATCTGATTACGCCATTCTCATATTTCAAAGAGGTCTTGTCCTCCTTATGATGAAAATCAAGATACAAAATACAGTTTCCAAGTTACTTAATCTCCCTAAGTTTCTTCTTCTACTTCTGCATATTGTCCATTATGCAATCTCCTTGGCTGACCTTTTATTTTGTGGATATTTCATGCTCCTTCCTGTCTTGGGGACTTTGCACTTACTATTTCTTGTATGTGAAGTGCTATTCTTCTTTTCTGTTTACCTCTTATAGATCTTCAAGTCTCATTTCAAATGTCGGTTCCACAGGGAACCCATTTTATAGATCTCAGACAAGACCTATTGTGTACGTGTGTGACACCCCATACCTTTTCTTTATAATTCCTTTCACAGTCTGCAATTACAAATTGTGCTATTATAAACTTTCCTAGTCACAAAATACAAATGTGTACAAGGATTAATTTCTTTCCTTTCTATCTAACAGGATTTAGCTTCTGGGATTTCATTTCCAACCATGGGTTCAATTAAATCTTACTATGAGTCATTTTCAAAATTTTTAAAATCTCTTTCAGGTAAGTATTATTTTTTCAGTTCAAGGGTTTCCTCTCCCCATCATCCCATCTCTCAGAAGTGTACAAGTTCTTGTTCGTGATGGTTCTCTCTTCTCTATGTTCCATGCTGAGATCGGTCAGTTCTCCTTTGTTTCTCCTGTGCTGGCATTTCTTGAGGTTGTTCTCAAATGACCCTCTCTGCAGTGACTAATTTTAGTAATATTTATGCCTTCTGTCTTACCCTAATCCTACCCAGTGGCCTGCTAGCCCATTTTTAGGACTTGGTTTCCTATGGTTGCAGAGGCAAGGGCAAGGGGGAAAGTTGCTTTCAAAATCTGTTTGGTTTTCTAGACTTCCTGGGTTCTGAATGTTTGTGTCCCTTCAAAATACATTAAAACTCTTCATCTCTAAGGTGATGACAATAAGATGTGAGGACTTTTGAAAGTAATTAGGTTATAGGGGTGAAACTCTTATGAATTGGATTAGTAGTCTTATAAATGTGGTCCAGAAGGCATCCTTCAACCTTTCCACTATGTGAGAACATTGTAAGAAGGCACCATTTATGAACAAGAAATTGGGCCTTCACCAGACACTTGAGTTTTTCCTTGACATTGGACTTTCCAGTCTCCAGAATGGTGTGAAGTAAGTCTCCATTGTTTACAAGCTTCACAGCCTATGACATTCTTTATAGCACAGAATGGATCACAACCCCCTGAAGCCTCTTACCCCCTCTAAGCCTACCTAGAGGCAGATCAGCCTAGACCTCTCATTCAGCCATAGCTGCCATGAGGCTTTCATTCCACAGTAGGTTCTGGCTTTCCTGAAGGATTTCCCTTCTTCCCAGGATGCAACAGTGATGGAGAAGTCTTGCTTTATCCCAGCTCGATTGTGGCTTTGTCTCAGGAGGAGGCAGAGCCATGAGGCCTTTCTTCAGCAATGCATGTCAACCATAGGCACACTCTCTTTCTCTCCCAACTTCAGAAACTCCTGATCTCAGATGAAAACTGGGGAGGTTCTTCATTAAATGCCTTTCCAGTATGAAGTTATGAAACAACATTACATCTGCCTTTTTAATGTTTTGCCTTCTCTTGATATTCAGTCAAGCTTTTGAATTTCTGCTTGTTGGCTTCCAATGAATGAGAGACAATTAAAAAGCACTAAAATATTAAAAATACAGCTTATCTAAAAAGTACACCCAAAATTTAAATTCACCTTTTTTCTAATCTAGTTTATCCTTTTCTGGGCAACAATAATAATTTTGATTAAAAAATATAGGTTTGTTTACTTTCAAAATATTACCTTTCTATATATGATTGATTTTTGTATCTTCCATAGAATTTCAAGATTTCTAAGGTTAAATAAAGTTTTTGTTATACTATTATACCATCTGGCTCACATTAGTTCTATTTATTAATAAGTATTATTAAATAATCATACTAATGAATCATAGCAAAGGGAAATAAATTTAAACTTTACTATTAATAGCTGAGTCTAATCTTCCAAGCAGAAATCTTATAACTTCCTCTAGAGTAGAAAGTTTGGTCTAGAATCTACTTATCTCTACCATCTTTCCAATATCTCAGTTTTGTATCATTAAATCTGTCCTGAGAAAGATAAGACCATGGTTGTCTTTTGTCTCTAGTGGCAGGGAAAGAGGAAAGGGATAAAAAAAAAAAAACATGCATGGCAGCCAGGAAAAACTTGTAATCCGCAGAAAGGGTGCAGGCAAGAGAAAACTCCATAGTTTCTTTTTGGTTCCTTTTTAGTTCAGAAAAAGTATCATTTTGTCGCATCATTATATGGATAGAAGAGGAAAAGAAAAGAACCAACCTCCTTTATTTTATATTTTAATGCACACTAACCTATCATTTGTTAGTGCCTCCAATTGTTGACATAAATTCTAACAAATACATATCCATTTTCTTTGCATAGAAGAGGAAAAAGAGGTTGAATGAAACTGTTTTCAGCCTGGCATATTTTTTCATCAGACTTATATGAATGAATTAATCCTAACCTGGCTCAATAAGCAATCCTTCTACTTGTGTGACAGCAAGCAAATGTTGGGATACAGCCAGCTGATGAACATGTGTAATACTGGAAATTAGAATCCAAATACTAAAGATCCACTTCTTACTTATTTTTTTCCACCTGCTTTTTTTTTATTATTGGTCTTCATACTAAGAGGAATTTTCCAATGAAAAGTTTTTTTTTTTTTTTTTTTTTTTAGAGGTCGAGTTCTCCTTTACTTTACTTTAACCACATTTCAGATTTCACAAACAAAATCATTACAGAGGAAAATAAAACTAAACTGTCTTGATCCTCATAAGGCAACACAGTTTAGAACAAAACCAAAGAAACATTGAGAAGGTTTCTTCATACTACCAGGCAACATAAACCCTAAAATTTTACTTTATAATATTAGAGCTAAATGCAATTATTGCAATAATTTTCTCCACTCTGCATATTATTGCTTCCTTTAGTGATGTGCTTGAGGTCAAACTGTAATTCAGTTGCAAATTCTAGGCAGAGCTCATCTCTGACTCTTAGGTAAGCTTGACTCCCTGCTCAAGTAAAGATTAAAAACAGGGAGGAAGGGGTAAAAAACCGGAGACAAGGAGACATATGTGGCCTAGAGCAAGTCCATATATTCTTGTGAAAATGCCCCAATTTGCCCTGACTATCTCTTTTCCTTCTAGAGGACTCCACTCGGAGCTGGAATCCGGAAGCTTTCTCTCCAGTGCCCTTCTAAAATGTTCCTTTTTGGTTAAGTTAACCTGATCCTGTTTCTTTTGCTTATAAACAAATAACTCAAAAACATGCATTTTCATTTTGGCATATTTTTATACTGCAGTATCTCTCAAATTTCTTTGTATGCTAGTATAAATATTCAAAAGGGAATGGAATATATATATTCTATATATATATTCTAATATATATATATACATATATATATATATATATATATATATATATATATATATATATATAGAGAGAGAGAGAGAGAGAGAGAGAGAGAGAGAGGGAGAGAGGCAATTCTTGTATTTCTTTGACCTTTTCTCATCGAGAATCATTTGATTTTTTTTCTTAAACACACTATGGAAAAATTGCACTACACAACTGCTGTCCCCTGAGGCACTATTTTAATCTTAAAGCTTATTCTCAACCTACTTAGGAGAGATACAACAGCTTTTCCTATTTATTAAGTAGAGTGCCACATCACTGTGGTTCAAGCGTGGTGTGGGCTCTGAACTGTAATGTTGCAGCATTTCGTTAGGATACTGAGAGCAGTTCTACATGAGACATCCTAGTTGAACTCTCCATGTAGAATCCCATGAATCCTATGATTTCATTTTGTTGTACTACTGAGTCAGGTTTATTTCAGACAATGTTCTGTGCTCTATGATCTATGCCAGTGTTTCTTTCCTTGAAGTGAAACAAAAAGGAATGATACTTCACTGATATCTCCCTAGACATAGGAAAGTTGAAATTAGGTGATGCCTACAATGTGGCCTGAATTCTGCAGGGAAGATTGTGTGTGTGTGTGTGTGTGTGTGTGTGTGTGTGTGTGTGTGTTAATTGAATGGGGATTGAACCCAGAGGCATTCTACCTCTGAGCTGTACCACCACCAGCTTTATTTTATTTTTTATTCTGAAACAGCGTCTTATTAAGTTGGGGAGGACATTGCTAAGCTGCTGAGGGTGGCCTTGAACCTGCCATCCACCTGTCTCAGCCTTCCAAGTACTAGTATTACAGGCATGTGCCACCATGCCTAGTCAGGTAAGAAAGATTTTTTAAAACATTGATAATAAATATTATGGAAGTGACTCCAAAGCACTTCTTATATATTTTAATC
Source organism: Muscardinus avellanarius (assembly GCF_963383645.1). Lineage (NCBI taxonomy): Eukaryota > Metazoa > Chordata > Mammalia > Rodentia > Gliridae > Muscardinus > Muscardinus avellanarius. Next base: position 60,073,787 of record NC_137788.1, read on the forward strand.
CAATGTTTAAGTGCATAGCCAGCTTACTAAATCTTTCTGAGCAGGGTTTGGGGATTACAAGGTCATATGAACCAAGTTGTCATAATCTTTTCCAAAATAAAAAAAGAAAAATGCAGTTCAGAGCAGTTCATACCATGCTCTGCACATATTTAAGAAAGTCTGACCTTGTGGTAGGGCTACTATTACCCACTAATGCTAAAAGTAAAGGTATGAATTTCTCTACAATCAGCACTAGTTGTGAGCACATTCAGTCAGGCAACTTCATGGTCCATCTTTATAGACTGTCATGTTTGTACTGCATGTCTGATTTGGAAATACATAAATTATCTTTTGGTCTTTGTCCTAATATTCCCTTCCTTCATTTTTCTAGTTATTTTAACCTATGGAAAGGTAGTTGGGGAAAAGGATAAGACCCAGTAGAATCCATTAATGTCATTCTACTCATTTAACAACAGAAAAAATGTCTGAAAGTTAGACCTCTTATTGTACAAATACACTAGTGAATATGTAAAAGATTAACATCACTCTAAAATCATGGATTTTTTTTGGTGTTATTTACTAATACAGTTCTTACCTTCAAAGCTCTTAAGGAGAGCTAGTCTATTAATTTTGGTGGCATCTCATGTGTTCATCACAAAGCTCACAAGTAGAAGCTTAACTCTGAACCTAACAAAATAGAAGCAGTAATAGGTGAGCAGCTGTCTGCATCAGAGAACAGGCACTGGCAGTGACTTCACAGAGCCTTGATTGGAGTTGGGGATGAAGGCTGCTGACAAAGGTGAGATGTAGACTTTTGCTTCACTTTTTCAGTGACAATCTTGGCTATTCTTGGAAATGGAGGACAGAAAAAGCAAATAATTCGGTGAGCTCTTAGATAAGATTTCAAAACCTGCTTTTAGCTGTGTATTTTCTGCTTGGTAACTACTGGCCTAGAGTCACACAGTTAATCAGAAATACTTCCAAACAGAAAACAGTGCTCTTAATTTTAACCAGAATGTGTAATTAGTAACATTTAAATGGAGCTTGCTTCTGTCTTCCTTACAAAGCAGCACTTCTCAATATACCTCTCCTTTCAGAGGAGATGTTTTAGGATGTTTTTCCATTCATTCACTTATTAAATAAGTACTTATTACAGAAAGGGGTATGTAACAATGTCCCATTTTCTGATGTTGTAATGATGATTAGGACACATTTCTTGACCTAAGGTATCTCATATACTAATTGTGAAGAACAACACTAATTAGGGGAATTTTACTGTGGTGTGATATATGTTTTATAAAGTAAAGGGACTGCAGTGGAAAGGAGAAACATTTAAATGTGCCTTAAGCATATTAGATGATACATTCCAGGAGGGTGATAGTTGAGCTGAGAACTGAAATATAAATAGGAATTCACTGAAAAAGAAAAATAAAGGAAATAAATTTATCTTTCATAGCCTTGGAAGTATAACCTTTCTTAATGGTAATATTAAGCCAATGGTTTTGAATAGTTAATTAATGCTCAATAATCTATAATTTGCTATTTCTTTCTCATAACAACCTTAATGAAGAAACTACTATAATTATTTCCATTAAAATTTTTTATTGGTACATTATAGTCATACATCATAATTGTTTCAATTTTAAGGTGGAGAATCTCTTCATGAAGGTTAAGCTCTCTGTCCAAAAACACACAGTGAATAAGAGGATGAATCTAGATTCAAACCCAGATTGGTCTGACCACAGATCTTGAATTTTTCCCCCATGATATATACTGGCTCTTAGATTTCTAAAACTGGTTATTTTGAGTTGAACATGGAATGAGATTTTGATCCAAGGTCACCAGTATCAGATTATTAATCTTATAAATTTTACCAAAGAAAAACATAGACACAGTCATGAGTTAGTGGTTAACATTCAAACAGAAAACTGTGGTGTAATAGCAGAGCCAGGGATGACAAGATGGTATATGTATAAAATATACAAATGGAATAATCTATTTAATAGAGAGTGAAGAAGGGGGTGGTGATTTTCAGATAGTCTTCTGAGAAATGGAGACAAGAGACTTGGTAGTGCTTCCTTGAAGTATCTATGATGCTATTGTATTTTGTATTTTGCTCTCTGCTGTTTGTGGGAGTGACAATGACATTTTTTTGTTTGTTTCTGGGGATTGAACCCAGGGGAATTCTATCTCTGAGATACACACCTAGACCTACTTATTTTTTTTATTTTTACGTAGGGTCTAACTAAGTTGTGGAGGGCCTCACTGAGTAGTTGAGTCTGGCTGCGAACTTGCCATCTTCCTGTCTCAGCCTCCCAAGTACTGGGATTACCAGTTTTCACCACCATGCATTGCTGACAGTGGCATGTTTACACTGTCACTGTAAGTCAGATTCTGTTTCTTCTGGACAAAATGTTTCTACTGAAACATATTCTATATGCCAGTCATTGCATATCTTAAATGTCTTTAAGTTATCTCTCCGGTTTTGGTGTTTCATGAATTTTCTTATTGTTCCTTATTAATAAAAAGTTATGGGAAGAAGTCAAGGGACTTTCTCAAAGCTAAGAATATGTTAAACACTGAAGCAAGAATTTAGGTGCCAGACACTTTTATTTAAATGACTATCTCATGCTCTGCACAAAATCACATGTCATATTGCTAATACTTTGGGAGGGTTCTTGTCAAGCTTTTGCTACCTTGCCAATAAATCACTATGATCTTAGGCATGTGTCTACAATTCTTTGGGATTCATTTTGTCATGCACAAAATTATGGAGCTTGGTTAGGGAAATGTACAGAAATATATATGCTTTTTCAAAGGAAAAATTGCAATATATAAGTTTAAAGGATTAAATAGTATAATGTAATGAAAATGTTGTCACAGATGCTGCATTCTCTGTCTCCCTTCCTTGGCTGGTCCTTCCTCCCTTCTTTCTTTCTTTTCATACCTGTCTTTTTTCCAAGAGTACCTTTTAAAAAAGTTTAAAGATTATATTTCAAAGATCATTTCTGAAGAGAAATGAGATACATGTTCCAGAGAGTTTAATGGTAAAAGCCATAAAGAAGACTAAGAGGGCAGGAGTTCCTTGCCAATGTCATTGTTTCTCCAGAGCAGTGCCAAGGGAATGGAAGAGATGAGCTCATGTGTCATTATCACCCCTAATGTTTGCAATCATTTCTTTTGGAACTGACACAAGGCCAGATGTGGCTCAGAAAGTGGATGTTTGGCTCAGAGTTTTTAACGACCCCTTAAAAATGCTTAATTAACCTTAGGAAGGTTCTCAGAGGACTCCAAAAGACCCTGCTTTGTGTCATTTTACCCAAAAGACTGTTTTGGAAGAGAGGAAGATGAGATAGACCTCAGTAGGAATGGGAAAGTATAAGCAAAGTGTCAGGGTGGTTCACATAAATGGTATGAACATCTGATCAGAACTAGAAGGATGTCTGAGTTGTTAAGTTGGTTCTGAAAGACTACGAGAGGATTATGAGGATAACTGACACCTCTGCAGAAAGTGATTGAAACTTCTTCTCATTGTCCATTTATAACAGCATATCTAGAGTCAACCCATTCAGAGCTCACATTTCTTCAGCAGAGTTGTTGCACTGTGCAGCTCCAAAGGGCACCATTTGCATTAATCTATGTGAATATCATTCCTGGGGTTGTGTGATTGTGCTTTGTAAAGCCTAGCATAGACGCCTTTAGTGCAATGTTTCATTTACAGTTCAAAGACTTAGAAGCCAAATCCCTAAGAGAGTAGCAGAGTTGAACTTTAGAATCCAACTTTCTCATTTTTAGTTCAGAGTCTTTCAACTAAATATGTGACTCACAACCTGTGTGTTTTAATTCTATAAGGAAGGTGGGATTATTTTGAGGAGTCGTGTGTGTGTGTGTGTGTGTGTGTGTGTGTGTGTGTGTGTGTGTGTTTTCCATGAATGTAAGCTACGAGCACAGTTATATTCATGTGATATGTTTTATAATTTTTGCATCAAAAAGTACGTCTTATGAATATTATTTTGGCTACAACAACTTTTTTTGTGTGTGTGGTTCTGGGGGTGGAACCTAGGGGCTTTTCGACCGCCAGGCTATACTCCCAAACCTATTTTATGCTTTATTTTGAAACAGAGTCTCACTAAGTTCCTGAGAGCCTTACTAAGTAGCTTAGGCTGTCTTCAAACCAGTGCGATCTTCCTGTCTCGGCCTCCCAATTGCTAGGATTACAAGCGTGCGCCACCACACTCAATATCTACTACAACTTTTAATTGTTTTTTTCCTGCCAATCAAGCTGCTAATGTCTATATTGTTCAATTTCTTTTCACTTAAAAGAGAGTATAAATAACACCTTTGAAAGATGACACTTACTTTGAGATGTACCTGTAGACAAAGTCTGTATTATTATTGGTTATCTGATGAAAACTTTTTACTTTATCTTCAAAATATTTCACAGAGAGAAATGACATATTTATGAACAAAGCTTCAGGTTCAAATTTGAGTCTGTCACTATCTACATGCCCTCGAACAACTTGTTTATGCTCTCTCATTTACTTAATAGGCCATTGTTGAGTACTCACTAGTTCTAGGCATCTTCCTGATGTGGAGAAATAGGAAATAATAAACAAACCAGCTATCAAGAGTCTACATTCTAATGAGAGGAGGGAAAAGAGTTGCCATACAGTGCAGTAAATTCAGGGCTCATTTTGTTAACTGCTTATAATGGGATCCCAGAGGAGTGTACTCTATCCTCGATATGTGGAGGGAAGGGAGTGATAGGAAAATCTTTCCAGAAACTGTTGGAAAATTTCTGCTGATGCAGAAGCTGAATTGTGAAGAAAATTTAGTCAGCAAGTGAAAAAAGAAGACAAAGTCGGCTTTCTGGATAGATGGACTGTCATAAATAAAAACAGAGAGGAATGAAAGACTGTGGTCTATCTGGTTCACTTTTCTTAACCCCAATTAAACTTAAAATTTCTAAGGAGAGACAAGTTTGAAATCTATGAGTTATCTTCTATATTTCAAGAGGCTTACATAAAAATCCCCAAATCTCCCATCTAAGTGCTGCTGAGGCTAACTAAAATGTCAAGTTTTTTAGGCTTTAATTTTAATTATATCAACTAAGTTAATCTCTCTGGGTGTCTCATACTAATTAGCAGCTTCATTTGAGAATTACATATAGCATTGATTTTTAATAATGAGAAACATAAGAATTTACTTATTAAATACAATTTGATAGATAAATTTCTTTTAACTGTGGAACGAATGGAGGATTATTTAATTAACTATATGAAGTTCTAGAGTACTCTTATATACTTTGGAGAAGTAGGACATTTTTTGATATGTCCAGCTTATAGAGATTGGTGAAGAGTGAATTAATAAATATACAGATATCTAGGTTTTAGGTGGTATTGCTTATGAACCCCCTTGATTCTTTTCTTTTTTGTTAGCTTTCAATTTGAAGTTTCACTGCTTTCCTTCTTTGGGATAGAGGAAGCAAGAATTGGACACCAAATAAGCTTATCAAAATTTTTGTGTTTCCAACTCTTCCCTAAGTCAATAAGAACTCAAAGTGTCTTCCTACGGCAATAGGCTTCTTCCTGGGATAAGGTTTTGTCTGTTCTGAGTTGTAACTCAATGACTACTTGTGGATACCTAAGAAGTGTAAAATAAGGGCTCAGGTTTAATTTGCAATTAAATTAGGTACATGTGAATATAGACAAAACATTTTAAAAAGAGAAAACAAGTGATCATGGCATCCCTTTATCTTTTCCTCCCACTATTTCACAACTCTGTTTGAAATAGTGGCACCCAGGCTTGTTGCCAGCGTGGACTCAAGATGGCGCCTGGGCTTGCAGCCAAGTCATGAGGCTCACGAGGATGGTGGTGCCCTGAGTCTGCGCAGTGAGCCCTATCAGGCGCCTTACGGATGATTAGTGACGCAGCGCCTCATGCTACCACCGGCCTGCCCAGGAGAAGGTTAAAAAGCGCGCATGCCCTAGCGGGCGGGGGGCGGAGAGTTAGAGGAGTGATGAAGGAGGGGAGAGAAGACTGATGTTGTTTTTACCTGAGAGGGCGTTGAGAGAGCATTAAAGAGGAAGGAGCTTCATCAACAGAGTCGGCTTTTGTGTCTTCTTTCCTGGGGCTCTGCAGGGCCGGAGCCCTAGGGACGGGGCAAATAGGTGTGGTTTTAGATCTGGCTACAACTCCACCAATAATAACACTTTGCTATCTATAGAATAGCTTCTGTAACATTGTGTTTTTTTTTTTATCTGTAAAAGGAGAATGAATAGTAATAATTATTTTGTAAGATTCCCATGAAGATAAAATGAAGTCATCCATGTGAGAAACCTAGTACATAGACATACAGCAAATGGTCGTTACTATAAGAGAGGCAGCATGGGGTACTGGTAGCAGGTTGAATTTGACATGAGAACAACTAGGTGTATATTTTCTCCCTTGTTGTTAACAGTCTTGTGATTGTAGGCAGGTTAATTAACCTCTCAGAGCTTCTTTTCCCAATGTGTTAACTGAGAATAAAATTTATTTGCAGAATTTATGTGAAGATAAAATTAATGAATGTAGGGAAAGGCCCAGCAGTGCCCAGAAAATAAAATATAATGCAGAAATGTTCTCTCTCTCATACTGGACAGCAAGGAACTTGGAAACAGAAGCTTTCTCTGAATGATTCATCATTGTATTTGCAGTATCTAGGACAAAGCTTGGAAGCTAGGAAGCTCTTAATAAATATGGGTTGAATTGAACTAAATTTTTTAAATACCTAGGTAGTTAAGCTTATTTAGTTCATAGGCTGGATAGTCAATTAGCTCAAATTTGTCAAATAAAGGCATACAATGATTAGGAACATGAGAAATCTGGACAATGAAGACCCACATTATAATGGTCAGGGAACCATTGTGTTGTTTTTGTATTTAAATCAGGGGTTGTTTGGTATCTAAATCATGGGACATTAGCAGCAGAAATGTATCTTTGTACCAGTGTTCAGATGTTATAGGACTATGCTGTGCTATAAATGCCCAACAATTATTCTTTGCTCACACCCAGCAAATTCTTTTTACTATTCCAGTTCTGTGTCTAATCAGTGGATCACGAGGTTCCTCAGCTCATCTTTGGATGAGAATTATGAAATGCTTCTCTCATCAGCCTATGGATTGCATGCTTTGGCTAAATGGCCACTTCTATTGTGTAGAGACCATACTTGTCTCCCAGAGCAGGAAGGCTGGGGCAGTGTAGTTATAGCTAACAAGGGAAGCTGAGCATGGCAGCCAAGCAAGGGGCCTGTGCACTTCACCTTTCCATTTACATTTCTTCACTCTTCATTCTTAAAATTAGCTTGGTTAGAGGAAGGAATGCTAAAAGCATTTAGCTTCTCTATTAGGGGGTCTATGTGAATAATTCTGTTAAATTAAGATAAAGAACTTGAGCCAACTTTAATAAAAATAGCCTTCTGCTTTGGGGATAAGAGAGCAGCATGATGAGAGATAAGCTTTGTATTAATGGCCATAAAGGGGAAAGAACATATTCAACAAAGGCTGAACCTCACAGCAAGATATGGTTGCTGCAAGGCACATCTTGAAAAGATGCCTTAAGACTCAACCTGAAATCTCTTCATAAGAACAAGCAACTAATCATAGGTCAAGCAATAGTAAAATCTTGGTTCCTTTAGAGTCAGTGTCATCCATCTTTGCAGGCTGCATCCTGAGCAAGAATGTCCTTTTAGGGAAATCTACCTCCAAACCAAAGATATGGCCGGGCGTGGTGGCACACACTTGTAATCCCCGTGCTTGGGAGGCTGAGACAGGAGGATCGCACGGGTTCGAAGCCAGCCTCAGCTACTTAATGAGGCTCTCAGCAACTTAGTGAGACCCTGTTTCCAAATAAAGTATAAAATAGGTCTGGGAATATAGCCCGGAGGTAGAAAGCCTCTGGGTTCCACCCCAGTACCACCAAAAAAAAAAAAAAAAAAACAACCCAAGGATATGGGACTAATGGAAGTATAACTGGTGCCTTTTCCTTCCCTCCCTTTTCTTTCTCACTATAAATAAACAACCATCTTTTGAAATGATGTTGAATTTGGTTGGATCACATAGTTTCCATAGGGAGAACTTAAATACCTGGTGTGAAAATTTGATGGGGCTAAAAATTATTCTGAACTGTTTTTCTTTTTAGTAGTTCTACATATGTTACCATCTCACATGATCATGCATACAACATTAATTCATTTACCTTATTGGTATTATGAAATTCAAATGCATATAAAGTAACTCCTTTTAGTGATTGTGATATAACAAAGAATTTCTGTAGACTGTTTTCATCATTCACAAACTAATGATAATTCTCATGTTTGGTCTGTCATTCTCCCATCTAGCCTTTATTTTTCACCATTTCACAGCCTATAAACTAAATAGTAGCAATAACCACCAGTAATACATTTGACATATTATCTTGGAAAAAGAGAAGATCATTAAGCTAACAATGACTGTATTAACTATTCATTTGTTCAAAAGAAAAACAAATGGAGATTAGTACCTCTCATTGCTACATATCCTATATTCCTTCAGCCTTTAGACAATACTCCAGCTAGCTAGGAATTTTATTCAGGAGATATAATCTTCAACCCTGTAAGAGTCTGAGTCCTTAATAGTCTTGTCGATGTAAAACTGTGGTAATTTTTTATTACCCTTCTATTTTAGATATATGATGATACAAAGAATTTCCCAGTAAGACTACAAGTTTTGAGAGTCTCTTCATACTTCTTGCAGGTATGTGCTATAGTTAATGCCAATTGTCTCTTTTACTTAATGTTAATAATTTGGCTGATATTAGGGCTATTTTCCAAAGGTCTAATCATTGGCTCAAGAAGCTAACAATGTCTACATGGCAGTTTCAACCTCAGTTCAAAGCATTATGGTCCATGAATGCATACATCATTATCATAGGTACTAAAGCCTACAGGACTCTAGAAATCAGAGTTACTGGACTGGGAAACAAAATTTGAAAGTGACTGATCTTCAGACTTATATAAGTTGGCTATGAAAGAAACAAGACTATATGTGTTTCTAGTTCAAGATATGTGCCTTTAAAATTACATAACCAGTCATATATTGATGCCTTCTGGCTGTTGCTGGGGCAAAATTTTAAATAGATCTTTCTGACATTAAGTAAAGCCAGTTGAGTTTTTGGAAGATAGGCTACCTAGTAATTTTAAGGGTATCAGTCCAGTGCCTCACTACTTTTATCATAAAATGTCCTTTGTTTAGAGGGAATGCTGTGTCTTTAAAGCAGTTAACAACTTTGCAAATGACAGTATTGTTAGAAGCATAATGGGTAGGGAAAGTCAGGTTAAGAATCTATTTTGGTGGTAGTATGGGGGAGGGGATATGCTATTGGAAAAATATTGATAAAAGTGATATACCACAGAATAGCTGCTAATCCCCTTCTTTTGAGTGCTAAATGGGGGTGGAGGTGGCTAGAGGTTGCCCTCTGCCCTTAGGAACTTGTACATTTAGGTGTGGCAGTATTAGGTTAGCCAAGGTAAGGGACTATGCACATTTCCTATTTCTTACAATATGAATTTTAACTCTAATTTTTGCTCACATTTCCTGTTTCTTCTAATACCAATTTAACTATAAATTAAATTCAACTTTTGTCTTTGTCTTTCCCTTAGCATGTTTTTGAAGAGGGTTGCATGTGAAGAGGGATAGTAGTCATCAAAAATAATAATAATAATACCAATAAGCAGAAATTTCTAGGGAATGGTGCACATTTCTTGAATAGGGAAAAAAAAAACGATGGTAAATCTCATTTTTTCTGGTTACTAGTTCTGAATCTCAGAGAATACATATGTCTTAGTTGTCAACAAGGAACTATTTGGTGGCCTACAGAGGGTAGGGTGGGAAAATATGAAAATCAAATGATAAGATTTGACAATAGAATAGAGAAAAAGTATGATTTTCCTTGGGAGGGTCTTGCAAAATGGAGTTTATGGAGACAAGAAAAAGGTTAAATTAAGACCTTTAAAAAGGAATGATTATATCTGGAGGCAAAGCCTGAGTAGCTGCAAAAGACAGAGTGCATCAAGTCTCAGTCTCAGTTCTGTGGTGACCTATGTGGCTTTAGAAAGTTTACTGGGCATTTCTCTGACTCAGGTTACTCTTTTGGCAATGACAAATCAACTCCTTACCCCAAAGCGTATCAGAATAATTGCTTCTGGTTTGGTCTCATGCAAGTTATCATGGTAATTTGGAAGCAGAGAGAAATTATTACTTTTGTTTAAGATCATGTTGTCCTTAATGACCCCTGGAATTTTGGCCATTAGGACTAAAGTATATAAATAGCTATGAAAAACATCTCTTTGGCTTAGAATGTACATAATTGGTGGCCTTTAACAAACCTTAGCTAACATCCCACACAGCAAACATTCTACTGCGGCCAGCTTTGCCAAGGCAACACTGTGTGTACGAAAAAACCCACTCTGTTCTGCGTCATGCATCATCAACAAAATTGCCACTTAAGCCCCGATTCCAGAATCATTGTTGTTGGTTCTAATTTATGAAGCAAACATCAGAACACAGCTTGATTTTTCAGATGCCAAGATGAATTGGCAGTCGCTAAAATCTTGTTTTGACTTGCACACTGATTGTATTTGAGGTGAAAGCTATGAGAGAGGCACAAATATGAAGAGCCAAGGTCCTGTGAAAATTTCTAGATTTATTGTTCTAGCTTTTAAACTGTTGGGAATGGAGTTTGTTCTAAGAAGGAATAGAAATTAGTGTACGGGCTTGTAGAATTGTTTTGCAGTTAACATTTGACAACACCAGCAAATAAATAACTAAGTAAATATTGTGGTAGCACCTAAGCCTACATTTAATTGACTCACTGTTCGAGATATGAGGGCTCCTGCAGGGATAGGAGCTATTAGTTGGCCAGAAAACCAAGGACCTACTTAGGTCAAACTGTCTGGCATTGCTCTGAGAAGGAAAATATCAGTGCATCCTGCAAATGGTATTGAGAGAAATAGAAAGTAGAGACCTGTAAATTATGGTTTCAGTAGAATGGGCTGTTAATCTTCCAAATGTTCGCCAAAGACTTCTGGTATAAAGTGGACTTTGAGAAACAGTGTAAGACAAAGAAGGGGAAGGATTCCTCAAGACAAAGCTCTTGAGATCTTTAGATGAAGGCTGCTTGAAGAAATGCTCAAAGTTCAATTTCATTTACTACATTTCCTCCTTCTCTAGCCATTCAAGGACTTTTCCAACCTTGTGTCATCTCACTTTTTCAGTCTGATGCTTTCTTTGTGTGTATTTTTTTATTTACCAGTATAACAATGATATCTTTCAATCTTTACTATATATCTTTCAAGGAGTATTTCATATAGTACCCCAATTGATTTTTACAAGAAATCTTTAAGGTGTATAGTATTATTTCCATTTTACAGTTGAGAACATAGGCACAGAAAAGTCATATTACATGTCTATAGAATGGCCAGGATTAAAAAATGAAGCCTGGCTCCTAGATGGTAAATGGAGATTAAAAGCTTTGTATAGAACAAGGTAGCTCTACTTAGTAGCCTAATATAATAATTTCAACAATATTGGAAAGAGAATCTCCTTACCTCCTATACCAGCTACAGCAATACACGTGGTAACCTGAATACAGGCCTTCTATCAGGGTAATAGTGAGGAATATGTAATGATATGAGTAGCAAGGGAAAAAACGGTAGTAAAAATAAACCACAAACAAACAGACACAAACAAATAAACAAAACCTTACGGCTGCCAGAAACAAAAACTCCAAACCAATTCACCAAGGTCATGCCAAGACTAGTTCATACCATTGCTCTGCACAGTTGGGAAGCAGAATAGAGTAATTTAAAACTTCTTCCAGTACAAAGTAGGAAGAATGTCTCTAGTGGCAACAGAGAAAAACATTTGTGGTTGTGGCAGATAGAATAATGGTCTCCCAACCATGTCCATGTCCAAATACCCAGGACATATGGTATTCCACATAGTAAAAGGGAATTAGCAGATGTGGTTAAATTAAAAAAAAAATTCTTCAGATAGGGATATGATTCTGTTCCATCTGGATAGGCCTAAGCTAATCAACAAGGGATCTAATAAAAGATAAGAGGAGAGAAAGAGAGAGAGAATGCATTACTGCTGACTTTGTAGTAGCTACAGGAATAAATGCCTCCAACTTACAGAGGGGGATCCTGGATCTGAGTTCAGGAAATTCAGGAGTACCTATTCTTACTCTTTACCAGTAATGGCTGTTGCTGGGCTAGACACTGAGCCATGCTACCTGCAATTATATTCACAGTCCAGTAGGGGGAGATAGATGTGTGAAAAAAAGGAGAAAAGTAAATCAGCAACAAAAAATGGTGGTGTGTGTGCTAATAGGAAGACTTGTGGATGGCATAGAAGTAATGGGAAATAAGAGCACGTATTTAGAAAGAATTGTGTGTGATGTCCATAACAGCATTATTCACCATAGAAAAACATTTGGTTGGCAAAATGTCGATTATCTCTGGATAAAAAAAACGTGGTATGTCTATGCAATGGAATACTATTCCATAAAAGGGATGAAGTATTGAAGTATACTATAACTTAGATGAACTTTAAAAGCACTATGCTTAGTGAAAGAAGTCAGGACAAATAAGTACATATTGTATGTATGATTCTATTCATATTAAGTATTCAGAAAAGGCAAATATTATGGAGACAGAAAGCAGATTAGTGGTTGCCTAGAGTTGGGAGTGGGGATGGGGAGGGACTATAAATGCATAAGAGTTTTCTTTCTTGAGTGATGGACATGTTCTCAAATCAGATAATGAAAATGTAGGTATTCTAAAAGGCATTGACTTGGCTATTTAACATAGCTGATTTTATATTATATAAATTATTCTTCATTAAAGCTATTGAAGATGATACTGATATCAAAATATATGGGAGGGACTCATTTAGCTAGGCTGGGATGTGATAGAGAAACCATGAGAGCATCAAGGCCGTTGGACAAAAAGTTTTTAGGATAAATATCTGTTTTCTACAGAGGAATGCCTGAAAAGAGTATTTCAGGTACAGCAAACAGCAGAGGAAACATATAATGTAATATGCAGTGCAGGACATGTCCCAGTGTTTTGAGCATTGAGGGGGAGGGGTGGGAGTAATCCACATGTGACCAGCACTTGGAAGCCACTTTGTAAAGGAGATTTTATGTCACGGGTAAATAGCCTGAAATTTTTTATTTTAAGGGCTTTGTGCAAGCTTGTTTCTGTACGTGAAATGTTCTTTCCCTGTTTTTGTTTGCTTGTTTTGATATTTGTTCTTTTTCATACTTAGGGACTCAAATTAAAAATAAATGTTTCATGAAATGTTTCCTGATCATTTTATCTCAAAAGATTCTGCTCTGTGCTCATCATTATTTTTCATAAAAAATAAAAACCAAACATACTTCTCATTGATTTATTTGTTTTTCTTATTTCAGTGCCTCATCAGGCAGCAAGTGAAGACTCAATCTGTTTTACTTGCTAGAGTTAGGGAACTAAGAATTAAACCCCAAGTTTTCCACATGTTAGCTGTGCAACTCGGAAACATCTTCCTTGATTGTCATCTTTTACTCCTGTCAAATCTGGTAGACTTGACTCCCTCCCTTCTTCCCTGCATTCCTTCCTTCTTTTCTTAAGATTGCTCTGATATATGTTAAGATGATTTGTAAACATTACATCTTTCTGAAAATTTGTTGAACTATTATAAATGAATAGGGAATAAGTTATGACAAGAAATAGCTAATGATTTATTAAATTAAAAATTAGTTTGTCCTATGAATTTAATGAATCACTATAACTATGTAATCGATTATTTGTATATTAATAAATAACAAATAACATATTATAACATTTATTTAATATTCAGGGTATACTTTATTCAAATCAGTAAGTCCTGTGACTTGCATCATAACATCCTTAGGTATACAGGGATTATTTTTCTCAAACAGATAACCCCAGCAAGCTATAGTTTGGGAGACTTGTGTTTGTATTTTATATTTTCTGATTTCTCATTTCTTCCTATTAAACTTGTCAAATAGTATATGAATTACAAGTTAAATGACAGTCCAAGAAGTTTTCTTATAGCCACAAAGCACCATTTAAAATAAATTTTTAGATAAAAATCACTACACAAGATGCTGTGGGACAAAAGTGCTTCAGATACGGATTGTGTCTTGAAGGAGTATGATTTTAGAAGAAATAATAAGATGTACTTAGAGTACAAGGTAGAAAGAGAAAAGTTCCACATATGAGTGATGCAAATGAAATGCCTACTTGGAGGAAGGAGAAAATATTGTTTCCTCTAATGTCAGTGTGTAGAGTGAGACCTTAATAGTGGGCTTGGTTTTATAAGGTGTCACCCAGGTGGCACTCCTGGGAGCAGAAATACCATAGGCAAAGCCAGAGATGTGGATACAGCAGAGACCGTCCAGACATGTCTATAGCCAGGTGGCTGGGAACATGGTAGACAATAATAATGCTAAATATTGCAAGGAAGAAAAGAGGCCAATGGATTGTTCTGTAAGAAGTGGACTTATGACTTAAGTATAGAAATTAAATTGGAGCAATTCACTTAATTTAGAAGCATGTATCAAGTGTCTAATTTATAGCATGCAGAAGCCAAATTGTACCAGTTGTGCTTATTAATTATATGAGTTCTGTGGAAATTACATAGCATGAAAAATATACAGATGTTGTATCCAAGGAGATTCAATTTTTAAAATGGAGAGAAAAAAATCGACAAATACATCTCCATAGACATAAGTACAATATTTGAACAAGCTGCTCAGAAATGCAGGTACTTGTGATAAAATCTTTAAAAAGTACATTCTTTTAAAAGAATTTCATACCATTTTGTAAAAAGCAAATGATTTCCTTCTTTTTCTTTTTTAAAAAAATTAAGTATGGATCAGCATCTGGCTGCCTTGTGCCTTTTGATAGTGAGAGCATCCAATTTGAGTATTTTGAATTCATTAATAAATGAAGAAAATGAGGCTTCCATTTGCACTCTATTTAAGAATAATGTAGGCTTTTTAAAATTATGCTAAAATTGGACTTGTTTTAGAGAATGCTTTTAGGCCTTTTAACTATCACCTTTTCCAAATTCAGTTCAGAAGAAATGTTAGTATTTTTCAATTAGTATTTTAGAGCAAATACTAATTATGCTTCCTTAATAACTCTTTTCTTCAATTTAGAGTTACAACTATCAATAGAATGTGTCAAAATTTTCAGGGCCAACTTTATCTGTCTAAATTTTGTAAGCTCCTCAATTTTTCCACTTAACAAAGTGTCACCCAGGTTACATTCCAAGGAGCAGAAACACCATAGGCAAAGCCAGAGATGTGGATACAGTGGAGATCATCCAGACATGTCTATAGTCTAAGATAGGCAACAAAGAAAATGGTAGACAATAATAAAAAGATATTGTTCATTTTGTCTTCATACACCATTGATTTCAAGCATTTATTTTATTTTATTTATTTATTTATTTTTGGTGGTACTGGGGTTCCTGGACACCCTTCTACCTCCGGGTTACACTCCCAGACCTATTTTTATACATTTTTAAAATTTGGAAACAGGGTCTCTTAAGCCAGCACGGCTGACTCCAAACCTGCATGATCCTCCTGTTTCTGCCTCCCAAGTGTGGGGATAACAAGCATGTGCCACCATACTCGGCGTCAAGCATTTATTTTGATGTAGATATTTGGTTGGAATTCAGTTCATTGAACATTCCTTTTATTTACATTTTGAGGCTCTTTTTCTTTAGGTGTAGGGTTGATTGATAATTTCTTATTACTAGAACTATATAGTGCTTCCAAAAATAGGTCTACATCCGAATATGTGTAAAATTATGAATATGACATGGTTACCCTGGACAACCATTGGTGGGAGGGGGAAGGGAAAACAGGGGCACCAAGTATAGTTTAAATGTATACCGTTTATGTTCAATAAAATTTTTGTTTAAAAAAAATAGGTTCAGAAATTCATAGGTTAATCCGGGCGTGGTGGTGCATGCTTGTAATCCCAGCACTCAGGAGGCTGAGACCTGGAGGATCGTGGTTCGCGGACAGCCTCAGCTACTTAGTGAGGCCCTCTGCAACTCAGTGAGACCCGGTTTCAAAATAAAGAATAAAAAATAGAACAGGGGGTTAAGCTTGGAGGTCAAATACCCCTGGGTTCCATCCCCAGACCTGCAAAAAAAAAAAAAAAAAAAGAAAGAAATTCATAGGTTAAGTAAAACACAGTCTCTGGTACACCTGGAATGTAAAATAAGGATCGAATGGTGGAACGTTGTGAAGAGGACCTCAACTAGAGTTAACTAACAAGAGTTTTAGGGACCAAGTCTTAAAATGTCTCACTGGAGACAATGAAGAGCCATTGCATGATTTTTAGTAACTGAATGATCCAGTAAGTTTTAAATTTCAGAACGATCAATCTGATGTCAAAGTTAATGAAGATAGGATGAGAAACATGGATAGGGATGGAGATAGAAAGAAATTTGGTACATTAGGAACATTTAGAAGACTATTAATATTGTTTAAATAATACTTAATAGTATCCTGGGCTGAAGTAGTGGTGGTGGAAAGCCAGCAAAGAAAATTAACATGAATTTTTTGGCGTGTTGGATTGTCCAGGAGTGAAGAATATGTATGTCTAAGATGTCTTATAGGTTTCTGGATTTAGTGAAAGAAGTATCCTTAATTAAGATTAGAATATAAGAAGACCGTTCTCTGGAGGGAAGATACTTAGCAGTGGAACTTTCTAAACAGGCCATAAGCCTTGAGGTTAATGCTAGAGAAAATGATGAAGTTGAGCCCAGGTTGAAGGAAATTTAATGAAGATAACAGCACCATCACCATGGTGATAGGAACCTCTCATTGAAACAGTTTAGACAAGGAAGGGCTCAGAATTACATAGGACAGATTGGCAAAGGAGAGCTTGGGAGGTTTTTGGCAAGTCAAAAAGGTAAGAGAGAGCTCAAAAGGGTACAATGGGAGAGATTGTGCAGAAAGGTTTGAAAAGGCTTCCAAAATTAGTTTAATTCACATGCGTGAATTTTTTTCTACACCAAACACTTACCTATCCCACAAATACTGCTTTCCAATGTCTGGATCCACTGATGATTTCTTATCATTTCAGAGTAGTTGTTTTCTGCCAGCTACCCACCTACCAAAATGTATTCTTAACATTTTGAGCTTGGCTCTTAGGGCAGAGCATTTGTCACTAGTCTTGTCTAAAGTGTGTTCTTCTGTCCCTCTATCTTCTTATTTTCTTGTCAGTATACATAGCCAAACTAATACTTAGGGTTAAATGTTATAGAAAATAGCATTTTTCATAAATTATATCAAATTATCAACCATACATACTTTAATATTTCAACATCTCTACTCTCTTTGTATTACTTTTGTCAAAGGTAATAAATACAGTTTGGGGCACACTGGAGTTGAGGTAATTGTGGAACATAGGGATGGAGACAGATACATATTTAGGTCTGACAGTCAAGACCGTGTAGGAAAATACTTGTGAACCATTGGTTTTTAAGAAGAAATATGCTAGGATTTGGGTGTGGTTTGTTCCCCAGATGTCCAGGTGTTGGAAGCTTAGTTCCCAGTATGGTGATAAAAGGAGATGAGGTCTTTAGTGGAGTCTTGTGCAATGTAATTTGGTCACTGGGGGTTCTGCCCTGAGAAGGACTGAGATATTCTCATGAGACCCTGAGTTGGCTTCCTTAAGAGTAAGCTGTTACAAAAGTGTAACACCGGTGCCTCTCTACTGTCTGCTTCCTGTCTTGCCATGTGGCCTCACCCTCTGGCATTTGCTCTTTCCATCATTATGGCATCTGCCATGTGGCCTTCACTGGAGTGGAGTGGGGCCAGTCCCATTTTGTTTGGACTTTCAGTCTCCAAAATTGTGAATTAAATTAACCTCTTATCTTTATAAATATCCAGAAGCAAACATTTTATTATAGCAATAAAATTAACTAATAGACTGGAAGCTATATATATATATATATATATATATATATATATATATATATATATATTGATGGCTAGTCTGTTGACTGGGAATATGGACAGAAATGAATATAAAGAATATACAGGTAACTATAAGAACAACAGATAGACATATGTATATTTATAGATATGACAGGTACAGAAAAAATAAAAGAGGGTCAATCATAAGGAAGATGAAATGTTTGGATTTTCCAGAACTCTACCATGTATATTTTTTGATAATTTCATTAATTCCATAACTTTGACCACTATTTACACATTGATAGGTGACATGAACCTCATTGTTAAAAATTAGAAAGAAATGGCACAAGGAAATAAAGGGCCCACATCCTAGACACATATGTAAAATGGCAATGTCCCTATATTCTTAAGGCCCAGCCACTATGTAAAATGGTTAATATTGTAAGTTACTTATCCATAACTGCGTTATTGTAGTAGTCTTTTGTCTGTAACTATCCTTCAGAAAGCTATTACATTAACATTGCTGAACAATGAGTTTTATGCTATCTCCTTCTTAAACAACTTCTCTGTCTTGACATTCAAGGACCCTTCAGTAAAATTTCAGCAAGCATTTACAACTGTGTTTTTCAATTAACTTAATGAACGTCAAATATCTATTATTTGCCACATACTACTAGATATTAACTACAAAGTTTTGTATTATAAATCAGATATATTGCTACCCTTATAGATCTTAAAGAAAGTAAAAAATAGAGAAACTGAATAAATAATCTTGTGATTAGAATTATGAAAAGTTATTTAGACGATATATTGCACACATCTGAAGGAACTACTCTTGAGGCCAAGACATACTCTGTATTGACATTTATCAGGAAGACTTGTCTTTTTGTTAAGAATTAACCAGACCACCATGATGGTTTGGGATCTGATTTCAGAATGATTAAATTTTACAGGAAAAAGGTGAAACAGAAAAAAAAATAAACTAGGGGAAGCTGTGAAATAGAAATAGTACTAGGAGCCAGGAGAGCCTCTTTTTTTTTTTTTTTTTTTTTTTTTTGCGGGTCTGGGGATGAAACCCAGGGGCATTTGACCTCCGAGCTACACCCCCTGCCCAATTTGTTTTCTTTATTTTGAAACAGGGTCTCACTGAGCTGTGAAGGGTCTCACTAAGTAGCGAACTGCGATCCTCTGGTCTCAGCCTCCTGAATGCTGGGATTACAAACGTGCGTCACCACGCCCGGCTCTAGGAGAGCCTCTTAATCCATGTGTAGGGTATTGGGATTTTAAATTTCAAGTAACTAGATCAAACTAAATTAAAAATAACCCGTGGTTGTAATATAGAAACCTAAGAGAAGGCCTTCTGAAAGCAGGATGGTTAAAGGGTTGTTTAAGGAATCCAGATATGATTTGGTGATGACATTCAGTATGCTTTTGGCAATGCAGATGGAATAAAGATAATTAGATAAAAATATCTTGAAAAGAGAATGGGTAAGACTGTATTACTGATTGACTGATGCTGTGTGAATTCCTTGAGTGCTTTGTTCATTCAATTTCCTTCCTTTTTATCATATTCTTAGTGCTTGTTTAAGATTTCTGACATGGCTAAGAAGAACCAAATGACCTATACTTTTTTCTTCTTCCAAATTTAAGAATTATTACTTTAATTTTTGAGCTGTGGGTTGATAACCTTGATTTACCAGAATACCACTTTTTGTAGACTAAAATAAAAAGTAGAACTCCATTTAAACACCCAGGCATTTCTCAGATTAATAAAAAAAAGTCCATCTCATAGTTTCAAAATTTTACTTAACCTAGCAAGTATCTTATGCATTTACAATTTAATTTCAACGAAAACCAGCCTAGAGCACAGGTAGTCCTCTCTACCTCTGGAGAAACAATAGAAAACTGGCATTTCAGAGACACCAAGTTAATGGTATTTTCTCTAAGGAAAATGGCCTTAAACAAAGAAGGATGAGTACATCTCAGTTATGATAAATACCTATTTTAGCTAAGTGATTTTTAATTTTTTTCTTCATGAATATATTTTATATTATATACTGCCCAGATATTAACAGGAAAGATCCATAACCCATGCGTACCATTGATGCATGGAAACTATTAGGGTTTCTCATGAGCACAAGAAATACCATCAGCATCTCTCACTGTGAAAAATCACATTTCCATTCTCAGAAGTGTTATACATTAGAGTAGATATGTCTGGCACATTTTCGAACGAGTTAAGCATGTTGGATCAAGTTCAGCAGGTAGTATCCTGTGCCTGCTCTGAATTCTGTGGAATTACACCCAGACATTCACATTTTCTTATTATTTGCTCTGCAGTTCATCAACTTTTTATATAATAGAAGGAGCTGTTTGGAAGCTCTGAGTGGTCCTGAGAAGTCATCTGCATAATAATATGACTCTCTTTTTAGGAAAAAAATAACCTTGACCTTCTGAATCATATAGTTGAGGAAGGCTATGGATCATGAATTGCTAACCTATTCATATTAATAAGCTGTGTGCAGGAAAAATCATATTCATTTGCATAAGCTTCTTCTCTCTGTAGTCCATGAAATTAACATTGTTTAATGGCTGGAAATAAGATCACCTTTAGCTGTACCAGACACAAACTCATCTTCGAAGGAAAAAATAAAGGAGTCTTGACTCAGTAAGTGGAAAATAGTTTTGAATTTTACAAGTACTTTCAATAAACAACCAATGTGAGCCTAAGTGACAAAAGTAATGTCATCTCTAGATGGGTATTGGTTTCGAAAGCAAATCTTGAAATGAAAGCCCTTTCACTCTAGCTTCTTTGAACATCATCTTATCATACCTACCTACATACTTATGTGGTAGATATTGAAGTAATTTCAAGCCTGGTTTTCAAAGGCCTCACTGTCTTGCCCTAAAGGATTTGAGAAAACTTTCACAGAGTAGTTGATATTTGCTCTGGGCTCTGAAGAACATGTAGGAGTTCTCAGGGTTGGAAGGATAAAAGCAATTCAAAAAAGGTAGAGGAATACAAATACTGTGAATGAGTTTACTGTTTCAAAGAAAGAGTAAGAAGCAACCCAGGAGCATATTTCCTTCTGCTTATGCATGTGTTATGCAGGGTTGGCATTATAATTTGCAGGGCTCAGTGGAAAAATAAAGATTAAGTGCCCTTTCTTTTATATTTTTAAAAGTAGGACAAGAATTATTAAAAATTTTTTTCCTTAGTCTCTCTCTTGACTTAGTATTGGTGTTTATTTTGCTATTTCATATTTTTCTAAGTAATGAAAAACTAAAAATGTAAGTTATCATGTCTTCCCATTCATCTTTCTATTGTATAATGCCAGTTCAAGCGCAATTATAAGAGCATTTATCTCATGCGTGAAATCATACAATTCTGTCACAAAATACATGCATATTTATCTTGTTCTTACCATAACAATGGAATGCCATACAAAACTAACCCAGCTGTTTCTATTTCACATCTCTATGTATGTATATTCCTCTAATGCTTACTCTCCAGCTTTCTGAGAGTTAAGAGGTCTAAAAGGAAAAGGGCCTACAGGTTGTCCTATTTGTCCTTTCTACGTCAGTATGATCAAAAGCAGATGGCTAATCTAGGGAAAGTAGCATGAATAAGAAAATTTATGATAGACTTCTTTGTCATTTGCTCTTTTAGAATGCTATTTCTTTTTGTATTCAATATACATTTTTGCTTAAGCAGAAAATGTGGACCCCACTGTTAGTAAACCTACTTAGTTTTAGAAATAGCACAAATGTTTTGTCTTTCTTTGAGCCTTGCCAGACTCCCAGGTGTTGTGAGTTGCATGGAATTCTATATTCCAGGAGCATCATAAACACTGCAGGTGCAGAGGCAAAAAACTGCAGACACGCCTATTGTGCATATTTTCTCTGTTTCTGCACATGCTACATGTTCTGCTAGACTTCACTTACAAAAGAAAGTTTAAACATAAATTTGCTAAAAATTTGTGTTTAAATTTTACAAGAAAAACAGAGCATTAAACCAGGCAAAAGGCCTGACTGAGGACAAAACCCTGATCCTGTCTTTATGGGAGGAAGAATCAGACAGCTGACCATATTGTGATAAATAATGTATGTATGTAATAGTAAAAGATATGTTGGAAATGAGTTGAGTCCAAATTGTAATGACCATACATATCAAGTCATGGATTGGAGAAATGACAGATTTTGATATGAGAACCCCAAATATTATATATGTATGAAAGTGCTATATCATATTTAGATTTTATAAAACTAACCCTGGAAGCGATGTGCAAAATAGTTTGGAATGGCGTCAGAGATGGTGGGGAACTGAACAAGGCCAATGTCAGAAAGTCTGAGGGGTGGAGATGCAAAGCTGTAGGTGAATGGCATTGCTCAGAAGGTTTGGTACCTGTGTTTGGGGAATGAAGTAGTGGGAGAAATATATGATCAAAACTGGCTTCTAAAGTAAGCTTAGCATTTAATTTTCAGCCTTCACATCACACTCTCCAGCTCCAAGTCTTCTAAATTATAAACAGTGAATGTTTAGCATTATGTGTATTTCACTCCTTTTAAAGTCTTGGAAAGCTGATAACAAGTGCTTCATTAATATGGTAGGCCTCATTTAGTGAGAACTTCCTCTGATCATGTGATACGGCTGAGCTCATTGAACCTTTGGAAAATGCATAGATAAAAAATACCACTCAGCTCTTCATAGGCAATGCCATATTTTGAACTCCAAGAGTAATGACAGTCATATTCCAAGAGCCAGAAAACATACTATGTATGCAAAGCAACACTTGAAATCCCATGGTTTTATGAAGTTCAATGATAATGAGGGTTTTGAGACATTAAAAAAAAACAATTTCATGTCTAGAAACAATGATTGAAAATGAGAAATGTGAGAGGTATTGGCCTTCTGGTGCCAGGATGAGTTCTTTTCTTATTAGAATAAGTGAGATGGGTTCATCACTCAGTTGGTAGTTTATTTCAAAGAATATATTAATTGAAAAGGTGACACACTCACTTTTCATTTTCATAACCAGGATTATTTTCTTTGGAATGTTTTCTTTTAGGAAAGAGGACTATGGGAAAGTGGTAGAATAGAAAACACCAGGAATCTGTCTTGTTGCATAGACAAAAGTTGTACTGGCAGGATTTATCTGAAACAACAATTTTGGAACTCCAGAGCCTATTAAAGGCTTGCAACTTCCAGGGAAAAGCTTGGGCAGTAAGTTGTTTTATTGTTGGTTTATTTCAGTTCTCAGCATGGTAATAACTACCCATCCCCCTACCTCTGTCAGAGACAGCTGTGCGTGTGTTCTAGAAACAGCCTGCAGCAGTTAGGGTTGGCAGAAAGTATTGTCCTCCATATATTGGGATCTGTTTTCTAATGACTCCTGATCATAGAGTCATAGTGGTGCAAAGGTACAGAGGAATTTGTTGTTGCACCTCCCATCATTGTTGCAAGACCCTTCTTTTCTGAGTGGAGTGACATACAGCATTAGCGCCAACCCTTCTCTCTCTCTCTCTCTCTCTCTCTCTCTCTCTCTCTCTCTCTCTCTCTCTCTCGTGTGTGTGTGTGTGTTACTGGGAATTGAACCCAGGGGTATTCTAACTCATAGCAACATTCCCAGCCTTACTTTTCTTTTAATTTTTATTTTGAAATAAGGTTTCACTACTTGCTGAGGCTGTCCTCACACCTACGGTCTGTCTCAGCCTCCCAATTACTGGTATTACTGGCATGCGCCACCATGCCTGGCTTTCCCCTTTGCCTTATATTTTTCTCTCCCCCTTCTTTTTGGAACCAAAGACCAGGAAATTAAAAAAAAATCTGTAGAACCAGGCTGAAACAACTATCTTAAACATGCTTAAGGAACAAAAATAAGATGGAGAAAGTCAACAAAATTGTATATAAACAGAATGGAAATATGAACAAAGAGATAGAAAACCTATAAAAAATTAAAAAAAAATTCTAGAGCTGAAAAGTATAAAATCTGTAATTAGAAATGCATCAGAAGAATTCAAAGGCAGTTGTTAGCAAGCCAAAGTCAGAAACAGTGAACTTGAAGATAATGCAATGGAAATTACTGGATCTGAAGAAAGAATAGAGTAGAAGACTGATAGAAAGTGAATAGAGCCCAAGGTATCGATGAGACACCAGTAAGTGCACCAACGGACCACATAGAGCAGCCCAAGAAGGAAAAGAGAGAAAGGGGCAGGAAAAAAAAAAAGAACAAAAGAATAAATACTTGCTGAAAATACCCTAAATTTGGTGAAATACATGAGTTTAAATATTTAAGAATTTCAAAAAAACAGAATAAGGTGGCATTAAAGAGATTCACACTGAGCCACGTAATAATCAAGCTTTCAAAGGTCAAAGACAAAGATGGAATCTTGAAAGCAGCAAGAGAAGTGGATCATCACGTCTCAGGGACGCTCCGTGGTCATATTAGAGGTTTCTCATCAGAGGCCAGAAAGCAGTAGGAAGGTATGCTTAAAGTGAGAACAATAAAAAAAGATGTCAGCCAAGAATTCTATATTTAAAAAATCTCTTTTTTAAAAATGAGAAAAAAATGAAGACAGTCCCAGATAAAAAAGAATGGAGGGAGTGCATTCCTCCTCTACCTGCCCTGCTGGAAATGCATATGGGAGTTCTGCAGAGGGAGATGGAAGAGCAGAGGACAGCAGTTTGAAGATGGATAAAGAAGGCAAACATATGGGCAATTTAATTTTTTAATTTTTTATTTATTGATACACTATAGTCTCACATCATAATCTGGATGCTGTTGACAATGGCACATATTCACACAGTATTTCGTCTCCCCACCCCCTGCTTTTGCTTTTCCCTCCCTCCTAATATTGAGTGTCCAGGTTAACAATGTAATATTCATGTTACACGTAGTTGCATGTAGCCTTTACATTAAAGGCTCTAGATAATCCCGAGTTTCTCTGGTATCCCTAAATACTCCTTAGCTTGAGAATATTAGAGAAAACATATGTCCCTTTGATTGCTGTGCTTGGCTAATCTCACTTAACATAATGTTCTCCAGGTCTTTTTATCTTCTTAAGAAGGACATAATTTTGTTCTTTATTGCTGAGTAGAATTCCATTGCATGTATTTTACACATTTTGTAATCCATTCATCTGTTGATGGAGAAATAGGTTGGACCCATAGTTTGGCTATTGTGAATTGTGCTGCTATGAACATGGGTATGCATATGTTCTCTGATGTCAACCCCTTTGGAAAGATACCTAGGAGTGGTATAGTTGGGTCTTATGGCAGATCCATTCCCAATTTTCTAAGGAATATCCACACTGATCTCCATAGCGGCTGAATTAGTTTGCATTTCCATCAACAGTGTAAAAGAGTTCCTATTTCCCCACATCCTTGCCAGCATATATTGCTATCTGACTTCTTTATGCTTGCCACTCTGATTGGAGTTAAACGGAATATCAGTGATTGCTAATGATGTTGAACATTTTTTTCATGTATCTATTGGCCATTTGTCTTTCTTTTTTTCTGAGGTGTCTATTCAATTCAATGCATAAAATAACTAAACAAACAACAAAAATTATGAATAATAACAAGAGCAAATTAAAGACAAAACCATCTGAAAAAAATACTGCCAATTTACACATATAGGTCCTATTTAATTTCAGTTCATTGTCATAGATTGTGGACCATGTTCCAATATCTCTCATTCACTCCGTAACCTATTTTCAGCTTTTGGACCCACTTTATGAAAGTTTACACCCCTCTTTCACCTCTCAACACTTTGTGCTCAGGTGTCAGGGCAGTGGGTATCACTTTATATGAGTTCCATATAAGTGCAGGGTTCTGTGTTTCCCAGCCCTGGGATCAGCACTTTCTGGCTCTGGGCTCTGCGCTTTCCAGCCCTGGGCCTGTGTCTCCCTACCCGCACTGTTGGAGGGTGTCCAGTGTAATCGCGAAGTGACCCCCAGTGACCCTGTGTGAGTACTGTGCCCTGAGCACTGTGGGCCTTTCCTGTGTCTCTGTTGGTTATAATTTAACAACCTCAGGGGTGGACCACCAAATTTTAGCCTTTTGGGGTCCCTGCAGCTGTTCTTTGTGGTTATCCACTGAGAAACACAGTTTTGCCTGGGTCTCTGAAAGGCACAGTGCACTGCTAGAGGTGTCGATTCTGATGAGAGCACTGGCTTTTGGATCTTTTCTCCATCCCTAAAGCATGGTGCTGGTAACTTAAGGTGTTGGAGTTCTGCCGCCTCT
The DNA here is from genome assembly GCF_963383645.1 of Muscardinus avellanarius. Classification (NCBI taxonomy): domain Eukaryota; kingdom Metazoa; phylum Chordata; class Mammalia; order Rodentia; family Gliridae; genus Muscardinus; species Muscardinus avellanarius. Next base: position 60,100,038 of record NC_137788.1, read on the forward strand.
TACTTGACCTCCAGAAAACCTTGGTTTTCCTGTTGGGATTTCTTGGGGCTCAGAGCCAGCAGTTGAAGTTTGGGCTGGAGGCCCAAGATGGTGCTGGCCACCACTCCAGGTCATTTGTGTGTTTGGGCTCTTTGATATTGATCTTGCTTTCTGACTATTGGATTTTATTCCACTGTGGTTCCCTTTTTTGTGTTTTCGTTCATATATATCTTCACTGTTTTGTTTTCCTTGTCAAGGAGCTCCCTTCTTGGTAGTTGATTTTTGTTTGTTACAGCCACTGAGATGTGCTGTATCCCACAGTCATCATTTTACCTCCTTACATGGGCAAGTTTAAAAGCTAGCATTGTAAGAACAGTTTGCAACTTCACTTTTTATGTTTTATAGGATTTGAGACAATAATACTTTAAAAAGATTATTAGTTTAAAAGCTAATGTCATTGCAATTTGGTATATAACTTTAGAGTTGTATACATAATTTGAGAGACTCATGTTTTTAAAAATATAATTTATGTTTTGAGGTATACAATATATAAATATGTGATTTTATGATATCAGCATCCCTAATGAGTGAGAATAGAGATGTGTAGGAGCAGAGTTGATGTATGATATTAAAGTTAAGCTGGTATAAATTTAAATTAGAATGCTATAACTTTAGGGTGTCAAATATAATTCCTATGGTAACTGGAATAAAAATAGCTGTAGAACATATACAAAAGGAAACGAGATGGGAATTTAAATGTTTCTCTACAAAAATCAACTGAATACAAAGCACTACTGCAGAAAATCAGACAAAAACTATAAAGAAATGATAAAGATTATGGAAAAAGTAGAGAAGTGACAGAATTAGTCCTTCCTCATCAGTAGTCACATTGTCTAAATGAGATAAACTCTCCAATGAATCAAAAGATAAATATGAATAGAATGAAAAAACTACATGATCCAACTATATGTTTCCACAGCATACTTACTTTAGATACAAGGACACTTATAAAAATTGAAACTGAAATGATGGTATAGATATTTCACCCAAATAATAATTAAAAGAGAGAAGAGGTAGTTATTCTAATATAAGACAAAGTAGACTTTAAATTAAAAAGTCTATAAGAAACACAGGATAATATATAATAACAAAATATTTAACAAGAAGATATACTAATTATAAACATTTATGTATTTTATAATATCATTGAAATTTATAAGGAAAATAACTGAAAGGACTGAAAGGAAAAATAGTTGTACACTAATACTTTGATACTTTAGTACCCATTCTCAATATAAATGGAACAAGCAAAGGGAAGAGAAGGCTTGAAAAACACAACAAATCAACTGGCTCTAACAGACGTAATTAGAACCCTCTATACAATAACAATAGCATAGATATCTTCCTAAATACACATGCAATATTCTTCTAGATAGATTATATATTGGGCCACAAATTAAGGCTCAATCAATTTCAAAAATTAGGATAAAAAGGGTGTTCTCAGACTATAACAGTAGAAAGTTTGCAGTTAATATAAAAAAGAAAGCAAAAATTCACAAATTTGTTGAAATCAAACAGCACACATTTAAACAACTAGATCAAAGAACTCACAAGAGAAATTAGAATACTTAGGAGATGAATGAAAATAAAATTACAACATACTAAAATTTTGTGCTACAATGAAAACAGTACTAAAGGGGAAATTTGAAGCTATAAATGTATATATTGAAAACCAAGAAAAATCTCAAATCAGGACCAGATGGCTTCACTGAATTCTATCAAATATTTTAAAAAGAACTAATACCAATTCTTCTCAAAATTTTCCTTAGAAAACTGTAAGGGATGGAATACTTAACTTGTTTATGAGAATATCAGTACTCTGATATAAAAGCTAAATCAAGCCACTGCAAGAAAAGGAAACTACAAATCAATATCACCAATAAATATTGATGCAAAGATGTTAGCAAACCAAATTCTTAAGCACATTAAAATATTATTCATCATGACCAAGTGGGATGTTTCCTTGAATATAAACTTTTCTTACAACAAAGGAAATTCAGTTATTATAAAACAATAACTTACAGAATAAAAGAGAAAACAACAACAACATGATCAGTTATTTTAATTAATGCAGAAAAACACTGACACAGTTTAATACTTTTCAAAATAGAATTACTTAACAAACTAAGAATAAAAGGAAATTTTCCCTAAATAATGATAGCCACATATGAAAAGCTCACAGCGAACATTATAATCATGGAGAAAGACTGAAACCTTTTACTATAAAATTAATAATAAGGGAAGGAAACCTTCTTTTGCTATTTCCATTAAACACAGTACTAGAAATTTTAGCAGAGAAAGTAGACAAGATAAAGAAATAAAAGATCTAAATTAGTAAGGAAGAAGTAAAATTATGCTGAAAAGAAAAAAAACATTCAGGAGATGGATAATAGTGATGGTTGTACAATATTTTGATGTATTTAGTATCACTGAACTGTACATTTAAAAATGGGTAAGGTGGTAAACTTTGAATTAAGTGCATTTTTACTATAATACCAAATAGAGGAAAATGCTTTCTCTTATTGTAAACATATTTTTTTTATTAACTTTACTATTAATGATCTTCTATCTCATGTAAGAAAAAAGAATTTAACTCTGGCTGTATATTATAATCTCTTGTGAAGGAACATCATCATGTATCTTTGGCCCAGATCTAATCAGACTGGTTCAAAAAGACTTTCTGGTTGAGATCCTAGTCACCTATATTTTTAAAAGAGTTTTCTAGGTGATTCTAAGACACATCTTGGGTTAAAAACAGCTATGATGATTTTTTTTGTCAGATCCCCAGAGACATAGTTGTCTTCATAGTTCAAGATATCTCATAAAAGTAAGAGAGAGAAAACTTGTTTCAATCAAATGGAAAAAGTGGCTCACCCGGTGAAAACACAAAAGTTTATTTTTGTTTTTGAAAACAGAAAATCGCCTGGCATGGTGGCGCACACTTGTAATCCCTGTGCTTGGGAGGTGGAGACAGGAGGATGGCGTAGGTTTGAAGCCAGCAAGGCTGGCTTAAGAGACCCTGTTTCCAAATAAGAATATAAAAATAGGTGTTTGGGAATGTAGCCCAGAGGTAGAATGGTTTCCAGGAACCCCAGTACCACCAAAACAAAAAACAAAAAAAAAAAAAAAAAAAAAAAAACCAAAAAAAAAAACCCAGAAAATTCACGTTTCCTTAATAGTGGTGAATTTGGTCCAGGATCAGCAATAATGCTTAAATATCAATGTTTTCAAAGGAGATTAACCACCTCATATGACAACTTCATTACATTTTTTCCTTATGTGTGATACTAGGGATAGAACACAGGGACATTTACCTCTGAGCTAAACCCCAGACTTATTTTATTTTTATTTTTAAACAGGGTCTCCCTAGGTTGACTGAGCATCTCACTACTTGCTGAGGCTGTCCTCAAACCTGTGATCCTCCTATCCCATCCTCCCAAGTACTAGAATTACATGCATGTGCCACCATACCCAGCAATCAACTTCTTTATATTTCTAAGAAAGCGTATTTATTTTTAAATTTTTGTTTACTCAAACCCTTATTTAATTGTTTTTAGCAGTACTAGTCTAGAAGATAAAAGAACATTATTCCACCAAAACATCTATTATAATTCCTGAGCTCTTACTGAAATTTTCTTTCTTGTTGAGATAATTTTGTAAGGTCTACTCATGGAATAACTATCTACACTAAGATGATTATAACAGTGTAGTTGTCAGGTATTACTACAATAATGACACATGACAAATACCCCTCAGTCTTTTTGTATATTTACTTTTTGTACCTGTAGGCTGGTGGGTCATTAGATTCTGCTGACTTGACTGTGTTTGGCTGGGCTTGGCTCCAGGTCAGGTCTGGATCTGCTCCACTTGTCTCTATCTGGGATTGAATCAGAAACAAAAAAAACTCATACATGTTCATCATATAGTAAATCATATGAGCTTGAGAAAGATAGTGGAAAAACATCTTACCTTTAAAGCTGTCAGATAGGGATTGGTACAATGTCACTTCTGCCTCCATCATTTTGCCAAAGAAATTTGTTTACTAGGCCCAGACCTAATTCTTCAGGAAAATAAAATCTAGCTACAGTGGGAGGTCTTAAAGAATTTGATGTACAATTTTATTAATGAATTAAAACAGTAATATAATCTATTCAAAAACATTTTTGCCTTTAAAACATGATTAAGAGATTTAAGAGAGTCATTTTGAGTGTGAACAAGGCTATGGTTATATTATAATTGCATGGGCTTATGCCTAATCTTATCAATAAACTGGAAGGTAAGATAATTTTAAGAAAGTATTGGAGACATAAGTTCATTGGTACCCAATTCAAGACCTATTTCTGCAACATTGGATGTTGCTAGGCAGTTTCAATAATCTCCCTCCGTTTGTTTTATTCACTTGGAAAAAATACTCTGAGGAGTATTTAATAAAAATCCTATAAAGAAAATCTTAGATAAAATACTTGGTAACACTTGGAAAAACCTAAAATGTAAGAAAAAAGAAATTTTGGTTCATTTTGACAATTTTCCTTATTTACTTTAAAGTTTCAGTTTAAAATTACTTTTCATGACATATCTGAGAGTGCTGTTTTTTTTTCCTCTGTCTTGTTTCAAGAGTGACAAAGGAACAGGCTGGCAGTTCTAGATAACTAAAGCAGAGGCTGCAAATTCATGACCCATGTAGCATATCTAGTTTGCTTTGGCTCACTCAATATTTTGTAGACATAAATGTTACTTTCCAGTGTTAAGAATCTGGAAGATTTTTCATTAAAATCACAACTTCTGGCTTCTTATGACACATCAGAGGATTTAGTAGCCTCAGTCCACATTCCCACATGGAAACAACTACATAATAACTGCTTCTTTAAGAGGTAGGAGCTTTTCAGGATCCCACATTTCCCCTGATCTTCTCTTGTATTATACTCACTTAATTCATTCACATTATCTTTTAGGATCCTTTATACAAGGCAATATTTGATAGACTTAGCCATCGAAGCCTTATGCCAACCAATTAGAAAGGACATCAGGCATAGGGTGTTCAAGTGGGATTGTGGGACACATATTACAAGGATGCCAAGCTCTTTAGATGTAGACATATGAGAAGATTAAAAGATTCCTAAGGATACGGCCATGGTGGTCATAGTGACAGTGGGAACACTAGAGGCTCAAAGTAGAATTTCTTTGTCAAGCAATAAAGAAGCACTTCAACATTATTATAGCAGGCATCCCTCTGTTAGACATACCTGCGAAGAGAAATTTGATTGTAAAATTTGCATTTTTATTCTAGACTGAATACCATTAAGAATATGGATTAAGAATATGTTTCAGTTGACATTCTTACTGTCGTAATCCAAAAATCCTGACCACACAACTTAGAGGAAGGAGATTTATCAGCTCATAGTTTCTTGGAGATTTTGAGTTCAGTCCATGTGAGGCCAGGGTCTCGAGCTCCAGGCATGATGGTGGGAAACAGAGAGAGGGAGAGCACAGACACAGACTCTGCTCCTCACATCATGGAGGTCAGAAGCAGAGAGCGTAAGTAAGAGGATTCAAAGTCAAAAGCACGGTGCCTAAGGCCACACCCTCAGGGACATACCTTCTGTAGCCCCACCCCACCTGCCCAGGTTATCACCTAGGTTACTACTGATGAGATTATAATCCTTGTGGTTCAATTATATCAACTCCAAACACCAATCGACAACCTCTTCAGGGGAATTCTATATCTAACTAAAACAGAATGGAAATTATCGAGAAACTAAGTTTAAATCACTGGACTAAGTGATTTAATCACTGAGAAAGCTGTTTGTCTTCTGTGTTGTGTCACGTCTGTGCCACTGCTTGAAACAGGACAGCGTTTCAGTCATACATGTGAGAAGTTTCTTCTCAGACCTCTAGCTCCTGGGATTTTCTCTGATTAGCCCATCTTAAACTGGCTCTTCTTGCTGTTAGGATTTTAGGTGAAGTTAGTGGGATACAGGTGCTTGGAAAAATTGCCTGGCAGCTCTTGATCTTTTAGAGATAAAATAGCACCCATTTATGATATCTCTTAATGAAATATAATGGGTTAAGTATTAGAAATTATAGCTCTTCTCTGAAGTTCTTCATGAAATATCTTTTCCTGGTTTATTAGTTGTTTAATCTTGTTACTCGTAAGAAAAGTTAAGTATGCCATTTAATTTATGAGATAGAATATGTTTCCTATGATCATCTTGAAGATTCTGTGCTTGTGGCAAGAGGAATGAGGTTTTTTAAAATGTCAGTTTTATGATTCCTCAAATAGCATATTTCTCAGAGGTTTCCATTTTTAGATAGAGTGGAATGTGCCATTTAAACAGAATAGTCTATTTTATGATGGGAAAATAACTGATGTTAGAATTTTAAAAAAGAGCAATGATTCTATAGAACAGCATGACTTGCACTGGAGAAGATGGAGTAGGCTGGCTGGGAAAACCCAAAGCCAAACTTACAGTCAATTCTTACTTCCTATTCCTCCAGCCAGGCACCATAACTGTGAGGTTTTGCTGTCTTGAAAACTGCACAGCCTCCAGGTACCAAGCTCAATCAGTCTTTGTGGGGGAAGATGGACTTGCAATATTTCTCTGGGGATTACTAAAAGTAAAAAGCTTTGGATATTTTCTGGAAAATTACACTAAAGAAGCTGTGTGATATAATGTGCTCTTCCTTTATTTAAAGTCTCCATGAGATCAAGAAAATAACCAAGCTGATCTGAATCACTACTCCAGGTTTTAAGAAAATAGTTACAGTGGACTGTCTGCCTGCCTGCCTTCCTCCCTCTTCTTTTTCTCTTGTTTCTTCTTTTCTGTATTGAGGACTGAATTCAGGAACATTTGACCTCAGAGTTACACTCCAAGACCTTTTTATTTTTGTTTTGAAACAGGGTTTTGCAAGGTTGCTGAGTCTCACTGTGTTACTGAAGCAGTCCTTGAGCCTACAATCTTCCTGTCTCTTTCCAAGTACTAGGATTACAGGTGTGCATCACCACATTCTGTTACAGTGGATATTTTGAAACTACAACTAGGATGTCATGATGGTTTACTTACTTTACTAGTATAACTTCTCTACATTTAATTGTATTTACAATCACTTTCCATATTAGTAAAGAGTCTCCATGCCATGCTGGGAAAGTGAAATGAATAAATAACACTGTAAATGAGTACATCTTTCATTCCTTCATATTTTCCTCTTTAATTTCTCTCTTGCCCTTGTTTTCTCGTCTCCATACATTCTCTTCCAACATTTTCCCTATCTTATTTATTTATTGCCTATTTCTTAAACTCCTTTGGTTTTTTTTTTTTTTTTTTTTTGTGGTGGTACTGGGGATGGAACCCAGAGGCTTTCTAACTCTGGGCTATACCCCCAGACCTTTTTTTAATATATTTTATTTGGAAACAACAGGGTCTCACTAAGTTGATAAAAGCCTCAATAAGTAGCTGAGGCTGGCTTTGAACCTGGGCTATCCTCCTGTCTCAGCCTCCCAAGCGCGGGGATTACAAGTGTGCGCCACCACGCCGGCTTTGGTTGTTATTGAACAGGATTGAAAATATTGAAAGTGAAGAGAAGTTCCAGGAGCATGCTGGGAAGTAAAGTAAAAAACTCCCATCATTGTGGAATTCTTTAAACAGATTGTCTCATTTCACCCTCAAAAACTTACATGGCAAATATTTATTATTATTATTGCCATTGTTTCTTGTCTTTTTTTCTCTAGTTGAAGAAATTGTGATCAAAGGATTTAAAGTTTAATCTGGGATTTGTACTCAGTTCTGTCTTATATTAAATTTCCTCTTATTTTGTCTTTATGTTTTTTTGCTGTTACCATGCCAAAAAGAAGCTGCATAAATAAGTAAACAAACAAAATCTTTACTTTCTAGGCTCTTGTTTCCACTTTTCAATCTTCATTACCCTTTTCTTTCCATTTGGGCCTTTCTTAATGTTTAGGCACGATGGAGTTGAAAAATAACAAAAAGCTCAAATTTAGGTAGAGCAAGGGTAATATAACTGTAGAGTTGTTCATTCACAGGGCTCTTATAGGTGTTAGTTTTATTTTATCTTGATACTGGAAATGGAACTCAGGGGAATTCTACCTTCAAGCTACACCCCCAGCTCTGTTTTTTGGTCTTTTTATTTTTGAAACAGGGTCTCACTGAGTGGCATAGAGCCTAAGTAGCAGAAGCTGTCTGCAAACCGCAATCCTCTGGCCTCAGCCTCCCCAAATGCTGGAATTACAAGTGTGCGCCACCATACACAACTCCGTAGGTTCTTAATGGCTAAACATCTACTACTTGACATATGAACCTCTCCAGGGAAACTCACAGAATATCTGGTGATTCCCCTCAGAAAAAGAAAGTGAGAGAGGGTGCATCAAATATAAGTTGCAGGCCGAGCATGGTGGCGCAGGCTTGTAATCCCAGCATTTGCGAGGTGGAGAGCAGAGGATCACAGTTTAAGAGCTAGGTTTAATGGCTCCAGAACTTGGGAGACTGAAGCAGGAGGATCACAGGTTGGAGGACAGCCTTAGAATCTTATGAAGACTCTCAGCAACTTAGTAAGACCCTGTTTCAAAATAAGAACATTAAAAAATCTGGGGTGTACCTTGCAAGTACAATGTCCCTGGATGCAATCCCTAATACAAGAAGAAAGAAGGAGAAAGAGGAAGAAGAGAAGGAGGAGGAGGAAGAGGAGGAAAGAAAGGAAAAGTAAAATTAAAAGGTAAAAAAAAATAAAAAAGTAAAAGTAATGAAGTTTGTAAAATAAGATAATACTGGGTTGATCTTATTCAGAATAACAAGGGTCTTTATAAGAAGAGGAAAATCAAACTATGTGCAGAAGAAAGGAACACTGTGTGAAAATATAGCCATGGCTACCCAAGTCATGAGGCCTTAGAATGATACCAGTTCTGCTGACTCTTGGATTCAAACCTCTAGCCCCCAAAACCAATCGGAAATAAATATCTGTGGTTTCAGCACCCAGTCAGCGGTCTTTTATATTGCAACCCTGGCAAACTAATACAAGGATAAATTTCTGAACTTGAGCCAGCAAGAGGGGGGATGGAAAGGAGAGGGAATTTATGAGCAGCATTTAACAGTTTACATTGTTAGTTCTTAGATAAGAAAATGGAAACTCCCAAGTAACAAAAAAAAATTCTTAAGAGAATCAATTTAAACACATGATTTTTATTTATTTATTTATGTATTGGCTTAATGAGGGAAAAGAATGAGTAGAGCAGATACAATATGATTTGATTTCAGCTGCACATTTAACATCATCTCTCTCAGGATGGGTTCTCCAGAGTAGGTAATGAACCCGAGCTCAAGATGCAAGATATAGGAATTAACAGATGTAAAAGAAAGAGGAAGCAGGAGTGGGCAGAGAGACAAGTAAAAATATGTTGCAAGCTCTCTCTTGTCAGCACTAGAAAAATTATTGCCTGTTTAAATTGCCCCACTTTGAACTGAAATGACTGGGCTTTAATACCTCCCACATCCAGTCATTTCAACAGGTTATCATGTAAGAGCATAATCCAGGTCAAGATAGCTCTGCCCCTAGAGCAAATCCTGGAGGGGCTAAAAGTTGGAGCTGTCTGCAATCTATTGACTACTCTACTTGTACCTGGCCATCTAGTCCTTTCATGGAAAGGATCAGGTGCCATGTCTCCAGCTTAATCGAAACTTCCTTGATATAGGGTGAAATGCATGTTATAAGTTAATATGGTTACTAGAACTCAAAAGTAGGTTACATGTGAAAAAAATTACCAGCTAGAATAATATTTAAAATTTGTTAAAACATGATTATGTGTTAGTCGTGATGCTATGGTGTTTAATATAATTTTATTTAATATTTTATAAAGCTTTATGTCTTATTCTTATTTTTATTACACAGAGAAGAGAAAAATAAAATAATATAAAATAAATAAAATCTGGATAAGATAAAATCTGGGTCACTTGACTCTAGAGCCACGACTTGATTACTAATCTTTACCTCATGTTGATTAGTAGTTGGTGTCAGACTTTAAAACACTTAAAAAATATGTGCTACAGGGTTTTTCTTTTTTTCATGTACCTGTACTGTTGAAAAACACTTTTAATGAAGGCAGAACACTTGTGCTTGTGAAATCTGTAGGTGACAATGAACTGGAAAGAGGAAAATACTTCGGAAAAAAAAATCAAATGTATTCCTAGACAGCAATGATGTTCAAATTTATCAGGATGCAAACTAGAAGGGATATACATTAAATTTTATAGTGGGTTAAAAATTTTTATGCATAAATTCTTAACAAGGAAAACCTAACTCAGCAGCAATTTATATAAGAAAAAAGCCCAGGGATTTAACTGATTTGAAAGGAACTCAGCAAAATGAGAAAAGATTAGGCTTGATTATCAGGTAGACCTGATTTGGGATCCTGGCTTCAACATTTACATGTGCCTGGATACTTTTACTCTCTAGGACTGGGTTCCTTCATCTAAAATAGAGATAGTGATTCTTTTTTTTTTTTTTCTTAACTCTTTCAGAGATTTCTCAAGAATACTTTGTGAAAAATCAGAAGTAAAAAGAGATTTATAGACTATTATACCACATGTGAAAGTCAAACTTTGTCAGCCTTTTATCATCTTATATCAGACACACAGTATGTGAGCAGTATTGACTATGAGCTTAGAGTAGGATGGTTCTAAAGTACCTCTAACTTTACTGGGCTATGTTTATTTCAGTTCCTTTTTCATATGATTCTGTCTCTGGTTAAGACAATAGTTTCCAATACATAGACTTGGAAAAATATGAATCCCAGTAGTGGGTTGTTTTGAGACCCAATAAAAGGAAGGAAGAATAGCTACAGCTTTCAGGAGAACTAATAGGGACAAAAAGAAAAATAATGCTTGTAAGAAATTTTATGTTCAAAAAGTCTGTAGATAAAGTTCAAGGTTACTTCCTACCAAAAGGATTTGAACATGAAATTTATTATAACCAATTTTCCTTTGCTCCTCACAGCCTTCTTATGATCTGTAGCTATTCTTCCTCTTATTGAATATTCACAAAGAGTTATAAACTGAAAGAAAAAATATAATGTTGGTTATCAATTATGTACTACTTATTATACAGTGTTCTACAAATATTTGGTCTCACCATTGTCCTCACTTTGTAGCTAGAAAAAACTTTGGCTTAGTTTCTGCAGACATTTTATAGATAAATTGTTCAGTTAAAATAAGTAGAGTGGGACTGGAATCCAGGTTTCTAACACTAAAGATATACAAGGAGTATCCTTCCACCTCCACCTTCAAGGCAACATAAGTAAAATGATTTTAGTTAATTACTGTCTGATAGTGTCACCTTTGCCACTGCCAGGGAAAGTAGATAGTTACACAAGAATCCTCAAAGATTGCAATGGCAATTCTTGTCTTGAGCAATAATCTCTTCTATGAAATAAAGTGAGGTTTTAATGGCATGGGACCATCCTTCCTCCTACTCTTCTGAACCTGAGCTGTGACCTTCATGGATTATGGAGACCAGGCAGGCTTCTTTCAACACCCTTACAAAGATTTTATGGAGATCATAATCATTTGGATATCATAATGTGATATATCAAGCCCAGTTTCAAGAAGTCAACTCTATTACCTATTGACATAAGTTAAGGGTCCTCTAGGACACTCCAAATTGCAACAATATTCATCAACTATTCTCCATTTAGCCTCTACCATAAAAATCGGATTCCAGAACAAGATGCTGGAGTCAGTTTGCAGTCAGGGTTTGGTGGCAGAGATGAAGAAAATTGTTTGTGCATTCAACTTGCATTCCTAGTTCAGAATATCAGAGTCTCTTTGGTGACACTGTAAGCCTGAAGGTCACAGGCCAATCAGCAATTTAGACATTCTTACATGGATCTGAGCACCACTGACATCTACCCATCAAGGATATTGCTTTGATCTATAGATGCTTTCCCAGGAAACCACCACCTTACAGTCCCAGCTGAGATTCTCAAATTATACCCTAATCATAAAAGGACTGTAAAATGCTCAAAGATGAAAGAGAATGTGCAATATCACTGAATGGCACTATCTATAGGTACAGAAACATAGCCTATTAGAGAGCTATAAAAGTATCCTCTGGAGTTTAAATGGAAAAAAAGTTCAGAGCTAGGCAAGTTTGAAACATTTCCTAATTTCAGACCTCAGTTCCTTACTCTGGTTACCCAGACAGCCCAACATTTTTCTATTCATTTCAAGTCTTCCTTTTATAATATTTATAAAAACACTTTGCAAATATAAAATGCTATTTAAAATTTTTAGAATTGATTTTTATTGGTAAGATAATTTTTCATCATAAGAGGATTCATTGTTATATTTGTACATATGCATTTGATAAATTTCATTCCCTAACCTTAACCCTTTCTTTTGAGATATTTTCATTATCATAATATCTGTTAGGACAAGAGTAGTATGGCATTTGAATTGGGGCCCTGTTTAAAAAAAGAGAGCATTCCTCTTCAATTGCCTGAAAAAGTTCCTTGAAAAAGTTAATTTTGGGAGAGAAGAACATCATCTCTCTAAGACCTCCGGGGACATTCTTGGCATATCACACAGTTAAAGCTTGCAGAACAAAAAAGGAATAACTCAGATTCTTTCTCCTTCTGCTAAGGAATTTGCTATGAACAAATGTGGCTTAGTTGAATGAACAAAGCAATAATTGAAAGTTGTTCAAATTTTGAATGATTACTTGCTACATCAACATAGACTATACTCTGCAGCCATTTTTCTTTATTTTAATAATTTGTATATAGCAACAGTTTTCTTTTGACAGAATGAAGCCTTGGCATCTGGAAATAAAAAATAGTGAATTAGAAATTAACCTTTTCAGACCTGGAAATGAGTCAGCATAAAGTTAACTCAATGACTAATAAGAGGCCTTTGAAACTCCTACAATAACACATGAGGGAAGTCATGAGAGCGCCACTAACAAGAACCTTTGAGTATGCAGACTACCTTATATACTTTATCACAATCTTTGGTTTGGCTGAATAAAAAGACAAATAGCAAAAATATTAAGTGGTTATTTTAAATTTTCCTTCCATAATTGCATTAAATGAAAATCAGAATTTGGGGATAAAAAAATAAGTCAGTGACACAGTAACATGTATGGACTCCCTGTTCTTGATTAGATTCACTATCGATGCAGGAAGCCTGTTCAACAGCTGGGATCTCAGAAATGTCAAATGCTGAAGTACAGTCTGTCTACTTGAAAACTTCTCTCCAGTGGACTTAATTCTGCCTTCTTCCCCGGGTATCATAACCCCCTTCAAGTTTGATGGACTCTGCTCCTTTCCAGGTTGCCAATGGCCAATTGTACCAGTTTGTTAGGGATGACACAAATATCTACCAGTGATTTGGTGGCCAAAAACAATAGTAATTTATTTTCTCACAGTTCTAAAGTCCAAAAGTTTTGGAGATCAAAGTTTTGGAGACTTGGTTTTTTTCTGAAGCCTCTCTCCTTTGCTTGTAGATGGCTGTCTTCCTGTGTCTCCACATTACTATTGTTTGACCTGTTTGTGTCCATATTTCCTCTTTGTAAGATACCAAATTGGTTTAAGATATAGCCTAATAATGCCATTTAATACAATGATTTCCTTAAAGACCCTATCTCCAAATACAACAATAGAATTTCTGAGAGAGTGGGAGTTAGTACTTCAACATTTGTTTTTGTTTGTTTTTTTGGCTGTTTTTTTTTTTTTGCATGTCCATAATACTATTATGCTATTTTGACCTCTATTTTTCCTCTTTCAAATATTCTAATTGATCTTTTGGGTATCATGCTTTCCTAGAATTTTATTCTATTTTATTTCTTTCAGTCACTCTTTTGCATGTTGTTGTTTCTGCTTGTATTTTATTGCTTGATTGCCCTTGGTCTTTCGCTGAATCTTCCATCTCTGCAATCTTTACATATTAGAGCACTTCATTCATCACCATCTATACTCACACCCTAGGTGATTTTATCTGGCCCTAGAACAAAAACTGTGTAAGCTAATGACTCACATGTATAACTCTAACAGAATTGCATGGTTAGACAAGGTGTAGGGACCATCAGATGTGGAAACGACACAGGATTGGTGGCAGCAGGAAGTGTAGTATTCCTCTGTTAGTATTTTGGCAGGGCCTGCAAAGAAACAAAACCTTACTGCTTCTATCCTTGCATGGCTGGAGAGGGGACAACAGCCAGATAGTTTCTCTCTTCACCTCCTGTACTTGTAATGCTCACCCACAACCAGTGAATGTAGGATATAGCTAGAGCCAGGCAAAGTTTCTTCTTTCCATTAAACTTTCAAACTTTTCTAAGTTTCTCCACTTCCTTTAAACATGTGCTTCTGGAGGTGGAAATAGCTAGAGCCATGAGCTTGTTAAGGCTGCTCCAGCACACCCTTGTGGGCAGGGCAGTAGTAGAAGCAGGATGTTCCCCCCTGCCATGGTAGAAAGTGCCTATGCATGACACACGGGCAGGATAGCAAGAATCATGCTCACTCATCTGATATTCAAATTTGGCACCCTCCATTCCCCTCTGTGTCATAACCCACTTCTGTGGGGAACAGGACACTCAGCAGGTTTAAGTTAAAGTCACTTTGCTGGGCCAAACTGCGTTTTAGACAGTTACCCACTGTTCCAGTGCAGTGGAATCTCTGTGGTGTCCCAGAGATGGGAATATTCAGGGGTTTCCGATTCCTGAATCAGCCCAAACTGAGATAACAGTTTTCTTCTCAAGATGACTTTTGGCTATAGAACCCTGGAAGATGATATGAGATCTTTTTCCAAAGTAAGGCTACTGTGAAAATGTCAGGTTACTTATCTTATTGTGCTACCAGCCTGTGAGGATTGTGAAACTTTCCATTAGCGAGGATATCCATACTAGGAGTGTTGGCTGGGACTCTTTCTTTAACTTCTACACTTGCAAAGGGAAAATTCTCTCTTCCTTGGCTGGGGAGTCAGGGTGGCAGATGCTGGAATATTTTATTTCTCTTACTCTGTCACTTTGTGACACTTAGCATTTTCACTGATATAATCTAAAGACCTGACCATGTAATTTAGAGGAAGGAAGATTCATTTGCTCATGCCTTTGAGTTCAGTCCATGTGAGGAAGGAGACCAGGAATCTCAGGCATGGTGGTGGGAAGCAGAGAGAGGGAGAGAGCAAAACTTCATTCCATACATCATGGGGGCCTGAAGCAAGAGAGAACAAAGGAAGGAGCAATTATATATAATCCCCAAAGACACAGCCCCAAGGACCCACCTTCTTCAGCCATCCCCTACCAGCCTAGACCAGCACCCAGATATATTCATCACAATGCATTTATCTACTACTGAGATTACAGCTCTCATGACTTAACTATATCAACCCTGAATATTAATAAATAAGTTTTTATAGCATATTCTGTATCTAACTATAGCATTATTCTATTGTCACAGGCTTTCGAATCTTAAAAGCTTCCAGTCAGCCAGTGAGACTGGGCCCAGAGCCTACAGTAAGGCAAGGCCGGGTCTGGAGCTGGCGAGGACGGCCAGGAGCCTGTTGTGTGGCAGGGCTGGGACCAGGCTCTGCTCCACAGCAGGGGGCCAGTGGGTCCCTGCAAATGTGTGGCCAGGAAGCACTAGGAGCTGCCGCTGCCTTACCATATTTCTTAGCAGATTCCCAGATGCAAGTGATCTCTATTTTTAAAAAAATGGTTGTGAGTGGATCATCTTGTCAAAGCTACTCACCTTCTGACTTTCATGATTTCAGTAAGCGGGAATAAGTGTGAAAATTAAAAGAAGGACTTCTAAAAAAAAAGAAAGAAACTGTAATTGTTTGGATGTTGAGAAATAGAAGCTCTAATTCATTGTTGGTGGGATTGCAAGTTGGTGCAACCACTTTGGAAAACAGTATGGAAGATCCCCAGAAGAAGGAAAATGATCTTACCATATGATCCAGCAATACCACCTCTGGGTATCTACCAGAAAGAAAAAAAAAAATTCCAAACTGATGCATGAGCAACCATGTTCATAGCTGCACAGTTCACCATTTCCAAACTGTGGAACTAGCCAAGATATCCTTCAACAGACGAGTGGATTTCAAAACTGTGGAATGTATACACAATGGAATTTTGCCCAGCCTTAAGGGAGAACAAAATTATGGCATTCACAGTGAAATGTCACAAAAAATAAGAAATCAGATGCTTTTCCTAATGTGCGAAGACTAGGGAGAAATGGGTAACAGGAGGAACTCTAAATGAAGAATGGACCCTATAGAAGAGCAATTAAGGTGACATATCTGAGGGGATGGGAGGGGGAAGCGGGAAACTCTTTAATGCACATGATGTACTTAAACATATCAAGTTAATCAAGAATCCAAGCATGGGAAGGGGGCGGGAGGGAAGGGGTTAGGGATTGGGTAAGGGCTGATTGGGTAATGTATGCATGTGTATCTCCATAAGTTTTTTTTTTTTTATCCCATTAAGATGTATGACTAAAATGCACCAATAAAAATTTATTTTAAAAAAGTTTAAGTCTCTTTCTTGCTGATTTCAACTGGTCTATGTCACCTCAAAATGCAACTATACACTGGTTATTTTGGCTCTTCTTTGTTAAAAGGCACAAGTGGTGGGCACATCTCTTCAGCCATCTTGGAATATGGCCATAGTAGAGAATTTTTATTATTTTATTTTGCTTTTGTTTGATATATATTAATTGCATACATTAAGGGGATATAATGTGATATTTGAGCAAATACATACAGCATGCATTGATCAAATGCATTCCCTTTTAATCTGTCCTCCCTTTCTCCTTCCCAACCTCAAATTTGGAGATTCGAAAGGCTACATGAAAC
The DNA here is from genome assembly GCF_963383645.1 of Muscardinus avellanarius. Classification (NCBI taxonomy): domain Eukaryota; kingdom Metazoa; phylum Chordata; class Mammalia; order Rodentia; family Gliridae; genus Muscardinus; species Muscardinus avellanarius. The sequence goes on from NC_137788.1 coordinate 60,116,930, forward strand.
ATCATAGCAATGTGGTACTCTGAATTTTATTGTGAACTTAGCTCTACCAGTGAGGTTTAGACTTCCATATATTTTTATGTCAGTAATTATCATCCTTTCACTTCTGGTTGAAGCACTCCCTTAAATATTTCTTGTAAGGCTGGTCTTGGGGTGATAAATTCTCTCAGCTTTTGCTTCTCTGGGAAAGAATTTATTTCTCCTTCATTTCTGAGGAATACCTTTGTTAGATATAGTGTTTTTGGCTAGCAGTGCTTGTTCTTTTATCACCATGAATATATCATCCTATTTTCTCCTGACCTGTAAAGTTTTTGCTGAGAAATCTGTTCATAGTCTAATGGAGATTCCCTTATGTGTGACTTCATTTTTTTTCTCTTGCTGTTTTAGAATTCTCTTTATCTTTTACTTTTGACAGTTTCAGAACATGCCTGTAATCCCAGTATTTGGGACACTGAGACAAGAGGATAACAGATTCAAGGCCAGCCTTGGCCACTTAGCAAGATCCCTATTTCAAAATAAAAAATAAAAATGGCTCTGTATATAACTTGGAGGTAAAATATCTCTGTGTTCAATCCCCAGTACCAAAAGAAAAATAATTTATGACAGTTTTATTATATTGTGCATGAAGAGGACCTCTTTGGCTCAGATCTCTATGGCTATCTTTGAGCTGCATGAATCTGAATGTCCATGCCTTCCAAGGACTTGGGAAGTTTCAGCTACTTTGTTAAATAAACTTTCTGTTCCATACTTCATTTTTTCTCCTGTAACTCCCTTAATGCAAATAACTGTTTGCTTAATGGTAGCACATAAGCTCTGTAGGCTTTGTAAGTTTTTTTTATTTTTTTATTCTCTTTTTTCTCCTGAATATAACATTTCAAAAGACTTGTTTTCAACTTTGCTGTATTTTCATCTGTCTGTTCTAGTCTGCTATAAAATTTTTAGTTGTATTTTTCCTTTTCTTTTTTTTCATTGAATCCATTGGTTCCAAAATTTTTGTGCAGCTCTCTTTTAATGGTATCTCTGTCTTTTTTAATTTCTTATTCAGATTATGAAATTGTTTTTCTGATTTTGTTGAGTTATCTGTTATTGTCTTCCATGCCACTGAGTTTCTTCAATATCATTATTTTGAATTTGTAACTTCTCATTTCCATGGGTTCATAGAGGGCAAATTATTGTGCCTCTTAATGGTGAAATATTTCCTTGCTTTTTTTCATGTGGCGTGTATCTCTTCATGAATATTGTGCATCTGATGTCTGGTAGAATGGTCACCTCTTCCAGTTCTATGGTGTCATTTTTTTAGGGGAATACTTTTGCTTGTAGGTGTGTCTTAAGGTTTTGTTTAGGTAGGTGGTGTTTGCTTTTGTCTCAGATGGGCACAGTAGTGTAGTCTCTGAAGTTTTTCAGTTGTAGTCAGCAATATCTGTGAATACATCAGTGGCTCAGGCTACAGAAATAGTGGTTAGTTTTCTGGCTCAAAGTGGGGCTCTCCTGAGAGTAGTGTACCTGACTACCTAATAAACATACTCTCTGCATATCCAGTACAGAATAAACTTTTTTCTTGCATAGGACCACTTATTTCTTTCAGGACAGAGAACCACATGGGCTCCAGTGCCTGGGAACTGGACCCAGGCTCTGTGAGGCTGGGTTTTGAGCACTGTGGTCCCTGGGACATGGAAGGCAGAATATTTCACAGGAAGTTTGTTCCTAGGGAATATGGCACTGTAGTAGCTTGACTAGAGAATGGTGCATTGTTGAACGTGAACATGGTCTAAAGGCTGCATAACCTCAGGGATGGAGAAACACAGTAGCTACTGATTCCCAGAGCAGGATATACGTTTGTAGTGGTTCTATGGAGCTGAAACTTTGGTCTTGAGGGAAAGAAAGTACTATGTGAGGTCCTTCTCTGGGGCAATGTAACCTCCTGGGTTCCAGGAAGTTTTCTAAATTGGGATCCGGTTCTGTGAGGACTGCAGGGTCTCTAGCAGCAAAGAGTGTTAAAGGGAACTTTTAGGGCTTCCTGCTGACTTCTTCCCCGTAGGGCAAAATGCTTCCTTGTCCTCCTGAGATAAGCCTGTGAAGACAATATGAGGGAGCTGGGTGCTTCAATCTCTTTATGCAGTCATCCCTGTTCTCCTTGCTGCACAGGCTTTTCAGCACACCTGCTGCAGTCGATAACTCTTCTTCAAATATTCTTGTCCAAATATAATTTTTATTTTCTATTTTGTTCTTTTTATATAAAGGTATAGCTGTAGATACTGTATATACCTCTAGCTGGCCATCTTGCCCTATCCCTTTTAGCCTTATCATTTATTTTTTGCATATGTGCTTTTAAATTTTTTTCTATTTCTTCTTTCTAAGATGTCAACTCTCAGGGTCAGGACATTCACTGATTCATCCATCCATTTAGTAAATATGAGATACTGGGCAATTTAATTTGTATGATAGGGGTCAATGATGTGCTTCATTCTGTTCTAGATGTTGTGGGTTCATTTGTGAGTTAAACAGAAACTGGTTGTGTGATGGCTCTTTAGACGCACTTTTTGAAGTCAAAGGTACACACCTGCATTTAGGACTAAAAGAAATTTTTACATGGGTCCGTAAGAGACAGAGAAAAGGATGTCCACTCCAGATAAGTTTCAATCCAAAAGGATATAACATGGAGAATGGAGAGATAGCAATAGATGAGTATCATGAAGAGCAACGCCATAGTTACAAATAGTGTATTAATACCTGAGAGCAATTGGCTAGGCCTCAAGTGCATGTTGCTAAGTAGAAAGAAAAAACTATTAAATAAAATAAATTTTATGTGAAATAAATATATATAAAAAACAGCAGTGTGTGTGTGTGTGTGTGTGTGTCTGTACATGTGATACCAGGCTGGGACAAGAATGAGCATGGGAGATTAGAACAAAACAACAGAATGAATCAGTAAGTGAGTTGGTGAGCAAATCAGATCTAAAAGGGCAACATTCGATGGGCCAATGACACCAATATTAAGTGATGATTACTTAACACCTCAAGTGTTAAGGGCTCACTTTGTGTGTGGTACTACAGATTGAATTCAGGGGCATTCTATCTTCAAGTTACATCCCCAGCCCTTTGTATAATAATAACAACAACAACAACAACAACAACAACAACAACAATAATAATAATAATAATAATTATTATTATTATTATTAATTTCTTTTGAAACAGGGTCTTGCTAGGTTGCTGAGAGTCTTGCTAAGTTGCAGAGGCTGTATTTGAACCTTGATCTCCCATTTAGCCTTTCAAGTATTGGGATTACCATTGTGCCATCCTGAACAGGACTCTTTAAGCAACTCACTGTGTGTTGCAGGTTTAGAACTTACAGCCTCTTGGATCATCTAAGTGTGATTCATTCTTTCTCCAGTTTATCTAAAACATAAATCTGTTTTTTTCAGTTTTTCTGCAGTCATGTGTGGAACAATACTTTTTAATATTCCAAATTATGTCTTTGAGGACTTTAGAGATTCTAAATTCCAATATAAGGATTCAGTTGTGTTTTGTATTCTCCATTTATTGAGGCAAGGGAATGGTTACTAAAATGTTAATCAAAAAATTAAATTAACTAGATGCTTTAAGCTTTCCATTTGACTGATATTTTATGGTATGTGACTTAAATAAAGTTACAGAGCACTCTCCACCATTGTTGGCAGCAGTAAATGTGAGTCATGTAGTGACCCAGACCACTGAATATTGATTTCTTACAAGACAGTATATGAATTGGTTAAGAGCAGGGTGTCTGGATTCAGCCTGCTGGTATCTGTATTCTGTTTCTTCTACTTGCTGACTATAGGACTGGTATATTTGTATGATCTCACTACACCTCCATATTTTTTAAAGAAGGGGAATAATGTCTTTGCTTGCAAGGCTGTAATAAGAGTTAAATACAATTATTTCATGTTAAGCCCCTAAAACAGTGCTTACCACCCAATGTAGTCAATGTGGTCATTAAATGCTAGTCTTTTCTGTTCTCTTTTTTGTTGTTGTTTTTAGATATTTTTATTTCTTCAAATTTGGTATTTTTCAGGAGTGACTGAATTTAACAATATAAATGAGTTCCATCATTATTATCATTCTCATAGGAATGATGTTAAGAGAAAACTAGTCAAATAAATATTATCCCTTCCCATTTTCAACAAGTAAATAGTGGCCACTGATAGACAGCCAAGAGTCTGTCCAGAATGTTCATGATTCATTATGTAATAAAACATGCCTGTCCACAGGGAAATAGCCAGGAAATAATTTAGCATCCAAGGCAAGCACAAAAGCACCACTCATACTTCTGAAAATATTGGGGGGAAAACTTTGACAAAAGTTTTGCTTTCTTCATGATGAGCAATCTTCCTCCAACAATGGTGCATGCTCTTTTACATGATGTCAGTTCCTTTGTCCCCTGACCACATCATCTCGCAGCAGCAAAAAGTGTCAAATGGACAGAAAGTTAGCCCAGCAACAGCAGTGATGGATGATGGGACCCTCCAGCTGATGAAGATGTTAGTATTCTTGGGATCTCTTGATGCATTCCCTTTGCAGTGTCATAGATGCCAAAGTAGGCAGCTTTGCAGGTGATGATACTGTGCAGACACATTAAAGCCTTGGTATGGGCCCTTAATCCCATTGGAATTGTAGATCTTAAACAGGCAGTCACAGAGGCCTTTAAATTTTCTATCAGTTCCAGTTTTACCCACATCAGCTGATACATGGGTGCAGACAAAATTAAGAGGATCTTCAAAACACAATGGCCACACCAGCACCACCCAGTGCCAGGCTTCCTGCACTGTGACGTCTTGTGCACACAAAGCAGGGAGGTCTGCTTGTATTTATCTTTGAAGGGAAAGTTGAGAGCTTGGGGAGAGGGAGGAGTATCTGATGACAGTGGCCAGGTTACCATGCCAGATGGACAGAACTCCCTGCCCCTTGTGGATATGGACGAAGCAGTCTATTATCCCCCTGTGTTTCTTGTCCATGGTGATTTGCTTGCTGACATGCTATACTCGCAGCAGCAGCTTGACCTGCTCAATAGGCACTGCCACAGTCTTGGAGATGGCAGCACCATTCCACCTGCCAGGAAGTCCTTGGCAAAGGACACAGCAGCATCTGTTATGCTGAAAGAAAGGGAGGCAGGTGACTGAAGAATGAGCCTGGGCTAGGAATTGGCCTTGACTTCCAGGCTCCAGGCATGTTAGCTTTGTCTGTCTCAACAAAAGGGGTTCATTCCTTTATCTAACATGTATTCAAATTTCATTGCCATGCCCAACATGATTGTAGATACTGCCCCAAAAGAAGACCAAGAGGTAGACTTTTTTTGGTATTCTAATAATCAAGCAAATAAGATAAATATGTACAAAAATTACTGGTGTGTACATGATATAGGAAATAAAGGAAGAACACATAAGCAGATAAAAAAATTGTAGCCCCAAACTTTAGGAGAAAAGATATTAAAAAGATATGTTAGAACATTAGCTAAGAAAAATGTTAATGTTCTGAAATATTTATATTATCGTATAATTCAGATTTTTTAATGTGTAGTTTATGTTGTATTTAGAATATTTTGATATTTAGAATTTTGTTTTTTGATAAAAAAGACTCCCAAATTAGCACAAGCATATGGTCTCAAAAACACTAGGTTCTTTCCTGATTTATAGTGTTAGGAATTAGAGGTGAAAACCTTTTTCCCTGAAACTTTCCTCTTTTTTCCCTGGGATTTCTGATGAAAAAGAAAAAAAGGGACAAGTCCTGTATAAAAGACATTTGGGTAAGGGCTAATTGAGTGATGTGTGCATGTATCCCTCTGCCATCTTGTACTCCATTAAGATGTATGACTACAATATACCAATAAAATTTTTTTAAAAAAACAAAAGCTAAGTGCATATATGTATATACATATATATGCACATACATATGTATGTTAATATAAATACAGTCATGTGTCACTAAACAACAGGGACAAATTCTGATAAATTCAGTAAGGTGATTTTTGCCTTTGTATGAATATTATAGTATATTCTCACAGAGACTTAAATGGTATAGGTCAATCCTCAACATGGCTTCTCAATGCAATTGAGATATGAAGTAAACATAATATATATGAGTCTGGTGCCAGTTAACATAGCATGCTGTTTTACAGCAAACATTTTTATATAAATAGAAAAAACATACTTTAAAATAATGATAAAATATAATCTTCTAAATATATTGACCAATAATATAGTCATTTATTATTATCTAATATGTTATACTGCACATTTTATATGTTCTATCTTTTTATATGACAGACATGCAGTAGGGTTTTTTATTGGCGCATTATAGTTATACATCTTAATGGAGTACAAGATGGTAGAGGCATACATGCACACATCATTCATTTAGTCCATTCTTGAGTACTGCATTCTGCTCTGGTAGGTCAACTACAATATTGCTAGATGATAAAATTTCCCAACTCTGTTATAATACTATGGAGCCATTGTTGTACATATGGTCTATCATTGACGGGAATATTATATATCTCATTGCTATATATATATTCTTATGTAATGATATATGAATAAATATATACACATGTATTCTTATGTAATAGTATAATATATATATATATATATATATATATATATTCTTGTATGGCCCCAGTTAGTTCTTACAAGAGGTTTATTATAATAGAGCAACCCTGAACCTTGAATTATGTGCTCTCTCTCTCTCTCTCTCTCTCTCTCTCTCCCTCTCTCTCTCTCTCTCTCTCTCACCATGTGATTTCCCCTTTACATATATCCCCCTTTGCAATTCCATAAGTCATGAGGTCCTTGCTATAGTTAGTGCCATGTTGTTTGGATTTTAGCTTCCAATTCTATAAGCTAAATATACCATTTTTCTTTGTAAGTTATCTATTTTCAGGTATTTCATTATGGTAACAACAAATAGATATATATATATATATTTATATATAGATATATATATATATAAATAGATATATAAATATAGATATATAAATATATATCTATATATATATCTATATATAAATATATCTATATCTATATATCTATATATCTATCTATATATATATAGATATATATATCCTCTTCCCAGTGCAGTAGTTTAATACTTGAAAAATATGGTTTGAAGAGCAGAATATGGGCTAGGGATAAGACATCCTGCTTTTGCACCCTTGAATCCAGTAAGGTTGTGTTTATAAACCAGGGTCTAATTTAATTTGCTCATTCAGTTGCTGGTGAAAAAGAGGTAAAATGCTTTGCTGATCCTGAAGTGCTGAATGAAAATAATGAACATTTATACTTAACAAATTCACTCACTGGTAAATATGGCCATATTGCTACCATATACTGAGTAATCCAATCACCAGCTTCTATTTTCTTGATTAGTGGTATTGTATGATTAGTGGTATTGTATGAAGCAAGATGGACTGCACCAGACAGCTTTTATTCAATAATAAGAATTTGGAAACGCTATGTATGATAAGTCCAATTTCATACTATTCACAATTGAAATTTTAAAAGCTAGAGATTAAATAATAAATAAATGAACAAAGATAATCACAGAGAGGATTAAAAAAATCTGAATTTAAAAATGATCTTCCTAAGGGATATTTAAAGGTAGTAGATGGCAAGTTTGAATCCAAGACTGAAAGATTAGGAGAGATATAGTTTTATTTCTAAACTTCTAACTTGGGAGAATGAATAACTTATGAAATTGTTTAGAGAGAATTATACTTTAGAAGAGTGGGTTTTTTGGAAAAAATAACGAGTTCAGCAGAAATACGGATCTGAAGCTTGGATGAGATGTCAAGGCTGAAAGATAGATGTAGGTGTTATCAACATATGAGTATTAGTTACAGTCATAGAAATAGAGAAAATACATAGGTTAAATAGTAATGAACAAAAAGAAAAAGTTATGGGGAAAAAAGAGAAAATAATTAATATCAAGTCTAGCCAATGAATAAAATAAGAAAGAGTTGCCATAGGAGTTAGATCTAGGAAAATCCCGTACCCTCATCTAACTTGAAGACCAAGGAAGGAGAGAATTTCTAAAAGTTGGGGATGTCCAATTTGAAAATTTCTAAACAGAGAAGGGATACATTTTTTATGGTACTAGGGGTTGAACCCAGTGATATACTACCTACAAAATATACTTCTCACCTATTTTATTTTGTTTTGTTAGTATTATTTTGAAACAGGATCTCACAAAGTTCCTGAGGCTGGCCTCAAACCTGCAATCTTTCAGTGTCAGCTTCCCAAGTTTTGGGATTATAGGCATCTGCCAACATGTCCAGCTTAAGTATAATCACCGTTGTTTTTAGAAATTGAAGTAAATGAAAAAAATACTTGAAACAGAAAGTCAACTGAAACCTATCATAATACTCTGAGAGGCACTCTGCATAAGAGTCAACTTAAGATGGATCAAAGACTTGGAAATTAGACCAGACACTATGAAATTATTAGAAGAAAGCAGAGATTTAACACTCCAACAAATAGACACATATATAAACTTCCTCAATAAGACCCCCAAAGCTCAGTAAATTAAAACAAGAATTAATAGATAGAACAGTATGAAAATAAAAAGTTTCTTCTCATCAAAGGAAGCCATCAAGATTCTAGATAGAGAGGCTATAGAATAGGAGAAGATCTTTGCTAGCCATTCCCCTGGTAGAGGATTGACATCTAGAATATACAGAGTACTTAAAAGACTTAAAACTAAAAAAAAACCCTAATAACCCAATCCAGTTTTCCTCAGAAAACTGAAAATAGAACCACCATATGATTCAGCTATACCACTCTTGAGTATCTTTCCAAAGGGACTGAAATCAGATAATAGTAATACATGCATATCCATGTTTATATAGCAGCACAATTTATGTTAGCCAATTTATGGAATCAACCCATATGTCCATCAGCAGATTAATGGATCACAAAATTATGGGATATACATACAATGGAATTCTACTCAACAATAAAGAAGAACACAATGATACCATTTTCAGAAAAAAATGGATGGATCTGGAGAACACTGTTAAGTGAGATTAGCCAGTCACAGAATGTGAAGGGTCATATGAGGAAGCTGGGGAATAATTGGGGCATCAGAGAAACTTCAGATAATGGAGGAAAAACCCTGGTGGAGTGAGGGAAGTTGTTGTGGGGAGGGAGAGTTGGGAAGAGGAAACAATTTCACTGACATGTACATGTGTGAGAATAGCAATGCCGATCTCAGTATCTCCTATGGGGAAGAGGGGAGTGGGAGGGGGCGGGGGAAAGCCCACCAAGTGCGGAGTGCATGTATGTCACTATCATCATCAACCAAATTATCATGTGAGACTGTAAGGCACCAATAAAAGTATAAAAATAGTGCTCTGAGTGATCACAGCCAAAAGAAAAAAAAAGTAAAAGAATAAATGAGGGATAAAAGAGTAAAGAGACAAAGAAGAGTCTACTTTGGCAGGAATTGATGATGGCTAGATGTGAAGACTGGAGGAGACAAGAGTAAAGGCAGATTTTGCGGTTCTTCACTTTGGTGAATGGCGTTAATTGAGATGGGAAATGGCAGAGATGCTATTTTGGGGATATTTGGGGAGAAATCATGAGTTTTGTTTTGAATTTTGTCAATTGTGACAAACCTTAAGACACTCAGGCATATAGATGCCCTGAATGAATCTATATGTCAGGAAGCAGTATTGAGCTGGAGTTATCATTGAAAGTGGGAAAAACATGGGTTCTAGGATAAACAGGGGAGGAACTGATATTGTTCAGGAAGAGCTTGTGAGAAAATTGCTTAGTATAGAAAACTGACAGATAAATGACCGAGTGGAGCTAATTGACAACCTAAAAGTTTTATTAAGTACTTTCATAGAAGGAAACCAGCAAAGTCATAGTTAGGCATTCTGTTTAGAAAGCAGGGTGAATATAAAATAAGGCTAAAACATGTTCTAGAGTTTAATTCAAATTCTGGCCCCGACACCCACATATTGTGAGGCCTTGGAATATTTACCTAATCTTGAAGAACTACAGATTCCTTATGAGTAAAGTTTATACAACCTACCTTCCATTCAGTCATGGAGCTGAGTGGCTACTCAGCAGGAGCTACTCTCTCTCCATCTCCCACTCTTTTATCCTCTTTTTTTTTTTTTTTTTTTTTTTTTTTTTAGGTCTGGGGATGGAACTCAGGGGCATTCGACCTCTGAGCTACACACCCTGCCCAATTTTTTATTCTTTGTTTTGAAACAGGGTCTCACTGAGTTGCAGAAGGCCTCACTAAGTAGCTGAGGCTGTCCGCGAACCATGATCCTCCTGTCTCAGCCTCCCGAATTCTGGGATTACAAGCGTTCACCACCACGCCCGGCTTCTTTTATCCTCTTTCTCTCTTCCCTTTTTACTTTTCTTTTCTATGGGAAAGAAATGGGACCAATTACTTATAATGGACCCTGTTTTGGTTTTATAAAATCTCTAGTTAAAACATACAATTTTGTACTGACAATGGATAATATCTTAATCATAGGGAGAGGATGAATGCATAATTTAAAATTTAAAATTACCATTTTGATACTCAGGTAAGCATCACTCATTTAAAAAAAAGATAATTTGAAGAGATTTTGTTTCTAAGATGTATCACCTGTACACAAGGAAACGAGAGAGAGAGAGAGAGAGAGAGAGAGAGAGAGAGAGAGAGATCATTGAAAATTGAAAGAACTGGTAAAATTGTTAGAGATCATGAAATCTGATATTTTCTTTTTCTGTAGCAGAACCTTCAACAAACATTATACACACATATCTATCATATGTCTATAGTGTGTGTGTATATGTGTGTAAGTGTGTGTGTGTGTGTGTGTGTGTGTGTGTGTGTGTGTGTGTGTGTGTGTTTTACTGGGGATAGAACCATCCAGAGGTACTCTACATTTTGGTTATACTTCTACCCCTTTTAATTTTTTCTTGAAAGAGGGTCTCACTATGTTACCACCCACTGGCCTAGAACCTGCAATGCTACTGTCTTAGCCTCCAAAGTCCTTGGATTATAGGCATGGTGCCACCCAGTTCATCTTGAAATATATAACAATAGTTTTTAATAAAGTTTCTCAGATTGACTCAGGAAGGGGGGCATCTGTGCCTTTCTTACTCAGCCTCCCTAAGCCTTCTACTTCAGTTGTTCATGAAGATACTTCAGTAAAACTCCAGGGTTCTGAAGAATATACATTAGAATCATGGCTTTAGTCCTATTGCCTTATTTAATGAAAGAGAAACTGCGTCACATTAGAATAAGTGTCTTGCCCTAGACTCTGATGGTAGAATAGAGGGCCCTCTTGATAGTCCCGTCATGGCTTTAGTTTCACAAGTTATCAAGAGCTTGCATTTGAAGCAAATCACCACCTTCCCACTTTGTTTTTGTATCTAGTGTTCCCTAAGAATGAGAAAAGACTTAGAGTGTAACTCCAGGCCCTCCATCTCTAGGCAGAGCCCCAGGAAAAAATATATAAAGCTTTTCCTTTGGAGAACTGACTTACTGCCTGCCAAGTTTGATTAAGTAGGAGCAGTGGTTGGCCAGGGAGATGGAGCTGAATGAGTGGATTCCTTGAGGGCAGCCAAAAGTCTCCCACAGAGAGATGCAGCACAGAATTCCACTGGGACTGCCATGCTTATCTTGAAGCCAGGTCTTAATGAACAGACATTCATCTCTTGTGCTCAGATGAGGAGGCCACTTGGCAAAAAAGATGAAAGAACTGAGTTAAGTGTGGTCAGCAAGACATCAAAGAGCAATTGGGGGGATGGGAAAAGGGCTTGCTAGCTATTAGAGACTCAGATTTTAACCTTGTAAAATAGGCAACTGATTTTAAATCATTTCCAAGTTTTTTTGAGTAGCTACTATGTAAAAAAATTGTATTGTGAGTTTTAGATGGTTTCTTATTCTTGAGGAAAATAAGTTATTACTCCCCTCAGAGATGGCATAGCAAAAGAAGCAGACGTAAATTTAACTTATATAAAGTGGCAGTTTATTCATCTGTTATCTTCACTGTTTGATAAGATGTTTGGCTCAGCAGATTTATTTGTTGAATGCATTTATAGTTCATCTATTTAAAAAAAATCTGAAGCCTCTAGAACATGTCTCATGTATGAATTAATAGAATGGGAAATCAGAAAAGAACAGAAATATAATATAATTTTGGTTTGCAAGAGATTTGTAGTAAGTTTGAGTCATGGGTCTACCCCTTATTCTGTGTGAACATTCACAAATTATGTAATCTTTCTCTTCTCCGGTCTCCTCATCTGCAATATGGTATTAATGCCTACCTCATGGCTTATACTGAGAATTGCATAACTTACTACATGTAAAGTTAATAAGTGGTAAAAAAATTATATATTATTTTGCTTTACTTTACAGAAAAATTCTTCAAATTATCTTTTTATTGCTTATGGAATTTAAATTGCTATTGTATCTGCTTAACTTGTAAGGCCATTTTTGTCTTGTGTTTCTTTTTTGTTTGTAATATGCTTTACTAATGCAATTACAATTTTTCTTAGTAAAATTATTTTACTCATAATTAATTTTAGTTTCCTTCTACTTGCTTAGAGTCTGTTTTATTTTTGTTTTGTTTTGTTTATTTACAGGATATTTCCATCCATTTTGTTGTTCTGGTTACTATCAACATTATGCCACAGACTTCCAAATATTTTGATTATGATTTTCAATATAGAGTAGTTTTTATATTGGTAGCCACTATTTATCACACACACATGCACACGTGCGCAAACACAAAAACACAAAATGAAAGAGCAAGAGAGAAATACAGTCACACATAATTGGGAATTATAACTTCATGGAACACTATTTTGTCTTACTATGAGAACTATCAAATATCTGATAATCTGTGACTATAGAACCTGATTGAAGGCTTTCTGTATATCTAGTAGGCATTAGTGACTGCAAGTTTCACTAAATTGACCCAGCTGGGTCATTCATTTGAAAATACGTCAATGTTAATATTGTTAAGTCTTTCCTCTAGGGCACTGTAGGTTCCCTGGGAGGTTGCTACCAATTTCCGGTCTGGAAGGTCAAGGATTGGTGGTCAGTGTTTTGGAAGCAGAAAGAGGAAAAGTGCTCAGGGACTCAGTATCTAAGTACATGCTCATTTACACCTTTCCATGAAACACAGCACAACTCTTTTCTATTGGGCAAGCCATATTACAAAGACTGTTTTTATATTTTCAGAAATAAATATTTTTCAATTTATTGCAAAGGAAGGGAGTAATACCTGTTTTCACCAGCACTGTGAGTGATTTTATCTTTATAGGTGATTTCTAAAAAGATGTTCAACCAGCTTCCTAAGTTTAGCACTTCACCCTGTCTTTTAGAGTATAGAGGTTGGCACTTTCTGAGCCTGCTGGGCTTTTGTGGTCCCAGCTTGATCCATTCTCAGCTTTCAACCCTGCCAGCCTTCGACTTGTTTTTCTAAGATCTCTTTAATTACTTGCTACGCATCCTTCTGGTTTTACACCTTCATTTTGTTGCTGACATTCTCCTTGCTTCTCTCCTCATCCTACATACTTATGTCTAAAACATCCTTTACTGTCAGTTCAATGGGATTTTGGAAAAAAATAAAAATAAATATGAACACACATACACGTGTGTGTGTGTGTGTGTGTGTGTGTGTGTGTGTGTGTGTTACTGTAGATAGATCCCAGAGGCATTCTACCTCTGGGCTACATTTCAACGCTGTTTTATTTTTTGTTTGGAAACAGGGTCTTGCTAGGTTGATATAAGTCTCACTATTTGTTTAGCATGACCTCAAACCTTTGATCCTCCTGTCCCATCCTCCCAAGTACTGGGATTACAGGCATATGCCACCATACTCAGCATGATTTTTTCTTGGGCGGGGGGTACTGGGGATGGAACCCAGAGGAATTTTACCTCCTACACTCCCATCCCTATTTTTTTATTCTTTATTTTGAAACAGGATTCCACTAAGTAGCTGAGGCTGGCTGCGAATCTGTGATTCTGCTGTTTTAGCCTGCCAAGTACTGGGATAAGAGGGGTATTCCACCACACCTAGCTCATGGATATGGTGTGTGTGTGTGTGTGTGTGTGTGTGTGTGTGTGTGTGTTACTGGGGATTAAGCCAAGGTTTTCCACCTCTAGAAATATCTCTACCCCTATTTTATTTTTAATTTTGAAACATAGTCTCACTAAGTTGCCGAGACACTTGCTAAGTGTCTGAGGCTGGTGGTGAACCTGTGATTCTTCTATCTTAGCATGGATATGATTTTTAAGATGTCAGACACCTACCCAGATACCTGGTTGAGGAGGGATGGCCTATGTAGAAGAAAAGGAACAGTACTATTTGGGGACCACTGAGTTATTTTTACCCCAACCAGAGTTTGGAATGAGACTCTCCATTTGTTCGGGCAAATGGAAACTGCTCTTCTTTAAGTGGAGTGAAGAAGTGGGTGAATTTGAGGACCCCAAGGGAGTGTGGGCATTTAGTGGCTGCTTCACAGTTTCTCTAAAAAAAGTGTCAGCTCTGACAGGGTGTTGAAAAACATAAGGGAAAGAACATCTCAGACAATGCACCCTCTGCTTGACACCCTGGCTTTCTTTATAATAATCTTCTGGATAGAGCAGGACACTAGATTTCCTTTAAGAGGTACTTTCCCTCTGGTTTAGTTATGGTTTTCTTTTTTCCTTATGACAGTCACACTTGTACAAGTACCTGATGCAATTTCAGTGAATTGTTACTTGTCATAGATCAATGTGAGTTCCAGTACTGACAATTTCTCAAAGTACAGACCCCTTTAAAACCACCCTGTGAACAATTCCGTACAAGCCTTGTTTAAGGCTCCCTCAAAACTTAAGTACTCTGTAGGAACAGTACCTCATCGATTTTTCTACAGCAAATTGACCTCTTCAGACCTTAGGCAAGCATTGGAGCTTGCCATAATAGAGTAAAATGGGAGCCCTTAGGACAAATGGTTATGGGTGGAGGAGAAGGCTCAGAAGTGCTGAACTGTGCTGGATGATGCTGGCTAATTCCTCCTTCTCAGATTAGCATGGAAACTCTAATAGCAATGCAAGACAACCAAAATATCTGAATTCCTTCTTTTGCTGAAAACTGTAGTGCCTCAAACTCACTTTTTAAAATAATCATTCCCCCTCAAGATACAGACTACCACTAGGCATGATGATCATATTTTTAAAGGTGATACAAGATGTTTTCCATTATAATAAAGTATATATACTCATTTAAGAAAATTATAACACACAGAACAGGCCAAAAGAATGAAATATAGCTGGGGATGGTGGTACACACTTGTAATTCCAGTACTTGGGAGGCAGAGACAGAAGGATCCCAGGTTCATGGCCAGCCTCAGCTACTTAGTAAGGTCCTTTGCAACTTAGTGAGACTTTATTTCAAAATAAAGAATAAAAAATAGGGCTGGGAGTGAGGCTTAGAGGTAGAATGCCCCTGGGTTCTTCAGGAAGGAAGGAAGGAAGGAAAGAAGGAAGGAAGGAAGGAAGGAAGGAAGGAAGGAAGAAAGGAAAGAAAGATGGAATATATTGCTATGTTCTAATATAGAGATATGACCATTGCAAGATATAAAAGTATTTTTATCTTTTATATCCTAAATGTAATTTTTGAATATTTGAAAAATATATAGCTTTAATTATATCAGTTATTCATTGCTAATATGTTTAGTTACAAATCTATATTTTATTGCAAAAGTTGATTATATCATATTTTACTTGAGGTATTTATTTCCAATTTTTCAATTTATGATACTATAAAGTTAGAATTTAAAAATGGTGGGGAATAAAAAAAAAATTTAAACGCTATATTCCCCAAATGGGTAACCATAAGTTTAATCCCACTTCTTATCTTTCTCCTAAATATATTCTAGACTGATTAATAATTTAATAGCTAAAATAAATCATAAAAGGGCTAGAAATATACAAAGGTGAAAATTTATATGATCTTGGCATACAAATATGTTGATAAGCAAAGAAAAAAGCAAATGTAACAAGAAGC
Source organism: Muscardinus avellanarius (assembly GCF_963383645.1). Classification (NCBI taxonomy): domain Eukaryota; kingdom Metazoa; phylum Chordata; class Mammalia; order Rodentia; family Gliridae; genus Muscardinus; species Muscardinus avellanarius. Next base: position 60,132,966 of record NC_137788.1, read on the forward strand.
ATGATTGGTAGGTTTGACGGCACAAAACTAAAAGGCAGCTTTATAGCAAAACTGTAGATAGATATGCATACAATGTTAAAGGAAAATAATAAATAAACTATCTTAAAGGCTTTTAGAAATCAAGAATAAAATGATAAAAATGATTTAAAGATGGTCTAAAGTTTATGAATAGATGATCTACTACAGAAAAATACAAAATTTATAAGGTTCATATACACAAGTAACAAAAGGTATTATAAGTTAAATTAATAATGTATTTTCTTTCTTAAAGACTAGTAACATCTCATGCTATTACAGCTAAAGGGAAACAGGGATTTCGGACCCAGAGAAGGATTGTAAATTATTGTAACTTCCCTACAATTTACTTTGACAATATGTTTCAAAGACTCCAAACATGGCTCTTTCAAGAAATAATACTTCTTCGAATTGACTCAAAGGATGCCATTAAAGAAGTATTCATAGAAAAGTATACATAGATACTCATCTCAGTGCTGTGTGTTATCATAAATAATTGAAAACGACACACCTTTCAACACTGGGCTTTTAAGACATCTCAAAAAGCAATGTCAGTTAAATGATCAGTAGTGAGAGGATATTTTCACATTTTGTTATTTTGTTAACCAGTTGAATTTTACTGTTAAAACTTTTTATTTTTAAGGGCATATTTTAAAAAATATATAACAAGAGAGCTATTGCAGGCAATACAGTTTTTTTCTGTTTATCCTTTTTAATTTAATATACTTTCATTAGTGCATTGTAGTCAAACATCATAATGTCGTTTTGAGTGATAGGGTTGTACATGCACACAGTACTTGGTGAGCTTTCAGATTCTCATGAAAGCAAACTCTTTTTATAGACCATAAAAGTACTGCAAAATTACTATGATTGTTCTCGCCTTTTAGTAAAGAGGCCATAGAATAGACAAATTCATTATTGCTGATTATCTTGTTGCCTGCAATTTGTAGTCCACCTGTATCCTTCGAAAGATCTCATGCCTCCTCTCCATTGCAAAGAATTAATTGATGTCAATATCAATGATATTCTATTGAATTCTTTTTCCAGAGAATGATGTTTTTACCATGTTGAGCAAAGGAGTTTTCAGATTCAGAATCTTGGCAACAATCATCTGTCTAAATTCATAATTTGAGGCGTTCTTCTGCCATTGGTGGAGAATATAGCTTCTATCTTGATAAGGACTCAGATGTGCCTGTCAGCACTTGGAGCAAGTGCTCTCTCTCCTTTCTTATATCCTTTCTCTTTGCCTCTGTTTTTCTTTCGTTTCCCTTGCTTTTCCTTATACTGACCTTTCCTGACAGTCATTGTTAAATATGCACAGGATCAAATTTAAGGCTGGGCTAATGGAAAAAAGAGCTAGAAAAGCTATTTATTCTTACCTGGTTCTAAGCCCTAGGTCTACATCACTTAGGAAAACTGTCCCTTTCTGAGATCTACATTAGCTTACTGAAAAACTATAATTGGATCAGAAGCAAAAGCCTCAGCATCCTATAGAACATTACATTTACCTGGTCTTCTCCTCTGGGTGGCATAGGTCATAGAAATATTTGAAGTATTGGCTGTGCTACTCTGGTAGGAAATGCTAGCTACTCATAAAAACTACCATTCTTCTCTTCTTCCTGGGCACAACACTAGATTATACTTCCCAGAATTTATATAGTGGTCTATGCTTGTATGATTGAACTCTAACCAAAGCAATGTTAAAAGTGACTATTGTCACTCCCAAGTAAAAATCCCCGTTTTCTATTTCTAATTGCCTAGAATAGACATATCACCATGGAGACTTAGGAAGCCATGAATGATGATGCTATATGATCTCTATGTTAAAAAATAATTTATCAATGTGGGAACATTCTTACAGCACGTAAAATTCAACACAGACAAGGATACTGTGTGGTGTTGCTCAAATGATGCTAGGATATCTCTTGATATTCTGAAGATAGTGAGAATGTTAAATGAAGCAGAAAGATTCTCTGGTGAAAAGGGTGAGAGATTAAGGTTTCAAAGAAGTCTGCATGCAACAGTAGCTACAAGGTGGGAGACCCACAGCCAACTAGTGGGTGAAGGGACCTATAGTTCACTCTATTTACTTAGCAGAAAGAATTGTGCAGTAAGATGATCCTTAGCATCACTGAAAAACCAGTCGTTGTTGTCCTCTGTAGGCCAAAGCTGATACCAAGAGAAACTATTATAGAATTTGCCTCCATAATAACAATGAAGATCATATCACCCCAGTTTAATAGAAGCCAAGTGGAGGTACTTATTCATTAAAAATAGTACTTGAGAAATTATTGCAATGAGTCAATGGTCAGAGTAAAATATAAAAATATATGCTTATACTTAATAAAACATGAAAATTTTAAAGGCAAATAAATGGGCAGTCAACAGGGTATTATTCAATTTATTCAAACCAACAAGCAAAAATAATCAAATATGGGAGATGAGTAAGATAATTGCCTCCCCGATAAAATTGATAATATTTTCCATGGTTTGAGATCTGAGTAAGTTTCTAAACCTACAACTCAGTGAATGAAGGGGATACTAGATCCCCAGAGAGAAAACCTGAAACACACAATACTTGCAATAGTAATGATTTCCTCAGTCCTTCCTTGAGGAGACCTAGGTCCTTTTATCTAGGGAAGCATGCACCAAAACAAAGCACTAATGAACATAAAATTGGAGCTGACATTAATTTTTGGAGACTCCTGTCCTCTTACCCCTGTCATTTGGAAGTAACTGAGAGGATGGCTCTTGGAAAAAATTGGATTTATTGGATAAAAACTTATTGAAAATGAATGACAGAAGACTTCAGTCTGGGTTTCACAGGTTATGACAGGTCATAGGTGCATCTGGAAATGTTGAGGTAATTAGAAGCCTTTAATGGTAAAAAGAGAAGTCCATGTAATATTCTCTGAGACAATATGCCTTGGTCATGGAAGCTCATTGCAGGAGCTAGCATTAGTACATTGGTGGAGGCAGCTGTTGCTAGGCAAGGGCATTGTAGTTGAACTTCTACAGTCAAAAAGCCTCTTGCAATAAACCTTGTCATGTAAATGTATGCAGACATGCAGAACTAGCAAAGTGAACGCTATGGTTTGAATGATTCCACCAAAACTCGTGTTGGAATTGAATCCCTATTATGTGGCATTAAGATGTAGATTAATGGACTGATGGTTTATCTCAAGGTTCTGGTATAAAAGCCAGTTTGACCTGCACCCTTCTTGCCATGTGATAACCTATACCACCTTGGGATTCTGCAGCATCCACCAAGAAGTGTTCACCAGCTTGTGGCTATAAGGCCTTAACCAGCTATGATTCTTTGACCTTTGACCTTTCAGCCTCCAGAACTATGCACTGAATAACCTTCATTCTTTATAAATGAGCTGTTCATCAGTATGCAGTTATAGAAATAGAAAATGGACTAAGCATACATGAATTGTATACAGGACATAAAAGAGTCTCTTGTGGGTCATCCACAAAACATTCTTTTGATAGTATTTATGTCAGATATACAAGCATGAGTCGCCCCTCCTTTATAATCTCCTGGCTGGATCTGATGAAGATGACTTCATCTTGGTATCAGCAACTTTTCATTCAATATTCATACTTTTCTGGCATAAGAGTAAAACTATTTGGAGTTTAGGTGATAAATGAGGTACTGATTCTGAATCAGCTCAGAATTATCCATGGCTTCACAGATCCACATAGCAGATAATTATTTGCCTCTGAATGTATAACACAGATGAACATGCTTGGTAGCGGTGAAATTCCCACATTAGTTCCTTGGCTTGTGGAGTAATAACTATTCTAGAAGGGAAAACAAAACAACTTTGGAATACTCAAACTCTAGGAAAGAGAATTAAAACACAAGCAATAACACCAACCTCGTTCTAAGGGAGAATGGTAGAAATAGTGCCCACTTTAAAGCCTTTAAGATTTTAAGGGATGGCAATTTCCATTAATCTGCCATTTTTATTCATTGTTCTTGCCATGAAAAAGTAGGCAAATATTGAAAGATGACAGATTATTATGAACTTAAAACCAGTATTAATCCAAATTGCAACTGCTATGCTAGACAGAGTATTTTTTCCAAAGCAAATTTACACTGCCTTAGGACATAGTACATGCCCACAGATCTAGTGAATATATTGTTTTCCATTTTTTACCAAAAGGAACAGAATCAATTGGAATTCACATGGGATGGACAACATTTGCCTTTTATGGTTTTGCCTCGAAGGTATGCTGACTTATTGTGCCTATCATAATCCAAAGGTCCCAGGATTGTCTGAACATTCTAGAGAATATCAATTTAATTGGTATAGCAGAGACATCATGTTTATAGGACCAGATAAGAAAAAGTAGAAAATACATTAGTGGTTCTCCTCCAGAGGGCAGAAGATAAATCTTAGTAAGTTCTGGTGTCCTGCAAAATCAGTGACTTATTTTGAGATTCAGTGTTCTGGAGAATGCCAGAATATCCCCTCTACGTTAAAGGACAAATTATTTTATTTTCTACTTTAGTAGATGTGCAGTTTTGACTAGCTTCCCTCAAGTATTGAAAGATGCTTTCTTGCTTTTGCTTCTTCTTTTATGTCTTTGTCATGTTTGAGGAGATGTGTCCTTGACCTTAGAGTTACAGATACAGAGGGTAAAGATGAGGGGTGAACAAAGGAGAGATTACAGTTTGGTCCATATGACGGGTCCAGCCCATCAGCAGTGGGGCTAACAGGATGGTGGGTGCCGATGGCCGGAACAGAAGCACACGACAAGCCGGGAGTCGAGTCAAGCAGGATCTCGTTTATTTCTCTCAGGCAACCCAATTTAAAGCAAAAAAAAAACCGCAAGGGGGATTTCCAACAGGAAACCATTCTAACTTATCAAGCTAAAGTTCACTCTTGCATGTGCAAAGCATATAACTTGCAGCCAATCATTATCCAATGCAAGAGGGGTTCACGAGCAAGGAAGCATTATTTGAGCCAATAAGGCTCAACATTACCAAATTGGGCTAGCGGGGGCAAGGAGAGTAGTTACGCCCTCCATATCCGCTTGGCGCTACATGTTGCAGATGCATCGGAAGTTCTCAGGTGGTTGTGCAGACCCCAACGCGCTCTGTGCTACATGTAGCTGATTCATCAGAAAGTTCTGTCAGGCGGTTGTGCAGACCCCAACAGTCCGTATATGAATATTCCCAAATGATGAATTAACTCAACTGACTAGCAGGTGATATACAGAATGAGAAAAGAGAAATTATTTATTATGACCAACAGCATACCTAAAGATGAAATAAGTTCTTGTAAGAAGACTATAAAAGTAAAGCCAGGTGTGGTGTCACACACTTGTAATCCCAGTACTTGGGAGGTAGAGACAGGAGGACCGCAGGTTTAAGGCCAGCCTCAGCTACTTAGTGAGGTTTTCTGCAACTTAGTGAGACCCTGTTTCAAAATATAAAATAAAAAAAATAGGGCTGGGGGTATAGCTCGGAGGTAGAATGCCCCTGGGTTCATTCTCTGGTTCATTCTCCAGTACCAAATAATAAATAAAAGGATCAAAGAATAGGGAGTTAATGATGCCTGTGTACTCTTTAAATCAGACTTGACTTCAGTGGTTCTTGGGATGTCTAACAACTACTTCTCATCCGTATTCAAATTGAATTCATATAAGCATCAAGCTAATAAAAGTATGCCTGCCAATTTATTCTTACAAATTATCACATGTATACTTCCTATTCTAAGAAATGTATCATTTAAACTTCTATTTGACACATGGCAAACCATGCAAAGCAAGAATCAGAGAATCCCTGCCAAGGCCCAGCAGTGGACTCATGGTTAGGTGAGAATTCTTTTGCCTAATATTTCATTTCAGTTCCAAGTGAGAAAATAACAAAATAAATTTAAATTGACCCAAGTTCTTGATAACCTCTTCAATATGAACATATAAACTGCCATGGTATTCCATTAGAATGTAATCACTTGAAATTCATTTTCTATTGAGGATTCATTACAAATGATGAAATTACTCCTAAGTACTGTTACCAGAGTGAACTAAAATGAATGTTTGAAGCTTTAGTTTCTAAAACAAACAGATTTTTTTGGATCTGTCAATATGCCAAGTGTTTGTAGCAAGACATTTGAGGGTCAATCTGACTTTTGCATCCTTTGAATTTTGGCTGAATGTACTAAATACCTTAAAGGAAATGTGAGTGGCTTTGAATTGCATTTCATTCCATCCTACTACTTCTGGATGGAGAGAGAGAGAGAGAGAGAGAGAGAGAGAGAGAGAGAGAGAGAGAGAGAGAGAGAGAGAGAAAGAGAGAGATTCCCCAAGACTATGACACCAATAGCTGCCTACTCCATCTATGCCCACCTCTGAACCTTACTGCATTAAGGACAGATTTTCAACACATGAACTTTTGCTGGGACATTTTTTTTTTTGGTGGTACTGGGGTTCCTGGAAGCCCTTCTACCTCTTGGCTACACTCCCAGACCCATTTTATATTTTTATTTGGAAACAGGGTCTCTTAAGCCAGCCAGGCTGGCTTCGAACCAGCGTGATCCTCCTGTCTCTGCCTCCCAAGTGCGGGGATTACAAGCGTGCGCCACCACGCCTGACTTGGGGGGACATTTTAACCCAAAGTATGGTACTCATAAATCTGACCAAAGGAGGACTATGGACAATTGATATTATTTTCTCTATTTTACAGAAGGAGTTGATAATTAACTCAGAGATAATTTTATTCTGAGATTATGCATTCAATATAATTGGGTACATATTCCAAGGCAGATTTCTCTAACACAGAGCCCATGCCACCAGCTTTATGCTAGTTAACTTTTACTACTGTGGTGGCAGTATATATCTGACATCCATACCATCATTTCATGTTGGACCTATCTGGAAAGTGTATTAGGGTACCACATTGTTTTTCTGTCTTATTTTTAGCAAATATCTCCATCCCAAGAACCAAATGATTGAAAAAATATATGACAAAAACAAATATGTAAGATATAGTATATACAAAGAAGAAAGAGCTACAGTAACTTGCGATCTAGCATTGCACATTAGAAACACCAACTGTAGTGTATGTGTCCTCATAGAGATGCAAGCTTGAGTTCCAGTCACAGGTTTGTCACTTATTGGCTGCGAGCCTCTGGTTAATATTCTAGTCACTTGCTTATTGCTGTTTGATTCACTCATTGCACACTGTCTGCTCTCCCCTGTTTCACAGAGCTCTGGTCAGCAAACTGCAGTTCACAGGCTCTTTTGCCAATTGGATTCAAACTAGGATCAGCTAATGGAGGGAATTGGGAGACGGCCAGCAGGTGACTCGAGGGGAAAGCAGCATTCCTGCTCTGCTCTGCCCTCGACTTTAGACACCGCTTTATTAGTGGCTCCCTCTCTTTTTTAGTTTCTGATTCTTCAGAAAAGTAGTTCTAGCTTACACGGGACCAACTCCCACTTATATCCTGGTGACATTACCTATACTTTGTATATTTTGTCCTAGGGATGGTGGTGGCTTCCTTTTATTCTGGGCTCTGAATTGCCTCACTGTCTCTTATTCACTCCTTCAGATCATTCAACTACTTGGAAAATAGTTCTTCATATTAAATAGTCCCATTCATGAGGTGGGCATGTTGGCTCACGCATGTAATTCCAGCATTTAGGAGGCTGAGACAGGAGGGTTGCGGTTTGAGGACAGCCTCAGCTCATTAGTTGGGCCTTCTGAACTCAGTGAGACCTTGTTTCAAAAGAATAAAAAATAGAAATAGGGGTGCAGCTCAGAGGTAGAATGTCCCTGGGTTCCACCCCCTAATACCACAAAAATAAGTAAATATCCCCATTGAACAACCTAGTGTGGGTTTTCTTTTGCTAACTGAAACTAACTCATGCAATAGGACCAAATATTCAATATCACAGAGACTTATTTTACTTATTTTAAAGGCTGATAATAATGACTTGCAAGTTTCTTAACATGTCAGTGACTCAGTATCATCACCTGTGAAATGTACCTATGAACCTTACTTACTTCTGAGTTAATGCAGGCTAACTTCTGTAAGAAATAATGCATTCAAATGTAGCAGCTTGTCCTAGTAGACAAGAGCACACTAATACAGAAAATCTAGACACAAAGCATGGAGGGTTTTGTGTGTGTGTGTGTGTGTGTGTGTGTGTGTGTGTGTGTGTGTGGTGTGAATATGTATAGTGAGGGCTGCCTATAGTTCACTTGATTTTTCAAAGGCTCATGCTGATGGAAGCTTTGACATTTTAACCCAGCTTCCAAGAACACCTTTGGGGTCATCTTAATTCCTCTAACCAGACAAGGAGAGGTTCTATGGATAACTCTTATGGGTTGAACCTAAAAGTGGTTCACAACACCTCTACAGACAGTCCACTGATAACTCAATTATATGACCATAGAGAATAAATAGTAAAAGGTATTGGTGAATATAACTTTGGTAAGTGTCAAGGATGAACCAAAAATTGTTGTGATAATCAGCTAACAGTCTTCAGCACAACTTCATGTGTAAAAGCTATGGAAAAATCAGGACTTAGATAATGGAGGAAAAACCCCAGTAGAATAAAGATGGTGGTCCAGGAAAGGTGAATTAACAAAGGACTTTATGTACATATGTGAGACTACCAATGCCAATTTCAATATCATGAAAGGGGAGAAAAAGGAGTGGAAAGAGAGCCAGGGCAAAACTCACCAAGTGTTGTGTGGATATATGTCATTATCACTCTGAACTACATTATGAGAATACAATGAAGCAATAAAATTGTCTCTGTCATCTTATGTCCCATTAAGATGTATGACTACAGTGAGGGAGTGGTGGTGGCAGAGATATCACACCATAGGAGAACGTGCAACCTGGCACCCCCCATAGTTTAAAGCAGACTCTATCGACTCCCTGGGTCGGAGACTCTGTGATACAACCCAGTAAAGGAGTAGTGGGGTCTGAGATAATACAGACTCGAGATCCAGAGCACCTTAAGTGAAGCCATAGTGACCCAAGGGAAGAACCCAGAGAAGGCACAAACCTCCGAAATCATGGGAAAGAGGAATAACACTGGAGTAATGAATGTGCACAACCCCACAACATCAGAACCTGATAAAACAGAAAATCAGAGATTTCTAGAAGATCAAATCAGGAAAATAACTGTAGAAATAATAGAGGTGCTTCGAAAAGAACTCAGAGAGAGCCAAAAAGAGATAAAGGATGCAATTAATGAAGTAAAGGCCTCAATTCAAAGCACAAACAACCGATTAGACCACATGGAGAACAGAATATCGCTCTTAGAAGATGAGCAATCCAAAAATGAATGCATAGTTTCTAATCTAGAAAAAGATATCCAACAGCAGGAATCTGACATTGAAGAAATATGGGTCCATCTTAAGAGAGCTAACCTAAGAATAATTGGAATAGAGGAGGGAAAAGAAAGTGATACCAAAGGGATCAACAATCTCTTCAAGGAAGTAATAGCAGAAAATTTTCCAAACATAGAGCAAGAGGTTGATACACAGATCCAGGAAACTTATAGAACTCCCTTTAGACAGGATCGGAGAAGAGGATCCTCACGCCATATAATTGTCAAAATGACCAATGTGGAAGCCAAGCAGAGAATCTTAAAGGCAACAAAAACAAAGGGCCAAGTGACATTCAGAGGCAAACCAATTAGAATCACTCCAGACTTCCCAAACCAAGTCATGAGAGCCAGAAGGGCTTGGAGTAACATATTCCAAACTCTGAAAGAAAATAACTTCCAGCCCAAAATTTCCTATCCAGCAAAACTTTCTATCAAATTAGATGGAGAAATAAGAAGCTTCCATGACAAACAGAAACTGAAGGAATTTATGTCTTCAAAACCAGCGCTAGAGAAAATACTCAAAGAGATTAACTACAAAGAAGAAATAGGTAACACTCACCAGAACCAGAGAAACAAGAGTTTCCATCCAATAAAGAAAATTTTAAAATTAAAATTATGAACACAAAAAAGTGAATAAAACTACCTACTGATCTACTACTGTTTAATACATGATGCATAATTAAAATTTCAAGTACAAAGTGTTACTATCACTCTCAGTATTAAGTAAGGTAATATTTATAGCCTTTCAGGGTCTTAAACATACTAGACCACAGGAAATATATCATTCATCATCATCATCATCACTAACATGACTACCTGAGATCTAAATATAAAGTTCACTATTATCACTATCTTAAAAAGATTGCCCGTTTAAAGCTTTGCATTTGTGAAATAAAATTGTCAGTATTTTTATTGATGATGATAAATAATAATTATGAGTCTTAGTTAAGTTTGGATATGAAATTGCCTACTGAATTGTTTACTACATGATATATACTCAAAGATTAAGTCCTATTTTCCTCTATAGATTACAACTATAAAAGGAAGGTTTTAAGGACCCCCAAATCAATAAGCATAGTCATTACCCACAAAGCTGAATAAAATCTAGAGCAAGAGAAGACATATAACACACAATATTATAGGAGTTTTCCTCTTTATGAAAGATATATTGTATTGCTGAAGAAGCAGCAAGCTAGTAAACAAACTGTGTATCTGTGTGCTTGTATAAACACATGCTTAGATAGTGAGAATGACTACAAAAATAAAATAAAAGGACTTGCTACATGGAAAGTGGTCATGGTGCTGGGAAGGGTACTGTCACTTGCACTTGGTAAAACTCTCTGTAGAAAGGCACTTGAGCAGAGATACAACATGTGCAATGAAATTAGTAATAGTGTAGGTATGTATATGAGATTGGGGCTGGCATAGGATCTTAAGGCTTTAGTATCCAAACAAGGGATGTTAGGATATACTGCTTTACATTTTATCCCATTAGTGCTATTTGTAGCATAATCATTCCCATGAGTAGAGGCAGGAAAAGAGGCCAAATGGAGGAATGCATTTAAATTTTATTTACTAATAGTGCATATAGTCAAGATATGCAACATGTTTTGAAACATATATACACTGTGAAATGATTACCTTAGTCAAGCTAGTTAACATATCTTGGTCTTTAGCTGCCATTTGTGTATGTGTGTGATGAAAATACTTAAGACCTACTCTCTTAGTAAAGTTCAAATGTACCATGCAATAGTTTTAACTACAGTCATTAAGTTGCAAAGGCCCTCACTAAGGAGTAGCTGAGGCTGTCCTTGAACTGTGATCCTCCTGTCTCAGCCTCTCAAATGTTGGGATTACAAGCATGTGCCACCATGCCTGGCTTTAAATTTTATTCTTATTTAAGATTTGTTTTTTGTCTCCAAATAAATTTTAGAGTTTTTTTATTATAGTGCTTTGAAAGATGTCATTGAAATTTTGATAGGTGTCTGTCTCTAGAGACAAAGAATATTTAATATCATTATATGATAATAAAGTGGTCAATTCAGGCAGGTCTGGAGGTGCACATGTAATTCCAGTGTTTGGGAGGCTGAGACAGGAGGATCACAAATTCAAACTCAGCCTTGACAACTTGGGCCCTCAGGAACTTAATGAAACCTTGTTTCAAAATAAAAAAAAAATAAAATAAGACAGAGGGTGTAGTTCAGAGGCAGAGAACTTGTAGATTCAATACCCAGTACCGAAAATTAAAGGTCAATTCAATATTGAATAGAAAAATGTAAAAACTATAAATATATGTGCTCCCAAAATGAGAAGGTCTAAGTATATAGAGCAAATATTGACAGATTCGACAGAAGAAATTAACAGTAAAACAATACTAGTAAAAGATGTCAGTATCCAACCTTCAATAATTCCTAGAACATCCACATGGAAAAATCAATAACTGTTGGACTTGAACAACATTTTAGACTTAATTGAAAAGAGTTATACAAAGCATTCTCCAGGATAGATTGCATACTAAATCACAAAATAAGTATAAAAACTTTTAAGAAGATTGAAGTGATATCATGTATCTTCTGATTACAGTGGAATAAAGCCAAAAATCAGTAATAAAAAATTACAATTATGTGAAAACTGAGGTACACACTCTTGAACAATCATTCTGTCAAGGAGGAAATAAAAATGGAAACAAACAAAACAAACGAAACAGGACCCAGCATGCTAAACTATATGGAATGAAGGAAAATCATTATTCAGAAGAAAGCTTATAGTACCAATGCCTATATAAAAAGAGAAGAAAGATCTCAAATAAAAAACCTAATTTTATATTTCAAGAGAATAAAAAAATGATAACAGACTAAGCTAGAAATTAGCACAAGAAAGGAGATAATAAGGAGTAGCATAGAAATGAATCAAAGGAAGAATAGAAACACAACAGAAAAATCAACAAAGCTAAGAATTAGATATTTTGGAAATATAAACAAAATCAACAAATCCTCATTTTGACTAAGAATAAAAAGAGGAAACTTAAATAAGATAAAAAATAAAGTACTGATAATACAGATGATTCAGAAACAAAAAGATTATCAGTGACAATTATGAATAATTATATGCCGACAAATTTTATAATCTTGAGGAAGTTGATAAATTTCTAGAAATATACAACCTATTAAGACTAAATCAAGAATAAATAGAAATTAAATATCCAGGAAGAGTGCGACTAAGGGAAGCAGCTCAACTCAGTTATATTGACACTTAGTCTATTGCCATGAAAACAGAATCTTGATGAGAGAGAAAAAACAGCAAAAAATTGAAAGGCGATGAAAACAAAGCCAGAAGACAGAGCAGGAAACAGAAAAATACACCAGCTGCCTCCGTTGGGGAATGGTTGCAGCCATGGGGGTCATTGTCTAGTAGCTGAGACTGGGCACTGCAGCCTCCAAAGACCCCCAGCAAAAAGTCAAAGATGTAATGGAAAGAAAGTGGTGTCAGCTCAACAAAATAAGTGGTTGGCTTCATTCCCATGCTCCACAGAGAAATCTACTGACCAGACTCCCAGCTGTAACCCATGGTAGTGGTGGCTGAGTCTACCTCATCTTCCAGAAATCCAGATCAGTGCTCAGCAATACCATAAGTGAACAAGCTGTCCCAGTGGGAGAATGTCCAACATGGTCCCAGGGATTTATTCACAATGTCTGAGACTTTGTGGTTCACCCTAGTGAACTGCTATCACAGAAGAGGCAGGGATTATCAGACAGCCCCCAGGGCCAATTGGGCAGAAAGATCTACAGTCTACAAGGAACAGGGCTCTATTTGGGCCTCCAGGGATCACCACACACCACCTAAACATGGTGACCAGGGAGAAGTCAGACCAACCCAACCTATCTGTGGAGAATATAGACCCTTATGTATACACTGGATCCAGTTCTAGTGGCCACCTACCATCTTTGTAGGCAGAGAGAGAGAGACAGGCTTTAGTGTCTGTAGAAAGCTTGGAGACCTATGCTTACAGTGGATCCAGACCAAGTGATAACAGCTGCCTCTGTAAACAGAGAGACTCAGAAACAGGCTCTGTAGAGAGCTCAGAGACACAGGCTTGCAGCAGGAAAGGTACCAGTGGCACTTGGTTGCACAGAGCACAGAGACACCAACCAGAGTCCCGAACATTGAAGGAGACAAAAAAGTGGAGCTAAAAATTGACATCAATTCTGTAGGTTACAGAGAAAATGAGAGTGCTTGGAACATGCTTGAGAACCTAATATAGAAAGTGAACTTTATAAAGCTGAAAGAGTCCACAACAGACCCAAAAGGACTGCAGAGGTTAAGTCTGCTCTATACAGATATATTTTAGGGTTGTTTTGTTGTTGTTTCATTTTGTTTTTCTTTGTGTGTGTGTTTGCCCTTATTTTCTCTTTCCCACCTCTTCTACAAGCTTCATCCTTCTTTCATATTTACTCTTTTCTCTCCATCCTGTTTTTCTTTTTTTCTTGTCTTTGTCTTATATTAAATCCAAATTATATTGTAATGTATGTGGAAGCTGTTCCTGGTGGCTCTGTTGGGCTTCTGGAAACTGTTTCAATAAGAGAAAAGTAACCATGGGTTCTTGTTCTGAACTAGGTATAGAAAACAGTAGCCTGAACTCTGTAAGCTTAAGCAATTTTTATTATTACAAAGACAGAAAGATAGGATAAATTTAATAAAGCCCTATACCCGTGACAGTATAGGGTAGTGACTTGAAAAGAAGTCACCGAAGTCTTGGATAGTGAGTAGTTTTATAACCAGTCTTCTGACCTGACCTGAGTAGATCTGCCCTTTCTCCAGGGCAGGGTTTTTTTTTTTTTTTTGTGGTATTGGGGTTCTTGGAAACCTTTCTACCTCCAGGCTACAGTCCAAGACCTATTTTATACTTTTTTATTTTTGGAAACAGGGTCTCTTAAGCCAGCACAGCTGGCTTCGAACCTGCATGATCCTCCTGTCTCCACCTCCCAAGCGTGGGGATTACAAGTGTGTGCCACCACGCCCGGCTCATGGCAGGTATTTTGATGTGGGGATTCTTTGCTGTAGACCTGCCCTGGCTCTGGCACAGACCCCATTGCTTTTGTTACACTCCAAAATTACTGGGAGTCTGGGATCTCTTGGAGGTTCATGGCATTCCCCCACATCCTTGAGGAAGTTTTCTTCTCTTAGAAATATAAAAGACCCTAGGCTTTGGGGTCCCTGTATTCTCTTGCTAATCATCCTGGGTGCCTGGGCCCTCTATAGCCTTTTCTCTTAAGCTCCTGGCTTTCTAATACTGACATTATTTTCTCATTTTGAAACCATTTCCCAATACTGGTACATTCCCCTCTCTTTCTATTAACTTTCTGACACCTGTCAGGCCAAAGATAAACATTGTGGAGATTCCTTTCTGGGACTTGGGAGGGAGAGACCTTAAATGAAGGCACAGACAATTGTCTCTCGGACAACTGACAACTTTATTCTCTAGGACTAAGTTTTTATACTCTTTTACAACTATGCTAAAATCATGACTTCATGAGAAAGAAAACATCAAAGTACAGTGGGGAGTGATTGATATAGAACATATGTCATGTGCTTACAAAATACAATTATTAAAGGGAAATTGCAGGAACAGGGAGGAACAAAGCACCCTGGTTAAAGATGATTAAAAATGTGATTAAGGTCAGTTCTCGCTCTCACCAGTGGTCTGGGGGCACGAAATTCCGGAAAGACCAGGAGTCACCCAGAGTCTCGGAGAGTTTGGACTTTCACCAAACTGCCTTAACTCTCTCAGAATCTTTCATTCCTCAGGCTTCGTCCATGTCCTCCATCAAAACATAGGGAATACATTTTAATTTTTACAGCTCTTATTAACAATTAACATAAGCTAAATCTCCATCAATCCACCCCCATTTTTACTATTTGCATATAACCTGTTTCCAAAAATAAAATAGGTCTGGGAGTGCAGCCCGGAGGTAGAAGGGCTTCCAGGAATCCCAGTACCACCAAAAAAAAAAAAAAAAATTGAGCAAATTTACAGGAGACAGAAATTGACATACAAAAATGAATTCTTTATACCATTGATAAACTATTTGAAAACAAAATTAAAAATGATCCCATCTATAATAGCACAAAAATAAAATAGGAATAATTTTAACTTTTGTTGGATGTTAAATTCACTGAAAACTATAAAATATCAATTAAAGAAATTGAAGAATTTATAAATTAATAAAAAGATTGCTGTGTTCATGGATTCGATAAATTACTATTGTTAAAATGTTCACAGTACCTGGGGCCTCCGAGGCCAGGATAAGAGCCTGCCGAGGGGTTAGGCTGGTGCTGGGGCCAGCGAGGCCGGCATCGGAGCCTGCCTTGATGCATGACCAGTGCTGGGGCCTCCGAAGCCAGGACCAGAGCCTGCCGAGGGGTTAGGCCGGTGCTGGGGCCAGTGAGGCCGGCATCGGAACCTGCCTTGAGGCAAGGCCGGTACTGGGGCCTCCGAGGCCAGGATAAGAGCCTGCTGAGGGGTTAGGCCGGTGCTGGGGCCAGCGAGGCCGGCATTGGAGCCTGCCTTGATGCATGACCAGTGCTGGGGCCTCCAAATCCGGGATCGGAGCCTGCCAAGGGGTTAGGCCGGTGCTGGGGCCAGCGAGGCCAGCATCGGAGCCTGCCTTGAGGCAAGGCCGGTACTGGGGCCTCTGAGGCCGGGATCGGAGCCTGCCTTGAGGCATGACCAGTGCTGGGGCCTCCAAGGCCGGGATTGGAATCCTGCCAAGGGGTTAGACTGGTGCAGGGGCCAATGGCCAGCATCGGAGCCTGGCGTGAGGCAAGTTCACTCCTGCGGCCTCCAAGGTCGGGACCAAAGCCAGCTTAGGGGTTTGACCGGTTCAGGGGCCAGCGAGACCAGAACTGGGGCCTCCCATGAGGCAAGGCCGCTGCTTGAGCCAGCGAGGTCTGGATCAGTCCACTGAGTAGCCAGGCCACGACTGGGACCATCAAGAGTGGGATTGGTACTTGCAACGCAGCATGCACAGAGAAATATCGCAGAAAATAAAAATCAGACGCTTCTCTTAATCAGCAATAACTAGGAGGAAAAGGGCAACAGGAAGAGGTTGAGCTATAGAAAGGGCCCTATAGTGAAGCAACTAATGTGACCAATCAGAGGGTATGTAATACTGGAGGACGGAGCCTCTTTAAAACGCAGGAGGTACATAAACAAATGTATCAAAGTAAATCACCAAAGAAGTGTGGGATGGAGGGAGGGGGAGGGAATGGGATGGGGGCTGGAGGAGGGCTAATTGGATGATGTGTGCTTGTATATCCTCTCAAGTCTTGTACTCCAATGTGATTGATATATGACTACAATGCACCAATTTAAAAAATAAATAAATTTAAAAAAATGTTCACAGTACCAAAAATAATTTGAAACTCTGAAATATTTAGCAAAAGTTTAACGGTACTTTCACAGAAATGGAGGATACCATTTTAAAATTCTAACTCAAGGCTTGGTCAGTGATAGAAATCATCCTGGTATTAGGGAAGATTAGTACCTACATGGTACATCCTATTTTAATTTCTTGGAAAGATTTTCTAACACTGGTAAAGGGCCAGGTAAGCCAACTAAGTATGCTTAGCATGATCAGCATTAAAAGTCTGAACCAAGAACTTTAAAGAAGAGAACAGTATATAGTATGGATATTCTGAAGTCTGCCTGAATATAGACCAACTCATGCTTTGATTTCTCCAAGTGACAGGATCCAGACCCCATGTGATATTGTTAAACACATGTATCCAGAATGGGCTGTGTCCTTGGTCCAATTACATTAAAGGTTTACTTGGTGATATTCTCTTCCTCTACCTGTAAATACTCCCTTAGTCGCAGGGCTGGCCTTTAGTAATGCAAAATTCATTGCAATAAAGATACGTTGACCTTTGTTATGTGCCAGTCAGTGGTATGCATCAGGGGATTCATCAGAGATTGCATTTCAATGAAGGAGTCAGACAATGAAAAACTATGTAAGCAGCATGGATAATATTTTAGGTGGTGGTAAGTATTATAGGAACAATAAAGTAGAGGGAGGGAGGAAGGGTCAGAAGACAAGATGATCAGGAAAAGCCTCAGTGAGAAAATGAAACATTGGTAAATATTCCAAGAAAATAAGGAAATAGCAGTAGTCTTTCTGAGGATAGATAGATATTTGAACAAAACGAACAAAAAGAGCAAATGTCCTGGGGCAGGAATAAACCTGAGCATTTTATGAACCCCCAAACGAAGCCTGCATGTGAACGAGAAGGAGAGGATCTGAGATGGTTCAAGAAGCAATGGAGTGGGATGGACCTCAGGGCTGGCACTAAATAGGACCTTGGAGGCCACTGTAAAGCGCTGGCATTAAGTTGAAATAAAATGCAAAGCCATTGAGATGTTTTGGGCAGAGGAGTGATCCTCTCTCACTTATGTTTTAATATAACCTCTGTAATTCATGCTTGTTGATAGGATAAAGTAGAGCAAGTGCAAGAGAAAAGAGATGGTTGGGAGGTGAACCTGCTGCTGACTTGTTCTGTGCCCTTTTACTCTCCTTGGTGATGCTGTACTTCCTCCCAAACCCACTTCCAGGGCTCTTAGGCTTCAAGTTCTCTTATAATGCTCCTTCTAATCTTCTAATTTCCTCAGGAAAAGAGATAATAAACTCATCCACTTTGAAGTATAAATGATTTATAAGCTATGTGTATAAGCAGAGAGCATAGCTTAAAAAAAAAGGAATGGAGCTCCAAATGCTGAATTTCAAACATAAGTGGACAAAGTTTTATTTGAGCCACAGGGTCTTTTGAAATACCTAAAATGACATTACACAGATACTCTGAGTAATAGGGCCAGCTTCAGTTTAAATTCTTGTGATAAAAAGCAAATTATACACAGAGAAATGAAAATAGAAGGCTATGCGCTCTTACAAAATCCACAGGATGATGAATACTATATTCGCAAGATAAACCTTAACCCAGTTACTCCCTACCATTATAGACCCCACCTAAATCTGGCTTAAACCCGTTTCCTCCTATTCTATTGTTAATGACTTTCAACTTTGTTTTGGGAAACTCACTTGTCTCCTAATTTGTTTCATGCACTTCAGGTATAATCTCACACTGAATTTAATTCCTACTCTACACTGATTTTCTTCAAGCGCAAAAAATGTCATTTCCTGTTTACATTCTTAAATGGCTCTCCCTCACCTTGGGATAATCCAACATCTCTGGCCTGACACAGTAGTTTCTTTAGGAAGTGATGATCTCCAGTTCCTCAGCAACTAATTCCCTCACCCTCCTGCCCCAAACTCAATCCCTCCATATACACACACATTCTATTTAAACCACAATCCTGCCATCTCTTTCTCTGGGGTTCAGTGCTTTCTATTTTCTTCTCCTGGTAAAGATTTTTTTTCTCATTTTCAAAACAAGTTGCATCTCTATTTTTCAATATTTCAAAAAAAATTGGTGTATTGTAGTCATATATCTTAATGGAGTGCAAGATAGTAGAGACATACAAGCACGTATCACTCAATAAGCCCTTACCCAATTCCCACCCCTTCTCCTCCCTCTCCCTCCTTCTCATGTTTGGCTTAGTGATTGATATGTTTGTGAATGCACATCACGTACATTAAAGATTCTTACTCTCTTTCTTTTTCCCCAACTAGTTTCTATTCACCATTCAGGGGTTGGTGAAGTCATCACCTCTTCTGAAGAGCCTTCCCTTGGTGCCTGTGACTCAGATTCTCTTCTCAGGGTTTCCAAAGCATCCTGTTCTGTCATTTTCATATTTACAATAGCAAATAGATTTTCTGTTACTTGCTGGCTTGTCTTCTCCATCAGCTTTTGAGTCTTTATAAGGGCAGGGGCTTACCTTGCTTTATTTGTGCATCTAAAACGACTAAGTGGAGCTGGGTGTGGTGGAACATGCCTGTAATTCCATTACTTGGGAGGCCGAAGTAGGAGGATTGCAGGCTCAAGGATAGCTTCAACAACTTAGTGAGAATGTCAGAAAGTTAGCAAGACCCTGTTTCAAAATAAAAAATCAAAAGGGCTGGTGGTTAGCCATGCATGGTGGCACATGCTTGTAATCCCAGCATTTGGGAGGCTGAGACCAGAGGATAGCAGTTCACCGAGAGCCTCAGCTACTTAGTGAGACCCTGTTTCAAAATAAAAATACAAAATATATAAGGCAGGGGGTATATATAGCTCAGAGGTTGAATGCCCCTGGATTCCATCCCCAGACCCCCCCACACACACACACACAAGGGCTAGTGGTATAGAGTATAGCTTGGGGATAGAATGCTCCTGGGCTCAATTCCTACTACCCAAATTAAAATAAAATACAAATAAAATGCCTAAGTGTGCCCTAATTTGTAATGGAACCACAATAAATGATTGAGTGTATAAGTGAAAGGTGCATGTGGAATTTCTTACAAAAGTTGAAAGCATGAGAAAATGATATTACTCATCTCCAAAAAACCCTAGTTGCTTAAGAGAAACACAACTATTTCTGATACTGAAACCAAAGGGAAAATCTTCCTTATATTTTTATAGAAAATAGTATAATATGCCAGATACTGTATAAAAAGAAATGATAACCTCAATGGTTACTATAAACTGATGCCACTAGTTTTTAATTTACTGAGGTTAGGAAGGACAGACATGATGATGACGTTAGTTCTTTTCCATTTTAAAGTAGGTTTTAAGTGGCAGTGATCATTGCAGTGTAATTCCCAGCAAATAGTTCACATATTGATTTAGAGGTGATTTTCTAAAATCCAAATGTGCTAACAATCTTTAAAATAGAGCATTTGTGTAATATAACACTATTATAGAACAATAATTTTTCTTAGTAAAATAGAAAAGTAATACATGTGATAGCCTAAAGAAATGACTCATGAGAATGAAAAGATAATGTAAAAGCCCAATTATCAATGAACTTAATGTTAAATTTAATATTTTCAAGGCTATTAAGCAGTAGAAAAATATTTTTCTTTCAATTAAGTTAGTAATTCTTTTATTCTAAAAGTCAAAATAAAAATGGGCTTTCATTTTACTTTTAAAATCTTTATTTTAAAATAGTTATCACTCATCCATTGGTTATTTTTTCTTTGGGGGTTAAAAATTGATGACTTAAGTCACTTCAGGTTTCCACTAGGCTTCTAAGGGTTTAATTACATATTTTTTAAAGGTTGGAAACTCCTTATCCACACTGTGAGCCCAGACTGCTGTCAAGATCTATTTTCATGCTCCCAAGGGTCTAGAGGGAAACTTTCTAAACTTATTTTCCTCCCAAGAAAATCTCCCATCTGATATCTCTGTCTTTGCAGTAAGACAGTGTGCTGAGCCCTGCTCTTAGAGTCATTCAATAGATATTCCTCCTAATCCAAATTTCTCTCTAAATTTTTGAGAAAATTTAGGCAAGACATATCATGCCTCCAATTCTATTAAAGGAGGTTTTGGGCTTAGATGCATAAACTCCCCAAATTATTAGCTTGCTACTCCCTTTTCAGAAAAAAAAAATAATACTCAGCTGCAACCGTGCCCTAATTTTTTAATAATTGTATTGGTGCACTATAGTCTCACATCAAGCAGTTCATATTGATAGTGGCATACTTGCACACAGCACTTGGTGGGCTTTCCCCTGGCTCTGTCCCATTCTTTTCTTTGCATACAGAGTATTGAGATTGCCATTGGTATTCTCACATAAGTACATAAAGCTAGTGAAAGTGACTCCTTCGTTGATTCTTCCTCTCCTCCCTCTCCTTCCTCTAGATCACCTCCCTGGCTCTGTTGAAGTTTTCCCTCCATTATTTCAAGTCCTTCTGGTATTCAGATTACTCCTTCGCTTTTGAATATTAGAGAAAACATATGACCCTTCACTTTCTGTGACTGTTAATTTCACTTAACGTATGTTCTCCAGGTCCATACATTTTCCTGCAAGTGACATAATTTTGTTCTTCTTTACTGCTTAGCAGAATTTCATCATGTGTCTATTCCATAATTTTGTGATCCATTCATCTGTTGATGGACACTTAGGTTGGTTTCATAATTTATCTACTGTGAATTGAGCTTCAAAAAGCTAGTCATATATTATTATTAAGTGCCTCACAATTGCAGCAGAGGCTACTACCCACCTCCTGGATCACTGCAGGGCCCCCTGAAGGGTGGTATCTCTGACTTTGGGAATTTTTGGAGAGGCTGCCTAAATTTCGTACCATGTTTAACATCCTGAGTAATGTGATTTTATGATTTGTTCAAGGAACCTCAATTCTTTTTATAAGTTTTCTAGCCAAAGGCACTGAACTGGATGCCTTGGGCAATGTGCATCTCTTTGAACACTTAAGACAAATAAGCACTAAAGATTCCAGTGCTTGGATTTTGTTTTAGTACATTAGGTTCCCAGGAAGTCCTGGGATAAAATAAGAGAAGGAACATACTTTTTTTTTCTTTTCTTTTGGTGGTAGTGGGGTTCCTGAAAACCCTTCTACCTCTGGGCTATACTCCCAGACCTATTTTATACTTTTTTTTTTTTTAATTTGGACACAGGGTCTCTTAAGCCAGCGCGACTGGCTTTGAACCTGCACGATCCTCCTGTCTCTGCCTCCCAAGCGCGGGGATTACAAGCATGTGCCACCACGCCTGGCAAGAAGGAACATGCTTTTGACAGTCAAAATAATTTTGTAGCCAAACCACCTGAAGTAAGGGAGATCAAAAGCAAACAAGCAAGCAAACAAACAAAAATGTGTTTTCGATAAGGAGTATCAGAATATTGATAGGGGTACTCCAGTGACAATCCAACAGATCTTCCTTCTTAAACTCAGACTTACTCAGATTAACTCAGATGAATTCTCCAAAAGAATCATGGATTCACTAAGATACAGTAAGACAACAGTTTGCTTCTATGAGGTCTGACTACAGCCTATAACAGAGAGAAAGAGTCCTCAGAATAGACTATTTAAATATATAATAATGCATATTGAAGTTATGTAATACACAGGATTTGACCTAATCATTCGAATTCTATTTAGAATAGCTGTGGATAAACTGTGAAGATATGCAGGTGGAGATTGTAAGAAACAGCCACATAGTGTATACTTGGTTTACAATTTTATGGATAAGATAGTGAATAAATGAAAAAGAAAAAAAAATTTTAGAAATATGTTTTCATTCATTCCTCTCTTTGATTAGAACTGTGTAACAGTCATCCCTGCTTGGAAGGATGACTGTGGTTACTTATTTATTTATTTATTTATTTATTTATTTATTTATTTATTGTGAGGTAGAAATATTCATGCTTCTAAGCAGATGAATCTCTTAGTAACAAGAAGAATGGAAAAATTTGTAGACCACCAGCACTGGTAGTATTTTCCATACATACTACTTTTTTGCATTATTTAATTTAACTGGGTTAACTATTCATCTATTTTTGCAAACAGCATTCAGACACCTGCAAATAATTCCAGTTAGTGTTCAAAAAATTTTAATGATGGTATTTTTATATACAATGCATTTTACTTCAATAAGAGATTATTAAGTTAAAAAATTACCATTGAATTTTTATTTCTTTGTTTTCTTTTAAAGTAAACTAGACTGTCGAAAAACATTTCACATTCCTTTAGAACTAGTGTCTTATTGTAATCCTTGGTTTAGTCCACTCCCTGAGAGTAAGTCATGATAAATAAATGCAGACACATATGTTTAAATGAGCTTACTTTTTATTAATGAAAAATTAAAAATACATTTGAGTGACCAGGACCATTATGTAAGACACCTTTGAAAATGGTAATAAACACAAAGTTCTTAGAACAGTATGTTGATATTCATTAGGCAATAAATCATGTCACCTACTTTTTCATCCTTACCATGTCTTGAGAAACCTGAGAAGTCCAATTACAAATAAGATTTATGAAAGTATGAAGTAATAGAAAAATAAATTAGTGAAATTTGGATAATACAAGCCATCTGGCACCCAAAGTGGTTCACCCCTTTGAGAAACAAATTATGTATTTTCTACATTCCTTTTGTTTCTGTCTTTCTCTGTTTATGTGTTTTACACCCCCTTTCTCTCTCTCTGACTTCCTCTTTTTCCATGTGAGGATAAGCTCAAACACATGATGCTTCCTGGTCTCTAACGTCTCACTTCTAAACACACATGCTAATACACAATTTACATCCACTTACAGTACTTTAGGACAGGAATTTTTAAGTTTTCATGTTTGTTTCTTTTTAAATGGATGCTTTTCATTTTAGGGCACTTACTTTTATTCTTGCCAGCTGATGAAAACATTTCAGCCTGTCAGATTCACTCATATAATCATAT
Source organism: Muscardinus avellanarius (assembly GCF_963383645.1). Taxonomy (NCBI): domain Eukaryota; kingdom Metazoa; phylum Chordata; class Mammalia; order Rodentia; family Gliridae; genus Muscardinus; species Muscardinus avellanarius. The sequence continues at coordinate 60,156,682 of NC_137788.1, forward strand.
TTTATTTCTTAGAAAATTTTATCTGTAGTTCCTGGGAGGAAGATTCATGACATCTATTTTTTATATTCGCTTACCTTCAAAACATGATATTTTTATCTTGTCTTTTGATTCCAGGAGTTTTCCTGATTGGAGTCATGCTAACCTATATTCCCTGCCTAAGACACACTACTCTTTGAAAACTAGCAAATATATAATCTTAGAAGAGACCGGCTAATGAACTCAAGATTGACACACTAATTGTTGTTCCAATGGGAAAAACATTCAGGGGGTGAGGGGTGTGAATTTCTCTTGTTTCATCTCAATAGTAGCAATCAAACCTCTAATTAAAATTAGGCACTCAATTGCTTTCTAAATGATTCTGGTGACTTCATTAATCTGCAGTGATGAGTTACCTCTGTGTGTTTAATATGCTGACAAGGAAAGCCACATATTATCAAGTATGAGTCAAATTTCAGTCAGCCTTCTGATTTTCCTGGACACTAGGAATCTATTGCTACTCTCGTATGATGAGGGACATATTTTCAGAAACAGTTCATGTCCTAAGTAGAGTGAACACTTGTCTGACATTGCAAACTCCCAGAGGGCAGACACCAGTGGCAGCTGTAATGCATTTTCGCTCACTCGAAGGAGCACTAAGAGGAGACGATGAAGCTGTTCATCAACTCTCCCAGGCACTAGGCTGGAACTCCTTCATTTTTGAGGTTGAAGAAGCTGCTCTCAGAGATTAGCAGGATCCCTTTTATCCCTGGGGTGAGAGTTGCCCTCTTGTAAGAATCGTGTTGATAAAGAACAATTTTATCGTAACATGTCCAGAAGTTACTTTTCTCTCGTAGCCCAGTCCCTGGAGACTTTCATCATGACCCCATCATGTTCCTAATCTTTATAACCAGTCCTGTCCTTTTTCTTGTGATCCAGACCCTACCATCTGACTAATTCCTATACATCTCTCAAATAACGAAGAGTCAGGGCTGACTTTACATTTTCAAATCCCAATTCATTTTCTTTATTCCAAATTATGTTCATCCTGAGCCGGGTGTGGTGGCACACGCTTGTAATCCCAGGATTCGGAAAGTTGAGACAGGAGGATCACAGGTTCGAGGCCAGCCCCAGCTACTTAGTGAGGCCCTTTGCAACTCAGTGAGACCCTGTTACAAAATAAAGAATAAAAAATAGGGATGGGGGTGTAGCTCCGAGATACAATGTCCCTGGATTCCTTCACAAGTACCCCCCCAAAAAAAATATGTTCATCCTAAGAAAATATGTTAACCATGTACAGAAGTTGAGAATGCTTTCTCAATTGTTTGTTTCCTTTGGCTACCACATTCAGTCAGTGGCTAGAATTGATTCTTCTCTATTTCTTTAACATTTCTTTTTGTCTTTACTTCATTTCTGTTGTTTCTTTTATTCATGTCATTCTTATCTACTATACATTGGAACTGGAATGTCTCCCAAGGTCCATGTATTTAAGGTGTGGTTCCTAGCCTGTGGTGCTATTGGGAAGTGATGGAGCCTTTAAGAGGTGGGGCCTAGTGGAAGAATTAGCCCACTGGGGGTATGTCCTTGAAGGGACATTGTGGTCTCGCCTTTTCTCTCTCTATGCTCCCCAGCTACCATGGGTGAACAAGGCCTCCCCAGCACACATTCCTAATAAGGTACTGTACCACCATAGGCCCTGAGCAACAGGTCAAGTAAACATGGACTGAAATCATGAGCCCAAATAAACCTTTTCTCTTTTTAATTCAATACCTTTAGTTCATGAAACTAGTTTTTCACATTTTTGTGGACAATAGGTTAAGTCAAAACACATGTTCTATTTTGCCACTGAGATTCAAGAAAATGATTTTGGGGATACTGTAGTAATGGTTTAAAGCCCCCACCCATGGACCACTGTGAGAGATGCTATCCAGAAGATGAGGTGTAGCCCAGGGAAGAGAAAAGAAGTGGATCTGGGACAATTGTACTAACCATCTTTGAAGCCCACCCTACTTCACTACTTTAATGATATGAGCCAATGAGTTTACTTACTGATTAACTAAATTTGTCTTGGAATTTCTCCCATTTGCAACCTAGAAACCCTAACTTATACCTACTCTCTTATTATGTTTATCTCAATGGCCCTGAAACTCTTTTATCTATTGTAAAGGCCCCTGTAGCTGACCAGTCACTTTTCTGTCAGGGTGATCTTTCAACTCCCTCCCACCTATCCCAATCTATCCATGTGCTCCTTTTCTTAATCCTCTACCATGGTAACCTATCATATTTAGAATAAATTAAACCTCATTAGTATGATACACAAAGCCCCATATTATTGGATTTTTTTCTCTGCTTATCCAGCCTCATCTCTCTCATAGTTAGTACAATGTCACAACCCTGTTTGCATAGTTTTGGCTCCTAGAATAGAAAATCATTCTCAATTACCTCCCTGTTTTTGTGAATGCAGGTTTATCATCTTAGAATTCAACCTGTATTATGTCCAAATATGTGCAATGTGCTGACCAAGCTCTTGCCCTCCCTATTTACCTGGTGAGGCTATGCTGTGAGGCCTATCTGCTTCTCAGAGAGCTCTTTATCTTGTGTTCCATGTGTCTCTTCTTCACACTTAAGTAGTCCCTCAATGTTTTTCTATAATTGGTCTCTTCTTAGCTCCTTCCTTAAAAGCAAGAGCTACTTTTCATTTGTCTCCATATTGCCAAATTTCTAGCATTGATTCACATAAGTAAGTAAGCAAACACACACACAATTATTTAAGTTGAAAAGCACATTAAATATCAGATAATATTGGGGTTGAATGTGTGAGATGATTTACTGCCCAATGAAAAATAGCGCCCAATAATTGGCCTCCATGTAGAAGAGATTATAATAAGTGAAGGGGCCTGCTGGCTGGAGAGCACGTGCAGATACAAAGGGGATCCATAGCTCAGCCCATCAGATAATCGCCAGGAAGTAAAGAAGGTCTATATTGCCAATATTTCTGAGGCTTATTAAAGGAAAGAAAGAAGTATAGAAACCCAGCATGAAGGCCAGTGTGGTAGATGTGATAGCGCTCCCATCTATGGCTGGGTATGCCCACGGCCCGAGATCATTCTTTGATTTATTCCAACCCCATTTTATAAGTGAGGAAGCCAAAACAAGATCAAAAACAGCTCCCGTAAGAGAGTTTGTACATGTACAAGCATACATGCCTTTCCTCTATACTCTTGTGACCCCTGAGCACTCCACTCTGGATTTTGTAACAATACATTTGTCTCCCTCTTCCATCACAGCTCATGTTCTCTGCATACAAAGAATCTGCTTGTCCTTCATCTATCATAGGACCAGGTCCTCAGCACTGCATACATACTTCTTGAATGGCTACTAAATTGAAATCATGCTTCTCATCATTTGACTCTTAATGTTACCACCACCTTTAGTGTGGCCACTTGTAGATTCATTCTATGGCACACTTAATAAAGCTTTCTGTGCTGAGATTGCAGAAATCGAGAATAAGATAGATGGGGTATTCTAAAGTACCAGGAGAGTTATATAGATCACAATCTTTACTACAGATTCTAAAATTCAAGTAGAGGAATAATTAATGTCTTGTGTTAGGCAAAGAGGCAGAAGTGTCAATGGTAGAGGAGGTTACAGAGAGCATCCCAAACTGAGTGAGAAAAAATATATAGAGAATTTTAGCTAGGTGTAGTGGCCCATGCCTGAAATCCCAGTACTTGGGAAGCTGAGACAGGAGGATTGCAGGTTTGAGGACAGTTTCAGCAAATGGTGAGACTCCCTGGCAGGACTTTGTTTCAAAAGACAAAACCAAAACAAAACAAAAAAACAAACAACAAAAATGGCTGGAGGTAATTCTACCCAGGGTAACTTTACCCAGAAGTAGACTGCACCTGGGTTCAATCCCTAGTACTGAAACAAATGTGTAAGATTTTGACAAGTAGAGAATTAGCCATTGGCCTGGAGAGTTGGGGAAGGAGTGAGGCATCTCATTGAGCCTTGATCATAGGCTCACAGTGTCTTTCTGCTTTCATATTTGGCACTCTAAGCATCTCTGTACTCACTATTCCTACTGAAGAGCTCTTCCATCAGAGTCCAGAGCAGAGTCCTGGAGCAAAAGATCTAGATGAATCCAATCTATTTTCAGACTGTGGTTCTGGACTTGGGAGAGAGTGCAGTCAGGAAATCTAGCTCAGGAAGCAGAGCTAAAACCAGACCCAAACCCCCATACTAGTACCCCTGACTGCTATTGATCAATCAAAACCTGTCTCTCTGGGGCTATATAATCTTTATGAGAATGCCATTTGGGACCCAGATCCAGACCTTTGCTCTCTGAGCCTTCACTAGTCAATAAAGAGACCCGCTTTATCCTAAAAAAAAAAAAAATCAATATTTAATCCTTGAAAAGAGAGTGAAGCTGTGAAGCTAGTTAGTCATCCATGCAATAATTGGATAGCATTATTATCCACCTGTTGTGTGTCAGTTTGCTTCTATCTTTATTGTTCTTTGTCCTAACAAAATTTAAGCATAGTTGTTCTTGTTTTCCATTTATAGATTACAAAAAGGACTCAGAGGTTGAAGAACATACTAAGTGTCACAGAGCTAGAATATGGAGAAACTGTAAATTGAATCCAGCTCTAAAATGACTTCTGAAACTGGAATTCATTCTATCTCATATGGTACAGGGAGAAATATCCAAGGATTTCAGGTCAGAATTCCAGAGTTTCAGGTAGTTCTATCAGTTACTATAAGGAAAACTCTGTTCATGACACTTAACTTTCTCTGGCCCTAATCCCTAAGTTTAAACTAAAAGGCTTTAACTAAAGCCTTTCTGATTCCCACTTAACTCTGTTGTGATACTCAATAAAATCATATCATATTGGGTCAGAATAACAACATAAACTGTTAGTCATTAAAATTGTTTAGAGGATTAGACCTGGTTAGATGCACAAAAACCATTCTCGGTTATTTCCTTTTCAAGATGAAGACCTAGCATTTTTACAAGGGCTTCTTATGTAATGGTTAAGAGCAAAGTCTTCAGAATCAGATGTATTTAGATTTCAGACCTGGCGTTGCACATTTCTTACTAGCTGTGGTAGGCAGAATACTGGTCCTTTAAAGACATTCCTGCCCTAATCCCCACAAAGTGCGAATATGTAAGGTTACATGACAAGGCTAATTAAAGTAGCAAGTGGAATTGTTGCTAATCAGCTGACCTTAAGATGAGGAGTTTATAGTAAACTATTCAGGTAAATCCAGTGTAATCATAAGTGGAAGAAGGAGGCAAAAGAGCCAGAGAGAGAAGATGTGACCAGGAGTAGAGTTTTAAGTGGTAAAGTTCCTGTACTCAAAGAAGGAGAAAGGGGCGATGGTCCAGGCTGTGTTGGTGGCCTCTAGAAGGTGGAAAAGACATGGGAATGGATATTTACCTCCAGAAAAAAGCATGCAGCCCTGACAACTCCTTGAGTTTTAGCCCAGCAATGCCCATTTTGGGCCTCTGATCTCGAGAACTGTAAGAAAATTAAATAATGTTATTTTAAATTACTAAATGTGGCAACGTGTTAGAACAGCCATAGGAAAATCATATACTAGCTACGTGCACGACGACAAATGACCAAATCTCTCAGAGCCTTACCTGTATGATATAGTTAATAAAATGAAATGTTAAAGACTAGCTTTATTATAATGCTTAGTGATACATAGACAAGGCTACTTGACTAAAGGTAGTTTTTACAGGACTTTTCCTTCATCATAATTGTGGTCAACCTACATGCTTGATTTTCCTGTTTACATGGTGCTATCAACCCTGAGAAATTGGGCAGAGAATGCTGGCTGACTCATCACAAGCATAGCTCAACTCCCACTGCATGTTGCCACGTTAACTGAGGTTTCTGCCGGAAATATCTGTTGCCTGGTTGAGGGAGTGTTCTCTGCCTTGGAAGCCTAGGCAACTGCATATGTGAAAGTTTCTGGTTTCCTGGGATTGCAAATTAAATGTCAGGGAAGATAGAAATGCTGCAGAAGGCTTCCAAGAAGCAGCACGGTGAATTAGATAAGGAGAAAGATCCCTGTTTGGCTGAAGTAGCCCTTCCGAGATGCCATTATTGGATAAGTCTTGGATGGTGGCACTCGTCCTTGTCCATAGTTCCTCACAAATCATAATGAAATTGGAAGCTGTGCTGAATAGAAGCCATACATCTCTTCTTTCCTATGTCATAATAACCTGGATTTGTACCGTTGACAAGGTATATATACCTTCTCGTGGAGTCCTGTTTCCTCATTTACAGCATAGCACAGTGTAATAAAAGACACTAGGGGGTTTAAATATGATAATGATAAATAAAATTGATTGTTTTCTTGCTAGATACGGGAAATTATGCCAAGTACTTTGTATGTAATATCTCATTTAGCCTTTATAACAATACTGCAAAGCATTATGACAATATTGCAAAACATTCTAATTTACAGTGTAAAAATCTGAGGCATAGCAAGATTTATTTTCCAAGGTTTCAAGATAGCAACTGGTGAAAATTTTTAACCAAGAAGCCCAGTTACCTCTCTAATATTTGGTACTTGTCATGATAAGGGCTCAATATGGCAAATTAAAATGAATAAATATCTATTTTCCATTGTATTTATAATGATTAATTAGAATGTCCTTAGGAAATAAAATTATAGGATTGAATACATCTTGTAAGTGAAATGATACTGCCTTTTTCTCTTCTGTATACTACTAGCTTGCCTGGGCTTTTGCAACAGCATCTTAACTCTTTCTCTCATGTATTCCCTGATCTCATAATGTGATGAGAGCTCCTGTCCTAAAACACAAACCAGATAGTGGCATTCCCTCAGTAAAAGCTTATGTGCAAGCCGGGCATGGTGGCGCATGCTTGTAATCCCCGCACTTGGGGGGCGGAGACAGAAGGATCGCACAGGTTTGAAGCCAGCATTGCTGGCCTAAGAGACCCTATTTCCAAATATAAAAAAGTATAAAATAGGTCTGGGAGTGTAGCCCGGAGGTAGAAGGGCTTCCAGGAACCCCAGTACCACACACACATACACACACAAAATCTTATGTGCAATACATTTGGGCCCTATAATGAATCACAAAGGCTTGTCAACATGATACCATGAACGTACATCTTTTATATCCCTTCTTCAGCTCCATGTTCACAAATGTATTTTATTCATGCTCTGTCAAAGTACTAATGTTCTTAAATGATACTCTATTACCTTTTAGCTGGACAAATTTGCACATGTTCTTTGTACCTACAATACCTTTTTTCTTCTTCATATCAAGTGAGTCCATGCATACTTGCAAAACTTAGTGTTGGCCTGGCACAACATTTTAAATGAACACTAGAGGCATTGTGTGAATTGACTGGCCTACTAATAACACTTATTCAAAAGATAAAATATCTTATCTTTTGCTCAGTACTTTAAGTTTTCTGTGTCATCCAAATTCTCTTATTCTGCTCCACATTCCTCGCTTTATTCCTGCAAGCCCTGTTGGTCATTTTCTACCTCTCCTTTACCCTTTTGCTTGGCACTTAGTTCAAGGACCCCTGACTCTAGGGTTCTGCTTCTTTTTTGGTTAAGTCATTTTCCCTTTATTCACACACGACCTTTATGGTAACACCTCTCTTCATTTCTCCTGGTCTCGAGACCTCTTCTTTCCAAATCTTGGGTTAAGATCCTGCATTTCATATTAAAGGTCACCATTGGGGAAGTCTTCCTTCCAACCTCTCCAAAAACAGTTGTGCTCTCCTTCCCTGTATCTCTGGAACCAGTTCACTGTTTTATGATGAGATTCATTCTATTAGGACAATTATTACATATTTATTGATTTTTTTTAAACTAAAGTAGACCAGCCTCTAGAAAGCAGCAAGAATGTTCTATTTATTCATTTTCCAGGACTTCCCACTCAGTCTTATATGAACCACTAACTTTTCTCTTAATTTCACTTTTCTAAATTAAAAAATGCATAGAATAATCAATATTCTTAATTTGTAGAAACACTGGACAATTTTCTCAAAAGTGGAGATGAGGGAGAGTGTGAAGCTTTACCTGCACCAACCTATTCAGATACCACAATTGACCCAATGTTAGCTACAAAATTGGGGAGAAGAGTTAATATCCATGATTATAAATTAGAATTGCTGCTATTTCATCAGAATCTGATATGTTCAGAGTAGGTACCTGAGCACCTATTAATCCATTGATATTCAGCCTTCCACAGCTCATTTTGTGATATTGACTAGTTCCTTTGCTATCTGGATGGTTCTCTGGGCCTTCTACCAACCCTACATGTGTTCTTGTTTCTACTCTAGTTAACACATGATCTGGACTTGCCAAATCTCTTCTATGAGGGCTAGATATGGTTTATTCTAGGTCTTGGGTGTGTTATCGCCAAAGCCTATGTTTGCTCTATTTCTTAAGCATGATTAGTTGTACTGCTGTCTGAGGAGAACACAGTTCTGCAGCCGGTGTGGCCTGGCTTTCTCCGGCTTACTTACCTTTTTGGAATCTCTAAGATTCCAGAATTTCTTGCAACTCAGAGTTCACATGAGTTATGTGAGGAGATGACTCATGCTTTTGCAAGGGTGGAAAACTGATGACAAGCAGCTAGATTTTGATGTTCTATTCCTTCTTTCCAAGCCAATTTATAAAATCTGATGATGCACTTATTGGCAAAGACTCTTCACTTTAATATGCCTTATTTCTATGTGCTTAGAGACTATCACTATAGCTTGCAAAAAGAAAAGTTGTTTGATCAAGCTCATCAAATTTGCTTGGTTCCTTCAAATGATTTTTTAAAAATTCACACGAAGGAAAATGTGTTTTTTTTTTTTTTCTGAGACTTGGATCTTGATAGAGGCTATTAGCTTGAAAATAACTATGTCATATACTCCACTAATAGTATCCTTAATGTCCACCAAATTCCGACTGCTGAGTGAAGTCTCTTGGAAAATAATTCTAAAAGATCCCTTATGTAATGGCCAGGGTTGTAATCACTAAATTAAAAGTAGCAATTGATTATCCAGTCCCACCTTTACTTTTTTTCCTGGAGATACTTTTGAATGCAGCAGGACAAAGTCATCTTGTGGCAGATCTCTCAATACATAGATTGCCTCTTTCCACTGTGCCGGTAACAGCCCTGATCTCATCTGTAGACATTAGATTTCTCCTTCATTTGAGAGTTAGTAAAAAATTCAAAATTTTTTTTTATCTAAAAACTGAATTTGGGGGAGACCTTAAAAGGTAGTTTCTTGAATTTTTTTCCTACCAGGTTAAATAGTGAACTGGACTATGTGATTTAACATTGCTTGAACAATTTAACTTGTGCTACTCTTGATAAGAACTGAGAGAAACCATGAATCATTAAAAAATGATTGCAGAATAAAATAGCCAAGCGTCAGGATTGGAATGAGTAATATTTTAGTCAGACAATAGACTTTTAAGACTATGCTGGGAGCTCTCCCTCTATATATTGGTTTCTTCACTTTTATTATTGGCCTTAGTTATTATGGAATGCTGTTATTCTCATGAAACTCACTTCTTTCAGGGAGTTGAATTTATGTTATTAATCTCCACCTTTAAACAAATTTAATTTTCTTGATGGTCCTGATGTCGCAATGATGGAGAAATCAAGATTATCTTCAACTCTTTGTTTTTCTTGCTTTTGAGTCAGTCAGATAGCAAGTCCTGCCAGGATTTTATTTGAAATTCTTCTCTATTTTGTGTTCATTTACACCACTGTGCAATACACAGACTCTTCCAGTTATGTTACTAGTATTCTATTTTACATTGGTGAAAACCTGCCTGTGGGGTATGTGCCAATTGTTTTTGTTAATAAAGTTTTATTGGAGTGAAGAAAAATTGCTTTGTTTATGAATTATCTGTTTCTGCTTCAGGGTCACAATGGCAGAGCTGAGTAGTTGTAAAGCCTAAAACACTATCTGGCTCTCTACAAAAAAATAAAAAAACCAAAAACACTGCTTTCTTATCCCTGCTCTAATTTCTGCTGGATCATCAGGGTAATTGTAAACAGTCTTCCAGTTGATTACCTTACTTCTAGTTATCCTAACACCACTCTGGCATTGATTCAAAAGAGTTAAAGTCACTTTGAACCTCAAAGCCTAGCAAATTTCTCCTAATCTTCCAAGTTTTCAGGTTACTGATAATTATTCTTTGGCACAAGTTTAGGCAACAGAGGTACAATAGTGGAAAAAATAAGCCAGATTCATGTCATCTGGGCTTTGATTTTCTTTATTCTAGATGAATAGATAAGCAATTAAACCAGTAACAACAGAATAGTGTGATCTGTCTTATAATACATGTGATAGCCTCAATAAACTATCTCAAGCAAAATACTATGTTCCATCCAAATAATGTAAGTAAGAGAAATATCCTTTCAGCCTCAATTTTCTTCCTCTACTATGCTTTTGCTGATCAAATGAGAAAAATTCATGTCAAACCTCTGAACTTACGTCTGTCACATACTCAATGTATTATTTTTTAAATGTATTATTTAAATATACTCAATGTATATTTAAATAATAATTATAAGTAAAGTATAACTTTTGGAATATTGATCAAGAATACTTAGGATTGTCTTCAGTGTCAGAGAATGACTAAGATGACCAATGTTTATAATTGAAACATTAGTTTATAAGTAATGTTTATAACTAGCTGGGTCGGCAACAACAACAACAACAAAAGATCAATGTTCTGGGAACAGAGGATGGTACAGATGGAGATTTGGAGAAAATTTTCCTAAATTCTTGATGCTAAATAATTCCTCTCATCTCTGTGCTTCCCACAGAACTTTGTTTGTACTGCTAATATAGCTGTCATCAGTCATATTATAGTTGTATTTTTGAGGGTATAGGCTATACTTTCATTTTCTTTTTTATATTCCTAGCACTTATGAGAGGAGTGACATACTATAGAAGTGCTCAAAAAAGATTATTTTATATGAGGCAGTATAGAAAGGTCAAACAGCAAGATATTTTGAATCGAAAAACCCTGGACTTAATTTAACCTCTGCCATTAAAGGGGTTAATAACCTTGGACACATTAAATTACTTCTTGGACCCACTGGTGACCAAGCTTTGAAACGTGGAAAGAAAACCCTGCTACATAAACTTATAGGGTTTAATTGGGGTCCTTCAGTAAATGGTCATAGTTTCAGCACACAGTAGGTGTTATTTATAATAAAATTGTGTTAATTTATACACAAGATATTAGCACAGATCTTTTAGAGGTAAATTAACTGAGTAGCTGAAAGACACCAGCTGACTTCACAAACATTTAGTCCAGGCAAACCTGGAAAACCATATGGGTTTTATGCCTACATCTTTTCAATCAACAAAGAGTTTTTGAGTGTCTGCTCTTTTGTGAGTACTGGACAAGGTGCCAGAAAATTTTTGTTGAACAAAATATGCTCAGTTTCTGTCCTCTTGGAGCATACAGTCTAACACAGTGATTAACAAGTTTAACATATGTTTTGTTCTAGGGTATTTTTATAGAGAATGTGTTGGTCAGTAGCATGTGTAGATCCTTTTCATAAAAGCAAAAAACTCTTTTATGTCTTTAATCAAAGAGATATTGAGTAGAGCCATAAGTGGTACATTTTATTATACTGAGTCAATAAAAAGGATCATTTGTTTTATTTTTTGTTACTGCTTATATTTCTAGAAAGTCACACATTTATAATGTAGTTTTACTTTTTTCTGGCATCATTATCACCAACTAACCCCATGGCACTTTCCATTCCTATTTGAGGGTTTCTATCCATTTCCCATGATCACTTCTTTCTCACTGTTCTCTACATCTGACAGTTTGATAATCAACTAATTAATAATTCTTTATGATTTAACATATACTGCAAAAATATAAGGATAGAAATAGTATATGATAAATTTCATAATAATAATCTTGGGTACTATTTCTCTGTAGCATGATCAATGCATTTTTATTACTTTCAACCCTCACAAAAATATTGCAATTCCAAAATTATTAAAATTATTTCATAAAGGAAAACCTAAGACTCAGATAATCTGGTCAAGCTCATTCGCTGGTAAGAGGCTACACTGGAATACTGATATAGATCTAACTGTACTTAGAGCCTATGTACTTTCCATGATACAATACCTTCTGTGGGAGGCAAAATAATGCTTCCTCTAAAAAAAATTGCCCATACCCTGATTTCCAGTACCTATGACTATGTTATCTTATATGGCAAAGAGAGCGATATATGAACTTTTTATATATGTCTTTAATCAAATTTTCTGATGGAATTATTAAGGTTCTCCAATGTTATCACCAAGGCCCTTAAAAGTAGATGAAGGAAGAAATGTACATTATAATGATGGGAAATAAGAAGGGCTAAATCCCCCTTGGCTGGATTTTAAAATGGGGGAAAAGGTCACAAACTAAGGGAGGCAACCTCTAGAAACTAGAAAAACAACAATAACAACAACAACAACAACAAAAAAAAACAGATTGTTTTCTAGAATTTTCTGAAAGAAACATAGCTCTACTGACACCTTTTTCTTAGTTAAGTCTGATGTTGATTTTTGTGTTTCTTTGGAGAACTCAGACTAACACATACTGTGAGATCCATGGCAGACTTGTGGATAGTTATATAAATTTATGTGTTTTAAGTTACTAAGTTTGAGGCAATTTGTTATACCAGTAATAGGAAACTAATATACGACCTCTCTAGGTACAAAATGATTTAAATATATATGTAAGAAATGATTAATAATATTTTATCATACTACTGGAAAGGACTTGAGAAGATCAGAACTCAACAAAGGATACACGCAGTATCAATTTTGGTATATGAGTAAGATTTCATATCGAAGTAAGAAATGGAAGAGTGAATTTAAATTAAGGCTTATTAAAATAGAATGTGATTGAATAGTATGGCTGAAAGTCATTTTATGACTGAAAAGAGAGGAGAAAGGGAAGAAAGTATGAAAGAAACAAAAAGGAAAAAGCTTTAGACTAGGTACAATTAAAAAGGAAAGAGTAAATTTCAAATGCTTTGTTATTTTAATTATTGAGAAGGAAGCAGCATGAAAACAAAAATAATCAAGCAGGAAACAGCTTTTATCCTTCTCAGTTCTGAATCTTTGCATTAAATTAAACCAATGAGGGAAGTTTTTCTTCTCTTTGTACCTTATCCAAGCAATCATTTCAGCTTTGAAAAATAAATAATACAAATAAGCTTTGTGGAGATATTGCATTCATTCATGGAAATAATAGACAGCTCTGAATTATTTATAAAGCCAATTATTTTTACAAAGACAGTGAATGACAGTTAATAGTAAAAGAGGGCTTTGTTAGTAATTTAATTATAAAAAATTGTGAAGAAACCCGTGCCAGTTTTTAAAACTTAACAATAAATATTCATCAGATTAATGCAAACTCTTGAAAAGAAGCCAATTTGGTTATGACATTGGTCAAAGTGGAAAACTACAGGCAAATCCAGTACCACAATGTTACCTACATAGGACTCCAGGTGTCTTCATCTTCCAATGAAATTTAATGTGTAGAAATCATTTCCTGTCTAGAAAGTTCAGACACAGGTTTGAATCCTTTTTTAAATGATGAAATGCTGCCAAAGTGGGAAAGAGGTTAGACTGTGTTGACATCTTAATATTGAATCACAACAGGCAAAAGAAAAAGAAATGTTTCGCAGTGGGCCAGTTCTGGTTAATGTCAGCCAGGCTGACGCTAGTGGGTCAAATGGGTCAAAGTAGCTAAGGAGCATATAACTGATTCCTCCTGCCTTTTCCTTCTTTTATTTATTGCAGGAAAACAAGAGAGAAAAGGAAGGGTTAGTAAAGGTAGCTTTCAAAAAACTTACTTAGCCCGGCGTGGTGGCGCATGCTTGTAATCCCCGTGCTTGGGAGGCTGAGACAGGAGGATCGCACAGGTTCTAAGCTAGCCTCAGCTACTTAGTGAAACCCTGTTTCCAAATAAAGTATAAAATAGGTCTGGAAGTATAGCCCAGAGGTAGAAAGCCTCTGGGTTCCCCGCAGTACCACACCCCCTCCCCCAAAAAAGACATACTTAAATTTCTTCCCAAATATCTGACATATATGTATGAAAATTGTTAACATAAAGAATTACAGATGGGGGTTGAAGGTAATTTAACATTTTCATGTTAAGCATACATATTTTATTGCCTATAGGGGTTTCTTTTGGACTTTTGCTTGCAAACTCCTGTAAAGATGTGCAATTATATCAATGTTGTTTTAAATTATGTTCAACATTATGTTGAATTATGTTGGTCAGAACTGGCCTGCTGCATTTTCCCTTTGCCTGTTTTGATATAATATTAACACATAAACATAAGCTTGCCTTTTTTCCACTTTATTAAACTTGTTTCACAGCATTTCATCATTTCAAAAGAAAATTGTGTTCCAGGAGAAGAGCCGAGTTCAAACAACTGAGAGCTAGATGGCCCATTATATGATCACTAAACTCTTATGTGTTACTTTTTTCCGGAATTTAAAAAAGACACAGTTTATGCTCAGTTGAAATATTCCTTAGCTTGTCTCTTGCTGCTTCTTTGTTAGGAATTATGGTTTTGGGTTTTAGAAAATAGCTAGGATTATGGTTTTGTGATAATGACCTATCACTCTTCCACGTCAATTGAAAACTTGAATTACATGCTACATATTCTATCGAAACAGAAAAACATATACAGGTAAAAAAGGAACACCACTACCAATGTTTACACAGTGAGAAGTCAATCCTCCCTCATCCAGACTCCTAACTCACCTCTGAATATCATTCCAGTGTTACCAGTTTCTTAATAAGCCTCCTAGAAGCAGTGTGCTTATAAGCAAATCAAATACATTTTGGTTACACAATTTACAATATAAAGTATTCTGCAACTTGCTTTTCTCATTTAATAATGCATTTCAGAGATCCTTTACTATCAACACTTATAATTTTGATCTTAGGCAAATTACTTTGCTGAATAGATGTACCAGCACATATTTAACCAATCTTCTACTGATAGCCATTTATTTTTTTCCAAGATTTTACAAAAAATTATACAGTGAACATATTCGAACATGCATTCGGAGCACATGTGAGTTTATCTGTGGGATACCTTCCTAGCAGTAGACTAGACTGACTAAAGTGAACATGTGTTTGACTTTCTAATAAATACTAATAGATTGCTACCCAAGAAGAATGTGCCAATTTATACTTTCACCAATGGCACTGAAGAGTATTATTTCACCATAATCTCTGTTAATGTACTATTAACAATTATTGTGATCATTTCTAACCTGCAGTAATAGAATGGAAACTCATTGGTTTAGTATATATTTGCTTAATTAGATATTCAATCAATACTTTTTAATAAATATGTCTTTTAATAAAAAGAAATGTTAACAAGACTTTTCCTTTTACTTATTGCTTTGAACTCCAAAACTTAATGGATTAAAACTCTTTATTACAATTTTATCTCATGATTCTGTGGGTTATGAATTTCAATGAAATGCAATGAGATCAGTATTTCTCTGTTCAATGTTATTTGGAGCCTCAGCTGAGATAAATCTAATTTCTAAGACCTTAGCCATACATCTCTCCTCTCTCCTCTCCTCTCCTCTTCTCTTCTCTCTCTTTTTTCTCCACTTCCATACTCAAAGTTCTCCAATTGGGATATTTTTTGAGATTAAGGTGTGATTAAATTTTTTAGCTGTGCTTCAAAGAGTTTATCTTTTTCAAAGAAAACATACATTTAATTTCAGAATTTGTGAATATTTTATTGCATGGGGTCTTAAAATATGGTTAACTAATATAGAACATTAAGCTAGTCCATAAATAGAATACTTTGCTATCCACTGAGATTATAATAAATTGGAGTGACTGTCTTTTTCATTTTCTATTGAATCATTTCTTTACATCCATTAATAGAATAAGTTGTTTTCTTTGATGTATGAAAGTCATAGCTTATATCAAACTTGAATTAATAATGAAGCCTATTGAGCAGATGCTAATAATTTACTTATCAGCATATCCATTTCTTGTCTTCACTGGGCTTATGCTTTGACGGTATCACAGGAATTAACTGAATAATTTCCCCAAATACAATTGCAAACTGTGTTGAGTGCTATAAATTGTATAATGAAAGATTCTTTTCTGGTCTCTAGGATTAGGGAAAAGTTTTCTTGAGAAGTGAAATTTTATACAAAATCAGAAAAAGATAGAAATGAGGCAGATAAAGAGTATCAGTGTAGAGAAGTGGAACTAGAATGAGGCTGGATCTGGAAGAGAGGAGAGTAGCAGGTAGGGCATATAGAACAGTGAAGGTTGGAACACTTACTAATCCTTTGAAATGGGAAAAACAATTGTTCAAAGGCCAGAAACAAAGCCACATGGCTATAGAACAGAGGGCTAGGAAAGAAAACACAGATGAGGCTGGATCACCACCTTTCTTATGAGACAGATTAAGGACTTGAATTTTTATCTTCAAAGTCAACAAGTAATAAGCAACCAGGATTTTCCTCCCCACTCTAAGATCCAGGTTCATTGCTTGTCTCTCTTCTAGCCTTATACACTCAGTCCAAGGCCCAGGCTCCTGGAACAATGTCTCCTTCTTAGTTTCTCCTTCATAGTTTCCTGTTTTATTTGTTAGAAAAAAAATTTTGAGGAAAAGGATATTAGACGCTGGAAGATCTCTGATTTCTCTTTGAAATGGTTACTACCTTACAAGTTAGTATAGGGAAGAACAAGAAATGATTCCATGATTTCACATTTTTTTCTTAAAAAATAATTTAATTCAAGAAACTAGGTCCTTGTAAAATACTTAGAAGGCTATGGGGGAGCAGAATCAATTCTATACGATTATCAATCTCAAGATCCAAAGTCTCTCGATTCGAACCAGATGTCACGGCTCTCCTGCTGCAACAGTTACGGTCGCAACTACTCTGCACCCATGAAACTGCTGACCGGACATGGTAACAAGGAGTCCAGCTTCATCTAACAATGGTACCTGCTGAAGCTTCGGGACATGGCCCCACATTCTTTCCACTACCCAAATCTTGAATAAGAGCCTTTGTTGAAAAAAACCCAATTGCATGCAAACTCTATTTGGAAGAGAGCCAGGTTTAAATTGTTTCCCCAATTGTAATTGCTGCAATATATAAAAAGCAATGAGAATAGATTGTATAGTCAATAGATAATGTCTAGTACACTAACCGAAACTCCCTTACTTGACAGAAATACTAATAAATAAGCCAAAACTGGGAAATGAGGGATAAGCCATACAAAATGCTAGGTGGTCTCAAGTGATAATTTATGACTATGGTCTGTGGAAATAAAAATTAAAATGCCTGATCTTGTTAGACATTATATGTTCTTCTTGGGTGGATGCATTTTATGCAACAGCACCTTGTTTCTACATGAAAAAGTTGAAAAACATTACAAAGAGTAATTATAACATGCAAATAAAACTATAAAAATAGAGTAAATATAGAAACCAAAATGTTTCACTCAAAATTCACTAAATGGTGAACTTATATGGGTAGTATTATTTGTACAATTATGTTATGTGTGACAGTTCTTTTCGTTATAATCAGATTTGACTCTTGTCTCAGATTCAAGTAACATTTAAGTGTCATGTCTGGTTTTAAGAAATTGTGTAATTATTTGCAATTGAATATATCTTAGTGAAGAATGTGTGATCATTTATCATAGAAAATGTGTGTTCTAGGTCTTTTCACTTCCTTGAAAAAGTTATAGCCTCTTGGTACCTTAGTTTACTATATTTGAAACTGGGATTTGGGGACTAAAATTTTCCCAATACCTTATATTCTAAAATTATACTTTATTATTTTGTAATTTTATAAAATTGAGTTAGATGTAAATATACTGATACTCTTCCACTTAGTCTAAAGTCTAGAAATTGCTTGGAAACTTTGGACTATTCTTTTCTTGTTGTTTTGAAGCAAATAAGTCTTAATGCTAGTACTGATTTTTCTCTACATCTCACTACATGAATTCCTTTTCATTCCTGAGGTAAAAAAAATCAATACAATGTACCTGTTTCCAAGAGTAAAAAGAAGAAACTTTGTAGTCATAGAAATATCTCTTTAAACCACCCCAAATAACCTACTATAGTGATCAGGATGCCTAGCAATTTGGCATCCATAGCACAGTCCATTTAAAATCTGTCTCTGGGAGTTGGCAAATACCATGGGAGCAGTTGAGGACCATATCTTCATTCAACACTATGTAACCATTTTGACTTACAGGGGACTCCATCCACATTCATCTCTTCCAGTTTCTCTGAAGCCTCCTATGTCTCTACCAAACAAGAGAACTCTTCCCTGCAATGTGAGATGTCTTATTTGAAGAATCAATTCCACAAACAATAGTATTTCACAATTTTTGGTTCTTAATAATCTCAATGACTTGAGATGGACTATGTTTTAATGGGCTTTTTTGAAACAAACAAACAAACAAACAAACAAACAAACAAGAAACTTCTTAGGCTTTGGTGGAGGTCCCAACTATAGCACAGGACGACTCAAGGATTCTTGCAGTGCTATCTTGTTCCATAAAAGAATGGAATATTTGGATTTGCATTGGACAGTCTTTCCTTTCAGCTGCACATTTATTTTATTTTCCCCTGAGGCAAAGATATCTTGCTTATGCTGATGCTTAGTTTACCCTAATTTTGACCATTAAAACAAATTTTTAAATGCCATGTTTCTAGAAAATTTTCAATCTTTCTAGAATTAACATGCTGAGCCATAACCTGCCCCATAAATCCATGAAGGAAAACATCAAGACTCCTGACAAAGATGGGTCTAATTTTGCCAATGTTATCATAGTCCTTCAAAGAAAGTAGCTTGGATGTCTTATTTTTCTACTTGATATAGCATTAGTAAGATGAGGAAGTACAATAGGATTCAAAGACAGACCTAGGAGGACTGAAGAGTGGGTACTGCGGTCAAGCAGAGAGTAAAAATGGGAAGAGAAAGAAGTGAACAGGGAGGCCATAGTGACCAAGAGAGTTTTCTACGTCAAGATATGTAAGAGGCATGCTTTCCCTCCATGATTCCCCCTTTGCCTCCTCCTCACTCCGTCCACACTTGGCACAGGACTTGCCCCAATTAATCTTCTTTTCGGTTGTCTAAGTTCTTATGACATTAGAGATACCTTCTTATGGAAAGAATGGGGTTGTTTTGGAGTTGCCTAAAGCACTTAAAAGAACTAATAGTAAAACAAATTGAGATGTTTTCTGAATTAAATAGTGATACTTTGTCGCTACATCTGTGGAGACAGAATGAGAAAGTGAGGACTGCCTGCAGGTGAGTGAATTCCCAGAATAAAGCAGAATTCCATGCCTTCAGGGAATCAAGAACAGGGAATAAAGAGGGAGGACTAGAAATGGAGTAATGGATAAGACAAGGGGATGCTGAGCCTCAAGAAGATGTAATGGTTGGGGTAAGGATGAAAATTGGTTCATGTCTCAGAGATGAAGTAGGGGATTGAGATGACATTTGAGGGAGATGTGTGTTGCATGAATATCTTGGCTGCAGTATGGCTATTATGATTCCATTGCAAAATGGCTGCCTCCAAACACTGCATCTCAATGTTCTTCTTTGAGCTGTGAAATATTAGTAGAGGCAAGGGTTAAGTGTTGAGATCAGAAGGGATTTTTTTGCCCAGCATTAAAATTCAGTACATGCTCTTCTGCAGTAAAGGGGTCGATTTAGTGCCCTCACTCAGGAATCTGGCAGCAGTAATAATTTTACATTTGTACTATAGCCCTGGGAAACTAAAGGAAGTAGATCCCATATTTTTAACCAGAAAAATGTAAGTATTTGCAGGTCAGGGGATTAACTTTATATTCTAGAAATCATTAGGAAATTTCAACATCTAAATATAGTCTGCACACTGAGTGTTGATAAATGTGCTCTGAATCATTTCTGCTAATTATATATCTTAATATAAATTTATTTTAACAGTGCCTACCTAATATTTTAAATATTTCCAGGACCTCTGGCAAATGATAGGTCAGATTACCATTCCTATTTTTTCATGAAATCAATTATATGTTTTTAATTAATGAACAGGTTTATTATTGAAAATGTGACATAATTTTAGTGCCAGTGTGAGAAAGTATATAATTTTGTATAAGAAGGAAATTACGTAGTAGAAATTGCAGAACATTTATATTTTAGTCCTAAGTGACTACCAGAGTTACAGGATACTGGGTCAGTAATGGGGATTCCAAAGAAGAACATTCACAGTGTGTTACAAGAGGGTAGCTTGGAAACAAAAGATCCGAGGAGGGCTGTTTATAACCCCAAAAGGTAAGACAGTATCTGAAGTTATGAAATAAAAAGCTGGTTATGAACATGTTATGAGTAGATTTAAGATAATAAAGAAATTTAACCCCAAGTCCCTAGTCATTGTATTAAAAAAGAAAAAAAGGAAGGATTATCTCATATGCATTTCTTCAAATAATGTGCTATTATGATTCTAGCTGTGTGTGTGTGTATGTGAGTGTGTGTGAGTGTGTGTGTGAGTGTGTGTGTAGGTGTGTGTGTGTGTGAGTGTGTGTGTGTACACATGCACATACTTCTAGAGACTAAACCTAGGGGCATTCTACCTCTGAGCTCTTTTTTTATTTTTAGGTTTTTAGTTTTAGGTTGCTGAGTGTCTTGCTGAATTGCTGCGGCTATCCTCAAAACTGATCCTCCTGTCTCAGCCTCCACGTGCTGGGATTGCAGGTGTGCACTGCCATTCTTGCCTCTTACTTCACTTTAATTCTTTTCAGGGCAACTGAGATGTAGCACAGCACTTTTTTATGTAAAACTATTGAGTCCTTTATGCAATCTTCTTGAAGCATCCATTCAGCTATGTCTTCCCCCAAAGAACCAGCCTTTGGGCAAATTCGCCATGGGCACCACACCAGATATCTCATGGTTAAAATGGATAAAGGGCAAAATTTCTCCTTGTTCCAAGGTTATGGATAGCCAGTCCTGTGGGCAGTGTGGCCTGTGGCATGGAGTGGGATGAAGGAGGGTGGGCACCTTCTTTGATTCTCACTGCAGCCTGTCAGTGACAGATGAGCACAGATGAACCAAGAACTTCCACTTAAAATTTCACCGAGAACATAATGTGCAGCGATTCACATTTTATCTATTTTTGAAATGTTATCCCATCACATATTTATAAGGAGGAAAAATATTTTAAATGTAGTAAACAGTAAAAGCATGACAGCTCTTAGAAACAGTAACTAGACTCAGTAACAGCTCTTCAACATTAACACTGAAAACGCCTGGCTAGAAAGTGCTTCATCACCTGGAGAGGATTTTTAGCTCAACGTCTCCACCGACACTTTGCCTTGATTATGGCTCCTGCCAATAGATTTGATCAATGCTCTGCTTGCCTGGTGGAACCTCCTAAATCCTCATTTGCAGCTGTCACTTTTCAGGGACTTGCAAACTCTCAGATCATTAAATTGGCACGTCACGTGACTCAGATTTGACAGACAATCACTTACTAAAAATATCTGTCCTGATCAGTGCTGATGTTCTAAAAGGATATTTTCAGCTTCTTGTTCTCTCTCCTTTTCTGTGATGACACTGTACCTGGTGAGTTAAAAGCAGCAGAAGAAATAGCATTATTAAAGGCAGCAGGTTATTGCAGTACATAGCCTGCCAATGGGGATTTGGGTCAGAAGCAGGAACTCATGCAGTTCTGTTAAGGTCTAATCTCTGTTGATCCTTGTAGCCCATGGACCTGTCACTGAGATCTCTTTAACTCCCATGCTTCTCAGACAGCCAGAACTCCTTTCTCCAAATGGTCTTTAATTAGGACCACTGTCACTATTACTTGGTTGGATAGGTTTGATCTGACTTTCTTCTGAGTCATTTTAATCTCTCCAAGTTCATGCTCCATTGGTATGTCAGAGAAATTAGGGCCTTGAATGATTTCTCAAGTTGAAAGTAGTGATGGCTGGGTGTGGTGGCCCACACTTTTAATCCCAGCATTCAGGAGGCTGAGACAGGAAGATCGATCACTGTTCGAGGACAGCCTCAGCTACTTAGTGAGGCCCTTTGCAAGTCGGTGAGAACCTATTTAAAAATAAAGAATTAAAAATAGGGCTGAAGGTGTAGCTCGGAGGTAGAATGGCCCTGGGTTCCATCCCCAGTACAGGAAAAAAAAAAAAAAAAAAGGAAGTAGTGACGGTGTAGGATGGGAGGCTACATACACTGCGAAAATTAGGTCTCAAGGCATCATCATAAGGCAATTTATGATCTCTTCAATGTCAAATGTCTTGGGCATTTAAATACGTTAACAAGCTGGGCGTGGTGGTGCACGCTTGTAATCCCCGCACTTGGAAAGTGGAGACAGGAGGATCGTTCAGGTTCGAAGCCTGCCGCGCTGGTTTAAGAGACCCTGTTTCCAAATTAAAAAAAATATAAAAATAGGTCTGGGAGTGTAGCCCGGAGGTAGAAGGGCTTCCAGGAACCCCAGTACCACCAAATAAATAAATAAATAAATAAATAAATAAATAAATAAATATGTTAACAAACAGCAAGGTAGGAACTCAGCTTTTAAGCTGCTTTCTTTTGTGAATTCTATTTACATGGTCTCTCACTCTGAACTTTGGAATTTTAATGACAACTGTCATTGTAAATTTATCCCATCCATTGTCTACCTTTATTCCAGAATGCTTTATAAACATCCTTGCTATTTCTGGTGAAAAAAAATACTTGTTTTCAAGTGGAGTATACTGCAATAAAGTCTCCACACATGAATAGAAAAAAATTTTCCCCCTATGTCAAATATCCAAAGAATGTTTTCATTCTACATCTAGGTATGCTGTTTAAATAGTTCACCTTTATTATATACATGCACATTTGCTGGGTTGGTTTTACTAAATACTTCATTATAATTGAACACAATTTGATTATAATTTCTATTTTTATTCCTTCTGTCTGTGAGTTCTCAGTACTATAGAATTACACTGAATGATGATCTTCTCAATAAGCCAGAGCTCAAAAGCTATTCATATTTCTGAATTAACTGAGGCAGAGACAAAAAATACAATCAGTGGTATTTGTCTACTATAATTTGGATATGGTTTGAATATGTACCCTAAATATTCATATGCTGGGAGCTTGAGCACCAGTATGATAATGTAAGAAATGCTGGAACAAATAATAAGTGGAGCCTCATTTATTTACTTATTTATGAATGCATTTATTTATTTATTTATTTATTTATTTATTGTTATTAGTACATTGGAACCATACATCATGATAAAGTTCAGAGTGGTAGAGACATACAAGCACATAGAACTCAGTGAGCTGTTCCCACCCTGTTCCATCTTTCTCCCTGTGGACGTCTGATCTTTAACTTTAAAAAGTTAGTCCATGCCAGGCGTGGTGGCACACGCTTGTAATCCCCGTGCTTGGGAGGCGGAGACAGGAGGATCGTGCTGGTTCGAAACCAACCTTGCTGGCTTAAGAGACCCTGTTTCCAATAAAAAAAAAAAATACATAAAATGGGTCTGGGAGTGTAACCCAGAGGTAGAAGGGTTTCCAGGAACCCCAGTACCACCAAAAAAAAAAAAAAAGTTGGTCCATAAAAGATGGACTAATCTCACTTAGCATAATCTCCAGTTCTATTCAGTTTCCTACAAATGCCACAATTTTGTTCTTCTTTATGGATAAGTAGAATTCCATTGTATGTATTTGCTATGATTTTCTAATTCATTCATCAGTTGATGGACACCTAGGCTGGTTTCATGATTTGGCTATTACAAATTGTGCTGCTATGAACATAGATATGCATGTGTTATTAAGGTGATATGATTTCAATTACTTTGGCTAGATGCCCAGGAGTGGTATAGCTGGGGTCATATCATAGGTTCATTTGCAGAATGAGAGAAAATCTCTGTCAGCTACTCTTCCGATATATAGATATAGATAACTATAAAAGCTAGTCTCCTATACACAGATATAGGAAACTATATAATATACAAAGGCATTAAAAAACACACCCAAGTATATGTATGGCTACAGTGCACCAATTAAAAATTTTAAAAAGTAACACTAAAACATTAAAAATGAACAATTGAAGTTCTCAAAAGAAGAAATATAAATGGCCAACAAATACATAAACATATTCAACATAATTAGCAATTGGAAAAGCAAAGCAAAACCACACTGATATCCCCATTAGAATGGTAATCATCAGGAATACAAGCAATAATAAATGCTGGAGAGGATATGAGGAAATAGGAACTATTAAACACTGTTGTGGGAATGTAAAATAGTATAATCACTATGGAGATCAGTATGAAGGTTCCTCAAAAGACTAGAAATGAAACCACCATGTGACCCAGCTATCCCACAACTTATCTTTTCAAAATAATTAAAAACAAAATACTATAGTGATACATGTAAACCAATGTTTTTTACAGCACAATTCACAGTAGAAAAATTATGGAACCAGTGTGTATGTCTGTCAACAGATGAATAGATAATAAAGCGATGGCATATACAGAAAAGCATATTTACACGGTCATAAAGAAAAGTAAAATTATGTCCTTTGCAAGAAAATGGATACAACTTGAGAGGATTACATTAAGTTATATCATTCAGTTTCAGAAAGTCAAGCTTTGTACTTTTTTCTCATATGTAGAAATCAGAGGGAAATGGAGAAACAAAAGAGACTTTAGATAAATGAGAAAAACCAGTACAATAGTGGGAAGAGACTGGGGGAGGGAGGGGGTGAGGAGGCTTAATGAAGGAAACAGTTAAAATAATGTTATGTCCATGTGTGAAGATAGCACTAGCAATCTCAAAAACATGTATGGGGCTGGAGATGATGGGAGAAAAGGAGAGAAAGGAGCAGGGAAGCAGAAGGAAACATACCAAGTGCTGTGTATGTGTATGTTCTTATCACATCAATCCTCACTATAATATCTAATTACAATGCTCTGATGAGAATATATATAAAGAGAGCAATACTCCCTGCTTTATGACCTCCTGTCCATGATATGATCTTTCTCTCTGGCATGTGTTCCTACCATGGTGCCACCTGCCATGATATGATACAGCTGCAAGACCCCTCTCCAGAAGCCAAACTGATGGGTCTTCCTGGTCTTGATTTTCAGCCTCCAAATCTGTGAGCAAAGTAAACTTCTTTTCTTTGTGAAGTTTCCAGCCTCGAGTATTTTGTTCTAGTAATGGAAAACAGATTGATACCAAGTCTCACAACATGCTTGGTATTGGATTAAAGATTTGTTTTTTTTTCTAATAGAATACATGAACAGGTAACAGTTGCCAGTTCCATAATTATAATGCATAACATTGTAATGCAGTTCTTGCTGGAAAGTTCTCTTCTTACAACTTAGAAAAAAATCATCTTATTGTGGGCTATACTATGGAAATGGCTACAATAGTAAAGAGCTGAGGGCAGCTGCTGGCTGGCACTCAGCAAGAAACTGAGGCCTTAAGTATGATATTCAACAAGAGCTGAATCTGCCAACAATTATGTGGACTTGGAAGCGATTCTTCCTCAGTCAAACCCTCAGATGAAAATAGCCCTAGTTATCTCCTTGCAGAAGACTCAGGCAGACATGCCCGGATTACTGTACCAAAGAGCATATGAGATAGTAAAAATGTACATTTCTAAGCAGCTACATTTGTGGTAATATTATACAGTAATATAAAATGAATATGGGTTTTGGTACCTGGAAATGGGGTGTTGTTAAAACAAAATTATGGGAAGAACTTTGGAACTGATCAAAGGATAAAGGCTGGAAGAAATCTGAGAATTACAGAGAAACCTTGACAGACAAAATTCTGTCTACTAAGAAGTACAGATTTGAACGTTAAAGATGCTGCCAGTGAGAACTCAGAGTTTGTGGGTAGTATGTTATTAGAAATGAGATGAAGGGGCATCTCTATTATGTAATGGCAGAATGCTTAGTGAGATTGTCACCTGCAGTTATGAGGGTAGCAGAACATGTAAGTGCTAAACTTATTTAGCTAAGAAGATTTCTGAGAAAAGTGTTGAAGGTTTGACCTAGTTTCTTCTTTCCACTTATGGTAAAATGTGAAAGGAGAGACATATATTGAGGGAAGACAGCTAAGAAGAAATTTTTTTTTAAATACTGTTTTTGAAAAATTTCAGCTGTTCAAATGGCAAGAGGCATCAAAATTAAAAAAATGGCTGTGAACACTCTCAGAATAGTATGGCCTAGGGAAAACTCCAAGGGAAGGACTATACAATCTTTTAAACTGTTAAAACTGTTTTAAATCTGTTAAAACTTCAGAAAGATCAAAGGATCATAATAGTTTCAGTCATACAAGTAGTCCTTAAAAGAGAGTAAGAGTATGTCTTCTAGACTCTCAATTTAACCACAAACCCCCAGGATGATTGGGGTATTGTCCCTCAGCTATCTCAGAAGGACCCCAGGTGAAAAAACCTTCTCTCTCAGAAATAAAATGTATGTGTAAGTGGGAGGGAAATTTGTCTAAAGGACTCAACCATTTATTAGAAAGTCATGTCAACAAAAGCGCTCTCAACTTGAACTTTAGTGAATGAAAATCAAATGAAGGCTGTCAGCCTACACAATTCTATTGGTCAGGGACAACTGATATAACTACTCAGTATTAGCACATGTTGCTTTTTCATTACTAAGAATAGATAGAGCCAAATGCTCAGAGGTAGGGAAAATTACTCCAAGATCTTAAAATATAATCAAGGAACTCCCAGTTTTTGCCTGACTAGATTTTAGAATTGCAATGGACCAGTGATTCCTATATGCCCTCTGTTTGTTTCTAGCCACCTTTTAAATTGGAAATATTTACAACTTTTATCTTTTGCTGTATTGCCAATTGAGTGTATGGGGTACAGATGTTTCTCTTCAGTTGTGAAAATGAATGCATTAAAAAGATCAAGACCAGCCAGGCATGATGGCACATGCTTGCAATCCCAGTACTTGGAAGGCTGAGACAGGAGAATCCACAGTTCCCAGCCAGACTCAACTACTTAGTGAGGCTCTCTACCACTTAGTGAGACCCTGTTTCCAAATAAAAAATTAAAAAATGGGCCTGGGAGTGTAGCTTGATGTACAATGCCCCTGTGTTCAATCCCAGTATCACAAATAAAGAAAAAAAAGAAGCTCTAGACTTAAGCTCATTCAAAGCCTGAAGTTGTAAGATGAAATTCTGAACTTTGAACAGATGCTATAATAGGATGATATGTTGGAGATGTTGGAGGGGTGAATTATTTTGTATGTGGAAGGAATATGGATCAGTGAAGGCAGAAAGTAAAGAGTGGCAGGGAGACTGGTATGACCTTATGAACTCCACTTCCTTGTATCCATGCCTCTTGTAATTCACTCCTCTTACCTAAATGTAATAGAATGCAACAAATCTGAATTTAAATATATTATATATATATTCCAGTTTTTAATTAGAATGGCAAGATTTGGAATGTCAAGTGTTTGATCACCTTTAATTATTTTTGCTTAAAGTTAGTCATAATACAATTTAGGAATAAATAAATAAAAACTTTAAAAACATATATTACTATTAATAATTTTTGTTTAGATGACACCAGCTTGGTAAAATGTCCTTTTAAGTGTTGCATTTTAGAAGATACTTCGGAAACACAAATACATTTAAATTACAAAGGGGGCAGTAATAATTAACATTATAGTTATATAGAAGTTAACATATATATTAACTTAAACTTTACTATTGGAGGGAAATTTAGAATTCATGGCCCAGTAAGATAACTATAATTACAAGTCTATGTACGTTAACTGCATTGACAAAAATAAAAGAATAACTCTAGATTTCTGCAAGTTTAGAGAACAGTATTAATAGTCAGAAGTAGGCTCATTACCTGAAAGACAACTGTATCTCTCTTGTAAAATTATAAAACATTTTTTCAGTCAAAGCAAACATATGCAAATTAGGTCTTAATGGACAAACATTTGAATGGTACTAAACATAGATAGCAGAGGTTTTAGTAACTTCATTAACTATTTTATATGATTAAGCTACAAATACAATGCACATTGCATAAAAAACACTTCTTGGTTATCTTACATGTATATTAAAGAAACTGTATTTGTTTTGCCCCTAATAGTTTTCTTTTGTATTTTCCTTGTATATATTAGTAATTATTGTCTGATAACACTACAAATGTAAAACTTCTAACAGAGTAACTTACACAATGTTTTGATAGCCATTACCTAATAAAAAGACTATAATATTGAATCTTATTCATAAAAAATGACTAATAAGGTTCATCTTTTGGGTGTTCAACAACTGAGACATGGACAACAATCAGGAAATAAAAGAACTAGGAAGGAAACAGCCAAGATTTTGGCCCTTGCCCTTGAAGGTCAACTGAAACCTAGGTAATGAATGATGGGACTTCTAAAGGCTCTGCATATTCTGGTAAGTCACTCAATCCCCCTACTAGGAAGATGGTGAAGAACCTAGAGTTTAAGAGTTACCAGTTTATATTCTGTGAAAAACAAAGTCTTTGGAGAGGGAAATGTTTCCTATCTATTAGGGGAAGCCAAACATTCAGCAAGACTCATCCTGGCAGATGGCAAAACTGTTAGTGGAAGAGCCTTACAAATGATCTAAGAGTAATCCTGAGGAGTCTTAACTGATCTTATAAAAAAATTTATAAAATTTATGTTTGACCAACATTGGGCTAACTACTTGATCTAGAAAAATATAACCAAAACCAAGTGTGTTGTTCTGGGATAAAAGAAGAGTCATACTCATGGAGCCATTTAAAAGAGCACCCATGTAACAACTATCTTTTGACTTTGGCTTCTCCTTATAGTCTACATTATAATTTATAATGGTACTTGTGCTTTTATGTGCATGGAAGAAATATAATATGGCACTGATGTCCAAAACTTCTTAGTCTTAATAAAATGCTATAAAACTAAACCTCTCCTTCTTGAGGTTTTGCAGGTTTAGAACTACCAGACATCATAAAAGAAAAATTCCTATTCCATAAGATGCCCATTGAAATTGCAATACTATGGAACAGCTGCTATGATCCAGATATATTAATACTGGGTATTTTTCCAAAGGGATTGAAATCAGAATGTTATAGTAATATATATATTGTTTCAGTCAGCATTTTCACAGCCATATTCTAAAGACCTGGCCACATAACTTAGAGGAAAGAAGATTTATTTTCTTACAGTTTAAGGTTCAGGCTATGTGAGGCTAGAAACTGCAGATTTCAGGGCATGGCAGCAAGAGGAGGAAAGAGGGAGAGCACGCGGGCTGTGCTTCATGGAGTCAGAACCAAGGGAGACATTAGGGGAGGGCGAACCAAATATAATCCCCAGGGTCCCCAGGGACCACTTCCTTCAACCACACCCCACCGTCCTATAGGGTACCACCCAGGTAAATCCATTACAATAGATTTTCTACTGCTGGGATTACAACCCTCATGACTCTACTATATCAACACTGATTATTGATAAATGAGCCCTTTAGGGGACATTTTATATCTTACTATAAAATACATATCCGTGTTTACAGCAGCACAATTTGCAACAGCCAAATTATGGAAACAACCTAGGTATACATCAGTAGACAAATGGATTACAAAACTATGGGATATACACAAAATGGAATTCCACTCTGGAATAAGTTGAACAAAATTATGCCATTTTCAGGAAAATGAATGGACCTAGAGAGTATTACGTTAAATGAGATAAGCAAGTTACAGAAAGTGAACTGTCATATGCTTTCTCTCTTATTTAGAAGTTAAAAGAGTAATCTATACAAGAGGGACTTCAGATAAATTTCATCGGAGCCAGGGAGGTGGTCTAGGGAAGGCGTGAGGAAAGGGAGGATCAATGAAGGAGTTACTTCTATTAACACTATGTGTGTATGTGAGAAGACCAATGTCAACTTCAATTCCTGTATGAAGAAGAGGAGAGTAGGGAGATACAAGCAAAAGCTCACCAACTGCTGTGTGCATGTGTGTCACGATCACTGTGAACTACATTATGATATGAGACTATAATGCACCAGTAGAAGTAAAGATATAAAATAAAATTCAAAAGAATTTAAAAATAATGCAACAAGAAAATCAGGATTTCTCTTCTGTGATGTTACATAAAATTGCAATGTCTATCTCACTTGAAGGTTTTCCTTTTTCTTGATTTAAAGAGAAAAGATGCATGTTGTGAGTAGCTATCCCATGGAAACTGACATTGAGATGAGGGGAAGCGCTGTCCAACAGCCAACAATAAACCAAGGTCCTCAGTGTGACATCCTGCAAGGAACGGAATATTGCCAACAAAAATGCAGGATGGACTGGATCCATCTTCAGTCAGGTCTCCACATGAGAATCTATTTTTGTACTGAACCTTGATTGCAGCTAGCAGAGGATCCAGATAAGCTGTGCCTGGACTTCTGACTCACAGAAACTATGAGATAAGAAGTGTATGAATTGGCTTAAGCCACTAAGTTTGCAGTAATTTCATGGAACAAAAGTGAAACACACACACATTTATCAGAAACTTATGTATGTAACATATATAGGTAACATACATATGCATATAGGTAGCATATATGTATATATGTAACTCATCCTTGATTGATAGGTTTGATCTATTTATTTTTAATATTTTTATTAATATATCGTAATTATACAATATAGTGAGATTCAAAGTGATAAATTTATATACACACATATTACTTCCTGTGTTTCCCTCCAGGTTCTATCCTGCTCCCTTGCCTCCTCCAGCCCCGTACATGTTAGTGAAATTGGTAGTGATATTTTCATATGTGAACATAACCTAGAAATATGCTAGATATGTTTTTTGGAACATTTATTTATTTATTTATTTATTTATTTATGCACTTATGCATTCTATGCATTTGTTTTTATTAGTGCATTGTAGTCAGTTGCAAAGGTTAAAAAAATTGGATGTTCTCCCTAATATATGGAAGCTATGGAGAAAATGGGTCCTAGGAGGAACTCTAGACAAAGAAGGAGAAACAATAGATGAGCAAATAAGGTGACCTAACTGAGGAGGATGGGAGGGGTGAAGAGGGAAATTCTGTAATGTACATGATGCACATTCACAAACATAGTCAAATAGATAATGGTTTTTGAATGCCTGTATCTGATCCCTGATTCTTTCCCTATGTAAAATTTATGCCAAATATTTCAAGAAATAAGTTGGTGTACATAGATGCAGGTCATTTGGGTGACCACTGCCAATTGGAAAACAGGTTCTAAAAATTTGCTTGAGATTTTTATGATATTTTAATAACTATATATTTTATATTTCTAAAGCTTCAGTTAGCCTCTCTCCCAAAAATAACAAATGATTTTTTTTATTTTTAATTTGTTATTTTTCAAAGTTTTAATCTTTTTCCTTGGATATTTTCTCAACTTTTCCTTTCAGTCCCCCATGAAATGCATGATTTACTTACTTCTTTTGTTTTACTTTTAATTTTCAAGTATCTCTCTTTTTATCTTTTTTTTCTTTTACACTAAATGCCATGCCTGACTCAGACAATCCAGTGGGGTCTGTGTTTGGTGTCTTCTGGTTGAAAGTATCAACAGAGGATTAAGGTGAGGGTTTCACAAATTAAAAAATGGCATGTAACAGTGCTGCTTCTAGGCACTGTAATAGCATACTCTAAGGTATGTTGTTACATGGTTTTCATGTGTGACCTTATGTAAGTGTAGTCACTCTTCTTATAAGTCTCTGAGGACAAAAATCTCTGGTGGTTATGTATGTATGGAGTTGGAGTCAATGGGATCTGCTCTGGGATCTGGTTTTGCTATTTACTGACTGATATTTGGGGCAGGTTTTTAACCCTCCCTAATGCCCCACTTCAAATGGGAGCAACCCCTGCTTCAACTGGGTAGTATTGGCTTCAAACCATATAATAAATGTCAAGTTCTTAACATATTACAAGCTGCATGATTCCTACATGTTTCTATTGCTGGTGGTAGTGGTATTGAGACTCTTTCTTTAGAATTAGTCAGAGGTAGAATTCTAGAAATTTCTCCTTGATTGCCTTCATCATATTCTTAAGTGTTTATCTCCCAATGTTTCTTCTTTCTTTGTCTTAGTTCATTCCCTATTAAATAACCTATTTCGTATTCTAGTTATACACACAAAGCTAACTGAGTGAAGACTTCATATCTTTTCCTAGTTTTTAAGGTGCTGGAATTTCAATCTAGGGCATCAGAAATAATTGGCAAATGCTCTACCATTGAGTCCCAGACCCTCATCTTATATTTTTTCATTTGTGCCTTTCAATGCTTCTTACAATGTCTGTATCAGTAAAATCTTTTAAAATAAGTAAATGAATGAATCCTCAAATGAGTTTGCATTTTATGAACTGAAATTTGTTGTCAGTTCTTTCTCTGTGTCTGCATTCATACTTCCATCTGAAGCTATAGAAGAATTGTTGATATAAATAGCTTTTAGCAGCTTAATATTCCACAAGCCATAACGAAGATAACTCTGGATCAGAATTGCCTACAAGCACAAATGTCAATGAAAAATTTGTTCAACTCAATGACATAATTTCCTTCTATTATTTGCATATACAAAGATGTAGATGAAACATAAAAAACCTTGTGTATTAAAGACTAATCAATTTGTGGACCTAAATAAATCCCCACCTCTCCCAAGAGTATTTCCTTGGCAAAGCTGATTCAAACAAATTACTTTTCCTCCTTCCATTTCTAGTTTATGTTCCTTCTTTCATATATGCATATATATGTGCATACATATATCATGTACTTGCATATGGCATATCAGGCATTAAGGAAGGTGCCATATACTAATTAATATACTCAACATATATGTCTCTGCCTGAGAGGAACTCACCCTCTAGTAAAGGACTCAGACAGTATTTTTATTTGGGTCAGATAGGACTCGAATAGACAGTCATGTAAGTAGATCATTTTCCACTTAGAGTAATTGATGTGCTCTGGACCATCTAGCCCAACAGTCAAAGAATGCTTTTAGTGTCTAATAAAAGCCAAAATAAGACAGTCTGGTTGAACATGATTTCTAAACATGAAACATAGACTAGTTCATTTCATATTCAATGGGACATGGGAATAAAGAAGGAGTGACAATGGCGGGAAACCACAAGAGGAAAATAATAACTAGAGTATTCCCTGTCTCTGAAAAAATCTCTCCCTTCTGTGACCCCCAAACATCAAGGCTTAGAGGCAGCAGTGTGAACCTGGTGGTGCTCTAAAATTCCCCTCTCAGTGTGCAGGTGCTGTGTAAAGGAGAAGATGGTGGAATGGAATAAATACCATTCCTGGGTGCTCTACAGCTTTATTTCTGTGACCAAAGGAACTGCTCCTCTCTAGAAGAGGAAGAGGGTTGCTGTTTTCTGGAGAGAAAGAAGGGTTAATAGTCCAGATGAGGTCTGCAAGGAGACCACCTGTAACCACTTGAGCAGAGGAATCAGAGAATTAGCAGCCATCAGAGCAGAAGGGCCACGAGGAACAGTCCTGGCTGATGAGAGTCATATACCTTCTATGCTTAGAGATTCCTGGAGAAGATAATTAGAGAGAGAGAGAGAGAGAGAGAGAGAGAGAGAGAGAGAGAGAGAGAGAGAGAGAGAGAGAGAGAGAGAGACTCTAGAAAAGATAAAATCTCCAATTAATCAAGAGAGTAATTTCTCAGATCATTTAGATTTGGGGATATTTTTAAATAATTTTCATTCAGTTAAATTTATTGACAGGTGAGACAAGAGGATAGAAGGGTTACACTAGTGAATATACAACGGCAATAAAATATAAGTACAATAATACCTAATTTCTACTGAATGCTCACTGGGTAGAAGGCATTTTTGTAAACATTCTGCAGAAACCCTTTCATTTAATATTTATAACAAAGAAATTAAGTAGGTATGAGCAGTGGCTTGAATATGCAGATCACTTCAATTCATGTGTTGAAATTTATACCCCAAAGTGATAATATTAAGAAGTGGGAGCTGGGCGTGGTGGCGCACGCTTGTAATCCCAGCATTTGGGAGGCTGAGACCTGGAGGATCACGGTTCGCGGACAGCCTCAGCTAGTGAGGCCCTCTGCAACTCAGTGAGACCTGGTTTCAAAATAAAGAATAAAAAATAGGGCAGGGGGTGTAGCTCAGAGGTCAAATGCCCCTGGGTTCCATCACCAGACCCGCAAAAAAAAAAAAAAAAAAAAAAAAAGAAGTGGGACCTTCGGTAAATAACTAGGACATAAGGGCTTTAACCTCATTGATAGGTCAAGGCAGTGATAAAAGAGCTTGAGGGAGGGTTCATCTTTTTTGCTCTTTTTCCCTGTGAAGACACATAGAAAACCATCTTTATGGAAGCAGAAAGCAAACCTTCACTAGACACTAAATTTACGGTACCTTGATCTTTGTCTTTCTTGTCTCCAGAACTTTTAGAAATAAATTTCTATCATTTATAACTTACGGAGTTTAAAGTATTTTGTTATGGTAGCAGGAATGAAATAAGACAGAAAATATATCCAGGAAATTGAGACAACATCACAGTTAGGCAGAATGTGGATAGGAACTTGGAGGTCTGATGTCTGAGCATATGCTCCTGTCTGTTTGAAACATTTCACTTCTCGGATTATTGTTTCCATAAAACCTTGATTCCTAACTAGCTGGAAAATCTTTAAAGGCTGAGGCTGTGCCTTGTGCCCAAAGGCACTTAACAGAGTACTGGGCACAAGATACCCCTCTGGGAAGGCTTCTAATAAGTAGCACTCTATTGCTCTAATGTTCTTCCTTCACCTTCTCTGTTCTTCCTTCACTTTCCAGATAGACTCATTCATGCGTCTCAGGCATCTACAGTGTTATGTTTCCCGTACTTCTCCAAGTGATCTGTCTGGATAGATTAGAACCTAGCCTGATCCCTATCATTTCATGTTCTAATAGGCCCTTTCTGCCCCTAGTAGAACACTTTATTATTCAATACAGTAAATCTTGGTCAGATGAAAGAAAAGAAATGCAATTAAGGTAATTCTAGTATGACTAAAATCATTCAACATTCATTTATTTAAGTCTTTTTATTGTAGTTCTGGGCACTATCAGACAGTATGTAAGAGACAGAAAATGTGTAAATACTAACTTAATTCCCTTATAATCAAATCTATGAGACATAACATTTGTATAGAAAACTATAAAATTAGAGCAGTTTAATTATCCAATTTGTAGTATTACAGGAGAATTCAAGAAAGAGAAATTGCTTTGAACTTGTAATGCTAAGCCTTCATGAAAGTATTTCAGCTGGTCCTTAAAGTGTGCAATTAGGTAAGAAAAATGTTTATCTGTGGAAGGTGACTTATTCCAATAAAGGACACCCTTTTACCATTACCAGGATTCTTTTAATGTTTAAAATGAATGTCTTTTACCTTCGATTGATCACTAATGAGTGAGACTGTTGCAGGTAGGAAAAAGACAAGGAACAGAAAAATCACTCCTAGGCTTTCTATTCAGTATCAAGTGTTATGCCAGTCTCTTTGCCTATTTTATCTCATTTAAGTTTATAGCTCCATGGATCTGATGTCATTATCTTTGTTTATAGACGAGGCTACTGAGGCTTGGGAGGTAAACTGTTTGCCATTGTTCCAAGGTAATAGATGGCCAAGCTAGGAAGCACATTTGGTTCTGCCTGGGTGCAGAATTGGACTTTCTTCTGCCCAAATGTTTTGAAGAATCACTTACAAAAAAAAAAAAAAAAAAACGGGAATAGAAAAAAAGGAAAGGAAGAGTTCTATGGTCAAATAAAACTGGAAAAATATACTAAAGATAAACAGATCTCATTGCTGTAGGCATATTTAGTCTTCCTGTTCATAAACATTGAAAATCTCCAAGAGTGGGTATAGACCGCGGTATTTTTCCAAAGGGTCATGAGGCTAGACTTTTGCAGGGCATCTTTGGGATAGATGTTCCACACATATATCTTGGAGAATTCTGCATTGTAGCTGGGGAGAGCACCAGAGCTTCAGGTAGAATATGGGAAGAGGGTAACAGGGAGGTCTCTATGTAGGATCCTGATACCTTCCTTGTTTTTTTGAAGCATGTAGACAATCAGCTTCTGTTGCTGCTAGTCAGGTCCAACTTGGCTGAGCACATCTTAGGAGTTCAATCGATACTCAGAGAATTGAATTTTAAAAGAGAATGCAGCACATCCTCTCATTTCACCAGAGGTGCTACCAACAGCAGAACTATTTAGAGCATAGAAGCTTTATGGAAACCTGCCCCAGCGACACTTTGATCTGGCTTCTCCAGAGACAGCAGAAGGTCATGGTGTAGGAGTCTCCCCACCCCCTCTTTCTCTCTTTCTCTTCAGGATCATCTCCATTTGTTTTTTTCCTCAGCCTCGAATTGTGACTTAGAGACTTATGATATGAGTTCTCAGTGCTTTAAAGGGATACTAACTTGCTATTCAACTTTTACCAAACCATTATATGATGGTTCACTTTGAAGACAAAATATTAAACATGAAGTGTACCCAGAGATAATTGCCACATCATGATCTTTATCTGAGATGCAAAATTCATAGCACTTATGAGCAAAATGAAGCCACCTGAAGTTCATGTAATTTTTCAGATTATCAGATCCCAGAATAGCAGATTTCAAGAACAAAAGGAGAAGGCTGACCTTAAATTTTAGTTGACTTTTCAGTTCTAAATAAATGTTGGCCTTTTTTCAGAATATATTAGAGAAAATATTGGTAGTTTCACTTGCATGATAATATCAGAGTATTTTAATTATCAGTTTTACCACTAGCATGAATATGTTACTACAATGTTGTAAAATAATGTCAGTTATTGCACTTGACTTTTTACCATAGAAGAAGAAACAGACCTGAGAGGGCAGTGATTTTTAATGACCACAAATCTATTTTTTAACTTATTCAAAAATATCTATTGAGGACTGATATGTGAATTGTACTGTGCTGTAATTCAGAAATATGAGGATGAAGATCAGGCTGCTGTTCCTAACCTCAACGATCTAGCAATCCAGATAGGGAGACCGACATATCACTGACAAACCTGAATCTGTTTTGTTAAGCATAGTGTTAAGGTTGGTAACAGAGCTGAAGAGCGTCTCTTTCACCATGAGATATGGCAAAAGTGATTCATAGCAGCAGCCGCATAAACTGCAAACCGCACTATAGTCACCCCAGAGCTCCAGGCTTCATCCCTAGAATTTCTGATGCAATAGATCTGGGGGATGAAGCCTGAGAATTTGCTTTTGTGTTTGTGATGTTGACAGTGGTGGTCTGGGGATCACACTTTAAGATCCACTGATTTAATTACTGGTTAAAGTAGGGTGATGTGTGGCAGAAGTTCAGTTCATTGTTAAAGGAAGGGCATTAAGTAAGACTCAGGATGAAATATGTCAAATTATTTTAAGAGCAGATTGATATGAAACAGTCTGATGAGAATATTTTATATTCATCAACAGATGAACAAATCACAGAACTGTGGTATTTACACACAATGAAATTTTATTCAGCCTCCAAGAAGAATAAAATTATATAATTTGCAGGAAAATGGATGGAATTTAAGATTATTAGGCTAAGTGATATTAGCTAGTCTGTTAAAGCAAACAGTTATATGTTTTCTCTTATATGTGGAAGCTAGAGAGAAATTAGGCAACAAAAGAGACCTCACATTTAGTAGAGCCCCCAGTGCAGTGATAGTGGGAGTTCACAGAGGGAAGAGGAGGGGAAGAGACATAATGAAGGTTGTAGTTTAAATAATACTATGTACTTATATGAGATTATCAATAAATATAAATGATACGTTCAGGGAAGGGGAAGGGTGAAGTGGGATCTGGAGGGCAACGCACTGTTGTGTGCGTATATCTTCCTACCACTCTATATCTCAGTACAATGTTTAATCTCAATGTATCAATAAAAGTATAAAAATAAATTAATTAAAAATTTTAAAAGTTAATATGGTCAATCGATACCTCTCCAAGTGTTGCTACCAAGGCCTCAGAGCATGAGAAGGGAAGTAGAGAAATAAGAAGCACAGATTGATCCTTGCTTATGACTGTTAAAGTGGTAGGTGATGAGAACAATATTATTAGACATGTGTTTTCTTTGGTCGTAGGAAAATGAAGATAGTTGGGCTGATGGGACCACCACAGTTGCTTCCAATTGTGGAGAATGGGAACAATTATTGCGGCTGCATCTCTATGGAGATATCTTGAGGAGGTGGGCAAGCTTTGTGTCCACCACTCATTGCTTACCTCAAAATCACTATGCTTTTATTTTATGATTCACCTGTTGAGGTTCCTTGAGATCACTCATTTCAAAATAAGGTTCTACAGACAGTGGAACTTGGATATAATTCACTGAGTATAAAAGGAGGAGTCCAGGATTTGGCAGGTTTAATGGGCTTTGCTAAAAGGGGGGGGGGTGTATTTCCAGCTCATGATCCTCTGGTTGCCAAAGTGAAATTTGTGTGTGTGTGTGTGTGTGTGTGTGTGTGTGTGTGTGTAGCAGTGATTCTGAAATAATGTTTTCATGGAGAAAACCCAAATGAGAAATAAACACAGCTGTCTTCTAGTGAAAAAGTTACACACAGTTATTCCTAAGGGCTTGGAGAAGGTAAGAATAAGGTAAGAGTTGTGTAACCCTTCTAGCTGGATACTGTGTTTGGGAGTCATTTGTTCATTGGGAACACTGGGTAATTAGTAAATTTGCCCACTTGGCATTTGTCTTATTGATCCCTTGATATTTTGTAAATGTTTTCATTCATTAAATGCTATTTGCTCTCCTTATATAAGCATTTCTGGTGTGTTTCTAGAGGAAGTGTTTGGGGAAAGAGCAGACAATTATATTCAGAGATATTTATATATTAATACACTACCCAGAACAAGAATAAAATGGGTACAATGTAAAAGCCATGTCACAATTCAAGCCATTATTTTCAAAATATGTTTGGATAATAAATCATATGTTAAAATGCTTGTTAAAAGTAAAAAATGTCTAGATTTGAAAATACTAAATCAAAATTTTCAGGAGATACTTGGAATTTGTATTTTTAATAAGTTCCCAGGTGATTTTTTTATAGCCATCTCATTCTTGGGCATCTAAAAATATAGATTTTGGCCACCAAGGAGCTCATATGTGACCCTATTAGATGAATTTAACTAGGGCCAGTCTATAATGCACAAAGCTTTGGAAAATGTTTGGAGCAGCCTAACGTTCGCACTAACATTTAACTTGCCACTGTCATTTTTATATACCTTATGAATCTCACCTCCCTACACAAAATATATTCAAACT
The DNA here is from genome assembly GCF_963383645.1 of Muscardinus avellanarius. NCBI lineage: Eukaryota > Metazoa > Chordata > Mammalia > Rodentia > Gliridae > Muscardinus > Muscardinus avellanarius. The sequence continues at coordinate 60,196,033 of NC_137788.1, forward strand.
AAACATTTATTAAACATTTTCTAGGGTATAAATAGCAAAAACTTAAAAGAGTATAGTTTAAGCTGGGTATGGTGATGCATGCCTGTAATCCCAATACTTGGGAGGCAGAGACAGGAGGAATGCAAGTTTAAGAACAGCCTCAGGAAATTATTGAGACCTTATTTCAAAATAAATAAAATGGTTTGGCTCAGGGATAGAATGCCCTTAAATTCTCAGTAAAAAAAAAAAAATGTGCACAGAAGCGCGCGCGCTACACACACACACACACACACACACACACACACACACACACACACAGTTTAGTTTATAAAACTATCCTCAGGGAAAAGTATAAACTAATTCCAGTCTTGCCAATCTTGCCTGATAAAATATTTAAGAATGGCCGGGCGTGGTGGCGCACGCTTGTAATCCCCGCGCTTGGGAGGCGGAGACAGGAGGATCGCGCAGGTTCGAAGCCAGCGGTGCTGGCGTAAGAGACCCTGTTTCAAAAATAAAAAATAGGTCTGGGAGTGTAGCCCGGAGGTAGAAGGGCTTCCAGGAACCCCAGTACCACCAAAAAAAAAAATTTAAGAATGGTGCCACAATTTAATGTTTGTATTCCCTCCAAATTCCTATATAGAAAACTAATTGCCAACATGATGGTATCAGGAGGTAGCGAATTGTGAGACATTATGAGGGTTTAATTTTGGTTTGTAAATTGTTTGTTACTCCTTTCTTCTTTTCTCTCTGTTAGAATGGCAATGCTTATACTTTGCTTATATCATCAACTATATTTTGAAAGCATATAATGTCTTTAATTTTGTAGGTTCTGTATTATTTGGTTTTCTATTACTATCATAAAATATTAGAAGTAATAAACTTAAAAAGAAGAAAGGTTTGCTTTGGCTCACAGGTTTAAAATTATTATTCCATGAATATTTGGCCCTATTACTTTTGAAACTGTGATAAGGCAGTGCCTCATGGCAGGAGTGTATGGTGAAACAAAACACTCACCTCTTAGCCAGAATGCAAAAGAGAAAGGAAGAGATTGCATCCCATATTCTTCTTAGGGAGAATACCTGACGTAACCTCAAACCACATCTAGGCCTCACCTCTTAAAATTTTCATAATCTTCCAACAACTAAGGTGAAGATCAGACATTTTACACATGGGCCTTTGGCAAGGGGTTGGGTGAGCACTTATGCAAACCATAGCAAGATCAAAGATGAAGGAAAATTTGTTTCCTAATGGATTTTACCATGTCCTTTATCCATATCTAATTTAGTGTGTATTTAGATAACTTGATGAACTTTAGACTTCTTATTTGATACTGGACCAAGTTAATAATTTGAGGATGAAATAGATATAGTTTTCATGTGTGAATGGCATAAAATTTGGGAACAGAAAGTATAGATGAGGATGACCTGAATATTTGTATCTCCCTCTAATTCTTTATTTTTTTTTTGGGGGGGGGGTCTGGGAATGGAACCCAGGGGCATTCAACCTCAGAGCTACACCCCCTGCCCTATTTTTTATTCTTTATTTTTTTGGAAACTGAGTCTCACTGAGTTGCAGAGGGCCTCACTAAGTAGCTGAGGCTGTCCACGAACTGTGATCCTCTGGTCTGAGCCTCCCGAATGCTGGGATTACAAGCATGCACCACCACGCCGGGCTCCTCTAATTCTCATGTTGAAACCAATCCCCATGTGATGGTATTAAAAGGATAGGCCTTGGAGAGGTGATTAGTCCATGATAGCAGAGCTCTGATGAGTAGGATTAATGCCTTCAAATAATAGTGCCAAGGGAACTTATTTGCCTTTTCGCTTTTGTAAACACAACAGGAAGGTGGCAATATTCAAACTGAGAAGAGGTCCTCTCTGAACCTACCTGTGTTGGCACCTTGAGCTTGGACTTTTTAGCCTCTAGAACTGTGAAAAATAATTTCTACTGTTTATAAGTTATCCAGTCTGCAGTACTGTTATAATATCTCAGCACACAAAGACAAATGGCATCCTGTATGCTGTAACTGCTGACGTATGCAGTTTGCTATCACATGTGAAGAAAATATGAGAAGAGAGAATAATTTAATTGTATTATCTTATTAGACCTTCAGAAAATTTGCCTTATAGCATTATTACTCTTGTATATAGATGGGGGAATAAATAGCTATTTCACTGTCACACCATAACAGCATCAGGGCTCAAACTCAGATCTTTCTGATTCTAAATCCTATGATTTTTCACAAAGTCATGTAATACCTATGCAACCTCATCTTGTTTCCTGCTACCATGAACACTGATAAGTGCCATGATACATCTGAGGAATAAACAGTATCCCTGGGATTCTTTGACCATGGCTTTGAGGAAGGAGCTAATCTAGACCATGGAACCTACAGAGCATAGAGGATGACAGACAGCACACATTCTGGGCTCAAGCTTAATACCGCCACTAACTGTGACCTAAAGAAATATTATTTTAGGAAAATTATTTTAGTATCCTTAAACCTTAGTTTTTATCAGAAAAATTGACATAACACCTACTCAAAGGATTTTTTAAAATTTATGCTAAAAATAAATGTAAAATTTTAGCACAGAGCAAAATGTGTTGAATACATCAAGTAAATTGGAGTTATCAACATCCCCCTGTGGTTACAAAGGTCCACCTCACCTCTGTCTAACACATAATGAAAACTCATATTTTAGATTAGTTTTCCTTAAAATCATCTTATTTTTCTGTGAAGCAGGATCTTCTTCATCACATTAATGACAGAATATATTGTTTTCAGTTTAATTTTGCTTCCATATAATTTAATGATTCATTATAAATGTGATTTTTAACCACATAATTAAAAAGTAGTTTGACTTTTTACTGTCATAAAGCAGAATATTATAATGAAACAAACTTGGATTTTTAATTTATACAGAATTGGCTCCAAATATTTCCACCATCATTCCCTAGTATGATAACTTGGACAATTGCTCTGAAACAAATTATTCACATCTTATCATCTATATTTAGAAACCCTCACAGAAACAAGGTAGCAATGTTGAAATTGGGGCTTGTTTGCTCAAGAGGGGTCCCTGGTCCCTGGGGGTGTGGCCTTGAGGATTTTATAAGGTCTCTCCTTCCTCTGCTCTCTCTTGCTTCAGCATTCTTAATGTGCAAACATAGCCCATGCTCTCTCTCTCCACTTCCTGCTGCCATGTCTTGAGCTCTGTAGACCCAGCCTGACATAAACTAAACCCTGAAATCTCCCAAAACTGTGAGTAAATAAATCTTCTTTCCTCTAAGTTGTGTGTGGTCAGGCTTATTTTTCACAACAGTGAGAATGTGGACCAAGACACCATCTAGGAAATAAATATAATAATAGCTATGTCAAATGGTTACTGAAGATCAAATCTCAAAAGGACCTAGTGATGTGTAAAATACCTAACAACTGGTGGTAATATTATTTTGAAATGTTCTCAGCAGCAAGTAGTAGAAATGCAAGTGGTTTCAATGAATATAGTTTTAGTCTACTTGGCTGATATAATCAAATACCATAAACTATGTAGCTTATAAACAATAGACACTTATTTCTCAAAGCTCTGAAGGGTGAGAAGACCAGGATTAAGGCACAGATACATTCAGTGTGTGGGCAGGCCACATTTCTGGTTCATAGATGGCATTTCCTTATTCTGTCTTTACATGTTGAAAGGGATAAGTAGCTTGGACTTCCTTTAGTAGGTCATTAGTCCTATTCATGAAGACTGAACCTTCCTGGCCTAAGCACCTTTCAAAAGGCCCCTCCTCCAGATTCTTTCATACTGCAGGGTTCGATTTCAACATATGACTTTGGTGGAAACACAAACATTCAGATTATAATGAATGAATTTATATTTTTTTCTGATAACAAAATTCCCCAGAAAGATAGTTGTTGGCATTAGATAAGCTTCTTAGTAATGATGACAGAAACTCAAATTCCCATGTCTTCCTATAAGCCTCAGAACATTCTTTCATCCTAATGTTTTTTCTTTCATGATCACAAGATGACTTCAACAACATTCAACTTCAGTTCCAAGAAGAAAGAAGAATGTTTTAGTCACAGTATTTGCTGTGACCCAAACACCTGACGTGAAAAACTTAAAGAAAGAAAAGTTTATTTGCTCATATTTCTGAAAATTTTAGTTCATATTAAATTGGCTTCTAAGTAGGAGCCAAGTCTACTGGTCCACAGAATATTATGGTATGGTTGGGAGGAGAGAGAGAGAGAGAGAGAGAGAGAGAGAGAGAGAGAGAGAGAGAGAGAGAAGAAGAAGAAGAAGAAGAAGAAGAAGAAGAAGGAGGAGGAGGAGGAGGAGGAGGAGGAGGAGGAGGAGGAGGAGGAGGAGGAGGAGGAGAAGGAGGAGGAGAGCTTGTGTCAGATCCTGGTAGGAGCAATCTAGGGAAAACAATGTCACCAGCTGTGCATCCAGGGTCCGACTTCTGAACATGGTTGCCTTTTCTAACACATGAGGTTTGGGGAACATATTAAAGTCAAACCATAATTTAAAAAAGAAGAATTTAAAAAAGTTTTCTCTTCAGGAAATTTGGATTTTGTATTCATAACAGAATTATCTCCTTTTATAGTACCTTTAACATACCACTAGCCAGAACTGGGTCACATTCCCTCCTTTAAATCAACCAGTGATCATGGATAATAGAGTTATTATGACTCATCACCTGTAATGGATCAATAAAGGATTGAACTATATTATAGAGGGATCTCATCCAGATCCCTGAAACAGTTAGGGTCCTTTAAGTTCAGAATAAGGAGGTGGGATGGATGGCAGACAGCATCTGCCACACTCAATAAAAGCTACTTCTCTCTATTTATCTACTTACTATCGATATGTCTACAATTGAAAAAATTTCGTCAGGTGTGGTTGGCACACACTTGTAATCCTTTCTTTACAAGTACTTGGGAAGCTGAGACAGAAGGATGACAGGTTCACAGTCAGCATCATCTGCTTAGTGAGGCCCTCTGCAACTTAGTGAGACATTGTTTCAAAATAAAGAATAAAAAATAAGGCTAGGGGTATAGCTCTGAGGTAGAATGCCCCTGAGTTAAATACCTAGTACTGCAATAAATAAGTAAATAAATAAATAAATTATCGTGGTAATTTGTGAGTCCTAATATTCAGTTATAAACATGAACTCTGAACCTAAAATACACTATAGGATCTAGGAAGTTTACCTTAAAAAAGAAGACTTTTAAGAAATAACTTTATTAAGTTTACCTTAAATAGAAGCAAGCTTTTAAGAAATGAGTTTATTAATTTAAATACATTTTTTGCCTGCATTCCAACTGGATTTTAATCTAGATATTGAAGATTAATAGTAACTGATAGGTAACTTTCAAAAAATATTGGTCTGGCTAAATATTTTGTAATAGAACAATCTGGGAGGGGGTATTTACATTGGACCTTTTCCAAACATTGCGTTAATCAGGCTCTGTAAGTAGAAGAGGGAAGAGCTGGAGACAGAGTTAAGTGTCAAGGATTGCCTCCTCTTATGGAAAGATTTGACTTAAAAAGTCTGGACATTATTTCATTATAGACATATTTCAAACCAAGATCTGACTTTTATTTATGCTATTAGCCTCAAATCTGACCACTTCTCCAATCCTACCCTGTCATATACCCAGGGGTCCGTCTCCATCAACCAAGTCCTACCCCTGAACACGATTGCCTTCTTTAACACATAAGTTCTTGGGACATTTTGAATTAAAATCTAACATCTTAGCCAGGCGTGGTGGTGCATGCTTGTAATCCCGGCTCTTGTAATCCCCGCTCTTGGGAGACAGAGACAAGGAGGATGGAGCAGGTTCAAAGCCAACCAAACTGGCTTAAGAGACCCTGTTTCCAAATTTTAAAAAAGTATAAAAATAGGTCTGGGAATGTATCCCAGAGGTAGAAGGGTTTCCAAGAACCCCAGTACTACCAAAAAAAAAAAAAAAAAAAAAAAAAAAAAATATATATATATATATATATATATATATATAGTAAAAAAATAAATAAAACCTATCATCTCTCCCTCTTCTTGCCTCCTGTGACACAAAGAATTGGTTTCTGTTACAAACTACCCCTGGGTCCTGCAACTTTCTTTTGTAGAATGTATAGATGTGTAGTTAATTAATTGACTCTTATGTAATTATGGGTAACTGTCTCTCTTCAAGTGAAATGTAAGCTCCATGCAGTACTATATACTCTGCACCAACAAATGCTTAATACATGGTAGGCAATCTATAAATATTTATTTTTAATATGCATATTTAAAACATACCAATTAAGAAATTTATTTGAAAATCCAAATGTAGTGACAGAACGGGAAGATGTAAGTTTTCCCTTTATAAAATAACTTCCCAGAGGAGTCCTTTAAACATGGAACTTCTTTCAGAAATTTAAAATAGGATTTGATTAATTAGAATTTGACACAATATTTTTCAAAAACACGCAAACACACACACACACACACACACACCCCTAACACAAAAATATATGCTACAAAACACGCTATAAATTTCTCATTTCTAGGCATAATTCAAAGGCAGTTATAAAAAAATGGAAGGGGTAAAAATCAAGCCAATTCTAGAATAACTAGCCCAATGATCATCAGAATAGAATATTGATAATAATGATTAGATGTCTCTTGGGAAAATGGGGACAGAAGTATATAGCCCCCAAAATAATCATCTTCTACACTTGCTTCCAACAATAGGATTGGTTTTCTGGGCCACAGGTCTTTTTTGTGAGAGACTGAACAGTTGTTATTCTGTAACACAAGCGAGACAGGCTGTTCACCAACCACATGGGTGTCAGCAGCATGGCATGGTGGTTATGGAATACTTAAACCTGGGAAATAATGATGAAGGCAGCTAACACTCCCTGAGCATGCACACATATCATTATATGTACTGTACTTAAATTATTGCTTTTCAATTTTGAATTTCTATATGCCAGTTACTTTATAATGTTTGGAAAGTCATTTGATTTCTTACATTTAGGACCATCTCAAAAAGTAGCCCTTGCTCTTTACTATGTCACAAAATAATTTTGAGGCTCAAAAGAGATGGTGGATATAAATAGACATCATCACTTTGAATCACTGTAGAAGTATGCATCTAACTAGCCTTATATTTATGTTTACTTATAAAGTTTACATATGTAGTTCATATATGTTATATTTCCTTATGCTTTCATCTCAATTTTTGTATCTTTATTGATTTTGCTTCAACAAACATTTAGTTAAGATTTATGTTCAGATATAATGGTAGTTGAGAAGCCATCTGTCTCACCAAGCCATGAGGTTAGGAAAAGGCTACTTGAAGAAATCAAATCTGAAATTGCTCCTTAAAGAACAAGAGAGGTTGACTGAGCACAATGTGGTGAGGGAGCCAGGGCATGCCAAATAGAGGTGACAAAATGAGCAAAATTATAAAGCCATCGAAAAGCTTGGTTCATATTGGGAAGTAAAAGCAATTAGCATAAGTAAATAAATGTAGAATGGGAGTAATGGATGGTAAAACCAAGAGGCTAGAAAATTAGACAGGAGCCAGGTTATGAATGATGTTTTATGTGCTATAGTTAAATGTTGTGTCTCCCTACAATTCATATGTTGAAATTTTAACCCCCAGTGATGGTATTAGAAGATACCTTTGAGAGGGTATCAGGCCATAAGGGCAGAACCCTGATGAATGCAATTAGTACCATTATAAAAGAGGTCTCCTTGAGATCTTGTGGGCCTTTCACCATGTGAAAATACAAAGAGAAGGCATCATCTGACACCAAATCTGCCATTAACTTTAGTTAGAATCTATAGCCCCAGATCACTGAGAAATTAATTTATGTTGTTTACTAGTTTATGGTAGATTTTTATATCCACCTAATAGACTGAGTCATTTGCCTTACCAATGTATTCTATCTGTATTTCTAGGTGATAGAGTACAGATGAACTGTTTAAAAAAAGGTAACGTGATCATATTTGTAATTTAGAAGGATCAATCTAATGACAAACATAATGGGTAACAGACTGGAGAATGTAAGTTAATTTAGGAGGGTAATACAGTAATTCTTGCTTGATGAAAGGGCCTCATATAGAGTAGTATTGAGGATGAAGAGGAGGAAATCGGTTCCTTACAAACACATGTACGTAGGGTAAAAGTTCATATTGGTGGTATCTGATAAATGGCCAACTATGGTAATGAGGAAGAGGAAAAAGAGGAGAAAAAAGTTTAAGAGCAGTAAATGCTTTTCTAACTGGAAAAATAATTTGGATACATAAATGCTGAAAGAGTTTGATCCTGAATCTCATGAAATGCCAGAGATTTGATTTGATTTGTCCTTTAATCCTGTAAATCTGATGATATAATCAAATTACTCAGTCACTCAAGCATCAGAATCTCATGGACCTTGTCCTGTGTGCCAAACACTGAGCTAGTCTATGTTGGGATGCAAAACTGAATAATACTGGTCACTTCATTTGAGAAGTTTATACCTTTCATAGGAAAACATGATATATTGGTGGCAATCTAAAGCAGCCTGTAGATAAGTGAGGAATACAAAAGTTTACTGAAAGGGACAGGATAGCATAACTTGGGTGGCATCATGTTGCCAAGCAATGTTAGTTGGCCCTTAAAGGAAAAAGATCACATAGTCAGATAGGAGGAGAAAGAAAGAAAATTGTAGCAGGGAGAATGGAGGAAATTAAGGTGCTCATGAAAGAGACATAACTGGGTTTGAGGACTGAAATAGACTACTATGATTGCAGATGCCATTCCTCTTATCTAATCACTGTGATATGCTGAGTGGTCCAACTTTTGCATGGACCATTTGGATCTGCCACAGCCGATCCCTGCAGGACTTTCATTACCTTCTAAATATTTTAGATGTCAAATTTTCCCAATGCATAAAATTGATAACAGAAGAACTAAACTTATGGTGAAGATGAAGGTCTTGACCTTTGTTCATTCTGCCACTTCAGAGATAACACCTCACCTAAAATCCATGAAGAAACTCTAGAGTTCTAAAGATTTCACTGTTGGTAAATCATTGGTTTAGTCCAATCCCTTCATTTTTGAGAAAGAAAAACTGTGATCCAGAGAGGGAACAATTTTTTTTTTCTCAAAGCCAAATACATGAATAGCTCTGAGTCATTGGAATCAAGTTGTAAATAGAACTTACATTTCCCAGAGCAAGTCTAAACTAAACTGAAGGAGTTTCTACATTCTTGGTTAGAGAGGCAACTTACTAAATCATATACTGACCAGTTTTTGAGCTTTTGTTGGACACTTTCAAGTTGCCTTTGTCTTGGGGATATCCGAAGAGTCTGTGAAAGCCCTGCCTGCTTTCTAAGTAAAGGGAATCAGGACGCCACTGAGCAAGCTTCCCATCTGCAGACAATGGCCAGAATAAAGAAATATTAGCATTTGGCCATGAACACAGTCCTGATGTGTCTGACACTATATTAGAAAATGGCTATTTTCCCCTGCTCTGTGTTTTGAGAAAAAAATATTCTCATTTTTGACAGATGTTCTAATGCAACAATTAGCAGTGACTATGACATGCAAAAATGCCAATTGCTAAAGCCCCATTTAGCCAAATGGAAGACATGGAGTATTTTTATACACAGCAGCCTTGGGCTGTGTAGCTTGAAGTACACACTTGCCCAGCACTTCTCTCGCTTATGTATGTTACCACTAACTGTAATTTATTTTTAAATATTCTAAAAATGTGCCCATCGCAACAGCTTCTGGGTGGTGGGAGGAAACAAGAAAAGTGTTATGAAAATGGCACCCACTAAAAGACTCCCTTTACAGCACTCTACCATCCCATGGGAAAGCCCTGCAGCCCTTCAGCAAAGGGCAGCTTTGAGAAAGCATTTCTGTTCCAGCATATGTGTGGTCCCTTTCTTGCCATTAGGTATTCTCAGTAAAATTAAGATCGAAGAGTCAGTTGGTTTCAGTGCTCCCAGCTCCTCTCTCTTCTTTCCTCCTCTTATTAATAATGATCTGTCCTCAATTTGTCCACTCCACTCCAAGTTTTTTTTTTATACCTCCATTCTCCCCCCAAAAGATTTCTCTCCTAAGAAATTCAGTCTCAGTAATTTGAATAAACTTCTATGCCTTAAGGTTGGAGAACTGTGGATAGCTATGACCTCCAAATCTTTTGGATTGCATCTATTTCAATAAGATAAGCCCATTTACATGGATACACATGATGATCATGTATACACAAAGATGATCAAACTTACACAATATACATATACCTATATAATACATGCACAATATATACCTGTGAAATTATTAATGACTAGAGTGGATTCAAATAGTTTAATCATTTTCTTAAAGTTTTAACATTTTAACCATTTTTGTCAAATAATTTGACTGTTAATCCTTACTTTTTGATATAAGTAATGATAATTTTATACTAAGGATAGGAAAAGTCTTAATTGTCTCCTTTTTTATAGTTAGATACTACATGAATTGTGTTATCTTCACTATATACCCAAGTGTAGGCCCATTGCTAACTTTCCCATGTGTTAGGTCCTTTTCTCTCAGCATATTTCTCTTAAACTATCTTTATTGGTGCTTTGTAGTCTCACATCATAGTGAGAGGGCATACATGCACACAACACTGGGTAAGCTTCCCCCTGGCTCTTTCCCACTCTCTCCACTTCCCCATACAGAATACTGAGATGGGCATTGGCATTCTCACATATTCACATAATGTCCATGGCTTTTCTAACTTCCTGCTTAACTTAAATTCTTTATTTTCCACAGAAATGAATCAAGTTATTCCTATAGCAAATTCCACATTGTCACATCTGTACTTTCCCCCCTAGTTTCCTTTGCCACAGATATCCCCCACCTCCATGTTTAAATCCCTCATTTAACTGCTACTTTTTGAGCACTTCTCAATATCTCTCACTTATAAAATAGTTACTTGTCCTTCCAGGTCTGCCATCTTGTATAACTTCTTTCACTCAGCCTCTCTTGTCTTTGCAAAGCAATGCCAAATATGTGTCTTCTAAACTTATTTGGTATTTTATTGTTTTGCTTATAGCACTGTTTCTATACCTTTATTGGTACATTATAATCTCACGTCATAATGTAGTTCATAGTGGTAGTACGTGCACTGTTTTTTTTTCTTACATGTTGGCTAAAACTAGTTACAATTTCATAGTCTGTGCCAAGAGCTGTTAATAAGTAAAATATGGTTATATTTAATACTTCGATATCCTTGCTGGGTCCATAATATATTTTTTTGGTGGTACTGGGGTTCCTGGAAGCCCTTATACCTTAGGGCTACACTCCCAAACCTATTTTGTATTTTGTATTTTAATTTGGAAACAGGGTCTCTTAAGCCAGCGCGGCTGGCTTTGAACCTGCGCAATCCTCCTGTCTCTGCCTCCCAAGCGCGGGGATTACAAGCGTGCGCCACCACGCCTGGCGGGACCATAATATTTTTATCTTAAGGATGAGGAAAGTCAAGTTTAGAGAAAATAGCAACTTTCCCAAGTCGAAAATCTTGAATAAATTCTAGATTCAGGAATCAATCCAGGCTTGTTCTCTTTCTTGAGTCTATGATGCCTGGCTATAATCATCATTGTACTTTTTGGTACTTATTAAATAACATACCAAGAACTTCCTTAATGACATGGGCTATATCTTCCTTATATCAGTGCTGTCTACATCATATTAACTAATTATTAGTAGAATTGAATCCATTCTGTTTAATTCAATTGAAAACTGTTCCTGAGAAGGAAAGGCAAAGAAGTTTGTGATCTCAACAAGCCTTTCAACAGAACAACCCCAATAGCATGGCCCTTTCCCATACATACTGTAAAAGACCATGGAATGACTCGGTAAGACTCAGGCTGCATAGCTCTTAATTTTCTAGCTTTCTAAAACTTGCTGCTGCCTGATTCCTGGCTGCTGCACAATCTGTGGTAGCTTTAAATATTCACTATGTTAATGGTGATTAGCAAATAAAGTGGCAATTAAGTTTTCATGGCATAATTTCTATGTTTCACTGGAACAATACTAATAGTACATTGTGTCTGTCCCTTCAAAGCACCCACCTGTTCTCTGGGGAGACGGCAGCAGGCCAGTGCTTAGGGCTGCTCAGGAAAGTGCTGATGCTAGTGGGAAACTGGATCCCTGCATCGAGAACTGCAGAGCTCTGGACCACACAAGGCATGAAAGATGTACACATTCCTGCAGTTCTGCCTGTGTGGAGTTCAATTTGTTTTAGACTCAAAAGAAACTTTCCTCTGTAGCCTCTGTCACTTTCTATTTTCTGGTACTTATTTCAAAAGGAAATGGAGCAATATTTTACAGGAGGGCTCCCTCTTCACCAATGGGTAACAATACATGTTTTTCTATAAAATGGTACCCATGCCACAGGGAACTTCTCTCTGTGTATCTTGTCTCCATTGCTCTACTTTTAGCCTTAAGCTGCATTTGCTTCCACAGTTTCCCAACTTTTAAGCTATTTTTTTCATCTCTGCTACAACTCTTTGAGTTAGAACCCTTCTTCTGATTGATTTTTGACTCCCCCAGCCCACTATTATTTAGGTACATGAACGTGACTCCAGCTCAGTTCAAAGTTTCTAAGACACCTTTCTAGAAATCACAACTATGACATATGCCAATACCCTAGTCGCAGGCAGGCTGAAATATCTAGAAATGGGAAAAATAAGAACTGATGCTAGGGCCACTGGCCGAGATACAGCACTGACTGCTGACAAGGAAAGATATCAAGTTCTTCAGCAGAATCCTGGGAAAAGAAAACAGCATCAAGCCCAAAATGGTCCTACCTGGTGAACAGTGCAGAGAGTATTGGTTATCAGCAATATACAAAGTCACATTGCCATAATTGGCATAATGGAAAGGGGTTGGGGCTTTGGAGAAAATAAAAGATTTGGGATCCAATTTCTACTAATGTTAAACTAGCTCTGGGATTTGGGGAAACTTAGGCCTTATGAGTCTTAAATTTCTCAAATTGAAATAGGAGAAATTATAATAATCTTATCAAGATTTGGTGAGATTTGTGATAATACTTAATCAACTCTTCATACAGGGGCTGAAAATAAAAAGACCAGAATTCATGTGAAATTGTACAGTTGACTCACCAGGAAAGGCAAGAGGATACAGGTAAAGAGTAGACAGTAGCCTAAGTTCAGCGTCTCAGCAGTGAAGATGACATGGAAACCAGGAAACAGCTCTGGGAATACAGGAGGGGAAGGAGATCCAGAGCCAGGGAAGCGGTGTCAGGGCCCCATGTTCATCTGACTCAGACCTCAACAGCTGGCAGGTCAGAGGTGCCTGACAACCTCCCTACCTCAGCCAGGTCTGGTCCAGGAGTTGAACAGGAAGGCCTTGGGTCCTGTGGCTGGGAGACAATGACAACAAAGAGCAGGTGAGCCTTTCAGGTAGATGATGTCAGCAGTTGTCTTAAAAGTGGGGATAAGGCCACTGGCAGCAGTCCTGCCTGCCTCCACATCTGCCAGGAGCTGGAAGAGCCACCTGGATTCCCATTCTTGAAGACAGCAGCACAGCTTGCAATGGCAGTGGCCTGAGAATCTGTGTAAGGCAGGGATTATTGGCGTTCCGGAAATAGCTTTCCTATGGGTAGGGAGGTAAAAGCAATCAGAACTCAGGTATTAGTTCTTGGAAAGCTCAGTGCCCCCCCTTCCCTATTGTTTTTCCTAATTTGGGGCTTCTTTTTTATGTCTGGATGTCCACACTTCTGTAATAGCCATGATATATAGGTATTATGTGTGTGCATCTATACATTTATATAAAAATAATATGAATAAGTATTAGAAAGCCAAGGGATTTAGTAAACATGTTGCCTCAATATTTTAGATGTTTCTTGGTTTTAGTCTTTTTCCCATAATAATCATGGTTTCTAAAAGAATTCCTACCTAAACTTTTAACTGCAGGAGATCAGGAAGAATAACCAGTATGGAAAATATTAGTTATTGCCAGCTTTAGAAAATAAAAATGTAAGTCACCAGGCAAGTTTTATTTTTAGATGAACAACAAATACATTGTAGTGTATCTCAAAAGCTGCATGAAACATACTAAAAATTATTTATTTTGTTTTTGAAATGAAAAGTTAAGTGGGTATTCTGTATTTTATTTAGCAACCTTCCCCTGATTTTATCTGTAAGGAAATTTCTAAAGACAGGGAGTGACAGTTGTGAATCAAAGTCTGGTTGAAGAAGCCATCTAAGGTGGAACAAGTTCATGTGATTGTGTATCCTCTCAGTCACTTAAACATTTTGGGGGACAGTTGTCCTGTGCCAGGTGCTGTAAAGGAGAAATAAATGTCTTGTCTTGATCTTATTCCTTTCTGAATCCTGCAATCAACAAAAAGAGAGCAAAAAATGTACATAAATGACAGTGATGTTAGGATAAAGAAGTATGTGTCACATTGTCACATTGCTGGAGGAGATTTAGCACAATCTATAAGGTAGGGATGCTCTTTGGGGAAGAAAGGACTCCAGGTAAGCATGAGCGAGTCTCCTTCCACAATCTAAGCTTCCCTCTGCTGCCAAAGAAATTTCATAAAATGTGACTCTGTAAATATTCTTGCCGTTGATTAAAATCCTTTAATGATTTCCATTACTTTTTAAGTTAAAGGCCAAGTCCTTCTGTCTGGCATGCAAGTCTCTGTGTCTTCCTAGTCTCAAACTGCACTCTGCTCTGGCTCGGAAGCACATCTCATAGCTGTCAGTCATTCTCTCCTGACCTCATGCCTTCCTTTGACCCAGCTATCTCCTTGGCATGGCTTTGGCCCTTCCTCACTTACCCAACTCCTGCAGTCTCTTCTATAGAGCTGGTAGGTATGGAGTGCTTACACTCTATGCTGGAATTACTTCTCCAACTTTTAGTTGCAGAACCATACTTTCTTGAAGCCTACCCATTCCTATGTGCAACCTTTGATTTCCTCTTTTCAGGCTCTCTTTATCAAAGCACCTACAAATAGCTGGGGTCATTATCAATTTGATCTTCCATCTTTATTACAAAATGACCTCTTTGAATAGAAAGGCAATGGATTACTTTTGTCTGTATCTTAAAATTTTAACACTGTGCCAGAAACATCAGTCATTTGCTGAATGAATGGATAAATATTTTAAGGAAATTAGAAACTCCTTGAGAAAAAAAAATGCTACTACCAATAGCCAGACAATGTGTTATTTTATATACACGGCTTTATTTAATACTGTCAGTGACGACATGAGGTAGACACTTTTTATAATCTATAAGATTTTTATAATCTTGCCCTGGCTATAGATGGAGTTGTCATTCAAACTCAGGTCTAAATGAAGAGTCCATGTTCTTAAACACTAGGCAGTTCTGCCTCTTGAATATCCCCTAAAATCCTCAGCTGTATCTTCTACTCTTTCCCTAGTGGGTTAAATACACTTGTCATGTCTGACTGCTCAGGAAAACCCAGCTGGGCCAAAGAAAACATCTCTGCTGGGAGATACAGGATTTATGCAAATATCCAGGCTGTGAGGAAGGCCTGTGGGTTTCCTTTGTGTCCTGTGTGTAATAAATAAGCCATGGCAGCAGGCTCAGGTTGTTAACAGAGATAGATGGAGCCAACCAAGCCATTGCTTTGTAGTTGGCAATGAAATTGCTATTCTGCAATGCTTCTCCATTGTGGATCAGGGATTCCACAGCCCTTATGTGCTTTGAGAGGATGACAACACATGGGAGGAGAATAGTATATAGGGAATGCCTCCAAAAGAAAATTTCTGGGAAGCACCTTACTGAGAAGGCAAATGAGGGGCTGGCTAGTGCAGGATCCAAACAGTAGGGGAGAGTCAAGTTTGGGATCTGTCTAGGTTCCTGGATCCTTGAGAGCTCTAAAAATGGGACAGAGTGTTACTCTTTTCTCTGGACTTTCTTCAGTATATTTTGTTGTGTACTATTTCTGTAGGGATATGAGATGTTTTACAGTAAAATCACTTCACGTTAAAACAAAATGGAAATGCATAATTAGACAAAGTTTTCTGATACTTCTTTTCTCTGTGTGTACGTTTTCTGAATCATTTCTCAAGGCCATTATATGATAATATAAGTCACTAATCTCCTAGAGATGATATACTTGGTGCCATTTCCCAAACTTGACCACCAAACTGCATTTTTAAAGAGCTGATTACAGGATAGAGTTTCCCAAAAATAAGCTTGGGAAAATGCTGTCTATACTAAGTGGTGATGAGTTATTTGCTGAAGTAGAGCTAAATTACCACTTCAGCTCGCTCCTCACACCTGAGATGGGGTAGTAAAGTTATTTTATATTCTGGGGTGGCAGGTGGGGGCAGAATGACACACACGAATGTGCTCTCTTAGTTAAGATCTGTCTACATGTATCCCCACCAAATTCCTCACTTACTTCAAAATACATACCTGTCAGAGACAAATTGAGCTTTGTAAATAGAGTTTTTATATATACTACACCCTGCATTTTGTATAGATGTTGCTTGAATTATTGCATTTAATTTTCAGAAGACTCCCACAAAAATGGTTGTATATCTTGCATTGTAGATGATACTCAATGTTCTGCTTGCAAAATGCATATTATATATATATATATATATTTGTGTATATGTGTGTGTATATATATATATATATATATATATATATATATATATATATCTTCCCAATTAACTTATAATTAAGCTGAGGTCTAAGAAGCTTCAATATCAGATTAACTAATAAACGGAAGAGTCAGGAGATGAACCGGTTTCTTTTTATTAAAGTGTAAAAGGCAGTTTCATGATTTTGTTTTGTTGTTGTTATATTTGTGTGTTTTTTGCGGCCATTATGTTTTATTTATTTATCTATCTTTTGATTACTTTTGTGGTACTGGGAGTTGAACCCAGGGACATTCTGCCGCCAAGCTACACCTCAGTCCTTTTTTTTTTTTTTTTTAACAGTATCTTACTAGGTTCTAGGTTGCTGAGAGTCTTGTTATGTTGCTGAGGCTGTCTTGAACCTATGATCCTCCTGTCTCAATCTCCCAAGTACTGGAATTACAGGCTTGTGTCACCATGCCTGCCTTTTAAAAATGTACTTTTATTGGTATATTGTAATTATACAATATAATAAATTTCAGTTTCTAAAATCAGGTTGAGTAAGCCATCAACCTATAAATGTAATCTGTGGTGGTACCAATCCAAGATTTAACCTTTAGTATCTTCTTAGCAAGTTGGAGAACCATGAAAGTTATTAACATTTATAAAAATTTTCATCAGTTATTCATTTTTTTATTAACAAATCATCCCAAAACTTATAGGTTTAAAACACAAGCCATTTTGCTTGTTCATCTGGGATCACTCACATGGATGCTCAGTGGGGACCAAGAGATTCAACACAGCCTTGTTCTCATGTCTAGTGGTGGTGATTGCTCCTGACAGGATCTTCAGTATACAACAGGCAAACCTGGGATTCCTCACATACTATGATGGCAGGGCTCTTGAAACATAGACTCTGGAACTCTTATGCCATCATTTTTCTCACACTGTTACTCAAAGCAAGTCATAAGTCCGACCCAGAGTCAAGGGGAAGAAAATGGGCTCTCAGTCTTAGAGGGACAAACAGCAGAATCACACTTCAGATAGGGATTGTTTTTAAGTCACCTCAGTAGACTATTTAGCTATTATTCTGGAAGATACCTATTACAATACTGGCTGGGATAATGCCCCTTTTCTGTTAATCTGTCTCTTTGTTATGTATTAAAACTACGAAACCTAAGTCACTTAATAAGAGCTGGTTTTAGAGGAGACATATACCTCTATCCTAGAAAAAGACGATCCATTGCCAGCATTGAGTCAACCAGGCTTGTTTGCTAAGAATTTTAAACTTTGAAGCAAAGATATGTTAGTAAGTTAGCAGTACTGAAAAAGCCATTTGATGCAGCCAATTCTCATCTATGCACATGAAAAAGCAGAGATAATTCATTTATTTGTTCATTCAAATTTTTTACAAAATATCCATTATGTGCTTGCCACTGTGATAGGCATTGGGCCCACTTGACTGAGAGAGGATAGTGAAAGCGTATGCATAAGGGTGAGAGATTGAAACTCCATGTCCATAGAGATAGGCTCTGGTCACAGAATCTGGTGATGCTTGGTTATACATTCTGCCCTTATGTGCTCTAGGTTGCCTCTGGAACTATACAATAAAATACCTTATTTTTCTTAAACTGGTAGAAATAAATTCCATTACTTGCATTGAAATAAGCCCAGATATAGTATTCCATGGAGAGAAGGTGTCAGTTCCTTTCTACATTGGCAGAGAAAATATGACATTGAAATAAATCGCCTACTATTCTGGAACTTCTAAGAATTTGTACCTGGGTGGCATGGTCATTTGGGTTTGGTGACAGCAAGACTTCAGTGTCAGATAGTCTCCTTTACTTTTATATAACAAGGTACTTCCAAATATAGTAGGTCTCTGGTTTACTTGTTGGGCTTAAATGACTCAGGAGGAAATAAGCCTCTCTTTCTAATAATAATAATTTATTTATTTAGCTTCCTGCTGACAATATTTCATGTGTCAGGCACCATTCTAGGCACTTAAGAAATATAATTTAAATAAAAATGACAAAGAAATCACTGCTGTTGAACAGTTTTGGGGCTAGCACATTTTTTCCCAATTTATTTAAAAAATGAGAAAACTCTTTTGATTCTTTCAGTCTGTTTAGGAATAGATATTTTATTTAAAATAGGTATTTTATATTTAGAAATACAAGGCTAATAATATAGTTAGTCTTTAAGCATTTAAAATGTGCAAATGCAGAAGAATATGAAAAAATCAAAGATAGTGAAAAAAACTTAGTGATATTAAAATATTTTTCTGTGAAATAATTCACTGACTCTCTTTCAAGATTTAGTCTATACTTCTGGCTGAAGCAATGATGAGCTGCCTTCTGCATTGAGATAGAACTGGTAAGATCAGGAAATAATATATAATGGAGTAGAATTTGGACATTGTAATTCATCTCCTATATGAATGTTAAGAGCTCAATTTTATTCTTATTAGTCTTGGACAGCCTTTTATATTGCTTAAAAAGTATTGTTTAAACAAAAATTTCAATATGTATTCTTCCTGGGACTTGTGGGGGAAAATCAATTTTTAAAAAAATATTTTCTAAAGTTAAGAACCTTAACTATTTCAAGTTGTTTTTACGTTGATGAATCTTTTTGACTTTAAAAATGTAGCTCTTTTTTTTTTATAAAAGTCAAGCTGTTTCTTTTCAGATGGTTGGATTTGAGTATATTCTGATAATTCAAATAATATTTTCTAAACAGTCTACCTGCCTAGCCATCATATTCACAAAAGAGTATTATCAGCCAGGATAGTGGCACACACTTCTAATCCCATCCCAGTACTTGAGAAGTTGACAGGGGGATTGGAAGTCAGAGAGCAGCCTCAGAAACCTAGAGAGATCCTCAGAAACCCTTTGTAAGACCTTCAGCAACTTAGCGAGACCCTGTTTCAAAATAGAAAATAAAAAGGCTGGGGATTTCGCTCAGAGGTAGAAGTCCCTGGGTTCAATTCCCAGTACTTCCCCCACAAAAGAATGCTGTCAGTGATCACAATGAACTTTTATTCCTCTAGAATACTGTAATATATCTACTGCAAGGGGATACAGAAAACGATGATAATAAGATGATAGATGATGATAGATAGATGATAGAATTTCTGAGATACTTGCCATATTTGCAGGCTTAATCACGGCAGATGAAATGTGTCTATGTTTGGTACCACTCCTATTTACTCAGCCCCTAGAAACATGCCTGACAGTTAACTCAATGCATTACTTATATTACACAGAGAAAAAAAATCACATACTAAGTATTAAAAAGAAAGACAGGTGATATAGCATGATAACTAAGAGTACAGGTCTTGAAGAAAAGTGGACAGGTTAGAACCAAACTTGCCTACTTATTATATGATCAGGAACAAATCGCTTAGTTTTGTGTTTGTCAGCTATGCGTTTGTGTTAATCTGATGTAGTTCATAAACATATTGTAATAAGTAAATAAAATAATGCAGCAACATAAGATGACACAGATAAGGCACTCTTAATTGCTCCTGCAAATGCTCAGAATAGAATGTGGGGAGTAGACTGGGATAGGTGGTGTATGGCTGTAATCCTGTTACTTGGGAGGCTGAGACAGGAGTAGCACAGGTTTGAAGCCAACCTCAACAACATAGCGAGGCCTTTGGCAACTTAGTGAGACTGTTTCAATAATAAAATAAAATAGGCTGGTGGTATAGCTCTGATGTAGAATGCCCCTGGCTTCAATCTCTAGTAACATACACACACAAAAAGTGAAATAGTGGGGGTAAAGGGATATAAAGAAATAGAACATAAACTTCTGACATCTGAAAGCAAGAAAAGACCTTATTAATCAAAGTTTTTTGTTGTATGAGCTGGAAGTCAGGCCCAGAGAGGGTAAGTGGCTTACTTCAGTCAGCAAGTATGCTAACAGAGCCAAGACATACACACAGATCTAAGATCAGAAGGAAAATGTTTTCAACTAGTTTTTTGTTTCTTTATTTTATTTCTGAGATCATTGTAGTTGAGATTACCTGAGTGGCTTTAGCAGAAACTTCAATCCAAGTAGTTACCTGAAACTCTACTACTTAGAGGAGCTTTTTCAAGGAGAGGAAACTTTTGCATCACCAGGATCAAAGGGAGCACAATGCTTGTAGAAAAGATGCTGCTCCTGATTCTATTAACTCTCTTTGGATGCTTCCAAAAGGAAACACTCTTAGGCAGGTAAGTCAACAAGCTGAAAGGTAATACGTGAATTTCCATGCTCTGCATTCAGGATGAGAGCAGCTTATCTGTGATGTGGCCCACGCCACCCAGGGCTTTCCTTCAGCTTCCCAGCTCCTGTGCATTACTCATGACTGAGCAACAGAGGCGAGTAGTGCTCATTGTCATGGTACAAATTCATCATCAGAGGGGGCTGTTCTGAATGGAAATCTACCCTCTTCCATTCTACTATGCATGTCCCCCTCAAGATGGCTCGTGGGATGTCAGAAGTTTGGGGGACAGCGGAGGAAGTAGCTGTCACTTTCTGGGGCTTCTTGCTTCATCAGAATGCTGAGAGCCCTGTGCTGAGCATCTAGATATTATGACTAGATCCTGAAAACACTGTTCATGGAAACTTTCCAGGTGATCCTCTCCTGAAAACTTAGAGAGCGACAGTGATATGAAAAACCCATATTTGCTTGGAGTAACAGCTCCAAAATGCCAGAGTGATTCTCAGCTTTTTGTTTTCCTGGGCATGTCCTCCCCTGGCCTCTGATGGGAAAATGTTTGTTTAATCTCTTCCTGGTTGGTAGGCCAGGTTACATTAAAGAGACTCCAGAGAAAATGTCTTTTTAATCAGGTAAAAGCTAATTGTTGATAATTAAGTCCTATAAAGACACCATTCATAATTTATTACAGCTTATTGTTTTCTAATGAAAAGTGCTTAATGTTTTATATATGCCTTTTGAATGAAAGGCAAACTATTATGGTCAGAAGGACTCAAATCCCTGGGGACTGACTTTAGCCTTCTAGGCCCTTAGTTTCCAGACATATTGGAAAAGGAAAGAATCAATGTAGGCAATTTTCTTCTGATGTTCCAGGAGCTACACATATTTTCATTGTCTTAAGTCTTATCTTAAGAATTAATGAGCAAATTTGCAGATGTCAAATAATGCTACTTAAATATTAGTCATGATAGGCTAACTGAACTGATATGTAAGGGGCAGGGAATATTTGAATTTGTTCCCTGAGCCCCACCTACATTAACTAACATCATCTCCTAAACAGAATAGCTGTGAATGGTCATGAATGAATTCTTATTGCCCCTCCCAGTCCCATTTTCTTTGTTTCTCAGTTCTCCTTACAATACCTTAGCTAAAACATTCCTCCCCGTACCCCAGGGCCAGTTATAGCCCTTTGTGAATAAGACCATAGTCCCTGAGAAAGGTGCATTTCCCTACTGATATATAAAATTAACGAAACTTGGTATCTTGAAGTCTCAAGCCTGGATATTCATGTCGATGCTATAGATCATGGAGACAACACTCCCACCACTTTGGATAAGCATCAACAACCTCTTTCCCAATCTGTTTGTTTTCATGTTACCATGGTGTTGGAAGGCAGTGGCCTAGATTAATCATTTCAGTTCTTGAAAAAATGCATTGTGAAATCTACTGTCTCTTGCTCAGGCTTAGTTAGGGTCCTTGTCTACCTATATGATCTGATGGATGAAATGTCAAAGTTATCAGTAAATCTGTTAAAGTCTCCTTAAAAATCTTCACTGTCCTTTACATCTCTGATGGTTTCCAAATTTTCCTATTATTTTTCTCTCTTCTCTATTTCACTCCTTTTCTTATGCCCCCTTTTACACTTAATTATGAGTGTCTCATAATGTAACCCACCTTGTATCACATGCTTTACCTTCATTTTCCTACATACATTGCACAGGAAGCTTTGGAAGTTTAAATATTGCTATGGCTTGGATAAGTGTCCTCCAAAGGCCCATTTGTTGATGTCTCATTTAGAGGCCTAGGCTTTTGTTAACATATTTTTATACATTAAATCATTCAATTTCTGCATTTTATAGGTGAGAAAATGAAGAAGATGATCAGATAGTTTTAGGTGAATAATTGTCAAAAATTTTTAAGATGCTTAAGTTTTCATCCTGATCTCTACTGAGATCTATATCCTTTGCTCCTATACTTTCCACATGTAGGACATACTACTATTTCCACTTTTCTGTTCATCCAAAGACTGAGGTCAAGTTTCACTTCCTTAAGGAAGCTCCCCAAAACTAGCCCAGGTCCCATTGATCTACTTTTCTCTTCAATAATTCTATAGGACAACTGTCTTAGTCCACTTTTATCGTAACACTCATAAACTGGTTGGCTTATAAACCATAAATACTTATTTATCTCAGCTCTGGATGCTGGGAATCCTAAGATCTATGTGCTAGTGGATTTGGTAAGGGTCAATTTTCTGGCTTATAAAAATGATACTTTCTATGTTCTCATTTGGTAGAAGGGCAAATGGATTGGTTCTCTACTGTCTCTTTTATAAAGGCACTAATTCCAATCGTGAAGTTCCTATTTTCAAGAACCAAACTCCTCCAAAAAGTTTCCATACTTCTAACCTTTCTGAAATTCTAGAGGATTTCAATATATGAATTCAGAGAAATATATATATTCAAACCACAGAAACTATGTTTCAGAATTACTAATGTAGTTAATATCATACTGCCTTAAGTTTTTGTTTCTTTCATTATGTTATATCTGTTTGTGTCATGGTTCTTTGTGTTAAGCTTTTTTTTAAAAAAAAAATTCTTTGACTTATATCTAACTCCTTTTTTCTCTATTACTATAGCTAAAGACAGCCAATTACATATATGCTCATCGATGTTTCTAAACACAGATGATTTACCTTCCCAGAATATCCAAGAAGAGCTGTATATTGTAACTAAATTCTTATGTGTCTTTGAGTAAGTCATCTAATTTTTCTGGGTTTCTACTGCTTCTTCTAAAATCAGAATTCTTTTCTTTTTTTTTTTTTTGGTGGTACTGGGGCTCCTGGAAGCCCTTGTACCTCCGGGCTCCACTCCCAGACCTATTTTTACATTTTTATTTGGAAACAGGGTCTCCTAAACCAGCGCACGTGGCTGGCTTTGAACCTGCGCAATCCTCCTGTCTCTGCCTCCCAAGAGCGGGGATTACAAGCGTGCGCCACCACGCCCGGCCAGAATTCTTAAATAATTCAACGATATAGTAAAATTTCTCAATTTTATAAGATTCACTCAGAGAATGCTTGTTAAAAATTCAGATCTCAAATGCTGCTATAGCCCTTATTTGTGTCTTACTAGGACAGAAATGTGGCCCAAGAATCTATTTGATTTTTTAGAAGTTTCCCTCCTTGTGCCTATATAAATGATCTGAAGACTTTATTATAGTGTGAACTGCTAGAAGGCAATGATTACTAAAGCAGGGAAGATTACAATACCCTGGGAAACATTAAAATAGTATAAATTTCCAAGCCTCACCCCTGGCAATGGAATCAAAATCTTTGTAATAGGCAGAAGATGAGCCCTGGGACCCTGTACTTTTTCAGTTTCCCAAGTGACTCTGAAATAAACAGTCTTATTGCCATCATTTGGTAAATGATTTCAACTATTTTTCCATTCATATTTCATTAGCATCAGATGTGGTTCCACATCTGCAATCCTGACACCCTCTGTCAGGCCTCCAGCTATCTCTCATCATGCCTCTCTAGGAGGTGAGAATATGCCTAAACCTAGACTGCCATCTTGAAAACAAAAATTCCCTTAGGAGACAAACACATTTCAAGTACCATTCTGAGCTAAACTCTTGATTTTAGCAAAAAAAAAAAAATCTATTTTAAAATTATGAAGAAACATGGTTGGGTGAAAGTATTGAAAATTCTATAAAATTTATCCTACATGACTAAGCTGTTGCAAATTTTTGTATCCAGTTTAACCCACATAAAAAGTTAAATCACCATATTAACAACACAACCCAGCAGTTAAATAGCATGGCAGTTACCATGGAAATGTGCGAGCGCAGGTGGGCTGACAGTGTGTGTAGGGGTATCAGAGGGGGTAAAGTACTGTAGGTTAGATGAGAGCTGCTATGCCCCATCTGCATATTTAAGTTACTCATTCAGATAACAGATTTTAAAAGATGTAGCTGGGCTTTTTAAAGTACAATCTTTCCACTTGTCTACCTTGTCAAACAGTTGGATGGAATTATTTAATTGCTATAAATATCATTTTATTCTCTTGGTTAAATTGTAGTTGTTTCTTCCTTCAGTTAGAATCCCAGATTTTTTATATGTAGTCCTCTGGATATAGTTATAATAAAAATGACCACATGTGTAATCTCCAAATGCATTCTATGTCTTGTAAGATCCTAAATGTATAAAACCTGCCTAACTCTCTGAGGTCACCTTCTTCAGTTATTTTTTTTTCTCTTTATAACATTGTTACAACATACATTTTATTTTTATTTCCATTTTACAGATAAGTAGGGAACTTAATAGGTTTAAGAGATGGAAAAAAATTTCTATGTTTTAGTTATCAAAGTCCATACTATTGCGAAGCTTCATGACAACAGAGCTTATACATTAGGGAAATATAGAACCATTAAAGCTCATTAAAGATTTACTACTCAAGATATTTTGATTCACTACCTCTAATGATTTAGAAATATAATGCTCTCTAATCCTTACAAAATTTGAGGTGGTAGTGTTAGAAATTTGGCTTGATTGTAATCTCAGCAGTGAATAAATCCACTGGTGGTCGCCCAGGCTGGTAAGGTATGGCTGGAGAAGATTGATTCATAAGGCTGAGGCCTTGGGGATTATGTGTGGTTCCTCCTCCCCTGGCTCACTCTTTCTTGCTTCTGGTCTCCATGATATGAGAGAAGCCTTGAGCTCTTTCTCTTTCTACTTCCTGCCACCATGCCCTGAGATGCATGCTCCCTGATATCATGTGGACTGAACTCAACATAGCCAAAATATGAGCAAATAAATTTTCCTTCCTCTAAATTACATGGTCAAGTCATTGAATTATAGCTGTGAAAATGCTGATGCATATACTACCCATGATGGCTTGGTCACCATGACTACTTGTGGAGATTTTTTAAAAATAACAATGTATGGATCTACCACAGAAATGCTAAGTCATATCTCCAGAAATTAATGGTCACAAAACCAGGTAAAGTTAGTTTCAAAACCTTACATGTGATTCTAATCCATAGGGTTGAGAATCATTGCTGAAATTATTAAATAGCTAACCTAAACCAGGGGGATTATTATATCATCTGAGAGTTGTTAAAAATGAACTAAGAAAGAAACTTCCTGTGGTCACTTCCACATTTTACTCAATTTTTGTAATGTCAATGACTAGTGAGAGGTCAATGGTAGTTATATTATTGCCACTACTATTATTCAAAATAATGATGATGACTGTTAACTAACCTGAACCAATTTTTTTTTCTGGACCCAAAACTACACAATTCAGTACATTCTTGTATATAATCATTAAATCAACCTGTGAAAGTAGGTTTCAAAATCATTGTCTGCATTTTTAAAATCAGAAAACTAAGAAATAGTTTGACAAAGTTATTTGCTCTGGGTCCTACATTAAATATGTGAAGCAGGTATTTGTATATCAGTCAACACTCACTGATATAATCTAAAATGATTGACCACACAACTTAGGGGAAGGAAGATTTATTTTCTCACGGTTTCCTTGGAGATTTTGTGTTCAGTCCATGTGAGGCCAGAGACCATGAATCTCAGGACATGGCAGTGAGAAGTGGGTCAAATAGAGTGGGAAAAGCTCTGTTCTCAAAACATGGAGGCCATAAGCAGAGAGAGAATAAGAAAGTAAAGGGATTCAAAGACACAAATACAATTCCTAAGGCTATAACCCCAGGGATCCACTTTCTCCAGTCACATGCCATAGGCGTAGTTTACCTTCAAGATAAATCATTCTAATGGACTTATGAGATTACAAGGTCCTCATGATTTATCTTTATCATGATTTATCTTTGACCATAATCTACTCTAACTATGGTTTTATTATTTACACAGCATTCCTTCTCAGAGATATTCAGTTATGCTTTTGGGTAGAAGAGAAATGGCAGAAAGGCAAGGAAGTAGAAAGGAAAGGTAGAAAAAAGTGAGAAAGCAAGTGAGGGAAGATGAGAGAAAGGAGAAAATAAAGAACAAGGGATAAGAAATAAAAAATGAAAAGAAACATTATTGATGCTAGGAAAATAGAAACACCAGGTCTGATTGGATGCTACAATCCCTTTCCCTTGGAGAAGATTCAATTAAAACAGAGTCAGTTTTTAGGACATTAGTAGATCATGATTTTGGCTTGCTGAACAAAGAGGTTAGACAACTCAATTTTATGTGAGGAGTATTTTTTAGGGGGTGTCTCATCTCCATTAATTATTTTTTCTCTCTTCTCTTCCTTGAGATTCATGTGGAAATGTAAAGGAACATCGTATTCCTATTATATAACGAAAAGAAAAAAATGATCCGAGCTTAGATTATACTGTTGCAAAAGATTTGAGGGAAAGCTAGAAGGACTTGGTAAACTGGCCTGGGTTTTAGGTTTTCCTTTAGGTCTTGTTTCTTTGGGCTTAATTTCCATTGTCTTTTATCACCATTGGTCACATTTAGGGAGCCAAGATTAGGTTGTGGGTCTAGAGTGAGCTATGAAGGTAGACCACAGTCTTCCTTTTGATATCTGCCACTCATATCTGCCCACAATTTCCCAAAGTTGTCTTCATTTCTCTACTTTGCATGTTCTATAATTCCAGAGTTTCCACATGGTGAATGAGATGGATGTCCCGCAGAGTAATAAGATGTGTACATTTGCCTGAAGTATACCTTTGACATATCTTATTTTGGAATAAGAAATAGCAGCATATGGCCTATCAAAAATTTATGGATTCTGGGTCCTTGTCAAATATTATCTCCTCATGACTAACAGAGCCCTCCCTTTACAAAGCCCACAGGAAAGAGACTTACCTAAATCTCAGAAGCTCCTGGTACCAGTGATTACCAAAGTCCCCTGTGGCTAAACAACAATTTCTTTTGTAAGGGAGATAGCAAATTTCCAGGCAGGGTTTTACTTACTTGAATCCAAGAAGCTATTCTAAGTCCCATCTCTCTCACCTTGTGAAGAACACTGCTTCTATTTCCCTTTAATGAAAAACCATAATATAAAAGTGTGTTATTTGGAGCTCACCCTTCAGAGTCAGACACCCAGGATTCCTTAAAGTGAATGTAAAGAAAAGTTACTTCTGAAAATTTGTTTCCTTATCTCCATAGCATCATAGGTAACATACAACCTCTGATACATACTAAGAAGCAATGAATAGATATCACTCTTAATTGGAAAGTTGTACAAAATCAGACACCAAGCCCAAGAAGTGGGTCTGACAATTTTTACTTCATGTTCTTCTTTCTCCTCCAAATTCTGAACATTTGGGCTCAAAGGGCACAATGGTACAGGCTGAGTGCTCCAGGAAGGAGACTCGGAGATATACCTTAGTGGACAGCATGCTCAGATAGGAAGAATTTTGAGGCCAACTCCTATGAAAGCAAAGAAGAGCAGCCTCAGTTGACTCTGAGAAGGGAGGTCAGAGAGGTTTTGTTCTGGGCATAAGTGGCCAGGTCTTTATGTCTCAGTAACCACTGGGTGTGGATACCCTGAGAAGAAGTGACCTCAACTAAGGTGGTTTTCTTTGGAGTCAAGGTGATCTCCAAAGGGCCCACAGCTGGAATATCTCCTCTCACAACACCCCCACAGCTGAGCAACCCTGCCTTTTGAAGGTGCTTTGGGTGGGTCATGCCTGTGTTCACCATTTCATGTCCCTGACATATGATACTCAGTGAGAAGTAGCCTTTGTTTTTCTATGTGCCAAGAAATATTGTACAAGTGGACATCTCTGTCTACCTATCTTTCCAAACTAAATGCACAGAAGATAAATAAATCACCCAAGATTAACCATCTGGTAAATGTTCGGCTGGCTTTTGAAGCAACACAGCCTAATTCTTGGGCTCATACTAGTGCTCATACTCTGCTATACACCATCTAGCAGCAAGCTGGGTTTCCAAAAGGATCTTCTGGTCCTATCAGATATAGCTGTGTAGCTTTAATATGTGGTTCTCAAAATTTGGTCCCCAGATCAGCAATATCAGTATTGCTGAAAATTGAATATAAATAAGAATAATTTTTCCTCACCTAGACCTGGAATAAGAAACTTAGAAAGGTTTCTAAAGCTCTCTGGGGATTCTGATGCATCTTCAGGTTTGAGAGCGATTACAGTATTATACAGGGATAACAGCAACATAAAGGATGTAGCCTGACCTAAGAACATTTCAGCTCAATCTTCCTTCCAACTACTAATATGTTCTATTCCTCTGCCCACTCCTGGCTACTGGCTTCTGGATGCTAGTATTTTTTTTTTTTTTTTGCTAGTTTCACTTTAGCAATAGAAGGGTTACAACTGTATAATGTTGGAACCATCTCATTGCAGTCTGTAGTGTAACACTTAAGTAGTTTTGTTATTTACAATTTTATGCTAGCCCAAGACAATCTTTGTCAACCCAAACCAAATATTTTGTTTTCATTGGCAGGCCAAAAAGCCTTGAAGTGAAATCTCAACCCTATTACTTACGAATAAGATAATCTTAACCTGGTCTAAAATTATCTTTGTTTCAGTATTTCACCTGTAAAATGTACCTGTTTTGTGGGATTGCTGATTATTAATAATTAATTTAGATAACCGCATAGTTTCTGATATATAGAACATTCTTTCTAAGGGACTCATTTAAAATGTATGTCAATACCTCCTTTTCTTTCTTCCTCTGTGATATCTTTGAAAGACTAGCTGGACTTCAGGATCAATAGCACATGTATATATGCTATATTTGTGTTAGATAGGTGATCTTGATCACCCATTCTTCTTGACCTTAACGCAGAAAAGCATTTGGTGAAATATTTTACATTTTCTTCTAAAAATTATCCAGCAGAGTGCCAGAAACATACTAGGTATTCAAGTGAACTTGAAACTGAATATATATGTATATGTGTGTAAATACCCACACATCATACTTGTACAGTAAGTCCATCATATCTACAGGTTCTGTACCTGCTAATTCCATCAATAATAGATCAGAAATATTCAGAAAAAATTCCACTGAACATGTACAAACCATTTTCTTCCCACTATTTCTTAAACGATAAAATAAAATATCCACCTATATAGTATTTACATTGTGTTAGGCATTATATGTAACCTAGTGGTAACTTAATGCACAAAGAAAGGATATGTATAGGTTATATAAAAATATTATGCCATTTTGTATAAGAAACTTGAGGATATTTGGGTTTTTGTAGCCATAGGAATCTAGGAACCAATACCTTGCAAATGCCCAGGAATGACTGTGCATATAAGCTGCTACAAAAAACCTTGGAATATACCATGAGTCTAATATCATCTTTAGAAGATAAATATAGATTCCACCATTTTAATAATGGCAAATTCTCATTAACAGTGTCATAATCTAAAACATTGGACCACACAACTTAGAGTAAGTTGGGCTAGCATTTGACACTACAATAAAGATTTATTTGCTCATGGTTTTGGGAGATTTCAGTGTTCAGTCCATGTCAGACTGGGTTTTCAGAGCTCAGGGCATGGTGGCAGGAAACAGAGAGAAAGAGAAAGCTAAGGCTCTGCATTCATATTCCAATAGTCGAAACCAGAGAAGGAGCAGAGGTACCAAGGCCACGTCCCCAGGGACCTCTCCTGATCAAAGCCCCACCTCCAACATGGCTACCTACTCTCCATGAAGTCTCAGAAGACATTATAAATCCAAACCATTACACATATCATCTCTGACTGACTCCTGTATTCCATTGGCATTGTACTTCACCTGCACAGAACTCCATTCTTTTCCATCTTTAAACCCTTCAAAAGCAAATTCAGGTGGCACCCCCTTCTGCTACCCAAGAGCACCCAGACCAATATATGAATCCCTGTTTTTGTTCTCACTGAACTCTTCCACTTTTTGTATCTTCTGTGCTGCAAAAATAGAAAACATCTTAACTATTTTACCAGCTACCATTCTCTATATTTCTTGATTGTACAGTCTATGTTAAACACTATTTCCCTTTGACAAAGGGGCTAAAAACATAGCCTCTTCAATAAATGATGCTGGCAAAACTGGTAAACCATAGGCAGAAAAGTGGAAATAAACACCATTTTCTCACCCTGCACAAAAGTCAATTCAGAATGAATCAAAGGCTTGGAAATTAGACCAGAGAGCTTGAAGCTCCTTGAATAGGGTATAGGTTCAACACTGCAACACATAGGCACAGTTAAAAACTTTCTCAACAACAACAATAACTGTTTATTGGGTAAACATTCTGTAGTTCGGGAGTATGGCACAGCATGGGATGGGTTCCTTTTTCAGAGTGTCACAAGGCCAAAATCGGAAGTGACAACTAGGCTGAGTTCTTGTCTGGATGCTCTGGGAAAAAAAATCTACTCCCAACTCATTCAGGTGGTCGGATGAATTTAGATCTTGGTAGAGACAGCACTGATGTCTCAGTTTCCTTGAAAGTAAGTACTGCTCTCAGCAATAAGAAGCTACTCTAATCTTTGCAATTTAGTGCTACCCATCTTCAAGGCAGCAATAATACAGTGAATCCTCCTTATACTCAAATTAATACTTTCTAATTCTGTGAAAGAATTCTGTGAAAGAATTCTAATTCTGTGAAAGTCTTTTTATGTAAAGAGTTCAAAGTATTAGGTCAGAACCATTTGGATGATTACCCTATCTTATGGAGTGATGACTGCATGTCAGGTACTGAGCTGAATTTTGAGAGATGAATAGTTATTTTTCATGTAGATAGGAATATGGTTGAGCATTCCAGAGGTGATATCCCATTAAAAAGCATCTGTTTAGCAAGTGACAAAGAAGGGAAGTTTTAAAGGAATGAGATACAGCATACTAAAACATACAATGTATGGAGAAGTGGCTGGTGATCTTGTGACTTGAATTTTACCTTAATCTTTGGTGATAAGGAATCACTGAAGATACAACCCTCCCAAGTTTAAAGAATTCTATTTAAAGTATAATAAATTACACATATGTAAAAGCAGGAGCTTTTGAATCTTAATATGTTAATATACTTGTGATGCCACCAGCACAATCAAGAAAACAAATATTTTCTATAACTAGACATTTTTCTCGTGCCTTCTGGTAATCCATCTCTCCATTCACTCTGCCCCAGGCAACCAATGATTTACTCTCAATAACACTACATTAGTTTTCATTGTTTTTTACTTTTTCATACCAGTAGATACGATACATACAGTGTGAACTCATTTGTGCTTCACCTCTTTCACCCTGTATGATGATTTTGAGGTTTGCTCATGTTATTGCAAGTTTCAGGTCTTTTTTTATTGTTGAGCACTACTCTTCTGCATTATACGAATATACCACAGTTGTTATCCATTCTCCTGTTGATGAACACTTATTTTGCGTTTTTTTACATTTTTATTGATGCATTATAGTTTCACATCATAATGTAGTTCTTAGTGATGGTGACATACATGCACACAGCATTTGGACATTTATGTTGTTTGCAGTTTGGGGCTCTTTAATAAATAATTATTTAAGAAATCTGCTATAAACATTCATGTGTTAGTCTGTGTAGGTGTGTTTTTATCTCTTGAATCAATACTAAGGATAAAACTGGGCATGGTGGTGCACACTTATACTCTCAGTACTTGGAAACTAAAACAGGAGAATCTCAGGTACAAAGCCAGCCTCAGCAATTTAGCAAGACCCTGTTTCAAATGAAAAGAGTTAGGGGTGTATCTTAGAGTAGAATGCCCCTAGGTTCAAGCTCCAGTACCAAAAAAAAAAAAAAAACAAATAAAACTAGAAATACTATGTATCTTAACTTTTTGCATTTTTTAAGAAATATTTACAGAGTATTTATTCTATCTTGCAGCATATATGAAAACTCTAGATACTCCACAGCTTCAGGAACACTTAGGACATTCAATCTGTTCAACCTAATCAAATATTAATGGGCAAGTAGTGATAACTCATTGTTTTTTATTATAATTTTTCTGAGAACTAGCAATGTTAATTTATTCTTTTATATGCTTATTGGCCATTTTTACACATTCTTTGGTAAAGTTTCTACTCAAATTTTTGTTCTGTTTGTAATAAGTTGCTTGAATTCTCATTGAGTTGTGAATGATTTCTTTGTATGATTACAGGACTTTTTCTTTATACATGTGTTACAAATATTTCACTAGTCCATGGTTTATAATTACATTTTCTCTGAGATATTTCAAAGTGCAAAAATCTAGTTTAGTATTTTGTTTCCTTTTATAGTTTATGTATCTTTCCTAGTATCTAAGAAGACTTTGTCTATTTATTCCAAGGTCACAAAGACTTTCTTCTGTGTTTTCTTCTAGAAATTTTATTGATTTAGGTTTCACATTAGGTTTATGGTTCATTTTGAGTTACCTTTGTATGTTGTAAGATAAGAGTTAATGTTCATTTTTTTGTAAGATGTATATGCAGTTAATCCAAGATGATTTATTTGTTTGAAAGACTAATTGAATTGCTTTGGAAATGAATATCACTTGACCACATAAATGTGGGCCAAGGAGGGATTTTAAGTAAAATAAAGATGATAACTCAAGTATTTAAAAATTGTTAATCCCCTCTTCCGTTGGCTCATTCCATAAGTATTTATAAAATCCTATAACAGGCCTAACACTGTGACAAGGACTGAGCCTTGCTTATGCTTCTCTCCTCAAAACTAGCACAGAGCCTGACATACAATAGGCCTTTAGAAGTATTTGTTTAATGAAAGAGAAGACAAATAAAAGAAAAATACGCCTCTCTTTTAAGAGTTCTTAAGAGTCTAGAATAAAAGGCAGATCCTTGGCCAGAGTGAGTACAACTGTAAGCAAGGAGATGATTGAGACAGAGAACATAGCCTCCTGGGAAAACTGATGGAAAAGTCATGAGCAAGGGGAGTAGTGGTTAACATAGATTATAGAATTAAGAAATATAGAGAATGGTAGCTGGTAAAAAATTTAAGATGTTTTCTATTTTTGCAGCACAGAAGATACAAAAAGTGGAATAGTTCCAGTGGGGACAAAAGTAGGGACTCATATATTAGTCTGGATGCTCTTGGGTCACAGAAGGGGGTGCCACCTGAATCCTGCTTTTGAAGAGTTTAAAGATAGAAGAGAATGGAGTTCTGCACAGGTGAAGTACAATGCCAATGGAATACAGGGTTAGTAAGAGATAATATGTGTAATGGTTTGGATTTATTATGTCTTCTGAGACTTCATGGAGAGTAGGTAGCCATGTTGGAGGTGGGGCTTTGTTCAGGAGGGGTCCCTAGGGACGTGGCCTTGGGATTATATAAAGTTTCTCTTCCCTCTGCTCTTTCTTTGGTTTTTGACTATTAGAATATGAAAGCAGAGTCTTTGCATTCTCTTTCTCTCTGTTTCCTGCCATTATGTTCTTGGCTCTGCAAACCCAGCCTGACATGGACTGAACTCTGAAATCTCCAAATACTGTGAGCAAATAAATCTTTATTGTAGTGTCAAGTGCTAGCCCAGCTTTCTCTGAGTTTTGTCATCAGCTGTTTTAGATACGGCAGTGAGAATGTTGATTGAACCAATCTGAAAGAAGGGAAGACTGTCTGGAGAAAGAGCTACAAGAAAAATATTTCAGAGGTGGATAAAGATTTTCAAATTTTGCAATGCTGAGAGACCTCAGGCATAGCAAATGAGTGAAAGTTTCAAGGTATGGCTGTCCAAGGCATGTTTGTAGGTCAGTGAGAATTACACAGTGGATAAGGCAGAGAAATGTGGGGAAATAAAAGACTGCTAGAATCAGTGGGATTTGAGACTGGCATGGAACTTTGGATCCAAGTATAGTCTCATGTACCTGAATATATAAAGCCTATTATTTTTCATGTCCTATGTCAAGTTCATTTGACAGACTAGCAAGAAATATCCCTGACTCTAAGAAACTCATTTTTCAGTGCTCAAAAAACCCCATGAGTAATTATAAAGACTCTGAAATGGACAGCAGGGCCATATCTAAGGTGAAATACATAAAACAAGGAATAATTTACTCAACCTGTGGAAACCAGAACATTCTCATTCAGGAAAGTCTTGAAGGGAAAATGAAGGCTCTGGAGGGTGTAAAATTGAGTAATATTTAAAGACGGCTTTTTAGAGGTAGCCCCTTTGAGGAGAAATATGTTCAGGGTCCACCAGTTCTTTTTTATGCTTTCTTCTTTGCTTCTAGTTAGAGGAAATACAATCCTGAAATCTGAGTTTAGGCTTGCGGGAGAAATGGAGACATGTGTTCTGGTTCTAATTTCACTGGGTCAGTTTAGTCCACTAACATCAAAGAATCTTTATTCTTGTGTCAATTACTAGCCCATCTTTAATGAAGTTGTGTTTCACTTCTGTTTGAAGTCTTTATCCTCATGCAAATCCTCTCATAAATCTCAAGTGAGGAAGTACTGACGAAGAGGCAAGATTTAGCAAAGCATGATAGTGTAGGCCTTTAATCTCAATACTTGGGAGGCTGAGGCAGAAGGATCACAGGCTTGAGGCCAGCATTAGTAACTTAGTGAGACCCTTAGCAACTTAGCAAGAAAGACCCTATTTCAAAATAAGAAAATAAAAGGACTTTGGGTGTAGCTCAGAGGCAGAATGCCATTGGGTTCAATCCCTAGTAATGCACACACACATACACACACACACACACACACACACACACACACACACACACACACAGATGTACTTGTATTGCCATATATCATACCCTTTAATCATCCCTAGTAATCTGGAGGGAAGGAGTTCTTGCTTAGAGCAGACAAGGCTTTGATTGGAAATGCTAAAATTTCAGAGGCTTCCACAAAGTTATTTATTGTTTCCTTGGCTCAGCAACTCTCCTTATCGCCTGCCTGGGAGCTCTTTGGTGTCTTGCATTCTGATGGTAAGAAGTCTTAGGGGAGACAAGGCAGGTGTTTGGAATTTCAAATGATTCAGCTTCACCAGGGCCGTGACATACTGGAAATGACAATCTTTTCATTTCCACCTGCCAGAAACTCAGGAACCAGCAGCACCATCTCCCCAAGTCATGAATATGATGAATAGCTCTGTGCTCACCAGGCAGTTATCATCTTAGAGTAATTTGGGCTGAGAAGACACTTTCTAAATAGAAAGCTCCAGCTTCAACTCAGAAAGCACTTAAGAATATTGGACTCTTCATAAAATGAAGGAACCTGTTGAAACAAATAAATTATATAATCCTAAAAATTTATCTTGGTGGCAAAGTCAGTGGTGGTGCAAAGAGTCACTAGTGTATGTTGGGTTTCCTGGGAAGTAGATACAGAGGAGGAGTGTAATACCCTTGGGCTGCAATTGCCATAGACTTAAGAACAGAAACCTATTTTCTTAAAATTTTGGAGTCTGGAAGTCTGAAATCTGGGTCCATCATGGTAGAGTCCTAAAGAAGGCTTTTTCTTAAATACAATGTTTTGCCTTCATTCCATTGTTATTATCTCATAAAAACCCTATGTCCAATTATAGTGACATTTGAAGTAAGGACTTTATTTATTTATTTATTTATTTATTTACTTATTTATTTTTGGTGGTACTGGGGTTCCTGGAAGCCCTTCTACCTCCGGGCCACACTCCCAGACCTATTTGTACATTTTTATTTGGAAACAGGGTCTCCTAAGCCAGCGCGCGCGGCTGGCTTCGAACCTGCGCGATCCTCCTGTCTCTGCCTCCCAAGCGCGGGGATTACAAGCGTGCGCCACCACGCCCGGCGAAGTAAGGACTTTAACATACGGCTTTGTGGAGGGCACAAATCAGTTGATAGTGCAGAGATGGTCTTGCTATAGGTTTACTAAGGAGTGCTTGGGTTCATTGCTTCTGGAAGAAAAGAAGAGGAAGCAGGATTAAAAATAGGAAGAAAGTGGGCTGCAAGGACATCTCAGTTGACTTTATAGGAAACTCTGAGGTTGAATAAGGCCTTCTAGACTTCTTCTAACTTAAGATATTTTTGTTACCATGTCAAGCAGTCACTGGAGATGAGCCACCCCAGCAAGAATTTTAGTGTTTTCTCTTTGATGATCTGTAAATATGTGGAGGGTGTATGGATAGATTTCTAGGCAGTTGCCATTTTTTCACAGAAATGTGGGAAATATTTTCCAAATTCTTCCTATAGATTAGAGTTTTATGACTCATCCCTGAGGCAGTGTGGGCAACAGGGAGAATCCAAACAAAAGGAATAGACTCCCCAAGTAACCTCGGGATCAGATAGTTAAAATCTCCTCACCTTAAGTGAAAATTCAGAACATATCAGAATAAAAAAATATATATATAACACTTTGAGAAATCAGTTTTTAACTAACCTTTTCCACAACCTCTCCTCCTCTCCCTCCTCCTCAGCCTCCTTCTTCCTCCTTATCTTCCTCCTCCTTCTCCTCATTAATTTATTAATACTGGGAATACAATCCAGGGGCATTCTACCTATGAGCTCCTCCTCAACCCTATTTTATTTTGAAACAGGGACTCACTAAGTTGCTAAGGACCTTTTTCTAAGTTACAGAGGCTGGTCTTGAACCCATAAGCCTCCTGTCTCAGCCTTCCAACTATTAGAATTACAAGCATGTACCACCATGCTGAGTTTCCTTATATTTTTAAAAATCTAGTTGACTCATTTAGGTATTCTAGCAATTTTAGTTCTTTGCCCCTAATCTGGAAATTATTTTGATCTATAATTATTGTATCTTTTCTATATCACTCTTTCATGCTTAGCCACTATAAGCTATTTGGTCTTTAGCTTTCCTTAATCTTACAGAAGTAAAGTTTTCTATTATGATCTTCTTACCATGCTGCTCTATGCCCTTTGAAGCAGCCCCCACAAATGTAACTCCCTGCTTGATGGAAGATTTTCCATGAGAATGTGAGTTCCAGAAAGCTAGGGATCCATTCTTATTTAATTTGCCGTTTACTACCATCATTTATCACACGAATTGATACATAGTGTTCAAATATTATTTGTTGAATGCATAAATTGATAAGTCAATATATGTTAATATGGCAAGTGTATCCCTAATATTCCCTAGTTTGGCATATTAGAGAAAACATAGGTCCCTTCTATTTTTGTGTTTGGCTGATCTCAATTAACAAGTTCACCAGGTCTTTGATCTTCTTGAGAATGACATAATTTTGTTCTTCTTTATTGCGGAGTAGAATTCCATTGTGTGTATTTCCCATAATTTTGCAATTCATTCATCTTTTGATGAAGACCTAGATTGGTTCCATATTTTGGCTATTATGAATTGTGCTGCTATGAACATGGGTATGGATATGTTACTGTAATTCTCTGATTTCAGCTCCTTTGAAAAGATACTCAGGAGTGGTATAGCCAGATCATATGGTGGATCCATTCCCAGTTTTCTAAGTAATATCCACACTGATCTCTGTAGTGGCTGAACTAGTTTGTACTCCAACGAACAGTGTAAAAGAGTTCCTCTTTCCCCACATCCTTGCCAGCATTTGTTGTTATTTGACTTCTTTATGCTTGCCACTCTGATTGGGGTTAGAGATAATGGAGGGGAAACATCAGCAAAGTTAGAAAGAAAGGGAAAGAGAGAAAGAAGGCTGAGGTTGATTAATGAAGGAGCTAAGCTATATTTGAATATGTGTGTAAGTGTGGGTGTAGCATGGTCAACCTGGACACTCATTGTTGTGGGGGGGAAGGAAAGCATGGGAGGAGGGCACCAAGCACTGTTTGAATATATACCATTGTCAATATGATCCACATTATGATGTAAAATTATATTGTACCAATAAAAACTTAAAAAATATGGCAAGTGTATTATTCAAATATTTTTGAATCATTTAGTCTCTATGATCTGGAGTTGACAGTGTCTTTATCTCTTTCTTAACATGGACCACTGTGTGTGTGTGTGTGTGTGTGTGTGTGTGTGTGTGTGTGTTACTGGGATTAAACCCAGGTGCATTCTATCTCTGAGTTACACTCTCAGCTCTTTTTTATTTTTTAGTTTAAAACAGGGTCTTAATTGGTTGTTGAGGTTGCCCTTGAACCTGCATTCTGTATAAGCCTCCCAAGTACTGGGATTACAGACATGTACCACCACACCCAACTGGACCACTTTTTAATAGCTTGTTTTAAGAGCTAATTGTCCAAACTGTACATTATCACGTTTTCCCCTCAGACCTCACTTTGGGGAAAAACATCTCAGGGTTTCTCTTTCTGGCATACATTTACATTAATTTGTACTTTTGTAATTTGTGATTTTAATTTGTTCTCCATAGTCCCTGACAACCTGTTAGGAGATTCTCACAGGGATATGCACACATTTATTCATGTCTTTTTACTAAATATTTTTTTATCATGAAAACTTTCTCCTTTGAGTCAAAAGGAAACATATTTCCTTCGTTGGTCATAGCCCAAGTTTATCTTTCTTTTTAATGCAATATCCAAGCCTTATCATTCTAATATCCAACATTATTTTCTATTTCAAAATTAAAAGAAAAAATGGTATCACTAACATATGAAGGCCATAAAAATAAGCTATTAGTTACCCTAGAACAGACTATGTCTAGTTTATATCAATGTTGTCTTGAGTTCTAAGAAAATTATTGTAAATGTGTACAATGGCCATTTGTATTTGTATATTGTTCTCCATAGTATAAATCACTAACTATTAAGAACACTTTTTCTATTCAAGATAAAACTTTCAGTATCCTTCACAACATAATATTTTAAGCATTCATTAGTATTTATCATATTGCTATATGGATGAAAAGTCTTTTCCATGCTTATTCTAAGAGAAAGCATGATTTAATTGAGCAAAACTTTAAAAACACATCAGAAAAATGGATAATGTAATCAAGAAAAATATAAAGACACAGCTAGCTAGATCAAACTTGTTAATACATAATCTGGTTACTAGGACTGTCATGTTTATTATTCCTTTTGATATTTACACTGTCACTGGTATATACAAATCAGACATTTTCTTTCCATTTTTCAGATTAACAAAACAAGACTGAGAGAAGTTAAGGGACTTACTTGAAATCAAGACGCTAGTAGAAAACAACTGATCTATTTACAATTTATTTTCATTTTCTATAGCACCACAGTGATTTTTAATATTCTTTGCCATTGACCTAATTAATTGAAATATACAGACTATATGCAAAATTTTTTAAGATTAAAAGCAGAATATGGCAAGCTTCCCTTTTTCTTATATGAAACCAATTAGTGGGATCAGGGATAAAACATGATCCTTGTATGAACTTATTTGAGACAGCTGGAAAGGTCTTCTGACTCAGAGAGGAAAACTGGTTGTTTTCCAGACCTATTGTCAAAATACTGGCTGATTATCATCTTTCTGGCAAACAAACTGCTTGAAATACCCTTCACTAAACAAGAAAGCAGAAAGCATTGCAATGCTTGCATAGCACAGTCCTTTTTAAAAATTTATTTTTTATTTTTATGTGGAACATATTAAAAATGGCATACATTCAGACTGTGCTTGGTGCCCTTTCCCCCCCCTCCCCTTGCTTCTCCTCCTCTCAACAGTGAGTGTCCAGGTTAACCATGCTACATTCATACTTTTATACATATTCGGGTATAGCTTCTCCATTAATCAGTCTCAGCCTCCTTCCTCTCCTATCCTTCCATTCTAGCTTTGCTGAGGTTTCCCCTCCATTATATGGAGTCTCTCTGGTATTCCTAATACTCCCTAGTTTGGGCATATTAGAGAAAACAGATGTCCCTCCTCTTTCTGTGCCTGGATGATCTCACTTAACATAATGTTCTCCAGGTCTTTTTATCTTCTTGTGAATGATATGATTTTGTTCTTTATAGCCGAGTAGAATGCCATTGTGTGTATTTCCCATAATTTGCAATCTATTCTTCTGTTGATGGAGACCTAGATTGGTTCCGTATTTTGGCTATTACAGATTGTGCTGCTATGAGCACGAGTATGCATATATTACTGTTGTTCTTTGATTTCATTCCTTTTAATAAAAAGAAAAGCAACCATGAGAGTCATAATTTTGGCTGTGCGGTGTGTTTCCCACAGGTAATCTTAGCACCACTCTACCACTCTCGAGCTCTCTCAGCAAGCTCAATACCAGTGAGCCTTTTTGCTTGATTTATTTTTTAGGCTGTTTAGACAAACAAGTTATTTTATTACTGTTCAAAATTATTTTACCTGAAGCCAAGGGTTAAGGAATATAGATCATGACACAAAAATTTTAAAATAAAATTGTGTGTGTATACATGTGCATGTGTGTGTGTGTGTTAGAGACAGAGAAAGATATTAGAAAAGATTGAACTTAAACAGGGTATGCTATTTTTTACTAAATTTAGAAAGCCTTCCAAGTTTATATGTGGTAGATCAAAGTAAATAATTTAGAAAAATAAAGTCACTGAAGAACAACAAAAATAAAAGTTTGTTAACAGTAGAGAACTATATGTATCCAATATTGAAATCAACTATGCAGGGCAGCTAATTAAAGATAAGTCATTATCTTAGATTTATTAAGCAATTGATATGGATCAATATATGTGAAAGGTAAGTGGTTCAGTTTTAAATAATAAGCAATGTGAAAGATATTAAGATATATTAATTTTAGTCATTCCTTAGTCAATCAAGTCTTTCATCTTTTGTTTTTATTAGACTTGATCTGTATAGCTTTCTTCCTGCTTTGTGAAGTTAACGATGTTAATCAGAAAGCTCAATCCTATTTAGACTGAGTCAATCCTGATGGAAGCAAGTATGATATGAGATTTTTGGTGAGCCAGAGAATAGGTTTAGCTGGTCAAAGCTTGTGTGGACTGTGCTAGGTTGAGCACTGAACAGTATTTAAGTGAGATTATTGTTTCTCATGTGTATTATCTTTGCTATAATAAAACCACAAAGACATGTCTACAACAATGCCTACTTTTCTGTACCTGCTGCTATTAAAAGCAGAATAATGATCCATTCCATAATAGCCAACATCAATATCTTGAGTACAAAAAATCTGATATCTTTTATTTGATGGTTTTTGTCCTCTATACTTTGCAAGAATATGGAATACTTCTTTCCTGTTGTATTGGATTTTCTACACAGATATTTTTGGTGTCCTGGAATTTCTATCTCATGTCAAACTATCATCATATTGTAGCTTTTCAAAATGCAGAGGAAAGGGGAAATGCAGTTAAGGAATTTGTGATAACATGACATGAATTCTGAATTTTGACTCAGTAATTCTTGCTCAGGCTCTGATCATGTACCAAGCAGAACCAGGCTCTACCATACAGTGGAACCATTGTATACTTTGAAATCAGAAATGTCTATCAAGATTGAAAATAAATAAAATAAATTGAAATCTGACTGATACAAATTATGTCCCTCAATACGGAGCTTTTTAACAATTAAAAAGAATAGGGGTGATAGCAAAAGACAAACAATGTTTTCTTTTTCCTGTAAGAAGACCACATAGTTCTCCAAATCCATTAGGAACTATTCTGTTTTCGATTAAATAAATGTGATTTTCTAAGCAATACATACAAGACATTGCTTGCTATTGAAAAATAATTTTTGTTTAAACCTCTCTAATTTGTACATCATCAATGATATAGATTATGTTGCATTTTTCAGTGGACTATGTCCCATGTATCTCTGAATTTCTGGGTTATGTACATTAAGAAACAAGATGGACCAGATACATGTGGCTAAAAATCATTTCACATATGAGAATGACAGGTATTATCTTTCTGCTAGTATATTTATAAAGGAACTTTGAGCAGAGCATCCTGTTCTTTCCCAGGAGAACAGGATTGGAGCTAGTCTGTCTTTCCCACATAAGTTTAAATTTTGCTTTATTACTTACTAATTGTGATTATTCTGGAAAACCTTCGTCAATTTCCTCTTTATTAGCTTTAAGCCCTTTGATATTCACCAGACACATTATTATTATTTTCTTCTTTCTTGAGTAAACAATGAAAATAACAAAATGTACCTGTTAAGTATTATCTGCAAGGATTTCACACCAAGAACTGTGTGCCCTTTTCTAGAAATACACATTTCCTTTCATTGCAACAAATGAAATAAACACAAAGACAAAAACAGTTTCTGTAAGAATTCCTGTATTTGTATGTGTAGGGATGGGTGAGCACTGAAAATTGAACTCAGGCCCTTTTCTATGTTAGACAAGTGCTTAGCTAAATCCTCAGAGATTTTTTTAAAATTTTATTTGGATACAGGGCTTCCCAAGGCTGCCCAGGCCAGTTTTGAAGTTGCAATCCTCTTGCCTCAACCTCCCAAGTAGCCAGGATTTCAGGCATATACCACTGTACCTGGTTTTGTCTATATTTTTAAATAGTACCATTGTTTTTGTGTGTGTCTGCGTGTGGTAGTACTGGGGTTCCTGGAAGCCCTT
Source organism: Muscardinus avellanarius (assembly GCF_963383645.1). NCBI lineage: Eukaryota > Metazoa > Chordata > Mammalia > Rodentia > Gliridae > Muscardinus > Muscardinus avellanarius. The sequence goes on from NC_137788.1 coordinate 60,239,177, forward strand.
CTACCTCTGGGCTACACTCACAGACCTATTTTTATATTTTTGAAACAGGGTCTCTTATGCCAGCACAGCTGGCTTCGAACCTGTGTGATCCTCCTGTCTTTGCCTCCCAAGCGCGGGGATTACAAGTGTGCACCACCACGCCCGGCTAAATATAGTACCATTGTTTTAATGCTACTACTAGTGACCACCAAAACTTTTTAAAATAAAGCAATTGAATTACATTTCAATACTATCTGCCAAATACTTCTAATTCAGGATAAATTATTTTTTAAAAGCTAGAGCAAGCTCTAAGCTAGAATGTAGAAAAATAGAGTACTGCTCCTATTTTAAAAACAAATAAAGGGCAAGAGAAACAACAAAAATTATAGATTGTCTTCTTCAGCTCAGGGAGGTGAAGTTGTAGGACAACCAAGTGTCCTGAAACAAGGATCTCTCTGAGGAGAGATGGGCTAGGGGGGGCTGGGTCACTGGGGGCAAGGGGAGAATGAGGTGGCAGCCATACAATAGTTAAAAAGAAATCATCTAAAACCATAATGCACTGATAAGAGTTAAATGTAGGCTAGCATCACAGTACAGATCACAGGAGTGTTCAATGCAAAAGTTTGCATCCATGTGTGGAATGGAGAGAGGCCAAGAGTGCAGAGAGTTTCTTTTGGAGGTTCAGGTATACAGGAAGAAATCACTCCACCAGGGAAAAATGTGAAGCCTTATCTACTGCTTAGCATCTTCTCTCAAAAAGACAAAGCCTTAAATGGGAGGACAGCAACCCCTGCCATTACCAAGACATGGGTAAAGACTCCTTGCTGCCAAAAGAAGTATGAGAAAACACTATACCCACGGGGAGACAGTACGCAAAGGTATTTTACCTAAATCCTATGAGACCTCCTTCCACTGGAGGAGGAACAAACAATGCAACTTGCAGGCGACTCACACAGATACTAGGCAGAGGTTTGCTGCCATGAGGAATGGAGACAGGAACACTGAGGAAGTTCTACCCCCAAAGTCCAGACACATGGAGCCAACCTATACTTAGCTGGAACCTCCCTTTCACCAGCCCAAGAGCCTTAGAAGAAATGATTGCTAGAGTTTTCTGAAAATAGTAAAGGATATAAAATTGCAGATTCATAAAGCTCAGACTAACACAAGAAAGGTAAATTTTTAAAAATCCAACTAAATGACATCTAAAAGACATATTTAAACATCTGGCAACTAAAGAACTGTAGTAAATATAGGCTCCATAAAAAGATAGTACAGACAGCGTAATAAAGATATGGATTATTATAGAAGATTTCTCATCAGAAATTATGCAAGAGAGAAAACAAAGTCACATCTTTAAAATATTGAAGAAAGTTTTGGATTTTTAATTTTATATCAGGCTAAAACATTTTTTTCAAAAAATGAATAGTTTTTCATCAAGAAGGCAAAAAATATTTTATCATAAAAATGTGGAGATAATTTTTGGCAAGACCTGTGATATATAAATATAGGAGGGAGTTTCTCAGGCAAGTGGAATAGGATATTAGAGAGGAACTTTCACTAACATTAATCAATAAAATACTTTCAAATTACAAAGTTTAAGATAAACCTAAAAAATCGTTTTCTTTTTAATTAATCTAAAAGATAATTGAAGAAAAAGTAAAAATTTCACATGATATTATTGTGCTGTATCATACATAAAGATAGAATGTGGGATAATAATATAAGAAATGGGATGAGAGAAAAAAATGAAACTATAATATTGCTATAAAGTTCTCACACTATACATAAAGTGATATAATATTATTATTACTTAGATTTATATAAATAATATGTTGTAAGCCTTCAAGTAACCTATAGAAATAAAAACAGAGTAGCTAATAAGCCAATAATGAATATGTAACAAAATAATAGGAAATAATGAAATTCAAGAGTAAGAAGAATAAAGAATAAAGAATAGATGGAACAACTTTAGAATAACAAGATGAGTTATTTAAAGCTGGGCATGGTGGTGCACACCTGTAATCTAAGTACTTGGGAGGCTCAGACTGGAGAGGATTGCAGGTTTTCAGCCAGCCTCAGCCACTGAGTGAGGCTCTCCACAACTTAGTGAGACCCTTTTTCAAAAATAAAGAATAAAAAATAAGGTTGAAGATGTTCCTTGGAGGTAGAATGCCCCTGAATTCAGTCTCCAGTACTGCAGAAAAAAAGATGGATGCTTTAAATCTAATGCCATAAATATTTATGACAAATATAAGAATAATTATGGTTAATTGGTCCACTAACTCAAATTAACCAATAGAGATTACTAAATGAAATACAAAATATGACTACACTATATGCTACCTACAAAAAGACATTTACTATAAACATAATATCTATAAATTTAACTCATAGATTATTAAAATCATGCAAGTACTAAAAGAATATATAGTAATTATATTAATATCAAAGTATACTTTAATATAAGAACTATTGTCTAGAGTAAAGAGAGCAATTACATAATTCAAAGGGCTTAATTCCTTCAGAGACAATCTTAAATATCTATTCACATAACAATTGAGCTTAAAACATACAAAGAAAAATTGATGGAGTTCAAGGATTAAAGAGGCAAATCCATAGTTTTGGTTAGAAACTTCTGTGCTCCTTTCTTGATGATCTATGTATTGGTTTGGAGCCCTCATGGAAGCAAGGAAACAATGTCGGAGGTGGGGCTTGCTTGCCAAGGAAGGTTGCTGGGGATGTGGTCTTGGGGATTATAAATGCTCCTCCCTTGCTTGTTCTCTGGCTTCTAGCCTTCATAATATAAGAGCAGAAGATTCTCTCTCCATTTCTCTGCTTTTCACCACTATGCCCTGAGCTCTGCAATTCCAACCTAACAGGGACTAAAACTCTGAAATCTCCAGAACTGTAAGCAAATGGGTCATCCTTCCTCTAAATTGTGGGATCAAATCTTTCAGCTCACTTCTGTGAGAATATTGACGGAAGGAAAATAAGGGAGACTATAAAAGACTCACAATACTATAAGCCATTTGATTTAGGATTTTAAAAATGCTTTATCCTAAGTAGCAAAATATTAATTTGCATTATTTTGGTTCCTCTTATAAGCAGATCCTAAAATGGGACTGGATGACCAATGTACCAATATTGGGAAAGAGCTTCAAAATGTATGAATGTGCCAGTTTGGGGAAATATTGAATGTGCCAGTATTGGAAAATGTATTCAAAATGTATGTGAAAAAAAACTTTGGTATTGAGGAGGTAGAAAGGAAATAGGCAGATAGGGAAAAGGCCTTGGTAGAAAAAAGTTAATTTCCTGAGTTTCCTGAGGGGCGACAAATGCCTGAAATTCCAAAGGCTCAGAGATAAAAAGGCCAGAGCTTCACAAAGCCATCCTGAGTTTCCTAATCAACAAACCCACAGAGCAAGTCTGGCATTCCTGAAAGGAGACCCTTCAAAGGACTTGCAAATGCCCTATGCAAATTCTCCTTGGAATCCCAAAAGTCACCCTAACCACAAACGGACTTGCAAGCGGTCAGGCATTGGCCAGTCTGATGGCAAAAGGGGGACTTTCCCATTCGGGACCCCCTCCCCTTCTGGGGAGCTGTTCTCTCTCTCGCAGGTCGTGTTGGCCCTGAGAGAAGGCAGAGTGCATCTGAGGGCACATGGCTCGGGCGACTCTCGAGTAGTGACCTGAAGGCCTCTGCTGGACATCATGGCTGGCCAGGCCCCTAGAAGTGACCTGTACCTTATTTCTGGCAGATCGCGTGGACTCTGGGAGAAAGTAGTTTGCAACTGATGGGCACTTGGCTCGGGCGACACTCGGGTAGTGACCCTGAAGGCAGCTACTGGACCCCAGAGTTCCGACAGCCCCTATGGGGTGTTCGGCCACTTTTCTCTATTCCCTTCTGGCAGATCGCGTGGGCTCCGGAAGAAAGCAGCCTGCACCTGAAGGCAATTCGGCTTGGGCTACTCTCAAGTATTGTCCTGAAGGCAGCTGCTGGACCCAGAGTTCCAGCCCCTTTGGGGGTGTTCAGCCACCCTTGCCCCATTCCCTGCTACTTCCAATAAACCTTTTACTCCCCTTCCTGAGGTCTGCGGGTGTCATTCTTCGCTCACCGTAGACAAGAACTCGCCGGGTTTTCTCTCAAGAAACCCCCGTTTCAGTATTAGGAAGCTAAAAGCTTTAAGGAAAGGACTGCAGATTTCCAGGTGCCAAGGGTAATTAGCGAGAGAATAGAAGAAGCCCAAAAGCCTGAGGTCTTTTACATTTCTAAGAGAAGTAAATTTCCTCAAGGATGTGGGTGAATTCCATGAGCCTCTAAGAGATTCCAGACACCCAGCAATCAAGTAACACATTTTGGAGTGTAACAAAAGGTGTGGGATCTGTGCCAGAGACAGGGCAGGTCTACAGGAAGGAATCCCCACATCAAAAGACCTGCCCCAGAGAAAGGGCAGATCTAGTCAGTTCAGAAGACTGGTTATAAAGCTACGCAATATCTGAAAGACTTCCGTGATTTTTTTTTCAAGTCATCCCACTATGTCACCCTCTATGGTGTAGTGCTAAGCTATGTTCTATCTTTTCATCTTTGTAATAATAAAAATTGCTTAAGCATACAGAGTTCGGGCTAGTGTTTTCTATACCTTGCTCAGAACAAGAACCTGTGGTTATGTCTCTCTCACCATTACAGTTTCCCAACCATTCAACTAAGAAGTGTTTTGGTAAGACTACTTCTAAAAAGAAATAGAAAGTATCTAGAAGAAATGAGGAGCAGCATGCTACTATTATGAACATCTGTCTTTTGTACAAAACAGAAGGGAAAAGATCATGTTACTGCTAAATGCTGATTTCCTTACTAGACTTATGCTTAGGATGCCAAGATCAACTTTTATGCTTTGATTTTCTTTATTTTCTTAGGCTCTACTGCAGATTTTGCACAGGGTTATTTCTTATTAAATATTAAATAAATAACATATAAATATTCCACCCTTGGACATTGTATTATGATAATTTGTTTATTCTTGGTAGTGTAATTTTTCTTCTCTGAAGAGACTAAAGTGTATTTTAATATTTCTTCAAGTTGGAAAGGTTGCAAACAATATTCAGTGAAAGGTAAACTAGAAACAAAATTTCTGTTATAATTCACAGACAAGTGGAACTAATAAATGAGAAAGCAGCAGATTAATTATTTAAAGTACATATTTTTGTAGGAAAAACAATAGAACTGATTTTATTTTCAGATCTCAACATCTAGAAATTTATATGAATGCTTAAGTGTGCTTGGAAAGCAATCTCTGAGCTAATCTCTGTTATTTCGGATGCTAGTTTAGGAAAAAAAAACATTATGGGAATCCCAAGTCTCTTGTTACCTCGGCAACCACAGGTAGAACACAACAGTCATGGGGTTGATTCACTAAATCCTCTCAAAAGATTTAATGTTGTTAGCTTGTAAATTCTACCTCTAGAACTTTTGTTCCTCTAAAAGACTTAGAAAAACCCTTTGATTAGAAACTAAAATGACTATTCTATATCACTCATGAAATTTTATTAAAGATTGTCTTTTGAACACTCATCAAGTTGAAGTTTGATCTTCTTTTACAGTGGCAAATCACAGTGTCAAAGCCAGATTTTATATATGGTCTATCAATGTGATTCACAGAAGTATAAAATTTTCCAAAAAGATATTAGTCAAAAAAATACTCAATATTGGTATTTATATTTATTTCATACATGAAGACAAATCTGTCTGTTGTTGAAACAAGCTTAACAGACTACTGAATTTTCTTCTGAACTCAGCATATTTATTAATATTCAAATATCACCTCTAAATCTTTTCTTCTTTTCATAATGTCCAGCCACTAAGCAAACAGGTCACACTTTTTTTCAAGGAAAATCACATAGTGTTCAGTTCCCAACATATATGTCTTTCACTGTGTCCTGGCATGGTGAAAGGGACAAGGCAGCTCTCTGGGGCCTCTTTCAAGGGAACTAATGGCATTTATAATGGCTCTACCCTCATAATTTGATTAGCCCTCAAAGGCTCTACTATCTAATATCATCACATTGGTCATTAGAATGTAAATTTGGGAGAACACACACATTCAGACAATAGCATCTACCGTCAAGTGAAATGGCTATTTCAAGATAAAAAGCAAATTTGATAAAAAGATAAAAGTTGAGTCATGCCTTTCAACATTATTTGTACATTATAATCATTTGAGATTCTTTTAAAATCAGTTCTCACTGACTGATTTCCCACTAAATGAGAACATCACCAGGACATGGATAAAAGCACCTTTGAATGCACAACTCTATCCAATTGTTTACTTGTTGGCATGTACAAATTTTTTTTTTATTTTTTGTGTGTGATACTGGTGGTGGAACCCAGGGGCTTTTCTACCTCCAGGCTATACTCCCAGAGCTATTTTATATTTTATTTGAAAACAGGGTCTTACAGAGTTGCTTAGAGCCTCACTCAGTAGCTGAGGCTGGCTTCTAACCTGTATGATTCTCCTGTCTCAGTCTCCCAAGCATGCAGATTACAAGCAGACACCATGCCTGGCATACAAAGCATAAAAAAAAAAATCAAGTTTCTTATTTATTGAGGATGCTGAAGTTCATAATAATTCTCTTAAGTTTGATTAGTTAGTGTTTGCTAATGGAAAAAGAAACTCTAATAAGATTTTTTTTTTTCTTGGTGGTACTGGAGTTTCCTGGAAACCCTTCTACCTCTGGGCTACACTCCCAGACACCTATTTTTTATATTTTTATTTGGAAACAGGGTCTCTTAAGCCAGCAAGGCTGGCTTTGAACCTGCGTGATCCTCCTGTCTCCACCTCCCAAGCATGGGCATTACAAGCGTGCGCCACCACGCCCAGCTTAATAAGAATTTAATATAGGGAACTAGAGGCCTTTATAATTAGCAAAGTTTTGGAGTAACAAAAGCATGATAGCCAATGCTGTCTTCTCAAGAAATCCAGAAAAGAACAAATTGCCGAGAAAATTCTGTCACTAGTCTCAATTTTCAGCAAAGTTAAGGTAGGTTATTTTCAGAAGGATAGGTGCAAGTTGCTAGCAAAATCCCACATCTTTCTTCTGTCAAATCCACATGTCTGTCTGTTGCTATTACTCAATAATAACGACTACTGCTTTTCCTCCCCAAATCAAGTAAGTTCCACAAAATTATCCAAGAAATGCTACTAAGCTGTTAGCCACTGTAGTGAAAGGGAGAACTTGGAATTCTGAGTTTGACTTTATCATCAAATGATATCTGGCAAGGATGTGATATATTTCTCAGGCTCTTTCAAAGATGGAAGGCAACCTCTTAACAATGGTGTCTGCCTTCTCTCTCTTCCAATATGCAAAACTTGTGGGACACTTTTCAACATGCTTCCTCACAAATGCATCTTTTCTTGTACTTTTTTCAATATAAATATTTATTACCATCTACTGATAGATTGATTCATTTCCCTTAACTGTGTTAAATGCCCTCTAGTGTGATCTTAAATAAGTCTTATTGTCACAAATTATATATTCTTGAAGAAAAAGGGTACGACTGCTTCTCAGTTCTGATTATGTTATTCAAAAACTCTATTCATCAAAAATCAAACCAGAAGACTAAAGGAATGTTTGAAGAAAACCAATTATCACCTGGCCTAAATTTCACTTAATGCATGGAACTCTTTCATAGCATCTCAAAACATCTTGAACTATCAATATCTCACTTTAAATTAAGGAGGTCCTTTCTCTTTTTTTCTTACAAATCAAATATTTACTTATTTCATATACAGAATTTGTTTTCTAGTAATACATAGTCAATTATATATTCTTTATCATATGAACAACATGAAGTCCTGGATTTTTATGTCTAAGATTTCACTGTTTCAGATACATAAATAATCTTTTTTGTGTCAAGTGCATCATCCAAATTTCAAGACCGCATGATAAGCTGTGGGTAGCTCAGAGAATTAAAAGTGGACTTCTATGTATTAATTCAAAATATGATTACAATATGGAGGCAAAAATCATGATTAGAATAGGACTTTCTGGGGCCAAATATGGTGGTGCACAGCTGTAATTCCAGTACTTGGGAGACTGAGACAAGAGAATTGCAGATTTGAAAACAGGCTCAGCAATTTAGCTATTGCTTCAATAACTTATCAAGACCCTGTTTCAAAAAAAAAAAAAAAAAAAAGCCCGGGGATATAGCTTGGAGGTAGCATTCCCTTGGTTCATCCCCAGTTCCCAAACAAACAGAAACAAACAGGCAAACAGAACTATAGTGGACATCACTACAGTCCTTTCCTGGATCTCAATTGGTTATTAAACCCTTTTTAAATTTATCTCTATTTTGATAAAAAAACATCATCAATATTTTGCTGAAGTTAATTATTTTTAAATAACTTATTGAAGTATAATTTATATAAAAGAAAATAGAATACATTAAGTGCTATGGTTTTATGAGTGGTGATGGGCATAGTCATCTAGGTCATCATCTGTACCCCTTGTGAAGACACAGGACAGCTTCCTCACCCCAGCAAGTTTCTTTGTACCCCATCCCACTCAACAATACTCCTTTCTCTCCGAAAGCAACTCATATTCTGTCCTATTTCACCATGAGTTAGTTTTGCCTGTTCCAGCCCCTCACATAAAAGTAAACCAAGCAAATAATGTGTCCACTTTTTGTATGGCTCTTTTCTCTCAGCATAATGTTCCATCATAGGATATGTTGCATATTTTAAGTGGCATCTTTTAAGTGGTTGGCTAGTAGATCATTATTTAAGAATATAGTAAGTTTCTTTATTCACTTTCCTGTAGATAGGCATTTGGAGTGTTTTCTGGTTTGTCTATTATGAGTAAAACTGCTATGAGGATTCTTGTGCAGTTTGTGAACACACATATTCTTTCTGCTGACTAATTACATATGAACAGAATTGTTGGGTAATAGGAGAGTGTATCCAATTTTTCCCAGAATATTTGTACCATTTTATGTTTCTATCAGAAATATGTGAGGTATTTCAGATGTTTCCTGTTGGTGCTTTTGGACATTTTTATTTTAAACATTTTAATTTGTGAATAATGATGTTATGCTTCTTTTAACATCTATGTCAGACATTAATATATAATAATCTTACTTCGTGATTAAATGTTCGTATTTAAATTATTTTAATTGGTTTAACTTACTTTTCAGTAACTTATAGGGATTTTACATATTCTAAATACACCTGTGTGTGTATATGTATGTACAAACTGTTTCTGCATGTATATGTATATATACTGACTATTGTATCCCAATCTGATTTTCCTATATATTTTCTTAATCTTCCCTTTTGATGAGAAAATATTTTAATTTTTAAAAGTAAATGTAATTTATTATTAATGGTTATTGTTTTCTGTTCCTATCTAAAAGGTATTTACTTACCCTAAATTCATATTATTTTATGCTTTCAAAATATTTGGCTTCTGTACTTAATTCAATATACTAAATATTTAATTTATATTTTCCAGTAGTCTTGCTATTATTTGCTTAAAAATACTTTCTACACTAGATTGCTTTCACAAATTTGTCCCCCCCAAATCAATAGGCCATATATATATTATGTTGACCATGTAAATGAACCATATATATAAACATATAAACATATGTGTATGTGTGTATTTATATATGGATCCATATTATATATGGATCTCTTTCTGTTTTCTATTTTTTTATTGGTCAATCTTTTTATATTTACATTATTAACAAACTACAGCCTACCATCTCTTTTTAAAAAAAAGAAGTAGTGAAATTACATAGAACAATTACTTGTTCTTTTTTTTTTCTTTATTCAAAATTATATTGTTGCCAGGCATGATATGGTACAGCCTTTGTAATTCCAACATTTGGTAGTCTGAGACAAGAAGATTGTGGTTCAAGGACAGCCTCAGCTACTTAGTGAGGTCCTTTGCAACTCAGTGAGATTCTGTTTCAAAATAAAGAATAAAAAAATATGGCTGGGGTATTGTGGGGTATTGCTAGGAGATAGAATGACTTTGGGTTCTATCCCCAGGACTGCAAAAAAATAATTGTATTGATAATATAAGGCCTTTGAATTTTAATTTCCATTTTAGTTTTTGCTTGTTAATCACTACACAAAAAAGTCTGCTGACAATTTGATTAAGATTTCACTGAATTAATGAATCAATATAGTGAGAATTTACACCTTTGTATTATGAAATCTTTTGATCTATGTACATATCATCACTACATATATTAATATGTATTTTTATTGCTTTATGGTTTTTAAATGATTTTCTTATATTGAAGTTGGATCCTACAACATTCTAAGTTCAGTTATATTTTTTTTGAGATTCATTGAAGTATTTATGAGCACTATGTGTTCTCTTCAAGAGAGTTTTATTTCTTTTTCAATATTCAATGCTTTAAGTTATTTTTCATGCTTTGTTATAGTGGCAAAAATTCTCAGAAAAATGTTGAGTAGAAATCATGAGAAAGGGTATTTTTATAACTGACCTTGAGTTTTGGAGGATAAATTTTGGTTTTTATAGTCCTTTTAAGTTTTATGTGAGGTTTATTATGTTATAACATATTAGATTGAAGGAAATTGTATTCCAAATTTTCTGAGTTTATTATCATTTGTGGTATTACGTCTCTGTTTTCTTCTGATGTCATTTTTGTTTTAACTGAAGAATTTCCTTTAACACTTCTGTAGTACATATCTATAAGTTTCAGTTTGTCTGAAAGATTCTTTTATAAAAAATATTTTCAGAGGAGCAGAGAGCCAGTGGAGTGATGTATGGGGTTTAAGGGAGGAAGAAGGTGGGAGAGAGACGTGAAGAAAGTAGCAATTAAAACAATGCTATGTACATATATTAAATGACCAATGCCAATTTCAATGACATGTAAAAGGAAGGGAAGCGCAGAAGGTAGGTGGACCCAGAAAGAAATATTAATTTTTGTGCGCACGCATATTCCTGTCACTCTCTGCCTCAGTATGTTGTATAACTATAATGTACCAATAAATGTATCAGAATTAAAAATAAGTTCAATCTGAAAAAAATCATAGGGTATTTTATTCTGGGTTGGCAATTTGTTTCTATTTTCTTATCAATTTAAAATTTTCCTTCTATTGTCATTTGCCTTGAATTATTTCTGACTGGTATTCAGAAGTCAATTTTATATTTTCTTTATGTAGAATGTATTTTTTTCTAGATGTTTTTAAAATTCTATCTTTTAACAGTGTTACTATAGGTATGGTGTTCTTTCTGTTTATCTATTTGGGATTCAGTTGGTTGCTTATATTTGTGGTTTGAAATTCTTCATTGAAATGTATTTTAGAAATTGTTTATATATGTTTGGTGCCATATTTAGGACTTTTCTGGAAATACAAGTCAATGTATATTTAACTGCTTGAGATTGCTTTGAAATTTTCATAACATTTTTCTTTCTGTGCTTAATTTTAAACAATTAGCATTTTATTGTCTTTCAGTCCATTAACGTTTCTCTTTGTACTATTCACAGTATTCAATTTCTTATGTTGAATATTATGTTAATTATAGAATTTCCATTTTTTTCATGACATTACTTTCTCTTCTAAAATTTCCTAGCTCTTTGGTTATTTTGTTAGTTATTTCTTTTAGTTTCTTAAAATGTTTATAGGAGTTCTTTCAAAGTTCTTGTTCAATTCACCATTTCTATTAGCTGTGTCTGTTTTTATCAATTACTAATTTATTCTTGCTTGTGGGTAGCATTACTGCTTCATTACATTTGTAGTACTGTTTCATTCTTCAATAGATAGCATTCATAATATGATATAGGCAATGCTAATTAACATTATCTTCTTTTTAGTTCTGGCCTTTGACCTGGCAGCCAGTTAATTTACTGAATCAACAGAGTTTTTTGAGGCATGTTTTCAGTCTTTCTGGACTGGGTCATGAGTATCTTTTTCTCTAGAACTAAAGTAGCCCTCTTGCTCTTCTGCAGCGCCATCTGAATTTTAGGGTGCTCAGTGAAATCTCTCTTTTCTCTCTTTGAAACTTCTGCTTCTTATCTAGAATTTCCATTTACCTTGCTTTTCTTCTATGGTTACTCTCAGCTTCGAGGAGATTACAGCAGCTCATGTTCATCTTAGTATTTGAGCAAAGACGTTACAGTTCCATAGTAGATTCATGGTGCTTCTGCACAGCATTTTTCACCCCATTATTATGTCTCCTGCATTCTGACTTCTTTAGCATCACTAACTCTGGTCTTTGTCTTACCAGCTTAGAAAGAACAGCATGTTTTGCTTAGGTTGTGTCTCCCAGCGCTATATGACAGACAGTGACTATGGAAAAAAGTTAGGATGCCTGCAGGTTTTGTCTGATATTTCTCTTATTCTGGGATCACAGTATTATACTACATCTTGTTGAATATCTAAAGCCCTATTTTATATATTTTGTCCAATTTCATAGTTGTTTATAGTGAGAGAGTTAATCTAGTAGTTACTTAACAAAACATCCAAAAGCAAAAACTGCTGAAATAACGTTTTACTATGTTTTTTAAATATTTCTGAGAAGTAACAAAAGTTAATCCCTAAGTTTTAGTCAATATAATAATATTGATGCATAGAGAAGAGACTTAAAGTTATCTAATAATAAGTGAAGAAAACAAAAATGTTGTCTTGGCCACCTCTAGATAATAGACAGGATAGGTTTTGTGTCTTATAGAATAAGATGTGAATAAAAATTCAACTGGGAGAAATCTATCAGGAGAATCATCTCAGGATGACATGTATTACAATTGGCAGGGAAAAGCTGTATCTCTGAATTCTCTTATCTGTTGATGCAGGATGGCACCTCTGACATTATTCTATTTTCTTGGCACAGTTTTGTAAATGAAATAGTTAGTCATCTTTATTCCCATTTGCAATATTTAGAACAGGTTATTCTTTCACCTTTGGCCCTCATAACAGCATTCCCAGTATCTGTGAGAGGTATTTCCAGTCTTCGAGTAGCGATGTGACTGCTTACACATGAGGCACCTGCTTTCTGAAGAAGACTTTCCCATTCTCACATTCTTTCCGTCCATCTGGCACTCATTCTTGATAGATGCCTGAAGGAAAGCTCCTGTTTATTTTTCTCAAGCCTGCTTGTCTGAGGACTGAGTGATGACCAAGGGACCTTTGCTTTGTGCTCACCCAATTTTAAAAACTTTAAAGGGTTTTGAGCAGCCTTTCTGACAAATCTGCTTCTGCAACAATAAAATTTGTTTCTGTCTTTTTATTTTTTTCTACTATTCTCTTATATAACTTTTTTTTTCCTTTTTCTTTTTGGAACTGAAGATCAAAAGAGGGGCATTCTAACTCTGAACTACATCCCCAGCCCTATTTTGTATTCTTTTTTGAAACAAGGTCTCACTAAGCTATGGAGGGCCTCACAAGTTGCTGAGACTGGCTGCGAACCTGCGATCCTCCTGCCTCAATCTCCCAAGTACTGGGATTACAAGCATGCACCATCAAGCCCAGCTATCTTAAACAATTTTTTAGGAAGGCTCAGTTGTGTTTATAATGGCTTTTCCTATTCTCTGGATTGACCTTTTGACTTCTCTAACATACATGATATGAACCAGAACCAAAATCTTCTGCCCTTTTACCTCTCCCTACTTTTCTTTTCTCCCAAGATATTTGGTTTCTCTACATATTCACTGACATTATTTTTTTAATTGTCTGGGAGTGAAATAAACGAAGTCAATGTATTCTGTGCATCCCCAAAGCAACCAGTAAAGAAACAGATCTTGTCAGTGATACCTCTCTGAGCTGAAAAAAGTCACCCAGATGTTTTTTTATCCCATTGGAACAGTATGTATCCCAGGCTTGAAATATATTTATTGTTTTCTTTTTTAATTTATTACCTTTATCTGTCTTTATCTTAGCTGTGTCTGTACTCAATGTCCTATTTATAAAATTTGGAGACATAGTTTTACAGGATATGCTTATTGATTGAAGGCTACTTGCACTAATATAGTAACCTTCAGGCTCCCCCAGCAACTTTCCTAGTTTGTGTTCTTACTAGACTTAATGATCTTTTCATCTCAAATCTGTATGGTCTGTAACTTTCTAGTTTAGCTGTTGTGTGTATTTGTAACTGTGCTTACTGTGAATTCTTCAATTGTAGCTTTAAAGAAATATTGTTCAACCACTCCTTACAACATGATTCCTTTGGGGAAATTGCTGGAATTTCTGAGAAATTGCCTATTAACTTTTGCTGGGTACTTTGGTTGGTCCCTTTTCTGCTTATAGTATCTCCCCTTTTTTCTAACATCCTCCTTAAGAATTAGATTTGGCTAATTATCCTTTTTAACTAACATATTCATCTTAGTCTTTAAGATTTCATTTTCTCATTTTCTTTTTCATCTATGAATACTGTGTCTTCTAAGGTCTTTAAAAAAGTATTTCTCTTAAAAACCTATTACTTCTTCCAACTAATTATATTTTCTTTTTTTTAACTCCTTTCATTTATTCATATATTTTTCTTGGCTTCAGTTCTAACAAAAAGACTGAAGAGTTGTTTTTTTTTTTTTAATTTATGTTTGGCTGTACTATGGATGGAACTCAGGGCTGTTTACCTCTGAGCTATACCCTCAACACTATTTTTTATTCTTTATTTTGAAGCAGGGTCTCACTGAGTTGCAAAGGACTTCCCTAAGTAGCTGAGGCTGTCTGCAAACTGCTATCTTCCTGTCTCAACCTCCCAAATGCTGGGATTATAAGCGTGCATCACCACACCTGGCTAAAGAGTATTTTTAAGTACGCCATTTTGCCCTCGTTGTATAGGTGAAAGTGATTCATAGGAACAAAAGTCACTTAAATGATCTTGGGATCTTTGTGTTTGCCATGATTTCTTTTATTTGTTTCTCTATATTTACCAAGCAAAATATTCTCTTTATCAGGGACCATAGCTGAGCATTGTGGTACACCTTTAATTTTTGTACTTGAAAAGATGAGAAAGGAGGATTGCAGGTTCAAAACCAGCCTCACCAATTTAGCAAGACCCTGCTTTGAAATAAATAAAAAGGACTGGGCCCAGTACAAAAAAAAAAAAAATCTAGAGACAACATGTATTTATTTGCTTATCAACAAAATTCTTTACTCTTTTAGGGATAGACCTCTTTGTCTGAAATCAAGTTCCAAACTTCTACAACAGGGGACATCTATTACAAGTTGTATTTGGGTGATAATGGATGACTCTGTGTTCTAATACCACCCACCAAGGCTTGGCACTAAAAACTTAAAGCTAGAATCTCAGCTAGGCTCTGCAGCCGAGGCACTTCAGCTACAACTACAATTTGAGGCCCAGAACTTTAGGCCAGATATCTGATTGAGAAATAAGGTAAAAGCCAGAATTATTTTCCCATAGTCCTGCCTAGCAAGTAATCCTTCCTGGGAGAGGGAGAGGAGGAATATTGTTTTTAAATTGCTCTGTTTATTTTTTAAAATGAGATCATGAAAAAATACATTTGCCAGAATGCTACAAGGAACACACATACAGGCACACATCCTCCACTTAGGTTTGCCCATTCTTAATATCTTCATCATATTTTCTTTCAACCTTCTTTTCTCTTCAAACAACACATATTGGCACATCTAGTTGTAAATATATAATGGGTACATCATTTCATTGGAGGAATCTTTTGGTAGTATAATATAAAAATTGTGAGCTTTCACTCCCAAACATTGCAGCATAACCTTCTAATACAGCTGTAGTTAAATGATCCAAGTCACAAAATTTATCATTCAATACTATTATGTATATGTAGTCTATACTAATTTTTTACAAATTATACAAATATTTTTATTTAGAGATGTTTTTCCTCAATGAAAGTTCCAATCCGAGACTAATCGTAATCAGTTATTTCTATTTACTTCCCTTAAGAATGTAAAGATGCTTAGGCTCCTTTTCTATCCATCACATTTTATCTTTTGTGGTTCTGGGATTGAACACAGGGCCTTTTGAATGCTAAGCAAGTATTCTGCCACTGAGCCACACCCCCAGACCTATAACACAGATATTTTTGAAGACTCCAAGCCCAGTGTATTTTAAAATGTTCTTCAATTTTGATTTGTGTGATATTTTGTCATAATAGACTCTCATTCTAGCTTTGCCTACAAAATTAAGCTAAGCAATAATGTGAAATTCAAGGTCAGTCCAAATTGGTCAGTACACTAAGCTCCTTAGAGTTAGCATTTGCTAAGTCCTGCACCTGTGTCCTTTCTTGTATTACAAACAGAACAATGTACCAAATGCTACAGCAATCTACCAAAGTTAAAATCTTACACATCTATTGGAGCCTGAGAATTAAATATATTTAAGTTCATATGAGTTAAAAGCCACGTGCATAATTTTAAAAGAAGATCCTTTGACCAGCACAATTTAAACAGCTATAATTCACTATGACTAAAAGAAATACTTACGGATTATACTCACTTATATGCCACAAAAGCCTAAAGCCATCTGTTCTGGCCATATCAGGAGCTTCAAACTTTCTGTGTTACCAAATTGTTCTCCTCTTTTCCCCTCTCCTTTTATGCTGAGCATCAAACCCAGGGCCATTCTACCCTCAAGCTACACCCCTAGCCCTTTATTTTTTCTTATTTTGAAACAGTCTAAGTTGCTGAGGCTGTCCTTGAACCTGCAATTCTCTTGTCTCAGTCTTTCAGGTACTAGAATTACAGGTGTTTACCACTGCACACAGCTTCCTAATTTATTCTTTTGATATTTCCCAAAGATACCAGGTGAATGTATATACAGTAGTCACCACTGGTGAAATCTCAATATGTGGATTGAACTGGATTATCCTGATATTTGAACATTTAAGTCTGTAACAAAATGTCCTTTTGCATAGTAAGAGCATAATTATCTCTGAGCTTGGGGAAAATTTACCTCCATTTTCTACTAGATTATCCACCCACACATTCAAAGGAAAATTGTATATTTCAGCAAAGCTTAACCACAAGTTCAGCAAGCTAAAAAAAATTGGACATCTGAACAGAAGTGCTCCTTAAGTGCTGGGCTGAATCTCCAGGGCACTCATCAGCCCCTGGATTTGACATCCATGAAAACGAATAGCAGGCACAGTGAGTACAGATGTGTTGTTGTTGCTGTTGACAGAAAATCCCCCGCAGTCCTGGAAAACAGAAATGGAAATGCTGAACAAGTCAACCCAGAGAACAGGTGCTGACACATGGCTTCACATCAGATGGAACACTTCCTTCTCTTGCCTGACAAGGAAATTGAGGACAGAACACCCGGCAACATCACACAAAAACAATCTCAAAAAAGGAACACAGATAGGCATAAAAGTGAGAGATGAAGGGCCATGCAAGGGGGCCTGATCAAACAATTCAAAAATGGTGGTGACTGAAGGCTCTCAGTGGTGCTTTACTCCTGGCCTCTGTGGTTGGCCTCTGGTGACTTCACCTCAGCTGGCTCTTGCATTGAATGGAGGTTGTAATGTAGAGCTCTTTCTGGTGGACTAAAAAGGATCTTTCTGTTTAAATGTGGATTTGAAAAGCTCTGAATTTCTAACCATGAAAAAAGAGAAAAACTAGGGCTAGGAAACTTATTTTAGCACATCATAAGGCAACATTTTCTAACCCACAGAATTTTCCAGAAAGATTATTAGCCAACAGTTTTCAAAGTTTGATCTAGCAGTTTCTGAATGTTCCTGAAAGCCTATAAGGGTGATGGGGTAGTTCAAACAGTTTACATAATAACATTAAGATGTTAATTATATTTTTTACTCTTATTCTCTCATAAGCATTTCAGTGGAATTTTCCAGAGGCTACTTGAAGTATATGGTTAATGGAATGTATACTTAATGTATTCTAGAATTTTCTAAGGTGGTAGACTTGGGGTAAAAGTATTTGTTTTTTCAAGGATCAGCTCAATTTCTTCTCAGCGTTTTTATTTTGTAATTACTGACTATCTGCAGTTATATCTCCGACAATATTTCTAACTTTTTTTAACATTTAATAAGTCATTATTTTAAAGGTATAAGATAAGCTATAAAATTTTATTTAAAAAGGCAAAAGGCACATTTTCAAATTTCAAAATAATGACATGTTAGCTGATGAGGTTAGAAAAAATTATGGAAAGTAAAATTGTTAGTCTAGCAGAGGCAGCAAGCTGACCCAGTACTTTGTCATCATTGTGCTCTTAAAATTAAAAAATTCCAGTCTCACTTAATTTTGTGCTGTTGAATTTGTAAGAATTTTCTAACTTTATTAAATATTGATCATTGAGTACTTATCAATTCAGATTTTTATGATGAGGAAACTATGCATAAAGATTCTGCATTTCAAAATACAATGATTGTCTCAAGGAAAGGCATTGATGTAACTTTAAACTACATTTCTCATGGAGCAGCAGGCAGACCAAATGTGGTTATTCAGACATACATATCCAGCAGTTGTTTTCACAAATAAATAGACAATATAAATTTGTTGCTTTTTTTTTGTTTTTGGTGGTACTGGGGTTCCTGGAAACCCTTCTACCTCCGGGCTACACTCCCAAACCTATTTTTTATATTTTATTTGGAAACAGCAACTCTTAAGCCAGCAAGGCTGGCTTCAAACCTGCATGATCCTCCTGTTTCCGCCTCCCAAGTGTGGGGATTACAAGTGTGCACCACCAAGATAATGGGCTATATTTGATGTGAATGCTAAAATTTGAGCTTTCCAAAAAGGATTAGAATTTTGATAAACTGCTGTCCATTAATGTGAACTTGTTCATTTCATGATACTTAAAAATGAGACTTTTCTGCTGAGCCCCCAAATTATAATAACATATCTGATTTGATAATATTGTCCCATGAAAAGTGTCCATATTTAGAGAATCCATGGGAATCACTGGACATTGAATAATAATCAATATTTAACAATTGATCCATGTGTGATATTATGACATTAAGTGTCTATTACAGTGACAGCTAATACATATACTTTATCAGATAAGAATGTTACTTTTTATTTTTAGTTTGTTGATAGTATAATTATGAATGGAATGGGCATTGAATTTTGTCAATGGTTTTTCCTACATCATTTTATAAAATTCTCTCATTTTTCTTTTTTATTCTGCAAAGATAGTGTATTACATTGACTGATTTTTCAACCAGCCAGGCATCCTCAGAAAAAATAAAATACCATTGGAGGCTGTGATTTATTATTTCTTTGTGTATTTTTGCATTGGATTTACAGTATTTATTTGGGATTTTTCTGTTTATACTCATAATTAATATTTTTATTATTTCCTTTTCTTTGTAATGTTATTTGTTTTTGTCTTTTGAGATTTTTTTAATCTGGTTTTAAAAGTTGGGTAAAACCAGATTTAATTTTTTGGGCAAGTTTTACCACTGATATTTTTCTAAAGAGATTATGTATAATTGGTGTTATTTTTTCCTTAAAAATTTTGATTACTCAGGTTATTTGCTTCTTCTCGGGCAATTTTAACAAGTTGTGACTTTGTTATTTTATTTTATTTTAGTTGTTGAATGTATAACTTATGTACAAAGAATTTTCATAATATTTGTTTCTTGTTTCAATGTGTATATAATCTATAATGAAATCATTTCTGTCATTTCTGATATTGGTAAGTTGTATTCTCTCTCTTTGTATCTCTATCTCTATGTCAGTTTTGTTGATCTTTTTCAAAGAAACTATATTAGTCATAGTTCTCTAGAATAATAGAAATAGTAGGATTTTTTTATTTGTTTTTAAAATTTTTATTAGAACTGACTTGCATACTTTTGGAGACTTGTGAAGTTTAAACTACAATGAGAAGCCCCTGGGTCGGAGATACAGAAAAAGTTGCAGTTCAAGTCCAAAGGCAGTCCCATAAATTAGTAACAAAAAATGTGTCAGAGCATCATGGATATTCCTGAGGGTAACACAAAAAGACAAATTGTTATAAACAATATAGATCTGAATTCACTCCTGATGGCTCTAAAGAATTAGAATACACTGAGAGAGGTGGAGAAAATATTGTCAACATTTGGAAAATCCTGAAACTACAAAATGAAACTATAACAAATTATTTAAAAAATTATTTTCCGTACATCAGACTTGTACTTAAAGAAGATATCTATGGGTTAACATAATATACCCTGAGTTATAATGTTCAATCATGGCAAGAATGAAAATTTTGATTAGCCCCCTCAAAACTGATATAAAAGCAAATATTTTCTTAGTACCTCATACTAATTTCTTTTTTCTTTTTGGTTTTTTCTTTTTTATTTTATTGGTACACTATATAGTCTCACATCATAATGTGGATTATATTGACAATGGCATTCATTCACACAGTACTTGAGTCCTACTCTCCTTCCTCCCCACAGCACTAAGTGTCCAAGTTAACCATGCTACATTCACACTTATACACATGTTTGAAAGTAGCTCCTCCATTAATCAACATCAGTCTTCTTTCTTCCCTTCCCCTTCTTTCAGCTTTGCTGAGGTTTCCTGTCCATTATCTGGAGTCCCTCCGGTATTGCTAATACTGCCTAGTTTGGGCATATTAGAAAAAAAAACATATGTCCCTTCTCTTTCTATGCTTGGCTGATCCAACTTAATGTTCTCTAGGTCTTTCCATCTTCTTGCAAATGACATGATTTTGTTCTTTATTGCTGAGTAAAATTCCATTGTGTGCATTTCCCATAATTTTGCAATCCATTCATCTGTTGATGGAGACCTAAGTTGGTTCCATATTTTGTGCTGTTATGAACATGGGTATGCATCCGTTACTGTAGTTCTCTGATTTCAACCCCTTTGGAAAGATACCCAGAAGTGGTAAAGCCGGATCATATGGTGGATTCATTCCTAGTTTTTTAAGAAATCTCCACACTAAACTCCATAGTGGCTGAACTAGTGTGCACTCCCATCAACAGTGTAAACGAGTTTATCTTTCTCCACATCCTCACCAGCAATTGTTGTTGTTTGATTTCTTTATGTTTGCCTCTCTGATTGGGGTTAGATGGAATCTCAGTGTAGTTTTGATTTGCATCTCCCTGATGGCTAATGATGTAGAACATCTTTTCATGTATCAACTGGCCATTTGTATCTCTTCTTTTGTGAAGTGTCTATTCAATTTAGTTGCCCATTTCTTGATTGGGTTATTTGTTTTGCTAGTATGGAGTCTTTTGAGCTCTTTGTATATTCTGGATATTAGCCCTCTATCAGAGTGGTGGCTGGTAAAGATCTTCTCCCATTCTGTGTGCTTTCTCTTTATATTCTTGATGGTTTCCTTTGATGTGCAAAACCTTTTTAGTTCGATGCCATCCCACTTGTTAATTCTTGTTTTAATTTCCTGCACTTTGGAAGTCGTGTGGTGAGAGTTACTACTTGTGCCTATATGCTGGAGTGTTGAGCCTATGCCCTCCTCTAATAGCTTCACAGTCTCTGGTCTTATTACAGGACATTGATCTATCTCAAGTTGATTCCTGTGCACAGTGAGAAGTAAGGATTTAATTCCATCTTTCTACAAATGGATAGCCAGTTCTTCCAGCACTATTTTTTGAAAAGGCTGTCTTTTCTCCAACATATGAGTTTGGCTCCTTTGTCAAAGATAAATTGCCTATAAGTGTGTGGATTTGTTTCTGCATCTTCTCTTTTTTTCCATTGGTCTATGTGCCTGCTGTTGTGCCACAACCATGCTTTATTAACTACTATTCTTCTGTAATATAATTTGAAGTCAGGAATTATGATGCCTCTTGCATTGTTCTTATTGCTGAGATTTGCTTTGGCTATTCTGGGTCATTTCTTTCTCCATATCAAATTTATGACTTATGTTTCTAGGTCTCTGAAGAATGTCTTTGGTATTTTGATAGTAGTTGCATTAAATCTGTAGATTACTTTTGGTACAATGGCCATTTTGATGATACTTATTCTGCCTATTTATGAGCAAGGCAGATCTTTCCATCTTCCAAGGTTTTCTTCAATTTCTTTCTTTAATGTTCTATAGTTTTCATTGTAGAGGTCTTTTAGGTCTTTGGTTAGGATTATTTCTAGGTATTTTATTGGTTTTGAGGTTATTCTGAATGAAATTGTTTTCTTTATTTCTTCCATTGTGGATTAATTGTTGGCATATAGAAAAGCAACTGATTTCTTTAGATTGATTTTGTATCTTGCAACTTTGCTAAATTGGTTATTCAGCTCCAGTAGTCTTTTGGTTGAGTTCTTTGGGTCTTCTAGATATAGGATTATGTCATCTGCAAACAAGAATATTTTTAATTTCTCTTTTCCTATTTGAATTTATTTGATATCCTTCTCTTGTCTTGATCCTGTGGCAAGAGTCTAGAGGACTATATTGAAAAGGAGTGGTGATAGTGAGCATCCTTGTCTTATTCTTGATTTTAGAGGAAATTCTTGTAGTTTTTCCCCATTTAATAAGATGTCCAACCTTCTCTTTATCTGCCCCATGGCCATCCTTTATCTTGTTTTCTTTCAGGGATCTAATACACTTCTTTATCTCAAAATTCTCATAAGTTGGGCAACCTGAAAAATTCAAATACAGTTGTGAAGAATTCATTTTGCTTTTATTTTCAGGGAAATTTGCTTTGAAAAATAGGTTAGTAATTAACATGTAAAATTAATTCATTATGATATAATGTCATGACTCATATCATGTAATAATTTGGGTCATTATTTTCTTTCCTTTACAATACCTGAGTGAGGATCTAGTGTGCCAAGGGAACTAGAGCTGACCCACTGATCTGAAAATTAAGAAACTTTTAAATCATGAAAAAATGTTATATATTCAGAAAATAATAAAAATAAATATATTTAGATATATGTTTTGGGGGTATATTTTACTCTTCAATTGACATAAATAATCTCTAATAACAAAAGTAAAATAGAATAGATGAAATAAGTTTATCTCAATGTGAGTATAATGGTAATAGGGATAGTCCTCAATATTGTGTGTAAACTAAAGGCTATTTATATGAATGTTTTCTTTTCTTTTTTCTTTTCTTTTCTTTTTTTTTTTTGATGGTATTGGGGTTCCTGGAAACCCTTCTACCTCTGGGCTACACTCTCAGACCTATTTTATACCTTTTATTTGGAAACAGGGTCTCTTAAGCCAGCGCGGTTAGCTTCAAACCTGCGAGATCCTCCTGTCTCCACCTACCTACCAAGCACAAGGATTACAAGCGTGCACCACCACGGCTGGCTTAAATGTGTTTTTTTTGAGTCTGGCTGACAAAAATTTAGGCAATGTTAGTGTTCTGGATTAAAATCAATATAAAGTTTAATTGTTGTTTGGGACAAGCCTCTTATTTCTTTTCCTTGCTTGGTTATGAATTTTTAATCTCTATATTTTATTAACATTGTAGAATGTACAGAAGGAAAGTCATATTCAAACAAATTGATGCTGTGTTACAAAGTTCTACATTGAATTCTATTCTAAAAAATCCTACTGCATACCTGTTAAGGTTAGCTATAGAGTATCCCTTGAAGAGCTTATGTAGTAATGTGGAGGGTTAATATAATTGAGTCATGAGGGTTATAATCACAACAAAGGATAAATCCATGGTAATGAATTTACTGGGCAGTAACCTAGGCATGTGGGGTATAGCTGGAGGAGGTGGGACTCTGGGAGTGTGGCCTGGTTTTGTCTTTGAATGATCTTGCTTCCTTGTAGTCTCTTGCATCCAACCTCCAGGATGTAAGAGCAGAGCCTCTCTCCCTCCCTCTCCCGGACTCCTGCTGCCATGCCCTGACATCCACAGATTCTAGCCTCACATGGACTGAACCTGAAATCTCCAAGAAAACTGTGAGTAAATAATCTCCTTTCCTATAAATTGTGTAGTCAGTCTTTTTGTATTATAGTAGTAAGAATGTTGACAGAGACAGTACCTATGACATGACAATTATTGTACTAGAGGCATATCATCTGAACTTTATTTTTTTTAATTTTTTAGTGGTGCATTGTAGTGATACTTTTTTTTTTTTTAGGTCTGGGGATGGAACCCAGAGGCATTTGACCTCTGAGCAACACCCCCTGCCCAATTTTTAATTTTTAATTTTGAAACAGGGTCTCACTGAGTTGTAGAGGGCCTCGCTAAGTAGCTGAGGCTGTCTGCGAACCACCATTCCGGTCTCAGCCTCCCGAATGCTGGGATTACAAGCATGTGCCACCATGCCCAGCTGTAGTGATACATCTTAATGGGATAAAAGATGGTGGAGACATACATGCACACATTACCCAATTAGCCCTTACCCAGTTCCTGCCCTATTCCCTCCCCTTCCCTCCTTCTCATGTTTAGCTTAGTGATTGATTTGATTTGTTGTTTAAGTACATCATGTGCTTTAGAAAGTTTTCCTCTTCCCTCTCCCATCCCCTCAGGTCACATTATTTGCTCCTCTGTTAATGATTGCAAACATTCTGTGGTATGGATGTTATCTTTGCTTTTTAAAACAAATATAAAAACAGAATGTGACATATGTATTCCTCATGTTTTATGCAAATACATGCATGCATAAATTTTCGTGTATTTATGTACATATGAGACAAGATTAGGAAAAACAAAATAATCATAATAATGTTCAATGAAATGAGAAATAGGATTAATTCAGCTGTCAAATGTTTAAAGAAAAGAAGAATGAATAAAGGGAAGCTATCCCATCAAAATTTGGGAAATTTCAAAGAAAAATACAACTAAATTATATACTAAATATATTAACAATACTAATATGCTTTTTATAAAAGTTATTCATATAGCTAATATGAATTACAATGATTTAATTAACTCTATACTTTCAATTTACAGTGACATTGATAATTGGAGAAGATATAATTCCTTAATGTTATATGCTTGTTTAATATAGAAATACACTGTAATTTATTTAAAAATTTTATAGCATTACCGGAAATTTAGGTTTACTTATATTCTTGGCCATAAATAATAGAATGATATATTTGTTACATGCTTCTTTCAGCATTCCTGATTATTTCTGTATTGTATATGCTGAGATGTAGAGTAAGTAGATTAGAGACTACAGATAATTTTAAGATGTTTAGAAAAATTGTTTTCTGGAAAACTATTGTTTCTACTAACATTAATAATATATTAAAATATTCATCTTAAGATACTTCCTAAATGTTTTATTTAAAATTTTGATAATTTATGAGTAGTATTTTATTGTATTTTTGTTTGGTTCTTCAAGTACTGGTAATTTGAAATTAATATTTATATGCATATTGGGGATCTTAGGAAAGAATATGTTGAAAAAAATTTTACAGCAAGGTATACCCCCCAATTAATAATACCTTTCAGTAGATACTGATATATATATATATATATATATATATATATATATATATATACACACACACAGTATATAGGTATCTAATATATATTTACATATATATGACCAGTATCTACTGAAAGTTTACATATGTACTTATATATATGTATATGTATTTACACATATGTAAATCATTTGTTTAATCCATTCACTCCATTTTGCAGAAAGTAACTTGCTTGTCACACTAGTTGTTAAGTGGCAGAGCCAGCATCTGCATCCAGATTAGCTCCCGTAGTCTCTGAATCTCTACCTTTTAACAACTGTCCTTTATTCACCCTTTCAAGAGATACCCTCTGTGCTAAATTTATATTCGTACCTAAGTTATTTTATAATCATACTACGGCTGTATCAAAAATTTATTTTCAAGATGAAATGTTACTTTCATAAGAGCAAGGAATATGTTTAATCAG
Source organism: Muscardinus avellanarius (assembly GCF_963383645.1). Lineage (NCBI taxonomy): Eukaryota > Metazoa > Chordata > Mammalia > Rodentia > Gliridae > Muscardinus > Muscardinus avellanarius. The sequence goes on from NC_137788.1 coordinate 60,264,900, forward strand.
GAAATGATGTCCATGCATGTGATGAGGACTTTTATGTGACTTGTATTAATTCAAACAATATAAAAATAATACAACGTAGCTTAAATATAGCATGTACAGTTTAGACGCTAGTTCATTTTTCCATCTGACTCATCTCATAATGTAGCTATTTTATTGGAAAGACATATTTAATTTTGTGTATTATACCTTTAGAACAAGCAGAACTTGGTCGTTCAGAAAATAATCTTAAGGATAATTAAAAACAATAAAAATGTAGTGATGAGAGAAGCAGAAATGATTTATCTAAGAACAAAGCAACCCATTAGAGTCCCTTAATAGTTATCTAGAAATATACATAGAATAGCATTATCCTATTAGCCTGAAATTTATTATAAATGTGACTCAAGTTTCTCTTAAATTGTAGTATATTCAAAATACTAAAATTATCTATTTTAAAAAATCTTTTCAGTATAGCTTCTCTCATTGCTTTTATCTTAAAAAATAATTCTATAACCAAGGTTCAAATATTTCCAATAGTATGTTAATGTTTATACTTTTATAATTTGCATTTTCTTCTTTAAGGAGGCATTAAGAATTCATTGTGGTTCATGGTGAAAACTAGTAATATAATCTGGCCAATTTCTAATACTTTGGCAATTTTTCTAACAATAGTTAATTTGTTACAATGAGTGTTCATGTTAATTTTAGACTTTTGTTATACTGTAGTCGAAGAACAGTGGCTTTACAAGTTTTACTTCTGAAAATTGATTGAAGTTATTTTTGTTGTCTATTTTAAAACATTCCATGAGGGCTTGGTAAGATAATGTATTTACTTTTTAACATGTATCTAAATATTAAGCCAACTTTATCATTCATATTAGGCAAATAATCATATTCTTTATTTTGTTTCAGTTATCACTTAACAATTATATTTGTAAAACTATGCCAAGAACTGCTTACAAATTAACTTAAGTTTAAATTTTAAAAATAAGGTGCTGAGGATAGAACAGAGGGTCTTATGTATGCTAAGTATGTAATTTCCTACATGCCATCAGCCTAAACTTGAATTCTTATATGAAGACCAGTTAAGAAATTTTCTAATAAAGAAACAGAAATGATTTTGAGGTTCTATAAAAGTTGAGGTATGGATAAAGAATCATAATATTGATTTTTTTAAATTCATGAACACAAGATAACTTTCCATTTATTTTTATCCTCTTTGACATCAGTGTTTTAACGTTTTCATTATAGAGAGCTTTTGCATCCTTGGTTAAATTACTTTAGGTATTTTTTTCTTGTAGCTATTGTAAATGTAATTATTGTCTTAATTTATTTTTGTTCACATAGCTTACTATCAGCATACAGAAATGCTACTGATATTTGTGTACATATATTGTGTCCTCCAACTCTATTTCAAATGTTAGTAAAATCGAATCAAAATGGATTAAGGACTTAAATAGAAGACAAAAACTATGAAATTGCCAAAAAAAAAAAAAAGCATAGGGGAAACTTTTGAGGACATTGGCTTGGGCAACAATCATTTTTTTATAACTCTAAATACCACCACATACAGGAATCAACTTGAGATAGATCAAAGACTTAGAATTTAGACCAGAGTCTGTGAAGCTATCAGAGGAAGGAATAGGCTCAACATTCCAACATATAGACACAGGCAGTAACTTTCTCAACAATACCTCCAAATTTCAGGAAATTAAAACAAGAATTAACAAGTGGGATGGCATCAAACTAATGTTTCTACTCATAAAAGGAAACCATCAAGAATCTAAAGAGAAAGCCTACAGAATGGGAGAAAATCTTAACCAGCCACCACTCTGATAAAGGGCTAATATCCAGAATGCACAAAGAGCTCAAAAGACTCTACATTAGCAATATAAATAACCCAATCAAGAAATGGGCAACTGAACTGAATAGACACTTCACAAAAGAAGAGATACAAATGGCCAATAGATGAAAAGATGTTCAACATCACTAGCCATCAGGGAGATACAAATCAAAACTACACTGAGATTCCATCTAACTCCAATCAGAGAGGCAAGCATAAAGAAATCAAATGACAACAAATGCTGGTGAGGATGTGGGGAAAGATAAACTCTTTTACACTGTTGATGGGAGTTTAAACTAGTTCAGCCACTATGGAGTTTAGTGTGGAGATTTCTTAAAAATGTAGGAATGAATCCACCATATGATACAGGTATACCACTCCTGGGTATCTTTCCAAAAGGGTTGAAATCAGAGTAACATATGCATACCCATGTTCATAGTAGCACAAGTCGTACTAGCCAAAATATGGAACCCAACCTAGGTCTCCATCAACAGATGAATGGATTGCAAAATTATGGGAAATGCACACAATGGAATTATACTCAGCAATAAATAAGAACAAAATCATGTCATTCGCAAGATGATGGGAAGACTTGGAGAACATTATGGTAAGTGAGATGAGCCAAGCACAGAAAGAGAAGGGACATATGTTTTTCAAATATGTCCAAACTAGGGACTATTAGGAATACCAGAGGGACTCCAGATAATGGAAGGGAAAACCCCAGCAAAGCTGAAATGGAAGGCTAGGAGATGAAGAAGGCTAAGGTTGATTAATGGAGGAGCAACATTCAAATATGTGTAAAAGTATGAATATAGCATGGTTAACCTGGACACTGAGTGTTGGAGGGGGGGGATTGGAAGTGGGGGTGGAGGGGCACCAAACATAGTTTGAATGTATGTCATTTTCAATATGATCCACATAAAAATCAAATTTATTTAAAAAATAGATAAATGGGGCTACATAAAACCAAAAAACTTCTGTAGATCAAATAAAATAGTGAATAGAGCAGAGACAACTTATAGAATGGATAAAAATATTGAGAACTTACACATCTGTCAATGAGTTAATATCTAGGATGTATAAGCAATTCAATAACAAAAGAACAAATAAACCAATTAAAATGGGTTAAAGAATTTTATAAATATTTCTCAAGAGAAAACATGCAAATGGCTAATAGATCTTTTAAAAATGCCCAATATCACTAATCATTAGGGAAATGCAAATCAAAACCACAAAGAAATATCAAATTTTAGCCCCTAAAATTTTGTTGTCTGATCACTTAATTCTTTCAGATTTTTTGGAACCTGCTTTATCCAGTTTTTCTAGAAAGAAAAAGGATTTTGTGTCAGGGTCTTCCAAGAAGTAGGGGCCTAAATAGAATTAACCATGCAGAAGATTTATTTGGAGAAATGCCTGTAAAGATAAAAGGTAGAGGGAGAAAGAGTAGGCAGAGAGATTCCTCAGACCATGATACAGATCTGTGTCCTGGGCAAGCTGACAGAGAATAGATAATGGCTGGTGAGAAGAAACTTCAGGCTCCTATCTACTTCTGAGAACATCTCAGCCCAGGCAGTGGGAGCTACAAAATAGAAATCTCTTGTCAAATGAGTTCTGTGTCAGCAGAAATGGTCCAGCTATAGTATTCCCACCAAACTCAGTCATTGACTTTGAGCAAGTCAGAGTCAGCATGGCCTTGGGGAACCACTGCAGAGGATAAAATGTAGCTTGAAAATGTTTCCCACTGCCCTCCTCATAGTAGCTAACCCACAGCACCACAGACAAACCTTAGAGCACTAATTTACTGCATGAATATTACCAGTGACCTATTCCCCAGCCCCTTCATTTCTTATCTTGGTATTTTATATATACACAAAGACACATACACACACCTTTATAAATTTGATGTGTGGGTATGTATATGTGTGTGCTTCAAAATAGCATTGAAATAAGGCAGGTAATACTGTTCTTAAACTGGCAGATTTAAGAGCCTAAAACTAAATGTTGGCTAGAAAGCTAAATGTTTCTATACATGAGAAATAAAGTTGTGTTGTCTTATTTTATTGGGTATTTCATTAATCACCTAATAATAAAAATAATCATCATAATAAATCATTTTGTAATATTCAATGATTTTAGTAATATAATTTTATAATCTTAATAATCTTTAGTAATAATCGGATTATATGTTTCTATTCATATGTTTTCAGAGTCAGCCTATTACCTAGACACTCTATTCACTCCTTTTAGGGTTTGAAGAAGGCCCAGATATCATTCCTTCTCTTTCCATCTATTGCTAGATATTTGAAAGTACACAAATTATTGACATTTTCTCTCCCACTTCAGGCTTTCTCTTCCCCTACCTCCAGTGCTTGTTTCTGTGCTTCTTTCTTATGTATCTTTCAGGAATCAGCTCAACAGTATCTTCAGGAAACACCCCCACATGCCCTTTTCATGTCCTGTAAACTCTCACGGATATGTTCATCATGTCATGTGTCCTACTGTCCCTTGATGATACCTTAACTTCTTGAATAGAGACCTTGTAATTTCTTTATCATAGTCTTCTTTCTTTCTTTTTTATTTTTCTTATTTCTCTCCCTTCTTTTCTTTCTTTCTTTCTTTCTTTCTTTCTTTCTTTCTTTCTTTCTTTCTTTCTTTTTTTCTTTCTTTCTTTCTTCCTCTCTTCTTTATTTTTAGTAGTGGATATTGAACCCAGGGGTACTTCTGAGCTATACCACCAGACAGATTTTATTATCTGGAAACAAGATGTCTCTAAATTGCTGAGGGTCTAAGTTTCTGAGATTGTCCTTGAACTTGTGATCCTCCTGTCTCAGCCTCCCAAATAATAGGATTGCAAGTGTGTGCCACTGCACTTGGCTGTTTATCATAGGATTTATTATAACTAGAACTTTGTAAAAACTTAATAGGTTCTCTGTATGTGTTTGTTCAATGAAAAAAGAAATGTGTCTCATTAAAATATACACACTCAGCAGGGGGTGGTGGCGCACGCTTGTAATCCCCTTGCTTGGGAGGCTGAGACAGGAGGACCGCACAGGTTCGGAGCCAGCCTCAGCTACTTAGTGAGGCTCTCAGCAACTTAGTGAGACCCTGTTTCCAAATAAAATATAAAATAGGTCTGGGAGTATAGCCCGGAGGTAAAAAGCCTCTGGGTTCCACCCCCAGTACCACACACACACACATGTGGTATAGTGAGTGAATATATATATATTCACTCATCTGGGCATGGTGCTCCATGCTTGTAATCCCAACATTTTGACTGAGACAGGAGATTTTGACTGAGACAGGAGGATCCCAGTTCACAGACAGCCTCAGCTACTTAGTGAGGCCCTTTGCAACTTAGTGAGACCCTGTATTAAGATAAAGAATAAAAAAAAATAGGGCTGGGGTTGTAGCTCGGAGGTAGAATGCCCCTGGGTTCCATCCCTAGTACTGCAAATATATATATATATATATATTCAAATATTTGTTTAGTACATCTACCTAGTCATGTTTTGAATGTGATTGAAAAGCAGAAGCAGAATTTGTATTTATTTATTCATTTATTTACTTATTTATTTATTTGATATTTGGGATTGAATGCAGGAGTATTCTGCTTCTGAACTACACCCCAGTCCCCCCTTTTTTTCTTTTCTGTGATCATTTCTTTAGAGCAGTTTCTCAGTAATCAAGGTTTTCTACTCTTAAAAAATTTCAAACATTATGTCACTAAGTACTGCACTTACTATAGTCTGGTTCAGCTATTTATCAAAATCTTACTGTTTGCCATGGAGAAGTAAACCTCTAGGTCCCCACAGAATAACATTAAAAGAATCTCATAATAAGACTCTCACTAGAAGAATGGTTTTGCGGCAGATTTTCAAGGACAGTATTCTGGGCAAATCCAAGGCATTTAATGAAAAGTACAGATGATTTAGTGACTGGGTTTCACACCACAAAAAGTCCAGATTCTTAGCAAGTTGAATGTTGCTATAGCTCAAATCTTTTAAGTCACATTAGTTGGTAGATGTTGATTATCCATGGATGGTCAAATGAAAAATTGGTGATAAGGAATAGTGATATAAGATTTCTCTTTTTATTTTCTCAAAACAGGGTCTCCCTATATTGCTAAGGGCCTTACTAAGTTGCTGAGACAGGTCTCAAACCTGTGGTCCTTCTATCTCAGCCTCCAAAGTACTGGGATTATAGACATATGCTGCCACACCTGGCAGAAGCAGATTTTAAATAAGGTTAGGATGGTCATAGTTTCCACACTATGACAGGGTACCATGTATTTAAGAAGATATTTTTTAAAGGCACCCTAAGATAATAGAAAATACTCAGAGTTGAAAACTGAAGACTAAACTACATGCTCCAATATTTAATGTATATCATGTACATTCAAAAATATATCAAAGTCGACCACTAAGCCAAACATGAGAAGGGAGGGGAAGGGATGGGGTAGGAAATGAGGAAGGGCTAAATGGATGATGTGTGCATGTATGCCTCTACCATCTTGTACTTAATTAAGATGTATGACTACAGTGTGCCAATTAAAATAAATAAGTGATACAACATCAGCTCACAATTTTGACATAGCTCTTTGAGATTTTTAACTCATTTCATTAATATTTGTTACCTAAGGATAAGTGATTGGTTTGGTAAACTAAGCTTTTTATTTTTCCAGCTGTTAGTAAAAGCAAATGACATTCATATATCTGCTTGAAAAAATGTTTTGTTGGTTTGCTACAGATGTGCTTTCATGAATGGCAAGTTAGTTAAATCCAGGAGCAAAGAAATCAATATAAAATGTGAAGAGGCATTCAAAGGTTTATCTTGTTGTTGGTTTTTCTTTTGGACCTGGCTTGTTTGCTTTCAGCATCAGAGCCTCTGGGACTCTGATGATTTGCATGGTTGTCTTACTTTTCCTTCCCTGGAACACTCACTGACCTTTTGAGAATATTCCCAACTCCTCTTCTTTCTGCTATCCCAGTCTCCAGTACAATGTTTGGGTTGAATGAGAACCAAGGTTGAGAAATACTATATATGTCTTATGCAATATTATATTTACTTATCCATGAACATAACCTTTAAGTTTCAAAAAATAATAATAGTAAATATGACAAAATAGGGATTTTAGAAATAACCTTATTCTAAATGATATTTATGAAAATACCCTTTAAAAGTAAGTTTTGCCCTTTAAAAACTTACAATAAACTTAAGATACCTAACTATGGAAAACCTATCATAAGAGCAAAACTAAGAATGCTTCTCTCTAAGCTTTGTGGACACTTCCCCTCTGCTTATCACTTCCAGTAGCTTTGGTTGGCAAATAGGATAAACATCAAATGTTGTCCAGTTTTACAAGAATTCATGTAATCAGGATGTAGCCTGAGTTAGTGTGGGCAGTTAGCTAGAGAAGAGCAGGAAGGAGGGAAGGAGGAAACCAGAAGGAGAGGGTGGTAGAGCATAGCATGGTGGTGCATGCCTGTAATTCCAGAGCTCAGGAGGCTGACACAAGAGGATGGCAGGTTTGGGCTTTCAACCACTTAGTGTGACCCTATTTTAAAATAAAAACAAAATGGAACTGAAGGTATATCTTGGAGGTAGAACAACCCTGGGTTCAATCCTCAGTACTACAAGTAAAATAAAAAGGAGGAGAAGGAGGAGGTTGCTGTAAAAGCTCCTTTGATGGGTGATTTTCTCAGAGGACTCAATACTCAGCATGTACTGACATGAATCCACCCTCCCCTGTGAGTGGATGAGATCCATCAAAGAAGGTTGGCAGACTACTCAAGGCCAACAAATGGTACCACCAATCTCGCCCAAATTCCAGAAAGGGATCTGATTCCCTTTTTTCTTAGACCTACAGACACCCATGCTGTTCCAAGGCCAAGCACACACCAACAATCTTCTCAAGGAACCAGTTGACTGTTATATGCCAATCTGGTGATGCTAGACCAGAAATAGCAAAATGACTCAAGTAAGCAGGTACATGCCCTCAGTTTTCATAGAATGCAGTTAGATAACTTCTCCCGAAAAGACAGCATCTATGTAAGCTCAGGTCCTAAAGATGCATGGCTACCTGCCACTATAAAGTTCCCTATCACTACAAATCACCTCTACCTATTCTAACAAAAACCCAAAGCCTAATCGTCTCAGTACAGTTTTGTCCCTAACTGATCTGCCCACGCCTCTCTCTTGGGTATATCTCACTTTCTCTTTCCTTGCAAAAACCTTATCTAAATGTTATGATTCCTTTGCAATACTTCTGTTTCTGTGAAGGGCAGTAGTTCTAATGTTAGAAACTATACCCAAGGACCAAGAAATGATAACAACACTCCACAGTTGATTCTCTCAACCTCTGATAACAATTATTTCTGTAATTTTACTCATTATTGTCTGATTATCTGGACCCAGTCAACTTTCTTTTAATACTTAGATATACTTAGGCCTTTCCTTTTTTTGAGGAACTTTACATATGATCTTCATGTTCTTGTTTCCTTTACATTCAGCTCTCAACTCAAATACCATCTTCTTAAAAAGGTCTACTCTGACACTCTTAGAAAATGTAAGACCTTTTCCCATTTCCCCACTGTTCATCTAGAAAAACAAAAGCACAGCTCACTGCCATGTTTGTTATAGGGCTGTGGGTTTCCCTCAGTTCTTGTCTCCCCAAAAGAGATATTTCATCTAGAGGATGCAGGTAGGGTTGGCACGCCCAAGCTTTATTGAGTAGATTCCACAGAGGAGCCATAGATCTGGTTAAGTCCAGGACCAGAGTAAGGGAGAAAGAGGGACAAAAATAGGGGCTTGCCTGCTGCATGGTTTGCTTTTTATAATGCTTCGGAATTCCATACCTTTTTATATATAGTAATTTGGTTTTCACACCACAGCTTAGTGCAACAGCACATAATTGCTTCATGTAGGAAATATAAAGCTGGAATGTAGTAGGCCGGAAGACTCAGACCACAGCTGGGCAGGACAATTCCTATACTTTCTTTTGGGGAGGCTGTTCTCTGTCCTCTTTTTATGCCCTGTTTATTTCCTATCTAGCTTCCTACCATGTTCATTTAATGTTATATTAATATGCTCTTTGAGGCTGAAGCAAATCCGGGATTCACCAATTGCAGTGTTTCTGTTTGGTGTATATATTTTCAACTGAAAATATATTTAACAAGTAAGTTGAGCACAGATTTGATCTTCTGCAAAAAATATCAGGGCCTTTGATTGATCAGCAGATTTGGAAGAATTGTTGACAAAATGCAAGCACTTGAAGCAAAAGTAAACATCCTTCACTCCTCAGACTTTGCCTGAGATAAGGTATATCCAAAAGAGGCCTTGTTAATACAGACATCTCCAGTGCAGGTTTCTGTATAATACCTTGCAGTAACATTACTGCAGAAAAGACTGTGAATTCATCATCACAAAATGGTGAGTGTCTTTCCATTTATTCATTCAGGAAAGTCCTTTAGGACTACAATGCAATGTTATCTGGGGATAAACACTGCAGCTACTAGCACCGGCAAGTGTTCTCGGCTATGGCAATGGGTGGCATCTGTTTTATTTTCTCTAAAGAGAAAATATTTCAATAATGTGTTTAATTTTCTGTAATCTATTTTATTTTCTCTGATATTGTCTTAGTCTATTGACTCTTTGAGGGCATGGCCTTTGTCTGATTGGTCACTGAGAAGAAGAAAACTTGGCTGCAAATATCTATGGCTTAGGCTTATCTGTGATCTTCTTACTTTTAAGCTCAGTTCTTTGAAAGTCCCAAGATGAGCTCTGATTGGCCTACTTCAATCAAGTCCCCACTTATGAACCATTTTTTTGAAACTAGAAAGTAAGAGCAAAAATTAAATACATTTGGATCATATACCTTATGCATCTAAAGGGCAGGACAAACCCCAAGACTAAAGACCCCAAGACTGTGAACAATAGTGTTTTTCCAAAGAACATAGGGTATTTTTTTCTGAGATAAATAAATAAGTATGAAATAGAAGCTGGGCAGTGAAAACAGGAATTGTCCATTGAAAAAAATCTAGAAATTGATATGTTCAGAAATTGATATGGTCAGATTGAAAAAGCTGCAAACCATTCCTCAGCATGGAATCAGTCAATTATTTGCTTATGAAAAGATATGTTAAGTTTGCAAAAAAAGGTGTTGTTATGAAACTCATTTTTCATACTTTTAAAATTATATTTGGATAATTCTTAACAGTAAAATTACTGGATCCCAGGATACATATTAAATATCAAATTTATGAAGTTCTATTAAACACCTTGGAGAAATTTATTTTTCTTACTAGAGCAGTCCTGTCCAATAGCAATATAATATAATATAATACAATATAATGTCCAATAGCAATATAATATAATGTGAATTAAATTCGAAGTTTTTCAAAAGCCACATTCATAAAAGTAAAAGGAAACAGGTGAAAATAATTTTAAGTGTATGTTATTTAATTTAACATATCAACAAAAGTCTCATTTTAATATGTAATTGATACTAAAATTTATTTATCATATAGCGTAAATGTTTGTCTCATACTAAAATCTTGTAGGATTGGTGCTCAGTAGCTATGTGTAACTATCTTATTGTAGAACACAGTTCTAAAATACTCTAGTTCTGGAGTGTTTATATACCCAGATGCTCTCAGAGACTAGTTCTGGGTGGTATTTTGAAGCTGGATTTAAATTGAAACTAGTACAGATCACTCACTAATCAATATGACTGCCTGTACCTAAAAAGGTCTTTCTCTAAATGATGGTTTGCAGGTGTGTAGAGGACTTGGCAACATCTCAGATTAGTCATTAACACAGTGGTAGAGTCACCAAGAAGAGGCTTGAAAGAAGAGCTGAAGCTCACAGTGATGAGACATTTATCAAGAAGTTGGTGGGAAAAGGCCAAAATTTTGGAAAACAACTAAAGCTATCCAAAGAAGAATGATGAATCTGGGTAAATGCACTTATCTGGCCCCAGAATGGTACATTTCACTGTAATGTCAGTGAATTCACCAGACTTTGGAAAGCCTGGATGAAATATGCTTTTAGATTACAAACCCTTTTACTCTAGTTTCTTTCCTTTCCTTCCCTTTCCTCCTTTCTTCCCTTCTCCCTCCCTTCCTTCCTCCTTTCTTTTCTCCCTTTCTTTCTTTCTTTCTTTCTTTCTTTCTTTCTTTCTTTCTTTCTTTCTTTCTTTCTTTTCTCTCTTTCTTTCTTTCTTTCTTTCTCTCTTTCTTTCTTTCTCTTTTTTTTCTTCCTGTACCAGGGATTGAACCTAAGCCATTTATCCTCTGAGCTATACCCCAGCTTTATTTAATTTTTTAATTTTGAAAGAGGGTCTCCTTAGGTTGCTGAGAATTCCTTAAGTTCCTGAGACTGGCCTTGAAACTGTGATCCTTCTGTCTCAGCATCTTTACACTGTTTTTTGTAAAGTACTTGATATTTAATATTGAGTGCTTATCCAGAGCTTTGTTTTGTGATCATTTGTTTCTCACAGCACATGAATTAGGTAATATACTTTCAACAATTTTGGAGATAAACCAGCTGAAGCACAAAGTGATTAGTTCACAGGCAGCAACTGGTGAAACTGAGATTTAAGCAATGACTTATAACCCCAAAGTTCATGCCTATTAACTCTTTTCTACTTTATTATTATTATTATTATTATTATTATTATTCGTTTTATGTTCATAAACTACATGACACATTGCTTAACTTCTTATGAATGCTGACACTAGCAAGTAGATTCCCTAAAATCATAGAAATAAGTATTCTAGTCACTGAAGGCTCCCTTGCCCTTTGAAAATCAATGCTTAGAAGTTCAATTAATATGTCGGTGTCTTATGAAATATCTAAGACCCCTATCAATTCTGGGCATGCAAAAAAGTCACTTAAAGTTCAAGACTGTACTGCAAACAATTAAATAAACAAACAAACAAGTGACTGTAGGGGAGAAAAAAAATAACATCTTTTTTTTTTTTTTTTTTTTTTACTTATTACAAGGTTCATGGCTAATACCCTATATCCAAAACAGCAAAAAATAAAAACAGATTAATAAGACAGAGGCCCGCAGAGTTATTTAATGTATGTTTTACTTGACCCAAGAGCCTTCAAAAATGAGGACCAAAGGTTCATGGATAACTGTACTTTTATGGCTTAATCATGCTGTTAGTGATTAGAGAACAAAAAGGCTTGTGACCTAATGATAATGGTAATAAACTGAGGGGAACTTAGCGAGGCCTCTTTGTTCAAATTGTTTTTGGCATGTGAGTAAAGGGCAGAGCCCACTTGGAATGAAGGTCATAAGATATACTTTCAGAAGAGTAAGGTCAAAGAATTCAGTTATGGTCGGCTTCGTGGTCGAAAGGCAGAAGAAGGTCAAAGAGTGTCCTTTCTGACTTTGTGGCTTTGTAAAGTTCCCTCTGCTTACTATACTCAGAATGCCAAAGGACCATATTTTGAAATATTATATTTTAAGGCCCAACAAGACCAAATCCTGAATCCTGAAGGCTCATCAGATCCCGCCAGAATAACCAGCCTCTCCCTCTGTCTTTATGGCCTCTTCATCTTGTCTTTCTGACATGTCTCCATAGTTGCTTAGGTAGAAATTGCCCTGGGATAAATAAGAAAGCACTCATCATCTTAATGTGACAGGTAGGAAAGTTGCAGAGGACCAGAACAATAATCGTTTAATTTTTCTTGATTGCATGAGAGAGACCACTGAGCCTCAAAGCATGGCCTGAGGGAGGATGTTATTAAAATGTTGGTGTGGGAGAGTATATTATCTAATTCCAATTCCCAAATCTAGTTGGAAACATAATATTCTGACAAAAAATATATAAATAAATAAAAGACAAAAAAGTGAAGGAAGAAAAATCAATAGCCTGAGAATATAAAAAGCTTTTGTTTATTTGCTATTAGTGACTTCAAAACTTTAATTAGACATTTATCTTCTAATAGGCCTTTGAGCTTGAGAAACTCAACATTCTCATTGGTTAAATGAACAAACCCCATATATACAAAAACATGTCAGGCTTGTCTTTCAATAGAAACATGGTGAAGTCATGTAAAATTATAAAGGATTTATGTAGCATCTATTAGAAGATCTTCAGAAAATGTATTTATGTGTTTTTCTACTTTGGTACCCTCTTGAAGCAATGGACAGTAAAAGTTACCAGTTTTCTTCTAAGTCATAATACAGGAGAAAAGTACTCTTGCTCATAGTATTATAAATGACCCAGCCAAGCCTGAGGCAGAAAGAACACAAGTTTTAAACCAGCCTGGGCAACATAGAGAGAGCTAGCTCATCTCCATATCAAAAATAAAGCAGGCTGCGGATTGAAAAGTTTGAGAGGAAAAAAGACATGGAGATGTGTCAATAGCAGAACAGGCATTATTGTGATAAAACATGTTGGGTTGGGGGGTCTCCAAGGAAAGATTGAAGCCCATCTCTGCTTACAGACTAGAAGTTTATATAGGTTGTTTAAGAAGAAATTCTACAGGAATGGGAAGTGGTAGTTAGTTATTAACAAGGGAGGTTGTAAAGGGGAGATTCTACAGGGTGAAGGGTTGGGGGAGCTTTGGTTAAGTATTGCCAGGGGGGCTTTTTTATATTGGGATTAAACATTTCAGTAAGCAGAGGGGCATGATAAGCAAGGAGTTTACAGGCAAGTCTTAGGCAAGAGAGTGGGGACAAATTCAAATGCAGGGAAAAAGGTGTAATGAGCAAGATTTGGGAATTTCTAGTCAAGATGGAGTCACTTGGTTTCGGCTCTAATATTTTACACCATCTTAATGAAAAAGAAGGCTGGAAAGGGGATTTAGAGGTATTGCAATGTAGCTCAGTGGTAAAGTACCCATGAAACTGATTCCCAACACAAAAGAAAGAGGAAGGAAGGAAGGAAGGAAGGAAGGAAGGAAGGAAGGAAGGAAGGAAGGAAGGAGACAGAAAGAGAGAAAGAAGGAAGGAAAGAAAGGAAGAAAGGAAGGAAGGAAGGAAGGAAGGAAGGAAGGAAGGAAGAAAGAAAGAAAGAAAGAAAGAAAGAAAGAAAGAAAGAAAGAAAAAAGGAAAGAGAAACAACCCAGGAAATTACCACCAAAGCACAGGTTTGGCTGAGAGTTTTAGGGTTACAAGTTTAAGTTACCTAGAAAACTACTCTTTCTTTCAAGACAATGTTTGGTTGAAATATTTGGAATATGTTTACCAAAAATAAAAAGAAGATATGACAGACTATACAGCCTCTCAGGAGTAGTGCTCAGGGATGGCCTGACTCATAACCCTAAGAGCCTGGTAGAAATGATATGCTCAAGGTACTTGCGGACAGCGACTCTGTTCTCTTGTCACTGTGTCATCAGGAGTGGCACTGACAATGCTTCATATAAAACAGGATACATATCTATTGAATGCCCCACTGTTCAAAAGTTTCTTTCACCATGATCTGGCAGAGACCTTTGGTAGGCTGATACTGAGAAAATTCAGGAAGGATCAAGGCAGATGGCCTTGATATTATTTAAATCTTGACAATCTACAATTTTAAAACTTTTAGAAGACTTACAAGTTAGTGGGCATGATGAAGCAAAGTGCCTAGCTCCTCCTAGTTTTAAGAACACCTATCTCTGATAAAATCTGGGAATCTATTAATGAAGATATAAACATTTTCAAGAAAGGACTGCTCTGCTCCTCCAAATACAAGCTGGAACACAGGACTTATCTGAGACAACTGCAAAAGTTAGGGACTGCAAACAATTTCAGAAAGAATTTTTCATCATGTTAGACTCAGAAATTACCTCACCAAAGTGTTGAAGGAATTCTCTCCAGGCCTTAAGCTCCATGGGAACCATTTGAGTCTCGGAGGTGAGATGCGTAGGAAACCTAAACTTAATTGGCTCCTGTTTTGGCTCCCCTGAGACCCTCTCTGCCTCACCACAGACATGGAGGTAATGACACTTGCCTCCTTGCATTCATTAGTATAATAGCTTTAATGATTTGATTTGCTCCTATAAAAGGTGCTATATAAATGCAAATGATCACCCAGAATAATTAACAGTCTTCATCTGCAAACCTCTCACACCTAATGTCCATATGTTAGAGGATGAGAAATGTAGAAGTGTTACTTAAGAAAACTGTCCCCTCTTTGTGCTAATTGTGGTGACAGGCATTTGTATAAGCTATTCCTTTCTCTGCTTACATAGACCTAGTACTTTTGCTGACTGATGGTGATACTGATATATCATCTTTCAGAAGAGTTAAATGGCAAGATGCTGCATTAAAGATGGAGGGAGGAGAAACAGTATTTTCAGATGGGAAAAAAGCCACCAAACCCTAAGTGTACTTAATAAAGATTTATCATTATTTGTGTTCTTCCAGCAATGTACACAAACTGCTTTACAAGAGGAAAAACGTAGCCAAAGCAGGACCCGAGCACCTTGACTAAATGCGTCCCCTTAGGTATTGTTTATCCAGACCAGATATTAGATGCTGCTTATTGACAACATTGATGATCTCCATGAAGTCAACAATTCCAATAGAAGAAACTTTGGGTCTCTTGATTCTAGCTTGGGTGGAGGAGAAAATCTGTGTTGATAGAGATGAGCTTCATCTGCTAAGTTCTTCTGTCCATTCTGCTATTAAATTACAAAAAATAAATAAATAAGATAAGCTAAAGTCAAGGACAAAGGGGGACATGCTTTCATTCCTTTGACAGGTTGTTTTTCTGTTTTATAAAGAATAGGCCTCATGAGGTTTTGGTTTTTACAGTGTGAATGATAGTGCAGTCTTTGCTTCTCTGTTAACTGATCTATTTTTGTCATAAATGCAGGACTGATGAACAAACATGTGGCAATGTTCTCTCTTCTGAATATTACTTAAATACAGCATTAAGTATGAATAAGGAATTTTTGCTACCAGCTGTAGCCTCTTATTGTTCTTGATTTGCTAGAGATAGTTATTTTTGTATCTTTGGAGGGGTCTCATTAACTTCTCATAATACCACAATGTAATCTGATCTTGAACACTTGCCTTCTCTTTGTAGCTGCTTCTAGTTTTGTAGCCTTGCTCTTTCACCTATTTTTATGATCAAAGCGCAGGCCCCTGGTGTGTTTATAGTGTAAGGATTGAAAAGAGGGATACCTTCCTTCCATTGTAATGGTCACAGCCAGTATTCATATGCAAGAGGCAAGTTAACAAGAAAAAAAAGACCAAAACTTGTTCAATCAGAATTTTACATTACTTGGGAGACTTAGATCTGAAGACCTGACAATCCAATGAAAATTATCTATTTTTATGCTTAGGTTCGATGAATGATGGACAGCCCAGCCACTTCGAAATGGGATTGGACCAAAGTATATTATCTAATGGCCGTAGACTGAGGGGGGAACCCAGTCTGGACATTATGGATGCTTCTGGCCTCTCTGCCTAGCATCTTTACTCTCTGGGCAGAGGTCAGGATTCCTGCTATAATGAGGATCTTCTAACTTACCATCAGACAAGGCAGGTCAGAATTTCTTTGTGCCCATCTCCTATACACAAATGAGAACAAAGCTTATTTCTTTTTCTACTTTTCCTTGACCCCCCTCACCTTGGTGAAGATGAACTTGGGTTTCTATGAATAACTTGATGGGGAGAAAGGTGGGTGTAAGGCAGAAGGAGAGGACAGGTGAAGGTCAGAGGGAGACTTTGCTTCTGTGGCCTCTGCCTATCTCCTTCAGTTGAAAGTACCAAATGTCATACTGTAGGTTGTCATTTCCTGAGGTAGGTCCAACAGTAAATACTTTACTACTACTAGTTATTTGGCGTGTTTAGGCTCAGAATACAATATCTAAAAGCATTTCACTTTTGCACGGTGAAAGCCTTAAATAAAAAGAGAAGCAAGGTCTCTATGTCTTCCTCATACTTGCCAGTCTCTCATGCTTCTTTACTTCTGAAAGAGCAGTTAGAGGCTTTCTCTGAAGTTCTTTTATCTAAAGAAAGTTCCTCCAGAATAAACAAACTTGCCATACAATCTCTTCATATAAGCTCATCGAGCAGAGAAGATGAACTTGTAGAAAATGATACGTCTCTCTCACTCATTCTTCAGAGGCGGCTACCTGAGAGACTTTACCTGGGTAAGGCATGGCATTTGTTCATCATGTGTTACTTTCTCTCACTCTCCCCATCTCTGCCGGAGCCAGCCTGCAAAAGTACAGTTCCAAAGAGAGGAGTGAGGATTAAAGACTTCAAGCATGGGAGGGTCGCCAGTCTCCACTCGGCTGACCCTGGGTTTATTCTCCTGTGGTTATTTATACAGTTTCTAACTTCAGGTTACAATGGAATACAAGAAAGACAAGTCCAAAGTACATACATCACAGGGCAGGTAAAAGTATATCCTGGCGCAACACAAACCACACAAACCCAATCTTATCTCAGAGAGAACAATAGCATCATTAGTTCTGAGAGAGTCTTAATTATTTTGAAACCTCCATGACCCCAAACCTTGTTGACTCCAGGCAAAGGACAGTCAGAAGTGCTCTTTTAGTAAAGATAAGGGGAAGACTTTAATGGTTCCCCACAATAGCCAAGGAAATGGGGAAGTATTTAATGGCTCCCTACACATCTCCCACCAGAATACCCAGGACCCTTCTCTTTTTTTTTTTTGGCTATTCAAAATGTTATTTAAGCTGCAACCATCTGGCTCTTCCTTGACTTCTATACTTGGTGTGGCTCTTGTGCTTATGTATGCAATAAAGTCCATGTATCTTATCATTTCTTCTGTGAATCTGTAAATTGTAAGTTAATTTTATAGACTCAAATTATCAAAAATTCAGAAAGTGAAGGGAAAATTCTCTTTACCCCTTCAGAGGTTTTCAAGTACAAAATATCAATTGAAGTGAGAATTTTAGAAGAGACTCAAGTTCTTTGGAGTACAAGACATTTAATGATTATCCAGAGGGTTCACGCTCCAATTCAAGATTAAAAAAAACTTTTATAAAACTAGAAAGGCTGGTAAACTCATGAATTAACTTATAAAGACTCATGCAATGTGCTTTTTAAAAAAAAGAAGCAGAGCGTTAGTAATTTGGGTTTAGAAAACAGTGGCCACATGAGAAAATTAATAATGAATATTTAATCTTTTTCCATGTAGACAGGGAACTTAGTGTGGAAAAGAGAAGCAATTGACCACGCATTTGGCTAGTGGTAAACACTTAAATATTATTAACATATAAGTGGTATGAGAGAAGGGAAAATAACTTTTAATTTACCCTTGTAGGTTCTTGGCTGAGGTTCCTGAACTAAAAGGCAGGTTAACAAGAGTACAACAAATAGAAGTTTGTTAACAGGTAAATATTGTATGTATATAGGAGATAGTCAGGGGAGAAATGCTCAAAAAGGTGGCTTGGAATTCAAGTTTAAAGTCATTTTCAGCTAAGTTATAAAGCTTATGGGGGATATGGAGAAGGCCAGTTATGGGGAGGTGACTGGGGATATGTATGGTAAACAAAGGTAATGTTTACCTTTGTTTGCATCTGTTTACATTTTTGTTTATATCTTTGTTAACCAATATTGACATCGTTATGCAGATGTCAATTGGAGATTCTTCACTAATAAGATTATCTTGTGAATTTTTAACATTAACCTTCTCTTTCTTGTACAAAAATGGAGATACCCTTACAAATGGAAATCTGTATTAATGTAAATTTTCCTTACAAAAGAGTAAATTCTCCCCTGCGTTTGGAGATTTTCTGTGTCTGTTAGCCCTCAAAATAATAAACTCAAAATAATCTTTTTCCAAAGAGACATATTTGAGGTGGCATATTCTGGTCCCCTGCTGTCATATTTAAGGTGGTAGAGTCTTATCTTTTGCAGTGGTAATATTTTTAAAGCATATTTAAAGCAGTTCAGCCACAATTACAGGAATAAAGTTATTTGAATTCTAAGCAACTGTTTTAATTTTGAAAAAATTGCTTTTTTCTTCCCCTTCTTTCTGTTCTTTTCTTTTTCATCCCGGAGCTCATTTTGCTTCACTCACACTTCAAATGCTCCTCCCTTAGCTGACCACATGCTTCCTTGTCTCTCACACCCCTCCAAATTCTTTTCTTTGTAAGGTGATTTTTAAGTTATTTAACTTGAAATAGTTTCCCTATATCAAGTATTTCTGAAAAAAAAAAAAAAACATGTAGAATACAAAACAAGGTTTTACTAAAGCAACAACATGCTGTTGTGACCTGATGTGAGTGACCTGCTGGCTTTTCACTTCTTCCTCTAGAGTTTCTCCTATGACCCATTTTCTCCCTAGCTTCTGCATATCAAGGGGAGCATTCAGTCTTCTACTTTTTGAGATAGATGAGCAAATAAGGCAACGTAACTGAGGGGGATGGGAGGGTGAAAGAGGGAAATTCCTGAATGTATATGATGTGCATGTACAAACTTCTCAAAGCCAATCATTATGTTTGAGGGGGAGAGAATGGGGTGGGAAATGGAGAAGGGCTAAATGAGTGATATATGCTATCTTGTAATCCTCTACTATCTTGTAATCCATTACAATGTATGACTTCAATACACCAATACATACATACATACATGCATAAATAAAAAAGGTAATGGCTGTTTTCTGACTTAGCCCATTCTAAGCCATAGAGTTCAGAAAGCTAATCATGTATAATAAAATCTATTTTTGTATATAGAAATAACAAATAAGTTCATTTTATTAGGCTAATTCAGATTGATACTGAAAGCCTCAAACTCTGTGTGGTAAGGAGGATTGTAAGCCACAGTCAAGGTATATTAGGAAAGAACAGGACAATTCACTGGTGATATATTCTATTGGATTTTGACAAAAGAATCTATCCTTTAAAGCAGTTGAAACTAGTAAGTAAAAGAATGCTTATGAAATTCTTACCATAATGACTTCTTAGCTGTGTTTCTTTGGAATCACCCATTCAGTCAGATTTTTTATTCAATATACCAGAATTGTTTACAACAACATAGGAACAACAATACTAACAATAGCAACAACTAGATAACTAATTGTTCAATGGAGTTTTGACCTAAGACTTTACCCTTGATAGTTGTATGTACTAGCCATTATTATAAACATGGAATAGCCTTTCCCAGATGACTAGGAGGAACACCAAAAGCAGAAAATGATTTATGAAAATGCAATTATCTGCTGTATATATATGGCAAATGCAACAGGATCTAGAGCCTTCTTCAAAACTGAATGGCACATTTGCTCATTGAAAATAAGTTCCTTAGTAAATAAATCTATTTTACATTTTTTTGAAACCAGGACTCTATTCCTCAACATCCATTGTCATTATTTGAAAGTATAATTTGGAAGAATATATCATGAGTAAAGTTTCTAAAGTGATAACATGCTAAAATGTATAAAGCAAATCTCACATAATTTATAGTTATGTGTAACTTTCTCTTTTGTTATGTTAACTAATTGTACCTTCTTACCAGGTCCTGGTCAACTGCAGTAGCATACAACAACATGGAATCATTCTGCCATTAAAATAATAAAAGGAAGAAGATGATAATGAAGAACAGGAGGAGGAGGAGGAGGAGGAAGAGGAGGAGGAGGGAGAAGCAAAACAACAGCCAGATAGAGTGGTACACACCACTAATTCCAGTACTTGGGAAGCTAAGATAGGAGTATCACAGCTTAGAGGCTATCCTCAGAAACTTTAGTGATACCCTATTTCAAAATAGAAAGGACTGAGAGTATACCTCAGTGGTAGAACAATCTTGGGTTCAGGTTCCAGTATAACACACACACACACACACACACACACACACACACACACACCTGAAATCTTTTTTCTTGCTTAACTCAAGGGCTCTCCCCTCACAAGTGCTGTCTATATATACTGTGGTATGGGCTAAATTATGTGTCCCCCAGATTCATGTATTGGAGCCCTAATACCACAGGGTTACACTTAAAGATGAAGGCATTAAACAGGTGATTAATTTAAAGTGAATCTTTATCGTGGACCTTAATCCAATCTGACAGGTATCCTTAAAAGAAGGGGAAATGTGGAAACGTAAAAACAGCAAGACAACAGGCAGAGAACCAAGACCCAGGGAGCATACATGTGCAAGCCAAGGAGAAAGCCTCTGGAGCAATGAACTTGCTCACACTTTGGCCTTGGATTTCTAGTAGCCTCCAGACATATGCAAATGTACACTCCTGCCACTGAATCAACCCAGCCTGTAGGACTGTGATATGGCAGTCCTCCCTAACACACCTCTTCCAATTTATGTCCCCCATTTTCTCTTGAACCTACTCCATTCAGATTTTTACTCTCTTTTCTTCCAAATGGTACATCTCAAAAACACCACAGCTTTCAATACCTTTGTATAACCTCTACTCTTTAAAAATCAAATTTTCCTTAGCTTCTGGGATATCTGATTCTTTTTGTTTTTCTCCTACTTTACTGGGCATGCTTTCTCAGTATTCACTGAGGATTTTTCTCATTTCCCTGATCTTTTGAACAACCTGACCCTCCTAACATACCGAGGGGTCCTTATTCACCAATTCTGTTCTCTCACCCACCCCAACACTATCACTGTCTAACATCAAGCTTGTGGATTTATTATCATTGTTGAATTTTCCTCTCAATAACATGAAGAATTTCTACCTATTTTATCCACCATTGATAGATTACCCCACATTTAGAACAGTACATGAAACATACTAAGTGCCATGGTTTTTATGTTGTTTATTTCACAAATGTTCATGTGTTAGAAACTTGCTCTTCTGTGGGGCTATGTTGGGAGGTGGAACCTTCAGGATCTGGGGCATGGGTATACTTCTAGAGAACACTGTGGGATCCCAGGCCCTTTTGGGGTTCTTGTTTCAAGATGTAATCTCTCCTTCACATGTGTCCCCTTCATGATGTGATACAACCAAGATGAGCCTCACCAGAGATAAACCAACATCGGTGCCATGCCCTTGGATCTCCAGAACTGTGAACTAAAGAAGGCACTTTGTTTATAAAGTTAGCTGTCTCCGTCATTTTATTATAGCAATAAAAATGGACTAATATACTAAGTAGGTTCAATAAGTGCTTTTTGAATGAATAAATTGGAAAAAATCAATCAATGCACTTAGGAAAATGGTCTCTTGTCTGATTTAGAGTTTTCCTTTTCTCATTACATCTTCTTCTGATGGACTCTTGCCCTTCACTGTTTAGAATCAGGGAATATTTATTTCAGTAAGTTCTAAGACAGTCTAGTGGTTGAGAACATAGACTCCAGACCTAGATTCTGTGCTTTCTCTGGCTGTAATAACACAGGCACATTCTTTAATCTTCCTATGCCTATCGTCACAAATTTGAAGAAAAAAAAAGAAACTTAATGATTATTTTTCCCCTTAAGGAGATTATGGCAATACATACATATGGTATTTAACATAATGTGTCTCATCCTGCAAATACTCCATTTTAACTTTCATTATTACTATTATCTAATTTTCAAAGCAAAGATATACACGTTCCATAATTAAATGACTTCTTTGATTTTTTTTTTACCAGTTGCTATTTCTATAATCTGCACAACAAAGCCACTCAAAAATGTCCACTGGTAACCTAGAAACCACACTTTAACTAGCTACATAGGAGTAAGGGGATTTCAGCATTCTGAGGGTTAACTAGACTCTCTTGTGGAAGAGTACTAGCACTCATTTTTCCTCTGTTTAACACTTCACATAATGTCCAAAGTATCTCTTGTAAAATTGCGTAAAAGGAAGAAAGACAATCTGGAATCATCTTCAAATTTAAGAACTATGAGTCAATAAAATCTTTTTTGGAAGAAAAATTCTTTTTGGAAATTTAGTATGCCATAGTTAAATAATCAGGACATACTATGTAGGAAATGTAATGGTGTCTGTCTCTCCATTCAATTGAGAAGGGGGCTGTAGTAAGAGAGGGGGCAGTTTTGAACTCATACTTTAAAAAATTATGTTGCATTCCCTCCTGTTTGTATGAGGAAACAAAGGGGTTAGTTTACAAGGCTATGAGCCAGGGAGCTTAATGTCTCCTAAGGGAACCAGCTTTAGCACTGAGCATGCAAACAGGAAAACCCAGACATTAATATATGCATGAAGCTTGCATTTTGCAGAGGGCTTTGGGAGGAGCAAATCTTCTTAGTAACACTGACAATAAGTATGCCATTGAAAATGCATATTATGTATTAAAATAAAAAGAGCCTGGTCATTTTGTAAATCTTAAGGAAATTACATACAGACAAGTATAAGACAGGTCCCAGTTAGAATAACAAGTGGTTAAATGCAGTTGGATGGTATGGGGGTTCTGTTTTCAAAGTATTTTTATTTATGAGTTTATTTTTAGATTGTTGCAGGGCAGGTGGTTTTGGTGAGTGGTGGTATAGTATAAAACCTAAGGAACAGGCTTCTATTCTGGCAAAAATAGTTTCAAATTCCACCTCTGTGACTTACTCACAGGTGACCTTTTTGAGCCAAAATTCTATTTTACATAATGTGAAGGCAATACTATCTTCCTCTCAAGTCTTTAACACTTGAAGGAACTTTACAGGATGCAGGATATTTATCTACTATGTCTGCGATCCTAGAAAGGGGGCATTTAATTCCCACAAATTGTTCCTGCTGAGGGGAGCAGTCCCATCTTGGGGTGATTTCTTGGAAGAAATTTCTTGTGAAGATTAAATAAAATAAGGAATTGAAAGTATTTATCACAGAATCTGCCATTTTGTCAGTGTTTGGAAAGTGTATGTAATGGTGTTGTTGTTGATAAGAGCAATAATTGAAAAGGGCCAAGAAGGGAGATTTTAGGGAGAAAGCATTTTGCTTCAGCAAATGAACAGGAAAGACTCACATTCAGATAAATACATGTATCCCAGGTCCTAGATTATACTGAAGGAAAAGAAGAATAACAGTCTCACTGTTACTGGAGTCCTAGGCCAGAGGCCTGACTCCACATAAAGCAGACTGCTCACTTTCTCCCAGAAAACAAACAGCAGAGTAAATTATTAGAAGCAGAAAATGAAGTCAAAATGGCCAGTTTGAGAAGAAAAAGTGAGATCCAGCATCTCAACTTTGTCTGGTGTACGCCTGCAATCCTAATACTTAAGAGGTTGAGAGAGGAGGGTCGTAGGTTTGAGGCCAGCCTGAGGAAATTAGTGAGACTCTCAGCAACTTAGCAAGACCCTATTTAAAAACAAAAAGTAAAAAGGGCTGGGGATGTAGCTCAGAGGTAGAATTCCCCTGAGTTCAACACACACTATGAATAAAACTGATAAATAAATAGAAGAAGGGTTGGGGGTAGAGGTTGAGAATATGCATAATTAATTAGTCTTGGCCAAACTGTGAGCTGGTGATCTGGTGGATCATTCTTAGTTCTTCTTCTGTGAGATGGCTCCAGAGAAGTCTTTAACACTTGAAGGAACTTTACAGGATGCAGGATATTCATCTACTATGTCTGTGATCCTAGAAAGGGGCCATTTAATTCCCACAAGATGACTGTTCCTGCTGAGGGGAGCAGTCCCATCTTGGGGTGATTTCTTGGAAGGTGTAGAACCAAGACTAAAGACTTCCACATACCATTCCACTGGTGTGAAGTAGGATGCTATAAATGTCTCTGCAAATCTGGCCTTAGTCCTGAAGGAAGATGAGATAGATTAAGTAAATTTAGGACTAATACACCTTGTATTGCTAGTTTTTATTTTATTTTATTTTTAAGAGCTTTACATAATTTTTTAAAATTTTTTATTGAACATAAATGGTATACATTTAAACTGTACTTGATGCCCTCTACCACCCCCCCTGCCCGTGTTTTCCCTTCCCCCCTCCCACCAATGATTGTCCCAGGTAACCATGCCATATTCATAATTTTACACATATTCAGATGTGGACCCTCATTAATCAAGTTCAGCCTTCCTCCTCCTCTATCTTTTCATTCAAGCTTTGCTGGTATTCCCCCTCCATTATCTGGAGTACCACTGGTATCCTCTAGGTTCCCTAGTTTGGGCATATTAGAGGAAACATATGTACCTTCTCCTTCTGTGCTTGGCTAGAAATTAAAGCAAGAATTAACAAGTGGGATAGCATCAAACTTAAAAGTTTCTTCTCATCAAAGGAAACCATCAATAACCTAAAGAGGAAGCCTACAGAATGGGAAAAGATCTTTACCAGCCACCACTCTGATAGGGGGCTAATATCCAGAATATACAAAGAGCTCAAAAGACTCTACACTAGCAAAACAAACAACCCAATCAAGAAATGGGCAAATGAACTAAATAGACACTTCACAAAAGAAGAGATACAAAGGGCCAATAGATACATGAAAAGATGTTCTACATCATTGGCCATCAGGGAGCTGCAAATCAAAACTACACTGAGTTCCATCTAACCCCAATCAGAGTAGCAAGCATAAAGAAATCAAATAACAACAAATGCTGGTGAGGATGTGGGGAAAGAGAAACTCTCTTACACTGTTGGTGGGAGTGCAAACTAGTTCAGCCACTATGGAGATCTGTGTGGAGATTCCTAAGAAAGCTAGGAATAGATCCATCATACGATCCAGCTCTACCACTCCTGGGTATATTTCCAAAAGGTTTGAATTCAGAGAACTATAGCAACATATGCATACCTATGTTCATAGCAGCACAATTCGTAATAGCCAAAATATGGAACCAACCCAGGTCTCCATCAACAGAGGAATGGATTGCAAAACTCTGGGAAATACACACAATGGAATTCTACTCAGCCATAAAGAAGAACAAAATCATACCATTTGCAAGAAGATGGAAAGTCCTGGAGAGCATTATGTTAAGAATTGCTAGTTTTTAGATGAACATTACTTAAATGATTAACATTCCTGTGTGCAGAGCTGAGCGGGGCACAAAGTTTAAAGTAATAAAAGAAACAGATACAAAATGAAGATGAAGACAGAGATGCCAGCTTTCTCCTTCCTGGAGTTACCCATCAGGCATCGATAGGCCTAAGTAAAGGGTCAGTGCTTTTAGCAGCTTTTCTATATTGTACCACTAGCAAGGATATTCTGCAGTATTGAACTTCTTGCTTAATTGAAGGGAGAACCATGTTTCTGAAGAGCAAGAAAATATAATCAACTTTCTGTCTCTGTACTCTCAGACCTCACTCACTTGAGCATGCTTTGCTCTCCTCATTTGGGCAGCTAATGTCAGGATATCAATGATCAACCAGTGAAATCTGACAAGCCTGAGTCTGGAACTTTAGAATTAGTGCAATACTGTTTTACTAAGGAGAGTCCAGTAATGGTCTTAGTGATTGTCGTTAATGAAATGATCTTAGAGGATTGTCAATGACAGGAAGAATCCATGCATACTTTAAAAAAATCCTTTTGGGCTTCCAGGGAGGGTCTTTCCCCGCCTCAGGGGGACTAGTCAGATTTCATTCTGGAAAAGATAAAGGATATGTAAATGAATGAGGGAATCATCCCTGCTATGCCTCATTAAAAAATTTCACCAAGCCACCCTTCAAGAGGATGCTCCCGGTGGAAATGCTGTGTAAGATGATTATTTCTCCTGAAATGTTTATCAAAATCATTTTTGAAATGGCTGAATATTTTTATCTATGCTACTATCATTTGTGTCGATAAAATATTTCCTGCTGATCCTCTCAAGCCTTTAAAGCGAGGATTTCTATTCCGTAATATGCTTCAACTCTTGAGATGATTGCATTTTATGCTGGCTCATGGCATAAACTTTCAAAACCGCCAGCCGAGTTGTCATTGTAGTACTGTTGATTCCTTGTATGAAATACAGTGCCTGAAATGTCTTTGTTCTCCTGGCTTCCCGCTGGTTATCAGATTACAGATAAAAATAAAATAAAAGAGTATAACAACCAGAGTAACACTGGGGTCTCTAATGATATTAGGGATTACCTTCTTTTTAAGGGAGCATTTGTTATTTTAAAGTGATCTAAATCACCCACATATGTCATGCTGTGCAAGTCCCCACCACTCTGGACAGAGACCTTGGAAAGCTTGCTTCCTGATCCTGGAGTTCATCTAATCTTTGACTGCAGGAAATCTATGTCCTAAGAAATTAAATGTCTGGAACGATCTTTAATTTCAGTGGATGGCTTCCTCCCCCCTGCCTTTTGGAGTGCTGCCCAATTGTGAGGAAAAAAAAAAAAAAAAAACATTTTTTTCTTTACAATGCAGGGAAAGAAAGCTGTTATTTTTATTTTTTATTTAAAAGAAAATATTTAATGCTGGCCAATTACTTTGAAGAAAAGACATAATAGTTCCCACTTCAAAAAAAAAAAAACCCTTGCAGTTTTATTTTTAAAAGAAAAAAATAGACACATCTGAGACATTGTTTGGGAAGCATATAAGGCACTGAGAGTGGGCTTTCACTCTAGATTCTCCACCTATCAAAAATTCAGAAGTTGGCCTTGATTAATCAACCTTGTTTTGAAGAATTTTATAAATCTATGATTATGTCAAACAAATAAAATTGTTTTTTTTTTCAACGATATTTTCTAATATTCACTGCCTTTAGTACTAATCGGGTTATAATTTCCTGCATGCATGTTCCATGTCCATATTCTTCTACATAAAGGAGTACTGGATCTTCTCCAGCCTCACATTTTCTCCATGATGTGATGGTCACATAGGTGGGACTGAGTTAAATACCTTGGGTTTAAAATGTCTTTAATGTAGCCCGGCGTGGTGGCGCACGCTTGTAATCCCCGCACTTGGGAGGCGGAGACAGGAGGATCGCGCAGGTTCGAAGCCAGCCGCGCTGGCGTAAGAGATCCTGTTTCAAAAATATAAACTAGGTCTGTGAGTGTAGCCCGGAGGTAGAAGGGTTTCCAGGAACCCCAGTGCCACCAACAAATAAATAAATAAAATATCTTTAATAAATCTCAACTGTGGGCTTTTATCTAAATGGATGAGGCTGACAGATCTTGCACACTGGTCTCACATGACAGCCATTTGGTAAAGAAAGCTGGCATGTAGATGCAGCTTCTGACAAGGAGTTGGAAGACCATGGCGATTGTATTGGAATTGGTGTAGGCTGATCTCACTACAGAGAGAACATGCAGTCTAATTCAAATGGCTGAGGCTGATTGCTTGAAATAAATACCACTAGGCTAAAAAGCATTCTGTTTGGCAGTAAAAATCTGAGCTATCTTTCTATCCCTTTGAACAATTTTACTTCTTGGACAAATTTAGTTTGTCCTATTCAACCCCACTGCACTGGGCTCAAGGATTCTAGCCCCTGACTGTAGCTAATCCATTTGGCTTATGTTGCTAACAGTAAGGCTTTTAATCAGGAAGGAGCCACTGATGATGTTGGAAGTATTATGCTTCCTTAAAAGTAGACCTGGGGGCTCTTATCTTGGGCAATGTACTGGTCTGATTAGTCACAGTGGGAGAGGTGCCCAGCTAATCCTACTGAGCAATCTCACCAAAAGTTCAAAAACCCCATGGCTGGAATTTTCATAATTTCCACCTTGTAACCAAGAGTTTCACAGAGCTGATAGACTCATGGGCTCTGATAGATAGCTGTAGGTAGGACAGCAGGGAACCAGGATATACCTACTGCAGAATAGCTGCTTTCGCAGAGGAGAGAGAACAGCACAGAAGCTCAAGTGAGCCCGCAGAAAATCATCTCCAATAAGAAACCACCCTTGGGTCTCCTGTTTCACCCTGGGATCAGATTTCCAGGCTAAAGCTATACCTTATAGATACTTCATCCTGTATTTTTTTTTTTTTGTAAAAGACAATCATGTACTGACTGCCTATAAATTTCCTGTTTAACAGATAAAGGAATTGAGGGTGAAGAGGTTAGGTAAATCACCTGGGTTCACAAAGCTTGTGCATATCTGTGAGAATTCAGACCCATGAGTATTCAATTCCTGTATTTGCAAAAACAATACTTAGTTGTCTCATTTCTTCTCCTCTCTTTGCTATTTTGTCCTGAAAATTCTTAGGTTTCATTGTCAAGTTACTATCCTAGAGCAAGATTTTGCCTGGAGCATCTTCACTAAAGGAGTTTTCTGGACTAAGGTGCCCTAAAGACACTGGTATCCACAGGGGACTGATGTTAATTGCCTGACCACAGGTTTCAATGCAAAGTGGCAGTAGTGGTGGGCCTCTGAAGATATAGGCTTAAAAAAATAACTTCGGGCAAATAATCACCATCAACTCTGAGACACTGACTGAGCTCAGGTATTCCAAAGCACAAGGTTGGATGAAAAACAGGGACATAGATATAGTATCTGTTGTTTTGTTTGTTTTTGTGGTGGACTCACTGCTGGAGCTGTAATAGGTCTAGACACATGCCCACTTTTTTTTTTTAAATTATACCTAAGTATTAGAGACTATGATAGATTTAAAATTGCTGACGTTTAGTAAAGATACATATTCTTAATCTTATGGGCCTTAGGCCAAGACACTTGAGCCATATATTCCTACTATTCTGTTCCTTCTAGGAAATATAGAATATTGTTCTAAACCCTCAACTCAAAAATGAGAGAATCTAAGGAGAAGGCCAAGAAAGAAGAGTTTAAGTGTAAGAACCAAAGTAACCCCATTTTGTTTCTCTCAGCCATTTTGTACTGATTCACTTTCTACCTCCTCCCTTTCTTCCCCACTGTACAAAAGTAAATTGTTTTGTTCAAGGTTGAGACATTAAGCTCTTGCCAAACAAGATATAGATAACCACCATTCTGTTTCTGTATGATCATTTGCTTGCTCTAGGCTCATCCCAAAGCCACCTGCATGTGTTTTTTTTTTTTTTTTCCTTTATAGACCCCTCTCTCCAGCAGATGGCATGCCCCTCAAGTCAGATTTCTAGACTGAGGGTACTGCAGCTGGTCAGATAATGAAGGGTTCAATTGGCACCTATTCCTGGACTCCCGAGACCCTCGTTCCTCGCTTAAGTTGGGTTATAATAGAACATGTCATGGTAGCTTAGAGTAGATGACATTTAAGAGGCAGACACTGAGCCAGGCATAGTGGCACATGCTTGTAATCCCAGCATTTGGTAGGCTGAGATAGGAGGATCGCGGTTTGAGGACAGCCTCAGCTACTTAGTGAGGCCCTTTGCAACTCAGTGAGGCCCTGTTTCAAAATAAAGAATAAAAAATAGGGGTGGGGGTATAGCTTGGAGGTAGAATGACCCTGTGTTCCATCCCCAGTAACACACACACACACACACACACACACACACACACACACACACACACACACGGCAGACATGAGCCCCCAGCTTATTGTCAAACTTCTCTCTTCAGTAATAGCACTTTGAGGCTGCTAAAGGACAATCCAATGTCCAGGAAAGCAAAACCTCAGTCTTTTTGAATCTATAAAGAAATTACATGCTTTTTCTTAGTTAACATTATTATTTTTGCTTTATTAAGAGCAAGGTACTGAAGAAGAGGTAGATGTAAAGAAGTTTACGATATGACCCCTAATGCAAGAAGAACATTGACTGAGGGATTGATGGTAGAGGGGACAATGCATTAATAGGTGCTTGCAAAAAGTTATTTTTATTTTGCAAGACTCTCACTGAGTTGCTGAGGCTGGCCTTGAATCTGTGATTCTCCTGTCCCAGGTCCCCAAATCCTGGGATTACAGGTGTGTGTTACCATGCTCTACTTAACATATAAGTTTTGAATACCTATCTAACATCCTTTATCTCATTATTGCCAAAACTACAACTGAGTTGTAGGACAGTGAGCTCAGGTTGGCTCACTTTCTAGCTATCTTTGAATCAGGGGTAGTCACATGATGCAGTTCCAGTCAGTTTCTTGTAGGTGGAAGTCTTCTGGAAGTTTCCAGAAAAAGTGTCATTTGCCTATTAAAAGAGGACCCACCTGCCTGGCATCATCCCTTCCTCATTTTTTATTCCTTGAATATGGATCTATTGTCAGGAATTTTGGAGCCACCATTTGTGGCCGTAGAAATGAGCAACAACAACAACAAAAAATTAAGAAAACTGCAGAAATGTCAGGCCAAGCAGGAGCAACCTTCTGAGCCAACACCAGCAGGCACGTAGTTCCAGGGTTTTCTTTATGCACCAAAAGTATTCCTCATTTTGTATTGTTTAATAACCTCCAGGTATACCCCCAGCCCTTCTTTTTTATTTTTTTTAATTTCAAAACAGGGTCTGCTAAGTTGCTGGCAGCCTAAATTTCTGAGGATGGTTTTGAACCTGCATTCCTCCTGTCTCAGCCTCCCAAAGGCTGGGATTACAGGCAAGAAGATCTTTTATTATTTATAGCTGAAAATATTTCCAATAGAATTGTCTATTTTTAATGCATTCTGGCATCATATTATTTAATGTTCATATTTTGATAATAATGTTCAATAATAAAGATTATTTGATGTTCATATTTTTCAGTTGAGACTAATAAAATGCAGCCTTTTAATATTAAAATAATGATAATGATAATAAAAGTAGTGAGTTATAATTAAATAATAATCTAATAAAAGCTGGCAGAATCTATGTGCCACTTGAATATTTGTTTTATCCTCATATTAACTCTAGGCAAGAGATACTATGATTGCCTTCATTTTATAGATGAGGAAACGGAGGCTTACAAAGGTGAAGAAACTTAGCAAAATCACAGACTTGATTTTGATCGACTTTCAGTTTCACGTGTTTCTAATTGCCAAGCCCAGCTCCCTAGAAACCTAATTTCTCCTACCTGCCTTGCTGCAGTTCCAACATGCTCTCTTTTTCAACTCTGGGTCTTAGCACAGGCTGCACCTTGTGGCTGGAACAGTTTTCTTCCCACCCTCCTTTTCTGGCTTAATCTCATTTGTGTTCTCATACCTCAGCGTAAATAGCTCTTCTTCTTCTTGGAAGCCTTCCCTGTCATCTGCTCACCCCTTTGTGGTTCATTTCCTCTATCATTGTACTTGGGATCCTCTTTTCCTGTTCTACCAATCTCACTGAGCCACTGGAGTACTGTCTTTCTAATCATGGAATCTTCTTCTTACCTGCTACCATTTTCCAAGTTTTTGACTTTTAGGAGATAGGCAATCAAAAGATAAAAGAGTTGACTGACTCTTTTAGTTGTGGAAGCTGGAGGGTGTATAGGGCAGCAGTAGCAAATGCAAGTTTGGAGAGAAGGGAGCCATAGGCTTTGTAGTAGCCTCTGACCAGACCAGCATGCAGGTCAGTTCATGTCCTTGCAGCAAAGCCACACTGGCTGCTTCTACATTTACTGCAATCAGCTCTAGAGGGCTACTTAGTCCATGGCCAAAAGAAAGATAAAGAAAGAGAAAATGCTCCGAAAAGGCAGCAATGTGTGTCTCTGGAAGGCAAGCCTAGACATGTGGTGGGAGTGAAAGAAATGTAGAATTACAAAAAAGAATCCCTCCCACGGATGTCTAAAAATGATGTTCCTAGCAGCTTTAGGTATCGCAGTTGTGCAGGCAGAAAAGCATTTGATTAACTCACTGGCATTATCTCTGAGGTGTGGGTGTCTTGGAAATCTGCATGCACAATATCCCTTTCGAAAAAGCTACTGGGCCTTGCTCTACATGCACCGCATTGTGGCCCGTCAGCTCCTTCTGTACATGGCTGAAGTCATACTTAAAATTATGTTCTTCCCAAGGTGAAGGTAGCTGTGTTGTGGCCATTTTGTACCTGACATTTGAGAACAAGATAACGAGATTTAAGATTGGCTTGAAATAAAACTTCTGAATGTGCCAGGATACACTCTATCTACCCCCTTCATTCTTACACCCCCCTTTCTCCTTAATGTGTTCAGATAACTCTTCCTCATCAACATTTTCCCCTCCTGAATTGAGGTGTGTGGTGATTCAGACTGGTTTCCTTTGTGTGTGTGGGGTTAGTTATAGTGTGATATGGAAGGCGGCAAAGGCCACATGGTAGGATCTTCAGAAACAATCAGACTTGCATATGGTTTATCCAGTGTCCTCTCCGCTCTGCTATCTTCTGGGTCAGAAACACTCTAATGGGATAATTCCCATGATTAGATAAAATAACTTATACTCCAAGTTTAAGGAGGAGAAAGTCAGGCAATAGG
This sequence comes from Muscardinus avellanarius, assembly GCF_963383645.1. Lineage (NCBI taxonomy): Eukaryota > Metazoa > Chordata > Mammalia > Rodentia > Gliridae > Muscardinus > Muscardinus avellanarius. Next base: position 60,297,732 of record NC_137788.1, read on the forward strand.
AAATCTGAATTTCCAAAGGTATCTAAGTACTCCCTATTACCTTATTGAGTCCACTTATTTATCAGCGATGCTATTTCTTTATGTGATTTAGTAGTAATGATAACAAGACATTTTTTAGATTATGGGAACACTCAATAGGTTTATTTCTTTGCCACATTTCAGTCAGCTGATAGTGGGTACACTGATTAATTTGCTGATAATAAATCTGAAGCTATATATTAGTTAGTAGATATTATGCTCTAATTCAGGGATTGGCAAACATTTTTGTAGAGTTTCAGATAGTAAATATTTTAGACTTTGAAATCATATGATCTTTGCTGCAACCTCTTTTAATTCAAAAGCAGTCAAGACAATGCATAAATGAATGGGTGTAGCCATGTCCCGAAGCAATTTTCTAAAACCAGGTTGTAGTATTTGGGTCTTTACTGGGACATACTTTGTTCACCCCTGCAATGAACAGTTTCTTCAGGGAGAAAAATGGAACTAGTGATATAGATGCCCTATATCTCCCCTGCTCGATATAGAAATTTACTGCATCCAAACCTTTTCATTTTTAGTCGCATTGGTTCCTCCCAATAAATATGAGGAAGTTCAGCAGCATGTATTTTTAGGACAGTGATGCATTATGGTCCTGAGTACATTTGGAGAAAGGTTGGGTTGAAATCCAGTTTTGTCACTTATGAGCCATAAGAAATTATACTATTACCCTTCTAGTGCCTCAGTAACCTAATCCTCTAAGTGGAGCTTGTAGTATCTGCTATAAGACTAAAGCACCCTTCCGTAGATGCATGGAATAAATGCAGTTATATTTATCTTCCCTCTCTATGAACTGGGTGTACCCTCATGTATTCACGAGCATTAAAAAGATAGCACATGTCGGGCGTGGTGGTGCACGCTTCTAATCCCCTTGCTTGGGAGGCAGAGACAGGAGGATCATGCTGGTTCAAAGTCAGCCACGCTGGCTTAAGAGACCCTATGTCCAAGTAAAAATATAAAAATAGGTCTTGGAGTGTAGCACGGAGGTGGAAAGGTTTCCAGGAACTCCAGTACCACCAAAAAACAAACAAACAAAAACAAAACAAAAAAAAGAAGATAGCACATGTTAAACTGATAGCATAGAGCTTAATACATAATAATGTTTAATGAATAACTATTATTCTTATTACCATTTTATAAAAGAAGTTGCAAATAATTCTGTCACAGCTTTATGGTGAATAGTAGAAGAAGTAAGGCTGGACCTAGTCTTTGGATTCCAGACATTATCATATGCTCACTTAAATGAACAAATATATGTTGTATTCCTAAAAAAAAAAAAAAAAAAAAAAAAAAAAAAAAAAAAGGTACAAAGCGAAACTCAAATAGAAAACTTTTTTTTTTTCCTAAGAGATGAGTTTATAATTCACAAAGAGGCCTGACAGGCTTGCTGCATTCACCCATCCAGTTCCAGAACTCAGCCCATAACTCTGTGACCCCTCAGAGCTTCAGGGCAAACTGTGTGTGTATCAAGGGAGTGTAGAGAGGAAAGCACAGCCATTGAATGTGGTGGAGCCTCAGTCCAGCCGGCTTCACTTCACAGCACACACCAGGTGAATGAAGACTTTTCATCTTGTTTTTCTGAAAAAAAAAAAAATTAGAAGTGGTAGTAGGTATATTTATTTTCCATTCATTTTATTCGTTAATTAATATATTTCTTTGTTAAGTAACTTGCTTTGAGGCCTATTGTCTTTATAAGTTAGTCAGGAGGTAACTTGGCTCTGAGAGTAGAACAAAGGCATTAGAAATGCTAGGAAAAGAGATTTTGCATTTTCATTTTGTGTATGTGTGAGTGGTTGTATAGCAGATTGTACCCAGAGACTCTCTACCACTGAGCTACCCCCTCAGCCCTTTTTATTTTGAAACATGATCTTGCTAATTTGCTGAGGCTGGCTGTGAACCTGAGACCTTCTTGTTTTAGCCTCCCAAGTACTGGGATTACAGCTGTACATCATGCCCAATATATTTTGTCTCTTTTTCATCCTCTTTGAAATAGACCCTGTGTCCCTAAATATGCACATTTTATTCCATGTTGGTCCCATCATCTTGGCCCCAACTGAGTGGTGAAATGATAGACACATAAACCAAAGCAGAGGACAAGCTAGAAACCTATGACTTAAGTGTCTCAGGTAGGTGACTTGGGCAAATTAGAACAATTGTCTGTCTGTCTGTCTTGCTTGTGCTATCATTTTAACTGTCTTTGGAAATTTTACTAAATGACCCAGAAGGAAGTTTGAAGTCACTGGGACACATGTCAGTTCAAAGGTAAAATATAATTAAGTCATGGAGGAGGAAAATATGGGCCTTATGAACTAGTGGTGAACAGGGAGATAATCTAGAGAGAAACAATGAGTTAGCTGTGCTGTGAGGAGTGCGACTCCCATTGGGCCTTCTGTGCTCATGCTCAATTCCTGTTCTAGATCTGCATTAGAGCCTTCTAGATAACATTATATTCCCACAGGCCCCAGGCTGATTGAGCTGGCTTTGTGGCTCTGTCTTTGCAAGCTGAAGTGCTCTGGCTGAAATGGTGATGTCACAGAGGGAATGTTAGTGGGATGGACGTTCGAATTACCTCTTGTCTTTGCTACTTCACATGCAGGGCTGAAAAGAGAAAAGAAACACTCCTGCCTTCAAGTCTAGTTCTAAATATTAGCTTAAAAGCAAAAGCCCCACATCTTAGCAAGTCTGAGTACATGCTAAGGGCTGACTGATTGCCAACAACAGTTTCTCAAGGGCTGCATATGTTACAGCCTTGTTTTTCCTCTCCAGGGGTGCTTCGCAGGTTTTCTGCCTCATTTCACTTTTATGGTTGCACTAAATATTACTACATATTATATTACCTAAATAATAATGAAGTAGCCAGGAGTGGACATCTCAAACGTTTAGTTCTTATTGGGCTGTTAGTAAGCTTACTAGGAGTGTTATGATCAGTTCATCAGGAGATGCTGACATTTAAGGTTACCTCATCCATCTCACAAATGTCATACACACACACACACACACACACACACACACACACACAAGATGGTTACCTTGCTTCCCCCTTTCCTATTCATGAACTTACCCTCAGCTTCCTTGTTCCCTGTGTTCACATCCAGAGCACTTACTAACATTTTTGTGATGCTAAGGGAGGCAAAAAGTAGACGCTTCCTACAAATGTGCGAGAAATCCTGTACTATGCTATAGGATCTCCTACAGTTATGTTATTACTGCTGCTCATCCAGAAAAAATAAATAAAATCTCGCTTTCTTCCCAAGTTAATATAATGCTTAGTGGCATTGCTCACCATTTTATCGTTCAGTTAGACACAATTATCATTAGTTAGACACATGTGTTTATTGGTGTTTTGTTTAAATAAGTAATAGAGTGGAAGGAAAGTCATGTAGGAAGGTTCATGAATTTCTGTTGTTAAGATATCATCAACAGGCTGGTCTTGAACTCTTGGTCTCAAATAACTCTGATGACTTAACCTCACAGGTGCTGGAAAAACTACAGATGCATGCCACCAAGTCTGGCTTGGTTGAAATGACTCAGCGTTGGCAAAGTGGCACGAGTGGATGGTGGCAGCAGAGGGTCACTTGATGTTATGAGAAGGCAGAATAGATAGTATGAGTTTCTTGTAACGGTTTCTTTTGTTTTAAACACAATATGGCCATATCCAAAATAATAAAACAAAACAGGCAAATGCTGTTCAAGCTCATTTTTTTTTTTTTAGCAGTATGTGCCAGAGAGCTTACAAGTTCCTAGTGTTACATCAAGTGAACAAGTAAATAAGTGCCATAAGCATCTTGATCTTTCTTCTGGAGAGACTGATGGGCAGGTGAACCAATGGTTCCACTATACTATGCTAAGCTCTGTGATGGAACTAAGTGGTCAAAGACATGGGGATTCAGATAAAAACACAATTCATTCTGCTCAGGGTGGGAGAGACGGTGACACTTAGAGAGTCAGGGAGAGTGAATAGAAGCCAGGTGTGGTGGCGCACGCTTGTAATCCCAGCATTTGGGAGGCTGAGACAGGAGGATCACAGTTCACAGCCAGCCTCAACTAAGTAGTGAGGCCCTTTGCAACTCAGTGAGACTCTGTTTCAAAATAAAGAATGAAAAATATGGCTGGGGGTATAGTTTGGAGGTAGAGTGACCCTAGGTTCCATCCCCAGTAACACACACACACACACACACACACACACACACACACACACACACACACAAAGAGTGAATAGAAATTGAGAAAGAGCAGAAAGGGAAATGTATTATAGGCACAAAGCACAGTCCAAACAAAGAAGAGATGACTGGAAAGGGAGAGGGAGCCTTAAGAGAGCTGCCAGGAAGCTCTGGAGACCGTTGCCTGGTAACCACCTAGCACAGCTGGTGGCTGTAGATGAGTCATTCCAATTCTTTGGCTGCCCAATTCCTTTCCCCAGTCCCATAAGGTTAAACATTTTGAGTGGAATCTAATTCTAAGTCAGCAGACATGAGTGATGGAGAGTAAGTTATCTCAGGGACATCTCTTCTGAAGCTACAGGATAAGTTCTTGCCTCCTATCCAGGAGCACCTCTAGACTTCTGTTCATGTACAAGCTGGCTGTGTTTGATTTGGCTAAAACTTGCCTTTAAAACTGGAATTTAAAATTGTTTCTGGAATCATACTCAATTCTAGATTTTCTAGAAAAAATAAAACTTAAAGATAAGAAAGAAAGCCAGGCATGGTAGCACAGGCCTGTAATCCCAGTATTTGGAAGGCTGAGGCAGGAGGGACACAATTTTGAGAGGCTGGCTTCAGCAATTTAGCAAAATTCTTAGGAACTTTGCAAGATCTTGATTCAAAATTAAAAACAGAACAAAAAAAAATCTAAAACGGCTGGGGGTGTAGCTAAGAAATAGAGTACCCTTGGGGTTCAATCCCCAATACTAAAAGAAAAAAAAAAGAAACGAAAAGGGAAAGGAGTAGATGAGCACTTTCATATATTGAAAGAAAAAAAAAAGAAAAAAAGAAAAGAAAGCAAACACTTTCAAAAGCTGGCACTTTCAGCACTGACAGGCAGTGGAGGAAGAAATTCGTTAAGATCCCATGTGTTTTCTGATGATGCATCTCCTCCCTCTGTGAACAAATTGATAAAATATCAGGAGCTGTTCTGGAGATCACCAACACAAAAGAACTTACAGTAGGTGTTGTACTTTGCAGCAGTGACTGTGTGTGACTCTAGCCAAAACAGTCTCCTACTCGCCTGCAGAGAGGGGCGGAGATTCTGGCCATGACTCACAAGGGGGTGGCCAGAAAAAGTAGGTACCCCCAAACGGGCACCTGGGGCTCCAGTGCACTGGGTGCCCTAGTGAGTCTGGTGGCTGTGGGGGCGGTCTTCTCCCATCTGCCTCAATTCGTTTTTCACCTTTACCTCTTTCTCTCTCCACCCCCACATGCACACGCACACATGGGAGAGAAGAGGCTATTTCCAGCTTGCTCCCAAAGACAGAAATCACACCCAGACATGAAAAAGCAAAGAGAGGATATTGCTGAGAGAGCAGACCACGGTTTTTGAATAACTGAGTTGAGAGGAGGACCTTCTGAAGAAAAGAGATCGTTAGGCAACATTTGGTTCCTCCCATTCGATGGCCTTGTTGTGGCTCCAGGGGTTAAAAGCTTCTGATTTGGGGTAATTGGCAGCTTCTGTAATAATCTCTGAAAGGATGACAGAAGGCCTCCATCAAATAGAATTCCTTCCCTGTCATCCACTTGATGTTTTGTGCATCTTTCCTTAACTTCCTGGAAGAGGAGAGTTACCCAGCTAGCACCCAGGTCATGTGCTATTCTTTTTTTGATTCATGTATTGGGGAGGAAATGAGTCACATTTGATTAAGGGGTTGACACCACCTACTCATGCAAATTATGTGTGTGGCTGGGGAAAGACGAAGCCCACTGCTATGGGATGGGCAGCGTTCCTTCCTCCACTGGAGTGCTGGCTTTGCAGCCTGTGACTCCCAGCATCTAGATCCATGGGCTGCTGGGTCTGCAGCCAACTCTGCAGAGAAGTGGGCTATTTGTGTGCCTCTGTGTGCAAGTACTAGAGCTCTGGTTCATGATGAGTGTCAAACTATTATATTTATTTGATCCTTATTGACTTTGTGGAAGAGAATGAATGCCAAATCAGACAGCCAGGCACAAATTATGGTAATAAAAATAATAACTATTTATTATATGTTTTGGGTTTGGCAGTGTATCCTCTCAGTACCCCATGAGTAGATATTTATAATCTCAACAATAATAATCTCAAGAAGGTTAAATGAGTAAGCGTAACCTCAGGTCTGCTTATCTCTGAAATGTGTGCCATTTTATAGCCTTCCCAATCTGATTTTGGAATTGCACTGCAAACCCACCGTGTTTAAAAATATCCCTGTGGAATGTAAGGCAGTGAGATAGAATATTTTATTCATAATGTATGACAAAGCTAGAAATCTGAAATGCTTCAATATCTGTACTCAATTTAGCATATAATTTTGTATTTTCAAAAATTGTTCTGTTTCTTTTATTAAGAAGGCAGGTTAGTATTTTTGCTTTGTTTTTCTTAACATTTTGTTGTTGTTTTGTCCTCTGTACTTAATGTGAAGTAGAAAATTACAATGGGGAAAAAAGGAGCAGAAAAGTTATTAACATGTATGTGCTCAACCTAGATTCCTATATTTTAGCACACATGATGATAATTTCTTAGTCTTTTCTCCAGCATCAAGATACCTTTCAAAAATGGGTGTGGTGGCACACATACAATCCCAGTACTTGGGAGGCTGAGACAGAAAGATTGCAGGTTCAAAGCCACCCTTAGAAAATTAGTCAGATCTTCTTCTAAAAGCTTATAGTATTAAGATTTATATTTAGGTCTTTTATCTATATTGAGTTAATATTTGTATATGTGTTAGGTAAGGGTCCAATTTTATTCTTTTTCATTTATTATTATTTTTCAACAATATTTAGTTAAAAGACTAGTATTTCCTCCACCAAAAGTTCATGGAAACCTTGTCAAAAATAACTTGACAATGTATGGAAGAATTTATCTCTAGGCTTTTATTTAGCTCCAATGGTTTATATATCTGCCTTTAGAACAGTACTACACTGTTTCAATTATTGTAGCTTTATATGGTTTGAAATCAGAAAATATACATCTTCCAGCTTTGTTCTTCTTTGAGACTGTTTTGGGTATCTAGAGTCCATATTCCATATCAGGATAGACTTTTTCTGAAAAATAAATAAATAAATGTATGAGAGTTTCACCTAAAAAAAAAAAGAAAAAAATCTCTGGTAAGAAAGAAAGCAAAAAGAAATATTGAAATGTTATCTTTAAGTCATCAAAAGTTTGGTACCAGACAAATGAAACTGTTATGTGAGATTATCAATGTTAATATTATATAAATTGCTATAATACTAGATGTCAACCAGTAAGCCAAGCGTGGGAAGGAGGGATGGGGAGGGAATGGGGTGGGGATCGTGGTAGGGGCTAACTGGACGAGATGTGCATGTATGTCTACAAAAGTATTTTCTTTATACCACTATGATGTATGAATACATTGCACCAATAAAAAATAAATTAAAAAAAAATAAAATTAGCAAGATCTGTTTCCAAATTAAAAAAGAAAAAAAAATTGGTCTGAGGTTGTCATTCAGAGGTAAATTGCTCCTAGGTTCAATCCCAAGCACCACACATACATGAAAACAAAAACCAAAAACCAAAAACCAAGACAAGCCTCATTTCCTAGCCATGTGGAATCTGAGAGGACTGATCACAGGTCTAGGTTACGCCCTAATTGCCTTAAATTTGTCTGTGAATTCCATCTCTCTGACTATAGATATCGATTCAGGAGCATCACATGATCCAAATAAAACCTATTAATTCCTGGGCTTTGATTTGAATTATAAGAAAAATTGATTTCCTCTCCCCATAGCTTCAAGAGTTTTTCAAGGCCAAAGAAGAAAGGACATTCCTATGATCTCACCCAACTTAAATAAATGCAGAGCTATAAAATATAAAGCCTGTGTCTCAGGAACACTGTTTGAATCCCAAGTCATGCCTAAACCAAGACCGGGAATCAGTAGATTCTACTACTACTTAGGCCAGTTTGAATTGTTTTTTTTTGACTCTTATAACACTAATGATACCTGATTCTTCAGAGACTATTAAAAATATACAAATGCAATTACACTAGATATAGTCACAAAATTCCTATACCAAGACCGCTGTAACCAGCTGTGTTTTTTTTGTCATTGAAACATATTTCCGTTTATTTAACTGGGCAGGAGATGAGATGACTGGTATTCATTTCAGAGACAGGTTAATAAAAATATACTTCTTTAAACTCTTTAATAATATTTTATGTAGTGAGGTGCTCAGGCTATATAAGGCAAGTGGAAAATGAATTCATTCCAGGAAATAACATATTTTTGTGCTTGCTCTAGGACGTTTGTTCATTGAGAAAATGTCAGGTGACATCACAAACACTATTTAAAATTTCTCTTTCTCTCTCAAACATGTTTTTGATACCACATGACAACATTAATATATCTAGGATATAATTGGAATGGGGAGATCAGATTCTGATATGGAGCTGTATTTCTATTTTCTGTATTTCTATCTTTCTAATAAACTTCTTTAAATCTTCAAATATATATATATATATATATGTGATATAACTCTACAATGTTATCTAACTTTGTTCTCACAAAATCAGTCTAAGGAAGAAGTCAGTTATTTTAATTGTGGACATTTGAGGACACTGAACTTAGGAAAATTTAGGACTTTCTTCAGTATTATAAATTCAGACTATGCAGTCAGACCTATCTGACACAAGCTATGTATCACAGAAGATCAATAAATTTGTTTTGACTGACTGAGGACCTTATTGGTCTCAGGAACCAGTGACTGTGTTGAATATGTGTTATCTACAAGTCTTGGCTTCTTTCCTAAGTTTTAGAGATAATTTAGTTTTAAAATCTTGGATACCTCTAAATTACAGAGTGTTTGAGGGCCATATGAAAGCATTCCCCTTGAATGGTTCTATTTGGCTAAAACCCCATCATTTCTTATTAAGGAAGGGTGTCACACAATGGAATATGTCAGAAAAGAATAACACTAGTGACTGTTATTATAATTACTTACTGAAAGAAAAGATCTAAAAAGATAAGTCATTTAACCAGTAACACAAGACATAATCAAACTTCTCTTTTTACCACTCAGAAATGCTCTAAATAAAAACAGAAGAAGGGTACAGCTGAGGTTTTTGAGACTACATAATTTTACCTTCTTGACTTTGTACCCCATTGGGTCAGGGAGATCAGAACTGGAGAAGAGTCCAGCTCTGCTTCTGTCTCAAAGGCCCTCCCCCAGTGCACTCTCTTTTCACATTTTCCTAACTGGGAGAGTAGAAGAAGAAACTAGCCTTTAATGAGGGCCTATGTTGTACCAGTCTCCTTCAGGTGTTGGCATTGGTTAATCACTCCAAAATCTCTTGGAGATAGATTTCCATTTTTCAGAAAATAAGCGTTTTAGAATTGTGGGTGCTTTGCCAGAATTATTTAGCTCAACTTGTTAGAAAATATAACAGATTTCCAGAAAATATCCAAATTTCCAAATCCAGAGTAGAGTCAACTAAGCCACATACATTATCAAGTCTTCTAGTTATCAAAATTGATATGCATGTAGATTTTGTTTAAAACTTACTCTAAATCTGAAATTCAATGATTAGGGAAGATTTTTTTTTTCAGTATAGGGATTGAGTCCAGGAGTATTATATCTCTGAGACACACCCTCAGTCCAATATTATTATTTTTATTTTGGAATAAGGTATGGCTAAGTTGATAGATCTCAATAAGATGATGATACTGGCCAGGCGTGGTGGCGCACGCTTGTAATCCCAGCATTCAGAAGGCTGAGACCAGAGGATCATGGTTCGCAGACAGCCTCAGCTACTTAGTGAGGCCCTCTGCAACTCAGTGAGACCTGGTTTCAAAATAAAGAATAAAAAATAGGGCAGGGCATGTAGCTCGGAGGTCAAATGCTCCTGGGTTCCATCCCCACACCCGCAAAAAAATAAAATAAAATAAAAATAAAAATAAAATGCTGATACTAGCCTCAAACCTGTGATTCTCCTGTCGCAAACTCCTGAGTACTAGAATCGCATATGTGTACCACCACCATGCCCAACTTGTTTGTTTGTTTGTTTGTTTATTTATTTATTTATTTTTGTGGTACTGGGGATTTAACCCAGGGTCATTCTACCTCTGGGTTATACCCTCAGCCCTATTTTTAATTTATTATTTTGAAAAATAGAAAATAGTCTCACTAAGTTGTTGAGTGCTTCGCTAAATTGCAGAGAATGGCCTCAAATCTGCTATTCTCCTATTTCGTTCTCTCTAGTACTAAGACTATAAATAGTACCACGACACCTGGCTATTCAAAAATTAGTTCTTAGTAGTTTTCTCCAAATTATTCTGCTAGAATGGGACTTTATCTATTTCTCTAATGTTGCATATATATTATGGCCTGGTGATTGAGTGGTGATGCACATTGTGGGAGGGTGGGCAATGAGAAACATGAAAACATTTTGAGATAGTGTGGCCTCAGATGTATGTGGATCTACTTGCTTGTGTTTATTCTCACTGTATGATTTTCTGAGATTAACCACTTTGACCCTCCATATTGTCTTATCTATAAAATGGGGATAATGACTCTATAAATTATATGTATATGTAACATATGTTGAAATGCCTTTTTCAGTCATTTAAGACCACTTTCTTTTACAGTTGAGTTTGATGATAGAAGAATAAAAATTCAGTAGTCACTTGGGAAGGACTAATCATGTAATATGTTCCAGCCAATGTACTTCATTCTTAGGTCTTAGTGGAGTATATTCTTATTATTATCAATGTCTCCCAATGATTCTTAGTCTTTATTGTGTATCAGAAAAATTGACGGGGTGTTTAAAGAACTACATACCTAAACTTGGACTTTGACCTTGACTCATTGGCATCCTGGTTCAGGAGGTTAGGTATCAAAGAGAAACTTCAACCATATTTACTTTCTAAGGGTTCTATAGGGGATTTTGCTGCACATTACCAGGTTGAGAATGACCAGAGCCGCTTGCTCTAGCATGGTAACCCTAGGCCACTCTAGTAAACAGGTAGTAAGGTGGCACTCCCATGAGGCCAACATGCTGAGATCAACCTTTCTTAATTCTCTCTAATTGTGTTTCTTGAAGTGTTGTCTCTAAATGACCTGCATTGGGGACACCTAATGTTCTTGTAAATGCGGCTGTCTAAGCTGAACTTGTATCAAAATTTCTTTTTATGGAGCTGAGTAATTAATGTTTGGTACATTTCCTAGGTAATACTTATATGCACTAAAATTAGAAAATTATTGCCAGAGACATTCCAGACCAGAAATACTTTTTGAAGACAGACTGGAGAGTAAGGCATTTTGAGACTTAACTATGCTGACTTGTCTAAGAAAAATGGCTTTTGACTCATTGAGAATTGAAACTGTGATTATTTCTTTGGTGAATTGGCTTTACTGTACATTTCGTCTTGACCCAGTCTCCTTTTTTCTCATCCTTCCCCAACTCCATTGCATATCTGAAGCATGTCAAGGCTATCAATAGAACTGAGCTCGCCTCAGGCTCGGTTTGGATTAAAAATAAATTTTTGTGCTTTTCCTTAGGACAAAAATAGTATAAGCCCTATTTAGGGTAGAGGCAGAATAATAAGCATTCCTAGAGTTCCTCAATTTGGTATCACTTTAATGAAAACCTATAGATCTGAGTTTATGTTGCTTTTGAGTGAATCCAAGAAAGAAAGGGGGAATATCACTTGTTTTTATAAGTCATAAGGGAAACTACTTGGCAAAGCGTGCAATTCAATGCCCTAGTTTTTGACAGCCTATCTGGGAAAATGTCATACTGCAATGCCAAGGAAATTGCCAATCTCCTACAAAAGAAAGTTTTTTTTTTTTTTAACTAAGGAGGTTTAGTGTTCAATGGGATGTGAAGACTTTAAAGCACTTGGATCTTCTATAGAAATGCCAGAGCTGTGCTTACCCCTCCATGTCCACATCAATCAAACAGAGTTTGTTTTTTTTTTTTTTTTTTTGTCAAAGTTGCTTTAATTTAGTTTAACTAATCATGACTTCTGCTAAGATTTGATCCTGTAAATAGAGCTTGAAAATAAAATGACAACTGCAGTTTCAGGAAATTTTGTTTAATTTTTGTTTTATGTATAACCTGAATTTTTGTTTTATGCATAACCTGATATATGAATTAAGTTTCAGGCTAATTTAACCACTCTTGCGTTAAATTCATTAGACCTCTGAAAACATAACAATTTGCTTTTACTGAAAGGTAAGAATCTCTGACACATTTAGGGTAGTGTGTCTGGCTCCATGTACATTTGGATTTTGAGCTGCAGTTTTTTCTAAAATAGTGTCAAGAAGCACTTTGGAGGGGGCCGGTTACCTGAATATTGAAATAATCACTAACGGTTCTTGTTGTAATCCTTTTTATTTGCTCATTTTTGCTACCATCAACCTAAGGTGGGAAAGCAGGGTCTAGAATTCATGTCTCCTGATACTCACCTCATTATAACCAGTTTTCTTCCTCTTGCATATTTTCTTGCCCGTTTTCTACTTAGATTCCATGGGTATGAATCACATCTCCTAGGAAATCTTTAAATTTCTCAGGGTGGAGAATAATTTTGTTGCCCAAAAAGGAAATGTTACTAAAATACATAGAAAAACTGTCTTGTATTGTGGAAATAAAGATTCAGATTGTTTTGAATAACTTAACACTCTGATGAGCTTTCTAAAAAAAGGAAGAAAGATAAAAAGTAAGAGACAGTATTTGAATTAAAAAAATTTAGTGAATAGGATAAATTTTATGCTCCTTAACATGCATCCGAGGCCACCCTTCATCTAACTGTTTTCTATTTTTCTAACTCATTTCCTCTCACTCACCATCTGACTCTGAATATTCTAACACTGAACTATTTAAAATTTCTATATATGCCATGCTGAAGGTAAATGAGGGATAGGTGGTTTGTCAGAGTCTAGAAGTTGGGATTGTCCTGCAAGAATTGGAACTATGGTCTAGGTCAAAGATGGGACCTGAGGCATAAAGAAAGGGTTTATCCCCTGGAATTCGAGTCAGAGAAAACAGCAGTTTCCACAGACGCCATCACACAGCATGAGAGACTATAAATATCCTGGCTTTCCCCCTCTTTTTACCCTTCATTTTTCCACCGGTGACTTCTATTCCCCAAACTAGTTCTCTGTGAGTTGGCAAAGGGACATGAATGATGGAGTTCTCCAAGATCCAAAGCAGAGCAAGAAAGGGATAGGGAATGGCTCTTGATGCAAACGTGCACATGAATTTCACCACCTGTCTTCGTTTTATCTTATTCCCAAATACTCTGAAACAAGGACTTGAGTTCAAGTAGTTTACCTACGAGGTGAATATAGGATACATAGAAATTGGAATAAAAGAAAATGATACTTGGAAGGTAAGGAAGCCAGTGAAGGCTACATTCATAAGCAGGCTACTATTGTGGTCAAGCAGGGTTTCATCTTGCCAGAGCTGTGAGAGTGCAGAGAAAATGACTCAAATATTTCATCAGAGGAGTGAGGGAGCCAGGGTTTTAGGTGCAAATTCCCATCCATGATTGGGTGGGAACTGATCTGGGGAGGAGATGGACCATTAACTGAGTAGCACTTTGGGCCTGCTCTGGGTATGAACTGAACATGCTCCAGCAATTAGAGAAAGTCCATAGGCATAGAATTGCAGGCATGCAATGAAAACCTCTCTGTATATTTGACGATTGTCAAGGAGCAATGACAATCCCTGTGATACTCGCAAGACTGAATTATATATTTTTTTCTGTGTTTTATTGTTTTCATATACCCGTGATTATGTTTATCATATATATATTTAGCACTCACTTCTGTCTATCTATCTATGTATATATGTATATATACATATAAATGTGCATATATGTATACATTATATATAAAATTTGGTGTGTATATATATTATATATACATGTGTGTATCTATATCTTATATATATATAGCAGCCCAGACTGACTAGTACAACTATGTTTTACATGTGTTTTTTATTTAGAAAAATCAATATTGTGTCTCAACTGTAATAAAAAGAAGAAATTAGAAGCAACCAATTTACAATAAAGTAATACAAATTTCATTATGTAAAGGATCAGGCACAAGTAAAACAGAAGGCATAATAAGTTGCTAGATATTTGTGCCTACTTATAAAAATTATTTTAGCTTTAAGAGAAAATGAGAAACATTTGCCTGAATATTATTGACACCCTCTACACTTGGCTAATGGAAACAGGATGATACACAAATTCAATGTATATATACATTGAATTCAGTATACATGCAAAAACAAAAATGCAAAATGATGCAAAAGTTTTGTATTGGCGATTTACATTCTATAAGCTTGTTGTGACTTATGACATGCTGTTCCAAAAGTGTAATGAATCTTGGTAGATTTACAAAGAACATATTTTTATTGATTAATATGATAGTACTGAAAAATTATATTTACTAAAATAAGGTGTTCACTCTATATTTATATATTATTAACATATGTATATAATTAACACATTAGCAAATTAACAAATGTATATAATACATATATGTTTGTTTTATATGTGAAATATGGTTAGGGTCTTGGATTAGATATTATACAAATATTGTTCTTTGACATCGGTCTCCCAAAGGATCATTGATAGTTTCCACATGTGAGATAGTTATGAGATATGTAGCATTTTTGGTTATTCTTACATGTTAAATGCCAGAAGAGTCCCTTACTCATTGTGATGCCCAAGACCACTCAAAAGTCCAAAGCACTTCCTTGAAAGTGGAACTGTTTTTTAGATTACTGCTGTGTTAAATGTGTGTTGAATGCATCTGCTTCTTAAGTAGATGGGTCCTGAGTACTGGTTTAGTTCTGAATAGGTAAACAAGAGATTGAAATTGTCTAGAAGTCTATCTAATAGAAATTAATAAATGTATCAAAAGTCTTCTGAATACAAAGTTGATTGATTGATGTTTGCTTTGGAAATATGTACTTAAACATCTGGTTATTCATTAAGATATTTAAAACTGTTCTTCAGAAGAAAAATTTGTTATAATCTTTTTAGATCAGATTTTTGATGATGGCTTAGAAAAAGATATGGGATTCATGCTTATCAGATTTGGAAATGTGTAATCCCAGATTGGAAGAAATAGTTGCTGCATTGGGCCACACCTATTGTAAAACATGATTTAAAATAAATAACAATAAAATCAAACTCAGATCCTAGAGAGTGATTGTATCAAGATAGAATGGAACTCACTTATATACATTAGTTTATTTTATGGGCAGAGAAACACAGGTATACATTCTTCCATGTAATTTAACTACAACAGATGTCTAGTGTTCAAAACAAGCAAAGGTATACATGGTTCTAATGGCATTGATCAATCCAACGGCTCTTAGAAACGACAAAGTCAATTAAACATATAAAAAATTCTCCACTTGAAAAATGATGAACATAATTGGGAATATTCAGAATGAAGAATAAAATATTTAGGGCAAAAAGCTTATAAATGAGTGAATTGATTCTCATAGAAGTTAAATAACTTGTTCAGGTAACAGAACAAATGCTAATTGTATTTTCTCAAATATTCATTGCTGGGGAGAGACTATACATCACTTGCAATGTTCACAGTAAGAGATCTACTGGTTATTGTAATATAAGCCACCATAAAATAAGTTCTAAATATTAAAAAAAAATTTCTTTTATTTTTTGATGGTACTGGGGTTCCTGGAAACCCTTCTACCTCTGGGCTACATTCCCAGACCTATTTTATATTTTTTTAAATTTAGAAACAGGGTCTCTTAAGCCAGAGAGGCTAGCTTCAAACCTGCGCAATCCTCCTGTCTCCACCTCCCAAGCGCGGGATAACAAGCGTGCGCCACCATGCCCAGCTTAAGTTCTAAATTTTAATAGCCTAACAGGATGAAAGTTTATTTCTACACATTTAATTGTCACATCTTTGATTCTGTTAAGTGATGCCTTTTCTTCCACGTAATGATTCTAGAAAACACATTTTCTTCCTTTATTGGTGGCTCCATTACCGCCTAGGGCCTCAGCATCCTACACAGTTACCCAAATAATGGTGAAAGGATAATTTATGGAGTAGCACCACTGCTTTTTATTACCTACCTGGGAAGCTATGTGGCATATACCTTGGCATATACCTTGCCATCCCATTACTTGGAAAGCTAAGACAGGAAGATGGGAGATTTGAGGCCAGCCTTAGCAATATCATGAGCCCCTGTTTCAATTTTAATTTTAAATTTTATTGGTGAATTGTAATCATACATCATAATAGTTTAGAGTGATAGAGACACACATGCACACAGCACTTGGTGATCTTCCCTCTGGCTCCCACCTCTCTCCCTTCTCTACCTGTATACAATGTTGAGATTGGCATTGATAATTTTGATTATGTAAGTAGTATTAAATTAAATGTTTCCTTCATCAAGTCTCCCTTTCCCACCCACTTTCTTCCCCTGGACACACTCCATTGTTGTTTCTCCTACTTTTCTTGAGTCACTTTTATATACCAATTTCTCCCAATTTTGATGAATGGCAATCATCAAAAATGTAAACAACAATAATAATAATGAAAAGGAGGTGGGAAAATATGAACTCTTAGACATTGTTGTTGGGGCTGTGAATTAGTGCAGCTGATTTAGAGATCATTATGAAGGCTCCTCAGAAGACCGGGAATGGAGCTACCATATAATCCAGCTATACCACTCCTAGTTATCTTTCAAAAAAAATTAAAGCCAGAATATCATAGAGATACATACATACCTACGTTAACAGCAGCAAAATTCACAATAGCCAAATTATGGAACTTGTTTAAAAATTTAAAAAAATAAGTAAAATAGGTCTGGGGGTGTAGCTCAGTGGTTGAATGTCTCTGGGTTCAATACCCAATACAAAAGTCAACAAGGAGAATTGTCTGGGAAATGACATACACATATTCTGCTAGAACACACATGACCAAACCAAGAAATAAATGACTGTGGGCTGGGAGGCCAGGAGTCAGAAAGAACCTGGGGATATAGGTTCTAACTTGGCCATTGTCTCCAGAGACGATGAGAAAATAAATGTTCAGGTGGACAACTAACCTTGGCCACAGCCAGCGAGATGGATTTTGGTCCCTCATTTTACCATTAGAGACACCAAGCTCATAAATGTTTAAGGAATGTTCCTAAGACTCTTGGCTTTTGAGTGGCTGATCAGTTTTTGTTTAATTTTGAAGTTTAGGTGTGGTCTTACACTTTAAAACCGTCTCTAGTGAAAGACAGATCTTTCAATCATTACCTTTTGCTCCTTTTCCTAAGTGAGTTCAATCTTTGTATTTTTATTGGCTATTTTTGGAATAGCCAATGGAATCTAAGATAGTTATAACTTTACTACATACTTAAATCTACTTTATGAACTAATTCCTCCTTTAGTTCCCTGAGGCATGCCATTAATATATTTCTATTAGGTGTAGCAGAACAATAAACAACACACACACACACACACACACACACACGTTTACATAGGCACACTTCACTGACCATTTTTAACATACACATTTTTCTTTTTGGGGGAAATTAAACTACTTGTGACTCCACCACTCTGGTATTTAAATTAGTCTTCATAAAAATCTTGAAGTCACTTATCTTCCAGCCTTTGCTCAATCTCCTTAGCAACCTCCTTAGCAACATACTTCTTTAAAAAGAAATCTCAAAAAAGTTACACAGGACCATATTTTGTGCAATTATACCCAAAATTGGAAAATATAAAACATAATACCCCATCACAATTTATATGTACTGAATTTTCTCTGGTTCATTGGTTTCACATCTTCTGACTTGTCTAGTCCATTCTCCAGGTAACCATCAAAGGCATTGCCAAAACAAAAAAATCTATACAGTTTTCTTACCAAAATCCCTCTTCCCAGTAACTTATGTTCCCATTTGGATGTAACTCATAGTTTCATCAGGTTCTACAAAGTTGTCCAAGGTCCCTGCCTGTCTCTTTTTGCTCCAGCTGTCTTGTCTTGCTATCACTCCAAACTGCCAATCTTATTTCCCCTGCAAGGTCTGCACATTTGTTGTGCTCTCTGCCTGGGCCTCTGTGTCCCCAGGTTTTTATGTGATACATATCTTTCCATTCTCAGTAAGGTACTTTCTTATATTCACTGACCACCCCAATTAATGTACATTGTTTTAAAATATAATTCGACTCTATCTAAAAGTAGAAGCTTTAATTGTTTATTCATTTATTATGCATGCAATTTTTGTGTTAGGAGGGACTTTTTCTTCTTCACTAATTTATTCCCCTCATTTAGCACAGGGTTATGCTGAATAAATTAAATGACTTAATTGCTAGTGTTTTCTCGGTGTTTCCATATGTCAAGCTTCCTTGAGTAACTTATTTGTTTGCTTTTGAGAATGTTGATAGAATGAGTGAGGTCTATAGAGAACAGGGCCCAGTGCCACATCCATCCTGGAAGCCAATGTTCATGTATGAGGGACATCCCAGATTTAATTTGAGAGCCAAATTGGGATTCCGAAAGACAGTTGAAGCGAACCATAATTAGTCTGCAGAAGTGGAAAAGGCACTGTCTATATGGTTTTGCTCTTTGAATTCATCTCGCTTTGAAGATCATGCATAAAACATGTTTGCTTTAACTTTGGGCAAAGTTCAGCATACTGGAGTTGAAGGGAAATTCATCTTTCAGGCAGGTGGTATCCAAGATGATGAAACTGAGGACCGGCAACAAAAGAGACTTGCTCAAGAATGGAGGAAGGATTCTTTTTTATGTCTCACCCTCTCTTTCTTTCCCCAAAATGGTGCTTGATAAAGAACATTGGCTAAGTGTGTGTTTTGTGGATGATGCAAATTTTTCAGAGGAAATAAATGTGGATAAGTTAATCAAAAGAATTTCCCCTGCATTGACTTTCCCTCTTTCCTCTTTAATTAGCTCTTCAAGTGAAGCACTCCTGCACAGATCTAAAAATAGACAGAAGCCTGGTTGGGAGAAAAGTATATCAACCTGTTTTCCCTGGATCTCAACAGTGGTTAAAATTTGAACAGTAGTGTCGTGAAACAGAGACGTTTGTATAATTTTTCTCTTTTAAAATTGTGCATCTATAATAGAAAAGATATGCCCAGAGGTTTTACTTATCTTAAAAGCATATTATTTCATTGCTTTTGCATAGAACTTTGTACTTTGCATAGCATTGTAATATAACTAAGCCATCTTTTCTTCTCTGAATATATATATATATTATATAAAAGTTTTAATATATATATAACTTTTCTAAATAACTCAAAAATATATGTAAAACTGAGTCAACTTTTCTTCCTTGAATATATAATATATATGTATATATAAATATATAGATATGTTTAACATTAGAAAATACTTGTTGTGACATCCTTTCCCATTCACATGAAAACTGGCAGTGCCTCTAAACTTGGTGCTTCTGGAAGTTGTAAGATGTTTGATCTTGTCTTACAATATTGTTTTTCAGTTAATATTGTCATAAGACATCCTCTGTGTTCTTTCTCATCTCTTCGGTTTTGCTGATATCCTCTGTTCTTCAAGCTACTATGAAAGTACCTCAAGGTGCCTTATTGGATGTGACAATGCTGTGACTCATGTTGACTCTTTTTTTTTAATTTATTTTTATTGGTGCATTGTAATCATATATCACATTGGAATATAAGACTTGAGAGGATATACAAGCACACATCATCCAATTAGCCCTCATCCAGCCCCCATCCCATTTCCTCCCCCTCCCTCGATCCCATGCTTGTTTGGTGATTAACTTTGATACATATGTTTATATACCTCCTGCTTTTTAAAGAGGCTCCATCCTCCCCTATTCCATACCCTCTGATTGGTCACCTTAATGGCTTCACTATAGGGTCCTTTCTATAGCTCGACCACTTCCTGTTGCCCGTTTTCTCCTAGTTATTGCTGATTAGGGGAAGCATCTGGTTTTAATTTTCTGCGATATTTCTCTGTGCATGCCGCATTGCAAATACCAATCCCACTTTTGATAGCCCCATTTGTGGCCTGGCTACCCGGTGGACTGATCCAGACCTTGCTGGCTCAAGCAGCGGCCTTGCCTCATGGGAGGCCCTGATTCTGACCTCGCTGGCCCCCACACTGGCCTAACCCCTCGGCTGGCTCCAATCCTGGCCTCAGTGGCCCCAGCACTGGCCTAGCCTCAAGGCAGGTTCCGTCCCAGCCTCGCTAACCCTGGCACCAGCCTAACCCCTCAGCTGGCTCCGATCCCGACCTCGGAGGCCCCAGCACCAGCCTTGCCTCACAGCAGGCTCTGATGTTAGCCGATGGCCCTGGCATCGGCCAAAACCCTCAGCAGGCTCCGATCCAGGCCTCGGAGGCCTCAGTAGAGGCCTTGCTTCATTGAAGGCTCCAATGCCGGCCGCTGGCCCCGATATCAGCCTAACCCCTCAGCAGGCTCCGATCCAGGCCTCAGAGGCCTCAATAGCAGCTTTGCCTCACGGAAGGCTCTGATGCCGGCCATTAGCCCCGGCACCGGCCTAGCCCCTCAGCAGGCTCTGATCCCGGCCTCGGAGGCCCCAGCATCGGCCTTCCTTGTGGCAGGCTCCAATTCCGGCCTTGCTGGCCCCAGCACCGGCCTAACCCCTCGGAAGGCTCCAATCCTGGCCTCGGAGGCCTCAATAATGGCCTTGCCTCACGGAAGGCTGATGCCGGCTGTTGGCCCCAGCACTGGCCTAACCCCTCGGCAGGCTTCGATCCTGGCTTCGGAGGCCCCAGGACCGGCCTTGCCTCACGGCAGGTTCCGATCCCGGCCATGCTGGCCCTGGCACCAGCCTGACCCCTCGGCAGGCTCCGATCCCAGTCTCGGAGGTCCCAGCATCGGCCTTGCCTCACAGCAGACTCTGATCCCGGCCTCGCTGGCCCCAGCACCGGCCTAACCCCTCGGCAGGCTCTGATCCCAGCCTCGGAGGCCCCAGCATCGGCTTTGCCTCGCAGCAGGCTCTGATCCTGGCCTCGCTGGCCCCAGCACCGGCCTAACCCCTCGACAGGCTCCGATCCCGGCCTCAGAGGCCTCAATAGCGGCTTTGCCTCACGGAAGGCTCCATTGCCAGCCAGTGGCCCCGGCACCGCCTAACCCCTCAGCAGGCTCTGATCCTGGTCTCGGAGGCCCCAGCATCGGCCTTGCCTCGCAGCAGGCTCTGATACTGGCCTCGC
Organism: Muscardinus avellanarius; assembly: GCF_963383645.1. NCBI lineage: Eukaryota > Metazoa > Chordata > Mammalia > Rodentia > Gliridae > Muscardinus > Muscardinus avellanarius. The sequence continues at coordinate 60,319,122 of NC_137788.1, forward strand.
TGGCCCCAGCACCGGCCTAACCCCTCGGCAGGCTCCGATCCCAGCCTCGGAGGCCTCAATAACGGCCTTGCCTCACGGAAGGCTCCGTTGCCGGCCGTTGGCCCCGGCACTGGCCTAACACCTCAGCAGGCTCTGATCCCAGTCTCGGAGGCCCCAGGACCGGCCTTGCCTCACGGCAAGCTCTGATCCTAGCTTTGCTGTGTCCATCGCCGGCCTCACCTCTCGGCAGGCTCTAATCCGACCACCCTCTTTGCCCAACTATTTGTCCCATGTTCTCGAAGGTGCATGGTGGTAGGTAGCATTCTGCCTCTGGGGTCATTACTTCAAAAGTTCCAGGTGTAATGTATCAGATCTCTGCCTCCCCTGAGTACTGTCCACTGCCATTGCCACAGCCTCCACCATTTCAAATCTTTCCCAAGCTCTCTTTTCACTCTGAATGTTGTCCAATCTTCCTAAGCATGTGCGATGGTAGCATTCAACCTTTGCTGTAATTTCTCCAAAAAAAAAATAATAATAATAAATAAGTTGGTAGGCTCTGATTTCTGCTTCTCCTGAATACAATTCTCCACTGCCAACGCGGAGACCGCTTTCAGCACCGCCTTTCTCCTTGGTCTCCGCTAAAGTCTCTCTCCTTACAGGTGATGTCCAAGATTCTTAACAATGTAGAGAAGAAGCAGTCCTCCTTAGCGGGGAATTTTTCCAATAATTCCAGTTCATTTGGATAAGTTTTGTCTGCATCTCCAGTATCCTGGCTTCCGCCACCTCCTTGACCCCTCTCCGATATTTTCCTTTTTTCTTTTTCTTTTCCTTTTTTACAGGGTCTTTCCGGGTGGAGAGGGGGGTCGCCTAGGGGCGCCCCGCCGGCGCCTGCCCACCTGCCCAGGGTCCCATGTTGACTCCTGAATTGCCAAAAGGTATTGCGTTCCTCATGAAACTAGAGCTGTGTCATTTCAATCAAGGTTATGCTATATTTTCCTTTATTCCTTTACAGAAAGGAATATATGTGCCACATACAGGGTCTTTGAGCTGGCACCTCAGCAACTCACCAGCCTTGCTCATAAGAACCCTAGCACCAGACTCAACTTAGGCTCAAGTCAGAATCAGCTACACATGTCATATTAGCTTTCCGTTACAACCTACTGTGAAATGAGGTAGTCAGGGTAAGGAATTCGTGATCCCATTTCATATATCATAAACTAAAATATAGTGAAGTTTATTCATTTTTAAGTTTGAAGAAAACAGTTAAGAATTCCAGGGTTAAAGTAGGCAATTGAATTCCTTTCTTTTATCTTAACCTGGATCTTTTCAGTTATTTCATTGATAAGGCTTAAGTTTCCTTTTTAGCTCCTTGGTATAAAGAAATCTCATTGTCCATAAATGAGAAAAGCTGCCCAGGCAGGGATAAATTTTCTGTGAGCACAGTTTGGCAGCAGAGACTGGAGGTACATTGGCATTATCAGGTTCCAGATGGAGAATATGGTCTAGATAATCTCCATGATACTTCCCCAATCCTTTTGTGGTCAATAATCCCATAGCCAAACTGAAAACCAAACAAACAACAAAGTCTTCTGAAAGCAAGTCAGGAAGGCAGAGAGGAGGTCTGAGTTTTTATTAAAAGAAAGGCCAGGTTCATTGGGAGTGATACTCAAGGCAAATTGATTGAGGGGGTCCCACAGAAAGTCAAGGAAAGATGGAAAGAGTGGCCTCTCATTGAGATAAGACAAAGGTGAAGAGAAGCCATTTGTGGCTGACTAAGTCCATCCTAGCAAAAGGGCAGAGAGGTGCTGAACCAATCTGAAGTCTGGAATGGCTTTTTAAGAGAGAAAAAATTAAACAGGGGAACAAGGGGCCTTTAGCACAGGAGTTGAGCAGGAGCCACGTTTTGATTTCAGAAGTAGCTTCACCACACATACACATCTTAGAACCCTCTCCTCCATAGTTTTAGTTCCCCATCTAGGTCTAGAGGTAATTGTGAGACACCCAGAAATCCTCTCTTCTCTGGCTTTATTTTTGACTAGACATGACTGAAATACTCTGGCATAAAGAACTGTGACACAAGCAGCATCCTGGAAACTACCTGTGACTTCCTCCACAGAGAGTGAACTGGCATTTTCCTACCTGCAGCTGAGCATTTATCTTCCTTGCAGTTTTTCCAACATCTGAGATTTTAATACACTTGATTCACCTGGAGCACTGTCCCATCGCTGTATGTGTGTGACTGGTAATATTAAAGAGAAAATTACTACAACAGTAATAACAAGGGAGACTTTAGCTGGTACTACAATATTGCAGTGGGTACCAAGACTATCTCCACAGAGAAGAGAAATAGAGATCTACTCTGAATGGCACACGAACAGCTAAGGATATATGAGCAAAGCTGTCAGAGGAGACATCAAGGGTAGAGAGAAGACTTGCTAAATCAGCTTAATGATATCAAGGGTGGGCATGAGGAATATTATCAAATAATGAGAATGATTTGATATAAAGGATAAGGGAATATTTCTAAGCTAATTGCATTAGTTAGCTTCATATTACTACAGGAAAATTCTTGACGCAATGAATGTATAAAGAAAATAACTATTTAGCTCATGCTTTTGGAAGTTCCAGATTAAGATCAGGAAATACCATTGCTGTGGTCCTTTGGTGAGGACATTAGATGGCAATGAGAGGGAACATGTATTGGAGAAAACTGTTCACAGTAGATGCAGGAAGTAGAAAAAAAGAATCAGACTGAGGTCATGCATCTCCTTCAAGGTCACACTCGCAATTACCTAAGGACCTCTTATTAGGCCCCACCTTTTTAAAGCCCACAGGACCCAAGCCTTGACTATGTGGATCTTTGGGGACACTATCTATATTCAAACCATAGTAGTGAGTTAGCAGGTTTCTTGTAAAACTGGACTAGACAGGCCAAAGGCAAAAGGGTAAGGCTTAGCTGCAAAGACTCTGGTCAAGGAGACCTTCTTTGTTAGTAGAATGGAGGAGATTTTTCATGGTCTCATCATCTTTCTCCTAAAATTATTTTTATTCCTTAGCTTTCACCTTGGACTATAAAGATTTATACTGTCAAGCCCTTGAAACATTATGACATGATGCTGTATTTGACAACCCATGCAGGTAGTTTTATATCACTTGTCTTGCATGCAGAAACAGTATTCTAATTAAAAAAAATGCCCTTATGAGTGATGACTTTCTTTCTTATTTATTTATTTATTTATTTATTATTTATCTTGTAGTGCTGAGGATTGAACTCAGGGGCATTCTATCTTCAAGCTACACCCTCAGCTCTATTAATTTTTATTTTGAAACAGGGTTTTGCTAAGTTGCTAAGTTCCTCACTAAGTGCTGGAGCTGGCCTTGAGCCTGCAATTCATATGTCTCAGCCTCCTGAGTTCTAGGATTACAAGCATGCAACGCCATGCTCAACTATTTATTCTTGAGTTGTATCTCTTTATATGAAAAATAAATTTAGCTAGCTTTAATAATCTAGTGAAGATCCACATAAAAATAAGTACAGCTTTTCTTCCCACATGGGTAAACCGAGACAAGTAAAATGTGTTATCCCAATAATGAAAAAAGTAACAGAGTTGGGAATATAACTTTGCAACCTTGATTCCCAGTTTCCTGTTCTCATCAATAAAACACATTCAACACCTTGCTTTCTTGCTCTGATTGTTGTATTAACATGCCCCAATTCTCCCATTAATTCTAAATTGTATTAGTATTTAAATTTAAATTGTATTTAACATCTCTAGCAGAAGCTTTAATTTTTAAATCATTTCTAAAAGCTCTTAGGGGAGGATATTGGAATTCAGTCTTGAGAGCCCAGGTAAGAAGGTAACCTGAAAAGATTAAATAACTAACCAGGGATCATGCACAGACTATTAATGCCAGTATAGATAGACAAACAGTCAAAGGACATCATTCTTTCTACTCTCCTGCATGTTTAAGGCTTTTCATAACAAAGCTTTTTAAATGACAATAAAAACAAAATATGACAAAGTAAATGAAAAAAGTATTCAATTGCCCATTATGCTTATTTTTTAGCATAATACCCTTAATACTTAATTATCTTTTATAATCTTTATATTTTTCAATTCCATTGGGCACCAGTTATAGACTTGTGTGCATATAATGATCACATAATGATGTGCTATATAGCTTCAGGAACAATAGTAAAGGCTTAAACTTATACATTATCTGAATATATATATATATGTGTGTGTGTGTGTGTGTGTGTGTGTGTGTGTGTTAATTATTGATATGAATATACTCTTGGTTCAGGAGTACACACTAGGATCACTAGGACTGAAAGAAAATGAATATGATGAGATTGCCCAGTAATTTAGAATATTCACAGGTGGGGAAAAAATTAAAAACATCACCAGGATGCTCAGAAACTCCTATTTTAATGTAAAAACTGCAGGTAAGAAATAATGTGAAGCTCAGATTTTAGTACAAAGAGATAAATAAGGCTTTATAGTTTCTGCCAAGACTCAGGAAGTGGAAATCTCAACTACAATAGAGCACAAAAAAGTAGACTATGTGCAAAATATAAAAGGAAAGATTTAGAGAATCTTTTATGTCAATATATGTTTTATGCAAGATACAATCATTTTAATTAGGAGAATGAAATTGCTAATTTACATTTTCTTAGAACAGCATGTCATGTGATTATAGAGGAAAACACAGGAATGAAAAAAAAAACAGCTTGGGGGTTTCCCAACAATGTACATGAGCAACATTAAATGTTCAATATAATACAGTGACATGGTCAAAAGAAGGAATCATATTTGAGAGGTAGAGTGAATTGGAAACACTAGATGCAAAACCGTGTGGATGGTGGCTCTATTTAGGATAGAGAATGCACAGATCAACTTTTAGCGCATCTTAGCTATCATTATCATGGGTTACATATCATGGGTTTTAGCGTGGCATATTAATGCATGCAAATAATGCATTTTGATCATATTCATCCCCATATCACCCTCTGCCGTCATCCCCTTCCCTTCCCCTTGACACCCCTCCTTGCTTTCAATGGTGTCTTCTATTCTCATCCCAATCCACCCTTCCAGATTCCAGAAATAAGGGAAAACATGATACTTGTCTTTCTATGTCCGGTTTGTTTTGCTTAGCATTATAATCTCCATTTCCGTCTATTTTCTTGCAAATGACAAACTTTCATTCTTTTTCTATGACTAAAAACACTCCATTGTGTGTGTTTATGTATGTACAATATCTTCTTTATCCTCTTGTCTGTTGACAGGCACTTAGGCTGATTTCATAACTTGCCTATTGTGAATTGTCCTGCAATAAACATGGACATGCAGGTATCTTTATAGTATGCTAACTTGAATTCCTTCAGGTATTTACCAATGAATGGTGTAGCTGGATCATATGGTAGTTATTTTTAGTTTTTAAGGAACATACATACTGATTTCCACAGTGGCAGTACTAATTTACATTTCTATCAACAATGTGTGTTTCTCGTTCCCACATCCTTGCTGTTATTGTTCTTTTTATTCTTGATAATAGCTAGAAAACTTGAAAATCTCTCAAGAAAATATCAACTTTTGAAATATTGGTTTGAAGTGGTTATAGAACTTTTAATACATGATGCCCAAATATAAGAAAATCACATGAGACACTTACTCAGGAAGTCAGGGAGAGATACTTATAGCATTGGAGTTACTAAGACACAGGATAACCCAGAAAGACTGTTCCAAGTAGGAAGAGACCCATGGACTGAAGTTTGGAAATGACACATGTAATCAACTAATAACATCTTTAATATTAGTGTTTTAAAGTACTGAATATACAATAATACCTATAATATATATATGGTTAATACATTAAATTATACTAAATATATGCTTAATTTAAATATACACATAAATATGTTTATTCTCTGTTCTGAACTGTTTTCTCTTAAGGTGGGGAAGTTTTCCTTGCTCTTAATCTTCCCATGGATTAGATATGCTTCAAGTATATTCCCAAGTGTATCATGTACTGGATGCTTGGACCTCAGAATGAGAGTTTGGAGTTGATGAATTGTGTTGCAGGTAATTATGTCACCGGAAGCTCTGCCCTTGGGGAGGGAGATGTTAATGCTAGTTAGTTCCAATGAGAATGTGTTATGAGAAGAGGAAGTATGTCCCATTCCCAGTCTCCTGCTTTCTGCCTTACCATGAGGCCTCTTCATACACACTCCCACCCCTGTGATGCTGTCTGCCATAAGGTCCTTACCAAAACTCAGCAAAATTTGGCTTCATGCTCCTAGACTTCCAGAACTGTGAAATAAATGAATCTTTTCTTTATTAAATTCCCAGTCTCTGGTATTCTGTTATAGCAATTGAATCAAAATAGTTTAATTTTGAAAGAAGCAGCTGACTTAGTCTACATAGCTTCACATACGCAATTAAAAACAATGAATTTAAGAAGGACTTTCTAATGAATTGAACTTTTTCAAATAAAATAGTTTGGTTAGGCAAAAGCAAATTTCAAGACCCTGAATCTAAGTCTGACATACATGAGGCTCACAATAAAACTATGCTAATGCATAGGACTGATAGTCTTTTATTTTGTGGAACTGGGGATTGAATCTAGGGGCATTCTACCTATGAGCTACACCCTTAGCCCTATTTTTTTATTTTTTTATTTTGGGACAGGGTCTCATTAGGTTGCAGAGAGCCTCACAAGTTTCTGAGGCTGACCATGAACCTGCGATCCTCCTGTCTCAGCCTCCCATTATTGTCTTTTGGTTTGTTTGTTTGTGGTGTTTTTGCAGTACTGGGGATGGAACCCAGGGGCATTCTACCTCTGAGCTACATTCCCAGTCCTATTTTTTAGCCTTTATGTTTTTAAAACAGGGTTTCACTGAATTGTGAAGGGCCTCGCTAAGTAGCTGAGGCTGTCCACAAACCACGATGCTCTGGTCTCCGCCTCCCACTGATTGTCTTTTTAGGAGTTATAAATGATGATGAAATGTTAAGTGAAGAGTTCTTCAAAATGCTCCTTAAAATTGATTTATGTCCAGCCTATAAGATTTTATGTTGAGTAATTCTATGATTCATTTTTTGAGACCTTTAAACATAAGGGCTCATCTGAAGACAAAAATTCCTTACAGAGATAGCACCATAAAATTAGCTTGTCACTCTTCTCTAAGAAGAATGGTGCAAGTAAATGTGGTGGAGACTACTTAGTCAAACATAATCTGAAAATTTAATATGACCTCTGTACTGAACTATCGCTTTGCTATTATCTTTACTTTGAACACAATTGGTTTTCTTAATATTTTAAGATTTTTGTTCTTCTTTCTTTTCTTTTCATTTTCCTCTTTGCTTTATATAGAATCACAGAGTTAAAAATAACCAGAAAGGTCATTGGGTAGTCCACTCCCTGAATTCAGGCAGATAATTCAGCAATAATAAAATTATAAAAATTGTCATCATAAGAATATTTTGACTTCTTGTTTTCATAATTCATAAGTTTTATATTTAGAAATATGAAGTGTATAGGACTATGCATTTGATTTGCTTTAAGACCCTTCTCATCACCTTCTAGTTCATTTAAAAAAAAACACAAGCTTACTTTTACAGAGAACCTGAAAATATATATATGTGAAAAAATCTCCTAATATTAACCTGTATTATTGTTGAAAATCACTTCCATTTTTTTCTACATTTTATATGGGTTATCCAATGTGTCTTTTTTGCATATGTTATATATTATTATGTAAGAATAGTGTAGTCACATTTAAATTTCCATACTTTCTTATTAAATCTTTGATGGCACTATAATGCTTCTGAACAAGAATGAATTCATAATTCTCAAAACATATTTTATTGGAACCTTTCTCTGGGCTTTCTGAAAAATAGGACTAATATGTAAAAATACATTATTTTAATTGCTGTACAGAACCCTCTTCATCTATAAAACATGACACAATCCTATGTTTCTGGATGCAATTAGGACAGAATATAAAAAAAATGTCAACAAGAATAACAGTTGAATGTTTGACACCGAACATGTGCTGGAATCATTTTAGGAACAAGTTTAAATTGGAAACTCTAGCTTGAAAAAGGTCAGCTTTTCCAAGCAGATGAGTCAATAAAGAAGCACTAGCTTCTTCCATGATAGTAAAACTGTGGCCAATGTATAAAAGTTATTTTCCCTTTAATATTAAAGTATGTTTTCTTTGAGTCCTTTGTATAACTTTGTATTTCAATAACCCACTTAACATAATAATGGAAAAATATGAATAGGACATTTGAGAGTCATAATCATGATAAAATGTTAAATGAGGAGTTCTTCAAAATGCCCCTTCAGTTTGATTTGTGTCTAGTCTTTTGACTCTGCAAAGCACAATGTATTTATAATATCCATATCTTTCATTTATTTGATGATAAAAATAAATGTCTTATTTTGTTTTTTCCACACAGATCCAAATATTGATCAATAAGTTATTACTAGATATTTACCTGGAACCTTCACATTTATGATATAGTCAGATGCTGCCAATCATAAATGTAATCTAGCCAAATGAAGGCACTAAAGAAACAATTAATCCAGATTTGATTTCACATATACTTAACACATATGTATTAAGCATTTTCTATAGACTATATACATGAATAAAGAACATTACTTAGCTAGTGCATCCCAAGTGTTAACTATATATGGTATGTTTACATCATATATTGAGAGGGTATTAAGTGGCAATACATATAAAATGAGTAAGCTCTTTTCAAAATCTTCTAATTGTCATCAAGAGTATTTAAGTTTGATGCCTCTCTATAGAAGCAAAAAGTGTAAATTAATAAAGCATTATTAATATAGGTGCCATGGCAACAGGCAAAAGTTGTGGATTGTTACACAAATGCCTAAAATACTGTAGATTTTTACAAAAATACGCTGCACAGTGGTATCTTTTGCTCCTGGGGTGGTGACCTGGGTTACTTGTGTGGAGCAAACTTCACTCCTGAGCATTCCTTTCATTACACTTCTAATGTAAGTGCTCTGCTATACACTACTGGTAACATGGGGACAAAGATTATCACCTTATTGGAAGGTCATGCTGTTTTATTTATTTTAGTAATATACTTTTATTGGTGCATCGTAATCATACATTAGAGTGAGGTTCAAAGTAATACAAGCATTTCTGTATATATCACTTGATGTGTTTCCCTGGAGAACTTACCCTACTCCCTCTGCCTCCCAGTGCATGTTTGTGAGAATAGTAGTGATACCTTCACTTATGGACATTGTATAAACTATTTCCTCCATCGAGCCCCCTTTTCCTCTCCCACCTCCCTCCTCTGACCCCTACCCACTATTCTCTTGATCTCTCTCCTCATTTTTCTTAGGACCCTTTTGTTTCCTATTTCCTCTCTAGCTCCCACATATAAGAGAAAATATATGAGCCTTGATATTCTGATACTATTTGATCTCACTTAGCTTAATATTCTCTAGTTCCATCTCTTTTCCTACAATTAACATAATCTTCTTCTTTATGACTAAGAAGATAGGATATGTGTTAGAGATAAGATTTATATGAAAAAATAAAATTTTAAAAAGAAATGAGTAGGTTACAATTGTGCTAGGCTTTGCTGCTAATACATTTTCCCCCCATCAAACATGATTGCTTACTGTGCCTTTGACGTTATGCCACAATGCCGTACTCTATGATTGCACATTTCAAAATTATAGGTTTTTCTTCCTTTTCAGTTACAAAGTAACTACCTAACTGACCCTATTTTGGGTACTTTGAGAATAGAGATAAGGCAGATTTGGATGGCACATGTCATATATCAAAGTGTGTGACATTTTAGTGTATGATGATGCTTCTGAATTACAAACTAACAAAGAAAAAAAGATGAAGAAAAAAAATGAGGTACTTAAAGCAGACCTCATAAATATTTACTGATTGTAGTTTTTTGCTCTCCATCAGAAAGAATGTGTACTTTTGCCACAAAGGGAAAGAATGATAAAAATGAGAATCATCTCAAAAACCATGATTTCTAGACCTCCTCTTCCTCCTCCTCCTCCTCCTCCTCCTCCTCCTCCTCCTCCTCCTTGTGGTTTGAGGACTGAACCCAGAGGAATTCTATCTCTGAGCTAAACAAACCCTTCTTTTTATTGTTTGGTTTTAAAAGGGGTCTCAGTGTGTGAGCACTCTGAGGTCTGACTGTGATGTGTGGTCAGAGAGAGAGACCAAAACAAAGATAATCCAAAAACATCTTGAAAGAAAGAGGAATACCTCCTGACTAATTCCCTGCCTGAGACAACCTGGTCACTAACCCACCAACCAGCAGGATACATGACTACTCCTATACCTTCCCCCTTTCCTTGTCCCATAAAAAGCTCTTAAGTCTCTAAGGAAGGGGTATTCTGACTCTCATGAACTCCCTCTCAGAATTTACCCCAATTAAAAAGCCTGTTCTAAGAGAATGGGCATATTTTTTCTCTAATATGCCCAGACGAGGGAGTATTAGGAATACCAGAGGGACTGCAGATAATAGAAGGGGAAGCCTCAGAAAAGCTAGAATGGAAGGATAGGAGAGAAAGAAGGCTGAGGTGATGGGTCCAGCCCGTCAGCAGCCGGGCTGGGTGGGATGATTAGTACCGACGGCCCGAACAACAGCACACAGAGCCGGGAGACATGTCAAGCAGGATCTCATTTATTTTTCTTCAGGCAACCCAATTTAAAGCAAAAACCGCAAGGGGGATTTCCAATAGGAAACTATTCTAACCTATCAAGCTAAAGGTCACTCTTACAGCCAATCATTATCCAATGCATGAGGTGTTCATGAGCATGGAAGCATTAGTTGAGCCAATAAGGCTCAACATTACCAAATTGAGCTAGCGGGGGCAAGGAGAGTAGTTACGCCCTCCGTATCTGCTCGGCGCTATTTGTTACAGGTTCATTCATCGGAAGTTCCGCCGGTTGTGCAGACCCCCGCTTGCTACATGTAGCTCATTGATCGTAAGTTCTGTCAGGTGGTTATGTAGCCGCCAACACACTTCTTTGTGCGTTAAGCAGACACCAACATTGAGGTTGACTAATGGAGGAGCTACATCCAAATATGTGTAAAAGTATGAAAATGGTATGGTTAACCTGCACACTCATTGTTGGGAGGGGGGAAGGTGAGGCAGGGAGGTAGGGCACCAAGCACAGTCTGAATGTATTCCATTTTCAATATGGTGAACACATAAAAATGAAAAATAAATAAAAAATAAAAATAAAAACTAATTTTAAAAAGCCTGTTCTTGCCCTTGGAGCTGTGTTTTCTTTATCACCATCTCCTGAAAGACAAATTGCTGAGAGTTTAAGTACATTATTGAGGTTGGTCTCAAACGTGCAATCTTCTTGTCTCAGCTTCCCAAGTACTGGGATTACAGGCATACACCACTATGCCCAGCTATGCCATTCTTCTTTTACTCATGTTAATAGCATGCATTATCCCAGAAAAATGCTACAATTAAACTACAAAGAGAAGAATAGAAACCTATGGACTAGTACTTAGGGTGCATGAGTCACATGACTTTTAGCAACTTTTTTAACCTACTGGAACGTCACTTTTCTTCCACTGTCACATAAAAAAATCAATATTTTTCTCGTTTGTCTTACATGTTTGCTTTGAGGCTTAAAGAAAACACCATCTATATAAGGGGTTTGAAATTCTGACCTTATATGAAAAACATAAGGCATTATTATAATTGCAAATTTCCAGCCTACGTCCTATGGTACCAGTCTTTGGTCCTCTCCCTGATCCTTACCTCATAGTCTCTCACATTTCTTCTCCTGGGTCCATAATTCCTGTTTTCTGATGGATGGAGAAACTAGACTAATGCCACAAGAGCACTGGTGCTTGGCAGGCAGTTCTCCTGCCCCCTTCTCTACTGGGACAACATCCCAGGGACGACCTATTTGATCTACTACTTTGGGCAAAGCCCTATGAACATCATCGATTTTACTGTTCTCATGGAGCAAAGAAAGTCAGCATTCATGGAGATGAGTTAAAATCCCAGAGGCATTGAAAGAGCGCTTCTTTCTTGCTTTAGATTCTTGTGGTACACAGACAAATGCAGGGACAAAAGCAAAGGGAAAAAAATCGCATTGAAATCTCATGATCCAACTCAGAATTCATGTTCATATCTCTGAAACCTTTCCTGATACTCTCAGGCTAATAAATTGAAGTCCCGATCACATTTGCCTTGCAGTTTGATAGAACCTCTACTATGGGAAATATATATTGAATAAATTTTATATGTTTAGGATTGACTTTTGTACCTAACCTCCTAAATAAATTTGTCTTATTTATTTCAGCCATTCAATACTCTACTCAGTGGAATATTATAGCAGGCATTGACTATATATATATATATATATATATATATATATATATATTTTTTTTTTTTTTTTTTTTTTGCGGGGGTGGAGAACAGGGAAGGAGAAAAAGATGAGAGTAATGAAGCAAAGAATGAGCACATACTTTTTCATCTTTTGGAGTAGTTGATTTTGCTTTTATCATCTCTGATGCAGAAATGTAATTCTAAACTAGATTTTTAGCCCCCAAAACATTTTTAAAGGTACATTTTCTTAGTTGATAAGATTCTTGCAATACCTAGTGATCAAAACATACTTCTTTCTTAGCATTCATTTTGACTGCAGGTTTTTCTTTTAGCTAAAAGACCACCAACAGAATTTTCTTTTAGTAAGTACTTACTATGACATGGCAAACACATAAAAATGGCAATTTCAAAACGTTTTAATCAGTTTTTCCTTTTGCATATGAGATTATTTTTGCTTCTAGTTTTAAAATGTCAAAAGAAAAGAGTAAAGAATTTTTTTAAATATCTAGAAGATTGTGCCTTTGATTTGAGATCTGGGCACTCATCTTATTCTTGTACTGCAATTAGAATCAAGCAAATCATTAAGCACTTCTAAGAGGACATCCTATGTGAATTTAAAGAGCTTATATTTTTAGTTCACTTTTCCCAATGTTAAATCACTGCATCACAAATAAAAAGGCATTTCTAGGTCAAGTATTTACCTGGCCAATTTTTTGGTACATGTTTTATTTTCTTGGGTCAAAACTTAACATTTATCTTCTCCCTTCAGGTAGCTTCTAAGTCCTGTGTGATTATGAAATAAAAACAATAAAGAAGAAAAGAAAAAGGTAGGAGAGAGGAGAGAGAGAGAGAAAGAGAGAGAGAGAGGAGAGAGAGAAAGAGAGAGAGCGAGCTTTTTACTTAAACTCTTAAAGCAGCAAATGGGTAATATTTAATACCAAAGCTTCTGTTCTGGGAGAAAAAAAATCAAAGAGAAAATCTTGCACTAACATAGTACTAAAAATATGTACTTCCCTGTCATTCATATTCTAGAAAACTAAGTAATGGACCTGTTTGTATGTGTATGGGGGATGGTACTGGGGATTGATCTGGGGCATTCTACCTCCAAGCTATACCCTCAGCTCTTTTTCAGTTTTGTTTTGAAACAGGGTCTTGTTAGGTTGGTAAGATTCTTCCTGCATTGCTGAGGCTATCCTCAGACCTGTGATCCTTCTGTCTCAGCCTCTCAAGTACTGGGATTACAGGCAAGTACTACAATGCCTGGCCGGAATAGCCCTGCCAATTGCTATTTTTATTTATTATGTAGTAGTATACCATTATATTTAGTTTTGCTATCTACAGTTTTAGTTACCTGTCATGGTCCAACACTACTAAATAAAAATTTCAGAAGTGATTCACAAATGTAAATATATATTTATTACTAGCCGGGTGTGGTGGCACACACTTGTAATCCCAGCATTCGTGAGGCTGAGACCAGAGGATCATGGTTCGCAGACAGCCTCAGCTACTTAGTGAGGCCCTTCCCAACTCAGTGAGACCCTGTTTCAAAATAAAGAATAAAAAATTGGGCAGAGGGCATAGTTCGGAGGTCAAATGCCTCTAGGATCCAGCCCCAGAATCGAAAAAAAAAATTATATATATATATACATATATATATATATATGTGTGTGTGTGTGTGTGTGTGTATCATTATATTTTATTACTAGTTATTGTTAATACTGTATCTAATTTTAAGTTATGTCATAATCATTTGTGTATAAGAAAAATGTAAAATATCTAAGGTTAGTACTCTTTATGGTTTTGGTATCTATTAAAGGTCTCGGAACATATCCCTGAGGTTTAGGTAGAGAGTACGATACAACATTCAATTCAACTCCCTCTCCTTCCATGGCATTTGACGTTTAAACGTTTCTTATTTTCCTCTTGATTTAGCAAGGTCTCATTAAAATTGTTCTCATCAACACTGAATCATGATCTTCTTAGGAGACTGGCATTGTATATGCTGATATTTTTTTGAAGTAAGGGACCACGTATTTTAACATTTTTATTTCACAGCTTAGTAAAGCATATGGTATGCAATACATACACAATAAAATGCATAAATGGTTCATTGATATATAAATGAGAAAGGTCAAGTCTAAAACAGTGCGCCAGCCTCAGTGTTTATTTAGTTGGAAATCACAAATGAGTACTGTGTGTCTGCTTTTGTTAACACATTGAATTCAATACTGTGACTAGTATGAAACAAGCAAGTGTCTGATCTTCAAAGAGCAGTTTTAATATCAGGCACATTTTCCATCAGTAATCAGCACTGAGTTTTGTTTAATTGATATAATTGTGACATTATTAAGATTGTGATGATTAACCTCTCAAATTAGCTTTCTGGCCTTTTGTCCATTTTGCAGAAACTCAGAGGAAAATGTCTTCATGTATAAAACGTAGGACCAGGAAAATATAACATTCACGCGCTGACCTCTGGCAAAGCCTTTTGTAATTATAAGTTACATAAGGAACATGGTGAAGTTATCACATTTTAGTTTGAATGGCTAATTTTTCTATCCCTGCCTGTTGAAGAACCAGGAATTGAGATGGTCAATCAGGACCATTAGTCAAACTAAAAGCAGTAATGAGACCTTTATTCATTAACTGTGATAAAGCAATTAAGAGGCAAAAATTAGCCTGAGCTCCCCAGTATTTTTTTCCCCTATGAAATAGCATTGGGTGAGGCTCAGATGGTTCAATGCAGACGTGGTGTGTGTGTGGAGATTGGGGGGTGGATTTACTAAAATATAGGCTCCTTCATTTTTATGGGTCTGTGGTCCATGAAGGGGGAAAGGCTAGAAGTAGAAAAGCAGTTGGAAGAAAATACCCTGCCAAGGCCTCCAGTAGAGATGTTTGAATAGTGACTTCTAGGCTAGAATGTGGGCCTGTGTGTGAATATCACTAGCCAGGTAGGGGAGCTTGAGTCCTTGACTGCTATTCCTTCCAGAAAATTGCAGTGCTCTGGCTATGGACCACGTCTGGTGCCGGGAGGTTAGTCTATCCCAAGGCTTCCTGGTAATACTTGGACCAGAAGAAATACTTCTAGGATTTGGGTCTCGAAGCCACATCCTCACTGACCACTGCCACTCCTCATCTCTTCAGCACTAGGACTTATACTGTCCATCTACAGAAACTACCTTCCATTTGTGTTGTCATGCCTGGAAATCTCCAGCATCTGGCCCAAAAAATGTCATCCATTTCTATGTACTCACCATCGTTCTGACACTTGGCCTCATGGTCAATTACCATCTGCCTCTGGTAACCTTCCTTTCTCCTTCCTATCAGCCATGTTTCACAAATAACAGAATAAAATGCTACCCCTGAGTTATTTTGGTACTGTTCAAAATCAAACTATACTAACCTGTCATCTCTAGCCTTCTTTCTTCTCATGCACAAAATTTTCTGTCCATCCTAATATTTTATAATAGTCTTCTCTTAAATTTTTGAATGAATCTTCTCATGACCAAATGGCACATCTTTTTTTCCAAGTCAAGTAACTGAATTCTGTTGCTTCAGTGGCTAACATCCTCCCTCGCCCAGCCCACCCCACTGCTGGCATTTCAGTACCAAGCTCTGCAGCTCTTTGTTGCCCTCACATTCTCTTTCTCTCTTTTGTTCCTACTTCTGGGCTACAGTGTTGGCTGTAGCCTTCAAGTCTGGCTTACTACACATCTGTGCTGTCCAAACACAACTTGGCTGTGGACCCTGGCTTGGCAATGTTCTTGTTCATCCCTCACTGGATTTCTGGCTCCCTCTCTTTGGTGGCAGATCCAGGCCTCAGCCTTCCTTTGCTCCTCTTCCCCACCTCTCCTTACAGATGACAACTTTCTCTATTTCTTCAGTGAGGCAAGAACTCTCTATCTACCTCTTTCTGTACCTTTTGCCATTCCCCATAAAAGAAAAAACAACATATTGCTTTTTCTCTAAAAGTAATACAGTGGCATCTTCATTATCATGGTACAGCATACAGATCATAGATGATTTTAGGGAAAACTTCAAATTCACTTCCTACATTTACATTTAGATTAAACATCTATTATGATGGGGTAACAAGGTCTGGATTTGCATTCAAATCTGAAATAATTGGGAAGTAGGGAAGGTTAAAAAAAGAAGACACAAATGTATGGAACAGTGATTGTTTTCAAGATGCTAGGATCAGGTTACAAAAGATGGTGATTCCTGAAATACAAGAAACAAGGAGACCAGCCTTATATTTACCCATGCTTACTGTCTTGAGAGTGTTTCTAGGCTGTAGCTCAGGGAGGAAAAATTTCAAATAAAAACCAGCCATCTCCTGAGATGAGAAGATGAATAGTAAATTCAGGGAAAGTGACGTGGCCTGACAGTACCAGAGTTTACATGAAGGGAAACTTTCTTGGGATTTGTAGAGTATCTCTCTGTAGTCTCAACTATGTAGTGATCAGTGCATCCATATGAAGAAACAACTTGAAGCTGGGGAGAAAAGGAAACCTTTCATTTGTATTCATCCAAGGCTGGCACTAGTCCTTCTTCCCACCAGCTTAAATGGAAAAACTAATTTACAGGGTAAATTAGTTGGGTAGAGTAATTAAGAACATCTTTTCCAAATAGTGGGGAATGATTAACTCTATTCCAAATACTACTTGGTACCTATTTAACAAAGCACAAATCCAGGCAAGAAAAGGATAAAACTATGTCCAAGTAGCTAAATGGCATCGCATAGAAAAACTCAAGAATAAGAAGGCAAAGATATCCAGCAGTCAACAAGGTAAAATTATGATGTGCAGCATCCAGCATGAGAAAACAGCAGGAATGCATGGTTCAAGATAAAAATAATCTTGAGGAGACTGGGGACTTCCGGAAAGATGGGGACAGAGAAAAGCGGGGCTTACGAGCCCCGCTAGCAACCAATCTCTATTACTAAAAAATCAGCGCATTTCATAGTCAGAAAACATCATCAGCAGAGAAACAAAAAATGTAATTACAAGGGACAGAGAAAAAGAGGGCTGGTAAAACAAGACACCAGAAAGAAACCAAATCGCAGTGCTGCGGCTGAAGCCATGGCGCAGAGCGGCAGGCGCCATCTTTCCTTGCAGCACCAGGCCCCAGAGAGGAGGGGAACTCATAACGGAGCTCAGAGCCACAGAGGAGATATGCCGGCCTCACAGCCGAGAACGCGGCAGCAGCACCTTACTAACAGCAGCAGTGGCAAGTTCACCGGATGGCTCAGACCAACGCACCCAACAGCCCACCAGGGTCCAGAGAGGAGCGGCGGACAGCAAGCCAAGGTGAGCTGCTGCGGAACAGCCAGGCAGGATTCAGCAGATTTTTCAGCGCAGGGAGCATCTTAAGCTCCCAGTGGCTGGGCTCAGCACACCCTGCAGGGACTCAGAGTGGAGCGCAAAACCAGAGAAGAAATATGCCAGCATCACGGCCGAGGGCGTAGCAGCAGCGCCATATTGCCACCAGAGGCAGCAGCAGCAAATTCACCGAGTCCAGTACAGATCCATCAGCGCATTCAACAACAATGAGTCAAATTGCAGCTCCTAGAGAAGAAATCCCAGTATTGCACTCCCAGGGACTTGACCCAGTGGGGGAGTGGCAGTGGCAGAGATATCACACCATAGGAGAACGCCCAACCTGGCACCCCCCATGGTCTAAAGCAGCCTTGATTGACATCCTGGGTCTGAGACTCTGTGATACAACCTACTAAAGGAGTAGTGGGGACTGAGATACCACAGACTCGAGATCCAGAGCATATTAAGTGAAGTCATAGTGACCCAAGGGAAGAACCCAGAAAAGGCAGAAACTTCGAAAATCATGGGAAAGAGGAATAACAATGAAGCAATGAATGCCCACAACCCCACAACATCAGAACACAATAAAACAGAAATTCAGAGATTTCTAGAAGATCAAATCAGGAAAATAACTGTAGAAATAATAGAGGTGTTTTGAAAAGAATTCAGAGAGAGCCAAAAAGAGATAAAGGATGCAATTAATGAAGTAAAGGCCTCAATTCAAAGTACAAACAACCGATTAGACCACATGGAGAATAGAATCTCGCTCTTAGAAGATAATCACTCCAAAAATGAACACATAGTTTCTAATTTAGAAAAAAAAAATCTGACAGCAGGAATCTGACATTGAAGAAATATGGACCGATTTTAAGAGAGCTAACCTAAGAATAATTGGAATAGAGGAGGGAAAAGAAGGTGAAACCAAAGGGATCAACAATCTCTTCAAGGAAGTAATAGCAGAAAATTTTCCAAACATAGAGCAAGAGGTCGATACACAGGTTGATACTTACAGAACCCCCTTTAGACAGGATTGGAGAAGAGGATCCCCATGCCACATAATTGTCAAAATGACCAATGTGGAAGCCAAGCAGAAAACCTTAAAGGCAACAAAAACAAAGGGCCAAGTGACATTCAGAGGCAAACCAATTAGAATCACTCCAGACTTCCCAAACCAAGTCTTGAGAGCCAGAAGGGCTTGGAGTAACATATTCCAAACTCTGAAAGAAAACAACTTCCAGCCAAAAATTTCCTACCCAGCAAAACTTTCTATCGAATTAGATGGGGAAATAAGAAGCTTTCATGACAAACAGAAACTGAAGGAATTTATGTCTTCAAAACCAGCGTTAGAGAAAATACTCAAAGAGATTAACTACAAAGAAGAATTAGGTAACACACACCAGAATCAGAGAAACAAGATTTTCCATCCAACAGACAACTAAGATTGGTTATCTGTGGAGATTCATTATTTATGTTAGTCTTTTACCTATCTCTAAATTGTATTGTTTGCCTTTATTGTTACTAATTTTTAGAATTTCTAGTTGGAATATTAATATACCTTCAGATATAGCATTTGGAAATATTTTATCCATTCTATCAGTAACTTTTAACTTTGTTTACATTGTCTTTTGATATACAATATTTTTTTTTTTTAGGGAATTTGTTTACCCTTCTGTTGCCTGTGCCATTGAAATCATATCCAAGAAATCACTGCCAATTTCAGTGTTGTGAGGTTTAATGACCCAGATTTTCTTCTAAAAGTTTATAGTCTTAAGATTTATATTTAGGTCTTTTATCTATTTTGAGTTAATATTTGCATATGGTGTTAGGTAAGGGTCCAATTTTATTCTTTTTCATGTAATTATTATTTTTCAACAATATTTAGTTAGAAGATTATTATTTCCTCCACCAAATGTTCATGGAAACCTTGTCAAAAATAACTTGACAATATATGGAAGAATTTAACTCTAGGCTTTTATTTAACTCCAACGGTTTATATATCTGCCTTTAGAACAGTACTACACTGTTTCAATTATTGTAGCTTTACATGGTTTGGAATCAGAAAATATACATCTTCTAGCTTTGTTCTTTTTCAAGATCGTTTTGGGTAACTAGAGTCCATATTCCACATTAGGATAGATTTTTTTCTGAAAAATAAATAAATAAATGTATGATAGCTTCACCTAAAAAAAGAAAAAAGAAAAAAATATTCTCTGGTAAGAAAGAAAGCAAAAAGAAATATTGAAATATTATCTTTAAATCATCAAAAGCTTGGTAGCAGACAAATGAAACTGTTCTGTGAGATTATCATTGTTAATTTTGGATAAATTGCTATAATACTAGATGTCAACCACTAAGCCAAGCATGGGAAGGAGGGATGGGGAGGGAACGGGGTAGGGATCGGGTAGGGGTTAATTGGGCAATGTGTGCATGTATGTCTACAAAAGTTTTTTTTTTTATCCCATTATGATGTATGAATACAGTGCACCAATAAAAAAATAAATAAATTTTAAAAAATAATCTCTACATCAAAGTAGACACAGAATAGACACATATGTTAGAATTAGTATATAAAAACATTAAGTTAGTTGTTATGACAATATTCCATATATTTAAAAAAGTTAAGAGATAGGAAAGATATTAAAACTGTCAAAAATGAAATTATTATTATTATTATTATTATTATTATTATTATTATTATTTTGGTACTGAATATTGAACACAGGGGCACTCTCCCTCTGTACCTTATTTGATATTTTATTTTGAAACAGGCCTTGCTAAGTTACCGTGTGCTGGCCTCAAACCTGCGATTCTCCTGCCTCAGCTTCTCAAGTATTTGGATTACATGTCATCCATCATCCAGCTTCAAAACTGAAATGATGAAGATGAAAACTATGATGACTGTGATAAAGACTATCTATATAAGATGAATAGCTTGTTAAATACAGCAGAAAAAAATCAGTGAATTTGAAGACATGATAGAAAATATACAAGTGAAAAAAGAGTAAAGAAGTCTTTGAAGAGCAGTATGGAGGATCCTCAGAAGAATGGGAACAAATTTACCATTTGATCCAGCAATACACTTCTGTGTATCTACCCAAAAGATAGGAAACCAAACTACCAAACTAATGCATGTGTATCGATGTTCATAGCTGCACAATTCACCATAGCCAAACTACAGAACCAGCCAAGATGTATAACGGTTGGGTCAGAAGAGAAATGAAAGCATACTCTTCTCAAAACCCAATTTTGGCAAGGAAGGGCAGCAATGACACTCATCATTGGTGGTGGGAATACAAAATGGTACAGTCACTTAGGAAGACAGCTTTCTTACATAGCTAAACATATTCTCACCATAAGACTTAGCAATTATGCTCCTTGGGATTTACTCAAAAAAAGTGAAAATTATGTCATCACAAAAACTGACATAGTTGTAATTTCCCAAACTTGGAAATAACTGAGATGTAGGTGAGTGGATAAACTGTGGTTTGTTCAGACAATGGAATATTATTCAGCACTCCAAAGAAGTGAGGATTATTTAATAAATATCATGGAGGAAACTTAAATGTGTATCACTAAGTGAAGAGGCAGCTTGATGAAGGCACATGCTGTATGCTTCCAACTACATGACATTTTGCAAAAGGCAGAAATTTGGAGACCATGAAGAGACTGTGGTTGTTAGGGGTCGTAGGGAGGGAGGTATAAATAAAGAGGATGTTAGGGCAGCAAAACTCTTCTTGATGATACCATGGATACATGTGGATGCATGCCACTATTCATGTGCTCAAATGCATAGATTTGCAGCACTAAATGTAAATCCTAATGGAAACTATAATGATGTGTTTAAGTAAGTTAATTCATTGTAACATATGTACTATTCAAGTAGGTGATACTGATAATAGAGAGGGGAAGGGGTCTATGGGAAATCTGCATCCTCTGCTCATGTCTGCAGTGAACCTAAAACTGCTTTAAAAAATGTCTACTTTTAAAAAATACACTATTTTAAGATTCTATACTATGCGTGAAGGAGGATAATATGAGCTGAAGGTATACAATAACAAACTAAAAGTGTTGGGTCTCAGAAAACAATACCCCAAACAATAGTATTTTGGCTATTGAATGTGAACTAATGGAAATTGGGAGGCCTAGAGGAACCCTCAGAAGAAAAGTCTTTGTCTGACTTTTTTCTGATTTTCTGTCTTTCATCCATCTTTTTTTTTCCCTTGAAGTAATTTATAGAAATCAGAATTATTCTTCCCCCAGCTAGGTTACAGAAATCAGAAATATTACTCTAACCTTTCCTTGCCTCTTTCTTTGTAGGATATGAACATAAAGAAGTATCTTGAGAAAGAAAGAAAAGAAAAGAAAAGAAAAGAAAGGAAAAGAAAAGAAAAGAGAGATAATAAAAGAAAGGAAAATGATGTCTCATAAAAACAGAAGGAACACCAGTAAAGTATAGGAAAGAGACCAGGGAGGAAAGAAGAGAGGGAAATGGGAGGCACCAGGGAGTGAAACTAACCAAATTATGTTTGTGAATATACAAATACATTATGACAAATCCCATTATTATGTATAAATATAATGCAGCAATTAAAAAAATTCCCTGACCTGCTTTATCTGATAATGAGTCATAAGATTTTCATTCTAAAAGGGTCCTTCCTATACCCATGAGGACAAATGGTATACCCAAAATCAAATTAAAGAAGGATCTGGAGAGACAGACCTTGGTAGGTATCCCCTGTTAGTCTACTGCCATGAGATCACATGCTTGCATCCAGTCGCGTTTCTACATGGCTGGTCATTCCTCACTGAACTGAAGCATAATAATAGACAGCTGTTCCTGACTCTTTGGGCCTTCATTTTTGAAAAATTCTGTATTATGAACAAATGACTAAACAAATATGTTCTACTTTTTTCTCATTAACCTATCCTTTCTTTGATTTTATACTTTTATCAATGCATTGTATATGAATATTATACTGAGGTGGTGAGTGATAGGAACCCACATGCACACAGCTCTTGGAGCATTCTCCTCTGGATCCCTCCTCCCTCTCCCTTCCTGTACATGTCATTGAGATTGGCACTGATGATTTCATATATGTGCATAGTACTATTTAAACTGTTACCTTCTTTACATCTCTTTTTCATTCCTCCTTTAAGCTTCCTCCACTGCCCCATTGAAACCTCTGCTCCTCTGCCTGAAGTCTCTTTTGCTTCTTAATTTCTATCTAGCTTCCACATATGAGAGAAAATATACAACTATTTGTTTTTTGAGACTGGCTAATCTCACTTAACATAATATTCTTGTTTCATTATTCTCCTGAAAATGACATAATTTTGTTCTTAATGGCTGAGTAAAATTCCATTGAATGTATATGCCACTTTTGTGACTCATTCATCTGTTGATAAACACCTAAACTGGTTTCATAATTTGGCTTTTGTGAGTTGTGCTGCTATAAACATGGATATATGTGTATCTCTATAATATTCTGACTTCAATTCCTTTGGAAAGATATGTAGTAGAGGAGAGGAGAAGAGAGGAGAGTATATCTGGGTCATATGTTGATTCCATTTCCAGTCTTCTAAGAAACCTCCACACTATTCTTTACAGCAACTGTACTAGTTTGAATTCCTAGAATCAGTGTATGGGTTCTTATTTCCTCACACCTTACTCAGCATTTATTATAGTTTGTGTTCTTGATGATTACTATTCTAGGTGAAGTTAGATGGAATCTCAGTGTTGTTTTGATTTGCATTTCCCTGGCTGCTAGTGATGGCAATTTGTATTTCTTCTTTAGAGCAGTATCTAATCATGAGCACTGCTCATTTTTGATTGAGTTGTTTCTTAGCATTTTTAAAGCTCTTTCTATATTCTAGATATTAGGCCTCTTTTGGAGGAGTAGTTGGCCAAGATATTCAATTTTATAGGCTCTCTCTTTAGACTCTTGATGGTTTCATATGTTGCATAGAAGCTTATTTAATTTAGTGTCATTCCATTTATTAATTCTCATTTTAATTCCTGAGCCTTATTGAAGTTTCTACTAGTACTTAAATGTTGGAGTATTGGTCCTATGCCTTCTTCTAGCAATTGCAGAGATTCTTGTCTAATTTCTAGGTCTTTTCTTATAGAACCATTGCTATGACATCCAGAAAGGGGAAGAAAAGTGTCACATTTTTCTACCCCTAAATTTTATAAACTGTAATGCAATCACTAAAAAATTAGAGTTATAAAAATATGAAAACAACAGAAATAAAATGAGATCATTCATAAAAGATGTTCAGTGAATCTAAAAGAAGACAGAGAAAAGAAAAATAAAACAAAATAGATGGTATCCACAATAAATATCAAAATGATAGACTTACACTTAAATATGTCAATAAACTAATGAACCTTCAATTTACAGATTGTTATAATGGATTAAAAAGTTAGACTCACTTATATTCTGCCTATAAGAAAATAATTTTAAAGTAAAATGTTCCATAGATAGAGCTTCAGATCATTTCTGGCAAATTCTAAGAAGCACTTAATGGGGAAAATATGTCAAAATTTTCTGAAAAATTAAAGAGAAGGAAATGCATTAAAACTCATTGCTCGAGATTTTAGTACTGGAGTAAAGTTGAGGGACTTATTGAATCTACTGAAGATGATTAAGAAAGCCTTGACACTTCTTTCAAATAGAATTTTGTTGACTTATGTCTATAAGTTAATGATACAATACTGTACCTTGAAATAACACCCTTTATCATTGTTGTTAGTATCATAAGCTATACATTCTAACCAAAGAATGGACCAGGAAAATAACAAACACAATAATGCACTCTGACAAGTATGTCAGCTATGAATCTGTTAAATATCCATAATAGAGTTCTGAAATCTTGATTTATTTATCATTCCCTGAGAAGCCTTTTAAAGGTTATTGTAAAAATGAAGTGCTTTTTCTTGATAGAAATCTTGTATATCATTTCTTTAATGCAAGTTGCTCCAATTACCATTTAGCTAATGAACCCTTCAAATTTCATTTGCATAATTGGTGCCAATTTTGACAAGAGGAATTTATCCTGCTGTGATAAAAGCATCATTGGACTCACCAATAGAGTGATGATTATTTAGTTTAAAATCAGCATGGACATGCCACTGAACAGACAGGCAGAAATGCTAGCTTGTCATTCTGGGTTTCTAGAGCTCCTGCTTTCTTTCTGTTTATAAGGCCTGGGACTCAAATGTGATAACTAGGAATGCAGCGCTTATTTATTTATTTATTTATTTATTTATTTATTTATTTATGGTACTGGAGATGGAACCCAGGTGCATTTTATCTCCAATCTACAACCCCAGCCCTAATTTTTATTCTTAATTTTGAAAAAGGTTCTCACTGAGTTGCATAGGGCCTCACTAAGTAGCTGAGGCTGTCCGCAAACCAGGATCCTCCTGTCTCAGTCTCCCAAATGCTGGGATTACAAGCGTGTACTAGCATGCCCAGCTTGCAGCATTCATTTAAATGGCATCTGTATACACCTTGAACACACTGATCTTCAGAACAAACTACTACTTTTTTAAATTTGAGGACATTTTTCTATGGTATTATCTATATAGTGGTGACTTTTTCAAATCTGTTCCTGTAACTCCAACTTTACTCCTGACCTCCAGAGCCAGGTATTTAAATTCATACTAGATATTTTCACCTAATGTCGTGTACTGTGCTGGGCTCTGTGCTAAACACTGTGTATACATTATGTCATCCTTTAAATATCCTTATAAGAGATATATCATCCTTATTTTTATAAGAGAAAAACTAAGATCACAAAGAAATTTTAATTCACACAGCTGGTAGAAGAAGGATGTGGGATTTGAATGAACTTACTTTGAGTTCTATACTATTTTATATGGCCTGATACTTTATATTACATTTTAGAACTAATCTAACTTAAAATTGAGCTCCTAAACCAAACAGAGTTTGAGATTAAGCATTCAGAAAGCAAGACAAAATATCCCATCTTACAATCTCTATACTGATGAAAGCGTCCTTTCAATCTAATAAAAAACTCAGGTTTACTCTGTCTTCCTTCAAGCCAATAGTAATATCCATACCAATCAGTCTGCAAAGGCTGAGTTTGGGGTTTTTGCTTAAATACAATGCAGCCTGGTTGCTTGGGCAATAAAGATGTGATTACATTTAGAAGAATACCAGCTAAAATTATTGTACAGCTGATCAACGTCAGAAACCAGAGCACCCTTAACAATTAGCACAGACCTTTATGT
This sequence comes from Muscardinus avellanarius, assembly GCF_963383645.1. Classification (NCBI taxonomy): domain Eukaryota; kingdom Metazoa; phylum Chordata; class Mammalia; order Rodentia; family Gliridae; genus Muscardinus; species Muscardinus avellanarius. The sequence goes on from NC_137788.1 coordinate 60,345,051, forward strand.
TTCAAATACAGTGATTCGGAATAATGACACAGGTAGAAGAAATCATTGATTCAGTTCATGAAACTACTCTCCTGTACCTTGCTTTGTCTTGTATGTGCACACCTAGATTCAGACATTTTATAAAGCTCATATGTCCATGAAGTATAACTGAGTTTCATTATTGTAGAAAGGAATCTGAGTATAAAATCAATCCAGTATTTCTTACATCCTTATAAATTCTGAAAACAAGTTTCCTCCTGGAATTGCTATGCGGATTAAATATGGTATGACTGGATCAGTGCTAACAATGTTTCCTGCTAACACAATTAATGTATTTTTTTTTTTGCTTTGTTTTGGCTTTTTGTTGTTGTTTTGGTACGGGGGATTGAACCGAGGGGTATTCTACCTTCGAGATGCATCCTGGCTTTTCTTATTTTTAATTTTGAAACAAGAGTCTTGCTAAGTTCTTGAAAGTCTTTCTAAGTAGGAGAAGTGGATCTAGAACCTTCGATTCTCTCTCATCCTCCCCTAGTACTGGGATTACAAACATGTGCCACCACACCCACCATAATCGTGTATTTTGATAAAGCATAGATTCACTATTTTTTTTACTGATTTATAAACGTTAATCTAGAAGTCCTAAACATTACTCGATTATAAAGTTAGCATTATTATAACTGGAGAAATATGGGAAAAAAGAAAAAAACTATATTTGAAAAGGAATCAGAAATTTACTTTGAAATAGAGCTCTTATAGTCAGGGGAGTTTCAGGAATTTGACATTTGTTAAATACTAATGGTGTGCTACTAAGAGTGTGCAAAATGCTTAATACATTTTATTATATTTATCCTCTAAGGATTTACTCAGTGTACACAATCTATGTTTCCAGTTCAGGCATGGTGCTAGTTAAGATGCCTGTGATTTCATCCTTTTTCTCTTTTGTAAATAAACTAAACATTAGAACTTAAAGTAAATAGCTCAGGGTTTCACTTATTTCTGTTAAAAATTCAACTTAGGTTTATTTGAGTCCCAAAAACCTATTCTCAAATCCTAACCAATACTGTCATCTTCATTCCTGGAAATTTTCCTTAGCAGATAAATGAAATACAAGATGGTGTCTGGAAAAAAATAATTCATGTTTAAATTTTGGTTGATGAATCATTAACTTTATGATCATTGGCAAGTTCAACATCATAAGCCTCTATTTACTAACCAGTATAATGAGTAATAAAATTTAACTGGCTTGCAGTGAAGATTACATTGAACAATGTATGGAAAGTATGTGACATATTATCTTGTTTTTAGGAAAAAAAAGGTGTTTATTGCCTTATTTTAGAAGATGGGTATCTTTTCCCATACTGCATTCTCAGCATCTAGCATAATATAGATGTTTGAGAAATGTTTGTAGAATAAATAATGAATAAATAAGTGAATGAAGTATTTATAGGTTATCAAAAGGCAGCATAACTATGGCAATATGATTTTTTTGCTCTAATAGTTGAGATAGATTCTCTATATTAGCAATGTGTTTGCTTATCTGTGTGCTTCTGAATGATACCTGCTGTTAGGTAATAACAATGCTTCACCTTGTGTTTTTAAAAGCATATCATGCCAGAGGATATAACAAGAACTGAGTAAGCATAAATCATACTCAAACCAGGACATGGAAAGATGATAAATTAATCCAGAAGGAAATAAAAAAACACTGCTACTGAATCCCAGTTATCAGAGATGTTTGAGTGGGTTCTGATTTTATTAAATAATCTATGGAATAATATGTGTTTTTTGTAGATTTTCAGCATATAAAAATGTTTGAATCATACTTGGAAGGGATTCTATAATCCAGAAAAGAAGCAGGTAGTTGCACTCTAGCTAGGTATGATAAAAAGAAGTATTCAGATAAGCACAGAATTGTATTAATGCAACTGGACAAAAATTATGCATGAGAAAACTGAAATAGAAAATGCTATGATTTTAGAAAATGAGTAGTTAAATTTAACTGACCTCTTACTGGAAGATACTTGTATGTTGCCTTTTCTGTAAAATACATGAACAATGATGCTCAGACTGATTTTACTTGATGGTCTATACAAATTATGCTATCATTTTATACTGAATTACATAGACGTAGATCATTCAAAATTAAGAGAAAGCTTTCCATTATTTCACTTTTTAGGAAAAAAATTCAAATATTTTGTTATGTCCTTCTGATCATTTTTCTAGACTACACAAGTCACAGTGGAGTAGGTTATTTCTCACAACATCCATTCTCTTCTTGCCATGGCATTTAGATATCTGAAAACCATGTGGCTTTCCTTGACCAATAAGTTTTTTGTGGAAGGAATAATATACCAGTTTCAAGACTATGGCTGGAGAGTATAGTTGTCAGATTTAGTAAATAAAAATCCAGGGCTCCCGGTTAAATTTGAAATAATAGATAATCAACAAATCTTTTTCAGTGTAAGCAAGTCACATAAAATTTAGACAAACATACTAAGATATATTCATTGCTTATCTGAATTTCAAAGTTAAACAAACTGCTGATTCACAAAATACATTATACTGGCTCTTCTGTGATGACATATCTCACAACTGTCTTTATATATTATCTATAGGCAGCCATGGTAACCTCTGGTCATGTCTGTATTGATACACTCACTGCATAATCTTGTGATGATAGAATTTTGAAATGTTTTTCTTTTACTAGTTGAAAGCTCTGCTTGACATATAATGGATTTTCAATAGGTTATTATTGAAATTTTCATGAAATATTGTCTTAAGAAAGAATGGTAAAACCTACATTCACATTGCAAGTCCCTGATATGAGAACATCTTTACTATTTTTACAGTAGTAAAAATTCATATAATTATTCCAATGGTATAATTAATCCATATAATTTTATCAATATATTCAGAATATTAATGAAAATAATATTATTGGTAAAGTGGATAAAGTAGTATGACAATTCTTCTCAAATGACTTATTGATCTTTAAAGAAAACATCAAAATACTTGAATATTTATCCTGTGATCTGTTTTATTACACTTTGTAAATAAGACCACAGATTTAGAGTTGGATGGATGAATTTGGAAAAAAAATACTATGAATCCGGTGGGACCAGAAGAAGATGAAGAAGGAGGAGGAAGAGGAGGAGGAAAGAAGAAGAAAAGGGATATTTCTTGATGTTTAGTTCATTTCAGAGATTTGTCTGAAAGGTTACAACCAGAATAACTCAAAACTACTCTCTTCCTCAAGAAAAGTTCTCAATTTGAATTTATGCTTAGTGAAGGATTGGCGAATAAGTATTGGTGTAGTAAAATTGAACTGAGTTAAGAAGCCTTCTCCTGAAACATGTTTTATCCAGAGTCCTTATTGCTTAAAGCTAGAGAAAACCATGTCTAAGTTTGAAACTCTTAATGAATAATAGCAACTGAATTTCCAAATGCTTTCTACATCTTCCTTTTGCATTGCCCCCCATTTCTACTGCTCTAATAAACACTTTTGTAACTTTGTTTATTAATCTCCTATGTACAGCATCACAAAATGGGGCCAACTCACAGATGGAAAGCTAGAACTTGGGCCAAGCAGCTAATGTATTCATCTACCAACTTCCAGAGTTAGTCAAGTGTGTCCAGCTGGTTTAGCATAATAGGAGACTTATTAATGCAACACAGAATCATAATCAGTGAATTGAGACTAAATTTTCTTTCAACAGAAATGAAACTCTACAGTGTTCCATAAACCCTATGGTGAAAAGCACAAACCGGTTTAAACTTAGGATTTCTCATCTAGTTTAAACTTAGGATTTTCATCATGAAAAGCAGAGTGTATGTTTTCCTCACAATGCATTTTACATCCCATTTCCTTTGAAGGCCTTTCAATCAATAGCTCATAATGGCTACATAGGGCAGCTTTTAGGCACTGGAAAAAAGACTAGCTGCAATGTTCAAATCTAAATATTTTGAAAGTGACTTTCATTCCAGTATGCCACAAGGTGGAAAGCCTGGGATTTAAAATTCACAAGTGCCATTTTAAAAAAATTCTGACTTAACACTGGGCATGGTGGTGGTACATGTTTGAAATCCTAGTACTTGGGAGTCTGAGACAGGAGGATCACAGGTTCAAGGACAGCCTCAACAAGTAGTGAGACTCTCATCAGCCTCGTGAGATCCTGTTTCAAAATAAAAATAAAATAGGACTTGAGGTGTAGTTCATAGGTAGCATGCTCCTGGGTTCAATCCCAGCACCACACACATACACACACACACACAAAAAAAAAAAAACAAACAAACCCTGATTTAAATAAGAGCTCATCAATTTCACGTAATTTACAGTGACTATCTTGGACACAATTGACTAATTATGAAAAAACTCAACTTCACATTGTGTCAACCAGTAGACATGTTTAGTGAACATGTTTAGTTCATTAAACATGTAGACATGTTTAGTTCTACTAAACAGTAGACATGTTTAGTAGACATGTTTAGTTGAAGCCAGCCTCAGCTACTGAGTGAGGCTTTCAGAAAGTGAGACAATTCTAAAGTTAAATTGGAAAACCAAACAAAACACTTATGCTTAAAATATCTAAAGGAGTTCAGAACTTATAGTGATGCATTTTTTAAGTTTTCAAATTCATCTCTCTAGCTTTGCATTCCAACATTATGATATTCACTTTGCTTAACTCTTTGGAGAATTCATTAAAAGTATAAAATCTGAGCCGGGCGTGGTGGTGCATGCTTGTAATCCCCACGCTTGGGAGGCTGAGACAGGAGGATTGCATAGGTTTGAAGCCAGCCTCAGCTACTGAGTGAGGCTCTCAGAAACTTAGTGAGACCCTGTTTCCAAATAAAATATAAAATAGGACTGGGAATATAGCCCAGAGGTAGAAAGCCCCTGGGTTCCACCCCCAGTACAACCAAAATTTAAAAAAAAAAGTATAAAATCTAGAAATGACACGAGTCATTGGTGATCGTAGACCCAGCATGATGAGGTTAGTGATGATATCATTGCAGGTGATTGTCAGAAGGGTACCATACTGGGAGCAGAAGAGGATTTATTTTTATTTTTTATTTTTTTGGTGGTACTGGGGGTGGAACCCAGAGGCTTTCTACCTCTGGATTATACCCCCAGACCCATTTTATATTTTATTTGGAAACAGGGTCTCACTAAGTTGCTGAGAGCCTCACTAAGCAGCTGAGGCTGGCTTCGAACCTGCACGATCCTCCTGTCTCGGCCTCCCAAGCGCGGGGATTAGAAAAGGATTTAAAGAAAACCAAGTTTCTTTAACAACTGGGTACTGGAAATTGAATCCTATTTCCTCCAGTTAGTAGAGTAGACTAGAAGCTTAAACTGCATTTGAAATTCTAGTGATTCAATTTTGTATGGGATAATTATGTATCTACTTCCTAGGATCGTTGTAAAGAATATATGATATAATGTAAAGCACTTAAAACCCTGGCAGGCAAGATGAACCCAATGGCAGATATTATTACTATGAGTATTGATAAGTAAAATAAAAAATTAAATGCGAGTAAAATAAAAATAAGTGAGTACGGCGGAGTGTGAAAAACACGAGAGAGGTCCGGTACACATGGCAAGTAAAGTTTTAATGGCACGGCTCTCCCGGGGATCAGAGCGAGGCACCGTGGGGCCCGCGCGCCTGTCCGAAGCTAGAGGACGCGGGCTCTCCTTTTCAAGGTATGCATCTCGCGAGATGAGGGTTTACTCGTGGGAATGCCCAATTCTCGCGGAGGTTTCAGCCCCTCCCTTGCCCTGCAGAGGTCATGTGACACAAAGTCACATGAGTGCAGGACCCAACTTAACATTCCGGCCTTTTGATGGTAGGGATAATGGATGACGATTGGACCCTCTAGCTTCTTCCTGCTGTCAAGGGGCGTCGTCAGGGGCCCCAGGCCGGGAGGAGTCGGGAGTTCAGTCCCCCAGAAGGGGGTGCAGGTGGGTGCATAGCTGCAGTGCGAATTGGAGGTTACCCTGGACAGCTTAGTGATGTGCGCTTGAGGAGGCTTGAACAGGCAAGGGCTATTAAAGAAAAAAACAAATCATGAGATTGAGCAGGCGACCAAAAAGGAGACTGGCTTACTCAGTACCTGGAGAGCTACCCTGAGCTGGCAAAGAGGATGGAGGTTGAGGGATCCAGGAGCCATCAGTCTTCAGCCAGGCTGAGTAGGGCCAGCGGCGGGGCCTGGTCTGGAAAGGTGCTCCCCCTGTGTTGAGGCACCTGGGGCTCACCCTTTTCCAAGGGCACTGTTCCAGTGGCCCTCCTGGCCACATGCCGAGCAGTTAGGCGTGGCTTTGCCCCACTTGAGGCAGGCTCCTGGAGGTAGTTGTTGTTGCAGTCCTCCACACCTAGGTGGCGCTCCAGGGGGCTGAGCCGCCACCGCCAGCCGAAGGGCAGCTACCAGGGATCTGCTTTTTGGCAAAGTCGGAGTGTATGCTCCATTTCCGCCTGTTTCTCTCTGGAATTAAAACTTAGATGCTATGTTAAGGTTCTGTCAGCTGCGACGGACCTATACTCACAAAGAGCAAGTCCCGAGACGGGTGTCCAGCAAGAATGGCAACGCGGACTCCGCACGGGCAGACAGAGAGTGTCGCCCCAGCCCCGGCCTGTCGTTTCCCGCAGCACCTAGGGCGCGCCCGAGCGGGCCACCCAGCAAAATTGCAGTCTGGCGCAGGCCAAGATGGTGACTGTGACATCACCAGGCAGTGACTATGCGCCATCACAAAATGGCAGCTGGCAGGAAAATAAATGGAAGCTGATGGGGGAGAGCATTTGGAGGGATACCAGACCGCTTATAAAAGTTCCTAACTATTCCTGGGCCACCGCAACCTATTTCCCAACTCATATCAAGGCAGACAGGCTCTCAGGGCATCTGCTAGTATAAAGGTTCGACTCCCCATAATTGGTTCGCGGGCGGAAACGAAGAACAGGAAATGGGCGTCCCCGATTTCCCTGCTCAATCGTTCGGAAACAGAGGTTAAGAGATAGGGAAGAACGTCTTCATTCCTTCTCAAAACCGGAGGATGACCTGGTCATCCGCAGCGTGGTCCCAGTGGACTGGGGGACAATGGGTCACCAAGCGCTTGGATTTTTGGGTCCCAGTGGACCGGAAGACCCAAGTCCGGAACCCGCTAACCAAGGGAAGGAGGCAGTTTACCGGAGTGAAGTGTTGCCAGCCAGCGCTGGCTGCGACAGAAGCACTGAGAAGCTGCTGGGAGCGTGGTGGAGCTGGGGCGCGTGGATGCCAGTGGCTGGTGTGGACGGCACTGGCAGCTGGCGTTGGCAGGATCAGTGGGGGTGCGCAGGCGACATGGCTTGCCGGGCCCGCGGTGTGGAGACAAAATGGCTTCCAGATACGCGCCAGACGCTGAGGCTGGGCCCCGAGGAGCACCGCCAGTGAGCCTGGCTCGGGGCGGGTGGGGCAAACCGGCCAGAGGTCCCGGCGGTGACCGGAGAACCAAGCTGGAACGGTGCTTTAGGAGGTCCAAGCGGCAGGCAGAGGTCCTGGCCCGCGCAGGCGGTTGGCAGGCAGAGCAAGTGCCAAGCTGCCTGGCTCGGGCCGGAAAGATGGCCGCCGACTCCTAGGATTGGTTAGGAGTGGAAAGTGGGAGGGATTAAAGATTGTGAGGCCTCCAGTGAGGCCATGAGGTGGGAGGGGTTAAAGATGGCGAGGCCTCCAGTGAGGCTATGAGGTGGGAGGGGTTAAGGATGGCGAGGCCTCCAGTGAGGCCATGAGGTGGGAGGGGTTAAAGATGGCGAGGCCTCCAGTGAGGCCATGAGGTGGGAGGGGTTAAGGATGGCGAGGCCTCCAGTGAGGCCATGAGGTGGGAGGGGTTAAGGATGGCGAGGCCTCCAGTGAGGCCATGAGGTGGGAGGGGTTAAGGATGGCGAGGCCTCCAGTGAGGCCATGAGGTGGGAGGGGTTAAGGATGGCGAGGCCTCCAGTGAGGCCATGAGGTGGGAGGGGTTAAGGATGGCGAGGCCTCCAGTGAGGCCATGAGGTGGGAGGGGTTAAGGATGGCGAGGCCTCCAGTGAGGCCATGAGGTGGGAGGGGTTAAGGATGGCGAGGCCTCCAGTGAGGCCATGAGGTGGGAGGGGTTAAGGATGGTGAGGCCTCCAGTGAGGCCATGAGGTGGGAGGGGTTAAAGATGGTGGGGCCAAGATGGCGGCCCCCCAGTGATTCCACGTGTCCAAGATGGCGGGCCAAAGCTGGCGACCCCCCCCCCAGTAATTCCATGTGGCTGCTTACCGGAATGGCCAGGCCCAGGCAGCAGGGGTGGGCAGGCACAGGGTGAAGGGCGCCAGGGTGCGAGTCCGAGTGGAGGAACCAGCTGGAGCGCGGGCTGGACTTGGCGGGCTGGGGGCTGTTTAGCAGAGTGGCGGCCGCCTAGATGGAGGAGGCAGGCGGCCCCGGCAGGCGGGTCTAAGCAACGCCAGGCGTGGAGAAGACATAGGTGCGCGGTGTGGCGCAGTCCGCGGGCGGCGCGGTCCCATTCCAGCGGCGGGCGGCGTGGGCAGGCGGGAACGGCGGTTTTAGGAGGTCCAAGCGGCAGGCAGAGGTCCTGGCCCGTGCAGGAGGTAGTCCACGCAGGCATGGGGCGGCAGCAGCGGCAGTGGTGGGAGCAACGCCTGCAAGCGGAGCGCTGGTGTGGGACATCACAGTCGAGCTGCTGGCGGGTCGGAGAGTCCGGGGCTCAAAAAGAGAGTAAAAATAAAAAGAGAAAACAGAAAAAAAAAAAAAAAAGGAAAAAAATGGGGAGGGACCCAAGAGTTCTCCCGGTTCGGCACCAAATGATAAGTAAAATAAAAAATTAAATGCGAGTAAAATAAAAATAAGTGAGTACGGCGGAGTGTGAAAAACACGAGAGAGGTCCGGTACACATGGCAAGTAAAGTTTTAATGGCACGGCTCTCCCGGGGATCAGGGCGAGGCACCGTGGGGCCCGCGCGCCTGTCCGAAGCTAGAGGACGCGGGCTCTCCTTTTAAAGGCATGCATCTCGCGAGATGAGGGTTTACTCGTGGGAATGCCCAATTCTCGCGGAGGTTTCAGCCCCTCCCTTGCCCTGCAGAGGTCATGTGACACAAAGTCACATGAGTGCAGGACCCAACTTAACAAGTATGTTATTAATGAAAATATTATCAGATCTAGAAAGAAATGCATTTTTTCATAAATTTGTCACTGCTTTCATAATTTTGAGAAAGTCTCTGCCATGCTTATTCATTTTTCTTGCATATCATAAATGGATACTATTGCTTCACAGATTTACTACTGGGTGTTAACAAAATCTGCCTCAGCAGTTTGAATTATATTATAAAGCACCAGTACAGTTTCTGGCACAAAACTTTATAAGTAACAATCATTATTACTACTGTCTACTGATCTTAAATGCTAAACATATCTTAAAGGCTATGAAAAGAAATTCAGAAAATAAATGGTATTGGACAAACCTCTTTCAACCTATTTAGGAAGTCAAGACATACCCAATAGGATAGGAAATGAACTATCTAAAAATTCATACTTTTTTTCATATCTCACACATAATAGTAACTAAATTAATGCCCCAATATAAAAGTATTTATTTACTTATAAAAAACTGCATGTGTTATTGTACTAATAGACATTATAAATATTTTAAAATATATGCAAATAAACCAAAAGAATGAGGTTAATTGCTATTAAAGTTGTAAAACCATTTTTACTTTCACTAAAATATTATCATTGTTATATGTTAATTATAGGTTTATGACAAAATTTTCCAAAGCATTTATAATTGGGAAAACAATATTACTGAAAATTTCTTTGTTACAGATTTGGGAGAATATGGTTTGAGGAAACTGTTCCCCGGGAACCCCTGCGAGGGTCCCGGACACACTTTCCCCCAACCCATAACAAAAACCAAAATGACCAAAAACAGAAAATTACCACGGGTTCTTGTCCTAAGCTAAAAATAAATATGCATAGCTTGGACAGTTGCTGAAGATTTAAAGAAGTTTATTAGAAAGATAGAAATACAGAAAATAGAAATACAGCCCCATGCCAAAATGGCATAGGGGGGTGACTCGAAATGAATACACCAAAGGGCTTACACGTGGTCTGGACTTTTTATACCTATGACCTCCATCTTGTTTGCGTGACTCTGACGTAATGAATGTCCCTGTAAGGTACCTCTCCTTAACCCTGTAAGGTACCTCCCCTAGCAAGGTGTGGTGAAGTGTCTCCTTTCATGAAGGGCAAGGTCAAACCCTGCCACATCCTCCCTAGATCATCTCTCCTAGATCTGTCTTTAGAAAGAGGAAGTCCTTGGCTCTCCTCTATTGACTTGTTAATTACTTTGAGCTAGGTTGATTTACATTAGAATAGCTGCCTGTTTTAGGCAAGAAACCAAGTCCTTTCTTTACCCATGTCTGCCACCATTTTGACACAACTATTTTGAAATATACCAATTATTTTCTTTTGAAATATATTAATAATCAGAGCTTTCCCAAATCTTCCTAGGCCATTCCAGTACTGGTACAGTCTTATTTTTAGCCTTGCTTTAACATTTTGTGATATAAGAGTGCAAAGGTCTAATTCTGATTTTATTATTTTAATACCTGATTTTATTGCTGTCATAGCTGAAAAAGATTTATCAGTCTAAATGGTAGCAAAATATCATTGATTATACTTAAAATTAAAACAAAAATTCAATCTATTTACCAGTAACAGTTTCTGTTGAATTTTATCTTGTAAATTTCCTTCATTGTTCAACTGATTTTTAATCAATTATATATTTATATTTTAAAAAAATGGAATCCAAATTCTCCAAAATATGTGTTACAGTTTAGAGATAAGTGTTACCATTTAGGGGAACTGTTCCCGGGGACTCCTGTTAGTCTCCTGGACACAATTCCCCTCAAACTGCGGGTTCTTAGCCCAACTCAGGACAGATATACACTGGTCAGGACTCTTGCTGAAGACTTAAAGAAGCTTATTAAAAAGATAGAAATACAGATAACAATTACAGCCTCATGCTACCCAGGGATAACATAAGGGGGTGCTTCGAATGAAGTCACCAACCCACAAAATCTGGAACAGCTTTTATAGACACGATATCCCTCCACCTTGTTCTCCTACATAATTCTGACAAAGGTAAAGTCCATCCCCTTAATTTTTCTCACCTAACTATGGTCTAAGCCCAGGTTTCTCCTTTCACAAAGGTCACCCTCTTAACTAGATATCAATTATTATGTAAACCTGTCTTTAGAATCTGAAGTCCAAAGTTTCACTTCTTCTATTGACTTGCTAATTACTTTTAGCAAGGATACTTTATATTACAATAGCTGCTTGCTTCCCAAAACCAAGTCCTGACTTGCCCTTCATCTTCTTCCAATTTTTGAAATATATTTATTAATAACTGGTACAATATCATTTGAGAAAATTTTAGGAAGGCTAAAAAATTGTTTCTGAAAATTGTTTTTAAGTCAGTTCAGATTAATACTTTTGTGGATGGTGTACAGTATGTTTACAGCAACTCCCCAGTAAGAATGGAAACAATATAAGTATTTATTTTCCAAATGCTCTCTTCATGCAAGATTTTTTTCTAAAAGAAATTATTTTCTCAATGTTGAAATATCACTCTTACATTGAAAAGATGGCTTAAATGAGGCTTTCTTTCTTTTTTTTTTCTTTTTTTAAAGATCTTCTAAGTAGCAGCTATCTTGAAGACTTTTGTGAAACCAATAAAGATCAGCAAATTTGGAATAGCTGTCATTTATAAAATAAAAATACAGAATGCACTTTTAGGGTAAACAACTCTTTTCATGATATTTTTCAAAAGATAACCAAGAAAATTCACTCCTGGTTATGTGGTTTCCATTTTGGAGACCACTGTCAAAACAGCATGATTTTAATGTAATCTGAGTAAGAAAATCAGCAACAGCCAGAGCATCCAGGGAAGGTTAGTCCTTTGACTTTGGGTTGGAAGAAAACAGCGGGTTGGAAGAAAACAGCATATCTGATTTGTGTCAAGTCTAAGTCTTTTAGTAGATGCTTTTCCAGTAAGAGAGAGAAAGAACAAGAGAGCCATGCTTGCTTTATAACAACCAGCTCTTTCTCACAATTCTCACAATACCTAACTCACTATGAAAGGAGTTACATTAATCCCCTCATAAATGTAGAGATTCCTGAGTGACTTAATTACATCTTTTTTTTTTTTTTTTAGTTTTTGTGTCTTTTATTGGTGAATTATAGTCTCACATCATAATGGAAATCATGTTGACAATGAAATACATGCACATGACTCTTGGTACCCTCCCTATCTTCCTGTTTCTCTTCTTCCCAATACAGAGTACTCAGGTTGACGATAGTATATATTCACATGTATACACATAGTCTATGGTAGTATTTGAATTAATTAACCTCATTCTTCCTCCTGCCTTGCCTTATATTTCCTCCCTGGCTCCACTGAGGTTTTTTTCTCTATTATCTGGAGTACCTCTTTTTTTTAATTTTTATTTGTGCATTATATTCATACATCATATCGGGGTAAAAAACTTGGGTGTAGAGACATGCACACATCACTGATTTAACCCCTACCCAATTCCCACCCCATTCCCTCTCTGTCCCTCCCTCCCTTGCTGGGCTTAGTGGTTGACTTCCATATGTTTAAGTACATTGTGTGTTTTAGAGATTTTCCTCTTCCCCCACTCCTTTCTCCTCCTTTAGGTTGTCTTGCTTGCTGCTCCTCCATAGGATTTTCTTTTTTCATCTAGAGTTCCTTCTATGACCCAATTCTCCCTAACTCTCACATATTAGGGAAAGCATCTGATTTCTTATTTTTTGTGACTGACTAATCTCACTTAGCATAATTGTATCTTAAAAGAATCACTATCTCTCATTACCATTACATTAAGGGCTGTGCCTCAACGTGGTTTTTGTGTGTGTGTGTGTGTGTGTGTGTGTGTGTGTGTGTGTGTGTGATGCTGGGGATTGAACCAGGGGCATTTAGCATTCTACCTCTGAGCTATACCCCAGCTTGTATTTGTGTTCTTTATTTTCAAACAGTGTCTCACTAAGTTGCAGAAAGCCTCACTAAGTAGCTGAGGCCAGCTGTGAACCAGATCCTTCTGTCTCAGCCTCCCAGGTACAGGATGACAAGCCTGTGCCACCATGCCTGGTTTCAACATGAGTTTTGATTGGAACAAATCACAATCAAATCATCACATCTATCTCTTCAGAAAGTGTCACTGAATAGAACTAGTCTGGAGTTTGACCTCTTTGGCGGTTTGAGACAGTTTTTCCTGAATGCCACTGTTACTATCTACAATTCTAAATAAATATTTCATAACATAAAGAATTTGTCCTTTCTCAGTTACCAAAATACAATTAAAGTGCCAAACAATATTACTAGCTTATTTTTATTAGGAACTTACTTTGTGCCAGGCACTGTACTAAAAATTTTGAATTTTTTAAACTTAATTCTTACAATAGTCTATAAAATAAGTTCTTAAGAAAAGTAACAGTCCAAGGTGATAAGGCTGAGAAATAGCAAAGCTGTGACATGAATTCTGGAACCAGACAATTAATGGAGTTGTGTTTTCTGGTGTCACAGCTTCTGTGGCTAAAGGCCAGAAATGGTATGTAGAAATTCAGGTGCTTGCTGGCCCTCAGGGGGAACAAAAAAGAAAATGGAATATATTTTAAAAATTCAAGCTGGGTGTGGTGTCACAAACTTGTAATCCCAGCCTTCGGGAGGCTGAGACCAGAGGATCAAGGTTCTTGGACAGCCTCAGCTACTTAGGCCCTGTTTCAAAATAAAGAATAAAAACTAGGGAGGGAGGGGATAGCTTGGAGGTCAAATGCCCCTGGGCTCCATCCCCAGACTCACACACACAAAAAAAGGAAGAAGTTGTCAAGTGTTTGTAAAAGATTACTATTTCTAGGGTGTTATTCCACCATGGCCATTAAAAGAGTGGAACACAACTTCTGAAGGTATCTGCTCAGTACTATGCTCCCAAGCTTCACACTTTAGAGGACTTCAATATCTGGTGCAGAAGGAAAGGAGCAGAGACCAGCGGGATTTCCGGTAGAGCAGAGTTGGAGTCAAGTCTCAGGTATGATAGCTATGCTATCCTGGACAAGGTACTTGATCTCTTTAAAGCTTGGTTTTCTCCTAGAAAGAGAAATGGTTATCTGCATATTTTTGTTCTCATTGTGTCTTAAGGTTTATATTTTCTTAGCCTATAGTTTATTGAGCTTGATGTACTTTTCCAGGATTTTTAAGCTCAAATTATTATCATTTGCTTGGTTATTGCAACTACCAGACACTATTTTCCATTAATTAAGATAGAATTTTAGTGAGAAAAAAAGAAAAACATTAAGAGAAGCAATTTAATTTGGTGTCTTCTAAGCAAATTAATCCAGCCTCCATCCTAGCATGTGAGTAAATTATATTAATAAAAAATTTACTTATATAGTTACATTATTCTTAAGTAATAGTCACCATATCTTTTGGTATGCATTTCTGAGAAACTATCTTATGACAAACCAAATATTGAAGAATTAATTTCTACATATTTGTAGAGGGTAATTATGTTTCCTATTAAGTCTTTCTTATTATATTACGTCTGCCTTACCTATCAATACATTTGATAAAATCACAAAATTAATGAAGAACTATTCTCAACATCAAATTATTAAGATACCTTTTAGAGAATTTAATGGTTACAAGCAAATGTCTTAGTGACATATGAGAAAAAAGAAACCATAAATGAGCAAATAAGGTGACTTAACTGAGGGGGATGGGAGGAAGGAAGAGGGAAATTCCCTAATGCACATGATGTACATCCATAAACATACCAAAGTTAATCAGTAAGCCAACATGAGAAGAAGGGAGCTGGACAGAATAGGGAGGCAACTGGAGAAGGGCTAAATGAGTGATGTGTGCATGTATGCCTCTACCATATTGTACCTCATTAAGATGTATGACTATAATGCAACAGTAAAATAGATAAATAAATGAAATATAAAAACAAGGCAAAGAGTCATAATTTTAAAAAGCTTTTAGAACTGTAACTTTTACTGGGAATGATGCTGGCTAATAGAGTCACTCAGTTATTATAGGCTATTTCTTATGGAAAAGGAAGGATGATTCAGAGGACAGAGCCAAGAGTCAAAGGCTGGTGCTTAGAGATACTAGAAAACTTATTTCAAAGATTTAAACTGGATCCTAATGTAATCAAGAAATATCCCCTGCTCCAGAGTAACATGCTCTGAGAATTCATATTTTGCCATTGTATGCAAAGTGTTTTATTCTGTCTTTTTTTTCAATTTTTTATTTCTGTTAAAATTTATTTTTCATTTTTATTTATTTATTTTTATTTTTATGTGGAACACATAGACAATGGCATACATTCAGACTGTGTTTGGTGCCTTCCCACCCACTTCCTCTTCCCCCATCCCAACAATGAGTGTCCAGGTTAACCAGGCTATATTCATACTTTTACACATATTCAGATGTAACTCCTCCCTTACTCAAACTCAGGCTTCTTTGTCTCCTACCCTTCCATTTCAGGTTTGCTGAGGTTTCCCCCTCCATTATCTGGAGTCCCTCTGGTAATGCTAATACTCCCTAATTTGGGCATATTAGAGGAAATATAGGTTTCTTCTCTTTCTTTGCTTGGCTAATCTCACTTAACATAATGTTCTTTAGGTCTTTCAATCTTCTTGCAAATGACCTGATTTTGTTTTTCTTTATAGCTGAATAGAATTCCATTGTATGGATTTCCCATAATTTTGCAATCCATTCATCTCTTGATGGAGACCTAGGTTAGTTCTGTATTTTGGCTATTGTGAATTGTGCTGCTATGAACATGCATATGCATATGTTACTGTAGTTCTCTGATTTCAACCCCTTTGGAAAGATATCCAGGAGTGGTATAGACTTCCGGGAAGATGGCGACCGAGAAAAGCAGCGTTTACGAGTCCTGCTAACACTTGATCTCTATTGCCACAAAATCAGCACTTTTCATAGCCAGAAAACACTCTCTGCAGAGAAATAAAAACTGTAAACACAAAGCACAGAGAAAAAGAAGACTAGAAGAACAACCAGAGACCAGAAAAGAAACCAGTCCGTGTTGCAGCAGCGAATGCCGTGCCGGCACCATCTTGCCTAACAGCACCAGGCTCCAGAGAGAAAAAGTAAACAAGGAGCTGAAGTGAGCATCTGTGGATCATTCGGGTGTAATTCAGCAGTCCTTTCAACGCAAAGAACATCTAAAACTCCCAGTGGCCAAGCTTATCACACCTTCCAGATACTCAGAACAGAGCTCAAAGTCAGAAAAGAAATACGCCAGCCTCATGGCCAAGGGTGTGGCAGCGGCGCCAAATTGCCAGCAGCAGTGGTGAGTTCACCAGGCCCATGACAGTTCCAGATCAGCACGCTAACTGTAAGTAAAATCGCGGCCCCTAAAGGAGAAATCCCAGCACTGCACTCCTCGGGACTTGCACAGGGACTTGATAATCTCCCTGGGTCTGAGATTTTCCAGTCCAACCTAGTGAAGGAGTAGTGGTAGCAAAGATACCACACTCTAGTCACAGCTCCCAATGGAAAAACGCCCAACCCGGCACCCCCATGGTTTCACGTAGCCTCGATTAACTTCCTCCATCTTAAGGATTAAGGCAGGGAGCTTTATCACTGAACTATACTCACAGCCCCTTTTTATTTTTATTTTTGAAGAATAATTCAGTAAGTTGTTGAGGCTGCCCTTGAACTTGTGATCCTCCTGCCTCAATTTCACAAGAAGCTGGGATTATAGGTATGAGGCACCTCACCTAGCTAAAGTTTGTCTCATTTTGAATCACAAATTTCAGATAGACAAGATCTAAACTGGAAGAGCTTTATCTTTATATGAATGTAGAATCACAAGATATATACTCCAAGACTAATCTCATATTTGATTATTTCTGGGTCTGGAATGGGGGTCAGAGCCTTTTTGTTTATGGGATGTTTATGAATTGTTATAGCCAAAAAGTGGATTTTGAAAAATTGATGATAATATTTCCCTCAGTAATTTCTTCCATTCCACTATAATCATAATATTTCCACATTAGAGGTAGAGTCTACTTCCACTTTTTGTTAAGTGAATCTAATAAAATATGGGAGAAAGGAGGGGACTTTTTTGAGGTCAAATTCTGAGACAATTTGCAGTTCCCACTTTCTTGTTTTTATGGAGGTCTGAGCTACCATGCAAGACGTCCAACTGTTTTTTTTTTTTTTTTTTTGAGAATGGAATACACCAGACCATATTGTATCTGAGCTCCCAGATAAAAACAACCATGTCACTATACTAGCTCTCCTCACATAAGATCAAGTAATTCAAAGAGGATGAGAATTAATAAATCATTTTTTAAAATTTCAGTCACTGTGTTATCTATTGGTATAGAAAAAAAAATTAGTAGCTTAAAAACAACACATGTTTATTTTCTTGCCAGTTTCTAGGGTCAGGTGACTGGTCACAGACCTGGGCCTTGCTCAGGAGCTCAAGAAACTGTAACCAAGATCTGAGTGTCAGCTTATATCTTCTCTCAGGTTCTAGAGGCTACCTGTAGTTAATTTTCACATGGTCTTCTCTTTATACCATTTACAATGTGGCTGTTAATTTCTTGCTCTAATCTGCTAAGATAATACAATAAGATCGAAGATGACATTTGTTAACTTTATCATATAACATGACATACTCACAGGCATGGCATCTCATCACCTTTGCAACATCCTATTGGTCAGAAGCAAGTCATGGAGTCTGCTTGCACTTAAAGGATATGGAGTTATGCAAGGTCATGACTCTATGACTTTGAGGTGGTAACTGTGGTAACCTCAGAATATACCTGCCATGGTCATCTTAGTGTGCCAAGTGGCTGTAAATAACCAAAACACCTTCTTTCTAGCAGCAACTCTGAGTAAAATTTCTCATTTTTATTTATTCAAGTAAAGTCAAGTAAAGACCTCAGTCAGAATAAGCACTCCATTAAATGTTTAGAAAATTAAAGAAGTGCCTTTTTCATGGTAACCTTGACTACAGTCCTTAAGTAGCAGATCTGTCCATCTGAGTGAGCAGGTGAGCAGTGGTCAGCACTACAAACCTCTAGGCCATTTCCAACACTGAACTCAGGCTGAGTGGCATTCTATCTGTATTTTTCTTTCACATTCCAGATTCTAGCAAATTCTTTTTGAGGTAGAGATACACTGTTGGAATATACTATTCCACATTTTACAAATTAAGTTCAGAAGAAATTACAATAATCCAAATTGCCTGAAATAAAATAATCTAAACAGCTGAAGGTCAAGTGTTGTGGTGTTCATATTTGCTAAGAGGATCATTTGAATGATACAATTTTATACTAAGAATCAAACCACCTAAGTGAAGATGGAAAAACTTCAGATTATACTGATTCCTTAAATTTTCCGTCAGCTCTTAGGGATGATGTCTTTCAATTTCTAATTGCAAAGATCACTGAGATTAATGGTCATAATTCAGATTTGGGTTGTAATGTTGCTATACTCTCTGAAGATGTTGCTTCTTTATAAACAGTGGCAGGAGCTAACATACTTAAGCTATGTACAATAACATTGTATATAAAATAATTTATGGCAGAATTTAACACTCAATCCTATTGTTCTTAGTTTTATAAACCATTTTTATTGAGAAAAATAAACCTTAGAGAATTTAATAAATTGTAAAAGTTAAAACAGCTAGGAATTCATGAAGCAATGACTTCAACTTTATTCATTCCCATCAGACTCCTAAAGTTTTATCCATTATGAGAAACTATTATTTTATTTACCTGCACAATTGGACGATGCCAAAACCTTTTGGCAAAGATTTTTCTTGCTCCACTGAACTCCTCTCATTAGGAACTGATAATAGAGATAGTCAATGGATTTTTCTCAGGATATCCAAAGAGCTGAAACTATAGACCATAGAAATACTGCGATTCCAAATGCATCAGATCACTGGTGTCTAGAAATGTATTTTTATTTGCTTTTTTAAATCAAAAAGAAAAGTTTGAATACTTGAAATAAGAAGACCTTGACCCAGTAAACATAGCTGACTGGTTTTTATGAAATGTTATGGTAATAAAACCCAGTGGCAGTTTAAATACAAAGATCCCACAGAAGAGTCAAATGGAGTTCTAGAACAGTAATTCTAAGTTTATGAAAAATAAAATCAATCAATTGAAGAAGAAATTTGCTGTGAAAAAAATCAGCACTTCTACTCTCATAAATAAAGCGTGAAAATGTCTCTTAGTGCTGAGAAGAGAGTTGCTATACTTCACACTAAAGAACTTCACAGCCCTGTTGAACTTCAAACAGACTAGCAAAGACGGTTATGAAAACTCAGCAATGCATTGATTCTTTTAGGGTTACCGTGGAAGCTGAAATAAAGAAGAAGGGATTTTACACCCACCAGTTTGACCCAGATAGCTTCAAACATAGACTGAAACCTCTACCTCATTTGTTCATCCATCCCTCATTTATTTCATTACACTTTGACACTGCACCTCCTACTATGTGCAGCAGATATTGAGATAAGCACTGGAGATACAATGGTGAGTAACACACACAGCTCATTGATTGGAGTGTGGAAAAGAAGAAGGAGGAATAGGCATTTGCCACTCAATGGAATAGGTTGGGCTGTGCTGTACTAGCCATAGGAGACACTGTCAGGTTAGGCAGTGAGTGTGTACGGGGGATATAGACCTGGAAAAACTTTCTGGAAAAAAATCACACATATGATAAGATCTGAATAATGATAGACACCCAGGATAAAGTCTTAGGAGCCTGGAAAGTGGCTTGTGTGGCTGTGTAGTGGGGCAAGATAAATTGGAGGAATGGAATAAATTCTAACCTAGTGAAGCCCAGGGTGTAAAGCTGAAAGTGGTACAAAGCAAATAGGGAGTATTGGGGCCCAAGTGGAGTCTTGTGAGTCCTGTGGTGCTCCACTAGGCAGTGGGAAGGAGTTTGAGTAAGGAGGCGCTGAAGGGAAGAGAAAGGGTCAGATGGTTCTGGTTGCTGCAGAGAAAATAAGTTAAAGCTGGCAGGATGTGAAGGAGTGGGACTAGTGTGGATGCTAAGGCATTAAAGAAGAGCAGTATTTGATGAGTGACTGGCTGATAGAGCTCTGAATATGGAGAAGGCCTCATAAGCCTTTGCATTGACCAGGAGTATACACCAATATTGGTTCTATAGATAGGAAAATTAAGAGGCAAGAAAGGAAGATCAGAGAGAGGGTTATGGAGTGACTTTATTTCTTGAAAGTAAAGTCTACATAGATTCCCAAAGTCATGTACCCTCAGGGGGTTGAAGGGGCACTGAACTTACCCAGGGGGTAGTAGTAGCTTCAGATATAATTGGTGGGAGTTAAATTTTAAAAAAGAGAGTGCTAGAAGTACCCAGAAGAAACTGAGTAATTTTTTTTGTGTGTGGTACTGGGGTTCCTGGCAGCCCATCTACCTCCAGGCTACACTCCCAGACCTATTTTATATTTTTAATTGAAAACAGGGTCTTTTAAGCCAGCGCGGCTGGCTTCGAACCTGCGCAATCCTCCTGTCTCTGCCTCCCAAGTATGGTGATTACAAGCGTGCGCCACCACACCCGGCTGAAACTGAGTAATTTTTTAAAGAGGACAATTAAACTTGTAAATATGGGAAAGTAGGCTGAAGGTTCAGACTGTTTTACTGTTTTTTTTTTTTAATTATACTTTAACTTTTGTTTTCTTGACAGTAACATTACTTGTATTTCTAGTACTATTATTGTAACCTTCACCTAGCATTTATTGAACAGCCTTAATATACTAAATTTTATACCAATGAATGATATCATTTAAATGTTTACAATAACCATATTGTTATAGAGTGACCACCAGAGAGACCACTCAGACTTAGTTTAAGCTGAATAGAAAGTCTTTATTAGCTGGCTAGTGACTACCCTGCAGAGTATTGAGTCCTGAGTGCAGTCCCGGGCTATTTCTCAGGGCTCCATTTATATGTCAAAACCACAAGCTCAGGAGTGAAGAATTTAGATTCTCACAGATATGGACAGTCCCCAATGGTTTCTTTCAGCGAGTATGCAAGTCAAGTGGAAAGTACAGAAGCCAGGAACAGCACTGTGCAGGAGCTCAGCAATACATGTCAGTCCCTTTTTGATTGTTTTGATCCATTTTTTGATTGTTTTAAGATTAGAAAGTTCCTAACAACTCTTGTTTTGCTGCAGGTGCAAGGTAAGCAGGAGTTACAGAAGCCAAACAGACAGTTATGCATGACTAGCAAGGTATCAATTACCCTTTTGTCAGGCTAACAAACATTAGTGCCTTGGGTAACAGCATGGCTAAGGCCTAGGTTCACTTTAGCACAATATGGGGTGGCTTCTAAGAAAAAAATATAGGTCTACTAGGGTTTAATAAGTACTCAGTTTTACACAAGAAATATGCAGCAGAGAAAGGTTTTTGAATGCTGCCTATTACCAAACCTGTGTTCTCAGCTGGCATGTTGTATGGAAGGAAGAGCTAACTTGATAGAAGAAATCATTCAGAGAAAATTTTTGATATAGACTTTATTGAATTCCAAATGCCGTTTCTGCAGATAAATACAACATCAAACTTACCCTTAAAGAACACCCTTTAGTGAAAGAGAGAGAAAGGAAGCAAGAATACACAACTACAAGGTGGTCCATGAAAATTATTTTGAAGGAAACAAGCCAGTAGCATTGAGGAAACAACAAAGAGGCTTAAATCAAAGTGTCAAAGTCAGGGAAGCTGTCTAAAAATGCAAGGTCAGTCATAGGAGCCATGGAGCCCATGGGGCGGTAAATCTTGTGAAACAATTTCGGATGACGGAGCCACAGTGTAATGTGGGAATAGAAAGAAAGATGCAACTGAAGACATCAGAAGTCAGATAGTTAAAGAATAAAAGCCAGAGTAAGGTGTGTTGATTATAACTTGGAGTTTAATCTTCGGAAAACTTTCAAGGAGAAGAATGAATTTGTGAGATTTGTGTTGTGAATCATATAATTCCAAAAGCCAAATAGAAAATTCAGAAAGAACAAGAATGAAGTCACAGGGACAATGCACACAGAATTTGAAAACAAGATAGAATCTGGCGATGGTGATGGTTAATTTTAATCCTCTGTGGGAACAACTTTGAACAGTGTACCAAGCCACTTACTTGCTTGGAAGGAGAAATAGCCAGATGTGTGATTATACACTGATTCATGGACTGCGGCCAATGATTTTGTGAGATGATTATGGAATTGAAAGGCAAATGATTAGAAAATGAGGACAAGGAAATTTTAGGAAGAAACATACAGATAAAACTTTCTGAACAGGGGAAAGGAAAAAGAAGAAAGAGAAGCCATGAATTTTGCCTCCTTAGTTTGCTATGGTTTAAGGAGATGTGCGTGGCTGCCTGTTACGGTCAGATGTACAGTGTGGTAGCTTCTGTCATGTGATGACACAGGAAGTACCGTCTCTGAAGCAGAGAGCAAATCCTCACTAGCTACCAGATCTGTTAGTGCCTTGATCTTGAACTTCCAGCTTCTGAAACAGTGAGAAGTAAATTTTTGTTGTTTATAAATTTCCTGGTCTAATGTGTCTTGTTAGAGAAAATCAAAAGAACCAAGGAAAAACATATATATTAATTAAATATTTTTAATTATTTAAAATAACTTTATTAAAACTATTATTGTGATAAAATGTGTTGAACATAAAATTGACCATTTTATTCATTTTAAGTTTACATTTCAGTGACATTAAGTACGTTCATATAGTTATATGGATATGGTTATACTTTTTTTTTTTGGTGGTACTGGGGTTCCTGGAAGCCCTTCTACCTCTGGGCTACACTCCTAGACCTATTTATATCTATTTATACATATATAATTTTAAATTATATATATTATATTTAAAATATATAATATATAATTTTAATTATATTTTATATTTAAAATATATAATATGGATATTTTTATTATATATATAAATATATAAATATATAATATATATATATATATATATATATATATATATATATATATATATATATATAATTTTTAGTAGGGAACAGGGTCTCTTAAGCCAGCAAGGCTGAGTACGACCCTGCATGATCCTCCTGTCTCCGCCTCCCAAGCGCGGGCGGGGATTACAAGCATGCGCCACCATTCCCGGCGGATATAGATAACCACCATCCATCTTCAGAACTCTTTTCATCTTACAAAACTGAAACTCTGCACCTATTCAATGATAGTTTCCTATTCTCACCCCTCTGTAAATCCAGGAAACTAATATTTTTTCTTTTGTCCCTATGATTTTGGCTACCTTAAGTATCACATATAAATAGAATTATATATTATTTCTTTGTAACTGGCTTATTTCACTTAACATAATTTCCTCAAGTTTGTAGCAAATTTCAAAATTCCCCTTATTTTTAAGGCTGACTGAGAAAGGACTTTACTTCTGTCATTTAGCAATTTGTTTTTTCTGTGCCTTATAGCCATTCCCTCATTCCTTGCATTTATGTATTCTTTCACATTCATGGATCTTTTTGTAGTATAATATTTGAATATTTTTCTCATTTTCTTTTGCTTACATTCTATAGCTATTTCCTTTGTGATTACTGTGCGGATAACATTTATCACACTAAAGTTATAATACTCTATATTTCTACAAGATTTGTTTCAATAGCATACAAAAACCACTCAATAAATTTATCTTCCTACTCCTTTCAGATGTTGATGTCACAAAATAACAACTTGAAAATTGTGTTTGAAAATATAAGATAATAAAAGTTTAAATGTGTTCACTTTTTAAATTCTGAAGAAAACAGTATTTCCCATGTTTTTTTTTTTATCTTTCCTGAGATCTTTTACTTCTTCATATAACTTTGAGTTATTATTTGATTTTTTCATTTCAGTTTACAAGGCTTCTGAGCATTTTTTTTTTTTTTGCAAGTAAGTCTTATGGTAACAAGATACCTCTGTTTTTGTATATCTGAGATGAGAGTGCCTTAATTTCTTCCTCACTTTTTTTTTTTTTTTTTTTTTGGTGGTGATACTGGGGTTCCTGGAAACCCTTCTTCCTCCAGGCTACACTCCCAGACCTATTTTTATACTTTTTTTTTTTTTTTTTAATTTGGAAACAGGGTCTCTTAAGCCAGCGCAGCTGACTTTGAACCTGTGCAATCCTCCTGTCTCTGCCTCCCAAGAGTGGGGATTACAAGTGTGTGCCACCATGCCCGGCTCTTCCTCACTTTTAAATAAGAATTTTTTTTCCAAATATAGTGATCTCACAAGTATATTCAGATATAGAATTTTTAGCTGACAAAATTTTTTGTTTCTTCATTAAGGACTTCCAATATATCAGTTCTTTGCCTTCTTTCTTCTAAAGTTTCCAGTAAGAAATCTTACCTAAAATCTGATTGAGGATCTCTTGTATGTGAAAGTCACTTCTTTTACTGCTTTTATGAATCTCTTTTTGCATTTGTCTTCTGAAAGATTAGTGTGAGTCTTTTTGAGTTTATCTTGCTCACTGGGCTTCTTAGATGTTTATATTTATGTCTTTCATCTGGTTTATGAAGTTTTCAGCCATTATTTCTTCAAACATTCTCTCAGAACCTTTCATTCTCTCTCCCTTCTTAGATTCACAAAGTGCACGTCGGTTGGTTCGATAGTATCCCATAAGTCTCTCAAGATCTGTGTACATTTCTTCAATAATTTCTCTTTCTCTTCTTCAGACTTGATGATTGTTATTTTCTTATCTTCAAGCTCACTGATAATTTCTTCTTTGTATTCGTATCTTCAAACTCATATCTTCTTTATACTTACATATTTATTCCATTAAAAAGTTGTTCATTTCATTGTTGGTGGGATTGCAAATTAGTGCAGTCACTTTGGAAAACAGTATGGAGAATCCTCAGAAGAATGGGAACAAATTTACCATTCGATCCAGCAATACCAGTTCTGGGTATCTACCCTAAAGAAAGGGAACCATACTACCAACCTAATGGATGTTTATCTGTGTTCATAGCTGCACAATTCACCATAGCCAAACTGTGGAACCAGCCAAGATGTCCATCAACAGATGAATGGATTACAAAACTGTGGAATATGTAAACAATGGAATTTTATTCAGCCATTAAAAAAACCACAATTGCTCCTGGCGTGGTGGTGCATGCTTTTAATTCCTGCACTTAGGGGTGGAGACAGGAGGATCTTGCAGGTTCAAAGCCAGCCCTGCTGGCTTAAGAGACCCCGTTTCCAAATAAAAATATAAAAAATAGGTCTGGGAGTGTAGTCCAGAGGTAGAAGGGTTTCAGGAACTCCAGTACCACAAAAAGCAAGCAAGCAAACAAACAAAACCACAATTGCAGCATTTACAGGAAAATGGATGTATCTTGACATTATGATACTAAGTGAGATTAGTCAGTCGCAAAAAGTAAGGAGTCAGATGCTTTCCCTAATATTTGAAAGCTAAGGTGAAAGGGGTCATAGGAGGAACTCCAGGTGAAAAAAGAGATCCTGTAGAGGATCAAATAAGGCAACCTAACTGTGGGGATGGGATGGGGGGAGTAGGAAACTCTTTAAAACACACAATGTACTTAGTACTTATTCACATCATAGTGAAGCATTAAGCCAAGCAGGAGAGGGAGGAATGGGGAGGGAGTGGGGTGAGGACTGGGTGGGAGCTAGCTGGATGAAGTGTGCATTTATGTCTATACAAGTTTTTTGCTTCATATTAATGTATAAATACAAAGCACCAATAAAAATTATTTAAAAAAATGAATGAGAGAGCAGTCTTGAAAGGGCAAGCTCGATAACTATGTCTTACACAGATGACATAGTAAATTTTAATAAACATGATTCTGATTTACTGTTTTAGAAAAATAAAAAACTTTTGAAAGGAAAAAATATTGTTCATTTCAATCATACTTTTCAACTTCAGCATTTCTTTATTTTTAGGCTTTTCTACTCACTTAGATTTCTATTTTGTCCACACATTGTTTCCTTGACTTTCTTTACATCTTTAGTTTATAAGCATACTTAAGACAATAATTGTCTTGGATTTTAGATTCATGTATTATTTGTTTTAAAAACTGACCAAATTATGTTATGTGTATGTACAAATATTTAATAGTTAATTTCACCATTATGCATAATTATAATGCATCAGTAATAATTTTTTAAGTGCAAGTTTAAAAAAGAATTAAAATATAAGTCTTTATGCAATATATTTATCATCAGGTCTTCTTTTTATTCTTCCTCTTCTACTTCTTCTTTGTCAGGGAAAGTTTCTTTTGGCTTATTTTTTCCTTTGAATTTGACATGCATTTCTGTTTTTTTTTATTTTAATACTTTGCAATTTTCTTGTTCTTGTTGAAAACTGGACATATGAATACAAAAATGTGGTAACTCTGAAAATCAGATTCAATTCCTGGGTATCTTTTTTTTGTTTTGTTTTGTTTTTGCTTTATAATAGTTCTAGATTGTTTCTGTACCAAGGACTAGTCTGCGGTCTGCATCTGTTCATTTCTTTTCTCAGCCTGAATCTTTCCTTGCACATAAAGGTCCACTTTCTAATTTTTCCATTTATGTAGTTGCTATTGAATGTTCTGGTCATTAATGTTCAGTTTCTAGGAGAAGAAAGAGAAAAAAATGAAGCGATCAGGGAAACAGTCCCACACACTTATAGTAAATTGATCTTTGACATGTTAAATGTTTTTTAATCTCTCAGGATATCATTATCCTTAATCTGTTAATGTAGTGATGTATCTATAATTTTTTAAAATTCTGCACCCCCAATATATTTTTATGTGGAAGTACTTCTTGATCAAAATATATTATTCCTTGTTCATTTTTGTTTTTAAGATTTATCCTTATTTTGTGGCATTGTCTGGGAAACTTTACACACTTTTATATACTCAGAAAACTTAATTATGTTGGCATATATGAGGGTTCTTTCTCTTTTTGAAAAAGGCAGCTATAGAATATTGAAATTTATTTATATGTAGCATATAAAATACTTTTCCAAGCACAGAAACGACTGATTAGCTCCTTTGTATATATTTTATTAAATGGCTCTAACTGTAATTTGCAAAACGTAAGGCTAGTCAACACCTACAGTTAGTTGAAACCACATTAATGTATCTGCTGAACGCTAGTGCTCTATGTGTTCCTTCCAGAAGCCAAGACCTTAGAGCAAGAATAGAAATGAAGGTTGTTACTGCTACATTAACTCTGACTCTGCACAGGAAGGTGCTGAGTTACAAATGGAGTGAGTGAGCAGTAGCTCCAGCTGCGTGAGATTTGTTGTTAATGATCAGAGTCTTCAAGTGTCATACTCTCTGACTGACTCTCATACTTTACCTAGAATTTAAAGACTCTTCTCTCTCCCAAACACACGCTATGTGTTTCCTAAGTAAATGGCATTCAGCTACTTTTCACCTGAACTGAGAATCACTTCTAATTTCTACTTTACTCTCACTTTCACATTGGACTGATCTCCATTTCTATAATTCTGCCTCTTTAATCTCTTGTAAATCCCTTTATTCTGAATTAATCCTGTAGTTACTCTTCCATCTTTATCGTTTCCTTTCTTATTGTCACATGACTTGTTAATTAAGGAAGTATATATGTGTCAAGGTAGAGGTTGATAATTGAAATGCAAAGATTATCTGATTCTAGAAGTTTGTTTGGATTGCTTGAAGATTTTTGCAAGCCTGATAATTTTGTAGGAAGACACTTGGCTTTTTTTGCTGGTATATGTTTATTAGTCAATTTATGCTTTAAAATGTTCTTGAATAAAATTTTTAAATTTCTGCATCGCAATTCTTCACTTTTGATTTTGAAGCTCATGTTAATTTTTTAACAATGTCTTCAGTTAATATTTATATTATTTTCCTAATCAAAATCCATTCTCAGAGCCTTGGCACAGAAACTGTTTTATTCATCACCAACCTCCTTTTCCATCAGCCCCTGCACAGTTTTGTATTTAATAATTGTTTTGGATTTTGGATTCATGTATTATTTTTTGACATTCAAAATCAACATTTTAAAAAATTTCACTATATTTCCCTGTTGTTTTATTCAACATTCTTTATTAGATTTTACATAGTATTTTATATTTAATTTTCTTGCAGAATTCACCTTTTAATTATATGTTAACATATCAAAATTTGTTCATCCATTTAATAATTGAATGTTAGTTTTAAAAGTATTTTCTCTTTTTTCGGCAGAAGATTGAAGATCTTACTCCAGCCATTCTAGAAGATAGGTGCCACTCACAAATCTAATGCACATTTTTTTTCTTGTTAATTTAGTAGCAATTTGATTATTTTTGGAGAGCTTTTTCCATTATTCCTGGAGTTTTTAGGTAAATCAAGATACATCTATGTTCTTTTTTTAATGCTATTGGTACTAAGGGAACAATTTAACCTAAGATCTAATGTCTGTTTTTAGCTTAGTAGAAAGGTCTTCTATTATTTCCTTTCTTAAATTATCTCTATTCTTTCATTTGGAACTTCTTTGAGATGGAGATTGGATATCCTGGGTTGATCCCCTGAGTTTTAATTTGTTCACACCTTAAGTTTCTTTGCTTCTTTTCTCATTATTCTTTATGACTTCCCTGGATTTATTTTTCAGATTTAATTTATTCTTTAGTCACCTTTCTTTTGCCTTTCTTCTGATATTTTTTCTAATTATAGTTACCTTATTTCATTTTACAATTTCTCCTATAGTACAGACTTTCCTATGTGATTTTAATAGCTATTCGATATTTTTTTCTGAAGTTGTTAAGTAAATCATTTTTCCCTGAATTTTATATTTTTCTTAAGTAGACCACTTCTATTTATATTGATCATTTTCTTTATGTGTCCTGCTTTTCTTCAAAGTTCTAGTGACACTTGATTGTGATCTGATTTAGGAATGAAGGATGAGGCAAATCACTAAGGGCAATAAAAAACAATTCCTTTCCAGGGTGTGGGGCTATATTACAATTCTCCCTCGCTGGTAACTGGTGGGGCTGCCTGTGGTGTTTGTATTTTCATGGGAAACACAATGGCATACTTTATGTTCAGGTATGTTGAGAAAATAGGGACAGAAAGATTGAGGAATCTATGCTTCCACCCATTGCCAGAATAAATGGCTTTGTGTTGGCTCTGAAATACTTTAGATCACTTCCTTCCTGTCATGAATTGCTTCTTTTTCTTTTCTGGCCAGTCACTTTCTACCTTCACCTTTAGTTTGTTGCAAACTGGAGATGACTCATCTGCTTTGCTATCTGATCCCCTGTTATGATTGGAATTTAGATTGTTCCCAATACCTCATGGAGACAAGGCAAACATGCT
Organism: Muscardinus avellanarius; assembly: GCF_963383645.1. NCBI lineage: Eukaryota > Metazoa > Chordata > Mammalia > Rodentia > Gliridae > Muscardinus > Muscardinus avellanarius. The sequence goes on from NC_137788.1 coordinate 60,374,418, forward strand.
GGAGGCAGGCCTGGCTGCTGAGGAGGGGTCTCTATGGGTAGGACCTTGGGGATTACATATGGTTCCTCCTCCTTTGCTCCCTCTCTTGCTTCTAGGCTCTATGATATGAGAGCAGAGCCCTTGCCCTCCCTCTGGGCCATCATGCCCAGAGCTCCTCAGGGGTAACCCAAACTGGCATGGATTGAACCTCTGACATTTCCCAAACTGTGAGCAAAAAAATCTTTCTCTAAATTGTGGTAATCAGGTGTTTTGGATTATAGTATTGAGAATAATGAGTGAAATACCCCCATACCCACATTAGGAAGTAATAAAGTACTCATTAGTTGGCAAGTATATAGTTCTTTTTAGGTAATTTTTCCAGGATTCTTTCTGGTGCTTTATACAAAATAACTCCAAGTCTTGGAAATTATTACCATTACTTTTACTTATTTTTATACTCATAGGGCCATTCTGTTTCATGTCAGTGTATTACTAGAGATGTTTTCTTTTTTGTATAAGATTCAAGAAATCTATTTTTTTAACTTTCTGTTTCACATGGATCCATGTTGATAGCTGTTGGTGAAGAAAATAAACCTTCAGACTATTTTTATGAAGTTATCATTTTTAGTCAATGTATACCATAAGAAAGAAAATCATATTATGAACATATTTTCTGATGCACACAAGAACAGTAGAGTTTAAACTTTCTATTTACAAGTAAAATTAAAGATTGTAGCATGAACACCATTTAATTGAGTATAGGTCAGGTTAGCCTGTAGTGACAAGTGATTCTACATCTCAGTGGCCTACAAAAACAAGATTTATTTCTTATTTAATGTGATGTGGCCATCTTGGGGTGGTCCTCAGCTTTTCTTCATGTGAAAAGTCCTCAGACTTTCTCTACTTGTTTCCAAGTCTCAAGTGAAACTTTCAATGGATAAAACACTAATGAACTCACAACGAAGGAAAAATGTATTATGCCTCATAACGTTTCTGTTTAAAATTGAATTTTGTCATTTTGGTTCTTATTTCATTAGCAAATTTCTTCATCAGTGGGTCATGAAATTATAATCCTTTCTCCAGGGGAAGGAGAGAAAATCATTGTAACATACTTTTTCTATGACAAACTAAATGTATAGCATCTTATTTAATGGTTACTTTTCATAGGAGAGGGATTTGAGCTTTTGACATCTACACGCTTTACAGGAAATTCATTGAAAAGAAGCAAGACATTTTATAATGAGGATATATAGAATAGGTATAAATTTGATAAAATTCTAAAAAGAAAAAAGTGTGTATTTATACAATCTGTAAGGAAACATGATTATTACTTCCAAATTTTACCTTTATCAATGAGTAGTAAATGACTCTGGAGTCCAGAGTTTTTTCCTGCATTGTATCTGAGTCCACATCTTTTCCTTTTCCTCCATTTTTATTAACTTTTGCTAATAAGATTCTCCATAATCTCTAAGTGTGATTTCTATTCGTTCTGAATCAAAGAAAATGAAGCACATATGTTTTCTCATTTTACATTAAAGATTATGAGGCTTATATTTTTCTATCCTCTCAATAAAGCAAACAGCAAAATCCCTGACATAAAATAAGACTGAGAAAATCCTCTTCTTCTGCCTAAAATAGCTTTCTAGCTGTTTTTAGGATCATTTAACCTTTATAAAACCTAAAATTAATGTTTTACCATTTATAAAAACACTTCCCATAAATTTAATTAGTTCTCGTTACATTTCTGTAAAATATGTATTACTACTTTCCCTTCATTGTAGATGAATGTATTGAGGAAGTTAAATGGCTTTTGAAACAACAATTCCTTTAGCATGCAGTTGCTAAGAGAACTTCTGTTCAAAATCCTGTACTTTTTTCAGCACACCTGATATAATACCTAAAGTTTACTTTAAAGCACTTCAGTATTACTGATGTGACAGTGTGTGTGGTATGCTAGTTACTTAAATTCTAGTGCTAAATGTGACTAATAGATAATTCTATCTACTAGATAATTCTATCAAGACTTTAGACTCTAGAAGTGATCTAGTTAGTAGCATGATAAAGGGACGGACTTTTGCAAGTTCTTCCACCTCTGATACCCAATCCACAACTGACAATAGGTATAAGAAATGGATTTTCGTTGGTAAAATTGGTCTTATTTATTTTTAATGATCACATTAAAAACGTGGTCATTTATTTTTCAAAGGGACCTTACTTGTGAAATTAAAGATATTCAAGACATGTAGTTTGGCTAACATACACTTATTTATTCTGCAGACTGTTCAGATCCTGTGATCTTGATACCCTAATTGATTCTGTGTCTTGTGAGAATATGGTTATTGATTTGAGGAGTTTTATCTGTATATGATGCTAATTAAGTTCAATCAGTGTCTCAGGAATTTTGCCCTGTTTTCATCAAAATGACTTTAAGTCAGTGGAAGACCTAAATGATGTAGAGTTGAGAATTCTTCAAGGATAGAAAATAGGTTGTATGAAATGATTTCGTGCTAGCTTTGCTAAAAAAAAACAGTTACCTCAATAACTGATTTTACTGTTAGATACTTTCATCCATAATGAAATAGGCTTAGGTCAGTTCTTAGTCACATAATATATCTGATCAGCAACACCACATAATATGCTTTTCCCAATGTTGTTCTTTATAATATGAGATAATTTGTGTGCTAATGTAGACTAAACTTACAAACTCACAAACTAGAGCATGGTTTATCTGGGGCCTTAAAATTTTCTGGATACATACCTAAATTCTGAAAACAGTTGCAGGATAGAGGTTTGCTCCTCAAAAAATGTTTCTTCAAGCTAGATGTGGTGGCACACACCTCTAATCCCAGTATTTGAGAGGCTGAGACAAGAGGATCACAGTTTTCAGCCAGCCTCAGAATCTTAGGCCCTCAAAACATAATGAGACCCTGTTTCCAAGTAAAAAAGAAAATATGTCTAGGGTTTTAGCCCAAAGGTATAATACCACTGGTTTCAAACCCCAGTGCGCCCCCACACAGAATGTTTCTTCAAATAGCTTTCAAGCATGCTGATTTTTTAATATATAGCTTTATAGAATGAGAGATTTTACTGCAATTTTAAAAGTTTATAATCTTTATATGGAGCAAGCACACAGAAAAAATATTAATGCTTAGTAATATAGCAAGTAATTATCAGTTATTAGACAGCTTTATAAAATGTCAGCTAGTTAAATTTTACTAATGATAATTTATTTATAGCATAATCAACATATGGTGAAAATTTAAAAAAAGTATAACCATAGAAAATGGCACCCAAATCAAATGCTGATTGAATTTATATTCCCCTTTATAGAATATGTGACCCACAAACTTTACTACTATTTTGAAAAGGTGGATAAATTCCTTCTGAATATGACAGACTTAAAGGCATTGTTACCATGCCTTTGAGATTTCTTTCAATTATCATAGCCATCCTATCAAAGAATTCTTTAACTGTTATCATAAAATCCAATTTTGAGTCAAAAAAATCAAGTTGCATTGTTATTGAAATCAGGCATAAAAGGTAGCTTTCCTTTGATTTTTCTCCCCCCATTGGCTTTGATGCTCTGATTATCATCATTTTTTCCTTCTTATTGTGTTTTCCAAACTAGCTCAATTATTTCGAGTTTGAGTCTTTGTTGATAACAGATAATAATTAGTCAATTCAGCAGCCCAATCAATTTTTTAAATGCTTACAATACTCTGTGTGTTTGAAATCAAGTTTGTAAATTTGGATTTAGAAACTTTGATGTGACCTTATAACTTTAATTACTAAAAATTGTGTCAGTAATCCCAGGAGTGGTATGAATGGGGCAGGTGCTGCTATTGTATTTTTGACACTTTCTGATAGATTCTAATATATGTTTCTCTTTTTTTCTTTCTATATTTCCTCATATTATTGTTCTTTCTCAAAACCTGTTGGGGCAGACTTATATATCTAAGTCAAACAGCAAATCTGCCATTGGTACCTCATAATTTGTAAAACAAAATTGAAACTCCTTAGCGTGATATAGAAGACTTTTTATGACTTCCTTCTTCTCATCTTCTTTCTCCTATTTGTAGTGCTGGGATTGATCTCAGAGCCTTTTGCAAGTTAGGCTCTACTACTGAGTTACACACCTAGTCTCTTTTTCACTGGTATTGAAGAAGTAGTATCATTAATCTAGTTGTTCTGATATAGTGTGATGATGATAGTGTTCAGTACTATTAGGTAGTGAACAGGAATGAGCATAGTATGTTCTTTATTCTTCTTCTTCCTGTCCTGAAATTAGAATAGAAATTGAGCCAGAGTTCTCCCTTTCAATGTTAAGACTGCTCACTTTTCTCTCCTTCTAGTCATTCTTTCTATAGTGTTAGTAATCTGGAGGAGAGTTTGAATTGGCTTTGGGATTAAAAATTTATTTAGTTTATAATTTAGAAATATTTGGAGAAGTTAGCTCCTTTGACCATTTGTAGACATCTCTCCAGGCTCATGTTATACACTGCCAGCTCATGGGAGTAGAAAATATGTTGTCTAGCATTACTTGTGTGCCAATCACTAGCTAGTAAACTGACAAAGAGAAATCAGAATATATAAAGAGATTCTCATAGCTGGAAAAGGAGAGAAAGATAAAAAGAGATTCTCATGGCTGGAGAAAGAGAGAAAAATAAAAACTTTGATTACCAAAAAAGTATAGCTGCTGTAAGATGCAAATGTCTACATGAATGGAAAAGTACTATGAATACTTAAGAAGATTCATTTTTTAAAAAAGCTACCCACAAAACATGATTCCCACCCAACTAAATACTTTATCTGAAAAAGCATGACTATTATTGAGACTTGAACTAATATTCTAAAAAAAATCAATGAGGAAAAATAAAGAAAACTTGGTACAAGAATGTGACATGGAGATATTGATGAAAAAGATAAGAGATTCTAAGGATATATCCAGGATATAATGTGCCAATAATAGAATTTTCAGAAAAATAGAAAGGAACAGATGTAGGGGTTACACCAATTTAACAACCATCAAACAAAAATATCCCTGGGCTAAAGAAAGATATGATTTTATAAATTTTAAAAATGCACTGAATTCCTGGTATAAATGATAAAGAAAAGGACATATACCTAGGCATAAAAATTCTAAATAAAAAAAATCTCTTAAAGTTCCAGAAAGAAAAATCACATTGTCTATTAAAGTGAAGTAGGGAAGTAGGTGAAAACATGATGGGAGAATACACAGAAATGAATATAACCGCATCAGAGTTAAGGCTTCAGAAATCTATGCCTGACCAGTGTACTGACATAAGAAAAAGATAGATTAAATTAAGATTTCAGAACACATATCCCCTCACATAAGGCAATCTGCAATTCATCATTTCAGTTGATAATGAAAGGTGCTATTATTGGTAATTACACCACCACAACAGGCATAAAGTAGGCCTACTTTGAAACACTGGACAGACATGTAATTTATCATGCTAACTAAAAGTGAATGATGACACTACGATACATATGCCAAAATAAAATTTCCCAGGGAAAGGGAAAAAATTATATTTACCCACCTACTACACTTGGGGAAAATGGTGAATAACTTGAACCACTAACAAGACAAAGAATCAAGAGAAACTAAAAACTCTGGATGATATAACAGGGCATTGAGAAGAAAATGACGAGCAGAAAAACTTACAGTAAAATATAAATCATGACAGGCCAATTTAAAATAGTTATATAATGTTAAATAACATTTACTGAAATATAACAAACATATTCAAAATAAATCCTAATAAAATTCTAAACATAATGGTAATAAACTATGTTGAAATAAGCTGGGACATAAGTAGGAAAAGAGAGGAGAAAAAAGGGATGCAGGAGGCCAAAGAAAGTCTTTTTATGGTCTTAGATCATTAATGAGGGGAAAGGAGAAACAGTATAATAGAGTACCTAGAATTATTTAAATTCCAGGTTGTCGTCAGAGTTGCCAAAGACTTCTAATTATGCTCAGACTTCTGATAACAGCCACAAGTTCAGGTAACTTAAAAACCATAGTCATTTCAGACAGACTGCTACAAATTGGGGAGTTTCATGTTCAATGATTTAGTAAATACTAAAATAACTCACAGAACATAGAAAATGACTATACCTATGATTGCAGTTTCATTATATATATATAATGAAAGGATCCAAATCAGAACCAGATGAAGGAAAGATGTACAGGGCAAAATTGGAAACCAGGAGTGTTCCAAACACAAAGGTTCTATGACTTCAGAGATATACTCTCAGCCCTGATGTGGTGGCAGTACTTACATAGAGTATTGGCTCCAGCAAGCTTACCTTAGCTTTGGTGTCCAGAATTGTTATTAAGGCTTCATCATGTAGACATGGCTGATTGAATTATTGTCCATTACTATACCATTCCATAGAGAGCCGACTGATATGATGTGGCTCAGAGCCCTGGTCCTCTAATCATGTATTTGGTCAGCGTGACCAGCCCTGTTTCTGAGTGGCTTTGTTAGCATAAATGACAAAGTGTGGGAAAAGGGGCCACTATTGATCAACAAAGTTCCTCCTCATACTTAGGACTTCCAAAGATTTAAAGAGTACCACAAAGGGACTGGGTACAAAGGTCAGATTTTTCTTTGGACTAAGAACAATTTATTTACTAATCAAAGATCATCTTAATGAATAAATTAATTGATATTTTTCAGTTTATATTTTACAGGTTATACATCTGAAAAGAAATATATAATACAAGTTACTAATTATAACAAAGGAGAAAAATAAATGAATTGTTGGGTTGAAGCAAGAAACAATAAGAAAAAAATAAAAGATAAAATACTAGCTAATGGAAAAAATAGAAATGACATTTACATTTCACAAGTCATTCTTTTGAAAGGAAGAGTCCTGCTAAAGATGAGCTACTTCAGAAGAAAAGAATAAAATCTGTGAATTGAGAAAGTAGAAGTTCTAGACTTAGCACTTTTGAATTACCAACTCTTTTGTAGTTCATTTATTTTGATATTTGTAGTGAAAATAATTGTATTTTTAGAGAATTTGAATCCATATTCTAAGTATCGCAGTTAGACAAAGAGATACTAAGAAGTTGCTAAAAGTAGATAATCATAATGCAGATAATAAATAATGTCAGAGAATAATGTCAGATAATAAATGCTAGCATTTAATGTTAAAACTAACATCAGTCATTGTATAATAAGAGGCAAAACTCAAAGTGATGATATAATACTCAGAGTATGTATTTCAAATAATACTATACTAACTACATTTAAAAAGTTGTTAAAATATAAAAAATGTTTTAACTGTAAACGTAAAACAGAAGACTTAAAAATTGCCTTTTAAGTAATTGGAAAGATTGAGATGAGAAAGCCCATACAAAATTTAGCCATGCAGTCAATAAGCATAACTTAATAAATATATATGAAATACTATGAACATTAAATAAAAATATCCAGAATTTTATTTAATTGATTTTTTCATAAAAATTTCTTAATATTTTCTTCAAAATTTCTTTCAGGACATATTCTCTGAATATAATCTGATCAAATCAGAAACTAATAATTTAGACTGTTAAAAATATCATTTTGGAAGACATTAATAGGTAACTTAGGTTAATAGGAAAAAATCAAAATGAAATAAAAATTATCAAGCAAAGAAAAATATGTAAAAACATACATAGAATACAGAAAAATACACATGAGTAAATGAATGGTCTTGAATGCCTTGATATCAAGACAATAAAAGATGAAAGGATTTTATATTTATATGAAAGAATTATATATATGAATATATATTTATATAATGATTTGAAGGGATGTAACTAAGAGTGAAAAATAATAATATAATAAATGGAGAAATAGTGAAAAGAAATTTAAAAAATCTAAAAGCTTATACTGTGATTTTTATTAATTCATTAATATTATATAAGAAACATCATAGTAAAATGAATTCTAAATTAACACAGGCAAATTGTGGTTGATTGTTTCCATGACAGATGGTTTGATTTTATTTGAAATCTTCTGAGTTTTTTCTGTGATGAGTAACTTTTAAAAATTAACAATGTAAATAAAAGTGGTGAGTAAGGACAATATTACCAGGTCACTGTCAAATCTATATACCTTCATTATGCTTTTGTGGGGTTAACAAGTCATGATATACTCTGTATATACCATTAAATACTCATTAGTTTAAATCATCTATCCTTTCCCTCTTTAATCAAAGAAAATGACAGGAACTCAGAAATTAGAATTCTGGCCCATTTTAGACAAGTAGAATTGGGTAGGGCTCACCTCACATGGATTTCAAGTCAACAGTATTTATCTTTGTGATGTCAAGATAAAATCAGAACTGTGAAGGATTGCAGGATAAAGAATTATTTAGTAGTGTATATTAGTCATAAAAATCTTGAATTATTTCTTTAAGATGATAAATGACTCAAACCAATGGAGCCAAAAGGAAGAAAAGAACAATGTACAATCTGTGAGCAAAAATGCAGGCCATTTGGCTTTACTCTAACAGTATCCACCTGCTTTGCCAGAGGAGAGGAAGGGGTTGGGAGTAAATAATGAGTCCAGAGATTCAAGACCCATCTGTTCAGACAGGCTGAAGCTCTCTGGGACGACAACGTTTATGCTGGGCTTTGATTGATATCATCTCAATTGGCTCTTGACATGAGAGGTAGTTGAGGATGTCTGAATTAGAAATTGCTCCCAGGATTCTGAACATGTGCCAAGAGCAATGGTTACAAAAAACACTAGTGAAACAAAAGAATTGCTTTCTTCCCAGGACCCAGTCCCCCTCACAAATAAAATAAGAGAAGAAAAAGGAAAGAGAAGGGGAGAAAGTGGAGAAAGAGAAAAAGGAAAAGGAAAAGAGATGGTAGAACTGAATCTGAGAGTAGGAAATCATAAATTACCAGCTTCTATCTATTTATAGTGAATAATAATTATAATTTGTATTTATTTGACCCATATGCTCCCTTCAATCACACATTTCTTTTATTTTTATTGTTTTTAAAAGTTAATTTCCTTTGAATTTTTAAAAATTAAATTTTATTAAATATTGACACTTTCAAAAAATTCCAAAATTTTTTTATTTCATTCTTATGTTTTAAAGCCATTTTTTCAATAATAGGAATACTATGATTACTTATTTTGTGCTAGTTTTCTGCATATTTTCACATTAAAGCACTTCAAAGACACAATTTCCCAATTGTATAATGTTCACTATATCTATGTATGGAATTTAATAAAAAATCTTGTTTTTTCAATATTTTCAGTATTTCAATATTTTAAATTCAATATTTTAAATTCAATATTTTAAATTCAAAATTTCAATATTTTAAATAAGATTATGATGAATGTGCAAGTATGTATGTATGAATATTTCTTTATATAAATCATATTATTTTCTTAGGATGATATCTAAAAGAGATAGGAAAATAAATTTCTGGACTAAATATAGACATTTTAAATTGCTTGGATATATGTTACTCATTTACTTTCTGAAAATATTTGTAATATCTGGCATGACATTAGAAAACTCTAATGATACCAGCAACCAGGAATGAGTACATTGGTTTTCAATTATTTTTGTTCCTGTTTTATGTTTAATAATGTGACACATAATATAGTATTCTATTATTTTTAATTCATGTTCTTTTAATTATTCATGAGGTTAAAGATTAATATATTTATATACATGTCTTAATTAGTTTAGCCTTTGGTTATTTGTTGGTTCAGATTTCTTTGGTGTGTTTCTTAACACACTGACCTATACAATCTCTTTTCCCCTATAAATAGTATGGCTTTGACCATTTTTTAAATTCTTTTATCTCAGTTTACTTATTAAAATGGAACAATATTGGTGTGGTATTCACATCTTTATATCTTGTTAGAATTCTAGAGTATTATATTTAATTATCTATTCAATATATATTTTTATAACACACACTTATCTTAAATTCAGTATTGCCCAAACTAACTCATGTTTGACCCTCACGCTGTTCTACATTGCTCCTTTTGGGTGAATAGTATAATTATTTAAACTTTAAACAAACTAGAATCTTAAGAGTGTTCATTTTCTCTCATTTTCCAAAATTAATAACTACATAGTGTGTCAATTTAACCTCCTAAAACTCTTTTGTCATACTTTATTGAATCTATGATCCCATCAATTTAACACACAGTATTATTTTAAGTATTCCTAAGAAAGAAAAATACTGTCAGTTACACAGAAACTTTGCCTAACCAAAAGTCCTACAGTGTCGGGATTTTTATGTGATCTTGTTATTTGCACCCCAAGAACTTTAGCTATGTACTGAGAGTAACATCCTATCATCTTCTAGACTTCAAAAATTCCTATGTCATTATGATGTATGACTACGATGCACCAATAAAAACAAAAAAATAAAAAAAATAAAAAACAAAAAAATAAAGTATCCTGCCTACAAAAAAAATTCCTATGCCCTTGCATAAGCAATGGCAACTAGACATCTACATACAGCACAGAACCTTGAGAAGAATGCTGGCTCATTTTGAAATGTAATACTTCTCTTCATCTCCTCTGTCATCATAGTATTCCAAATTTCACTCATTTCTTGCTTAGGCCACTATAGTAGTTTTGAAGCAGTCTATCTGCATCCACCCTCTCCAACTTCTTCCAGTCTCTACCAAGCACCAGACAGTTTGAAAATTAGTGTGACTTATGTTGACTCTTCTCTTCTGGCTTCCTTCAGTGACTTCCCATTATACTTTGAATAAAGACAAAACTTCATATTTTTCCAACCAGGTCTTGCATGGTGTGGCCTCATCTGTTCTACAGCCTCATCCTTTTCCATTTCTCTTCAATCTTTTCAATTTTGAAGAGAAACACTTCACTACTGAATATATATGTATGTATATGTATATGTATATGTATATGTATATGTATATGTATATGTATATGTATATATGCTATTCCCCTGACCAAATGCTCTTTTACTCATGCCTAGTGATCTTCATATTTCAGTTCAAATTACTTTCTTGGGAAAACATTTTATTATTTCTTCAGTCAGGTACAATTACCCATTAATTTATTTTGTATAGCACTTAATACAGTTGAAATGTTATAATTATTTTGTGATTATTTGTTTGGACAAGTTTTGTAAAGACAAAGACCACACTTTCATTTGTTCACTTTATTGCTAGCAATTATCACAGGTGCTGGAAAAGAACAAATGATCACTATTTATTTATTGAATCCACAAATGAATCAATGGTTCTTATTAGAAACTAATGTAATCCTGAAGATTATAATAATGCATGTAATAAATGCCAGCACTTATTATTATAATTTTTTACTTCAATTCTTTGCACATAATTTCTGAATCCTCATCCATTTTTGAAAAGTTAAGTTTTTACATTTTTTTACTAATTACAATGTTGTCTGCTGTGCAATGGACCTAAGTGATTTCTCTTAGTTATTTAAGAATTGTATCTATCCTGAAACCTTGATTTTCTTCATATCAACTGGATCAAAATCTACTAAATTTAGAGAAAATTAAGTTAAAACTGTTTGGAGTAATCCCAAGATTTATATCCCTAGAAGGTTCAGACACAGTAGGCCAATTTCTAATATATCTTTCTTCATGTTGCAGTTATACATCATGATGCGGTTCAGAGTGATGGAAACATACATATGCGCATAGCAAATTGCCTTTCCCTCCAGATCCCACCTTGTTTCCTCCCCCTCTTCACACATATTATTGAGGTTGTTATTGATAATTTTAAATATGTACATAGCATTATTTGAACCATTTTCTTCATCAAGTCTCTCAAAGGCCAAATTTACTCTCATAGAAATGAGTCTGTAATAATTCATCTGGAGTTTTGGTTCTGTTCTGTTTTTTTCTTAGTAAAAGCAAAGGATAGTAACAGTTTTTTTTAAATTGCTTGCTATATTATTCTACTTAAGGAATGTCAGCATTTCACTTTAATCATCTCTAGCCCTTTGCTCAAAGGCCAGTTCAACTTCTGCGTTACTCATTAAAATCTCTTATACAAACAACCATTATTATAGAAAAGAAACTTATAAAATTGTCTCAGTCAACACTATCATTTCTGTGTGCATTTGTCCCTTTTTAATTAGAGTTCTTGGTGGCTAGTTCAAAATCATCATACATTTATTGTCTATGTGCTATAGATAGGAACAAGATTAGGTAGTTGCAGAAGATAAAAAGAAAGATTAGAGGCATACATCATATACTCTCTTAAGTTTATTCTTTTTATCTTTCTTAACATCTCCCATTACTGGACAGCCTTTTCTACTTTGAGAATAGGCAGAAAAAGCTTGCTGTTTCAGTTAAAAGCTAACAAGCCCAAATCAAGCCTCATTAGCAAACTAACTCTAACTGCTCATCTGCAGTAATACTATAGCTATCTATGGTAGATGGCACCTTGTCATCAGACCTTGTTCCTGTATCCACATTCTTTTCCATGTGGCTTTGCAGCTGCTCTCACAAAAGCCAGGTGTGCTTCCCTACTCCAGAGATGTTGGACTTGGCCAGGTAAATTATTTTGGTCAAATAAATTTAATTGGACCTGCTTCACATTGGCTTGTGTGATTGGGCTTTCTCTCTAATCTTTCTGTCATTGTCATGTGAAATACATAATCCAGGTAGTTAAATAGTACAAAGAGGATGAAAGCCATATAGAGCATAGCTAGATGACTTACGGTTAGGAACAGATCCAATAGAGCTGAAACTTTATCAGCTAATTCTCAGCCAGACCCAAAAATCTATAGGAAAGAAAATATATTTTTGTTTGCTAGTCACTTTTGGAATACTTTTTTATCTACTAATACCTGATTAATAAGCACCATATTTTTAGATAACTAAGAAATATATGTAAGGAACTTAATACCTTCAGATGCTGAATAAATAATATTATCTAGTATACGTAATTGGGGAAAACGCCATAAAACAGAAACCTTTGGCAAAATTCTTTGGAGTTTTAAAATTGATAGACTCATCTCTATCAATTATGTATCCTTTGGAAAGGTATTATACTTTTATAAGGCTTAGTTTTCTCATCTGTAAATTGAGGGTGAAAATGGCACATAACTCAAAGTATTTTAAAGATATGCTGAGATTACGCTTGGCAAAAATGTGGCACATTGATTTCAATAAATGTTAGCTATTTGTTATGATTCTTTGTCATTATTGTATCACTAATTATAAAAATTAATAGTTGCAATAGTTATCAATGCTATTTTAGTAATTTATTCAGGGGCAAAAATGGTGTTCAGTTTCAAAAATATTGTTTAATTACACTTTTCTTCCTCAACCTGCTTCAAAAACATTACTAAATCAAGAGTCAACAGTCGTCTTTTAATAGCTTTAATTTATCTATGACAGATTTCTGTCATAGATATGACAGATATCAAGATTTTTACTATGACAGATTTCAAGATTTATAGTATTCGAAACTGAGCAGTTTGATTTTCATCATACCCTTCAAGATTTTTCCTGTTATTTCTAGTTGGTTAATGGGGCAAGATCATAAAAGATACCATTAACATCATTCTGTTCTGTCATCTAAGCTTGGAAATTCTTCCTAGCTAGGAAATCCCAATAACATTATATGGCTTCTGGTTAAAGTGAAGTCAGGTATTGTGATGCCTTCTGAATGGTTCTTATTGCTTTGAACTACATTGGCTATTTTGGGTTTTTGTTGTTCCAAAATGAATTTATGGCTTAATTTTTCTATGTCTTTGAAGAATGACCTTGGTAATTTAATGGGTATTGCATTAAATCTCTAGATAACTTTTGGAAGAATCACCATTTTGATATTTATTCTGCCTATACAAAAATATGGGAGATCCCTCTGTCTTGTAAGATCTTCTTCAATATATTTATTCAATGACTCATAATTTTCCTTGTAGAGGCATTTCCTCCTCGGTTAGGTTTATTCCTAAATATTTTATTGTTTGGGGTATATCATGACTGGCAATTTTTTCTGGATCTTTTTTCAGTGGATTTATGGTTGGCATATATAAAGCTTCTGGGTTTTTTCTTGTTTTTTTTTTTTTTCAATATTGGGCATTAGACCCAGGGACATTCACCTCTAAGCTTGAAACTGGGTGCCACTATGTTGTGTAGGGTCTCAATATGTAGGTGGAGCTGGCCACAAACATGTGATCCTCCTGTTTCAGCCTTGAAAGTACTGGGATTACAAGCATGTGCCACCACACCCGGCTTAAGCTTCTGATTCTTTTTAAGATTGATTTTGTAGCCAGACACTTTCCTGAATTTGTTGATCAGTTCTAAAAGCCTTTTGGTTGAGTTTTTTGGATTTTCTAAGTATAATATAATGTCACCTGCAGATAGAGATAGTTTTTCTAGTGTACATGATGTACATTCACAAACATATCAAAGCCAATCACTAAGCTAACCATGAGAAGGAGGGAGGGGAGAAGAAACAGAGTGGGAATTGGGTAAGGGCTCATTGAGTGATATGTGCATGTATACCTCTACCATCTTGTACTTCATTAAGATGTATGAATAAAATGCACCATAAATTTAAAAATACATTAAATGCAAAAAAGAGAAAATTTCAGTGCTTCTTTCTCTATTTGTACTCCTTTGGTTTCTTTGTTTTGCTTTATTTCTCTGGCTAGGAACTCAAGTACTATATTGAAAAAGAGTGGTGATAGTGGACATTCTTTTCTTGTTTCTATTTTTAGGGAGAATTCTTGTAATTTTTCCCCATTCAATATGATGTGAGATATTGCCTTTATGATGCTGAGGTATGTCTCTTCTATTCTGACTCTCTGCAGTGTTTATAGCATGGATGGGTATTGAATTTTTTTAATGGGTTTTCAGCATCTATTGAAATGATAATGTGATTTTTGTCCTTCTGTTTATGTGCTGAATTACATGAATTGTTTTTTAAATACTGAGCTAGCCTTGCATCCCTGTGATGAACTTGACTTGATTATGGTGCATACTTTTCTTGACATCATTTTGAATGATACTATTTTGTTTGGAAGTTTTTCATCTAAGTTTATCAACTATATTGGGCTCTAGTTTTCTTTTCTTGAGATGTCTTTATTTGTTTTGGGTATTAATGTGATCTTGGCTTTAAAAATATATTTGGGTGAATCCCATTTTTATTTCATAGATTAAGAAATTAGCTCTTCTATAAACTTGAGCATCCAATTTCTTTCTATTTCATGGAATAGATTGAGAAGTATTGGCATTAGCTCTTTTATAAAAATAAAGGTTTATAAAGGTATTATAAAATCTGCCTGGAAACCTTCTGGACCTAGACTTTTCTTTGATGGTAGGATTTTTTTTATTGCTTCAATATATTCAATTGTTATTGGTTGGTTTAAATTTTCTATAACTTTTTTAGTTTGGAAAGGTTGTATGTGTCTAGAAATTTGTCAATTTCTTCTAGGTTTTTTCTTTTCTTGGTGTATAGATTTTTAAAGAAATATCTAAAATTCTCTGGCTTTTCATACTATCTGTAGTAATATAATCTATCTCTTATTTTAGTAATTTGGGTTGGTTTTTCTTTAGAATTCCCTAGTTGTCGGTATCACTACCCTTGTGTTTTGAGCCATAATTAAGATCTTTGAACACAAGCACTATGACCTCAACAGTTTATCTGATAATTGATTATCAGATGAATTGATTAGTTAGAGTGCCACTAACTAATGGGAGGCATATCCATAAACAGCATATCCATAAACAGTACGGATATGCTACACAAATTTCCATCACAGTGAGACAGAGTCATATTATACTGTGATATTTCACCATGCTACACAGAACAGCATTCAGTTGAAAACTTACTATTTATTTCTGGAATTTCTCATTTTGTATTTTCAGACTGTGATTGACCATAACTGAAACAGTAGAAAGCAAAACAGTGGATGTTATGGTCAGATATAGAATGTCTCCTGAAGAGCTCATTTATTAATATTCAGTGTTTATATGGTTGAGTCATAAGAGCTGTAATCTCATCAGGACTGGTACCCAAGACTGATGGGGTGTGACTAGAGAAGATGGGTCCCTGGAGGTGTGTCTTATGGATATTGTGCATTCCCATGTTTTCTTGCTCTCTTTTGCTTCTGGACTCTATGATATGAGGAGCAGAGCCCATGTGATCCCCCCTTTTGCTTCCTACCACCATGATCTAAACTTCAGACCCTGGCCTCACATGGACTGAACTTGAAATCTCCCAAGAAATTGCAAGGAAATAAATCTTGCTTCTTCTACATGTTGTGGTCAGATCTTTTGGATTATAGCAGTAAGAATGTTGACTAAGGCAATGGATAATAGAGACTACTATATCTTTCCTCAAAGAATTCAATATCTGAATTGATTAATCTTTTGCTAGTTAGAACTATGGTTTTCAAGTTAAATAAACTCACTGAAATAGTTTAATCAAAGCAGAAATATTTAGATGCTAGATGTAGTTCACAGGCACTGAGACCCTGAAGTTCAGTGGACCCCAATAGTGGCTAAGTTGAGATAGAGCTTCTATTATAATGTAGTTTATAAAAAATGCCTTGCTGAACTTCCTGAGTACTAACAATTCTATCTGGCCACTTAGTATGGGGCTTCTAGAACTATGCTTAAATTGTTTTTCTAATAGTGTAATGCCATTGTTTTCTCAGTGTAAGTTGTTTGGATCTTACTTAAGATATTGACAAAAAAAAGCTCATCCTCCTCATCCTCTTCCTGATCTACTAGTTACTAAGAACCTTTTTTTTTTTTTTTTTTTTTTTTACTAAAACTCTGGAAAGCATGATATTTGATTTCCCCCAAGTTATGGATAGCAATATTTGCAAGTAATTTGAATAGTTAAACCTCAGGTTACTGCCTCTTAGGCAAGGAAGAAAGAGAGAGAGGGCAGCTTTACCCCTGACACAGATTCTCTGGGAGCATAAAACACCTGACCAGAAAAGACTTATGACATGACCCAGGCCCTGAGCCATTAGTCTCCTGTCACTTAGAGTATTATTTGTTCTACCTATAATCAGTCTAGACTGACATTTTATGTATATTGAAAACAGATTAAGAATAAACAAATATCTTAGAAATTTATATCTTGGGAAAGAATGATATATGTAAATAACCAGTTAATGCCAATAAAACCTAAAATGCTCTTGAAAAATTTGTAAGACATTCAACTCATACTGACAATCAATACCAGTTTCTGACCCTTCATTGTGGAGCTATTGAAAATAAATAAATCAGTGCTTCTTTTTACTGACCTGTCTGGAAATATTTATCATGTAAATCAGTCACTATTTCAAATTAACAAGTATTCTTACAAGTCTAATTTGCATCAAAGTTTCAAGGTAGGTGGAATCTGAAAACTGATTCCCAAATTTCATTTGTAGGAATAAATGCTATTGTGTACAGACCAGAGATTTTAATTCAGTAACATATTTCAGCCTCATTTTTATTATTTATTTATTTACTTATTTACTTATGAATTTATTTATGGTACTAGAGATTGAACCCAGAACCATTCTACCTCCAAGCTATACCCTATTTTCTATTTTTATTCCTCCCAAGTACTGGGATATTTAAGTTTTATTGGTTTAATTTCCAGGTAGAAAGGAGCCTTCTACCTCTGAGATACAACCTCAGCTCTTTTTTATTTTTTACTTTGAAACAGAGTCTGACTAAGTTGCAGAGGTACTGTCTTACTAAGTTGTTGAGGCTGGTCTCAAACATGTGATCCTTCTGTCTTAGCTTCTCAAATACTGAAATTATAGGCATGCATCACCATGCCTGGCTCACTTCATAGATTTTTTTATAAGGATCCAATGCAATATTGGACACAGTAGAGTGACATATTATATTTAGTAAATAGTTATTTCTAGTGATACTTTTATATTAGAAAATAATGCAGCATATGTTAGGTCCATATTATAAATAAAGTAAAAGTTGTACTCACTAAGTGTAGGATCTTGGAAAAACAATTTAAATTTCTTTTTAAAATAGCATATTTAATAAACTGGTTTTCTAGACTTAAAGCAATAAGAAATCTTAGAAATCATCAAGTCAAAAATTTCCTTGGGTTATTGATGTGTAGCATGAACACTACAAAATATTTATTGAAAGAAGAAAGGAGAAAAGAAAAAAGAAAAAAGAATAAAGCTACCATTGTACCTTTACCGAATAGAATTATACAGTAATGTGGATTATACTATTTTAATGTGTGCTAGCATTTTATCAGCTGGGAATCTTTTCATAGAGATGTTTTTAAAATTTAATCTGTGTTAGTAAGCTCTTTGTCACTGTGAAAAAAAAATACCCAGAATAAACAACTTATAATGAAAAATAATTATTTGGGCTCATAGTTTCAGCAGTTTTATTCCATGGTCATTTGGCTCCATTGCTTTTGGGTGTGTGACAAGGCAGCACATCAAGGTGAGGACAACTGGTAGAGGAAATTGTTTATGGCAACCAGGAAGGATAGAGAGACAGGAAGAGGAAGAAATCAGGGTCCCAGTGTGCCCTTCAAAAGCACACCCCTATTGAGACAACTTCCTTCCAATAGGTTCCAATAGCTTTAGTAATGTGATAAGATATATTAGGAATTCTGGAGTGCAAGTGAATGAGCCACTTGGCAGTCTCTGCTGCTCCTTGAGACCTTCATGCACCTTTTTACAGATGTTGATCCAGTTGAGCTTATCTCTTCTTAAATTAAATTTACTATGAATCCTACTAAACTCATCTCAAATTATTTCAGCTTTATGAAGACTATCCCATTCTTATCAGGGCATAGCTCATGATACTTATAGACTAGTATTTTTGTTCATGTGTCTTTTCCCTCATTTCTTCTACTAGATTGTGAACTTCACAGGCACAGATAAAATTGTCTTTGACTCAATATTTTCTTGATAGATGAATCAGAGTCTGGCTATGGGACTCACAGAACTTCATTGCTTTGTCTAACCCCAGGACCCAGTCTGCTTCCTGGGAAGGCAGTATTAGCAAATTTCTTTAATCTGAGAGGTGGAAGCTAAGTAGAAGGCTGAAGTGAGCCAGGCTTAGAGCTGGGTTCAGCCCATTGAGAGCTTTAGGGCCACTGATCAGACTGATAAGTGAGATAACAGGTCTCCAGACTCCTAGAATATATCAAGGAACACAAAACCTTATAGTCTAGAAAGGACAAAAAAAATTCCACGTATGAAAGGAAGTCCAGAAAAATATAGGCTGAAACAGATTTTTTTTTTTTTTTTTTTTTTTTTTTTGGTGGTACTGGGGTTCCTGGAAGCCCTTCTACCTCTGGGCTACACTCCCACGGGCTACACTCCCAGACCTATTTTTTAACATTTTTATGTGGAAACAGAGTCTCTTAAGCCAGAGAGGCTGGCTCCGAACCAGCAAGATCCTCCTGTCTCTGCCTCCCAAGTGCGGGGATTACAACCGTGCGCCACCATGCCCGGCTGAAAACAGGGTTTCTTAAACCAGTGAAGCTGGCTTCGAACCTGTGTGATCCTCCTGTCTCTGCCTCCCAAGCGCGGGGATTACAAGCATGCAAAACCACGCCCGGCTCGAAACAGATTTATAAAATTCCACAAAGCCTCTGCTTTACTTGCCTTTCCTCCACCCAATCTCCAGATTAGCACAGATCATAATTAAACTTTTTGAATGAACTCCTATGGACCCTCAAAATCCTTCTCCACAGAGGACTCAAAGAAGTCATGTCCAGTTTACATAGCAAGAATTTTATCCACCTTCTTGAATCATTTGCTCATTTACAAAGGTCCAATGCAGACTGGGGATGAGAGAATAAATTCCCAAGGTCATACTAAGTATCCTTCTTTGATATTAATGTCCTGTGTGTATATTTATGTAAATATACAATTAGTAACAAAAAGAAAAGAGAAAGGAAGGAAAAAAGGAAGAAATGGAGTGGAAAAGAAAGGGTAAGAGATTAAAAAAAAAAAAGCCAGGATGTAGTAGTAACTGTCACTATCTCAACTGTGTCTGTGTTTCTCTACATTTCCCTCTCCCTTGAAATTATGTTATAAAGTACATATGATTGAAGTCCAGCTGGATAATTTGTGAACACAAGTAATATTAGTTTCTTCTAGACCAGGTTTTCAAAATATGCAAAATCCACCAGCCCTCACATTCTTTTCTGCAATGACTCTTGGACTAAACAAATGAAAACTAAGCTTTTATTGAGTTAAACCCTAAAATTTCAGGGCTTATCATGAACTAATGTTAATTACCCTAACTAGCGTAGAAATTGCTTTCTGGAAATTGGTACTGGCATCATAGAAACCAAAATATTTGTCATTGGCTTAGCAGTCATGGGGCAGGTGGCAATAAAATTGATTTTGGAACCTGAAATGTAGTGATGCAAGTGAGAGACAAAATACTTATTAAAGCTATTGCTTTTGGTAACTTAAAGTCAGGCAACATATCTGTCAATTCTTTATCTCTGGAGGGCTAGCACAGAAAACAAAATTTTAAGAATGTGTTCTGGTTACTTATGATTTCATTTGGGAAGTCACGGCAAGAAGGAAACAAGCTCAGGAAAGAATTAGCTGGTTTGCATGTATAAGAGAATAGCAAGAGCCCAAATTTAAGATACTGCTCAGTTGGAAAATCTATTCAGCACAATTTTTAAAAAATTCACAAATGTTTTATATTTAACATGTATTGATTTTATGATTTAGAAAAATAACAATAAAAGAAAAAAAGACTTTATTAACAATAGAATAGGTAGCATCCAGAGCAAAGACATGGGGAAGTGGGAGTGAGATTGAACTAAATAAGATGGAGAAATAATAGGACAATATTAGAAGGTGCAGATGATCGGGTATGATTTAGACAGTGACGGGCTGGACACTTGTCTCTACTGAATGAAGGAGAAATCCACAAAGTTACTCAGTGTAAGCTACTGGTAGGCCATGCTAGCAAACAAACTTCCTGGATTTCTCATAAAAAAAAAAGAATACATGACAACATGGTAGTAGGTGTGGCCACAACCCAGTTTAAATAAGGAAACTTGAAGATGGCATATATATATATATATATATATATATATATATATATATATATATGTATATATATCCATCAGACACAGATGAGCCAGAGTTGTTGTATTCAGGATGCTCTGAAATAAAGGGTAATGTCTCATGGGAACCTAATGTCACATTCATACCAGGCAGAGACTTAAACTTTATCCATAATGGGGAAAAGTAAAAGCCACTTAGCAAAAATCTATGTAGAAATGATGAAATGGAGAATAGAGAAAATAATGCAACCTACCACACCTACTTTATTTTTGTGTCTCTCTCTAATACTAGAATGTAAACACCCTCAGCAGGACATTGTGTGCTATATATGTTGCTATTTCACCAGCAATGATAACAGAATTTCTAATAAACTATCAAAGAATATTTATTTTATTTTATTTATTTATTTTTGGTGGTACTGGGGATGGAACCCAGAGGCTTTTTACCTCTGGGCTATATTCCCAGACCTATTTATTAATATTTTATTTGGAAACAGGGTCTCACTAAGTTGCTGAGAGCCTCACTAAGTAGCTGAGGCAGGCTTCAAACCTGCGCAATCCTCCTGTCTCAGCCTCCCAAGTGCGGGGATTATAAGCATGCGCCACCATGCCCGGCTAAGGAATATTTTTAAATACATGAAAAGAGCTTGGGAATGAGTTGGATGTGACTGTTTAACAACTTGTAAAAAAAAGAATCAAAACAATCTGTAGTTCTTAGATTATACCAGCTAAACAAAGCCCAATTTTGGATACACCTTGAAAAATACAACTTTAAGGTAAAATTCTGGTGTTTTTGTTGATAAGAGAGAATCTAAAAATGGAAGTTTTGATAATGAACATACAGGCTAGTTTCTATAGCAATAAAGAGCCTCAATGAAAGGTTTTGGGATTTTATTCAAAAGGCAAGTATCATTGTTAGTTTTTGAATGTGAGTCAGCTCTAAACATATAAACAAACACACCCATCACATAAGCATATTTAGAAGATTAACTATATGAAGCAGCTTTCTGCCCCTGCCCTTATAATTAATTATTATAGCCATTATCCTTTATGTTATTGATAACATTTTATAGCCTTCTTCTGAGGGAAGAATTGTGTGGTTTTCACTGTTCTTTGGGAATGCAGTTACATCCACAGTGATGAGACCAACAAAAATCTATAAAATGCTTGGTCATGGCTTGAGTAGATGGCTTTAAATAATTTGTATATTTTTAATTAATATATTTCTTCAATACAACCTCTTTGAAATATGAAAAGCAAAGAATAGTGCTTTTTATGGTTGTTGTATATAGACTCATTTTTCTTTCAGTTATAACAAGTCACATTTATTAAGTGATTAATGTACTCATAAGTATTTTGCATATTTTGTAAGATTTTTATGATGATGCTGAATAAATGCTATACTTTTCCTTTTTTATGGGGTTACTTGGGATTGAACTCAGGGGCATTCTACCTCCAAGCTACACCCCCAGCCCTATCCCAGGAGAGCCTCCCACTCTAACCTGCTGCTTCCCCTGACATCCTCCCTTAAGGAATCAACTTTGGAGGCTTTTCGAAAAAAATTAAGAAAGGCTGAGGATGGTCCTCAAGCTCCTATCTGAGATTTGGTTAACATGGCATTAAAAGTTTCTAATTTCAGAGAGGAACAGAGATAGAATGTATACTCTGAATTTGCCAACAGGCAGATCCCTGGTAGCTGCCCTGTGGCTGGCAGAGGCAGCTCAGCCCTTTGGAGCGCCACCTAGGGATGGAGGACAGCAAGGATGACTACCTCCAGAAGCCTGCCTCAAGTGCGACAAGGCCACG
Source organism: Muscardinus avellanarius (assembly GCF_963383645.1). Lineage (NCBI taxonomy): Eukaryota > Metazoa > Chordata > Mammalia > Rodentia > Gliridae > Muscardinus > Muscardinus avellanarius. The sequence continues at coordinate 60,397,250 of NC_137788.1, forward strand.
TCCACCAATCTGACCGTGCCGGCTGTGGCCAGGAGGCCCACTGGAACAGTGCCCTTGGAAAAGTGGTGAGCCCCAGGTGCTTCAAGACAGGGGGACCACCTTTCCAGACCAGGCCCTGCCACTGGCCCTACTCAGGTTGGCCGAAGACTGACGGCTTCTGGATCCCTCAACCTCCATCCTCCTTGCCAGCCCAGGGTATCTCTCCAGGTAGCAGGTAAGCCAATCTCCTTTTTGGTTGCCTGCTCAGTCCTTCCATCCTTTCAGGTCCTAGTTTTCCTTTTCCATTCTCAGTACAGGAGACTGACAGCAAGCTCTCCTGCTCACGCACTACACGCTCTCTCTTACAGGAAAATATTGCTCTGCCTGAAGCTCAGGCCAAGTCTAAAAAGGGCTCCACTACAACATCCTTATGACAAATTCTATTGTACAGTGTTGGGGCCCACTAAGCTTCATTTTTCTCAGCATAATTCTCTTTAATGTTCTTATTTTAGCAGGTCCACTTGTTTGCATAGTTCAGTGCTCTTCCACTCTGGATGCCAGACAGCCATAAATATTAAACTCTGTAAAATCTGTTACTGATGCTCCTGACCCAATAGCATGTTTTTCATTTGAACAGACTGACCCATATCCCCTCACTGCCGAAAAGAGTGGCATGTGTCTCTCTCAGGGAAAATGCTGTTATTAATGATTCTGGTCTAATGAAGAAAAACTGCTAAAAGGGTGGTGGTATGTTTTACTCAGGAAAGATGCTAATACATATTAAGGGCTCCAAGGGCCAGCAGCTGCTGTGCTCCTTCCCTTCTGGACAAGAGCCAGTAGCTGGTAGGCTCCTGCTCAATCTGGGACCCGCTCTTTTTTTTTTTTTTTTTTTTTTTTTTTTTTTGGTGGTACTGGGGTTCCTCTTCTACCTCCGGGCTACACTCCCAGAACTATTTTATATTTTTATTTGGAAAAAGAGTCTCTTAAGCCAGCAAGGCTGGCTTCAAACCTGCATGATCCTCCTGTCTCTACCTCCCAAGCGTGGGGATTACAAGCGTGTGCCACCACGCCTGACGATTTGCCTTTTCTTTTAATAGCTCCTCATCTGTTAAAGTCTCCTCAAACGAACACCACCAAGCTGTTCAGGGTAACCTCCAACTCCCGCTATAGCCATACTCCCACCTGCCCACTTCCAGTGGACCCGACCTCTCCTGGCCAAGTGCCCCCTCTAGTACACCACCTGACAGCAGAAGTAGCTTAAGACTTGGTTTCTGCTCATTATCACCAAAAGGCCAGGATGATAAGTTGGGTCCCTCCCCCATGTGATCTCAGCAGTGGGAGCAGGAGGCAAAACCCCGGAAACCAGAAGTGGAGATATTGCAAGAATCCAGGTGCCTCGAGACTCCAAACACTGCAAGACTACAAATGTCCAAGAGAATCATCATGCCTATAAAATATCAGTGCCTCCGATCCACCACATGACTCAGCCAGCCAATCAGGACTTTATGCAACTCTCCAGACTCGTGGACCATCAGTCCCTTTCCCCACGGCTGGCTGACTTCCCAGAGGGTACAGGGGTTGGGGCCGAATAAAGCAGTGGTCTCTGATAACCTGGTTGGTGTTTTTACCTCCCTCCTAAACTCCCTAACTCCATTTTCAACCATTCACTAATGAAACACCTCAAGGCCCTTGTAAAACGGGAATAGCTGTAACAGGAGGATCATAGTTCTTGGACAACTTCAGCTACTTAGTAAGGTCCTTTGCAACTAAGTGAGACCGTATTTTAAAATAAAGAATAAAAAATAGGCTGGGAGTGTAGCTCAGAAGTAAAATGCACCTGGGTTCCATCTCTAGTACTGGAATCAAATAAAATATATAATAAAAAATAAACCAGGAACTGTCTAACCCCAATGCCAGTAGGATACAGAAAATTATTAAAATGATAAACTTCTAGCTAACCTAAAGAAAAGAAAAAGAGAATCAATCCAAATTAGGAAAGTAAGAGTTGAAAAAGGAGATTCTACCACCAACAGTTTAGAAACCCTGAAAACTATCAGAAACTACTTTGAAAAACTATACTTCAACAAAATGGAAGATCTGGAAGAAACTGATAACTTTCTAGATATATACAACCTTCCAAACTAAGTAAAAAGACAGAAAATTTAAACCAACCAATAGCAATCAGAGTTTGAAGTAACAATAAAGAGCCTACTATTAAACAAAAGTTCAGGATCAGATGGTTTACCAAGGACATTTTATAAAACTTTTATAAAAGAGGTTTTATAAAATAATCCTCAAACTATTTCATGAAATAGAAAGAAGCAAAACTTTCCCAAATGAATTCTATAAAGCCAACATCACATTAATACCCAAACCAAATAAATATGGCTCAAGGAAAGAAAATTACAAGCCTATATCATTGATGAACTTAGATGTAAAGCTGCTAAACAGAATGCTATCAACACTAATTCAAAACTATATCAAGAAAATGATACACCATGACCAAGTAGGGTTATCCCAGAAATACAAGGCTGGTTCAAAATATGAAATTCAGTTCTTGCCATTCACCACATAAACAGAACCAAAGACAAAAATTGCATGATCATTTCAATAGACACTGAAAAAGAACTTAACAAAATCTATCACCCATTTATCCTAAAAGCACTGCAAAGAATTGGAATAGAATGAACATACCTTAACATCATAAAGGCAATATACAATAGGCCCATGGCCAACATCATATTAAATGAGGAAAAACTACAAGAATTTTTTAATAAAAACAGGAAAAAGACAAGGATGTCCATTATTAATATTTCTTTTCAATATAGCACTTGAGATTCTTGCTAGAGCAAAAAGGCAAGGCAAGGAAATCAAAGGAAAAATAGAAAAATAAGAACTAAAACTATCCCTATTTTTAGATAACATGATACTCAACCAGAAAGCTTTTTGTAACTGATTAACAAATTCAGCAAAATTTCTGGATACAAAATCAATCTTAAAAAATCAGAAGCTTTCCGTATGCCAACCATAAATACACTGAAAAAGAAATCCAGAAAACACTTCCACTAAGGGTATCTCACAAAAAATAAAATACTTAGGAATAAACTTGACCAAGTAGATAAAAGACTTCTCAAAGAAAATCATAAAACATTGAAAAAGAAATCAAAGAAGAATTTAGAAGGTGAATAAGTCTTCCATGTTCTTAGGCAAAATAAATATAATCAAAATGGCCATTCTTCCAGAAATGATCTACAGATTTAATGCGATACCCATTAAATTACCAAGACCATTTCTCACAGTCATAGAAAAATCAGTCCTTAAATTCATTTGGAACAACAACAACAAAAAAGAATAGCCAAAGTAGTTCACAGCAACAAGAACCAAGCAGGAGGCATCACTATATCTGATTTCACAATAACAGACACATAGATCAATGGAGCAGAATAAAAGACTCAGAAACAAATCTGCACACTTACAGCCAATTGATTTTTGACAAAGGAGCCAAAAACATATACTGGAAAAAAGATATTAATTTTAACAAATGTGTTGACAAAACTGACTAACCATATGCAGAAAAATGGAAATAAACCCACTTTCTCATCCTGTACAAGAGTCAATTCAAGATCGATCAAAAACTTGGAAATCAGACCAGAGACCTTACAGCTCCTTGAATTGGACATATGTCCAACACTTCAACATATAAGCACAGGTAAAAAGTTTCTCAAAAAGACCTCAAAGGCACAAGAAACTAAAAGGTGGATCAATACATGGGATTTAATTAAACTGAAGAGCTCCTGTACAGCAAAGGAAGCTATCAAGAACTTCAACAGAGAGCTGACAAAATGGATGAAAGTTTTTGCCATCTACTCTTCTGATAGAGGACTAATATCTAGGATATACAGATAACTCAAGAAACTCAGCACTAAAAAAACCAAATAACCCAATTAAAAAAAATGGCAAATGTACTAGACACTTCACAAAAGAAGAAATTCGATGGCCAATAAATGTATGAAAAAATGTTGAAGATCATTAGCATTCAGATAGATGCAAATCAAAACTATACTGAAATTTTACCTAACTCCAACTAAAATGGCGATCATTCAAAACACAAACAACAAATGCTGGTGAGGATGTGGAGAAGCGAGAACTCTAATATATTGTTGTGAGTTTTGCAAATTAGTGCGGTCACTGTAGAAAACATTATGGAGGATCCTCAGAAGGAGGAATGGGGACCAACTTACCATATGACCCCCCAATACCATGCCTGGGTATCTATCCAAAAGAATGGAAACCAAACTACCAAACTAATGCATGCATATATATGTTCATAGCTGCAGAATTCATTATTCCCAAACTATGAAACCAAACAAGATATCCATCAACAGATGAATAGATTATAAAACTATGGGGTATGTACACAATGGATTTACTCAGCCATAAATAAAAACAAAATTACTTCATTTACTAGAAAATGGATGGAACTGGAGAACATTATGCTAAGTGAGATTAGTCAGTCACAAAAAATAAAAAAAATTGGATGTTCTCTCTATTATGGTGAAGCTAAAGAGAAAAAGGTCATAGGAAATCTAGATGAAGGAGGAGAAACTATAGATGAGCAAATAAAGAGGCTTAACTGGGGGTGATGGGTACATTCACAAAGATATCAATGTCAACCACTAAGCCAAACATGACAAGGAGGAAGGGGGAAAGCAATAGGGTGGGAATGAGATAAGGGCTAAAGTGATATGTGCTTATATTCCTCTAACATCTTTTACTCCATCAAAATATTTGACTATAATGCACCAATAAAAAAAAGTAAAAGAAAAAATAACTGTGAGGGGCGTTTGAAACCCACCAGCTGCCCATGCACTCAGATATGCAAAGGTGTATTTTGTTGGTGAAAACTGTAAAATTCAAGTTTTGCTCCATTTGACAGTGATACTGACTGGACAGAATTCAACTTGAGTGGCTTGACACATTTGTGCCTGGGACTTGGTCATTTCATAAAAATTTATTAAATGAATGGCATAATTAATAAATAAAGAAATTAAACTATGGTGGTATGACACAAGCAATTAGTCTGTAAAACAGTTGACAATATAACTTTAATTAATTTTTTATAATTTATAGGGGATTCAATTTTATCCTGACACAGTATCTCCATCAAAAGTATTTCATGGCTAAGTTTTTTAAAGATACTATGAGAATTACTATATAAAAGTCCTCAGAAATCCTCTGATAAAGGATCATGAAGAGGTATCTTGATAAACTACTATGGGGAAAACTAAACAGTAAGAGAAGGCCTACTCAATTTGATCTTCATTTTCGAAAATCTGCAGAAGCTCTTAGGTTAGTTCACTGCCCAGATAAGGTTAAGTCCTGAGACTTGGAAAAACTGGTTAAATTCAAGTTAATTTGACACTGTGACAGAAAAGCAAGTGGAACATTGGGATGACTAGAACAAAAGAACTTCTTTACTGGAAAGTAACTATGAACCAGAAGCTCCTAATGGTCTTTTTTTTTTTTTTTTTTTTTTTTGTGTGTGTGTGTGTGTGGTACTGGGGTTTCTGGAAACCCTTCTACCTCTGGGCTACACTCCCAGACCTATTTTTTATACTTTTTTAATTTGGAAACAGGGTCTCTTAAGCCAGCACTTGCGGCTGGCTTTGAACCTACACAATCCTCCTGTCTCCGCCTCCCAAGTGCAGGGATTACAAGCGTGCGCCACCAGGCCCGGCTTAATGGTCTTACTTGTAGAAAATTAGGTAACAGTCTTTAATCACTGATCATTTCTCTATGTTAATTACCTGATGAAAGTAAGTTTGACTTGAGGGCTGATCTTGCTGATGACATTGGCTAAAATTGTCTCTACCAATATGACCAGCTAAATGGATCCTGTTAGAACTTACTTCTGTTTCTTTTGTGTGTGTGTGTGTGTGTGTGTGTGTGTGTGTGTGTGTGTGTGTGTGTGATTTCATGGCCTGAACACACCCTATCGCCAAACATCACTGAGTTATGTTTATAGTCCTTTATATATTTAACCAAGTTATAACCTAATCTTAGGAGTTAGCGTGATCTCTTTTATAGCTTTTGAATATCTGATCCAACCCATTCTATTTTATTCTTATAAATTCAATGCTGGATGATAATCTTTGCCCTTAATTTCTTGCCTTTCTAGGTACCTCACTATAACTAATTTCAACTAATTCAGTAACAAATTTAATATTGGAAGAAGCTTGAGTTTAGGTTTGATTTATCTAAAAATATTAAATGTGCCTTTGGTATGTGCCAGATTTTGTCTGGGTACTCTAGGAATACAATTATCCACTGATAGATGATCTCCCAAATTTGGGAAGTTTGTAGACTCTCCAGTTATACATTTATATATTCATCTATCTGAATAAAAGTAGTTAAATGCATATAGCCTCAGTTTAATAACTTGCAAAATTAATACTATTTATCTTAAGAAAATGTCAGGAAATATAATTTAACAGAAAACCTTCATTAAGCCTAAACCAAAGTAGTAGAGAAAACCATTTTATTATTAAATAGGAATTATAACAGAATGTGGTACACATAATAAACACTCTGCCAAGAACTGCAAAAGACAGAAATAACTCACCTCTTTATATACCCAAGTAAATATAAATATAAACATGGACATGTTTTCAAGATAAATAATAGCTAATTTTCAAGTGAGAAGACTTGTTAACACCACTTGTCACTCATAGTTTATCTTAAATTTACCCTGTATTTAAAGTGACTATCTGTATTACTAATTGGCTTTGTTCACAGAAAAAAGTAAAAGGTTTATATTTTTATGATAGAAAAAACTTTTCTATGTGGAGCAAGGTAACAATTCAGCTGCTACCCTCCCACAGAAACTAGAAAAAACCTAGTTCCCTTTGTTTTTATATTTCAAAGAAAACTTGCAGATCCTTGAGAAAGACATTCCTGAATCATGAAAGAAATAAAAGACCTATCTGTTTTTCAAAAATATATACATATACATATACACATATAGGTTTGTGTTTGTGTATCTCAAGAAAACAAAAAATACTCATAACTTTGTTTTCTAAAATAGATACTCTAAGAAAAAGGAGGGGAGGAGAATCTCTTCATTTCCATAGCAATAATTAAGCCTCTTGTTTTTTATTTTTACTTGTTCTTAACAATTATAAGAATTGATTAATGCACATATAAATGTAGAAGTACTTTGTAAACTCTTAGACACTTTCACAACTGAAAGTATAATAACTTGAAATAGGCACTTTGGTTCCACAAATTAGAAACACCTTAAATTCATAAAAGACCTTGAACAGTTAGAACAGAGATGGGACAGGAGGAAGGAGCAGGACTCTCCCTTGCATTTTTAGAACTAATGCTGTGTGTTGGGAAAAAATGGACAATGACATCACGCCCAGAGCATGTTGGCATTCAGGTATTACTAGAGTATATTATATATGTCTGATAGTCGAGGGACAAGAGGAAATAACATTAATTTCCTAACTAAGGGATAATGTGAGTCATTAATATACAAGAAAATATTCTATTATTATTTGGGTGGAATAGGCCCCTGCAGGGGAGAGAGAGAAAGACCGTCTCCTCTTCCTCCTGACTTTTTTTTTTGGTATTAGGGATTAAACTCAGACAAGTTCTACCTTAGAGGTGTACCCCCTGGACCCTACCCTCTTACTTTTTAATTTTGAAACAAAGTCTCCCTAAGTTTCTGAGGGCCTTGTTAAGTTATATGTACCCGTCACTGTGTAGTAAATTATGATGTCAGACTATGATGCAGAAACGAGGAGGGAGCCACTGGAAATTCGCTAAGTACTGTTTGTATGTCCCTACCACCTGAACTAAATTATGATGTGAGACCAAAATATACCAATACAAGTATATAATATTTCTTTTAAAATATTTCAAAAGAAAATTAAAAAAAATTGGATGGTTTAAAATTGTAGATCACTTGACAGTTGAGATCTGGGATACTGATGTCTAATAGTCCTGGATTTTAATCCAAGCTTCCATATAGGTGGGACAGGCTCAGAAAAATTTAATCTGTCTGTATCTTATATTCCTCAACATTCTGTGCCTTCCTCCATTTCCTCATCTATAAAATTTTGATCATAATACTCAATAAAATCACTACAAGACTTCAGTGTATAACCAATATCTGATAAGTATCAATAAATGGTTACTGCCACCTTTGCCACCTTCATTATTAATAAAAACAAAAAAAATGAGATAGTTTGGGTACAAATAAATAATTAAAAGTTCTGTTAAGAGATGTGGAGTGTCTATTTTGGTTTCCAGTTTTTTTTCTTTGTATAGAAAAGTAGCAAATACTAATAGGTTGAAAGTTGAATCAACAGAATTGGGACAGTAATTTGGGGAAATGGACAATATTAAGCTGTTGCCATCTGTAGATGGCTGGTTGTTTTAATGGGCCCAATTCTTTACCCATTGACTGACCTGGTCCTTTGGATTTCCTCTTCTCTAGAGGGAGAGTATGTATTTTATATTATTGGTGTGATCAAAGAGGTTCTAATAATAGGTTTGCAAAAGCAACTGTATATTTTTACTAGTCTTCCTACAACTTTGTTATCACCATGAAAAAATACTTTGGAATAGCTTGCAATAGTTTGAGAGGCATGTGTATCAGAGCCAAATTACTCTGGTTGCCCCAGGTAGGAGCTAGGCAAACCAGGCAAACTCCAGACCAGTGAGAAAGCCTGGCCAAGATTAGGAGAGCTGATTCCAGAAGTATAAGTTATCTACTATCTTTTGGGGATCATTGAGGTGTTTGGTCTTTGTTACTCAAAAATAACTGACTGATACATCATCAGACAGATATAATATTCAGCACTCATCATAAAATATCAAGAAAGAGCAATAATTATGAGGTTATTGTTAGGGTTAAAAAAGACAAAATATACAAGACATTTGACACTTGAAACATTTAGTTCAGTAAGGGCGGGTTTATGAATATTTGTTGAAAGTTAACTTTTCACAATGTCTTCTATTTTAAAGTATGTGATTATCAGATATTAGATTCAACTAGGTTTAAAATAGAGATGCTATATTAAAACATTTAGTCCGAGCAGCAGCGAATTCAGCGAGGCCAGTACAGCTACATCTGCATACTCAAGAACAGTGAGTCAAACTGCGGGCCACAGAGGAGAAATCCCAGTACTGTACTCCCTGGGATTGACCCAGTGGGGGAGGGGCAGTGGCAGAGATATCACACCATAGGAGAACGTGCAACCTGGCACCCCCCACAGTCTAAAGCAGCCTCTATCGACTCTCTGGGTCGGAGACTCTGTGATAAAACCCAGTAAAGGAGTAGTGGGGTCTGAGATACTACTGACTCGAGATCCAGAACACCTTAAGGGAAATCATAGTGACCCAAGGGAAGAACCCGGAGAAGGCACAAACATCCGAAATCATGGGAAAGAGGAATAATATTGGAGCAATTAATGCCCACAACCCCACAACATCAGAACCCGATAAAACAGAAAATCAGAGATTTCTAGAAGATCAAATCAGGAAAATAACTGTATAAATAATAGAGGTGCTTCGAAAAGAACTCAGAGAGAGCCAAAAAGAGATAAAGGATGCAATTAATGAAGTAAAGGCCTCAATTCAAAGCACAAACAACCGATTAGAACACATGGAGAACAGAATCTCGCTCTTAGAAGATGAGCAATCCAAAAATGAACACATAGTTTCTAATCTAGAAAAAAATATCCGACAGCAGGAATCTGACATTGAAGAAATATGGGCCCATCTTAAGAGAGCTAACCTAAGAATCATTGGAATAGAGGAGGGAAAAGAAAGTGAAACCAAAGGGATCAACAATCTCTTCAAGGAAGTAATAGCAGAAAATTTTCCAGACATAGAGCAAGAGGTTGATACACAGATCCAGGAAACTTATAGAACTCCCTTTAGACAGGATCGGAGAAGAGGATCCCCACGCCACATAATTGTCAAAATGACCAATGTGGAAGCCAAGCAGAGAATCTTAAAGGCAACAAAAACAAAGGGCCAAGTGACATTCAGAGGCAAACCAATTAGAATCACTCCCGACTTCCCAAACCAAGTTATGAGAGCCAGAAGGGCTTGGAGTAACATATTCCCAATTTTGAAAGAAAACAACTTCCAGTCAAAAATTTCCTACCCAGCAAAACTTTCTATCAAATTAGATGGAGAAATAAGAAGCTTCCATGACAAACAGAAACTGAAGGAATTTATGTCTTCAAAACCAGCACTAGAGAAAATACTCAAAGAGATTAACTACAAAGAAGAAATAGGTAACACATTCCAGAACTAGAGAAACAAGATTTTCCATCCAACAGACAACTAAGATTGGTTATCTGTGGAGATTCATTATTTATGTTAGTCTTTTACCTATCTCTAAAGGGTATTATTTGCCTTTATTGTTGTTAATTTTTAGGATTTCTAGTTGGAATATTAATATACCTTCAGATATAGCAATTGGAAATATTTTATCCCATTCTATTAGTAACTGTTAACTCTGTTTACATTGTCTTTGGATATACAACATTTTTTTTTATTTTTTAGGGAGTTTGTATACTCCTCTGTTGCCTGTGCCATTGAAATCATATCCAAGAAATCACTGCCAATTTCAATGTTGTGAGGTTTAATGACCCAGATTTTCTCCTAAAAGTTTATAGTCTTAAGATTTATATTTAGGTCTATTATCTATTTTGAGTTAATATTTGTATATGGGATTAGGTAAGGGTCCAATTTTATTCTTTTCCATGTAATTATTATTTTTTAACAATATTTAGTTAAAAGATTAATATTTCCACCACCAAATGTTTGTGGAAACCTTGTCAAAAATAACTTGACAATATAGGGAAGAATTTAGCTCTAGGCTTTTATTTAACTCCAATGGTTTATATATCTGCCTTTAGAATAGTACTACACTGTTTCAATTATTGTAGCTTTATATGGTTTGAAATCAGAAAATATATATCTTCTAGCTTTGTTCTTTTTCAAGATCTTTTTGGGTACCTACCTAGAGTCCATATTCCATATTAGGATAGATTTTTTTCTGAAAAATAAATATATAAATATATGATAGTTTCACCTAAAAAATAGAAAAAATATTCTCTGGTAAGAAAGAAAGCAAAAAGAAATATTGAAATGTTATCTTTAAGTCATCAAAAGCTTGGTATCAGACAAATGAAACTGTTATGTGAGATTATCATTTTTAATTTTAGATAAATTGCCATAATACTAGATGTCAACTACTAAGCCAAGCATGGGAGGGAGGGATAGGGAGAGAATGGGGTGGGGATTGGGTGGGGGCTGATTGGGAAAAGTGTGCATGTATGTCTACAAAAGTATGTATCCCGCTATGATGTATGAATACAGTGCACCAATAAAAAAAATATAAAAAAATAAAATAAAATAAAATCCCCAAGAAATTGCAAAAATAAAAAAATAAAAATAAAAAAAACATTTAGTCCTATATTTCTATGTTTGTAATTCTTAAGTAACTTTCTTAATTATTGCATATTGCTTTAATGGACCCATTTTATATGACAGGCATTAAAATAAGTCTTTAATAAACAATGAACTGCCTAAGATAAGATTTTATTTCCCCCATTGATAAAATGGCCCTATTTCCCATTTGCATAATGGACTTAAATAGTTGATGATTGGCTAAATTGTGCATTCTGCCTCTTGCCTGGAAGACTTTTTCTGTGAGCAAGCATCAGATGCAAAATCTGACTGCTGAGGAACATTAAATAGGTTGTTTTTTTTTTTTTTTTTAATTTTGTGATCTTGGTTTCCTGGAGTTATCCAGTAGAAAAAAAGATACCAATTAAGAGCTCAGTTTACAAAAATAATACAAAACATTTTACAAAACAGTTTACAAAACATTTATTCCAGCTTCCTATGGAGATACCCTCAAGGGGAAAAAGTGTAGAAGACACCACAAGCACCTGTGTGTTCCTACAGTTTCATAAATATCCATTTTCTCTTCCAAATATTGACCTGTCTGTGCTGATACAAGGTGAGCACAACTCCAAAGAGGATGGAATCATAGCAGAATTCTGCCTTTTGTTAGAACATATAAATGTTTGATGTGCTCTTCTGTTTCTTTTACGAGATACTGGAGGTAGAGTAGACTTACTCAGTCTGACTTGTGCCTGCTAATAATGAACTAAAGGGTCAGGAAGCTGACAGGTTTCTGGCTTTCTTTCAAGATTGACAACAAATCTCTAGCATCTTACAGTATCATTTAGAGGATGCTTTTTTTCTTTTCAGGTGTATATGTGTTTACTTTTGTTACTCATTTAGTAGTTCATTTTCTTTAGTTCTGTTTTATGGGGAAAAGTGAGGGGGAGGGGAAGCCCTGACTTCTCTATTTGATGAAGTGTTTTAGGGCATTCCTTAAGGTCTGAGATCATGTTTCACACTATATTAATTGTGAAATATACATAGACTTTAATTTTTCTTAAAATCTTGTAATGGTGACAATAATGGTAAGAGAAATAGAAAAATAATTCTAAAATATTACTTTTATTTAGGGAAATAGAAAATCTCTGTGAAGATTGAGCATAGCATTGACTTCCATACTAAACTAAACACATTTTAGTTGATCATTTGGCCTAAGCAATCTATAGAGTTCCATCAAGTTTTGGAGGACGTTTGCCAGGAAGATCTGTGATACATATTTAACATAACTAAATCTTCCATAAAAGCATTTATCAACATGAAGTGGGGCTAGGCTAGGCAGATACAAAGACAAAAAATATTGGCCTTGTGTGTTGTAGGACAATTTGGATATAAATACTTGGGTTCTTTGAAATATCCAGGTATTTAATATAAAGTAGAGAGAATAGATGCTGATTGTGCATTTTTCTGTGATTATTTTAATAGGACAAAATAATCAGGAAAAAAAAGAGCTTGGCTAGGAGAAAAGTGGCAACTTCCATTCCAGTCTGACATCTGTCTCAGTCATCTGCTGGCATATGGTGCCAAAACTGACACATTTGTAAATGCAGAAAGCATACATCAATACCTGTCCCATCAAATGTCCCCTGATCATTTCATTTTTATTTTCAATTCCCCTTTACTGCTTTTATTTTCATAGCTATTATATTTCAGGTTCAGAATATTACTAATTTTGAGAATTAGCCTATGCTAAGACTTATATGTATAATTGTGGTAAATTTTAGTAGTTGTCATGATTAAGTAGAGATGAGGATTAGTAACTTTTTTCAACATCACTACTGGGATATCAGATCATAACAAAATCAAGTGCTATCAAAACTTCAGCTACACTTAGCAACATTTATTAAAAGCAGTAACTCTACCATATCAAAAGACTATTCTGTATATTTAAGGATGTGTCAGTTCTTTGTCCCTGAGATGCTATGAAAATAACATGACTGAGAGGTTCTTTAGAAAGGATACAACAATATAGATGCAGGATTCAGTTAGTCTTACAGTCATGATCAGGCAATTCTAGTCTTCTGACATCACAGCTGGATAAAGGACCATTTTAAAATTTATCCCCAGGTCCATCCTCCAGAGTGAGGCATGGATACTCTCTTCATGCTCTCATGAAGAGTGTCTCTAAAAATCTAATACAACACATGAATCTTGAATAATGCAAATTTGCCAATATCAAATCCCATTTTAATATTTATTAAGCTAATTAACAAGACCTCTACTATTGATCAGCAACAAATAAGGTTAACTTATATAATAACTACCTCCAGAGGAAGATGTTTCTTTTTCTGAATTGCTGTGAACTGTAAGTTCATGAATTAACTAGCTCTGGATTACTAATTCAAACACATACAGACACATAAGGGTTCACACACATCTCACTTGCAAATTCACAAATCAAATTACATATATTATATAATTTCTATACATTATGCCAATTTTCAAAACCTTCTTCTTTCCTTATAGCTATTTTAGCTACTATAAAGTTATAAGCCTGAATATTTTAATTAATTAACTTTGAAATTATACCTGGGGACCTGTTGTGCTTTACAATTTCTTATCAGCAACTATATCCCTACCTTTGTCTCATCCCAAAGTCTTCATTATCTCTAGCAACACAAAATACTATAGGCAATACTAGACTTCAGTCTTCTGACAGCGAAGGGGTACTTGAAGAAACCAATACTTCCAATTATTTTCAGAACAGGGAAAGTGAAACACATGTAATTATTAGCAAGATGAAGTGATATTGATGGGGAAATTCTTTCTAAAATAGTAAAACAAACATGTAAGTTTTGGATTGCATTCTCTTTGTATTTGAAATCTGACTACATCATTTATTGCCTGTATGACCTTATGCATATTAGGTTTAGTTTCCTTACCTGTAAGGTGAGCATAATTTTTATTAAGCATTATAATATGTAATCTTCTTGGGTAGTTCCTTGCATATTTTACCTCAGTAAATGGTATTGTTGACTGTTAGTAGTCTTCTATATCATGTTCTTGTGTATCTTAAGGATTCGATGTAGCATTTGAAGAAACCATTGAAACTCGTAAGATGAAGATGGCATTTAATGAGCACATTGAATGAATCTGTATGTGAAATAGTTACCTGTAGATAGTGGGCTCTGCTAGTACTTAATATAAATGAGAGCTTCTATATGCGCAGATTGCTCATCACTTATTGATTGCTAAAACTATACCTGAATTTTGTGATTGTCTCCAATTGTTCTATTTTCATTCATAAGAACAGCAAATGCATATTTACATGTATATATACAATATGCTATATTATACATGTATTCTGGTGAAAAGAGGAATGCTGAACAACATTAGTAGACATCTGGATTATAATCTTAAAATAATTTGTAATTTCTATAATAGGTACTTTAAGCTTAAAGCTTTGTTTAGATCAGATCTGGATTACAATTCTAGCTTTACCTCTTATGAGCTATGATACCTCAGTTGTAACATCAATAAAATGGGAAAAGAACAAAACAAGTTATGGGGATAAAAAAAAATAATGCACAGAAAGTATTTAGCACAGTATTTGGCACATAGTAAATGTTAACTGTTTAGATTTTTTCTTCACAGTAACCCAATGTTTTACTTTCTAATATTCAAACTTCCAGGGAAATAAATATGTAAGGAGAATCCAGTGGACTAAACATCAAATCCCGATAACTTCCACCTTTAGTATTTATTTGTTATACTGATACTTTTTAATGCTTTTATTAATGCATTGCCATTATGCATTGTAGTGACACGCAATGTGATACAAACATACCTGCACACAACAATTGGTGTATTTCCTTCCTTCTCCCACCTTCCTCTGCCCTGGTTTCCCCCACACAAGTTAGGGAAATTGATAGTAATACCTTCAGATATGTCATAGTATTATTTGAACTGTTTCCTTCCTCAACCCTCCTTTTCTCCTCCATAACACTCTCCCCCAACCCCTTCCACTTTACTACAGTTCTTGATCCCCATTATTTGAAGTCCCTTAGGTTTCCTATTTTTTCTTTAGTTCTCACATTTGACAGAGAACATACAGCTCTTGACTTTCTGAGATTGAATGATCTTCCTTGGCATAATATTCTCTAATTCCACTCATTTTCCTGAAACGGACTTAACTTTGTTCTTCTTCACAGCTAGGTAGAATTCTATTGTGTGTATACATTTTCTTTATCAATTAATTTGTTTATGAAGATCTAGCTTGGTTCCTTAATTTGGGTATTGTGAATTATGCCACCATAAACATGGGTATACATGTATTTACAATATTCTAACTTTAATCCTTTTGAAAATTTTAAAGCATGCACTGGTGGGTCATATGATGGTTCCATTTCTAGTTTTATGAGGAACCTCCAAATTGATCTTGATAGTGGCTGTGTTAATTTACAATCTCACTAACAATATTTAAGAGTTTCTATTTCCCCACACCCTTTCCAACATTCAGTATTGTTTGTATGATTCTTGATGATCACCATTTTTATTGGTATTAGATTCACTCTTTGGTGTAGTTTTTAATTGAATTTCCTTAATTGCTAATGGTGTAGAACATTTTTTCATATAGTTATTGGCCAATTGCATTTCTTCTTTAGAGAATTATCTATAGAGTTCAATTGCCCATTTTTATTAATCTATTTGTCTTTTTTTTTTTTTTTTTGGTGATGCTGGGGTTCCTGGAAACCTTCTACCTCCGAGTTACACTCACAGACCTATTTTTATACTTTCTTATTTGGAAACAGGGTCTCTTAAGTCAGTGCGCCTGGCTTCGAACCTGCGCGATCCTTCTGTCTCTGCCTCCCAAGCGCAGGGATTACAAGCGTGCGCCACCACACCTGGCATTTATTTGTCTTTTAGAGTTAAGTGTTTTGAGTTCTTTATGTATTCTGCACATTACTTTTCTGTCAGAAGAGTACTGCTAATGATTTTCTCTCATTCTTTAGGCTCTCTTTCTAGACTCTCCTTGGTTTTCTTTGCTGCACAGATAATTTTTAATTTGCTTCCATTTCATTTGTTTATTCTTGATTTTGTCTTCTGGGCTTTGGGGGTCTTATTAAGAAAATCCTTACCAATATCTATATGTTGGATAGTTGATTCTATCTATACTTCTAGTAACTGCAAAGTTTCTAGTCTGATATTTTTGAGATTTTTCATCCATCTTGAGTTAACATTTGCACCGAGTGAGAGAATGGGATCTAATTTAATTCTTTTACACGTGGATATCCAGTTTCTCAGTACAATTTGTTGAAAGGCTATCTTCAGCAGATAATTTTGTACCCTTTGTCAGAAATCAACTGGCTAGGATCTCTCTATATTAAAATCTATTCTACCGATCTATGGAATAGATTCTTGTTTTTGTGCCAGTACCATATTTTTTTGTAGTTTTCTAGTATAATTTGAAGTCAGATATTGTAATGTTCCCAAAATGGTTCTCATTGCTAAGAATTGCTTTATCTACTCTAGGTCTTTTGTTTTTCCATATAAATTTTAGAAATTTTTCTAGCTCTGTGAAGAATTCAATTGGTATTTTGATAGGTGTTGCACTGAATTTATAAATTGCTTTAGAAATTGCGGCTATTTTGATGATATTTATTCTGCCTATCCAAAAGCATAGGAGGTTTTTCCATCTTCTAAAGTCTTCCTAAATTTCTTTCTTTAGAGTTCTACAATATTTTTTAGAGATGTTTCACTTTCTTAGATTTATTTCAAAGTATTTTATTTTATTTTTATGCTATTGAGAATAAAATTATTTCCCATATTTCTTTTTTAGTGGATTCATGGCTGGTCTACAGAAAAGCTATCAGTTTTTGTTAACTATATTAATTTGACAGTCAAAGAGGAAATAAAATTTCTCAGGTGCTCTACTGATATGTTAAGCCTGATTTATAAAAAATACTATTAAGCAAAGCATGATGGCACAACCTTGTAATCCCTGCACTTGGGATGCCAAGACAGGAGGATTGCACAGGTTCGAAGCCAGCCTCAGCTACTTAGTGAGGTTCTCAGGAACTTAGTGGGACCCTGTTTTCAAATAAAAATAAAATATAGAAATAGGTCTGAGAGTATAGCCTGGAGGTAGAAAGCCCCTGGGTTCAATATATATATATATATATATATATATATATATATATATATATATATATATATACACACACACACATACTATTAAAAGGCACATTTATATCCATCAAATATATATATATATATATAATATATATATATTATTAAAAGGCACATTTATATCCATCAAAAATAGTTTAATATTTCAGCCATAAGGCAAACATTTCAGTCATCAGTCATTTATATTTTCATCAGGTATAATGAAGAAGGCTACCAATCTCAAATCACTGTGCAGGAGAGGCATAATGCCATGGTTCAAGGTGCTCCTGATCTCAACAGATCTACACAACATCAGACCCCTCAGAAACAGCCTCCAGCATAGACTGTTCTCACCATGAACCAACCCTTCATTTCTCTTTTTAGGAAAATCCTGTCAACTGGTTGTGGAAGGGCAATGAGAATCCAGGACACTTTCGTGTGGCTTTCAATGTATAGTGTCCACAGGACCCTGAGTCCTAATCAAATCAAAGGCTGTGCTGTGTAGATACTCTACAATCTCTATAGTTGTTAATTTATTTCTTTTGTAGCAATTGTGCATTTTAGGTATTTAGAAAGTATGTATTCCATGTTGTTGGAAGTATGATAATCATTTATAAAAATAACTATAACAATGAAATAAAACATATTTGTTTTTCCATATATATCCCTATAACCAGGCTAAATACTCTTTTAATCCCTACAATTACAATATAATAGGTGTTATTATTTTCCTCATTTTTATAGATAAAGACAAGACTTAAGCAGTTAAATCACAGTTCAGAGTCACACAGTTCACAGAAATAGGGATTCAGGCAATAGGACTGCAGAGAGCGGAGTGTTCAACTTCAAGACATTGCAGCTCTTTCTTATAAGACTTCCTAACCATTAGCCACAAGCCAACACTTCTGACAAATCCTGAAAACAGTTGCTATTTAAGCACAGAACAATATGTTATAAGGCCAAAGCCACTTTACACATTAAGATCAAAGCATGGCTCTGGCCCAAAACAGTTAAGACAATCCTTCACCACCTTTAAAATCAATAAGAAGCTTTTCCTAGTCTTGCCCCATTTCTGGATTAGCCTGTTTTCAGTCCTGTCAAGACCCTGTTCTGTCCTTTCACTGGTCAGAATATACTGTGCACCACCTTTTTTTCCCCCCATCAATGCCCAAGGGAATTGTTGAGCAAATTCTGAACACATGTGGCCAGAGCACTGACAATAAAGGGCTAGTGATTATTCCTGATAATCAAGCCTTTATGTTTCCTTCTGATATTAAATGCTTGCACACTTTCCATTACATTTCTCCTAGTATGTTTTTTTTATCTCTCTGAAGCAGCACATTTGTAAAAGATGCAGAAGCAGAAAGTAGCTGTTGCAAGGAAATGTATAGGGATTTCTAAATTTAAAACACCAGCCAGGCATGATAGCACATACCTGTATTAGTGAGGCTGTGACGGGAGAATCACAGGTTTAAGGCTAGCTTCAGCAATTTTTTGAGACTCTCAGTAACCAAGACCCTGTTTAAAAATCAAAACTAAATAAAATAAAATAAATAAATAAATATAAAGGGATTCAGTATATGTGTTATGGTTAAAATGAATGTAACATGGTTAAAATGAATGTTACCATTTGGGGGAACAGTTCCTGGGGACTTTTATTAGACCCCTGGAAACAATTCCCCTCAAAACCTGCAATTTCTTGTCCTGAGCTAAGGATAAATATGCAATAGCCCGGACACTTGCTGAAAATTTAAAGGAGTTTATTAAAAAGATAGAAATACAAAAGACAGTTACAGCCCCATGCCATTCAGGAGTGGCATGGGGAGGTGGTTCGAATGAAATTACCGAAATACAAAACACAGAACAGCCCTTTTATAGACACGACATCCTCCATCTTGCTTTTTCCTATGTAAGTCTGACATAGGTAAAGTCGATTTTCCTTAATTTTCCTGCTGAACTCCTGGTCTACTCCCAGGCTTCTCCTTTCAGGAAGGTTGATCCCCTCCTCCCATCCTAACTAGATTATCAATTCTTATGTAAATCTGTCTTTAGAACGAGGAAGTCCTAGCTCCTCTTCTCTGTCCACTTGTTAATTACCTTTAGCTAGGTTAATTTACATTATAGTTGCTGCTTACTTCAGGGCCCAAACCAAGTCCTTCCACATGTCTGCCCGTCACTCAATTTTGAAATATATTCATTAATAATCAGAGCTTTCTCAAATCTTTCTAGCCCATTCCCAATACTGGTACAGTCTGCATCTGTCCTGGACAGTATTAAACATCTCACAGCCAGAAACCACAGGGAATGATAATGTCTGAGGCTTATTCACATCTTCTTTATAATTATTCACGCTCATTTGTGCCTACTATCTTGTAACCGACAAGGTTCTATTAAGATGACACCTGCTGACCAGCGATCACTTTCAACAAACCATCTCAAAGTAACTAAAAACAGAAAGACAAGGGAAGATAAAGCAGCAATTTGTCCTGGTCGCCAGATCCACTTTGTATGTTTGAACATTAATAATTAAGGATAACAACATTTTCTGAGAGAATGTGTACTTTTAAATACTAGCACATCAAATAATTATTTAGTAGTATAATTCTTTAGCTATTTAGTAGTACACAATTATTTTACAGTTTTCAAAGAGTTTTCACCTTTCTCTAAATTTTCACAACTCATGGCTAACAGGAAAGGTGTTTCAACCCTATTTTCTTACTTAGCAAATGAGGGGAGAAGGGAACAGAAATGTTGAGTCACTTGGAACACTGAACCTTTAAGAATTTTTATCTTCTAAGTTCTATGGCATCCTCTATCTCTCTTCCTTTATGTGAGCCCCCATGTGTCCTTAGGTTTTAAAACTTCAGCCTTAAAAATCTCTTCTTTATTAAGACAAAAGCTGCTTGCCAATGGACCTTACAGTGAGGAAAATCAGTCTCTCTACCTCTAGAAAAAATATTCCACCAATCCTTCCTTCTCTTTTCCTCTTATCAGTTTTTGTTCACAGTTGCAATTTTTTTTTTAAAGATACAAGGCTTTAGAAGCCAGAGGGAGTAAAGGGTGAGAATGTTCCCACTGAGTATTGGCCTGCTTCCAGATCCAAGAAGGATATCATTTTCAGTGTCATGTTCCAATTTTCCTGGAAAGCTCTCACCTCTTTCCCACACCCAACCCCTGCCTAGTCTTGCGAACTCAACTGAATTGTCTTTGCTTTTTCAAAAAAATCTAGGTGCTTACCTATATACAATAACAAACTTCACATCTTTTCTACTTTCATCATTGATACCAACCCCTGCTGTCAGAGCTGATTATCAAGATTGTAATCTTTTATATACATACACACACCTCTGCTCTCTGAGTGAGGGGAAGTCTGAAATCTGGCCTTGAATGATGACCTTTATTTGCCAACTGTGTTTCCTTCAAGGCACAAAGAGGCATGTGTTGTTATTTTCTCTGGGTGATGCAATTCATACAGGTGTACATAACAGAATGGATGTCACTGTCATATTAGATCAACCCCCATCACTTTGCTGTTAATATTGTGACAATTGCCTCCTAACAGGCATCCCAGCCTCTTTTCAGAGTGTTTTGCAAGAATGGCAAATAGAATTATGTTTCTGAAATGCAAATCTGCTCATGCTGTTCTCTTGTTTAAAGCCTTTCACATTCTCACAACGGCTTTTAGGATTAGAGTCCACATGCCGCAGACTTAGCTCTCAAGCTCTTCACCATGTGGCCTCTGGTTCTCTCTTCAGGTTCCCTCCACTTCTGTTCATCCCTAGGCACTTCTTTCAGTTTCCTAAGCCATAGGCTATTTTACTTCTCAGGATGCTCTGCCTGGCCTCTGTCTCTTTAGCCTGCAAGACCTACCAGGACATTGTCTTTGACCACAGAAATAATCATGGCTCTGAGAGAAGGATTTTCTGCCTGGGTCCCAACAATACCACAATTACTGGAAAAATTCTTTGTAGTCTGAGGGCAAGAACATTGAGTTATTTATCTCTTTGTACCTAGCACAAAGTAGGCACTCAACAAAAAATGAAATCATTTGTTGATACTTTATTCTCAGTATATGAGCATACAGACTACTCTTTATATAACGCAGACTGTATAGAAATAGCTTTGGTTTATTAATATTCAAGGAGCTTACCACCAAAATCCAAGTAAGAAAGTTTATATCTTATTCCTGAACTTCCATGCTGCTGTCTGAGGTGTCTCTGTTTTAGTTACATATTTTAGAATACAAATTTGCTGAGGCCCTACTAGATATTGGCAGGGCAAAAGGTGCTGAGTACGCATTTCTGACCAACATAAGCAGGGCCCCTTTTTCATGCAACTTATTTGCATTTGGGGAAACAAAAAAACAAATTAATAAATATACAGTGTATGCCAAGTTCTTATAATAGTTATAAAAATGAATTAGAACAGTACTACACTGTTTCAATTATTGTAGCTTTATATGGTTTGAAATCAGAATATATACATCTTCTAGCTTTGTTCTTCTTCGAGATTGTTTTGGGTATCTAGAGTCCATATTCCATATCAGGATAGATTTTTTCTGAAAAATAAATAAATAAATGTATGATAGCTTCACCTAAAAAAAAAAGAAAAGAAAAAATATTCTCTGGTAAGAAAGAAAGCAAAAAGAAATATTGAACTGTTGTCTTTTAGTCATCAAAAGCTTGGTATCAGACAAATGAAACTGTTTTGTGAGATTATCATCATTAATATTGGATAAATTGCTATAAAACTAGATGTCAACCACTAAGCCAAGCATGGGAAGGAGGGATGGGGAGGGAACGGGGTGGGGATCTGGTAGGGGCTAACTGGGCGATGTGTGCATGTATGTCTACAAAAGTATTTTCTTTATACAATTATGATGTATGAATACATTGCACCAATAAAAAAAAAGAAAAAAAAGAAAAAAAAAAGAAAGTGAAAGTTTAAATCTGATGTTCAGTGGAGGCTTATCTGAAGAGGAAGGAATATTTGGACAGAGATCTAAAAGGGGTTAAAAGTAAGATAGTGCACTTATTGGAGAAAGAGTACTCCAGGCAGGGGTACCCGCAAGGTGAACAAGCCTGAAGCATTTTCATTCTTAGTGTAGTCCAGATACAGGAACAGGGCTACCCTGCAGTGGGAGCACTTGGCCTAAGGGCAGATGGTAAAGTTTGAAGTCAGAGAGCAGGACCAACATCAAGCCATGAAATACCTGTGGCTTATAGAGAGGTGTGTACTTTCTACAGAATTAAAAAGGGATCTAACTGGGACATGTGGTATTATCTGATAACTTTCTTAAAGGATCACATTGGCTCTTCTATGGAGAAGACACTGCTGGAGGAGGGGCATGTAGAAGCAGAGGCCAATGAGGAGCCACGGCTGATGACATGGGCTAGAGTGGTAGCAGGCAAAGATATAAAAAATGCTTAATTCTAGGTATCTTTTGAAGGTAGTTTTCCTTGCATGGCAATTATTTTGCCAATGAACTGGCTATGAGATGTGTTAGAAAAACAATCCTTGATGACTCTAAAATTTCAGGCCATTTTCTGAGATGAGGAAGACTGTGAGTAGAGCCAACTTAGTGTTGAATGCTGGGATTCAGACAATGATACCTCTAGACTTTAAACTGAGAGTACCTGGGGAGCAGCAAAGATAAAATAAAACATTCTCTGATTTTTTTTCTATCTATCCAAAGATCAGATTAGCCAAAGAGAAATATAACTGGCTCAAAGCTTCTTACTAAAATTTTATTACCCAAGAAGGATTAAATGCATGTCACAGAGGAAAAAAATCATATCTACAGCTTGGTAAAATTCTGTCCCAGGCCATTGTTTTCTATATGGGTTCATTCATTTCCCCTGAAAATTATTTATTTTCCCTGTAAAAGTGCCTACAGCATCCTACTTCCTTCTATTTTATAAAGAGGAGATTTAAGCTTCAATCATCTGACCTTCTTTGAGTTTCATATTTTGTACAACTTCTATTCACAGGCACACATTAATAAAATTGAAGTCTTTTTCCCTGTTTATCTGTATATCATCAATTTGTTTCAGCAGATTTGATTATTAAGCCATCAAAGGGAAAGTTTGAACTTTCCTATAGTGCAGAGAGAAAAAATGAAGGACTAAAGTTAGTTATTAAAATACAGAGATATAAATATAGATATACAGATATCAGCTACATAGAGATATGTAGATGCAATACAGATAAAAATGATATTGATTTTGATAGATATAGAAATAGACATATACAAGCAGAAACTTTGAGTCAGTAGTAACATAAATGAGTCTGGAGAGTAGAGAAGATTAAAATTTGTGAGTCTCCAAAATATGGATGGATTCATACTCACAGAATTAGGAGACACCAAGGTTGTGAGCTGAGATACATAAGGAGTATAAGCAGAATCACAGGCCAGAAGAAACCATTAGAAGAGACTAAAAAAGTGGAATTTGTGTAATAAGAACAAAGCCAAGATAAGAAATAGTTTCATAGGAGACATTACAAAGTGCTTCAAATATTGCTAATAGGATGAATAAAATGGAAACTGGAATCTGGTATTGTGCAGATTATTGATAATCTTGACAAGTGCTCTTAAAGGGACTTGTGGGAACAAACATGATAGAAATAAGATCATGAGTATCTAGAAAGGAAGTAGGCACAAAGAATATGAGAAATAAAAATAAAACTCTTGAGATAAGTGATTTTTAAATTTCCTTACATCTATAATTTCTATATTTATAAAAGTCATGTCCATTTTCTATACCCAAGTATTTACCTGTATTGCCCATTCTGAGCATTTGAGTTGAACCCTTTATCTTGAGAAATGTATTACCTTGAATGCTCTTGATTTTTCCTTTGCTAATTCAGATAGCATTTTATCTTTTTTCAGAGCCTTGGGTCACTTTCAGCTGCATCAGTTATCACTATAGTGCAGAACTGGGGAAGTATCAGTTAAGAGAATTCTGGGCAATAGAAAGGTTCTTGCATTTGTAGTCACTTTGTATTTTGCTTTGTCTTTCCCTCCATTCTGTATATCCTGTCACTAATCCATCCACCATCATTCACTTATTCATCAAAACTGGTGATATCAAGACCTCAGGGTATCCTCTGTCTTTTATTTGGAAGCATAGACACACACAAAAGTTTCCCAAAGCAGGTTGTTCTGAGCATACCCCAGAAACTAAGACTACCAAAGGTTATAGAAAGAAGAGAAAATATGTGAGGAAGAGTTTAGCTATAATTGCCAGAAGACTCTTTAAATCATAATCCCAGAGCAAATCTTGGAATGAAATAATAAATATGCAAAGCACTATGTCAAAAAAGAGAAATTAGAGAAAGTCAGATATAGTGCCCACTCTGAGTCAGAGAACACCATTTAGGATGGAGTCCTTATAGGCGGGCACCAGAAACCCACTTTATGTTATGAGGATTTATGGCAAAAATTTAGTACTTAGAGTAAAATGTAGTTTTCAGCACCTGAATAAAACATGATTAAAATCATAAGTATCTTGCTTAGGTAAAGGTATGAGTAAGATATAGTGGAATAAATGTTCAGTATTTTTCTTCTTTATTTTTTTTCCTATTTTTCTTTCCTAAGTCTATCCATTTTGTATTTATACAGTCCAAAGAAAAATCTGATAAGCTCTATAATAATGAAGCTCAAAATAAACTACCTATTTTTTAGAGCATACAATTCAATTTAATATAAATTAATTCATCTCCTTTCATTTTTTGTTTTTTTTTTAATTTTTTATTGGTGCATTGTAGTCATATAATGGAGTACAAGATGGTAGAGGCATACATGCACACATCACTCATTTAGCCTTTCCCCAAATTGTAAAGTTTTGTATCCATTTTATCCATTTTCCCATAGGATACAGATGTTTGCCAGAGGTGACATTTTTGACACTTTCCCAGTGGACACATATACACACACACATGCACACACACACACACACACACACACACACCCTGCATTATACAATACTTTAAGTATAACCCTCAATACAGAAACATGGACAAGCACAATGAATACAAGAGAGATAGCAAACTAGAAAAATTGCTTACAATTTTTGTACTCTCTGCTACTTCAGCAGGTCAGGGGAAGTGGTGATTCGGGTTTATGTGCAGTGGTTCAGAATTAAAACCAGTGAAGCAGAATGAAGTCAGTCTATCAGATGGACAAGTGCACAGCTACTACAGGAATAAACGTTCCCTGTGAGAGGAAGAGGAACCTGGTACTGACACCTGTCTCTCCACCAGACACTTAATATAGTGGGAGCAGAGAAGCAAGCATGCCTAGAGACATCAAATAGATAATGCGTGGCCAGCTGGTGGGGGGGAGAGATAGAGAATGAGCTTCAAGTTCTCAAGGAAAAATAAGTTATTGCAATCAATGGAACTGAGAAGGCTCATTATGTGGGATGTTTCTCATAGAACAGAGATCTTCCTAAGGGAATTGTGTGCCAGAACCGTGAGACCTTTACCCTGCTCAGACACATTCTATGTGAATGTGAAATTGATTTTTCTTTCCAAAATAGGCTAGGCTTTCCCTCCTGCCTTGAGAAAGAATTTTCAGTAGTTATGACAAAAAGAAATAAAGAACAAAGATATATTTATCCAAGGACTTGTCTCTGAAATAAAGGGGGGGGGACTCTGTTTTGCTGATGAGTCCTAAGACTAATTAATGAAGGGCAGGATTCTAAACTTCTAAAATTCTTTCACTTTTCCCATGGTTCAGAATCCAAGTGCTGATATACTGACAGGACCAGAGCATTGTTCGCATCAGAAAATAAATGAATTCTCATTAAGCCCCAAAGTGTATGGTGTTGTGTTTTTGGGGCCTTAAGATATCCTTCTTCACACTGGCATGATCCGGCAAGTACAGAATGGTACCCTGAAGCAAAAAAATTACATGAGTAAAATTTCTGAACTAAGTAGCTCTTATGTAAAAGAATTTGATAATTCTGCATAGACCACAGTTTGAGATTAAATAACACCCATATACTTATAGTTAAACTCTTTCTTGCTATGCTTTTTTTATTTCATTTCCATTTTGGCTGCTAAGTTACTCAGGAGCAAAGACAATCATCATTCAATCTCCACCACCTGGTACATTTTGAATGCCAGATAAATGCATCTGAAATGCAAGGTTTTGTTATGTCTACTCTTCTTATGTAATTGTTTCTATTTTTCTGTACCTCAGTATCCCTGATAATTCTTAGCACCTGCAGAACTATTTTATTTTATTTAAAAACAACCCAGAGCTGGGTGTGGTGGTGTATGCCTAATAAGCCCAGTACTCGGGAGGCTGAGGCAGGAGGATTGCAGCTTCAAAGCCAGCCTCAGCAACTTGTGAAGACTCTGAAAAACTTAGCAAGGCCCTGTTTTCAAAAAGAAATAAAATATTGTTGAGAGTATAGTTTAGAGTTAGAATGCTTCTGGGTTCAATCCCCAGCACCACAAAATAAATAAATACATACATATTTATAAATAAATACATGAATACATACACCAGCCTGCACCCCAACCAACATTATACTCTAGAGCTTGTGTCATCCAATATGACAGACATTAGCCACATGGACCTATAGAACACTTGAAATGTATCTAGTGTAAGTCATACACCAAATTTTTAATTTTCTTAATTTGAAATTTAAAACCAGCATTAAATTAAATTATAGCAAAACTTTAAGTAGGTTTGGAACATTATGAATATGTAAATCAACTTTTTCTCTCTCTTTAATACATTAAAATACTGATCAAGTATTTCTGAAGAAAATTTAACATCTCAGCTGAAGTATGCTGTGATTTTAAACACTTAATATGAAAAACAGAATATAAAGCTCTTGTTAATGATTCCATGCTGAAATGATAGTAGTTAGGGTGTATTTGATGAAATAAAATGTAGAGTTAATTTTACCTAATACTTTTTGCATTTTTACGTACTTTATTGTGGCTACTGAAAGTTAAAAAATGCATATGTATCTTGCATTATATTTGTATTGGCCTATGCCATTCACAAGAATTCCTGCTGATGGTTAGTTGTGCTGTACTTTTGATCAGTACTTTGAATTTTTAAACTCAATTTGAGCCTATTTGAGTTCATTATGATGATGAATATGTTAACTGCGATAAAGACATATTAATCTCACCACTTACATAGAAATCAGAGTTTACAAAGCATTCTCATGTAGAACACTATGTCAGACTCTATAAATAACTTTGGTGTGATTTATAATCATATTCGGTGTGATTTATAATCACTACAGAATTCAATAAAGCTCAAAGAAGTAAAGTAACTTGCCCAAAGTCACTAGGTCCATGATTGGCCGGCCCGTAGTAGAACTCACATGTCTGACTGGAAGGGGTTTTTTCACCTATGCTACTTTGGAATTTTCTTAAAATTATGTCATTTTAATTATAATAGAGTGTTAAGCATAATTTAAGATATTTATAGAAAGTTCGTTGAGCTTCATGTAGCATAGTGATCAATGGCAAGGATTAGTAATTAAGTCTTTGTTAGACCATTTTTCTATTGATTTTTTTCCCACAACAGGAAGATTCTTATCTTGACACTGAAATTTTTAATAATTCTTTAGATTGAACTTTCATTTAGGTTTTGTCAGAGTACCTACATGATAGACACCCAGGACTTTTTTGACCTTACCACGTGGGTTGCATAACCATCAGCATATCTTCCTGTTAGTAAATGATTGGGTGGAAGAATTTAGCCCACAAAGAATATTTGTGGTTATCCATGTGTAGAAAAATTTCAGGGGGACACAGGAGGGAGAATACTTTTGGACATCATCCCACATCATCTCTAATAATAATTTA
Source organism: Muscardinus avellanarius (assembly GCF_963383645.1). Taxonomy (NCBI): domain Eukaryota; kingdom Metazoa; phylum Chordata; class Mammalia; order Rodentia; family Gliridae; genus Muscardinus; species Muscardinus avellanarius. Next base: position 60,425,669 of record NC_137788.1, read on the forward strand.
ATGATCATAGTCTAGGAATAATTTAATGACCATATTCTCAAAAAACAGTAAAAATGAAAAAAATTGCTATAAAGTAGGACAACAGATGATCACAGCAAATTCCTTTAACTTAAATCCAATGCCTCCCATGTGTTGTAAGCTTTCATCATCTCATTTAATTTAAACATAAAAGAGCGTTTTGAGAAAGAATTTATTATCATTTTGTAACTGGAGGCCAAAGTGGTAAGATAGATTCAATCCTGAGGTTATTGCTACGGCTTGATCTCTTTTTTCTTCTTTCTTTTGATATCTTTATGTTCCTTCTTTCTATAAAGCAATCATTGTGGCTCATTGCAATAGCATTAGAATTTGACTCTGAATCAGACCCATGTTATAGGCATCATAATTAAGAATATATAACAGTCAAAATTCAAAAATACTCATAATACTTGAGATACAAATTACAGACATAAGACTCAATTCCTATCCGATATTATTTTTGCATTTTCACTCATTCATTCATCAATTCATCAGTTCACTTAACAAGTGATTGCTTATTGCCAAATCCCATGTTAAAAGCTTGAATGTTAAAAGATTGATGAAGTACATCTATGAAAGTCTTAAATTTTTTTAAATATAGTTGTTTAAAAGTGTTAATTTCTACTTGTTTTAGTAATGCTTCAATAGTCTGTGTGAGAAATACTGTTATCTGTCTGGCTGCAAGATTAAAGAAACAGACATCCTCATCAGCCAAAATGATACAGACTAGAAGTGACAACTTCAGGTAAGATAAGTCCTCATTCCTGGAATTCTTATCATATTTATAACTGTAACTCCTTCACATCTGACAATTGTCTTATATTTTTAAATCTGAGCCACCTAGATTAAATTGACCAACCAGTTCCTCATCTTTCTTTGTCACCCTTAAGTAAGCATAAAATATGATATGACTGTAGCACTAAACACACTCCTTACCCTACTAAACATACACTTCTTGGCTAGAGGGCTGTGTTATGTTCATCTCCAGTGCCTGACACACAGCATATACTCCACACCTGCTTACTAAAAAAGTGAATTGATAATTATATTATCATTACTTAAAACCTTTCAGTGGATGTCCACTGTATACAAAATAAAGTCTGAGCTCATTTCAATGTTATATGAGACTGTTCTTCAAAGAGTTTGTGCATAATGTAGAGTCTCCTCTCTTGCTGTCTCCATACATTTATTCATGATCCCATTATGCTAAAATAAAAGGAATTTCCCCAATAGGCCTTATACTTCCACACTTTGACTCATCCAAGTTCACAGCTGAACTATTTCAGGGTCTGGTCAGTCACGCCATCCCTGTACCAAAGGCCAGATGAGAAAGGGCTTGTAGGAGCTCTTTGTTACCTATGGATCTAAAGAGAGTGGGTGTGTTGAAATGTAGGCCAAGCTTTAAAAGCAAAATCTAAAATGTTCTGGACCACTTTTCACACCACAGGCAATGCCAATTCTGTTCCTCTCCAGCTGAAGACCTAAAAAGCTCCTCTGCTCTTCACTCTTACACACTCCTTAGTCCCCGTGTCCTGTTTTATGGATGCACATGATTCTAGCTGTCTTCCTTCCCTGCCTCAAATTGCATCCTAAGGTCCCAGCTATAAATCTGAGGTTGTAAGTATGACCCTCTATTACTACTCTACCTTGACTACCATCATGTTCCCCCCACCCCTAAAGTACTTGGGGTTGAACACAGGGCACTCTACCTCTAAGGTACATCTCCAGCCCTGTTTTTTTTTTTTTTTAATTTTGAAGCAGAATCTCAATAACTTGCTAAGGGCCTCTCCAAGTTGCCAAAGCTGGCTTCAAACCTGCGATCCTTCTGCATTAGCCTCCCAAATACTGGGATTATAGTGTGCCACAACACCCAGTTACCAAATCTTATCTTTTTAAACACCTGGTAGAAGCAGTGAGGATCAGACACCCTACTCCCCATTGAATGCTTCCTGAGACGTTTCCTCACTTCATCTCTCATGAAACAAGAAGGTGTGTCTTCCAAGGGAAGAGGCTGTGAGTGAGCTTTCTGCAACTCCCCTGCAGTTAGGGAGTGCACTTGACATTCCTTGAGCTCTGTAGGCTATAGTTGGCACACGACAATGCCAGAATTTCCTGAGCTGCTAGCATGTAATTAAATGCTTTGTGAAGCATTTGAGGACATTCAGTTATGGGAAAAACATCACAGAAATGAAGATTGCCTTTGTTTTGTTCTTTAAGGTAGCTTGTTTTCTGCATTCATTAAATATGGCTTTTTTTTAGGTGTCTATTGGTCCCCAAGAACCCTGAGTTGGACTTTTGGGTAGGGATATCCTGTTTTTCAAAATAGGAAGCAATTGCACCAGAAGCAAACGATATTCCTTTAGTTTTACAAGTAGAGTAATGGCTAATCATTCTTCTGAGTCTTGTTTCTGTTCTCTCCTACTACCTTGTAAAACACAGCAACAGTTTCAAGACAACCAAATTTCTAGCCATTTCTGCCTTTCCCAACTGCATTTCCCAACCCCTCACTGTTTGCCTCTTTCTCTGAGCCAAATATGGCCAAGCCAGAGGCTATATAAGAAGCTCTAGCTCATTCATGAGATAGATTTTGTGTGGGAATGTGCAGCCCATAGGCTCAGTGTCTAATGTGCCTTGGAGATGCTCTTGTTTGAGACCAAGTAGCTATTGAGTCACAGCATTCTCTATTCCTCGACTTTTGTACCATGTTGATGCTTTTATTTCCAAAGACAAGGACATTCCTTCATTTTTTGCCTATTCCATTTCCCTGATAAGACCATCATTCTTCCAGGAACCTGAACTGCCTTGAAACCTGGGCAGTTGGTATGAGCTGATTGTTCTTGCCCTGGGGTCTTCTTGATTTCCTGTCAAAGATTTTGAGATATATGGCATCAAAATCAGGACACCACTGCCCACTAGATCTTTTCAGTGGCCTCCCACCCAAGGCCTCACAGCTCACAGCTGACTTCCTTCTCTTCCTTAGTTCCCTCATATGGGGATTTATATTTGCTCACACCAAGCTAGGTCTCTCCTGCTGATGAGATTCAGCCTCACAGAGATGAACCCTGCCTCTTAATTCTGGTTTCCTTTGTCTCCTCTTTGTCCTTCTTATGAAGGCCTCCCACTAAGGCTAGTCCAGTTTGACGGGTCTCAGCTTAGAATGGCTATTTTCTTTTTTCTGTAGGAAAATGTATTTCCTTTTTCATGTTATTTTTATCTTTGATATTCAAAATGCTAGCTGAAGCCAGGTGCAGTGGCATTGCTTGTAATCCCAGTACTTGAGAAGCTGGGACAGGATCACAAGTTTGAGGCCAGCCTCAGGAATTTAGCAAGACCCTCAGCAACTACTGAGACCCTGCTTCAAAATTTAAAAAGCTCAAGGTGTAGCTTAGATGTTGAATGTCTCTGAGTTTGATCCCCAGTCCCCCTCAAAAATAAATAAAATGAAATAAAAATGCTAGCTGTATAATATTCAGGTTTGAAGAAATAGACATATTTATAATGGTGTTTACAATTTTTTAAATATTCTATTTTTATGTGTTATACTATTACTAATTTTAATTAAAATAATACTGTAAATGACTCTCTCTACATGTATACATGTTGAAAATATATGATAAACATTTATTTATAACTTAAATTTAAAAAATATCATACTTGTAACATAATATTTAAACACATACTAGAATATTCATTTTAAAAATATTTGTAGTGGGAGAGCAGAAGAACACAAACATTTCAGGTCTGAATACACAGAAATAATCTTTCATAAAAACAATTAAATTATTTCCCCCATGTCTAAATCCTGAATACACCATCCTAATAGGAAACATAAAATTCAGTCAAAAGTGTTCCAGTAATCCAAAGAAAAGAAAGCAAAGGGATCATTTTTGGCTTTGCCACAGGAGGCACAGACAAAATTTGTAACAATGCTTAATTATACCTTTGCATCCACTCAGCCTAGATTACATAATGAGAAGGATGTTCCCAGCAGACAATTTCATCTAAAAATAATATTCTCCTATTCTACTATGAGGGGGTGCAATAGCTACCTGCTCATATAGGAGGGTAAAGATGATGCTTTCATTTGCCAGTAATCATATGCCCGTGGCATTCTGGAAAATTGGATTGGAAGATTTCAAAGGACACTTTAGGTTTTAGCTCCTGTGCTTGATAGTGCATTATGTGTCATTTGGTTCAGCAAGAAGATGGCAGTGTTCTATAAACACACTGCAAATGGAGTTAATTAGGGCAGATGTTCAAAGTCATTATTTAATAACATGCTTTCTGGTAAAATGGCATGCTCTCTTTCTCTCTGTGTGTGACACATGTACAAACATAACACACACATACACTTTTATTTAAGTATAAAAGTACATATGGTTATTTATATACTCCAGTGTTAGAGGTGCTGTGTAGCTATAAGACAGTTCTCTGAGTTTTAGTTACTATGTCTATAACAAGGGAGTAATGATGCCCACTCATACACATGATTAGTGTGAATATTGAATGAGATAATGCATTTCAAATAATAGGAATATAATGACAACAATCATTCAATAAGTTTTATCTCCTTTCCCAGTCTCTTACACATGAATTTGAGAGGATTTTGACAGTAGTGCTCTCTACAAGCAATGATGTGTCCAAGAACAAGTGTGTGTGGTGGGGGTTAGACATACCACTGTATTGATTTAGTCATCTAGATTCGCTCTCCAGCCTGAAACTGAATCCTGCTTGCTTTCACACTAGCTAATATAAAACAGCATACAACAATGATAGTAATAATGCCTTTCATTTATCAATAACTGTTCATCATCTTCATACCTAAAAGCTTTTCTTAAAGGTGAGAATTTACTCCTCTCACTTTCCACATGCAAAGGCTTGTACATCATTAAAATAAGAGACATAGCTATGGATCTACAGCTAGCAAGTGCCAGCACTGGCCATGAATGTGCCATGCTGCTCTCCTATAGCAGGCACATTTGCGTTATCCTGCATGGCTTCCCTCCTGTTTTCTACCTACTTCAGCCCATGAGACAGGACATATGTTATATTCATACTATTATCTTTGCTACATGATACAGTTGCAGGTATGAATCAGATCTTCATAATTTCATAGAAGAAAGGACTTCTCAGCCTAATTATCTAATTAATTTTCAGCTCAGTAAATACCTCCAGGATACTATAGTAGACCTATAGTGTGTGTGTGTGTGTGTGTGTGTGTGTGTGTGTGTGTGTGTTACTAAGAATTAAATCCAGGGACATTCTGCCTCAGAGCTACATTTCCAGCTCTATATTGCTTTCTATTTGGAATCAAGATCTCAATAAATTGCAGAAGGCCTTGCCAAGTTGCTGAGGCTAGCCTCAAATCTGCAACACTACCGTCTCAGACTCCCAAGTACCTACAAAATCCTTGTGATAGCATTACAATACCAAGTAAGAGAAATAATTATAGTCATAGTTCACCTAAAATCAGCTCTGGAAATTTTCTCCCCAAAGACCTGAGAATATACTAGGGGATTCTTTATGTAAAATAACAGAGTATTTCAAGGATTACTATGATGATCATAATGAGCTGAGAATCATCCCAAGTGCTTTGGGGCATGCCTTTGGATTCTGCTTCCATGGTGGTCAGAAGTATTCAGAGGGAAGTTTTATCTGTCTTACTTGGACTTTGGATGATGAATAGGATTTAAGTAGGTGAGAATAGAAGAAATGACACTTTTTTTTAGAAGGAGACATATTAGCAAAATTGAAATAGTAATTTGTATGCATAAAGGTTGTACTTAGAGATAATTTAGGCTGAATCAAGGACTTCCTAAAATCCAGAAGTGACTTAAGCTTGCTTCACTGAAACCCAAAGTAACCACAGAAAATGAACATTTATAATTCATCTTCAAGAGTCAGAAATTGTGGCCAACTTTCATCAAAAAGTTTACCTTTATCTGTGCCCTTGCAAGGCATGACAGGAGAAAGTCTGCTATTATCCTTGACTTGTATAGAACTGGCTGAGTGTAAATTAAATGGAAGGATCAGTAAAAGATGAACCCAAGGAGAAGGAAAGGAGGGAGATCAAAAGAATGCTTGAAGTGTTAATTGCAATCACTGAAAGAGAGGTAACAAGAAGCTGAAAGTAAGGTGATCTGCTATAAATAGCATGTGAATGCAGAATATTAGAAGGTCAGCAGATGGGGCTCTAAGAGGTGAAAATTGCATAGAATTTCAGACTTAGAAACAAGCTATGTGATAAATTCAGAGAAAGATGAGATAAGTTGAATCTGGAATTCAGATAACTTTTTACATTGTGGGTTAAATAGAAGGAATATGGATAAAACCAGCACTCTGTAGAGACAGTTGGAAAATAAAATGAGCCTTAAAACAAAGAAGAGAGAAAACAGTTTGTAGGAATGCCATCCCAGGACAAGATCTCGAAAACACAGGGCATGCAAAAGAAAATGTTGGAACTCTGGTATCAAGCATGTTGAAATCTGCATACTGCCTGGAACTCTGGCTGCTTGCTCAACCTTGAACAACTATAACTTTTATGATTAATTTTAATGTAGTAAAAAGTTATAGTGAAGAAAATGAAAAGAAACACCATAATCTGGGAGAATGTATCAACAACATGTTAAAAACAGAAAATGCTTATTCACCATAAAGTTTAAAAAACAACTTAAAATTAATATGGAAAAAGACAATCTGATAAACTACTAAGGAAGAAAGAGCGTTATTATCAACACACTCAAGATAATGGTTTCTCAAGTTAAAGGAGAAAAGTAGGAAGATCCATTTTCTATTTCTTAAGTGAGTGGTAGATACTTAGATGTTTATCATTATTCACATTTTTATGTGATAATTTGTAAATAATATGCATTTCTCAATATTTTTAAATGGAGATTTGTAAGAAGTACTTACTTCATAAAGTTGTGATGAAGATAAACAAGTTACCTGGAACAGTGTCTAGAACTTTTAATTAAGGATACAAGGAATATCAATGTAGTTTTGGCCATTTGTATGTCTTCTTTTGAGAAGTGTCTATTTAGTTCAATTTCCTTCTTGATTTTTTTTTAGTGTTAAGTCTTTTAATTACTTTGTATATTCTAGATATCAATCCTCTATCAGAAGTACCTGGCAAAGATCCTCTCCCATTTTGTAGGCTCTCCCTGTATACTTTTGATGATTTTCTTTGATAAACAAAAACTTTTAAATTTAATATTACATTTATTAATTTTTGTTTTATTTTTATGAGATTTGGAGGGTCTCACTGAGAAAGTTTCTACATGTGTTTATATGTTGGCATGTTGGATCTGTGCCCTCTATTAATTTCAATATCTTTGGTCTACTTTTCAAGTCTTTAATTCATGTTGAGTTGACTCTTTTGCAAGATGAGAGGATGGGATTTAATTCCATTTTCTGCAAACAGATTACCAGTTTTCTCAATGCCATTTTTGAAAATGCTGTCTTTTATTCAATGTATATTTTTATGGTTTTGGATCCTTTGTAAAAAGTTAATTGGCTATAAGTATGTGAATTTGTTTACATATCTTATGTTCCACTGGTCTATGTGTTTGCTTTTATGCCAATACCATACTGTTTTTATTATTATAGCTCTGTATTATAATTTGAAGTCAGGTATTTGATACCTCCTGGATATATATATATATATATATATATATATATATATATATATATATATATATTTTTTTTTTTTTTTTTTTTTTTTTTTTTTTTTTTGTGGTACTGGGTTTCCTGGAAACCCTTCTACCTCCGGGATACACTCCCAGACCTATTTTTTTATAGTTTTCTTAATTTGGAAACAGGGTTTCCAAATTTGAAGCCAGCAAGGCTGGCTTCAAACCTGTGCCATCCTCCTGTCTTCACCTCCCAAGCGCAGGGATTACAAGTGTGCGCCACCACGCCCGGCCTCCTGCATATTTTTTATTGCTGAGAATTTCTTTGGCTATTCTAGAACTTTTGTTTTTCCATATGAAATTAACAACTGACTTTTCTAAGTTTGTGTTTTTTTTTTTATAGGGATAGCATTGAGTCTACAAATCACTTTTGGTAGAATGACTATTTTGATAATATTTATTCTGCCTTTACATGAGCATGGGAGATTTTTATATATTCTAAGATTTTCTTCAATTTCTTTCTTAGTGTTTATAATTGTAATTGTCGAGGTTTTTAAATTTCTTGATTAGATTTATCCCTAAGCATTGTATTACTTTTGAGGTTATTGTGGACGAAATTGTTTTCTTTCTTTTTCAGTGGACTCATGGTTGGCATATAGAAAAGCTACTGATTTTTTTAGATTGGTTTGCATCCCAAAACTTTGTTCAAGATATATGCTAAAATCTAAGCAAAATACTTGCAATACACATTCAAAACAATATCAAGAAAAATGTATACCATGACCAAGTTGGTTTCATTCAGAGATGCAAGGTTGGTTCAATCTAGGCAAACCAATACATATAATTCACCACAAAAAATAAAGCTAAGGAAAAAAACCATATGATCATCTCAGTAGATGCTGATAAAGCATCTGAAAAAGCATTTGATGAAATCCAACTCCCAGTTATGTTAAAAGCACAGCACAAAATTGGAATGGAAGGAACTTTCCTCAACATCATAAAGGCAAATACAATAAATCTAATGCCAACATCATTTGAATGGGGAAAAAATTAAAAATTTTCTTTAAAATAAGGAACAAAACAAGGATGCTTACTATCACCACTCCTTTTCAGTATAGTACATGAGACTCTAGACAGAGCAATATGGTAAGAGAAGGAACTCAAGAAAATACAAATAGAAAAAGAAGAAATTAAATTATCCCTACTTGCACATGACATTATTCTATATTTAAAAGACTCAAGAAAAACTCAACAGAAGACTTCTAGAGCTGATAAGTGTTATTTTTAAGCTATTGTGTCAGAAACAAATGTGTTAAAGAAAGTCATCTGCAGAGCGACCAGCACAGAAAACCATTCAAGGGAAGGCCCAAATCTCCATTTAGCAGGTTTTTCCAGACAGCGGAAGTGGTTCATCACATATTGTGTAACTATAATATCAGCCTCTGTGGTGTTTTTTTAGTCATATCAAGTTCACATAATTATCCTATAATTTCTCATACAGCTGTTTTCTGAATAGAATGTACAAAGCAAGTGGCATAAATATTCTTCTCCTCAGTTTTATCTTATTTTGTCTATTAATAGAGAAATATCTTATTTGTGTCTCAATTTCTTGTCCCTTCTGTTAGTGGAATTATCAGAGTCTTGAATTCAAACGGCACCAATAAAATTGTGTTTCTAAACCAATGAAGCAGAGAACCTGGGTTATGGTCCAGCTCAAGGTTGAAGCTGGCCAGAGAAGTCAAGCAGACCATTCTCTTATCAAATCTAAACCAAAACAGATTGAAGAAAAAAAAGGAGAAAATATTTGATAAGACTGAGGTTAGCAATGATGCTGGAACAGCACACTGATATCATCTCTTGAGATCATTTCAAAGTACTGTCCTGAGAAAAGCTTGAAGTATTGTTAAGAATGTTAAGAGTGTTAACTGTATAACACAAGTGAGTTATGTAAATCAGCCACATATCATATATTGAGAATAATGCTCCTAACAGAAAGACTATTTCATCTAGAAATAATATTTTGATTACTTTCCATAGGGAAAGAGAAGGCACACAATAGTAAGTAGTATCTATGAAATTATGGGCAAGCCCTGATCCCAATCCAAAGAGAAAGTGATTGTGTGTGTGTGTGTGTGTGTGTGTGTGTGTGTGTGTGTGTGTGGTAGCAGGTAAAAAACCCAGGGGCATTCAGCATCCAAGCTATACCTGCCATCCTGTATATTTATTTATTTTTATTTTGAAACAGGATCTCACTACGTTGCAGAGGGCCTCACAAAGAGCTGAGGCTGGTTGTGAGCCTGTGATCCTCCTGTTTCAGCATCCCAAGTACTGGGATTACAAGCATGCACCCCTATGTCCAGCTGAGAAAGTGATTTTTTTCCTTACTGCTGTTTTAGGAAAACATAAAGTATCAGGACAAATACCACAGCCATTATTAAGGTAAAACAAAGACTAAGTATGATAACAGATGTTCTTTATAAATGTAAAAAGAGATGTTGTCCAGGGAGTATAACACTTATTCTGTATACACTTAAAGCATAAGATCTGACTGAATCCATAGACTCTTGGGGATAGGTTGGGAAATAAGCAAAAATGATTTGGTGAAACCACACATTTTTGTATGATTTGAGCATGAATGTGATTACAGGATCCAGAATTGAATATCTGTGTTTGTAGGTTTGGACAGTGTTATCAAAAGTATGAAGTAATCACCAAGAGAAATCATAGGGTTTGTATAAACAGATATCATAATAAAGTAAAAGACATTGTCTTCTGACCATAATATGATAGTAGTTGAAATTAATTTCTCACAAGCTAGAAAATTTGACAGAGACAAATAGAAGCAGATCAAACTCCCATTAGAGCAGATAAATTGTTCTTAATGGTAAGAAGGTTGATAAATAGGAGCAAAGCCTCTCTTTTCTCTCCAAATACATGAGAGTGATAACAGTTTGGAGTAAATAATATAAAGAAAGCTCTCAGGAGAAGAAATAAAGCCCTAAATTCTAAATCTTTTTGCAGAAATTATGGTATTTCCACATAAAGTGTTAAAAATGAAGAAACTAGAGTGAAATGTATAGGTATTACCAAAAGGAAATGTAGCACATATAACTTCAGGGTATTGAGGAAAGAGAAATAGATGGACAGACACTAATTCCACCTTCTTAAAACATAAATGAGAACTAATATACAAATAAACAAATAATGTGTTGAAAGTAAATAATGAATGAGAAAATAGTTTATTTTGGTATAGTTTATTTTGGAGTAAGATAAAACACACAGAAGAATCTGATCATTCAGTCAGTCAATAAGTCAATCAGTAATTGGTGTAGTCACATGATGTTATGATGACTCAAAATCTACCAGTCTCCTACAACCTTTCTGTTACAGTCAGAAGATATCTCATTTCTTTTTCATGACCATATCCATGGCCATCACCCTCTGTCTAACAGCTAACAAACTGACTTGATGGGCCTGCTGCTCCCTTAAATGTGCAAGCAGAAAATTCAAAACATGTAATCTCCTACAAGCATGGTGATCCTTGTTACACTCCCACCATAATCACAATAAAAGTACCAAGTCTCCTTGTCTTGCTCTGTCAAACTGTCTGTGAACCAGCTTGGGAAGGCTGTCTTGTTCTAAAAACCCTTATCATGTAAATTACACACTTTATCATACCCTCTTGTGTGTTTGAGGGAATAATACATGTTAGGATTTGGATCTGAAATGTCCCCCAAAGTGTCCTGTGCTCAGAGATGGGGCTTCTGAAAAGTGATTAGGTCAGAAGGGCTCTGACCTCATCACTGGATTAATCCATTGATAGTGGAAGGAACATTGATGGAAAACATTGATGGAAAAGGCTGGTTAACCAGGAGTGCACTTTGGAAGGGTTTCTCTTCTCTCTAGCCCTCCCTCTCTCTGCTGTCTGGCTATTATAAGCCAAGAAGCTTTCCTCTGCCACACCTTTCCATTATGTTTCTGCCCTGGACCAGATAACCACTAAATCAATCCTCCAAAACTGAGAGTCAAAATAAGTCATTTCTCTTCTAAGTATCAGATACTTTATTCACATTTATAAAAAGTTTACTAATGTCTTGTGCACACAAACATGTGTATGTGTGTATCAGAGATAGGGGGAGAGAGAGAGAGAGAGAGAGAGAGAGAGAGAGAGAGAGAGAGAGAGAGAGAGAGAAGGTGACAGAACTTAGACTCAGAATGCATCTTAAGAACACAACCAGTGAGACAGAATGAGAGATTTTACTCAAAGTATGAAAATAAGAAAGAAGTACAGAGTGATTTCTATGTCTAAAGCCTAGGTCAGCTCAGTGAGTATTAATTCAGTTTATTTAAATGGGAAGGAGACAATTGGAAGCAGCATAAGGAGTTGTGTATGAACATAGTAAATTCCATCTAAGTGGGGATGTCAATTACGTATATGAATATTCCAGAGACAACGCAGTAAGAAGACATCTAGATACTTTTGACTCATTATTGGGTAAAGACCAATAAAACTTTGAGATTTGGTAGCACATGGAAAAAGTCTAGTACTTTAATTTATTTAAGCAACATGAATCGAGAAAAATCACTAATTTGCTCATAAGAAAAAAATGCCTAGAATGAAACTGAAATCCCTGCTCAGGTCCATTAGCCAAGAAATGAAGGAAACCCTTTGAAATTCTGCCCAATCTGATTGAGATCCCTGCTGAGTTTTCTAAAACATCTTGGAATGGCTTTGACCCCATCTTTAGCTGCACTTTTAATGGCATATTTGCTAAAGCTGTAATGACCAGCATGATGAAACAAGAAATGCTAATAATGGTATTTAAACAAAAATGATAGAAAAATTATTTTGTAAAGCGAAGGCAATTAGCCTCACTTATCATTAACTACATGGTTTCAGGGTAAGATCTTGGTAAATCTGTCAGGGAAACAAAAGACAAAACAATAAAGTTAACAGACAGCCATAAACTTACAGTAAGAATATATTAATTATAAGGCGGTAGAATGGGAAAAATTTAGATATTTTGTTAATTTAACAAACTAGACTTTTTCTTGTTGTATTGTGTATTTCAAAGGGAGATAACAAAATATGTGAGAATATCACATTAAGGTGACCACCTCTTCAAAGCTCTTTGCCACAAAGGAAAATAAACTTACTTGGGAAGGGAAATATTATTCACTCTGGCCTTGAAAATGTTACTGAGATTGGCTAGCAGATACCGTCATTATGGGAAAAGTTATCTGTTTGCTTTGTTATATACGTGTCCCCCTCCACACGCTTTTAGAACAGTCTTGCAGAAGTGTTATGCTCTGGATACTGAATGTCCCCCAGAAAAACACATACGTTGGCAATTCAGAAATGGTCAGAGATGAAATTATTGAATCTAGGCTGTAAACTCATCAGTGGAGAAAACCCTTGATGGACTAATCCTTGGAATGGACTTCGTGGATGATAACTGTCGGCGCACAGGCCAATGGAAACATCGTATGAAGGAGCACACTGAGTCTCCTGAGAAAACTTTGAGAAGAAGGACAAAGGTCTTTCACTCAGTGTGCCTTAGACCAAGATGTGGCCTTGGCTGTGTTCTCATTCTTCCTGCCAAATCAGCATGTTTTAATCAAATAGCAATCACAGAGATGAAAATCAAAACTATCCTTAGATTTCACCTAATCCCAACTGGAATGGCAATCATCCAAAACACAAAAAACAACAAATGCTGGTGAGGATGTGGAGAAGTAGGAACTCTAATATATTGTTGGTGGGACTGCAAATTAGTGCAAGCACTTTGGAAAGCTGTATGGCGGATCCTCAGAAGAACTGGAATGAAATTACCATATGATCCAGCAATACCACTTCTGGATATCTACTCATAAGAATAGAAACCAAACTACCAAGCTAATGCATGTGTATCTATGTTCATAGCTGCACAATTCACCATTGCCAATCTATAGAACCAGCCAAGATGTCCATCAAAAGATGAATGGATTAAAAAACTGTGGGATATGTACACAATGGAAGTTTAGTCAGCCATAAAGAAAAACACAGTTACATCATTTACAGGGAAATGGATGAAGCTGGAGAACATTAATCTAAAGTGAGATTAGTCAGTCACAAAAAATAAGAAATTTAATTCTCTCCCATTTGCGAAAGCTAGGGAGAAAATGGGTCATAGGAGGAACTCTTGATGAAGAATGAGATACTATAGGTGAGCAAATAAGAGGACCTGAGGGGATGGGAGGGGCAAGAGGGAAATTCTCTAATGTTCACAATGTAAATTAACAAATATATCAAAGTCAATTACTAAGCCAAACATGAGAAGGAGGGTGGGGGAGGGAATGGGATGATTATTGGGTGAGTACTAATTGGGTGATGTGTGCATGTATGCCTCCACTCCATTAAGATGTATGACTACAGTGCACCAATAAAAACTTAAAAAAAAAGTTTTTCTACTAAATATCTTTTCTTCTGAGAAGCTCTCCTTGATCATCCAGACTTAAAGAGCCCTTGCTTTCTCTGTGGCAAAGAAAAACTAACTTTTATTTCATGAGCAAGTACTATGCCCATTACATATTTTTTCAACTAGACTCTGAGTATCCTGGAGCTGCATGCCATATTTCATTCCACATTTGTTTTTTTTTAATATCCCTTAGAAGAATTTCATGTTCATTATATTCAAGAAAAGCATGAAAGAATGTATTTTAAAATGCCTTTCCCACTACTGCTATGGAGTTAAGATTCAAATAATCTTAGTAATTGATATTAATACCAGTAATCTTAACACTACAGAGGATGAGTCTTTGTTTTCTTAATTCCATCTTCCTCATTATATATTTAATGAAGTATAATCTGGAAATTTGGGGCAAAGTGTTGTCCTAACTCTTCCTCATTTATGTATTATCTTCAAGAGTGAGAACATAAATGCTTATTCCTGAATATGGAATTTTTTGAAGAAGTTTCTATTTCTTTCTCCTTATTGAATAGTCAAATTGAAAGATCTAAAGACTTTAGATTTAAATATGGGAATAATTTTCCAATATGCAGAGTATCAAATAACTAATAAACTTTTATGAAGTTCTTGAACTCTTCATGTAAAGATGCCATGAAAGAACAAATGATATTTCTTTATAGCATCATTTTATCTCATTCTTAATTTTTAAATCCAAATCTAATGGGTTTATCTTCCTTCTTTCTAACAGTCCATCTTTATTAAAACAAACTATTCCCCAGAAGGAAATTATTTTAATGGGATTTTAGGGCCACATCTCACTTAGAAATATAACAAAGCAAATCTTTGTTAAATGTAATCCTTGCTATTTAAAAAATACATTTTCTATCCTTTGATCTTTATTGGCATTTCTGAAATGATTAGCCACTTTGGAACATCTTGAACTTGCTGGAATTTAATATGCCCACCAAGAAGCTATGCCGTAAATGGTCATTTTAAGATAAATTTGGCAATTATTCATTTTCTTTTCAAGTATCATTGAAGCTATAGAATATTGGCTTCAGGTTTGCCCCTCTTTGTAAGGCAGCTTAATGCCTGAAAAAGGTATTTAAGAAGCAAGAATATTTTTTCAACATGAAAAAGTAGAAAGAAATTACTGAACGATAATTTCAAGACAAAATCTGTAGATAATAACATGCTTTGGGGGAAAGATGTTTTTGTAAGATAAACTTTTCTCTCAAATTTCATATGTTGAAGTCCTAACAGCTAAGTAACTCAGAATTCATATCCCCCTTATAAATTTACATTTGGAGGTAGGTCCTTTACACCCTAATTCAATCTGACTGATGTCCTTATGAGAAGTATGGACATACAGAGAAACACCAGAGATCACATGGTGGGAAGACCATGGAGGCCACAGGGGTAAAACCAAGGAGAAAGGACACTAAAGAAAGCATGCCTGATAGCACCTTGCTCTCAGCCCTACCTTACAGAACTGTCAGAACATACATATCTGTTATTTAACCTATCTTGTCTGGCCAATGGGGCTATGATCCAAAAACCCAATGAAAGTAAAAATTACCATAACTTAAACATGTATTTAACTCAGTATACCCCACAATCCCATATATAGAACACCTTAAGAACTTAGTCAGGGGTTGGGGATTTGGCTCAGTGGCAGAGTGCTTGCCTACTATGTGCAAAGCTCTGGGTTTGATCCTTGGCCCTGTAAGAAATCAATCAATCAATAAAACCTTATTCAAATTCATCATATTCCTCTATTATCTAACACCAAACTTTTTTTCAAATTCACCACTCTACTATTTATGTCTCATTACATGTATTTCTTTCTTTTTTTTTAGATAGAACCCAGGGACATTCAACCATCAAGCTACACCCCCTGCCCTATTTTTTTATTCTTTAATTTGAAACACGGTATCACTAAGTTGCGGAGGACCTCACTAAGTAGCTGAGGCTGTCTGAGAACCATGATCCTCTCTGGTCTCAGCCTCCCGAATGCTGGAATTACAAGCGTGCACCACCAGGCCCATCTTCATTACATGTATTTCTCCTATGCTGTCCTTCTCTTATTAAAGCTGAGCATGGTGATGGTGGATTCCTGTAACCCCAGTATTTGGGAGCCTGAAATAGGAGGACTGCAGAGATTTGAGACCATTTACAGCAACCCAGTGAGACTCTCAGCAACCTAGCAAGAACCTGTTTCAATATAATAACAAAAAGGTCTGGGGGTGTAGCTCAGAGATAGAATGCTCCCTGCGTTCAATACCTAATACACACACACTCTCTCTCTCTCTCTCTCTCTCTCTCTCTCTCTCTCTCTATATATATATATATATATATATATATATATGTATGTATCCCCCAAATTGAACAACAAATACATAATTTCTGGTAACTTCTAAATATTTTTGTTTTCAGAATTCTATTCTTTAAATAATAGGTGAATCATTAATGATAATAGCTATTAATATTAGTGTGTGTGTGTGTGTGTGTGTGTGTGTGTGTGTGTGTGGTGCTGGTAATTGAACCCAGGGGCATTCTACCTCCGAGCTGCACACCCAGCCCCATCTTTTATTGTTTATTTTGAAACAAGGTCTCACTAAGTTGTGGAGGGCCTCACTAAGTAGCTGAGGCTGGCTGTGAACCTGGATTCTCCTATCTCAGCCTCCTAAGTACTGGGATTACAAGCATGAGCCAGCACGCCCAGCTAGCTGTTAATATTATTAATAATATTAATGTTTAACAGTTATAGAATAAGCTTTAGATTATTATTTCCAAACTATATAATACACCTGTACTGATTTTATTGAAATAGCTAGAGAACTGAAAAATTGGGACTTAAAGGGTTAGATAACCTGTGGAACATCATATCTTAGCAAGACATAACACTGTGGAGCATTGGTTGTGCATCCTCGGAACTGCGTGGTTGACTGGGACCTAGAGCTAGCTGCCACTGCCCAGCATTTTAAGAGTATGGAATATATGGCACGAGCTGAAGAAGGGACCAAAATTCAAAACCAAAGTACAGTTTATACTCAATGCATATCACTTTTGCACTGTCATAACGCTGAAAATACTAAACGGAGCTGTTGTAAGTCTGGGACAGTCCGTACACTTATTTTGCACTGAGGTGAGGTATTGAGGCAACACTGCTGTCTCCTTTTACTACTATATATCTGTTGGATGTTTTGAGAGATAAAATAAGAGGGAAGCTTGACCCTCCTCTTCCACCTTCTTTCTTTTTGTATCTGTTTGCCTCCAAAAACATGTCCTCCTATCTTCTGTGGACCCCCAGCACATTCTGCACATAGATACCCCAGTGGCTCTCTTTTCTCTGTGTTTGGAAACTGCCTGCCTGCCATGAGCAAGCATTCGGTTCCTCTCATCTGTTACAGAATTATAGGGATAATCTCTGCCTTGACAAAGGGGGCTATTTTTCCCAGGGCTGCCCATGACTGGACATTTACATTTGTCAAAATATGGGGTACAATTTTTTAAAATGTCACTATTACTCCAAACCATACTCTCAGAAGCTATTATACAAGTCATTCATTAAAATGGTGTTTGCATGTGTGTGTGCGTGTGTGTGTGTGTGCATGTGTGTGTGTGTGTGTAAGTTACAGGGAACTGAATCCAAGAATGTTTTACCTCTGAACTACACCCAGCCCTTTTTATTTTATTTATTTATTTATTTATTTATTTATTTATTTATTTATTTATTTATTTATTATTTGGTGGTACTGGGGTTCCCGGAAACCCTTCTACCTCCGGGCTACACTCCCAGACCTATTTTATATATTTTTTAAATTTCGAAACAGGGTCTCTTAAGCCAGTGAGGCTGGCTTCAAACCACTGCGATCCTCCTGTCTCCGCCTCCCAAGCGCGGGGATTACAAGTGTGTGCCACCACACCTGCCTATTTTTTTTAAACAAAATTTCACTAAGTTACCACACAGTGGCCTCAGACTTGCTGTCCTCCCGTCTCTGCCTCCTATAAAGTGACATTTTGTCTCCATCAGGTTTATCATACTATTTATTTTCTTTTGGATCTTTTTCAGGTAGGTTTAAAAGGGATATAATTCATGTTTATCTTTAAACTTCAAAAAGAAAGTAGACAACAAGTTAGAATAATTATAGGACTTTTAGACCTATTCATGATAAATAATTTATCATGGACAAATTGCTAATGGCCCAAAAGCTAGATAAGGCAGTGAATAGACTAATATAGACACATTTTGACTCTTATCAACTAGAGATGACTGATTGATTACTTTTATTCAGTTTTTCACCTAAAAGTCAAATTACCAGGTTTTCTTTATCTTATTATTTCTTCTTTTACCTACTTGTTGCATTTTGGACATCACATTACTTATAATCCATTTTTCCCAAAGATGAACAACAATCTCAGAGGGAAAAAGGAGAGCTAAATTAAGCCCAATATATACCCGGTTACTAGTTCTACTAGTAAAACAAAAAGAAAGGGGGGATATTTGTTTAGCAGTAATGTCAAATTGTCCAATCTATAATAAATTTAATATAGTAATGATATCTAAAACTCAGAGAATGTCGTCTATGCTAGTATGCATGTATTGAGGCAGAAGTCTGTGTTGCATGGACATTGTCAAACTTAATCCCCATAACAACCTTAGTATGGAAAGGAGTTACAGACAGGTTAAATACTTTGCTTAAGGTCACCCAGTTGGCAAATGATGGGGTCTAGAATTAAACTAATTTTTTTCTGATTCCATGATGATATGTTCACCGGGCGTGGTGGCGCACGCTTCTAATCCCCGCGCTTGGGAGGCGGAGACAAGAGGATCATGCAGGTTCGAAGTCAGCCACACTGGTTCAAGAGACCATGTTTCCAAATAAAAAAACGTATAAAAAAAACAGGTCTGGGAGTGTACCCCAGAGGTAGAAGGACCCAGGTACCACCAAAAAAAAAAAAAAAAGATCATGTGTTCACCACAACTTAGTTCTTACTCTATGCCAGGAGTAGGCATTGAGAGCACCTAGGAATCTTTCAGTGACAAAAAAAAAAAAAACCCACAACAATTCAGTAGATCATTGGTCAACTGCAGAAGGAGATTAACAGATGAACAAGTGGCATTTAAGTTCATATAAAAAATTGGAAGAATCTGAAACATAATTCAAACAGAATGTCCTTCATTTTTTCTTCTACAAGTCCACCAATGAGCTCAAATGGTGATTTAGCTAGAACTATAATTGCTTTAAGCAAATTGGTGGCTTTTTAATCACATTTTTATAGCTCTTGGGAAATCAAAACAAAACAAGAATCCAACTGATTTTGCCAGAAACATAATCTTTTCATTTTTAAGATGCCTAAGTAGACTATCTTCAAAAATAAACACTAAAAATATTCTATTTGGCAAAACTAAACTTACATATGTGGCCTACACTAGAGGTTACCCAGCAGAAGAAAGTAAGCAGAGGCACTGTTTCTATTTAACTTTGTTGAAACAATAAAAATTCCCACTTGGTGAATTATTGAAAATAAACACCCTCAATATTAGCATATTTCTTTATTTTTACCTCAGTCATTTTATTTTCTATTAAAATAGAAATCCAGATCATATGAAAAATAACAGCGTAAGTAAAATGAATCTTATTTTGCTATATGAGCTGAGTACAATTCTGAAAACTTCACTTGGTTACTCACAAAAGAGACCTCAAATAAGATGCCAAGATCCCCAAACCCACAGGGAGAGAAATATAATGAGTATTAATGATATTATAGAAGAGATGCTAGACTTCTTAGTGGTAAGCAAGGATGCTTAGATCATGCTAATGTTAAAGCCTAACAGATTCCCTAAATGCCTTTCATGTTGAGGCGAGATTCCTGTTTCCATGGCAACCTTCAGTGCGTTAAGAAGGGTACTGTTAAACTGTACTGCAATTTTGCTTAGTCTCTCTGAAAGAAGAAAAAATCAGAAGAAACCATTTCTTTATCCATGATTATAATCAGAGATCCTCCACCCCCCACCCACAAGCTTCTGTTGCTGCTCCTGAAGAAGTTATTAAAGGCAGTAAATTGGAAATCCGTTTAACGATCGACTGTGTTTCCTGTGAGCTGCAAACCCCTTTCTGGGTCCAAGAATCACATGGGTATCCCATTAGCACTGGCATACCTGTAGGTAGAGATCAAAACAGACAATGGTACCAAATAATGAGCAGAAGAAATAATGAGGAAAGCATCTCTGGTGCCCTAATTCCTAGAGGCTGCTTTTAAATTTGTTAAAACAACTTCCTTCAGGGTAGTGCCATTTGGTTTTTGAAGCTCTGCTATTTCTTTGCATTTTGAAAGAAATGAAATATAATGAATATTTCTGTTGTTCTGCAAGGAATCAAAATCAGAGCACTGACAAGAGATACACACCCACATGTTTGCTTCAGCTTTTCTTCATTCATTCATTATCTGGCTCCAAGCTCAGGACCAAGCCATTTCACTGAGAATGTTAGAGGAAGCATGTCCATTGGCAATTATCCCAGATCATTCCAACTTAAAGCTGAACTAAAATAAGAAGATCCTCATACAGAGCAGCATTTAATGATAGGAGTACATGGTCAATTTTTAGCCACATCTATTTTTGGATGTCACATTTTGGTATGTAGCTAACATTTATTAAACACCTACCATGTTCCAAGCATTATGCTAAAAATGCTTTAATATGCATCTTCTTCCTGATTGCCATAAAACTCTAAGCATATGGATTATGGGTGTTAGCTCATTTTATAAATGAGAAAATAGACAAAGTAAATGGCTTATTATTATACTTACCCCAAGGAAAAATCTTAGAGTAATCTGAGATGACTTTGAGACTGCCTATCTTTCCTTTAAGAATTATTCTAGCCGGGCGTGGTGGCGCACGCTTGTAATCCCAGCATTCAGGAAGCTGAGACCAGAGGATCGCGGTTTGTGGACAGCCTCAGCTACTTAGTGAGGCCCTCTGCAACTTAGTGAGACCCTGTTTCAAAATGAAGAATAAAAAAATAGGGCAGGGGGTATAGCTCGGAGGTCAAATGCCTCTGGGTTCCATCTCCAGACCCGCAAAAAAAAAAAAAAAAAAGAATTATTCTGTTGTTTAAAAGCAAAAGATGACACATAGATGATACATGCACACACATGCATACATACCTATTTATAAATACACATACACATAGTTTCAGAAGCCTTGTCAGTGATTTAACCGAGCAAAATTGTGTGTAGGAAGGTCAATAGTGATTGGTGTGAACTGATGACGTCACCTATCCTAGCTACTGTTCAGGACTCTTCCGGTCCTGTTTATATTTGTTATGTGGAAATTTGGGACCTTGTGGCCAGATTTTCTTTCTTTGCAAGACAACCCACTCATTTCAATTTTCATGAGAAATCTATGTACATTTGAAAGTTAAATCCAAACAAAAAGAAATTTGAGGAGAAAAATTTTCTCTACATTTGGAATTAACCATCCTTTTCTTCAAACACAAAAGTAGTGTTAAAAGAGGACTTTTAGCAACAACAACAACAAAAACCCACAGAAGACAAAAATTTAATAATAGAAGGAGTAGAACTATAGGTATTGGTGAGCCTTCCTGATATAAATAAGAGAAACATAGTTACATAAACAATATCTAGAAGTAGTGTCCAGTTCCAATTTTGATTTTCTCTATTGAACTTCTCATAGAAACTTAATACTCTGCTTTGATTCAACGTTGTATTTTTATATCAAGCAACTAAAGTGGAACAGAACTTTATTTACTCTTTAATTAAAGGAAAGAACATTTTAAAAATTTTGTTCTATAATTTTGTTCTGTGTGATGATGCAAGTGGCAAGTTTAATTTCATTCAGCTGAATGACGACAATGAACACAAAGAGTAAAGATGAGTCACTTAGATTTTCAAAGTTTCTGCAATTGAAGTTACTTGGTGTCAAGGGTAGTTAGAGCCATTCTTTAAGACATACATTTCTCACAGCCCTAGTTCTTCTATGGTTTAAATGTGTCCCCTCCAAAACTCAAGTGCTGAAATGTAATGGCCAATATGATATTATTAAAAAGTAGTGACTTAGAGAGGTGACGTAGACTATGTGGGCTCCTTTCCCACTAATGAAATTAGAGTTCTTATAAAATTGGTTGCATTTAGCATTTAGCCAGCTAGCTCTTCTGCCTTCCTCCAGGTGAGGATGAAATACTCATCCCCATCGGAGATTGAAGCAACGAGGTGGGGTGTTGGAGGCTGAGCTGCGCCCTGACCACATAAACAAACCTGCTGTCACAATGATCCTAACTTCCTAGTTCAAATTCATTAATGAGAAAATAAATCTTGTGCCTTATAAATTATCCAGTCTATGGTATTCCATTATAGCAGCACCAATAGACCAAGACAAACATGTGTTTGCAAGGTTTCTATCTCCTGATAAAAATACCTGAGATAAATAACAGGTAACATAGAAACATTTATCTTGGCACATGGTCTCAGTCTATGGTTGATTGGTCCAGTTGCTTTTGGGTTCCTGGTGGCACTGTACACTCTGGTGTGAACACAACTCAGAAGAGACCTCTGGTAACCAGAAAATAGAGAGAGAAAAAGTGTCTGGGGTCTAATTTTCCTTTCAGGGGTGCACCCCTAATGACCAATCTTCCTTTCACTAGGCCCTGCTCCTGAATTTTCTGTTATCTCCCAGAGGCAATACAAGCAATACAAACCACAACAAAGCCCCTTCTAGACAGCGAGGAAGAATGTAGGTGAAGATTACTCTTCCTACATTTACTTTTTGATGACTCAAGATCAAATTATAGGACTATTTCTTATTTTTAAGGTTTCATATGTACTTTATTTATTCAACATGCCATATTATTATAGCTACATAGTGCTTTTGCTTGGGATCAATTATGAGTTGAAACAATTCAGGATTACATCAGCTGGCATGTTTACTGATCTCTCCATTCCTTTGGGATAACACTGCCAGCAGGAGACAGGTTCCACTCTATTCCAGTTTGTGTTGTTGTATATCTCCATATAGCAATATGAAAAGTGACTCCACTAGCTAATCCAGTATTACTGTGTTTGCCATGTAAATCAAGAGTAAAGTTAGGGTGGGTCTAAATTGCTGAATGCTTTAAACTTGACAACCATTTATGTAATACCCAAGAAAAACATCGTGGAGCTGAAAACAGAACTGTGAGAAATGGCAGCTACTGGTTTGGTCCAAATTTGCTCTAGGTACTCATGCAACATGACTGTTTCTATAAGCAGGAAAAAAAAAGAAAGCCTTAGTTTTCATTTCAACGTAACTAGCTCATTAATATGTCAATGAATAATAAAATTCTCTCTTGGGGAAAGGATATGGAAATGTATGTTCAACATATTCCTTAAAAATTTTCTGATGCAATGCTAGTGTTACATTAAATATCAATAAATCATTTTGTTGAAATAGTGGTGTTAGGCAATTTCTTATTTTACTACAGTCATTAGCTAATCAAATGAAAGACTCGGAATTACATGAAAATGAGCATGATCGTAAGAGTGGATTTCAGTGCTCACAGTGGTCCAGCCACATATGTAATAATTCATGAATATGGCCCCACAATGATATTTCAGGGAATTTTTTCTAAATTAACAAAGCTATGATAGCTGTAAAGAAAACAAGCTCCAGCAGCATTCTGGCATTAATAGTAACTGGTCAGACTTAATGAATCTTTTTTAAATTTTTTTATTGAAAGTAAATGTTATACATTTAATCTGTATTTGGTGCCCCCCATTTCCCCTTCCCCCCTCCTGACAATTAATACTCAGGGTAACCTTACTATATTCCTACTTTTACACCTATTCGGAAGTAGCCCCTCATTAAATAAGTTCAGCCTCCTTCCTCTCTTAGCTTTCCATTCAAACTTTGCTGAGATTTCCCTTCCATTATCTGGAGTCCCTCTGGTATCCCCAATGCTCACTCGTTTGGCATATTAGAGGAAACATATGTCCCTTCTCTTCCTGTGTTTGGCTGATCTCACTTAACATAATGCTTTTTAGCACTTTCCATCTTCTTACAAATGACATGAATTTGTTCTTTATAGGTTAATAGAGTTCCATTGTGTGTATCTCCCATAAAAAATATGGAATGCTTCACGAATTTGCATGTCATCCTTGCGCAGAGGTCATGCTAATCTTCTCTGTATCGTTCCAATGTTAGTATATGTGCTACCGAAGTGAGCACGACTTAATGAATCTTTGAAATGCATGCACACATGAGTGGAAATAATAACTTGTTTTCTTGAAGTCTGTACTTGAGGGCAGTGGAAAGGGGATCAAGCCAAATACCTGAATCTTCTTTTCCCTTTATTTGCATAGTACATTTTTCATTGTGCAATGTTAGTTAATAATGATGATAATGATAGTAGAAAATAATATATTTAGTTCTTACTATATTCAGATATTCCTGTATGTTCCATAAACCCATATTAAACCAAACTTTTCATAAGTCAAAAATTTCAATACACCTAACCTTCTAAGCATCATAGCTTAGCAATATTATTGTACACAATAGAGTACTGGTTAATTTCTCCCTTAACATGGCTTACTGGGAGTTTTGGATCTCAATTCCTAGCATCAGAAAAGGTAGAAATTCAAAGTAGGGCTTTTGCTGAATGCTCATTGTTTTCACACTAGGGCGGAGTAAAAATAAAAACAATAAGTCACTGTAATTTGAGGACTGTCTGTATTGTCAAATGACATCATTAGTTTATTTAGTCAATTAAAGTGGAAGAGTAAATCCAAAAGAGTCAGTAAATAATATTCTCTTTCTGTGATGATTGGATTCAGCCCAGAGATATACAGGAGAACAAGGTAGACAAGAGCAAGGCAGATAGAGATCAAAATATGAGCATGAGAATATGCTTGCATGGAGGACCCAGCTTAGGTATGTAGCAGCAGCAAAATTCCTAATCTTGTCTATACTTTAGACCTTTCAATATACAAGCAGAGAGAAATTGAAATTTGCAGAGAACTTCCTTACTTTCCATCAGCAACACACTAACCCCATTAAAAGAGAGGAGAAAGAAAATCCTCCATGTATAAAATCTATGATTAGATGGGCTCTGTTATAAAATAATGACACCCAAGGCTCTATGCTAGAAGCTCATCATAGAAAAAGCAAGATGTAGGGCTAAGCTAGAGGGTTTAGATATAATTTCTTCTAATGCAAGTCAGAGTAGTTGGTAAGAACCATCTTTAAATAGTAATGTCAGGTACATTTTTTTTTTTTTGGGTTGGGTCATAGGACGCTATTACAAGGTAAATAAAAATAAGTATAAGAAATAAAATCTGACTAGAGCAAGTGATAAAGCCATTATGTTTAGGACTGTAAAGTAATCCTGCTTAAGACAAACCTTCCCAGTCAGTGCATGTTGTACTGTTCCATTTACCCCAAAGTCCTCATCAATTGAATATGCTGGTATTTATTGTGCATCTTCAGTGTATGTTCCTTTTCATCTTTTGTCTCTCCTCTAAACAAAGTTAAACAGATTGTTACAAATAAAGATTAATGTGAACTCTACTGTGAACCACTTAACAATTGTCTTGACTGAGTATAATAGTGGGTCACTCTGAATTTGGTTCCATTCTTTTTAGCCTTGTTTCACAAGCTGTTTCCCACATATACAGTACATTAACATACAACTTATACCCTAAGCACATTACACTATCCACTATCACCCATGACCCCAAGCTCTTTCATACATTCAATCCTTTGTGTTTTTAGTTCCCTTTGCATGACATGCCATAATGTCTCCCCTGAACAATGAACTATTGCTTAGTTTACAAGACTGAATCTAAGGGTTACTTCTTCAATAAAGCTTTGTAGAACCTCCATACAGAGTGATCTTTTGTATTTCTCAACCACTTTCCTTATTTATCTATAATAGCACTTGCCATGTTCTGTGTGTACAGAACATTCTGAGTCCAAACTAAGACAGGCTATGTGCATTAATAGTGAGTTGACTGATGTAATTACATATTTTGCATGAGGATTTGAGTTTTCGCTAAGGTAAGTGTTTTGTTTAGCTTTATATGATTATTTTAGCTCTTGAGAGACAATGAAAAATATAAAATAGTGAAGCCTAATTTCATGAATGAGCACTTGGTTTTGTAGAGAGAGAAGAGTCATGATTGGAGACTGTTTTCCTAAGTGGCACGGGCCCCTAGGACCAGTGGCTCTATTTTCCAATACTCTGTTGACAAAAGCAACTTAAAGCAAAGGCAATTTTCCCACCAACCCTCTGTTGTACAGGGAAGAGAAGTGGATCAGGGCCTCCATCACTATAGGCTATGTTCAAATTCACCAACAATTTTATGAGAACCTGTCAAAGTACTTCCTCTCCTCCTGTGGCCCCCTTTATCAGTGTGTCTACATTAATATCTCTGTATCTAATATATCAATTCATATACCAGAAAAAAAGCATTTGAGTATTTCTAGAAATGTTTCTTTGTATTTTAGGAAGACAGGAAAATTCTGAGTGAGCTGGTTGGGAAAAGAGCAAGGTCAAGAGTTTTTAGGACACTGAATTATATATTCTATAGACATATTTTATTGGTGCATTGTAGTCATATATCCTAATGAAGTACAATATGGTAGATGTATATATACACACATTGCTCATTTAGCCCTTCCCCAATTCCCATCTCATTCCTTCCCCTTTCCTTATCCCCCTTTTTGGCTTATTGATTGACTTTGATATGTTTGTGAATATATATCATGCACATTAGGGAATTTCCCTCATTCCCCCATTCCATCACCCTCAGTTAGGTCCACTTTATTTGTTTGTCTGTGGTTTCTCCATTTTCTTCTAGAGTTCCTCCTATCACCCTTTTTCCCCTCTAGCTTCCACAGATAAGGGAAAGCATCCAATTTTTTACTTTTGTGACTGATGAATCTTACTTAGCATAATATTCTCCAGTTCTTTCCATTTTACTGTAAATGACATAATTTTGTTATTTATGGGTGAGTAAATTTCCATTGTGTAAAAATCACAGTTTTGTAATCCATTTATCTGTTGATGGACATCTTGGCTGGTTACATAGTTTGGCAATTGTGAATTGTGGGGCTATGAATATAGATACACATGCATTAGTTTGGTAGTTTGGTTTCTATTCTTTTAGGTAGATACCAAAGTGATATTGCTGGATAATATTCTTCTGAGGATCCTGATTGCACTAATTTGCAATCCCACTGACAATGTACTAGAGTTCCCACTTCTCCACATCCTCACCACAATTTGCTGTTTGTGTTTTGAATGATTGCCATTGTAGTTGGAGTTAGGTGAAATCTCAAGTTAGTTTTTATTTGCATCTCTGATTGCTGATGATGTTGAACATTTTTTCATACATTTATTGGCCATTTGAATTTCTTCTTTTGTGAAGTGCCTATTTAGTTAATTTGTCCATTTTTTATTGGATTATTTGTTTTCTTAGTGCTGAGCTTCTGGAGTTCTCTGTATATTTTAGATAGTTGTACTCTATTTGAGGAAAAATTATCTCCCATTTTGTCAGCTCTCTGTTGAGGTTCTTGATAGTTGCCTTTGCTGTGCAGAAGCTCTTCAGTTTAGTGAAATCCCATGTATTGATCTACCTTTTAGTTTTTTGTGCTTCAGTGTCTTTTGAAAAAGTTTCTACCTGTGCCTATGTGTTAAAGTGTTGACCTCTAATTTCCAAGTCTTTGATCCATTTTGAATTGATTCTTGTTCAGGGTGAGGAAAGTGAGGTTTATTTCCATTTTCTGCATATGGTTAACCATATGCAGAATTGCCAACAAACTGCCAATTCTGCAATATGCTATTGCCAACACCATTTGTTGAAGAGGCTATTTTTTTACAGTGTCAAAAATCAATTGGCTGTACATGTGTGGATTTTTTTTTGAGTCTTGCTCCATTGATCTATGTGTCTGTTTTTAAGCCAATGCCATTTTTTTATTACTATGACTTTGTAGTATAGTTTGAAGTCAGATATTGTGATGCCTCCTGCATGGTTCTTGTTGCTGAGAACTTCTTTGGATATTCTGGGTTTCTTATTATTCCAAATGAATTATACTAAAAGCACTTCAGAGAATCGGAAATAAGAAACATACATCATAAAGGTAATACACAATAGTCCACAACCACATCATATTAAACAGGGAAAACTGCAAGAATTCACCTTAAGAAGAGAAACAAGATAAGAATATTCATTATCACCACTTTTCTAAAAGTACTTGAGACTCTAGCCAGAGCAATAAGGCAAGAGAAGGAAATCAGAAGAGTATAAATAGGAAAAAAAAAACAAAACTAATACTATCCCCATTTGCAGATGTCATGATATTATACTTACAAGACCCAACAAACTCATTCAAAAAGCTTTAGAACTGATCAACAAATTCAGCAAAGTGTCTGAATACAAAATCAATCTTAAAATATCAGAAGCTTTCCTATATGCCAACCATAAATCTACTAAAAAAAGAAATACAGAAAACACTTCCATTCATGATAACCCACAAAAAATACTTAGGAATACACCTAACCAATGATGTAAAAGACTTCTACAAATAAAATTATAAAACACTGAAAAAAATTGAAGAAGACCCTTGGATAGGCAGAATAAATATCATCAAAATGGCCATTCTTCCAACAGATTCAATGTGTGTGTGTGTGTGTGTGTGTGTGTGTGTGTGTGTGTGAGAGAGAGAGAGAGAGTATTACAGTGGCTCCTTATAGAACTACATGGAATCATGGAAAGAAAGGGAGAATTGAGAAAACTACTAGATTTGAGTAATGCCAAAGCAAAACAATTTAAGCTAATTGACATTCATCTTTTGAAGGCCATGCAAATGTTCTCTATTATCAAAAGGTATTTCTTCCTCAGAATAAGAGTAGTGTAGTGGTTAAAATTATAGCTTATGGTCTAATTGCCTGGGTAGAATTTTTGGTGTGCCACTTTCAAGCTGGGTAATCTTAGTTCCTTGTATTTCAATTTAATATTAATTGAAGTGTTAATATTAGTACCTGGAATACATGGTAAGCATCATCAAACATTTGCTATACTTGATACTTTATTTCACTTAGCATGAGTCTAGCTTGCTCAGATAGACTTGATACAATTTTTATACATCAGGTTTACTTTTAAAATGGTGAGGCTAGTACTACAAGGACATGCTGGACATGAACAGTAGTGTGTGTGTGTGTGTGTGTGTGTGTGTGTGTGTGTGTGTGTATTACTAGAGATTGAACCAAACAGCATTCTACTTCCAAGCTATACTTCCAGCTCTTTTTATTTTTTAGTTTGAAACAGGGTCACTCTAGGTTGCTGGAATCTCACTACATTGCTAAAGTTGTCTTCAAACTTGCAGTCCTCATATCTCAGCCTCCCAAGTACTGGGATTATAGATATGTTCCATCATGCCTGGTTATATTAAATATTTAATAGTATAATATTTTAAAATATCTACCATGTGCTGAAAGCATTCTTCTGGTCTTGTGACCAGATGTCAAATGCTTTCTAAAATTTCATCCTTTGCTTACTGTTAACCTAATTTGCATTATGATGTGATACTATAATGCACCAGTAAAAACACAATTAAAAAAATTTTATCCCTTTGCCTTTTCCTTACTCTTCCATTTTAGCACTACCCCTACCAATAAGGGTTATTGACCTCCCATAGAGAGACTGGTTTCCTAGTGATGCATGTACTCACCTAGTTGCAAGCTCATAAATTGACCGATCAGTTGGTGAGAACAACTTGCTCCAATTTGACCATTACTACATTCCAGAGAGTTACAATTAGAGTCCTAACAACTGCTATAGGAAAGAACTCCTAGGGGAAAGGTTACAAAGAAGAGGCACAAAGATACCAAGGAAACACATGGAGTTATAATTAAAAATGAGAATTTGTGTTTAGAAAATGGATACGAAATCAGGAGAACAGTTCTTGCTTACTGGCAACATGCCCCTTGCTTCTGCAGGTAGCAAGGAGATTCTGTGGTTCCTCTGAGGAATCATATTTTAGTAAATGCAGTATCAGCCTCTTTGAAACCCCATGCTGTGCATTTGAGTGAGGGGCCACTGGTTCCTCCAAGGAATTGTATTTTAGCAATCGCAGTGCCAGTCCTTTTGAAACACCTTGCTGTGAATCAGAGTAAGGTGACCACACACTCAGCAATCACCACACTCTGAAAAAACTCAGGTGCAATAAACTCAGGCTTTGTAGAGGTTTGGGAAGCTCAAATTAAATGGAGGCAAAATGATTGTGCTCAGTTTTACAAGTGAAATTGCTATGTTTGTAAGTTACTTTTGTGTATTGCCTTCTTCTTGGTGGAGCATGAATGGCAAGAGAGATAATCCATATTCTCATTTATCTCATACATCAAACTGCTTGCTATCTTGCTGAGACTGTCATTTATCTTCATCGGGCTGTATTTGCAATATTTTCATGAGTTGTTGGGTATAACATACTCTCATTATTATTGGTTTTATGGCAAAGCCATGTTGAAAAGGGATCCGGTAAGAAACGTGAGTACATTTTGAAGGAGATGTTTGCCATTTGCCACGTGACTAGTTTTCCTTTTCTTTAATTTTTTATTATATTACTTCAAGATTTGTCACTTCCTTTAGATAGAATTACAAGGTAAAATTCAGAACACCTCATTACATTTGAATTTCAGATAAATAGAGAGCAACTGGAGGCTTCCTTCTAAAACATTTCTTTCAAAAAAGTTAAATGGAAATGCACTCTCCCTCCACTACCATTTGAAAAATTAGAAATGTGAAATATGACTGTTCCTAATGTCTCAGCTTTTATTTTCTTAGGCCAGTGAGCTGATTTATTAAATATGTGATCAGATATTGGCATGGCTAATTCACTAGTAGGAAAGGTTATAGTGGCCATACTATATAAGAGGCCACATCACCATGTCAGTCACTGATGCCTTAAAGTCCTCCTGGAAAAACTGGTAGACACATTATCTCTTGCCTCCAGAAGATTCTAAACGGGGCAGCAATTGAATCAACTTCAAAGTCCTTGTGATTCCTGGATATACCATCTATTATCATTGAGTTATACGTCCTGATATATAATTGGTCACGACAGATATCTAAAAACAATCCTAAAGAAATATCAAATTTGAATTAAAGCCATTTTTATTATGAAGATCATAAAGAAAAAAGGAAGTCCAAAAGTTATAACCCTTTTTCTTTAAAATTTAAGACTAAATGAAATACAAAGTTCTTTTCTCATGACTGGTCAATTTCTTATTTGGCTCAGTCTGTCCTGGAAAAATCCCCAGTCTGATGGTAAAGTTGAGATTCAGTGGACAGCTACCTGGAGTCACCTTCTATTGCAGAACAGTTTCTAAGGCATGTTCAAAATGCAGCCAGGTCAACCTAAAACATCGTATGTGGCATTATTTTTAAACACAGAAGAATATCAGGCTCAACTTCATCCTACAGAATTTTAAAACTGAAGTCAATCTCTAGGCTGTACAGAAATATTGTTTCCAGAATACAGTATTTTCCACAATCCAGGCCCATGTTATCATTACCGGAAATGAGAGCAGATACTAGATAGCTAAAATAAAAAAGTGAGATATAGAGAAATATTGATTTTATACTTTTGCCAGGGAAATTGTAAGTTTATATCAATTATCTGAAGACCACAGATTATAAAACTGAACTCCTACCCAAAAAACTCTCATTAACTTAAGTGTAGCAGAACATTTGTCATTTAAAGAGGAAATGTTGATCTGGGCATGGTGACATACACAAGAATCCCAGTACTTGGAAGGCTGAGACAAAGTCAGGTTTGGGGCCAGGCTCAGCAACTTAGCAAGGCCCTCAGAAATTCAGTGAGACCCCGTTTCAAAAATAAAAACAAAATAAGGCTGTGTAGGTTAGAGACAGAATGCCCGTTGGTTCAATCTTCAATACTACAAACAACAACAAAAAAGAATTGTGAGTAAGGATACCCACATAAACACCAGATGAACTCTCAGAGAACAAACAGCACGTGATACATGCCCACCCTCTTTCAAAGACATTAGTACTCATCACAAGTCACCAGATCTTCTTTGAGATGCCTTTCTTTTTTAGCTGGCACCTGCAAAATCTATCAATAGCATTTTAAATGCTATTAATGTTTCTGCAGGTCGAGCTACATGAGCCCAGTGGTCACCAAGACAGCTGCCATGTGCTGCTCAATAGCTTGCCTTTCCAGGTTCCCTCTAGAGAAACAACCTCAGCCTTCTCTGAAACTGCAATTCTCTTTTTCTAATCTTTAAACTCCTTATCCCTACTGATTCAAAAACTATACAACTATCAGAATCTTTAAAAAGTTTTTAAATTTTTATTTTTTTCTATTATTAGTGTTCTGGTAGTAGGGAAATAAACATATTTTACAACAATGTTCCCTCCTTGATTTTTTTCAGCAAAATGAACTTTTAAAGTTGTAAAAGTTGTATTCTAATACAAACTTTTTTAGCTCATGGAAGTACAAAAAAAATCACTATGAACCCAGGAAGAAGACAGATGTCTATTCCTTTCGATGTGTTAATAATAAAAAATTAGCTGGGTGTGGTGAGCCACACCTGTAATATCAGTACTTGGGAGGCAGAGGCACAAAGGTCACAAATTCAAGACCAGCCTCAGTAAATTAGCAAGACTTTCAGCAATCTAGGAAGACCATGTTTCAAAGTAAAAACTAAAATTAAAGTGGGCTAGGAGTCTAGCTCAGAGATAAAATGCCTCTGAGTTCAATTCCTATCAGCAAATGTGCACGTGTGTGCGCGCGCGCGCACACACACACACACACACACACACACACTCACTCACACAACAGAAAGAAGGAAGGAAGGAAGGAACTAAGGAAGGAAGGAAGGAAAACATTTTTGTGTGGAATACTCAGCCAAAGTCTCTGAAATCTAAAGCCACAGTCAAGGCTTATGTAACCAAACTAACAAAAGTATTAAGGTGGAATGAGGTAGAAGGGAAGTACACTGAGTTGCTGAATTCTAGAGATTAGAAATGACATAATTCCCACGTATCCCTGAATCATAATCAAAGCTACATAAAGAACAGATACTGGACCACCTGAGACTGCTTCACTTTCCTATCTGTGCACAGCACACAAGACAGCAGTGTTTGTTAACCATCACTGAACTCAGCTGACTTTAGAATTTAAAGGCTCAATCTATAGTTTTTCCTCAGAAATTTAATAAATGAAAGGGAAAAACTCATCAGTAAGTGTTAAAAGGCCTTGCAAAAATGTATTGAAACTGTGCCCATCTTAAGGTTAAGCTTAGATCCTCTATAAATGATCCTTAGCTGCCTTCTTAGATCACATTAAGATCTGTCACAAGGACTGCAGTCTCTTTTTACTAATGCCCCAAGTATCACTGTCCTCAGTCACTCAGGGAATGCTCTGACATAGTTAAATTTCCTAAAGCACTATCAAATTTTAATGCTTTGTCAGTTTAAAACTAAACACTCTAGCTCTCTACTTGCTAATGAATTGTTTCGGTTTTCAAACACAAATTCCTTGCATCTCTTCTCCAATATTTGGCAAAGGCATCAAGGCGAAAGAGCTAAAAGGGACATTGATAGTGCATATATTTTCTCTCTTATTGATGCATTGTAACCATACAGCATATTGAGGTTTCCTGTGATAGAAACATACATGCACGCAGCAACCAGTATGTTTCCGTCTGGATCTCATCCTGCTCCCTCCTCCCCATTCATGATATTGAAACTGGTATTTATAGCTTCATTATTTTGAGTTTATAATCTATTGATAAACAAGGTCAGGGCACAAATGTAATAGCAAAATATAAACACTGTTATCGTACAATGAAGCCAACTGGAGAATGTAGTTTAGCTCGAATGCTGAAGGCTGACTTTAAGTAAACCTTCACCATTTCTGGCTCTCCTTTTCAGAGCCAAAGACCGTCTAGTGAACTGACCTCTTTGGAAGGAAAGATCATAGCACAAGCTTCCTTGAGGCTCTTTATTCAAAGAGGAAAACCAAAGTGGCTGAGAATGCTTACTTCACCCCACTGTGCCTCACCATTCACTCAGACATTCCCTTGTTGGAGAAGGAGTAAGATGTCAGAGAGCACAGACACAGGAAAGGAATGGAGAGTCCAAGTCCCTGGCCTCAACTCCTCCAGCAGGCAGTGCCCTCTGTTATGGGTATTCTAAAAACTCGCCTCATTTTCTTTGTTTTCTGAGATGTAAAATCCTTAAAGGCAGGGATTCTATTTGCCTTGATTGCCAATGTATCCTTAACAGCTGTCACAATGCTGGCACTCAGTTAATATTTTCAGAAATAAATAAATGATAGCATGGTCTTACGAGTGTGGATTTCTGACACAGAACATCTCTTAATAAACCAGGATTGCAGCAGTTGGGAATGATATCACCTAAAGAATAAGATGTAAGACTTTCTGTTTACTCTCTTTCTATAACACAGAAGAAATCAGCATGGCTTTGATATAAAGATATTTAGCATGTCCCTGTCCCCTGTGCTTTTTATTTCTGGCACTGTAAAGTATCGCTGTCTAGCCCTAGAGACCAATAAGTCATTCTTCTCTTCTTTTCCTTTGCAGTGGCAGCAGGATAATATTCTAGTTATCTGTCCCCTGAGACTACTGAATAGTTCCCAGAAACATCACCTCTTCACAGAACGACATATCAACTGGGTATCCTCAATTAAAGGAGAATTGAGGAAAGAAAGTTCAAATGATACTCTGTCCCTATATAAAGGTATGACTACCAGTCTCACTTCCATGAACAGGGAGAGAGGAGAAGGGAGTAAGGTGGTAAATGGAAGGCAAGATACCAAAAGTTCTGAGCATGTATGTTTAAATCACAACGAGCTTCACCATGATGCATAATTGCAATGCACTAATAAAAGTATATTAAAAATCATGTACAATGTTTATTTTATTTCATTCTTCCTAACACTGTGTTTAATAATTACTTAGAAGCTTTCACACTGATGACCAGATAGTCTAGAAACTAGTTTTCTAGTAAGCATAAGCATTTCTATGAGGAAATTATATTAACCACAAACCTTCTCTCTTCACTATAATTTTGTGTGAAAATGCAGCCAAACAGGACATGTGGGAAGAAAAATTAAATAATTAGTCTGCCATAAAGAGTTTCTTATATTTTTTTTCAAAGGGCTGGAAGTGAAATATTTAAGTAGATCACACATAAAATTGGATAAAGGCTATTCACTCGGTCCTAAGTAGGAGCTACTCAGATATAATTTGGGTTCAGTGAGGAATAGGCTGACTAGATAAAAATTACTGTCACTTATAAAGTTATCACTAATGTACTAGACATGGTGTTTTTTGCTTACTGCACATGATCTCAATCTTTTCTTTTTTCTTTTTCTTTTTCTTTTTCTTTTTTTTTTTTTTTTTTTTTTTGCCAGTTTGGGGATGGAACCCAGAGGCATTTGACCTCCAATCTACACCCCCTGATGAATTTTTTATTCTTTATTTTGAAACAGGGTCTCACTGAGTTGCAGAGGGCCTCAATAAGTAGCTGAGGTTGTCCACAAACCCAGATCCTCCTGTCGCAGTCTCCCGAGTGCTGGGATTACAAGGGTGCGCCACCACACCCGGCTGATCTCAATCTTTCTATATAAACTTTGAGTCAGGTACTATTTTGCTCATTGAATAGATGAGGAAACAGAGACTTAAAGAAATTACCTAGGGTTCTCAAGGTTACAAGATATTCCTACTTTTCTGGAGCCCATGCTCAAAAACAATAAGCTATGATGCACCCAAGTTACTCTAAGAAGAAAAGAAGTAGACCATGTTTGAACAGGTTCTTCCTTACTGTTAAAAGGAGAAAGCCAAAAGATGGGTTGTGAAAAGTGTGTTCATAATTCTTTCTTGCTCATTTGGTAGGAGTAAAACTAAAGAATGTGCATATTTGAAGTAGAGAATAATACTCAAAGTATTTGCTAGCACTGCACAATATTAAGAACCCCAAAGCCCTAAGTGGAAATAGTGCAAATGAAGCTGCCCAGTCTAACAGATGGCCAGTAAAGGGTGATCCTGCCTAAGAGTGAGGCCTGGTCCTATGGACTGTCCTCAGTGATCCAGATACTATGGATTGGGCAGAGTCCACTGATTTGGGAGGCTTTCAATTTTAAGATATAATGCCACTAAGATCCCATCATAATTATTGTCTGCTAATGGAGTCATGTACACGCTACCCAGCACATTTAATTTCCATGAAATAAAACTTATCTTCTATCCTTTGATTTGTTTGTTTTCTTATTTTATATCCCTTAGCTCTTGAGAATGTTTGGAGCCTACAGTGCCATCCCTGTATTTTAAAAATATTTCTGTTAACTTTCTCTTCTAACATTGGGTTGCAGTTTAGCTACTTATGTGATATTAAGATGTAGACTAAGTTCAAGTAAATACATTTGGCAATAATAGCACATATAATTATAATTCAACCAGAAATCTATCCAAAGGAGGCACAGAGTTACCAAAAATTTGCATTTTTATTCTTTTTTTTTCTACTGTGAGGACAATGTGAAATCTTGTTTTATTTTTAAGTACTGAAATGGAACTTGGGGGCATTCTACCTCCAAGCTACACTCCTATCCCATCCCTATTTTTTAGTCTTTATTTTGAAAAAGGGTCACACTAAGTTTTGGAGGGCCTTACTAAGTAGCTGAGACTGGCTGTGAACTTGCAATTTTCTTGTCTCAGCCTCTGAAGTACTGGGATTACAGGTATGTGTAGCCACACTTGGCTTGTTTTGTTTTTAAAAGAAAAATTTTCATAACATCAAAATTAAACCTGAAATGAATATAATCTCTAACGGGATTCAGAAATCCTTTGTATAGTGTCTTAGAAAGTGGTCTGGTAGAGCCTTAATCACTGAAACCCCTGTTTTTGGGAGAGATAACCAGTTTCTCAAATAGCCATTTCACTTTAGAGCTAGTGTGATCACTATGAAATTCTTCTTTATATAAATTGAAAACATGCTTATTATAGTTGAGGATAACTACCTTTATTATAAAAAGATATTATTGATTTACTCTGTAAAAAGTTAATGTGAATCTATGTGCCCCATATTGTTTTTGGTACTTGGTACTAGGGATAGAGCATTGACTACAACAGACAAAAATACAACAGGCAGAAATTTATAATTCTTGAGCCAGGCGTGGTGGCGCACGCTTGTAATCCCAGCATTCAGGAGGCTGAGACCTGGAGGATGGCGGTTCGCAGACAGCCTCAGCTACTTAGTGAGGCCCTCTGCAACTCATTGAGACCCAGTTTCAAAATAAAGAATACAAATAGGGCAGGGGCTGTAGCTTCAAAATAAAGAATAAAAAATAGGGCAGGGGCTGTAGCTCGGAGGTAAAATGCCCCTGGGTTCCATCCTCAGACCCACACACACACACAAAAATTATAATTCTTGGAGCATACACTTTCTAAATTAACTTGCTTAAATTAAAAGAAAATGAAACAAAAATTTGATTGTTTTGTGCTATGTTGTCCATTATATTAGTGCTCCTTATTCTTCCTTTTTTCCTGTTATATCTTACTGGTCATCAGAACATTGAGCTCACCTGTATTTTCTAAATCAGTCTCTTCCTTGGTCCTTTGTTCATAATTTTATGCTGTATTGTTTAATGCTTTCCCTATTTATATATTCATTTTTGTCAGGATACTATGAAGGACTCAGTTTTCATGATTTATTCATCTTGTCACTTGGACATCTTTCTGGGCATTTTAATTTAATATTTTTTGAATTATTGGGCATTATCTTTTCATTTCTTTATTCACTCAATAAATATCTACTAATTCTGCCTATTTTTTGCCAATCACTATACTCACTTCCTGCAGATCCATGATAATAAAGATACAAGCTTATAATATAATAAAGATACAAGCTGAAATAAATGTGTTATTTGGAATTTAAGTAGAGATGTTATATAGTCAACTAGATATACGGAGGAAGTTTGAAGAAAATAAGTGTGAAGGAGGAGATGATACTAATTTGTGGTGTGTGTTTGTGTGTGTGTGTGTGTGTGTGTGTGTGTGTGTGTGTGTTTAGTGTCAGAATACATATAGTGTTTAGAGATGGGAATCTAGGTAATTTTACTAAAGAGTAAAGGCCAAAAGTAAAAGATTATGAAAGAAAAAATTTTTTGGTATTATGGCTTTAAGGAAAGAGAGGAAAGTCTGAAATGGGCATTTAGAAGAAAGGGTAGTGAACTGAGTAAGAAAACAGTATGATTTACACATGGCACAAAGCACACCTAAAAGTCATGGTATTGAGTTCAAGATGAGAGCAGGTATCATGTGTTATGTTTCCCTCCAGCCATGTTCAGTTGCTTGAATACAGGTAAAGCATAGATACAAGATTGATTTTAACATTTAGGCATCATTAAATACATCTTTCTGGTGTAGAGGTACCGACTTATAATTTTAGCACTTAGAGGGCTGAGATGGGAGGATCAAAGTTTCAAGGCCAGCTTTAGCAATTTATGGAGACTCTCAGCAGGTTATTAAGATATTGTTTCACAATAAATATACATCTTGGGTGAAGCTTGGAAGTAGAATTCCCCTAGGTTCAACCTCTAGTGCCAAGAAAACCCCCACAAAAATGAGAAACAAACAAAAATCTGACATAAACTAGAAAAATATGTATATTTTTCCAAAATATAAACACCTATGTTTAAGAAGCTTTTATCTATGTTTGACAAGTATATTTTTAAACCCTTTGGATATAGAAGGTTGGAATACAAGCATATTGCTTAAAAGGGTAAGTTAAATACGTGCAGAGAAAAACAGTCTCTGCATAAGAAATTACCATTTTTTGCTAAGAGAAAATGTAGAGGACAAA
The DNA here is from genome assembly GCF_963383645.1 of Muscardinus avellanarius. Taxonomy (NCBI): domain Eukaryota; kingdom Metazoa; phylum Chordata; class Mammalia; order Rodentia; family Gliridae; genus Muscardinus; species Muscardinus avellanarius. The sequence continues at coordinate 60,464,673 of NC_137788.1, forward strand.
CAGGAGGCTGGTGAAAGAACAGATCAGCATCACGTGGGGATTTGAATCTAAAGAAGAATACAACTAAGAGAACTGGTGGCCAAGCAGCCAAAGAGATTGTAGGAACAAAAACGACAGGCTTCCCATTATAAATTATTTTCAATACTTTAGAGTGATATTGTAAACATTCAATAAAGTCTGCCATATGCACAAATGTCTGAGCAAATGTAAAAAAAAAAAACTAACAGGAAAATCAAAGAAGAGAGAAGAAGACCACAGAAAATTAGGCATGAGGAAGACAAGATTAGAGTGATATTACATATGACATGGGATGTATGGAGTCAGGTCAATTTTTATTAAATTTTGAACAATAGATATCAGCCTAGATTTAGTTAAACAATGAAAATAGCTATTGTTATATGAATGTGTGATATATACCTCATACCTACATGTATAATTTTTTTCTCACTACAAGATCTTGTAAAATAGGTGTTATTAGGTTTCAATGATAATAAACCATCTATTTAGTTATATTTTTATAATTAATGTGTTAATTGCATTTGATATAATTATACCACTTTTGTGAAATGTTATTAAATTGCTGATACATCTTATGTTTGATATCTTACAGTTAAGGAAATGCTGCAATTTGTCACCTCATAAGTGATAAAACTAAAGTTCAGAAAGGTTAATTAACTTGTCCAAATTCTCACAAATGGCTGAACCAAGAATTCAAACTTAAATCACTGAGACTTGAAATTTTTATTTCTTCATATAAATTCTAGTAATTTCTTCCATTATTTCAGAATCGGCCCTGATTCTGCCTACCAATTCTAAGCAATTTGCATATAGAGGAATACATATGCATGTCATGAAATCATTACATTTTTCTCTGCACAGCTACAGTTCATCAGACTGTAAAAGTCTCTGTGTTAGCACTGATATAGAAAACCTTTCAGTGATCAAGACAGAAAAACAAGTAATGCAGCTGAGTTATTAAAGAAAGCAGAAAAAGAATAAGATAAATTCTGAAGGATGGTAAAAACATCTTGTTTTCTTAGTGAAGTGAGGAAATAAAAATAAAAATCATCTTTAAGTAACTGTTGAATTTGAAACATTAAATGAAATATTCAATTGCATAGACATTACATAAACTTCAACCAAGGTAGTTATTCGATATGGTAGTACAAGTATTTTCAAAATCATTAGCCTTCTATAAAGTTACTCATCATATAACCCCAACATACCTTTTAAGATGTCCTTTTATAGATTTAATATACTCTGGCCAACATGAGATTCTTGTTTACCAAAAATGTATCATACATTGTGGGTCTTAGATTCAACAACTGGAAGCCTAATTCTGAAGCTGTGGTAATGGAAGCCAGGAATGTACTCAAAGTGGTGTTCCTTGGGTGGTGTAGAAAGTAGGAAGGATGACTTAGTTCTGGGAAAGGGGGAAATAGAGAGCCATTCTTGCTGAATTATGACAGTCAAAAAAATTTCTCCCCCAAACCAATTTCAAAGGCTTTTGAACTTTATTTTCCAAACAAGTCACAACAATCCTACTTTATGGAACTGATGCAGAACTGTCTTTCTGTATTGGTCAGCTTTTCATCACTGTAAGAAACATCCTGACATAACTTACAAGGAGGAGAAAAGGTTTATTTTTTGTTCCTGGTATCAAGGCTTTCAGTCCATGATCACTTGACCCTGTTGCTTTTGACTTGTGGTAGCACAGTCCAAAGTGTCCACACCTTCCATGATGGCAGGTGTATGGTAGGAGGTAGCTGCTCAAATCATGACAACCAGAAAGCAAGGTGCTAGTGAAGGTGGAACTAGGCTAACTAAATAACTTGTAGAAAACACCTGAAGAAGAGGAACATTCTTATCTTGGAAGACACAGACACATCTAGAATCTGACCAAACAGGCCTTGCTAAATTTCCTCCAGTGCATTATCATTAGATCAAACCTACTTTGCTCAATTATATTTCTGCCAGACTGTTCCCTCTTCAACAAACTTTGTCATTTAAAGACAAAGATTTCCCTCTTTTTCTGGCTCTTTATTTTTGAAGGTACCTGCTCCATGTAAAGCTTATAATAAATGTGTGTACATTATTCTTGCAAAACTATTTTTTCATTTATAAGAAACCCAGCCATGAAACCTGTGATAGATGAGGAAAAGATACTGCTTTTTCTCCATAAAAAAATCTGCCTGCTATCACTTTGGCCTTGCTTTTAGAGTAGAAAATCTCTATAGAGAGCTCAAAATGTCAAAGAGTTAAAGGGCAATCCTCAGGAAAATCCTCTTCTTCACACCACCCTGTAGCGATTTTTCTTTTCATAGAAAGCAAAAGGAAGTAACAAATGATGACCATTTTCTATTGTTCTTAAGCAGGAGACTGTCAATATATAATTGCCCTTTCCAAGAAGGTAGGCTGCTTCTCTACATTTAGTGAATATAGAACATCTGCAAATCTCTTACTCAATGCCCTTTCATTTAAAAAAAATGCTTCTTTAATCTTTTTATGCATATGCTTAAATAAATAGCTGGTAGAAAATATGTGCCTTTGAATATTGAATAACTCAAAGCAAAATTATGCTTAGACGCTTTCTAATTTCTGCACAAGAAGGATAATGAAAGGAATAAAAACAACTCCTTCTCCCTTGATGAAAGAATTGCCCACAGGAGCTTGTAATTAGACTGGTAGCAAAGATCTTTCTGTGTCCACTCTTTTCACTGAGCTTGCCCTTCCAGGATTTCTCAGAACACTGTGTCCATTCCTCAGTGTTCTGAGAAATCTCACCTTGAACAAAGATTTAAATGCAGTATTTCTTGGCATTGATTTAATAGGGAACTAAGAGGAAGTGAAAGCCTTTCACTGGACTTGGTCTATTGATGTTTAGCAATTTCTATCTAATTGCAGCCAGAAAAATCAAAATAATGTTTAACCCAGAAAGAGAAGCATACATCACTTAAGACGGCGTTAAAATATTTATAAAGACACATGTGAGGTCAAGCATAACATGGACAGTTATAGTATTTGAGTCTGTGGAAAAGAATAAAATAGTGTGGGGGGAGATTCATAGAGGGAAAGAGAGAAAGAGAAGGAAGGAGGTAGGAAGAAATAAGATTGGGAGAAAAAAGAGAGCAAATATAAAATGATTGTGGTCAAATCTTAGAAAAATATCACTAGAGCCATGGTAAAAATAGATACCTTTAAAGGAAGAGGCTAAGATGAACAATGTAAAGTGAATATTCTAAAGAAACAAAAGTTTACAATTGAGGAAGTCAAGAGTAAAACATTTGTAATGGAAGGTGATGAGTAATGGGTGAAAGGATAAAAAGAAGCCAACATTACGTCTAAGCACAAATTAATTGATTCTGCACAAACAACTTATACATTCTAACTTGAATTCAAAGAAAGATCAGTGGCTAGTCGTTATTGTTTGGGTTTTGAATGCGTTCTAGCCCTCCTGTAAACAAGGCAGCCAAGTTGGAGGCGGGGCTTGGATACTGAAGGGGCCCCTGGGGGTGTGGTTTGGAGGATTATATATAGTCCCTCCTGCCTTGTACTCTCTTTCCCTCTCTCTCTCTCCCTTACTTGGGCCTTCATGATGTGAGAGCAGAGCCCCTGTGCTCTTTCTCTCTGCTCCCTGCCCAAACTTTATCTGACCTGACATGGACCGAAAACCTGGTTTCCAGAATTGTAAGTAAATAAATATTCCTTCCTTTCAGCTGTTCTCAGGTTTTTGAGTCAAAGTTGTGAAAACTGAAACACTGGTTTTAGACGCAGTTCTTCTGAAATGTTTAGAAATGTGAGATGAGATATAGGGTGTTTTGTGTGTTAAACACTTTAAGATTTTAAGGGGAAAAATTAGAGTTTTATAACATCATGAAATATTGTTCTTAGTCTAGTTTCTGTATATAGCCTTAAAAATTGTGATAGGCTGGTGGGATGTCAAAATTAGCCCCTGGTGGAGAATCTATTTCTTGATTCTTGTCTAGAATATATTTTCACTAAGTTTCTCCCTCAATATTTTGAGTAGAGAATAAAAACTAGGTATAAAAGGTCAGTACATCTCAGTCATTAAGGTTAATCTTTTTAATTCAGATATATTAGACAGATAGATGACTCTTATGTTCCTTCATTTTTCAAGTCCAGTTAGTCTTTAATCCTAATTATGCCTGACCTGATTTAAAGTGAGCAGAAATTCATTTCTGACTAAGTAAACAGGAACCACAGAGCTTTTGTTATTTGATAGAACAAGCCTTATTAAACACCAAACCTCTGCTCTCCATTTCAATTATTGTTCATAGGTTTTCAGGGTCTAGGTTAAGTAGAGTTGTCAGATTTCACTGTGTTGAATAATGAAATCAGAAACATGAATTAATAACAACAGCTCAAATTTGTGTCGTGATTTGCAATTAGATAGTGAATCAATTGATTCTAGGAGGGAGGTAAGCACGTGTGGCCTGTAATCTATAAAATGGGCATAAGAGTCTATCCTCCTCACAGAGTTGTTGTGAACATTAAATGTGTTAATTAATTCTGGGGTCTCAAACCCACACCAGGCGCTTAGAAAATGCTAAGTAAATGTTAACTAATTTTGTTGATACTACCATTGTGATCATTAAGCATGGTGTACTTTGTACTTTCTGAATCTTATTGAAAGAAGAGGGAATAAAAAATGGATGCTGAGAGGAGTAGAGAGGGCAAGAAGACAAAGAAGAAGAGATTAACACCAGGCAGGCAGTTGAAAAGATCTGAACCTTGCTCATTTGAAAGGACCATATCATTATGTAATGTGGATTGAAGCAGATATATTATGCCAGTATTGATCAGCTTTGTAAATATCCATTCTCTCAGTCGGTAATTGGAGACTATTTCGATTAGAAGGAAGTGTGAAGAAAAAGGGCTTTATAGGAAATAAATGGAAAGAGTAAGATAACCACTGACCATCTGTATGAACCATGTGTGTGTAATTAATCTATCGAGGTCCAAGCTGCCTTTTCTACAATGTTTAGGATTATCTTGCAGTGAGGCTACTAAAGTCAGAAAGGCATGTAGAATCTTTGATAAAGGCTGAATATGATAATGAAGAATCTCTGAAGATTGCACTCTCTAGTTTTGCTCCTTATTTATTTGCTTCTATCTTTACTCATTATTACTTTGTTCAAGCCTCATTATGCCTCCCCTGGATGATTGCATTGTTTCTCACACTTTAATTCTTTCTCCCCTCAATCCATCTGCCATAGATATGTATCTACCAAACACATATCTGATCAAGTTATTTCTCTTTCCCAGTGAACAATCAAGCCAAACTGTGGTACGGACTTCATCATCTGTGACTGGAAACTTTATTATACCTACTCAGTCAATCCTCAGCTTTGGTGTTACACAAAAAAACAATCTCCTTGTCTGTTCCACCAACATACTCTGTGTGGCCCTGGAAAAATCATCTAATTTTTCTTATCCTCATTTTCCTGAATTTAGCTGTGATTGTCAGTCAGGTATCTCAGAGATACTTGTCAGTGTTTACAGTGTTTTTTTTTTTTTTTGTCTCGTTTCCCAAGTGAAGGGATTAATTATCTTAACATCTAGTTAATAGAGACTAGATTAATTGCTAAACATCAAACAATAGAAAGGGCAGCCCCCTCCCAGAAAGAGTTTTCCATTCTCAAGAAAGCTCTGTATTACTGGTATTATCAATAAAAAAAAAAAAAACAAAACCTCACAGGACTATGTTGGTTAAGGATTTGGTGCCCTATTAGGGCCTAACATTCACATGAACTCAATAAATGTTAATATTTTATTACCTGTTCCACCCTCTTTTCTGTTTTTCCTAATTCTTATATTTATTTGTTCAACAAAATATTTATTGTTAATATACTTAGTTTTCCAACTAGCCCTTTAAGGTTCATGCCCATGTGCAGATGAGGAAACTGAGGCACGGAGAGAATGAGTCAATTAGATAAAATCACATTGGTAGTCAGTTTTAGTTGTAGAATTTGAACAGAGGCAGTGGGACTCTACACCTGGGATTTAATTACTGTGTTGTGCTGCTTTCTTATGTCCACTATCAATCACTTCAAACTTGTATTTATTTTCATAATAGTGCCAGCATGACACTGAGCATGAAATGGTAAATATTATACATCCAAGAACACATTGCTATTTCGCTTGGAATGCCCTGTAACTAGTACACTGCTTAGCATGAAGTAGACCACATATGACTAAATTAACCAGTCCATTAATCTGTCAGGTAGAGTTCTGTGGCATAGTTTTCCATACATTAGTAGGACAAGCTTGAGGATATAGTTCTTGATCCTAGAGGAGAATAAAGTCCACATATCTCAGAATACATATAATGTTTCAATATAAATAAGTTTTAAGGCCCAGACTTTGAGTTTGCAATCCTCAAATTTAAGCCTCAGATCTGCTGTTTTATAAGTGTGGCCATGCCAGTTAACTTCTCTGTATTTTATTTCTTCAACCTAAAAGAAAAGATATGAAAACATAGCCACACATAGATGAACATGTGCATGTATGCACACACACATACAAAGATACACTTTTCATGACTATTTCAAGGATCAGATAAGAGAAACATTTTATGAACATCTGCAGGTGTTTAGTTAGTATTAGGAAAGTAAGCATTCCTCCTACTGGTCTTCATAAATACAATATACAGAAAGAATGACTTAGGAATTACCATAAAAGACATCTACAAAAGCTCTAATAAACTGATTAAAAATTAGCACTGATGATAGCTGATAGGATTCTGAAAATGTCATAATTGAGAACAAGTGTTTCTCACTTGATGCTTTCACTTTCATCAAGATGTTTAGCTGCAGAGAACCTTCATTTCCAGAATAATAATTCATCAACCTATTAGGTGCTGTCCTCCTCCTCCTCCAGTGGCCCTCATCTCTACCCTCAGGACAGAGAGTGAGTAGCAACATCCTTTACATGGAGGCTCCACCAGGCACTATGCACACACAATTCTCTGGTGCCCCACCTCTTCATTTCTGACTCTATAATGCTCCTGGATACGGATCTAGATGTAAAATATTTTCTTTTTATCTTTGCATACTTGTAGCCTTAGCCTTGAAATTTGATTCTCTAAATTTATTATTTTTTATAATAATTCTGGTTTACAAGTCATGATTATGGTGCCTCATCCTTGGAGCAGTACTCAGGTCTAACTCAACTCTGAGATCATGCAGGTTTATGCCAGCACTCATATTTGACATTTGCAAATTTTTATAATTGTTATTCTGAGTAAATGTGCTTTATTATTGCTGATGAGAGAAAGTTAAATGCTAAACTTGAAAATACATGTGGTGTTCTCTGTGCATTTAGGAAAGGTCATGTATTCATGGCAAGAACCTTACGGTATGTGATAAAATTAACTTAGTTAGAAATCCTGTCTTGACTTTAATTTCTACCCAAGAAAAATTTTAAAAGAAGACCAGAATTCGTTAATCAAAGAAGTATGCATGAAAAATGCATGCAAATGCAGTGTTTTCAAATGGGGGGGGGTAGAAAACCCATTGCTCCTCCCCTACGTTAGCATCTATTGCTGATATAACTTCACTAATTGTGTCTGCAAAGAAGCAGCACAAACTCTTGATGCAAGTCAGTCCTCTGCCACAGCCATCTGGGTGTAGGTTACTAGAGAAGTGAAGCACCTGAGCTAATAAAATGGAGCCATTAGGACCCCCAAGGTGCATGATCACAAATGATAATATTTTGTCTCTGCTGCCTTCTTGGCTAATTGACTTGTACTTTCAAAAGTCATCTTAATTCATATTCAGTTTCTGGCCTCTCATTTCTTAAGTTGCTCTAATTTGCCGTACAATGAGCCAGAAGAAGTTTAATCAAAGTCGGTTTTCAGACTCAAAGAGAGTGAGCTATATTAAAGAGGTAAGCAAAGCTTTAACTACTTCCCTACTAATCAAAAACAGGAGCGTAAAAGTGAATTTTAGGAAATTTTCAAAATAAAATAAGTTTAATTTAAGAATTAAAATAAAAATATTTTGAGGGTATAGTGGTTTACACTTTGTGGTAATAGTTTAGGTCCAAAAATTTTTTTGCTCTCACAAACAACTAAAATGCATTTATAAATAGGAGAGACAAGTTTCATATGATCCTTACAAACAAGCTGCTCTTTTAATAGATTAACAATGTCCACTTTTAGAGATGCTAATTAAAAGTACATTGAGATTCCATCTAATTCCAGTTCGAATGGCAGTCATTAAGAATATAAAGCACAATTAATGATGGTGGGCATGTGGGGAAAATAGAAACTCATACACTATTGGTGGGATTGTAAACTAGTGCAACTACTATGAAAGTCAGTATGGAGGACTAGGAATGGAACCCCTGTTTGACTCAGCTATGCCACTTCTCAGTATCTTTTCAAAAGAATTAAAGTCAGCGTGCCATAGTGATACATGCACACTCATGGTTATCACAGCACAATTCACAGTACAAGGAACCAACCTAAGTGTCTATCGACAGAAAAATGGATAAAAGCGTGTTCTATACATGCAATAGAATATTACTCATCCACAAAAGAACAATATTTTGTCATTTTCAGGAAAATGGATGGAACTAGACACTGTTATGGGTAAATGAGATCAGCCAATCTCAGAAGGTCAAAGGTCCTGTGTTGTCTCATATGTGGAAGTTGGAAAGAAAATAGGAATCAAAAGGGAAATTCTTTAATGTTCATGATGTACATTCACAAACATATCAAAGTCAATTACTAAGCTACTAAGCCAAACATGAGGAGAGAGAGGGAGGGAATGGGACAGAAATTGGCTAAGGGCTAATAGGGTGATGTGTGCATGTATGCCTACACCATATTGTACTCCATTAAAATGTATGAATACAATACCAATAAAACTAAAAAAATGGACTTCATATAAATGAGAAGAGAAACTAGTATAATAGTGAATGATGATTGGGGAGGTAGAGAGAAGGGGAAAAAGAAATTTAAGGAAGAAAGCAGTTTAAATAATACTGTGACAATATATAAAGGTATTCTTACCAGTCTCACCAACATGTACAGGGAAGTAGGGTGGATGAGGTGAGATGCTGAAGGAAATATACCAACAGGTGTGTGTATATATGTTTGTATCACTTTAGACCTAAGTATGATATATAAATAAATGTGCCGATAAAAGTATAAAAATATCCCCTTTTATTCTTGTTTACCCAATATAAGTAAACCATGTAAGTGGAAATAAAACAAAATAAAATCTCAGTATTTTAAATTCTAAATTTTAGCCAGACGTGGTGGCGCAAGCTTGTAATCCCCGCACTTGGGAGGCAGAGACAGGAGGATCGCACAGGTTTGAAGCGAGCCGCTCTGGCTTAAGAGACCCTGTTTCCAAATAAAAAAGTATACAAAATAGGTCTGGGAGTCTCAGAATGTAGCCCGGAGGTAGAAGGGCTTCCAGGAAACCCAGTACCACCAGAAAAAAAAATTAAATTCTAAATTTTAGAGTAGAAAATTTATTTTTCCTGTACAATCTCACATAATATTTTGCAAATAATTGGATCAGAAGTAAAAAAGACCTGGGTTCTCTTCTCAGGTCCAAACATTATATCTATCTCAATTGTTTTATTAGTTTATTCATTCAAGTACAATCTAGTATCAACTCTGGACTATGGCTTGTTTCAGACACTAGAGATACATTGATAACAAAGATAGCACACAGCATGATATATTTTAATTTACAGTTGGAAGAGATAATAATAAAAAGGTAAACATAAATATATATAATTTCACATAGAGGTTAGTTGTATGGTTTTAAAAACTGTGCAAAGGAAAAGTAGATGCAGTGAAGTGAATATGGGAAACTGAGATTCTACTTAATGTATACTGTTTAAGAAATCCTTTCAGGACTTGGGAGCCTGAGACAGGAGGATCACAGGTTCGAATCCAGCCTTAGCAACTTAGTGAATTCCTTAGCAACTTAGCAAACCCTGTTTCCAAATAAAAAATAAAACAGGGCTGAGGGTGTAGCTTGATGGTAGCATGCCCTTGGTCTTCCCATCACCACAAAAAAGAAAGAAATGCTTTAAGTGGGTAACATTGAATTGAACCTTGACTATGACGAGTACTCATTCATTCTATAAGGTTCAGGCTCCTTACCTAAAAGACAATAATGATAGCCTATATCCCACAAAGCTGTTTAAGACATTAAAACTTATATTAGCAATACCAAGTAATGATAGCACATTTTAAATAGCCAATGAATGATGTCCAGTAATGTTATTGTGTAAAATGTTACACCAATTATCATTTTGAACATTTTAAAATAATAATACGAACATCAAATGTTCTCTAGAGTGGATGAAATTAGTGGTATCATTTAAAAACATATTTTAGAGATTAGGTAGAATAGTTACAACATAGCAAAAAAAATCAAAAGCAATTCAAAGTCATATCTTGATTTATCACAGTTTATTATTACTTATGAAAATATTAGATTAAAATAGTCCTGCTTATTTATATCATTCCTTTTATCTGAGTACATTATCATATTTGAATCATATCTGGGGTGGAATGGAAGCTATGAATTTCTGTTGATGTTAGGTAAAAACAATTTTTTCAGCTACAACACTACAAAGTTGAAGCAGAATTACAGAAGAACTAGAGTCTTGTATATTTTACAGAACATGATTTTTTACCCATGTAGAACTTCAACTGCAACAAGATGTTGTAAAATGTAATTTTCTTGAGAGTCACAGATATCGGGGTAAAATCATTTGCTTGAAATGCACTGGCCATGTAACTTTTAAAAGGATTCTAACATTCTGAGCCTTAGTTTTTCTGTCTGTGAAAGGAAGATAGCATTTCCTAAACACAAGTTGCTTTTGATGTTAAAAAGATATAATATATACAAAACCAATTTTCACAATATTGGTGATAGAGTGGTACATATAGCAAATATGGTCCTTCTGTCTGGATTTTTTAAAATAAACTTAATCTAGTAGGGAAAACACACACACAAATAGGATTACAATGAGGCGAAATACCACAAAAAATAAAATAGTAACTGAGGGGGATAGGAAGGGGGGAAGAGGGAAATCCCTAGTGTACATGATGTACATTCATGAACATATCAAAGTTAATCAGTAAGCCAAACATGAGAAGGAGGGAATGGAGTGGGAACTGGGGAAGGGCTAAATAAGTGATGTGTGCATGTATGCTTCTACCATTTTGTACCCATGAAGATGTATGACTACGATGCACCAATAAAAAAATTTAAAAATTAAAAAATAAACTCTTTAAATTGAAAAGTAGTAATTCAAAATGAAAAAAGTGATGAAATAGTAATGAATAGTAAAATGAAGTATGCCAAAGGCTATTTTAAAAGCAGCATCTGTATTAAGAATAAACTTGATGATAGAAGTCATGCTTTCTTAAGTCGCCTAGTAGAGTAACACAACAAAATGTCATGCTTAAAAATTGTTTTGATAAAAGGTGATTGATTATTGCAATTTCATAATATAAACAGGCAAGGCACTCCAGTTAATGTTACAGAAAAATGAAAATATAAGTATAATAAAGTGTTTGTCTCATATATCAAGGATCTAAAATCTGTCAGAAGGAAAAGGAGATACCTCTTGCCAAAGATGAGTCCACTTCTGTTTGGAAAGATCACCAACTTAAACAACTTCTAAAGAAAGAACAAAGAAAAAAAAAAAAAAAGAAAAAGAAATCAGCCTAATTTTATCTGTCAACCAGAGATAACTAGTTCTGTTGAATTACCTCCTCCTCAACAGCCACAAGAACAAGGCAGAGAGCCATAACTTGCACAAAAGGGACTCAAAGGAGAAAGCTTTCCCCCAAAGGAGCTCAAAGGGGAAACGGACATCTCTGCCCATCCTTCTAGTTGGGGGATGCCAGGTGTCAGAAGCTCATGTCCAATGAAAACAATCTGCCAAGTATTTCACCAATGTAATGGATATGTTTAGACAGAACTAAATTAAAAAAATATAATATCAATAGTAATTGAGAGAATATCAGATTGAGCACCGTGGATTTTGACACACCCTCCTTAGGGGAAAAAAAACTGAAATAAACTCAGAGTGAATGAGAATAGTCCTAAGAAAACTTAAATTCAACCTATTACAAACCACTGGCTAACCTATAATTAAACTTTATCAATAAGATACTACCAACCAATCTATAACTAAGCTTTACCAATCAAACCACCAATTAATCTCTAACTAGGAACATATCATTTAACAAGTAAAATGTTTTCTTTGTCTTCCTGAAATACCACATACATTTTTCCACTCAGGCCCCTTCAGGGGAGCCCAGAATGGCTTTGGGTCTAGTACTTTCTGAGTCATGAATGGCAATGTGCTCAAATAAACTCTTTAAAATTTAAAGAAGTCTAATTTATATTTTACAAAGTGAACTTATACAATTGCCAAGTGAGTCTTAAGAGAGGAGTTTTCTACTTTTAGATACTTCTTCATTTTTTTCTTAGATTTCTACCCAATTTGAAGAATAAAAGTTGTAAGCCACTTCAATAAAAATAAACCCTTTTGTATAAAAAAGACACAAAGATTATGCTTATTTCTTCAGAGAATGTATACAAAAGAGAATATGAAACTATAGGAATTCAGAGTATTTTCTATTTTTCTTACACATAGTAGGACTCAATACCACTGCTGAACAAGTGTCCTATTTCATTTCTTTTTTTTTTTTTTTTGTGGTACTGGGGGTGGAACTCAGAGGCTTTATACCTCCAGGCTATACTTCCAGACCCATTTTATATTTTATTTTGAAACAGGGTCTCACTAAGTTGCTGAGAGCCTCACTAAGTATCTGAGGCAGGCTTCGAACCTGTGCGATCCTGCTGTCTCAGCCTCCCAAGCGCGGGGATTACAAGCGTGCGCCACCACGCCCGGCTTATATCATTTCTTTAATCAAAATGTCTTTGCATATTTCTTGGCAGTTCATTTGTTACCCCAGCAGTGTAATCATTGAAACCAAAAGGGAATAGCAGTTGGGGATGGAGATATCTTTTCATTTTCAAAACATTGTTTTCCTACATGTGAACTGGATTTCCTTCAAGCAGATTTATTAGATTCTGCCATTTGCAATAACTGCTCTTCTTTCTTCTGAAAATCCAAGTTCACATCTGACTGAGAGCAGTAGGCTTCTTGCATCATATAATGCAAGAATGGTGGCAAAGAGAAACCCTAGAAATAAAAAACAATTAATGAATATGACTGATGCTTTATTAACACTCTATTTTAGCCTCATGATAATAAGTTATGTAAAATGGATAATCCATTATGTTTATGATTTTAATAAAATATGGAATTGGGAAGATATATGAAGCAGACTCCTAAAATTCTTTTGAATAATGTTTCCATTAAAATATTATGTGTTTTTTTTGATGAATGAGATCGGTAGAAATAGGGTGACTTACTCAAGTTCACACATTGTCAAAGGTAAAGAAATCATAATTCTGACAACCAGAAATCTACCTTGTTCTTGTGTACATGTTGAGTATCGTTACTGAATCTTTACCATACACATCAATGTGTGGTACACATTGACATCTGTAGGTCATTGACATCTGTAGGAATAATAACTACTCCTAAAAGCTTAGGAATAGTCTCCAGTCTCAGAAAATTGCTTTGTGAACCTTAAAGATGCATAAGAACATAAGGTACCTATGCCTTATCTTAAGAGCATAAGGCAAGTAAGATAACATCAGCAGTACCTGCCACTTCACCTCCAGTTTACAGAGCAGACAGGAGGGGCCTCCTGTTGTCATTTCCATGTTTCCTCCACTTCCACTGCCAGAGGAACACTGTCCACCCAGCAGGTCTCTGGCTGTCACCAGTACTAACGTCAGATTCATTTTGACAATTGTGGATGATAATTCAAGAAGCTTAAAGTAACCTTGAGGATATTGCAGCAGCTCCTAAAATAAATGTTTAGGATATCAAATAATAGATTGCAAAAGCCATAAAATTATAGCAGTTATGTCAAAAGAATCAGTCTCTCTTCAGATCATCACATGATGGTATTTGAACACATTTTTATTTTTAAAGAGCCATGTTCTCTTGTTTGACCTAACTCATATTACCTGTTAGCAACCCATATTTTTATACACATTAAAACTGCATACACTATTATGTGTCTCTCATTTTTAAATTTCTGAGCCTTTCCTATTAGGAGGATTTTTTCCTGTTAAAAAAAATAAAAACTTTTGGATTAAATTTATTTTACTAAAGTTTCATTTAGAAGTATAGACATCTTTGGTGTGGAGGCTGCATAGCATAGTGGTTGAGTGCCAGGTTTTGCCGACAAGTAAAAATGAGTTCTACTCTCAGTTGCATTGATTCTTAGCTCTATTATTTGGCACCAAACATCTATTTCCATCCTCTCTAGGATAAAATTCTCTACTATAGAGTCTAGAATGCTGAAAATTACATTTCTCAGCTATCCTTAGAGTTAGGATTCTGAATGTAAATTAGGTTTAACAATTAGCTGTATTTACTGAAGTCTTAAAAGATAGAGGGGAGAATATGTAGACCATACTCCTGCTGCATTTTGCTTTATTTGACTGGTAAAAAATATTATGGAAATAAGAGCTTTTATCTGCAACAGAAAACGTGTGTGTATTTTTGTAAATATCAATAGGGAATTGTGATGGCTTCAAAAACTTCCAGATCTTGTCTTCCATTTCACTGGTGTGTGGTGACAGCTGTGGCTGTGTCCTCTTCCACTCACTACCTCAGCAGGGACTTCCTACAGCCCTTCCTTTCCCAGAAAAGATCAATCTTACTTGTTATGATTGTTGGGTGCTGTTCTTAGTGACCTAGCCTGGAGCCTGCTCTTTCCACTCTCCAGTGATTTTAAGTACCTAAGTCCATGTGTTACGTTCATTTTTACTTAAACTTGCTGGTTTCCACTTCCTGAACTAAAACCTAACTAATCAAACCCTCTTAAGGATTAGCTTCCCCACTTGAAAATTGAGAAAAATTGAGTGTACTTAAGTGAAATGGCTTATGGAAAATGTTTGAATTGATGCCAATACACTAAGCACCAAATATGTTAGCTATTATTTTATTTTTATACTTTCATTAATATAACTATCCATTATAGTGAAGTTCAAAGTGATATAGTCACATATGCACACATCACTTTCTATATTTCCTTCTGCATCCTACACTCTTCTTCCCTCTCCCTCCCCATATATGTTAAAGAGATTGGTAGTAATACCTTCATATGTGGTTATTACTTTATTTCAACCATTTCCTTCCTCAGTTCACTTTTTCCCCTTTGTCAATCCCTTCCACTACTTTACTGATACTTCTTCTCATTTACTTGAATCCCCCTTTCTTTCTTATTATCTTTTGAATATCCACATATGAGAGAAACATACAAACCTGGACTTGCTGAGTTTGGCTGATCTGACATAGTATAATCGTCTCTACTTCCATCTATTTTCCTGTAAAGAATTGTGTTCTTTATAGCTGAGTAAAATATTGTGTGTGTGTGTGTGTGTGTGTATAACACATTTTGTATTCATTCATCTGTTAACAGACACCTAGATTGGTTCTATAATTTGATTATGGTGAAGTGTGCTGTGTTAAACATAAAAATGCATGTATATCTATAGTATTGTGACTTTAATTATTTTGTAAACATACCAAAGTATGGGATAGCTGGGTCGTATAGTTTTTCAATTCCTAGTGTTTTAAGGAACTCTCATAATGATGTCCATATTGGTTATACTAATTTATAATCTCATCAAAAGTACATATGAATTTCTATTTCCTCACATCTTTTTCAGCATTTACTATTGTTTGTATTTTTAATGGTTGCCATCCTAACTGGAAATAGATGGAATCTCAATATAGTTTTTATTTGTAGTTCCCTAATTGCTAATAATGTTGAACATTTTTTCATACACTTACTGACCAATTGTATTTCTATTTTTGAAAGGTGTCTATTTAGTTCAATTGCCCATTTTTATTGAGTTATTTGTGATTTATTTATATACTTGTTTATATATTCAATTTTTTAGTTCTTTATATATTCTAGATATTAGTCCTTTATCAGACAAGGAATCTGAAACTCTGTAGTATAATTTGAAATCAGGTATTGTAATGCTTTTAGCATGGTTTCTATTTTTCAGAATTGCTTTGGGCATTCTGGGTCTTTTATTTGGTCAACCACTAATTAGGTAGGATAGAAAAAGTAAATATATATATGAAGGCAACATAAAAGAAAGACAAGAAAATAAAATTTTAAATCCAAAATCTTGCATACTTTTCTAGGCCTGTCACTTTCTAAGCCAGTCTCTCTTTTAGGCCTGACATATTTCTGAGAAATATGTAAATTTTAAAAGATAACCACAAATTCACCCAGTTATGATAATTACCAACAAATAAAGAGAAATATGACATTTTAAGAAGCATATAATTTAGGAGACAATCCAATTTTATTTATTAATCAGATAATGAAGACCACATCAGCTTAGGGGTCCTGAGAATGATCAGACCATCATAAGCCATCTTGAGATCACTAGAAATAGTATCTCTGCATACCTTCCCATACCAATCATTCAGTAAGTTTCTTTGAAAAGAGAAATTGGAACCACCAAAATACATCTCTCTCTTGAGATTTCCTACATTGTCCTTTGAAGATGTAGCTTATTTCATAAGTAAATCTCTGCCTCTACCTTTGACTGGCATATACTTATAAATTATTTTTTGTCACATAAGCCAAGGTCTCTGTTGGTCCCTTCTCTTTGGGAACTCCTCAGGATCCTCCCCCAGAGACATTTCTTTTGTGACAAGGTCATGTTAAAAAGAGATAAATGCTGAACTGTAACTGAGCAGGCCATTTGTGTACCTCTTTTCTGTCTTCTGTTCATACATGCTGCCTGCCCACAGCTTCAAAGTAGAAATCTCTGAGTGCTTCTGCTTCTAAAGGCAGCCCTATTCAAGGATGGTGCTTTACTCAATTAAACTTTGCTAAATTTAATTTGACTAAAGTTTCATTCCAACAAACAGAACAGTTGAGATAGAGAAAATACTTTTGCAATCTTCTGATTGTATAAGTAGCAATGTTATCAAAGTCTTCCTAAATCTCTTCCTAACAAGAGATATAGGTGAGAGAAGTATCTGGAAAGAAAGGCTTTTAGAAAAAAGAGAAAAAGTGTCTCTCTCCAGCAAAGGAAATACTGAACATGGATCTTTTTATGTCAATTCTATCACATTAAAGCAATTAAATGAATATTTAATAAGAAAGAGCTAGTGCTGGCATTATAACCCAGAATATAAAACTTTTGACACTAGATAGCCAAATGTCTTAGGGTAAAGCATTTCTTTTTCTGCCTCTGGTACCTGAAATGTCTGCTGCCTGGTTCTCGCCCCTGATCTGGAATCATTCTATTAGTATTTAATCACAGACTTAAGGAAGTATGTCCAGGAGGTTAATTTTAAAAGTCATCAGAAAAATAAATTCAAGAGTATTTATAGCACACTTCTTAATCGTTTTCACCATCATTTGGATGTTCTTTAAAATTGCTCCCCCACCTTTGGCAGGTTCAGTCAATCAATTTTGCCTGTGACTTTAAGTAGTATCACTCTTATGCAAATTAGAGACCACATCAGAGGAGATAAAATTAGAAGAGTCTCTACAAAGAGACATTAATAGAATCTATTGATCTGCTCATTACTTGGCTCTCAGTTTTTAAACCTCATTAGAAGGAGATTACTTAACTGAAAAATCTCATTAATACAGGGAAGTGTTGTGGCCTGATAAATGTATTGAGTTAACATCAGAGATCAGAACTTTCTGGACATGTATGAAGAATTTTTCTGTGCTCTTGAAAAGGTAAAGGAAATGCCTTTTTTATAAGCAGCTCTTCTTTTGCCTCCTGGTTCCTCAGAAAAGATATAATTATAAATTCAGATATAGACAAAAGTTTAAATACAGATCCATCTCCTTCTGTAAACTATGTACTCTCTGAAAACTTAGACATTATAAAACTAATATCTATAACTTGTGAAATAACCAGAAGCAAAGCCCAAGAGTTCCTGCTACCTATTTATATGAGTTCTCTACCTTATCACACCCCTCATATTTCAATACTTCTAATTCATATAATTTATGCACTAAAGTGCTTTAATTTTTCTGAGTTATCTGATAAGGCTGAGCACACACTCTAAATTAATTGTTTTATTTTCAGTATCACACTATTATATACTAGGTAAATCTAGTGCCAGAGAGATTCACAAATTTTCATATGAATGTCATTCTCAACATTTTACTTTATTGTACAAGAATAGAATTCGTTTTAGAGAAATTTATAAATCTTCATATAAATGTGACAGTACTCTTAGAAACTATGTTTTGAGGAAATATAATTTACAAAGTGCTGTTGATGTAATATAACAACTCTGCTTTAAAGGAAACAAGAAAATAGTTTAGTCTGAGCAAATCTGAGCAGCCATCTCCTAAAAAACAGATGCAAGTTACTCTGTATGGTATACTGTACCATACAAGAAAATGTTATGTGGATTTTATAGACAAAGAACAGAACAAAGTTGTAAATCAATGCATTTAACAAATACAGTGTTGGGAGTTTGGTGTAGGTGGCCTAAAACAAAGTGGGAAATTATTTTCTTTAGGTTTCAGGTGTTATCTTATGGCATGTGTAGCTTTGGGTTGACAGAGACCATAATTCTTCTAAGCTTAGTAATATATTCCAAGAGGTTTACCTGTAGCTCTGGGAATGTCAGGTCAGACTGAGGTTGGAGGAGGTAAATGGCTTTTAAAGGACCTAATATTGTCCAAGATCATTTTGGTTCAGTACAAGCAACATTCCATCTCTCCTCAGTACTTATGTTCCACTCAGCCAAGGTAAAACAGTCTTCAAGATCCTTAACATAAATGCAGCTTCTTCAGAGAACTTCAGCTTCACAGTTCAATCCCTAGATCTCATCTTCACTCTTTTCACGGGATCTATGTGGGGATCTGAGAGGAAAGTGTTATAAAACAGAAAGGAAAAACCTAAGAGAAGTAGAGAGATGGAGAGTATTCATTCTAATAAGAACAGATACTACACTTGATCTTAGCCAATACATCATTTTTAGGGAAATGAACAGAACGGAGGACATTATGCTAAGCGAGATTAGTCAGTCACAAAAAATAAGAAATCAGATGCTTTCCCTAATAGGCGAAAGCTAAGGAGAAATAGGTTATAGGAGGAACTCTAGGTGAAAAAGGAGATCCTATAGAGGAGTAAACAAGACAACCCAACTGAGGGGATGGGATGGGAGGGGAGAAGAAGGAAACACTGTAAAGCACATGATGTACTTAAATAAACATATAGATGTCAACCACTAAGACAAGCATGGGAAGGAGGGTTAGGGAGGGCATGGGGTGGGGATTGAGTCGGGGCTAAGTGGGTGATGTATGCATGTATGTCTACACAAGTTTTTTATCCCATTATGATGTATGAATACAATGCACCATTAAAAAGAGTATTCTTTCTCTTATCTTTTCATTTTTCATACAGTCAAAATGACTTTTTTTCAAGGAGAATAAATTAGAATTTCAATGTGATGGAAAAATGCATAATTTTCTACTAAGCAAGCCATACCAAATTCATTAAGAAAGAGCCTTAAGAAATTTTGGGTGTTCTGAATTTAAAAAAATTCTAATATATATTTAGCCAAATCATTTTACCTAAGGATGTTAGTGTTTCTTTCATTAAAACGAAAAGATGAATGCTGGGCATGGTGGTGCATGCTTGTAATTCTCGCACTTGGAAGGCAGAGACAGGAGGATCGCACAGGTTCAAAGCCAGCCTCACTGGGTTAAGAGACCCTGTTTCCAAATAAAAACATAAAAATGGGTCTGGGAGTGTAGCCCAGAGGTAGAAGGGTTTCCAGGAACCCCAGTACCACCAAAAAAAAAAAAAAAAAGGAAAAGATGACACTTTGGTTTTCAAATTGGGTTCCACTTAACCCCAAACTTTCTCTTGAAGATCTGCAAAAGTATAAGGGAGTTCCATGTAGGATGGACTTCAAGAAAAATAGAGCAGCTGTTGCTTTTGTCTCTTTTGTGAATTTCTCTTATGGCTTTGTTTAAAAATAAGGGTTCCCAAAGAAAGTAAGTCCTGATCATTTGAGGATATTTTCATCTCTACAGTTTCAAGATTTGAAATGACTGATGACTTCTTTGTTGAATCTCTCTTTTAGTAGTTGGATTAAGAAATGTTAAAGTAAACTTAGCAATATAATCATGGAGCCAGACATGGTGGTGCTTGCTTATAATTCCAGTATTTGGAAGGCTGAGACAGGAGGATAGTGGTTAATGGACAGCCTCAGCTACTTAGTGAGGCCTTCTTCAACTTAGTGAGAACTTGTTTCAAAATAAAGAATAAAAAGTAAGGTTGAGGTATAGCTCAGAGGTAGAATGCCCCTGGGTTCCACCCCTAGTACTGAAATGCACACAGACACACATACACACACACACACACATGCACGCACGCACGCACACACACACGTAATGTGACCAGTAGAAACTATAAAAATATACAAATTTTTTTCCTATGAAAGATATCTCAGTGAGGTGTCACTTGTACCCATGGCATATTGAGTGTACCCCAAGTTGAGTGAGAATCAGCAGACAGAAGATATTGGTCAATTCCACCTCATGAACTTACACTTAGTCAATATATTATTTCCTGAGATGATGCCAGAAGTTCTTTCAGTTCTATGCCAGAGAAATGAAGAGGTAAATGGTCACCTTTATAGGCTTCTTTCAATGGGGGGAAACAGAAATAAACAAATTGACGTCTAATAAATATTTTAATTCTTTTTTCGGACTTTTTATTCTGAAATAGTTTTAAGTTTACAGATAAAACACAGAGATAATGTAGAAAGTTCCCATGTATCTTTTTCTATCTTACTCTAACATTCACCTTTTTCATATGTATGTAGACAGAACCCAGGAGCATTTTACCTCTGAGCTACAACCCCAACACTATTTTCTGTTTGGAAACAGGGTCTCACTAGTTTTTGAGGGATTTTCTAAATTGATAAAGCTGGTATCAAACCTGTACTCCTCCTGTATCAGCCTCCCAAGTACTGAGATTACAGGCATGTGCCATTGTGACTGGTTTAATATTCACCTCTTATGTGTTTGCGAAAACTAAGATGTTAAGATTGGCAAACACTATTTATTAAACTAGAGAATGCACCTGAATTGTTTTCTGTTTTTCTCCTAATGACTGTTGTCTATTCCAAAACCTAGTCTAGGATATCACTTTGCATTTAATCAATTTACCTCTCCTTTAATCTCCTTTCATCTACAGTTTTTCCCTACTTTTAATAAACCTGATATTTGTAAAGTATCTCTCTCTTTAAGTCTCTCTGATGATCTTCTCATGATTTGGACATATGTTACAGGCTTGGAGTAAAAATAACAGCTGAAGCTAGGTGCTATTGCAACACATTGTTTTAGGGACACATGCTTTCAACATGACCCACTGGACATAAAAAACTCTCATGAGTATTAAATTACTTTTTAACTAAAATATATTATGTTCACATAATAAAAATAATATAATATATATTATATAATATATAATATGCTATTTTTAACATACAATATATATATTTTAAAACTATTTTATTTTTTGTTTAACTTTTTTTACTTGACCATATTCTAGTTATTAGAAAAAAGTCCTGAATCTAGCCCATACTCAAAGAAAGAAAAACCAAGCTTGCCTTTTGGGAAAAAGAAGTCTTTACATTTAATATTTGGAATACTTCTCTAAGAAAGAGTTGTCTCTTCACACCTATTGACAATAAATAGCTTTTCAAGGCATGATAGAATCTATATAGAAAAGTAAAAGGGAGAAAATAACAGGAGTGATCTATTTAGAAAATGAGGTAGACAAGATATCAGCTTTCAGGTCTCCTAGGACAATGTCTCTAAGTCAGAGGATAAACAAAAGAGAAAATTACAGAAGAAAATGTTCCATTAGTCATTTTCTTTCCTCCCCCACCAAACATAGCAGGGAGTAGTTATAGATATCAGAATTGATATTGGTAGGAGACAGTATCAGATAAAAAAATATAAACAACAAAATGACAAAACAAAAAATTACAGTATTCTATCTGGGGACATGAATAGAATTCATACATTACAGGGATTATTTCTATTAAAACAGAGTCTCTTAAAGGGTTTCTTAAAGCACCAGCTAACTTGGACAAAAGAAGAAAAAAAGTTCACAAGTTACTTTTGCTAGCTAAAATATTACTAAAGAGAGTGCCTTCCTTTACATTTTTATATTTATTAAACCCAGTTGATATATAAAACACAAGTATAGTATACGCTTTCACATACGGTATTATAGGATGTAGTATCTCAGACTAGGGTGTTGTTCCAGTTAGCATTCTTGCAACCACAATCTAAAAGGCTGAAGATGTAATTTAGAGGGAGAGATTTTTGTCTTACAGTTTTGACTTCAATCCAAACAAGGTCAGGGACCATGGATCTCAAGGCATGGCATAAGGAGGCAGAGAGAGGGAGAGCACATGGGTTCCTTACATCATGGAGGCTGAACGCAAGGCAGAGATCAAGGGGAAGAGGAACCACTTATATAATCTCCAAGGCTGCATCTCCAGGCCCCCACCTCTAGCCACATGCTACTAGCCTGGGTCATCACCCAGATAAATCCATTACAATGTATTTATTGAGTGCAAGGACTACAACCCTCATGACTTCTTAAGGGACATTTTATACCTAATTATAACACATGCATACATAAAGAGAGTGGATGAGGTATGCATCTGAGAGAACAGGATGGAGTTGGCGTTGAGACAGCAGAGAAAAAGAGAATGATTTTATATCCCTGCTTATGTGTCTGTGACCTCAGTTAGTTGGACTCATGAGAAACTGGCAAATGTAGAGGTCTCACTTGAGAATCTTTCCTCAACAGGATGTAAAACTACAAACTTCTTGTGAGTTTGCAAGCACTGTGGGCAGATGAAACACAAAATGTAGGAAAACCAATATTTTTTTACAAAAATTAAATAAGATTACTGCAGTATGAGATCAAAGGGAAAGGGGATTGATTAGGTAACTGGTACTCACAGCAGAAAAGGAGATGAAATAAGTAGATAAAAGTGCTAGTTTCTAAGCTTTCCTGCCCTTATTTTGTGTGCTTTAACTTTCTTTCCACAGTTCTCAATCCTGTGCCCTATTTCAGAGCCTTTTTTTCCCCCACTCATCTTGTGAACCTCAGGACACTGAGGAAATTTGATGTTCAGACATTTTATTTTTAGGATATCACATTATATAATATCTTAGGATGGTGTCATTCATTCCAAATACTGCTGTTTTGAACAAGAACTGAGAAAAATGTCCCCAGTAGATATCAACCTTTTACATCCAAACTGTCTTCAAAACACCTTATAAAAACTCAGCAATCCCTGCTGAAAGCATTTTTCTTCTTTTATCTATTAACAAAATACATATGTGACTCTAGGTTCATTTTCAAAGTCTAAGGCCTACACTCTATTTCTGGTGGTATTTCTCAATTAATTAACATTCCTGAGAGCACAGTTAGGTACAATATTGGAAAAGAAAACTTTTATTTATTTGATTTCCCCATTGTGTAAAGAATGTTACCAGTACAGTATGTTTCATGCTTTGAAAAATATCCTCTTGTTCTCCTATCAAGAATACACATGAAATCAAGATAGAAGAAAGGAAAAGGAGAAATGTTACAAAGATAAAGAATAATAAAAAGCTGTTTTATATGTACTAAGGCTCAAACATCCACATACCTACAGTCATACCACTCAAAGTGTTCTTTTTTTATTTTATAAGGAAGACATTTTGTGGGGTGTCTCTGCCAACAAGATTAATGTCAACTTAAAAATTGTGCATGGCAAACAATAGTGAGTTTCTGATCAGCAATTATCATAAAGTCAAAACATAAAGTTCTATGCTGAACAACAGATTTGTTTTAATATGGGATTTAGTTGAAAGGGTTTTCATTCAAGCCATCAATCATTTGTTCAGTGCATCCTGCGAAGATAGCTGGTCTGAGGTTTAAACAGCATTCTGCTAGAGTAAAGTGGGACAGCAATCCTAGAATGCTGCTGGAATGTCCCTGGATAAACCAGCTCAGTCATTTGGAGAGGAATGCTTTATTGCTAACAAAGAGGAAAATCGTGCATACAATTATACAGATTGCAGAACCAGCAACACAAGTTGACACTGGGGAATTATTGTCCTTCCACCATTACTTCATCAAGAGCAGAAGTTGCCTGTGTGCCTTCAGAGTAGTGTGGGGTCAGGAACAAAATAAACAAGTGCTTTATTTTTATTGTAGATTATTTTTTTCACCCCTAAGCAAGCTTCACTCTAGCCCTTGCAAGCTCTTCTATTTTTAGAAGTTAGCAGATTCATAATTCCATGGCAGTAAGATTCATAGGACCACTCTAATGTCAATACAATATTACTAATAATATTAGTAGTAGGGTATAAACATGATAGTATTGGTGAGATATTACTTGAGTTAAAGAGAAGTAAGGTTTAGAAAAGTTTGAGTTGTTTAAAGTTATGAGACTAATAATGTGGGGTGTGTGTGTGTGTGTGTGTGTGTGTGTGTGTGTGTGTGTGTAAGGGAACTGAAGCAAGCACCTAGGTCTTCTGGCCAGTCTAGAGAATTCTACATGTGTCTGTTGTTCATTGTGATAGGAAATAAAGATTTTGAGATACAGTCACAAGTTGGTATGCCTTTAGTGTTATGGTCAGATACAAACACATGACCAGATAGACCTTGCACCTGCTTGATTTTTATTTGTAACATTTCTTTGGATATCACCTTCTTAGTCATATTATAGATCTCTTCTTTTATGCTCTTACATGGAATAGTATGCATAAATTGATGGCACAGCTCCTAATCCAAAGAAGACTTCCTCTCCAAATGACATCCCCATGCCTCTTTTCCTGAGATCATATAAGGACTTACACTTTAGAATCCAAAGGACTCTGACTGACAATGATTTTGAGTTACTAAGATTCATCCTTATAATACGCAGACTATCCGACTAGTGAGGATTATTCTACTAGGTTTTGCTTTTTCCAAAAGGACTGATGTGGAAATCAGAGAATTTGCGCATGAAAATATTTAATTTATGATTGAGTGGATTATTTTATTTCCATTTACAGAATATTTCACAAAAGCATCTTTTCTTGAATCCAGTGAGATTTCTTTTCTATAGAAAACTGGACTTTATCATCCTTCTGAGTTTTGTTTGGCAATCAAAATATCGATCGATCATAAAAATTCCTTTCAATATATCTAGGGTCCAGAGATTTATAATCAAAGGTGAAAGAGTCCCTGTAAGCTTTGTCAATCTGCGATACTGGTGAGATGAAATATCACCGTGCAGAATGAAGATAAATCACAATTTCAAATGGTCTTATGGTTGGCGGCCTTCCAGTGACCTAGCTCAGCTCACAGATGCAGCTGTGGCAAATAAGAGCCAGGGAGTGATGATCATTGTGATTTTAGTCCATTATTACCAGAAGCCTGATATGCATAATATGTAGGTCAAAGCATTCTATTTCATACCATATTTATCTTCAGAACATGAAGCATGAGAATGTTGTTCCAGTACTAAAAAAACAGAGGTGATAAATGAGTAGTCTCCTAAGTGCTATTTAAATGACTACATTCAGTTTCCATCTCTCCATTGAAAATATAAATTCCACAAGGGAAACAGCCATGTGCGTTTTGTTTTCTGTCATCTCTCAGGGATTAGCACAGTGTCTGACTCAAATAGGTTATCAGTCAGGTACGTGGAAAAAATTTCATTGATGCTTTATTTGATCTACTTTGTGACATTCATTTATTTGTGACTGTTGTAGTTTGCTAAAGTAGCCCACAACATAGGATGGATTAGACTGTATTCATGTTTGTGTACACTCTATCTAGGTAAGTGCTTATTCAGTGAACAAGTGGTATTTAAAAGGAATCCTGTGTGCAGGGGAGTTGCTGTCTGCTTTTGTATTGTCTCCTGAGGCCTAATCATGTAAAAAACATAAAAGATCTAAAACTGGGGATTGTTGTTTTCAAGGATTAAGCCAGCAAAAAGAGGAACTAATCAATTAAACAAGACAAAAACTATTATAGACAGAGTTAGAGGAAAGACAAAATTAATGGAGTGTTCTGGGCATAGACTAATTGGCGCAGTGGACAGAAGGTAACTCTGGAACAAGCAGAGAACAAAAAGGAATGGAGAGAATTCAGGAAGCCAAAGCAGCTAATGGAGAGAGTGGTAAATACCGCATGTTGCTTTTTAAATGTCAGAGCAAAAAGAAAAATTCAGAGTTAAGTTATGGGTTTCAACAGTAAGAATTTCAAAGAAACAGCATGGAGACAATTGTTGGAGAGTAGTGATGTGTTTAGATGTAATTATGTGAGTAATATGGCAGTTTTCATTGTGAAAAGCTATGGTTAGGAATATAGGGAAGTGAAAAGTAAATTCAGATTGTTGGAGATGATCCAGCAGCTGCTGTGCATAGAAAATTTACCATTTGCATTTTGGAGACTAATGTATCAGATCTGATCTTTAGTTAAAATGGTATATCCAATGCTTTTTCAGGGAAATGATATGAAATTTACCGCAAATTCTTTTTAGTTATTTGAAAATTCTAGAGGAAAATTAGGAAGTGGCTGTATTTTATATGTCCTTTTTATATATCTCACTCTTTTATATAAGGATGAATTTTAACTGTTACCAAAATATGCTTCTTATAATTTATGGAAATAAAGAGTTTTAAAACTAAAAGAATACAGCAACACAATATGTTGTGTCCCTCAACATGATTGACTTGTTGATTTAAAATTACATTTGCCGGATGTGGTTTTATACGCCTGTAATCTCAGTACTTGAGAGACTGAGAAAGCAGGATTGTGGGTTCAAGACAAGCCTCAGTAACTTAGTGAGACTCTCAGGACCCTAGCAAGACCCTGTTTCAAAACAAAACTTTTATAAAGGGGCTAGAGGTATTACCTGAGAGTAGAATGCCTCTAGGTTCAATCCCCTGTACAAATAAATAAATAAATAAATAAATAATATTGTATCATATTAAATTAAAAAAACCCTGTGTATATATTATACTAATACCTGGAAGATAACAATAATTTAATAATCGACCATAATATTTTGGATGGTGATATTTAAAGCAAACAATACCAGTGGAAAGTAAGTAAATATATCCAGTGAGTTGTAACAATTATTGTTATAATACAGTTAACATACAAAACAGCAGTGGCCCCATTTTATTAAGTGAAAGATGCACTATTAGTTTGAACAAAGGTATTTTGGTAAATGCTCAAAAATTTTTTAAAATGCGTTGATTATAGGCATGAGTTTTACTTTAAGATTCTCACTCTCTTGATATTTTTGATAGAGGTCTAAAGTATCTATACTATTATTATTTCTATCTGACTAGTTAACAAGAAAATTATGTATTTTGAGACATTTATCACATGTTAAAATTAGGAGTTATTATCAACCTTGACTCCGGCTTTACAGTTGTATTATACATAATAAAGTTCAAACTAGAGTATTGAATGGCCATGGGACACAGAATAATAGCCCAATTCAGAGATAAAATTGATTTTTGTTCAAGTAAAATTAATATTTTGGTGGATATATTTAAAGTTTTAAATATCCTACATAAACAATGTATAAATCAAGTAACCTTTAAAAATAAAAAGAGAAATAAAAACTCTGGAATATATTTTTAATTATGGTAGGGTAGCCAGGCGTGGTGCCACATGCTTATAATGCCAGCATTTGGGAGGTTGAGATAGGAGGATTGCATTTTGAGGACAGCCTCAGCTGCTACTTAGTGAGGCCCTTTGCAACTCAGTGAGACCCTGTTCTAAAATAAGGAATAAAAAATAGGGCTGGGGGTGTGGCTCAAAGGTAGAATGCCCATGGGTTCCATCCCCAGTACTGCATTTAATTAATTAATTAATTATGGTATGGTAAGCAAATTAGTTCTTAACCTTTATTTTAAGTGTATAACTATTGTGAGAGAGCCATAAGGAATGTAAAACCTAGTTTGACTTATCTACTTATGTGTAACAATGCAATCAGAATGCCTTTCTAAGAAGAGATTTTTATGCTGACAATGATTTTTATGAAAACAACTTTCATAATGAATATTATTATCTCCCATGATCTGCTTAGGCACATGGGTATTTATATAATTGGCAACATAAATCCTTGTGAATCAGGACCTCATCAAGTGACCAAACAATCTTGAGATCACTGTAAACCAATATTGTTTATCAAATGAGAGATGCAATATAGAAAAATTACATGCAAACTGTTCATTCACCTTCCCAGGTAATCTAAAATATCAGTCCATAGCAGTTAAGAGCAAAGCATATGAACTATTTTAAAACACTATACACCCTTCCTTTTTCTGATTTATTTCCTGATGTGACAAAACCTTCAGCCTACATTGACATTCATGATAAGAGCTAGTATTGGGAAATTCAGTTTAGTGCAGCAAATTAGTAAACACTTATGTGAACCACTGGACTAAAAACAAGTCAACTACAATGAGCAAAACAGAGTAGGACTCAGCCCCTTTGAAGGCTAGCAAAGTATATAGGTAATTATAATTCAGCAGGATAAAGGCCATGATGAGAGCCAACTAAGGTGCCCTGGGAGCTAAAAGAGATGCACCGAACCCATCTGGGAGGCTTCTGAAAAGCTCCCAGAGAAAATAATGTCCCAGCTGAAGAGCAGCAGGATGAGTAGGATTTAGCCAAGAGAGATGACAAAGTCATGTGCTATTAAATTTTTTTATCATGAGAATATTTCAATTCTAAGATATTACTAATCCAAGATATTTTTCTTTATGTTAGAATACTATTTTTAAGGTAACCGTCCTATCTGGCTTTAATATCCTGATTATTTAGTTTCATCTTAAACATTTCCTTTAATATCTTTCACATTTTCATCTTAAACATACCTCTTACAGGTATAGTTAAACTAGTTTTTGGCTTCTAGGAGTTCAGACTACATAGTTAGGTCATTATGAAATACATGTTTTGTTTGATTGACAAATCTACTTATATCACAACTCTTGTTTTATTTTTGAACCAGTTTATTTCACATGAATATTTTTTCTGTTTACTAAGTCAGGGCATGCTTATTGTAGAAAAATTGAAAGCTGTAATATCTACAAAAAAGTCAGAGCTGGTGATAAATTACCCCAAAATAACCTCTAAACAACTTCCAGCAAGAATTTATATTGAATGTTTAGATACAAAAAGATGAACTATCTAGCCGGGCGTGGTGGTGCACGCTTGTAATCCCCGCGCTTGGGAAGCAGAGACAGGAGGATCACGCAGGTTCGAAGCCAGTCGCATGCACTGGCTTAAGAGACCCTGTTTCCAAATAAAAAAGTACAAAAATAGGTCTGGGAGTGTAGCCCGGAGGTAGAAGGATTTCCAGGAACCCCAGTACCACCAAAACAAACAAACAAACAAAAAAACACAAAAATATGATCAATTTTTAATTGAACTATATAATATTTTAACTATATATTTACTGATTGATGTCATAAAAGTCTGTCTTTAAAAATTATTTCACATTTAAATGATTATATAACACATCCTCTTGAAGTATACTAATTTATATTTTTCAGACATCTGTGTTCCTTCCAAATTTAGCCCTCACACACAATTTAAACATTTTCTTAAGAAATCTTTCATTGATATAGCTCTGCTTTTCTTTTGATTATTGTTTTGCCTTCATATAACATAGCCTTAAACTTTCTGTCTTTGTCAACCAGTCATATGAAAAACTATATTATAAATTGAGATGGTATTAGAGTACCAAGAGCTGACAATTATTGGGCCAGGTGTCTACAAATTTTTAAACTTATCATCTTAAATTACTTATCCTTTTCTTATAGATGTTTGACATATGATATATTGCAAAATCTCAAACTTACAGTATTTTGATTTTATTTTACATGTAGTTGAAAATTATTTCTGTAATATATTTACTTTTAAATACTTTTTTTGGAGCATTTTAGCCTCACGTTATACTAGAGTTCTTAGTGATAGTGGCATATATGCACACAGCACTTAATGGGCTTCCTCCCTCCCTTTAACTTCCTTCTCCATAGGAGATTTTGAGATCGGCATTGGTATTCTCAAATATATACATGATGTCACTGGAAATGTTTTCTCATTAATTCTCCCTCTCTTTTCCGTCCCCCAAACCACTCCCCTCACTCCACTGAAGTTTCTCCTCCATTTTTGAAAGACTCTCTTATATTCCAATTACTCGCTAGCTTTTGTATATCAGAGAAAACATATGACAGGTCACTTTCTGTTACTGGCTACTTAGCCAGTAATCATGTTTTCCTGGTCCATCTATTTTCCCTTAAAATGACATAATTTTGTCCTTTATTGCTGAGTATTCCATTGTGTGTATATCCCATAATGCTGTGATCATGTGTTGATGAACACTTAGGTTGGTCCCATCATTTGGCTATTTTGAATTATGCTACTTTATTTTTGAGTATATTTTTGTGGTGTGTGTGTGTGTGTGTGTGTGTGTGTGTGTGTGTGTGTGTGTGTATGTGTCTATACCCTTGGTTATATTATGGAAAAAGTACCTCACCATTCCAAAATCTAACATATATACTCTTTTTCCCTTTGGTCCACATATTTCTAATTTATTTCATTTTAATTTATATATTCTTTAATGTTTTTTTAATTCACTTGGGATACAAGGCAATATAAAAATAGATAATTGCATTTTTTAAGAATCAAAAAATACTGAAATAAGTAAATTATGTAGTATATTAGAAGGTGATAAGCTCTGTTGGAGAAAAATAAAACAGAATCATAGTTATCAAAATGACCTTTATGAAGAAGGTGACATAGAAGAAAACTTGAAGACTTTGTGGAAGTTAGCCATAGAACATTTTAAGGATCTCATAAGAATATTATAAAGAAATGCTGTTGGGCCAGGTGTGGTGGCGCACACTTGTAATCCCCATGCTTGGGAGGCAGAGACAGGAGGATTGCGCTGGTTCGAAGCCAGCCTTAGCTTCTTAGTGAGGCTCTCAGCAACTTAATGAGACCCTGTTTCCAAATAAATAAAATATAAAATAGGTCTGGGATTATAGCCCGGAGGTAGAAGGGTTTTCAGAAACCCCAGTACTACAAAAAAAAAAAAATGCTGCTGTCAATATCTTCAAGCAAAAATGGGCTTGGCATATTTGAGAAAATTCATAGAGATCCGTGGAGTTAGATCAGAGTAAGTGAGAAGGAAGGTAGTGAGCCACAGGGTCTAAAAATACCTGGAGTCAGAACATGCTGGGAATCATGGGTGTGACTCAAATAATCTTTGGAGGTTTTGTGCAGAATAGTGATATGCTGTGAATCATTACAAGATCAATATATCTGTTATATTGACATTAGATTGTAGGAGAGAAAAATTGGAGGCAAACTATTGGTGGCTCTGGCAGATGCTGCTTACTGTGTAGCACCACCACAGAGGGTTGCTGCTCCATGCAGCTCCCTAATAATTGTTCCATTGTTCTAGCGAGGGAAGGTCACTGCTCCCTTCAGCTTTCTGCAAATTGTTTTGTGGTTCCTACTAGGAAAGGTTGCTGCTCTAAGGCAGCTCCCTCACACTAGTCTTTCTTGCACAATGATGACACAAAGTCTGATTAATACTTTAAGAGTATTTAATAATTCAGAGGTTGGGGAGGAGATATATGTCAATTTTCCCACCCATCTCTAGCCAGCACCTTATTCTTATAGAAATTTTAGACAAGGCTTCATAAAAGCTAATAAACTGCTGATTGAAACTGACAGTTGTCACGGGTTACAATAAAGAAGATCAGTGAGGCAGGCATTTGACAAGCTTGGTGGAAGGAGGGATTAAACATTATTGGGTGGAGACCACATCACAAACTGCACCTCAGAGATTACACCAGGTCCCTTGGGATTTGTCTGCTTACAGACAAATCCCACATAGCCAAATACCATGTTTTCAAACTGAGCTGGTCCAAGATGATAATCTCAATGTACATTTCTAAGATGGCCCTCAACAGCAAACAGATCAAGAGGGATTTCCAATTGGCCAGATGAGGTGTACAGTGGCCCTGTTGAGCATGGAAATAGCAGCATTGGTAAAATGGTTATAATTTTTCTGTCTTTTTAAGGGGCAAGCAGCAGATTTCAGATCAAAAAAGCAAATAAATATTAATATATCAGCTGGGCGTGGTGGCCCATGCTTGTAATCCCAGCATTCAGGAGGCTGAGACCGGAGGAGCATGGTTTGTGGACAGCTTCAGCTACTTAGTGAGGCCCTCTGCAACTCAGTGAGAACTGGTTTCAAAATAAAGAATAATAAAAAAAAAATTGAGCAGGGGGTATAGCTCAGAGGTCAAATTCCCCAAACCCACAAAAAAATTAATATAGCAAAAGCACATCGTTTTTCATATTAGAGAAATTCAAATTAAAACTACACTAAGGTGCAGCTATCAAAATAGCAATATTGGAAGAGATAATCTAAAGTTGCTGAAGAGATGCTACTAATGGAATTCATATATACTTCTAGCAGATGTATAAATTCATAGATCTACTTTAGAACAGTTTAACAGAATCTACTAAGACTGAACATATCTATACTCTATGAACCTGTTATTTTGCTTCTAGAAACATAGTTAACAGATTTTATATATATATATATACATATATATATACAAATATATATAATATAAATAAATATATATGTATATATATATATACTGAAATGCATATGTAATTATTCATAGAATCATTATTTGTAAAAGCAACACACAGTGCCTATCAGCAGTGGAATGTAAATTTTGGGATAGTCATACAATGATAAAAGACTTATGATACTATTTCAAACTGCAAACAATTTCAAATATACAGAAATATAAATTTCACACACAGAAATATGGATTAATCCTATAAAATAAAGCACTTAAGTGAAATAATTAAGACATAGAAATCATAGGGACTCAATTCACATAAAAGTCAAAACACGTAAGTTAACCTATGGTGTCAGAAGTCAGATGGGGGGACAATTGCTGGGGGCATGAGTGGGTTTCTGAGATACTGGCAATACTATTTGTAGATGTGCACGCAAGTCACATGGACATCTTTCAGTTTTTCAAAGTACATTGAAGCCGAGCGTGGTGGCACATGCTTGTAATTCCAGTGCTTGGGAGGCTGAGACAGGAGGATCGCACAGGTTCGAAGCCAGCTTCAGCTTCTTAGTGAGGCTCTCAGCAACTTAATGAGACCCTGTTTCCAAATAGAGTATACAAAATAGGTCTGGGAGTATAGCCTGGAGGTAGAGAAGCCCCTAGGTTTCACCCCTAGTACCAAAAAAAGAAAAAGAAAGTACATTGATTAAGTTGTGATTTTATATATTCCCCACATACTTTAAAATTCATTATAATGCTTTGTTACCTATGAGAATAGCAGAAACATAAAGTATTTGGACAAGGTAATGGAAAGAAAAGTGTTTTCTTGAAGTGATGGTATGAATATAAATGAGTACAAATTCTATAGAAGGCAATTTTTATCATATCAAATACTAAACCTAGAAATACACATACTATTTTTCCCAGCAAATCTATTCCTAAAAATGTATTCAACTACTTTCAGACACGAACAACATGATACATTTTCAAAGTTATTCACTGCAGCATTGTTTGTATTAGCAAGAAATTGGAAAAACCTCAAAGGCCATCAGTGGGGACCTGTTTGAAAAATTATGGCAACAGCAATTCAGTGGGAAATTATGGTTTATTTTAAAGCATGAAGAAGAGCTATGTGCACTAATATAGAACAATTGTCACTATACGTATTGTTAAATTTTTAGAAAGGAAAGTGCCAATACCCTGACTCATATGGTTCCATTTATTTGAAAAGAATATATGCTTATCTGTACATTGTTTATATTCTCAGATTAACAGCCTTTTATGTCATATTTATATACATAAAAGGCATACTTTTTATCAAAATGCTATTATAAATACATACTGATCCTACTGTACATCTCTGGCCTCTACCAACAAGATGCTCGTTATACATTTACTAGTTGTGGCATCAGAAAATGTCTCCAGGCATTTCCCAATGTCTCCTGGTGAGCAAAGTCGCCTTGGCTGAGAAAACCTGGCATAGAGAGTGAAGTCTAAGCTCTTTAACCAGGTATTCAGAGACTTCTTTCTATTCCAACTTTCTGCTTTCTTCTGTTTACTTAATAAGAGGTCACTTGCTTTGTCTCTTCTGACATGTTTTCGCTTAGTCCATTTTTTTGGATATGAGCACTGCCACCCTTGATTGTTTCTGGTCTCCATTTGTATAGTATATCTTTATCCTTCCTTTAACCTTTACTATATAAATATTGTTGAGTGTAAGGTGGGTTTCTTGCGAGCAGCATTTAGTTGGATTATGCTTTTTCATCCACATTGCCAGTCTATGTCTATTAATTGTAGAGTTAAGACTTTTGACATTAAGTTATTATTAAGATATTAATTTTATTTCCTGTCATTTTGTGTTCTATTTTTGGTTTGCTGTAGTGTTTTTTCTTTGCTTAGTTGTCTACCTCCTGGAGTTCACCTCTTCTCTCCTTTTGAAATTTACTTTTTCCCCCTTCTTTGTATTATTTCTTTCAGTATTTTCTCTAGTGCTGTCTTGAATTCTTTTAAGTTTTACCTTGTCTTGGAACATTTATTTTTTTTCATTGATTTTGAATGAACTCTTTCATGGATTTGATAGTCTTGATTGGAAGTTGCCTTCTTCCAGGTTCTATAATACATTGTACTAGCCCCTTCTGGTATTCATGACTTAGATTGAGAAATCTGGAGTGATTTTTATTGTTTTGTCCCTGAATCTCATCCATTCTTTTGTTCTTGCTGCTTTTAAGATTCTTTCCTTTGCCTCTATATTAGCCATTTTGATTATTAACGGACATAAGGAGATCCTCTTTTTGATCTTGTCTTAATAGTGTTCTGAGTATCTCCTGTATGTGGATGTCCAAGTATTTTTCTATATTTGATAAATTCTCTGAAATTATTTCTCTGAATATGTTTTTTATATACTTGCTTTCTGCTTTTAGACCTTCTTTGATGTGTTTTATTCATAACTTAGGATGTCTTGTATTTTCCCATATTTCTTTGATGTTCAGGTTGTGCTGTTGTAATATCTTCTCTTTATTGTTGGCTGTTTCAGTTTTATATGAACTGTCTTCCAAGAGTTATACCTTGTTTTCCATTTGGTCTAGCCTGCCAAAATTTGTTTTTTCATGATCTTTAATTCATTTATTGACTTCTTCATTTCACACAAAGCCTCCTCATTTTGGTTCTTTCTTACGGCCTCAGTTTCCTTCTTATCTCCTGTACACTTTCCTTGAAGCCTTTTATCATATTATAGATCAAAATTTGCAATTCTTCTTCTTCTTGCAATTTCTGCAGATTAGTATTGGTTATTTCCCTTGTTGACATCATTATAGAGTTTATTATTTCCTGATGTTATTCATTGCCATATTTTAAGAGTTCTTAGGTTTGTATTTTTGTTGTATTGACATATTTTTCTTTGTGTGTGAGTTTTATTTTTGTTATCCATTTACAATAATGTCTATGCTAGAGGTATTTATTTTTCTCTGCCAATTAAAATCATATAATCAAACTTTTGAGTTTGAGAATATCTTTAACTAGATAAAGTTCTTAGTGCAGTCAAATAGGAGTCTCTAATTGGCTACAGAGCACTGTGTTTCCAAGCCCAAACCCTGCAGATACAAAAACTATGTTGTTCTGTCCAGAGCCCAGAGCCTGTTGATAGAAATTTAGTGCCACAAATACCACTGCTGGTCTGCTGATTGTGAGCCCTTGGTACTGTGAAACACTGACTTTTGTTCTCTGTGGCCTGTGGGATTAGGCTTAGGAGGGCCAGCAATTGCTATGCTACATGATTGTGGCTTGGCTTACTAAGCTTTGATGGCCCCTGAGACACAATTCCCTGATATGCTTGTTACAATCCCATGGGTACTATAAGTCACTAGCATGCATGCATACCAGGCACAAACTCTGCTGTTGGAGAGAAAGTTGCCTTCCTAGCCTATAGCTGTGATCAAATGAAACCCTGCTAGGCCCTTGGCTCTCATCATCCAGGTGCATCCTGGCCAAAATGGTGCCACCACTGCCATTCCCCACCCAAAGCCAAATTATGGCAGGGTGAGATTGCAGAGTCCTAAGCTGTGGCCTGGGTGGTTCAATTATTTAGCCACAGGGACACCACTGCTGCTCTGGGCAGCTGCCATCATGTGAGCCCTTGTTGGCCTCTGGTATTGGTGCTTATAGCACCCAAACATAGCTAGGCACAAATTATTGCTTTCCAAGCATGTACCTAGATAGGCTGCATTATTTCCTCCCAACAACACAATGGATGGATGTCCTGTGGTGATCCCTGGAAAACTTACAATAGTTTGCTCCCTCCTGTCTGAATGTCTCTAGGAGCTATCTGATATTTCATGTTCCTGCTGTGTCTGACTGTAGCCCCCACCCTCACCTTCATAGGCATAATTTGCAAAGTTTCAGTCCCTATGCATTTATTCCTTGCCACTAAAATCCCTGTGGCTGCGCAAAGTGGTTGCCCAGTGTGATGGCTTGTTAACTTATGGTCTTGATGAGTGCTGCTCCTGGTTCCCACAGGAAACAGTAAGTTCAACTGCAGCTGCAGGATCTGGCTGGGTCCTTGAGGGAAGATACGGGTTCAGCTGCAGCTGCAGGATCTGGCTGGGTCATCTGGATAGCTGGGTCTTTGTCAAGCTTGAGGAGAAATGCCAACTGCTTTTGATGATGGTGTGTTTTCGCTGACCTTACAACAATCCATTTTTTTTTCTGGTGGTTTTTGGGAGCCATAATGCTGGCAGCTGCCAGCCCCAGTATGGCCTGGCCAAGATGGTGGTGCCATCACTACCTCTCTCCATTTACCAAATGAGATATGAAGAGCTTTTTTACAATCCTCTGCTCTTTTTTCTGGCTTTGATTTCACTGCATTTCAACTTTCATTGTTTTGTTTAATTTTTCACTGATTTTCTTTCTATATCAAAAAGCAATTTTCTCAGTGGTTAAGTTCCAAGTCTCAAAGTGATGGGAACATGCTGCCTCCCTCTATGTCACCATCTTGAAATACAGAAAATATTTATTTTAATTATGAAGGTAAAAAGCAAGCTATGGACATATTGAAATACCTCTTAATTGACAAACTATAAATATTTTTATAAATATATTATGTTTCAAGCATCTAAGATCATTATCTATGGTAATCATTATTACCAATCATGGTAGTTAATGTGCAGTACCTCAGGGTAAAAGTAATATTATCAGACATATTATGCTAATACAATTCTGTTCTAAAATATTTTGGTGATTATATTTCAATATTATTACCTTTTTTATTTTATTTATTTTATAAATTTAAATACTTTGCTCTGGGTATGCATTTGTAACTATTTATTTTCATTGTAGTTGTCATATGTTTTTTCTCATATAAAAAAGCTAGGGAGAGAATAGGAAACAAAAGAGATTTCAGATAAATGAGGAGAGAGACAAGTAGAATGGTGGAAGATTGGAGTGGAAAGAAAAAAAGCAACACCAAGGAAGAAAATAGTTATTTTTATATAAGAAAATATCACTACCAACCTCAATATATATATATATATATAATGATATATAATTACAATGTACTAAAAAAAGTATAAAATGAGAAAAAATCTACCTTAACAAATTTTAAAACAGATAATAAAGTATTATAACAAATTTCTAGAACTTATATCATTTAACTAAAGCTTTATGCCTATCAAATAATAATTCCCATTTTCTCTCTCCCCCAGCTTCTGGTAACTACATTCTACCTTTTGAGTCTCTATTTGACTATTTTAAATACTTTGGAATAAAATCATTTATTGTCTTTCAGTGGCTGCTTATTTCTCTTAACATAATGTCCTCAAGTTTTGGCCATGTTGTTGCATATTGAAATTTTTTTCTTATTAAAGATGAGTTATGTTTGATTGTAGTATTGTATACCACATTTTCTTTATTTACTCATCTTTGGAAGAACCTTTAATTTGTTTCCATATTTTTACTGCTATGAATAACTAGAATGAACAATATAGCATTTACTACTCCTATCAGATACAAATTTTATATGTTTTTCATAAATATCCAGAAGTGACTTTCTTCATTATGTTTTATTTCTGTTCTTATTACCTTGAGGGACTCAAATTTTCTATTTTAAAATAGCTGTACCATTTTGCATTCTCAATAATAGTGAATGAATGTCCTAATTTCTCCCTATATTTGCCAACACTTGTCTTTTTTAATAATGGCTATTTTTATACAGATGCAGTGCTGCATGCTTATAATCCTAGTACTTGGGAGGCTGAGACAGGAGGATCACAGGTTTCAGGTCAGTTTTAGCAACTTAGTGACATCCTCAGCAACATAGTGAGACCCTATTTCAACATAAATATATCAGCAGGTATAGTGGCACACACCTGTAATCCCAGTACTTGGGGGGGCTGAGACAATTTAGCAAGACAATTTAGCAAGCAAGACTGTGTTTTAAAAAAATAAAGATAAAAATAAATTAGGGCATGGGCATGTGGCTTGGAGGTAGAATGTCCCTGGGTTCAATTCCTAGTACAAAAATATAAAAATTTTAAAAAGTAAAAAGGGCTAGGGTTATAGCACAGAAGTAGAACAATCCTGGGTTCAATCCCCTATATCTCATCCAAATAGCAATAACAATAGTAATAGCAATAATAACTGCCTTCACAGGTATAAGGTAAAATCTCATTATGGTTTTGGTGTTCATTCCCCTGGTATTTACTGACATCCAAAATCTTTTTATACAGTTTTTGGTTGTTTGCTTATTTTCTTTTTTGGAAATTTATTTTTACGTTCCTTGTCCATTTTTAACTGGATTGTTTCCTTACTACTGTATTCTTCAAGTTCTTTGTACTTTGGATGCTAATCCCGTAACAGGTGTACGGTTCCCATTCATTTTTACCCATTCCCCAGGTTTTTTTTTTTTTTAACTGTATTGGTTGTTTCCTTTGCTGTATAGAGGTTGTTTTAGTTTGATGTAATTACATTTATTTATTTTTTGTTTTGGTTACCTGTGTTTGAGGGTCTCAGGTCTCATCCATAAAATTATTGCCAAGATAAATATGATAAAATTTATATCTTATAGTTCAGTTGTTAGGACATTTCGAGTTGATTTTATTTGCAGGGCAATATAAAGGTTAGATTTTCTCTTTTTGTATGTGTATGTTAAGTTTTATTGATAGAATGTTCTGTATAGACTATTCTTTCTGCATGTATATGCCTGGAACAATTTTCAAAGCTCACTGACTCTATTAATTTATTTGGAATTTATAACCTATTTCACTAATCTACAGCTTGATTTTATGCTAGTATCAGACTGTTTTGACTACTATAGATCTATAATATATTTTGAAATCAGAAGTGTGATGCCTCCAAGTTTGGTCTTTCATTACAAGATACATTTGGTTGGTTGTGGTCTATGTGGTTTTATATAAAATGGTAGAGTTGTGGTTTTTTACTGATTTGATCTGCAGCAAAAATATTATTTTGTTCTTGATGATGACAGCCTTGAATCCACATATCATTTTCTATAATATGGACATTTTTACAATATTAAATTTTTCAACTCATAAATATGAGACATTTTCCACTTTTTCATAATTTTTGTCAATATTTTATGGCTCGCACTTTTTAATGGGATTTTAAATGGGATTTCCCCTAATATCCTTCTCAGACAGTTGGTTTAGTATAGAAAACACAACTAATTTTAGCCAGACATGGTGGCACACATTTGTAATTCCTATACTTGGGAGGTTAAGACAGGAGGATACCAGTTCGTGGCCAGCCTCAGCCACTTAGTGAGGTCCTCTACAACTTAGGGAGACTCTGTTTCAAAAATAAAGAATAAGCAGGGCGTGGTGGCGCAGGCCTCTAATCCCCGCCCTTGGGAGGCGGAGACAGGAGGATCATGCAGTTTCGAAGCCAGCCCACCTGGCTTAAGAGACCCTGTTTCCACATTTAAAAAAAGTATAAAATAGGTCTGGGAGTGTAGCCCGTGGGAGTGTAGCCCGGAGGTAGAAGGGCTTCCAGGAACCCCAGTACCTAAATAAATAAATAAATAAATAAATAAATAAATAAATAAAAGCCAGGCTTGTAATCCCCGCACTTGGGAGGCAGAGGCAGGAGGATCACGCAGGTTTGAAGCCAGCCTCGCTAGCTTAAGAGACCCTGTTTCCAAATAAAATATAAAAAAAGAATACGTCTGGGAGTGTAGCCAGGGTTTCATCCCCAGTACCATCAAAAACAAAAGCAAAACAAAACAAACAACCAAAAAAAAAGAATAAAAAATCAGGCTGGGGGTTTAGCTTGAAGGTAGAATGCACCTAGGTTTAATCCTCAGCAAGCACCAAAAAAAAAAAAAAATTAATTTTTATATATTGCTTTTTATATCCTTCAGGTTTACTGAATTAATACATTCTAGTCTTTTATAGGACCTTACTAATTTATAATTATGTCCTTGGCAAGCAAACAATATAACTTTTCTCTTTCTGATTTGGATGTTTTTACTATATTGAATGCAAGTATTTTTATAATTAATTTAAAAAGAGAAAAATGAATACCATAATATATTAGTAAAAAGGCAGTAAATTCAGATGATATATATAATATATAAAATATATATATATAAATATATATATATATATATATATATTTTTTTTTTTTTTTTGGTGGTACTGGGGTTTGAACCTAGAGGCTTTCTACCTCTGAGCTATACTCCCAGACCATATATATATATAATTTTTTTTTTTTTTGGAGACAGGGTCTCACTAAGTTGCTGAGAGCCTCACTAAGTAGCTGAGGCTGGCTTCGAACTTGTGCCATCCTCATGTCTCAGCCTCCCAACCACAGGGATTACAAGCATGCACCACCAGGCCCAGCTTATTATATATTGTTTTGAAGATAGAAAGTAATGATTTTTATTACTTTTTTATATTTGTTATTAGAATATGATATATTATGTTTGCTACTGATGTATAAATCTCTTGATGTAGTAGGCCAGAGTCAGCTCTGTAATACTATTTTAAGTCATATGGTTTTAAAATACACCATGGAAATCAACAAAGGCCACTAGTGAAAGTTTACGTATAGAACTAGTTATTAAATTTGCCAAAAGAGTACAGGATACACAATTAATACAACAAATCATTGCCTAGAAGGCAGGAAAAGATACATTTCCCTGGTAAAATTTGTGAAGTCTATTTCTATTTGGTATTCATTGGTTATAATGTTATAATCCTAAAATTAATTATTATTCCAACAAGTCATCCTGATTTTCTGTCATTGAATTGTTGGTGTATAAAGAAAATTATATTATCTCATACTAACTTGGTTCTTCATAATTCTTTGTGGGGCTCATATTTCTCAGATGGCAATGTGTTGTTCTCTGAGGATTATAGTGTGACCATCTCCAGGAGGAGCAAGTGAGTTCCACCAGGTTGTAAGCAGGTCTTCCTATAAGGCCTTGATAGCCTGTACCACTACATTCATCTCAGCTAAGGCTTGCTGTACCTGCTGCTAGAGGTCTAAGATGTATATACAGCATTCTACATGAAGAAGAGCACACATTCCACTCCGGGGGATAGTGAGCATATCTAACACCATTTTATTCTATAAAACTATCTTC
The DNA here is from genome assembly GCF_963383645.1 of Muscardinus avellanarius. Classification (NCBI taxonomy): domain Eukaryota; kingdom Metazoa; phylum Chordata; class Mammalia; order Rodentia; family Gliridae; genus Muscardinus; species Muscardinus avellanarius. The sequence continues at coordinate 60,506,576 of NC_137788.1, forward strand.
TGCATTTGAGTAGTTTTAGCCATCAAAAAGAGAAAAAGCCTGATGGGACATATTTAAAGCTTTGGCAATATGTTGGGCTAAGGCTCCTACCTATAGTTCTATACCTAAAGTACCACCCCCTTGACTAAATAGGACCAAAGGGTAAAGCCACCATGGTGCCTGGAATACACGGTGCAGTTGGTGATATATGGAGTTCTTAATTATTAAGTTTATGGGGAAGAGTCGGGAATATTCATTTCTGTATATATGTCCTTCCCCAAGTACTTTTTTTTGTCCAATGGGCAGAAAAGTACAGCCAACCATAATGTCCACAATCCCCCACGTAGCCATCTGGGAGAAAAATCAGTGGGCTAGCTATTAGTCTCCACCCATTTTATTACCATTTTGTATCTGGTAAATGAATATTGTTCTGACATAGTGTTTGAGGCAACAGTGCAGCATTTCAATTGATCACAGACAGGTCCACCTCTTACATACAAAAAAAAGATGGTATGCCCCACCCAATATTTTTTTTGTGTGTGGTACTAGGAGTGTAACCCAGGGGCATTGTACCTCTGAGATACACCCCCAGCCCTATTTTTTAAATCTTTTTATTTTTGAAACAGGGTCTGCTAAGTAGCTAAGGCTGTCAGCTAACTGAGATCCTCCTGTCTCTGCTTCCTGAATGCTGGGATTACAAGCATGTGCCACCATGCTCGCCCCGTCCCCATTTTCTAAAGCATATCTCAACAAGGGGAGAATATTGTTACAGTCTCAGCTCAGGTCTTCTGTTATCTAGCATTGTTTATCTCATTCTGGGCTGTTGTGGTTCCAAGTTTATAAAGTAGTCCAGTTGTCTGCAGTAGCAAAGGTGATTTATTATGGGAGAGCTTTGGCTTCTTCCAATGGTAATTTGATATAGATCCAGCAATGAGAGGTGTTGTGCAGTCTTGCAAAGATGTATGCCCAGTAAAGCAGATTATTTTCTGCCATTAATCTAGATGGTTAAGACAAGAAAAAGGGAACCATCACAGGTAAGTTCTTTCCTTCCATGAACACAAAGACAGCATCTTTTTTTGCAAAGAGAACAGTGGCTGGAATAGTAGCCACTACAGGGCAATTATATCACACCAAAGCACCCTGGGTAGGATACAAGGGGTCAGGAGCATCCTTTACAGTATACAATGGAATTGGCCATAGTCTTAGGACCTGCATATATTTCAAAATCATGCCTTCTTCCTGCGGAAAATTATGACCTAGACTAGGCAGGGCCAGGCAGCTATCCAAGGGTCCAGTTGTAACTAGGCCTTCTGTTGAGGCCCTGGGGCTTCAGGGGTGCAACTTGTAACTCCTGAGACACCTGCACATAGCAGGGCCATGCCCAGACTTCTTGCAGGCCTGGGACCAAGGGTTTAGGTATAGGAAGTAAGAGGGTTCCTTCTCTCACCTCTGGTTGTAATTGGGGTTCTTATAAGCATCCTATTATCTTCAAAGTATGGGGGAATTTCTGATGTTACCTTATCTAGAGAGGACTGTCCAGTGTGGCAAAGTTGTTCATTTAGAAGCCTCACTACACAGGTACTCCACTTTTTTTAGTGTGGAGGCCAAAGATTTCAACTTCGCTTTTAGGAGCCTTTTAAAACATTCAGTCATTCCTGCTTTGGGGGTAGGGAACATACAAATGTTAATGTATATCATTGTCCTTAACCCAAGTCTGTACCTGTAAGCCCATAAAATAAGTATCTCTGTCACCACTACCAAAGGCTAAATATAGGCCACAGACAACTCTTCAAGGACAACTACAGTTTGCCACTTGTTAGCTTGTACTAGAGTCAGCAAAACCCAAACCTGTGGCTGTATCCACAACCATCAGTATATACCAGAGCTCTGATTCATTGCCAGTGGGACAATATAATTAACCTGCCATTCCTGAAAAAATTGAGAACCTTGGGGAACATATCCAATAGTTGTAGGAACCCTGTGTCTCTGTGGGTAATGCTCTGCACACCAAAGACATTGCCATACAGCACTTTATGCTTGAGCATGGGTAAGAGGCAATCCTCACTGCTGGGCTACAAGCCCCATGGTGTGGATGCCTATACAGCTTAGTTTCTTATGTAACCATGGTCCTATGGACAAAGGCTCTGGGGTAGTCAGAAAGCCTGAACTCTTGCTAAAGCATAGGTATCATTAGCAGGGGCCTGACAAAGTGTATGTATGCCTCAGAACATGATGTCTAGTAATTCCTTCCTGGAGGCCCCTTTTCCATAGTTCCTTCCACATATTCTTGATCCACAATGGGCAGTGCCCAATCAACCAGTCTTGTGCTCCCATTGGGACAGATACAAGATTAACCTTTGATAGACTACTCAGACATTCAAAGGCCTAGTCTCCTTCGTGAAAACTAACCAGACAACCTGGAACTCAGCATATTGGCTTATGGCTAGCTATAAAGCCACAATCACCTACATGGGGATCCGCCCATGACAGTAGACATTGGTATACCATGCTTCCATGGGTATTAGAGATTTTCCTTTTCCATAAGGACTTGAGGCATGTTCAACTTTCATGGGTTCTGAGGAGCTGTTGAATGAAACTGTACCAGCCTGAGGAAAGTATATGACTATTCAGACAGAAAGCCAACAGTAAACCATGCCTGTTGCTCTAAATGCATACTCCACTTTATCAGAGTGGGGTTTGGGGTTTTCTCTGTCTGGGGTGGTGGATCATGTCAAGAATCTCATCCAACCTTTAATAGAATATATTGTATACACACTAAATCAGTAGCCGTAATGATTTACTAGCTAAGAGGATAGCATATATGGCTGTTGTTTCTCAATGAGAGTTAGTATGCCTCTGCCTCTTTCCATAGCTGTGATTAAAATCTAAATTGGCTATTCCTAGTGCCTTTCTTTTGCTATAACCACGTCCAAAACCTGCATCATCCTTTTGGACTATTAGCAGGAAAAAAAAGCCAGGGTCTGTTAGCTGCAGAGTTTGTGCCTGTACCACCATCCTCTTGGTAGCAATAAATTCAATTTTTATTTCAGGGGTACATCCTATAGTTGTCCTCTTATGAAGAAAGTAAGCAGGTACTTAAGCATGACTAAGTAGGGAATGAAGATTCACCAAAACCCCCCAAAGGCCCAAACCTATCTATGATTTACTGATCATTTCTGGCAGAGGATACACATATCTATCACTGCTTCAGGTATCACTTTTTGTTTTACCAAACTAGACAGCTACCAAAAATTAGACAGAATACCGAGGTCTCTGAACCTTGTCTTTGTTGATAGCCCACCTCCATTCCTGGAGAGTAGCTTGGAGGCTATATACAGCTGCTTCTAGCTCTGCAAGAGAATCAGAGGCTTGCATAATATCACCAATATAACTGTACAACCATACATTTTCAGGCTTCTGACAGGAGGCTAAATTCTATGCCACCAAACCATGACACAAGGTGGGATTATGCAAGTATCCCTGGAGAAATACCATAAAGGTCCATTGCCACCCATCCTAGGTAAAAGTGAATTGTTTGGGACTTTATGGAATAATTTTAATGAAGAAAAAATATTTGCCAAGTCTACAAATTAATGGAACTGTCCCAGTTTATGCAACAGATGATCTATCAGTTTTGAAATATTGGGTACAACTTCATGTAAAGATGGTGTTAATTTAACTCCTGATCATCCACTGTCATATGCCAGAAACCATCAAGGTTTCACACTAGCCATATGGGAGAATTGAATAGGCTATAAATTGGGTGAGTTACATTTGCCTCTTCTAATTTTAATATCATTTTTCCAATTTCCTTGTGCCCCCCTTCTGGTAATTTGTACTACCCTATGTTCACAATCCTTATGGCTTGGGGGAATTGTAAAGAAGCATGATGGAGATGTCCTCTAGTAATAGTGTTTACCACTTGTACCTAAAGCCAGAATTCTCCAGTATTTTTCTTTATAGCCAATCCCTGTAACACATCCACCCCACTAAGCTATGGGGAATATACACACATACTGCTTATGAGAAAGATGTTTGATTCCTGAAGTCACTGGGAGACATTGAACCATCAACTATTGCCAGGATGCAGTATACATCATGGGAGGTACCAGTAAACAGTCAATTTCAAATTTGGCCTTAGGTCAGCTTATTTACCCTCATAACCTGGTACTCCAGCTGAATCTCTAGTCTATCTGTCCATCAGCCACTGCCACCCAGAGGTGTGCAGCATGTGCCATCCATGAGCATCCTGAATTACCTGCACCACCCAATGGCCCCAACAGCCTCAAGGGCCAGGTTTTGCAGCTCCAGAGCCTTGGCAGGTGCTCTGGACCAGCTCCTTGCACAGTAGTGGGCCCAACATAGCATTCTTAATGCCTTTTGGACTTCTTTCAGCTACAGATGTACCTTGTCCAGTCCTCTGGTGGGATCCATGCTGCCAAATATTCTGCTCCCAGGAACCACAGGGAGGCCAGGAGGCACAGTTCCTCCCCCCTGGATTGTTCTATCCAGGGCTGTTCCTCCAACGAGGCACTGGAGACATTCACTCATCCTGCCAACTATGCCAAGATTCAGAAGCCAGAGAAAAGAAAGTATGTGGAGTTACCATTAGGGGGATAATATCAGCAGCTTTATTTTACAGACCTGTTTCTTATATAGGGTTCCAGGTGAAATGGCACATGTTTTTGTTGGCATAACATGCTCATGCACGTTGCCTATTCCCTAGTCATGCTTATGTAACCATATGCCCATCTGCAGCTGCCCAGAATAAACTGCCAGTCATCCTTCTATAACTAAGCATTCATCTGTAGCCATGTAGGGTGAGTGCAGTCATGTCCTCTCCACCAAGCTGTACTTCCTCCAGGACCCACCTATACCTCCCAGATGCTGTCAACAAATACTATGTTCTATGGTCCATGTAAATGTTCACGAAAGGCCCACATATTAAAGACTTGGATAGCATCCTGTTACACTACTAGGACATGGTGGAGCCTTTAGTATTTGGAGTCTAATGAAAGAAGGTTGAGTCCTTTCCTCTCAGCTGTCATGAAGCTAAAAGACCTTCCTTGCCACATATTCTCATCATCACATAGTGTTGCTATAGCTCAAAGCTACAGGGTAAAGCAACCATAGACGGAAACTTCTAAGAATGAGTCCAAATAAACATTCATATGATTAATTTGGTTATCTCTTATATTTTTTCACAGTGATAGAAAACTAACCAAAGAATTTTAAACATTCTTTTTTTTTCCTTTTTATGGTTCTTAATGAGTACTCAAAAATTGTGAGAGGCTTCGCCAAGGTCTACTGGATAGACAACTAAGAATCTTCCTTTCTCTCTCTATCATTCTCTGTCTCCTAAGAGTGCATGATTTCAAAGAGTGTGAATGACTTGAATTGCAATATTAATTATTTATTTACATAGTCAACCAGTATTTATTAAGTTCCTGAATAACTTGGTTCTAAGCATTAAGCATTATTTTTGCCAAAGAATACTAACCAATTCTTAAGAGAATATGCCACACTTGATTAATCCTTTGTCTTTTCTTTATTGGTGTGAATACATTTTTATTATTTCCTCACAAATCATAATTTGCCCTCAAAAAATATAATTCTGCATCAAAATTAACTCTATCCTATCATCCTTTCTAAGTTAGAAGAATTTTTAACTATAAAGATGCCTAGAGCTATTTAGAGAGAGTTATCCTCAACAAGATTAGTATCTTGATATCTTTTATTTGTACCCAATGACAAACTTTTCCTTTTATGAAGACTGATAATACAATAGCCTCTTAGCATTGCTTCTGATTGAGTGTTACTCACTTAATAACCTAGAAGTGCTTAAAATTATAGTGACAGTAAAGCAATGAAATAAGCCAGAGAGGTTTATTTGGCAAGGAAAATTATCTTATATTGGCTTGTAGCTTCTCACACAAGAACCTTGTAACTTGTATATGGATTGAAATATGCTGGAATGTTATTATCTTGGTTCCTTCAATGAAGTGGAAATACTTTCAATTTTTAAAGTAGTTTTTTCTTTTGAAATAAGTTATTTTTTAGCATTAATGTAAATACTTATCAAATTTTCAATTAACAATAATTAAATAGAAAAATTAGACCAATAGCTAAATATTTTCATAAAATGATATATCCACAGTACATTTAATATAACTGAATAAGTGAATTTTATTATTGCTATTGAACATGAACACGCTTTCTTTATATGCCGTTTTATAATTAAGTATGTCTTAATTTGTCAGGTTGTCCATTTTAAAGTGTCTTATATTATTTTCTTAAGTAATTTAATCCCTGTGTGTGATATGTTCCTTCCAAATAAAGAATAAAGATGTGAATGTAACTGCATGGCATGATTTAAAATAATGCTCTCCTCAAAATCCTTTTATTTATTTATGGTACAGGACAAATTTTTGTTTTTAAAGATTTTTGTTCCTGTAGCATCCATTTACCTACTGTTTCTGTCAGCACTCTCACTGCTGTGACTTAAAAATACCTGACAATAACTTAGAAGAAAGAAGATTTATTTACTCACAGATCTATAAGTATCAGGGGTTTAAGTCTATGGTAGGCTGGGTAAAATCTGTGACACTCTGGGCATGCAGAAGAGTGCAGGGACTCTGCTCTCACATCATGGAGAATGGAGAGAGAGAGAGAGAGAGAGAGAGAGAGAGAGAGAGAGAGAGAGAGAGAGAGAGAGAGAGAGAGAGAGAAAGAGAAGAGAGAAGAGAGGAAGAAGGGAGGGAGGGAGAGAGAGGGAGGGAGGGAGGGGAAAGCAGCAAGGGACTGGGGGCGAGGGGCAGATATATTCTCAAAGGACACACCCCTATCTACCCTCCTCAGCAACCAAGCCCTGCCTATAGCATGGCTACCTTGTTTGTGACAGGAGGTCTGGGAAACATTCTAAATCCAAACCATAACACTTGCTTTAATGTAAGCATAGAATTGTTGTTGTTGTTGTTGTTTTGTCAATTCATTCACTAAAACATACTTATTATGGGCTAAATATTTGATAGGCATTGTGATAAAGGCTGGAGATATTTATGTTTAAATGTTCTTAAAGACTCTAGTTCAGTATGAAACATATAAACAAATTATTGTTAGTATGATATATTCAGAAAGAAAAATAAGGGGCCAGAGGATCAGAGGACAGAGCCAACTGATTTCAATTTTTGATATGAAGAAAACTTTGATATGAAACTTAATTTGAGAATCAAAAGTTAAGAAAATTAAAAAGCTTCTGAATACAAAGAAAGTATAGGGGTCTTCACACTGAGAAAATGCTTGTACACAATTGTCAATTAGTGGAACAGCATTTCGTGTTCCAGAAGCCAAAGACCTTGTGCTCAGTGTGACTTAGAAAGTACATGTGCATAGAAGAAATGAGAGAGGCCAGGTGAGAAAGAAAGGCTTACGATGGGAGTGGGGCATACCAAGGAGCTTTGATCTATAGCTATAGTGAAGATGTTGAAGACACTGAACAGTGCATAATCTATAAATTAAATGTCCCTCTTTGGCAACAAAAGAGGAGGATTAACTAAGAACTAGTGTGATGTGATGTGTATGGAGGCCAGGCCCAGAGCTGTTATGTAAATAATAATAGAAAGCTTTAGGGATCTAAAGCTTTGAGGGGGTGGTGGTAGAAAAAAACCTGGATCAGAAGCTTGAAACATTTAGAAGGCACAATTAAGAACATTTCTAATTAGAAGTAGAAATGTAGATGCATGAAGATTCATGTGTATACTCGTTCATTCATTCATTTAATAAATGTCTATTGAGAAATCTTCATAAAATTACCATGATGAATTAATTACAGTTTCAGCTGAGAACTGGAGAGAATGCATATTTAAATACCTGAAAGGAAAGGTAAAAGTGATTAATGCCGCATCTTTGAGAAGCTTTAAATGAAATGTGCAAAAAGACAAAACTTATAAGTGAAATACTTTATGTATGACCAGCTCATTATTATGTGGAGTGGAATAGCAATTTCAGTCTAAGAAAACTAGTTGCAAATTGCATTCAAGGTATAGTTTAGAAATGAATAGATTTTACCTTCTAGGTAATATTACTATTATATTAAATTATACTACAATAATAATATATTAAAATATATTAAAGTCTCCCTGCCTTTAGAATTTAGGTGGTATGGAAGGAATGGATGTAGAAATATGAGTAAACAGGTGGGCTTCATGGTTAGAGTTAAGAATTAAGTTTTTGGAAGGAATAGATCTTGCATAATAACATGGGTCATGATATTATATAGAGCAAAATTATTTTAAAATACAAACCATTAACAAATACAAAAATGAGAAAAAGAAAAAATATATTTAGAAATTGTTTATTAAAAGGCAGTAAGTGGGGTTAATTACTGAATTGCACCATTAACTAAATGTTTGAACTGGGGTGACTTTAACTTTTCTATACCTAAATTTTATCTGTGAGATAGAAATTGAAGTATATATCTTATGTGGTTGTTAATATGCACAAAATATTCATAAACTTAGCATAGTAAATATTCTGTAAGCATCGGCTATCATCATATACAACATTATAGACAGGTTTCTATGATGGAACTCTTACGCCCTTAGTACATGATGCATTCATTCTCAAAAAATATTTGCTCTAAGTAAGTGAATGTTGAAAAAGATAAGAGTGAATTTAACCTTACTCTTTGTAAACCTAGGCAAATAACTTCATATCTCTATTTCTCATTAATTCATTTATTAAGTAAATACTGGCTATGTATATATTTTATACTAGACTAGGTATAATAGCAAATGAGATAGATTTGCTCTTTGTTCTTAAATAATTCATCTTTAGAGAAAGAGACAACTACAATAATTTAATATATAAAAACCTCAATTTGTAATATGTTCCCTCATCTGTAAATAATGAATATAGTAATACTTATATTTTAAGGTCATACCAATGATTATAGATAATGTACATAAAATACCTCCCTATCACTTATCATAAAATGTAGGAAAACACTAAATTAATTAGTAATTCATTAAATAAATGTTTAATATAAAATAGTATTTTATGTTAAAATAATATTTAAGATTCATTTAAATAAATATAACATATAGCTGGATGTGGTGGCATATGCTTATAATCCCAGTACTTGCGAGGCTGAGGCAAGAGGATTGTGAGTTTGCGGATGGCCTCAGCTACTTATTGAGGCCCTCCCCAACTTAGTGAGACTATTTCAAAATAAAGAATAAAAAATAAGGCTAGGGGTGTAGCTCCAAAGTAGAATGCAAAACAAAAGTAGAAAACAATAAATAAATAAATAAATAAATAATATAACATAGTCTGAGGATTTCAGTAGCCAGTGGTCTTATTCTAGTTGTCATTCTAGAGCCTTTGGACTACCCAACTGTCTTTTGCATTTGGTTTTTACATAAGGCATTATTGTAAATAGTTTTATTGGAAAACAGCCATAGAAATTTGTTTACATAACTATAACTATTTTACTAATACAAAGGCAGAAGTGCCCCATAGCCTAAAATATTTATTATATGGTCTTTAAGGCAGGTTTCTGACCCCTGGGCTAGTATGCCAGTTGAGTCATGTTTAATAAATATTGGATCTATTATAGGGTGTGTATTATTCATCCCATGACATATATAAATTTTTGTATCATAAAAAGAAAAAACATTCCTCCAAAATGAGTTATTGAAAAGTTTTTCCTGGAAAGAAAACATGTACATTTGATTTTGAAGGATAAATAAGAAGTCAGGAGATAGAAATGATGAGAAAGGGTATCCCAGGTAAAGCTCCACATGAAGAAAGGACTCACCGGAAGCATAGTAAGTGAAGAGCACTACATTTGGGGAAATTTTTGAAATATAAGGATAAAAATATGGTAAGTAGTAAACTAAGATATTTTTCTTAATTTTGGGAAAGATGGAGACAGAGGGAAGAAGCACATATCAGTCCTGCTAACACTCAGTCTCTATTGCTGTGAAAATAGTGTTCTGACAAGAAACCAGCAAAAATGTAAAAAGACAATGACAAGTAAAAAGCTGCAGGAATTTTTAAAAAGTTAGAAGGTAGATCAGAGAGCAGAAAAGGACCTTGCCTGCCTCCAACAGCTTTGACCACAGAGCACCATGGTGATGCCATCTTGCCTCACCATGCAGGGCAGCCAGAGATCCACAGGAAAAAAGCTAATGATTTGAAACAAAGAAAGTGGCTGTGGCTCATCAAAATTGTAAGCTGTCAGTTCCTCCTGTGAAAAGACTAGCTACAACTTGAAGCATTGGCAACCAAGCTCACTGTGTCCTGCAGAGATCCAGAGCAGGACTCAACAACACCATAAGTGATTTGCTATCCCCACAGGAGACCACCCCAGCTTGGCTGCAGAAACTTGAGCAGCCAAGTAAACTTGCAGGGTCTAAGATTTAGGAGTTCAATCCAGCAAAGGTAGGGGTGGAGTCTGCTGTTGAACATAGCAGAGACTCGGATTAGCAGACAGCACCTAGGGCAAATCAGGCAAAAAATGCCTACATTCTCCAGGATTCAGAGTCCTAGTAGGACCTCTGAGGTTACCACAGACCACCCACTTATGATAAACACGGACTGTTTCCTAAAAAAATTATGGTAAACAATTCAGCCTACTTGTAGAGAACAGCAACCCTGAGTCTGCACCCTGTGGCACCTGCTGCTTACACAGACAGGGAGAGAGACAGGCTCAGCATTCCTGAAATAGGTCGAGGAAAACCCATGCTTAACATTAGATCTAGCCCCATTGATACCAGTCATCTATATAGACTGAGAGAGACTCAGAGAACCAGGCTTTCAGCAGAAAAGTTGCCAGTGGCACTCAGTATCTGCACAGAGAGAGACAGCAGAGGCCAGGTCTGGTGAGCATTCATTAATTTGTAGGGTTGAATTATTTTGTTCTTTTGGGGTTTTTTTGTGTGTGTGTTTGTGTGTGTGCATGCTTGTGTGTTTGCTCTCTTCCCGTCCCTTTCACAAGCCTCTTCCCTTGTACATATCTACTCTTCTCTCTATCCCTTTTTATTCTTTTCTTTTCTTTGTCTTGTATTAAATCCACTTTATATCACTATACTAAATATTCTACATTGGTTACTAGAATTCTATTACATATTCACTATCTCTAATGTCTACTATATGCTCTCTTTCCAAGAACATACTCTCATTCTATTTAATCCTATCTATGGCTTTACCCTATTCTTGCATACGATTTTACTTTTCTCCTCATTCAACCTTCACTGTTGAATACAATACAACTTGCCCTTTCATATACCACCTACACCTACAGACTGAGAGAGATCTATCAAAAGCAACAGATACAAACTTCTGAAATCATGAGAAGGAAGACTATTAGAGAAGCAATAAGCTCCCACAACACCACAATAACAGAACCTGAAAACACAGAATTGCAGAGATCACCAGAAGGACAAAAGAAATTTAACAGTAGAAATGATACAGGATTTTTGAAAAGAATTTAGAGAGAGCCTGAAAGAAATAAAGGATGCACTTATTGAAGTAAAGGCATCAACAAATCTGTAAACATATTAGAGCACAAAAAAAATACAATCTCACTCTTAGAAGATAACCACTCAAAAATGAACACATAGTGTATAATTTAGAAAAAAGAATTTTTTAACAGCATGAATTGGACATCAAAGAGTTATGGGCCCATCTTAAAAGAGCTAACCTAAGAATAATAGGCATAGAAAGGTGAGACCAAAGAGATCAACAACCTTTACAAAGAAGTATTATCAGAAAATTAACCAAACATAGAAAAAGAGATTGATACACAGGTATAGGAAATTTATAGAACACCCATTAGAAAAAGTCAGAGAAAAGTTTCACCGCACCCTATAATAGACTGATTAACGTAGAACCCAAGGAAAGAATCTTAAAGCCAATAAAATGAAAGGCAAAGTGACATTCAGAGGCAAACCAATTAGAATCACTCCAAACTTCCCAAACCAATTCATGAAAGCCAAAAGGGCCCGGAGTAACATATTCCAACCTGTGAAATAAAACAACTTGCAGCCCAAAATTTCCTACCCAGCAAAAATATCTCTCAAATTTGACAAGAAAATAAAAATCTTCATGACAAACCAGCACTAGAGAAAATACTCAAAGAGGTTAAATGCAAAGAAGAAATAAGTAATACATGCCAGAAACAAAGAAACAAGAATTTTTATCAAGCAAACAACTAATAAAAGAAGAATGAACACTACCTCAAACAGAAGTTAAAACTCAAAATGTTAGGAATTAAAAATCATCACTCAATATTCATGCTGAACATAAATGGCCTCAACTCCCCAATAAAAAGACATAAGGTGACAACATAAATTAAAAACCAGAATCCATCTATCCACTGCCTGCAAAAAACACACCCTACAAGTAAAGATAGTAACAAATTAAAGGTAAAAGGCTGGATCAGAATAATCCATGCCAGTGGAACTCAAAGACAAACAGGAGTAGCAACTGTGATATCGAATAAGTTAGACTTCAAGCCCAAGCTTATTAGAATAAACAAAGAAGGTAATTTTTTTTTACTAGTAAAAGAAACAATAAAGCAAGAGGAAATAATGATAGTCAACATTTATGCCCCAAACATAGGTGCAGCTACTTTCATAAAACAAACCCTTTGTGATGTTAAGACACATAAGTCCCAATATAATAATCATGGGAGACTTCAATGTACCTCTTTCACTGCTAGACTGATCTTCTAGACAAAAGTTCAGTAAAGATGCCTCAGACCTAAAGAACACCTTAGACACATATAGAATATTCCACCCAACTACAGCAGAGTTCACATTTTTCTCAGCTGCTCACAGAACTTTCTCTAAAATAGATCAAATCATGGGCCGCAAAATGAGCACTAACTAGCAAATTTAAAAAGTGTGACATAATTACCTGTGTCTTAAGAATACAATAGAATGAAACTATAAATCAACTATAAGAAGACCCAGAGAAACAACATAAAAATGTGGAGGCTGAATATCACACAGCTGAACAAAGAATGAGTTATAGAAGAAGCAAGGGGTAAAGTAAAGAAATTCCTAGAAACAAACAAAAATATAGATACAACAGATCAAAACTTCTAGGACACCTTGAAGGCAGTTTTAAGAAGAAAACTTATAGCACCAAGTACCCACATAAAAACAGAAAATCATCAAATAAATAGCCCAATGATGTACCTCAAAGACCTTAAAATACAGATACATTCTAACCCCAAAGCCAGTACAAGAAAGGATGTTATTAAAATCACAGTAGAAATCATGAAATAGATAAAACAAATTTCAGAAAATCAACAAAACCAAAAGCTGGTTTCTCAAAAAAAGTTAACAAGATAGATAAACCACTTGCCAACCTGAGAGAAGAGAGAGAGAGAGAGAGAGAGAGAGAGAGAGAGAGAGAGAGAGAATCCAAATTATAAAAATAAGAAACAAAAATGTAGATTTACCACTGCCAGTGTAGAAATTTAGAGCATTATCAGAAACTACTTTGAAAAACTATACTCTTACAAAATGGAAAATCTGAAAGAAATTGACAATTTTCTAGATAAGTAGAATCTTCCTATACTGAGTAAAGAAGATATAGAAAATTTAAACCAACCAATAGCAATCAAAGAGATTGAAATGGCGATAAAGAGCCTATGATCAAACAGAAGCCCAGAATTAGATGATTTCACATGTGAATTTTATAAAAACTTTTTAGACAAGCTAATCCCAATACTTCTCAATCTGTTTTGTGAAATAGAAAAAAATGAGACCTCCCAAATACATTCTTTAAAGCCAACATTTCATTAGTACCAAAAGCAAATAAAGACAGATTAAGGAAAGAAAAATACAGACCTATATAATTAATGAATTTACACACAGAATGGCCAAACAAAATACTATCAAGAAGCATTCAAAACCACATCAAGAAAATCACACACAATGACCAAGTAGAGTTCATCCCAGAGATGCAAGGCTGGTTCAACATAAGAAAATCAATCTATGTAATTAATCAAAGAAACAAAACCAAAGACAAAAATTACATGATCATTTCAATAAACAGTGAAAAAGCATTTGACACCATGCATTTATGCTTAAAGTACTACAGAGAACCATACTAGAAGGACCATATCTCAACATCATAAAGGCAATATACAAGAGGCCCACAGCCAACATCATATTAAATGGGGAAAAACTGTCAGAATTCCCCCTAAAAACATGAACAAGACAAAGGATGTCCATTATTACCATTTCTTTTCAATATAGTACCCGAGACTCTAGCCAAAGCAAAAAGGCCAAAAAAAAGGTACTCAAAAGAGTAAAATTAGGAAACTAAAACTATCACTATTTGTAGATGACATGATACTATACTTAGAAGACCCAACAAAATCAACCAAAAGAATTATAGAACTGATCAAATTCAGCAAAATATCTATATACAAAATCAATTTTTAACAAATCAGAATCTTTCCTGTATTCCAAACATAAATCCACTGAAAAAGAAATCCAGAAAACAAATTCACTTAGGATATCACACAAAAACTAAAATATTTAGGAATAAACATAACCAAGAAGGTAAAAGACCTCTGCAAAGAAAATTATAAAAATTTGAAAAAGAAATAAAGACCTTAGAAGATGGAAAGATCTTCCATGTTCTTGAACAGGCAGAATAAATATCATCAAAATGACCATTCTTCCAAGAATGGTCTACAAATTGAACACAATACCCATTACATTACCAAGGTCATTCCTCACAGACATAGAAAAATCAGTCCTTAAATTACTTTGGGACAATTAAAAAAAAAAAAAACCTTGCAGGAGGCATCACAGTACCTGACTTCAAACTATACTATAAAGCCATATTAATAAAAACAGCATGGTACTGGCATACACAAAAAGACACATGGACCAATAGAATAGAAGACTCAAAAAAAGAATTCCACACACTTACAGCCAACTGGTTTTTGAAAAGGGAACCAAAACTATACACTAAAGAAAGATATTCTCTTCAACAAATGGTATTGGCAAAAATGGTTAAATGTATGCAGAAAAATGGGAATAAACATCACTTTCTCACCCTGCACCAAGAGTCAATTTAAAATGGATCAAAGATTTGAAGATCAGACCAGAGACTTTTCAGCTCCTTGAAGAGGGCATAGGTCCAACACTGCAGCACATAGACACAAGTAAAACTTTCCCAATAAGACCAAAGGTATAAGAAATCAAAAGGTGGATCAATATGTGGGATTGTATTCTGGGTATGTACCCAAAAGAATAGGAACCAAATTACCAAACAAATGCATGCATAGCTATGTTCATAGCTGCACAATTCACAACTACCAAACTATGGAACCAGCCAAGGTGTTCATCAACAAATGAATAAATTACAAAACTCTGGTATATATACACAGTGGGCTGGGTGTGGTGGCGCACGATTGTAATCCCCCCACTTGGGAGGCAGAGACAGGAGGATCTCACAGGTTCGAAGTCAGCCATGCTGGCTTGAGACCCTGTTTCCAAATTTAAAAAAATATAAAAATGGGTCTGGGAGTGAAGCCCAGAGGTGGTAGAAGGTAGAAGGGTTTCCAGGAATCTCAGTACCACCAATACATACATACATATATACATATACATATACATATACATATACATATACATCATATACATATACATACACACACTATATGTATTATATATATATATATATATATATATATATATATATAGTGAGCCATACAGTAAAACACAATTACATAATTTACAGGGAAATGAATGGAACTGGGGAACATTTTTCTACATGAGATTAGTCAGTCACAAAAATAAGAAATCCAATGCTTTCTCTAATATGCGGAAATTAGGGAGAAAATTATTGTAGGAGTAACTCTAGACTAAGGAAGAGAAACCATAGATGAGCAAATAAAGGGGTCTAATTGGGAGTGATGGGAGGGGGGAAGAAGAAATTTCCTAATGTACATTCACAAACATATCAAATTCAATATAAGCCAAACATGAGGAGGGAAGGAGAGGGATTGGGGAATAATTGGGAAAAAGCCAAATGAGTGATGTTGGCTGTACGCCTCTACCATCTTACACTCCATTAAAATGTATGACTATAATGCACTAATAAAAAAATAAAATGTTTGGGAAAACCTACTTAAAAATATTTTTTCTTAAAAAATTCAGAACAATGTGTCTAAACTTATATTGGTAGGCAATATAAAGTTACTGACATCTGCTGACCATAAGAATTACATGATTAGTATTTTCAAAGTATTCCTTTGTAAAAGATGTACAGAATGAATACATGTAAAGAGATAATGAAAAGAAGCCAACCATCAGGAAGTGAATAAAAATTAGCACAGGCATAAGATAATGAGGATAGACACTAAGGTGATAAGTGAAAAAAAGAAAGATGGCCACAAATATTTCCATAGTTACTCTGAGGATGCAGAAAAGAATTGAAGGGAAGAGTAGAAAGCTGGCATGTGCCACCAGCATCAATGAAGGTGAAAATTGATGACAATGATAAACAGTGATAACATCAAGAGAGAAATTAAGATGCATGTAGGCTGAGAAACAATCAGTGTATTTTGGAAAGTCAATATCTACCATTAGAGTGATGGTGGCAGGTATAATGTTATTATGTAAAGAGGTGGTGCAGCTAGTTGTAGTGGGGCATGCTTGTAATCCCAGCATTTGGGAGGCAGAGACTGAAGGATAGTGGTTTGTGGACAGCCTCAGCTACTTAGCGAGGCCGTTCACAATTCAGTGGGACTCTGTTACAAAAAAAAAAAAAAAAAAAAAAAAAACTAAGAACTAGGGCTGAGAGGGTAGCTCGGAGGTACAGTGCCCCTGGGTTCCATAACTGGTACTGAAAAAAAAATTAAAAATAAATAAATAGGTGGTGCACTTGAGGAAAATGGAGAACAAGTAGTAGGGTGGTCACAATAAAACCTGTTCCACTCTCCATGAGGCTTATTCTGTGCTAGGTGATGCTTCTTGGTGATGCTTTAAATACTTTTGTCACTATTTCATTTGGGCCACATGATGATTCTGTGGATGGTCATTATTATTAAATGCCTTTTTTTATGGAAAAGGAAATTAAGCTTAGTATGATTAATCCCCCCAGGTTTTCACAGTTAGTGAATACTAGAGTTTGGATCGAGGTAGCCTGACATTAAACCCTGCTTAATCGCACAACTGCATTGCTTCTCACAAGAAAATAATGAAAGAAATGTAAGAGGAAGCAAAGCACTGATGCATTTAAATTTTTCTCTCTGTAACTGAAAACTTGTGTTGCTATTGGATGAATGAATGATTACTTTTTAGAATAAATTCTTTATTCTTGTGAGGGTAGGGCTGCTTAATTTGGACTATTGAAACAGCTTATCAAAACATATTATGGTTGCATTTTAATTAACCTCTTCATTACCTACTGTGCACTCCTCCAAAGGACACCTTCTTCAGGGCCTAATAGTCTCAGCCCATTTTCACAGTAACATAAACCAGGTGAGTGATAAGAAAGATATATTTTGGCTCACAGTTTTGGTCTGAGGTCCAGGGGCTGCATATGGTAATGGCTTCTTGCTGGCTTAGTTCCAAGATGGTAGAAAGCATTGCATGACAAGAGAAAGGGAACCTACAAAGAGGCAGAGCCAAACTGAATTTTATAGAAGATTCACCCTCAAAATAATTCATGAATTCATCAATCACACAAATTGATTAATCCAATCATGAAGGCAGAGCCCCCGTCACCTGTCAAAGGCATTAGTGGTTCCACCAATAATGATTTGGTTTGTTTGTTTGAATGATTGTTTGTTTGTTACTGGGAATTTAACTCTCAAGACATTCTACCTCCAAGCAATACCCTAGCTTTAATGTACTTTTTATTTTGAAAGAGAGCCTCACTATGTTGATGAGGTTGGTCTTAAACTTGCAAACTTACTGTCATAGTCTCCCAAGTACTGAGACTATAGGCGTAAACACCATGCCCAACTGGTTCCAACTCTTTTTTATTTATTTATTTATTTATTATTTATTTATTTATTTATTTATTTATATTTTGGTGCACTGTATTCATACATCATAGTGGGATACAAACTTTTGTAGACAAACATGCACACATCACCCAGTCAGCCCCCACTTGATCCCCACCCCATTCTCTCCCCATCCCTCCCTCCCATGCTTGGCTTAGTGGTTGACATCTAGTATTATAGCAATTTATCCAAAATCAAAAATGATAATCTCACATAACAGTTTCATTTGTCTGATACCAAGCTTTTGATGAATTAAAGAAAACATTTCAATAATTCTTTTTGCTTTCTTACCAGAGAATATTTTTTCTATTTTTTATGTGAAACTATCAAATATTTATATATTTATTTTTCAGAAAAAAATCTATTCTAATATGGAATATGGATTCTAGATACCCAAAACGATCTTGAAAAAGAACAAAGCTAGAAGATAAATATTTTCTGATTTCAAACCATATAAAGCTACAAAAATTGAAACAGTGTAGTACTGTTCTAAAGGCAGATATATAAACCATTGGAGTTAAATACAAGCCTAGAGCTAAATTCTTCCCTATATTGTCAAGTTATTTTTGACAAGGTTTCCACGAACATTTGGTGGTGGAAATAATAATCTTTTAAATAAATATTGTTGAAAAATAATAATTACATGGAAAAGAATAAAATTGGACCCTTACCTAATCCCATATACAAGTATTAACTCAAAATAGATAAAAGACCTAAATATAAATCTTAAGAATATAAAAGTTTAGAAGAAAATCTGGGTCATAAAACCTCACAACATTGAAATTGGCAGTGATTTCTTGGATATGATTTCAATGGCACAGGCAACAGAAAAGTATACAAACTCCCTAAAAAATAAAAAAAATATTGTATATCCAAAGACAATGTAAACAGAATTAAAAGTTACTAATAGAATTGGATAAAATATTTCCAAATGCTATATCTGAAGGTATATTAATATTCCAACTAGAAATCCTAAAAATTAACAACAATAAAGGCAAACAATACCCTTTACAGATAGGTAAAAGACTAACATAAATAATGAATCTCCACAGATAACCAATCTTAGTTGTCTGTTGAATGGAAAATCTGGTTTCTCCATTTCTGGTGTGTGTTACCTATTTCTTCTTTGTAGTTAATCTCTTTGAGTATTTTCTCTAGCGCTGGTTTTGAAGACATAAATTCCTTCAGTTTCTGTTTGTCGTGGAATATCTAACTTGATAGAAAGTTTTGCTGGGTAGGAAATTTTTGGCTGGAAGTTGTTTTCTTTCAGAGTTTGGAATACGTTACTCCAAGCCCTTCTGGCTCTCATAACTTGGTTTGGGAAGTCTGGAGTGATTCTAATTGGTTTGCCTCTGAATGTCACTTGGCCCTTTGTTTTTGTTGCCTTTAAGATTCTCTGCTTGCCGGGCGTGGTGGCGCACGCTTGTAATCCCCGCGCTTGGGAGGAGGAGACAGGAGGATCGCGCAGGTTCGAAGCCAGCCGTGCTGGCGTAAGAGACCCTGTTTCAAAAATATAAAGTAGGACTGGGAGTGTAGCCCGGAGGAAGAAGGCCTTCCAGGAACCCCAGTACCACCAAAAAAAAAAAAAAAAAAAAAGATTCCCTGCTTGGCTTCCACATTGGTCATTTTGACAATTATGTGGCGTGGGGATCCTCTTCTCCGATCCTGTCTAAAGGGAGTTCTATAAGTTTCCTGAATCTGTGTATCAACCTCTTGCTCTATGTTTGGAAAATTTTCTGCTATTACTTCCTTGAAGAGATTGTTGATCCCTTTGGTTTCACTTTCTTTTCCCTCCTCTATTCCAATTATTCTTAGGTTAGCTCTCTTAAAATGGGCCCATATTTCTTCAATGTCAGATTCCTGCTGTTGGATATTTTTTTCTAGATTAGAAACTATGCATTCATTTTTGGAATGATCATCTTCTAAGAGCGAGATTCTGTTCTCCATGTGGTCTAATCGGTTGTTTGTGCTTTGAATTGAGGCCTTTACTTCATTAATTGCATCCTTTATCTCTTTTTGGCTCTCTCTGAGTTCTTTTCGAAGCACCTCTATTATTTCTACAGTTATTTTCCTGATTTGCTCTTCTAGAAATCTCTGATTTTCTGTTCTATCGGGTTCTGATGTTGTGGGGTTGTGGGCATTCATTGCTCCAGTGTTATTCCTCTTTCCCATGATTTCGGAAGTTTGTGCCTTCTCTGAGTTCTTCCCTGGGTCACTATGGCTTCATTTAAGGTGCTCTGGATCTCGAATCTGTAGTATCTCAGACCCCACTACTCCTTTACTGGGTTGTATCACAGAGTCTCCGACCCAGGGAGTCGATAGAGGCTGCTTTAAACTATGGGGGGGTGCCAGGTTGCACGTTCTCCTATGGTGTGATATCTCTGCCACCGCCACTCCCCCACTGGGTCAAGTCCCAGGGAGTACAGTACTGGGATTTCTCCTCTGAGGCCCACAATTTGACTCACTGTTCTTGAGTTCGCAGATGTAGCTGTACTGGACTCTGTGAATTCGGTGCTGCTGCCGCCGGTGGCAATATGCGCCGCTGCTATGCCCTTGGCCGTGAGGCTGGCTTATTTCTTCTTGGTTTTGAGTTCTACTCTGAGTCCCTGCAGCGTGTGCTGAGCTCAGCCACTGGGAGCTTTAGATGCTCCCTGCGCTGAAAAATCCCGCCTGGCTGTTCTGCAGCGGCTCACCTCGGCTTGCTGTAGCCGTCTGGTGAACTCGCCGCTGCCGCCGGCAGTATGGCGCTGCTGCCACGTCCTCGGGCATGAGGCCGGTCTATGTGGCTCTGAGCTCTGTTCTCAGTCTGCTTTCTCTCTGGAGCCTGGTGATTTTTTTGTTTCTCTGGTGATGGTGTTTTCTGGCTATGAAAGGCGCTGATTTTGTGGTAATGGAGATTGGTTGTTAGTGGTGCTCTTTAGCCCCGCTTTTCACGGTCGCCATCTTCCCGGAAGTCCCCAACTCTTTTTTTTTTTTTAATGTGGATCATATTGAAAATGGCATACATTAACACAGTGCTTGGTACCCTTCCCTCCTCACTTCCCCTTCTCCCTCCCAAAATTGAGTGTCCAGATTGACCAAGCTATATTCACAGTTGTACACATATTCAAAATGTAGCTCCTCCTGTTAATCAACCTCAGCCTTCTTCCTCTCCTCCCTTCCTTTCTAGCTTTGCTGAGGTTTCCCCTCCATTATCTGTAGCAAATGGTTCCATCTCTTGATATTGCATAGTGGGGATTCAGTTTCCATATGAGTTTCAGATGAGCAAAACATGTTCAAACTATAGCACTAGCTGCCATAGCTGGGGAATTTCTTTGGATTCTATATTTGCTCTTAATTTCTAGTTGGGTTATATTATCATGTCATAATGCAGTTTGAACTATTTTAAATATGGAATTAAATTACCTTTTTGCAGCATAATATGTAGTTTATCTTTATAACTGTTCCATGGATGATTTCCTTTTTTATTACATTTACCTATAGATAATTAAACATTTTGTTAAAATCCTATTTTTACTTATGTTTTTTATATATGTAATCTAATGTGGATAACAGACATACATTTCTGTATTAATCACTATCTTTCATTTACTTCCTGAGAATTTTTCCAGTATTTTGACAATAAATTTAAGTATCTGACACACTATGTTCTTATTGTGGAATTGTACAAAATAATTATAAAATGATAGTATAATTTCCCTTGAATTTAATTTAATTTTATATAACTTTTTAAAACTTTAAAATAAGCAACTCACTTCATATGATTGAAAAAATCATAAAATTTAAAATATAGGAAAAAAGGACCTTTTTCATCACCAATAATCTCATTTATCTTATGTCATTCTGTCCATTTTGAAGTTTCTAGGTAGAAAAATGGTAATGAGAGAGTCATACGTAATTCATACCTATTTCTATATTTTGTTGTCTATATATGGGTAATTTGGGAGATTAGAATTAAATAAAACAATTCCGAATATTTAATAACTAAACTCTAGCTAAAATTTCATTAAATTTTCCATCACTAAATCAGAATAATAGAGCCAATCTTTGGCTAGGGTTTTTATTATAGTAAAAGCATGTTATTTTTTGCCACAATTAAGAAACAAATATCTAGTTTGGCATAGCTTTGTTCAATATTTTTCTCAAACTCATTGGTATTTAAAAAATTAATCTTATTCATCATCAATGTTGCCTTAGCAGTTCTTACAGGTCTTAAATAAGCAGTATAAAATGAAAATACTTCAAAGGACAACTCTGCCACAATCTAAACTGATAGTTTTGAATGGATTTGTTTGGGCGATCAGTACTTATTGCTATCATTCAGGTCAACTCTCACAGCTCCCCTTTATTTTTATCTGTATTTTATTATATATGACCTTCCTTTATATTAATTGACACATTTAGCAATCAGATTATAATTTTTCTTTTGACCTTGAAAAT
This sequence comes from Muscardinus avellanarius, assembly GCF_963383645.1. Taxonomy (NCBI): domain Eukaryota; kingdom Metazoa; phylum Chordata; class Mammalia; order Rodentia; family Gliridae; genus Muscardinus; species Muscardinus avellanarius. The sequence goes on from NC_137788.1 coordinate 60,529,038, forward strand.
TCTTATTGAGGAACATCCTTCTGCAAGTACAGTATACTTAATTTCTGGATTATTCCTTGATGGTACTTAAAAGCAGTAAAGAAATTTTACATTTTACATTTTACAGTTCTACTTTTCTTTTACACATGTTTTTAATTGGTCACTTTTATTGCTTTTTATACCTATTAATTTGCTCTTTATAAGGGCCATTAAAATCTTAGTTTTTATTATTGTAATTATCATAATATTAGTTGTTTTGTAACAATCTCCCTACTCAACCTAGGAAAATCTTATAACTTTCAAAGCCTAGGGATGCATCTTTACTATGATAAGTCCTTTACCAAATATTTTGGCCCAGCTTATATCTTTTTCCTCAGATTTTTTCTAGAATCTCAGCTTAGAATCTACCCTGTTTATGACTTCAATATCTGATCTTCAACCTGGCTCTTTTGTAAATCTCTTCAGAGCCTCTTCATTGAATTCACCTCTTGTTTCAATTTCTTCTCTGTCTCTTTCAACACTGGGTTACCACACTGGTCTATGTAGTATTGCCCCATTTTTGTAACCCATTTGACTTATTCTCTTTTTGTATCCACAGCAGCCTCAATTAAGAGCTATTTAGGATATTTTTTCTCTTTCTTTCAAATCTTGATTGTCACCACAATGATAATCATTGTGAAGGTTGGCTGTGAAGAATGTAGAATTATTCTTGATATAAGAGTTACTCAGATCAGTCCAGCAGTTTTGAAATCCTCCTTATCTATTTGAAAAAATGATGGGTTCACCAAAGGCATAGTATAATACCTTTTAGTCTTTCTTCCATTTATGAATATTGAAACTTGACATTTTGTAGAGTAGAAATCCATCCAGCCACATTAGAGCATACTTCTCTTTATTTCCTTCACGTCTGCTTCTCAAAAATGTACATTCCTTTTGAAGAACTGTTTGTTGGTCACACACTACTCCTCTGCAGCTGTATAGATTGTTCATAAAGATATAGGACCTCAGACTCACATATTCTTTCAAGTCTTACTGGCTTTTCTGACTATATTATCTGTTTGGATTAACCCAATAATTATTACCTTTCAAAAATAAAAATACAAGAGCTGGGCATGGTGGTACATGCTTGTAATCCCCACGCTTGATAGGCTGAGAGAGGAGGATTGCACAGGTTCAAAGGCAGCCTCAGCTACTTAGTGAGGCTCTCAGCAACTTAGTGAGACCCTGTTTCCAAATAAAATATAAAATAGGCCTGGGAGTATAGCCCGAACGTAGAAAGTCTCTGGGTTCCTCCCCTTGTCTTAATTTGAGTACCTGTAAATTACTGAAAGATTCTGTGTCATTGGTTACCAGGAGTTAACTTTATAAAGGCAGAAATGTTTATTTATATTGCTTTGAATAGCCTAGGAACAGGGCTTACCAGATGACTTTTTAAATAAGGATGAAATTAAGTCAGTCCTCTTATCATGTTTAATTCCAATGAGATTCAAAGGTAAGATTGATAATTTCTAGAGACAAATTTCTAAATTAATCAGCTACACAAGACCTCATTGTCAATTGGCGTCTGAATACAACTGGTCCCCGGATTTCTGATTTCTGTCTCATGGCTTAATAGGAGCTAAAGGAAAATTAGAAAATGCAGATCATTGGTTGGCTCACAGCACTTGGGAAATTTTTCAGCTAGTAGAAGCCATAATATTCCAATCCAACCCTAACTCAGAGAAGAGATTTCATCAAGTTCTTTGAATTTCAATATTAAATATTTTCTCCAGTGTCCTTCCAGTTCCTTTTCCACCTATTGCATCCACCATGACCTAAAGAAAAAAAAATACTAATCTGGTCTTTGTCTTTTATCTGAAATCACATGATAAATTTTTTGTATTCTATCTCCAAGTTCAGCAATGTGCCTTTGAAGATTAAATACTATAAATTGAAATAGCTGTTTCTCTCAAAGAACTATAAAATATTATAGGCAAGAAATAGGAGCAGCAGTTTAAAATAATTAGTTGGCCCAACAAGCAAAATGAGACCAATCATTTAAGACCATTAGACATTTGAGTTTGGCACATTTTTGTTATAAAAACAAGGAAATATTTTCTGCCAGTCTGCCTAGAATTGTCAAGAGAAAGAATGCAAAACTTGCAAATAAAGTAAAAGGCTGCTTTCATATTTTTTCAAGGTCATACTTACATACTGTTTATCAAAATCACAAAACTAATGCTTATTATATAGAATAAGTTACCATTATTTGTTGTTTACTATTTATCAAAAAATAAGATTGTGAGGTTACATATGAACATAGAGGTTTTTATATGGGAGACATGCAAAATAATTTTTGTTGTATAAAAGATAACCTTAAAGATTAGTTGTAGGACATTTACCAGTATTTTAATCTAGCTTAGTAATTTTCCCAACATTTCTGTATCAAATATCCTTGAAATAATCTAGTTTTCAAATACCCTTTAAGTCACCTTGATTATTGTACTGGTTCCCTCATTAATTAGTGAGCTGAATAAATTTTGGACACATGTTCATTTAACATTCATGAGGGTCATGATTGTACCTTTTGTAAATCATTATCTAAATTCTACTTGAATTCTAGACCACTTTTGCAATTAATCTTAAATCTTTGTGTAAATGCTTTTGCAAATATAACTCCTTACTTCTCCACAGTTGACAAAATTTAAAAAGTTCTCAAAAAATTGGAAACAAAGACCCCTTATGGATGTACTTTGGTTTAGTTTTGCAGCTAATCTAATCTGATTTTCTAGGCTTCCTGACAGAGCAACTACCTCCTTAGAATAGGATGGAGTTAATTAGCTGACATTGCTCTTGAATCATCAAACTTAATGGCTATTAATGTGGTTTCTAGGCTACCTCTGACCACCAGCTTTTTGCTACTGGATACTATTTTAAATACTGTTTTGTTTTGTTTTGTTTTTTAACATTTTTTTTTGCTTATGCAGATCCTTTGATTTTGATATTCTGAATTTTGTATTAGCTGCTACTGCACAAACACCTTTCTATTACTGCTGTCCAATTAACTGTGGTGCCAAAAAACTGAAAATATCCTAACAGTTATGATTTTTTATCCTATTATGAAAGGTGTTTTTTTTACCTATTATAGTTTGTAAATAAAAGAGATTCAATAGAAAACAAACCATTTAAGGAAAGAAACAGCAGGTGAGTACAGGTTTATTCTGTGAAAATGGTTTTAGAACTAAGCAGATGTATTTATTTTCTATTTTCAAGATAAAAAATTGAGAATAGACATCAAAAGGCCAACATCATTATTACAGACATCCCCAGGGGTCAGAGAAAACAGACTACAACCATAATGCTATGGCCACTTGATATGGCCACCATGCAGACTTCAAAGAGCAAAGAGGGTCTGAAGGATGCTAAAGTGGTTCTATTGGCAAGTCCTAAAAATGGTTTCTCAACCAGTATTTTAAAGCTATGATAAGCTTTGCAAAACTCCAGAGTAATAATTTACATGGAATGGAAATAAATCATTTTCTAATATGTTACTTGTATGATTTAGATTGTAATTCATCTTTGCAATGAAATAGAGGCAGTTGATAGTAGACTAGTAGGCATTTCCTGACAGTTTCTCCTCTAGAAAAAAATCTATTGTTATTTGGTTAATTTCAGTGTTGGGCTATAGCCATTTGTCTTAAGAGTTAGCTGACTTAACACAAAATGAATAAAACATTTTGACTTGCTAGACTAGTTAATTCTGTAAAAACCAATTGCATATTTGTTGAAACAAGCAGGCTGATGTTTAGTAGGTAGATTGTAAAACAATTTTAGTTTTTTGTTTGCTTACTAAATTTATTGAATCACTTTGGTTCAGGGACCAAATATGGGAGCTTTAATGTAATGCTAAAATAACAAATAGAAATAGTTGTATTTTTTTCAATCAATCAAACCAAGTATCCAACATTTTACAGGCTAATAACTTTATCTGAAAAGTTTAACTTTGTCTTTCTACAAGATATTTAAGCTGTTTTATGTACTAGTGTGTCTTAAAAACCCATACAATGGAATTCCTGAGCTCATTCAAGAAATCTGACTTTAGAAAATGCAGACATCTCTCTGAGGGGACATGGCAGGAAATCCAGCATCTGCTACAGTGACAGTATAAATCCCTTGGTTCCAAAACTGCTGCTGTCTTAATTTCCTGTCCTCCTTTTTGTTAGCTTATTTAACCCACAATTTTATAATTAAAGTACAATGCTTTTGGCTCACTGACATAATCTTATTCAACCTTTCTCCCCTCGTGTGGGCCCAGAAGCCTTGGTGGATTTGCAATAGGTTAGAGGAATGTCTATGATTTTTGTTTCTGCTTTATGTACAGTTTACAAAATGAATGTCTCACTTGATAGCATAAAAGGAAATCAGATGAAATTATTAGTTAAGTATTTAGATCACATGGCTTGGATTTGATTCCTTGAACCAAAGGCAAAACAAAACAAAAAAAGATAACATCTATGAAGATGTTTTGTACTACAATTCATCTTTAAAATGCCAAGCCTGACAAAGAGGAAGCCATATAACTTCTTTTTAGATTAGAAGACCATATGCTAGAATACACTTAACATTCTAGCATTAGTAGGAACTTGCATATTTAATTCTTATTCATTAGTAATGGTAATAAACAAGAAGTCAAACAAAAATAAATGCTGGTGAGGATATGAGGAAATGGGAACTCTTATTCACATTTAGTGAGGGTGCAAATTAGTATAACCATTATGGAGACCAGTGTGGTGATAGATTCCTCATAAAACTGAAAATGAATTAACCATCTGATCCAGCTATATCATTCCAGGGTTCTTTCCAAAGATACTAAAATCATAATATTATAGCATATCCATGTATATAGCAGCACAATACAATAGGCAAATTATGGAACCAACCTTAGTGTCCAATAACAGGTGAATAGTAAACAAAATTATGAAATATACACAAAATGAAATTCTACTCATCAATAAAGAACAGATTTATGCTGTTTGCAGGAAAGTGGATGGACCTGAAGAATATTATTTTAAGTGAGATTAGCCAGTCATAGAAAGTAAAGAGTCATATATTTTCTCTGATATGTGGAAGGCAGAGAGTAATTGGGATATCAGAGGAAATTTAGATAATAGATAAGAAACTCCACTGACACCATGGGCGTGGTTTAGAAAAAGGAGAGAAGGAGAATCAATAAAGGAACTATTTCCATTCATATGATGTACATATCTGAGAATACCCATGTCAATCTCAATGTCCTGTATGGGGAAGAGGGTAGTGGGGAGGGAGCCAAGGGAAAGCCCACCAAGTATTGTGTACATTTATGCCACTATCACTATGAACTGTATTATGATGTGAAACTTTAATACACTAATAAAAGTATAAAAAATTCACAGAGAAATCTTGATGTCTTAATTTCAAGGATCTTATGAAAGCAAAACAGTGGCTTTCATCTTTGATGTCAATGTCATCTTTACATCTATTCCTTTGACATTTCATTCTTTTTTTAAAAGTCCTTCTTCATCTAACAATAAGAAAATACTTATCTACTTATTAATCAGAATTTGTTCAAAGAATCAGGATTCTCTTCAGATAGGGATTATACAAATCCTATTCAACGTATTTGAGAAAAAAAAGAAAGATATAAAAGAAATGTATAAATTCTGCTGGCACAGAGCCTGCCCCTATCCACTTCCAGGATCCTTATATAATAATATTTCCCTTTTCCTTAATTAAGGTGAGTATGAGGAGCATGTACACATCATTAGAAAGTGCCTGTCTCCATTCTTCTGCTTCGTGTCCCTCACAGGCAGGCTGAATGCACATGGTGGTCCACAATGGTTTTCAATTCAACTCACTCTGCCTTAAACAGAGTGGTTTCTACCCAGTAACTTTAGCAATTGTCTAGCACATGTCATGGGGACAGAGTGGCTCTGTGTCTGATGGTTACTCTCCTATATTTGGAGCATTTATGTGCTCTGCTTAGCAAGGCTTTTGTCATTGGTTCACTTTTGAGTTGATAACAATGAAGCTAACTCAATCATTATTACTTGAACTGAGAAAGTATGAGAAACATTTTAAAATAAAATTTTGTATTTCATTAATACAAAGAAGCATGTAGGATTGGCTGTAAAAACAACAAATATACAACTTGCCCACTCTCTCAAGGGACATATATGCACATGAACACACAAGTTTTTTTTTTCTCATGCCTACAATTTAAATAATATTCATATATAGAATAATGAAACTATTTCTTATTAGTGTAAATTCTTTCTCTTCTTAAGGAGATAATCCATGCAGTATTTGGATCTGATTCTCAATTCATGATCACATAAATTATGTATATTACTACTATGAGAGCCTAATGCAGGACCTCTTGCTTTGGATTCCCATGATTAACTGATAAAAATTAATTTAATCAACTCCTTTTTTGTGTCACTGTAGATTTAATTCAGGGGCATTCTACTTCAGAGCAATACCTCCGACCCTATTTTATTATTCTGAAAGAGAATTTTTCTGAGTTGCAGAGAACCTTACTAAGTAGCTGAAGTGGCCTTGAATCTACAATCCTCTGGTCTTAACCTCTTAAATACTGGGATTACAGTTTTGCGCCACCAGATCTGGCTTTTAACCAACTCTTAATCTATAATACTGAAGGATAAATGCTAATAAGATCCTATTTGGAAAGGAGAAAAAGGAAACAGTTGTAGAATGAAATAAAAAAGTTCACCATCATTTAGGCTGCTAAAGACAGGTTGATGAATATTTGAGAATCAAATTACTGTCCTAGTGGTCCAATAATAAAAAAGGCCTTTTTATTTATGTCTTTTATTTTGTATATTAATGTCAAGAAATCCTTTTTTATTTTTTTATTGGTTCATTGTAGACATACATCTTAATGGAGTACAAGATGGTGAAGGCATAGATGCACACATCACCCAACTAGCCCTTACCCAATTCCTGCCCCATTCCCTCCTCCATCCTCCTTCTCATGTTTGACTTAGTGATTGACTTTGATATGTTTGTTAATGTACATCATGAGCATTAGAGAATTTCCCTCTTTCTCTCCTCCCATTTTCTCAGTTAGGTCACTTTATTTGCTCATCTATAGTATCTCCTTCTTCATCTAGAGTTCCTCTATGACCCATTTTCTCCCTAGCTTTCATATATTAAGGAGAGCATCTCATTTCTTACTTTTTGTGACTGACTAATCTCACTTAGCATAATGTTCTGCAGTTCCATCCATTTCTCTGTATATAATGGAATTGTGTTCTTCTTTATGGGTGAGTAGAATTCCATTGTGTATACATCTCATAGTTTTGTTATCCATTCATCTGTTGATGGACATCTTCACTAGTTCCATAATTTGGCAATGGTAAATTGTGCAGCTATGAACATAGATACGCATGCATTAGTTTGGTAGTTAGGTTTCCATTCTTTCGAGTAGATACCCAGAAGTCGTATTGCTGGATTAGATGGTAAGTTCATTCTAATTCTTCTGAGCATCCTCCATAAGACAAGAAAAGCAAATCAAATGAGTACAAATAGGAAAAGAAGAACTAAAACTTTCACTATTTTAGATGACATGATACTATACTTAGAAGATCCAACAAACCCAAAGGCTTATGGAACTGATCAACAAATTCAGCATGGTGCCTGGATACAAAACCAATCTTAAAAAAAAAAATTAGAAGCTTTTGCTGGGCGTGGTGGCACACGTTTGTAATCCCCGCACTTAGGAGGCGGAGACAGGAGGATCGCACAGGTTTGAAGCCAGCCTCGCTGGTTTGAGACCCTTTTTCCAAATAAAAAAAATATAAAATAGGTCTGGGAGTGTAGCCTGGAGGTAGAAGGGTTCCATCCCCAGTACCATAAAAAAAATTAGAAGCTTTTCTATATACCAACTATAAATCCACTGAGAAAGAAATCCAGAAAACACTTCTACTCAGGATATCCTACAAAAAATGTCTTATTTTTAAAGCAGAAAATATCTGCCTTGAAAATTTAGATTGAAAAGAGGGTCTTTAAATTACAATGGTCTACTAACACCTTGCTTTTAACTTAACTTCCTATTGAAAAGTGTTGAAGTAGCTGGAAATGTTGTTTAAAATATATATTTATACCTACCTGAATGCTATCAAGTCTCAAGTCTATAAAGACTAATATTTTGGAAAAAGAAATCTAGACAGGCAACGCATGGCAGAAGCCAAACAGAGCTTTTGATAGCCTTACATATTGAAGTAAAAAGTATTGGTATAGATTTTGTTTCCTGGAGAATGAAAATATAGGAGGAACACATAATTAAAATAGTCTCCAGTAAACACATGTCGCACATATCTATTGATATCACGTTGCAAGGCTCACTTTGCTTTGACCCTAAGTTTCTTCTCTCTTATTTTTAAATTAGATTTTGTATAATCTGTGGGTCAGGAACTGCATGTGGCATTTTCATTGTGTCTGGGAGGCATCCTCAAAATATTTTGTTGTTGTGCATGCATTCAGTTATTCAATACTTATTAGTAGTAAAATGGAGGAATAAAGATCAGAGATACAGAGCAGATTATCAAGCTGAAATCTTTGCTTTGTTACTCTTATCTGTGTGGACCTGAGCAAGTAAGTTTGCCTATAGAAATGTCAAGCTTCAATTTTTTACATCTGTAAAGTGAGGATCAAAATAGTATTAATGTTAAAGAAGATTTATTTAAAATAGAAATCAATTAAAATATATAACTAATAAGATTTTTGTGCATTTGGTACTGGGGATGGAACCCATGAAGGTTCTACCTTTAAGCTATACTTCCAGTCCTATTCTTTTATTTGTTTACTTTGAAACAGGGGTCTCAATAAGTTTCTTAGAGCCTCTCTAAATTGCTCAGGCTGGCCTTGAACCCGTGGTCCGCCTATCTCAGCTCCTAAGTAATAAGTTTACAGGCATGTGCCACCACACCTAGCAATAAAAAATTTGTATAAATGTTTCTTTTATTCTCCTCTTCCTCCTTATTCTCTAATATAGGGATTTCTGTGAAGCCAGAAAAAAAAGATGATTTTATTTAAAGCTAACCAATCTATTTGATAATTTTTTTTTTCAAAAAGTTTTCTTGATGGGTTTATTCCCACTTTCCGGTCAGTTCTGGCCTTAAGTCCATTTAGGTAGCAAACAAGGAACTTGGCCATGATATGAGAATAGCAGGGCACGGTTAAAATGATTTGGCTGTCAAGATTATCCTGTTATTTTTCACTAAAACTATCTCTGTTCATTATCAATCAAGAATTTCTGATTTTATTATATTTTTATTTCTAAAACACCCATAACTGTATTGAAGGTAAAACAACTGCTTGTGAACTCTTCTGAGTACAACGTTTAGGTACACTAAACAACTCAGGTCCATTCAACAGATCCACAGACATCCAGAGAAATTTATATGGTATATTAGGCGAGATAAATCATATTATTCTTCAGAAATATGAAATGAAAATAGTTCTGGAATAAGTAGACAGCTATGCCTGCTGATGCAGTGTTAATATTTTTATGTTACCCCATGATTTTGAGATGTTATTTTTTCAACTAATTTTGAGTGCCATCAAAGTCAAAACCACTTCTATATTTGTGATGATTCAGTGAATATTTTTTCCTGATTTGAATCATAAAAATCTCCTTGCAACACAAAATGATGACTGACTGATTGAACGCTCTTCTCCCATGGGATGGTAATGACATGAAAATTCAAACATACTCTCATCCTTTTATAACCTTAATATATTTAGTCCTTATTATATCAAGCTCTTGGACATTTACCTGTCACATGAGAAGCTTGAAAAGTTTATAAGCCATTGAAATGAACACTTGTTACCACATCAATTCTTGATTTCAGGTGTCATACTAACAGTCAAATTAGGGGTATATATCATATCTATAAATGACTAATAACTACTAAAGTAGGTTTAAGTGTATTCTCATGAAATCAGCTTTATAAAGCACAGGCTATTTGACCCAGGTTTTAAAAATTGCTGTATCACACAGTTTGAAACATTTTTTTTTGAGGTACTGGGGGTGGAACCCAGGGGCTTTTCTACCTCCCGGCTATACTCCCAAACCTATTTTATACTTTATTTGGAAACAGGGTCTCACTAAGTTGCTGAGAGCCTCACTAAATAACTGAGGCTGGCTTTGAACCTGTATGATCCTCTTGTCTCAGCCTCCCAAGTGCTGAGATTACAAGCGTGCTCCACCACGCCTGGCTTGGAATATGGTTCCTGTGTGGTGTTTATTTGGACATGGAGCATGGAGTGAGTTGATGAGTCAAATTACTTAATATGAATGATGTAAGCTTCAATTAATTATGCAATGTAATTCATATCATTTTAAGTGCTAATAAAATAACATGATAGGTTTATTGTGACTATGTGCAATTTTATATAACATTATTCATAACATGCACTTCTATATACATTAGCAAACTGCATTGCATCTTGTGTAATTGCCTATTGAACAAGAACCATGCACATCATTTCTCTATTTCAATTGCCTATCCCAAGGCCTTAATAATTTTTAAAAGTTTTGATAAAGGATTTTTTTTAAAAAAAGAATCAATACATGTAAAGGAGTTCTGTATTGGTCACATTTTGAATAGATGAAATTGCAGTAATGGAGTGAACATCAGTATTTTTAGTACACAAATAAATCTACATAATGATTTCTTTGTGATTGTATTATATTTTGTTGTGAACAATCAAAGTCACAATTAAGTTAATAAAGTATCTAATATTCACCAATATTCAGCCTTTTAATGGTTTAGTTTAAAAGTCTCATCCTCTAAAGCTGTTAAGGTTTCTTGAATCTATCAGAAAGAAAACATGTTTATATTGACTTTTTTCATTTTATTTTTTCTACATTACTATCTTCATTATTTTTATGACTTGGGATTTTACATATTCCTATATTCATGGCATAATCTATTTCAAAAAATTTTATTTGTTTTTTGGTATTACTTAAAATATTTTATTGGTACATTGACTTGTACATGATAGTATGATTCATTATCATAGATTCAAATACACACATAACATTATTTTGTCTCTTTTCTTTCTTATATTTCCCCTTTTCCCTTTCTTCTTATCTCCCTTTGTCACCTTTCACCATTCTACTGATCTCTCTTTCTCTCTCCTTATTTTTCACAAGGTCTCTTTTCTTATTTCTTTTTACTAGCTCACACATATAAGAGAAAATATGCAGCTCTTGAATTTTTTAGTCTAGATTATCTCACTTAACATATTTTCCTGCAAATTATATATTTTTCTCTTTTTCATGATGGAGTAATACTCCATTGTATGTATATAGCACATATTATTTATGCATTCATCTGTTCATCAACTCCTAGTTTGGTTCCATAACTTAGATTTTGTGAATTGTACTCCTATAAACATGGGTGTATATGTATCACTATAGTATTCTTACTTTAATTTTTTGAAAATATATCAAGGATAGATATAGCTGTGTCATATGGTACTTCCATCCCTAGTCTTTTGAGGAACCTCGATACTGATCTCCAAAGTGGTTGTACTAATTCACAATCGAACCAATAGTGTATGAGTCAATGATTCCCTACATGCTCACCAACATTTATTATTTGTTTTCTTGATGACTGCATTTCTCACTGGAGTGAGATGAAATCTCAGTGTTGTTTTTATTTGCATTTATGTTATTTCTAAGGGTGTTAGATATTTTTCATGTGTTTGTTATTTGTATTTTTTAATGTTTTTAATTTTTTATTGGTGCATTGCATTTATACATCATAAGTGGGTAAAAAACTTGTGTAGACATACATGCACACATCACCCAGCCAGCCCCCACTCAGTCCCCACCCATCTTCCTCCCCATCCTTCCTTCCTATGCTTGGCTTAGTGGTTAACTACAATATGAATAGGTACATCTTGTGCTTTAGAGAGTTTATTTTTTCCCCCTCCTATCCTCACAGTTAGGTTGTCTTATTTGCTCCTCTATAGGATTTCCTTTATCATCTAGAGTTCCTCCTATGACCCATTTCTCCCAAATTTTCACATATTAGGAAAAGTATCTGATTTTTTATTTTCTGAGACTGACTAATCTCACTTAGCATAATGTCCTCCAGTTCCATCCATTTCCCTGTAAATGCTGCAATTGTGTATTTTTATGGCTGAGTAAAATTCCATTGTGTACATATCCCACAGTTTTGTAATCCATTCATCTGTTGATGGACATCTTGGCTGGTTCCATAGTTTGACAATGGTGAATTGTGCAGCTATGAACATAGATACACATGCATTAGTTTGGTAGTTTGGTTTCCTTTCTTTTGGGTAGATACCCAGAACTGCAGCACCAGGATTTGGTCCAGCAGGACCAAATGGTAAATTTGTTCCCATTCTTCTGAGGATTCTCCTTACTGTTTTCCAAAGTGGTTGAACTAATTTGCAATCCCACCAACAATGTTTTAGTGTTCCCACTTCTCCACATCCTCGCCAGCATTTGTTGTTGTTTGTGTTTTGAATGATTGCCATTCTAGTTGGATTTAGGTGAAATCTCAGGGTACTTTTGATTTTCATCTCTTTAATTGCCAGTGATGTTGAGCATTTTTATGCATGTATTGGCCATTTGAATTTCTTCTTTCATGAAGTATCTATTTAGTTTGTTTGCCAATTTTTATTGGATTATTTGTTTTTTTTTTAGTGTTGAGTTTCTTGAGTTCTCTGTATATTCTAGATATTAGTCCTCTATCAGAGGAGTAGGTGGCAAAAATCTTCTCCCATTCTGTTGTCTCTCCATTGAGGTTCTTGACAGTTTCTTTGCTGAACAGAAGCTCTTCAGTTTCATGCAATCCCACATATTGATTTGCCTTTTAGTTTGTTTTGCCTTTGGGGTCTTGTTGAAAAATTTTTATCTGTGCCTATGTGATGCAGTGTTGGACCTATGCCCTTTTCAAGGACCCTCAAAGTCTCTGGTCTAATTTCCAAGTCTTTGATCATCTTGAATTGACTCTTGTGGAGGGTGAGAAAGTGGGATTAATTTCCAATTTTCTGCATATGGTTAACCAGTTTTGCCAACACCATTTGTTGAACAGGATATTTGTATTTTAAGAAAAGTAATCTTTTAAGAAAAGCCTATTAATTCAATTGCCCACTTATTTAATCAGTTTTTTTTAGTGTTTTCTTTTAGTTCTTTATGTATTCTGGAATTAATCTTCTTTCAAAGGAATATCTGGCAAAGATTTTCTTTCATTCCATAGGTTCTTCATATCCTTGATTTTTTACTTTGCTAATGCAGAATTTTTTTAATTTGATGCCATACCACTTATTGAGTCTTGGTTTTATTTTCTGGACTTTAGGGGGTCTTACTGAGGACACTTCTGCTTGTGCCTATGTGTTGTAGAGTAGGTCCTGTGTCTTCCTCTAGTAATTACAAAGTTTTTGTTCTAATTCACAAGTTTTGGATACACATTGAGTTGTCATTAGATCAGGGTAAAAAAATAGAGGTCTAGTTTATCTTCTATATATTGATATCCAGATTTTCTAGTCCCATTTGGTGAAAAAGCTGTCTTTTCCCCAAAGTTTTATTTTTTTCTTGAGGTACTGGTGATGGAACCCAGGGCCATTCTAATTCCAAGCTACACTTCCAGCCCTATTTTTTTATTCTTTATTTTGAAACAAGTTCTCACTAAGTTACAGAGGGCCTCACTAAGTAGCTGCAGCTGTCCTTGAACCTGCAATCTTCCTGTAACAACCTCCCAAGTTACAAGTGTGTACCACCATACTCAGCTTTCAAACTATGTTTTTGACAATTTTGTCAAGGATTAGCTGGCTGTGACTATACAGATTTGTCTCTGTATCTTCTATACCATTCTATTGGTTTGTTTTTATGCCAGTATCATGCTGGTTTTCTTACTATAGCACCATAATATAATTTGCAATCAGGTATTGTGTGAAAACCTATTTTTTTAACTTCAAATTTTTCCATTTTTTTGTTGATCTATAGTAATCATACAGTTTGATGAACTTAAGGGTGACAGAGGCATGAATACATACAGAACTTGTTGTACCCTCCCCCAGTTTTTACCCTAGTCTCTCTCCCTCCTCACCTTCCCATGCTCAACTCAGTAAATAATTTTGATAAGTTTGTGTATTTATATCATGTCCATTGAGGTCATTTCCTCATCAAGTATTTCTCCCCCGTTCTGCCTCCCTAGTTAGAGTTCCCTTTCACTCAAATAAGATTTCTTTGTCTTTGTCTTAAGTCCCTTCTATGTCCTGATTTCTCCCTAGCTTCTGCATATGGGGAGGAACATCTAATCTTTCACTTTTTGTGACTGAATAATGTCACTTAGCATAATATTCTCCAGTTTTATCAATTCCCCTGAAAATTACATAATTTTGTTCTTCTATATGGCTAAGTAGAATTCCATTATGCATGGTTCATAATTTTGTAATCCATTCATCTTGGCTGCTTCCATAGTTTGGCAATTGTAAATTGGGTGGAGATATATATATATATATATATATATATATATATATATATATATATATATATATATGCATTACTATGGTAGTCTAGTTTCAATTCTATAGTAGATACCCAGAAGTGGTATTTCTGGATCCTATAATAGGTTAATTTCTATTCTTCTGAGAACCCCCCATATTGTTTTCCAAAATGTTTGCACTAATTTGCAATCCCACCAACCAAGTATCTACTTCTCCATATTGGTTACTGTTTGTGTTTTTAATGATATCTAATTGGGTTTATGTGGAATTTCAGGGTAGTTTTCATTTTCATCTCTCTGAAGAATTTTTTTTTCTTAAAGTTCTTAATAGTCTTTTGCTGCATAGTATCTCTTCAGTTTAATGCAACCATATGTATAAATCCTCATTTTAATTTCTTGTGTCTTTAGATTTTGTTGAGAAAGTTTTAACTCATGCTTATATGTTGGAGTGTTGGTCCTATAACCTATTAAATCAAGTACAAAATCTCTGATATAATCTCAAGGACTTTGATTCATTCTGAATTGACTTTTGTGCAGGGTGAGAAAGTTATATTTCTTTTTATTTTTCTGCATGTGGATAATCAGCATGTGGCTAACCAATATAATTTGTTAAAGAGGCTATCTTTTTTCCAGTGCATGTTGGCCCCTTTGTCAAATGGCAATTGGCTGTATGTGTATGGATTTGTTTCTGAGTCTTCTATTCCATTGGTCTATGTGTCTGCTTTTGTGCCAATGCCATGTTGTTTTTATTACTATCACTCTCTAGTACCATTTGAAATCATGTTTTGTGGTGCCTCCTGCATAGTTCTTATTGCTGAGACCTATTTTGGCTATTCTGAGGTTTTTTTTTTCCAAAAAAATTAAGAGCTGATTTTTCTGTATCTGTGAAATATGATCATGGTATTTTAATGGAGATTGCACTGAATCTATAGATCAGTTTTGAAAGGACAGCCATTTTTGTGATATTTATTCTGCCTATCCAAAAGCATGGGAGATCCTTACATCTTCCAAGATCTTCAATTTCTTTCTTTAGTATTTTATAAGTTTTTACATATTTTATTTTATTTATATGTGGAACATATTGCAAATGGTATACATTTAGACTGTGCTTGGTGCTCCCCCTCTTCCCCTTCCCCTCCTCCCAACAATGAGTGTCCAGGTTAAACATGTTATATTCATACTTTGACACATATTTGGTTGTAGCTCCTCCATTAATCAACCTCAGCCTTCTTCTTCTCCTATTCTTTCATTCTACTTTTGCTGAAATTTCAGTTCCATTATCTGGAGTCCCTCTGGTATCCCCACTACTCACTAGTTTGGGCATATTAGAGTATTTTATAATTTTAATTCTAAAGGTCTTTTACTTCCTTGGTTAGATTTATTCCTAAGTATTTAGGTTTTTTTTTTTGAGGTTATTGTGAGTGGAAATGTTTTTTAGATTTATTTTTCAGTGGATTTAAGGTTGGCATACAGAAAAACTTCTGATTTTTTAGATTGATTTTGTAGCCAGACACTTTGCTGTATTAGTTAATCAGTTCTAAAACTCTTTTGGTTGAGTTTATTGGGTCTTCTAAGTATAGAATCATATCATCTATAAGTAGAGATAATTTCAGTTCTTTGTTTACTTGTGTTACTTTGATCTTATTCTCTTGCCTTACTGTTCTGGTTAGAATACTATATTAAATAGGAGTGGTGTAATGAGCATCCTTGTCTTGTTTCTGATTTTAAAGGGAATTCTTGTAGTTTTTCCCCATGCAATATGATGCTGGCTGTGGATTTATTGTAAATTGCCTTTATGACGTTGAGGTAAAATTCTTCTATTCCAATTCTTTTCAGTGTTTTAGCATGAATGAGTGTTGGATTTTGCTTTTTCAGAATCTATTGATATGATCATGTAATTTTTGTCCTTAGTTCTACTTAATTATGCTCCCTTTCTTAGTCTATTTTGCCATATCTGCCAGTCTCTCTTCCAGTCTTTCCTGAAATTTGAAAATATGCAGGCTGATGTCATCAATTAAGAATAATAAAGACTCCACGTAGATGTCAGTGCTGTTGGAGGGTGAGGCCAGAGGGTACAACAGTGTCAAGGAGGTTGGCTGCAGGAACCCCACGTCCAGGCCACGGAAAAGGCTCCCCAAGGCCACCCTGCCTTGGCTCGTGGTGCAGTTGAAGCCCAAGTTCTTGGCCTCGAGGCCGCAGTCAAAGCCCTTGCGGTGTAAGATGAGTGCAGTGTCTGCCGAGGGCATGGAATCCTCCTCAGCCGGGAGCGTCCGCAGGTTAAGCAGGTGGAAGTCGCAGGGCAGCGAGGAAGCCAGAGGGTGGAAGGAGCGCAGCCCGGAGCCCGGGAGCTGCCGCTGGGCCACAGGCAGGGCGAGCACCGGGGTGTTCAGGTACATGGAGGTCAGGTGGCTGAGGAGGGATGGGTAGCTGGTGGAGCGGCCATCCTGGACCTCTTGGTCACTGCTCCTGCTGTTGTGAAAGATCAAGTCCCTAAACATGGCTGCCAGTGTGGAGAAAAAGCCAGGCACGGTGCCCTTGGTTCGCTGTTCCAACAGGAGGCGGAAACGGTTGCAGGTCCTCTTATTGTCCTTGAGCCCTTGGCCCAGGCCCCGGTTGTCGTCCTGCATCAGCCGCCGGTCCAAGATCACCTCCAGCTGGCCGTCACCGAGGCTGGACACGCCCAGGGCCTGGGCAGTGTGGAGTGTGAGGCGCTTCTGCGTGTCCTGGATGTACCGCTTGGGTTAGGGCTTCTTGTGGCCTGAGAGAGTTCACCCACAGAGACTGCCTCTTCCCGCTAGGAACAGGTTGGACACGCCGCACTGGGTATCCGTCCCAGTCTGCCTCATAGAACCATGTCAGACTGGGCTCCACCCTCATCTGTTTATTGTTGCTTCTGTTCGGGGCAACCCTCCTGCCCAGCGGTGGGCAGACGCTGGTGAGATGAGGGCAAGGAGGCTGTCGGTCAGGGCTGGCAGTGCCAGGCTCTGCTTTGGTTTGTGAATGGCCATGCTCCTAGGCACAGGTTCAGGCACCCATCCTTTTCCCAAAATGGGATGTAGGAGGAGCAGGGGCAGACAGAACAGGTCTGGGGCGTTCAGTGGGCAAGGCCTGGTTCAGGTGGCTGCAGGCCAGATCTTGCTCGAGGGGTCCTGCGACGGGGAGACCACGTGTCCTGGTGTGAGCGGCAGCAGTGGTGTGGAAGAGGGCCGGGACCGCAGTTGGCAGTGGGCAGAGCAGGAGGAATCCCCGTTTCTCCCAAGAGCCCGAAGGCCTCGCTGCTTTCTCTGGAGGCTCCTCTCTCAGTGCCACCTGGCCTGCAGGGTGGCAGGAAGGACTTACTAGAGACTGTCATGGCCAGGGGTCACAGGATACTTTAGGTACCAAAACCTCCAGCTCCAACTGGGCCCTCGGCCTGTGCAGTGATTGGTGGGATGGTGGCAGGGCTTGGGGGCCTCCACCTGCCTGACTTCTTTGACTCCATGCGCCACGTCCCCTTTACCAGGGAAGAAAGTGAAACCTCCAAGCCCCTGTGCTGGGCAGCCTAAGAAGGCTTTTGGTGCCATGCCTAGAGGTCGCCTCAAGCCGCACCCTCAGCTTCTACAGTGTATTCAGCTCCTGGCACAAGGGGCAAGGGACATGTAGACTAAATTAGGAGGCAGTAGGGCTGTTCATGGGCCTTTATTTCAGCTTCGATTAATAGAGAAAAGTTTAATCTCTATAGATGCTGAAGATATTTGGTAAAATTTTAAATCCATCCTTTATTAAAACTCTTAGTAAGTTAAGACTAGAAAGAAACATCCTAATCTAGATAAAGGCCTCCATCAGCAACCAACCATTAATGGCGTTCTAAACAGAACGCCACGTGCGTTCCCACGAGGGTCAGAGACTAGCCACAGGCATGCTATTACTTAGCAGTGTCCTGGCACTTCTTGCCCCAGCAATAAGGCAGATGAAAGATCAAGAATGATAATTGCCACTATTTGTAGACCATAAAGCCGCCTCCCTGCAGCGTCTGAGCAGATCTACTGAAGGCCTAGTGAGCGTGCTGCAAGTGAGTCAGTGCAACATACGTTCCTGTTGAGATTTTGGTTCTTCCCAAATCAACCCATAAATTCAATGTAATCCCCCAAAAAAAAAAGAATAATAAAGAGAATAACAACAGTGCTGTGCATGAATTATTTCATTATAATAGCATTATTATCCCCATGTTACAGATGAAGATAGCAACATAAAGGCATTATCCAAATTACCACAGAACATGTTTCTGGTAGATAGAGGATCATAAACTTAAACCAAAAGTCCTATGACTCTAAAGCCCTTGCTTATAATCACTATTACCTGATCACCTATAGTAATTCTGCAACAATCACTGTCTTAAAGAGTTTCTGAAAAAATTAACAGAAAATATCTGTCACAGTGGCTGGGACATGAGGAGGTACAGTTAAATAATTGCATTGTGGTTGACTGTGTTAATGTTCCTTAAAATATATTTTTATGTGTGTGAAATACTTAATACACACAAAGAATATACTTATCATAAACAATTATAAAATAAACACCAACCCTATGACTTATTTTAAGAGATTATATATGGCCACTGCCTTTAAAACTGGTGCCCATTCCTGTCCCTCTCCTCACCACCCCAACAATAGTCCTCTTATTCAGAATTATTGGCTGATCATTCTGCTCTGTTCTTTTTTTTCAATTTAAAACTATGTTTTTATTTACTCAGTATCTAAGTTTTATCCTTTTTCAATCATCCAGTCCATAATATGAATTAAGGTTCCTTTGTTCCCTTTTTACCTCTTCTCAAATGGGTATTCTATTCTATTGACTTACTTTTCTTCAACTGATTTACTCACACAGATATGGCCCTTGTGCATGCTGGAACATGAGGGCTAGTGCACACCAAGAAACTAGAATCCTGGCTGCACTGACAAGGAGTTGCAATATGGGCAGGAAGAACTGGACCTAAAGAGACCTTGATGTTACTTGCTAGTGAGGTCTTGTCAGAGTTTCAAAGCTTCCTCTAGGTATTGGTGATGGGCATAGGCAGACATACAGTGCTACAAACCAGAGGTCTGTTCAGTGAGAACCAAGGTTCTAATTGGACACTGGGGTTTTCTGAATGGTTCCCTTCATTAAATCAGAAGTCTCACAGGAAGCTGAGTGTACACTTGCTAGCAAACAGCTTTTATAGAGGCCCAGTTTCTGTCCCCACAGAATGTGGAGACTGATTGATAGTCTTATTCCTAACGCTCATTTGTGATCCACTGTACACTGCAAAGAAAACAGGACTCCTTTTAGATCCCCTTGCTGGTGGGAAAGCAGCTCCAATGATACTATCAGACTTTTCACATGTTCTTATCTATTGCCTGCCCACAGACAAGGCTTGAAGTCTGAATGTTTCCAGAGTCTGGTATCAAGTGAAGCTGATGAAGAAAGCAATGCATATTTCTGGTTTTGTGGCTTCACTTTATCTCCTTTCCTTGCAAAGGTGGCTTATAGCTGTGTCACACTACCAAACCCTTCCTATTGTCTTAGCGCCCCATTCCATTCCCTTTACTTCTGTCAATTATTTGAAAATGATAGCCAGTATTACTAAATCTTTTTTCTCATCTCTCTCTTAAAATGTGTCTCTAGCTTTTCCATTATTACCCTGTATCTTCTTTGTCCCACTTGCTAGTTGCCATCAATTTCCTTTTCCCTAAATGTAATTTCGAATGGATGTCTTTATATTTCTTTCCTTCCAATTTCTACATTCTTCCTCTTGACCATCTAAATCATTATTATACTTTTTTTTGTGGTACTGGGGTTCCTGGAAGTCCTTCTACCTCCGGGCTACACTCCCAGACCCATTTTATATTTTTATTTGGAAACAAGGTCTCTCAAGCCAGCGAGGCTGGCTTCGAACCAGCGCGATTCTTCTGTCTCCGCCTCCCAAGCGCGGGGATTACAAGTGTGCATCACCATGCCCGGCAACCATTATTATACTTTTCAACTATTGCCTAAACCATCTTTAGAATTCACATTCACCATTTCTAACTTGTCCTATGTAGCCCGACATGAACACTCCATATTCATTCTATCTCACTGCATCTATAACTGATCTTGTTATTTTACCTTCAAAAGCTGGTCTTTTTCACATGTTCCTGGCTGTCATTAAAAACATCTACATTATTCTTAATCCCTGGACTCCAGACCTTAGTGTAGCAGTTCTCAACAGGATAATTTTCTCCTAGGGATACCTTTTATACTCATGATGACTTTGAGTTGTGGTGATCATGGTTATGGGTTACTGATACAACTTAGTATTAGGGGTAGATGTGCTACACATCCTACAGATCAGCCTTCCCATGCCCCAAAAGGATTGTTACACATCTTGAATAAATTTTAGATATCCCTCCAGGCATTAAATAGGTTTACAATAAAACCTTCATAGAAGTCCCTCAGTTTAGAATCTAATTCTGTTTTACATTAAACATGAAGAATTTCTGGCAAAATTTTAATATATTGAATTCCCAGAAATTCATACACTATGTAAATTGTCTTTTTTTTTCAAACACTGCCAAGAGTTTTGCAACATTATAGAAAATTATATTACTGTTGGCAACAGAGCCCATGGCATTTGAGTTACCAGTAGAGAATCCCTCAATAAGTAACTACTGCATTCATAGTGATTATTTATTGAGTTACAAACCTAAGTAGACCCACTTTATTCATTCATTCATGCCAGCTATATCAACTTTATCATCCTTTCCGGGGGTAATTATGCTCAATATTTATATGCTGCAGTCCATATTCCTATTTTTTATTTCTTTTGATTCATGCTTAAAGGATTATACTGATTTTAGGTGTCTAAAATTTTTATTTTCAGGTAAACAAGGGGGCATTCACTAGTAATATTCATTTAGAAATGGGTTGGGTCTAATAGAATCAAAAAATATCAAAAGACTGTCCACTTTAAATTCCTCTCTCACTCATCTAGTATGTTTTATATAAGCTTTTCTTTCATAAATAATCTTAAGTGTTTGTAACTTATTTCCACTATTTATATATCCATCTACATATTTTTAATCTGAATACTCAAAAAGACTTTCTGATTACTTTTATTCCCTTGACAGGTGAGATTATGCTATTTTTTTTATAAAATATTGGTTTTTGACTAAAACTATTTTAGATTCACATTTCATCTTTTTTCTTATTAATTGTATCAGCCTTTTGATGTTTAAAAGGAGATAAATAATTCCTGTCAAGAGATAGAAAATGCATCCAGTGTATAACACCAAATATCCATTTAATATTGGATCTCTCTTTTAGTTTTGTGCTATTTATTATTTGTTTGTTTGTTTGTTTGCTTGTTTGTTTGGAAATACTAAGGGTTGAATCCAGGGCCTACCATGTGCTAGGTAAATGCTGTATCAATGAGCTTTATCACTACCTCTGTACTATAATATATATGATGATGATGCTCATAGCATTTTAGACTCCCTAAAAGAAATTTGATTGTACTATTATATGACATCAAACCATGTGATATGATGTCAAGATTAGAAAATATGGTATCTTTAGAAAATACAACGTATCTTTCGGTGTATGCACTAGAGACTCAAGTGTGTGTGTACCCACAGCAGAAGTAATTGGGAACTCCTTTAGTAACAGGTTTTATATGACCTCGGGAGATAAATTCTTATTACTTCTTGCAGATAAATTTTATGCTAGGTATGAACAAAATTTTCTTCTCCCATCCAAACTGCCATTTCTACTGAATGTCAGGAGCTTACTTATTTAAGCTTACATTTTTTCTTATAAACTATTTCCATTCAATTTCTTTTCACCTCAAATGGAAATATAAAGTACTTATCTGAGAGTAGGACTTTTCTTGCCTTCTTATAAATGAAACAGTTTTGAAAATTAATGTGGCTCCCTATGTTAACAGCAGTAATTTGAATGCTTGCATGGATAAAAAAAAAACAGGGAACAAAAGTCATTTTTGTTATTATTGTTATTTGTAAATCTCATTTCAGAAAATTGCTTATTTCTTTGAATTGGAACTTCTTTATTTTAAATATTCACTTGTAAAATAAGTTGTCAGAAGGTTAATTTAAAACTGCAGGTCTAACCAGTTTTCTGAGATGACTTTCTTAAACTCTCATGGATTCGCTCATTTATGTCAGAAATATGTCCAAAAGAAGACCAGAGACAACTATAGAAAGAAAGGAAGAAAAGAGGGAGGGAAGGAGGGAAAGAGGGAGGGAAGGAAGGAAGCAAGGAAGCAAGCAAGGAAGGAAGGAGGAAGGAGTCAAATTTGGACATTAGGGACAGTGGAAGAACATGCTTTATCTGATTTTAAGGGGCTGTATTCACAGCATAGAGAAATCTCAGTATTCTGAGCTTGCAAGGAAAAATGTGTGAGGTTGCTGGTGAGGTAAGATTAGAAGGCACAGAGAAGCTGGGTGTGGTGGCACACACTTGTAAAAGCAGCATTCAAAAGGCTGAGACCAGAGGATTGCGGTTCAAGGACAGCCTCAGCTATTAATAAGGCCCTCTGCAACTCAGTGAGACCCTGAATCAAAATAAAAAATAGAGTACGGGTGTAGCTCAGAGGTCGAATGCCCCTTGGTTCCTTCTCCAGAGCCACAATAAAAAAATAAAAAAGGCACAGAGGAGGGCATTATTCCAAGGAAGCAGAGTGTATACACAACCCTGAAAAATAGAATTAAAACTATTTAAAAAATTTAAAAGTTAGAAAATTCAGGAGGTATTTAGAGATCAGGAAGGCATAAAAATGTGTAAGACTGCATTGAAAGAGATATTTTGAAAATGAAAGAAAAAATGGAGGGAGGATGGATTAATGAGAAAGTAGTTACCAAATTAGACATTTTTATAAAAACATCAACAAGACCTACAGTCGAAATCTAGGAAAAATGTGTTTGATTTTATACCTGAATTCTTTAGTTAAATTATCAGACAGATCTCTACCTTTATAAAAACTTTATATTTCTGCTATATATTGTTTAAAATATAAGTTTACTATAAGGTATTCAATTATAGTCAACAGTTTTCTTCTGTGGTTAATTCTGAAATTAATCAAATTAGAGATCATTGAGATATTTTAATTTGAAGCAGGAATATCCTACTTTAGTTATACTAGTATGTCAGATTTTCTGATAATCAACTTTAAATGTTAATGTTTAGGGAAATAAAATATAAATGATTATTGGAACCTCTGCTTCTAGTTGTAGAATAAGTATACTGAAATTGCCATCTTTCTATGAACAATCATAAAACTTGACAACGTATAGGAGGCAAAACAGGAAGTAGGCTAGATTTGGCCAGTAGGCCAACTTTATCAACCTTTGATTTAGATTTTTATTGAGATTAACAGTGTTGAAAATTTTTCTTACCTGTGCCCAGTTCAATCAACCTGAGTTGCCGCTATTGTCTGTTAAAAGTTATTCTCCCAGCCGGGCGTGGTGGCGCACGCTTGTAATCCCCACTTAGGAGGCAGAGACAGGAAGATTGCGCAGGTTGGAAGCCAGCCGCGCGCGCTGGTTTAGGAGACCCTGTTTCCAAATAAAAATGTAAAAATAAGTCTGGGAGTGTAGCCCGGAGGTAGAAGGGCTTCCAGGAACCCCAGTACCAAAAAAAAAAAAAAAAAAAAAAGTTATTCTCCCAACTCCCAACATCAGCCAAAACCATGGTCAAGAATGTAAATCAGTCCCATTGTGAAACTCAAAGTCTTTCTATGGCTTCCATTATTCATAAAATAAAACTCCACATCTTTAGTTACTGTGATCTTCAAAGGGCTTTCTACCCTGGTCCTTGACTACATTGCAAACTCAACTCCTGTTACTTTGTGTTACCTTTACTACTATGATTTGGGCACATTACCCTACTTTACATTTTATAATAACATTTTGTCTAATAATATTTCATTTACTTATTTTTGTCTTGTTTCTCCTGCCCTTCCTAGACTATACCCTCCACACAAAGTAGAAATTTTGTTTTGTACTCACTTCCATTTCATATACTGTCTGGGCCAGAGTGAGCACACAATTGACATTTGCTAAATGTACACGTGCATGACTCATGTACACCACTAGCAGGCGGAATCCCAGACACATCAGCCAGGCTGGACCATGGTGTCTCCCTATGAGTCTCAATTGCCTTGCTGTTGCCTCAACAAATATACTAGTTTCTTTCTATAAAACCTTGTTTTTATGCTCTTCTTGTATGTAATCTACTTTATGAAGCGTTTTCATATCTGTAGAAAAATGCACTTTTGCCCACTTTTAAATCAATATTGACCCAGTTAAAGAACTTTTGTCTTACATAATTTTATAGATTAATTAGTGCATTGTAATTATACATTATAGTGAGATTCAAAGTGATACAAAATACATACTCACAACACTTGGTATATTTCCTTACACATTTCTCTTTTAAACTAATCAAGGAATCTGTTTACATTTTGTACGCAATAAATAGTTGAGAGTGAAAAATATTTTTATTTATCTTCATATGATTTTTGGTGCCTAAGTGTCTTTCACATAGAAATTGCTTTCTGGATTTTTGCTGGCTTTGAATAATAAATAATTAGATTATATGTGAATTGTACTCAAATGTGCAAAATAATCATAACAGTATTATAGGAACCTAGCTCATGTAACAGAGAATTATTTGTCATATTAAATTTTATGTAGGATTTGCTATATTTCTTAAGTTGTTATAATTAACATTTATTTTCTTAATTTTGTATATTTTATAAGATTTATTATCAAACAATGTGCAAATACAAGAAGAATTATGCCATACCAAACTCAATTTCTGGACCAATTTACTAATAGGGGTTATTGGCACTCTTTGGAGGCATTTGTTTCCTAAGATGACTTGTGGGAGGAATTGTTAGCTCTTCCCCAGTATCTATTCTTCCTTTTGTAGTAATTTTTAATTTTACAAACCATCTGTAATAAGTAGTACGTTGTATTGACTCCCCTGAAGCTAGGTACAAAGTTAGTAAATATCAGTTAATGAGAAGAGAATTGATTGTCCTTCTCCCATTCCTCCTTGGAATATGGACACAATTGTTGGAATTCTGTCTCCCTTTTAGACCATGGAAGAGTATCAGGAATGGAATCCATATGTAGTAAAGCAACAAGGCTCTTGGGATGTGGCACATGTCACACCAACCTTCTGTTGACCACACTACTTCTAACTGTAGCAGGAAAACAAGATTTAACTTGTCCAAACCACTATTGCTTATTTCTTTCTTGTTTTCTATTGTTATTTATGACTGAATTAAACCCTAAGGAGAATAACATATCCAGAGTCTAAGAAAGTCAGCATGCAGTTAAACAGGATTGAACCTAAGTATTGACTATAATGGTTAACTCATTTATCACCTATAAACACCTGTCTCATTGACCTAAAATTCAATGACCTCATCTGTGAAATGAAACAACAATGACAAAAACTTAATTTGATAGGATTGTATGGAAGAGTATATGTCATAATACATATATCAGATATAATATATTATATGTTAATTATACTTGTGTGTAAAATAATCATGTGAAATAGGATTCTAGTTCATATTACAGAATTTCTGTAATCCTTTAGTTTATGATTAATAATGTTTTATTTTAATTTTGAGTATTTTTCTATAAAATTAGTATAAACAATGTAAAAATATAAGAACTTAAAAAATCATTGAATACATATATACACATATCTACATATATATTATATACAGTGCAATATAGAGTCTTATATATGGTGCTAGTTTAATGTTATCAGTTAATATTAGTTATTAATATCACTAAATATATTAAATCAATTTATTGTTGTTCTTATTTTATTATGACTTTCAAAAGAAAATCTCTTAGATCAAATTAGGACCAACTGTTACAGGTGATGATGAGACTGAGGGTAGTGTAATTCTGAGAGGTGTTAAAGAAAATGATTTTCATTCATCTAGGACACTGTGAACTTTCTAGCTCAAGGGTATCCAGAGATATCTGCAGTGCAACATGGTTCTCACAGCCAATATTTTGACATTGAGCTGAATGTGCTGGTCCAGAAAGCATAGAGAATATGCTTAGCTCAGTGCCTGGCAAATGATGTTAGCTGAATCTGAAGTTGCCTCCAGACAAATGAATGTCTCCAAACAAACAAACTTATTAGAAGGCATAAATTACAGATAGAAAAAAGAGAAAATTAAAAAGACAAGTTGTACAAAATCTAATTACCAAAAATTTGAAAAAGTACCATGATGAATGTTTTATCTGCCTTCTCTTTTACATGTCAACTAACTGCTTTCATAAACATTATGTTAGACAATTATTTAATACTAAACTGATTTAAGGAAAAGTTTTCAAAACCCTTCAAAATGCTAATGAGCACTATAAATATCCAAAATATTATGTGAAATTATTTTTTCACATACTTTTCCGTCTAAACATTATTAACCTCCTAGAGAGCTATAACATCCCAGAATGCAGTTTAAAAAGTGTTGCCCTGAGAAGCTGTGAGGTCTTCATGGATATTGTCTGTGATCCAATCAAGGGTCTAACTTAGGTCCAAGATTATGGATAAGAAAACAGATGCCCATGTGAAATTGTCAATGGCAGAGTAAGGATTCACCCTCAATTGCTTACCCTCAATTGCCTTTCCTGCTATGTTAACTCAAGTGGTCAGGCCTCATTCTGGAGTGGGTAGGGACATTCACAGGGCAGAAATGACACCAACTTGGTGATTAGCAAATGTGTATTGTGGTGGGGCTGCCACTCCCTTATGCTGTAATTTGGGGAGAGCAATGCAAACTTTCTGTGCCTTATATGCTTCTTCTGATATGAGAGAAAGGAATAATTAGTTTCATGACTTCCAAAATGCCCAGTGGTTCTAAAATTCTCTTAGTTGTATCAAATTTGAAGAAATGCAAGAATATCATTGGTAATGAAGATCAATAAGATACGTGTAGGTATCTGTGCAACAACTTGACCCTGAGAAGTTAGCATCCTTGTGCAGACTCTCCCTGAACATGAACAGCCATTGACCAGTCATCTTGTGTTGTGAATATTGCCTTTTAAAACTTGTTATTAATACTCTTATTAGCAATACTACTAAAATAATAATGCTTGCTTTATTTATACTTTTATATCTTCAAACTATTTATCATTTATCTTACTACCATTCCTCTGTTCGTTATGAGATAGAAAATGAAGGCAGGCATATCTCACTGGTTCTGTTCTGTTTGGGCAACCCAGTGTTTATATCAAGTTTCCCAATAAGTAGAGGTCAAGGTCAAGGTCTGCCTGCTTTCAGCCTGATACTTGTCTTTCAAGATTGCTTTTGCTTTTTCCTTCACTAACATTTTAAAACATTTTCTTAGTATGTAGCCTTTCTGATTTAGAGTTCTCAGTTTTAATTTTGCACAGGGTTCATGATCTCTATATACCTGGAGTCAAAGTTTCTTTTTTTATTTCCTTTCAGTCCTAGGGCTTCTTTCTTTATCTGTAGATGATTAAAACAGCTCACAACTTGTAAAGATGCCTCTTATAAATTCAAACTTTATATCTCTCTGATGAAAATGCCCCAGATTCACCTCACAAATAAAGGTGTCCAACCTTGACATCATGTCAGTGATATAGCAGTACTTCTCTTTTTAATGTAGTTTTCATTCAAATTATTTCATAAAAGATAACAATTTTTTAGAAAAGAGACATGTTTATCAGTTAATTAAGAGTAAAAATAGCACTGATAAAAAGAAATAACTATAAAATACTTAATAGATGACAGCATGATAACATTATATAATTCTTATATGATGTATCTTAAGTGGAAATATACATCAGTGACAAATTTTCTTTTGTTAAATATTGATAAAGTAACAAACTTTGCCAAATTTTGTGCTAGGCTTCAGTTGATTTGAAGATAAGCAAAAAAAAGAAAAAAAAAAAAACACAACTTTGGCCTCAAAGACTTCACAATCTGACAAGGGAAAAAAAATTCAGATTTCTAAGACTCCAAGTAAAAATAACTTTAATGGACATAGGCAGAAGATGCTACATCAACAAAAAGAGACAGCTCCTTTTCAGAAGAGGTAATACTTAAATCCTAAAGAATAATGGGAATTTTTCAAGTAAAGAAATAGGTGAGAATGGGGCACAGGGGGGCACACTTGTAATCTCAGCGCATGGGAGGTTGAGACAGAAGCATCATGGCAACGTAGTGAGATCGTATTTTAAAATTGAAATAAAGCATGGGGTGTAGCTCCATGGTAAAGTACTTTGAGTTCAATTCTTAATATCTGCCACAAAGAAAAAACAGAAGTAGAGAGAGCCAGGTGTGTAGAATATGCTTAGTATGCACACGGCTCTGGGTTCAAGCCCTTTATCCACCTCTACAAAATAAAAAAAGAGAAAAAGAATGAAAAGGTGGTAAATGTTATTATGGAAATTCCAGGTGTAACTTTCAGCAAGTTGAAAGAGCATATCACTTCACTGGAAATGCATCTTTTATACTTTTATTGGTGAATTATAATTACCCATCATAGTGAAGTTCCAAGTGATATAAACATACATTCAAATATAACTTGGTATAAGGAATAGGTATTGTTTATTTGGACTAGTTTACACATATTTAAGAAGAAGCTCTCTGGTGACAGCGTGAAGTTGATTTCAATGGAAACAAGTCAAAGGTTTGAAAAGTATAAAATTGAGGATGATGTCCTATACTGAGTTCGTGGTCAAATGAGGAAGACCGACATTGAAATAGTGGAAAGTTTTAGGGGTAGTGGACTGAAAAGAAAAACTAAATGATTTTACCACATTTTAAACACAAACCTAAAGGTGTTACATTAAAAAGAAAAAATTGAAGAGAGCAAAAATTTATTTTATAGACATGAAAAGTGGAAAGAGAAAGTTTGGATACATGTGAAAGTTAAGGAAGATTTATAGGTTGTTATTATAAATTTAATGCCATCAGCACAAAATCTGCAACACAATTTAAAATCAGGGACTTAATAAGATTACCTAGAGTCAAAGTATAGATAAAAATATCTCTTACTACTTCCATAATACAAAAAGGGGAGATGAGTATTTGGACAAAATACTTGTTACATAATCTTAGTCTTCCTTTCCTCAACTGAAATCCAAGGATGTGTCTAGAGCATAAAGAAGATGATCCTGCTTCAAGAATGAAGACATTGCTCAGGTTTGGGGATGCTGGTTTGTGGGCTGAGATTTCAAAGCAAATAAAAGGCTAGCTAACTTTTATGTGAACTGTTTTTTTCATCTATCGTATATACACCTCATGTGGTTGGAGAAGACTCTACACTTCAGGAAAACATCAGTCCTCCTATCACTCTCTTTTCTGGTGGGCATTGTTTATTCCTTCCTGGTAACTCTGAGACCAAGGAGGTCACACAGAGGCATAAGGGCAATCTGGGTAACAGATCGTTTTTCTTAATATTAACCCAGAAATGTAGTATTCTTGTAGTACCTCCCCTGGGAACTAGCAGGATCATTATTTTGCCACCCATTTTTTGTTTCTTGGGTCAAAGAGTAACTACCTAATCTGTTCAAGTTATAAAGAATATTAAAAGTTGCATGGCTATATAGGTACATAAATCATACTGTTTCTGACGGTCCCCAGGGAATAAAGATTATTCTTAGGTATAAAGCAGAGAAAGGTACAGATTTTACTTTAAATGCATGTGAAACTTTAATGTATGATTTGTAGATAGTAATGAAAATCTTCCCAGCAATCTTGTGCTTAGCATTGTAATCATTTTATAGATGAAGTCCAGAGAGTACGTGAAATTCATCTCGTCTTATAGAAAGAAGTAACAAAAACTCATACTGAAAAAAAGAGTCCAAAAGGCTCTTGATTAGCTATGGAAAAAAGATTTCAACATGTTAATTAATACAAACACAAATATATAAGAAATTTTGCACTATAGTTTATATATAATTAATTAATTTTGGCATACACAAAATAGATTTCAAAATCACCATAATTTTTATTGCTTGTTTTTGAGAAGCTTCTCTGAACTTTATTTCTTCTTTGTTTCTTTGCTTCTTTCTTCCTTTCTTTCTTTCCTTCTTTCTTTTTCTTTCTTCTTTTTTCTTCTTTCTTTTTTTTCATGGTACTGGATATAGAGCCCAGGACCTTCTACCTCTGGGCATTACCCCCAGCCCTATTTTTATTTTTTATTTGGAAACTAGGCCATGCTAAGTTTCTGAGAGCTTCAGTAAGCTGAGGCTGACTTTTAACCTGTGATCCTCTTATCTTAGCTTCCCAAGGGTTGCAAGCATGGGCCACTATGCCTGGAAATTTATTTATTTATTTAATTTTTTTGGGGGTGCTGGAGATTGAAACCTGGGTTATTCCTCCTTTGAGCAATACCTCCAGCCCATTTAATTTTTAATTTTTTTTTTTTTTAGAAACATGACCTCACCAAGTTTCTGAGAGTCTCACAAAATTGCTGAGGCTGTCCTCGAACCTGCCATCCCCATCCTTCTGTCTCAGCTTCCCAAGTACTGGTGTAATAAACTTGAGGCACCATGTTCTTCTTTTCTTATAATCTACCTCATTTAGGCAGTAAAATTTGCCAAGTGCAGAGTTTTGTGTCCCTGTGCCCATCTACACCAGACCTAAGATCTCCACTTTATTTCTACTGGTTGGAACAGAATCAAGAAAAATTGTTTTTGTCTTGATCATACGCAGGCTAGAGAGGGTGCAAGAAGAAAGGAATGAAAGCTCAACGAAACAAATTAAATGGAAGTGGATTATGGAAACATAAAAAATTGAAACTAGAATAGGTCTAATCTTTTAAAATGTATACATATATATTTACTGTCACTTTGAGAATTCAGTTCATTTGATAGCTTGGATAAATATTTATGCACTCTGCATTATGCATTTGAATTTAATATAAAATCAGTTTAAAATATTCCCGATTGCAATGTAGCTGACAAGTTGAATATTGAATAAGATTACTACTATAAGGCAAAGTGTTCTAGTGGTTTGCCTTAGGTTAAATAATATACTCACATGCCCCTCCCAACATCAACATCAACTTGTTATCACAAGGCCAAGTCAGAAAGCTTCTATTTTCAAATTACTCCCCTTCTCCACATAGACAAAAGGAATTACAGGAAATTCAGAAACTGTCATAACCATTGTAATTCCCAGCATTAGGGGGTAGAAAAGAAACACTTGCTTGCTCCAAAATAATAATGACTTGCAGGGATATGGCGTTCTGCCCTCTTTAACTTGCTTTATGACAATCTCTTTTGAGTTTCCTTAGAAAAAAATTTTAGAGAAGGAAACTTAATTAATTTCCCAAAATTATACATTTAGAATGGGATGAAACTAGGGCCAGCATCAAACATCAGATGTAGTCTAGGCTAGAGGTCTTTGCTGTGTCAAATTTTCTCAATGTATTATGATATGTTATTTGCAAATCATAGATTGTGGCAAATATAAGCTCTTGTCAACAATAAACTTTTATTAAATTATGTCGCCATTTGAAATCGAGAGATTTTTTTATTGTAATAATAGAGATTGAAAATTCTGGTGTTCTTGACTTTCTTAGAATCAAAAGGAAAAGAATGAAAAGAAATAAATAAGAGTGAATGAGGAAAGAACAGAAAGGGAGAAGGGGTGTGTGGAGGAGAAAGAAGGCATAGGGGGGAGAAAAGAAGGAAGGAAGAAAGGAAAGAAGAGATTATGAAATTATTCAGGTATATCATTTTATCAATATTATACATAAATTACCCAGAAGTTGAAAAATCTGTCTCCACTATTTGAAACAGAGATAATCTAATGTGTAGGTGTTTCATAATAATTGCCATAAAAACTATCTGTTAGCCCTTGAGTATGCTTTCTCCAAACCAATTCTTTCATACTACCAAGATATTTTCACATGAAATCTAAGTCCTTTATTTCATTATTTATAGATTTAAAATATACTACATGTATGACATAGAAATAAATTTTCTTCTCCAGTTCAATGATTCTCTAGTAAAAGCCTTATGATTCTACTAGCAAAACATTCCCAAATGGATATATAGTGGTCTTGGGAATAGTACAGATCTTTGCTTATCAAATAAATCACGCTTATAAATTGAGAAGCTTTTGAAGCACAGAAATTATTTAACATGCATAGCTACCTCAAAGAAAGGGAGAGATAGTCTCTAGACTCTTAAACTAAGTATAGTTTGAATTTGGAGAAAACTTGCCCTTAAAAGTAAATGTTTCCTTCATGTAATACAACATAGCTTTTTTACAAACAACTGTGTTGCCACCCTTGATATCATTGAATTGGTAATCTACAGAGCTGCTTCGTTTTTTATAACTCAAAACCTTTATCATATAAAGTTTCATAGTGGAGCTTATCATTACCAGTTACAAAGTATGTTGCAAATGCTCTGCTTCCTTAGGCCTAATATAGCATCATGGAACTAAAAAAGAAAAACTCAAGAACTGAATTATAGTGATAATGTTTATTTAACAGGTTATTTAAAATTTTCCATGTATAATAAAGTTAAATGAACTTTTGTTTTTTCATCCATATGGAGATATAATCAGACTAGGGAGAAAAAAAACAAACAAGAAACAGTGTTACCCACCATGGTGGTGCACACCTGTAATCCTAGTACTTGGGGTCCTGAGACAGGAGGACCCTGGGTTCACAGAGCCTCAGTGCTACAGAAAAGCTCTCAGAAACCCACTGAGATTCTGTATCGGAAGGAAGGGAGGGAGGGAGGGAGGGAGGAAGGGAGGAAGAGAGGAGGAAAGAAGAAAGAAAACAATGTTCAGTTAAAAATGCTGTTTTTAGAAAACTCATTTATTTATTGTTTGATTCAGCAAATACATATTAGTTCTTATTCTATCAAGGACACTGAGTTTGGTGTTTCTGGTGCCTGGAAATTTCACTCTCATCATGGAGTGACTATGTGAGAAGGGAAGAGCTTTGCTTCAGAACCCTGTAGTTCAGGCATTAATTCTTACAACCACGTCTTATTAGTAGGGTAGTCATGTATAAATCACTTAAACATCCTGAAATTGCTTTTTATCTGCAAAATAAAAGAGAAAACAGATGCATCATGATTTCATAAGGATTGAGATATTCCCTCTAAATCACCTGGCAGAGTATCTGATCTAGATTTCATTAGTTTTGAAGATTTTTGTGTTGGCAATAGAAAAATGATAAAACGCCTGTTTGACTTTTCCTCTAACAAACAATGAGTTTTACAGGTGATCAAAATTTAATTTTTAAGGTTTTAATTTAAAAACCTTAAAATATTTATTATATAATGATAAATAAAAATTGCTCACTCAATTTTTCTTTAAAAAACTTAATTGTTAAATATACTGTGATGGCTAATTTTATGCATCAACTTGACTAGGGTAAGGGATGTTTAACAGCTGGTTAAATATTATTTCTGAATATCTTTGAAGGTGTTTGCAGAAGAGATTATCATCTGCAACAATGGACTGAATAAAGAAACTCTGCATTGTGTCTATTATAAGGCCTTCATAGAACAACAAGAGTGAGGAAGGAGGGCAAATTTGCAGTCTCTTCTTTAGCTGGGGCATCCATCTTTTTCTGCACAAACATTGGAGCTCTGGCCCTCAGACTCTGGGACATATACTATTAGCTTCCTTCATTCTCAGGCTTTCCAACTCAAGTTGCATTATACTACTGGCCTTCCTGATTCCCCAGTTTTCAGGCATAGAATGTGGCCTGATCCACCTCTATGCTTTTGTTAGCCTCTGTCTGAAAATCAATCAAGCAAGCAATCCCCCCATCAATTCTTTTTCTCTAGACAAACATGACTAAAGCCTATACCTTAGGTTTGGAGAGTTTTTAAAGAAAATTTTAAATTTAAATATTAACTGAAGGAATATCTAGAAACCCACAACCCAAGTTTAGAGATGACCTGACCACTCTTCTAAAAGTGATTCTTTGTCCTCTGCATATCCTTTATTCTCAATCATGCCGCCTTATTTACCTTAAGAGGAAACCATCATTCAGATTTTTGTAATAAACAGGGCCATTGAACTTTTTTATATCGTTGACACATATATTGCTGGCTCTAAAGCAATTATTATTACCTATTTGTAAATTTTTAAATGATGGAATCATACTTTGTGTAATTCCATGATGATTCTTCCCAATATTGTGATTTGGGGAATTGTATTTATTATTTCATTTGTTAATTAGGCAGTAGATTTTATTGCAAACTATTGCTTTGAAAAAAGTGCTTTCTGCACATGTGCATCCACCTGGGAGTGGAATGGCAACTGTTCAACCTGACTACACACTGGCAATTTCTCTTCTAAAGCATTTGCAACACTTTTCAATGTGCTACTGAGACCTCAATACACACTTCTGAAATGGATAATGAATTTGAGTATAGTTTGGTATATTCAAAGGCTATTCATGTACCTCTACTATGAAATGCCTGTTTGTAATTTTTGTTTCATTTTAACATTTTTTCTCCTTTTCCTTATTGATTTGTAGGAAAGGACAATAATCCTTTGTTGGTTATATTTCTGGGAAAATTTTCTGAGTTCTTAGCTTGACTTTTTGGTTTTTGTGTGTCTTATAATGACCAAACTTCTTGATTTTGACTGAATAACATATTTCATCAATAATTTATGGCTTGCATTCTTGTTTTTTATATAATAAACTCTTCTATGTCCCAAGAAATTGTCCACCTAATATTAATTGAGGTTTTCATTTCCATTTTTACCTAATTTTCACTTGATTCTCTGAGTGATATGGAGATTTAACTTATTATTTTCCCTCAAGTAGGTAAACAGTGAATCTGGAATCTCATATTAAAAATGATATTCCTCTTTTACTGCACTAACGATCATGAATTAATTTAAATTTTCACATAGGTATGTGATAATTTCTGAACAGTCTATTCTGTTCCACCTATCTAGAATTCTATCCTTATGTCAATACTATGCCATTAAAGTTATATAGCTGCATAGAAATTTTTGTTATATTAACAAAACTGTTCTTCTTAGGGCTCTTTTGATTCTTTACTCCATAAAAATTCTAAAAGCTAATTTGGAAGTTTATGCAACAATACTGTAGGAATATTGATTGGAATTGTTCTAGGGATAAGTGGCTTTTTATTATAACAAATGTTTCTAGCCCAACACATGGACAACCTCCATATTTTGGTCTTCAATAACATCTTCAAATAAATGTTATGATCTTTTTTCACAAAGGTCATGGAATATATTTTTAGCTTTATTTTTAGATGGCCTATGTTTCTCTTCCTATATATTATAAATTAGTTATTTTGAATTACATTTTGAATCAACCATTACTTTTATTTTACATGCTGGTTTGGTATCTAATATCTTTGTTAAACTATTTTATTCATTTAATATATTATCTATGGATTTAGTGGTTATTTAATTTTAATTTTTATGTGTGGGTTGTTTTTTTTTTGGTGGTAGTGGGGTTCCTGGAAACCCTTCTACCCCCGGGCTACACTCCCAGACCTATTTTATACTTGTTTATTTTTGGAAACAGGGTCTCTTAAGCCAGTGTGGCTGGCTTCGAACCAGCATAATCCTCCTGTCTCCACCTCCCAAGTGCGGGGATTACAAGCGTGCACCACCACGCCCGGCTATGTGTGTATGTTTGAGACAGCACCTTGCTGTGTTGCCCATGTTAATCCCCAACTTGGGATCCTCTTCCCCAGCCTCCCTGGAAACTGAGATTTCAGGCCTATCCCCCCAGGCATAAAGCCAGCTCTCAGTGATGATTTTTTCATAGTAGTCATATCATCCGCAATCCTGACAGCCTTTTGACTTTTTATTTCTATTATCAGCATATTTATATCACTAAGCTGTTATTACTTTCAATGTGCTGGCCATTGACCAGTGCAATAATAAAGTGGTAAGAACTTGAAAAATGGACCTCTTTGACGTGTCCCTTTGCATATAATGCATGCTCACGATAACCTTGTGAGGGGGCCTATATTAGCTTAAGGAAATCTCCATCCTTTTTGGATCTGTGTTTGTTTTCAAGTTTTAAATGTCCAGTTCCTAAAATTGGCTGGAAAGGAAGCTTTACACTACCTTTTTCCCTATTACCTTTTCAACCAGGTTTTCTGTCCCACTCCTGCCCACAGCAGGTATGCTGGGGTGTGCCTTTTCATTCCTCCCACACTCCAGACACGCTTCTACCTTTATATTATTTATATTCTCTGCAGTCTCTCTTAAATATCTTCATGGGCTACCCTTTCTTTCTTTGGTGTTGGTTATTACTAAAAAGTCTCTTTCCCAAGAATACATTTCCAAAATGCTTCCTGCTTTCCTTTTTTACTTTTTTCTTTGCCATTAAAACTTATTGGTAGTATGTTAAACATATTTTCTGTCTTGTTATCATCTTATTAAGGAAAACTTTCCCCTGAGTTTGCATCTCCTTTTTCACAATAAACAAACTGAGATAGTGCTTGAGAGTCAAACAGACTTGATTCTGTTTCCTCCATTAAATGCTTACTGTCATCCTAGGTGATTCTATTATTCTTTGTAAAAAAAAAAAAGTGCTTCAGAAAACTTTGCAACAAACAAATATCTAAGATTATTTGTCTATGGAACTTTTCAGCAATTTATTCCATTCATCATGCTTTCTTCTTCTAGGCACAAGGGCTAAATCATAGTATTAGTTTTATTTTTATTTTTTTTTACATTTCATCTGCCAGATAATGACTATCTCAATTATAGAAGAATTATGTTCTTTTCCCAGTTACAAAATGTTAGAGTAACAAAAATTATTTTAATATAAAGCAAATTGATCAGAACCATGTTTCTATGACTACTAAGATTCTTGAATGAAAGATGAAATAATAAACATGTTACCGAATGCCATAGTATGAGCACATTTTGTTTTTTTACTTATAGTAGATAAAAAGTGAGTGAATTTTCACTTATTTTTAGGGTAGTTGAATTGGGATAGACAAAATTCATGCATGGTGGCTTTGGGTGGCATTGAGGTTTTGGTAGCTTTATTACAGGAGGGACTGAGTGGATGTTCAGTAGACAGACTGTAGACATTGCTGAAGACCATCTTGTCAGGTTCTTTCCAACACATTTAAGCATTATTGGGGGAGTTGAAAAACTAAGATGTTTTAGCATGGCCAGGACTAGGGCTTGTTTAGTAAAGTGTCCAGGTCCCCAATTTAGAGGCATTTATTCTCAGGCTCAGGCAAGTACAGGATTGACACTTGAGAATGAATGTCCCCTTAAACTTTGTGCATTGGATACCCTACTTGCTTTAGTACAAATTCTACTTCTCAGACTCTCTGACAGCTCAGTTACACATGTGATCTGGCTTCTGCTAAAACAGTGCACCTTAATAAGATTTAGAAATGGGAAGTGATGTGGGATCATCCCCTCCCAACTTTAAGTTCTGTTAGCTATGAACACGCAAGGAGGGGAGACCTTCAGGCTTTTTTCATTAGCTTTGTTAAACAGAAACTCTGAAACTGAGGAAATTTTGAAAGAAAAGGGCTTATTTAACTATAATAGATGCTAACCAGGAAAAGGATCAGGTCTTAAGATAAGTTCCTATGACCAGTAAGAGAGCTGGAAAGCAGTTGGGAAAATGTCTGTAAATATAGAGGTATGTATATTTTTATAAGGGACATTTGAGAAAGTAAAACATAAGTTGCTTTCATAGATCTTACATTGGTTATAGATAAAAGGGCTGGAGAGTATGAGGAAGGGAAAGTTTTGGAATAAGAAAATAGCAGGTAAAGAAAACAAATTATCTCTTCTGAACTGGCTGAGGTTATAAGTAGATCGAGGGGGTATTTAAGGGGTCATGCCAGAATTTGAATTAAGGTTCCAATGTACATTCAAGAATGGGAAACTATATTTTGACTTAGGCATGGTAGCACACACCTGTAATCCCAATACTTGGGAGACTCTGACAGAAGGATCACGGGTTTAAGGACTACCTGAAAAATGTAGTGAGTCTCTCAACAACCTATCAAGACTTTGTTTCAAGACAAAGAAACAAAAAAATAATAAAGGACTGTGGTGGGTGTATCCCAGAGGGAAAATGTCTCTGGGTCCAATCCCAATACCACAAATAAAAATGTGAAACAGTTTTTTGTTTTTTTCAGAACACAGCAATTAATTAACTTTCTCTTCTCTCCTCTGTTTACCAGCTCTTGGCCTTAAACTTAGGACATCTCAAAGTTTCTCCCTTTCTTTCCCTCTTTTTATATGCACACATTTCCTGGGTGTTTCCCTTCATATTCTACTCCATGCCTCCCTCCTCCTTTCCCAAACACGTTAGTGAGATCAGTAGTGACACCTTCATATATTGACATAACATTATTTGAACTGTTCCCTTCTTCAAGCCTCATTCCAGAATTTTTCTCTTATCAGCTTTGCCAGAGGTTTCAGTAATTGGTTACTTTTTGTGTAGGCATTAAGAGAGAGAATTAACAATGTACAGGACATCCATTTTGCTATCATGAAATTCTACTGCAAAGATTAACTTCTGAAGCTAGTAGTTGGGGTGGTGTCTTATTTAGTCCATGCTTACAACTAAGGTAGAAGGACTTCAATATTAACTTGACCTCTTGACATCCAGACCTCAACATAGCCATAATAATTCTGGAACCAGGACCAAGAGCAGCAAATCCAGGACTCCAGATATTACTTACTTTCAGTGAGCATTCTATGTTGATGTTCTGGAAGTAACCTTAGATGCTCAGCTATAGCTGACTTTTGAGGCCTCCCAACAATTTTTAGAACATTATTACTCTTCTGTTTTCCTGATACTTATTGCAGAGTCTTGAATATTTCACTCAAATGAGGAAAAAAATTGAAATAAAGACGTCTTCAGTATTATCACTAGAATTGACTAAACTCAAATATCTATCCAGACAATACATGTGCATGAGCACATGCACACATGTGCATATTCTATATATCAGTATACATATATGTATATAAATATATATATAAATTACTCAACATCCTGAACATATTTATACTAATTTAGACTGCTAAAGAGTCATGCATATAAATCCATCAATCAACAATTCTTTGTCAATTATGTAATTAGAAATCTGCTCTAGATTCTGTGAGATGTGACATACAAAAATACATGATGAAACGTTTTTGATGAACCTGTAATATTATCATTTATAAGAAGATATCTTGAAATAACAGAAATAAGACTTCCCTCTAAGCAGGCAAGAAGGTATTGTAAGCTTTAATATATAACAATTCACAACATTCATATTCAAGTTATTTAAGTATATTAGTAATTATCTGCAATAATCTATATAAATTAGAAGTTGTAAGAGAAAAGAAATGAAAATGATAAAATCATATTTCATGAAGGAATGTCATGAAAATCATAAAAAGAGAAGAGTCAAAGAGGTGAGACTTGACTGATACAAAAAGAATAAATATTTTACTTAAATGAGGAAAAGAAAGATTAAAATAAAGCCTTTTTCAGTATTATCACTAGGATTGACCTAAAACAAATGTCTATCCAGAAAGCAAAATGTCTATCCAGATTATCTTTGTATCAGTAAAAGTCTACTGAGGCACTGACCAGAATCCAGGGGCCTTAATCATGGGTCCTGAGTAGTTCCAATTTCTATCCTATCAGAAAGATGACTCCCACTATCCCACAAACTTGTAAAATTATTTTAGCTTCATACTATTATACTTCTAGTTCCTCCAATGCCCCTTATTTTATTTCCATGCCCACCAAATAATATTGCAGCTTTTGTAGAAAAGGAAATATGTATTTAATGTCTACTTACGATCCACTTTGTTGCTATAGTTGTACATCTCATAATAAACCATGATACTGGTATTCTTGCTTCATCACTCAAACTCACTTTATGGGGATCTATTACTGCAAAATATATTACTTATTACTGGCTTTATAAAATAAAATTCAAAGACTGTAAAAATTGAAAGTTTCCACATGGACAATGGAAATTCTACCACTGTCAACCTGTGTTGCCTTTTTGCATAATGAATGGATCTTTCCACGGGAAACAGGCACAAAGCCAACACAACAAGATAGAAAGTAGAATGAAATGGTCTTTTTATTTGGTTTTGGTTTTGTTTCCCACAACCACTTTTACTTTTCAAGAAGCATTAGAGAATGGCTACTTGAGGTCCTATTCTACTCATTCATCCATTTTGTCTAAACTTATCCAAACTTCTTGAGTTTTTAAAGATTATGTGTAAATTACTTCTTTTTCCTAACTGGCATATGAAATCTAACCCAAACCATCCCTACTATACTCAGATAAGCTTTCTTTGCTATGCTATGATAGGATTCTGTCCAATATAGTAGTTTTATTATTAAATAATGATGATTTAAAATTATAACTGTCAGCCAGGCATGGTCACGCACACTTGTAATCCCAGCCTTCGGGAGGCTGAGACCAGAGGATCACGGTTCACGGACAGCCTCAGCTACTAAGTGAGGTCCTCTACAACTCAGTGAGACCGGTTTCAAAATAAAGAATAAAAAATCGGGCAGCGGTTGTAGCTTGGAGGTCAAATTCCCCTGGGTTCCATCCCCAGACCCACACAAAAATAAATAAATAAATAAATAAATAAATAAATAAATAAATAAATCTAGCTTCTTTTAACAACATGGTTTTTTAAATAGTACATGGTTTCAAAATGTTTCTTGATAATGATAAAACAAATTTATTTTAAGAAAAATAATCTATACACCTTTAATAATTTTAATCTATCAAAATATGAGGGAAATTATAAGTAATATTTCTTTTTACTTCATCTCTTTGT
Source organism: Muscardinus avellanarius (assembly GCF_963383645.1). Lineage (NCBI taxonomy): Eukaryota > Metazoa > Chordata > Mammalia > Rodentia > Gliridae > Muscardinus > Muscardinus avellanarius. The sequence continues at coordinate 60,570,383 of NC_137788.1, forward strand.
CTTTAAAAATGTGGTCATGATTATTTTGATTCAGCTTTGTTTTGAGAACAGGGGATTGTAACTTCAACTCTGAAGGCAAAAACTTCACCAGCTCTCTAGAACATATCTAAACCCAGATCATTTATCAGAAAAAGACATTATCTCATTTTATAAGTATTTTATAAAATAATAACAATAACATACATTCTTTTAAAAATGATTTTACAAAAAGTGTCTATTTAGTTCACTTTTCCATTTTTTCATTGGGTTGTTTTCTTACTGCTGAGTTTCTTGAGTTCTCTGTATATTCTAGATACTTGTCCTCTATTGGAAGAATAGTTGGCAAAAATTTCCTCTTATTCTTTTGGATCTCATTGAGGGTCTTGATAGTCTTCTTTGCTTTATAGAAGCTCTTCAATTTTATTCATTCCCACATATTAATCTCCTTTTAGTTTCTTGTGTTTTTGAGGTATTATTGAGAAAGTTTTTACCTATGCCTCCATGTTAAAGTGTTGTACCTATGCCCTCTTTAAGGAGCTGCAAGGTCTCTGGTTTGATTTCCAAGTCTTTGATCCATCTTAAATTGACTTTTGTGCAGGATGAGAAAGTAGGATTTATTTCCACTTTACTGCATATGGTTAACCAGTTTTGTCAACACCATTTGTTGAACAGGCTATCTTTTTAAAGTGTATGTTTTTGGACTGTTTGTCAAAAATCAATTGGTCATAAGTGTATGGATTTGTTTCTGAGTGTTCTACTCTGCTCTATTGGTCTATGTTTTTGTTTTTGTGCCAGTACCATGTTGTGTTTATTGCTATAGCTTTGTATTATAGTTTGAAGGTATTATAGGTTTTATAAGACCTCCTGAATGGTTTTAGTTGCTGATAACCACTTTGGCTATTCTGGTTTTTTTTTTGTTGTTGTTCCAAATTAATTTAAGGACTGATTTTTCTATGTCTGTGAAGAATGACCTTGGGAATTTAATGGGTAATCCATTGAATATCTAGATCGCTTTTGGAAGAATGACCATTTTGATTATATTGATTCTGCCTATCCAAAAACATGGAAGATAGCCAATAAATGTATGAAAAAATGCTCAACATCAGTAGCAACCAGAGAGATGCAAATCAAAACTACACTGAAACTTCACCTAAATCCAACTAGAATGGCAATCTTTCAAAACATAAACAGCAGTAAATGCTGGTGAGGATGTGGAGAAGTGGCAACTGTAATATATTGTTGATGGGATTGCAAATTAGTGCAACCACTTTGGAAAACAGTGTGGAGGATTCTCAGAAGAATGAAAACAAACCTGTCATGTGATCCAGAAATATCTATCCAAAACAATAGGCATATATCCAAAATTATAGAAACCAAACTAATACATCTGTATCTATGTCTATAGCCACACAATTCACAATTGTCAATGGAACCAGCCAAGATGTCAATCAACAGATTAATGGATTACAAAACTATGGGGCATGTACACAATGAAATTTAACTCAGCCATGAAAAAAAACTGCATCATTTACAGAGAAATGGATGGAACTAGAAAAAATTATGCTAAGTGAGATTAGTCAGTCACAAAAAGTAAGAAATCAGATGCTCTCCCTAATATGTGAAAGCTCGGGAGAAAAAAGGTCACAGGAGGAACTCTAGATAAAAGAGGAGAAACTAAGATGATCAAATAAGGAGGCCTAACTGGGGGTGATGAAAGGGTAGAAGAGGAAGATTCCCTAATTTACATGATGTACATTCACAAACATATCTAAGTCAGTCACTATGCCAAACATGAGAAGGTGGGAGGGGAAAGGGAATGTGATAGAAACTGGGGAAGGGCTAAATGAGTGATGTGTGCATGTATGCCTCTACCATCTTGTACTCCATTAGTATGTATGATTACAGTGCACTAATTCAAAAATAATTGAAATGAAAAAATACTTTTATGTACATAATTTATTTTACTTTATTTCCTAAGCAAATGTGTTAATGGGCTAGGCAAGAAATGTTCATTTTTTATTTCATGTAGTGGTAGAAAATGAGTCTCAGTTGGTATGCAGGATCTACTAGTCACTCAGTGACTGTAGTAGACCTAAGTCCTAATTGAGAATTTTTTTCTTCTTCCAATCAATTTTTCAAATGGATAATTTACAAACAATACAATTCACTCATTCTAAGTATGCAGTTTGATTATTTTTTAATTTATTGTACTTATGAAACAACCACATTTAATATTAGCATTATTTAAATCAGCCTGAGTTCCGTTGTACCCTTTAGCAACTCATCCATCCTCCCATTACCTACATCTACAGCCCTACAAATTACTAATTTGGTATCTGTCCATAGAAATTTGTTTTGCCTTTTCTAAAATTCCATATAATAAAATCATGCAATGTGTATATTTCTGTGTCTGGCTTCTTTTGCCATACATGTATTTGAGATTTATCCATGTTGCTATGTGTATCACAATGAACTAAAATCTTTGAATCCTAGGTAATTTTTAAGGAATTCTAGACATTTTCACAGAATGTTTTCTTTTTTATATCCTAAATTTAAAAAAAAATTTTATTGGTGCATTGTAGTCATGAATTTTAATGGAGTACAAGATGATAGAGGCATACATGCACAAATCACTCATTTAGCTCGTACCCAATTTTCACCCCATTTCCCCCCTCCCTCCTTCTCATATTTGGCTTATTTTTATTTTTTATACTTTCTTTCATTTTTTTTATTTGTGTGAAGATCATATTGAAAATGACATACATTCAGACTGTGCTTGGTGCCTTCTCCCCTCCAGCTTCCTCTTTCCCCCTCCCAACAATGAGTGTCCAGGTTAACCATGCTACATTCATATTTTTACACATATAAAAACCTTAGTTTTTCTTTCAATTTGACTACTAAAATTGTCTCCTAACTAATCTTCTCATTTGGAATCTCAACCCTAAAAAGCACACCACTTAAGAGTGCTCTTCCAAAAATACATTATTGTCAGCCCTTGCCTAATATTGCACCACTTATGGCAGAAGTTCTCAAAATGTTCTATGGAACAGACTGAGGTGACCAGGAGCAGGTTGGATAGGACCTGCCTCTGGATCTGCCTTTTGAGGTCTTCCTCTACTGCCTCTTGTTCTTTATACCTCATAGACCAAGCTCAATTAGAAAAAGTCAAATGTATGTCTTTCCCATTTTCTGTGTAGGACTTCCACATAGATTCTTAATTGCAAACAAGGTTTTTTAATGATTTAAAAGTAAATGCTAGTTGGGTGATATGTGCATGTATGTTTCTACCATCTTGTACTCCATTAAAATGTACGACTACATGCACCGATAAATTTTTTTAAATAAATAAAAGTAACTGCTCTCCAGAATGAATCTATTATCTGGCCACTGAGTTCCTCTCCAATCTGTGTCTCTTCCTTAATGCCCCTTTTTAATGACATTTTTTATTACCAGACATAAACTGGTTTTTTAAAATTATTTTTGAGGATCATATTGAAAATGTCATACATTCCGACTCTGCTTGGTTCCCTCTCCCCTCACCCAGCTTCCCCTTCCCACCTCCCAACAATGAGTGTCCAGGTTGACCATGCTACATTCATATTTTTACACATATAAAAACCTTAAAAACCAACCCATAGAATCAACCACACAGGCCGGGCGTGGTGGCGCACGCTTGTAATCCCCGCGCTTGGGAGGCGGAGACAGGAGGATCGCGCAGGTTCGAAGCCAGCCACGCTGGCGTAAGAGACCCTGTTTCAAAAATATAAAATAGGTCTGGGAGTGTAGCCCGGAGGTAGAAGGGCTTCCAGGAACCCCAGTACCACCAAAAAAAAAAAAAAAAAAAGAATCAACCACACAGGACACTCTTAACTCAGGCTCTTTTGCACTTGTCTTTGGTCTATTAGCTCCTCTTGCCTTGAGTTTTTCTACACTCAATCTCCACAAGAACATATTCATCACTTATAATTTTAATGTATAGGTGCATCTTATTTATAAAGCTTTACTGATTTTTCCATTAATATGTTGAAAGAGCAGATCCCTACTTATGACCTTGAACTTATCTAATTAGACACTGTGCTAGGAAGATACACTTTTCTACTCATGCTCATTTTCTAATAAATATTTTACCCATCTTTATGATTGCCATAAAAGTAGCCATTTTCAGTTTAAATAATCCTACATACCTATAAAAAACTATTAGTACCAATCTTAGGGATATGTACACAGAAGAGGGAATAATTTGTAATCCAAAAGGAAACACACCAAGTGCTGTAAGTGTATTCCTATAATTGTATACCTCATTATGATGTATAATTATAATGCACCAATAAAAGTATAAAAAAGATGAAAGTAGCCATTTTATACCACATTAACACTAACCAGAAGCACAGTTAATTGATATGGTGTGATTCATGCCCAACTTAGAGCAATGAGGGACTCTTTCGTACTTCGTACCACATTAACGCATGGTTCAGGATGGAAATGAGAGGTCACTATCATTTCCATTTCATTAAATAGGCCACTAAGAGCTGATAGGTTCCAGTTTTTGTTGTTTATTTTGTTTTTCTTAGTCTCATTCAAGTTGAACTTTAATTATATTGACTAAAAATCCTCCTAAAATGTTTAAAATTGAAGTATATTTATTTATTTTGAAGTCTTTCTGTACTGCCTCTTGGTCTTTATAGCTCAAAGACCAAGCTCAATGCCTACCACAAAATAGGTATTTAAATAAATTATTAAAGAGAGAACATATAGGTACAAGAACAAATATGCCTGTGGGTCATAATGGAGAATTTATAGCAGCTAATTTATTTAGTAATTCAAGTTGAAAGCTACTGTACATAAAATATGCATAAAAACTGACAGGAATTTAACATAATGAGTATGACAAAGTGAAGGTATAAATACAAGTGGATAAAGAAGGACTAAATAAGACAACACATTCAAGAGCTTAAAATTTCAGGGTCTGATACTCATGAATCTTATAGAGGTGCCTTTCTTAATTAAAATATTTTCATATTTTCATGTGCACAATTATAAATAGTGGTCTCCGGGAAACCTCAAAATAATTAACCAAAACTACAGCAGTAAGCGTATACACAGCTGGGAAAATCACACTCTGGACCTTTGTTCCTTAACATAAACAAATGGGAAACAGTTATACTCATTCTTTCCTAGAAAACGTATAACAGGACCCTGGTTAACACACTATGGCATCTTCAGAAGGAAGCGAGTAAAGGTGAAATAATAAATGCCATTTCACCACTCAAATTTCTTTACATGTCATTAAAACAACTATATCAACAATAATGGGTACCATACATTTTCTTTGTTTTGCCAGAAGACCTCATTGAGCTCGTTTGTAGAGAAGCTCCTATGTACTGAGCTCATTGATATAAAATCAATATGACACAGATAGCATCCTTGAGCACATGACAATCCATGAGGAATACAAACAGAAAAAGATCATTCAATTGTCATTCAATCTTTTTAGTAGAGTGCTATACCACACATGAATAAAATGCAGCAAAAGCAACCTTAAAATCAGTCCAAAAAATCCTCAAATTACTTCTTAAAGAGATTGACCTATTCTGTGAGAAAGTTTTGGCAACTATTCATCTCTCCAGCTAAGTATAGCAAGTTTTATTGGCTGCCTCTTTCCACCCTGTATTTCACTGAGTTTGGTATCTACTAAAGGGTGTTGAGGAGAAAGGGCAATCCACTAAATTGAATGGAATCAAACTGGAAGGGAGATTTATTATTATTTACTGCCATCATAAATACTTAGGTTTCATATTCTTGTGCTCGATCATCTACAAGATACTAATTCTTACTAGCCTAAAAACTAAGGATAATTGATTCTCTCCTTACTATATTTATAAGAGGTAGGATAAATTTAGTGTCTTTCCTGCCTAAAAAGTTACACTCCCATGGGGCTGCCTTTGCATAAATTTCTTATATATAAGCCATATTTATTAAGGCATTTCCTTCAGGAAGTCATTTTTACTGTGTACATAAACTTACTGCAAAAGGGAGGTCTGTTGGTTTACTAAAGGTTGATGTGTCAATGAGTATCCTGTCCCAAGAATGAAGGGAAGAAATACGACACACAGTTGCTCAATTTTTCTGGAGAAGAGGGAAGAGAAAAAAAATCTTAAGAATGAGAAGCTTTTGGATAAAGGCAAATCTAGAAAATAAACCTACAGTTAAAAGAAAAGTTGAGCTCAGAGAAATAGAAATAAAACCCCTTTAGATTAAAAAACATATTTTGTTTGCTTTTTAATTTTATTGTATATAATATTCTTATAATAACATCATTTATATGCTTAGTCTAATATATATTGTGTTATAAATAAACATATACATTTATTTAAAGAATTGCTACTGAATATCTACATGTGTCAGATAGTATTGTAAGAACTGAAGATGAAATGATAAGAACTCAGGATCCCTATAAACTAAACATTTTACAGTCTACTGGAAGATACAAACTTAATAAAATACGTTCTGTGATCAGAGATATGCTAGAATATGGGACCGTTAATTGTCACCTAAGTCCAAAGTGAAATGTTAATAATGTCTTCCAAAGTAAGTGATTTTTAAACTAAGATATACAGTAAGAGCATGAATAAGTCAAATGAGCCCAGATCTCTCTCCTCTCTCCCTCCCTCTCTCTCTCCCTCTCTCTCCATATATATGTATGTATGTATATATATCTGTATATATATACATACATATATATATTCAATCTTTTTAGTAGAGTGCTATACAGCACATTAATAAAATGCAGCAAAGCATACCATATATATACCATATATGTATATATATATATACCATATATATGTGCATATGTGTATATATATAAATATAAATGTAACATTTAAATATGTGTGTGTGTGTGTGTGTGTGTGTGTGTGTGTGTGTGTAACACCAAATTCAGGAATCTAGGAGACATTTGCTCCCCTGAAGCTCAGAGTATGAAGAGGAAATGTTGAAATACTAAGCCATACATATATTTGTTTTTATTATTTTGAACAAGATGCAGAAATAAATTGTCTGTGACTTTAGTAAATGGAAGAATATGTTATAATCTTAGTATGGCAGCTTATGAATCCAGAGTTCAGGGATCTCTTTGGCTTCATAAAAGAAAAGACCTGAGAATGTGAATGGCATTAGGATTTCCTCTACCTCACTCACCTCTGCTCTACTCTCTGGGTTGGCTGCATTCCTCACACCCACTGCTCGCAAGCTCTCTTTACTCAATAGGCTGCAATTCTATCCTTCCTCACTTCTTGTATTGACTATCCATAAAGTCTTTGCTTAGCCTCTTACCTTATACTGAAAGACCTCCTTACACAGTCATCATCATGGGCCTCAGTAGCAATTTCAGAGCTAATTGATTGGTGCAGAAATGAGATTTTTGGACCAAGATAAAATAATAGAAATATTTTCCCTGGATAATTTCTCAAATGGAGACAGTTTAAGCATGGTTGACACAGGACTAATATATCATCATAAAGACTGTATAAAGAACTCTGCCAGGATTAGGCAAGGATCTAAGAAAACTCATTTGTAGATATCCACTGCAAGAATAAATTGTATTAGAAGTCACACCATCATATATAAAAATATGAGTTTATCAAACTACCAGAGTTTCTCATTTTATTAAAACAAAGTGTTTCTTGAACTAGCGTGCTATTCCAGTATTTTTAATACTGGCACATTTTCCATTTGCTTGCAACTTATCTAGAGCAAGTTCATTGCCAACACCAGGTGAGTTCTTGTACGATAACCCCTTTGATAACTGTGCTTCTGCCACCTTCTCTGAAGATGAGCAGCTCTTACCAAGGACCACACTGGTCTCCTCAGAGCTTCCCTGTTGTCTGTGATTCTTCAGACTCAATGTGAATTAAAAGTGGTGGGTGGGAACAGCTGCTCTTCAAGTGTTTCTTTTACTTTTGGTATTTTGGGCTCATATCTAATGAGATTCTCTTATATTTATTTTGGATGCAGGCCTGATTTTCTCCCAGGAATTATTATCTGTATTTTATATTTTATAGACTATGCACAAAATAGTAGAAGTACTGATCTTTCATCATGTAGAACTGCTGTTCTAGCTACTACAGGTGTGTTGTTGGTGTTGTCTGTCTGCCTCTCTCTCTCTCTCTCTCTCTCTCTCTCTCTCTCTCTATATATATATATATATATATATATATATATATATATATATATATATATTTCTCTTTCTCTCACTTTGGGATATTCCATGGTTGATAGGCTTTTTATACTTGAGAAGTTTTTTCCTCTCTTTTTCAGGAAAAGCACCAGCAATTTTTGTCCTTTTCCTTCATGTAATTCTCAGGACAAAATTATTATCTCATGAGTGATTCAGTATGCTGACATGCCAGTAAACAGTATTTTTGTTGTTGTTGTTGTTTTTGCCAAAGCATAGAACATCACAGACTGGGTGGGTAGCCTGTTTTTCTCTGTACTGACACATATTAGAAAAAATTCTTTTAAAAAGTTACCTTGTATTGAGAAACAAATAACTTTTTGTTCTTTTTGTTGTCTCTTCTACTATCATAAGTAAGATAACTGTCTTTATTTGGGCAAGTGTTATGTTCCAGGTGCTTTACGTAATACTGCATTCATATGGTAGTCTTTTATTCAGCTTTTGTTGTGATCCCAAAGCTAGGATAGGGTTGGGTATATCCAACAGGCTCCAGTAACTGCTCTGTGAAAAATTAAGCCAAAACTTTGAAGCTTAAGATGACTATTTATTACGCTGAAAAATTCTGTGGGTAAGGACTTGGGTATAATATCCAGGCCTTAGTTAACTCCATGGCTGAGGGTGACTTGAAAACTGGGGATCAAAACCACCTGACGCTGTAGTTAGGAGGCTGATTCAGGAAAATTGCAGGTATAAGCCCAGCCTGAGCAATTTAGCAAGATCCTGTTTCAAAATTAAAACAAAAAAACACTAAAATAAAATAGGGCAGGGAGCATAACTAAGAGATAGAATGAATGTTCCTGGGTTCAATCACCCATGCCGCCACACACACACACACACACACACACACACACACACACACACACACACACAAACACACAGTCTGATGGCTCAGTCATACACATCTGTCACTGAGAATTTCAGAATCAAGTGCTAACATTGGAGGACCACAGGTTCAAGGACAGCCTCAATTCAGCGAGTCTCTCAGCAATTTATTGACACCCTGTTTTCAAAACCAAAAAAAATAGCTGGGCATGGTGGCACACGATTGTAATCCCTGCGCTTGGGAGGCAGAGACAGGAGGATCACGCTGGTTCAAAGTCAGCCATGCTGGCTTAAGGGACCCTGTTTCAAAAAACATAAAATAGGTCTAGGAGTGTAGCCTGGAGGCAGGAGGGCTTCCAGGAACTCCAGTACCACCAAAAAAATAAAATAAGTTATACACTGCCAAGCTCTGCTATCTGTTCACTTCACACACTATACTCAGAGCAGAGAAAGCTCTCCAGCATTCCTTTTATGAGGATACTAAACCTATTTATGGAAGATCCACCCTTATGACCCAATTATCCCCCCAAATATCTTACCTCCTAGAAACATCACACTAAGGGTCAGGTTACAGCATATAAACCTTAGGAGAAAATTATAATTTAGTTCATACACAGAGCATACTTTAAAAGTTATAAAAATGATACAAAATGCTCAATTCACCTCCAGGATACACAAGATATGAATGAAGAATTAGAGAAAGGAGTCCATGAAACCAGCTTTGGATAAATTGTCAGTGTGGGCTGATTCTGTGCTCTGTGTCAACCACTGTGAAAAACAGAAGGGAGGGGGTTGCTTTGTTCTCACATGAGATGTTAGATGCTTTAAGTTTAGAGACTCTGATCTGCTGGCATCTCCTGAAATTTGAAGGATAGTGTCAAGCCTCTGACTAAAACCTTCTAAGATCAGCAGCTTTGTCTAGCTGAGGTCACCTGTAGCAGCAGAGAGATGTCTTCACCGAAGCAATCCTTCCTTCTGCATTTGGGCTGGGCAAGGCTCCCTGTGCAATTTCCTTGTGTCAGGAAGGAGATGGATGCAATTGTCTTGAAAGCGACTGTGCCAATCTTCTTCCCTCAAAACTAAAGCAATGTGGGTCTAAGAAAGCTGGATGTTTTAGAGGAAACAGCTGAAAGGGTTGAAGGTAATCAACTAGAAACTATGAACTGCACTAAAGATCTGAAGTCAAACATCCAAAATGTAGGACAAGAAATAAATACTTTTGACATCCACCAGGCCTAGACTGCATCATTGTAAGATTACAGGCATGACCTGATGACCTCTTTTGTCCCATACCTTTTTTACCTCCCATTGTGTTGCAAAAGAACTATCTGTTAAGATAGAGGAAGATAATCAAGTAAGAACAAGAATAGAATCTCAACTAGAGGGCATTGTAAAATAAATGTATTTAATTAAGAATGAATTCAGAAGCCAGGCACATGCTTATAATCCCAGCATTCTAGAGGCTGAGACCAGAGGATCGAGGTTCATGGACAGCCTCAGCTACTTAGTGAGGCCCTCTGCAACTCAGTGAGACCTGGTTTCAAAATAAAAGAATAAAAAATAGGGCAGGGGAGGGGGGTGTAGCTCAGAGGTCTAATGTCCCTGGGTTCCATCCCCAGACCCACAAAAAAAAAAAAAAAGAATTTAGCATATAGACTGCCAATGCACTGATCTGTCATTAAAATCTGTAAAAAAAAAAAAAAAAAAAAAAAAAAACTAGCCATCTTAGTGTACACCTGTAATCTCAGTACTTGGGAGGCTGAGACAGGAGGATTGAAGAGTTTAGAACAGCTTCAGTAAATTAATGAGAATTTCAGCAATGTAGTGAGAACCTGTTTCAAAATCAAAAATAAAATGTTCTGGGGATATGGGGATATAACTCACAGGTAGATAGGGGTGTCATAGATTCAAGAGCAACCCCAGCAATATAGCGAGTCTCTCAGCAGCATAGTGATACTATCTTTCAAAATAAATCAAACAAAAAATAAGTAAATAAATAGGCTAAGGGTTAGTTTGAAGGTAGAAATTGCTTGGGTTCAATTTCTAATACCAAAAAAAAAGATAATCTGAGAAAATAAGGTATTCTTGGAGTTTCTGAAAGTGACTAGTGGTTCTATAGTATGTGTCAGATATTTTTATTAAGGATTAGATATAAATGAAGTCTAGACAAGACGGCAGTTTGCAGAAACAATTGTTGGGAGATGGTCAAGTACACTTGTTTCATAGCTTTCTCAAATATTTTAATAAGCTTGATTAATAAATATTAATTTTAGAAATTTTCAACTCTAATAAGGCAAGAAATATTATGATTCTCTGATACAGATGAAAATTGCCATAAATTCTGGGGCATTGCTTGTATCTGTGTGCCCTTGCCTTGAATATAAGTAATTTCTTTGGTTGGTATGATGAAATCCACATAACAGAAGCAATACTGTACTAGTTTCTGGGCTGAGGCCTTACAAGACTCACAGATTCCATTTCTTTTCTCATGGAAAACTCTCTCCAAGAATTGGGATCTACAGTGAAGCTCAGTAGTTACCCTAAAAGTGTCATGCTAGAGAGTCTACCTATAGGTGTTCCATCAATCTAGCACCAGGTGACTGGGGCTAATACTACATACCCCAAAGAGGTGTCCGGCCAAGGAGTGAGTATATAGTGTGCTTCCTGTAAGAGCTTCTTCCAAAAGAATACTCCTGAGTGATCTTAGCTAACAATGCACAGAGCAGAGAAGTTGTCTGGCTAAACCGTGCACACATTAGAACTCACAAAATCAGAGGATCAAGCCTTACAGAAATCAGTCTTTGAGAGACATTCCAGATCCAAACTATGGCATTGTCTCAAAGCCAGAGTGGTTTGATTGAAGAGCTTATTTAGTATTGTGCTACTTTCCATTTAGTCCACAGACAGCCACAATGAAAATAAAGTGTAATTGTCACTGTTGGAAAATTGGAATGGACTTCAAGTGCTCTTTAGATTATAGTTTCTTTTTACAGCTTAATATTGATGTTAAATTAATCTGTTATAGGTCCACGTACCTGAAAGCTAATTTATCTATTTTGTGTAATTGCTATTTCATTTTAATTACTTAATATATGTATCTCATTTAGTTATTAACTTTATATTTTCAAGTATGTATGTGTGTGTGGTGTATATTTACTTATCTATCCATTCATTCACTCATTTATTTGCACCTTTGTTATTTAAAAATTATTTAGAGTTTTATGACTGTTTTTCATAATTACATAATAAATTTAAAAATAGGTATACGGTTGTACATTTTCTTCTATTCCTCAAAAAATATTTATTTCACACGGTGGTCCCTAGTTGAATTTCAGAGATTTGAAAACATCCATAACTTTTATTCAGAATATATTAATTTTTATGTTTGCATTTTAAAGAGAAAGTATTCAAGTCTTTTATTGCATTCCTAAATATAATTTTAAAATGGTGAACCACTACTCTTGAGCATTTGGGAGAGACATGGGCTCACAGTAAACTCACAGGAAATGTTGCTGTATGGTTTAGAAAAAGGTTTCACCTCAATTTTTTAATGGTGCTATCAGTAAATATAAAATTCAGTTCAGATTCTTCTATTAAGGAGACAAAAAGATAAAGATATAAAATAATAAAGTAGAAATGAGGAGTAAAATATATAAATTCATTCATATTTGTTCACTCAAAGATAAACCTGCTAACATTTTGCAGAATATTTTTCAAATCTCTCTCAAATCTTTTATTTTTATTATTGTGTCATAATTATAAATCTTATTGAGTTTCAATTTCTTACAAACAGACATACACACAGGTCTTGGTATGATTCCATTACAGTTTCCACCCCATTACTCATCCCTCCGCATATATAACAGCTAGTTTGTTAGTAACACCTTCTTATTTGAACATAGGGTTACTTCAACAGTTTTTTTCATCAAATCTCCTTTCTCACGTGCCCATTTCCCTTCCCCAACCCCTTTATTTTTCTACTGGTCACTCCCCTCAATTACCTAAAGTTTCTTTTGATTTCTATTTTCTTTCTAGCTTCCACATATGAGAAAATCTCACATCTTCTGGATTTATAGTTTCCCTAACTGTGCTTTGGGTCTATAACCAACACGTCAAATCTCATTTATCTAGAAAATGCACAACCCACACACTGCACATCACATCCTTTAGAAAGCCACATTAACTCAAATTACAATTGAGTTCACTAAGTCTCCCTCCCACCTCAGAGTTTAAAATAGTAAGTCCTCATTGAAACTCCTTTTTTTTATCATTGAGCTCACACCAGTGTCAGCCTCTGTCTACCTCCCATTCCAAGTCTGCTCTGTGACCAGGAGATTCATAATAAACTGAATTGTTAAAAAAATAATCAATGTGTCCCTTGAAGCACTTTAGAATGGAAGCTGCCATAATTTGATTCTTGACCTTAGATCTCTCAGGCTTTCTTGAACTTTGTGAAGAGAAAGAATCTTGTGTTACATGAATACTAAAAATTTTGCCACTTGTTATTTACCAAAGTGAGTGTTTGAATTTATTATCCCCCAAAACTTATTCCCCTCTACTGTTTATTTTCTGTTTCTATATTTAATTTATTATTCTGTTATACCTCAATTTTTATTTTTTTATTTTGTGTGTGTGTGTGTGTGTGTGTGTGTACTGAGGGTGGAACCCAGAGGCTTTCTACCTCCGGGATATACTCCCAGACCTTTTTTTATATTTTATTTGGAAACACGGTCTTACTAAGTTGCTGAAAGCCTCACTAAGTAGCTGAGGCTGGCTTTGAACCTGTGCGATCCTACTGTCTCAGCCTCCCAAACACGGGGATTACAAGCGTGCGCCACCACGCCCGGCTCTACCTCAATTTTTAGAATGGTAATTTACAAGGAAGAAAAAGCATTTTGAAATTTTTATAAAACTTAAAATAACAATACTTTTTTTATATCTACTTTGTTATATATTAGCTTGTGTTTTTCATTTTGTTTTTCTTAATCATGTAGTCATCTTTCCAGGGCTGTTTTATCAATTAACATTGTTGGTGGGATTGCAAATTGGTGCAACCATTTTGGAAAACAGTATGGAGGATCCTCAAAAGAATGGGAACAAACCTACCATATGATCCAGCAATACCACCTTTGAGTATTGACCCAAGAGAATAAAAACCAAACTACTGAACTAATGCATATATATCCATAGCTACGCACAGTTGCATAACTATGGAACCAGCCAAGATGTGCGTCAACAGATGAATGGATTACAAAACTATGGGATATGTACACAATTGAATTTTACTCAGCCATAAAGAAGAACAACGTTGAATCATTTACAGAGAAATGGATGAAACTGGAGAACATGCTAAATGATATTAGTCAGTCACAGAAAATAAAAAAATCAGATGCTCTCCCTTATATGTGGAAGCTAGGGAGAAAATGGGTCATAGGAGGAAATCTAGAAGAAGAAGGAGTAACTATAAATGAACAAATAAGGTGACCTAACTGAGGGAGATGAGAGGGAAGAAGAGAGAAATTCTCTAGTGTACAGGATGGACATCACAAACATATCAAAGTCAATCAATAAGTCAAACATGAGAAGAAGGAAAGGGAAATTGGGTACAGGCTGATTGGATGATGTATGCATGTATTTCTTCACCATCTTTTACTCTATTAAGATGTATGACAACAATGCACCAAAAAATCTACTCCATATGAGGTATTAATTTGGGCTTGGGAATTATAGCAGGAAACAAAATTGATAAGAAATTTTTTTATAAAACTCTCTAGCCAAATATGGAGAATACAAGCCAGGCGTGGTGGCTCATGCTTGTAATCTCAGCATTTGGAAGGCTGAGACAGGAGGATCCTGGGGCAGACAGCCTCAGCTACTTGGTGAGGCCCTTTGCAACTCAGTGAGACCCTGTTTCAAAACAAAAAATAAAAAATAGGGCTGGGGGTGTCACTTGGAGGTAGACTTCCCCTGAGTCCATCCCAGCACTGCAAAAATAGAACAAATATGAAGAATGCATATAATAAACAAGGTAAATAATATAGGAACAAAGGCAGAAAGTGGATGGAAGTTAAAATATAAAGTTTCATAGTCAAGAAAACTAAATGGAGAAGTTGACTTTTGAGTAATGACCTCAAGGAACTGTGGGAACAAGCTGTATGGATTTTAGGGGAGAACATTCTAGGCAGAAAGAAAAGCAAGTTCCAGTGGCACTAAAAAATAAGTGGCATTTGCAAGCAAACATATCATTTTTGTTCTCATTTTCCAAGATGATCGTGAAAACACTGTTAGCAATGTCCAGTGAAGAATTAAAATTGAAGTAATGTATACCAAGCTGGTGATAGAGCAGATGTTGTCTAGAGGTCTAGAAGAGAAAGTCAATGGTATTTATTGATGTGCTGAGTGTGGTATATAGAGTAAAAATATAAGTCTAGATTATTCTCAAGGTTGTGGCTTAAGTAATTGTAAAGCTGGAACATCTATTGGCACAAATAGAGATGACCATGGTAGATCAGTGTCCACCCTGTAGAAAGAATAGAGTGGTAAGATTGTGGATGGATGAATGAATAGAAAGAAAGATATGGATGGGAGAAAAACAGAAACACATACTGAATCCAAACTCAGCTACTGAATATATTTCTTAAATAGCTATTATGTATTAAGTGTCGACAATGAACTATTATACTATTTCATTTACAGACTTAGAGTCTTGTTAGAAAACCAGAAACTATATCAGGTATTTAAAAGTGCACGTTATGTAGAAAATCAGTACAATTGTGTGATGGTTTTTCTGGATAGGAAACACGTAAGATTATGAGACTTTTGGGCGTGTTGATGAGATGGTTGGCTTACGAAAAGGCAGATTGAAGGGGAAGTCCTGCCCTGAATGTGGGCAGCAGGTTCCAAAAGGAGCAGTACTTGAATAAAAAAAAAAAAAGCTGAAAGAATTCACGCATGGTTCTTCCTGAGAAAAGTGTGTCTGCTCTCACTTGGTATATCAACCTCTGGCTCTCTGAATTGGAATTTTACCATCATTTCTCCAGAGTTTCTTGACCTTTCCATCTTGGACAAGAACTGTATTATTGGTCACCCTGCAGCTGAGACTTCAGCCTCTGGACTGCTCAACCAGCTGCTGGTTCCTCCAGCTCTCTTCATGCAGGCAGCAATTTAGGACTACACTGTTTTGTACTGTAAACTGATTTAATAAATCCTATTTTACCATAGACACATCCTTTGAGTTTTGTTACTCTAGTGAACCCTGACTAAGACAAGTTGTAATCATAATTGTGAGAAACCAGGGGGAAAAGATGAGTGAAGTAACATGAAAATTAGAAGCAGGAAGCAGCTTCTGCCCCTATTTCTGGGAGAATAAAATGTTATATGAGTATATTTTTAAGTAGATATGTATCAGGGTCTGACAGCCAGCTTGAACCTGTAGAAAATTGTACATAATTTTCACAAAAAGAAGAGTGGTGAGTTCAGGTAATTAAGACGTAAGAGATTTCAAATTTGTACGACAAAGCAAGTTCTGAAAAGCATTGTGTTGCTATCTGAGCTCTATCAGCTTGACTAGATTATAGTTATCCAATTGAACACCAGCCTAAGTGTTGCTGCAAAAGTAATTTGTAGATGTGATTAATGTTCATGATTGTGAAATAAATTGATTTGAATTTAGAGATTATGTGAACTAATATGGGTGTGTCTTATTTAATCATTTGGGAAGCCTTGTAAGACAGTGGAAGATTTTTCAAAGAAGAAATTTCACCAGTGCATAGCAGCTTCAGCTCAAATACCAGTATTTTACCCTGTCCTTCCTGAAAGCCTGGCCTGTGAGTTTGGGACTTGCTGAGCTAACCCCTACAGTTAACACGAGTTTTGTAAGGAATCTTTTGTATTCCATGCTTCTTCTTACCTGGTTGATACCTAACTAATGCAAGTGCTAAAAGGAAAGCCAGACAGAGGAAAGGCCACAGCAATCAATAAGTTATTGGGAAGCTAGGAGTGAAGGAAGAGTAAAATGGATGCAGGGCAAGAAAAGTAAGGTAAAAATTTGACAATAAAATGTGTGTTTGTGTGTGTGTGTGTGTGTGTGTGTGTGTGTGTGTTTTACTGGGGAGTGAACCCAGAGATGTTTTACCTCTGAGTTACACCCTAGCCTTTTATATTTGTGTTTTGAAACAGGGTCTTGCTAAGATATTGCACGCTGGCTTTGAATTGCAATCCTCCTGCCACAGCAAAGTACTGGGATTACTAGTATGCACCGCCATGCCCAACTGATAATGAAGTAACTTTTGCCATAGCAGAGAACTATATATATATTTTTTTCATGATATAGTCTGTAGCTCCTGAGTCTTACTTTGGTGTAAAAATGATAGGATAAAGTTCATATAAATTCAAAAAAAAAGGAAGCCACTGTTCATTGTAGATTGTTATCTTCATAGTCACCGATGAATTATCTGTGATGCTCTCATCCTCTTGTAGTCCCCTCTCACACTGTCACCAGGCTTAGCCACATGATTTGCTTTACCTAATGGGACAAACTGAATATAGTAAATATTTAATAAGCATATACTTGTGGGTAACACTCACTGTGTCCTTGCAACTGCATATGAAGCACTATCTGGCCTCCAAGAAGGTGAATCACATAAGAAGAGAGTCCCAAGTATCTGGCTGTCCCTTGTGAGCCACCCCACAAGCTGAATGTAATCACAAATCAACTCACATAAGAAAAATCATGTAGACAAGCTGATGGATACATTTGTACTTTTTATTTTTATTTTTATTTTTTTGTGGTACTGGGGATAGAACCCAGGGGCCTTCTACCTTGGGGCTACACTCCCAGACCTATTTTATATTTTATTTGCAAACAGGGTCTCTTAAACCAGCTGAGGCTGGCTTCAAACCTGCACGATCCTCCTGTCTCAGCCTCCCAAGCGTGGGTTTACAAGTGTGCGCCACCACACCCGGCTTTGTACTTTTTTTATATGTAACTAAAGTTTGAACCTAACCACATTTTACCTCTGAGCAACATCCTCAGCCCTTTTTTTGTTTTTTGTTTGAAATAGGTTGCTGGCAGTTTCACTACATTAGTGAGGCTGCCCTCGAACCTGCAATTCTCCTATCCCAGTTATTCATGTACTGCCAGGCATTTGCCACTATGCCTGGCTCATTGGTACTCTTTAATAGCACTGTCTCTGCAGAATATAATTCCCAATAGGAATGGTCAGGTACCAATATGTATCATTTTATCCATATTTAAGAAACTTTATTTTCTAGATTGCTATTCTGGGATTTTAATGGTTAGAGTATAAACACTTATTTACTTTGGTGTGTCATGTGTAAAGAATGTAAACACACATAACTGTACAAAATAATTACCCAAAAAGAAACAATCATTTTAGACTGAGGACAAAAGAAGGTATGCATACCAACAACATTACCACCAAGGCAATTTTATATAACTTCATAAAATTATACTCTGAAAAAATAAAACACTCTGCTGCTCAGAAAGGCTACAAAGTTGCTGTACATCTTTGAGCCTGAGCCACCAAGGGGACATAAGTCCCCTTGAACATGTGTCTCTCCCTACAATACAGATTTGGAAAGTTCCCAAGAGTCGACTTTTGATTTTGTTGCCATTGTTGTCTGGACTACATTCATTACATTTCTCTCTTTTTTGCACTTCACATCCCTGAGGGTTAAATTCATCTATGCAGAACCCAGTTTCCCCAGGTTCATTTTTGTCCTGAATTTGCCAGCCCACACTCTCTCAAAACTGTACTCTCTTTAGATTACCTTTGAAAAGACAATGCCCCTTGCCTTTTCTGTCACATTAATGGCCCTAACTAGCCAGATAGTCTAATGGGTGTACAGGCCAATTTCTGGACACTGTTCTTCTTTAGTCTGATTCTAAACTATTTTCACTTTCAGTAATGCAAATGGATGGAACTGTTAATTACTTAACCTTCCTCCCAACTCCATACCTTGTAATTTACAGTGAGAATATGGTTTTGATTCTGTTCTACTAAAAAAAACTTTCACTTAATAAAGGAAAAATGTATGTTTTATGATTTTTTCTCTTTACTTGTTTTAGATGATGACACATCTACATCTTATGAAAAGATCCTCAATGCATCAAGGATAAAAAATGTAGTAAAATGATTAGGTTAATGGGATCTAGATTCATACAGGTAGGGCTTTAGTAGTCAAGATGACCATAGACAAGTTATATAACCTCTCTGGTGTTTAATTTTCTTGTATGAAATCAGATAATAAACTTGTCATGAGAAGTAAAGTAAGAGAGTTTCCGTGAAGCTCTAAGCTGTGTTTGTGGTGTCTAGTGAGCATTCAATATCATTTGTGGCCATAGTTGTCATCTTTGAGTGTTTCCATGAGGGAATAAACACCAGCAATAACAATGCACCAAATTCCAGCCAGCTCAGTAGATTAGTAAAAGACAAGTCTTTGTTAGCAATTTTTTACTTCTTAATAGAAGACTGGATATACAGGATATAAAAATATCACATTCCCTTGTTTGCTATGGGAGAGAATTCTGAAGTGGGTCTGATGAGGTTCACTTCTGTGAGGCTGAGCCTGAGTTATTCATCAAAGGCTGTTAGAAGTTATTTGTATCTGTTCCAACAGAGGCAGCATCTTGACTTCTGGGGACCTTCACATGGTGTTATAACTCTCCGTCATTCAGTATGCTTCCTTCATGCCCTGGATTTTATATACAGAACCTCAAGGTGAGCTCAGAAGTGCATTGACAAAATTGGGCACTCTGAAAATGAAAATCCCGGCACGTGTGCTGAAAGTTGGTATAATACACTATCTTGGTAATCACTATCAAAGAGCAAATGTTAGGTTTGGGGGGCTATGCTGCTTAGAAACATACTTGTAGACAAAATCTCTTTTCTAAGCTAGTGATTTTTTGTAGAAAATAAGGCTGGTGCAGAATGACAAACATTGAACTTGGCATCAGGAGCATTGGTTGGTGACCCTGCTGAATTTGCATATGACTGTTTCAGTGGTATTACTCTTTATGTCTCTGTTTCTTCATTGGGAAATCAGAGATAAACATATCTACTCCTGAAGGCTCTATGACGTCATGTATATGACAAATATTCCCTTGTAAATAGTAAATAATGTGTATGTGAGTTATATTTGCATAGAAATTTATTACAATGCCAAATCCTGGGGTCACCTCTGAGTATTTGGCCTTAGATTTGGACTCAAACTTTCAAATCTGAATAATTTATTATGTGTTTTATAAACCCTCATGAAACACAGGGCGTGATGGCACATGTTTGTAATCCCTGTGCTTGGGAGGCAGAGACAGGAGGATCATGCAGGTTCAAAGCCAGTTTTTTCAAATAAAAAAGTATAAAAATAGGTCTGGTAGTGTAGCCCAAAGGTAGCAAGGTTTCCAGGAACCCCAGTACCACCAAAAATTAAAAAAAAAAAACCTCATGAAGGTTATCAGCAGACCACATTTTCAGGCACCAGTAATATTTCCATATTATGTACTTTTTATACCTTTATCAGTGCATTATAATTATATATAATAATGAGATTCAAATGATACAAACATACATGCACACAGTCCTTGATGTATTTACTTCTGCATTCCACTCTGTTTCCCACTTCTCCATCTTCATACATGTTAGCGATATTGGTAGTGATATTTCTTTTACAGACACAGTGTTATTTGAACTATTTACTTCCTCAATTCTCCTTTCTTCCCCTCTCCCACCCTCCCAAATTCCCTTCCATTATCTATTCATTGCTCTCCTTATTTATCTACATGTTCTTATAATTACTATTTTCTCTCAGTTTCCTCATATAAGACAAAGCACAAAACTTGACTTTCTGAGACAGCTGATCTTTCTGAGCATTATATTTTTAGTTCTACTTATTTTCCTGCAAATAACATAATCTTGTTTTTAATTATGATGGAGTAAAATTCTATTATACATATATACCACATTTTCTTTATTCTGACACCTACGGTGGTTCTAGAATTTGGTTATTGTGAATTGCACAGCTACAAATATGAGTATGCATGTATTATTATGCTCTTATGATTTTAATTCCTTGGAAAAGATGTCAAGGAGTATTATATCTAGATTGTATGGTATTTCCATTCCTGGTCATTTGAGGAAACTCTGCTGATATTCACAGTGAAGGTACTAGTATACAACCTCACTAACAATGTATAAAGGTTCCTATTTCCTACATCATTGCCAGAATTTTTTATTGTTTGTGTATTTCATAAATATATTTTATTGTCTCGTACTCTTTTATTTTTCTTCTTTTTTATTTATTTATTTATTTTTATTTCTTGGTGGTACTGGGGTTCTTGGAAGCCCTTCTACCTCCGGACTACACTCCCAGACCTATTTTTACATTTTTATTTGGAAACAGGGTCTCCTAAGCCAGCGTGCACGCGGCTGGCTTCAAACCTGCGCGATCCTTCTGTCTCTGCCTCCCAAGCATGGGGATTACAAGGGTGCACCACCATGCCCGGCATTTTTCATTTTTCATTTTTCAACCTTTTTTAATGCCAAAGGTTGAAGCCATGGACATTCTACTTTATGCTACATTCCCAGCCTTTTTTACTGTTTATGTTTGAACATGATCTTACTATCTGCCTAATTTGCTAAGGGCCTCACTACATTTCCAAAAGTCTCACTAACCTGAAATCCTCTTGTCTCAGCTCCCCAAGTACTGGAAATGCGGGTATATACCATTTCATCTGGCTACATATTAGAGACTTTAGAGTTATTTAATACTACTAATGATCATAAAAGAATGAAGTATACTAAACTCTTTTCCATGGTGTCTGAAAATATCAGCTATGAAAAATCCATGTGAAATATATGGATTTATAGTGCCCCTTTCTTCCCTACTACTTTAAGCATAGTTGGTCTTATCTTGATTTATTCAAAGTATGAAAGTATCAATGTACCAATAGTAAAGTAAGAATCTAAATCTATACCTAACAATACAATATCATGTCCCTAAACACACTTAAGGCTGAATATAAACAGAAGGACTAAGAGAGAGAACAGAGAGTTATATAAAACAAACTGACTTTTGTTTTGGCTTTAGCAAGAGCTTCTCCTTAGCTACATAGCTCTGACCTCAAAAATTACCTTTAGTGTCTCTTAATATAAAAAGTCTAGGACAAACTTATAAGTGGGAGTAAATCAACATAAAAAAACATGACTCATTTCTGTGCTCCCCCAACCATGCTTTGCACAATAGTTGTCTTTGTAAAATTTATACTCCAGAAACAGGTGTAATGGCTTTTTAGGCACCACTATTACAAGCCCAGATAACCTCTTTTGCCCCCATTACCAGGAAATCCATTAAGAGAGTAATCAGAGTTTACCTCTAGGTTATCACTTGAAAGGTATGCAGAGTACTTCCTTTTATGGTGAAATGTATTTCTTCTACTGACCTGTCACTGGATAATTCAACATAGCCTTTTTAAAGAGAGCTTTTTGGGAGTCACTAAGTACTTTTAATAAATTAAGCTAAGTAGTTATTTTTTCCATATAAAAAGAAGTCATAAAAATAGAAATGTACTATCTTCCCATCCCTTTTAGGAAGTTAAATAGCCATTAGAAATCTTACTGCATCTTCTGAAACAATGCACACTAGCTTATTTTAAAAGAACTCTTCTGCTTAGAAAACCAGAAATTTTTTAGATAAAATATTTGTTGTAGTAATATTTTCATCACTGTGACAAAATGTCTGAGAGAGTAAATTTAAAGAAGGCAATATTTATTTTGGCTTCATTTTAAAGGATCAGTCCATTATTGACTGCCTCCATTGATTTTAGGCCTGTGTCAAGGAAGAGCACCATAGCCTAGAAGGTGTGATGGGTTAAAGCTGTTCAAATCATGGTGGCTGGAAGCAGACAGAAAAAGGAAGGAGCCAAAGATAAAATATAACCTTCAAGGATATGCCCCCAGTGACCAGCTGGCCTCAATTTTTAAAATTTCTACCACCTTTTATAGCACAACCAACTGGGGTCCACACTTTCAACACATAAGTCTTTTGGAGACATTCCAAGTCCAAATGATAGCATTACACCCCAGTCCCCAAAGACTCATGCCCATCTGTGTCATCCCTAAAAAATAGGAGTGGAAACAAAAGAATGTCATGTTCCGAAAATGCCCCTTTGTTCCCAGGTTCTGAGATAGGTCATGGGAACAATGGGAGCAGACCTAAGACAGAATGTGCTGCAAATATTATCTTAGAGGATACTGACTTTTGTCATGAATACTGGGAAATAAAGTAAGTTCTGTAAAGCTGCTTGCTTGTACATTGGAACTACTTCCTGGAATGCTGTCCCTACAAGGAACAAAG
Organism: Muscardinus avellanarius; assembly: GCF_963383645.1. Classification (NCBI taxonomy): domain Eukaryota; kingdom Metazoa; phylum Chordata; class Mammalia; order Rodentia; family Gliridae; genus Muscardinus; species Muscardinus avellanarius. The sequence continues at coordinate 60,593,790 of NC_137788.1, forward strand.
CAAGATAATCAAGCTAGTGATGCCATTGCTTCTATTAACTAATATATAAAACCTTTCCTTGTGGTAACTCACTGGGAGTTGAGTATACTGTGGAGAAGGTGAATATTATTAGTCCAGGCAGCCTCCACTGGACAAAGAGCTGTGAGGGACAGAGGTACCCTTTTCTGAAGCAGCGTCATGAAGGATGGAGGTGCTGCTTATTGAAATATCATGAAAGATGGAGGTGATGCCAACACAAGCAGAAACATGAATTCATGGCTATCAACAGGCTCTAGAGAAAACAAATAAATCATAAAGAAGAAAAAAAGTAAATTTCAGAACTAGAGAAGTCATGAACTCTACCCAGGTAGGCAACTAAACAAAGAAAAATAATACTACATCATACTGAAAATAGAACACAAAAAGATAAGAAAAATTGTATCTCAATAATAATAATGAATGTCAGACTTCTTTACTCCTTAATTAAAAGACACAGACTTACAATGTGGATTAAAAATCACAATCCAACTATATGCTGCTTGTAAGAAAATCGCCATATAGCAAAATGATATTCATATGCTAAATGTGAAAGGATAGAAAAAGATATACTATGTAAAGTGAAATAAGAAACAAGCAGGAGTAGCAATGATCATATTTGACAAAACAGACATTAACCTGAAACACATCAGTAGAGACAAAGCAGGCTAGTATTTATTAATAAAGGAACAATTTAACAAGAATATGTAATGATCATAGGCATATATGTCCCAAATGTGAGTATACCACTTTTGTAAAAATAATTCTTCAGGACATCAAATCACAAATAGACCCAAATACAGTAATATTGGGAGACTTCACACACCACTGATGCCACTAGATCAATTATCCAGAGAAAGAGGAGTAAAGACTCCTCAGATTTAAAGAACACTATAAGTCAAATTAACTCAATAGACTTATACAGAATAATTCAACCAGCAACAGCTAAATAGATATTCTTTTCAGCTATACGTAGAATCTTATCCAAAATAGATCACATGCTGGGACACAAAGCAAGCACCAGCAAATTAAAAAACTTTAATATAATTCCCTGCATCTTCAGGTAACAATAGAATAAAGGTAGAAATCAACAACAGAAAAATAAAAAATAACATAAATACACGAAGAGTGAATGATACTAATGAATGAGGACTGAAAAAAATGAGAGAAATTTAAAATTTTTTCATTTTATTCTTGGAAATAAAATGAAAATAGAGACATAATATCTGAAAATCTCTGGGACACTTTGAAGGTGGCAGTAAGAAAAATATTTATGCCACTGAGTGACCACAGAAGAAAAATAGAAAGTCAACAAATAAACAACCTAATGACACACTTCAAGGACCTAGAAAAACAGGAATAGTTTAATCCCAAAGCTAATAGAAGGGGAAAGATAATTAAAATTAGAACTGAAAAATAGAGAATAAAAATAATACAAAGGATCAACAAAACAGCTGTTTTTTAAAAATATTAACAAGATTAACAGATTCATTACCAAACTAACCAGAAAAGGAGAATCAATCCAAATCATTCAAATAAGAATTGGAAAAGAGGACATCACTACAGACAGTGGGGAAATTCAGAGGATAATCAGAAACTATTTTGATAATTAATATTCCAATAAACTGGAAAATGAAAGAAATTGACAGATTTCTAGATACATACAATCTACCTAAATTGAACCAAGAGGATATAGGAAACCTAAACTAATCAATAGCAAGCAAAGTGGTAGAAACAGCAAAAAAAAAAAAAAAAAAGTGTAGACCCCAACAGATTTCCAGCTGATGACTTCAAAATATCTACAGAAGAACTAAACCCAGTAGTTCACAAGTTATCTCATTAAATTAAAAAAGATATAACTAAAGCAGCTTCAGCCCATCAAAATTGTAAGAGTTTGGCACCTCCTGCCCAGACCATCCTTAAGCAGTGGTGCCCGAGCTGACCACATCCTCCATAAATCCAGAGCAACACTCAATAATAGCAGATTCAACAGGATGACTTTGAGTGAGAAAGCAGAATTCTAATGCACTTAGATCTATAACTCAACCACTGGGAAGACTGCTTCTCCATAAGGAAAGAAAGGCAGTTAAAAAAAAATAAACAAGAACAAGAACAACAAAAAAAAAAACAAAAGTTGAAAAGCAGCAGAACAAGAACCAGAATAAAGAGCAGAAACCTATAAAGTGTCTGTGGGACCGCCTAGAAAACAGAGAGAGGAGACTGGTGGCAGTCCCACCTGGGACAGGCTAAACTGGAGAAGCCAATGGCTGCCAGCACTGTGGATTCCAGAGACATCCAGGAAGAAACTGTGGATTGCTGTGAGGATGACAACTACACACTATCAGTGAAAACAGTCGGCATTCATCCCTATACATGGCAGACAGGGACCCAACAGAATAGACAATTCTGGAGGACACCTTGGTGGCAGCTACACTCACCTCACAGTAGTGATCTGGACTAACACACATCAATGTAAATTAACAAATAATTCCTGCAAGTAAAACTGACTTTGCCCAGCTATTGGGGCTTATGTGGCAAAAAATCAAGAAAGAAATAAACTTGCTGGGGACCTGAGACCTGGAGGAATTACTATTGGACATAGAAAAAACTTGAATTAGTTAATAGCCTATACAGAAAGAGTGAAATATAGCCTGCAGTTTGCAGAGCCAAGGTAGGGATTATAGGGATGACTGTGGTATAATGACTATTGGTACCAAGGAAAAGTATCACAGCCTACCGAATTGCAGGATCTAAAAGCAGTGAACTCACCCCTAATTGTATCTGAGTGCAACAAAGTACCAGCACCTAATGCTAGCAAGGGTCCCAGGAGGGGTCACCCAAGTCAGAGGTGGTGGCCCTGGAACTGAGGTGGCTCTGGAACTAAAACTTCTTGCTTGGAACCCAGCATTTTCTTCCTGGCAAACTATGGGCCTTGGGTAAAGCGTGACAAAGGAGCCATATTAGCCAGACTGCACCAAGAGGCCAGGACACCACTTGATCATGGCCAAAGAGCTAGGAATCAATACTCTCACCACCAGCAGAGATTGTAAGCTAGTGACTGAGAGCACCTTATGTGACCATAAAAAGTAGATCTAGAGTGGTGTCCCAGGGGCCATCAAAGATCAGTAGACTAGACCATAAGTTTGGAATATAGCAATTGCTGACTTTGATGAGCCTAAGCCCACTAGTCACAGAGGCTGGAGGTCAGCAGTTTGCATTATTAAGTGCTTGTACTTAGCAGAGCAGCAGTGCTCTCTGGAGTACACAAAGTCCCAACCAGCAGAATGCAGGATATGAATAAAGCATTATAGTCTCTAGCGCTGTGGAGTTTGGGCCAGGGCAACACAGTGATCTGCAGCTAATCAGAAACTACTATTTACCTGACTAACGTAGAGGCTAAGAAAATAATCTTAAAGGCAGTGAGAACAAAAGAATGGGTGACATTCAGGATTAAAATAATAAAAATCACTCCAGACTTCACAACCCTAGTTATGAATGCCAGGAGGGATTGGTATGAAGTACTACTGATCCTGGAAGAAAAAAACTTCCAACTAAGATTGATATAGCCAATAAATATATCATTTAAAATTGATGGAGAAATAAAAATGTTCCAAGACAAACAGAATCTAAAAAAATTATGACTACCAAGCCAGCAATAGAGAATATTTAAAGAAATAAGTGATTAAGAAGAAAATAAAGACATTATTAGAAGAAAAAAAAGAAGAAAAAAAGAAGGAAATTCCAGAACCAGAGAAGAGGTATTCTCTGTTAGACAGGCAACTAAAGAAAGAAGAAATAACACTATACCATATAGAGTACAAAATAACAGAAAACAATAATCAGATTTCAATAATAACATTGAAGGTCAAAGGGCTTCAGTCCCCAGTTAAAAGATACAGACTAGTAATTTGGATTTAAAAACATAATCCAGCTATACTCTGCTTGCAAGAAACTCACCTTATAACCACAGATATCCACAGGCTAAATGTGAAACAATGGGAAAAAATATACCATGCAAATGGAGAATGAAAACAAGCAGGGATAGCAACACTGATATCTGATAAAAACAGACTTTAAGCTAAAACACAACAGAAGAGACAAAGCAAGGTACTGCTTATTAGTTAAAAGATGAATCCTGCAAGAAGATACAATAAAAGTAAACATTTATGCCCCAAATAAGAGTGCACCTATATTTACAAAACAAAATTTGGGACATCAGGCCTCAAATAGACCCAAATACAATAATATTGGGAGACTTCAACATATTACTCACATCCCATATTGATCTTCAAGACAAAAGTTGAGTAAAGAATCTTCAGACCTAAAAACACTATAAACCAAACAGACCTAATAGACATATAAATAATATTTCAACCAGCAATAGGTGAATACACGTTCTTCTCAGCTGCCTATGGAACCTTCTCCAAAATAGACCATATCCTGGGTCACAAAGCAAGCACCAGCAAATTCAAAAGATGTAATATAATTTTCTGCATTTTTTCAGATCACAATGGAATAAAAGTAGAAATCAACAACAGGAAGACAAAAATAAATTATGTTAATACATAAAGACTGAATGATACACTCTTGAATGAGGAATGGATTAGAACAGAAATAAGGGGAGACATAAAAAAATCTGGACTTAAACAAAAATAGAAACACAACATACCACAATCAATGATTCACATTGAAGGTGGTCTTAAGGGGAAAATTCACAGCATTGAGTACTTACATAAGAAAACCAGAAAGTTGTCAAATACAACCTAATCACACAGCTCAAGGACCTTGAAAAACAGGAACAGAACAATCCCAAAGCCACCAAAAGGAGGTAAAAGATCTCTACAATGAAAATTATAAAACTCTAAAGAAAGAAATTTAAGAATATCATAGAAGATAGAAAAATCTCTTTTGCTCTTGGAATAGCAGAATACATATTATCAAAATTGTCATTCTACTAAAAGTAATCCACAGATTCAATGTAATCATGACCAAAATACCAGTGTCATATGTCATTCTTCATAGACCTAGAAAAATCAGTCATAAATTTCATATGGTGAAACAAAAGATTCAGAATAGCCAAATAAATGATCATCAATAAGAACCATGCAAGAGGTACCACAATTTCTGACTTTAAATTTCACTACAGAGCTATCATAATAAAAACATCATGGCATTGGCACAAAAACAGATTTATAGACCAATGGAACAGAATAGAAGAGACAGAAATAAATCCACACACTTACAGCCAATTGATTTTTTACAAAGGTGCCAGACACATACAATGGATAGTTAGAAAAGTGACAGCCTTTTTAGCAAATGATTTTTAGAAAACTGGTTATCCACTTGTAGAAAAATGGGACAAATTTCTTACCTCTTACCTTGCACAGGAGTCAACATGAGATTAATCAAAGACTTGGAAGTTAGACCAGAGACTGATGCTACTAGATGAGGGCCTAGGTCCAACACTGCAACATATAGGCACAGGCTGAAACTTCCTCAGCAAGACCCCCTGAGCTCAGGAAATTAAAACAAGAATTAATACAGGTAATGGCATTAAACTAAAAAAGTTTCTGCACATCAAAAGAACCATAAAGAGTCTAAAGAGAAAGCTTATGGAATGGGAGAAGATATTTTCCAGCTATTCCTCTGATACAGGACTAATATCCAGAATATACAAAGAAAATGAAAGAATTTACATTAAAGAAAACTCAATCAAGAAATAGGCAACTGAATTGAATAGACACCTTATAAAAGAAGAGATACAAATAGTCAATAGATACACAAAAAATCAACATCATTAGAAATCAGGGAGATACAAATCAAAACTATGCTGAGATTCCATCTAACCCCAATCTGAATGGCAATCATTAAGAAATCAATGAATGTTGATAAGGATGTGGGGAAATAGGAACTCTTCTACATCACTGGTGGGATGGGATTTCAAACTAGTTCATTTGCTTCGGAGAGCAATGTAGAGATTCCTCAGAAAACTGAAAATGGATCTACTCTATGATCTGGCAATCCAAATTCTGGATATCTTTCAAATGGGGCCCAAATCAAAGAACTAAAGTAATATATGCATACCTATTTTCATAGTGGCAAAATTCACAATAGCCAAATTATGAAACCAATCTAGATATCCCTCAACAAATGAATGGATTACAAAAATATAAAAAATGCATACGGTGGGATTCTACTCAGCAATAAAGAAAAACAAAATTATGTCATTTGCAAGATAATGAAAAGACCTAGAAAACATTATGATGAGATTAGCCAGTCACAGAAAGTGAAGGGTCATGTGTTTTCTGTAATATATAAAGGTATGGAATAATACCAGACGGACTCCAGATAATGAAGGAGAAATCTCAGTGGAGCCAAGGAGGAGGTCTAAGAAAAGGGTAGTTGAAGACTGAGGTGCATTAATGGAAATACTACAATCAACTGTGTGTACATATATAATTATACCAATGTCAATCTCCATACTCTGTATTGGGAAGGGGAAAAATAAGGAGGAAGGGAAGGGGCACCAAATGGTGTGTGCATGTATCATTGTCAAAGTGAGTTACTGTATGGTGTGAGACTATAATGTACCAATAAAAGAACATCATAACAACAAGAAGTGTTTTCTCATTCTATATTTCGCTCTGCTCTCACAATCAACACAGAAGCCTTCTGTGACCTGAAAATGTATGTACATTTCTCCTCACCTACAAGCATGCAAAGAAGCAGCAGCAGATGGCAGCTGGGAGTCCTCTATAATTTAATTTAGTTCTGACAATCTCTATCTGGAGATAGCATCATATCCTACAATTTCTGATCCCCTCAAGGATGTTCCCACTTTAGATCCCATTCTCAAACACTGAGTTGTTTTTATTTGTGCTTCTGACTGGGCAGATTTTTTTTTTTTGGTGTAATTATAGTTATACATCTTAAGGGGTACAAGATGAGAGAGACTTTAACTGGGGCTCCTACAACCCCTCCTTGGGTTTTGCGAATCTCCTTGAGCGGCTTACAGGACTCAAAGAAACACTTAAATATGTTTATGACTTGATTATTATGAACTAAGTTCTCTGAAGAACCACATGTTGTTGAATGGCCTGTGTACTATTTGACCTTGGCTGACTAGAGCACTGCAATTGTTGATAATGGAAGGCTAGATCAAGAGTTAAAGTTTTCTTGGGCTATCTTTAGTCACTTTTAATAGACATTTACTATCAAACACTGTAACTGATTTAGCATCCTTGTGACTTCTAGATAAAAATATGGGAAAGTATCTAATGCTAAGAATGTGATACAATAAAATCTGCGTCCTATAGAAGAAATATTCTGGTGTCGATGATCTGCTTTAAGGGAGGGAATTAGGAGCTGGGAGCCATGTATAAAAAGTAAAAATAATACATATTATAATATAACAGGTACTTTACATTAGAAAATATCCAAATTGCCACCATTAGGAAAATGGAATGAAATGGAAACTAAAACTGCAATGAGCCATCATTATATTGCCACCATAATAGCTAAAATATTTAATATTGACAATAGCATTGGAAAACATGTGGAGGAATGAAAACTCTAACTTCCTGCTGGAAGGAGTATAAGTTGGCACAATCACCCTAAGAAAATTACATGAAATTAACTATTAAAAGTGAACACATACAGGCTTTATAACACAGTCATCCCAACCCTAGGAATCTGTACCTATGTGAGCCGAAGTCAGGAGTAAAACTTACAGCAGAATTATTTGTGATTGCCTCAAACTGAGACGTTCCCAAAGGTCCGCCAACAGATAAATAAATTGCAATGTATTTGAACAACTAAGAAAATATATAGGTCATAAAGAAACAAACTTCTGCAAAATACCACAGCATGGATTAATATTACAAACACAATATTGAGTAAATGAATCCAAATTTTAAAGTTCTATTTTATTTACATAAAGTTTAGAATAGCTAGCCAAGTGTGGTGCTACACACTTGTAATCCCAGGATTTGGGAGGCTGAGACACGAGGATGGTAGTTCACAGTCACCCTCAGCTACTTAGTGAGGCCCTTTGCAACTCAGTGAGAACCTGTTTCAAAATAAAGAATAAAAAATAGGGCTGGGGGTGGTGTAGCTTGGAGGTAGAATGCCCCTAGGTTCATTCCCCAGTACCGCAAAAAATAAAAAAAAAGAAAAGATGTATCTAATCTTTTGTACTGAAAATTAAGAAAACAGTTTTCCCTTGGAAAGGATTGATAAATACTTTGTAAGGGACCTATGGGGGGGCCTCTGGATTTTTGCTGTTATTCTATTTTTTGACATGAGTGGGTATTACATGGGTGTGCTCAGTTCTTATCATTCAGTGAGCTATATACTTGTGCCTTTGTATTTTATCTATATTAAGCTTGAAGTTTAATATAGATAGTTAAAAGTTAACATTAATAGTTAACATTAAATTCTTAGTGCGGGTAGTTGAATATACTAAGGATTGAATTTCTCACTCTAGATCATGAGCTACCTGAGAACACTGGCTAATGTTATATATAAAATTAGTCATGGCCATGACCTTCAATTGGATGAACCTTTAGAAATAGAACCAAGTAGTTTATTTGTGTGAGTTTTTATTTCATTTTGTTTTGTATTTCAATATGCTTAGGTAATTTTTGCAGCCAAGACTAAGAACCACTTTATTAGATTCTCCATGTCCTGCTTAGTTGCATTTATATAAACAAGGCTATTTTTTCAGTATTCAATAGTTACATTTTTTAATATAAAATGAATATAGTGTGAAAACATACATAATTTTTATGTCTATACAGATTTCTATAAGCATAGTTTTTGTAGTAACAGATGATTGGTCTCTGGATAAAACTTAATTCCTTGTGTTTTAAAGAGTTTTTCACATAAATTATACATGAATATATATATATATTTTTTTTTCTATTATATTTAGTAAGTTGGATTTGTTATCTCAACATAGATTTCACTGGGACTCATCAAGTTTAAGATAGTAAAACTCAGAAAATATTAACTGGGAAATTTGTAACTATTATTGTCTCCTTAATATTGTATCTAAATGGAAAAGAATTGGACTTTGATTATGTAGCTGTTTTAATATTTTTATTGTTTAATTATGGTCTCAAATCATAGTTTTGTGTAGACTTTTAGAAACAAACATTGGGTAGAGGACATAATTCAAAATTATTTGAGATATGGTATTACTAAAGTGGTAGGTAGAATTCTAAGTTGTTCCCCCAGATTTCTTACCCTTCTTATGTGTAAACCCTGTATAACCCTAGGCTAATCAAGATATTTAATTTTACTCCCCTGACTAGGTTATAACATAAGGCACAGCTGACTTTAAGAGAGATCATTCAGGTGGGTTTAGCCAGTTCACATGAACCCTTAAAACTAGAGCATTCTCTCAGCTGGTAGCAGAAGGTGTTGAAAAAATGCAGTTTGGATGGCCAAAATGAAAGTAATCATCCATTTTTAAACTGCCAATAAAATAGAGAGACTTTGAGGAATTGAGAATGGCCCCTATATCTTCGGAGCTAACTTCTTCCAACAACCAGTGAACTTGACATCTCTAAGCTACAGATGAAACCTGCAGCCCCAGCAAATACCTGGATATCATCCTTTTGAAACTGAGTAAAAAATACCCCATTGTGTTATGTCTAGCTAGCTGAAATATATAACTGAATTAGTAAATGGGTGTTTCCTTAAGCTGCTAAATTATAGAATTTATTACATTGAAACAGAAAATGAATATAGAGTTTAGTGCCCAAAGTTGGGGTACCACTGTAACAAATAAATAAATGTGTGGGATGGCTTTGGAACTGAGCAATGAGAAGCTGCTGGAAGTCTGAGAATAGTGAGGAGCGTGCTAGAAAATGCTTAAATTCCCTTGAATAGACTGTTAGTAAAAGCATGAGGATTGAAAATGCTGCTGACAAGGAAAGGAAATTAGAAAATTCATTCTTATTCTTTTCCATGTAATTATTATTTTTCAACAATATTTAGTTAAAAGATTATTATTTCTACTACCAAATGTTCATGGAAACATTGTCAAAAATAACTTGATAATATAGGGAAGAATTTAGCTCTAGGCTTGTATTTAACTCCAATCGTTTGTATATCTGCCTTTAGAACAGTACTACACTGTTTCAACTATTGTAGCTTTATATGGTTTGAAATCAGAAAATATATATCTTCTAGCTTTGTTCTTTTTCAAGATCGTTTTGGGTATCTAGAATCCATATTCCATATTAGGATAGATTTTTTTCTGAAAAATAAATATATAAATATATGATAGTTTCACCTAAAAAATAGAAAAAAAAATATTCTCTGGTAAGAAAGAAAGCAAAAAGAAATATTGAAATGTTATCTTTAAGTCATCAAAAGCTTGTTATCAGACAAATGAAACTGTTATGTGAGATTATCATTTTTAATTTTGGATAAATTGCTATAATACTAGATGTCAACCACTAAGCCAGGCATGGGAAGGAGGGATGGGGAGGGAATGGGGTGGGGATCAGGTGGGGGCTGACTGGGCGATGTGTGCATGTATGTCTACAAAAGTTTGTATCCCACCATGATGTATGAATACAGTGCACCAATAAAAAAAAATAATAATGGCAAAAAAAAGAAAATTCATTCTTAAAAATCAAAGCAAAGGGAATAAATTCTTGTTATGTAGATGATAGAAATTGTTCCCTACAGTTTTATGGGAAGCAGAATTGACATAAGTGATGACTCTAGATATAGAGCTAAGATGCTTGAGCAAGGATTTGAAAGTTAAGCCTGATTTCTTCTTGTTGCTAATAGTAAAATAAGAGAGCGGTTGAAGGAAGAACTATTCAATTAAGAGATTCACTGTCTGGGAGTAGAGCAAAGGATAAGGATATAATTCTATAGACCTTTGCTGAAACCTAGAAAGGTCAGAATATTTATTCCCAAGAGGTTAAGGGTGTGTCTTACAGATCTCTCAATCAAGCCAGAAGACCTCCAGGAAGCTTGAGAATTGTGTCCCTAACCCACCTCAAAAAGGAGGGAAGTAGAGAAAAGTCTCAAAGTCTTTAGATATGACTTTTATACAATAAACTGATTCTCCCATGAAATCTACACAGAGACAAAATCCTTGAGAAAATATATCAGTAGAAACATGTCCAGAATAGACAAGAAATAGAAAAAGTATGGAATTAAAAGAGGCTCTTGAACTCCCAAATTTCTACTGACATGCTGATAAAAATTCTCACCTGCAAATACTTGCTATTTTTTTTTTTAAGAAAAGAATGGCTTAAAGAGCAAAACCAAGAACTTGGAGACTACAACCAAATCCCAGAAGGCAGAATAGAGAGCTGTGGAGGACTGCTAATAGCCTAGAAACCTGATCAAAAAGTGTTGATTAGATTTTGCCCATCTGAATTTCAAAATCGTTTGAGACCACTGACTCTGTATTACATTAATTGTCCACCTTAAAAAAGAAATGTCTACAATTGTTATTCTATGCCTGTTATTTGACTACATACTGGATTTTTAGGGGCAGATAACTAGTTTTAAAAGTCCAAAGATGAACAAAAAATGTGCCCTCAAGCTTCACCTAATGAAGTTCTCATTGGCATCTGATTCACATGATGAAATTGGGAACTTTAAGTTGAGGCTATAGAGATGAGACCCTCTTAGTCACCTTAGTACATGGAAGGGAAAAGAATAGAATGGGATGGAAGTTTATATCCCCTAAGATTAAAAAAGAGTAGGGTACAAGGATTCAGAAAGAATTTACAAATGTATGAAAATGACAAAGTTTAAGAAATGCCTAAAGAAAAAACCTATACTTCTGCAGTACAAGAGTTTGTTTGTTTATTTGGTGGTACTGGGGTTCCTGGAAACCCTTCTACCTCCGGGCTATACTCCCAGATCCATTTTTATATTTTTATCTGGAAACAGGATCTCTTAAGCCAGCGAGGCTGGCTTCAAACCTGCCTGATCCTCCTGTCTCCGCCTCCCAAGCGCGGGGATTACAAGCGCACGGCACCACGCATGGCTGCAGTACAAGATCTTGTGAATGTTTTGATGTGTCAGATGAGGCATCCTTTAGAAACTGAGGAGGGGGAAGTTGCTCTAAATTAGGCCTGGAGAGCTCAAAGAAATGTAACTGTATATCAGGAACAATCGTATAGACTTAAAGGGTCTATGAAGGCGATGTAAAGGTCTTCCTTCGTTGATCATTGGGAATTTTCATTTTAGTTGAAAATACTTTCTAGGAACTCTTTGATGGTGTAGAAACTATTAGCTTTCTCCCCTTTATGCCAAAAATGGATGTATAAATTGTCTCGTGTTTGCATTTATGCCTTTCAGATTTAAGCCCGTGTCTCATCAGTATTGCATATGACAGCATTTTAAGGCACAAATTAGAAAAACATTTTCTTGTAATCATCTTTTATTTTAACTGCAATGTCTGTCACTTCTCCCAGAGTTTTATTGTTTCATATATTCAACAATAATGAGGCCACTTTTCCCTTTGTTTAACAAATGCTAGGATTGTACTCTTCATAATCCCGGAAATCTCATCATGGTTTCATTGGCAGACAATGAGCTCCCACACTGTCACTGATGACAATATATCCTGGATGTAAGTGAGAATTAATCTCCTAGGCTCTTTGCTGACTGTGGTGTTTTCTGAGTTTCACCAGAAGTACTCAGCAATAGACCCTCCAACTAATTAAAAATCAGTTTCAAGAAGAAAGTATTTTTATAGAAATCATAACACAGGCCTGAGGGATCTAGAACCTATGGCACATGAGGAATTACTGAAAAAATGAGGGGTGTTTAACCAGGTGGAAATGGGGCATATTTAGTGTTCACTAATGGGACCAATAGCAGTGGGAAGATATTAAATACAAATCACCATTTGGAAGGCATATCTAAGATCTTGATTTGTTCAACAAAATAAATTATTTCTCCTGAATTATTTGTAAACATTTTCTAGGAGAGTTAGCTAATTGACAGCCCATCACATGCCCATTAAACACCACAGTTGGCACTGATTGTGTACATTATGCTGAGTATCAAGAATCTTATGACTGATACCCATTTTCAGCTCAGGGTCTGGGATTCTCTCTTTTAGGATTTCTAATGTAAAGAAGGTAGGCTCTTTACGGGGAGAGAGAGAGAGAGAGAGAGAGAGAGAGAGAGAGAGAGAGAGAGAGAGAGAGAGAGAGGGAGAGAGAGAGAAGAGATGATTAAAGAGATGATTAAAGGTGACCTATATTAATTTTGAAGTAGAAACTTTGCCCAACAAAATTGAAAGCAAAAATAAAAGCATCCTATTTCAAAAAGATCTGACAACACCTTTAGAATTCATTTGGTCCAAACTTCTAATTTTATTAATGAGTAAACTGAAGTTCAGGGATCACACCAATATTAAACTTCTAAAAGTCAGGCAAGTCAACCCCAGACTGGGCACAAGCAAGGGCTGTGGTACAATTGCAGCTCTGTTGACTGTTTGCCCCCGTCACATCACCACTGAAGAACAGTGTGTTCATCTTTATTTTCTATCACCCCACACAGTAAGGTGACATTATTAATTTCTCCTTTTCTTTCCTATCATATCACATTACCTCTAACCTCACAGTGGTTGCTCAAAGGTCCCACCTACATCGTTAGGAAATAAAAATGGACAGGTAGCTGCCTGATCTGAGATAGAATAATTTCTAAGTCTTAGGGACAATAGCATCAATATCAAAAGATAAAAAACTATCATTGCTATTGTCAAAGTATATAAAAAGCCCTGATCAGAAATCAAAAGCCATTTCAATGAAAAGAAAATGGAAGAAGGCCTTTAAGAAACGTATAAATGGTAATTGTGTAAGAAACTCAGAACTAGGAAGATTTCCAGACATAGCAAAACAGGAAGTCATGGTGACAAATCTGTCTCCCTCCTTTGACCTTCTAGAGCTTTGATCCTATTCATTATATAAAAAACCCATTTATTTGCCCTAGAACTTAGAAGCTGTCAACAAAGTCTGACACCAGACACTCATTGCACAATACATTTTCTATAGGTCTCCAGCCCTTTTCAAAATTGTGTATTTACTCTAGGAACAATAACAACAAATGCTAACATTTTGTTTTCCTTTATTTAATGGGTCTAAATGTTTTTAGAAAGGTTTTATCTTTCTAAACATAGCTTAGTTAAGTTGAAACAGGTTTGACATTGTTTATCTCTATATTGAAATTGAACCTTAGGATTCAGAATGAAAAAATAAAAATTATTTTTGTTGGCAATGCATACCTCAGCTTAACCCACCTACCACTTCAATCCTGTGTCAATACATCTTATTTTAAATATGTATACCATATTCTGCATAGAACATTCTGTTTATTTTGAGAGCCTTTTATTTGAGGCATTTAAACAGGTAAGATAATTTATTCTTCTAATATATTTTTCATTTAAAATGTCATCCACTGATATCATGGACTAAAGGAAAAGTGTGTTAAGAAAACATTCATTTTGTTTTTCCCATTCTCTGATGTATGCTGAACACATTTATTTATTTATTTATTTATTTATTTATTTATTTATTTATTGGTAGAACTGGGGTTCCTGGAAGCCCTTCTACCTCCGGGCTACACTCCCAGATCTATTTTTATACTTTTTTTTATTTTGGAAACAGGGTCTCTTAAGCCAGTGTGGCTGGCTTTGAACCTGCGCGATCCTCCTGTCTCCGCCTCCAAAGCGTGGAGATTACAAGTGTGCACCACCACGCCCGGCAGATGCTGAACACTTTTAAGAAAACAACAGGTAACCACGTGGAGGAACTAGGTTAAGTGTCAAAATGTATATTTTTTTTCTCACAGAGCAGTGTTAGAGTAGGGTTGCTGGAGAGATGAAATGCTGATGGCACTGTTCAATCACCTATGAACTCTCCTTGTTTTCAAATATGTACTTGATAGAGGTCCAGGGAAATTTATATCCACTCCAATACAATTGTAAGGTCTGTGCTATGGTTTGAATTTAGAATGCTTCCTAGACCTCATGTGGGAGATAAGAGAGTGGTGTTGGAAGCAGGGCTTGGTGGCTGAGGAGAGGTACTTAGGAGCTTGGCTGAGGACAATATTTCCCAGTAAGTTGCTGCAACTTCCTGTTCTTTCTTTCCTGCCACCGTGAGGTGATAATAAAGGTCTCTCCTCCTCTTTGCTTTCTGACATCAAACCCTAAGGACCAATAGCCCTAGTTCCTGCTCAGCAAACAGGGTAAAATTGAGTATATGTGTGTACTGAGATCTCCAGACTCATAGGCAAATAAATGTTTCTCCCTCTAATTTATGATAATCAGATGTTTAGGTCACAGTGGTGAGAATGGTGATGGGGGCTGTCTGGGTATAATAATATCTCTGTCAAAACATTTAAGTACAAGTCCTCCAGAATGGATATGTACAATTCAGCCAATTCAGAAAGAAGTTCTGGTATTGTAATTTGGTAAGGATTGTTGCTCACTTGTTTTGTTCATCCAAGTACTCCGGATGAGAGAAGGCAGACAGAAGACACTGTGGCCAAATATCTGTAACAATGCTTGCTCTTAATCTCAGAGCATAAAAAGACAAAATTATTTGTTAAGAATAACAGACATACATAGTGACTTATTTCCTGTAATCCCAGTATTTAGGAGGCTAAGATAGGATTGCCAATTCAAGATCAGCTTAAGCTATTTAGCAAGACCCTCAGCAATTTAGTGAGACCTTGTTTCAAAATAAATTAAAAAATAAAAAGGTCTGGGGAATATAATTAACAGGTAGAGTGGCTCTGGGTTCAATTCAAAGTTCAAAAAAATCATGGTATAAAAGTTGTACTGTATATAAAATTTACTGTATATACTTCTTATTCCAAATAATATATATTTTAGCTATGATAAATTTCTAATTAATCCTATTTCAGGAACTGACAAAAATAACATTGTGATTTTGTAACCAAGTTTCTATTCTAATGCTTTTCTACTCTTGTTTCTTCTTCTGTCCCCATAGTCTATATTCTAAGTCACAGGGCTTGAATATACGTGTGTGTGTGTGTGTGTGTGTGTGTGTGTGTGTGTGTGTGAGAGAGAGAGAGAGAGAGAGACAGACAGACAGACAGACAGACAGACAGACAGACAGACACACACTAGGGATTGAACCCAGTGGTGCTCTATCTCGCAGCTATACCTCCTAGCTCTATTTATTTTTAAACAGGTCTTACTAAGTTGCTGAGGGCCTTGCTAAATTCCTGAGAATGGCCTTAAACCTGTCCTTCTCCTGTCTTAGCTTCCCAAATATTGGGATTACAGGCATGCACCAACACATTGACAATATTTTCTAATTATATTATCTTTCCTTAAAATGCAGATTGAGAACCAAATCCTTATGAAATGATATCTGATAAGCTATAAACCTAAGTATGTAAACAGTGAAATGTTATGTTTTATATTAATGTATTTAATTTATTTTAAAAGGATATTTTCCAGAAATTAAAAAGCCAAATTCTAAGGGAAGAAAAAAATAGGCAGCATTCTGGTGTTGCCATGTTATGAGTAGGATAATAAAATAAATTCTCCATTATCATTTATCAACTTTAGGAACTATAGACATAGACATGTATTTTCTTCCTTCTGACCTATACCATAGATTCACCCAGGCTGCTGTTCTTTCTCCTTGCTCTAAATTCAGGTCATGAATCCCTATGCCACTGCCATACTGTTGTCTATGTACAAAAGATACATCTGTCCACTTAAATCCCCTCAGGCTATAATTATCCTTTTCACTTTCGCTTTGGTGGGTATTTAGTTATTGCTTTTATTTTTGCTCTCTATATATGTATTTTATGTGAGGTTATTCTAGATTATATCCTAGAGACAGGGTTACAAATTCTCTCTGTTTTTGGATCTCCATGTATATTCAGAATATGCTCCTATTGCTTTTCTAGAGAGTGAACCCAGAAATATTCTAACTCTGAGTCTGAGCTATACCCCAACCTCTTTTTTATTTTTTTATTTTTTGAAATAGAAAAAAGGTTGTGAAGATTACAGCTAAACTCCCAAGCCTGATCCTGAACCTACAATTCTCCTATCTCAGCATTCCAAGTACTGGAAAGATGTGTATTTATCCTCCAGTTACCCCTGTCTTCTGCCCAAATTACAACAACAGGAGGGAACTATACTTTTCTTACAAAAGAGCTGATTTTTAATTTTCTGTTTATGGCCTTAGTGGCTTCCCCATTGGGAAGAAATACGAATGCCATGACACATGCTGAGCTGTCTGTCATTAAACATTCTCCACTTTGCCATACCTTTGTCCTACTAGCTTTGGTAGTACCGCAAATAATTGTGTAATAAAATTGTACTCAACACTGTATGAGCTTCAGAATTATATGATAAACTCTAAAATACAATTGATATGCTTAATGTCAAGCAATCAGCACAGATCAAAGAATGAGCTAGTTTAGTAGGGTGAGATCCAATTTGAGCTGCTTTACTCGAGAAAGGGTCATATTTAGTACTTCAATATCAAGAGTATTGCAGTAATCACTCTTCTACTGAGCATAGTGCAGATGTCAACACTACACTGCAGCAGAATAACATACTCGGTACGTAATTGATATTCTCAATTCAGATGATCTGAATTTACTGCAAGATCAATGTGTAACAAGGAGACTATGCATCTGAAGGGTGCATCTGAATTTACTGCAAGATCAGCATGTAACAAGGAGATTGATTTCTATGACCAGGATACATCAATCTAAATGAGATTTACCTCTAATAATTAATTAAACTGATTAATCCTTATCTCCTAAAACAGATACCTGCTGGATTTATACAAAAACCTTTGGTCTTATTAGAAAAAATCTATTAAAAGGAAATCAACAAATATAAATTTTTAAAAATGTACTGTAAGCATAATATCATCATATAAAGAATATGTTTTATATTGTTAAAGGTTAATTTTTTAAATGTTCAATTCAGTTGAAGAGAGAAAAAATCTTCATGTAGAAATTATCACTTAAGAAAAGACTTAGAAAATGCCTAAAACTTCAAGTAGCAGATGTCATGACTCAAAACAAAAAAAATAACGATCATTATGCTAGAGAATGACATGTGTAAGATAGAAAAATATGGATAGAAAAAATAGAAGTTTGTTTGACTCATGTGACTGGAACACTGAATTATTAAGAGAAAAACGTAACCTAAATATAGGTTACTTTTTTATAGATACTGAAGGACCCTCAATATCAAGTTAAGAGTGTCTACCAGCCAGGTGTGGTGGTGCATGCTTGTAATCCCAGCATTTGGGTGTCTAAGACCAAAGGATCACAGTTTGCAGACAGCCTCAGCTACTTAGTGAGGCCCTCCAAAACTTAGTGAAACCCTGTTTCAAAATAAAGAATAAAAAATAGGGCAGGGGGTGTAGCTCAGAGGTAGAATGGCCCTGGGTTCCATCTCTAGAACTGCAAAAAAGAAAAAAAGTGTCTACCAAAAGTGAAAAGTAATAAGAAGTTACTGAGAAAATGAAACTCTATTGAATGTACTTTCTGTGTCTTACTGAATTATAAATTATCACAAAAATGAACTTTATTCTTTCTCTTTTTTCTATATTTTCTCTTTTTTTACCTTTCTTGTGTTCAGCTTTTTTTTATAGGTGCATTATATTCATACATCTTAATGGAGTACAAGATGGTAAAGGCATGAATGCACACATCACTCATTTAGCTCTTCCACAACTCCCACCCCATTCCCTCCCCCTCCCTCTGTCTCATGTTTGGATTAGTGATTGACTTTGATATATTTGTGAATGTACATCATGTACATTAGGGAATTTTCCTCTTCCTCCTCACATACCCCTCAGTTAGGTCACCTTATTTACTATTTGTTATTATTGATCCTGTTTCCTATATTTGTATTTTATCTAATTTCCAGGTATTGGCTCATGTCTTTCACCCCTGCCACATGTGCACACAGCCGTATACATGCACACAAATGAACACATATGTGTACATACACCCTGATAAGGTTTGTTCCAGGTCAACTTACTGTCTGTTGTTTTGTTTTTGCCTCTGTGAGCTTCCAACACAAAAAAGAGAGAGAAAATAAAAACCTGCTGGTTTCTGACTTATGGTGGTTCAACTAATGATGTTTCAACATTTTTATACTTTTATTGCTGCATTATAGTTTCACAACCTAATGTAGTTCGTATTGATAGTGATATACATGCACACAGCACTCGGTGAGCTTCTTTCCCAGCTCTCTCCTACCTCCTATCCCCATATAGAATATAGAGATGGTAATGGTATGATGGTCAAAGAAAACACATTAAATAGAAACCTAACTTTGAATTTTTATCTTTTATGGTCTTCTTTATGCAGTGTGCTGATCTCTGGTAATGCTGAGCACAGACAGGGAGCCTCAGCTCTGGTTCAGCCACATGACCACAAGGAAACAGCTAACACTGCAATACAGTGTGTTGCCAGTTCTTTGGAAACAAGTACTCAATAAATTGCATGAGATAGTCAATACTTTATTAAAAGGAAATTTTGTGTTGGGCAACATTGCCAACTGCAATTGTTCTAAGCATGAACATGTATAAAGTAGGCTAAATTTTGATATTTGGTAAGTTTTATGGTTTGGATTTAGAATATCCTCCTGAACCTTATGGAGACAAGGCAGCCATATTGGAGACAAGGCTTAGCTGCTGAGGTAGAGTCCCTGGGGTATGGCCTTGAGGATTATATATAGTTCTGTCTCCCCTTGCTTCTATCCTCCATGATGTTAGAGCAAAGCCCTTGTTTATGCATTCTCTCTCTCTCTCTCTCTCTCTCTCTCTCTCTCTCTCTCTCCTCTCTTTCTCTCTCTCCCTTTCTCTCCTCTCTTTCTCTTTCTGCCTCCTGCCACCATTCCTTGAGGGTTCCATATATACAACCTGGCCTAATTTAGACTAAACCCCTAAAATCTCCACAGCTATGAGAAAAATATGTTTTCCTTCTAAGTTATGGTGGTCAGGTGTTTTAGCAATGAGAATTGGTTCAACAAGACATAAGCTCATCATAATATAAGGAGTGTCTAAATAGGCAATCATTTTAGATAAATATTGTGATGACTTCTGGTTGCATTGTGTGAGAAACTCAAATCCTATTTCCGAACCTTATCTCCATTGCTATTTCTATTAGAATCTGAAAGAATATATACTTGTTTTCTCATATTCTTTTTAAAGTAGTCATGTGATACAGATCTTGGTATATACATAGAAATCTTTTGTAATGATTCTGAGGAAAGTTTTTTGCATTTAAAGTTAAAGGGATTGAATCATTAGAACAATTTTATTTTTCTTCTTTTAGTAATATGGTCCCAATGCATTGCTGGGGCCGACAGGGAAACAAAAAAAAATTCAGAAATACTGGTTCTAAAATATTTGACTATTGAACCAATATTAGCAGTCTATAAATATCTGGTTATATGAGAGAAAAGTAATCACCAAATTGCTTACTATACTTTTATTTTCTGCCCCCAAATTTCCTATTATACATTATTTACTTTATGTAAATCTAGACTTTACATAAATCTACAGAACATGTTTGAGCAAAAGCAAATTTATTTGCTAAATTCCACATACCTTTTCTGAATCTCACTTTCTCCATCTGTAAAATGAGGAAAACACCAACTACCCTGAATAATAATGAGGAGTAATGATAATGAAACACTTTATACAGATTAAAAATAACTACCACAGGACCTAGTCAATAGCAGCAGATAAATAAAAATTTTAAAACAAAGTTAATGAATAAGTAGATAAGACATTCATCCACATTCCTAAAAATGTCACTTGAATAATACTGTTTATCTTTAGTTAATTGATTACATTTTTTTAACTTTATAACATGCTATTAAGGAAAAGTTGAACATTACACATCATTTGATACCAGTATAAATGTAAATAAATATGGTGGCCATTTTTACATCTATAGTTAATCTGAGTAATTGAGATAGTATATTGGGTATGGTTTCTACCTTGAACTAAATAGGTGACAGTATTATATTAAATTTAATACTGATATAATTCGGTATTTTTTGGTAGATTAACAACAATATTTTATATTTTTGTTATTTGAGATTATATTTCTTTTCTTTTTTTTTTTTTTTTGGTAGTCCTGGGGTTCCTGGAAGCTCTTCTACCTCCGGGCTACACTCCCAGACCTAATTTTACATTTTTATTTGGAAACAGGGTCTCCTAAACCAGCACAGCAGCTGGCTTCGAACCTGAGCAATCCTCCTGTCTCTGCCTCCCAAGCGCGGGGATTACAAGCTTGCGCCACCACGCCCGGCTATTTCTTTTCTTTTAAAATGCTTTTATTGGTGCATTGTTATTATATAATATAACGAGATTCTGAGTAATAACATACATACACAGAGCACTTGGTGTGTTTTCTTCTAGGTCCAAACCCCACTTACCTCACCTGTCCCCATACATGTTACTGAGATTGGCTTTAAGAATTTCACATATTGTATATAGCATTATTTGAATTAGTTCCTTCATCAACTTTTCTTCCCTTTCTCCTCTAGACTCACTTCATCGCTTCACTGGAGTTTTCTTCTTTAACCTCAAGTCCCTTTTGTTTCCCAAATTCTCTTTAGTATCTAAATATTAGAGAAAACATACAACCCTTCACTTTCTGAGACTGGCTAATCTAAGCACAATTTTCTTCAGTTCCATCAATTTCCTGCAAATAACACAGTTTTTTCTTCATGCCCAAGTAAAAACTTCATTGTGTATGTGTATACACCACAATTTTGTTATTCATTCTTCTGCCAATGAACATCTAGCCTGGTCCATAATTTGCCTATTGTGAATTATGCTGCTATAAATGTGGATATGTGCATTATCACTATAATATTCTTCATTTTTTCTTCTTTTTAAATTTTTATTGGTAATTTGTGATAATACATCTTAATGGGGTACAAGATGGTAGATATGCACACATCCCTCATTTAGCCCTTTCCCTCATCCCGCCCCATTCCCTTCTCCCTTTCTCCTTCTCATGCTTTACTTTGATGTTTGTGAATACACACCATGTGCATTAGGAAGTTTCCCTCTTCACCCCTCCCATCACCCCCAGTTAGTCAAATAAAAACAGCATAGTATCGACACAAAAACAAACACATAGACCAATGGAGCAAAATAGAAGACTCAGAAACAATTCTGCACACTTACAGCCAATTGATTTTTGACAAAGGGGCCAAAAACATACATTAGAAAAATGATAACCTCTTCAACAAATGGTGTTGGCAAAACTGGTTAACCATATGTAGAAAAATAGATATAAACCCCACTTTTTCTCCCTGTGCAAGAGTCAATTCTGATGGATCAAAGACTTGGAAATCAAACCAGAGACCCGGTAGCTACTTAAAGAGGACATAAGTCCAACACCTCAACACATAAGCACAAAAAATTAAAAGGCAGATCAATACTTGGTATTGCATTAAAATGAAGAGCTTGTGTGCAGCAAAGGAAGGAAAATATCAAGAACCTTAACAGAGAGCTGACAAAATGGAGAAAAATTTTGCCAACTACTCCTCTGATAGAGGACTAATACCCAGAATATACAGAAAACTCAGTTTCTCCTTTAATTCTGAATTGCTTAAGATCTTGCTATACAGAGGTTGGATACACTAACAGCTCTCAACATTATATATACATGAAATTTAAATTGTGTGATTTTTCTATGTCATGATTCTATTCAATACCACTGAGCTTCAACATCATACTGACTGATGCTACAAAATATTTTTTAATTTAATACTTAAAAAGCAAGGGATCCACCATTTTATGAAGGGGAAAATTTATATTTAATCGCTTCCAAGTCAATATTTCCCTCAAGAGTTTTATACATAAGCAAATGATAATACCCAACTTCCTAATGAAAATGTTATATTGCAAAAGTTAAAAAGTTTGCTTAAAAGAGGTAGCAGAGTACATGGTTAGCAATTTTGAGATTATTCATATCAATCTCCAGCATCTTCATAATAAGGTTAATCTATAAATATTCAATTTATCTGGAGATCCTTACAGAACTTTATGTAAAATCTCTTAAGCTGATTTCTGTTTTTTGTGATTCTGAATCATAAAAATGAACTATTATGATTTCTATTTGGTTACATTCAAAAATAATTTTTTCCTTTATAAGCTCTTCTCCCTCAAAACTCAATTTCACTAATCATGTAAATATTCAGAAGAAAATATATTGAGAATACTTTATTAGAGCTCACTGTTGGACCTAAAGTCAACATTTAAAACAATAAACACAGATGCACTGGCCATGATATTTCAAGCATCACTTGACTTCAAAAGGCTCTGAGAAAAGGTTTTGATTTTGAAGTTGAATAAAAGAAAAAGTTGACTTTGGTTTGATTTTGGAGGAGTCCCCTTGTCCTTTATTCAACTTCAAAGGCAAAAAGTTTTCCCAAAGCCTGTAGGGAATCATACCAAGACCTGCATGTATGTCTGTTTGTATGAATTTGAACTTCACTAACGTGTATAATTACAATGCATAAATAAAAGTATTTTTAAAAAGGACACATAAAAATAATTCTGAGCTCAAACAATTTCAGATTCAAAGAAAAATCTTCCATTACCTTCTCCCCCTCAGAGCATTTTTCTCAGTCTTCATGCTAATGCTGACAATACTTAGTTTTACCCCTTCATAGTCCCTCAGTTATTTCACATGGACCTCTTTATCACATAGGCATTGGGAGAGCAAGGGTGGAAACTTTCAAACAGACAAATCAGGGGCTTGTGCTAGATTTTAAAATCTTTTCTCCCATAAAACCAGGCATGGGGCATGCACGTATTATCCTGGCTACTCACAAGGCTGAAGTGGGAGAATTGATCGAACGCAGAAATTTGAAGGCAGCCCAAATCTCTCTTAAGTTTCCCAAAATGCATTTTTTATTGAATTGTTGACAAGTTGTTCAAACCAAACTGAAGATACCGGTAAAGTAAAATACAGCAAATTAATCACAATGGCAACACCTTGGGTGTACCTTTTCGTGTCCAAGAAGCATATTTGTGCGTATGGAAATTCAATGTAAAAGCAAGTAAGGTTTGTATTGAGATAATATTCTGGTTAAGTTGGTTTTAAATTCAATGAGAGCTGTGTTAGTAGAAGAAAGAGACATACAGACACTGAAATAAAGGTGTGGTGAGGACACATTTAGAGATTTAAGTTATGTTGTCTCAAGGCAGTGAATGTCAGGAGCCACCCGCAGCTGGGACAGGAAAGAAAAATTATCCCATAGATCCTGTGGAGGGAGGATAACCCTGCCAACATCTTGATTTGGGGCTTCTGGCCCCAAGAACTATTAGTAAATTTCTGCAGTGGCAGCACTAAGAAGCAAGTTAAAGTGTGCTTCTAACCACTGAGACTCCTTCCTATGTCTGAGAAGATAAAATGTCCAGATGCTCATTTTGCCAACATCCTTCAAAACTGGTGCACAGGACCAAGATCTAGGCTCAGTAACTGCATTAGTTATCTATATTTTACTATATAATATTTATCACACATTTTGTGGCTTTAAATAGTATACCTTTACTATTTCACTGTTTCTGAAAGTCTAAAGTCTGGGCAGCCCTTGACTGGGTGTTCTGTCTCAGGATCTTCCAATACCTTAATTGTTAGGCAGGTTAGTAGTGTCACCTGAGGCTCCACCGAGGAAGGAGTGGCCACCATGCTTCTGAGGTCACTGGCAACACTGAGTTCCTTTAGCATTGTTGGACTGAGGACCTTTCCCACAGGACTGCCTATTTCCTCAAAGCCATTAAGAAGGATACCTCTTTGGACAATAATTCTTACAATCTTACTAATATGATCATACAATATAATCACGTAAATCCTGCCACTTTGGCCTCTCCAACAAGTCTATTTCTGCACAATCTGAAGTCGTGAATACCAGGAGGCACGTGTTGTGAAAGGTGTCCACCCAGTAAGTTGGACACTTCCATATGTTAATAAAAGAATGGTGAAATGGAGAATAGGGAAGACTGTGAGTCCACTCTGAGTCCATAGCTGCAAAGGCAGCAACAGTGGCTGTATCCCAAGCAGTGTTATATTAGGCAACTATAGTTGAGATAAGATGTGCTACTAAGACTTGAGTTTGTTGGCAGGGGCAGTAGTGATGTCTTGTGGCATGACTTTGGCCGTGATTTTGGCTATAAACCTCCCTTGTTACCACTTATTTTATTCACGGATTTGTTCAGGCTTCCTGAAGATTTTGTGAGCTACCTGAAAACTTTCCAATAAATTCATTTTGTGCTTTAATCAACTAGACACCATTTCTATTGTGTGCAATCAAGAACCCTGACTGATATACTTAGCAAAACAAAAATTGTTTTCTAGGACTCTAGCCTGCCCAAATATACCTCTCCTGCCTTCCCTTACTATAGACAAAGGAGACAAGATTATAATCATTAAACTTGTATATAAATAACAGCACAACAGATGTTAAATATTCCTTTTCTCTCTAAAAAAGCCTCTGACTCCTTGATTAGGTTAAGCACTTCAGCTTCAGATTTTTCTATAGCATTCCCCTCTCTCAACAGGTTTTACACTCAATTATATTATTTATTAAGTAAAATCCTCCCTACTAGACTCAAAGACTCCCTTGTCCACAGATTTCATCAGCTTTTAAGCCAGTGTCTGGTACATAAATAGTTTCTTAAATAGTTCCAAAACAATGATTTCATTAGTGAATAATGAGTGAATTTATGTGATTATTTTCTCTGTAGTCTTGTTCATACATAATCATCACAGAAGTATAACTTTGGGTAGCTCACTGTGTCAAAAGCTCTAGAGTTAACCTTTCCTTACATCATTTTGAAATTTTCTGAGAGTATTGGTTTTACAGCTAAATATCCTGATATTGTCAGTTCAGTGTCAGAAAACATAGGGACTACTTTATTTCATCTACCTGAGATTCCTCAGATCATGATCCCTCCCCACTTTATGGAATTGACACATATTAGATGAGACTTTTAGTGAATGTTTGCAGTTAAATTCACTTGTCTCACTGCCTCATTTTCATTGCATGTCCATAAAATCTCTTTGCTTCTTTTTGTATATTATTATCTGTTTCTCATATTGACCACCAAGGTTGACCAGCACAGCTTGGATCAAACTATTCTTTCCCCTCCAGCTTTCTAAACCATTTTTCTACCTTGTTGATTTTTCAAATGCTACAAATTCTTCATGATCCAATAAAAAATATGATGTCTTCTAACATCTTATCCAGCCCAATATAATCTTCTTCCTAGAAATGATCACATTTATTATTTTATAGACTCTGTTCTAATGATATCCATGAGCTAGGTGTGGTGGCACACACTTGTAATCCCTGGATTTGGTAGTCTGAGACAGGAGGATTACAGGTTTGCAGTCAGCCTCAGCAACTTAGTGAGACCATCTGCAACTTAATGAGACCCTGTTTCCATATAAAAAAATAGGTATGGGGGTACAGTTCAGAGGTAGAATGCCCCTGGGTTTCATCCCCAGTATTATTACTACTACTACTACTACTACTACTACTACTACTACTACTTATATCTATGTTTTCTCTTTTATTACAGTATGTTTCAGAATTTATGATACATAACTGAGTCATCTTCACATTCAATGAGCAGCTTCCATATATATGTAAGTATATGTGTATTTACAAACATAAATAACTACATGAATGATCTCTCAATGAGAAAAACAGTATACAATCACTATAAAAAGATTTCATTAAGGTCTACCCATGGATATTGATTATTTCACGAATAACAAATGTCAAGTTTTCTAAGTTTCCTCAAGCTAGGTGTAACACAAATATCATATCTGTCAAGTTTTCTACATATCTTTATGTTAGGTATATCACAAACACCACATCTGAGTATGACACAAAATAGCCATGTAACCTAAATAATACCACTCATAAAAAAACTTATAGAAATTTTTAAAAAAGAAAACCTTATATAACTTATTATGTCCCTCAGTTACTATGATAATCATTAATGGTTCTGTGTACAGATATTTCTTATTTTCTTACAGCTACCTTCCAGGCAAAACTTGGCATTAGACTGGGTCAGGAGACCGATCTTCCCCAATACTTATAGAAGAAATTTATATTCACAACAAATATATCATATGCCTTTCTAATAAATACTAAATATGTCACATGTTATTCCGAATGTTAATTAACTATATTTTATTTTCTAGAAGGCATAAATTTTAGAAGTAAGTAATCTGATTTAGAATACAAGTTTAAACAATAATAGCTTTTAAAAAATAGAACCTGACCACTTAGTTTTAAAATGACTTTTATATTAACAATCTGATTTCTAATGGATAAAAATCCATTTTAGTAAAATAAATGTTTCCTACCAAAATTCAGAGTAGGAATCCTATTCTAGAGTAAGTTGCTCACAGTTCATAATTATGGTGTCATATTTACCCACTGTGACATTTGGGGCATTAGAAAATTTCTTTAAGTTTTATGTGTAAGGAGGACCATATAAAGGCAAAATCCCAAAGGCAGATACACTAGGGAGTGATCCACAGGAGGAAGGAAGGAGAGAGTCTATACTAGGATTTGTGTGGGCAAGAGCAGTTGTATCACTAGTTTCTAGGTATACTTAACTGAGGTCAGATAAAGTTTAACATCCTTAATCCCAAATTCAATGTTCAGTTGGGTCACAGAAGGTTTAACAAAGGATCTTAATAGCTTATGAAATCATTAGAAAGGTCTAATATGCAAATATCAGGGGAAACTTCCACTAGCTTTCAGGCTCACCAGCACTGATACAGTGTGAACCAGATGGTCACCAGATTCGGCCAAACAGGACAAGAAACTGCAGGAAATTACTCCAGAGGATCACAAACAAACCATATCAGAAATCTCAGATCTGCTAAAGCCAGGCATTTGCCTGCGACTGCCAAAGTAAAAATATGTCTCTCTCCCTTCCACCTTTCAAATCATGCTCAAATGGACCTCACTGGCAGAGCGCAAGTCGTATTCCAAACAAAATTTAGAGAATATCATTGTAAAATGAAGGAATTCTAGAATGGTTTTGTTGCTTGCTAAGTTAAATACAGGTGCTACTTTTTTGTTCCACTAATGAAAACCCTGGAGATGTTTAGTTTATGATATCTAATAACGCAGTTCCTTGCATCACATTCTCACACCACTGCTCATGCTCCATGCTGCCTCCTCATCTTTCAGTTCACCTACTCTGAAATGCCTTTTATCCTCTTTTACTTATACTCTTCCCTCCATGCCTTTGTTATATTGTTCGAGTTTAGCTACAACAACTAATGTGAGCAAATCTGTTATTTCCTACTGGATATAGGATTCAGATGTTCTGGTAATTTTTATGTAAATTTCCTAAGGTACTGTATTTTATTTTCCTTATGTTCTCTGGGGCATATGGTATCATAGTTGCCTCTTATAAAATAATAGGCTTGCTAGTTTACATTGAATCTTTTATGGAACATACCCTCTTTTCCTTTATTTACTGATAATGGCACTCCCTTTCCCCCTCTGGCACTGAGGATTTAATTCAGGGGCTCACATATGTGAGGCAAGCGCTCTTCCACTGAGCTACATCCCCAGTCCACAACTGCCCTCTTGAAAGTCACTATCTGTATAAAGCATTTGTTCTGATGGGGTAAGGGTTCCAAGTAGCATCCTATGGCAATGGTCAATTGGAATATGCAACACTTCTCTTTCCTCTGCCACCTATAACACTGAGAGCATCTTCCTTCTCCCCTAAATTGCCTTTCATTCACCGTTCCCTCTTTTTCTATCTTCTCTTTTCTTTTTTTCCCATTTCCCAATCCTACTTCATTTCCATGCAAAATAAAAATCTTCTTTTCTCTACCCAAAATAGCTTTTATTTTGTTAAATGAAATATTATCTGTTCTAGAGATATTATCTGTTCTAGAGAGAAATTATGTGATTCCCAGAAGGGCAGAAGTAATGGCCAATGTTGTTATTCTAGAGAGAGATTTGTTTTGTATTATGCTATTCAAAGTAAGACCAGATCTTTAATCCTCCATGCTTAACCTCATATTAAAGAACTATGTAATTCAAACAGAAACAGGCTAAAGACTAGAATGTACAGAGGAACAAACTATGGTTATTACTAGTTTGATGTGGCATCCAAGCCAGGGCACCAGCTTTCTCAGTTAAGCATTCTGAGATGTTTGCAAGAGTAGAACCATAGCATTTTTCCTTTTCAGGCAATGTTCTGATTAATTCTATAGAGAAATTATATATGTAGTAGGCAAAATAATAGAGTTTGGAGTTAGCCTTCATTCATTTAAATTCTTTCATTCTTTTTTAATTGTCCTGTACTCTAAATAATCTATACCCAGGACCACTTTTCTATTATCTCTGTCTCATGTAAATGATAAAGGCAAAAGTCTCCTCTTTCTCAAAGTCATTGAAAATATTAACTAATGTATGTAATTTAATAATGATACTAATGACAATTGCAATAACATTAATGACAAATGTATGTGTTAATACAATCTTTATGAAATACAAGTCACCCAAACAAAAACACTTCCTAGTCATTTCAGACTATTTATGCCACTTCATCCTACATATCCAACTGGTTCCAATCTTTGGCCGATTATACCTTTTCAATATCTTTTATATATTTTCCTTCCTGACTAGTTAAACCCTTGCTAACAATATCCCCTGCCTCAAGTGTGACAATCACAGCTTAACTCATCCTCATTACCGTCCTGTCATCTTTTCCCTTCCTTATGTATCACCTACCCTGCAGCCAGGGCCTTGCTGCATGGAAAATGGAGCCAGTCTAACCTCAAACTGAACATCTTCATTCTTTCCCAAATACCTACTGAAATTTAATCTATATAATTTAGTGAATGAACCTCATCACTCAAATTGGCCAGGTTCTATAGCAATGTCAAACTTCAGAGTGTATCATTTCCCTGGGACGTTAGAAAAGTACAGATTTTTTAAAGCTTCTTCCATGGACACATTCATAGGAGAGATCTCAAAAGACAATCAATATGAATTTCACTAGTCAGTCCATGAAATTATGAGGCAGAGTCTCTGAGGTAGTTTTATTTTTTACTTTTTTGAGAAAAAGTTTATAGCTTCCTATGGCCAACTGTACATTCATTACATCTACTCACTGTATACCATATATGACAAATGGGTATTCCATTATGACATGTTTTATAGAAACCCTTCTTTCTTCTATGATTTCTATTTCTTCTCCCTGGAAGGTACTCCTGCCCTTTCTGTCTAGCTAATTTATATTCATCATTTAGTGTTTCATTCAAATGTCACTCCTGTGTGAAGACTTCCTTAGTCCTCTTGGTACTATTTGTTGTATGTTTCTTTGTATTTCTATAAGGTCCTGTGCCATCCTCTACTTGTATTTGTTGCATTGGGTTATAAAGATGAAATGTTAGTCCTCCTACTAGATGCTAAAATTGTGGCAGGCAGTGAAAGCATCCTACTTCTTCTTGTGCTTTTATTGTTGAGTGTCTGGCCCATGTTATGTCCTCAATTAATATCTGTTCCTTGAATGAAAAGACTAATTACATGTGTTGGACAGGGTCGTGCATGCTTATAATCCCAGTAATTGGGAGGCTGAGACAGGAGGATTGCACAGGTTCAAAGCCAGCCTCAGCTACTTAGTGAAGCTCTCAGCAACTTAGTGGGATTCTGTTTCCAAATAAAATATAAAATCAGGCCTGGGAGTATACCTCAGAAGTAGAAAAGCCCTAGGTTTCATCCCTAGTACCACAAAAAAATAATAAATGATAGAAATCCTCTTAACTTGAGCTTATTTAAGGATTCACAGATTCCTAAAGTTGGTGTTACCACCCCCAGAAGGTACTAGAATAAAATGTAGATACAAAACAGAATATAAATTTGTCATGGAATATTTATGTTTACTTGATTAAAGAAGGTATATTTCCAGGGGG
Organism: Muscardinus avellanarius; assembly: GCF_963383645.1. Taxonomy (NCBI): domain Eukaryota; kingdom Metazoa; phylum Chordata; class Mammalia; order Rodentia; family Gliridae; genus Muscardinus; species Muscardinus avellanarius. The sequence continues at coordinate 60,624,804 of NC_137788.1, forward strand.
ATACTGAGTAATTTTTCCCAAAAAGGGAGAGTTAAGCCAAATAAGTGTGTAAAACTCTAAAATTACCTGTATACAACAAAAGATTTCTTTCACAAGCTTTCTGCTCTTATCTGGCTATTCTTGGACATCACCTCAAATCTTTATAAAAAGGCTAAGAAATATATATTAAACTTATTCTGAAAATATCTGAGAAAATTGAATTCTGTTTTATACTAATTCAATTAGTTTATTCCAATGAAAGAGTTTTAAGATATTGAAGAGCTAGAAAGTGGGAAGGGTTTGCTTTCTTTTCCTACTAAATAGAATATCCACAATAATTCAGTTCCCACCTAAATTGTCAATGACTCTTTCTGAAAGTAAAATTTTCTTACCTTACAAAATAGTCCCCAGGTGCTGCAACTGGTATAATTCACCTGGTCATGGGTGTAAATGAACCATTGGTTTACTTCATATTGGCATCCAGGATATGTCTGTACAATGAGTGACCATTCAAAGATGGGTTAGCATCCTTTCTAAATTTTACTGTTTTACTTGAAGTAGATATTAAAACTGACAGTGTTGAACTTTACCTGAGCTTTGTGCTTATGGAAAAAAGCAACAATTAAGAAATCTCTCCACTCTTTTCAATTCCAGTAAAAGGCATACTGAAAAAAAAGCACTCTTTCCAATATGACTTAGATTAAGATTCCCATATGGCCTCCTGTATCACCTATAAGAAAGCCAGATGCATATCCTCTGAGTTCCCATTAATCCTCTTCTAGATAATTAGCTGAAATATTCACCACCACTTAATAATTATACGAAACATCCACTAACATGACTTTACCAAACTGTAGACAGGCTTTCCTACTTCCTCTGATCCCTTGAATTTAGCCTACTCTTAGCATAAACAAGCACTGGGATTGGAAACAGGCACTGGAGCATGAAACAAACCCCACGTCAAAGGTCCTCCCTTTACTCAACTGGTTGAAAGACATTTTCTACTCAACTATCTAATGATGCCCACCTGCTCGTCCTTCACCCCATATCCATGCACCAAAGCATTATCATAGATAAAGAGATGGATAATAGTTTTCCTTTTTCTCAAATACATTGGGGCACTGAAGTAATTTATTTTGCAAAACTACTGCAAAATTAGTCTTTATGACAATTTATTAAGCCCAGAGAAATGAGGAGGAGTAATAAAACACCTACCTTTCATTTATGATTTCTATTCTGGGCTAAGATACATACTAGACTTTTATGTTTAAAAAAATTAAAAAGAACTGGAGTTAAATGGAACTCTACTTAAATAAGAATCTTCTCTAATTTATTAAGTAAGGCAACAATGCATCATAATTGAGATTTAAATATGGGAAGCAGTCAACACACAAAAGCAGATCAACAATTATTGGGTATTTCTCAATTTTAATAGGGAGAGACATATCATTAGGCATTTCAATTTCTGGGATTAGTCTCCTAGGAACTGTAGAGAGAAAAATGCAGAAAATTATGAAGAAGAATTTCCTAATACAAACTGGCTTCTTAAAAAAATTGCTCTACTTACCTTCAACTGCTCCCTGATGTATCGGTGTTAACACTGAGGAATTTTTATGTGGAGGATAGAATCTTAGGCAGCTCCTCTTAGGAAGATTGATGTATTTTTTTCTCATTTGCATTATTTTCAATAAAGGGCTTCTTTTTTCCTAAAGCGTTTTTAATTGAGGTATCACTGCACAAGGCAGCATGCAACACATTTATTTTGTGCATGTATCCCTCTACCATCTTGTACCCCATTAAGATGTATGACTACAATGCATTTAACATATAAGTCATTTAAAAATTAAAAAAATAAAAGCTTCATTTAAAAAATTGCATTGCTCTTTGGCTTGAAATTTTATTATACCACACCAGCCTGTTAGGTTCTGAAGGCTTACAAATTGAATGCTTTATTATGTTCCAATTCTAGGCATATTAAGAAAATCATTATTTTTTGGCTTGCATAGTCTAATCACATTCCTAAGATATATAGTTGTGATTAGGAACACTTTAATATTCCATGTAACACAACGACTTTTGAAAATGATTTTTATGGCTGGTAATATGTGTGCTTCATCATTCTCTATCTGAGCTATCATTGTCTTAAACAATGGAGATAGCTACACTTGTAGCAATAAGGGTAAAGGATGCAATGTAAATTAAAAGGCTCCAAAATTCCAACATTACAAAAATGGTGCAATCCATTTAAATAATAATAATAGTAGGGAAAGGAAATAGAGAACTATCAATTAAAAATTTACTATGAAAAATAGTAGTGTTATGGGGATAGAAATATTGAAAAGCCATCAACACATACAATCTCTAATGTTGTATCTTAGCAAGTACTATTACAAAACTATTGCCATTACCATAACAAGGCAAATAGCTAATTTTTTATTGTTACTAATATTGAAATATTTCTAAATTTATATTAATAGGGATTCACAACTGCTGGATAAAATAGTACTTGTATATTACATCAATATTTTTATAAAAATTGTTTAAGCTATCTTAGCTGTACACCCATTAAAAAAAGAAAATTACTTTTAAAGGTCAAAGTCCCTATACAATTTTCTGGAAGTATATACAAAATAATAAGTTTGACCATTTCTAATATAGGCTACTCCTTACAGAATATTGATTAACTTTAATTCTCCTATTCATTTCTTCAACTCTCTTTTTTTAAGTCCATTGATAAAACACAGTCAAAGAAGCCATAGCATCTTTTAAAACATATTCCAGAAGGTGGGCGTGGTGGCGCACGCTAGTAATCCCCGCACTTTGGAGGTGGAGACAGGAGGATCACGCAGGTTCGAAGCCAGCCTCGCTGGCTTAAGAGACCCTGTTTCTAAATAAAAATATAAAATAGGTCTGGGAGTGTAGCCCAGAGGTAGAAGGGTATCCAGGAACCCCAGTACCACCAAAAAAGAAATCATATTCCAGATCTTGTAGGCCAACATTCCAATCTTACAAGGTTTTTGCCTCTGATATGAACAAAAAAATTGAGTAACAGTGAATCCTATAGCTTTAGTCCATTGTTGGGCTTCTTTTTCTGTAAAATTATTTATTTGGTCAGCAGTGTTTGTGAGTTATTAAACACTAAATTAAGGATTTTAGTTCACAGATGAAGGCATTGCTAGAATGAAAGTTATAATCAAATCAAGAAAAAATGTCTGACCAGTTGGGATAAACCACTGCCCACTCCATGAAGAAAGGGACCCCCCACTTTTTATTGGGCTACTGAATGGCTTGTTTTATCTCTACAAGAAACAGTACTTTATTCCAGACTCAACATTGTCTCACTTGTTGACAACCTGAGAACACTGCAATAGGCAGATCAACTTTGGTGGGTAAGCCTGTGCATGGTCTTTAATCCCCAATCCCACACCAACTTTTTCTTCCCACTGAGCAAGCACCATGTATTTGTTTTCTTGGCAACTGTAACAAATTATCACAAACTAAGTGGCATAAAAACAACAGAAACTTATTTTTTTTCTAATTTTGTAGACCCTAGTCTAAAATCAAGATGCTAGGTGGATTGTTCCTACTAGGGAAGGGTATAAACCTTGGTATTGCTGGGGAAAGTTTGAGTCTTTGCTTCCTACTTGGCAAGACCATTCTCCTTGTGGGTGACTGTGTCTCAGATCTCCTTCTTACTTCTGAAGGTACCAGTCAGCTTATAAACCAGCCTAAGTCTAGGATTATATTATCTAAAGATACTTAAATTACATCTGCACAGATCTTATATTCATATAAGATCACAATGATAGGTGTCAGGTGCTAAGAATTGATCATATCCTTGAGCAGGAAACAAATTCATCTCTTTAATTCAACACAGCAAACTGAAGAAATAGGATGACTGAATCTGACTACAACAAAAAGCTTTCATCTTATTTCTCCTAACTATTGAAATATTTCTTTGCTTTCAATATCCTTTGTTGCCATTCACATGGAGAACAAATATTATTGCGATTTGTGGGTGCATTGATATAGTTAACCGTATACCTCATCTGTACTTTTCTGTTATTGTTGACAATTTACCAATGCTTTATTTTTCACATCTTGAATATTTGGTCAAACTATTATAAATGTTTCATAAATCAATGTGTAGACATACAGCCTAGATCCATACAATGAAGTTCCATCTCTCTATTAATATAAAGTGTCAGATAGATATACTACTTGGTTTCTGTTCTTTGAGAGAATTTCTTACTCTTCTATCTTTGGGAAATTTCCTTTAACAGGACTGTAATGTAGCAATTGACCCCTTGGACAAATCCAGCACTCTGCTTATTTTTATAAATAAACTTTTATGAGAATATAACTATATTTATTTACATATCGTCTATGATTGTTTACACACTATAATGGGAGAGTTGGATAGGTGTGATCAAGATCAAGTCCCATAAACACTAAAATATTTACTTTCTAGCCTTTTATTAAAAAATTGCCATCCTTGCCAGTCTTGGTGGCGCATGCTTGTAATCTCCGTGCTCGGAAGGCGGAGACAGGAGAATCGCACAAGTTTGAAGCCAGCCACGCTGGCTTAAGAGACCCTGTTTCCAAATTAATATATATATATATATATATATATATATATATATATATATATATATATATATAATAGGTCTGGGAGTGTAGCCCGGAGGTAGAAGGGTTTCTAGGTACCCCAATACCACCAAAAAAAATTGCCATCCTCTGCTTTACAGGGTCATATAAGTGTATTGAAAAAGATAAAACAATATAGTTATCATAATAGTCTAAGGCCATCTTAGACATTGTGTCCAATAGCAAGGAAGATATTGTTCAAAAAGATAATACTTGTTTTATAAAGAAGACATGATTTTGTTTTTGCAACCCTATGACTTACCCCTATTGGGGTTTCTATCAATATTAATCCTATCTATTACAGATCATGTCAATATCAGCTAATCTATCAAATAAAATTGACCACGTAAAGGGACATTTGTATTGCATACTAGATCTGTTAAAAATGTTTCTCTTATTCCTGGTATATCTGAAAATGGTTAAGCATATGGGTTTTTTAATAATTGAATCACCGAAAATCACCCATATAAGTAGTATCTATTGCTTCTAACATCCAAATAGGTCCACCAGGCACTATTATTTTTCTTAGGAGTAAATTACATAAGAAGCAAAATTCTTTCAATTTGTTCATGTTCCAGACCAAAAAAAAAATTACTAAATACTTAGCTGTAACAAATGTATCTTCTGTGCTGGGATCATTGTGTTTTACCAAATCATTTGAGATGTTTTGTTTAGTGTACAACTAGCGTGATGTTTACAATATAGGAAACAAATGTGATATGTTTATAAAGGCAAAAACTGATAAACATTCCTGTGTTCTGGATCATGACAGAGAGCCAAAGAGTTGAAATACCCCTGAGATAACGCAGTACAATTGTCACTGCCAAACAAAATTAAACTATTTTGCAGGGCCCTTGCTAACAATATGAGAAAAGCATTTTTCATCTCAACAACTATATACCAAATGCCAGGGGCTGTGTTGATTTGTTCCAGTTAAGAGCTCAATCTGGAACAGATGCTGCCATTGGAGTAACCACCTGGTTAGCTTTATGATGATGCATAGTCATTCTTAGGACACAATGGTCTTTTTCACAAGTCAAAAACTAAATTAAGTAGACGTTTTAGGAATCACTCCCCTGCATCTTCTAAATCTTCTACAATGTCACTGCTTTCTGAGATGGTCCCAGAGATGCAGTATTATATTTGATTTTCTATTTTAGTAGATATTTACATTCCAGTAGCTTCTACCTGGCCCTTCATAATAACAGACCTTACTGCACAGGCTGGAAAGTCAATGCAGAGATTTTACTAGTTGCCAAAAAAAATGTCTATTTCAATAGTACTTTCAAGGAACTGATCATGCCTACATAATCACTGGTCTGTCTTTGAAAGGGCCTTAGACCTAAATTTGATTTAACACTCTTTACAAGCCCCTACTTGGACTATTGAACTACAGTATTATTTTATGTTTCTGGGGATTCATGTCAAATTGAAAGGTTTTGATTTTGTTTTTATTTTTATTGCAATCCTCCTAAATTCTAGAAATTTCCCTTCATTTCTTAAATTGTTTTAGCAAAGATTTACATATTTCATCTGACAGATTGAAAGGAAACTTAATTTCCCATACAAAAAGTGATTCATCTGTGGTATCTTAGGTATTGAGACTGAAAAAAAAAATCGCAGTATGACAAGTAAGAATTCTGACCACCAGACCTATAGTTTTTATTTTTATGTTATTTATATGAAATGATATTTCAGTAGGTGGTGAATTGCTTTACTCACAAGACCACTGTGATAACTTAGCTACTCCCAAGACCCCTTGTGAGTCAAGTATTTTAATTGTCTTCTGTTATAGTTTGAGCTTAGAATGTCTCCCTAGACCTCTGAATTAAGACAGCCATGTTAGAAGCGGGGCTTGGTTCCTGAGGAGGGACCTTTGGGATTGTGGCTCTGGGGATTATATATAGTCTCTTCTTCCCTTCCCCCCTCTCTCCGTATGCCTCCCTCCCTCTCTCAAGTCTAGCTTCCATGATGTAAGAGCAAAGCATTTGTTCTCTCCTTCTCTCTCTGCCTCTTGTTGCCATGCCTTGAGCTCTACAGACTTCATTTGGCCTAAAATGGAAGAAATCCCCAGAAATCTCCAGAATGCTGAACACATAAATTTTCCTCCAAGTTGTTGTCATCAGGTTTTGGCGGTCACAGCAACGAGAATGCTGACTAAAATACCCTCTGTTTTTGCTGACATGATATTGGTCATACCACAGGTTGCCACAACTCCAGGATCCTATTATCCTCACTGAAATTAAGAAGCCAATTTTATCAATGGTCTCTTCCAACAATTCTTCCTGGTCTGTCCACAAAGGAAGTTGGTTATATCACTTTTAATAGATGTAGGTGCTTCTTTACAGAGAAATTAAAAAGCTTCCTTGGCCAAAGGTTATTCATATACTAACCTAGGTGACTCCAAAATTGTGGTTTTAGCCCACTTGAGAAATTATTAAATTCTAAATTCTCCACTTTCCCCCTCTGAAATTTACTAAGTCAGAAACTGGCAGTAAAGCTTAATAACCTGTGTTTAATAAGCCTTTCATCTGATTCTAATTTGTATTCCCAGAGGAACACTATTGTAACAGGAAAATTCTAGCATTTAATGTTGTCACCATTTAGTTTAGGTTTCAGATGGGGTCAAAGGTTTCAACTCAATATAATTAAGCATTAGAGCTACTCCTAGCTACTTGAACTAACAGTAAATATTGAATATTGGTACATCAGGTTCCTAGTGCTACTAAAAGAAAATACCCTAGACTAGGTGCCTTAAACAACAAAAATTTATTTTCTCGCAGTTTTGAAAGAACAAGGCGATGACTGGTTGGAGTGGGGCACTATTCCATCCACAGTTGCCAGATAAGTGCAGTATTGTATGATTTTCTCCTGCTGGGTCTGGAATGAAGTACAATCTCATGCATGTTTTACTGTGTTTGCTGATGTAAATTATCAAAGTCTGGCATTTCTTCTATACTGAGATGTGTCACTGGGGAATATCTGAGGTATCTGATTCTAGTCAAACAGAAATGGAAGTTAGTGGAATGAAGATTGTGGTAAGTATCATTAGATAAGTTCACTGATGATCATCAAGTAAAGGATGTCTAGCTTCCTATAACAAAGAAGAAAGGGCTGATCCTTACAGGTTAGGGAAGCTCATGATAATATGGGTGCTCAAAGTTCTCAGATTCATCCAAATTCACCCCAACATAATTATTTTCATTCTCAAGGTTCCACTCCTATAAAATTACTGTTATAATAGCAGCGACACAGGAAAGCTGATTCAATTTGTTTTCTAATTCTATAGCTGCCACAAAAGTCTTTGACATTCCCAGGGTAGTAGCTATTTGGTCTCTCAATAAGTTCTTCATGATGGCCACTGCTTAAGCACAAAAATGCTTCCTATCCAATGTCTAAAAATATTGGTCCTAGATAGAGTCTCAAATCAAAAAGTAGCAATCACTCAAGATTTTCAAGGTAGGTAGAAATTTGATTCAGAGTATTAGATAACACAAATTTTAAGAGGTCTGGAGGAACCAAGTTTGTGAATTATCCTTAGATTTAATACATGTAGGAAGTCATCACTCTGTTGGAGCCCAAGAGCTCACACAGAGCTGATGCTCCTTGAGCAGCCACCTCTACTGTTCATCAGGAGCTGAGAGCTTCTCACTCATCTTGGACACTTCTGGACCCACTGCTTACAACCGGCCTGGCTGGATCTAATGCCAGCCAGAGCGGCTCTGCCTTCCTACCACCTCCTAACCTCAGTTGAGTACTTCTCACAATCGATAAGTGCTGTCTCAAAGCATTTATTTCTACTGATCTGTTTTCCCAATAAGACTTCTTTTTTAAGTCTATAACTACAAAGAAGTAATAGTATAGAAAGGTTTCTAATACCTCCAAGCACAGACATCCATTATCTGTTACTATATTGATTCTCTTCTTACTCGTATTCTGCCAACTTAAACAGCCAATGAAGGCTAGTGCCACCTGCTCCTCTAATGTGTCTTTGCTGAATATCTCTTTTTTGCATATAGGTAAATATCATTGATTAAGCTACAATCAAATAATTGATCCTACCAACCTGGTAGACTTTCTATACTCAAATTTATTTTACCTAACAAATATTCTAAGTGCTCTTAAAACATCAATACACTAATCTTCATATGATATTTATAAAGTATGTACTACTATTACTTTCACTTTCTACATGAAAACAGGTAAACAAGTGTAGAGTAACTTGCATAAGGGCACAGAGTTAATAAATTGTATAATTGGGATAATCTTGCTCTTAACACAGATGCTACGTGGCCTTAGGAAGTTCAAATTTTATAATTTTATAATTTATTTCATGTTATGTTTTTATACTTTTTTGTGTGATAATGGGGATGGGGCCCTTCTACCTCTGGGCTACATTCCCAAACCTACTGTTTGATATTGTATTTGGAAACAGGGTCTCTTAAGCCAGCATGGCTGGCTTAGAACCTGCGCGATCCTCCCGTCTCCACCTCCCAAGCACGGGGATAACGAGCATGCGCTACCATGCCCAGCTGTTTTTATATTTTTACTGATGCATTTTAGTTATACATTATAGTAAGGCTAAAGGAGCATACAAACAAACAGGCACAATGTGCTTAGTGCATTTCCCATCAGGTCTCACTCCACTACCCACCCATCCCTGTACATAGTAGTGAGATTGGTAATGACACCTCATACGTGAGCACAACATAATTTTGAATGGCTTTATTCATCACAGTTAAGTTTCACACTATATATTCTCAGTTACTCTCCAATCTCTTCTCTATCTCAACTTTGTTGAACCTCTCCTCCAGTGTTCCTGTGTATACATATATACACTTGCGTACATATGCGCGCGCGCACGCACACACACACACACACACACACACACACACACACACGCTTTTCAGGCTTCAGAAATATTGAACTCTCCTAGTTTTTATAACACAACCCACTGATTTCTACTTACATTCTTTTGCAGAAACCTCTTCTCCTTCATATGCCTGATCTTACCTTACTAGCCTAGAGAGCACTTCTTTTATCTTTTAAACTCACCTCTGACCCCAACATTTATGCTCAAAATAGAATCATAGCTCTTTTTAATCAATGAAGTATCTGACACTTGTGCAGACTTCTATTGTTGCAATCATTGTTTATATGTCTCTCTGCTATTTTGTCATAAACACAATTAAGGTATGGGTTAGGTTTCATTTATCTTTGTATCCCCCATGCCTACAGTTTCTGATACATAGTGTATATATTCCAAAAATATTTGTTATGTTTAACAAAAACCTATTTGCCATTATGGTGTTTAAAATTTTTTTCAAAAACTCCTTTCTACCTATTTTTAAAAATGCCTAAAATCTGTTAGCATTGAATTCATCTCTCCTTCACTTATTTGCAATTTACTTTTCCAGCTTTGATTTTTACTTAAACATCCATAAAAACACACACTACTTTGGCCTCCAGCAAAACTGAATTGAGACCACCCGTAGGTCCCAGAACACAATTTCTATTTTGGCCAGAATTCACCACATAACTCATCATGTCTTGATTTTTCTTGATTTTGTGCCATTGCCCAACTGTTTCCCCACTTAAAATGTACTTACCTACTTTTCACTGTTTCTTGAAATTCTGCTGAGCTCTCAATGCTTCACTGACATGTGATTTATTCAGCTATCCTTTCTGATCTATGTCAGATAAAATCTACCTTTTAATCTCACGTGAGACCACCCTCTTTCTCCAGATTTTTCTCTTATTTGGATATAGCCACAGATTATTTTATGCAATGCTTTGTTAGCTCCCTGGAGAAAAGTATCTATTTGCCTCTGCATTTCCCATATTAGCTCTAGAGCACTTGGCATTCAGCCTTGTCCCCAAACAATAACTGAGTATTAGTTACTGCACCAAAATAGTAGAAGGGTATTTTGGTTCACATATTTACTGTTTGCTCAGCAATTAGGGACATGTGTATTTTATGACTCAGTAATAATTAAGGTATAATCTATAGCAGTATAAATAATATTTTGTTGGTCACTTTCATTAGTAAACATGAAGATTCAGAAAATTTGGAAACTAAAGCCAGAAAGTAATACAAGTAGCTACCATTGACTATGTGTATGTTAAACAAATGTTATTCACTAATTTAATATAGTAGATTTTCAGCTGGGCATGATAGTGCAAACCTATAATCGTAGTACTTGGGAGTATGAGAGAGAAGGATCACAAGTTTTCTGACAGCCTCAGCAATTTACCTAGGCCCTCCATAACTTTACTGTTTCAAGTAAAAAAAAAATAAAATAGGGCTAAGGGTATGGCTCACAAGTAAAATGTTCTGGGTATAATACCTAATACCACAAAAACAAGAAAAAAATGTAGGTTTTCATATCCCTGTTTTAGAGATAAGGAAACAGGGACACAAAAAGTATAAGAACTATTTCTAAAATCAAATATATAATAAATAGAAGAGCCTGAAGTGAAATATTGGTTAGTCTCCTGCACCTGTACTCCTAACACTCTATTTCCCATTTTTATATACAAATGCACTAGCCTATATATTTTAATATAATATCATATTCGTAGAATATACTTATGAAGTATATATCCTATTTCCCAGTTTCCAAATAAGAAAACCAAGATTCTGAGGCAGGTGTGGTGGCACGTGGTTATAATCCCAGCATTTGGGAGGCTGAGACAGTAGGATCATGGTTCGAGGACAGCCTCAGCTATTTAGTGAGGTTCTTTGCAACTCAGTGAGACCCTATTTCCAAATAAAGAATGAAAAAACAGGGCTGAAGGTATAGCTCAGAGGTAGAATGCCCCAGGGTTCCATCTGCAGTACCGAAAAAAATTTAAAGAAAACCAAGATTCTGGGGGGAAAATATTCCCTAAAATGTACAAAGCCAACAAAGAATAGACTTGAAGAGTGAATCAGGACCAATACAAGTCAAACTTAATTTTAAATTATAAACTGTCAGTAAGAAATGGATGATTCTGGAGAACATCAAGTTAAGTGAGATTAGCCAGTCACAGAAAGTGAAGGTCCTAAGTTTTATCTCATATGTGGAAGTTAGGAAGTAATTGAGATACCAGAAGAACGCCAGATAATGGAGGAGACACTGCACTGGAGCCAGGGTGGTGGTCTAGCAGAACTGGAGGACAGGGAGAGTCAACGAAGGAATCGCTTTCATTGACATTATTAAACACATACGTGAGAATGGCAATGTCAATCTCAATACTCACTATGGGAAATGGGGAGTGGGGAGGGAGTCAGGGAAAAATAGTCAAGTGCTGGGTGCAAGTATGTCACTATCACCATGAACCACATTATGACTTAGGACTATAATGCACCAGTAAAAGTATAAAAATATAAAATAAAGAATGGTCTTCTGCATAGGTCTTTCTGCTCATGTCTTTTTTTTTTTTTCAGTACTGGGGATCGAAATCAGGGGCATTCTACCTCTGAGATATACCCCCAGCCCTTTATTTTATTCTTTATTTTTGAAACAGATTCTCACTGAGTTGCAAAAGGCCTAAGTAGCGGAGGCTGTTGATTAACCAGATCCTCCTTTCTCAGCCTCCCAAATGTTGGGATTACAAGTGTGTGCCACCATGCCTGGCTTCTGGTGTCTTTTTTTTTTTTTTTTTTTTTTTTTCCGACTGGACTATTTGAAGTATGGAGAGGAAGGCATAACAGAGTTAACAAATATGTCAGAAACTTTCTTCAGACAAGTAAAGCAATTAAAATGCCTCTAAGTCACACACAACACATTACCCATTTTTAATGCTAAGCAACTTCATTAAAAAGTTTATTTGAGCCCCAATGTAGGAGGGAGACCCCCAAAACGTATCTATTTGATTGATTGCCTAGTTCTCTTTTATGAATCATTTTTATTAAGAATTATTAATTCACACTTGAGACTATTTTTAATTAGCTTCTATTTTTATTACAATAATATTTACAGGTAAATTGATCATCAGGCAAATAATTCATGGCAGATACACATCCACTTAAATTATCAAATAGTTTCTGAAATTCTTGTTGTTGAGAGAAACCCTGTGTTCAGTTGACAAAAGTCAGGTTTGTAATGGACAGAGAAGCCCAAAGGATGGGGCAAGATGCAGCTATATAAATATCTCGAGTGATGCTAATTCCCAAGGAGAAAAGACAGGAATCCCAGGATGGCTGACCCTGAAGCAAGCAGCCAGCTCTCACCACAAAGTATGTACACATTAGAGAAGACAGCCCTGAGAAAAGACAGCTTCATGCTGGCTTTCTAACTCATTGTTTACCAAAGGAATAGCTTTATAATAAAAACAATTGTAAATATGATGGCAAATAATGCTCTTGTGGGCTTTTATAGTTAATAGTTTTAAAGGTTTTATTCTTCTGTCTATGCTTCTCAAGTTATATAAACATATATCATGGAAATATACAGGTATTCCAGGTACAGGTGCAGTTTTCTAGGACTTAAATTTCATTCTATTTTTAGGCAATATGAAATATTATTTCTTATTAAGGCAAACACAGATATATTATGGTATCTGCTGCTGAATAAGCATAAAATCTTAAAACAACAGGATTGAAAGATATATGGTTCTTCTTTTCCCTTGTTTGAAATGTTTATTCAGAATCTTGGGAGTTTTACCTTCACTCTATTCTGTCATCAGGGTACTTACAGAGGAGGTTTACAATATACTGAAACATAGCACTTGAAGTCTGGTAAATAGTTATTGGTTTTACTAAGTCAATCAGGATAATTTGTATCATTTAATCATGGCTATTTTAAGGTTTCCAAGCCATGTTCTCCATTTCCTGTTTTACCATCATCTTCCTATAAAACCACTCAAAGATTTGGGTATTTTATGGACCACATAGGAAATGAGGGGCTAAGAAGATGAGAAAAATCAGCACAACTCCATTTTGGTGCTTCTTGTAAATGTTCTGTTAGCATTCACACATTCTTGTCATTTTTCCTACTTCTTGGATTAACCTGCTTGTCATAATCTTTTGGGTGGTTTGTGACTACTTGCCATTTTACATAAAAAACAACATATTCTCAGACTCAGTTCATCAGAGTCAATAATTAGCAATATGTCTGTCAGTGTTATCTGATTTTTATCATAATGTGATCTCATCAGTTATGCCCTAAGTAGTACTCAGTCATCTTCCTGAAATGTTTGCTCTAGATTCTCATCTGCATCTCCCCTGCTAAGACACACAGGATTCCACATAGCTCTTTCCTTCAATAGGTGGAATGAAACACCTAATTTCTTATTAGCATGAAAATACAATATCTTCATGAGATTGAAGTGAGAATTAAATAACATAATGACGTAAAAAGTACTCTGCCCTTAACCTATAATATGTGATCAATAAATATATTCACTATTGTCCTTTTTATGTTTTTAGTTTAATATATAAACAAAAAATACTTCAGTGTTTAGCTCAATAAAATTTTACAAAGTAAGTACACCACTCAGGTCACTCTATATATTTTACTTATATCTCAATTTCATCATGAACTACCTTAAAATATTTTTGCTTTGCTATCATATATTATTTTTTTTGTTTTGTTTGTAATGTGTTTTCTCTGTTACGTGCATAGAATAGAGTTATATTTTGTTTTTCACATCTTACTTCTTTTTCTCAATATTATATTGTGATTTTTTTTCATGTTTCTTCCTATAACAGCAATTTTCTCATTTTTATTTCTTGTTTGCAGCAATATAAAATGTTTTTATTCATTCTTTTGTGGATATTCATTCTACTGTTAAATGAGAGCATTTATTTCTACTTTGGGACTCTTATGAATACATTCTGCTAGGAGCATTTCTGCATATGTCTTTTGTTCTCATATTTGTTAGGTTTATACCTAGTCTAGATTTCTAGAGCCATAAAATGCATGTTTTTCAGCTTTAGTAGGTACTGAAAAACATTTGTCCAAAGTGGTTGGTGTAACGTGCACTTCTAACAGTGTAAAAGTGTTGCGGATGTTCTTCATCTGCACAGACAGCTAGAATGGTCCATTTTTAAGCCACTCTCTGTGAGTGTGTACTGGTTTCTTGTTGAGGATATGATATGTATATTCCCAACGGTTAATAAAGTTGAGTACCTTTCAGTATGCTTATATTCACTTTGATATAATCCTGTCATTCAAATGTTTTCTAATATTTCTGCCACACCCTCTGTAGCTTTCTTATAGCTTAGCACACATTTTATATATACTTTGGACTTGAGTATTTTGTAAAATATATGTATTTTAAATATTGTTATCTATTCTGTGGCTATGGTTTTCACACTATTAATGAAATTTCTGATGAATTAATTTGTTTTATATATATTGGTGGTACTGGGATTCCTGGAAACCCTTCTACCTCCAGGATACACTCCCAGACCTATTTTATACTTTTTTTTTAAATTTGGAAACAGGGTCTCTTAAGCCAGCATGGCTGGCTTCAAACCTGTGCGATCCTCCTTTCTCCACCTCCCAAGTGCAGGGATTACAAGCGTGTGCCACCACGCCAGGCTTGTTTTATATTTTTATGTAGTCAAATGGTAAGTTCATGGTACTGGCACAAAAAAAAAGATACATAGACCAATGGAACAGAGTAGAAGACTCCGAAACAAAGCCACACACAGCCAATTGAATTTTTCAGCTTTAGTAGGTACTAAAAAACATTTGTCCAAAGTGGTTGGTGTAACGTGCACTTCTAACAATGTAAAAGTGTTGTAGATGTTCTTCATCTGCACAAATAGCTAGAATGGTCAATTTTATGGTACCTACTAAAGGGGCCAAAATGATACACTGGAAAATAGATACACTGTTCAACAAATGGTGTTTGCAAAACTGGTTAGCCATATGCAAAAAAATGGAAATAAATCTCACTTTCTCACCCTGCACAAAAGTCAATTTAGGATGTATCAAAGACTTGGAAATTAGACCAGAGACCTTGAAAGTCCTTGAAGAGGGCATAGGTTTAACACTTCAACACATAGGCACAGGTAAAAACTTTCTCAACAAGACCCCAAAGGGACACGAAACTAAAAATTCAAATCAATAAGTGGGATCGTGAAACTGAAGAGCTTCTGTACAACAAAGGAAACCGTCAAGAACCTCAACCAAGAGTAAACAGAACGGGAGAAGTTTGCCACCTACTCCTCCAAATAGAAGACTAATATCTAAAATACACAGAGAACTCAAGAAACTCAACACTAAAAATACAAATAACCCAATAAAAAATGGGTAAGTGAATTAAATAGACACTTCACGAAAGAAGAAATTCAAATGGCCAATAAGTGCATGAAAAAATGCTCAACATCATTGGCAATCACAGAGATGCAAATCAAAACTACCCTGAGAATTCACCTAACTCCAACTAGAATGGCAATCATTCAAAACACAAACAACAAATGCTGGTGAGGATGTGAAGAACTAGGAACTCTAAAACATTGTTGGTGGGATTGCAAATTAGTGCAAAAGCATTTGGGGATTGTCTATTTATTTATTTATTTATTTATTTATTTATTTATTTATTTATTTATTTACAGGTCTGGGGATGGAACCCAGGGGCATTTGACCTCCAAGCTACATCCCCTGCCCTATTTTTTTTATTCTTTATTTTGAAACAGGGTCTCACTGAGTTGCAGAGGGCCTCACTAAGTAGCTGAGGCTGTCCACAAACCGAGATCCTCCGATCCCAGCCTCCCAAATTCTGGGATTATAAGCGTGTGCCACCACGCCTGGCTTCTAGCTATCTTTTTATGTTTAAGTACTAGTCAAGTTTTCTGTAGTTCCAAAATTTCTGAATTATCATGAGACTTGTTTTATGGCATAATAATTAGTATTTCTGGTAAATGTTTCATGCATAGTTAAAATATTTGATTATAGCATGTTTTCTGTATTCATTGATCCTGTTCTTTCAACATGTAAATTGGGACATTTTGTTAATCATGGTGTGTAAACCTTCTATCCTTTACTAGTGTTATTAATTATTTTTCTCAGTGACAAAGATGTGATAAAATCTCTAACTATAATTACATTATTATCCATCTCTCCTATACTTTTAGTTTTTGCTATGGATATATTGTACTCATGTTACTAAAAACATACAAATTATGCAATATTGTGCTTTATTGAATTAACTCTTTTATTACTGTGACAAATCCCTTTTGTCCTTCATTCAAGTCCAAGCTGTCTGGTATTAAAATAGTTTCCCTGGCTTTCTCTTGGGTAAATAATTATAGTAGATTTTGTTTATCTAAGTCTGCCTATACTTTTTATTCTAGTATTAAATAAGTATTTTAACTAGATATTTAGTTTTCTATATCATTTGCCACATAATTTTTTTTCTTTTTTCCATCTCTTTCTGTTTCTTTATTGTCTTCAGTTTGTTGAATTAATCACGTTTCATTGTTCACTTCCCTTTTGGACTTCTTATTCATATTGTTTTTATTACCCTTCTGAAGGTTTCCTTAGAGATAGTAATGAGTATCTTCAACTTGACATATTCAACCTTAGTACCTTTTCCATTTTATAGATAAAATAATTACCTGAGAACAGTAACTCTTTTACTTCATGCTCAAAATTTGCTCTATTTTAAGCATGCATTACAGGTACACATATTGTTAAACTACATAAGACATATGTTTTATCACTGACCCATTTATCACGTTATTGTTTCAATGGCCCAAACTCATCTCTCTTTTCCTGCTTTGTAAAATACTAGAGCTACTCCCTTTAGACAATCCTCATGCCATCTGGAATAATGTTAAATTTTGTCAACAAAGAGCATTGCAGAAACAATAGAAGACAAAACCAGCAATGAACACCTTCCTTCTGGGTGGGTCCTCCATGTTCTATTTAGCATGGATGCTCTGCTTACTTCCACCACACACAGCAGTCTCAACCACCTCTTTTGGCTTTGTTCTCCTCACCCATTGGCCATTTCTAAGAGCTTCTGTTGTACTATTTGTTTTCCTGGGCTGAATTCACTTATCCCCATTCAGTAGCTCCTCCAGAGAAGGTCCAGTGGACTATTTGTTTGGCAGTCCTTGTCACACTTTGAGGCAACTGTCTCTTCTCTTACAGGGCAATCCCCATATATCAGCTTCAAAGAGCCCACATTTTATAGCAAAAGCAGAACATTTCTAAATGTCTCTTCTGGCCAGTCCCCTCTGACCACTTTCTTCACAGCTTTAATGCAACATAATCCTATGGCAGCCATTTTCCCCTTATAGAAGTTTTAATCTAAGCTTGGGGTGGAGAAGCTGTATCTTGAGTCTTCAGTCTCTTTATTATCCATTCTTCCCCATCTAGAAATATCAATTGTTTTATGTTTGTTTGTTTTTGTATACATAAGCTACTTATAGAATGCTTGAAGACTTCTCTTCTTTTAGTAATAAGTAATTATTTACATTAAATTTTCCCCATTCTAGGCTGAGTGTAGTGGTGCACACTTGCAATCCCAGCATTTTGGAGGCTGAGACAGGAGGATCATGGTCTGGGAACAGCGTCAGATACTACTTAGTGAGGCCCTTTGTAACTCAGTGAGACTCTGTTTCAAAGTAAAGAATACAAAATAGGGCTGGAGGTGTAGTTTGGAAGTAGAATGCCCCTAGTTTCCATCCCTGATAGCAAGAAAAAAATGCCATTCTAATAACTTGTTTAGTTTATGATTCCTGATTAGATCCTAAGTAATATATTCAAAATTCAAGTAGTGTTTTTCACTATTTACCATTTCTGAGGCTCTTTTTTTCCTTTCATCATCTCTGTGATGAGATGATTTACTATCTGAAAAGCACCTTTTTATTATTTATAGAAGTGCATGTATGCTGACAATAAGTCATCTCAATCTTTGTCCAC
The DNA here is from genome assembly GCF_963383645.1 of Muscardinus avellanarius. Classification (NCBI taxonomy): domain Eukaryota; kingdom Metazoa; phylum Chordata; class Mammalia; order Rodentia; family Gliridae; genus Muscardinus; species Muscardinus avellanarius. The sequence goes on from NC_137788.1 coordinate 60,643,295, forward strand.
AATGACTACTTTGCATAATTTACTAATGGATATTTTTCTCTGTGTAATAACTGATGTTGGCAGTTACTTATTTTCAACATTTTAGCAATGCAATTTGCTCTTCTTCGTTAATGATTGCTGTTGGTAAGTCAGCTGTCAGTCTTAGTGATGTGCCTTTGAAAGTTGTGTGTCTGTTCTCTTTTCTGTTAAGGTTTTCATGTGTGTGAGTATGCGTGTGTGTATGTGTGTGAGTGTGTGTGTATGTGTGTGTGAGTGTGTGTGTGTGTAAGCAGATTTTACTATTGTTTCCAGAAATGGTCTTCTTCACACTTCTTATAGTTCCCAGAAATCTTTGAGTCACACAGACTTCATATAGTTGATCAGTTTAGGAAAATTATCTCAATCACTTTCTTATCCTATATACTAGTTTTATCCCACTCCTTTTTTTCCCTTTCAACTACATTTATATTAAATCACTTAATCATGACACTTTCACTCTCATGTATTTTCTTTCATTTTTCTGAGAATATGGGATTTGTATACTTTTTATTGACCTCTTTTCTAATTTAGTATTATTCCATTCTGGAGAATAAAAATGTTATTATACTTCTTATTTGAAACATTTCTATAAGATCCCTTTTTATGACCAAATTTCTTCCTATTTTCTTCATTTCTATGAATATATAAAAACTTATGCTATAAAGTTCTATTCTATAATTCCAATATCTATTTGACATGAGAGACTATTTCTATTGTAAACTTTCTTTACCATTTCATCTTGCTCCCAGAAATGTTTCAATTACTGACTCAACCTCAGAAATTTTATAAAATATGTAATACCTATCTTGTTTTTATTTTTATTTTTTATTATCTTTAAAATAAGGTCTAAATTCTATATCTGAAGTATGTGAGTTTTGTTATATATATATATATATATATATATATATATATATATATATATATCTATCTCAGGATATAATCCTAGAATTATAATGTGTAATTAATTACTATTATAAACAACTACATATTTGGTACTGGCTTTTCCACTTTATTCTGATGCTTTTTAATATATGTCTATGTAAATGTAATCAGATATATTTTGGGAAAGGCTATTCAAAAGGAATCTCAAATAAATATTATTTTATTAAGATAATAGGTTGCATTTAGAAGAGATTTGCTTTTATCCTGAAGTTTTCACGATATAAATGTAAAACAAGTAATCATTTTTAAAATCTTACAATGGGTTTTAAAATGAAGAAAGATCAACCAAGCATTTAAATTTTTTACATCCTAAGTCAGTAAGAGGTAATAGGCATTTAATTTCTGAATAAGGATCATGAGCACTTAATAGTTTAATGCCAGAGAATTATATAGTGAAGAATATTCACTGAAGAAAAAAAATACTTTCAAATAGCTGTGTAACTACATGGTAATGAGCATGAGAGAGAGGGGAAAGGAAAGTATACATAAGCAAAGTAATATATCTGATCAATTCTATGTTCTACCATATTGAGGAATTACTTTTATATCAATTATATCTGAATATAACAGAACAAGTCAGTATACTGAAGTAAGGGAATTAAAATAGAAGAGCCCAGGCTTGTATAAAAACAGGCAACAAAATCAGATTTTAAATTTCACTGGTGAAGAAATCATTTTTTCTATGATCTAGTCATATTTATACCTCCCATAGGTCTTAATAAGCAGTACTTTGCATAAGCAATACTATCTGCCTGAATTAACTCATCTTAGAGCAACTGCTATATACTTCTTTTCTGTTATTTAACAATTTAACAGTCATATTTCCCAAATAAACTATAAAAGTAGGACTGCCTCAAACATTAAGTATTGATATATATGACTCAGGGATAGTAGATTAGGGTATCCATGAGGTCTCCATATTTTTACAAACAACAGTGTTAATTGTGCAATGATGTAACATATGAATAAAATCAATGTTCTGTATCTTTCTGTTACTCACACAATGGTCAAACAACATTTAAATTTCTTTTTAAGTTCTGATGATCTGAATTAGCATGACTGGATATGAGGGTATTGACTGCTAGCTGAAGGACCTATGAAATATTGAACTCTGATAAGAAAAAAGAATGGATGATTATGCAGTAGACATTTAATACAACTTGTTAAACAAATGTTTGATGTTGTTTATATAAATTCAATACAAAGCCTTGTGCATTATAGACCCAAGGTCCTAGATTTAAAGGATATTTCAGTTTCATTACAATTAGAAAAAATTTTAAGTCACTTTTGAATAGGAATTATTTTGTAACTTTAAAAAGAAAAATTACAAAGTCATAACTCTTCATTCTAATTATTTCTGTTTGGATATTTAAAAGTTGTTTTCTATGTACCAGTGAATGAAGCTATTATTTTGTTTTTTATTTTAATCATCAATCACATTTTTATGGGAACTGGACCCTGTATATTTTGTAATACAAAAGCATCACAGTGTTTCCAGAAAAATAAAACATTTTAATGATGCTTTCCATGGCCATTCCTACTTGGACTTCTCTGGAAAAGTTTCCATACTAGTTTTATTCCATCTAGACTTATTCTATGCAATGAACTCTGCTAAGCACAAGAAATACAAAGAAAAAATAGAGATTCCCTGACATTAAGAGGTGAGACACAAACTTGAAATAAGATACACCAGGCTGGTTTAAATAAAGATTTCAGCCTATTTTTCTAACTTTTCTTTCAGCTTCCTAAGTAAGAAATTTCCTAGATATTTTATCAGACTATGGTTTAAAACAAAACAAGTATAAATTCATGAACTTTTTCTTCATAAAATAAGAAATTATGTCCAAAAGTGAGATGCAGAGCATTGGCTTTGTGAGATTTTCTGCATTCGTAGAGTCCTAATTAAAATAATTCTATGAAATAATGTTTGCTATATTCTTAAGTGGAGAATCCCAATATAAATAGCATATTGCAAATTTTGAGAAGCTTTCTCATTAAAGAGTATAGTTAAATTGGTTTAGCTACTTAGGTTTTTCAAACTTGTTTAAACATAAACACTCACTTGTGAAATACACAAAAAATAATGGAATATGGAAGATGGTGAACTAAATAACATTCACATAACAAATAAAGCCAGACCTAAATTTTTACTTTCAAAACTGGGTACTTTCCACAAAACATGTTTTACCAGCCAAGTAATGATAAGAGAGTGAATTAAATGTCCTCACATGGAGTCAGAGCCTATGAAAGGAGACTTGTAAATCAAAAGGACAAAATGTAGAATATTGACCCAAATGGAAAAAAAGCTGTATTAGATATATTGGATAAAGTTCTTAGAATCAAAAGCTTGTATAATGGTTAATAGTAAGGCTCTCAATCCAGACTTCTTGTGTACAAATCAACCTAAAATACATTGGCAGTGAGAAACTAAAAATTTGCTTAACCCTTGTTCACCTCAGTTTCCCATATATAAGACAGAAATAGGAATAGAGTATTGTAGACTATCACAATCACATATTATGATCACTAAATTAATTAATACTGTTAAAGAACTTGGACTGATATATAGCATGTAGAAAACAGCACTTCAGTTTATAAATAATCTTCAGATTTTTTGGTCTATTATTAGGCCTTTTTAATTGGTAGATTATCTTCCAAGTGGAGAATTTTATTTTTTTTATAAAAGTCAAGCCTACTGGGATGACTCTGATCAAATCCCACATTTATGGAGTGAAAAGAGTGGATGGACAAATCTTCAGTCTATGTTCATACCCATTCACTGGAGACATGTTCACTAGAGGAAACCAGTTAAACCTCTTGTAATGAGAACAACACATTATTTTTTAGATTGGTCCCTATTGCCTATAAATGCTTGCTTGCGGACTATGGTTATGCAACATTAATAATAAAAGTGTATTTATTAAGTGCTTATTATATGCCCTGTTCTCTTCTTAGGGATTTTTGTGTAATTTCTTCATTCATTTTCTACAACAATCTTGAGTTTTTATCCCCATTCTATAGATGAGAAAGTATTTTATTACTGAACCAATTCAGTTTCATGATCTTTAAAAATATTTCAAAATAATTTAGTTATTTTAGCATAGAAAATAGCCATTAAATTAGAGTCATTCTAAAAATAGGATTATTGGGTAGAATAATCATAGCTTGCAAGTCATGAGTATTCAGTTTGTCAGTTTCCAAGAGTACTCTTTGATGTCCACCAAAACCTATGAGATCGCTGTTACTATTCTATGTTGCAGAGAAGCAAATTCAAGTTTGGTGAGGTTAATTGACTTAATGTTCACAACAAAAATGACTCATTTATCTTTAAAATGGGATAAAAAATATGAAAATAAAATACTCATACTTTTATCACTGAGGCTACAGAAAGAACTGGAAATACATAGGTAGATATGTCAGATTATTAAACATAGAAAGGTGCTTCATTGCTTAGCTAAAAAGGTAAAATGTAATTCAGATCAAGCTTCAATAGAAATTTTTTAATCTATTTTTCACTGAAAAAGAACTAATTATGTATACCTTTACTGTGTCAAGAACAATTTGTAGAGATGTTATTTTAGTATACATTATATACAAACAGGAAATGAACATTTATATAATTCAAGATTTTCCATGCAGGTACTTGTACATCTCTGAATTGAACACAGCCGTTTTAACTGCTGTTTCAATTACAATAATGACCAGAAGAAAATTCATTGTAATTTTTTATTGCATCTATTTGAATCGGGTTTCCTTGACATAAAGCACCCTCCAAAATGCATAAACATGGATCTCCAAGTTATCCATATTTTTTTGAAGTCACTCCAACACCTTCAATTTTAACAAAGCATGAGTTGTTTTTCTGTGTGTAAAGATTGTACTATAAGTTTGCTTCCCCAGGAGCAAAATGAATAAATTTCATAACTTTGTAATTGTCATTTTGAAGGCTTTTATGCCTTAGTTTAGTTATTTAAAAAAAAAGTCTTCACACTACTTCAAGTATTATTTATTTACTTATAAATTTTAAGAAAACATCTAATTATTAGATGTTTTAGAAGATACCTAATTATCAGGAAAAAATCCAAGGTTAGCTGGGTGTGGTGGCACACACTTGTAATCCCCGCGCTTGGGAGGCAGAGACGAGGAGGCAGAGACGAGGATTGCGCAGGTTCAAAGCCAGCCATGCTGGCTTAAGAGACCCTGTTTCCAAATTTTTAAAAAGTATAAAAATGGGTCTGGGAGTGTAGCCTGGAGGCAGAAGGGTTTCCAGGAACCCCACTACCACCAAAAAAAAAAAAAAAAAATCCAAATTTATATTCTTATATTATATTCAAGGTTTCCAACATTATGTATTGAGAAAATACAGACTTTTGAGTTCACTTCTCATTTATCTTATGTTCTAGGTGTTATAGGCCACTAAATTTTGTATCATATTTTATATAGCCATAATAATTAGTATAGAAAGGAAAGAAAAAATATAAGTTCTCTCTCTCTCCCTCTCTCTCTCTCTCTTTCTCTCTCTCTCTCACCAGTGATCAAATCTAGGGCACTTCATCTCTGAGTTAAATCTTCAGCACACCCCTCCTTTTATTTTCTTTTAAATAGGCTCTCACTTACTATGTGGATCTTGCTAACTTGCTAAGACCAGCCTTGAATCTGAATCTTCAGTTGTTCTGTCTCAACCTCCTGAGTACTAGGATTTTTTTTTTTTTTTTTTTTTTTGGTACTAGGGTTCGTGGAAACCCTTCAACCTCCGGGTTACACTCCCAGTACCTATTTTTATACTTTTTTATTTGGAAACAGGGTCTCTTAAACCAGCACGGCTGGCTTCGAACCTGCGCGATCCTCGCCTCCACCTCCCAAGCGCGGGCATTACAAGAGTGTGCCACCACGCCCAGCGTGAGTACTAGGATTTTTTAAGAAGATCTTAATGCTAAAAAAAAAAAAAGAAAGAAAGAGAAAAATAAATTCATAAGTAAATGAGGATAGAGTCCCTGCACGATCCTCGCCTCCACCTCCCAAGTGCGGGGATTACAAGTGTGCGCCACCACGCCCAGCGTGAGTACTAGAATTTTTTAAGATCTTAATACTTAAAAAAAAAAAGAAGAAAGAAAGAAAGAGAAAAATAAATTCATAAGTAAATGAGGATAGAGTCAAAATATGGGATTTTTATTTAATTATTAAATAGGGCCAATATGAGCTATATAAATTTAACTTAACAAGTCATAGTAGAAAAAGGAATCACTGGTGCAAACTTCACATCCTGGTGGATATAGGGCCATTAGATAGAAAGCACAGGAAATGATTAACTTTGGTTTTTTTGTTGTTGTTGTTTTGTTTTGTTTTTTTGTTTTTGTTTTTGTTTTGTTTTGTTTTGGTGGTACTGGGGTTCCTGGAAGCCCTTCTACCTCCGGGCTACACTCCCAGACCTATTTTTTATACTTTTTTATTTGGAAACAGGGTCTCCTAAACCAGGGCGCGGCTGGCTTCGAACCTGCACGATCCTCCTGTCGCTGTCTCCGACTCCCAAGCTCGGGGATTACAAGCTGCGCCACCACGCCCAGCCAGAATGATTAACTTTGAATAGGGAGACCAACATTTGTACATAAAGAAGTGATAACAGAAAAGATTGTTCCTGATATTCCGAGTTGTCTCCATGAAACCAGAGGCAAAGTCATCTGAACCTCAAAAGAATTGATGAGACAGGTGGTAGGAAGAATGGGCAAAGTGGAAAGAAGAGTGGACTTTTGTAAGAACTGTAAGGAAACATATAGGAGAAAAGAAACAAATTGAAGAAGAACATAACCTATGATAAGCAGAATTGCTGGCTCCACTCAAGCTAAAGACCATCATTCTTAGTGACAAATACCCCAACAGATGTATCAATTTGTTTACAAAAGCTTCATTCCTTAGGTGGCTGATGCTTATGAACATCACACAAACTCAGCAGCTTGTCCTCTCATGACTCTGCAGAGGCACCATGCTAAGCCGACAGCTCTCGGACAAGAAGCCTAGTCCAGCCATGGGGAAGATCAACTCATAAGCTGTTGGACCCAGAAATATGAAATGTTTTTAGGGAGATGGACAACTACTTTTCTAACTCAGTGGCTGGTTACTTTTATTCTTCTGGCAGATACCTCTTTAATCTCATTCTCTAGTACATGTGTTTAGGTCCAGGAGCCTTTTTTTCTGGTTTCTTGCAGAGCTGATTGGTGTAAGGTGAATATTTAACCCTCCCAGAGCAATAAGCTCTCTGAATGAATTTGATATTGGGACCAAGATAAATTCAGTTAATTTCATCCTTGCCAAAACTGAATGGTTTGGGCAAAGCTTTAATTTGTCTATATGGAAAATGTTTGATGCCTTTATAAATGAAGAGAAATAAAATTGAATTACAGAGAATAGTAAAACCAAAATACTAGATACATAGTGTTCCCAGTTTCCTAAGGATTTTTCCATTTCCATGTCTTTGGTCATAGTGGTGTTTTTACCTTAGGATAGTGTTACAGTTGGGTGTGGTTTTCCCCTGCAAATACTTATACTAAAATTTATTTGCTGATGTTACAGCATTGAGAGCTGATGGGACCTTTAAGAGGTGATTGGGTCATGAGAGATCTGCCTTCATGGTGGAATTAGTACAGTTCCTGACAGAGTAGTTTAGTTACGGTGAATGTAGATTTATATAAAGTTATCCAGCCCCTTTGGTCTCTTTAGATTTTCTACATGTGTGCACGTCTTTTCTGCCTTCTGATGTGAGTTGAAGCTACAAATTTCCCTTACATAATATGGCTGCCCCACTTCAGGACTTTCCACCCTCCTAACTGGGAGCCAGAATAAACCTTTTTTTAATAAATTTCTCAACTTCAGGTATTTTAATATAGCAACAAAAGACATACAGATATATACAGAGGATATGGATAAATACAGTAACATACATGTATAGATGTAAAAATTATTTATATTATTTTGTTACTGGCAGAGAGATTGAATCAAGGCCAATTTATGAGATTGCCGTAAACTTTCAAGCCAATGTAAAGAATCTAAAAGAAATTAGAGGTGAGACTCCAACCTGAAATTCTAAACAACGGAAAAACAGATATCCAAAAATGGAGAAATGTGTGGTAAGAGGAAGAGGGAGATGCAACATGTGAAGATTCCATGTAGAATTTTTATAGGATGTCCTCATTGACCTGGAGAAAATTGTCAAGGGGTCAAGCCAGTATAAAAATAAATGTACAAAATGTGTAAAAATAAATGCTTTTAGCCTAACTCCACTTTGCTGAACCATAGTGAATAAAGGCATCAAATATCTGCTAGTCTTTCAATTTTCCATATTACAGCATTGACACGTCTTTAAATTCCATAGATTCAACCGTCAAATACCACCAAAGTTCTATTTCTTTTGGGTTTCTGGGATGAAACCCAGGGGTGTTGTACCTCCGAGCTATTCCCCAGCTCCAACTTTTAATCTTTATTTTTGAAACATGGTTTCACTGAGTTGTGAAGGGCCTTGCTAAGTAGCTGAGGCTGTCCACGAACTGTGATCCTCCGATCTCTGCCTCTCAAATGCTGGGATTAACCAAAGTTCTATTTTACTCAGTCCTGTACCCTATGGTATTATAATGGCATTCTATTACTATTTGTTTTGTCTACTTCTTGAATGTATGGAATCAAAACCCTATGTAAGTATTTTTTCTCCCAGCTTTCTTCACTTAACATCTTGGATAGTAGAGTCAAACATATTTTGCATATAGGAGCAGGCTTTTCATTGACGTTATTTCATTGTATGAATAAAAAATTTATTTCTATCTTTTTTTTATTGGTGCACTGTATTCATACATCATAGTAGGATACATACTTTTGTAGACATACATGCACACTTTTCCCAGTCTGCCCCCACCCAATCCCCACCCCATTCTCTCCCTATCCCTCCCTCCCATGCTTGGCTTAGTAGTTGACATCTAGTATTATGGCAATTTATCTAAAATTAAAAATGATAATCTCACATAACAGTTTCATTTGTCTGATACCAAGCTTTTGATGATTTAAAGATAACATTTCAATATTTCTCTTTGCTTTCTTTCTTACCAGAGAATATTTTTTTTCTATTTTTTAGGTGAAACTATTATATATTTATATATTTATTTTTCAGAAAAAAATCTATCCTAATATGGAATATGGACTCTAGGTACCCAAAACGATCTTGAAAAAGAACAAAGCTAGAAGATATATATTTTCTGATTTCAAACCATATAAAGCTACAATAATTGAAACAGTGTAGTACTATTCTAAAGGCAGATATATAAACCATTGGAGTTAAATAAAAGCCTAGAGCTAAATTCTTCCCTATATTGTCAAGTTATTTTTGACAAGGTTTCCACGAACATTTGGTGGTGGAAATATTAATCGTTTAACTAAATATTGTTAAAAATAATAATTACATAAAAAAGAATAAAATTGGACCCTTACCTAATCCCATATACAAGTTTTAACTCAAAATAGATAAAAGACCTAAATATAAATCTTAAGACTATAAAATTTTAGAAGAAAATCTGGGTCATTAAACCTCACAACATTGAAATTGGCGGTGATTTCTTGGTTATGATTTCAATGGCACAGGCAACAGAAGAGTATACAAACTCCCTAAAAAATAAAAAAAATATTGTATATCCAAAGACAATGTAAACAGAGTTAAGAGTTACTAATAGAATGGGATAAAATATTTCCAGTTGTTATATCTGAAGGTATATTAACATTCCACCTAGAAATCCTAAAAATTAACAACAATAAAGGCAAACAATACCCTTTAGAGATAGGTAAAAGACTAACATAAATAATGAGTCTCCACAGATAACCAATCTTAGTTGTCTATTGGATGGAAAATCTTGTTTCTCTAGTTCTGGAGTGTGTTACCTATTTCTTCTTTGTAGTTAATCTCTTTGAGTATTTTCTCTAGTGCTGGTTTTGAAAACATAAATTCCTTCAGTTTCTGTTTGTCATGGAAGCTTCTTATTTCTCCATCTAATTTGATAGAAAGTTTTGCTGGGTAGGAAATTTTTGGCTGGAAGTTGTTTTCTTTCAGAGTTTGGAATATGTTACTCCAAGCCCTTCTGGCTCTCATATCTTGGTTTGGGAAGTCTGGAGTGATTCTAATTGGTTTGCCTCTGAATGTCACTTGGCCCTTTGCTTTTGTTGCCTTTAAGATTCTCTGCTTGGCTTCCACATTGGTCATTTTGACAATTATGTGGCGTGGGGATCCTCTTCTCCGATCCTGTCTAAAGGGAGTTCTATAAGTTTCCTGGACCTGTGTATCAACCTCTTGCTCTATGTTTGGAAAATTTTCTGCTATTACTTCCTTGAAGAGATTGTTGATCCCTTTGGTTTCACTTTCTTTTCCCTCCTCTATTCCAATTATTCTTAGGTTAGCTCTCTTAAAATGGGCCCATATTTCTTCAATATCAGATTCCTGCTGTTGGATATTTTTTTCTAGATTAGAAACTATGCGTTCATTTTTGGATTGCTCATCTTCTAAGAGTGAGATTCTGTTCTCCATGTGTTCTAATCGGTTGTTTGTGCTTTGAATTGAGGCCTTTACTTCAGTAATTGCATCCTTTATCTCTTTTTGGCTCTCTCTGAGTTCTTTTCGAAGCACCTCTATTATTTGTACAGTTATTTTCCTGATTTGATCTTCTAGAAATCTCTGGTTTTCTGTTTTATCGGGTTCTGATGTTGTAGTGTTGTGGGCATTCATTGCTCCAGTATTATTCCTCTTTCCAATGATTTTGAATGTTTGTGCCTTCTCTGGGTTCTTCCCTTGGGTCACTATGACTTCACTTAAGGTGTTCTGGATCTCGAGTCAGTAGTATCTCAGACCCCACTACTCCTTTACTGGGTTTTATCACAGAGTCTCTGACCCAGAGAGTCGATAGAGGCTGCTTTAGATTGTGGGGGGTGCCAGGTTGCGTGTTCTCCTATGGTGTGATATCTCTGCCACCGCCCCTCCCCAACTGGGTCAAGTCCCAGGGAGTACAGTACTGGGATTTCTCCTCTGTGGCCCACAATTTGACTCACTGTTCTTGAGTACGCCGATGTAGCCGTACTGGACTTGGTGAATTCGCTGCTGCTGCCGCTGGTGGCAATATGGCGCCGCTGCTACGCCCTCAGCAGTGGGGCTGGCATTTTTCTTCTTGGTTTTGATTTCCACTCTGAATCCCTGCAGCATGTGCTGAGCTCGGCCACTGGGAGCTTTAGATGCTCTCTGCACAGAGAAATCCCACCTGGCTGTTCTGCAGTGGCTCACCTCGGCTTGCTGTCTATTTCTATCTTAATACAGATGTAAATTTGAATTGTTTCAGGCTGTATTAAAATAATGTTTTATGAATATCTGAGGTATTATTTTTCTACAACTATGAGTATATTTCTTAGGAAGATAACTAGGAAATGAATTGCTATAAGTGTACACATATTCAGCCGAATTTGATGCTTTGAGTTTCCCAAGTAGTTATACCAAGCACATTTTCAATAGAAGGATGAGGAGTTCCAATGGCTCCACATCCTTGCCAGCACTTGGTGTCATCAATCACTTTAATTTCAGCTCTTTTGGTGAATATATAATCGGTTCACTTTTCTATTGTGTTTATTGTGATTTTTTTCCTTAAATATACTTTGAGCACTTTGATATTTTATTTTGTTCTCATTTTTGTTTTAATTCTAGGCTCAAGATTTTTTTTCAGAAAAAAATACATTACAAATATTTTCTTCACTCTGTAGCTTGTGTTTATCACTCTCTTTATGCTGTCCTTTGGAATTTGAAAACTTTAATTTTAATATCACCTAGTTTATCAGGGTTTTCTATGTTTTTAGGTTTCTGTATTCTGGTTAAGAATCCTTTGTTTATCCTAAAATCATTATATTTTCCCATGATATCTAGAAATTTCAAGTTTTATTCCTTGCATTTGTATAAATAGTATACTGTGAATTAATTTTTGTATATGGTTTAAGATAAAGTTCCAGCTGCACTCTTTTTACACAAATGATCTAGTATGATCTTTTCCTTTTTCTTTCCGTTGTTACTGGGGATGGAATCCTTCTACCTCCGGGCTACACTCCCAGACCTATTTTTTATATTTTTATTTGGAAACAGGGTCTCTTAAGCCAGCGAGACCAGCTTCAAACCTGCGTGATCCTCCTGTCTCCGCCTCCCAAGCATGGGGTTTACAAGCATGTGCCACCACGCCCGGCTAGTATGCTTTTTTTTTTAAAAAAATCATTCTTTTGAATCCAGGTGTGGTGGTGCACGCTTGTGATCCCAGTACTTAGGAGGATGAAATAGGAGGATTACAGTTTTGCAACCAGCCTTAGCTTTTAGGCCCTCTGCAACTTAGTGAGATCCTGTTTCAAGATAAAAAATAATAAAATAAAATGGGTCTGGGGGTATAGCTTGTAGGTAGAATGCTCCTGGGTTCCTTCCCCAGTGCCACTAAATTTTTTTTGAAAATTCAAAACAAGAAATGTTCTTTTTCCATTTTGCTAGTATAATCTTTATTACTATGAATGTAAATCAGTTTTGGACCCTGTTCCATTGTTCTGTTAACCTATCCTTGTGTCAATATAATATGATTATAACTTTTATATTAAGCCTTTACTAGTTGTAGTATAAGATCTCAAGTTTTGTCCTTCTAAAACTTGTCTTATTTTTTTCTCTTTCATATATATCTTAAAATTACTTGTGATTTCATCAAAAATTAAAATCTATAGTATTTATTGAGATTACAGTAAATCAATAGAATAATTTGAAGACAATTGATTTTGTGTGTGTGTGTGTGTGTGTGGTACTGGGGTTCCTGGAAACCCTTCTACCTCTGGATTACACTCCCAGACCTATTTTTATATTTTTATTTGGAAACAGAGTCTCTTAAGCCAGCAAGGCTGACTTCGAACCTGAGTGATCCTCCTGTCTTCACCTCCCAAGCGCAGATATTACACGTGTGTGCCACCACACCCGGCGACAATTGATATTTTTATAATATTAAAGTTTCCAATTCATGACCTTGGTATGTTTTCTGGAGTTTCATCCATATTATAAAAAAAATTTTACCTCTACCCTTTTTGTTTTTTTCAATTGTGCCTGAAAATCAAATAAAAGCATACAAATTTATTTAATATGGGTTTGCATTATATTGAAGACTTCAAAAGGAAATAAAGGCCAAAAGATATAATTACAGATGTACATTTTTATACTGAATTAGACAAAGATTTATAAATTTTAAAAATATGACAGGACAACCAGGTACAATGGTATACAACTGTAATTCCAGCACATGGGAGGCTGAAATAGGAGGATTGATGGTTCGGGGACAAAAATCAACAACAATAACAAGACTCTCAGCAACCTAGGGGTGCCCTGTTTCAAAACAAGACATAATAAAGCTGTATATGTAACTTGAAGGTAGAATAAGCCTGGGTTTAATCCCCAGCAACACATATACAAACACACACATACACACACACGCACGCACGCACATGTATGCATACAGTGTGACACCACAAAGGACGTGGGCCTAGGTACGTAATTGAGTGAAGAGCCTGCTAGAAAGATAAGGATGAGTCTAAAAATATTTGAATAGATTTACTTTGGCCTCAACTTCTCATCTTTAATGATAAGAATGGTACTTTTCTGCTGATAGAAGCAGAACATCTTTCTCATGGGAATTTCATTTCCTGCTTTTAAGAAAGAAAAGAAAGGTCAAAGTGATCTTGCACCTACTGCTTTTCAAGTTCCTTTAACTCAAAATGAGCAGTATACCAGAATGGCACAATTTGGAGGAGCATATTCTTAGCTTCTCTGCTATCATTGCAAATATATTCTTTTTAATTATTGAGTCAATATTTCATTGTATGAATAGTCTACAATTTTTATCTATTCTCCTAAGAAAGACATTTGGGTTATTTCCAACTTGGGGTTATTATGTATAAATCTCCTTTAAATATTCTTACACAAATATTTTTCTGGATATGTTTTTCTTTACATTGGATAAACATTGACTATGGAAATTGCTGGTCCTTGAATATACACTTTCTTGAAAAATGTTCAATTCCTTACCCAAATTTTAAATGGGATTGTTTGACATCCCATTACTGAGTTGTGAGAGTTTTTTTTTTTTAATATGTTCTGGATACCAGTTATTTGTCAAATATAATTTTAGAAATATTTTGTCTGGTCTTTACCTTGTCTATTTGTTTTCTTAGTGATCTTTCTTTTTATATATTTTTATTTGGTGCAGTGTAACTGTACATCATACTGAGGTATAGAGCTAAAGAAATATACACGCACAACTCTTAGAGTACTTCCCCCCACACCCACCCCATTCATTCTTTTCCTCAAATATGTCTTTGAGACTGGAATTGGTAATTTTACATAGGTGCAAAGCAGGACATCAGCTGTTACATTAATGATGTCTTCTGAAGAGCAAAAGATTTTAGTGATAATAAAATAGAACATACTTAATCATCACTTATAATTTTTAATTTTGTAACTAATCTTTCTTTATGGTTCCATATAAATTTTAGATTTTTTTTTACTTCTGTGAAGAATGTCATTAGTATGATAGGGATTTCATTGAATTCCTAATAAAATAGATCACATTGGACAGTGTAGACATTTTTAATAATATGGATTCTTCCAATTCATGAACATGGAACACTTCTCCATTTTGTGTCTTCAATTTCATTAGTTTTTTATAGTTTTACAGAAGAACTCTTTTATATTCTTAGTTACATTTATTCCTAAGAGTGTTTATTTTGTAGCTAAAAAAATACGATTGTTTTCTTTTTCAGATAGCTCACTAATACTATATACAAGTATTAATGATTTTTGTATTTTGACTTTGTACCCTGCAACTTTATTGAATTCATTTGTTTGTTCTAATAGTGTTTTTTTGGGTTGAATCTTTAGGTTTTTCTATATACATATCATGCCACCTGAAAAGCAGATAATTTAACTTCTTTTCCAATTTGGATACCTTTTCTTTCTTTCCTTGCCTAGTTTTTATGGCTAGAATTTGTTGTGTCTATGTGAAAGAGAGGTGGAAACGAGGACATCCTTACTTTGTTGCAGAACCAGAACTTAGAGGAAATACTTTAAACTTTTCTCTATTCCATATGGCCTTAGTTGTGCATTTGTCACAAACAACCTTATTGTGATAAGGTATATTCTTCCACACCTCATTTTTTGAAAGTTTTTATCATGAAGGAATATTCCATTTCATTAAATGCTTATGCATTCATGTTTTATATTTAAGTCTCTGATGTTTCTCATTTAATTTGAGTTTAGAAAATAGTATTATTTAGGATTTTAGGGTTATTATATTTTGATATTTATTTATTTCATCACTAGTTGTTGAAAAGACTTTCATTTCTCCTTTGGATTTGGCACCTTGTAGAAAGTAAATATCTTTTTCTAAAATGTTTATTTTGTTCCATTTAAATATTTATCATCTCTTTTGCCAGAAATATATTATCTTGATTTTGTTAGCTTATTAGTAAGTCTCAAAATCAGGTAGTACAAGTACTATAACTTTTAGCTTTTTGTTTTTGTTTGTTTGTTTTCTTTTGTTTTTTGGTTGTACTACTCCCAGACCTATTTTATACTTTTTATTTGGAAACAGGGTCTCTTGAGCCAGCATGGCTGACTTCGAACCTGTGTGATCCTCCTGTCTCCGCCTCCCAAGTGCGGGGATTACAAGTATGCGCCACCACGCCTGGCAACTTTTAGCTTTTTTTAACCTGGATTTGGATCTTATAAGTCACTTGCATGTATATAAAATTTTAAATTTCTAATCAATATCCTCTTTATTTGGGATTTTGAAAAATATTTTCTGAATTATTTTTTATTTTTCAAGATACAAAACGTGAATATATTTTGTTAATTTACTACTTGGTTGCTGTTATTTCGATGTAACTAATGAAATTGTTTTTTAAATTCAATTTCTGATTGCTTATTTCATTTAAAAATAAAATTGATTTTTCTATTAAAACTTATTTCCTAAAACATTGTCAGTATCTCTGTATTTATTTTGTATATTTCAAAATATTATTTACTTAAATGATCTCATTACTTACAAAACCACTGTTTCACTTCTTTATTTCTGATCTATGCCTATTATTTCTTTTTTATGGCCAAGGTTTGAGAACAATTGTTTTGGGGGACTTTTAAAACTATACTTTAAGCCGGGAGTGGTGGCACACGCTTGTAATGCCAGTATTCTGGAGGTTGAGACCCAGAGGATCACGGTTCATGGACAGCCTCAACTACTTAGTGAGGTCTCTGCAACTCAGTGAGACCTGGTTTCAAAATAAAAAATAAAAAATAGGGCAGGGGGTTTAGCTTGGAGGTCGAATGCCCCTGGGTTCCATCCCCAAACCTGCAAAAAAAGGAAGGAAGGAAGGAAGGAAGGAAGGAAGGAAGGAAGGAAGGAAGGAAGGAAGGAAGAGAAAAGGGCTCACATTAGAGTGAGCTTCAAAGTAATACAAACATATATGCTTATAGCACTTGTTTTAATTCTCTCTGAATCTCATCCCCTAATTTTGAATATAAATCCTGGGAAAGAGAATCTTTATTTTTGTTCCCAGTTTCAGAAAATGTTCAATATTTCAACATTAAATATTATGTTTTTCATATGTTTTTGTCTGAGTTATCTTTATCCAAATTAGGAAGATTTTTAGTTTTAGTTTGCCAAGAGATTTGGATTTGTTTTTTAACATAAAGTAGTATTAAATTTAGTTTAAGCTGGGCATGGTGGCACATGCTTATAATCCCGGCACTTGGGAGGCTGAGACAGGAGGATCACACAGGTTCGAAGCCAGCCTCGCTGACTTAAGAGACCCTGTTTCCAAATAAAAAATATAAAATATGTCTGGGAGTGTAGCCTGGAGGTAGAAGGGTTTCCAGGAACCCCAGTAACACCAAAAAAAAAAAATCAGCTCAATGCTTTTTTTTAACATCATTGAACTTATTTTATCTTATTTATTATAACATGAATTTGGTGAATTATGATCATTAATATCAAATATTAATTGAATCTTGCATTCTGGCAATAATCCTTAGTCATATGATATCCTATAGAAATACCATTATATTTTATTTGATTCTCACTGATATAATCCAAAATGACAGACTACACAACATATAGGAACATAATTTCATAACATATTTTCATAAATTTGTGGGTTCAATCCATATGATACTGGTGTTTGTGCATCTCAAGGTATGGCAATGGGAAGCAGAGGGAGACAGTACAAAGACTCTGCTCACACATCATGGAAGCTAGAAGCAAGAGTGATCAAACAAACAAAAGAATTCAAACAAAGGATCAAACAAAAGGGAGTGCAGAGTAGTTCAGCCGCTATGGAGATCAGTGTAGAGATTCCTTAGAAAACTGGGAATAGATCCAGCATATGATCCAGCTTTACCACTCCTGGGTATTTTTCCAAAGGGTTTGAAAACAGAGAACTACAGCAACATATGCATACCTATGTTCATAACAGCACAATTTGTAATAGCCAAAATATGTAAACAACCTAGGCCCCCATCAACAGATGAATGGTTTGCAAAGTTATGGGAAATACACACAATGGAATTCTATTCAGCTATAAAGAAGAACAAAATCACGTCATTCGTAAGAAGATGGAAAGTGCTGGAAAGCATTATGTTAAGTGAGATCAGCCAAACACAGAAAGAGAAGGGACATATGTTTCCTCTAATATGCCCAAACGAGTGAGCATTGGGGATACCAGAGGGACTCCAGATAATGGAAGGGAAATCTCAGCAAAGTTTGAATGGAAAACTAAGAGAGGAAGGAGGCTGAACTTGATTGATGAGCAGCTATTTCCAAATAGGTGTAAAAGTATGAATATAGCAAGGTTAGCCTAGGTATAAAATATCGGGAGGTGGGAAGGGAAACGGGGGGGGGCACCAAATACAGATTAAATGTATAACATTTACTTTTATTAAAATAAATAAATAAATAAAAACACAAAAACAGTTCCCAAGGACATGCCCCCCCAGAAATCCACCCTCTCCAGCCATATCCAATAGGTCTAGGTTACTACTCAGTAAATTTATTACAGTGAATTTATCTATTGATGAGATTATAATTTTCATGGCTTAGATATATCAACTCTTCAGAGGAATTTTTATATCCAACTATATTTGTAATATTTTTATCTATGCTAATATGGATTTATGGGCTATAGTTTTCTTCTTATTCTACTTATTTTTTCTTCTTCCTCTCTTTCCTCTCTCTCTTCTCTCCTCTCTTCTTTCTTATCTCTCTCTCTCCCTCTCTCTCTCTCTCTCTCTCTCTCTCTCTCTCTCTCTCTCTCCCTCCCTCCCTCCCTCCCTCTCTCTTTCTCTCTCTCTCTTTCTTTTTGTACCTCCTTTGGGAGATGTGAACTCTAGTGTCTCCTAGTTTTATATCATGTTAATAATTTTCTTCACTTTTCTCTTTTCTGAGTAAGTTTCACTAGTGATTCATTATTTTTAAGTATGATAATTTTTGAGTGAGAACATATGAATATGAAATGCTCATAGAATATTTTGAACATATAAATATGAAATACTCATATGGTAGAAGATTTTAGATAAAACCTCAGGATCTTTAATAGATATAAGGCTAACCAGGTTTTTTGATTAATTTGAACTAGTTATATTTTTAAAATTTCACCTATTCATATATTTTATATAAACTTAAAAGTTGTTTACATACTTGGCCATAAAATTCCTTCATTATCATTTGAACATGTAAATAATATGTAAAAATAATCTCTTTAATTCTTAACATTAGTAATCTGTGTTCTTTCTTTCATGTTTAATCAATCTTACTAAATCTAGTTTTGTTAATTTTCTATACTGTTTTCTCCTTAATTTCTGCCCTTATGCTTATTATTTCACTTGGTCTGGCACACTTTGGTTTAATTTTTTTTACTACCATCTCCAGATAAAAAATTAGGTCTTAATTTTAAATATCTTTCTTAGCATATATCTTCTTATTTTTTCTTAATGTACTGTAGTCATAATCTTAATGGAGTACAAGATGATAGAGGCCTACATGCACATATCACTCAATTAGTCCATTCCCTCACCCTCCCTCTTTCTTGTGTTTGGCTCACTAATTTACTATCAAAGTCAATAAGTTTGTAAATGTCCATCATATACATTAGGTAATTTCCCTCTTTCCCCTCCCATCTCCCTCAGTTGGGTCGCCTTATTTGCTCATCTATAGTTTCTCCTTCATCTAGTTTCTCCTATGACCCATTTTTCTCCCTAGCTTCTGCATATTAGGGAGAACATTTGACTTTTCACTTTTTGTGACTGACTAATCTCACTTATCATAATGTTCTCCATGTCCATCCAGTTCCATCAATTTCCCTGGAAATGATGTAATATTGTTCTTCTTTATGGATGAGTAAAATTCCATTGTGTACCTATCCCATAATTTTGTAATAGAACTGATTGGAATAAACTTAACCAAGAAAGTAAAAGACCTCTACAAAAAAATTATAAAACATTGAAAAATGAAATCAAAGACCTTAGAAGATGGAAAGATCTTCCATGTTAATGGATAGGCAGAATAAATATCATCAAAATGGCCATACTAACAAAAGTGATCTACAGATTCAACACAATACCCATTAAACTACCAAGATCATTCCTCACAGATATAGAAAAATCAGTCCTTAAGTTCTTTTGGAACAACAACAACAAAAGTCCAGAATAGCCAAAGTAGTTCTCTACAACAAAAACCATGCAGAAAGAATCATAATACCTGACTTTAAACTATACTACAAAGCCATAGTAATAAAACCAGCACAATATTGGCACAAAACCAATGGAGTAGAATAGAAGACTCAGAAACAAATCCACACACTTACAGCCAATTGAATTTTTGACAAAGGGGACATAAATATACACTGGAAAATGGATACCCTGTTCAACAAATGTTGTTTGCAAAACTGGTTAACCTTATACAGAAAAATGGAAATAAATCCCACTTTCTCACCTTGCACAAGAGTCAATTCAAGATGGATCAAAGACTTGGAATTTAGGTCAAAGACCTTGAGGTTCTCATAAAAGACATAGTTCCATTCATTGTTGATGGACATCTTGGATGGTTCCATAAATTGGCAATTGTGAATTGTGCAACTATGAACATAGATATGCATGCATTAGTTTGATAGTTTAGTTTTTATTCTTTTGGGTGGATACTTAGAAGTGGTATTGCTGGATCATATGGTAGGTTTGTTCCCATTCTTCTGAGGTTCCTCCATACTGTTTTTCAAGTGATTGCTAATAACTCTTAACAATTTTTACTTTTATTTTCATTTTATATTTTGTATTTATTTATCTATTTTTAATTGGTACATTATAGTTATACATCTTAATGGAGTACAAGGTGATAGAGGCACACATCACTTATTTAGCCCTTCCCCAAGTGATTCCCCATTCCCTCCTTTGTAACATTTTTTAAAATGTTATTCTCTTGCCGGGCGTGGTGGCACAGGCTTGTAATCCCTGCGCTTGGGAGGCGGAGACAGGAGGATCGCGCTGGTTTGGAGCTAGCCTTACTGGTTTAAGAGACTCTGTTTCCACATAAAAATGTTAAAAAAATAGGTCTGGGAGTGTAGCCCGTGGGAGTGTAGCCCGGAGGTAGAAGGGCTTCCAGGAACCCCAGTACCACCAAAAAAAAAAAAAAAAAAAAATGTTATTCTCTTATTTTCTTGGCTCCATAGTTTCAAGAAAATTCAGAAGTATTTTCTTTTCATTACTGAGCATATTTATAGTAGTTATTGTAAAATCTTTGAAAGCTAATTACTAACATCTTGGACCTGATACAAATGACCTACATTTGTCTTTGTTCTTGAGAATAGATCATCTTGCCTTATTTGTTATTTTTTTCACAGTTTGGGCATTGTGAATATTATGTTTATAACTCTAGATTCAATTATAATTTTTTATAAATTTTACTGATTCTGATTTTTTTCTTCCTTTTTTCTTTTGTGGTAAGGGGGATTTAACCCAGGGACCTACCTCCAGGCTATTCCTCTAGCCCTATTTTATTTTTATTTGAAACAAGGTCTTCATAAATTGCTAAGAGTCTCACTAATTTGTTGAGGCTGGCTTCAAACCTGTCATTCTCATGTCTCAGCCTTCCAAGGACAGGAAATATAGGTACACAACACCATGCATGGCTCTGAGTCTTGACATGTCAAAATATATTTTTTCAGGCTCAGGGTAGTATTATCTCCCCCTAGAAGTGCTTTACTCTGGTAGGTATCAGAGATCAGATCATCTAAATCTAATGAGGGACTCACCGGATTTAAGGATAGTTTACAGTCTGGTTCAAACTTTTTTGAACTCTTTTTGCCGAGGTTTCTAGAGTATCACACTCCAGAGTTCTCAGTTGACAAACTGGGTTATATTTTAGGGAACTTCTTTCTGGCTTCTAAACTTCACTTCTTCTTCCAGTACTAAAAGACTGCCAAGAATTTTACTCTCCTTTTCTAGTCAGCATTGTCATTGCTGTAATCCTAAAAGCATGACCAAACAGTTTAAAGGAAGAAAGATAACTTGCTCACAGTTTCTTAGAGATTTCAGGTTCAACCCAAGTGAGGCCAGGGTCTGGAGCTCTGAACACAGAGAGAGAGAGAGAGACAGAGACAGAGACAGAGACAGAGACAGAGAGACAGAGAGAGAGAGGGGATTCAAAGATAAGCATAATTCCCATGGCCACACCCTAGGGACCTATCTTCTCCATCCACACCCCACCAGTCTAGCTTAACACCCAGACAAATTTATTGTAAGTTGTTTTTACAATAATTTCTATGACTATATTACATTTCATTGAACCAGTGTGCTATAACTACCTTGAGATTCTTTTATTTTAGTGCATTTAAAATAAATTTATTTTTAACTTTTATAGAGTGGTTATCTTCATTTATGTGCTGGTTTTCTGTGTGATTTATTTTTCAGAATGAATATCTTAGAACTAGAGGTCTTTTTTGTGTCAAAGGATATGAACAATGTATTGCTCACAAAAGTCATTTCTTGATAACCCTTTCAAAAGACTGTACCAATCTACAATAAATAATTGTTGCATTTTTATTACAAGTTCTCTAGTACTAGGGACTTTTATAACATTTAATTTTACATAACTAAATAATTTTAAATAATATGTTGTATTTCAATTCGTATTCTCTTTGATTGCTAAAAATTAAATCCAAAATCATATTTTATTGTGGAAGCAGAGAATAAGTTCTAAGACTTCATGTCAAAAGAGCTATTTGGAAAATATATATAATTAGAGAAATATGTGAATTCTTTTGTTCAGTCATTTGTGGTATATTTTCCTTGTATCTTCAGCATTTTGAATAATACCCAAGATGTAGAGTATTAAATTTGCCCTTTAATATTTCAATGATTTTAGACAAAATCTTCGAATAACATTTCAGGAGCTTTAGTTGCACATGGTACAAAATTGTGGCTAATCTGTTTAAATCACTTACCATATGTTCAATATCCCTCTTTCCTAAATTCCTATTTCTGATATATTTTACTCAAATGAGAAGCAATAGCTTCATGAGTTACATATCTGCTACATGATTTACATTGGTTGATTTTTCTTTTTATCTGTAGCAAACTGGCAAAGAAAGCACAATTGTATTTCTGGACACGAGTAGGCATAAATGACAAAATTTTGAAAAATGAGGACATTATTTAAAGCTGCCAGATAAAGCATGTCAGACAGAGATTTCAATTGGAAAACAGTCAGTTTTGTTCAACCATCATTCTGCAAACTCCTACCCTATTTTAAGCAAAGATAATACAGCTAGATTTTCATCAGTAGTGTGGTTTTGAGTAGGTTTTTCCAGGGGTAGTAATCAATTTTCAATGATACTTTCTTGTATTATAAAGATTTGGCCGGGCATGGTGGCACATGCTTGTAATTCCTGCATTTGGAAGGCTGAGACTGGAGGATCACAATTCGTGGACAGCCTCAGCTACTTAGTGAGGCCTTCTGCAACTTAGTGAGACCCTGTTTCAAAAATCAAGAATAAAAAATAGGACTGAGGTATAGCTCAGAGGTACAATGTCTATGGTTTCCATCCCCAGTAAAAAAAAATCTGGACAAGTTAAAATTATAGCAAAATAATTTATTCTTATTAGTGACATTTTCAGGAAAAGAAATTTGTCATAGTAAAGTAATGAATATCTTTTTTAAGTTTTTCATAAATTTAAAATTACTTAGTAGCATAAAATGTATTATATGCACTTTGACTTTCCCCATAAGACTATTGTATTTATTATATTTAGAAATATGGTTTATTCAAGCAATAATTACTAATGTCCTAACTTATGCATATATATAATTTAATAAAAACCGTAAGCTACTTAACACTAAGAAATTTAGTATCTTTTTGTGTGTGTGCTGGTCTGGGGAAGGGAACCCAGAGGCATTTGACCTCTGAGCTACACCCTCTGACCTATTATTTATTGTTTATGTTGAAACAGGGTCTCACTAAGTTACGAAGGACCTCACTAAGTAGCTGAGACTGTCCACAAACCGTGATCCTCCTGTCTCAGCCTCCTGAATGCTGGGATTACAAGTGTGTGCCACCAAGCCTAGCTAGAAATTTAATATCTTTTGAAGTATTAAGCAGGCTAAATTTTGCAACAAGAAGATGTGCTTGCTAAATACAAATAAAAATAAGTAACTCTATATCTTGGATATTATTCAAAACTCCAAAACTACAACAAAAATATACTAGATGACTGAACAAATAAATTCATATATATCTTTAATTATGTAAATTTTCCAAATAGCTCTTTTGACATGAAATCTTAGAACTTACTCTCTGCTTCTGCAATACAATATAATTTTGGATTTAATTTTTAGTGATAAAAAAGTATTTTAGATACTTTCTCCTGGAAATATAAAGATAAACAAAAAAGGATTAATCTTTAATCGAAGGCCCTGACAGGAAAATTTTTCCTTTATTGATCATGATAAAATTGTATTAATATAGTTGCATTTATAGATTTGAAAAGAGTAAATAGGTTCCATATGTCTTCTACCCAATGAATAAATGCCCTTTCCATCATTTTTAAAAAAGTTATCTAAACTCTAGGATTTAATTGCCAATGAATGACATTTATTTTTGGAAGTATCTAGGCAGCCTATGTTGTTTTAATAACTCATCTTTTTGTAAAATTAAAGACAATAAAAGAAGCAACCCGAAAGGTCTAAGTTCTACAAATATTTCACAATAGAAAGGTTATTTTAATACCCTCCAAAATAGAAAAATATAAAATATAATTTTGATACAATCTTTTTACTGTATATTTTTTACTTTATAGAAAAGTTATAATTGATTTTATACTTTATATTTTTACTCTTATATTTTTATTTAATAGTATTTATTACCAATAATACTTTATTTAGAATTAAATATGGGTTTCAGGGTATATTCATTTTGCTTTAGTAATAAAAAAAATGTTAAAAAAAAAACACCACAGACTGGATCTGATTATCCATACAGCCTACATCTCATGTAAACAAGCTTCAACCACAGAAAATTTATAAATTTAATAAGTTTTCGTTTTAGAAATATTTTATTTCAAAATAAAATCTATTTCCCTATAACTTTTTTCCACATACTCAAGGTGTGTCTTAGGTAAAATGATTGAAATCACATTAATGATTTCTAAATTTCTTCATGCCACATTTACGATTTCCAAAGATGTTTCAAACCCAAACCTTTAAACATATGGAGAGTAACATTCTACAATTTAATGGGCTAGTTTTTTTTTTCTTGATTTCATATGAGTTGAAGTAAATATATGAGTTTTAGATAATGGAGGCCATTTCTGAAGTAAGTAGGAGGTAAATATCATAAATTTTGCCCACACTGCACACGATAAAAGTGTATCCAGTTCTCTATCTTTGGAAACGCCTTTCTACTGTGAGTTTCTGTGTACAGCCTGGCTCTCTATTTTATAAGTGCCGTAGATGTTCTACCTTTATCTAATGAGACTTGTCCCTGGAGACATACATGGATCTCACTTGCTTTCCAGCATAGTATTATTTGTCCTTGGCTCTAGAAACAGTGCTGATCTATTCTGCTGTAATTTAATACTCTCTCATTGTGAAATTCATAGGAAAAAACTCTAGAGGAGTAAAATCTGAGTAACAGTATTATAGCACTTAGCCAAAAGAACTGAATACTAATTTTATTCCCATCTTATTTTCTATGCTGCTAAAAATAACTTCTCTTCAAATATAACTTATTGCATTTATACTGGCATCATGTTGTTTTTAGGATAAAATGGAGAGTCTTCTATGTAGAATGGAGACCCTTTCTGACCTGACTCTTTCCTGCTTCTCCTTCACCATCTTTTTTCATGACTGCTCAATTCAAATTCAAAACCCAACAGCATTGAGCCACCAGTTCTCCAAAGGCCTGTAACAGAGCTATACTGAATCATTCTTGATTCAGTGGTTTTGTACAGATATGGTCTTTCTCTGAAATTCACCATCCCACTACCTTTATCCTGAATTGTATGTTCCTATATTTATAACTCATTAAATAAGCCTCCCCTGATTTCTGCATATTTCCAGCCCCATTTTGGCTTTAACCACACTTGTTTTGGCTTCTATCTTTTACCCCTCACATAGATTGTAAGCATCTTCTTTTTTACAACCTGGAATCATTTTTATATGGCAATAAAAAAAGCTGTCAAGAACAGTTATATTTATTATTAAACAATTTTATATCTTAGCCCTAGGAGGACAACTGCAAATTAAATAATTCAACACCATCAGGCCACTCCACCGAATCCAAGGGGTTTACCTGTCCACATGTTCTTCCAGCTCTTTTTTTGTATGTTGCTAAAATCACAAACTAAATTAAATTTCCCTTTAATCACTTTGAATGGATTCAGTAAGATTCCACAGAGTGCTTCTAGTCCCATGAAGATAATCCTTTATTTTAAAATACCAGTTTAGAAACAAGGAGGTTCATGTTGTTACTGTTCCTTACTGGAGTGGGGCTCTAAAAATCAGAAAGTTAATTCGTGGCTGTACACATAAGGCCACTGAGTGTTGATTGTACTTGATGTGCACCAAGTAGAATAAGTTTGCTCTTTCTCTTAACCCTACTTTCTTCCATCCGTCCCCTGAAAGGGGAAAGTTTTACATAGCTGGGTAGAGAAAAGGTCTTTGGAGATCTCTTGATTATATACTTGAGGAAATTCTGGGTATGAGGAGACTTTGAGTCAAAGAATTTCCCACCCCGTCTCCTTTTCCTTTCTTGCTGCCTTATTGGAAGCTAATTTTTTTAAAGTATTTTTTGTTTGTTTTCATACTAGGGATTATACTCAGTGGCATTCTGCCTCTGAGTTATACCCCCATATTTCTTATGTTTTTTAAAAAAATATTTTTAAAAGAGTCTCATTACGTTTCTGAGGGACTGGAAAAGTTGCTGACACTGGGCTCAAACCTGTGATTTGATTGTGAGCAGCTTGAATAGAGGCCTTATTGATCCACATGGATATCGCTGATACTTGGCTCAGTGCCTGGCACATGAAGTCTTCTTGGAAAATTTAATTTTTCCTGTTAATACACTTTGATGAATAATCAGTGTTCTTCAGTATGATTCATTATACAACCAGCCACACCCATACATAGGAAAACTGACCAGGAAGTGGGATGAAAACTGAGAGAAACAAATTCATCTGTTTCCAGTACATATGAAAGTAACACATATATCTTTAATTTTCAAAGTTGTCCAATCACATAGTCAACATATCATGGACCTTTATATCCCTGTTCTACTAGAAATAATAGGTATTCCCATTTTAGTGATGTGTTGTTATTTGGTGTTTTTGTAAAGATACAAAGAATTCTACTCCGAGTGACAACCATAGCACCTATGTGACCACTGTATGTAGAATGGCTGACAACTGTGAAGTTGGGATAACAATGAATTTGCCATGCTCTTTTACAGTGACAAATAGAAAACAGTGTTTTATATTTCCAGCTTCCTGGCTAAGTACATTTTTTTCTCCTTTCAAATATTTTCCAATCATCATACCTGATGGATTGACAAGCTCAAAATCATATCTCACAGGGAAAATTTACAAAGTATCGCAAGCGAGTTCAAGGTAGAATAAAGTTCAAGAAATAAATGAACATGGATAAAAGAAATCACTGAGTATATCAAGGTATAACCCACCTAGACTAAGGGGAAAAAATCAAAAGACATTTCTCCATGTAAGATTATTTCACCATAAGATCACTTAAACATTTTCTGTGTTGTACAGTAAAATGACAAATGCTAGTGTTAGAGAATTTTGTATAAATACAGCAAAGTATTTTTGTAGGAGTAGCCTATTAATAATAATCTAGTGATTATTACCATTTTAATTACAATAATCCAGCAAATTTATCTTTCTCATTCTACTCAAGTCTGTTGTTATAAGTATGCTTGGTTGAATTCGGATACCTGTGTGCTGAGTACCATGTTCTCACATTTTTAATCACATGTAAGATGGTGATTGTACCATGAAGATAGATGGGTTATAATATGAGAAAATTATTTACTCACCTCTAACTCTATCAGGTATTGGGTCATTTTCATTACATTATTATTTGTGATTACAAAAATCCTATGGGTAGTTTTATCTTCTTTACTAAAGAAGATAAAATTAAGTTAAATAGCCAATCTAAGATTCAAATCTAGCCTGAAGTGACTTCATAGATCCTACTCATGATGGCGTCACACTATCACTGAAACAACTCATTCACTCTTCTGTCCTCTAGTAGTTCCCATCAATACAAAGACAGGCAAGGAGTAGTTCAAAAGAGCCTTCCTACATAGGTGGCATCTGTATTTTATCCTATCAATTTGATCAAGTTCATCTGCTTTAGCATCATTTGCTCAGATTTACTAAAATCTACCTGTTTTATTTCTTATATACATAATCATAAATCTTTAAAAGTAGAGCCCAGAAATCTATACATTCAAAAGCCTCACAGATGATCCCATGCACACATTATATCTTAAACTTTTATAACAATTTAAGTTCATAATTATTTATTTAAAATCTAGTAAATTACCAAATGTTAATTTTGTTATAAGGATCTGGTAAGTACCATCTTACAATTTTCCCAACTGATATTTTCCCAGAGCTTAGGAAGTAGTTTTCATTGACCAGAGACTGCCCCCAAGGGTTCATTAAATATAAAAAAAATCATTAGTCCTTATAGATGTCTGTTAAATATAGACAAAAAAATCTGAGTTGCTTTGTGTAAGCTCATCAAGAAGGAATCTATTATTAGTCCCTATTCTTTAGAGAAGAGGGTGATTTAAAATTTCATCAAACATGATTTTGGTATATGAACAAGAATCAATGAAGTTTAAATATTACCTTAATTTTTCTATTACATTACCATTGGGTCTAAAATGACCTTATTTTTTCAAATTAAAATAATGTTTCTAGTTTGGGGTAAAACAATTTACTACTTGTAAAAAAAAACATAGAATTATAGTTTTCAGTCAGGCATGTTTGAAGAAGTTATAACTTTATCCTAACAACAAATAAAAGACTGGAAAATTATTTTTAAAAAAGTAATTTTTTATCTAGAAGTAGAATGAGATCACTAGGCAAACTGTTGCCTCCAAATTGTAGAAACTGATCAGCAGATGTGGAGAATCCCAGTCTATTAAAGCTAAAATTCACAAATAGGAATTCTACAGAAAACAGAGATGACATAGGGAAACCTAAGTTGCAAGGAAAATTTTCTTTGTGATTCTGGCAGGGAGAGGGGAAAAGACATCATTTTAAATATTTCAGGGAATTTTTTTGTTAACAAGCCCTAGCCTCAGAACAGTCTTTACTAGAGCCTGACATGCTAAGGTTACATCTCACCTCAGCCTACATGTAAGAAAGGAAATATTCTATTTCAGTTCTCACTAGCATTCTAGGTGCTAGATATATTCTAGGTGCTAGAATACCCAAATGCAGGCCCTCTAGCCATACCATTCCGACTATAACAACTCAAAGGCACTTGTGAAGTTCACAGTCTAAGGCCACCAGCTCACCAAAAGGCAGACAGAATCATAGGACTATAAAATGCATCTCCTTTCCCCATACCTTGTCACTAAAGGCCTACTTACTATACCTCAAACATTATTTTTCACCTCCCAACATAAAATTACAAAACAAAATAAAAGTAAAAAAGAAATAACAGGCATTCACAATCAGATATAGTAGAAATGTTAGACTTATTAGCCATCATACCTCACCATGCCAGACTGCCAGAAAGCCAAAGGGGGGGGTGAAAGTACATGAAACTAAATAAGCAAATGTGGCTCATTTCAATTGTAACACATGAGTTCCTTCTGTGCAAATACCAGCTATGACTTGCAGCAGTGGAAAAATAGCTCACCAGTCCATTCATAGATCCAGAGCAGTGCTCAGCCACACTGTAAGTGAACCCGCTCTCCCTGAGGGAGACCACCCAGCACAGCCACAGGGACTTTCCCAGCCACCAATAAATTCACAGATTCTGAAACTTTGTGTTTCAACTTGGTGAAGTTGGAGGTAGAGTCTGTTGTTGGACATAGTAGAGGTTCAATTAGCAGACAGTACCCAGGGACAATCAGGCAAAAGGGCCTAGAGTTTCCAGGGCTCAGAACTCTAGTAGGGCCTCCAAAGAATACCACAGACCACCCAATCATGATGAATGAGAAGTCAGACCAACCCAGCCCTAGCTGTGAAGAACAGGGACTCTTACCTATATACTGGGTTTTATCTCAGAGGCACCTTCCACCTACACAGGCAGAGAGAGACTCAGGCTTTGCATTGGTGGAAAGCATGGAGAGAGACCTATGCTGAACACTAGATCTGGCCATCTGCATAGACTGAGGGAGACTCATAAAATCAGGCTTACAGCAGGAAAGGTGCTGGTAGCACTCAATTTCTGCACAGAGAGAGACTGCAGAGAGCCAGTCTGCTGAGCATTCATATATTTGTAGGGTTGCATTGTTTTGTTGTTTGGGTTTTGTTTTGTGTGTTTGTGTGTGTGTTTACTTGCTTGTTTGCTCTCTTCCCCACTACTTTCACAAGCCTCTTTCTTTGTGTATACATACTCTCTTTTCTCCATCCCTTTTCTTTTTTTTTTCTTTTCTCTTCCTTGGTTTGTATTAAATTCACTTTACATCACTATACTAAGTACTCTACATCGGTTACTAGTTTCCCACTAAATACTTACTATCTCTAATCTCTACTATATACTACCTTACCAAACTCATACTCTTATTCTATTTGGTCCTATATGTGGCTTTACCCTATTCTTACATTTATGATTTTACTTTCCTCCTCACGCAGCCTTTACCACTGAATACAAAACAACTTGCCCTTTCATATACCTACAAACTGAGAGAAATCTATCAAAAACAAAAGATACAAACTTCTGAAATCATAAGAAGAAGGAATAACAAGGAAGCAATGAGCCCCCACAACTCAACAATAACAGAATCTGATAACACAAAATACAGAGATCTCCAGAAGGACAAATTAGAAACTTAGAAGTACAAATGTTACAGGATTTCTAAAAATAATTTAGTGAGAGTCTGAAAAAAATAAAGGATGCAATCTTTGAAGTGAAGGCATCAAGACAAGCCAGAAACAATAGCTTAGAGCACACGAAGAATAGAATTTCCCTCTTAGAAGATGATCACTACAAAAAGAAACACATAGTATATAATTTAGAATAAACAATTCAATAGCATGAATTAGACATTGAAAAGATATGTGCACATCTTAAAAAAGCTAACCTAAGAATAATAAGCAAGTAGAGGAAATAGAAGGTGAAACCAAAGGGATCAAAAATCTTTTCAAAAAATAATATTAAAGACAGACGTGTTCCATTTGTATTGATTTTTGTCCCAAAATATATGGGTTTGTGTGTAAAAAAAAAAAAAAAAAAGGACAGGCGTGGTGGCACACACTTGTGATCCCAGCACTTGGGAGGCTGAGACAGGAGGATTGCACAGGTTTGAAACCAGCCTCAGCTACTTAGTGAGGCTCTCAGCAACTTAGTGAGACCCTGTTTCCAAATAAAATATAAAATAGGTCTGGGAGTATAGCCCGGAGGTAGAAAAGCCCCCTGGGTTCCACCTCTAGTGTCACCAAAACAAACAAACAAAGAATAACATCAGAAAATTTTCCAAGCATATTAAAAGAGGTTGATACACAAGCACAGAAAACTTATAGAACCCCCTTTAGACAAGATCAAAGAAAAGGTTCACCACATCACATAATAGTAAAACTGACTAACACAGAAGCCAAGGAGAGAACCTTAACCGTTAGAAAAACAAAAGACCAAGAGACATTCAGAGGCAAACCAATTAGAATCACTCCAGACTTCCAAAACCAAGTCATGAAAGGGCCTGGAGTGACATATTTCAAACTCTTAAAGAAAACAACTTGCAGCTAAAAATTCTCTACTTAGTAAACTATCTTTTAAATTTGATGGGAAAATTAAAATCTTCCATGTCAAACAGAAGCTGAAAAAAATTATGTCTTCCAAACCAGCACTAGAGAATATACTCAAAGAGATTAACTGCAAAGAAAAAATAAATAATACATGATCGAACCAGAGAAACAAGAATTTCCATCAAGCAACTAAGCAAATAAAAACAAACACTACCTCAAACCAAACTAAAAACTAAAAATGATAGTAATTAAAAATTATCTCTCAATAATCATGCTGAAGATAAATGACCTCCACTCCCCAATAAGAAGACATAAAGTGACAAAATAAATTAAAAGCCAGAACCCATCTACTTGTTGCCTGCAAGAAACACACCTTACAAGTAAAGATAGTCACAAACTAACAGTGAAGAGCTGGAGCAAGGTAATCCATGCCAACAGAAGTTGAAGACAAGCAGGAGTAGTAACTCTGATATCAGACAAGTTAGATTTCAAGCCCAAACTTATCAGAATAGACAAAGCAGATCATTTTTTACTGGCAAAAGGAACAATCCAGCAAGAGAAAATAAAAATAGTCAACATTTATGCCCCAAATATAGGTGCAGCTACTTTTATAAAAATAATTTTTTGTGATATTAAGTCACACATAAATCCCAATACAACAATACTGGGAAATTTCAACAGTCCTCTCACACTGATCTTCTAGACAAAAAGGCAGTAAAGATGCTCAGACTTGAATAACACTATAAACCAAATGATCCTATTAGACACATATAGAATATTTCACCCAACTACAACAGAGTTCACATTTTTCTCAGCTGCTCACAAAACCTTCTCCAAAATAGATCACATCCTGGGCCACATAGTGAGCACTAGCAAATTCAAAAAATGTGACATACTCTTCTGTCTCTTTTTAGACTACAAAAGAATGAAACTAGAAATCAACTATAAGAAGGCCCAGAGCAACCACTTTCACTCAGTATAACCCACAAAAAAATAACATACTTTGAATAAACCTAACCAAGGAAGTAAAAAACCTCTACAAAGAAAATTATAAGACATTGGAAAAAGAAACCAAAGAAGACCTTAGAAGATGGAAAGAGCTTCCACGTTCTGGGAGAGGCAGAATAAATATCAAAATGGCCATTCATCCAAAATTGGTCCACAGATTCAATGAAACCCATTAAATTACCAAGGTTATTTCTCACAGACATAGAAAAATCAGGCCTTAAATTCATTTGTAACAGCAAAAAACCCAGAATAGCCAAAGTAGTTTTCAGCAACAAAGACCATACAGGAGGAATCACAATACCTGACTTCAAAATATACTACAAAGCCATTTGTAATAAAACAGCATGTTATTGGCACAAAAAATACATAGACTATTGGAGTATAATAGAAGACTCAGAAACCAATGTGCATACTTACAGCCAACTGATTTTTTTCAGTACTGGGGATTGAACCCAGGCCCATTATAACCCCAAGTTACACCTCCAGTCTTATTTTTTATTCTTTACTTGAAACAACATCTCACTAAGTAGCTGAGAATGGCCTCAAAACTCTGATTTTTCTGTCTCAGCCTCTCAAGTACTGGGAATACAAGCATGTGCCACAACACCTAGCCTGCCAACTGATTTTTGGCAAAGGGGCAAAATAAGATAGCCTCTTCAAAAAATGGTGTTGGCAAAACTTATTAACTCTAGGCAAAAGAATTGAAATAAACCCTACTTTCTCACTCTGCAGAAGTGTTAATTCAAGATGGTTCAAAGACTTGGAAATCAAACCAGAGATCCTGTAGCTCTTTAAAGAGAGCACAGGTCCAACACTTCAACACACAGGCACAGGAAAACTTTCTCAACAACACCCAAAAGGCACAAAAAAATTAAAATAAGAATCAACAGAGAACTGACAAAAGGGAAAATATTACTACTTGAAGTATTAATAACTTAAAAACTCCCCATATTATTGTCGGGGAGCTTAGAGAACACAAAGCAGGATAAAAAATAAAAATAACAAAAAACCTGTAAATGTTGTATTTGAATTTCAGAGAATAAAAGGTGGGAAATTTAAATTTGGAAGGTGAAAAGGCAGTCGAACAAAGATAAGAATTACATGACTTTTCTTCATGAAAACATGAGGAGAGTGGAGTGAAATATTTTAAGCATTAAGAGGATAAAAGCACCAATTGAAAATTCCATACTCTATGAAATTATTCTTCCAAAGTGAAGGGGAATTAAGACTTTTTCTCAGACAAAAAATTTAAAACATTTGTTGCTAGTAAGCCTCCCTTACAAGAAATTTTTTAAAAGTTCTTCAAGGAGAAGGAAAATGACATAGGTCAGGAATGTTAATATATATTTAAAATGAAGAATATCATGAAAGTAATATGTAATGGTAAATATTGTTCTTATTTTTTTGATCTAACACATAATAATGTTCAAAGTAATAGTAACAAAAATCTATTTGATAAACATGCTTATATGTAATATATGTGTGTTTGATGTATATATGTATGTTTATGCGTGTTTATATATAAGTGAATAGACAATATGAAACAAAGAACAGTAGAGATTTTGTATGTTATGTATTGTTATTTTAACTTCCCATGACATGGTAAAATGTTATTTAAAATTGAAGTTGGATTAGTTATAAATGTATATTTTAAACTATAGGATTGTCATAAAAGAAAGTGTAAAGATATTATTAATATGCTAAAAGGAAAGAAATCGAAGTTAATTAAAATCCTAAAATTAACAACAAATGCTGGCGAGGATGTGGAGAAGTGGGAACTCTAAGACATTGTTGGTGGGATTGCAAATCAATGCAACCACTTTGGAAAACAGTACGGAGACTCCTCAGAAGAATGGGAACAAACCTACCATTTGATCCAGCAATACCACTGTTGGGTATCTACCCAAAAGAAAAGAAACCAAACTACCAAACTAATGCATGTGTATCTATGTTCATAGCTGCACAATTCACCATAGCCAAACTATGGAACCAGCCAAGATGTCCATCAACAGATGAATGGATTACAAAACTGTGGGATATGTACACAATGGAATTTTACTCAGCCATCAAAAAAAACTCAGTTACATCATTTTCAGGGAAATGGATGGAACTGGAGGACATTATGCTAAGTGAGATTAGTCAGTCACAAAAAATAAGAAATCAGATGCTTTCCCTAATATGTGAGAGTTAGGGAGA
The DNA here is from genome assembly GCF_963383645.1 of Muscardinus avellanarius. Taxonomy (NCBI): domain Eukaryota; kingdom Metazoa; phylum Chordata; class Mammalia; order Rodentia; family Gliridae; genus Muscardinus; species Muscardinus avellanarius. The sequence goes on from NC_137788.1 coordinate 60,678,015, forward strand.
AACGGGTCATAGGAGGAACTCTTGAAAGAGGAAATCCTATAGAGGAACAAACAAGATAACCTAAAGGAGGAGAAAGGAGGGGGGAAGAGGAAAATCTCTAAAGCACACAATGTACTTAAACATCGAAGTCAATCACTAAGCAAATCAAGGGAGGGAGGGAAAGGGAGGGAATGGAGTAGGAATTGGGTAGGGGTTAAATCAGCGATGAGTACATGTTTGTACACACAAGTTTTTTACCCCAATAAGTTGTATGAATATAATGCACCAATAAAAATAAATAAATAAATAAAAAACAAACAAACAAAAATATTTGTATCTGACAAAATCAGGCACAAAGATTATATGTCTCAAGTAGAAAGCAGAAACAAATATGGTTGATATCAATTTAATTATGTTAAAATAAATGATCACTTTAAAGGTCAAAAGTCTCAGTACAACAATTAAAAGAAAATTTCAAAGTAGATGTAGAGAGACCCAACTACATCTTATCTATAAGAATTCAGGTTTATTTATACAAACACATATTTAAAAATAAATGGGTATAGAAATATATATATATATATATATATATATATATATATGTGTGTGTGTGTGTGTGTGTGTGTGTGTGTGTGTGTGTGTGTGTACATTGCTAATAACAATCAAAAGAAAGCAAGAGTAGAAATCTGCATCAAAATCTTGGCTAGTTATTTGCTATTTTGTGGACATCGAGAAACTTACTCTAAAGTTTTATATATAGAGGCAAAATAAGCAACTAGGGTTTGAAAGAAAAGAACAAATCAAACTATTGTTGACACTGGCACTACCTGACTTCTAGATTTACCATAAAGCTATTAGAGACTATATGTTATTGGTGAATAAACCAATGCATATACATTGTATACTGTTTAATGCAAGTTTAAAATATTTATCTGCTTCAACATTTGTATTTTTATGGTAAGAACATTAAAGTTCTTTATTCTAGCTTTAAAAAAAAAACCGAACGATTACTTAAATGGAGGAGAGTACATTTCCCCCAAATAGACCCAAAAAATATAGGAAAGTGATCTTTGATAAAGGTACAAATACAGTACAATGGAAGAAAGATCGTATTTTCAATAAATAGTACTAGGACATATTAATAAAGAATATGAACACATATTTCACCAAATAATATTTACACATGGAAAGTATACATACAAAAATATGTTCAGCATCATATATTATCAGAAAAATGCAAATTAAAACAATGAGACACCTCCACCCAACTGTTAGAATGGCCAAAATCCAAAACACCAACAGTACCAAATGGTGGCAATGAATTTGGCAAGGAGCCACAGGAACTCTCACTCATTAGTGATGGGAATGGAACATGGTGCAGCCACTTTGGAAAAGAGTGCAGTCACTTCTTACAACACTAAACATATTCCTACCATATGGTCCAGCAATCATGTTCCTTGCTATTTACCCAAGTGAACTGAAAACTTGTGTCCACACAAAAGCATACACATGGATGTTCAGCTTTATTCAGAATCATCAAAATTTATGAGCAAACAGGATGCCCTTCAATACATGAAAAGGTAAACTCTGGTACAAAAAAATCAATTGGATATTAGTTAGCACCCAAAAGGAATGAAGTATCAAAATAAAAATAAATAAATAAATAAATAAATAAAATCAAAAGGAATGAACTATCAAGCCATGAAAACATAAGAAAAATTTAAGTGCATGTTAGTTAAATCTAATCTAAAAGGTTATATACTATGTCTTACAACCACATGACATTCTTGGAAAGGCAGAGACTATGTAAACAATAAAAAATAAATGAGTTAGGAGGAAAGCAGGAATAGAATAGATACAGAAGATTTTTAAGGCAGTGAAATAAGTCTGTTTATGTTGATAAATGTTATTATGCATTTATCAAAACTGTAGAATATAAACACCAAGAGTGAACTCAAATGGAAAATACAGACTCTGAGTGATAATGATGTGTCAATGTAGGTTCATTGATTGCAGCTAATGTACCACTCACTGTGATAGAGTTTGTCAATAGTTTGAGAGATTGTTTGTGAGGAAAGACAGAAACTTTCTGCCAAATTTGGCTATGAACCTAAAACTTCTCTAAAAAATGATGTGTATCAACCTTTAAAAAAGGACAAAGATCATTTTTATTTGGAAAAAGTTAATCATTGAATAATGGTTTGAAATTAATTAATTACATTGTTTATTTTAATTAATGATAAATATTGACCAAGATACCTATTATAATTTATCTTCCAAAACAGGACAAGCAACTTGAACAGACCTTGAATGGTTGTTGGCTTTAGGCAAAGAATATTTATTGATGGAAAGCTTAGTGCTTTCACACAAATGGCCTTTGTTTTAGCTTTAGGAGAATTTGCCCCAGCTATCTAAAATAAGGAATGACAGAGAAACTGGTGACTTACGTTTAAGGGAAGATATGATGGTGTGACAATATTCTGAAGAAGCAAAATCATCTTTCTAGGAGAATAAATACAAGGAGAGGGAACAAAGGTGGAATTTTTAGAAGAATCATATTCAGGGGAGACAGTGAGCCCTTCAGCCACCATGAGGATGGAATGGCCAAGATGTGCATGGTAACTATATCAGAAATAGCAGACAAGGGACACTTTTACCAGCAACACTGCAAAATTTGGCAGTTTACATCTATTTTTTTTCATGCAGTCGAACTTACACAGCTAAATGTGCTTTTTCAAACCATTCATATTAACCATAATTTCCATAAATGTATGTCCCAAGAATGCAAGAATGATGCAAATAAACATATCTAAAAACTAATCGATGATACATATGGGAGCAAAATATTTTTACAGAAAAAAATCAACAATAAGACTAAAGGCAGTGGAAATTTGAAATTTCACAGATTCTGCAGAGGTGATTTACAACTCTGAACATAGGGTCCTTTCACTTCTCATAGCTTTAATATAAAGATCAGCCAAATGGAGGTTTCAGTACTGAAACTTACATGCAGATCTACCTCTGATGCTTATCAGTTTGGTTTCACAAGAATTTTACCAAGTTTATTTCTGTAGGGAAGGTATATAAAAACATTTTGATATTTTCTCCTGGAAGAAATGTCAGTCATCACTTTTTACCATACATTAACTTATATAATAGTCAATGAGAGGACAAAATACTTGCTTCAGAAAATGATGGCAGACAGTAATTCTTTAGAAAAACTAAAATTAATGTTTCAGAAATGAAGACTTGAACTGTATATCTCAAGCTTAAAATTTTTATTTTTTCAAATATATGTCACATAGATGAGGTAAAAATATTAGTAGGTATTGTGTTTTTATCTATATTAGGTTCTCCAGAGAAACATAACCAATAGAGTGAGGGAATATATTGAAAGCAATTTATTTTAAGGGATTGCTTTGTGTAATTATAAAGGCTGGCAAGTCCAAAATTTGTAAGGAAGATAGAAGGCTAATGTCCCAGAAAGAGTAGATATGCAGTCCAACTTCAAAGGTTTTCAGACTGAAGAATCATGGGAGAGCCAATGTTCCAGTTCAAATCTGAAAGATGTCTGCTGGCAAAATTCCCTCTTTCTCAGGAGATGTTAACCTTTTCTTCTATTCGAGCTTTCAAGTGATTTGATGAGGTTCATCTGCATTATGAAAGGTAGTTTGCTTTACTCAAAGTCCTCTGGTTTAAATGTTAATCACATCAAAAACATCCTCACAAAAATAGTGTGCCCTGCCATGTTAACACATAAAATTTACCATGAAAGTTTTCATAATGCATTTATTTGTCAAAATTTCAATCTTCCCCAAATCATAATATGATGTCAGAGAATACTTTGTGTATATTAAACATTTGATTTTCTATAATTATGTAATAACTAAGAAACCTGCCATAACTCCTATTAATAGTAATACTTCAAACATAAATAACTCTACCAGTTCTCAATAGCAGTCTTAGCTAAAAATTAGCCACAGAAACATATCTCTACTTAATAAGAAGAAGTATGTGAAGCCGCTTTTCTCTGTAAACCTGTCTCACCCTCTAGTTAATTTTAGATTGGTAACACATACAACATTTACAAATATTTGATACACATACAAGGCCAATATATGTTTGGCAAATAGTAGGCATTCATTAAATGTTGATGAATTATATGAACAGAAGTTGTCTATGAATACATGTACTATTCCTTGATTCTTGACATAATATCAACCCAAAACATTAAATTTTATATCACTTATAAAATATTCTTCAATGCACAATTTAATAAAAATCATTTGATCTGGCCTTTGTTTCTGACACCACTGAGTGATTCTCAAGCTAATTTTTAAAGGTTTTTGAAATTTATCTTTTTAAACACATCTTTACCCAACCCTAAACACAAATATGAATTTTCTTTTTATTATCTAGTTCTAATTTGTACCTTTATTTTATCTTGCTATTCTTCTCTTTTGCATTTTTATTACTATTTTTTCTTTATTGTTTAGGCTTTAAAATGCCCTTTGTGACTATCTCATAATATGTAGTTATTCTACAAGCACTTGCAACTAAGTAGTTATTCAGTTTTTCAGTGATCTTCAAACCATTCATTCTGGCATTTTCACTGGTGTATTCAAATGATATTTTCTCTAAAGAGTGTGAAGTTAATGACAAACGTTATATGGGTGATGATGATGATGATGATAGTTGCTGCTGCTGCTGATGATGTTGGAAAATGACTTGGGTAAGGGACCACTGTCATTTATTGCTACCTGCCTTGTCTTTTCTTGTTTTGATAGAACAGCTGCTGGATGACAAACATGGCCTTTAGAATTTCACATTCCTCACCCTTCAAGTGAGGCAAACAAACAAAATGACACTGGGCAATGTTAACTAAGTCACAAGCAAAACTATGAGTCAGAGAAAAACCCACATAGGCTGGCCAGTGACATGTGTAATTGTTTGAAGAGAGAAGTTGGCTCAGTATGATTCCAACTCCAGTAATTTGAATTCTGAAAGACTTTGGTAATAAAATGTGGTACAGCTGCCAGGTCATGATAAAAGTTGAAGTTGTTGGCTGTTATCTGAATAAATGCATATTTATAAATCAAACATGTCAGTTTATTGGGGGTCAGTGTTGAAGATACCTAAAGCCAATTTAGAGAGTCTCAGAGTATGAAGACTCTATAGCTCTATGCGTAAAGCAATTTCATTCTTAACTTGAAATTTCTATTTCTAATTTTCTCATCTCTTGGATTATAAGATCCTCAAGTGTTTTTCTGTTCCTTGATATCAAAAAATTCTTAAGAGGGTTTCAAAGATCTCTCTTATAAGGAAGAATAATTATGATTTTTGTTATCCTGTCCTTAAATATATATTCTACCTAGCCTTTTGATATTTATTCAACCTAAACTATATGAAAAAACCTCTTCAGAAATCATTGTTAGAATAACAGTCTGCATTTTATCTTCACTGAATTAGATAACTTTTAGTACTACTTTTTCTTTCTTTCTGGTTAGTTACTGAGCTCTCAAGTTTTAGCATGGTTTGTGGTCCAGTGTGTTTCTCTGAATCTCCTTTGCAGCTAAGTGAGGTCATGTGACTAGGTTCTACCTGTGAAAGAAAGGAATGCATGTGACTAGTTTAGGTCTTTGCATGCTTGTTCCTTTTCTATTGGCTCTAATGCAGTCACCATAATAGTTATTTTAGATTATGATATGGTAGAGACCATGTCAGAGGCAGTCTCCATACTATGGATTTTCCATTAATATAAATAAATCTCTTTATGCTTGTATTACTTAAACATGAAATTTCTTTTATGAACTTCAGTTATACAAAAAATGCATAACTGGAACCTGTGCTTGCAAAACTCCTATGAATGACATTCTTATTTTTCTCTATGATGTTGCTACAAGTCGTGTATATAAGTGTGTAGCTGTATGTGTGTTCACAGAGTCTCACCAGTTCTAGTTATTGGCCTCACTGTCTTGAAGAGCATTCTATCTAACAAATAGTAAAAGCTTTTTCTCTTGGTGACCTGAACAAACTCTTTGGAATCAAGTAATTGTAGAAGTATACTGTTTAGACTGTTTTTTCTGGAATTTATTGTTATCAATCAGAGAAACCAGACTAACCAGAAGAGACAGGGAAAGAAAGAAAGAGAGAAAAGAACCTGTGGAAACTTTAGAAGTTTCATAAATATAACAAAAACAAATATTTCAATCTAGATCTTTGGCATAAAATATTTTTGTTTTGATAATAATAGGATTAAATGTCATGTCCACAGTTATGATGACGACTAACTAAAGCCAGAATATAAATTTAATTTAAAAGAGATATTAACTACCTATTTCTATTAAATATTGGCTCATGTTGACTTTCAATTTGTATGTAATGACCAATATTATAGAAATTATATTTGCATAAACATAGGTATTATTTAACAGCACTTAAAGTTATAAACTTGAATTTCCAAGGACAGTGAAGATTCAAAAAGTAAAAATTACTCATTGATAGGAATATGCAACATTTCCAAACATAAAAATTTAAAAAAAAAAATAATTTTTGTTGCAGGGGAATTGAACCCAAGGGCATTCTACAGCTACACTTATGGCCATATTTTTTTTTCTGAAACATGGTCTCAATAAATTGTTGAGGGTTTCATTGAATATCTGAGGCTGGATTCAAACCTGTAATCCTCCTGTCTCAGCCTCCCAAGTACTGGGATTATAAACATGTACCACAACACTTCAGCTAAGAATTTCTTTTCTTTTTTTTTTTTTTGGTGGTACTGGGGTTCCTGGAAACCCTTTTACCTCTAGGCTACACTCTCAAGCCTATTTTATATTTTTATTTGGAAAAAGGATCTCTTAAACCAGAGAGGCTGGAGGCTGGCTTCGAACCTGTGCAATCCTCCTGTCTCCGCTTTCCAAGCATGGGGATTACACGTGTGAGCCACCATGCCCGGCCAAAGTTTCTTCTTTTAAAACATGCAGGTGTTTTGTTCCTCTAGGAGTCTCAAATTGTTGCTCTTGTATCTAGGTTAGGTGTTCCTATTCTCTGTTCCAGTAGCACAATTTATTACCCTATTCTAGCACTTCTGTAAATTTATTTTTCTGCCTTTGTGTAGTAAATTCTCTCAAAGTAGGAGTATATATTACTTGATCACCATATGTTCTGGTTGTTGACTGCTAGATAGCAAATTATTTCAAAACTTCGTGTCTTAAAAAAACAACAGTCATTCACTTTGTTCACAAATCTGCCATCTGGATAGGACTTAGCAAGGAGATCTTGTCTTTGCTCCACAGGGGGACAGTGGCATGGCTGAATATGGAACTTCCAACATGGTTTCTTGAGTGGCAGGTGCATTCATTATCTATTTCTGCACAATTTAATTCAAACTTAGTGACTTAAAAAGACAGTAAATATTTCTTTTTGTTTTGTTTTTACAGAGGTTTTTTTGGGTCAAGTACTTAAGGAGGCACGATTAGCTGAGTGGCTCTGCTCAGGGTCTGTTATGACGTTATAGCCAGGACACTAATTAGTGATTCACTCACCTAAAGGTAGCCAGCTCCAATGGATGGTGAGCTGAGAAGACCTCAGTTTCTCACCATGTGCTTATCTCATGGGACTGCTTGAGTGACCTCATGTCAGGGTAGTTGGCTTTCCTCAGAGAGGTCCAAGAAAGAGCAAAACAGAAGCTTCAGTTGCTTAATGCTTATTCTAGGAAGTCACATACTGTCATTTCTGCAATACCTTATTGGTCCTACAGTTCACTTGTATTTATGTGGGAGAAAACTGCACAAGGCTTTTAATACTAGAAGTCAAGGAAGTTATTGTGGGCGACTTTAGATACTGGCTAGCTATCTCATCTAGCGTAGTGGCATTGGCTGTGATATATCCTTCCCCATACAGCTGCTTGTGCTTCCTCACAGCATGGCAACTGAGAAAGAAGAAAGGAAACAAATGGCAGAATTGACACAGTGACTAGATCAGTTGTTGACACAATATCTTTTCTGCTTTATTCTATGAATGAGAATAACTACTTAACCCATTCATAGTACTTGATATTAAGAAGATCAGAGCATTTGTGATCATCTTTAAAACTTGACATTGTTATTTTAATAATTATAATGATGTTTATAACCTTTAAACTTAGTACAATTTGAAATGCAATAGGCATTCACTAAATAAATGAATAAAATAAATGGACTTATGATTTATTTTTTCAAACATTTACTGGGATAGAGATATCATACAAACATTCTAGAATTGATTTTATATGCATTGATATATTCACAAATAAAAGAAATAACAGCTGCCATCATATTCCAGCTAAAATACTTGTTACATTGTTTAAGATTGACCATTTTATAGTGTTTTTTCAAAAGGAGGAAATCAGCAAGGTGTGGTGGCGCACACTTGTAATCCCAGTACTTAAGAGGCTGAAACAGGAGGATCACAGGTTCAAGAAAAGTCTCAGCAAGTAGAAAGATCTGGTGATAACCTATTTCCAAATAAAAATAAAATAGGTCTGGGAACATAGCTTGGAGGTAGAATACCCCTGGGTTTAAATCCTCAGTACTACAAAAAGAGAGAGAAAATCAGAGAAACTACTTTCTAAAAATAGTTCTTTAACATGTATTTTGAGTACAATCTGACAGTAATGGCCAGGATGATATAATAGTGTTGTTATTTAACGTTGAATAAGTAGATGGTATATAGCACAGAAAATGAGAAATAAATTACTGGAATTTCTGTCAACAAGATGAAAAGCTAAGGAAAAGTTGCACAAAATTGACAGGTATTTTAATATATATATATGTATATGTAATATATATATGCATATGTAATATATATGCATATGTAATATATATACATATTAGTCATAATCAGCTATAGTACAAATAGATAATTCCAAACTTTTTTTTTCACTGTTATACAAATATAAAACCAAATTGCTTTGGAACGTGATCCTTCAGTTAAAAAGCAGCACTTTAAGCATTAATATCCATATTGTGTACACTTTTTATCAAAGAGCTAACTTTATTTTTTGAAAGATAGTAAAATAAAACTGTAGCCCTACTGAGTCCCGTTCTATGTTTAGACAGTTCTTTTCAGTCAAATTATAATGCCTTTATAAGAGCAAGGCAGACATTTAATTACTAATGCTGGAGCAGCTCTACTCCACTATAACATGCACAACACACATTATCAATCACATTAAATTTTTAACACTGCTTTGTGCAGAATATACAGTTGATTACATATTCTGTGTTACGAATAGTTTTCTAAGGACTTTAATCCATATTGATTTTAACCCTTCCCCCCAGGGTCCTTAGCACTATTCAGTCTGAAGTGAGAAATTGTAATGAATAGATAAACAGCACAGTACTGCATTTAAGAGTAGTATACAGCCGGGCGTGGTGGCGCACGCTTGTAATCCCCGCGCTTGGGAGGCGGAGACAGGAGGATCGCGCAGGTTCGAAGCCAGCCGTGCTGGCGTAAGGGTGTAAGAGACCCTGTTTCAAAAATATAAAATAGGTCTGGGAGTGTAGCCCGGAGGAAGGAGGGCTTCCAGGAACCCCAGTACCACCAAAAAAAAAAAAGAGTAGTATACAAACCATGACACAGACTGGATTTTGTTGCTATTTCACAGCTAAGAACAAGCTGCAACTTGACTGTGACCTGAATAAACAGGAAAAAAGAACTTGCATCAATTTTCACCTTGAATAAATATGCTATAGTTTTATTTATCAAGGAAATTGTCCATAAAGTTTTCTATTCATTAGCATTTCTCCCAGTAAATTACTTTGAAATGAGAGAAAAGACTATAATACTCCCTTATATTAAATACAATATACCATGAAGGTAAGCTATACAGCATGAAGGGTGATGAGGATTTATAAGGAAAAAAAAAAAACCTTCTTCTAAAACTATTAACAAAAATCAATAAATATAAAAAGTTCTTTTCAGTGATGATATTTAAGCTTAAAGCTAAAATATTAGAAGAAGACAGATTTCAAGGAGTCCCAGAAAAATGGCACTAGTTGCGGAAAAAAATGCAGAGCCTGGGCAGGAAAAAGCTTAGTATACACAAGGGACTTGGGAAGGAGGCTGGTTGTGGTGAAGGGAAGAAGCAAGGAAGAGAACGCATAACGTGAATTTGGAATGTGAGCAAGCAATAGGTCACACAAGCAGTATACGTCATGATCAAGAAAGTAGCATTCTTTCTGAGAACAATGGGAGGGCAGTATCGATATTTTAAATTAGAAAATATTATGATCAGGCTAGACGTGGTAATGCACACCTGTAATCCCAGTACTTGGGAGGCTGAGAAAAGGCAATCACAAGTTCAAGATGAACATCAGCAATTAAGTGAAACTTAGTGAAACTCTATCTCAAAAATTTGTAAAATAGGGCTAGGGGTGTATTATGAAGGTAGAATGCTTCCAGTTCAACCCCCAGTGTTACAAGAAAGAAAGAAAGAAAAATTTTATGATTGGATAAAAGTTTAGTGAATAGACTTAACTAGTGCAAAGTGAAATTATGGAGACAAATTAATAGATAATTCCAACAGGATTAAAAATGATGTTTACTTCCACTAGAGTAGAAACACTTATGAAAGATTGAAGGAGACATATTGGAAGTAGACATACGGGCTCATATAGAAAGGTAGTGAAGCAAGATATGGGATCTACAGGAGATGGCAATATCAGTAGACTCCTGAGAAACTGATGTGATTTTAGTGCCAGTTAGTGGGATGGGGAGAGTCTAAATGAAAAATAGCCTTGAAAGAAAATAGTTTTATTTAAGAACATGTTAAATCAGATACTTACAAATCATAAAATTGTGTAAGTGAATTGTTTTTTTATAAGAAGATAGAATATTAGAACAGAAAGGTCCATGCTGTTGATATACAAATAAGAGTTGATAGCATAAATTATCATTATTTTGAAAATAATAGATATTGATACACTTATTGAGCAAGGAAATATAAAGGCATGGACCAATGGCTGTACTTCACACAGAAAAATTTTATAGTTGAATGTAGAAAGAGGAGCAAAAAATTTGGAAGTAAATCAGTGGAGCACAGCATTACAAAAATTGAGAAAATGTTTGTTCAAAATGAGAGTAGGCACCTATGCTGAAAGGTGCTTCAAAATTCGATAAAATAAGCATAGAAAATACCCCCTTGAAAATTTGGCAACCACATGAGTAATTTTTGAAAATTAGAGAACATAATTTCCAGTGGCCTACTGGGAAGAGAAGACTGATTAGAAAGGTTAACAGAACAAACGGGGTGTGAAGACAGGGAGACAATTTATGTCCCTTTCAAAATATTTTACTGCAGAAGGAAAGTAAAAAAAAAAATGTGTAGAAGCCAGGGTATATGTAAGATCCAGGGAAGAAATTTGTAAAGTGGGAAATATTCCAGTAGATTTTTATGGTGATATAAATAATAGACAGTAGGAAAATATAAAAAAAGATGATACAGAAAAAGAAGGTATAGTGGAGCATCTTCCTCCCAGGCTGAAGTAGAGAATTTCGTAAAAAAGAAAAGGCGATGACAGCATTGGCATATTAAAAGGAAACATATTCTCATAAATAAGAAAAGTGTAGAAACTAAAAGTATAAGATCTTCAAAAACAGAAGAGGAGGGATACTGTGTCTACTGTAACAGGAGAAAATAGCAGTAGATGAGTATAGACAGGACAAGGCATGAAATAATGATTTCATAGAGTGAGAAACATATTTCATAGGAAAACACAGCAGAACTAGTATGCAGAATCAGAGACCTGTCTGAAGTTTGAAATTACGAACTTAGTGAAGCAAGTGCTTTGTGATTTTCTATAGCAATATTCATACCTTTGGGTATAAGCACAGAAGAGAAAATAATCTGTTTTCTCTATAGTTGGAGAATATACCAGATGGTATTTGTAAGAGGGGGCAAGTGAGTTAGTAATATTTGCTAAAGTGTAGTAAGAACTTAACTGCAATCGAATAAAGGCATTCCATATCCAAACTATAGCATTCAGCCCTGGCTCCCAAGGGCCCATGTATTAAAGCCTTAGCCTCCAGCTTGGTGCTGTTGGGAGGTGTGGGAACCTTTAACAAATGGAGCCTAATGGAATGTCTTAGGTAAATGTTGATGGGCCCTCAGAGGATCCAGCTACTTCCTCTTTCTCTTTGCTTCCTGGACACCATAAAATGGGAAACTTGCTCCACCACACACTCTTTGTCACTGTTTGCTGCCCTGCCACCATCCCTGAGGGTGTGCCCTTGGAAAGAACTTGGAGGACACGGGTCACTTGCTCTTGTTTTTTTGTCCCCAGCCATGCAGCCAACAGACCTCCTCTGCCATATGCTCTTACCACGATGCACTGGGCCACAGAGGACTAATATCCACGGCTGCTGGGCCACGGACTGAAACCTTCAAAACTGTGAGCCGCAATAAGCCTTTCCTCCTTATAAGTTAATTCTCTCAGGTATTTTGTTACCACAAGAGAAAGCCTACTCACAGTGAGAGATGGCCAAGTCCATGTTTTATGTCTTAATGAAGTTGAAAATTAAAAAAAAAAAGCTGTGGTTTAAAGCAAATATCGTGAATAAAAAGCCATGTTTAGATACAGGGATATTTGAAAACTGGGTGAAAAAAGACTCGAGTTTTTATGATGAAAATATTTCATGTGCATGCAAAGAAGCAGTGGCTGAGGTGTGGACACAGAAATAATCATTGGAGGTAGAAAAAGAAAGCACTGAGATTCAAGGTTTTGTAGAAACAATGAATATATCTTAATTACTAATGATAGGAAGAGGAGAGGAAGACTGAGCCAGGAATAGAAGTCGTCAATGTGTGTGGTTAGCCAGATTCCAATCACTTCACCTACTAGGAATGGAAAATATGTATTTCATTGAATCAGTCTTTTTATTTTTTATTATCTTAAAAATTTTGGTGCATTGTAGTCATACATTTTCATGGAATACAAGATGGTAGAGGCATACATGCATGCATCATTCTTTTTAATGTGACCAGATTTATTTTTCTTCCGTTTCCATGAACTCATGAAAAATGGATCCTGCTTATGCAGTTCTCCCTCTATATATACTGAAAATTCATGCAGTACAAACCAGAACACCTCATCACAGTAGGTCTAGGAGATGCTGAATCCAGAGATGATTGAGGAAAGCTGCTCAGGTGGCAAGACCAAACCAGGGAAGTCAAAAAGGAGCTAGAAACCTGCACAGCAAAGAGAAAGATACTCAAGAACAAGTTATATAGGATTGGAAGGGGGAGATAAATTTAGGAAGAAAATCATATGATTAGTAAAAAGGCATGTGTTATATGTTCAAATCTTTTCTCCACTGTATATAAGCTAAAGACCTTGATCAATACACAGCCCCATGTCTTGAGTAGTAAGAACCATGTGCTAATACCCAATGATGTATGGTTGTTTTAAAGATTAAATGAGGGAAACATGTAAAGTCCACTTACTATTTAGAGTACAGAGCTAAGACATTGTAATAAAGAAATTAAAATTATAGCTGCTTAAAGAAGAAATAATTTCTTAAAATGTTTAATAGACTTATTGACATAGATATCTAAAAAACAAAAGCAACAGCATTATGATTTCATGGTCTAGCTACCAATATTATAAGTATAGAGAGGGATAGAAAGAAACTGACATACACTTACAAATGATATTCACTATTTAATCACATACTTATTTTCATTTCATCCAATTGCAGCATTATAAAGTGGTCGAAACTCATGTTCCACAAACAGAGAGTCCTACATTTGAACTATCTACTTGCAAACTTTGAATTAAGTAACCTTAGTCAAGGTAAGTTCAAATTTCCTCATTTTGGTAATTTAAAAAATCTACCCAGCAATGTTACTGAATGATAAAATAAAGAAATGTGTATTAAAGCACTTAGGTTATCCTGATTTGGAGTAAATTGTAAGTAAATATTGGCCAGTGATATGATAAATTTCTTTGGAAACTATAGTTTTCATAAGCCCATTTATGTAAACGACAAAACCAAATTTAAAGATTTTGCATGACTTGTAAATACATGGAATGGAAGAATAGAGTTCAAAATCGGTTCTAAATTCAAACGTATTGTGCATTCCTATCATTTTTGTAATGTTTTGTTCTCTGCATATCCTTCTCTTCTAACACATAAGCAAAATACTCTTGTTTTCTGAATGACTATTAAGAATAACACTTCATTTCTAAGCAGGGGGCTGTTTGGTTATTTTGTATCCTGGGTGGGTTGAAACAGAAAGATAATTGCTCTCTCATACATTTTGGTTCCTGTTGCTTTTTATATAATTCTGTGAGATAGGCCAATGTTTTATTATTAAGTTGCTTTTGTTCTGCAAATCCAGCTTCTTGTTTTCCTATGCCTTTTTTTTTCTAAGGGAAGGGAGAAGAGGGGCAAGGAATCAAGATGGTTCAGACCCAAAGCTGAATGTGTACATAGTAGACAGTAAAGGAACTCTCCACTGGGTTTGCAAATTGCTTTCTGTCAGACTCCAGAACTAACATTTCCACAAAACTACACTATGCCACTTTGGCTTGGGAGAAAAAAAAAACATATCTTCTTAGAAGCTGTGTAGAAACTTAAAAGCCATAAGTGTTGTACCAAGAAAAGAGAAAAATTCAGGTTCAGCTATCAGAAAGAACATATAAATACTAAGTTTAAAAAAAGAGTATTTGAGAAAGGAATTATACTCTGTCATTGAAACTCTGTCATTTGAGAGCCTTATGCAGTTCAGGCATAGTAATAATAGTCATATTTATGTATGTGTATGCATAGAAATGAATGTACATATATGTATATATGTACATTTTGTGTGTATATATATGTATTTTTTGTGTATATATGTATGCATATATATTATATAGGAGATAATTTTAATACTATATGTGAATTAAGTGAAGGTGTGTCCATAGAGAATAGATAGGGTAAAATTCCTGCAAGGAGCAAGCTGGATGAATGCTTAAAAGTTACAGGGTAATCAAAATAAAAAGAAGAAGAAATTTTAATCAAGGCTTGGAACTGAGCATTGGTGGCAGGTGTACAAGGTTTTAAAAGAAACATAAAAACAGTTAGGAACAAGTTGAGTTATGAGAGGTATGAGATCAGAAAGGTCATTCAGATGATAGTGAACTATACACAACAACCAAAAGCTTAAGAAATTTCATCAAAATAAAAATCACATTTTCATTTTATCACATAAAAATCAGTTGGTGTATTAAACACCAACTGTGTGCTTCACAATATCTCCTCTCATGCATCATTTAGAGATATCATTATTATCTTGAGATTGAACCCGGAACAAAATATATCATTTTAAATGAAATAATTGAAAAGGTTTAACCTATTATTCTGAATATATCTTAAGTTTTTTTTAATCTTTATTCAAAGATTTGTTTTGCTTTAATGTAAGGTTCTTGGATCCAATATAAATAGAATTTGATTTGGTTATTGCTGGAACACTTGCAGACCAAAAGTTTTACATATTATATAATGGGTTATATTTGTTTTGGTTAAAATGTTCTCCAAAAAAGGATTTTTAAAAAGTTAGCTCATTGCTTTGATATCATCATAATCAAGCAGCATTCATCCCACTTAGGCTGTGTCAGACACTCAGATTGAGGTCAAACATGCAGTTAATTTGCATGATCCAGGGACATTGTAAATACCACCTTCAAATCAACAATTCAATTGCAGCATATTTTCCATCAAAGCAAGTGAATTTTACCCTGATTTTTTCATATTCCATGGCACTAACTGTTCAGTTATTCTAGTCCATCCAGCTGTTTATCAAAATTCATGTGGAAGATTTCAATTAGGAATATAAATGAAATACATGTTTGCTTTGTATTTGGTGACATTCTATTGACACTACCATGAATAATTCAATATTAATCAATACTTCATTTCCTAATTTCTGTCACAAGGATATTGAAAGTTTTTATTCCTCTGACTTGGGAATGGAAAACAATTTTGTAGTGGTGATCACCGTTTTCTTTATAGTTATTCCCATTCTTCATGTAAAAGTCTGAACTATAGTGTCAGAGAAGCATTCAAATAATACACGTTTTGTAACCCATCTAATTCTATTTGTTTCTTCTTGTTGGAAACTTTAAAATTAAAATTCATGTATTTCTTCCTAGTCTACAAAAGTAAATGTGAACACAAAATCTCATTGCTTCTAGTTAGGATACCAGGACAATTACAGCTTTTGTATGAAAAAAACAAGGCATTAAAACTCTTATCTTTACTTCTCTTATTTTAATAAAAATCTAAACAAAATCAATCTCATTCTTAGAATCTGTAGACAAGTGAGGTAGTAATTGGTATATCAAGTGAGATAGTAAATATAAAGCATTTTTTAAAAAATGGTAAACCCCTATCAATGGTAAGGAGTAATTTCAGCATTTAATTCAATAGACATTAACCAAACAAAAATTATGCATCAATAATTAGAAATGTGAAGATAAATAAGGCAAAATCTCTTCATATAAGAATATTTCAGCCTATCCAAGAGCATGGAAGTTCTTTCAATATTTTAAGATCTTCTTCAATTTCTTTTTTCAATGT
Source organism: Muscardinus avellanarius (assembly GCF_963383645.1). Lineage (NCBI taxonomy): Eukaryota > Metazoa > Chordata > Mammalia > Rodentia > Gliridae > Muscardinus > Muscardinus avellanarius. The sequence goes on from NC_137788.1 coordinate 60,694,596, forward strand.
TTTATAATTTTCCTTGCAGAGGTCTTTTTCCACCTCGCTTAGGTTTATTCTTAAGTACTCTATTTTGGGGGTAGAAATCATGAATGGAAGTGATTTTTTAATTTCTTTTTCAGTAGATTTATGGTTGGCATACAGAAAATCTTATGATTTTTGGAGATTTATTTTGTATACAGACACTTTGCTGATCAGTTCTCTAAGCCCTTTGGTTGAATTTATTGGGTCTTCTAAGTATAATATCATGTCATCTGCAAATACAGATAGTTTTAGTTTTTCTTTTTCTATTTGTACTCCTTTGGCTTCCTTCTCTTGCCTTATTTTTGTGGCTAGAGTCTCAAGTACCATATTGAAAAGGAGTGGTAATAGTGGATATTAGTGCAACCACTTTATAAAATAGTATGGATAATCCTCAGAAGAATGGGAATGAACTTACCATATGACCCAGCAATACCACTTCTGGGTATCTACCCCCCAAAAAATGAAAACGAAACTACCTGATTAATACATGCATATCTATGTTTATAGTTGCACAATTCAAGCTGCCAAATTATGGAACCAGCCAAGATATCCATTAACAGATGAATGGATCACAAAACTATGCAACATGTACACAATGGAATTTTGCTCAGCCATAAAGAAGAACAAAATTATGTCATTTGCAGGGAAATGGATGAAACTGGAAAACATTATGCTAAGTGAGATTTTCCAGTAAGAAAAAGTGAAAAGTCAGATGTTCTTTCTAATATGCAGAAGCTAGGGGAGAATGGGACATAGGAGTACATCCAGAAAAAGATGGAGAAACCTTAGATGAGTGAAGAAGGAAACCTAAGTGAGATGGGAGGTGGTAAGAGGGAAGCACTCTAATGCATATGATGTGCATTCACAAACACACTATGCCAAACAAGAGAAGTAGGAAGGGAGGAGGGAATGCATTGGGAAAGGCTTAATGAGACATGTGTGCATGTATGCCTTTACCATCCTGTACCTCATTATGATCTATGATTAAAAGGCACTTGATTAAAAGACACCATAAGAAGTCTACCCCACAGAGTTTGAAGCTGAAACACAGGGTGCTACAGTTCCCAACCAGGAAAATGTCAGCAGAGTGCAAGGGCCAGCTGAGCCTCTACTACTACACTAGGAAGCTGAAGGCAGAGCTGGTCTAGTGAGGAGACCAAAGTGATGTGAACAAGCCCCCATTTCCCTCCTTCCTGGCTCAACAGGGTCCAGGGTCCAGCAGGGAGTTGTTCTTTTTTAAAAAAATTTGCTTTTATTCTACATTATAATTATGTATCATAATGAGATTCAGAGTAATAGAACCATACATGCATACAGCAGTTGGGGAGTTTCCCCCTGTTTCTTTGCTATCTTGGTACATGTTACCAAGAATAGTATTGATAATTTTACATATGTACACAGCATTATTTGAACTCTTATTTTCAACACATCACACACACACACACACACACACACACCTCCTTTATTCTTTTTCTACTATTTTACTAGGATCGTTCTTCAGCTAAGGTTGCTTTTGTTTCCCAGTTTCTCTCAGTTGATCTTTTTTTTTCCTACCTCCAGGCTACACTCCCAGACCTATTTTATACTTTTTTTAATTTTTGGAAGCAGGGTCTTTTAAGCCAGCATGGCTGGCTTCGAACCTGTGCGATCCTCCTGTCTTCACTTCCTAAGCGCGGGGATTACAAGCATGTGCCACCATGCCCAGCCAGAAACTTTATTCTTGAAATTATAAAATGCTAATGAAATAAATCAAGTAATAACCTAAATAAATATGTATATTGTGTGCATAGTAAATATATCAATTTTTCCACATTTAATGCAGTTTCTATCAGAATGTCTTCTGCAGACTTAGACAAGCTTATTCTAAAATGTGTATGGAAAGGCATACTTTCTAGAAGGGCTAACAAAATCTTGACAAAAAAATAAAGTAGAAGGAAATAAATCACCCTACCTTATATTAATAACTATTATATAATTACATTGACCAAGATAGTGTGGCATTAAACAGAGATAGAGAAAATACAGAAATAATCCCATAGAAACACAAAAATGCTTTTATTTTATTTTTTATTTATTTATTATTATTATTTTTTTTTTTTTGGTGGTACTGGGGTTCCTGGAAGCCCTTCTTCCTCCGGGCTACACTCCCAGACCTTTTTTATATTTTTGAAACAGGGTCTCTTACGCCAGCGCGGCTGGCTTCGAACCTGCGCGATCCTCCTGTCTCCGCCTCCAAAGCGCGGGGATTACAAGCATGCGCCACCACGCCCGGCTACAAAAATGCTTTTAGACAAAGGTGCAAAAGTAATTCAGTGGAACATAGAAAAGTTTCATCTGCATACACTGACAACCATTTTGGTATTTTTGTTTTTATTATGGGCTCCTTTAGTAAAAATGTTTGAGTCCCAAAAATTGTGGAATCAATTATTTCTGTTAGACATGAGTTCAACTGTACTAATTTATAAAGAATATATAAAACTATATAAATTCAATAGTATAAAAATAACTCTAAGAATCCTAGTAATTTAGTTATTTCTCTCAATGGGCTCTTAAGAAACAGTCCCTTGATGGGTGATTGCCAATGGAAACTAAGAGAAATTATTAAAGCATTTTTTATTTTAGTATTATATTTGATTCTACTTTTTTCTCCAAAATCACTGTCCTAAAATAGTACAAAGAAAAATATAGGTGATGTTCTCACAGTATGAGTCAGAGTATACCACTATTATTCAGAGAATATTTTCTGTATTATTAATAGTGGAAACTTAACTGCTTTCTGCATGCATGAGAAATGTGAAAAATCTGGGGTGTGTTCATTATATTTAAAATATGTATGATAACTTCTGTAGTGCTAAAAGTGCAGAAAATCAAGATGTGCTCTTAAAAGTTCTTCCTTTACACATTATTCTTTATATTTTTCTGCAAAATACATGGTGATTTGAAGCTGTAACTCTCAGTTGATATACATGTGTATATACTTTTACACTCAGTACTTCTAAAAGATTATGAAGTAATACTGTACTAAATATAACACCATAACATGTTTATATCCTCCATTTTTTGTTTTTATGAAGTTTATAGAAACAACTCATAATATAAAAATTAGAGCCTTTTTATAAAGGTAAAATAGTATTGTATTTCTTCTTAGATGATCTACAGGTATACTATGATAAGTAGACAGAAAAAATACTTTTGCATTAAGCAAAAATATTCAATAACAAATATTTCAAATATACAATGGGAAGGAGTTCTAAGAAATAAGGTAAAAATTTTTAAATGAAAAAATATATAAATCTGGGCACAGTGGCACTTCTCTGTAATCCCTGTACTTTCAAGGCTGGGACAGGTGGATCAGAGGGCTCAAGGAAAGCCTCATCAACATAATTAGATGCTCAGCAACCTAGGAGACCCTGTTTCAAAACAAAAAAAATGAATAGGGGCTGGGGATATAGCTTGAATGTAGAATTCTCCTAACTTCAATCTCCAGAACTTCCCCACAAAAAAGGAATAAGAAAAAAAAAAGACATCAGTATATATACAACAACTGTAAAAAAAAAAAAAAAGAAATTTATCAATAGCCCCAATACAAAAAATATTTAAATTTAGAAAAGAACTTCACTCCCTTTCTTAAATACTCATGAAAACTCATCTGATGAAAAAAAAAAAAAACAGTTCTGGATCAACTGAAGGAAGGATGTCAATAACCAATACACAGCTCAGTTGTTCATGAGCATGGTATGCCATTATGAGGAATAAGTAAAAACATTCAACTGGCAACTTTAAATTCTGATCCCTTAAGTCTTAAAATAGAAGTGATCTTTAGCATGAATGTGAAGGTCTGCATTTAATCAAATCATTAGGGTGAGAAGGGCTAGAAGCCACATTTATGATCTCACCAAACTGTCTCATTAGAAAAAGTGGGAGCTACAGAACAAGAATAATAATCAGAAATTATTATGGAGCCAGGAAGATAAAATTTTGCTAACCAGGTAGACTCTTTCCTAGACTTTTTAGTTCATTCAAACTACAAAGAACTCAAACTCAATGGAATTCACCATCACTGAAAACAAAAATGTTTCCAGCTTTTAAGCAAAGCCCCATGAGCATGTTCAGCAACAGATTTAGGAAGGAAAGAATGAGGCTAACTAGAGTTCCTTGTACCAGGTCCCAGCTCCCAACTAACATGCTAAACACCAAATTTCTAATATTAGTTTCTAGCATCCTCAAGAAAGACTTACCGAGTACTAACTATATTCACAGATGCCATCTCCTTCATAGCAGTTACTTGCAGTTAAAATAATCTTCTACAGTTATCCTACTGTATTTATTCCCAGAATAAAATATAATCTCTTTGAGGGCTGACCTGGTATCTATCTTGTTAACTTTCATATCATTAGAGCTAAAATTAGTGTCTTGCACAGCTTTGAAATTCAGTATATATATATATATATATATATATATATATATATATATATGTTTATTTATTGCACAGATGAACAAAGACGATTCTACTGGCCATTTTTTGTGATAAATGGACTTAAATAGAATTTTCTTACTTAAATAACACTGAACAAAAAAACTAGGAATCTCAACAAAAATTTAACCAATAAGATATACCTACATACCTACATACATATATATGAAATTAAAGATGTTGAATTAAACATGAATCTTGTGAAATAAATTTATAATAATGAATTAAATTAAAGATACTAAAACAAAGGAAGGACATAAAGAATCCAAAAATGATAGTATGTAAGTTACATACAAATCAAATTTACTAAAGAATATAGTGAACATTTTAGTAGACCAACTCAGTAACCTAAAATAGAGACCAAAATATCTAAACTGATACGCTGAAAACCAACTAAAGAGGTAATAATGCATGAGACAGACAGCAAATATAAAACACAGAGATTATTATATGCCTAGAGAAGGGAATTGAGCTAAAAAGTAAGCAGGTCATGGTGGAATATGCCTATAATCTTAGTACCTGGGAAGCCAAGGATCCAGGAGGATCATGGGTTTGAGATCATCTTCAACAAGTTAGCAATATCCAGTGGAATAATATCCAGAACATACAATATCCAGTGGGCTAATACCCAGAATATACAAAGAGCTCAAAAGATTCGACACTAGCTAAACAAACAACCCAATCAAGAAATGGGCAATTGTACTGAATAGACACTTCACAAAAGAACATATACAAATGACCAATAGATACATGAAAAGATGTTCTACATCATTAGCCATCAGAGAGATGCAAATCAAAACTACACTGAGATTCCATCTAACCCCAGTCAGAGTAACAAACATAAAAAAATCAAATAACAACAAATGCTGGCAAGGATATGGGGAAAGAGGAACTCTTTTACACTGTTGGTGGGAGTGCAGAGTAGTTCAGCCGCTATGGAGATCAGTGTAGAGATTCCTTAGGAAACTGAGAATAGATCCACCATATGATCCAGCTCTACCACTCCTGGGTATTTTTCCAAAGGGGTTAAAATCAGAGAACTACAGCAATATATGCATACCTATGTTCATAGCAGCACAATTTGTAATAGCCAAAATATGGAACCAACTCAGGTCCCCATCAACAGATGAATGGATTGCAAAATTATGGGAAATACACACAATGGAATTCTATTCATCTATAAAGAAGAACAAAATCATGTCATTTGCAAGAAGATTGCAAGTCCTGGAGAGCATTATGTTAAGTGAGATCAGCCGAGTACAGAAAAAGAAGAGACATATCTTTCCTCGAATATGCCCAAACTAGGGAGCATAGGGGACACCACAGAGACTCCTGCTAATGTAAGGGAAATCTCAGCAAAGTTTGAATGGAAAGATAGGAAAGGAAGAAGGCTGAACCTGATTAATGAGGGTCTACATCTGAATATGTGTAAAAGTATGAATATAGCATAGTTACCCTGGATAATCATTGGGTGGGGGGAGAGGGCACCAAGTATAGTTTAAATGTATACCATTTATTTTCAGTAAAAATATGTATAAATTTTTTAAAAAAATAAAAAGAACTGAGGGTGCAGCTTGGAGGTAGATACCTCTGAATCTAATACCAAGTACACAAAGAAGAATGAAAGGAAGAAAACAAGAAGGAAGGAAAGAGAAAAGAAAAGAAAGAAAGAAATTGACAATTATAAATTTTATTATGAATTTTATATTTATGATTAGCATATTAAATTTGTGTTCAAATTTTACTCAAAATGGTATATTACACACACACACACACATACACACACACACACAATATATATATATTATAAGAAGCATTTAATATAAGAACTAAGTCTTCTATCAAGGGAAAAAATAGCCTGGTTTTTTATTTCTCTTTAGCAACTTTAGATGTGAATAATGCAATAGTGTCCAACACAGAGCAATAGAATGCAAATCAAGAATCTGCACCAATCCAGATTTCCATTTACATGTTCCAGGAATAGAGATTCTTAAATATACTAGGATTCTGAAAACATCACCCATGCATCATATTAAAATATTTTTGTTTGAAGTAAGACAATTTAATGAAAGATTATTTTTAAAATAACCTTATAAACAGCCATAACATTGTCCTAGTCTTAGGATTTACAATGTTTATTTGCAAACTCAAAGCTCAGCAATGACTTCTTTGTTCTAGTATCTACTTTTTCTCTGAGGCAATGAATGGCTTGATAGGTTAAAAAGCCATAGAACAAGAAGAAATTGGAAAGGAAAGAAAACTGTGCTTAATATCTAAATATCTCACCTCAAATGTATTTTGGGAGAATTTGTTTTTTCTTCATCAATATATGTGAAAATTATTTTATTATAAGGAAGTATAAAATTGATAATGATAATTTTTCCTTTCTCATTACATATCATTATGCAAATAGTCTAATGGAGAGAGACCAATTGTTTGATGGAGACGAGACTTCTCCCTGCATATGCACAACCTATGTGCCCAAAATCTAAACTTGTCTTTTGAAAAATTCTTAGGACAAAGTAGTGAGGAAATACTGTCTCATAATTGCTGAGCGTAGTTATGGTTTTGCCTTCATGCCCCTATGCCCACTACATGCCAACTTGTCATTCCTTAGGCCTTTGCAAAGATATCAGCTCACAGGTATAATACTATTTGGCTCAAATACCAGGGAATACCGTAACTTATTAAAACTAATCAACACATACTCTTATTTAACTTTATTCTTTGAGAGTTATATTCCTGAAAATTTAGTCTTAGGATCACAGGGAAACAGCTCAGTAGCCTGTCACTAAGGAACAGTTGAAAAGCTTGTAGGAAAAACAGAGTAGGAAAAGCTGACAATTAATTAAAAGGCTATAATTTATCTTGCTGTGACTAAACACACCTTTCTATGCATGCATTAGTAGACAGGACAATAGATTCAGCGTTATATTTATTCAGTTTATCCAATAACAGAATTTTGCTCCACAAATCAGTTTATGCCACTTAAAAAAATTCCACCTGGAGAGGGAGCAGTCCCTTCTAGAAATAGTCTAGTGATTACTAATTTGGGGGGAATGGGTCAAATATTTTTTTGTTTTGTTTCTCTCTATTTTCTATGACCATGATTTAAGTTAATTCATGGTGTCACAAAACTATTTGCAAGAGGAGAGCCAGAAAGAAACTGATGTTATTACATGTGGTTAATTCTTTGAATTAGTACCCTAGTGGTCTATCTTTTAACAATTTGACTGATTCCATATAATTATACTTCATAGTGAGGTTCAAAATGATACACATGAACATGCACACCTCATCTGGCATATTTCTTTCCACATTCTTTTTCTCTCCCCCCTCCCTACACATGTAGTGAGATTAGTAGTGATACCTTTATATATAGACATAACATTATTTAAATTATTTCTACTCAGCCATAAAGAAGAAAAATATTATATCATTTACAGGGAAATGGATGGAACTAGAGAACATTATGCTGAGATTAGTCAGTCACAAAACATGAGAAATCAGATTCTCTCCCTAATATGTGGAAACTAGAGAGAAAACGGGTCATAGGAGGAACTCTAGAGAAGTAGATACTGTAGATGAGCACAATAAGGCAACCTAAAGAGAAGGGGGTAAGAGGGAAATTCTCTAATCCATATGATGTATATTAACAAAGATGTCAACGTCAATCACTAAGCCAAACATGAGAAGGAAGGAGGGGGAGGGAATGGGGCAGGAATTGGGTAAGGACTAATTGGGTGATGTGTGCACATATGCCTCTACCATCTCATACTCCATTAATATCTATGACTACAATGCACAAATAAAAATATTTAAAAATAAAATATTTCCTTCCTCAGTCCTAATTATGAAACCAACATAGGTGTCTTCCAACAGATGAATGGATAAAATGGCCCATTTTTTGCAAACTGTTGATCTTACTTGAGTGATGTGAGATAGCATTAAAACTACAAGAAAAAGCAAAAGGGAAGTATGGGAATTCCTTCCTCCTCATGGGGATGGAACTCATATATACTGACATTCCATTTGCAAAAAATTTAGTCATGTGGACACTTTTCTTGCAAATGATCATTTGGAAGGACCCTATTTATTATAAATTGTTCTCATCCAAGCTAATAGCTCTTGCTCTGGAAGAGGGGAGAGAAAATATACAGAACAAGTGGCATCCTACACTATACCTTCTAAAAAGAAAATCTTCATATTTCTAATCACCGAATTCTGTCAATTATAACACTGTGTATAGGTCTGCTGATATATAAATTTCAGGTCCATTAGTCCTTTAAAGAATTGCACTCACCTTGGGGTGGCGTTTAGCCATTTCATTACATTTAGCCTTAGATGTTGTGTAGAACAGTACTTGACTTGTTGAATTACTGGACTAATAGATTGTAGCATAAACTCTTTGAATCAAGTAGACATTCTGCGTCTAAACAACCAAAACTCCATAGGTTACCTGTCATATTTCAAATTATATTGAATGAAATTTTTATTACTTTATTCCCCATCACCTTCATGGCATTTCATATTACCATTTATAAGGGTCACTTCTATTTCAGTTTGATGGATATGCATAGTATATGAAGCAATCTATATTTATGATCCTTGGAAAGGCCAGAAGTTGACTAGACATACCTAGAAAATGCTCCCCTCGAAATGCCGTTGTACACATCATGAATATGTTACTGCTGCAGCAGCCTCTGCAATGTATTTGGCACAAACCACTGCAGACTTTCAGCAGACTGCAGCAAATGGCAAATGTATATTGCTTTCTGCTCCAACAGGAAAGGCATATTTCTGAGAAAGTGCATTCCCCAAATTTGAGTCTATAGCAATAACACAAAAAACAAGTGTTATTTCAACAGTTGGGATCTTCTGTAAAGAAAAGTTGGTTTAATAATTCTTCATATGTGCTAATCTGTAAAAAAACAAGTTTGTTTCATATATTAACAATGATCTGAGATTGGAGATTCTAAATGACCTTCAATGTCAATCTGGATTTATTGCAGTGGTACTTTTATGACCAGAATCCAAGAGGTACCATCTACAAATACTATGAAAGCAAATTAAAAATAATTTCTATATTATTTAATTATGTAAATAATTGGTAACTTCTATTACTTACATTGAGTATATAATAACAAATAGCCCTGTTGTTTAATAAAAATAATAGGAGGGAACTTGAAATTTTAATAATCTAGTAAATTTTTTATATTTATATTTAGAAATGAAAGCTTTAAAATTAAAAGTGTAGCAGTCAAAAATTATCATAACATAAATATTTCCAATTCAGAGTCCCCTAAACTTATTTTGAAAGAAGAAATAAAAAATTATGATTAAAATCTTTAGATGAATAAAACATTAAAGTGATATAATATAATCCTATACAAAGAGGTCAGAGAAAAACAAGTCCTTGAAATAAGAAAAGTAACAACCAAAATAAAAATATTTGGTTGGAAATATGTTGGAAAATAGCATCACATTATGGAGAAATACTAATAGACAAAGATATTAAAAATAGGAAGAAAAAAGTAGAAAATTGAACAATGTAGGGGGTACTATAGCTGAGTAATAAAGTCTTAAAAATAATAGGGAAAAAGAAGAAATATATTATCAAAGAATTCATTATTACTTCTAGGTAAAATTAAGAGTTCTTTAATAGAGGAAGATTTTCCAGATCTAAGGAATATACATCTCTGCATCAGTAAGACCCACCATGGATATAACACATTGAATAAAAATGGCTTGTGCCTAGGCAGCATTATAAAGTCTCAAAACATTATAGATACTGAGAAGATTCTAAAAACTCAGAAAGAAAAGACAAGTCAGTTCAAAAAAAGAGAGAATAAAAGCATTAGATATTTCCAAATAAATCCCAGGGCCTAGGGAACAGTCAGCAATACTTTCCATATATGAAGAGAAAAAGAATTCCAACTTAAAATGTGATCTCAATCAATTCTGAGGATCTAGCACGTAAAGATTAATTCATACCAGTGCTCATAAGCCTTGTTTGGTGAACAATGAGTGGTGTCCTTCTGCACAACAAAGGGAGGAAGAAAGAAAAAAAGATCTGGATAACAGAGAAGACCAGCAAAGGGAATTTCCAAAATGAAGGTGAAGGAGGTCCCTGAATGAGAGCTATTTACCAGGCCAAGAAAGAAATCTTCAGGGTTGAAGCAACAAACAAAGAGATGCATGAAGGAATCCTAGGGGAGAGTAGATGGATTAATAAAAGCATGAAATTAATATATTATTCAATGTTTGGCAGTATTTGTAAGTATTAAGACAAAGTTTTGAGCAGACTTTTCAGGATACTAGAAAAATAGCAACCAGTACAAATAACAATAAACAAATAAATAATATGAGACAATTACTAGTTATAAGTAAAATTAAGAGTTATTTAGGATAATAAATATTCACAGTATACTACTTGGCTCATCAATTAGCAAAATTCTTGCAATATAAATACTGACCACTGATTTTACCAAATTATAATATAACTATATAAAGAAGATAATGGAAGAGATTTTAGTTCACCAAGACTAATTACTGTAACAAAATTCTAACAGATTCTGTCAATTAATCAATCACTATAGAATTAACCAATCAATATGGTGAATGCACATAATATTTAGAAATGTAAATGTGAATAGCAGAAGCACAGCTAAAAATTTGATAGTAGTTGCTTCTAGAAAACATGAGTGAAAGATGGAAAGCAGGTTCTAGACTCATCTGTCTTTTAATATAAGGGCAACTGTTTTATTATATGTGCAGGATTCAATAATGTGCAAATAGGAAATTAATTGATGTCTCTGCTGTTTTATCAACATCACCTGTTGTCTTCTGTTTTATTTTTTTCTTTATCCCTTGGGCAAAATTTTGAGTAGGCACAGTAACTACCTTAGGTTATTCCCTAACACTGAATACCTTCTGGTCATTTTAGATCCAAGAATGGTAACTATGTTTTTCAGACTCAATTTAAAATTGCAAGAAGCCACCGTCTTTTTCATTTTCAAGTTTTTACCCAATCCTGGGTCAATATTGTCTTAGACTAAGAACTCTACATAAGAGGCTAGAAGACTTATTTTCTATTCAGTGCTTTTTCTTTCTCCTCTTTAAGGACATTTACATAGGTTTCTCAGGGATAATTATTTTAAAGCCCCCCTCATGCCGGGCATGGTGGCGCACACTTGTAATCCCCGTGCTTGGGAGGCGGAGACAGGAGGATCACACAGGTTCGAAGCCAGCCGCGCTGGCTTAGGAGACCCTGTTTCCAAAATGAAAATGTAAAAAATAGGTCTGGGAGTGTAGCCCGGAGGCAGAAGGGCTTCCAGGAACCCCAGTACCACCCAAAAAAATAAATAAATAAATAAATAAAGCCCCCCTCACTTACGTTTGGTTCCTGTGGCCAATAATGGCCTCTATGGTTATCCATCCTATTATGATGGTACCCTCAGTTTTGGAATCTAATAATAACACCTGCAGTCCTTAAGATACAATTTTTAGCAGGTGTGGTGTTCTACAACTCTTATTCTAATATTTGGGAGGTTGTGACAGGAGGATCACAGGTTCAAGACCAGCCTCAGCCACTTAGAAAGACCCTGTTTCAAATATATATATATATATATATATATATATATATATATATATATATATAATGGGGCTGAGGATATAGCTCAGAGGTAGAATGCCCCTGGGTGCAATCTCTAGTCACATACATACATATACAAAAAAGCACACAAATAACACACACACACACACACACACACACACACACACATATATATATATATACTATTTTAACTTGGCTCTTGACCAAGTTACATCTATGGCTTCATGGAGATCATGGGAAAGTCTCATATACCTAGCAGCTAAAGTGGAAATGGGGCTTTTTTTTTTTTTTAGCCTTCCCAGATGTGTCACCTAAAATCCTCACATCCCTTTAAAATCTAACTGCTATGTACAAATTACCAGCGTGACCCCCTCAAGAATGGTTTCCTATGCACTGAGATGGGAAGGAGGCACCTCTTTCCCCCACTGTAGAGAGTGAAAGCTACATAGCACATGCGGACAGTCTCCACAAAGAGTGCCCTTTGGCACCACTCTGCCTCCCTTCTTACCAGTGGATGTGGACAATCCACACTCTTGATCAGTCTGTATAACCCATGTCTATAAGTGACCAGTTTCAGAATACAGAGCTCTTTGACAATTTTTGTTTTGTACTGGCCTAATGGCGCCAGCTGAATCTAAAAAAGAAGTCTAATTTTATCATCCTGTTGCATTAACTTCTTAGTATTATTTATTGACCTGTGTATAATTCTTATTGAGATAAAAAGTAAAATTTTAAGAAGAGAAGTAAGGAAAGAATGCAATGTAAACTAAATAATAATTCATAACGCTGACTCTTTTTTTTGTCATGGTTCCTGGCACAAAAAGACTTGAAAATGACCTGTGTCCTTATGAAGCAGCAAAGCAAGATCCAGTTAAGATTCATGATTCTAATTTGTAAAAGCCACAAACTCAAATGTCTATAATAACTTCCATAAAGTAGAGTCACAGTGATAGTTGCCATCCCTCCATGTCCTTTAAGAACTGAGAGGATTGGTCTCAGACCATGCCCCTAACTCCTACAGATACCAAAATCCACAGAGGCTCAAGTCTACAAGATAGCATAGTATTTTTATATAACCAAGGAATACCCTTTCATATACTTTAAATCATCTCTAGATTACTTATAATAGCAAATATATGTAAATGCTATGTAAATAGTTGTTACACTGTGTAGGAAATAATGAAAGTGAAAAAAAAAAAACAACTGCACATGTTCAATGAAGATACAGCCACCATAGGTCTAACTACATAGTATCTGATGGAAATTCAAGGTAATGTTGCTGTAACAAGTGCTGAACAGAGACAGGTTGTGTGAAATTATAAGGGGTATGCCCACACATTTACTTCAGACTGGTGCATTCAGTGTAGTGCTCCATGCACAGCAAATTCAGGTTTGCTTTTTGGAACTTTCTGAGAATTCTTCTTCTGAATATTTTTGTTCTGCAGTTAGTTGAATCCATGGATACAGAACCCCCACAGCCCCAAAAAGATAGCTGAATATATTGAGAAATATATTTAGTCTTTGTCCCCAGTTCCTAGCACAAAGATTCTAGAATCATTAGAATTGTTTAAATGATAGGAATGTTTAAATGATAGGAGTCATTCATAACAAGCTTCTTTAGCTCACACTTGACTTTATGCTACTGAGGCAAAAGAGCAAGGGCCCTACATAGTCTCAGGATGAGGCTGAATACCCCCCAAACCCAGTAATTAGATTATAATTTTAACCCCATAGAACTCTTTGTAGCAGAGAGATTCTAAAGACTGAGCTAGTTAAAAACTTTTACACAGGGAGATTTGGGAATCTTCTAGGTTGATGAACACAAAGACCTTCTGGGAGAGGGGTGTACACAAAGAGGTTACAGAGGATCTGCACTCTCCCCACTCCATGTTTCGATCTATGCATGTTCCCGAGTCTTGCCTTTTACAGTAAACAGGTAATGGTAAGTGAAATATTTCCCTGAGCTCTGTGAGCCAGTCTAGCAATCATCAAACCTGAGAAGTGAGCCATAGAGACCTCTAGTTTATTATGGATGAATGAGAACTACCGGGGACCTAAGGACCTGTTACTGGCCTGTGAAATTGCAACCATCTTACAGAACCAAGCCTTTAAATTGTGGAATATGGTTCTCACTCTAGAATTAAAGCAAATGGCTCAATGCCCAAAGAATCAGAGAACTATTTGGTTTCAGAAAACAAAAAAAAGTACACAGCATGTGTGTTAAATGGTGGCAACTAGTGTCAGAAAGACAAAGACAGGAATGAGCAGCAAGCCTCTGGAAGCAAGTCTGCAGTCTCAAGGAGACTGCTACTACTCAATTGGAGCTTATCATCAGGCAATGGTTTTAAATATTCCAATATCAAAGAAAATCTACTTTGTGCCAACTTTTATTCTTTTACTTTGTTTTGTTTTTAATTTTTATGTGGATTGTATTAAAAATGACATATATTTACACAGTGCTTGGTGCCCTTTCCCCACCCCTCTTCCCCTTGCCCTTCCTGAACAATGAGTGTCCAGGTTGACCAAGCTACATTCACATTTATACACATGTTAGAATGTAGCTGCTCCATTAATCAACTTCAGTGTTCTTCCTCTCCTACCCTTCCTTTCTAGCTTTGCTGAGGTTTCCCCTCCATTATCTGGAGTCCCTTTGGTATCCCTAATACTCCCTAGTTTGGGCATATTAAAGAAAACATATGATCTCAATTAACATAATGTTCTCCAGGTCTTTCTATCTTCTTGCAAATAATATGATTTTTTTCTTTATTGCTGAGTAGAATTCCATTGTGTGTATTTCCCATAATTTCGCAATCCATTCATCTGTTGATGGAGACCTAGGTTTGTTTCATATTTTTGTTATTACAAATTGTACTGCTATGAACATGGGTATGCATATGTTACTATAGTTCTCTGGTTTTAACCCCTTTGGAAAGATACACAGGAGTGGTATAGATGGATCATATGGTGGCTCTATTCCCAGTTTTCTAAGGAATCAGTCATTAATTTTAGGTGGAGAAAGAAAAACCCCAGAATAGCCAAAGCTATTCTGAGCAATTAGAACCATGCAGGAGGCATCACAATCCCAGACTTCAAATTATACGACAGAGCAATAGTAGTCAAAACAACATGACAACAGGCATGCAGATCAATGGAAGAGAATAGAAGATACAGAAACAAACCCATACACTTATAATCAATTGATCTTTGACAAAGGGGCCAAACTCATATGCTGGAGAAAAGATAGGCTTTTCAACAAATGGTGTTGGGAGAACTAGCTATCCATTTGTAGAAAGATGGAACTAAATCCTTACCTCTCACTGTACACAGGATCAAAGACTTGGTGCAAAATTTGAGATGGATCAAAGACTTTGAAATAAGACCAGAGACTGAAGCTATTAGAAGAGGGCATAGGCCCAACACTCCAACACATAGGCACAGGCAGTAATTCTCTCAACAAGACTTCCAAAGTGCAGGAAAATAAAGCAATAACTAACAAATGGGATGACATCAAACTAAAAAGTTTCTGCTCATCAAAGGAAACCATCAAGAACCTAAAGAGAAAGCCTACAGAATGGGAGAAGATCTTTATCAGCCACCACGCTGATAGATAATATCCAGAATATACAAAGAACTTAAAAGACTCTACACTAGCAAAATAAATAACCCAAATAAGAAATGGGCAACTGAATTGAAAAGACACAAAAGAAGAGATGCAAACAGCCAATAGATACATGAAAAAAGTGTTCAACATCAGCCATAAGGGATATGCAAATCAAAACTACACCAAGATTCCATCTAACATCCATCAGAGTGGCAAGCAAAAAGAAATCAAATAACAACAAAGGTTGGCAAGGATGTGGGGAAAGAGGAATTCTTTTACACTCTTGGTGGGAGTGAAAACTAGTCCAGCTGCTATGGAGATCAGTGTAGAGATTCCTTAGAAAACTGGGAATGGGCCCACCATATGATCCAGCCATACCACCCTGGGTATCATTCCAAAGGGATTGAAATCAGAGAACTATAGTAACATATGCATACCCATGTTCATAGCAGCACAATTTGTAATAACAAAAATATGGAACCAACCAATCCATCAACAGATGAATGGATTGCAAAATTATGGGAAATACACACAATGGAATTCTACTCATCAATAAAGAAGAACAAAATCATATCATTTGCAAGAAGATCGAAAGATCTGGAGAATATTATGTTAAGTGAAATCATATGTTTTCTCTAATATGCCCAAACTAGGGAGTATTAGGAATACCAAAGGAACTCGAGATAATGGAGGGGAATCCTCAGCAAAGCTTGAAAGAAATGGTAGGGGAGAAAGAAGGCTGAGGCTGATTAACTGAAGGAGTTACATTCTAATGTGTGTATAAATGTGAATGTAGCATGGTCAACCTGGACACTCATTTTTGGGAGGGGGAAAAGGGGAAGCAGAAGGGGAGAGAACCAACCACTGTGTGAATGTATGCCATTTTCAATATAATCCACATAAAAAATAATTTAAAAATAAAAAAGATAAAAATTATTGAGGTATAGTTCAATGGTATATTACTTGCCTGGTATACAGGAGGCCCTGAATTCAATCCCCAGTATAGAAAAAATGGAAAATTTTCCAAAAAGAGATCAGACTTCAAGCATAATTTTATTCAAGAATTTATGAGCTACTTCACAAGGTTTATTGAGTTCTGACTAGATGCCAGAATATATCATCTGTTTTCAAGATGATATAACAGCAAAGCAAACAGAAATATTTCTGGAACATTTAATTAAGAGAAGACAAAAATATAAACAAAATTAATAAGTAAAATAAATACTAATTAGATGGTGATAAGGGTTATGGAGAAAAAATTAAGCCAGAAAGAATCAAGTAAAATTTGTGCATATGTTTGCGAATTCAAAGATTTGCTTATAATGAGAGTTTGGTCTTGACAGGCCTCACTGAAAAAAATATTTCAATAAAAACATAGACATGATGAGAGAGTGATTCATTGAGAATATCTGGGTGGGGGAGTATCTCCAGGCAGAAGAAGTAAGTAGTGAAACAATCCTCAGTCTAGAATGCTAAGGAGCAGGAAGGAGGACACTTTTGTCTGATCAGAATAAGGGAAAGTTAAGGTAAAGAGAGATGGGTCACAGAAGGAAAAGGTGCTCAGAACATGTAGAGACTTTCAAGCTATTATAAGAACCTTAGATTTTACCTTGGGGGTGAAGAGCTATTTTGTGACGCACTGCAGAGAAGTGAGAAGATCTTACAGTTCAGTAAGTTAGACTGTTACTGTGCTGAGAATTGACTGGTTGGGTACCAGGGAAAAAGCAGCAATACCAATTAGAAGGCTATGGCAATTAGATAGGCATGAGATAAAGGTGGCTTGGATTTAGACATAATAATAAATGTGCAAATTGGTCAGAGACAGATGCAAATGGTTTGCTAAAAGATTAATTTAAGATCATAAGTATTCAAAGAATACAGCTAAATTTCTATTTGACTTTCTCAACTCTACCATCATCAGGGCACTAGCAACATCAGGCTTATTTTTTGTAGTACAAAAACAACTGTTTAATCTTTTTAAATAACATCTAGTAGAGAAATAGGGCTTCACCTTCTTCAACTATTGCCAGTATTGTACTATACTTCCTTCTGAGTGACATAACTTGAGTTATATCTACTAAAACTAGGATAATATGCTTTATAAGATTGTTAGGGCCCATTCCTGAAAATTAGCTATAGCAGAAAACATAGGATTTATCTAATTGCTCAAACCCAACTGCTGTTCATGGGAGAGCCCAAATCACTCAACTACTATGGTCACTACAAAATAGGCAAAGAGGTAAAATAAATACTATGAGAAAGGCAATCATAATGTCAACTACAAATACAAGTATATGGTCTAAGAATATATTTTCAATCATAAATTCATGTGTTCCTTAGTAAATATAATCAAATATGAGAAAGAAATCACTTTATAGTCTGTGAAAGTCTCTTTAAATAAAAGAAGGTTTAAACATTACAGTGAATAATTTATATATATTTACCTAAGTCAATCAATGATATCTCTAAGTCCCTCCTTGAAGTATTTATAAACCACCAATTGTTAATGTCTTTCTTCTTTACTGGGCACAAAATTACATATGAAAGAGTGAAAAAGAGTTGAATCTGATCTAATAACTTACATAATATTTTACTGTTCATATTTAACAGACTGATTAGGCGATACTTCGGAGAATGCTCACTCAGTTTGCCTCTGTCTTTCCTGGTTATATATATTGTGTGTTAGTAATCTTTAGCCTTACTAAATACTCAAGTTTGAGTGATCTGAAGTATTAATAGTATCTTTTATTATCTTGGCCTCTTTGAGGATGTTAACAATCATGATTAATACAAACCTAGAAAATGAGATCAATCTTAAGTAACTCAGACTAGCAATATCCCAATTTTGGTAAGGGAGAAAAAGTATGACACATTTCTCATCCCATCATATACATCACAGCCAACATTCCTATAACAAGAGATAAAACATAAACAAGAGAAAAACATAAAAATCCACCTACTCAAAATTTCTACCCTGACATTTCACGTAACTCCAACTGGCAATCATTCAAAATACAAACAACAATAAATGCTGGTGAGGATGTAGAGAAATGGGTACTCTAATACATTGTTGGTAGGATTGCAAATTAGTGCAACCACTTTGGAAAACAGTATGAGGATCCTCAGAAGAATGGGAACGAATTTATCATTTGACTCAGCAATACCACTTCTGTGTATACACCCCAAAGCCAGGAAACCAAACCACCAAACTAATGCATGCGTATCTATGTTCATAGCTGCACAATTTACTGTTGCCAAACAATGGAAACAGCCAAGATGTCCATCAACAGATGAATGAATTACAAAACTGTGGGATATATACACAATGGAATTTTACTCAGACATAAAGAAAAACACAATTACATCACTTACAGGGAAATGGATGGAACTGGAAGACATTATGCTAAGTGAGATTAGTCAGTCACAAAAAAGAAGAAATCAGATGATTTTCCTAATATGTGAAAGCTAGGGAGAAATGTGTAACAGGAGGAACTCTAGATGAAGAAGGGGATCCTATAGAGGAGCAAATAAGGTGACCTAACTGAGTGGATGGGAGGAGGAAGAGGGAAACTCTCTAAAGCACATCATGTGCTTAAGCAAACATATCAAAAATCAATCACTAAGCCAAGCATGGAAAAAGGGAGGGGAGGGAATGGGGTGAGGATTAGTTATGGGCTATTAGATGATGTGTATGACTATAATGCACCAATAAAAAATTTAAAAAATTCAAGTAACACAGAAGCTTTGAGAAACAAAGACATAATCCAGGCATAATGGTGCACACCTGTGATCCCAGTACTTGAGAGGCTTACATTAGAAGATCACAGGTTTGAAGACAGCCTCAGAAAATTAGTGAGACTGCCTTCAGAAACTTATTGAGACCCTGTTTCAAAATAAAATATAAAAAAGGGCTGAGGGTGTAGCTCAGTGATAGAATGTCCCTGTGTTCAATCTCCAGTACCACAACTATGAGAGAGAGAGAGAGAGAGAGAGAGAGAGAGAGAAGAAGAAGAAGAAGAAGAAGAAGAAGAAGAAGAAGAAGAAGAAGAAGAAGAAGAAGAAAAAGAAGAGAGAAAAGAAGAGGAGAAGAGAGGAGAAGAAGAGAAGAGGAGAGGAGAGGAGAGGATAGGAGAGGAGAGGAGAGGAGAGATAAGGAAGACACAAAGATTGAGAAAAAGCCGCCTATCCTTATACATAGGTTGAGTGAAGACTGGACCATGTTATACAAATGGATAAAGGCTGTGATCTAAAGTAATGAGTGTAGAAGAACAGTGAGGTCTGTGTTCAGATTGTACTTAGTCTCTGTATGTCATTACATCCTCCTAGGCATGGAGCAAAATACCTTTACAATACAAGTTTTCAAGGGAAAAGGGAGAGTGACTAGATTGTATAGCTTGTTTTAGAGGAAAGTGGTTCTAAAAATTTCTATGACTTATGTCATGGAATGAAGAAGAGAGGGGCTGGAGATAAGAGAGCAGAAGGCCAGAGAGATGCTTTCCTTCTGAGGCCTTCCAATTTTTTATAGTCTGAAGTACTCAACATGCCAAAGCACCATATTTTTTTTATTTAAACAATTTTTTTATTGAACGTAAATAGTATACATTTACACTATATTTGATGCCCTCCCCCCCGCCCCCGTTTTTCTTTCCCCCCCTCCCACCAATGGCTGTCCAGGTTAACCATGACTTATTCATAATTTTACACATGTTCAGGTGTAGACCCTCATTAATTAAGACCGACCTTCCTCCTCTCCTATCTTACCATCCAAACTTAGCTAGTATTTCCCCTTCAGTAACTGGAGTCCCACTGGTATTCTTTGTGTTTCCTAGTTTGGGCATATTAGAGGAAACATATGTATCTTCTTTTGTGCTTGGCTGATCTCACTTAACATAATGTTCTCCAGGGTTTTCCATCTCCTTGCAAATGATATAATTTTGTTCTTCTTTATGGCTGAATAGAATTCCATTGTGTGTATTTCCCACAGTTTTGCTATCCATTCATCTGTTGATGGTGATCTGGGTTGGTTCCATATTTTGGCTATTACAAATTGTGCTGCTATGAACATAGGTATGCATATGTTGCTGTATTTCTCTGAATTCAACCCCTTTGGAAAGATACCCAGGAGTGGTATAGCTGGATCATATGGTGGATCTATTCCCACCTTTCTTAGGAATCTCCACACAGATCTCCATAGTGGTTGAACTAGTTTGCATTCCCACCAACAGTGAAAAAAGAGTTCCTCTTTCCCCACATCCTCGCCAGCATTTGTTGTTGTTTGATTTCTTTATGCTTGCTACTCTGACTGGGGTTAGATGGAATCTCAGTGTAGTTTTGATTTGCATCTCCCTGATGGCCAGTGATGAAGAACATCTTTTCATGTATCTATTAGCCCTTTGTATCTCTTCTTTTGTGAAGTGTCTATTTAGTTCATTTGCCCATTTCTTGATTGGGTTGTTTGTTTTGCCAGTGTAGAGTCTTTTGAGCTCTTTGTATACTCTGGATATTAGCCCCCTATCAGAATGGTGGCTGGTAAAGATCCTTTCCCATTCTGTGGGCTTCCTCTTAAGGTTATTGATAGTTTCCTTTGATGAGAAGAAACTTTTTAGTTTGATGTTATCCCACTTGTTTATTCTTGCTTTAATTTCCTGAGCTTTGGAGGTTTTGTTGAGAAAGTTACTGCCTGTGCCAATATGTTGTAGTGTTGAACCTATGCTCTCCTCTATTAACTTCACAGTCTCAGGTCTAATTTCTAAGTCTTTGATCCATCTTGAGTTGATTCCTGTGTTTGGTGAGATATAGGGGTTTAGATTCATCTTTTTACAAATGGTTAGCCAGTTCTCCCAGCACCACTTGTTGAAAAGGCTGTCTTTTCTCCAGCGTATGTGTTTGGCCCCTTTGTCAAAGATTAATTGACTAAAGATGCAAAGCACCATATTTTAGAGTATCATTTCCTAAGCCCCAACAAGACCAAAAACCAAATTTCCTCTGTAAACAAAAATATTCAGTTTTAGTTACAGAATTCTACATTAATTTAATTACCCTATACATCCTAGTCACCTAAATAATTCAATATACATTATTCTACAACAGTTTATCAGGTGGTATAAGTCATCTAGAAGACTCTTCTGTCAGAGTTACTATAGTAGCAATGAAGAATACTACTCATAATACTCACTACTGCCCAAAATAGCAAGAGTAGACTCATTCATTCTTTTCCTTGAATTAAAAAATACTTAAATACTTTTTTTGGTATGTTGTAATCTCACATCACTATGTGGTTCAGAGAGATAGGGATATACATGCACACAGCACCTGGTGAGCTTCCCCAAGCTCCCTCCCCATTCCTTCCCCTTCCCTATACATAATATTGAGAGTGTCACTGGTAATTTTACATAGGCACATAACTTAAGTGGTAGTGTTTTCTTTATAGATTCTTGTAACTATACAGAAGGCAACCTTCTGAGCTCTTTACAAACTCAACTCATTTGATTCTTATAATCATCTCTAGTCTTCATTCTACAATGGAATTAAGGCACAAAGACTCTATAATGCTGCTATTCCAGTGAAAATTTTCTATATTTTAATATAATATATAGCTTATGCTTATTAAATTTTTATTTTCTGACATATACTTTATCCTGTACCTTT
The DNA here is from genome assembly GCF_963383645.1 of Muscardinus avellanarius. Lineage (NCBI taxonomy): Eukaryota > Metazoa > Chordata > Mammalia > Rodentia > Gliridae > Muscardinus > Muscardinus avellanarius. The sequence goes on from NC_137788.1 coordinate 60,716,949, forward strand.
TGATAATTAATTAAAAACCCCAAAACTATAAATAAAGTGGTCATTAGTCTTTTTATATTGGTTCATTGAAGTCATACATCTTAATGGAGTACAAGGTGGTAGGGCGTACATGCACACATCACTCATTAAGCCCTTCCACAATTCCCCCCCATTTCTATCCCTCCCTCTGTCTCATGTTTGGCTTAGTTATTGACTTTGATATGTCTGTGAATGTAAATCATGTATATTAGAGAATTTCTCTCTTTCCCCTCCTAGCCCCCTCAATTAGGTTGCCTTATTTGCTCATCTATGGTCTCTCCTTCTTCATCCAGGGTTCCTTCTAAAATCCTTTTACTCTCTAGCTTCTGCATATTAGGGATAGCATGCAATTTACTTTTTTGTGACTGACTAATCTCATTTAGCATAATTTTCTCCAGTTCCATCCATTTCCCTGTAAATTATTTAATTTTGTTCTTCTTTATGGCCGAGTAAAATTGTGTACATACCCCATAGTTTTGTAATCCAATCATCTGTTGATGGACATCTTGGCTGTTTCCATGATTTGGCAATTGTGAATTGTGCATCTGTGAATATACGTATGCATGTTTTAGTTTGGTAGTTTGATTTCCATTCTTTTGGGTAGATATCCAGAAGTGGTATTGCTGGATCAAATGGTAAAGTCATTCCAATTCTTCTAAGGATCATCCATACTGTTTTCTAAAGTGGTTGCACTAATTTGCAATCCCACCAACAATGTATTAGAGTTCCCATTTCTCCACATCCTCACCAGCATTTATTGTTGTTTGTGTTTGTAATGATTGTCATTCTAGTTTTAGTTAGGTGAAATCTCAGAGTAGCTCTGATTTGCATCTCTCTGATTGTTAATGATGCTGAAAAATTTTATACCATTATTGGTCATTTGAATTTCTTCTTTTGTGAAGTGTCTATTTATTTCACTTGCTCATTTTTAATTGGTTTGCTTTCTTAGTGATGAGTTTCTTGAGTCCTCTGTATATTTTAGATATTAGTCCTCTACTGGAAGAGTAGTTGGCAAGAATTTTCTCCTATTCTGTTGGCTTTCTTTTGAGGTTCTCAGTAGTTTCCTTTGCTGTACAGAAGCTCTTCAGTCTAATATAATCCCACATATTGATTCACCTTTTAATTTCTTGTGCATTTTGGGTCTTGTTGAGAAAGTTTTCCTATGTCTATATGTTAAAGTGTACCTATGCCCTCTTCGAGGAGCTGCACAGTCTCTGGTCTGATTTCTAAGTCTTTGATCCATCTTGAATTGACTCTTGTGAAGGGTAGGAAAGTAGAGTTTATTTCTATTTTTCTGCATATGGTTAACCAGTTTTACCAACACTATTAGTTGAAGAGGTTATCTTTTTTGGCCCCTTTATCAAAAATCAATTGATTGTAAGTGTGCGGATTTGTTTCTGAGTCTTCTTTTCTGCTCCATTTGTCTGTATTGTCTGTTTTTGTGCTAATTTTGTGTATTGTCTGTTTTTGTTTTTTTTTAATTAGTATGGCTTTGTAATATAATTTGAAGCCAAGTATCATGATGCCTCTTGCATGGTTCTTGTTACTGAGAACTATTTGTTCATTTATTTTTTAAGAGAGTTATTGTTTAAAGAAGTCAATATGTGTGGTGTCTTTTATTCCAAATCCAGTGTAAAAAAAAATCTAAACAAAAGTATCAAAGCCAGGCGTGGTGGTGCATGCTTGTAATCTCAGCATTCGGGAGGTTGAGACCTGGAGGATCGTGGTTCGTGGACAGTTTCAGCTACTTAGTGAAGCCTTCTGCAACTCAGTGAGACCTGGTTTCAAAATAAAGAATAAAAAATAGGGCAGGGGGTATAGCTCAGAGGTCAAAAGCCCCTGGGTTCCATCCCCAGACCCGCAAAAAAAAAAAAAGTATCAATTTTACTTTTTAACTTTTTTTTTTTTTGCAGTACTGTGGGTGGAGCCCAAGGGGATTCTACCTCTGAGCTAAAACCCCAGTTTTATTTTATTTATTTATTTATTTATTTATTTATTTATTTATTTATTTATTTATTTGGTGGTACTGGGGTTCCTGGAAGCCCTTCACCTCCGGGCTACACTCCCAGACTAATTTTATACTTTTTTATTTGGAAACAGGGTCTCTTAAGCCAGCACTGCTGACTTTGAACCTGCGCGATCCTCCTGTCTCTGCCTCACCAAGCATTGGGATGACAAGTGTGTGCCACCACTCCCAGCTATACCCCCAGTTTTAAATTTTATATTTTCATTTTGAAACAGGATCTCGCTGAGTTACAAAGGACCTCACTAAGTAACTGAGGCTGGCTGCAAACCACCAAGGCTTCATCTTTTGCTTCTTGTTCCTGGTAACAGTCACAAACTTTAACCTCCAGAAATTATGTCTCGCCCAGTGCCTCCTAGTCTATGTAAGTAGTATCATTGTGGCACCTTTAGTCATACTAGCCCCAATTGAGATAAGAGCTTTTTCTCCTCATTTTAATGTGGGAAGAAGTTCTTCCATGAGATCAAGCTTTGAGAGAAAGAAGTGATCCACAACCAGTGAAATTCTAGGAATTCCAAGAGAAAGCAAAACTTTGTATTATGGAAAGATTTACACCTAGCTAGCACTCATGATATTCTCACACCATAAATAAATAAAATAATAAATAGATATCCAAACAAAACCTTTCCAGGAGGTGGGAAAGAGGACAATTAATAAATCACTACCAAGTAAGGAAACAATTCATTAAGAGAGAAGTTGGCAGGAAATATAGACAAAAGACTTAGTGACTCAAGAACTTGAGATAAAAACATTCTTGTTTAGCATTAACTATAGTAACTAAGATTTATTTTGTGCATACTATGTTGCATATGGTTCTGTTTTTTGATATCAAATTTAACAAATAAATGCACAACATAAATTGACTTGAAATAAGACAATCTCTCATAGTTTTCGTTATATTCTCCTATAAAAGTAAAAACTGTGGCATATGTACACAATGGAATTTTACTCAGTCATCAAAAAAAACTCAATTACATCATTTTCAGGGAAATGGATGGAACTGGAGGAGGACATTATGCCAAGTGAGATTAGTCAGTCACAAAAAATAAGAAATCAGATGCTTTCCCTAATATGTGAGAGTTAGGGAGAATTGGGTCATAGGAGGAATTCTAGAAATCCTATGGAGGAGCAAACAAGACAACCTAAAGGAAGAGAAAGGAGGGGGAAGAGGAAAATCTCTAAAACACACAATGTACTTAAACATATCGAAGTCAACCACTAAGCCAAGCAAGGGAGGGAGGGAAGGGGAGGGAATGGGGTGGGAATTGGGTAGGGGTTAAATCAGTGATGTGTGCATCTCTACACACAAGTTTTTTTTTTTTACCCCAATATGATGTATGAATATAATGCACCAATTAAAAAGAAGATAAAAAAGTGAACAGTTAACAGTGCTGAGAGTCTCAGATACTAAAAAAATACTAGAACATCTTTAAAATGCTAATTTGTCAGTCTAAAAATTCTATATTAAAATAAATTGTGAATAAGACTCGTGAAACACACATTTTAGACAAAGCTTAAGAGTTTGCCACACAGAGACACTGTTTGAAATAGCCACTAGAGTCTATATTATTGATAAATTCAAATCCAGAGGGAAAGAATGTGATGTAAGAAATAATGATATGACTAGTAATTGGTATTGACAAATCTAAATAAGCATTGATTGTATAAAACAATAATAATAATGATGACTAATTTGAGGGTATAAAATCAATTTGAAACTAAAATATTGTACATCAGTGTGTAAGATTAGGAGAGGAATTTAAATGTGCTAAGATTCGTATAGTTTTCTGGACTAAGCCAGAAATATGGATTAAAAATAAACTTCATTAAATCAAATATTTGCCAAAAGAATAAACATGAAATGCATAAATATGAGATCAACAGAAGACAGGAAAAGAAAAATGTTTATGAACTCAACTTGAATAAGCCAATAGAAAGCAAGGAAAGAGAAAAGAAGCTATAAGGCTGTTTAAAAAAACCCAAGAGATTAAATAAATGTAAGTTAAAACATCTCAGTTACAATAAGAACAATAAGTACTATGTTACTCATTAAAAGACAGCAAAATCCAGCTCTGTGAGATTTAACAGAAACATTTATTCACTACTTTTTCAGACATATTCTGAACAAGAAAAGAGTGACAATGCAGGGAGTGGTGGTTCACATGTATAATCCCAGTGACTCGCTGAGCCAGGAAGATTACAAACTATAGGCCAGCCTGGAAAAGTTAGCTATATACTGTCTCAAAAAACCAACAATTTTTTAAAGGTTTGGGGATATAACTCAGTGGTAGAAGACCCATGGGTTCTATCCCCAGTAGTGAAAAAATATACAAAAATTTTAAATAAAAGGATAAAAAATCGTATGAGAGGTACCAATGGAAAGATGTTATGGTTTTATTAATATCAGACCAACTTGACTTAATGGCTAAAGTATTATTTGGGACAAAGAAAAGAACTAACTAATGACAGCATTTACCATAAAGATACCATAATTATAAATGTACACACATGGAAAGACAGCCTCAAATACATAAAGCACAAGTTAACAAAACTACCAAAAAATTGTGATTAATCTATTATCATAGTAAATTTTAATACACATATCTCAGTAGTTAGTATATTAAGCAACCAAAAATTGAGTGAGGAAATAGATCTATGCCATATAGTCATTAAATAAAACATCAAATAGAAAATCTACATTCTCAAACACATATAGAACAACTCAAAATTTGATCACCTGCTAAACCAAAAAGAAAAACAATTAAATAAAAAGTATATACTTGGCCAGGCGTGGCGGCCCACACTTGTAATCTCACGTTTGGGAGGCTGAGACAGGAGGATCGTGGTTCCTGGACATCCTCAGCTACTACTCAGTGAGGTCCTTTGCAACTTAGTGAGACCCTGTTTCAAAATAAAGATTAAATAATAGGGCTGAGGATGTTGCTTGAAAAAATTATAAACTTGGTGATTTTTGGCCCCCAAACATTCTTAGACTCAGTAACAAAACAGTTCCTGTCATGTGATTAAAAACAAACAAAAAATATCTCCAAATATTGGAATGTAATATCTTAAAGAAGAAATCAAAATGGACACTAGGAAGCAAATTGATGAAAAAGCCTAGAGCGACCAGCGGCATTCAAAATAAAAAGACTGAAGATCAGTGAGCTAAGAGGTTAATTAAAGAATCATGGAAAGAACAAAGAAATGGAAATAATGAAAGGTCATGAGGATTATGTAAAAAGTGCTAAGTAGAACAGAAAATAATATAATCAGTAAAAGCAAACGCTGGATATTTAGAAACACCAGTGAAATGAAAAGATTGCTTAAAAAAAAACTAGAGTATAGGTAGGAGAAACAGTAAGACAGAGAGTTATTAGTACTTGGAATTAACATGGATCCCTAAATATAGGTCCCACAGACACATTAAAAATAATAATACTCCAAGTACAAAGCAAAGTGAAATAATGACAACAGAAAACTTACTTTTTAGCATACTCCTCTCTCAAATATCTACATTTCTTGTCACTACCTCCGTTTTTCCTCTACCCAACCATGCCTCTCGGGTGATCAGTATAGCTATTTGGGTAGGAAGAAAAAGAAAAAAAAAAAAAACAAACAGAAATTCAAACTCATGATTCCAGTCTCATCGTTGTTTACCTTTATATTTGACCACTACTTTGGATACATTCTCAGTAAGACTTGTCACAACTTTTCTATTTTCCCTCAAACCTTCTATCATAATTATTGTCAGCAAAAGTCTTTGCTTTCTATCTTAACAAAAATTAATGTAGTCTGGACTGAACCACCGTATCCTCTCTTAACTTAGAAATGTTTGGACAATTATATGCATGCCGGTTTCCTTCCTACCTGCCTGGGAGCCGAGGTGGTGTTCCTACTATTCTGGGGATAGCCCTTCTTTTGTACTTTTTATTTGGCCCTGCCTTTAGAACCTGACTTTCTCCTATCACTTTAGTCCTTTCCTCTGAGCAACACATTTCCTTCAGGAAACATGTTTAATGTTTACATCGAGTCCACTGCTAGTTTGAATGTGCCCCTCAACACTCATGGGTTAGAAACTTAATCCCCAACACAACAGTGTTGAGATGCGGGGAAAAGGCCACAAGTTCAGGAAGGCTTTGCTCTCATGGATGTATTAATGTCCGCAGCCTATCAGTGAATTCCTGATAAAATGATGGAAGGATGCCGCCAGCCTTCCACTCTAGTCACATTGGCCATTCTCCCCCCTCTCTGGCCTTCATAGAGTATTTCCCAAGTGTTCTTTCTGAACTTTCTTTCTGTATTTTACATTGTGTTGTGTTTTGTTTGTTTTTTTGATACTGGGAGTTGAACCCAGGAGCATTATACATCTATGGGACATCCCAAAGGCCTCCCCCTGTTATTTAAAACAGGTCTCACTAAGTTACTGAGACTATTTTTAAACCTTCAGTCCTCCTGTCTCAGCCTCCCAAGTACTGGGATTCCAGGTATGTTACTCCATGTCTGGAACCTTGTGGTCCATTCCTTTGTTTTTGAAAGTCTCTAGTGGTTTTCAAAATTAAAAAAAAAAAATGTTTAGCCGGGCATGGTGGTGCAAGTTTGTAATCCCAGTACTTGAGAGGCTTACACAGGAGGATCGCTCAGGTTTAAAGCCAGCCTCAGCTACTTAGTGAAGTTCTCAGCAACTTAGTGAGACACTATTTCCAAATAAAATATAAAATAGGTCTGGGAGTATAGCCCAGAGGTAAAAAGCCCTGGGTTCCATCTCCAGTACCACAAAAAAAAAAAAAAGAGAAAGAAAAAAGAAAAAAAAGAAAAAAAAAACTCTTAAATACTTTTGTATTAAATGATTTTTGTGACTGTTTAAGAGTAAATAAATATGATAGTGCTCTTCCTTGAAGATCCTTGTGTAAGAGTATATGATTTTTACTTTTCAGCTATATAAATCATTCCTACTGCAGTTTTTCTACTAATGTATCCTTGGGGAAAGGTGAATGTCTGTCTGGGAAGGAATCTACTATGATTTAACAACAACCCCAGTCAAATCCTAAGGACATAGGAATTTTACCTCTTCTAATAGCAGATGAATACTGGGAAAGAGATCTATTTTTCTTTTTCCCAGTACTGAGGATTGAACTCAGGTCCTTGCACACACTCGGCAAGCACTTTGCCACTGAACTGCATCCCAAGACAATTAAAGAAAACAGCCCTCAGAATGATTTCTGCACAACCAGAAGCAGGCGTCTAAAGTTCGCTAAAATGCAAGACACTGCACTAACCAGAACCCTAATCCTAACCCTAACTTCAAGCAGCTGGCTGGTGAGCTTAGCACACCAGTCACTGTGATGAGGCAGCTCTGTCATTATAGGTTAGGGTTCAATGAGGCCGCATGCAGACCTCAAGTGCCACTGAGGACTAAGGCAGGGCCAAGTTATCCAGAGAGCGAAAGGGCGGAGCAACTCAGAAGAAAGCAGACCATCAGCTCACCAGCTGCCCACTTGGGCACTGAAAGGGAACTACAGGAGCAGTGGTCAAGTGGACAAGGAAATAATCAGTAGGACTGTAAAAAGACACCCCACAGATAAAAAGCTCTCTCCTAGCACCATGAGAACAGAGCATCCTCCCCCAGAGATATAAACACCCACTAGTGGAAGAGCAGAAGTTTGCAGAACTGTGAATACCTATAATAGCACTTTAAACTGAAAATTATTATGAACAGGTAATTTTTAAAAATCAAAATGATTTTCAAAATAAAAAGTGAGCCTGGCCTGGTGGCACATGCTTGAAAATATTAAAAAGTTACACATTTCCCAGATATAATTACGGTAAAGCTCTCCTTTTTTAAAAAACATCCATTAGCACACAGTTGAAGAGATATTTTGAGGAATATATTTGGTTACTCTTTGCTTTATAAATTTGTTTTCATGGTAGTTTACTTTCCTAGTTTCTGAATTACTCAGGTTTCAACATAAAAATAGAATCAACAGTATAGCTATAGATAGATACAGAGATATGAATATGAATATGGATATGATACAGATATGGATATCTGGAAAGTCCAAATTTTCAGTGTAGGCTGGTAGACTTGACAATCAGAAGAAGCAATAGTGAAAATAAAACCTGAATGTGGTCTGTCCCCCAAATTCCTCTTGCTTGCAAATATTGGTCTTTCTTTTTAAAATTTTTATTAGTGCATTGTAGTCATACATCTTAATGGGGTACAAGATGGTGGAGGCATACATGCACACATCACCCAGTTTTTCAATTGATAGTATATGGCTCACCTACAAAATGAAGGATGATCTGCTCTCTCAAAGTTCACCAATTTAAATGTTAATATTATCCAAACACAGGTCCCCAGCCATCTCTCTGCCTTTTCAGTTGTAATGTCATAGCTTCTTTTCTCCCCTGCTAAATCCCATTTCCCCCAGGAAGAAGCCTACAGCTCCTTTTCTCTAGTATGGGGTACTTTCCTCCATTTCCACGATTTTATCTGCCATCTACACACTAATGATACAAATCTATCCCACTCGTGATATCATCTTTAAGTTTCTGGTGCATATATTTATTTATTTTATTGGAGCACTATAGTCTCACATCATAATGTGAATCATGCTGACAATAAATATATTCACACAATACTTGCTGTCCTTCTGCCTCCCCTTTTCCTTCCATCCCAATACTGAGTGTCCATGTTAACTATGTTATATTCACATGTATACACATATTCGAATATAGCTTTTTCATTAGTCAACCTCAGCCTTCTTCCTCTCCTACCCTCCTTTCTGGCTTTGCTGAGGTTTCCCCTCCATTATCTGGAGTCCCTCTGGTGTCCCTAATACTTCCTAGCTTGGGCATATTAGAGAAAACATAGGTCCCTTCTCTTTCTGTGCTTGGCTAATCTCACATAACATAATGTTCTCCAATTTTTTCCATCTTGGGAATGACGTGATTTTGTTCTTTATTGCTTGAGTAGAATTCCATTGTGTGTATTTTGCAATCCATTCATCTGAATGGACTGGTGCATATATTTAAATTCTATCATCACCAATCACTGGGTGCCTCTTTGACAGATTAAAAGCTCCCAAACAAATCTTCAAACTTCTCCTATCCTGCCTTCTCCTCTCCAAGTCCTCACTCCACATTCCTTCTCTACCTAATTCACCCCTTGTCTGACTGATTTAAACTTGTCATTTTAAAGCCTCAATCGCTTCTCAAGGCACTCAAACCCCTGAGTGACCCAAAGTTACCCCTATTGTCCCTAAATTCACCTTTCAAGATATTAAGATACATATAGTCTCATGACTCTATGTCTTGTGTTTGTGGGGGGGTACTGGGAATGGAACCCGGGAGCATTCTACCTCTAAGCTACACCCACATATACCCCCAGCCCTATTTCTTATTCTTTAGTTTTGAAACAAGGTCTCAATAAGTTACTGACGGCCTCACTAAGTAGCTGAGGCTGGTCACAAACCTACAATCCTCCTGTCTCAGCCTCTCAAGTACTGGGATTACAAGCATGTGCCACCACATCCAGCTGACTCCATGTCTTGTTTCAGGGTTTTTTCTTGCCCTAGGACACTTTCCCACCTCCTGTTTATTCATTAGGCTAGCCTCTTTTTCACCTCGATGATGTTACCTAGACCTGAAGACAGAACCATGTGCCATTGGATGCTCTAAAATTTCTCTTGGCTATTCATTTCAAATTTACTCTCTAGCCTGCAATTATTCTGGGATCATTATAAGTCTTTTTATCCCTACCACCTATCATGGGACTAAAAAGAGAAGAGGGTTGCCAAGATATTTTTTAAAGCTATACTTAATGTAAAAGGTAAATTAGGCTGACTTTACAAGATTTCTTCCTATAGATGAATACTTCTCAGACTGTGGTTTATGGACTAATGAATGTCCTTTAAGTATTTGTATTGGCTACATAAGACAACAACCATTTTCAGAATAATACTAAGACATTATTTGTTTTATTCACTGCATTGAAATTTCCACTGACAGTACAAAAGTAATGGTGGGTAAAATCGCTGGCTTTGAACAAGAATCAGGCAATAGCAATAAACTCTAATTTTAGTTGCTGTAATTTACCACATACTCTTATATAAAAATAACAATAATAAAATAGCAGTAGGATGTCAATTTCACTTAACAATGTTCTAAGTTTAAAATTATTAATTTAATGAATCTAAAACTTTAAATACATTTATTTTAATAGTTTCTATGTACTGAAAATGGAAACAATTCCAAAACATTTCTACTGTATAACACAAAAAATAAGTATTTGTAGCAAGAAAAGCACTGTGTGAGAAAAGCACCCTATTTCAAAATAAAAACTAAAAAAAAAATAAGATTGTAACTTGAAGGTATAAAACCCCTGATTTTAATCTCCAGTATCAAAAATTTTTAAAAAGCATATAGCATATATGGTAAACTAGCTGTATCTTTCATCAGATCAAGAAATTTATAATAATGTTAAACAATGCCTATCTTCTTACTAAATTTTAAGATTTGAAATAAATATTTTTTAAAAATGTGCTCTTTGTGTTAGCATGCAATAGGCTTACTAATGCTATTTTAAAAGTAATTAATAAACAATTAAATTTTAGATTTAATTCTAATATAGTAAATATAGATACATATAACCTATATTATAAAAGCTCTTTAAGGTCCTCAACAATTTTTAAGAGTATAAAAATGCCCTGAGATAAAAGATGTTTGATAACTACTACTATGGTAATACTTACCTTAAGCTGCAAATCAATTGACATAAAATTATTTTTTAAATATTACTGATTACCAAGTTGATGAACTAATTTAAATGTTTATTTTAAAATACACTTCAAGTAATCTATTCTGTATTCATGCCTAGTCAATTAAGCCACTGGTTAGAGTCACAAGAGTTAGGAAGAACAGTGTTCAAATCCTGGCTCCCTCACTTAGGTACATTAGGGACAAGGAAGGAGGGAGAACATAGACACCTTTTAGGAGTGATAGAGTGAATTAACGTTTCCAGAGATTACTTGTCCTTAAGAGGATTTTACTTCCTTGCCTCCATGATATCATGATCTGCCATAATATTTGCCTTACCCAATGAAATATGAGTAAAAAGTCATATGCCAATTCTGAGCAGAAGTTTTTAAAACATCAGAGAGTTCTGACACTTCTTTTTCCCTCTCCCCAAAGGAGACTTCCATATTTTCCATATGGAATATCAGAGTACTTGTTTACTCTCTAGTCTCTTTAACCTAGGTTCCAGGGCAAAGAAGACTTGAAGCAGAGCTGAATGGACACTGTAACATAAACAAGAAATAAAGCATTGTTTTTGTAAGTCAAGCCAAGAAAAATCTGAGAGGCATATTAGTTCACTAATAGTGTCCACTACCACACCTACTATTAATAAAGGTAATATGATAATTAAGTATCTTAATGAATAAAATAATTTATTATTATACATCAACACCTCAGGCTCTTAGTGAATAATAAATGCAGTTGACCTTTTTCTTGGTTATCTCTGTAGCAAGGTAACCCATGAAAACACACTAGACTCCAAAGTGCCAAAGAAGTCTCCTTGTTTACCAGCCGGCCAGGGCAAACAGTACCTTCTGTACTGTCACCTAGAGTGTCAGTTTCAGCCACTTTTTATATCCCTTGATTACATAGTGGAGGGGTACAGAATAGTCAGGTTTTCATGGTTATAAAAATCATTGCATCATTTTAAAAATATGACATGTTTGTTCAGAACAGACAACATATTTTACTCAAATGCTATCTTGTAGCCAAAACAGCTTCCTAATACCATGCTCAGCAAAGCAGATTGCAGAAGCAGAGAATAGAAGTTAAGATTCCTTTTCACATTCTGATTTAATTCCGGAATGCCCATTGACCTTCTCTCAAGGCAGTAGAGAGCACTTGCCTAGGACTTCTGCCTAAAAGGGACATACCACCACATCTCTATTCATCCACTTCTTCTATTCTATGATAAGCTTGCTTTTAGTTAGGTATAATAGCCTTTTCCATGCATCTCATGTGGTTCAGGAAAAATCTCCCTGTCTTTTATCTCTAAGATAGTCCTTGTTCTTCTAGGAGCCCCATTCCTTCTTATATAGAATTGGCCTAAGAACACACACATGTTTTAGTTAGTTAGGTTTGCTATAACAAAGTATAATAGACTGGTTGGTTTATAAACAGAAATGTGTTTCTCACAGTTCAAGAGGATAGAGGTGCAAGGTCAGAGTGCCAGTATGGTCGACTCTGGGAAGGATCCTCTTCCAGTTTGCACACTGCTGTTCTTCTAACTGTATCTTCAAATGGTAGAAAGATGGTGAGACAGCACTCTGGGGTTCCTTTTATGAAGTAATTAATGTCATTCGTGAGGACTACAGCCTCATGACCTAAGTATTTCCCAAAGACACCACTTCCTAAGACCCTTACATTCGAGTTAAATTTTTAACATATCACTCAGTGAGGTATCACAAATATTCAGTCCATTGCAACAAGTGATCTAATTCTGGCGATTAAGAATCAAAGAAAAGTTTGGTAGAAGTGTCTAGAAAATTATTTCTAATGTTTATAGAGAGTCATAAAATGTCTTTCTTTCACATCATATGTCTGAATGTAAACAAGTGGCAAAGGACTTCAATAGTTACCACCAATCACCTAATAATCTAAGTGCTACTAGTAGGGAGATAGAAAGAACCCGAGTCTTAGTCAAAACTGGAGAGATATTTGAAAAATAAACTCTAAAAAACTTTCTATCTGAAATTCATCATACTTGGGCCAATGACTTTTCTTACTGTTAAACTAATTTGTCATCTTTTCTTTTTGTGTGGTAATGGAGATTAAACTCAGAGGTGTCCTACATTTGAGCTACACCCTCAGCCCTATTTTTTTTTTTTGAAACAGGGTTTCACTAAGTTATGGAGGATCTCAGTAAGTTGCTGAGACTGGCCACAAACCTGCCATCCTCCTGTCTCAGCCTCCCAAGTATTGGAATTATAGACATGCATCAACACACTCAACTTCAATCATAATTTCTAATTTATTTAGGCAAAAGTATCCTAAGTGCCATAAGACAGCTATTTTTATTGTGAAATTTCTCACCGAGTAGAATTTTATAATTTATAATTTTTATTGTAATCTGTTGCTTTCTTGCTATAGGAAATAATTTGTAGGGAAACTGATACTAATATTACTCCATTTGTCTAGAGCACCCTCTCCACCCATTTGGCTGATTGATTGAAGCCCCAGGTAAGAACTTTTAAAACTTGGCTTATGTATTTCATAGCAATAAGAATTTATGATGCTTCACTAGCAGACAAGCTGTTTAACTACATTTGCTAGTGCCTTAACAAAAGAAGCCTTATCTCTCCAGTGCCTTTTCAGAACTATATCTCAGAGTAATATTATACTAAACCAAGTATTACATTAATGACTATCTAAGGAGGTTATTTTTTATTCAAAATGCACATTGTTGGTGTTTTACATCATATTTACACTATGATCAGAATAAGATATCAGTAGATTAAAATATAAACAAACTGCACAGTTAATTTCTTTTAAACTAGATACACAAAACTCATGAATCAGTAGAATGCTTTTTAAAGCATACTTTTATTGGCATTATATTTACACATCATAAATATGATGATATTCAGAGTGATAGAAACACATTCTCCCCCACCCTGTACATATTACTAAGATTGGTTTTGATAATTTTTATATATACAAAGGAGATTTGATGAAGGAAACAGTTCAGATAATGCTATGTACATATGCCAGATAAAATGTGTTCAACATGATGTATAAGAATGCGTAACTAAAGGCAACCTACAGTAGTCTTCCCTCTATAGGCACAAAATAGGCAGAGGTAGGTGGTCCCAGGATTGTTTGGGCAGGTGAGGAATGACAGAGCTCTTAGTCAGGTTATTAGTGATTCTGGTCTGAATAGAACTGTCACCATTACGCATGACTTCCTCAATTTATATCATTCAAGATAGAAGCAAAGAAGGGCACACATCTTTTGTGTATTATTCTTTCCTTTTTATCAAAAAGAAACACATTTCTCTAGAAAAATCACACTAGGATATTCCTACCATCTTATAGTAAACCTACACCAAGGACTGACAAAGTATTATGGTATCATCCAATAGGCTAGCCATGCTTGATTTATCTTATTGATGCTCAGTATCCAAGCAATATCAAGATTGGCTAAAAGGAGCATATAGTACCAGAATATGGGAAAACAATATTTGCCCATACCATCTCCTACAATGTATGCAATTAAACTTTATTTTTTCTAAACAATTATAATCTCTCCAAAATTAAATACAAGACAGTCTTGGATAATCAGTGTTGTTTTCACCTACTTAACACAAGCAGGTTAGTACAAACCAATAGAAACAGTGAGGACTAATATAAGCATAAATGTCTCTACAAATAAGTCACCCATACATAATAGAAAATGTGATTTAATCTAGTGTATTTATCCCTGGTGACTTAATAATACCATATACATCTTAAATTGCTAGCATTTTAACATGAAAATTAGGAGTAACAATCTCCTAATAATAAAATTAGGAATAAAAATGAAAGCCAGTTTTAATACAGAGTAGTGCAGCTATGAACATACATTAAAAATAGAGAGTACATAGACATTTTATGTTTTAATTTTCTGATGGTCCAGCAGTGGTCTTCATCCTAGCAATATGAATTAAGCACACTATAGAAGAAACATATGAATAAAATGAAGCATTGGAGAGCAAGAGGCCAGGCCACACAGCTACCAAAGACTATTTTAAATAGAAAATTAAAGAAATTGAATAATAAGATTAGGAGTCAAAGTTCATTGCTGTCAAGCCCCTCTTTCTAGCCTTTTCTACTACTCTGCTTGGTCAAGGTTTGTGGCCCAAAAACAGAACAGGGAGGAGGCTAAATTAGCCACCGCCACTAAAAACTCTACTGAACTTTTTTTTTATATCACTCTGATGTCAACGTTTTCTCATCTGTTCTCTCTCTCTCTCTCTCTCTCTCTCTCTCTCTCTCTCTCTCTCTCTCTCTGTATTTTATCTGCCCTTGAAATTAAAAGGAGATGTTATTGAAATTGTTTTAATTCACCTGTGGCAGATTACTCATCTGATCCAGGCTGTCTAATCAGGCCTTCCCATCTTTAGGAGCTGAGGTCTCCATTTATGAAGAGATTCTCATCTATCAAATGAATTCTCATTTGTATATCTTTTTAGTCATTTTTGTTATGCAGGTTTCCTGCCCCCACCCCACCCCACCTCCCATTTTCACAAAGCTGTAAAGAAGTACCCTATCTCAACCATGTCCTTTTCTCTGGAGTCACTCAGACCCTCACTCAGTCTTCCACAAACCTAAGCTGGAAGTTCAACTGTGGTTTTGTCCTCTGTTTGAAATATCTTGACCTCCCTCCCTTGAAAAAATGTCAGGAACCAGAGGAGGAGGCCAACCTGAAGAGATAATGCCCTGAAGCTATACACTTGGATTGGATGAATTGCTGGGGGCTTGAAGAGAAAGGGGACACGTTATGCCTGCTCTGGCATCCTGTCCCAGGGAACTAGGGTTCCCACTAACTTATGAGCTTTTTAAACACGTTGAAAATGACATGGTATCAAAATAAATTTTGAAATACTCATAAGATAAGAAATAAAAATCCACATGCACAGGTCATTCTATCATTCTAATTTTTACTTCTAGTCACCAAATAAAATCGTCTGACTTTGATAGTGTCATTCTTATACTCACCTACAGGCCTATGATTATATTTGGTTTATTAGTACTTAACAAATCACATAGTGCTGATGGGTACTTTGAAGACACAATAATGTACAGAACCTCCTGATTCTTTCCATTACTATCCCCTCTCTGCCATACTCTTCCTCTGGTTTCCAAGGTATTAAAGTACTTTATCAGAGAAAAGTGGGAATTTTCATCAGGTTTTCCTGTTTAAATTATTTGTGTAACTTGTTCTGTGAGTTTCTCTGTTCTAATCATGGGCATCTTCTTTGCCCCATTTAGAAAAAGATGCCTTTATTTTTTTTTAATTCATGATGAGAGTTTCATATTTAGACATGTGATTTTATTATACACCATTAAAGAGCCATCTCTTTCAGAGAAAACAGCACTCCATAACACTAGAATAGATAAATTATGGCTTGATGTCTGCTTTTTCTACTTATCCTGGAATCTGCAGTAAAGCACTATAAGAACCTCCCAGTTCATCATTTCCTCAGTACAAAGAAGAAGGCTTCTTCTTTTTTTTTCTTAAGTTTTGTGAGAGCTTTAATGGCATAAAATGTGTGTAGCTACAAGTTATATATGTACTGTAAATGGCATATAATGATTCAAAATATTACCTAAATAGATGAAGACTGTATAATCACCCTGGCTCAGTTAATCTGGCTCATGTTTCACTTGCCAACTCATCTCACTGGCTAGTCCTAGATTTGCGTGTCTCAGACCAAAAAAATATTTTTATCACATCAAGATGATTCGTTACACAATCTTGATGTGCAAGATTGTGCAGTTTTGGTCCATTTTATTTACAAATATTTTAAACTTGTTTACATCGAAAATAAGAAAAATGAAGCCTGACTTCATGAAAGAAGTCAACAACGAACAGTTGAAATTTTAAGAATGATGTTAAAAAAAAGCTTTACACCTTCTTAAGCATTTTTAGAACTCAGAAGTCAGTTACAATTAAAAACTTAAGTGAATGAATTCATACTATTTAACTGCTTTCTCTACCAATCAGTGGTTGGTTTTATTTTAATGTAATGTTAGTGCTTTACTCCCCATTAAGCAAAGACTGAATATGCATATGATACATGACAGTCAACTGAAAGATAGTGCCTCTGATTTCAAAGACTTAGCAGGACAGGAAAACATATTTGATCACCTTGGAAAATTTAATTCTAATTTTTAAAACTGGTGTCAAAGGTACTGAGCATGGTGAGTAACTCATTCATTCCACTTCCCTGGATATTACTTTTCTTTCAGTATTTTAAACAAATTTGAATATAATTAACTGTTTTAAATCAAAGATATACATTTCTTTACTGTTAAGAAGTCAGGTAGGAAAAACAGAAGCTGCAGGAAATTTTTTGAAAGAAGAGGGTCATGCAAAGGGAGATCAGGGCCATAGCTGAGCTCAAGTGCTCGTGGACTAGGAGCTGGAGAGTTGAAATCAATGTGCATGGAAAGCACATTTAATTATGAAAGTGATAATCACTGGTACGTAAGTAATAGTTCTTTCTGCTCAGAGTGGAATCCTATTTTTATTCTTTATTTTGAAACAGGGTCTCACTGAGTTGCAAAGGGCTTCACTAAGTAGGTGAGGCTGGCCAGCCTCCAAACTCAATCCTCTTGTCAGCCTCCCAAATGCTGGGAATACAAGCATGCGCCACCACAATCAGCTCATGTACTATTTTTTATATCCTCCAATTATACTTCCTGTACGTTAAGTGCCATCTCTTCTAAGAAGTCTTCAGCTATTCCTTTAGCTCAAAGTAATCTCACCTATGTTGCAGAATTGTTTGAAAAAAGAAAGAAAAGTGAAAAAGTAGATGAGAGGGCAGTTTCTAAACTGTAAATATTTAAGCTACCACTATTTCATTCATCCTTTAATTCAATAAATATTTATGAATCACCTAACATGTACTATCCTTCTTCTTGGAACTGGACATACATTAGTTAAGAAAAAGACAAAACTCTCTTATGAAGTTTACTTTAAAGTAAGAGAAAACAATAATAAACTTTATAGATAAAATATACCTTAAATGCAGGGAGAATACATTAAACAAATAAGACTGATATGAAGTTTGTATATGTAGTTATATTTGATGTCTGTGAAATGTCTCATTGAGAAAATGTTTTTACTACCAATCTTTATGTAAAAAAAGGTGAACTTACAGAAAACCTAGCCAGAGGGAAAAGAAAATAGAAAGTTCCTTGAAAATAATTGTGTTTATAATGTGTGTGTGTTTGTGAGGGGGGGGGGAGAGAGAGAGAGAGATTGAAAGCTATTCTGACCAGAGCAAGTGAGTGAGGGGTAGCAAGAAGAAAATGAGGTCAAGAGCTCATAGGAGAACTGATGTGTGCATCATAAGATAAGACATTTTGTTTATCATCAGCCAGAGCAGAATTCTGTAATGTTTTATGTTTTTATTTACTCATTGTCCAAACACCTGGTGTTCAATCCTTTTTGAATATATAATTACCAATTTTTGTTCAGGACCCTTAATGTTCTATAAAAGTTTTCTATGTGATCCATGCTTGTTCGGTAAGTTAAAACATGCAAGTCAATGACTACCATGTGCTGCACATTATGTGGTTACCATGGTTAATGAGATAGACATTAATCTGTCCACATAAAGCTTATAGTCTAGTGGGAAAGAGAGTTGTCATTTTTAGTTGTAATGTTTCTGATATAAAAGTTACTCTTTTTTACATTTACACTAGATTAACATTTAAGTATGAAGGGCAATGATGAGAAAAAGTTATAATTTATAGAGCCTTTATTATATGCCAAGCACACATGGAGCCATTTATAGACATTATTTTATTCAATATTCATAAACCTAGGAAAGTAAAAATTATTTCTATCTTATAAAGACATTAAGGCACTTAGAGTTTTAAAATGTCAAAATCTGAATAGTGTCTAGCAGAACCAAGATTTGAACCTGGATCTGCCTGAATTTAATGCCATATTCTTATCTCATAGACATCATGTTCCCAGCTAGTTACCTCTAGTGTACCATCTGAAGTTTTGTGTTAATTTTATATAGAAAAATATGACGGGGACAAGCAAGGGCTAATTCTGTGCTTATCATTTACATTTCTCCATAATTTCTGGAGACTATAAATGTCCTTCCAAAATCCAAGATACATGTTATTATGTAATTTGATATTGAGAATGAGTATGTGAATGAGTGTGGTTGAAAGTAGTGATAAAGGCTTAAGGGAAGTCATGGGACTACTCAAAGATAGCCAAGGATATTAAGTTTTAATGAAGATAGTGCTTGATTATTCTAAGAAGTTATTGTTTCAAGGCTATTTGAATAACCCTTCATAAATATTTGCTTGAATGAATTAAGAATATAATTTAAAGTCAGGCGTGGTGATGTGCACCTATAATTCCAACACTTGGTAGACTGTGACAGGAGGATCACAGGTTTAAATCCAGCCTCATCAACTTGGTGAGAGCCTAATTTATACTAAAAGAAAAGAAAATAGGGATGGGGGTGTGGCTCAGAGATAGAATTCCCCTGTATTCCATCCCAAGTACACCTATACATACAAAAAATAATGTAATTTAGATAGATACTATATCATAAATTGAAAGCATATCTTTTCTGAGAACTCAGAAAGACTCAGTTTAAACCTCTGTCCCATGAAATAGATAACTGACCCCAAAGTTTGAAGAAAATGCAACTATGTCTGACTTTTAAGAGGGAGTTATTGATTTCTATGACAGGTACTTTATTCTCATGTACAATAATCATATTCTAGTCTCCAATGCTCAGGTTGAGAATAGGTATAGGATATATTCTTGTATACTCTGGAGCCTGTAGTCGTATTCTAATATGATTGTTCTCCACAGGTATATATATATATATATATATATATATATATATATATATATATATGCATATTCTTCTTAGATTTAAGATCTCCTCAGTTTGTGAGGTATAAAAGAAATTGTTATTTGGCTTTCTAGACAGTGGGTGATTTTTAATTTTTAAGAAAAATTTTGTTCATCCCATTACTGGACTTGTAAAATCATTTCAGTTGACATTTTAATTCAGGACTGGTCATGTTCTGGAATAAAGGATTGCTGCTTTTTCGTATGTGTAAACCCCATGTGAGTTGATCATCCTCGCAGACTGATTTTTCTCACTGTTCCAAAAGCTGGAGCTTTCCTTGCTCGCAAGGAAAAGAAGCCCAAACACAATCAGCATTTCCTCAATTTAGTATCTTCTGCAAAGATTTGATGAAGTCATGGGGCAGAAGCACATTTTGAAATTTGACTCCCATAATCTATCCATGGGATTTTCGTCTCCAAATTATGTCCTTCTCTGGGCTGTCTTCTATAATTTTGCACCAAATAGTGCCCAGTATACTATCCTGTACCTTTTTCTTTGACAATTTGTTCATGTCAAATGTCATCACTACCACTGTCTACTTTACCTTATGAAGTGATAAGTCCAGAATCTTTCTACTCTCATGTTTCATGTCCCCTCCCTTACACACCTCAAAAAATTATATATATATATATATATACACACACACATACATATTTTTATTTTATTCTCCCTACTAGTTTGACTATGTCAGGGTATTACACTGTACTTATCTATATTATTTATGTTTTTTGCAACAGGTCAGTGTTCTAGTGGATGTTGTTTGGTTTATTTTGCTAGAATAGATAACTGTAAAAGTAGATTAGTAAAATGAAGAATTTCTTATCTCTGACACTTCTAGAAAGGGGCATATTGTTGTATTTAATGTTACTGGAAGGAAAGAATCGAGTAGCCCATTTTTGTCAGAAGTTTGTTTGGTTTTTAATCTATGTAAACTCATTGGACTTCAAGCTCCTAAAAGCCAGAGATTTGGTCTATTTCATCCTCATCAGAAAGGTAAAGAAAGTTGAGAAGCAGCAATTAATGGACAATACTGAAGGTTTATGAAAGATTAGAAAGAATGAAACCGTCATGTGTAAGTGATCTGCTATATTGTGATGAAAGGAAGACCAAGATGAGAAAATGGGTGCACACTTGTTCTGCCTACTCTCCAGAGCTACAGCCGCACTGTACTTTAATTTTTACTTTGCCTGAGAGATAAGTTATGCAAGTTGGAGGCAAAAAACCTTGGAATTTGGTGGTAATATCAGAGAAGAGCTGATTGGAGGTCCAAATAATGAACTTCTTTCTGGGAAAATTTTTTTTTAAAAAATGGAGCCCATCTTCTGGATACAAAGAATTTCTCAGCATCACAACAGGGCAGGGTACCATACATTTGTAATCAAGTTAGATTATCAAGTAAATCTCAACACGTGGCAGGAAATCGCTGCCCTTCACTCTATTCTCTTAGGACTCTAATGCTGAGCCAGTCACTCTCAGTCTGAAGGTCATGATATTGAAAGTTATATTGTTCATTATGCTTAAAATGATCTATAGGTAGTACATACTTATTGAATGGGTTGAACATAATTTTATGCAATTAACCATACATTCAATTGAGGTAAAATTTGAAAGCAACTCAGAAAGGTTTAAGTTTTGTAGTAATTTTAAAGAGCTCAGGTAATGGTAACGTAATTTTAAAGAACTAGTTATACTAATGAGTACAGGAAAAACAATGGTGAAAGTATTAATAAAAAGAAATTTTTACTTAAATCATTCTAATAGATTATGGATAATAAGATATTTGAACATATATTGTGGGAGATACAAGCAAGCTGGCAGTTCAATTTAAAAATGAAGATTTTTAAATGTTATAACTTTGCTACTTTTATAAAGTTTTGATTTATTTCCAGGGAAGTGAAATAATCTCTTTAATGTTACCATAAGCATGGAAATCCTAAATTAAGCAGGTGTGTATTTTAGAGAAACAAGACTATCTCTACATCTATTCAGAGACATATAATACATAAAGGTTAAATGCCAGTAGTAAATGCTGCCTGGTCTTTTTAGATATGTACTTAATGTTATAAAATATTCTTTCATTTTAGAAGACAGTGCCTGCATGCTGACTCATTATCTATTTTTATAATTAAAATAAAAACACTTCCACTGGCTTAATACAGCAAATAAATTACATTCATAATGATTTTCATATTATCTATTTATTCTCATGACTGCTCCATTCTTATTATTATACAATGTTTTGTAGTACATGGGGACACAATGGTAGAGAAACAAATACTATTCACTTTTATTTGAAATCAAATATCAAACTTAAAACAAAATGACTGACAGTGAACGGTATTTAGTTTTCTTTTCATTATGCAGAAGCACATAGACCAAGTATTTCAAGCTTAGAGATACTGGTGTATGGCATTTTCAAGCAATGAAACTAAGAAAATGTTATTGAGTTGAAGCTTACACAATGTGAACTTTCAGTGTCCGACGGAAAGAAGACGGTTATCAAAAACCCTTTAGCTGTCTCTATGTAATGCCAAGTTTTTGTCTGAACACTAAAACATGGTTTTAACTCAACTGGGTGAAGGTTAGTTCATTGATGTGATTTAAATCCTGGAGGATATCAGAGATTCTCATATCTGTGACCTTTTCTTGGGAGAAATGAGGAGAAAAAAATCTGGATGTTGTGATAGTGGAGATATATAATGAATTGAGAAAACTTCAACACCTTTTTCTTTTACTACTAAAGCCTCATGGGACTTAACTAAAACCTGGTTTTCTATAGGGAAGATTTTGATGTCTACATTGATACCTCACTTTCATTTATCTTTTGCCACAGATAGAAATATGTTGAAATATTATTTTTCATTTATCAGTAAAATGAATACCTTGCATCTCAATCTTCCAGAAATTAAATAAATAAAATGTATTTATCTATCAGACTGGGAAGATTTAAATGATGTTTGGTACCCAGTGTCAATAACAGTATGTGAAAACAGGCATTCTGATGCACAATTGGTGAGAACATAAATTTGTTTTAATATGTTGTGAAAGGTACTATCAGAAGTTTTTAAATACATAGTTTCTATACTGCCAATAACATATTTTTCTGTTATCTTATTTTCTTTCTTACCCCCTCATGCTAAGGGGGTAAGAAAGAAACCTAAGGCCCACATACACTAGGAAAACACTCTACCATTGAGTTTCATCCCTCTTTTCCAATATTTCTCAAAATGTGGTATAAAATTCTTAAATATGACTTAACATGTACACATTAGTGTGCAAGACTATTCACTGAAAATGTGTCCATATAGTGAAAAATTTAGAATCTACTTACTAGCCATTAGTAAGAAAAGAGAATATACACAAAGTATGCTATATCCCTCCAATGGTATTCTCTGAAGCCTATTAGAAGAATGTCACACACTTGTAATTCCAGTACTTGGGATGCTGAGACAGGAGAACGCAGGTTCACAACCAGCCGCAACAACTTAGTGAGGCTCTCTGCCACTTAGTGAGACCCTGTTTCAAAATAAAAGAATAAAATAAGGCTGGAAGTGTAGCTCAGAGGTAGAATGCCCCTGAGTTCCATTCCCAGTATCACATACACACACAAAAAAAGATATTTCACAGTATAGTGTTCAGCAAGAAACAAGTTTTAAGGCAGTTTATATAGAATATATTTCTGGGTGATAAAATTAACATAGCTGTATGTTACTATATGCTGAGAAAATTTCAGAAAAGTATACCATATTAAATAACTGCGGTTATTTCAAGGGAAGGAATTATACAAAACTTTCATATTTTACTTCAAAAAAATTTCTGCATATCTTAGGATTTTAACAATAAATATACGTTGTGTCTATACTGAGAACCAAATGAAAATGTCAGAGAAATATTTGGTACTTTTTAATATATTCATTTCTTTAACAGTATTATATTACCACTAGTTCTTTTTTTATAATATTTTATCTCATTGAATTCTCGTTTGTCTTTATAAATAGGTCCAAAAAGAGCTAAATTTGCTGAGGTTTTACATTTCATTTCTCAAATTTAAACACTAAATTGCTGGCTGAATTTTGGAAATGCCTTCATGATTGAAATTGTCTATGCATACTGCTATCACACTCTGGGCAGAGGATTTTACTTAAATAATAATTATTAATGTTATTGATTAGTGTGTTCTATAATAAAAACAATAAAAATTATCTTAATCATTTAATTGAGCTAGGCGCGTGGTAGCACAAGCTTGTAATCTCAGTACTTGGGAGGCAGAGCCTGGAGGATTGCAGGTTCACGCCCAGCCTCAGCTTCTTAGTGAGGCCCTCTGCAACTTAATGAGAACCTGTCTTCAAATAAACTGTAAAATAGAGCTGGGGGTGTTGCTTGGAGGTCGAATACCCCTGGGTTCAATCCCTGGTACCACACACAGACATAAAAATGATTTAACTGGTATAAATAACTGATACTTGAAAATATTTCTGCTTACCTTGAACCTGAAAATATATTATGGACATAAAGATAGTAACTACAGTATGTTTTTGTTCATTTCAGTTAGAAGCTCTCGGCCAGTTAAATTATCAAGTATCTTTTGTAACAGCATCATGGTGATGAAGCTCATTTCTACCAGCACCTTTTATAACATAAAAACAGGAAATATACAAAATGTTATTGAGCCTAATCCAAACATTTTGACAACTACAACAAAAAGAATCACCCCAAATTTGTAAACATATAAAATTAGTTCATTTGAAAATGTAGTCGACTAAATATCACGAAAATACTTCTAGAATAAAACAAAAAATTCTGGATAAAAATAATAAACTGCTTCTATTTTTATTGTTTCATGGACAGTGAACTTCAAACATCAGCTCTTCGGAGGCCAATTTCAGTAATTGAGAATTTGTTTTCAGCTGTATAGAACAGTAGACCTCTAACCTATGACAAGTGAGAACAAATCCACATAAAAAAAATCTCTTACACTGACCAGACCACGAGAGGACCTGATAACCTGACACGCGAATGAAGGATTGAACACTGTGCCTGCATTACCCAATCAACACCTCACTCCGCTGTCCTCAAATCAGTTCTGCCAGCAACGAGGCCCCCTACCCCAAGACTATATGAGCGGCTCTATCTGTTCTGTCAGAGGGAGCCCCTCTCAGACTTTCATCAAAACTTTCTCTTTATGCTGATGAGCCATGTCCCTTATCCTTCTTTTCCTAAAAGGAAAAAAAGGAAGGAAAGACCAACATTGCTTTTTTGGGGTGTTTTTGTTTGTGTGTGTTTGTAGTACTAGAGACTGAACCCAGGGGCAGTCTACCTCTGAACTATACCCTTGGCTCTATTTTATCTTTTATTTTATTTTATTTTATTTTATTATTTATTTATTTGGTGGTACTGAGGTTCCTGGAAACCCTTCTACCCCCGGTCTACACTCCCAGTCACCTATTTTTTATATTTTTATTTGGAAACAGGGTCTCTTAAGCCAGCGAGGCTGGCTTTGAACCTGTGCGATCCTCTTGTCTCCGCCTCCCAAGCGAGGGGATTACAAGCGTGCGCCACCACACCCGGCTTATCTTTTATTTTGAAACAGGGTCTCACTAAGTTGCAGAGAGAAAAACTAAGCTGCTATGGTTGGCCATGAATCTGAAATCCTCCTGTCTATGCCTCTCAAATACTGGGGTTACAGGTACAGGCAAGTGCCACCCTACCGAGGATATTATTAAAATCAATACAACAAAGTGAACACCCAATTATGCAGTGGTGGTCATTAATAGCAAATGTGAATTAATAAGTGCTTGACTTATAAATTTCTGTAAGATGAAGTTTAGATATACTAACCCACCCTAAATAACTTACACAAAATAAAAAATATATTAGAAGGGTTTATAAAATATTATTTTTAATCACCCAATTCTGTTACTATTATGTTTTAGGATTTAAAGTCTCAGAAAGTTTTGACCCTTCAGATAAAGTGAATCAAGGAAGGATAAAGCAAAATGTGGTAAAAAGTTACCACATTTTAGGGAATCTGAGTAGAAGCTATCTGAAGATTCTTTGTGCTGCTCTTGCACCTTTTCTGTAAGTAAGTGCAACTTTTCTGTAATTCTAATTGTGTCAAAAATTAAAAGAAAATGTATATAAATGCTTTGCTTTATAATAAACCTGAAAAAATTAAAAAATAATGATGTATGATGTGCTAAATATCATATTAGGTGAGAGAGAATTAGTTAACATTAGATAGTTGAGAGAGAATTATTCAACTGCAAGATGAATACAACAAATATGCAGAAAATATCTCATAAGGGTATTATATACATATACATGACAGAGAAGTTAACAGATATAGAAGATTAAATGAGTGGTTGGGGAAGGGTTCAATAGCACACCAGAACTTTTTATGTGTATCTAAAATTTTGTACCTCTTGATCAACCTTTCCACCTAGGAGTGGGATATAAACTAAAAATACATTTATATGAATATATATTTTATTATATTACTTATATAAGGGTTAAGTTTTCAAAGCAATACAAAAATGTTGTAAGGACAAAAATTATGAATGCACAAATTAATGCAGTATTTAAGAATGAGGTTATGAGGCAAAAGGACATAGAGGAATGGAACAGGAGGCTTCAATACAATTCTTTCCTACTTAAAATATATAGTGGATACATCAGTTACTGTTGTGGTTTTTAGTGTATCATGAATAAGCAATTTAATGTTTGAAAATAGAAAATAACCCACAGGTATTAAAATCTATGATAAAGAAGCACTCTTTTTAGCAAAAACAGATTGCTAAAATGAGAGGCCAGTTGCACCCTAAAGGCTACTTATCAAATTGATTTGAAGAAGAATCTTAATAACCCACTTACTCTTTCATATTCTAAGGTCTTAGTGTTTGTGTGTGGGGGGATACTGGGGTTTGAACCTTAGGACATTCTATCTCTGAGCTATACCCCAACTCCTTTTAATTTTTGTTTTGCAAAAGCATCTCGCTAGGTTTTTTAAAGCCTTGCTAAATTTCTAAGGCTGGTCTCAAACCTACAATCCTCCTGTCTCAGTCTCCCATCTACTGGAATTACAGGCATGCACCATCATACCTGGCTTTCTCCCTTGCTTTTCAAAGGTTAACAACAAGCCAGGAGTGGTGATGCTTGCCTGTAATTCCGGTACTGGGTAGGCTGAGACAGTAGGATTGCAGGTTTGAAGACAAGCTCAGCAACTTGGTGAGATTCTCAGCAACCTATCAAGACCTATTCCATAAACAGTAAATTAAAGAGGCTGGAAGTATAGCTCAGAGGTAGAATGTCCCTGGATTAAACCTGTAGTACCACACACAAAAAAGCTAACAGCAGCCAAGTAGCCCTCTCTACTCCTGTGGCACCATGCTGATACTGATTCTGCCCTCCTGAATTCTGCCAGCTCTGAGCTTTTTAGACCTCTCTCTCTGCACTCCAAAATTTAACAGTATTTTTGTTATTCTCAATTACCAATATCTAATTAATCCAATCCTGTCAAGATAGTAACCATTTTTAAAGCCAAACATGTTATACTCTCTGTAAGTAGTGCTACTTTAATCAGGAATTGCCATTGAGGAGATCTTCTAAGACAAACATGACATTTCAGGTATCTAAAGAAAAGTATTAGGAATTTGATACCTGGTTGTTTAATATCACCACTTCTTTTATTTTTTAAGTAAGGTTAGTCCTGCTTATCCTAGTAGCATGAGTCAACTTGATTAAGAACTTAACAACATTGTATTGCTTTAACATAGTCTGATGAATTAATATGTTAAGACTACCTTGGTTTAATTAACAGCTTTTGCTGTTGGACATCTGCATGAATAACAGACCAGGACATTTAGTGTTCATTTTTCTCCAATTTTCAAGCAGTCATCTGCATTTCCACAGGGTTGACAGGGCAACATGGAGTTTAAAGACAGTGTCTACATTTGCATTTCAATAGTTCCATAATTCCATGAAACCATTGAAATTTCTTCAATATGCTTCATTGTTTAAATAGTGAAGGTGGCCAAATTTTCTTCAAGATTCATACATCTTAGGGAAAAAATGGGCCATTGTGTCCCAAGCCTACTCTAAAGAGAATATCCTCTGCTCTTGTCTTTTTAGTGCTAAATCCATGTTTCATGTTGAAGATCTTTTATCCATTTAGATTCTAAGGCCCAAAGTCAAGACTGTAAGATAAAATAAAGAAGGAAGGAAGACTTGTGGCTTAAAATATAGTGACATCATCAATTTTAACTTGGCACCCAAAACATTTTCCCCCATTGGAAAGAGCAAAAGGTTATTTTCTTAAAGGAAAACAATTCCTCTTAACACATAGGAGTTTACTTCATCAGTAGGTAGTTGGCCTGTTTGCAAGGACTTGCAGTCACTCATAATGAATGTGATTTTATATAAAAGAACACTTGTGAAATATTTTGGTAAAAGAGATCTAAATTAGGAAGTTCTGATTTCTAGAGGAAGGTAGCAGAGCACCTTTCTGAGATCAGCCTTTATACTTTTCTTAAAAGTGTGGATCCACCAGATTTAGAAAGAGATTAAATGAAATAATAGCAGGTGACAGCATTGCATAAATTGTATTCAAAAGAACTGGAAACCTATGAATGTAGTTGCTGTAATTGGATACCTGTGTCATTTTTCAATAGATTTTCAATCAGTACCTAAAATTTTTCTCATCCAGCTGAGACATTGGGATGCAGCAAGATGTTCACAAGGACAAAACTATCGTTGAAAAATTAGAGCTCAACAAAGGTCAATTTAAAAAAAAATGTTCTTTTGATTTTTCTCCCATTTCGTTGCCATTTTCAGAACCTCTTTCAAGGTGTTTTGTGATACTTTTTAAAAATGATCTGGCTTTTCTGAACAAAGCCTTACTCCCTTTCTGTTTTGCATGCAAATTATACCAAACACGGGGAAGCTTTCCCTTTTTAAAAGTCAACCCACCCTCCAGGCCCAGGTTAAATGGACAATGATCCTCTGTGGTCCTTGCAGATTGTTTCCAGCCTCCAGTCTCTTCCTACACAATCCTTGGCAGCCAGGAAAAATATATATATTTTTTAACCTTGAAGACTTTGGTATTCCAAATTTAGCACAGGCGAGTGCCTTTTCTTTTTAGTGACCCATGAGCTTCTATACACCTCAGAATGACATTTGAATGCCACACAGTTTGACCACGTTAGCAATTAGAGAATGGAAAGAAAAATTCTTTCTCTCCTGTAATGAAGAAACAACAACACAAAAAGCCTATATTCCACAAAAGAATGATTCCAGAATAAGAAATCCATTTTAAAAGAGGAATCCATCGCATGTGTCTAGAGAATACAAGTCTAAATATAGTACTACTTCACCAATATGTTTTTAACATATTGCTGCTTATGAGAGTTTAAAGGGAAGCTTTTGAGAAGAGTGTCTGTGTGCCTTTATGTGAGGGTGTGTGTGTGTGTGTGTGTGTGTGTGTGTGTGTGTGTGTGTGCCCGCGCGCTTGCATTCCTGTGTTCAGGGCAGGAGGAGGGGCTCTAACTAGCTGTAGGGAAGTTGGGAAGCCCTCTCTTTTTGCACACTCTCAGAGCAGCATCCCGGCCCCCCAGAATGAAAAGGAAGGGGAAGTGAACGCTGGCGTAAGGCTCGCTCGCTGCGGAGACTGATATGAAGGGACTGGACCCGCAAGCAGAGACTTTTCTCCTAGGCAGCCAACAACCTGCAGCAGGCACGGCGGGCGGGGGAGGAAACCCCGAGGAGGCGCTCCTGGCCACCTCTTTGCTGAGATAGCAGGAGCAGCAGCCTGCGGAGCCGGGAGCGCCGCGTCACCGAGCCGGCGCGGGTGCAGGGGCGCGCGGGCAGGCGCAGGAGCCCGGAGCCGCTCCGCCGCCCAGGAGCCCGCGCCGCAGCCAGCGCGGCCCGAGCGCCCGGGGCCGGCCCGGAGCGCGGCTCTCGGTGCGGCGCCCCGCACCACCTGCCTCGTGCGCTGCGGGCGACCGGTGGAACCCGGAGAGCTCGGCCTGCCGTCCCGTCCTCGAGATCAGCCTATGGTGGTGGAGCCCGGAGAAGAGCATTTCAATTCTCTGCGGGACTGGATCCCCCCACCCCCAATTTGGGGGAACCCGAGTAGAGGTCAGAGGAGCAGGCGAGGATCTCCAAAAGCGGCCAAGGGCTAAGAGCATGGTGATCCACTGTTATCGTTGGAAAATCTCCTTGACATTTTTTACACTTTGAAGCAGCTGCAGCTGGTGTCGTCGGAAAAAGGGGGTGGGAAAGAGAGAGAGAGAGAGAGAAAGAGAGAAAGAGAGAGAGGGGGCGGGGAGACACAGGCAAGAACCCAGAGCAGCGCCTCCTCGCCTGCCAATCCTGGCACCTGTGCGCCGATCCACTGCACCCGGGAGGACCCCACACTGCGCGAACCTCTGGCTTGAAGCCACGAACTCCCAGCCCCTGGGGAGCGGGTTCTGGCCGGCGGGACCCGCAGCCGCCCACTCGGGCCACCGCCTCCCTGCAGCCCCCGGAGCGCACGGCCCCTCGGAGCTGCCCGCTGCGCCCTGGCCCCCGGGGATCCTCGCCCGGCAGAGGCACCGCAGCGGACAGCGGGGGATACGGAGTTGAGCGCACGACTCTCCTTTCCTGCTCGCCTCTTCTCCGCCCAGGATTTATTGTCTGTGGAGCCTTCTGGGGGCGGGGAGGGAGCTGCGCCTCCGCCACCGCCGCCGCCGCCGCTGCTGCGGTCGCTAGCGCGGCGCGCAGGGCAGGGAGGCTGGGCAGTGGACGCGCTCCTGCCTCCCGCGCCGCGCTCCGGGCTTCCCTCGGCGGCTCCCCGCGGGAACCTCTCCAGCCGTCCACCTGAAGGGCATCGGCATCATGGTCTAACGTGACACCTGCGTGGAATCCCCTCTCTCTCCTCCTCTTCCTCCTCCTGCTCCTCCTCTCCTCCTCCTCCGAGGACTCTCGCACCCACCTCCACTGCGGACCCTGGAACACTTTAAGGGATAATCCTTGGCAGCTGCACGGCTCGCGCTCCCCGGAACCTCATGGGCAGTTTCTCCCGCCGGCGATGTGAGTAGAGCACTCTCGCTCGGTGGCCTGGGGGGCTTCGGGGGCCTCGCCGCCCGAGGCCGCGGAGACGGTGGGCACGCGAGGCGTGGGACCCCGGGGCCGGCCGGGGGCGGGGGTGGGAGGCGGGAGGCTGGGGCGCTTGCCGGGAGCTACCCCCGAGGTGGCCCGCGGAGGCGGCGGTTCCGTGGTAGGTTGCGGGGCGCTTGGAAATGGGGTGCTAGCTGGGCTAGTGCATGGGGCGCCGAGCGGCTCGGGCTTGCGAGAGACCCTAAAGGGTTACATACTGCGAAAAGAAAAGGTGAAGAGCCGGTGCTGGGCGCTGGTGCTGGGACTGCTGGTCCAGGGGAGCTTGGGCTTCGCTCCTTTCTCGCTATTATCTGGGTATCACCAGTGAGCTTTTTTCCCAGAGGTGTGTGAGGGATGGAGCGCGTGTCTGATCGTGATACACACACACACACACACACACACACACACACACACTTGTGGCAGTTTGATCTTACCCATTTATTTTGCAAGGTGTTGTGTTACTGTTTTGATGGCACTTGTTTGAAACATGCAATTAGATCTTTGTGTCATTGGGGATGGAAAGGGTGGGGTTTGGGGGTGGTGGAGGGTATGAGGGAGCGTGAGAGACTGGAAGGCAGCAAGGAGCGGAGGAGCAGAGGGGTGAAGGCAATGCCTAGGAGTCAGGGAGAACGATGCCTGGCTCTTCTAGGAGTCAGGGAGAACGATGCCTGGCTCTTCTAAGCCAGACAACTGCCCGCATCTCTCTTTTGTTCGGCGGAGAAGCGGGTGGACCTGCACTGTTGCCAGTCCAGAGCTGGGCTCCTAGGCATCGTCCTCTCCGAGTCGTTAAGGATGCAGGACGTGCTTCTGATTCTGTGAGGACAGAGGGAGGAAAGCCCGTTACCATTAAAGGTAATCATGGCACCCGGGCTCAGGGACAAATAGAATGGGTACCGGAGGTCTCCAGTCTTACTGTTTTTAGAGTCAAGAACAGGGACGGGGGCGGGGATGGGGGCTGTACAGATTGCCTTTAAAAATAGTGTGACTTCATTATAACGGAGATGGCTGCACAATCGCTTCATGACACTACTTCTCGGGCATCGGGGCTGAATAAAAGACCCTTCTCCCTCTCTTCCCTCCCTATCTTCTCTCCACCAAGTCACAAAGCAAGTGGGTTGGGCAAGGGAGCGCCCAGCAAGGCGAAGAGAAGGGGTCACTTTCACAACTCCTGGGAATAGGCTTCAGAAAGGAACCATCTGCGACTCCTACGTCCCTTTCGAAGTTCTCTTCCAAAAGGAATTACAAGTAGTGGGAAGGGTGAGTGGGAATCGGTGAGGCGCAGGGGTCTGCCACCTGCTCCTTTCGATTACTTTCCCAATACACTTCCAATACATCGGATTTACCTGCAGTGGTAATTAGGTCAGCAGGTAAACATGTGCACCTGGGCATGTTGAAATGTGCCTCTCCTGCTGGGTGAAAAGCAATTTGTGTTTGAGCCTGTTTTAACCTAGGCAAAATTTCTAAGCACAATAGAGATTTTATAGCGTGGGCGAGCAGAGTGCATTCCAACGAAAGCGAGACACGTGATCCCTCCAACTGGAGAGATACAGTATCAGGAACTCGGTTTTCTTTGTTCCAGGCTGAGCCTATGAGATGCTCAGCATCCCAGTTACTAAAGTCCTCCTATTAAAAGGAACAACAAAATAATTTAATAATAATAATAATAATAATAATAATAATAATAATTTGGCCAGAAGCTAGAATACAGAGAAAAAGGAACACAGGTAGTTACCTGTGAAGTGCTTGAAACCACTGACATTTCACTTACTGCCCACCCTCCACCCCAACTCCTAGCCTCAGCCTACACTCCGCCCCATTTTAAAATGAGGCATTCCCTCTGGGAGCCTTTGGGAAAGTTCTCCAGCCCCTGCACACGTGGGTTCTCCAGCGCATCTGATTGTTCATTCTCCACCTCCAGTCCAAGTGTCAGACTTCAAATCAGACATCCTTAAGCTTACCTCCTGAACTCTATGGGAATCACCAGGTCTTTGGGCAAAAGACTAGAACGATCATGTTCCTGTGTCTTGGAAACCATTGGTCAAGTGGGAAAGAAAGAAAATAGGGATTCAGGAATGATTTCATTTTTTCTTTAGATTCAGAGGACTGTAAACTTCACGTATATGGAGGATGTGTTTAGCTACATCTGGCATTTGAATTCCTGAGGTGTCTCAGGCCTGTGGAATGTCCAAAAAGCAGATCACTTATTAATTTAGGGGAGGTTGAACTTGTTCCCCACCTAACATTTAACCAGCGTTACCAGACTTAGAGAGTTACTTTCACTCCATGTATTACAATCCATCTTAAATGGGTTAAAGTTTTTTTTTTTTTTAAGACAGGCTATTTCTGTCCTGCGCTGCATTGCATCATGCTAATATGTTATGGTTAAGAAAGCATAGTTAATTTCCATAACATATTATGAAGTGAGAGTTCTTTATACATTTTTAAAATTTGACTGTCCAAGAAAAGATGTGTATTTACCATGGCAACCATTGCATTCTACCTCACTTGTGCCTGCACATATGCAGCTTCAGAATTAGAAGCAACTTCATAAAGAAACAAACCTGGTCCAATTATAGTAGCCATGTTTTATTCAGAATTTTAGCATACAGCTTTAGGCTGGCATTTAAATTTTTTTAATTAAAATTTCATTACACTTCTTCTGTAAGCTTTTAATTTTTCTAATTCCTCTATAAAATACAGAGCATGCACTGAAAGTAATTTTGTGTATATTTTTGTTTTCTGTGTGTTTTTTAAAAATTGTGAAAATATCAATTAGCACCATTAATTTTATCATTTATGAAGTCATTAACTATATTTCCTACATAGTGTTAATTCCAAGAGGGTATTTCTTAGATATCTCTTATTTTATAACAAATAATACATGATAAAAATTTTTGGTAAAAACAAAACTTGCCTCCTTCATTATGACTTGAAATACCATTTTTAGAACCTAGAAAACTTAAAGATGATATATCAAAATTAAACCTATTGATATTATAATATTTTATTTTTTGTGAATGACTGTGGCCTCAATATAACACACATTCCATGCATTGTAACTTCATTCCATATCTAAATGAGCAGAGTATGCAAAAGTAACTATTCATAAACCTCTATCTGAATTATTTCTGGATTTGCATTATATTTCTTATTCACATAAATTATTTTACAATATTTTACAAAATTGTTAGTTTGGAAAACACATGGTGTTCATGGAACATAACAATTATAATAACCACCAAGCAATGCATGATGTTATTTAGAGTATTTTATTCTCTTCCATAAGAGTAACTACTTTGTAGAGTATCATCCACACTCTTCCTTGAGTTGTGTCTAGTCAGTCATGTGAATTTACAATATTATATTGGGTTACCAATAATTGAAATCTGTGACATAAAACATTTAGTTTGTGATGAGCTTTCTGTTGATTCCTATATCCAAAGAAAGATACATTGGATATGATTCGAGGATCTTATGAGAACATTAAGATTTTTCACTTGAAATATCTTTAATTAAAGATTCTCATGGGTCTTTAGTAGAAGGTTTTAATGTTTTGATATTTAAAAATAGATCTTAATTTTATAATAGAATTCAAACCTAGACTGAAGAAATTATATTTCATTCTGAGGAGGCACATAAGCAGGAAGGAGATACATGGATGGGTTTCTTATATGGCATTCTTTTCTTATCCTATAATAATAAGCATCACACAAAAATAAACATATGATAATAATAAGCACATGTGATATTTATTACTATCAACAAACATATGTTGACATAATACCAAAGCTCACAGTTTACATTAGGGTTCACTCTGGAGGACCATTCTGTAGATTTTAAATATGTATGATAATAATATGCATCCACCACTTTAATATCAGAAAGGATCATTTAATTGTCCTAAAATACTCTCTGCTATTTGTCTTTCCTCCCCTGAAATCTGTAAGCACTGAACATTTTACTGTCTCCATAGGTTTTCCTTTTCCAGAATGTCATATAGTTGGAATCATATATCACATTTTCAGGTTGACTTCTTCAACATGTCAATATTTGCATATATCTTCAAATATA
This sequence comes from Muscardinus avellanarius, assembly GCF_963383645.1. NCBI lineage: Eukaryota > Metazoa > Chordata > Mammalia > Rodentia > Gliridae > Muscardinus > Muscardinus avellanarius. Next base: position 60,751,860 of record NC_137788.1, read on the forward strand.
GAATTGTAAATTGTGTTCATAAAAACTCAAAATCAAATTTCACTATAAGTCAACAATGTTTGGAATATGGTTGCCACAAGTCAATGATATGTTTCCTTTATATAAAGTTTTAAACCATGTTCTCTGGAATTATTAAAAAATATATGTTTTAGCTGGGTGTGGTGGTGCACGCTTGTAATCTCCACGCTTGGGAAGCTGATACAGGAGGATCATGTAGGTTCAAAGCCAGCCTCTACTGGCTTAAGAGACCCTGTTTCCAAATAAAATATAAAATAGGTCTGGGAGTATAGCCTGGAGGTAGAAGGCCCCTGGGTTCCATCCCCAGTACCACCAAAAAAAAAAAAAAAAATATATATATATATATATATATATATATATATATATATATATATATATATGGTATATATATGTGTGTGTGTGTGTGTGTGTGTGTGTGTGTTTATAGAAATGGCTTTAGAAAATTATTCTGAGATAGTAAAAGGGTAGTAAGAAAACCTTATGTATTTCCAAAAGTAACATGTAATTCCTGATATCAATTATGCTCTTCAAAGTTATAAAGTATAGGTACTAATAGTTGATAATTTTCAAATGTATTGAATATCAAATAATACAACATGGTCTGGATCCTTTTGTAAGACACTTTTGGGTATAAATCAGTTTTTCAACAGCAATATTCTGTATTTGTGTATGGTTATATGTTGTGATCTAGGGTGTATTTTAAAAGAATGCCACTTAAATAATCAGATGCATCTATTTCCCTTGTAATAGTGCCTGAACTCTACTCAGAATAATTGCTGCCTGTTACTGAAAATCTATTACTAAATCTACTAGTGAAACCTATGGGTTCTTTACTTCAAAATAATCTGTAAGAAGTAACATTCTCACCATTTCAAGTATTAGAAAATTGAAGATTAGAGAAAGCACAGTTAGAAAGTGATGGGCCAGAATCGAAGCCTGAATTTGGCTCCTGCACCTCATCTCCCATATCATGCTCTCTCCTTTGTAGTCATAAATTAAAGCTTATTGAATAACTGAAACCCATACATCACAGGACATTCCCTGATGTTTGAAGAAAAATTAAGACTTTGATCCAACTTCTCAAAATGATCTATAGATTTGGCAATAATGCACTATATTATTTTTGTGAGTATATAATATCAGTATAAATGATACTGTTGCTCCTTCTCTTGGCATAATTAATTCATGACAGAAACATTTAATAACCTGTTAGGATCTGTCACATAAAAAGTACATTAAAGTTCTCAATAAAGCAACTTTTGAGTCAATACCTGTCATCTACTTTGAAACTGTGATAATATAGCTGTTAAATACGCCTCTGGAGAAGTGCCAGATATGCTATTTAAATTATTAATCATAATAGAAAAATTATCATTTGTCACTCAAAGACACATGAAAAAATTACAAAAAACAAAAAAAAATCCAGAGAATTTCCTACATCTACTATTTTACTTCAATATACATGAAATGAATAGTGGCTACCAGGAATTAAGTATTAAAATTTATATCAACAATGTCATAATCTGTTTAAATATTTTATCAATGGAGATATTTACACTGTTTAAAGAGCTCATTTATGGGTTTCTTGAAAATGATGTTTCTTCAGTTGTGCCAGGGTGCTTTTGCACTATAGTTGAGTGAGGTTAAAAGCATATTTAAAACCAGGAGAGAGTTATACTATGCCCAAGATAGTATTATAATAAATTTGTTAAGTTAAAAACAAGTGAACTGTGGAATACATGTATGTTTTCAGATGGAGAAAAATACAGTTTTGTGGTCTTCAGTAGGTAAAGCAGTGTGAAAGTAGGCAAGAAGCTATTTTTGTCGTATGGAAAAGAGGTAGCTCACCTGAAAAAACAAATTGATAGTGTAAGTGCTATCACTTTTTTATGAGACTTACATAGCGAGAAAGAGAAGAACATGGTACTAGAAAAACAGTAAAGCAGACCTAACCAAAACAAAATATATATATGGGGAAAATAGTTGGAAAGGAACTGTTTAATATAATTCACTGAGAAAAAATACTACAGGGTGGGTATGCTATTATCATATTAATAGAGATAAATATATTTTTGTGTAGCGGCAAAAATGTTTTATAGAAGCATCGCTGCATTCTCAAATTATAGATAATGGAAGGAAAAGAAACAAATGGACCTTATTGAGATAATTCCTAAGTGTTATGAAGACATTTTTTTTAAAAAAAGGTAAATACCGGACACAAAACTAAAACGTAGCAACTGAGTTTAAGAAATGAATGTGAAATAGATGGTATAACTAAATCATTTCAAAGTGCAAATGATTAGATAGACTTCTTGAGTAGTTATTGGTTAGATGTTATGCATTTACTATTGTAGAGCTTACTTCCAATAGGCCCCTTTTACTCAGTTAGAATGGAAGTATACCTAGAACCACATATTTTTTAGAACATTCACTATATTGAATATTTACTGTCCAGTGTTATTCTGAGTAAGTGTAATTCAGGTCATGAAAAAATGTTCCTCTCTATTTCAAGAGTGATTAATTTCTTAAGACAATTAGGAAAGCTATTGTAATTAAATCAAATACCTAGTTAAACGTTGAGTGATTGTTAAATATAAGCAATATCCTTGGAGTAATACCATATTGCTGAACCTTGTGTATAACACATACACCTGTGACTGTTCTATTTTACAATGCATGTGTACACATGCAATCTTACTGTTTCAGGAGTCCATAAAACTTCGAAGCTGGAAAGAACTTCAGAGGGCCTTGTCTTATGAAAGAAGAAACAAGGGCCAGCTGTTGACTTTCTTTGTCAGTTACAGAGCTGTTAATGGGAGAAACAGCAATGGAGCCATACCTCTTAGTCTCCAAATTCTGCCGCTAAAACCACAGCCTTGGAACTACTAGAGCCCCTTGTTTCTGACCTAAGTGAGCGAGGGAAAGGAACTTTAAACCAGTATATTCATTAATAGTGCCAGCACACATGATAATACCATCCAAAATACATTTCTTTTTCATTTAATTTGGCCTGAAATTTTTTCCCTGAGTTTTTATTTGGCTTAAGTTTTTTTGGACAGTTGCCTTATCTTTCCACTTTGGTTTAATACTCTAGGCAAATTTTAATGTTATAAGTTTAACATCCAAATTGTATTCTGGTTTTTCAAGTCCCTTTATTTAAGAAACATGAAATTAATTTTCACTAATATTATAATTTAAATTTGGGCACTATATCCTTTCTTAATGAGATTAAAATCTTCTCTTAAGTTACTGAAATTTTACGATAATTCCAGCTAAGTGAATATTGGATGATGGAGAAATGTTAAGTTCATTTATAAATAAATGGCTTTTCTTCTAAATTTGGAAATTTCATTAAAGGCCAATCAATGAAATTTCTTATCACAAAGCAACAATGATTAAAAGTGATGTTAATTCTTTATTAAAATATTGCCTTAAGTATTAATTAGAAAAGCATTTTAATCAGGAAAGTAAAATGATTGAAATTTATAAAAATAGACCCATTTCTGTGAAATTTTCACCTTTCTGTGCAGGTTGTTTTTTATTTGTTTGCTTACTAGCTTTTTCTACTCGGACAAATCTAAGATTTGCTTCTTGCATCCAAAAAAACATTCCTCTGAAACTCAAAAGTTACATTTTGAAAGGTCCTCTGAATAATAAACTTATTCTTCTGGATGTCTATTTAATATGTTCTTAGTTTTTCTTTTACAAGGTAAATTGAAAATAAATGTTTCTCTTTTAATGTTTTCTACAATGCTATAATTATCACTCCACCTTCCCCAAAAGCTCTGGTGCAAAGCTCAGAGAAACAGTTTTTTAAATCAACTGACCAAACATATTAGCAACACTTATAAAATAATTTTGAAATTATGGTATAAATCTCTTAACATAAATGTTCATTATAAACAATGAAATATAGAAATGTTTACAAATAAAAGTTAATTAAAATAAAAAGTTGATTAAACAGGATATACCAGCCTGGCATGGTGGTGCATGCTTGTAATCCCAGGATTCGGGAGGCTGAGTGAGACCAGAGAATCGCGGACAGCCTCAGCTACCTAGTGAGGCCCTCTGCAACTCAGTGAGACCCGGTTTCAAAATAAAGAATAAAAAATAGGGCAGGGGGTGTAGCTCGGAGTTCGAATGCCCCTGGGTTCCATCCCCAGAACCGAAAAACAAAACAAAACAAAACAAAACAAGATATACCTACATGGTTCCATCTCATATTCATCTTAGGCAAATCAAAACTTCTTAGTACAAATAATGTTTAAAAGTAGAGAAACATCATGACTAAATTAGTGCACCACATATCAGCACATTAGCCATGCTTTTCATTTGTAGAATGGTTCTTACTCATGCCGGCTTTCAGTGTACTGTTCTAGGACTCGTGGGTGTGATAGAACGGAACATATTTGTGCATCTGTGAATATAATCCCACACACCATTTTACATGACAAAATCTGAATGTCCTAAGACTATGAGCTAGCAGTAAGACATCAGCCTCTATAAGCTCAGTTTTTTAAGTTACCCCATCGTACCACCAGTTTTATTTTTCAGAATATCTAATTTATTTAGTGAGATGTAATTTAAACACGTAATATAAAAAAGAAAGCATTTCATCTTGGTTTGCTTGCTAGCTTTTTATACCCTGAAATGTCTAAAGTTTCCTTCTTGCAGATAAAAATTGCAGGCCACTAGAACGCAAACCCAGTAGATACCAAAGTGGGATATAAACAAAGGAGACTAGGTGTGAAGAAATTATGCTCTTCTACTTTGGTACAAAAAAAAGTACTAGTGCTGATATACATGTTTGGTTTCCATATAAAATCATAAAATATATTAATTTTATTTAAACTTAATATGAATTAAAAGAATCACATTCCATATTGAGATACAATATATACTCACTTATGAAAATATATAGTACATAAAAACATGGTATATATCAAGAAAATAGACATTGAAAATATATCTACCTTAAGTTAAAATTCTGATGAGTAAAATGGTTAGAGAAAAGTTTGTATAAATGGTGTTTAAAGATTGTATTTTAATTATTATTAAATAAAGGTATGTCAACATCTTAGTTTCAGGAATTTTCTCTTTATGAACCCCAGATATACTGCCCGACTGGCATCAAGGGCCCTTATCTTCTGTAACAATTATCAAGGCACATACCATCACTATTCTTATCATTTGGTGTAAATTTAGCACTAGACGTGGTGTAATAGTGACTGTTGACAGTCTTAGTCTGCTTTCTGTTGCTATAACTGAATTCCAAAGACTGGATAATTTATAAAGAGCAAAGGGGAGGGAGAGGGCTTTCTTGCTAAGGGGACTCTCTGTATAGTCAAGAGGAGATGCAGAACATCACATGAGGAAAGGAACATATCCAAGAGATAGACCCCAACAGGTTTTTATACAGTCCACTCTTGAGATAACTCACTGATCCTCAAATAGGCTCCATCTTCATGATTTAGGCACCCTGGCATACACCCCAATGCCTTACTCTTGTTAGGCAAGTGCTCTACCATTGAGCTATACTCCCAGCCCTCCAGTCACATTTTTAGGGTCCCTTCTGGTCCATATCTTAATGCTTCTCAATGAGGATTAAATTTCAACATGAATTTTGGTGGGGACCTTCAAAGTACAGCAGTCAGTGTCTCTGCAAATCAACCTTAGGGAGGCAGCCGTCATTCTTCTTCTCTTGGCATATGACTAAGATAGCCCCAAAGCTCAAGGGTATATCTCTTTTTCATATATATAAAGTTATAACTTGTAGAAGGGCATATATTCTTCATCTCCTTACCTTTTTTGATAGAATTTCTTTTTATGATCATCTGTGAAAAATAGATTGAAACGTAGAAAAAAAAGTTGTATTTGGGTTCTGGGGAAATGAATGAATATTTTTGTTTTAAATATTGCTTAATAGTTTTAATATTATTTCTTAATGGTTGATGAATAACATATCTTCAGTATAAAATAGGGCATTTTATAATGATTTTAAAGTTCTAGTATCATGAGCCAACATTATAAAAATATTATAATAGTTGTTAGTATTTACATTGAAAAAGAAAGCAACGAAAAGTCCTAGGATGTGACTTAAAGAGTTTTGCACTCTTCTCCTGAATGTTAGTGAGAATTTTTTCTTTAAGGTGAATAATTGTCATTGTTAATTGGCAAATCTTTTTTAGAGTAATTAGTTTAATGAAAAATGTACCAAATAGATAACAGTTTAATGTAAATTCAAAATTCTCTGGTTGCTTTCCCTACATATATCTTCTTAAAAATGATCATATATTAAAATAATTTGGTCACACAAAGATCACTTTAAATTATTGTTGCTGTTTTAGGATGCTTCAATATATAGCCCATTTATTACTAGCATTGTCATTTAAATAATTGTTTGTGCAAATAGCTGTTCCCACACTAGTACAGACATAAAGACTCACTTGATCATTTCTTTATCCCTGGGAAATTCTCACAGCCTAGTGTAGGAAAACATGCATATTGCAGAATGAGTGATTGAGTGAAAATTTTCACTTGTGCCTTTGCCTGTCTCTACATGAATTTTGCAGTTTCCTCAATTTCTTCTTTTCTTTCCTTTCTTAGAACATCCTAGAATTTTTTCCCAGCCCCTTGTTGAAGTTAGGTATGGCCATGTAACTCACTTTGGTTAATGCAATAAAAGCAAACAGCTAGTCCTATCTGTTCTAAGTGTTCATTCCCCAGTGCACTGTTTGCTCCTCCCCTGGTATAGCGATTGGAGAATCATGTGTCACAATGAAGCCTCCATCAACCTGTTCCCTGGACAGCTACACTTAATCAGATCTTCTCTTCACGCATGCATTCAACATGTAGTCAAAGCAGGAAATGGAGTGTCATTATGTTGAAATTTGGGGGTTGTCACTAGGCAAAAATGTAGCCTTTCCTTCCTCTTAATTTGAGAGACAAAGAGAAACTGCAGTAAAGTTTGAGGCTTGATGTCCAGTTTATAGTGTCCTAGCTACAAAAATGTTATATGAGCACATCTCTAATTTATCTCTTACTAGAAATTTTATTATAGTTTTATGCCTTATTAAAGTTATAAGAACTATCAAAACAATTATTTAAAAGATATGAACATCAGTTAACTTGAGAAAATTTTGATGTTCTTATTTGTAATTTTGTTCACAAGTACATTTTGTTATACCAGAAGTCTAAGAGCTATGCTTCTATTTGTGTATAATTCAGTAAAGGTTCCTGTGATTTGTAAGCAAATCAAAGAAACCAGGATGATACCTACTTTTTATTCTATATAATTTAAAATTTCTTGATAATAAATTGAGCTAGGATTTTGTTAGTGGAAATGGAAAGAGGTAGATAGAACTAAGATACACATTTTGGAAGTTGTAGGAGTCATTGATAAATTGATAGTGGGAGGCAGTTAGGGAGAAAAACGTGTGATAACAAGGACTATTCCAAGAGTTCCAGAATGAGAAACATAAGACAAGAATATATGGAGGTATAATTTGTAAACCAAAGGAAACTGGAGGAGCTAATTTGTTCAGGTATAACTAGGACATTGACACTAATAAGGAAGAAACTGAGTAACTTTCTGACTTAACTAAGAAGCATGAATCAGAGCATCAAATCATTAAAATAAACACTTGCACCTATATAAAAATTACTAAACATATATTGAATGCTTTGTGGGGAAAATAATTAAAACCTCTTTTTAAGAAAAAATGTTTTCAAATAAATGCAAATCATATATGCAACAGAGTGACTCACTATTTTCTATCTTTGTTTTCTTTTAATTATTTTTTGGCATGAAAAAGAAGCATGAATGCATAACCATTCCTTCTGAATATTAACTTCTTTCATGTTTTTCCATTACACTTTAGAGTTTGAAATGAACAGCGTACTTCTTGTCCTTCTATCCCTGGTTTCCTAAGACAGACAGAAGATTTTCTGCTCACACAATTCATATTTTATGAATGCCACATATAGTGGGCAAAGCGAGTCATGTAGCCAAGGCTAGCATAGCAAGGGAACAAATGGTTAAGCATCCATGCTAGTATAAAGGCTCAATAATGCCATGAGGAGCTCTGACTCTTTCCAAATCTTTATCTACTTCTTGGGTAATTTATATGTTGAAAGGTAGTTTTTACAAATCTTATCTTACTGGATAAGATTTGTATTCCACGTGTACTAGCTAGCACCAAAGGACATAGCAGGAGCAGGCACCAATGGATGAGATCTCTGGGAACGCTCTCTTGGCTTTTGGATCCTGGCCAACATGCAGATATTTTTAATGCAGCTGTATTTATGAATATATTTTGGATTTTGTTCTTCATTGAGTTAAAATGCACTCTACAAATTTTCTAAGTAAATTAACTTTTCTATTTCCCTAGGTTGTAGAGCATTTGGATAAAACATTTGTCTTGAAATTTAGATGAATAGCAATTCAATTTTAAATTGGGGAAACAGAAATTTGTACTTTTTAAACACTGAAGCTTAGTTATGAAGCATTTTTTTCTTATTAAAATCCTGACTTTTTTTTTTGAAAGACTTCATTTTCTGTTTTATTTTGTTTTGTTTTTGTTTGGTACTGGGAATTGAAGTCAGGGGAATTCTATTTCTGAACTATTTTATTTTTTATTTTGCCTTGTTTTATTTTTTATTTTGAAGCAGGGTTTAACTAAATTGTGGAGGACATCACTAAGTTGTTGAGGCTAACCACAAACCTGGGATCCTCCTATTTCAGTCTCCTAAGTACCAGGATTATAAGTGTAAGCCACCAGGCTAGGGTATGACTTAGATTTTTGAATTGGTGTGCCTTGGGATTTTTTAGATTACTGTCAATTTATAAGGCTGAAATCCCTTTAGATATTTAAAACCATATTTTTGTTCAGATCTACTACATCTAAAACTTTGGATTATAACTGTTATTTATTTCGAGAACTGTATATTCACAAATAAAAATGGATTATTTTTTTAATGGATGGAATCATTCAAATTGGGGCTGTTTTAATTAATTAAATTCTTTAGAAGCACAGCAATTCAACCATTAGTATTTTTATTCCCTTAGTGTTCTTTTGAAATCAGTTGGACTTCTACTTTGAAGGATGATACAAACTGAAAGCCTTTAAGACGTGGTTCACAAATATTTTTATGATTGTGAAATTCTTTTACCAAAAATATTATGAAGTTCAGTACATAAATAGAGACAAGTGAGACCACTGTGTTTAAAATGACTATGTTTTATGTTCAAGACTTGCCATGTCGAAGTATAATTCTTATAATTTCTCAGTTCTTATTTTCACAGAAAAATATCTTACCCCACGTAGGGCAATTATATAAAAATATAGACATAATTTTTTATTTTCAGCTACAGCTTACCAACAAACTTAGGGTTGAATTTGAATTGTCTTGTGAGTACAAACAGGGTGGCATTGGGATAGCTCTCATTTTTTTTTTCTTAAATTGACAAAGAGGGGGTACTATCTCCACAGAGATTCTCAAAGAAGTGCATGCTATCACACCTATTATCAGTGTATGGAAGCCCTCTCCAAAACAGAAGGGTGTTTGGGACTGCCAGCTCTTCTTAATGAATATCTTTTATGTCCAACCAAGTAAATAAGCAAAAGACAGAGAAAACATAACACCAGGGTAATCTGAGACAGTGGAAATGACTTACTTATGTTGATGAATATGGATGGCTCATTAGGATGGCTTTGGGTTTGGGGCCCGTCAGGATTGGTTGGAATTGTCTACTTCCCTCATCTTAAATATCCTGTTTAGATTGGCTATAGTTTTTGTGAAAGTGGGGTCTAAACTGGTCAACTAAAAAAAAAAAATAGCCTCAGAGGCAAAGATAGACTAGAAGATTATTGCTTCAAACTTCCATTCCTCTGTTACCCATAACACTGTAATGAGCGAGGGGATTTTGAGGGCTTCTGTGACACAAGACCTGGAGTTGTTATTGCCCTTTGTTGTCTCAGCTATATTACTCTTGCTATCTGCTACTCTGGACTTTGCAATTTTCAAATATCTGTCAAAATTATGCATTACACTTCACTGGCGTTTGTGGTATAGTGACAGGTATTGTTGAATTATTGTCAGATAAAAAAATACAGGTTAAAGTGTTTCTTCTGTTACTTTCTAATTAAAATGTTTCTTCTATTACTTTCTTTTTTTTTTTTTTGGTGGTGGTACTGGGGTTCCTGGAAGCCCTTCTACTTACGGGCTACACTCCCAGACCTATTTTTTACATTTTTTTATTTGGAAACAGGGTCTCCTTAAGCCAGCACACACGGCTGGCTTCGAACCTGCACGATCCTCCTGTCTCTGCCTCCCAAGCGCGGGGATTACAAGCGTGCGCCACCACGCCCGGCTCTTTTATTACTTTCTAACTTACCAACAAACTTAGGGTTGAATTTGAATTATCTTGTGAGTACAAACAGGGTGGCATTGGGCTAGCTTTCATTTTTTTTTTTTTTAGTCTAACTAGGTGACCAACGAAAAGTTATTTTAACTTTCTACACCACACTTTACTCATCCTTGACATGAACACAGCAATGACCAAGTCACACAATGCTGTGATGATTAAATAATTTCGTTAAAAACAATTGAGCACACTATTACCATAATGATGCTTTTGATGTGTAATTTGAATCACTTTATCCTTTTTCCAATTAAAGCAATTTATTGGTTTGCTATTTATAAAGTCCAAAATTGATTCTTTTTCCTACAACACACCTGAGTCAGCTATTATCTGCATATCAGGTATGCCTTTTTACTGTCCTAAAACATTGGTTTTCTTGACAAGGTATTATTTCCAACAAGCTTGGGCCTTAAAACATGTTGAGCTATTTAACTGCTCTTTCCCTGGTACACTCCTATTTATCCTATTTGAATTGAGTGATAACTTCTGGGAGAACCCTCTGCTATCAAATTCTCCTTTGGAGCCAGGCATGGCGATGCATCCTTTGTGATCCAAATAGTTGGGAGGCTGAGACAGGAGGATCGCAGTTCACAGCCAGCCTCCGCTGCTTAGTGAGGCTCTCAGCAACTTAGTGAGACCCTGTTTAAAAATAATGAATAAAAAATAAGGCTGAAGTGTAACTAAGAGGAAGAATGCCCCTGGTTTTAATCCCCAGTGCCACACATATATACACAAAACGATTGTCTGTTGATACCTTACACATAACAGAATACTATACAAAGAGTCCCATTCATGTTCATTGACTGTGAACTGTTATACTGATCTACATTTGAATCTTTATGATCTATTAAATGTTTTATCTTGAACATTTATAAAAGCATTCAGGACAAACTTATATACACATAAAATAAGACAAGAACAAAGGATATCGTATTTACTCAGAACTTATCTAGGAATGATATATACTTTTTTCTTGTGTAATCCTCATTAACTCTTTGAACAAATACAAACTTAAAAAATAAATAAAAAAGCCGGGCGTGGTGGCGCACGCTTGTAATCCCTGCGCTTGGGAGGCAGAGACAGGAGGATCGCGCAGGTTCGAAGCCAGCCGCGCGTGCTGGCTTAGGAGACCCTGTTTCCAAATAAAAATGTAAAAATAGGTCTGGGAGTGTAGCCCAGAAGTAGAAGGGCTTCCAGGAACCCCAGTACCACCAAAAAAAATAATAATAAATAAATAAATAAAAATATATAATCATTAAACGTCTGTTGCAACTCAAGAGGGAAAAGGAAAGTATGTACAATTTTTCAACTAATATTGTAACCTTCTGTTTTCTGGAAAAGCTAAGGAATTAATTATATGAAAGTTTTATTACATCAGAAAAATTTCATTCTAGAGAATATTTTTTTTCCAGTACTAGGAATGAAACCCAGGGGTGTTCTACCTCTGAGCTATACCCCTAGCCCTATTTTTTTTATTCTTTACTTTGCAATAGGGTCTCACTGAGTTGCAAAGGGCCTCACTAAGTAGCTGAGGCTGTCCATAAACCATGATCTTCCTGTATTAGCCTCCTAAACTCTGGGATTACAATCTAATCCATTGTTAGAAGGATAACTTTGCATTTGCATATACCAAGCTAGATGAAATTTAAAGCATTTGAAAGGATGATAAATAGTATTCGGCTCATCACATAGTGTAATATACATTGAGTCACTATTATGACATAGCTTCTATCACATATGTAAGTAATCTGTGTTGACCATACCCATTTGCTCCATAAACTTAAAAAGGAAGCTTTAAAGGAGTCTGTATATCAAGAACAAGTTGTGGATGAGCACTGTAAACATTTCTTGGAAGTGCAATATGTGATAAAACACTTGCAGCCAGTTAAATGAGGGCCACTGACCTTGTCAGAATGACACAGCCAGCCACCAGAGAGTTTAGAAAGAACTACATAAACTATTGCCCAGAAATATAATCTTCTAAGGTTTTTAATTAGCAAACTGTTCTGTTGTTTATCTTAAACATTTTACAAGATAATGCCTTTGTTCCTTTATACCAGAGATGAATATCAACTACTAAAAATCATTGCTTACTAAATTGATTCTTAAAATGGAAGAACTGCAGAGTCTCATCCAAATCTGTGAATAATAGAAGCTTTTCTTTTCACAGATGTAAGCCTTCTTGTTTTTTGTTTTTTGTTTTTTGTTTTTTGTTTTTTTTTCAGTACTGGGGATAGGACCTTGAACCCAGGAGCATTCTACCTCTGGGCTACAACTCCAGTCCTAGTCTTTCATTCTTTATTTTGAAACAGAGTCTAACTTTGTTGCAGAAGGCTTCACTAAGTAGCTGAGGCTGGCCATGAACCTGCGATCCTCCTGTCTCAGCCTCCTGAGTACTGAGCTTACAAGTCTGAGCCACCATGCCTGGCTCTTAAGTCTGATATTATTAAGTAGTGGAGGTACTAAGAGTTGGCCTGACTCTTGCTAGCCTTACTATCACCAGTTATGTTAGGGAAAAATCAAAATCAAAATCAAAATTATGCAATAAAGTTAATTTAAATTCTTATCAGTTTAAAATATTAACCTATTCAAAAAAGTTATTTTTCTCTCTCCTTTCTTCTCCATATGTAAGAACTTAAATACACTGTATTTGATCTTTATCATTGTAGCTCCTTTATCCATCTCTTTTTCAGAATTGATTTTCTTTTTCCAAAATTCTCAGTCACTTTTCCCATTTATAAAAATTCTGGAGTCAGGTATGGTAGCACACACCTGCTACCCCAGTACTTGGGAACCTGAGACAGGAAGATCACAATTTCAAAGTCAGCTTCGGCAACTTAGAAAGGCTGTCAGCAACTTAGTATTGTTTCATAATAAAAAATAAATTGTGTAGGTCTTGGGGTATAGCTTGGAGGAAGAATGCCACTGAGTTCAACTCCCAATACAACAGGAAAAAAACAAAGTTTGAGTTTCTTAAGTTGTTGCTCACAGCCCTCATATTCCACTTGCAACCTTCCCAGACTGTTTTCTGTGCTTTCTTTAAACAAATGTTTCACTCTATTAAAACTGAGTTATCCAAAGAAACCTTGTTTATTATCCCCAAGAGACATAGCAGGGTAGCAGCCAGGACACTGGCTATGCAGTCCCACAGATTTCGACTCTGTTAGACTGTGGGCTTCAAGCTTTTAAACCAAAGCTTCCTTCATTTTCCTCTCCTCTTCAGCTTCCCCCTCTGCAAAAGAGAAATAACTGTACCCCTACCCATTAACTCCTTCCTGGGATTGGTTTGAGGACTATATAGGATAATATACACAAAGTAACACATAGGATTACATAGATATTATATGTAAATATTTATTATATGAATATAGGATTACATAGGGATAGACAGAGACTAACATTACTGGACTACCAACAAATGCTGCTCCTCATAGTTCTTGCTTTATTGAATTATTGTTTTCTCTAAAAGTATGTCAATTGTTTAAGAACACAATGTGAAGAGAGACTAGAATTTGTGGTCAGGATCAAGGGCTTTAGTTTCAGCTGGGACTAGAGCAAGCTGCAGCCCTGTACCTCCCAGCTGTGAGACCAGGGACAAGTTGGCCTTTATCAAACTTGGTTTTAGTGTCTGTAAAATGTAAAAAGTAATCCTGTTTCGATAGGGCATTCTAGGGGAAGATTCAATGAGATAATATATACTATGGGTTCTATTTAAGGCTGTAATATGTGTTTTTTATTGTCCAGAATACTGGCTTACATCAATTACTAAGCCACAAGAATCTAAGAGCCTAAGAAATTCCATTTACTATTAAATCTTGGATTTTCTGTTTTCTCTATTATAAAGGAACAAATAAAACCCATGGGACTCTCGTAACTCCTAATATGTTCATACTCTTAAATAATATTATTTTCAGAAGGCATTATTTTCTTGTATTCAACATAATTATCTAAAGACATATACTACATATATATATATATATATATATATATATATATATATATATATATATTCCCCCCTGGAATATTTTTATATAAGTGGTGATATATGGCAAAATATCATGGGGTATTTTATTGATAGAAAATGTCTTCATTCTAGCTGGGTGTGGTGGCGCATGCTTGTAATCCCCGCACTTGGGAGGCGGAGACAGGTGGATCTCACAAGTTCGAAGCCAGCTGTGCTGGCATAAGAGACCCTGTTTCAAAAATATAAAATACGTCTGGGAGTGTAGCCCAGAGATAGAAGGGCTTCCAGGAACCCCAGTACCACAAAAAAAAGTCCTCATTCTCAAATCCTTATTCATTTTTTTATTATTATTGGTATTATGTATTCACCCAAAGTTAAGACCTCTCAGTGTGTTCCTCTCTTAAGCATATGCTTGTATTACAGTTTTAGGATTGCTAATTCTAAAATATTGTTCAAATTGCGCCCCGTTAATTGTTGTCACGATTGCTCCCCCAGTTCATACCTTCTTATTGTCACCTCTGCTCTCCTCCAGTGGCCCTCGGCAGGCCCTTGCTGGCCTTTACTTCCTTCATGGTCTTCCTCATTCCCACCTCTACCTTTTTGAGGCTCTCCAGCCTTGAGGACACTTCTGATTCAATCACCACTAACTCCCGGTCCCCAAACTCCTTGATATGGATTACATACCACACAATAACTTCTGCTCTAACCCTCATATGCATTCAATATTCAGGCTATAGTGAGCTATCAGAAGCTCTAAAAACACAAACCTGTCTTGCCCAACTCTTTTTATTCACTAGAAATACTGGAAAACTTCTACTTATTCTTTAGACTGTAGTTCCAAATGCTGCTTTCCATTAAGCTTCTCTATGTCCTTCTCCTTCCATCCAGAAAGTTAGTGACTTTTTTCTGTGTTTTGAAAGTAATTTAGGAAAGATGGCGACCGAGAAAAGCGGGGCTTAAGAGCCCCGCTAACAACCATTTTCCATTACCACAAAATCAGCGCCTTTCGTAGCCAGAAAGCACCATCACCAGAGAAACAAAAAAATCACCAGGCTCCAGAGAGAAAGCGGACTGAGAACAGAGCTCAGAGCCACAGAAGAGATAACCGGCCTCACGCCCAAGGACGTGGCAGCAGCGCCATACTGTCGGCAGCAGTGGCAAATTCACCGGACGGCAACAGCAAGCCGAGGTGAGCCGCTGCAGAACAGCCAGGCGGGATTTCTCACTGCAGGTAAAATCTAAAGCTCCCAGTGGCTGAGCTCAGCACACGCCACAGGGATTCAGAGTGGAAATCAAAACCAAGAAGTAATACACCAGCCTCACGGCTGAGGGCGTAGCAGCGGTGCCATATTGCCACCAGCAGCAGCAGCAGAGAATTCACCGAATCCAGTACAGCTACATCTGCGTACTCAAGAACAGTGAGTCAAATTGTGGGCCACAGAGGAGAAATCCCAGTACTGTACTCCCTGGGACTTGACCCAGTTGGGGAGGGGCGGTGGCAGAGATATCACACCATAGGAGAACGTGCAACCTGGCACCCCCACAGTCTAAAGCAGCCTCTATCGACTCTCTGGGTCGGAGACTCTGTGATACAACCCAGTAAAGGAGTAGTGGGGTCTGAGATACTACTGACTCGAGATCCAGAACACCTTAAGTGAAGTCATAGTGACCCAAGGGAAGAACCCAGAGAAAGCACAAACTTCCGAAATCATGGGAAAGAGGAATAATACTGGAGCAATGAATGCCCACAACACTACAACATCAGAACCCGATAAAACAGAAAATCAGAGATTTCTAGAAGATCAAATCAGGAAAATAACTGTAGAAATAATAGAGGTGCTTCGAAAAGAACTCAGAGAGAGCCAAAAAGAGATAAAGGATGCAATTAATGAAGTAAAGGCCTCAATTCAAAGCACAAACAACTGATTAGACCACATGGAGAACAGAATCTCGCTCTTAGAAGATGAGCAATCCAAAAATGAACTCATAGTTTCTAATCTAGAAAAAAATATCCGACAGCAGGAATCTGATATTGAAGAAATATGGGCCCATTTTAAGAGAGCTAACCTAAGAATAATTGGAATAGAGGAGGGAAAAGAAAGTGAAACCAAAGGGATCAACAATCTCTTCAAGGAAGTAATAGCAGAAAATTTTCCAAACATAGAGCAAGAGGTTGATACACAGGTCCAGGAAACTTATAGAACTCCCTTTAGACAGGATTGGAGAAGAGGATCCCCACGCCACATAATTGTCAAAATGACCAATGTGGAAGCCAAGCAGAGAATCTTAAAGGCAACAAAAACAAAGGGCCAAGTGACATTCAGAGGCAAACCAATTAGAATCACTCCAGACTTCCCAAACCAAGTCATGAGAGCCAGAAGGGCTTGGAGTAACTTATTCCAAACTCTGAAAGAAAACAACTTCCAGCCAAAAATTGCCTACCCAGCAAAACTTTCTATCAAATTAGATGGAGAAATAAGAAGCTTCCATGACAAACAGAAACTGAAGGAATTTATGTCTTCAAAACTAGCACTAGAGAAAATACTCAAAGAGATTAACTACAAAGAAGAAGTAGGTAACACACACCAGAACCAGAGAAACAAGATTTTCCATACAACAGTCAACTAAGATTGGTTATCTGTGGAGATTCATTACCTATGTTAGTCTTTTACCTATCTCTAAATGGTATTGTTTGCCTTTATTGTTGTTAATTTTTAGGATTTCTAGTTGGAATATTAATATACCTTCAGATATAGCATTTGGAAATATTTTATCCCATTCTATTAGTAACTGTTAACTCTATGTACATTGTCTTTGGATATACAATATTTTTTTTATTTTTTAGGGAGTTTATTTACCCTTCTGTTACCTGTGCCATTGAAATCATATCCAAGAAATCACTGCCAATTTCAATGTTGTGAGGTTTTATGACCCAGATTTTCTTCTAAAAGTTTATAGTCTTAAGATTTATATTTAGGTCTTTTATCTATTTTGAGTTAATATTTGTATATGGGATTAGGCAAGGGTCCAACTTTATTCTTTTCCATGTAATTATTATGTTTCAACAATATTTAGTTAAAAGATTATATATTTCTAAAACCAAATGCTCGTGGAAACCTTGTCAAAAATAACTTGACAATATAGGGAAGAATTTAGCTCTAGGCTTTTATTTATCTCCAATGGTTTATATATCTGCCTTTAGAATAGTACTACACTGTTTCAATTATTCTAGCTTTATATGGTTTGAAATCAGAAAATATATATCTTCTAGCTTTGTTCTTTTTCAAGATCGTTTTGGGTATCTAGAGTCCATATTCCATATTAGGATAGATTTTTTTCCTGAAAAATAAATATATAAATATATGATAGTCTCACCTAAAAAATAGAAAAAAAATATTCTCTGGTAAGAAAGAAAGTAAAAAGAAATATTGAAATGTTATCTTTAAGTCATCAAAAGCTTGGTATCAGACAAATGAAACTGTTATGTGAGATTATCATTTTTAATTTTGGATAAATTGCTATAATACTAGATGTCAACCACTAAGCCAAGCATGGGAGGGAGGGATGGGGAGAGAATGGGGTGGGGATAGGGTGGGGGCTGACTGGGCGATGTGTGCATGTATGTCTATAAAAGTTTGTATCCCACTATGATGTATGAATACAGTGTACCAATAAAAATAAATAAATAAAAAAAGAAGACTCAGAGGAACCACATAAACATGTGGAGACTGAACACCACACTTCTAAATGAAGAATGGGTCATAGAAGAAGTAAGCAGTGAAATCAAGAAATTTCTAGAAACAAAAAAATAGATATACAATATATCAAAACCTCTGGCACACATTAAAGGTAGTATTAAGAGGAAAATTTATAGCACTGAGTGCTCACATAAGAAAAACAGAAAATCATCAAATAACTTAATAACACACCTCAAAGCCCTTGAAAAACAGCACCAATCTAATCCCAAAGCCAGTAGAAGACAGGAAATTGTTAAAATCAGAGTGGAAATAAACAACGTAGAGAAAAAAACAAACACAGAAAATCAACAAAACCAAAAGCTGGTTCCTTGAAAAAATTAACAAGATAGATAAACCATTAGCCAATTTAACTAAAAAAAAAAAAAAAAGAATCAACCAACCCACATTATGAAGATAAGAGATGAAAAAGAAGGTATCACTACTGACAGTGCAGAAATCCAGAAAATTATCAGAAATTACTTTGAAAAACTATACTCCAGCAAAATGGAAAATCTGGAGGAAATTGATAACATTCTAGATAAGTACAACCTTCCTAAACTAAGTTAAGAAGACATAGAAAATTTAAACCAACTAATAACAATCAAAGAGATTTAAACAGCAATAAAGAGCTTACCATCAAAGAAAACCCCAGAACCATATGGCTTCCCAAGTGAATTTTATAAAATCTTTTATAGAAGAGCTAATCCCAATACTTCTCAGTCTATTTTGTGAAATAGAGAGAAACGAGACTTTCCCAAATACATTCTATGAAGCCAACATCACATTAATACCAAAACCAAATAAAGACAGTTCAAGGAAGGAAAACTATGGGCCTATATCTTTGATGAACTTGAACACAAAATACTAGCAACAAGCATTTAAAACCAAATACAGAAAATTATACACTATGACTATATGTGGTTCATCCCAGGGATGCAAGGCTGGTTCAACATATGAAAATAAATCCATGCAATTCATCATATAAACTGAACCCAAGACAAAAATCACATGATCATTTCAATAGATAATGAAAAAGCCTTTGATAAAATCCAACATCCATTTATGATAAAAGCACTGCAGAGAATCAGAATAGAAGGAATATACCTCAACATCATAAAGGCAATCTACAATAAGCCCACAGCCAACATCACATTAAATGGGGAAGAACTTCAAAAAGTCCCCCTAAATACAGGAACAAGACAAGGATGTCCTTTATCAGCACTTCTCTTCAGTATAGTACTAGAGACTCTAGCCAGAGCAATAAGACAAGAAAAGGTTAACCATATGCAGAAAAAATGGAAATAAATCTCACTTTCTTACCCTGCACAAGAGTCAATCCAAGATGGATCAAAGACTTGGAAATTAGACCAGAGAACTTGAGGCTCCTTAAAGAGAGTGTAGGTCTAACACTGTAACACATAGGCACAGATAAAAATTTCTCAACAAGACCTCAAAGGCACAACAAACTAAAAGGTGAATCAACATGTGGGATTGCATGAAACTGAAGAGCTTCTGTTCAGCAAGGGAACAGAACCTCAATTGAGAGTCAACAGAATGGGAGAATATTTTTGCCAACTACTCCTCAGATAGAGGATTAATATCTAGAATGTAAAGAGAATTCAAGAAACTTAACACTAAAAAAAACAAATAATCTAATTTAAAAAATGGGCAAGTGAACTAAATAGACACTTCATGAAAGAAGAAATTCAAATGGCCAATACATGCATGAAAAAATGCTCAACATCATTGGCAATCAGAGAGATGCAAATCAAAACTACCCTGAGATTTCACCTAACTCCAACTAGAATGGCAATCATTCGAAACATAAACAACAACAGATATTGGCGAGGATGTGGAGAAGTAGGAACTCTAAAACATTGTTGGTGGGATTGCAAATTATTGCAACCACTTTGGAAAACAGTATGAAGGATCCTCAGAAGGATGGGAACAAATTTACCATTTGACCCAGCAATACCACCTCTGGGTATCTACCCCAAAGAAAGCAAACCAAACTGCCAAACTAATGTATGTGTATCTATGCTCAGAGCTGCACAATTCACCATTGCCAAACTATGGAAACAGCCAAGATGTCCATCAACAGATGAATGGATTACAAAAATGTGGGATATGTACACAATGGAATTTTACTCAGCCATAAAAAACACAATTACATCATTTTTCAGGGAAATCAATGTAACTGGAGGACATTATGCTAAGCAAGATTAGTAAGTCACAAAAAATAAGAAATCATATGCTTTCCCTAATATGTGAAAGCTAAGGAGAAATGGGTCATAGGAGGAGCACTAGGTGAAAAAGGAGATTCTATAGGGGAGCAAATAAGGCAACCTAACTGAGGGGATTGGAGGGGGGAAGAAGGACACTCTCTAAAGCACATGATGTACCTAAACAAACATATCATTGTCAACCACTAAGCCAAGCATGGGAAAAAGGGATGGGGAGGGAATGCAGTGGGGATTGAGTAGGGGCTAAAAGGGCAATGCATGCATGCATTTCTACACAAGTTTTTTTTTTTATCCCATTATGATGTACAAATACAATGCACCATTAAAAAATTTAAAAATATTTGAAAACAAAATGCAAAAGAATGAAGGAGTCTGATATGAAATTAACAACTCTCTTGTTGGTACATATTTTACTTACTCTATCAGACACACTACAACCAGGCCTAAATTCTAAATTGTATTTTCTTCTTATTGTTGGATACATATGAAATAATACCATACAGATTAAGTTTTCCAGGTATTTAACATTACTTTTTCCAAGTACAAAATATTAAGTTTTCCAAGTATATAAACATTAAATAAAACAAAACCAACCCTTAATAGTAGAAAAGTATGAACTCTGGCACTGTGAAACCTGGATTTGCGTTCTAATTGTGCCAAAATAGTGTGGAAATTTGAAACAGGTTGCATAAGTTTTGTAAGTCTGGGTTTGTTTACATCTTAAAAACAAAAATTATAATCTACTTCACTATTTGCTCATGAGAATAAAATGAGATAATATACATGGAGATGTTTTCTAAACTAGGGATTAGATGTTTTTCTAAACTAAATTAAGGATTAGATGTTTTTAATTTAGTAGTTTATTAGGTTTAAATTTATATCCACCTTCACAAACTCTGATGTGCCAATATTTAACTATTAAAATCTATAACTGATAGATATTTTCTTTTTGATGCTGGTTAAATTTCTGTTTGCTTGAGAAAGTTCTCCTGTGGCCTTCGCCTAAAAGAGTACCCTTGTCTTTTCATTTCCATGCTGTTGCTACTGTGTGTGCATATGTGTTACTGTGTATGTGGAAGTGAGAGAGACACACACACATCATGAAGGGAGACCTACTGTCCAGCCATCTTCTTATGTCACAATAAATACAGCTGGGTGTCATGTGCTTGGGGCATTGAGGAAGTAGGAAGGATTATGATTAAATTCTGACTTTGTGTGCCCAACTAACTCTCAAAATGCCAGTCATGAACTAATCGCATCCGTCTATATTATAGTGTTAATCAGACCACACCCAGTTCTAGCTTCTTCATTAGTTCAGGCTTAATATAAAATATGAAGTGTAGACATAAAAAGTTCATATCAAATATAATCTTTGTAGAAATATAGCCTCAGAGTTCTTTTAGTCTCATAGGAATGCAAAGATTGAAAGAGAGGGATTAGGAAAACATTTTTAAAATATAAGGTGCTATGATACATCCTAAGTAATTATTATTAAGGTTTTTAATGTTATTAACATAGCAAAGGTTGGTGGTTAGATTCTAAATTTTGCTTAAGTGGAGGGAACTTGAGCCATATGTAAATTGAAGTTTAATTTTCAATAGATGAGGGTGATAATCATAAAGAGTAAAAATAAATTATTTTAAAAAGCCTATGAAAACAGTAGTACTACAATTGATTGTTGAATCTGAGTAACATAACAAGAAGATTATGTACTCAGCTGATGTGAGGAGTTTAGTAGCATTATCCCTTGAAAGTTTCCAAAAATTTCCTCAAAATAAACAGGTGGAAACAAAAATAGTGCTGATCAATGCCAAAGACATGATCTTCAATGACTAAAGATGAGTTTCCACTTTATTTACATTTTTGTTCCATTAGTTCACATCAGTATCTAAGGTTTATACAAAAATCTTATGTTGGCATCTCATAAAAAAGTGGTTGATAAAAAGCTATTTGGCAGAACAGTGGTTTCTTCATAGATGTCAAGAGGAAAAATATCTCTGCCCAGCAAACATAAATCAGGCATGCTTTGAAGCAAGGCCATATGATTCTTAAATAATCTCCCTATGGAAAAGCATAATAAAAACAATAGATTTTATGATGGATTTACTCTAAGGGCACTTATAAATCTGATCTTCCATATTTTGACAATCCTTATGATTCCACAGCTTTTCATAACCTTTAACACCAAGATAAATATTTTCATTTTTCTATATTACTTGGAAATCTACCAGAAATCAAATTTGTGGTTCAGAATTGATGATCAGGTGAGTACTTACCTCTGCATTTCTTCATCCAGTTAGAATAAACAGAAATCAGATGAAGCAAGGAAAAATTTTCTTCTCTTCTTAATAAGGCACTAGCAAGTTTATCACATCAGTCTACACAGTGTCTCTTTAAGGCTGGCCTACTCTCTTACCTCTGTGATATAAAAACTTTCCCCCTCCTTCTATTCTATTCTCCTTTCTTCTTTTATTTTCACTTTATTTTCTTCTTCTTGCTTTGTAAACAGTTATTCAGAAATATATTGACCTTATCATGTCCCGTTTGTGAAAGGTGCTGTGTGTAAGTGCTGGGGATAAACTTTAATCCATCCCCAATACTGTATAGTTTACAAGGAATAAAGACAGTTTCATTACCTTGTGCCACATGCTATAGAGTAGTTCAAATTATCTTGCCTCCTTTATATGATCTCTTATCTCTACCTTTACCCCCACCTCACACCACATTGTGAGCACACACGCGATATCGCTCAAGTCTGTAAAAAGGAGCAGATGTTTCAGTCTCGTGAAAGTTTTAAATGAATTTAAATCATTACATAAAATCTGCTTATTCAAAGAACATTAAGAACTTTGCCTGAAAGGGATCAAAAATGAAAAATTCAGAGATTGCATTCTAATTCAAAGAGATTAGTTTATCTCCAACAAAAAAAAAAATGAATAAGAGAGAGAGCAGGTTTTTTTTTCTCACAAAGGCTGACATTTTGGAAACACTTGAACATTTTCATAATATTTGAGATTTTTTTAAGTCATTACATTATAAAAACTAATGCTAGACAGATACCAGGATAAATTTCTCATCTACATCTAGAGTGAAGGCTGCTTTGAGTCCAGGACTAAATTTATAGCAGTTTACTGTCTACTAAGACTTTAGCTACAGTATAAATGGGCATTTTAGAGGCACTGTGGAAATTTAAGAATTTATCTTAGGAATATAACTGCCAAGCACTTTACTTTTAGATTTAATGAAAACAGTGAATATTTTCACTTATCAAGTGCATGGCTGCAAATGTCTAACTTGTATTAAAGTTTCACGACATATTGGAGAGAAAAAAAATTGTATTCCCCAAATTACAAAATAGGCAACTGTAGATAAATGACTGGGAGAGATGAATGATTTTCCTAAGGTCTTAAGGGGAAAAACTAGGATCCAAACTTAGAAATCCTGACATTTAAATGCTACCTTTTAATGTCTCACAAAGGTTTTAGCATTTCTTTTTTACACAAGTAAAAAACACACAATTTAAGTTTATTTCTCATTAATTGTAAAACTTCCAACATAGCTGATTCTGGCTAGGCAACTCACCTCCAAATATATATTTCTAATTGATGTGTAGTTTAATTCTCTACATAAGTTTTTTTTAATCAGTTTTTTTGAAGGCTTAAATTTGTTGACTCTGTAGTAAGTGGCATGGAAGACAGGTTCGATATTGAAGCACAAACATGAACATTTGGTAGTTTGGATTATTTAGAAATTTTATTATCCTTAATGTTTGATTGTGAAATAGAGTCATATTCTATTATAAGCAAATTAATTTAAAAAATTAGATTCGTGAAAAACTATAGAATTCAAGTGGTTTTGATAGGTGATATTTGTACATCTAACACATACTATATATTATTAATCAATTCAGAAGTGAAATATTTCAAACTTATCTTAGTAAAGATAAATATTATATACTGTAAAATATTTTTAACTTTAACACCTACTTTTTTTTTTTTGGTGGTACTGGGGTTTCTGGAAGCCCTTCTACCTCCGGGCTACACTCCCAGACCTATTTTTACATTTTCATTTTTGGAAACAGGGTCTCCTAAGCCAGCGCGCGCAGCTGGCTTCGAACCTGCGCGATCCTCCTGTCTCTGCCTCCCAAGCGCGGGGATTACAAGCGTGCGCCACCACGCCCGGCTAACACCTACTTTTAAAGTGTCCTTTTTTAATAAAACCAAATTGCAACAAAATAAGAAAAAAATTAAAACTTACAAAACAAAGCACTTTTTATTTCTTATGCATCCTTATTTTATTTGCCTTTTAAGTAAGAATATTTATCATGATTTGTCATGATTTAAATATTACTTTGTAAGACCAGTTTTCAATTCAGGCCTTATAGTCAGATGAACCTGGTCTGAGTTTGAATCTATATTCCGTTATTTCTCATCTGTGTAAAGAGGTTGGGAAATTCTTACAGCCATGAATGCACCCAACTGACCTAATGTCCCTTAATTCAATTTATTCCCAGGCAATATCTCTAATTCATTTGCTACTCACTAGCTGGGTTACCTTGAGAAATTTTCTTTCTTCTTTTTTTTGTATGTAGTACTGGGGATTGAACCCAAGAGTACTGTACCTTCAAGTTATACCCCTTGAAACAGGATCTCACTAAATTGTAAAGGACCTCAGTAAATTGCTGAGGTGGCCGTGAACCTGTGATCCTCCTGCTCATCTTCCCCAAAACTAAGATTAGTGGCATGCACCACCAAGGCCAGCAGGAATTTTTTTTAATCTTCTGCAGCTCAACTTTTTTCCTTCTGAAATGAGTCTAACAATTGTGATGGCTAAATGGAATAATCTAAAAAGTGTGTAGTGTAGTAAACTCACTAAGAAGTAATTACTAACATATTTAATTTTTCTGTCTGTACATCATTATATTTAGTTCAATTACTGTATAACCTTCCAGACTTTGTAGACATCCAAACTATATCATCCATCTATCTATCTATCTATCTATCTATCTATCTATCTATCTATATGTGTACTATCCAAATTATATTTTTGTATACACAGTTCTTTTATCTTTTTATTGACTAACCTCATTGAAATAATTTATTGTAAGCAAAAGCATGGTACGATAATTATGAACAGTTTTATGGCTTTTTATGCATGCCATCAATTTATTTTCCAAAAGGAATATACTAATTATGTGCACTTACTGTAACCAGTTTTATTTGGCAAGCATTCCAGAATATAGCTAATCATATGAGTATTCTCATATTTTCTTCTCCAAAGGTGCCACTAGAATACTTGCCTCTGCTGCTAATGATTCTGCTATAACTCCAAACTATTACAAAACATGTTGAGAGTTAGTTTTCTGGTCTGCTTCTTAGGGGTTGACACTGGAATTCTTTCTATCCTGTCCATACTCTGTCTACAGCGACCCTCATAATAACTTCTACTTTTCCATCATATCATCAGTACCCTGGTCCAGAGCCTCACAAAATCTGGGCTGAAATATTCCAACAGCATTTTAACTAGTCTTTCAGTCACTCATATTTTCCTTCTCCAGGTTATCATGTCTGGTGCTAACAGGTATCTTTCTAAAACCTAGATCTGGTCAAACCCTGCATTTAATCTATTTACTATGCCATCTTCCTTATCAGGAACTTAATTGCCCATTGCTTGGCTGAAACTTGCCCCATCTGGAAGAGGCATTACTTGAACTATCTTAAAGGATTCATCAGTTCCTTTTATTATAAATAATCACAGAATCTGGTGGCATCGTACCTAAAGAAAGTCTTATAAGCCGGGCGTGGTGATGCACGCTTGTAATCCCTGCACTTGGGAAGCGGAGACAGGAGGATCGTGCAGGTTCAAAGCCAGCTGTGCTGGCTTAAGAGACCCTGTTTCCAAATATAAATAAGTATAAAATAGGTCTGGGAGTGTAGCCCAGAGGTAGAAGGGCTTCCAGGAACGCCAGTACCACCAAAAAAAGAAAAGAAAAAAAAGAAAAGAAAAGAAAAGAAAGAAAGTCTTATATAAATGATTACTGTTACTTCTTTTGAGTATTTATCATCTATCAGGAGCTATTTTAAATATTTCATATGAATTAACTCTTTAAGTCTCACAGGTATTCAGTGAAATAGTCACTATCATCTGTCCAATTTTCAAATGAAGAGAGTAAGGCACAATGTTCAATAACTTGTTCAAGTCTACAGCTGGTAACTGGTAGGCCTGGATTTTAAGCTCCCAAAATCTGAACCATACTAGACCGATAACTTGCTTAGTGACTCATTTAATTTTTTAAATAGTAATCATTCTTCTGTAACTACTAGCATTAAAATGTCATTTTCCCTACCTTGGCTTTCCTGCTCTGACTGCAGTGGGCAGGAACACACACAGTAAAGTTCAACCTGTGCTACCTTGATAGTAACTTGGACATGGTACAAAGATGTATCATATTTCTCATTTGAACAAAGATTAATTCTGTCAGATGGCAGAATTATAATTTGATAATACATTATGGCATAATGTAAAATCTGTAGAGATAGACCATGATTTGCTTCTTTCGAAAATATTTAACTATAATTATACTGCATAAGCCTCCAGTATGTTTTCTTTAACTTCTTCAGTTTTTACATTAAAGTACCTTTTTAAAAAATCTATATTTAATAAAATGGATACTAAGTGATTGCCTACTCTTAAGCTGTTAAATTCTCTCTCATAGAGTAGATTGTATGATTGGATGTGAGGATCTAATTACCCATTACGTGAATATTTCCTATAATTATCCTTTATCACACACAAATGGACAATGATACTTGTGAGCCTATATCTATAAGAGAAAGACTATGTGAGTACTTCAAAGCACAAGACATCTAATTTTCTGTTCTCAGGGAGGTCCTTAATAACAAGAGCACTTAATTTGTGCCAAGAATTATTGTAACTACTTTATCACAATGATTTCCTTTGCCTTTCTCGGGAACACTAGTGTTACTACCATATCTGGATAAAAGTTAAAAACCCAGATAGGTCAAGTAACGTATTCAAGGTCACACAAGGTGGTAAATGATGGATCCACAACACTGAAAATTTGGCTTCAGAGCCCTTACTGTTAACCATTGTATAATAGCTATCTTGTGTAATGTTCCTCATCCTGGATCCCTGCAAGTAAATGTCAAAACACTTACTTCTTCATAGAGGTCAATCAAACACAAGCAAATTGGTACATAAGCAAGATGCTTTCAATTTTTAGAGACAAACCAATTGAAAAACCAATTTTTTGAGACAAACCATTGGTGTATCTTAGAAAAAGAACTTGTTTTATAATTAAATCGTAGTTACAAATACATTTTCACTTCTCATTTGAGCAAATGTTTTTCTTTTATCTCAAGTAAACAGGAAGTCTGTCATTTGGATCTGTGGGAAATTTTGTCACTAGCTAAAAACTAGACCAATGATATACTTGTTTGGACATACAGCTTACTTTTAAATATTTTCTTACACCTACTTTGAAAATATAAATGTCTGGGAGATGATACCAAATGAATTTTCACATGTTTACCTACAAATATATTTTGGATTAATAATGGGGGTACATCTGATAACAATATGACCAGCAAACCTCTTTCTCCTGCTGCTGTAAGAGTTGTCCATAGTTCACACAGAGATAGTTACAGTATATGTGCAGAGAACAATCTGATGTCAGTCATTTGGTGTGTTGGTGAGACTGCAGGGAATGATTAGCCTTAGTAATTAATCCAAATTGTTATTAACTATCTTATAAAACTGAAAAATGAAAGCCAATAAATATCTATTTTCTAATTTCCACTTTTCTAATATATTTTCCATTTTATTAGAGTAGTTCTTATGGTTACATATAAAATGTTCCTTGAAGAGCTCATGTATTAATGTTCAGAGTTGATGTAATTAAGTCATGAGGATTATAATCTCATCAGCAGAGAAATCCATTGTCATGGATTTACTGGGTGGTAACCTAGTGAGGTGGAGTGTGACTGGAGAAGGTGGGTGGCTGGGGATGTGGCCTTAGAAACTGTCCTTTTGTCTCATCCCCTCACTTTCTGTTTTTGGCCTCTGTGATGTGAGAGCAGAGCCTAGCATGGTGTGCTTTCTCTCTGTGTGTGTCTCTCTCCCTCCCTCCCTCCCTCCCTTGCTCTCTCTTCTTGCTGCTGTCATGCTCTGAGCTCTATAGACCCCAGCCCCACATAGACTGAATCCCCAAATATCCAAGAACTATGAGCAAATAAACCTATTTTCCTTTAAGTTCTGTGGTCAATTGTTTTGTATTATAGCAGTGAGAATAATGACTGAGTTCAGGAAAACTATAAAATAAAAATAAAAGACTACTTGTATTTTTTTTTTTTTTTTTTTGGTGGCACTGGGGTTCCTGGAAGCCCTCCTACCTCTGGGCTACACTCCCAGACCTATTTTATACTTTTTTAAAATTTGGAAACATTGTCTCTTAAGCCAGCACGGCTGGCTTAAAACCTGCGCCATCCTCCTGTCTCTGTCTCCCAAGTGCGGGGATACAAGCGTGCGCTACCATGCCCGGCTACTTGTATTCTTAAGGTATTTTCTTTTGTATTTATTTTCTAATCTTCTAAAATAGTATCTATATTTGAATTAATTGAGATGTGTTATGGGGAAGTAGATGATGGAACTTCATAGACCCAGACATCAGTCTTATTTCTCCCCTTGTTAGGGACCTTGGATGGGTTATTTAATTTTGCTGAATCTCGGGTTCTTTATCAACATAACAGGGATATATCCCAGAAAAATAACTATGCATGAATTACAGATGATATATGTAAATAACATAACATATTGCCTAAAACAAAATAGGAAATGATTAAATAGTATTCACTGCTATTTATTGTATTTCCCACTCCTTCTAACCTTTGTTCTTGCTGCCAGATTCTATAAATAAATTTTTACATTAAATGAGAGTAGTCTCACCAGCTATAAAATTTTAGTAATATATCTTCAAGATTGAATTTGAATCCCAGCATAAAATATAGTGTGTCTAATGCCTGGGAAAATGCCTGATACATAATAAATGCTCAATAAATTGCTGTTGATTTAAAAAAGTTAATTGATTTGATAAAGTATCAAGGCTTCAGAATATGTACATCAGTAGCCAGGTGTGGTGGGGTACTCTTGTAATCCCAGTATTTGGGAGGCTGAAACAAGAGGATTGCAGGTTCAAAAATTGCCTCAGCTGGTAGTAAGATTCTTACCAACTTAATGAGACTCTGTCTCAAAATAAAAATATAATAGGTCTGGGGGTGTAGCTCACAGATAAAATGCCCCTGGGTTTAGGCCCAGTCACTCACACACACACACACACACACACACACACACACACACACATACACGAATGTGTATAGCAGACAAAGTGAAAAGAAGAGATATCTGAGAAGCAGCCTTCTAGACTGACATTTTTCCCCCAACATGTCTTTTACTTTTTATCTAACTCCAAGTAGAATGGCATTCATCAAGAATAAAAACAATAATAAATTCTGGCAAGAATGTGGGGAAATAAGAACTTGTATACATTATTGGTAGGATTGCAAATTGATACAACCACTATAGAAATTAATATGGAGGCTTCTCAAAAGATTACAAATGATAACTGCTTGAAATCTCCCAAAAGAAGAATTAAAGATGAAATACTATAGTGATACACACATACCTATGTTTACCGCAGCACAATTCAAAATAGCCAAACTATGGAACAATTTAGGTATTTAGGTGTCTGTCAACAGATGAATAGATAAAGGAAATATATATATGAGAACATTCTGTCAAGGCGTGACTAAGATGCAAATCAATGGACTTGGAATAAAGCCCATTTTACTCCATACTGTAGTGGCCTCATCCATTCATTGAAATTGTTAAAAGAAAGTTTGACTTTCCTCTACCAAGAAATAATTTGAGCCAGGTGTGGTGGTGCATGCTTGTAATCCCAGCATTTGGGAGGCTGAGAGAGGAGGATCACAGTTGGCAGATACCCTTAGTTATTAGTGAGGCCCTTTGCAGCTCAGTGAGACCCTGTTTTAAAATAAAGAATAAAAATAGGGCTGGGGCTGTCGCTCAGGGTAGAATTCACCTGGATTTTAGTACTGCAAAAAAAAAAAAAAAAAAAAGAAGGAAATAATTTGACCCGCAGACTGTCTTTAGACTCACCAGGCAATTCTATGATTCTCCGGCCTGCTGTCCTATCCTGTCGAATTTTGGACTTGTCAATCCTTCCAATCACATAAACCAAATTATTCAAAGAAATTTCTCTTCACACCCTCCCCACACAACATATTATTTGTCTGTTTCTCTGGAGAATCCTGACTAAGAATTTATATTTGGGGTTATTGTACATTTTATGGTGAAGGCAAAAGACTTGATTTTATTTCAGCTCTGCCATTTTCCAATTTTGGAACATTTCCTTGGTTGCTTTTTTTTTATGGTACTGGGGTTTCTGGAAACCCTTCCACCTCCGGGGTACACTCCCAGACACCTATTTTTTATATTTTTATTTGGAAACAGGGTCTCTTAAACCACCGAGGCTGGCTTCCAACCTGCACGATCCTCCTGTCTCTGCCTCCCAAGCGCTGGGATTACAAGTGTGCACCACCAGCCCGGCGCTCCTTGGTTGCTTTTTAACTCATAACTTTACTCCCAAAGCTGCTTGCTTTTCCATTCCCTCCCCTCCCCTCCCCTCCCCTCCCCTCCCCTCCCCTCCCCTCCCCTCCCCTCCCCTCCCCTCCCCTCCTCTCCTCTCCTCTCCTCTCCTCTCCTCTTCTCTTCTCTTCTCTTCTCTTCTCTTCTCTCTCTCTCTCTCTCTCTCTCTCTCTCTCTCTCTCTTTGAATTTTGGTACTGGGGAATGAATGAATCCAGGGAGCTACATGCACAGTCTTTTATTTTCTTTTTTATTTGGAAACAGGTTCTTACTAAGTTGCTGAGGATGATCTGAAACCTACGATCCTCCTGTCTTAGTCTCCCAAGTACTGGGATTACAGGTGTGCACCACTAGGCCTGGCCTTCAGGGCTTCCATTTTCAACATTTAGTATATGAGAGGAATCACAGCTCTTTCATAGGATAGTTATATGTACCAATATACATGGAAGATTATTTCATAGCTATGAAGTATAAAATTGGTGATGATAATTTTTCTACCAAATTAAATAGTAATATACACAGTCTTCTGAGAGATCAATTGTTTGATGGATACAATATTTCTCCCTAGAGATATACAGTTTGGGCTTCAAAAATCTAAGCTTGTCTTTTGAAAAACTCTTAGAAACAAAAGTTATGAAGAAATACTGTCTTATACTGGAACATACTCATAAGTTTTCCCTGATGTTTTTCTGTCCATCATATACAAAATTGCTATTCCTAAGGCCTTTGCAAAGACGATCCATCCACAGGAGTGATAATGTATTTACCCAAGATACTTCCATCAGGATATATTGGAGTTTGTTTAAACTGTATCAACACATATTCCTATTTTGCTTTCCCATAGACTATTTCTCAAACTTTAGCTTCGGGATGACAGAAAAATGAGACTGAGTAAACCGTCACTAAGGAGCAGTTAAAAAGCTTGTGGGAATAGCTTACAGAATAGAAAAGACTAAAAATTTATTAAAAGGCTATAATTTATCTCACTGTGACTAAACACATTTTCTATGCATGCATTAATAAACAGGACAACATATTCAGATTTGCGTCTCTTCAGGTTATCCATTAACATGATTTTGCTCCACAAATCAGTTTATGTCACTTCTAAAAATTCCATATGGAGAAAAGAGTAGTCCTTTCTAGAAATTCTCTAGTGATTATTCATATGGGAATAATGGTCCAACTATTCCTTGTTTTCTTTCTATTTTCTGTAACTATGATTTAAGTGAACTCATGGTCACACAAAAGTATTTGCAAAGGTGAAAACTGCAAAGAAAATTATGATATTACATGAAGTTAATTCTTTAAATTAGTACTCTAGTGGTTTATCTTTTTATACTTTTATTGGTACATTATAATTATATGTTATAGTGAGGTTCAAAGTGATAAAAATACAAGCACACATCACTTGATGTATTTCTCTCTGCATCCCTCCCACCATCTCCTTTTTGTACACTTAGTGAGACTGTTAATGATACTTCCATATATGGACATAATATTATTTGAACTGTTTCTTCCTCAATCCTCTTTTCCCCCTCTCTGCCTCCTGTTCCTAATCCCCTTCTATTCTACTGGTCTGTCATCATTTATTTGAAGTTCTTTTGTTTCCTATTTTCTCTATAGCTTCTGAATATAATTTCTCTAGGTTTCTATATTTCTCTAATCTCTATATTTCTGCATTGACTTTCTGAAACTGAATGGTTTCATTTAGTATAATATTCTCTAGTTTCATCCATTTTCCTGAAAATGACATTATTTTGTTCTTCTTTATGGCTAAGTCAAACTTCACTATATTATATATGTATATACATATACATACACATACACATACACACACACACACACACACACACACACACATATATATATATATATATATATATATATATATATATATATATATATATATCCCAGTGTCATATAACTATATATGTCTCAAAGTGTTTCTAGTCAAAATGTAAGGGTTACTTGGTAACCAGTTCAATCAAGGATATTTTTAGCAAAGTCAGTAAACCAATATTTTACTGATTTCATGTTTCAAGTATTTATGTTGAACATTAGTGTTGATCCCATTCTAGGTTTTTATTCTCTCTGATATCCACATGCTTTATACTATTTCTGGTTACCATGGAACTAATATACTTTTGCACACATTTCTTGCCTGACCTAGCAAGGCAAGTGAAGCATAATAATTGACTCAAATATGCCTGAAGTTCTAGAAAGACTCTTTATAAACTAAAAAACATTAAAAATATCATAGATTGCACATTCCCTGTTGTGTATCACATGGAGATGAAATAGCTATTATCTCAGCTTTACAAATAGAGAAACCAAAACTTAGAGAGGTAAATAAAAGGAGTTTATTTGGGAGTCAAACCCATTTATCTCTGGTTATATCTTCTTTTTATTTTATTTTTTTACATGTGCCAAAAATTCTTGCCTACTCCTCTAGAAACTTGGCATAGTTCTTTAACCTATAAGCATATGTGTAGACTAAATTTTCACTGGGAGAACTTTCTGACTTGCTTGGGACCTTTTATTTCAGTGAAATAATTGATAGCCGTGGTCTTGACAAAATATAAAATAAACTCCAGTCTTTATTTTCTAAAGCAAGTTGTAAGCTATTTGACTCAATAAGAACTATAGTAAGATCTTTTATTATATAAAGCTTTAGGAAATAATATTTAATTCATAAAGAAGTAACATCTGGCTGAATTAGAAATAACATCTTATAAGTAAAATCTGTAGAAATGAAGCCTGGATCTAAACTTCAATGGGATTAGAGCCTTCCATGTTCTTGATTATGGGATGGTTGCAGATGTGTCTGATTATGTACTTGACATCTAATCCCTTTTTCTTCCCTCTGGCAAAACCTCAATTTTATTGGAGTATTTCTCCTTTCCATCAAGTCTTAAAAAAGGATACACTTATTTCCAGCTCCAGGGTAAATGAAGATTGGTATAACCCAATCAGGACCTTGCCAACCTCTTTGTTAAGATTGATTTAGACTCAGTTCTGAAACATGGCTGGACATCCAAAAAATAGTTTATTCATCTGTATAATAAATACCAAAAATAAGCTTCCCCTTTTGGCAGAATGAGAAGATGGAAGTTTGTTGTGATACTTTGAGACACTTTTTAGACTAAATCAAGAGTCCTTCTACCTTTAGATGCCATATTATATGTCTAGTGAAAACAGTATACTTTATATTAGACTTTTTAAAGAATATTTAGACTAATAGAAAACTTGCAAAAATAATACAGGAGTCCCTATATACTCCACATCTACTTTATACTTTATTATGACCATTTGAGCAGAAGTGATCTACAGAGTCAATGCAAGCATTAAAATGCCAAGATAATTCTTCACAGAGTTAGAAAAATCAGTCTTAAAATTCATATGGAAAAACAAAAGACTCAGAATAGCCAAAATAATTCTCAGCAATAGTAACCATGCAGGAAGCATCATGGTACTAGACTTCAAACTACAGAGTT
The DNA here is from genome assembly GCF_963383645.1 of Muscardinus avellanarius. Lineage (NCBI taxonomy): Eukaryota > Metazoa > Chordata > Mammalia > Rodentia > Gliridae > Muscardinus > Muscardinus avellanarius. The sequence continues at coordinate 60,786,421 of NC_137788.1, forward strand.
ATAGTAACAGCATGGTATTAGCTCAAAATAGACCAATGGAACAGAAGATTCAGAAACAAATACACACACTCAAAATCAATTTATTTTTATAATGATGTCAAAAACATATATTGAAGATTTGTTGAATACTTTTCAACAAATAGTATTGGGGAAACGGGCTATCCTTTTGTAGAAAATGGAAATAAAACTCAACTTCTCACCTCGAACAAGAGTAAACTCAAGATCAATCAAAGACAGATAATTAGACCAGATACTAAACTTACAAGACAAGGGCAAAGAACCAGTACTCCAACATATAAGCACTTGTAGAAACTTCCTCAATTAGATACTCAAAGCACAGCAAATTAAAATGAGAATTAATATGTAAGGTTGCATTAAATTAAAAATCTCCTGTGTGACAAAGGAAACCACCAAAAATCTTGAGAAATATTCCATAAAAGAAGAAATACAAATGGCCAGTAAATATATAAAAGAGGTTCAACACCACTAGCAATCAGAGAGATGCAAATCAAAACTGCACTGAGATTTCATCTAACCCCAATTAGAATAGCAGTAATCAAAAACACAAGCAATAGTAAATGCTGGTGAGGATATAGGAAAATAGGACCTTTTATACTTGGTTGTTAAGACTGTAAAGTAGTGAAGCCACTTTGGAAATAAGTGTGATGGTTCTTCAGAAGATTGGGAATAGAACAACAGTATGGCCCAGCTATACCGCTCCTGGGTAGCTTCACAAGAGGATTGAAACAGAAATGTTATACTGATACATGCATACCTAAGTTCATAACAAGATATTTCACAATAGCCAAATTTCATAACCAGCCTAGGTGTCCATTAAAAGATGAATTAATTACAAAATTAGAGTATATACACATAATATAATTCGATTCAGCCATAATGAGCTACAAAAATGTTGTTTTTGCAGGGAAATGGGTGGAAATATAAAATATTGTAATTGAGATCAGTCAGTCACAAAATAACGAAGGGTTCATACATTTTCCTTCATATGTTGAATCTAGAAAGAAATTGCAATAAAAAGGGGCTTCTGAGAAAGGAAGAAAAAACACAGTGGAGTGATGGGGGGGTCTAGTTAAGGGAGGCAGGTAGGGGAGAGTTAATAAAGGGAACACTTCAGTTGACACAAATGTACTTGAGCAAAACTATCAGTGCAATCTCAGTTTCGTGCATAAGGAAGGGGAGGGTGCCAGGTGGAACCAGGAGAAGCTCATGAGATGCTGTGTGCATGTATGCCTATGTCACCCTGAACTTCATCATGATGCATGACTACAATGGACCAATAAAAATTGAAAATTAAAATAAAATATTATCCTCAAAAATGCAAAGATAATCCAAGGAGTTTCCCTGTATCCCACATCTACTTTATCCTTTATTATATTATTTCAGTGTGATACATTTAATGTAATTAATGAAACAATAATGATGCATTTTTAAAACACATGCTTAAATTCAAACTTCCTAAATGTTTATGTGAAGTTGAATTTTAAATTGTTTCCATTCATTATTTATTTTTAAGCTTTACTGTATAATAAATGTTTCCTAGGACTGTCATAACAAGTATGGCAAACTGGATCGTTTAAAAGGAGAGAAATATTTTCTGTTGTTGTGCTGGAGATTAAAAGTTTGGAATCAAGGTGTTAGGAGGTTGGTTTTGGATAATCCATCTGTCCAATGCCTCTGACCTAGCTTTTGATGACTCAGGCAAGCCTTAGCAATCCTTGGCTTATACAGTCATTTTTATCTCTAAATCTCCCTACATATGGCTATCTCTCTCTGTCTCAATCTCTTCTATATTTCTCTTCTCTTTTATGAAAACTTGTGACTAGATCCAGGACCCACTCTAAATCCAGCATGATCTCATCTGAAGATCTAAACACTATTTCCAAACAAGGTCATATTCACAAGTACCAGAGATTAGGATTTAGACTTACTTTTTTGATGCCACAATTTGGTCCAGTACAGATACATAGCTTAAGTAGTTGGATTTACATGCCTCAGAGATAACATTAATATATTTTCTTGAAAATAATGTGGCATATTATAGTAGCTATATTTTATAGCTTTTTATCATATAAAAAGATGATTTCTACATTTACTATAATTTACATTAATTATGTTTCATTACTGAAATAGCTTTCTACTAGATACTTACCACACATGTAACTTCTATTTAACTAAAATCTCAATCTCTAAGACTAATGGAAACATTCATTTTTAAGAAAAAAAAATCTGTTTCACTTATTGCTTTTTAGATCCTCGGGGCTAGATATTTGAAATCCTATAGTTCAAAATCAATTTAGAATAATAACTTTTTAATCAACTTCAAATTTTTACCTTCTTTTAACCTAAATTTATTATGTTCCTTGAACTACCAGAATTGCTATGACAAATGAAGAGGTTTCATAACCTTACCTCTTTGTGGTTGCTTTGCTTGTGCCTTTTTCTTCTTTTATCCTTTAGTAGTTTGATTCCTTTGTTATATTAAATGATGATTTATTTTTCATTCCCAAAATTTTCTAATTGAACCAATTTTTTTCAAATATGTGAGTAATGTAAAAAAATTCAAAAATCAGTTGTCTAAAATTATCATTTTTGTTTTCTCAAGCTATTCAATAGTTTAGACTTTTCCTCCCTCTGTTTTGGAACTAGGGAAATGCAGTGTATATTGAATTTTTTAATTGGGGCTTTTAAAAAATCTTTTTGAGGTACTAGAGATGGAACCCAGGGGCATTCTACCTCCAAGCTACATCCCCAGCCCTATTTTTTTGTTTTTTATTTTGAAACAGTGTCTCACTGAACTGCAGAGGGCCTCACTAAGTAGTAGCTGAGGCTGTCCACGAACCAGGATCTTCCTGTCTCAGCCTCCCAAATGCTGGGGTTGCAGGCATGTGCCAGCATGCCCAGCTTATTTGGGACTTTTAATAAAAGCAAAGCATGACTTCTATGTTGTTGGTTGCAGTTTCTGGGACTTCATATAGGTGTGCCTATGATTTTCAAATTCAAAACCCTAAACCCCAAATCTCTCAAAATTTGTGCAGTCTACTCATTTTATTTGGTTTAGCCATTATAGACTTGATCTTAGCCTACAGAGCTATATATCACCATTTTATTTTGGCTTTCAAAACAAAATCATTTTCCATTTTAAATATCAGTAAAAATACATGATATTCTATATTGACCCTTTAAAAGAATTACAGCTTGTAAAATCTTCCACTCCATTGAGAAGCAGATGAGTTATAGAAGTTCTCTGTTAAGGTTCAAATGTGGAGTGAGAAAAACATTAAGTCATCAATACCATACCTTGACTTAGTGATTTGATTTATTGGATTAGCGGTGGCAGAGAACAGGACCCCAGGAGAATAATATGCATGATAGGTTTTGTTTTGATGAAGGACTACAGTGCTATGCCATCACTTTCTTTTGGTTTATGGGTTTTGCTTTAATTATTTATGAGTAGGACTAAATATACCAGTGTGTTTTTACCATAATCGCCTGGAGCCAGGCATTGTAGCACATGGGAGACAGAGACAAGAGGATTACAGCAAGTAGTGAGACTCTCACCAGCCTAACAAAGCCCTGTTTCAAAATAAAAATAAAGTAGGTCTGGGGATGTATCTCAGTGGTAGGATGCCCCTGGGTTCAATCCTCAGTACCAAAAATAATAATAATAGTCTCCTGGATTGGCTTGTATTTGGTATTATCTGGTATTATATGTTAAGATGTTCTCTAAGAAACTTTCTGCCATATTAAGATTTACAAGATAATACACATTTAAAAGTGTCTATTAGCCAGGCGTGGTGGCGCACGCTTGTAAACCCCACGCTTGGGAGGCTGAGACAGGAGGATCGCACATGTTCGAATCCTCAACTACTTAGCCTGGGAGTATAGCCTGGAGGTAGAAAGCCTCTGGGTTCCACCCCCAGTACCACCCCCCCAAAAAAGTATCTACTATATAAGACAGTTTACTTATGACTAATGACATTAGATACATAAAGTAGAAAAAAACTTCATGAACATGTAATGAAATATTAATAATAAACTATTTATCAAAGGTGTGCCAGCAATCTTCTTTTCAGATATAGGACCCCATTGAGCACCATGATGATCATCTGGGCTATGCCAAGGCAGGGATCTCCTCAGCTTAGTGATACAGAATGCATTTCTCAAGGCTGCTAGAACTTGCTTTGTGCAAAGCGTTTGAATATATGCCAGAGAAAAGGCAAAAATTAATATGACACTGAATCTTCTTTGGAAATAGATTTATTAAGGAATATACTATATTGTATATTGGTATTATCTGGTAGCATATATAGACTGATAATTACAATTGAGGTAAGTCGGTAAGTGCTATATGTTTGTAGGTTTGATTAAATGAGGACAACTAACTAGCTCAGATACTCAAGTATATTTCCAAGGAAGGGAAGCATTTGAGTTTGGCCTAATAAGACAGAAAGCATTTCAGTAGATCTGGATGAGGCAAATATATTCTATGAACACACCACACACACACACACACACACACACACACACACACACACACACGGGGAGGGCATGAGTATTTATTTATTTTGAATGAAAATATATTCTATAAGGGTAATATTCACTGGGAATGATGCCTAGAAAATAAGTGTGGATGACATGGGAAGAATTCTCACAGCCAAGGACTTAGGTAATACTCTCTAACAACTCTAAATCAAACACAAAGTCTCTTTTTTACTTACTAAGAAAAATATTGTTTGCTCTCGCCAGGCATGGTGGTGCACGCTTGTAATCCCCGTGCTTGGGAGGCGGAGACAGGAGGATCACGAAGTTTCCAAGCCAGCTGTACTGGCTTAAGAGACCCTGTTTCCAAATAAAAATATAAAAAATAGGTGTCTGGGAGTGTAGCCCAGAGGTAGAAGGGTTTCCAGGAACCCCAGTACCACCACACACACACAAATAAAACATGTGTAAGCCACCATTTGTTTCGACACTTTTATATACATACAGATTTCCAACTTTCTGATCTGAATTATCTCATTGGTTGATGAAACACTTTCTATAAAGCAAAATGCTCAGGGCATTTTGTCACACATTTAATACAGGAGATTTTGTTTATTGAATAAGAAGCTATCCTGAAAGTGTTAAAATATGTAAAAGGTATCTTGAAAGGTGTTAAAATCTGTGGTTTTGCTGAGGCATCACTTTGAACAATGTATTTTAAAGCTATTTTTAGAGAAAATCATTTGCCAAGTCCCCAAGTAAGTATTTATAAACTATTTACAGTAAGCTGGACATTTTGCTGGGAGATAGAGAAGGAATAAGACATATAATAACTGTGTGACCTTGCTTTAAATAATGTGGAGCGATCAGAAGAATAGTGGAAGGGTATTGAGGGAATAGGAAAAGAAAGATTATGGAAAGAAACAGTTCAAATAATACGACGACAATATATGAAGGTATTGCTATCAATTTTACTAACATGTACAGGGAGAGACGAGAAGCAAGGTGGGATGCAGAAGGAAGTGCATCAATAGCTATGTGCATGTATGTTTGTATCACACTGAACTTCATATGGTGTGTAATTGCAAAGCACTCATAAAAGCATATATAGAAAAAGAACAGCATCCTCAGAGATCATCTACTCTACTCAACATTCTATTCAAATAGCTTTCAAGTAAGAATCGAATTTTCCTCTAAGTTTTTATATGCATTTAACTTTGCATCGCAAAAAGTAATACATTGAAAAGTTCATATAATCTAATATGATGCAATTTTATAAAATTTATATTTCTCAGAAAAAAAAATCCCTAGGTAATAGGATATTTGAAGGTTGAATACATGAGCTTGAAGACATTAGGCTCTGTAGTTTGTAGATGGCAAAAGATTAGTCTGTAAAGTAAAAAGAAGGAATGGAGAGAAACCATAGACTTACTTTACATGTTTACCTTGGGCAAATTTAAGCTTCACTTAATACGAAGTTCTTAGAAACAAATTTCTTGTTGCTTCTACTCTACACCTTCAGGTATCTAGTATAATATTTTATTTTCTAGTTATTTAAATCTGACTCACTTTCATATATTTATTTATTTTTATTTTTATTTTTTAATTTTTATGGGAATCATATTGAAAATGGCATAAATTCAGACTGTGATTAATTATATACAACTACAGTAGAAAATTATTCAATATGATAATTTTATATTTCTCCAAAATCTGCTGATAGAAAGAAAGCTTTATTATATTAAATCCATGAATAAATACATTTATTAGTGTACCTTAATGTTTTATATATTTTGAAACATACGGAGCAAGAGAAAAACAGAGGAAAAAAACAAACTATTAAGAAGAAAGGAAAAATCAACAATAATTCCATTACCTAGAAATAATCACTTATAACACTGAAGCCTAAAATATTTTGTTAATCTATGTACTATTACATTGCAATTTATATAGAAGTCAATGTTTAAATGGATTAACAGATATAATGACATCCATCTAGTAATTGGTGTATATGTTATTTGAAGCTGTCTACTTAACTTTGAAGCCTTGTTTTAACCAACGTGAATAATAGTTTTTTAACTTATAATTTCTATTTGGTGATACAAATTTTATCTTTTTTGTATATTAAGGTTATTATTTTCATGCAATGCTTCAATAAATATTTAACATTCTTGTCCACTGTTTAACTAGGATAATGCTGAGAAATGAGATGACTTACACTACTTATATTTCACAAACCATCTACTACAATTATTTTCAACAATTTTTCATACGTACAAAATAAGCAGAAAGAATGCTGATGATCCCAAATATCCCATCAGTCAGCTTCAACAACAATCATTATTTTACTACTTTTGTTTCATCTATGCTAGTATTTGTTACTGAAATATATTAAAGAAATTACTAATGCATCATTTAACTCATAAGGTATTTCAGTGTGTATCTTGAATGGATAAAACCTGAACTCTTTTTTCCTTGCAGTGTCTCTATTTGAAGAAATAGGATTATTTCCCTCAAACATTTCCTATGATCTGCATTTAATCCTTTATGATGTTAGCCTATTCCTTTATCCCTCTTTTGTTCTATAAATTGATAGTTAGATCCAAAGGCTTGATGAGATTGAGATTCGGTTTTGGGGAGTAAGAATATTTTGTCCATGGTGCTGTGTACCATATTGAGGTACAGAACTTTAGTTTGTTCCATTTTCAGTGATGTCAAGATTAGTCACTGGATTCAGGAACTTGTTCTTGAGTTTTTATCCCTTTTCTTCCTTTCCCTTCTTCCTTAATCTGATATTGGCAACTTCTTATTTTCCATTGCTATGATTTCTAGTAATATTAAATTTTAAAACATGCTTACTGACTTTTGAACTGCATTAGTAAATTCCTTCTTTATCTTTTGTTCATTATAACACAATTGTGGAAAAAGAACACTTTTTTCTTTATTTAAAGGTAGATAATTACATGTTTAATTCATATATATGTATGAATATACCATATGTATATGGTACTGGGAGTAGAGCCCGGAGGTTTTCTACCTCCAGGCTATACTCCCAGGCCTATTTTGTGTTTTATTTGGAAACAGGGTCTCACTAAGTTGCTGAGAGCCTCATTAAGTAGCTGAGGCTGGCTTTGAACCTGCACAATCCAATTGTCTCAGCCTCCCAAGTGCTGGGATTACAAGCATGAGCCACCACACCCGACATTTCATAAAATATTTTTAAGAGAGAACACTTAAGAAATGTTCCTGATTTAACTAGAAAATACATTTCTCATATACTGGGTTAATTAATGATAACATATAGTCAGTGGCTAGGTGCTATAAAAATGCCGAGTATATTCAGTCTTCAAAGGAAAATTACTTCACAAATTTAAGGAAAAACATTTTTCTACAACAAGTATTTCAACAAGTATGGTTTTCTTTCTATTTCAAATGTCTCAGGGTCACCCTCAGCAACCTTTGTCTTTTATAAAGTCTATTATTAGGAAAGATAACTGTTTTAATATTAATTACATTTAGGCAAAATCCAATTTTATGGTGAAAAGATAAAGAATAGGCATAAAGTTAATTAAAATATTATGGTAAATATACACATATATTTGTTAAACTTATTTCCAAATAAAAGGTAAGGGAGAGTATGGTATCTTTATTCTCAAAATACTTATGTCAACACCTTTTCTTTACTTCAAGTTTCCTATTAGTACCTTTGAAATTTTTGAGTAATGACTTTATAACAAAAGCCAGGCTAAAATCATTTGACTTTCTATATATTTTTAACTTTCTTATTTTTCTCATGTACACTAAATCTTTGCAGCCCTAAGTACTCTATTTTTCCTAGGTGGTCATTTGTCTTTTGACTTTTCTCATTTGGGGTTTATGGTAACTTATTAATTTAATTATACAATCAATTCTTATTATTCACGGTAGTTATGTTCTATAAAGTTGCCATCACAGTGAAATTGTGAATACTAAATTGTTGTTTTAAGTGAAATAAAAATTTATGTTCCTGTAACTTCTAATCACATTTTCATTAACTGATAAGTACATAACCTTGTTTTATATATTTTAGTGTTTAAAGACACCTTATCCAATATATCTTTCTGGTTCATTAATGTGAAATCATAGCTAAGAGCACTATAACCCATGCCTGAACAAAGCTTACCTAATACATATTTTCTCCATATACACATCACAGCCTTCTTGTGCTCAGGAACACTAGACAGCTTGTGGTTGGGGTAACTTAACACAGTAAAACACTAACAAAAGGATAAGGGGTAGCCGGACGTCGTGGCACACTCTTGTAATCCCAGCATTTTGGAAGTTGAGACAGGGCTCGTGGTTTGTGGACAGCCTCAGCTACTTAGTGAGGCCCTTTGCAACTCAGTGAGACCCTGTTTAAAATAAATAATAAAAAATAGGGTGGGATGTAGCTTGGAGAAAGATACCCCTGAGTTCCATCCCCAGACAGAACTGCAAAAAATAAAATAAAATAAAATAAAAAATGAAATAAATAAAAAACATTAAGGGGTGAAAATGTGGCAGCAAACACCACAAAAGGACATTTGTCTATAGTATGAGAGAGGACTCAGGAAGCAAAGCGTCACCTTAGCCAGCCTCACCTGGGAATGTGCACGTTTAGCACTTCAGTCTTTTTTGCCATTCTGCATGTACATGTCCAAAAATGACAACGAGAAGCATTGCTTGGAGAATGAAAAATGATTTTTATAAGGAGGAAGCGTCTTAGATTTGTAAGCTGTGAATTATGAGGATACTTTATCTTTTCTTTTATGATGTTCCCTTTTTCTCTACATTTTCATGGAATGGCTTAGAATAATTCTCATGCCGCTTAACTTACATTGCATTAAAAGTAAATAACTTTATTTCAATAAATTAAAATTAAAACACCAAATCAACATTTCTGCTATAAAATAATATAGAATTTTTAAACCTTGATATGATATGAGATTTTTAAAAATCATCACTTTTGCTTTCTCCCAATCAATGTAAATAACTGTTTTATATAATTTTTACTTTTTTGCTGGAGTTAATCACCACACACCTGAAAATATTTGGAAACTTGTTAATTAAGCTTGTGAGAAGCTTAAGAATTAGGTTATTGGATGTTTTACTATATATATGCTTTAATACACTAGGCTTAATTACTACAAAGCAGCCACTGCCTGGCTTCAACATAAGCCAGTATGGAATGTTCTTAATGGAAAGATTATGCTTATTCTGAAACTCTTGTTATTTATATAGAAGCTTCCTTTTAACTTAAAACAGTGCCCATAATAGTGAAGAAATATTTAAATGCTGGTTTAAGGGACTGTTTTGTTAAGTTGGTTTTGTGTGTGTGGGTTTGGGACTGGGGATGGAATCCAGGGGACTTCTACTTCTGGGCTACACTCCCAGACCTATTTTATATTTTATTTGGAAACAGGGTCTCTTAAGCCAGCGGTGGCTGGCTTCGAACTGGCGCGATCCTCCTGTCTCAGCCTCCCAAGCGGGGTGATTAAAAGCGTGCGCCACCATGCCAGCTGGTTTGTTTTTTATGCCATATAATGTGAAATTTTCCTAAAACATTTCAAATATTTTAACTTAATTTTGGAAATTGAACATACACACACACATACACACACATAAACATACCACATTGTCACTTTTACAGATGTATAGTGAAGATATTATTATCTTTGCTATATAAATTGGGAAACTGAGGTTCAGGGGATTTCCTAAATTAAGTAACTTGCCCAAGGTCACATAGCAAATAAGTGCTAAAGCCACGGGTCATCTTTTCATTTCTCACATCATAAACTCTAGCTGCAGTAAACAATTCCAAGTTCTTGATTATGACATACTTTTTTTTAACCTCTTGGCCTGTCTATTTGCTAGTTCACCTACTTGAAACAATTTTACCTACCCCACTCATTGTTTAATGAACTTTCATTCATTCTGTTAGCTAGTTACGGATGCTATAACAGATAGGCTACAAACATTTAATTCAGTTTCCGGAGGCTTAAAAGCCCAAGATCCGGGATTAGCAGATGTTATATCTGTTGAGAATCTGCTTCTTGATTTGTGGATGACTATCTTCTCCCCGTATCTTCATATGCCAGCACTCAGAAAGAGAGGAAGCAGACAATATCAAGGGTCTCTTATTTTCTTCTTATTTATGATTGGTAATGATTTGTTGTTGCGTTATAGTCATACATCTTTATGAGGTACAAGATGGTAAAAGCATACATGCACACATCACTCATTTAGTCAAGTGTCTTTTCATAAGGACACTAATTCTATTTACAAGGGTTTTACCCTCATGACCTAATTACCTCTTCCAAAACCCATCTCTGGCATCACATTGGGTGTTAAGACTTCAAATATGAATTTTTGGAGGACACAAACATCTCTGGCATCACATTGGGGGTTAAGACTTCAAATATGAATTTTTGGAGGACACAAACATTTCAATAGTATTTAACCTTCAGTTTTTATTTCAACAACCAGTTGTAGTCTGCATGAGGTATTTCTCAAATGTAAATCACTAAACACTCTCATTCCTGTTGTTATTTACCATGGTGTATTATATTTGCAGGCTCCATTGCTTGTATATCCAGTTGATGAGGTCCAGGAGAGTGTACCTTGTTCACTATTACTTTCTCACCCCTTAACATGTTGACTGGAACATAGCAGGAATATTTGTTTTGAAATATTTGAAGCTTAAGTGACTGTATATTTCTAGATGTTGAGCAAAGCAACATGTTTGTCGATCTGACAAATGAAAACATTGTGATCACTTCTGGTAGACTGGCTGAAACCATTATTATTGACTTATAGTAGGAAGGTAGAATTATTATATAATAATATAATAAGTAGAAGAATTATTCTGGAAATATGTCTTAGTGTCATTAACTTTTATTTGCAGTATCAATGACAGTAGTATAGATTTCCAAGAGGAAGGAGTAAAGAAAGACAATTATAAATTTTCATTAAAGACCTGGAAAATAGTAATAACTAATGAAAAACTATGAGAATATTTATCTAACATGTAATTGTAAGAACATAATAGTTGTTATCCATAGTTTCCAAAATGTAAAAACATTTATCTAATCTTATATGTAATAGTTTCCATATTTTAAAATCATTTTGCTTTTTATTTTTATTAATTAAGATATATACATGGGTATATATAAAAATTTTATAATGAGTATTTGTTAATCACCTTTGTGCTTGAAGTAGAACAATTTAAAACGAACATGATGGACACTGGTCCTCAGATTTTATAATAAATAGAAACTCCTGAAAGTATAATGATAAATTATTAATTATGACACTGTTCAAACTCAGTAGGTTTTCATCTTATTTTAAGCAATATTAAATACTATTAAATACAACCCTGAAGTGTATGGTAACTGTGTATCACACTTGCTTTGCCACCAAAGTGAAATGCAGATCAGCTGGGGAATGTGTTCATATTTACCTATTAGCACTGAAGGCAGATAAAACTCTCATTTGTCCTGGCCTCTGTGGCTTATTGCTATCACTGACCAAACACCAATTTGGCTTGTGTTCTTTTGTGCAAGAAGGCACAGGAGCAATTTAAAATCACCCGTAGGCAGCTTTCATTGTCTTCATTCATGTTCCCTTTCTTGGCACTGATTACTTATCTTGGCTCTCCTATTAACTTCTGTGTGACTTGAGGGATACAGAAATTTAACAACTTGTGTGATCTGTCTTATTTGTAAAATGCAACTAATCCACTTAACTGCAGCAATGTGTGGAATTGCTAATAACACCAGGCAACTCTAATTACTTTACAGACTAGAAGCAATTTGTCATGAATTAGGGGGCTGAACATGGGTTATATAAAAGTTTCCAAGACTGACATAGAGATATCTCCACAACCTATCTCATGAGGCTCGACTGAACTAGATGAGATATATTGCATTTTGTATTGTTTTTACTGGATCCTGGTGTGATTTTCTTCTACTTTTCTCAATTTTGAACCAAATATGTAGCATAAAATAATCAGAACAAATATAAATATGCTGAACTAAAGATCCATGTAATTACTTGTCCTGCTTTAAAATCATTGTTAGATTTTATCACCAATAAACATTTTTGTAAAGAACTTATAATTTCTTTTGTAGTAAGTACTCCTACTCCTTTTCTCCCTTGCTGCCTGTATCTGTAGGGGCTGAAAATTAATTTCTGGTTTTCCCAGCCTCCCTTGCAGCTAAAGGTCAGCCTTGTAACAACAGTTCTGGTTAATGGAATTTTAGCAGAAAATTGCTGGGGATTCCTTGGATATTTTTTTGTTTTCCTAGTAAAATAAGTAGAGGCTGTTGATACTGTTCCTTCTCTTCTTATGTTGAGAGAAAGGTGCAGCAGTTAACTTAAGGAAAAGACCAGCATAATAACAGAATATGGAGCTCTTCTCTCAATGCCAACAGTTTTCTACTTTCAGAGTTATAAAACATGAGAAAAAGAATTATTTTTTAAATTCAAGCTATTGCAAGTAAATTTTAAATCTATACACATGTGGGAATGAGATTAAATATATACATATGCATATAATTTTATATACATATATATGAAAATTAATGAAGCAAGAAATTTAAGTAAGGAGGACTAAAAAATTCAATCATATAAAATTCAGGTTCCTGTTACTATGAGGTTAATGACAATCTCTACTCTAAATAGTATTATTATAAAGATTAAAAGACATATATTCATAAATATCCACATATAGAATTGAGAACACCTAAAATGTTCAGAAAGCAATTCCTTTTTAACATCTTCACCCCACACACACACACACACACACATGTATGCCCCCACCACCACCACAAAGGAGACAAGAATTTTATCTCCCCAGAGTCTGTCTGGTCAGAAGCTGAGATTTAATCATCACTTATGGCTTTCATAGCTTCCCGTTAATGAAACTATTAATTGACTGTAATGAAAAAGGCAAGGTAAAATTTAAATATGTTTAACAAAGGATTCGATAAATGTTTCTCAAGTAATAAGGATGCAGTGCTATGTTAGCATTGTTAAAAATGTCTAATTCTTGTTACCTGCCATTAATAAGCTTGCACTACATCTCACCGGTATTTAAAGTAATTGTCCAGATAGGAATCATAGTGTAACAAAATTTAACATCAGTTTTATGTATATAGAAAATAAATCTACATTAGTAAAATCCATATCCTTGTGGTTATTGTAAACAACTGTGACTATCTTTTACATTTACATTAAAAATATCTAACAGGAAAGCTGGGCATGGTGGCACATGCTTGTAATCCCAGCATTTGGGAGACTTAGACTGGAGTATCAGAGTTGATTCGCTGACAGCCTCAGCTGCATAGGCCCTCCCCAAGTTAGTGAGATCCTGTTTCAAAATAAAGAATTAAAAAATAAGGCAGGGAGTGTAGCTCGGAGGTAGAATGGCCCTGGGTTCCATCCCCAGACTCCCCCACACACACAAAAAAAAAGATTAACAGGAGATGGGCATGGTGGTACACCACGCTTGTAATTCCAGCATATGGGAGGCTGAGACAGGAGAATCTTGGTTCACGCCTCAGCTACTTAGCGAGGCCCTTTGCAACTCAGTGAGACCCTGTTTCAAAAATAAGAATAAAAAATAGGGCTGGGGGTGTAGCTTGGAGGTAGAATGCCCCTGCATGTGTTAAAATAAAATTATTTGTTATTTCTCTGCTCTGTATACATATATACTAGTCCTCTCATGTGAAATACTTAGTAAAATGTAAATACTCTATGGAATAGTATACAAGCCCTATATATTTGCTTCTCCATCAATTCAGCAATATTTTTCCATTTAAAGTTACCAATATTATAATATAGATATCTTAATAGAAAAATACTTTTACCAAGGTCTAGATGACTTGATACATTGATGGATTTGATGATGAAGGAAAATAAGAATATAAAGCTCAGAAAGTCTAACTGAAATTTCACTGAAAATATTTTTCCTTGGTAATGAGTGACCAGGCTTATCTTGAGCAATGCCTGGCACATAGTACCTGCCCAATTACATTAAGTCTTCAGGTTTAAAAAGTTCTGAATCATTCTGAGAGTACAATTGATAAAAAGGAACACATTAGTAACAAGGATAGCATGTTGTAGAAAATGTTTTGTGACCTGAAGTTCATTATACACTTAGTGTATTAAAAAAAAAAATCAGAGCCACTCTGAGACCTTGAGGAAGTGTGAGCCTACCAGTGGAAAGTGGAAGAAATGATTTCAGCCAGAGGACTCAGTATCTGAGCCTTTATGATAGTATAAGTAGCATGAATCAGTGTCAACTTGCCCTAACATCACATCTAAGTTTCAATCTTTTTCCTCCATGTAGGACATACTCACTCCTCTTCCTTTCTGACAATACAAAATTTAATTAGCCACTGGAATAGGTCAAAATACAGAGACCTGGGTAATCACCAGTCCTTTTCATAGAGCCTGGAATGATTCTTGACAGAACAGCAGCCTAAAACCTAAAAGAAAAGTCATCCACAAGTTCATATATAACAATAACATTGATAGCCAGGCATAGCTGAGCCTTTTATTTTTACTTATTTATTTTTTATTGGTGCATTGTAGTCATATATCTTAATGGAGTACAAGATAGTGGAGACATACATGCACACATCACCCAATTAACCCTTACCCAGTTCCCACCCCATTCCCTTCCCCTTCTCTCCTTCTCAGGTTTCACTTACTGATTGACATTGATATGTTTGTTAATATACATCATGTGCATTAGAGAATTTCCCTCTTCCCCCCTCCCAATCTCTCAGTTAGGTTGCCTTATTTGCTCATCTATGTTATCTCCTTCTTCATCTAGAGTTCCCCCTATGACCTATTTTCTCTCTAGCTTCCGCATATTAGGGAGACTATCCGATTTCTTATTTTTGTTTTTTTGTTTGTTTGTATGTTTTGGTGGCACTGGGATTTCTGGAAACCCTTCTGCCTCCAGGCTATGGTCCCAGACTTATTTTATATATATCTTTGGAAACAGGGTCTCTTAAGCCAGTACAGCTGGCTTGGAACCAGCGCAATCAATCTCCCAAGAGCTCCACCTCCCAAGAGCAGGGATTACAAGCATGCACCACCACGCCTGGCACCTTACTTTTTTTTTAATGACTAATATGACTTAGCCTATGTTCTCCAGTTCCATCCATTTTCCTTTAAATGATGTAATTGTATTTTTCTTTATAGATGAATACAATTCCATTGTGTACATCTCCTATATTTTTGTAATCTATTCATCTGTTAATGGACATCTTGGCTGGTCCCATAGTTTGGCAATGGTGACTTGTGTAGCGCTGAACATAGATACATGTGCATTAGTTCGTTAGTTGGTTTCGTTCTTTTGGGTAGATACCCAGAAGTGGTATTGCTGGATCATATGGTAGGTTCATTCCCATTCTTCTGAGGATATTCCATACTGTTTTCCAAAGTGCTTGCACTAATTTGCAGTTTCACCAATAATGTTTTAGCATTCCCACTATTCCACATCCTCACCAGCATTTGTTCTTGTTCGTGTTTTGAATGATTGCCATTCTAGTTGGAGTTAGGTGAAATCTTAGTGTAGTTTTGTTTTGCATCTCTCTTATTACTAATGACGTTGAGCATTTTTTTCATGCATTTGTTGGCCATTTGAATTCTTCCTTTGTGACATATCTATTTAATTCACTTGTGCTTTTTTGAATATTTAAAAAAGTTTATTAAAAAGATAGAAATACAGAGGACAGTTAAAGCCCCATGCCATTCAGAAATGGCACGGGGCTGGGTGGGGGGATTCAAGCGAATTCACCCCACTTGCCCATTTTTGATTGTGTTATTTGCTTTTCTAGCACTGAGTTTCTTGAGGTCTCTGTATATTCTAGATATTAGTCTTCTATCTGAGGAGTAGGTGGCAAAAATCTTCTCCCATTCTCTTAGTTCTTGGTTGAATCTCTGATAGTTTTTTTGCTGTATAGAAACTCTTCAGTTTAATGCAATCCCACAATCGATTCTCCTTTTAATTTTTTGTGGCTTTGAGGTCTTGTTGAGAAAGTTTTTATCTATGCCTGTGTGTTGTAGTGTTGGACCTATGCCCTCTTCAAGGAGCCTCAAGGTCTCTGGTCTAATTTCTAAGTCTTTGATCCATCTTGAAATAACTCTTTTGTAGGGTGAGAAATTGGGGTTTATTTCCATTTTTCTACATATGGTTAGTCAGTTTTGCCAACACCATTTGTTGAGTGTCTATATTTTTTCCAGTGTGTGTTTTTGGCCACTGGTCAAAATTGGCTGTATGTGTATGGATTTGTTTCTGAGTCTTCTATTCTGACCCATTGGTCTATGTATCTGTTTTTCTGCCAGTACTATGCTATTTTTATTATTATGGCTTTGTAGTATAGTTTAAGTTATTGTAGTATAGTTAAGTATTGTGATTCCTCCTGCATGGATTTTGTTGCTTAGAAATACTTTGGCTATTCTGGGTTTTTTATTGTTCCAAATGAATTTAAGGACTGATTTTTCTATGTTTGTGAGGAATGACTTTGGTAATTTAATGGGTATTGCATTGAATCTATAGATTACTTTTGGAAGTATGGCCATTTTGATGTTTATTCTGCCTATCCATGAACATGGAATATCTTTCCATCTTCCAAGGTTTTCTTTGATTTCTTTTATCAGTATTTTATAATTTTCTTTGTAGAGGTATTTTACCTCCTTAGTTAAGTTTATTCCTAAGTATTTTTTGTGTGTGTGGGATAGCCTGTTTCTCTCTCTAATTAATGGCTGCTACTTTGAGGCCATTAGAAATGGAGAATCCATACCCTTGATAGGATCTTTGCTGTAGGAGTTAAGTAGATCTTTGTCTTTATGAGACACTTTTTTCTCTTATTTTCTATTATTTGGAACCCAGAAGTAGTATTTTTCTTTAATGTTTTTTGAAGGCTTCAAATGTTTGCACATTTCCCCTTCCTCTATCATTACTGCCAATAAACTTGTCAATTCTTGTTTGAGCTCATCTCTTTCTTGTAACATGTATTGAAAGTTGCAATAGCATCTAACACACATGGTCATGTTGATTATTTTTCAACACTTTCCCTAGAGCTATAGGGTTTGCGAGCAGGTGCCTATTTGCTAAGTTATCACTGGTGATGATTTTAGCAAACAATTGAAAAGGCAGAGCAGGGCTTTCCAGCCTCACAGCTTCTGTGTCCTTATGGTCCATGTGCCAGATATGTGGCATTAACTCTATGCCTTGTATTTTAGTTTTGTGGATTAGTAACTTCCAACTATGAAGTATCGATTTCTGTATTCAGATAGGCTTACAGTTAAAAAGAACACACAACAGTGAGTGGCTTAAACAATAAAAGTGCATTTCCAGTCATGTCAGTAGCCATTGTAGATTATGTGTTCTGTGGAAGAGTTGGCCTGTGTGTAGTCTCTGCTCCAGATCTTCAAAGACCAATATCGCATTCATCTGCAACTCTACTTCTGACCTTTGTGGAGGGAGTGACAATCATAATAGTTGTCACTGTTTTCTTTCTTGTCACTCACTTGCATTCAGTATGCTACCAGTTTCTCTTAAGTATATCCTTTATGAAGGGAAAATAATTACTAAATTTTAACAGATTTATAGATTTTGATCTGAGTACAAACCTTACATATTCTTCATGAAGAAATGGGAACTAGAGGTAAAATACTGCTTCTGCTTCTATCATCACATGGAGACGCTCAAGGGCTTCTCCATGTGACTGAGTTTCAAGCTGAACTTGTCTGCCTCCTTGTACTTTTCCCCTCCAGAAATCTGTTTATGTTTGAAAGAACAGAAAATTCAGATGAAAGTGCTAGATATAAGGGTTCTTAAAAGTTAACTGAGTGAGACAATTGCATTAAGGACAATTTAGAGTATCTGTGACAAAAAGTAAAATTTGAAATTTCAGGTAAAAATTAAAAATTTTTAAAATTTATTTGCCACCATGAGCTTCAAAACTTCCAATATTTCAAAAATTTTCTGATGAGGTTGTTGGTGTTATTATATAATAAAATGTGTCAACATTTGGGAGCTTTATAAAACTCATTGAGCAAATATTTTCCAAATGACCAATATACCATATTATAAATTCTGTATTCATAAATAGTCCACTCAAAATGCAAGATATTGCAAGGATCCTTCAAGGAAAACAATGAGTTTCCACGTAATAACAAAGAAAAATATCCAAAATGATCTTAAGATACCCTTTGCCAGCGGGGTATTGTGACAAGTACCTGTAATCCCAGTACTTGGGCGACCAAGACCAGAGTCCTCCTCCAGGTTTGAGGCCAGCTTCAGCAACTTAGCAGCTTCAGTCCTCAGAAACTTAGTGAGACGCTGTTTCAAAATAAAAAATAAAATACGAATGGGGATAGAGCTTAGGGGTATCATGCCCCTGGGTTGCATCCCCAGTACCACCACCGCTGCCACCTCCCTTACACACACACACACACACACACACACACACACACACACACACACAAGATACCCTTTGCTTTTCCATTTATTTGTGTGAGTTGAATTTTTCAGATGCAGAAGTAGGTGTGGGAAGTCAGATACCTTATATTAAGTCAGTCTAAAATAAATATTTTAAAAAGTCTTTCTTACTATTTTTTAAAATCATAGCTACATGCTGGGCATGGTGGCATACACTTGTAATCCCCATGCTTGGGAGGCAGAGACAGGAGGATTGCACAGGTTTGAAGCCAGCCTCTCTGGCTTAAGAGACACTGTTTCCAAATAAAAATATAAGAAATAGGTCTGGGAGTGTATCCCAGAGGTAGAAGGTCTTCCAGGAACCCCAGTATCACTCACACACACACACACACACACACACACACACACACAAAATCATAGCTTCATGATTAAAATATATTTTAAGATAAAATGTAATGACTTTAGACTTTATTGCTTTTTAAATGATTAATAAGCAAATGCTTATAAATGTTCTTTACATTATAACACTGTATCAATAGATATAATCCACATTTTCAGCCCCTTGTATGATCAATTATTTTTGAGAATATAAATGAATTCTGAGACCAAAAAGTTTAACTGCTGCTCCAGAATCCTCTTCCTTCAAATATGGTGGGGAAGAAGAGTAAGAATTACAGTGTGGGTTATAATAGTTTGTCCCTGAAGTGACACATACCATTCCCACTTCATGCGTCATTAATTGGGCACCACTCACATAGACACACCTAGCTAAAAGGGAGCTTGACAGTGTCTACGTGAGTTTTCAGAAAGAAGAGAAGAACAGTGATCACTGACAGTCTCTGACAGAGCACTGAACATGTACAATGACTATTCTTTTTATGTGATTGTAATTGGAAAGTTTTTGACACTATTCCTTTCCTTATAGGACGTTGTTTCCATCATTTTCTATCCATTGCTGTCAATGTTTTCCTATCCTGTAAATATGTATTTTCCTTTTCTCAAATTACCATTTAACTCTGAGTTGGCCTTGAAAGAGTGCTTTACCTGTATTATTTCAATGAATACAGATATGTCATGAAGTATTGTTTGACTCCTCATTTAAGAGGAATTACAGATTTAAAAAGTGAAGCAATTTACTTAATGTCTTCTATAGCCAGAATTCACACCTAAATCCGGAATCTCTGTTCTGGATTCAAAAGAATCTCTATTCTTTTGAATTTCCTATACTTCCTTATAGAAAATTAACTGGCTAGGACCAATGTCTGGCCATATGATTTTTCAATGAAATTCTAATAGTGCTCATAGATTCTCTAACTCAGATTGTTTGGAATCTTTAAGACTTAAGAAAATCTTTAGATCTGAATTTATATCATGTTGTTGACTCAAACATGTGGTGATTTTCTCTTACTAGAAAATTTCCTGGATGAAATATCATAGAGTTGTTTAATAATTGCACTCAATCTCTTTCCTAGAATAAGGTGTTTATTTTTCTACTCCCAAAGTGTTAGCTTGTAAATTGCCTTGTCAGGTTCTATCATTTTTATTTGTAAAGATGTGTCTGTACCAGAGTTTCTAGCCAATCTAGTAGCAACTGTTATAACAGGATCAGCCTCTGAAATGGGGAAATTTACCTCCATCCTTTATCTATTTGCTGCCATTCTGTGTATGGAGGATCTTATCTCTCACCTCTGTTGTGATAAATATGCTCGATTACTCCCCTGCTTTCATCTTTCATGCCGTTTGCCTTCATCCAACTCTTCCTACATATTGCTTACTGATGGAGCCATAGTTCTATAGTGTCCCATGGTTGAGACAACCATTTTCAGCCTTTACTGAATTAAGGAACACTTATGACTTGGAATTGGAGAAAAAGCCCCTTTTCATGCCTGGACATGCCTTTCCTTGTTGTCACATACTTCTGCAAAGCCCTCCCTGGACGGGACCACTTTCTCTAGCTGGTATTGCACCCTCTCAGCTTTTTGCCTGTCTGTGACCTGTCTATCATCAGTAATGTCCTCTTCACTGCTGCCATGCCTTAGTAAATGCTTTTAATTTTCAGTGTCCCTTCTGATCATGACCTTTCCCAAAATGTTTTCTGGATTATTGTATATGATCTTTTCCTTCTCTGGTCTCCCAGTGTTCTAATTTTATCTTTCTTGGAACCTCCAATGCTTTATCTTTTTATCCCGTGTCCATTTGTGTCCACTTGTCTAACCCTGAAATTAGATTGGTAAGAACTGAAGATAATCTGTAGGTTTAGCACTAGCATTTCTGTTATGAACTTCAGGACAACTCAAAGTTATTCTATACTTAAAAGAAGAAAAAATGGACTTTACACATCATTATCTAAAGGTGCAGAAATTCTAGGAAGTACTGGTTCTTGATGAAACCCATTACCTGAGGTAATGCTGAGAAGAAAGAGATTCTGGAAAACTGTATAGAAATTCACCTTGATATGAACATGGGATAAAAGAAGAATAATGCATTTTTTAAGAGGTCCAAGGTCTCAGTGGAAAAAAATAGTGCTCTAAACATTTGTTTTTCCAAATGCAAAAAAGATCTAATAATTCTCCAAACATAGAGACTGTAGTATTATTGGATTTATCAAATGAAAACAAAAAAGAGTAAACATATTTAAAATTAAGAAGCTTACTACTCTATGAGCATTAGCTACTCAAATACCAGGCTAAGGCCTGGTATTTGATTTTTCTCAAGGTTATGTCTGAGTAGCTTCTGATTCCTCTTCTACCTCTTTGGGACAGGAACCAACTTTTCTACTGCTGGAAGTGCTTGGGGCAGCCCTGTAAATCAATGTCTAGGATTGCTGCCACTTGAAATTTTGAAAAAAAAATAAATAATTTTTTTCTCATACCCTACCCTCTACCCCTGTCTGAAGATAAATTCTATTCTGCACAAGTGACAGTGAAAATGGACATTCCTTTAAGGAAATTTCAGCCCCAAACACAAAGAAAATAAATTAGAAAACTTTCAAAAGCCCAATTTAAAAAAACACTCCATTGACTTTAGTCAATACTTTTGGGATTAGAGAGTTTTAAATGATAAGAGAGAAAAATATGTATCTTTTGTAGTTCTTAATAATTTGAGCGTGGAGTGACTGTCTATTGTCAAATAATATAATCTCATCAGTTTTACAGCTTAAGAGCTTAGTCTGAGATTTTGAGGCATGTTTTGTAAGGTAATAAATAGGTTGGGGTTGGTGAGTACAATGAAATTCAGTCTTGATATGCAATGTATTAATCTTAAAAAATCAAAAGTTGTTCACAGAATTATGGTTCTGTTTCAGAATTATGTTTCAGAAACAAATATTTCCTAGAATGATAGCCAAATTTATTTTACATGTTCTCAATATTAGCATAAGTATGGGAAAGTACACACTGTTTCTGCATTGCTTAATTTAGGTTCAGAAAAGTAACTTGGCTCCAATTAGTGTTTAACACAATGCCAAGAAATTATATTTATTTTAGTCCTTCATCTAATTTATTTGGTCATTGCTAATCCTTAAATTGAATATAGACTATTATGGTCTGAGAATAATTAATTCATATTTGTACTTTTTTGATGTTTCCTGATTACATAAGGAATTTCTGAAGACAGTCATTTCATTATCTCCAAGTAGAATATATTCTTAATTCTTTTTGTCAGAAGACCACTTGAATCATTTGATGTAACAGAATATTGATCATGTAGCTATATTTAAGACTCTGGGGAGATCACAAATTTGATCCCTGAAATACCTAAAATAAGAGAGTTATGATCAGACTTTATAATTTACTTCTAAGTTAAGAAATATATGATCTAATTTTACTTTTTCTTGTTTGAAATTGTATTTATACAACATAGATCTGTCAATGAAAGTATGTTCTTCACCTAATATAACACCCATTTCACTTCAAGATGTCAGTGTTATATCTATCTGAAGCAGCATTGTTGAAACACCAGCAGTACAATTTTATGATCCTCCTGGATGAGACGTTTAATGGTTTATTATCTTGTTATTCTGTTAGTCTCTGTTCTCTACTATACTAGGCAAGCAACTACTCAATTTTCAAGCCTCCTCTACAGTGTGAAAAAGAAGCTTGGCATAAATAAATCAATTCAACCCAAAGTTTTGCTTTAATGGTTAACATTTTGAACTCACCAAGACTCAATTATCTCCTTAAACTAAATTATCATTTTTTCCAAAGGAAAAGTTAGATTCTTCATAATACCAAAGACCATTCTGGTGGTAGGTCCCAGTTAATTGAAAGAATAGTTCCTGTATAAATTATTCTATCAATCAGTAGACTTTTGTGGGACAAATACAATAAGAGGTTTTAGAGGCTACCCAGTGATCTATTTCATCCATAATCATCTGTTTCATCAACAGTGGCCCAATGATGTTGCATACTGTTTTAATATTCTGCCATCTCTGCACTGAACTAGATAATGAAACTTTTAGTTCAAAGATCCATTAAGAACAAGAACATGAAGCCAGGCATGGTGGCACATGCTTGTAATCCCGCGCTTGGGAGGCGGAGACAGGAGGATCACATAGGTTTGAAGCCAGCCACGCTGGCTTAAGAGACCCTGTTTCCAAACAAAAAAAGTATAAAATAGGTCTGGGAGTGTAGCCCGGAGGTAGAAGGGCTTCCAGGAACCCCAATACCATAAAGAGAGAGAGAGAGAGAGAGAGAGAGAGAGAGAGAGAGAGAGAGAGAGAGAGGAGAGATGAGAGAGGAGAGAGGAGAGAGGAGAGAGGAGAGAGGAGAGAGGAGAGAGGAGAGAGGAGAGAGGAGAGAGGAGAGAAGAGAGAAGAGAGAGAAGAGAGAAGAGAAGAGAGGAGAGGAGAGGGAGAAGAGAGAGGAGTGCATGCTTAGAGTTGAGGCTAAATAATGTGATTTTCCAGTCACTTCTCTATAAGTAAAACAGGCTCAGAAATACATACATCAGTACTTCCTTATATGGTGGGATTACATTAAACTGAAGAGCTTCTGTCGAGCAAAGGAAACCATCAAGAACCTCAGCTGACAGCCAACAGAATGGGTGAAGATTTTTGTTAACTACTCCTTGATAGAGGACTAATATCTAGAATAAACAGAGAACTCAGGAAACTCAGCTCTAAGAAAGCAATAATCCAATCGAAAAATGGGCAAGTGAACTAAATAGACACTTCACCAAGTATGGCCAATAAATAGCCAATAAATGCATGCAAAAATACTCAACATCATTAGCAATCAGAGAGATGCAAATCAAAACTACCCTGAGATCCCACCTAACTCCAACTAGAATGGTAATTATTCAAGACACAAACAACAACAAATGCTGGCAAGGATATGGAGAAGTGGGAAATCTAATATATTGTTGCTGGGATTGCAAATTAGTGCAACCACTTTGTAAAACTGTATGGAGGATGGATCTTCAGAAGAATGGGAATGAATTTACCATATGATCCAGCAATACCACTCCTGGGTATCTACCCCAAAGAAAAGAAACCAAACTACCAAACTACCAAAACATGGGTATTTATGTTTATAGCTGCACAATTATGGAACCAGCCAAAATATCCATCAACAGATGAATGGATTACAAAACTATGGGATATGTACACAATGGAATTTTACTCAGTACTTTTTTAGATTTATTCCAAGCTGTAACTTCATGAAAATATTTCTCCCCAAACAATCTCCTATTAAAAGATCCTGCATATCAATTCTATAGAGATTGGATCCTTCATAAACAGATACATCCTTAAAGCAGTTTTAGATTTTGGGTTTTCTGGGCCTCTTTGTTGTTTATGCTTCATAAATACCTTAATAGTTTCATGCACACATTCAAAACACTACCTTACTTATTACTATAAGCAAACATCAAATAAACCTAGGAGGAATAAAAATAAAAACGAGTGCAAAACCCAACAGCTAAATTGATTGCATGTTTTAGACAAATGCCAAGCAAGTAAATTTTTACCCTGTACTTGTCTTATATTAAAGCCTAAGAATGCACAAAGCAATTTTAAGGCTAGAAACTTTCAAATATCATGGTTACCAGACTTAAAAAAAACAATGTTTGTTAATAATCCAAAATTGAAAAACGTAAAGAGGAAAGAAAGTAGCTAGAAGATAGATAAATAACAGAGCACGCAGCGTGAAGCAGGACTGTCTGTGAGTCTAGACATCGGCCATTGTCCTTTTGTTACTGGGTACTTCTATCTGCTCCGTGATGGTCTCTGTATCTGAAAATCTTGAGTGGAAGCTGTCTGCTCCATGCAGTTGTCCACTTGATGCAAAGGCTATTGGCAAGTACTATTATACTCTCAAAATGTGTCTACTTCTGGAATATTTCTAAAAGTACTCTGCTGGAAGTCTCCAGGAGGATATGAATCTGAGAATTAACACTCTAGCATTGCACCATCGTGTTGTTAGCTGTACTGGGTAACATCCCTTTCACTGTGCTAAGGGAAATCTTATTTCTGTTGTCTTTTCTATAAGATAAAATCCCCTCCAAAATTATTATAGCAATAAAATTGGAATCCTATATTTAGATATAACACACAATTAATTTTTAAGGATTTATTCATGACTACTATGGTAGGAAGATCATGCTATAAGTAATCTGAAATTTTTGTTTTGTATAATAGTGAGCACTATTTTTGTTCCTGATTAGTAAAAATAAACTAATAACCCAGAAATGAAATTATTTATAGGTTATTGCATAGTATACTTTGTACATAATACAAGTATATTACCAAGAAATATGTAATTATGAAACATTGATATTTTATTTATACCTAATAAATTAAGAATTTCTCTTTTGATTTATCTTCTTTTAACTATAGATTTTATTAAATCACAAAACTATAATTGTGAATTAATTAACATTGGGGCAATGAACCACAAACTTAATTCTACTCTCCTTTAAATTCTAATATAAAAGAAAAAATTAGTTTTAAATGAAATTATTAACAGTTTTACCATGCAGACTTGAATTAATTTTGAAAAGCAAAATTTAATGAAGTTTGTTAGTGAAATAAAATACTTAATAACAAAAGCCATGATATCTACAGGCAGTTATAGCCAATATTTTATAAATACATAAGAATAAGTAAATTGCTAGTAACTACTTTTTAAAAAAGATATTTTGTCAAAATTATTCAGAAATGAAAAAGTTTCAGAGGATCAAAAAATATTTTTAATAGTTAAAGGAACCTATTTTACCTGGATAGAGAGTTTGGATATTTTATGAGAATAAAATTCAAATTATTCCTTTATATCTTCAATGTAATGAGTCCCAATAAACAACTTATAACCTTTTGTATTAGAAATAAATCCAATAACATTAGAGTAGCACTGACAAAATTTTAAAGAAAATCTTATATATTTTCTTCCATTTCATTATCTATAAATACTGAAACCTAGACAAACAGCCTATTTCTAACCTTTCCCTCATGGAGTGTGTCTTCAAATTTGTTTTTTTAATTTTTTTTAAATATTAGTTAATCTTAAAATGCTTGTATTTGCATACATATTTAGGTATACATAAATGTATATGTGTTCTATGGTTTGAATGTGTTTCACCAAAGTTTATGTATTGGATCCTTAATTCTAAATTTATATGTTGATGGTATTTGAAGGTGAGGCCTTTGGGAGGTAGTTAGGACTAAATAAGGTCACAATTTGTGGTCCCTAGGATATAATTAATTACTTTATAAGAAGAGACTCACATTATCATGCTTGTTCCATCTTTCTATTTGATTTCCTGTGTTGTGTTCTGCTGTAGGAAAAAGGTCCTCATGAGATGCTGAGCTGATGCATACTCTTGAATGTCATAGTCATAGTGATGACAGTGTTAAAAGATTTCATAACACTAAACAATTTTAACTGGTATCCAATACTACTGTTTCATTTAGTTGATTATAATTTTTTATAATTTTAAAACCCTTGTGGAAGCAATAATAAATTTACAGGTCCTATGACTAGTAAAAGAGTCTCAAAAAGTTTAAACCATAAAATATTAAACCCAATTTTTATTCTAATAAAATATCATGATAACACTATTTTTACATAGGAGCTGTATCAGAGATCAAATATAGAGTCGGGTTTTTTTTTATTTTAAATCATCTAGAGCATCCAAAATATTAGGAATATTGCCTGAATTGTTTTACTATAAATCATTATATTCAAATACTCAAAAGGTATGATTAACTTTCTTTTAAAAGTTCTCACAAAAAGATAGGAATAGAGAAGGAAGGAAAAAATATAAACGGGAGTTACCTTTAAACAAAGTAAGGGGATGTACTACATTTTTTTTAGGCAAACCAGACAGATTTTTCAACAAGACAGATTCACAAAGACATTCTCTCCTCCTTTTATTGCTTTCCTGTTTTTGCTTCTTTTGTTTGTTTTCCATCAAGTAAACACTTGTTAATGTCAAAGTTTCCTTAGAATGTCCACTATAGCTTTAGAGTTTCTTTGATGAAAGGATGCTAATTTGGAAGATGTGTGCATAGCTTACAACATGAATAAGTATTATGTGTCTATATGGAAATCCAAGACTGAAAACTACATGAGAACTGCAATTGTACAATGGTTTCTGTATCATTGTATCAGTCAGGGTTCCCCAGAGAAGCAGAAGTGTGTGTGAGTGTGTGTGTGTGTGTGTGTGTGTGTGTGTGTGTGTGTGTGTGAAAGAGATAAGTAAAAAGAAGACTTATTGTGGGAATTGATTCATTCTACTATGGGGGCTCACAAACCCCACCCACACTGTGCCATCTGTTTACTAGAGAAACAGGAAAGTTAATGGTGTAATCCAATCTGAGTTTGAAAACCTGAGAACCATGAGAACTGATAGTATAAATCTCAGTTCAAAGCCAATGACTCAAGAATTATGGAAGGGCCACTGGTGTCAGTACCTAGGACTAAAGGTCTGAGAACCAGGACTCTGGTGTCCAAGGGTAGGAGAAGATGGATGTCCCAGTTCAAGAAGAGAGAGAGAGATTTGTTTTTGCCCTGCCCTTGTTCTATTCATGCCCTCAGTGGATTGGACAATCCTTGTCCATATTAGTGAGAGTAGATCTTCTTAGTCAGTCTACTGATTAAATGTTTTCTTTCAGAAAACACACACACACACACACACACACACACACACACACACACACACACAGACATCCAGGATTTTCCACCAGCTGTTTGAGCATCACTTAGTCTAGTCAGGTTGACAAACAAAATGTACTATTATTGTCAGTAGTACTTGTACAGATGTGTCTCTCCAGAACTTGGCCATATACTACCCCATAAAACTTAGCTCCTGGCAGATAAAACCAATTAAAATAGTTCTCCAGCCATCAAAGCAAGACTATGGGAACTTTTTGTAAATTTTGAAAAAGTGAAACACTTTAAAGTTATTCCCAAAACCACAAATCTGACAACACCTCTAACTTAATCTCTCTGGGGATCTAGAAAGAGTTTCGAAGGTACTTACCAATTCTATAACCATATTTTTTCAGTTGACCTTTATTTATAGGCTGACACAGAAAGTTAGAAAAAATGAGTAAAGAAACTAACATCTATGTTGCTAGTTTCTTTGAAAGAAATAACCATTTTAAATTATTATCATTTAGTCAAAGAATACCTAGCCAGGAATGGTGGCAAATACCTGTAATCTCATTACTTGGGAGGCCAATACAGCAAAATTGCAGGTTTAAGGATAATCTCAGCAATTTAGCACAACCCTGTTTAAAAATGAAACATAGAAAGGGTTGTGGGTATAGTTTAGAGATAAAATGCCATATGGGTTCAACTCTCAGTACAAAAAAAAAGTGTAGGGCTCTTATCCAAAACCTACAGCATTTAGAAGCTTACTGAAAATAACTTAGAGCTCAAACTTAAAGAATCTACCTTACTATTGAAATTGGAGAAAACCCTGCGTGGAAGTCCAAAGGAAATATAAAGAAAAATCTATTGTCACAGGTCTTGAGGTCCAGCAATGAGGCCATCTTGACTAGATCTCAGACTTCCAGAAAATGTCTACTGTCCATTTATGGAAGGAACATCTCAAAAATTTGTTAATCAGACAACGTTAAGCATATTCAATGAAGTGAAGTCAGGGAGAAAATCATCTTGACAGAGTCTTAATTGCTCAGATCAATGAGAACGGGGAAGATAATTTTAGAGTTTTAAGGCTTAGGCTGAGTAACTTTAAAGTAGGTTTTGTAAGGTGGAAAACTAGTTGGGTTTGATCATAATACCTGATGTGATCATTTTTAACTATTGAGCACAAGTAGGCAAGTGCCTTGAATAAGTCTTGATAAGAAAATTGATAGACTTGCCTCATAAATTCTGTTAATTTACTATTTAATTTTAGTGAACTATTTTAATTTGATGTAGTTCAGAGTCTTATTTTCTAACTCCAATCATTACTTGGAGTAAATTATTATTTGTTTTTTAGTATTTTTAAATAGGCTCAGAAAGGTATGGCTGCACCCGCTATTACTAAACACAGAGAAATAAAATTATGTCGGTTTCCATTGTTAACATTAGTGTCGTATATGTACAACATTACAAGACAAATCTATAAAAAGAGAACTTAATGTAGTCTTAATTTAAATTTAATAGCTTTTGAATTATTTGTGTCATTTCTTCTATTTGCAAGAATTTTTCACTATCACATAAATTACATAGTTTTTAAAACAAAGAATGTGTTCTGTAATTTCACCATACTATGAAGCAATACTTAAAATATCTTCTAATTATTTAAAATGCAGATTTTAAGTGCCTTATCTTAGCCTATGATCCAGGAACCTAGTATATTGAATGATAAACAATGTGGTACCATTTGTGGTAAGTCACACTGGATTTCTTTCATGAATATTTGTAATAAAAACTAACATGACACTTCACATGCTGAATGGCTTAGCAGTATGCTACTGATAAGTACGTTGTGCCAATACCACCACCACTTGCAGGGTTAACTGTATACCTCTTACTCCAGTCCAGAATTAACCAGAAAAAGTTTCAGACTGATTTTGAGTGTTACTTTTATGATAAACCCCATGTGGTGAGATTCCAATTTAGTTAGCGAATTTGAGAGTGAAATCAGTTAAATCAGCCCTCAAAATAAGAAGGTCATATGTTATGTATATTTCATTAGCTTTTTATCACATGATCAAAGTACCTGACAAGAACAACTTAGAATAGCAAAGGCTCCTGGTTTCACATGTTCAATCTAGTCAGTTGGCTCCAAGGCAGAAATATCATGGTGATAGGGTGTGTTGGGTGAAAGCTGCTCAACTTACAGCAGCCAGAAAGCAGAGAAAGAGAGAGAGAGAAGGGTCCAGAAGATAAAGCCTTCCAGGGCACATCCCCAGCAACCTACTTCCTCCAGCTAGTTCCTATTCAGCTATTAGTGAGGTCACACCTTTCATCCAATCATTAACTAAAAGCCCCAGCTCTCAACACACAAGTTTTATGGTACATACAAGGTCCAAACCATAAAGATATATAATCTATATGTGAAAAAGTAAATATCTTTATAAGAAATGTAAGATCTACTTTGGTTTATTATATATACTAAAAACACCAAGAAGCCAAAGAATTAACAAAGTGTTAAATGATAAATTCACATTATTTGGAACACATTAATATTCAAACCTCAGTTTTGTCATTTACAACTTGAGCATTAGTTACTTTACTACTTCATCTTTCTGAACTTTAATTTATATATCTATTAGATGAATAAAAGAGTGTTGCTTAAAATTACATGCAATAGAATGTATAAAATTTTATTGAGGACTTCCGGAAAGATGGCGACAGAGAAAAGTGGGGCTTATGAGCCCCACTAACAACCAATCTCTATTACCACAAAATCAGTGCCTTTCATAGCCAGAAAACACCATCAGCAGAGAAACAAAAAATATAATTTCAAGGGACAGAGAAAAAGAGGGCTGGAAAAACAAGACACCAGAAACCAGACCACAGTGCTGCAGCCAGAGCTGCGGCGCGAAGTGGTGGGCATCATTCCCTTGCAGCACCAGGCTCCAGAGAGGAAAGGAACTCATAATGGAGCTGAGAGCCACAGAGGAGATAAGCCAGCCTCATGCCCGAGGACGCGGCAGCAGTGCCTTACTGCCGGCGGCAGCGGCGAGCTCACTGGACAGCACCAGACCAATGCACTCAACAGCCCACCAGGCTCCAGAGAGGAGCGGCGGACAGCGAGCCGAGGTGAGCCACTGTGGATCAGCCGGGAGGAATTTGGCAGATTTCTCTGCGCAGGGAGCATCTAAAGCTCCCAGAGGCTGGGCTCAGCACATCCTGCAGGGACTCAGAGCGGAGCTCAAAAACAGAAAAGAAATATGCCAGCTTCACGGCTGAGGGCATAGCAACAGCGCCATATTGCTACCAGCAGCAGCAGCAACAAATTCACCGAGTCCACGACAGCTCCATCTGCGCACTCAAAAACAGTGAGTCAAATTGTGGCCCCTAGAGGAGAAATCCCAGTACTGTACTCCCAGGGACTTGACCCAGTGGGGGAGTGGTGGTGGCTAAGATATCACACCATAGGAGAACACCCAACCTGGCACCCCCCCATGGTCTAAAGCAGCCTCGATTGACTCCCAGGGTCTGAGACTCTGCGATACAACCCAGTAAAAGAGTAGTGGTGACTGGGATACCACAGACTCGAGATCCAGAGCACCTTAAGTGAAGTCGTACTGACCCAGGGAAGAACCCAGAGAAGGCACAAACTTCCGAAATCATGGGAAAGAGCAATAACAAGGGAGCAATGAATGCCCACAACCCCACAACATCAGAACCCGATAAAACAGAAAATCAGAGATTTCTAGAAGATCAAATCAGGAAAATAACTGTAGAAATAATAGAGGTGTTTCGAAAAG
Source organism: Muscardinus avellanarius (assembly GCF_963383645.1). NCBI lineage: Eukaryota > Metazoa > Chordata > Mammalia > Rodentia > Gliridae > Muscardinus > Muscardinus avellanarius. The sequence goes on from NC_137788.1 coordinate 60,818,286, forward strand.
AATTCAGAGAGAGCCAAAGAGATAAAGGATGCAATTAATGAAGTAAAGGCCTCAATTCAAAGTAAAAACAACCTATTAGACCACATGGAGAACAGAATCTTGCTCCTAGAAGATGACCATTCAAAAAATGAATGCATAGTTTCTAATTTAGAAAAAAATATCCAACAGCAGGAATCTGACATTGAAGAAATATGGGCCCATTTTAAGAGAGCTAACCTAAGAATAATTGGAATAGAGGAGAGAAAAGAAGGTGAAACCAAAGGGATCAACAATCTTTTCAAGGAAGTAATAGCAGAAAATTTTCCAAACGTAGAGCAAGAGGTCAATATACAGATCCAGGAAACTTATAGAACTCCCTTTAGAGAGGATCAGAGAAGAGGATCCCCACGCCACATAACTGTCAAAATGACCAATGTGGAATCCAAGCAGAGAATCTTAAAGGCAACAAAAAAGCAAAGGGCCAAGTGACATTCAGAGGCAAACCAATTAGAATCACTCCAGACTTCCCAAACCATCAAGAGAGCCAGAAGGGCTTGGAGTAACATATTCCAAACTCTGAAAGAAAACAACTTCCAGCCAAAAATTTCCTACCCAGCAAAACTTTCTATCAAGTTAGATATTCCGCGACAAACAGAAACTGAAGGAATTTATGTCTTCAAAACCAGCGCTAGAGAAAATACTCAAAGAGATTAACTACAAAGAAGAAATAGGTAACACACACCAGAACCAGAGAAACAAGATTTTCCATCCAACAGACAACTAAGATTGGTTATCTATGGAGATTCATTATTTATGTTAGTCTTTTACCTATCTCTAAAGTGTATTGTTTGCTTTTATTGTTGCTAATTTTTAGGATTTCTAGTTGGAATATTAATATACCCTCAGATATAGCATTTGGAAATATTTTATCCCATTCTATCAGTAACTTTTAACTCTGTTTACATTGTCTTTGGATATACAATATTTTTTTTATTTTTTAGGGAGTGTGTATACTCTTCTGTTGCCTGTGCCATTGATATTATATCCAAGAAATCACTGCCAATTTCAATGTTGTGAGGTTTTATGACCCAGATTTTCTTATAAAAGTTTATAGTATTAAGATTTATATTTAGGTCTTTTATCTATTTTGAGTTAATATTTGTATATGGTGTTAGGTAAGGGTCCAATTTTATTCTTTTTCATGTAAATATTATTTTTCAACAATATTTAGTTAAAAGATTAGTATTTCCTCCACCAAATGTTCGTGGAAATCTTGTCAAAAATAACTTGACAATATATGGAAGAATTTATCTCTAGGCTTTTATATAACTACAATGGTTTATATATCTTCCTTTAGAACAGTACTACACTATTTCAATTATTGTAGCTTTATATGGTTTGAAATCAGAAAATATACATCATCTAGCTTTGTTCTTCTTCGATATTGTTTTGGGCATCTAGAACATATTCCATATCAGGATAGATTTTTTTCTGAAAAATAAATAAATAAATGTATGATAGTTTCACCTAAAAAAAAAAAAGAAAAAAAATATTCTCTGGTAAGAAAGAAAGCAAAAAGAAATATTGAAATGTTATCTTTAAGTCCTCAAAAGCTTGGTATCAGACAAATGAAACTGTTATGTGAGATTATCATTGTTAATATTGGATAAATTGCTATAAAACTAGATGTCAACCACTAAGCCAAGCATGGGAAGGAGGGATGGGGAGGGAACGGGGTGGGGTTTGGGTAGGGGCTAACTGGGCGATGTGTGCATGTATGTCTACAAAAGTATTTTCTTTATACCATTATGATGTATGAATACATTGCACCAATAAAAAATAAATTAAAAAATATTTTATTGAAATCTTATATAGAACAAGGATGATTTAACTCTTTTCCTGTTCTCAAAAGATCATGTTATTCTGTATTTATTATCATAAAAAACACTATTTTGCACTATATCAAAGTAGAAACTGAGATTTTCTTTCTATATATCTTTTTACCATTTTCTTAAACCCTTTTATGGTTTTAATCTTAATCTTGCTTTAAAATGAGTTCTGCTAAACTGTCATATCTCAGTAGGATTCATATAATAGTTTTATTTATCCTCTTAATTGAAGAATCACACTCTCCTAAATATTGTTAAATATTTGGGGCAGATTTTATAACTACCTGGTCAGTTTATTATATTTAAAATTTTGGTCGAGTTTTAAACCTTAATCCCAGGGCAACACCTTTCTTTCTCTTTCCTAGAACAAGCCAGGAGGAACTAATTTTTGTTCCTCTTCCTCTTCTAGGGTGATTTATTCTCCTATGCATTGGGCCATGGATAAGAGTGATAAAAAAGATCAAGTGCCTCTTACTTATCTGACTCCTATCAAAGATCTAAGTAGATCATTACCATATCTTATCTTCTCACATTGCCCTCTTAGGTGGAGGGGGTCCTTGTGCTGTCTTTTTTTGGGGAGGCGGGCATAGGTATAATTACCATAGAAGAACCTTGAGGAAGGGCCTTTCATTCCTCTATTCTTTAGTAACAGAAATTCCTCTCTAGTCCAATCTCCAGTCTCCTTCAGATATTTCTCTTAAGGAATAGTTCACATTCCTCTATATTTTGGGTCCCCTTTCACAATGATAAGCAGTATCTCCTATGATTGATTAGTCACAGGCAAATCTTGTTTCGTCCTAAATCATATGGTAGATACACCTAAACTACTCCACATCCACTCTTTGTGTTACTGTCAATTTTTTTTCTTTCAGTACTCAAGAGGAGGGATTATTTTTATTTATTTTTATTTATTATTTATTTTTTTTATGGTACTGGGGTTCCTGGAAACCCTTCTACCTCTGGGTTACACTCCCAAACCTATTTTTATACTTTTTTATTTGGAAACAGGGTCTCTTAAGCCAGCAAAGCTGGCTTCGAACCTGCATGATCCTCCTGTCTCTGCCTCCCAAGCACGGGATTACAAGCGTGCGCCACCATGCCCGGCTAGTGCCTGGTTTTACACAATGAATAGAAAGGCAAAGATGAAGAGTTGGGCATAACGGCACAACCCTTTAATTCAGTACTTGATAGACTGAGTCAGGAGGATCACAGATTCACAGCTAGCCTCAGCAATGTAGCAAGACCCTCAGCAATTTAATGAAACCCTGTTTCAAAATTTAAAAAAATAAAATAGTTCTAAGTATACAGTTTAGAGACAGAATATTAAATCACCAGTAAAACACACACACACACACACACACACACACACACGCGCGCGCGGATTGTAATTGTTTTGAAACATCTCTACATCTCATTACTCCCCTATTTGGTTTGGGAAGACCAAGTAATCCTGTGGAGTATTCTGATTGTGCCAGAATTCAATCAGAAATTGTTAAAAAAAAAGAAAAAAGGAAAATCTTCAAATGCTTTAAAATAAGCAACATATTTAAAAATAATCCATGAGTTAAAGAAAACATCACAAACAAATTAGAAAATGTTCCAAACTGAATACAAATAAGGATACATTAAAATTTGTGGGATATCTATCTATCATCTATCTGTCTATCTACGAAAGCAATACTCAGAGCAAAAGTTTTAGCTTTAAAATATTTTGTTGTTGTTTCCGTGTTTCATAAATGGCTTTTCTTGCAAAATACCCCACATATATCTGAGAGAGGTGTCAGTTCTACAGTTGCTGGGCAAAGTGTCCTGTGAAGGTCAATAAAAACAAGGTGATTGAGACAGTGATAGGCAGACCTTCCATAGCTTAGCATTATATCTGAAATTTCTAAATACAAGTGTGGTCTCTTCTATTTTTCCTTTCATTTTATTATTTCTTGCTTCATACATTTTGAATCTTTCTTATTGATGCCTACACATTTAGGATTGTTATGTCTTCCTGATGAGTGAATTATCTTCTTTATTATTATCATATCTTCATTTTTATTATTTTGTCTCATTTTACATTTTAATATAATTCAAGTCTTTCCAGCTTTCTTATGCTTACAGTTTCCAAGAGAAATAATTTCTATCCTTTTATTTTCAATGTCTGCGTTTTTAAGTATAAAATATTTCTCTCTTAAACAGATAACAGTGGACCTTGTGTTTTCTTTTTTAACCAAATGATTTTACTGGGTAAAACTATCAAATGTTAAAGAAAAAATAATGCCAATATTAAGCAGACTCTTTCAAAAAATACTAGAGGACAAAATACCACCTAACACTGATTCCAAGACCTGATATTATAAGAATATTAGAGACCAGTATCTTGCTAGGGAACAGTTACAAAAATTTAACAAAATGTTAGCAAATTGGATCTGGCAAAATGAAAAAAGACTATATCATGAACAAGAGAGGTTTATCTGAAGATCAACATTCAAAAGTCAACCAATGTGATTCAACATATTAAGAGAATAAAGGAGAAAATCTTATAACCATTACAATAGGTGCAGAAAAGGCATTTGACAAAATTCAGTAACCTTTAATCATAAAAAAACTTTAACAAATCTGCAGTAGAAAAGAACTTCCTCCATTTACCATATCTGCACACATCCACAGATAATGTTATACTTAAAATTAATTAAATGCATTCCCCTAAGATAGAGAACAAGGCAAGACTATGAACTTCCATAATTCCCATAGGTTCAGTATCAATCAATCACTTTCATTTTTTTCTTAATAGCAAAAAACTTTTCCAAAGAGAAATTTCTAAAAAGTATATTACGCTTACTATAAAATCAAAAGTCAAATAATACTTAGCCCCCACCCCTCACCTCCACTCTCTGCTTCCATCCCACACGCTCTTATTTATTTATTTATTTATTTATTTAGTAGTACTGGGGGGTGGGACCCAGGGGCTTTCTTTCTCCAGGCTACACCCCCAGCCCTATCTTTTTTATAATTTGTTTGGAAACAGGGTCTCACTAAGTTGTTGAGAGCCTCACTAAGTAGCTGAGGCTGGCTTCGAAACACATAGAGGCTCAGGTCTTTTGTTGTGGAAAATAGCTTTTCTTTCCATAACCTTTACTCCTTTTTTTAATGTCCGTTTTTGGAATTAAAATTTGTCAAGCATTTGACCTAAACTTGGTAATGCTGATTTTTCTTTTTTTCTATTTATTTAACTTCCTGGAAATGTGTGTGTGTGTGTGTGTGTGTGTGTGTGTGTGTGTGTGTGTTTCACCATTTTTTCCTCTTGTAGACCAAGAACACAAGGCACAAAGAGTATAAATAGTTATCCAGGATCAGTCAGCTACTTAGTGTTTGAACTACTATCTGAAAATAGGCAGTTTGGCTTTAGAGCACAGAGTCTCACGTACTTCCAGTACTGCCCCTTTTAGAAAACAGTTTTAGCATATATGTTAATGTTAAATGAGTAAACATGTCTCATAAAGAAGATAAACCATAGGAAGATATTGCTACTAATTTACACTACTGTTAGAAAAAATTGTTTTATAGATACTAAAAAGGTTCCATCTAGTTTTGAGCAATGATATATCTTGGTATCAAACTGACTTCTTCAGTGAACTTTTAAAATAAAATATGCTAGAAATATTTTTGTCTCAAATTGTAAAATCCTCAAGCCCAGAGGCTATATTAATATAAAATTTTGTCTCTCAGAGAGGGCAATTTATGATAGTTTTTATAAATGCCTTATCAATGACTTTTTAAGATTTTTAAAGTTGTATTAGCTAAATATATGACTAAAAGTATGTATATAATGATCAAATGGACAGAATATAATCAGACTTCTTTGAAGCAGAAACATTTGGATAATATGTGTCATATGCCTTTAATTTCATTTTTATCACTATAAAAATAACTTAGACTTGCTATTAAAATGCTAGAGCCTGATATATTTATTTTTACTTTCTTCATTTTTCCATCTGCTAAGAGGTGTTTGAAAATAGATATGAGGGTCTGATGAATATTTTTTGCATAAATTTTCACTTAAGCCCTCATTTTATGTATTTGTCTTTTGAGTAAGCAAGAAAATGCTGTAAATAAGCAAACCCATTATATTTTAAAACATTATAATAACATGTAGTAAACATATAACATTGAGAACAACACTAATATATGGAAAGACATTAGGAAGTTACATATACTTGGCTTTGTGGTTTCTAGGTATAATGAAAGTTAACTTCCAGTTTGAAAACATTATTTTTTAAGCATATTACAAGTTAACTGTGAAGGCAAAGAAAAATTGAATTTTGGATTGAAAAAAACAAATAAACATAGTCTGGTAGTAAGGATTTTCATTGGCTGTCTATACCATACTATTAAAAAGAGAGACACTGCTGTAGTTAAAAGCAGGCATCTTGGCCTTTGGATTTTTCTATCCAATGTTCCTATGACTTCATACCCAATCCCTGTTCCCCCATATAGTCTAGTCCCTGGCTCATAAAAATCTGTATTAATTTTCAAACAGTGTTACTGAACCCATATATAGTGTTTATCAGTCCTGGTTACACTAATGTATCTGTAGCTGCATTTCAATGACTTGACACTGTTAGAAAAGTCTAAAATAAGTCTAGAATATGGCTTTGAGTCTTTATTTTTTTGGGGGGTGAGGTAGGGGATAAACTCAAGGTCTTGCAAGCACTGTGCCACTAAGCTATTTCCTTAGCCATCCCTTGCCCTGACATTTTGAGACAGTCTCACCAAATTGTTCAGGCTAGCCTAGAACTTGTGATCATTCTCAATCATCCTTGCAATTAGCTTGGTCTAGAGCATCTGCTACCAAGTCTGGCTAAGAATCTCTCTTCTCAAGAAGCCCCACCAGTCATTCAGGCTAAGAACTGTGGGTTCTACTTTTGGAGGCAGCCAGAAGTTGAGTCTACCAACTACATGTCAAGAGCCTGTTCATATCAATCTGAATGGTACAACTCTCAGAGTAAAAAAATCTGGGAGGAAAAGAAATGTGGCACAGGAGAAGGCAAAACCACAGAATCTGTGTCTTCACCTCATCAGTAGGATATTCTGGGCACAGGCCTGGCCAGGCCACTCAAGCAACAGCAGGAGAACTGGCAGCTGCAGAACAGCTGCAGAACAGCAGCATTCGCAGACACAGTAGGGAGTTGCCTGCACCCATCACTAGTGTCCCCAGCCATCCTGGAGCAGCTGGGGCTGGCACACAGCATTTCAAGTTGTAAGGTCCCAACTCTTATCCCCACCCTGCCTTCACCCTACCTGCAGGCCCAGCACAGCCACCTGGATGCACCCCAGGCAGCAGCAGTTTGGCCATGAGAGAGATACAACAACCTCTGTGTAAAATGACAGAACACACACACACACACACACACACACACACACACACACACAAACACAATAGAAAACCACCTTATCGTGAGGATCAGGATCTCCTTTTTTGTCTCATTCCTATCCATGTGATGTTGTACAAGATACTCCACGTCCCTCAGTTTACTCGCTTATAAAATGTAAATAATAATAGCAATTGATTGATATCATTGAATGCATAAACTGGTATCTACTACACAATGAGTCTTCAAAAGCTATGAGTTATCATTGCTGTTTCCTCAATTTTGAAGGGAAAAATACTTTCTTCTTTTAGAAGTTGGGAACCTGATGTACCTTTTTTGCTTAAGCAAGATCTGAAGCAAGATTTTAGGATTGAGGAAGAAAGGAAGTGAGTCAGGAAGCTAAAAAATATAATTCTAACTTGCTAGCCCTAATTTGTTCACTCATATTTACATTGAAGCATCATTAAATGCAGATATTTAACACAAAAGTAAAATCTGTGGAATTGAATATTTTTGTGACTCTCTTTGAATAGTCTCTTCAGTTGTCTAGAAAAAGCAAATTGGAATAACTCTCAGAAAGTTAGGGAGCAGGCATACAGGGAGGGTTCTGAAGGATCCCAGGGGATTTTTGAGCCCTCCCTGATATTTGGGTGTACTCAGTGATTTTTCCTTTCAAATACTCCAGTGTGTTTAAAACTGAGAACTGTGTTTGAAGACTTCAACATTTATTACATTAGAGGGTAAGTTATGCAATAACAGATATTAAAGACCACAAATTTGGTGATTAACATTGATTCATTTGTTTATGTATTGACTACAATGCGCTAATAAATAAATAAATATATATATTAAGATAACAAAAAATTGGGGTATTTCTACAAAGCACTCATATATATGGCTTCTATTCCAGAGTTTGTGTAGATCAACCGAGGAGGAAGGCTGACTTAGGTGTCTTCAACCACACTGATAACAGAGTTCTCTCAGTCAGTGTGTGGTCCTTTCATTTAAATATTATAGGTAGAAGACTCTTCTCCATAACTGTGTTGTAAGAGAGTCCTTGACATTCATATCATTTATGATGTTATGCAAACCAGTGTCAGAATATTCATTGCAGGCATTCTATGGACCTTTTAGTGTTTGTACTGGTGTTATAAAACTGCAAAACAGTAGCAAGATTTTTCATACACATGAATTTTTAAATTTATTTTCATTATGAATTCTTTGATAGTCTCTAAGAAAAATCAAATCAACTGAAAGTTTTTCACAGTTTTTCTCTAGTGTAAGTTTCACTCACTGTGTATTCTAAAGAAAAATATATTAGTAAGAGCTTTCTCACATAATGACATTACTGTGTGTGTGTGTGTGTATTACTGGGAATGAAACCTAGGATTATTCAAAATCTAAGCTATACCCCAAGCCCTATTATATTTTATTTTGAATGGGATCTCACTAAGTTGTGGAAGGCTTCAAGTTACTATGGCAGGCTCTAAACGTGTGATCCTCCGGTCTCAGCCTTTCCAAGTACCGGGATTAAAAGCATATATCAACATACCTGGCTCATAGATGACATTTCCATGTATTCTCTGTTTAAGGGAAGAAAGGTATCTGAAAGTTTTCCCACAGAGATTACATTTATAGGATTTCTCTCCATTGTGTATTTTTTTTCATGTTGTCCTAATACAGAAAATGTGTGGAAGGCTTTCACACATGCCTGGTTGATAGGCTTCAGGTTTAGAGGGTCTGTGTGTGACATGTAAAACATAAAAACCCAGAATATAAAAATCATTAAGAGTTCTTAAGTAGTTAAAAGATACATGCTTTTCTACTTATATTTTAGGAAAAATGGTACCACTAGGTAATGTAATTAGAAGTTCATAATAGAGAGTAGGAGAAATTTAGAAAGCTCTAATAATCCTTCAGAACAAGAACATTACTGGCCCATATACCACCCTGGTGCCTATTGATAAAAAATACTATTCTTTCTCTGTACAGATTTGGTGAACAGCCTCTAAGCTAAGCATCCTTATGCAGTTAACGAATAGACTCCAGATTATACTGCAAGCAGCCTAGACTTTAGCAAGGGCCTGACTAAGGCTCGTAGGCTTGGGTTAAAGAATAAAATGGATTTCAAAAAGAGGCTCCTTCTTGAAGTCTCTTTTAAGATATTTAGATTTAATGACAGTCACATGAGGCTCAAGTATACCCCTCCAGGAAGTCTAACAAATATGAATTCCTTGTGAATAATGGCAGGCAAGAATTGCAATGAAAGGCTATAAGATGCACTTAGAGAATCCATCAATGTTTTTCAAAATAAATATTAATTCAGTATTTCTCTCTGCTAGTGGAACTCAAGGACAGCAAAATAGCAGTATTATTACTTTTTTATTTTGTGCTTTTCTTCAAATAAAATTCACTTTACTGTTAATTTTATTTATTCCTCATAAAAAGAGAGTAAATTTATTTAGAAAATGCTTCAAATCATTCCTTAAAAGCTTTCTCATAAATATTTAAGCAGGTATCTCATTCATACACATAGATAATAGTCATCAAGTGTACATTATGGATTATCTGAGAAGGCTTTGGGTTCAATACTTATGTGCCTTCAAGTTTCATATTCAGCATTTTTTACCATACCTGTTTGATTAAAATGTTGCAGAATTTTATATAATCAGAAAATTGTAATTATTTCTTTTTAAATGCATTCCCAGTGCCTCAAGTTTGTAGATATTCTAGAAGAATTAGGGCACACATTGTAAGCATCATTAGTTTGGCACTCTTGGTAGTTACCTAAATTAATGGGTATATGTTAGCATATTTTTCATTTGAGTATAGCTACCATAGCATGAGGAATGCTGTCCTCATGTAAGTTACAGCAGTAATGACAAGTATAGATGTCAATTCCAGAATTATGGAGTGAGGACTCCAGCTATATCATCCCCTGAGACAGTTTGGCATTCTAGATTCATGAAAATAAGTGATGGATATCAGCTCTTTCTAATTAGGTGACGAACTAGAGGTACTACCAGAACATAACTAACTTTTGGCATGAAGTTAGAGATATAAATAATAGTAACTTTTAAATATCTTATTTTCACATTTCAAACATGCATAGCTATTTAAAAAAATATGGGATAGTTTTAAAGTTGGTTTTTGAGGCAAGTTTAACCTAATTACAAGTCAACTTATAATAGCTGATTAGAGAAAAAAAGAAATTAAAGCTCAATACATTTGATAAAAAGGCAGCTGTAATTTTCTTTATAATTTATAGCAAAACTTTGCATCCTTTTTGAACATTATGGGACTTTGAAAATCCAATTTCAAGTGTCGATTCAATTTTTTTTTATTTTGTCATGCTCTTTCTACCAAAGTTAATAAAAGGCACTAACATTAAATTATTAAATTAACTGAATAATCTATTTTAAAGTCATAAGCACCATGGAGAAAACTGTTGTTCGCAAGATGGCAGAGTAGGAATCTTCAGTCTTTGTTCATCCACAGAAACACTGACTTAACAAAACTAAATGGAAAAAATACCAGTATAAGAATCCCAGATTTCACTAAGAAATCATAGCATCACAGGTGACTACAAAGCTGAGAACACTCTCGTTTAAACAGGAAAGAGGAACCAGAGGAACCCTTCACTTTAGCTAAATCAACCCATCCCACCAGTCAGTACATCTCAGTATGAGGAGAGAATGGCCCCTTGCTCACTACTTCTCGATTAATGGGAAAGGGAAAAGTAAAACGTGCAATTACATTTGCAGCTCTTCCTAGGGCTGCCTAAGGGACTGGTTTCGGTCTTGTCTCATTCTTGAGCATGGAGAGGGCTGGCATTTTGTGGATGGGGGGGGGGGAGCACTGAGACCAGAAAAGACGGAGGTGTGACTTGCTGCTGCCAGCATGTCTTGTCATGAACAGGGAAAGGTGTACAACTTAAGGCTTCTTCCTCAATAAGGAGAGAGGGAAGCAGTGGAGAGTGTATCTTGTGTTCAATTCTATAGAGGACTACCCAAAGGAAATGGTGTTTGTCTTTAGAACTCAGGGCATTGGTTAGCAACCAGTATACTTTGGCTGCCTTCTGGCTATTAAGAGAAAGAAAAATTTACCATTGTAGAGCCAAAGACTTTGCAGTGCTACAAAGTCACCATTGAGGAAGGATGGCCATTATTAATTAAGAGCAATATAGAAAATATCAAGTATTGGCATGATATGGAGAAATTGGAAACTTTTTGTGTTATTGGTGAGATTTCAAAATAGTGCATTCATTATAAATAGTATGAAGGTTCCTCAAAAATTAAAAACAGGAGCCAAGAGTTTAGCTCAGTGACAGAGTGTGTGACTAGCATGCATGAGACCCTGGGTTCAATCCCTAGCATTATAAATAAACAAAAATTAAAGAAAATTAGCATATGATCCAGCAATCCTGTTTCTGGGTATTAATCTAAAAAAATAAAAAGAGATAGCTTAAGGATATATTTTTACTACCATGTTTATTGCAACATTATTCACCATAGCCAGGAGGTGGAAATATCTTGGGTGTCCATACTATGCATTATGGATTCAAATTTGCAAAGATGGTAAACCCTATTAGTCTACGAGTAAAGTCACACATATTATCCTTCTGCAAACATGTCAAAGAAAAGTTGAGACAAGTTAATAGAGAGAGTGTGGGAATTTGCCTGTCATTTGTTCGCCATTAATAAATGATAAATTGTTTTAATAACAAATTGGCTGCACTTCTCAGAAATAAAATTAATTTTAAAAATGCATTTTGATGATGAAATACCAAAATTACTCAAATCAGTTATGCTAGCCAATATTTCAAATAGATTGGCTCCAATTTAGGTACTCTGCTGCCATTCATCATGATTGAAATTTTCTTCTTCTAAGATGGTGCAATATTCTATATCTTGTAGCTAATTGATCTCATCTAGCCAGTAAGCAAATTAATCCTTAGAGCCAACTAGGCACTTTGAAAAAGCTACGAATTTTCTCAGATTTCTGTGATAAATTACCACTTTGTAAATATTTAATGGAGTTAAATGTGTTCATAGACCTTATATGTATGCTCAAATACATATACTACCAAGATATTTGTGTAAGTAATGGATTGTATCCAGAGACTGGAGCTGTAAATTACCTCCAAACTATCTCAAACCAGTATGTGTTTCATTTATGTATTTATTTATGTATGTATGTATTTATTCATTTATTTATTTTTACCTTCACTACATCTAGTATCAGGCTATCAAGGCAACTCAGAGACCCCAGATCCCTGTAGCTTTCCGCCAGCCACTTGGTGCATGTTGAGTTTACCACCTCTATACTCAAGAAATAGAGAAGCCCACAGAGCCTGTTCCATTGAAGACTTCTCCCAGAGACCACTGTGCTTTTTCCATTTTTTTTTTTACATCTGTTGGCTATAGGAATGTTTCTTTTGTCTGAGCCACAGTGGTATCAGGGCTACAGTAGTGAACATGGCTCAGTTTCTGCTTGCGAGGAGTTGATGATGATCCTGTGGATGCCAAGGAACATTCGTGGTAGCCAGGATCCACAGGTGCAGCAGGCCTCCTTCTCACTGCATTCCAAGTGAACGATCCTCCTCCAGGTCATTATAATGATGAGGAGTCTCTGGATTACCCACATGTGTCTTACAATAACTTTTCACTTTTCTAGCATAACTGGAAACTGAGATTTTTCTCAAGGAAAATTTTACCTCATAATGTGTTTTTAGGACTAAGCAACATAAGATGTAGGTATTATATGAGCACAGTAGATTTTAGTTTTTAAAGCAATATTTTCAAGTTCATTTGGTTAACAGTGTGGGTTGTGGAGCCAGATGGCCTGGATCCAAATTCAGTTTCCATCACTTTGTAGTTATGCATGACTGGGAGGAAGGTACTTCCCCCTGACCTCATTAACTTTTGCAGGGTTATTGTAAAAAGTTAATGAAATATTTAATTCATGTAATCATACATTCTGAATAAATTTTGTCTAATATCTGATTAATTGAGGCTGCATTATTAAACTTCTAACTCTATTTTACTGGGTAGTATTTGATGGACATTTTCCTAAACATTTTTATGTACTTTTTGCCTTTGTTAATAAAAATATAGTAAGCATAATTTAAATTTTTCTTCAATTTTAAATATAATCATTACAAATCTTGATATTATACTACAGTAAAATTAGCTCACATTTAATGAGTACTTACTGAGCACTAACTACTCTTGTGAGCATTTTGCATGTATAAATTCATAATTCTCAAACAAAGATTATTATTATGAGATGTAGAGGATTTTTTTGTTTTGTTATTGGCTTCCTTCCATAGACTCAGTGGTAATTTGAATAGTTGAGCTTCTCAATAAATGACAACAAAATAAGTAACATGAATATTTTAGTAATTTGCAATTGACACTGCTAAGATCATAGTAGCATTTGACATCAAATTCTTTTCATTTTACTTTTTAGGATATATAACTCCCAATAAAAAGGGCAGTTATGATTCTGACCTATAAACTTACCTCTATCCCGCCACAACTGAAGCTATTTGATTTACCCTCTATTAAGAATCATTGTTTTTGCCAGGTATGAATGGCGCAGGCCCATAATTTCAGTACTGGGGAAATACCAGAGGATCATAGGTTGAAGGCCAGGCTCAGAAAGTTAGCAAGACCCTGTTTTTTTTTGTTGTTTTTTTTTGTTTTTTTTTTTTATATAAAAAAAAAGTTCTGGGAATGTAGCTGAGATCTTGTATCAAAAACAAAACAAACAAAAAAAAAGAATCATCATTGTTCTTGACATAAGAAAAAGCTAATATAAGTTAATGCAGACAATCTTTTCGGATCAATCTAAACTTCCAAAATTATGGACGAAATTAAGAGTTAAGCTTTTATATTAAGACAAGAGTCTATTTTTTTTTTTAAATCTTGACCTGCACAACATAGTCAGCCCGTCTCCCATCTGTACCCAAAGTGACAGGCACAAGCTCTGAAAACTGTAGATAAATGGCTGTTGTTCATGTGTTTTAAAATGTTCCAAATGCCGGGTGTGGTGGCGCACGCTTGTAATCCCTGCGCTTGGGAGGCTGAGACAGGAGGATCGTACAGGTTGGAAGCCAGCCTCAGCTACTTAGTGAGGCTCTCAGCAACTTTGCGAGACCCTGTTTTCAAATAAAATATAAAATAGATCTAGGAGTATAGCCCAGAGGTAAAAAGCCTTTGGGTTCCACCGTCAGCACCACCACCAAAAAGCAAATAAATACATAAATAAATACATAAATAAATACATAAATAAAATGTTAAAAAAGAATAAAAAATAAATTAAAAAATGTTAAAAAGAATCAGATCACAAAACCTCAGTTAAGAAAACAATTAACCTTTAACCCAAAATCCAAATAGAGATACAATCTGTATTATGTTTGTGCTATGGCTGCCATAACAAAGTCCCACAGACTGGATATTAAACAACAGAAATACTTTCTTACAGTACAAGAAGTTCAAGATTAAGATTGAATAGGTTGGTTTCTCCTAAGGCCACCTTCTTTGGCTTGAAGATGACCCTCTTTCCCTGTGTCCTCACAAGGTCTTTTCTCTGTGTATTCATGCTCCTAGTATCTCTTTGTATTACTTTTCTTTTAAATACAATCAGATTGATTTAGGACCTATTCTAACAAACTGAATGTAATCACCTTTTTAAAATCCCTACCTCAAGCCAGGCGTGGTGGCACACATTTGTAATCCCAGCATTTGGGAGGCCAAGACCAGAGGATCGTGGTTCGTGGACAGCCTCAGCTACTTAGTGAGGCTCTTTGCAACTTAGTGAGACCCTGTTTCAAAATCAAGAATAAAAAATAGGGCAAGGGGTGTAGCTTGGAGGTCGAATGCCACTGGGTTCCATCCCCAAACCTGCAAAAAAAAAAATCTCTACCTCAAAATACAGTCACATTCTGAAGTTCTAATGGTTAATGCTACAATGTCACAGTTTGGGGAGGGAATATTCATCTCATACCACAGTCTATTTTAGAGCACCTTCCTTCTATACCTCTTGATCACCAGACATTAGATTTCTACTAAATGCACAAAGCAAATAGTAATATGAAATACTGGTTCATATGTTCATATTTTAGAACTAAATATTGGTTTTTGATCATGAATTGATTATTTTTTTAAATGTAGAAGCATCTTATTCAAATAGATAGATAGTGTGTGTGTGTGTGTGTGTGTGTGTGTGTGTGTGTGTGTGTGTGTTACTGGTACTGGGGTTCCTCGAAACCCTTCTACCTCCAGGTTACACTCCCAGACCTAATATTTTATATTTTTATTTGGAAACAGGATCTCTTAAGCCAGTGAGGCTGGCTTCGAACCTGCGCAATCCTCCTGTCTCTGCCTCACACACGCAGGGATTACAACCATGCCCAGCCAAGTATAATATTTAATAAAATCTTAGTTTTAATGATGCAAGATATTCCAGATTAGACCTCAAAGTTGATATATAATGTGTTATTAATGCATTAACTTATCTAGCTTTATAATTTACCAATACCTATTTAAAAAATGAAGGTGATATAGAAGAAATTCCATTCTAGGGCAAAGGTTTATGAGTTTTATCTTTCCCAGTCAATGCTACAGATAGATGATTTTTTAGGAACTCCTTAGTAAAATAATAATACTAAAGGGATGAGAAAATAAGTTTTTGTGTAAAGGAAAGTACACTATAGAAACAAGGATTATTGTGTCTGTTGTCATAATTGTCAGATTTTTTACTGAAATTGGCTGGATTTAAAAAGAGAAATCGTGTTTTCTTTTTATCTTTTGCATTTCCAGATAGGTTTTGGCTGAGAATATGCATCATGTGTATTAGTTTTTGGCATTCGTCTGGTTTTCAATATTCTTTGATATGTATTGCAATGCTTATCATTATGGTGCTGCCAGGCAGACAGACGTCAAAATCAATCCATTGTACAAAACATCTGATGGGAACACACATGTCCACATACATCCACATATATTTACAGCTGGATTTTCATTCACTCAATATTCACTCAGCTACTATTTTCAGAAGGCTTACTACGTGCCAGAAATGGTGCGAAGCAAACCCCTTGACTTTTTTTGTGTAGTTTTCCCAGGGAAAGTGTACAACCAACCTCCAATTTATCAAGTTGATCAAGGATGACATCTTTTATAGTCATTCCTCCCCAAGATTATATAATGTAATGGTCCCTAGGTAATTGGGTTTTCACAGCACAGTGATATGTTTTTAAAACTGGGATAAGATTTTATTAAAATAATAATATCCTATTATTTATTTTAACCACCTTTTTATGAGAAAGAATATTTAATACCTTTTTGATATCTATATCAAAAAGATATAGGCTAATAATAAAAATCTTGATAAATTGCTAATTATTCTCATTTCCCAAGAGAAATCTTTGTAAAGAACAGTTCACACATTAGGAGTAACTGATCTAGAAAGCAAATACAAAGGAAAAGAGAAGCAGTAAATACCAAGAGTGCTAATTATGTATAGAAGAGTGTATCTCTTCTCAATATACCAATGGTTTTGTAATTAAAACATAAAAATGGTTGTTAACATGAATATGTGAAGGAAAGCCACTTAGTTCACTTAAGATATAGTTATACATAAATGGAAAAGGATATCCTTTTAAAAATTGTGAAATTATCCATTTCTTTTTTTTAAGTTTTGTCCCATGAATAATCTTTATTTTGCTTTTTGTATACTAAAAGAATCACTACACAAATATCAAAATTAAGGAAATATCAATTAACAATTACTGACCATGGCTGACTCTATAGTAAATAAGTAAGTATGTATATATTTTCTCATTAATTCACAGAATAATGTGTAAAACAGGTATTATAATCCTGTCTTACACATAAGCAAAATAAATTTGCAAGATAGTAATAAAATAATATCCTACATATTAAATTAGATTCATCCTGTAAAAGCAGAAACACTAGTTTTTTAATGACAATAATATAATTTCAGAAATTCTATGGAACTCTTTTACTTTCTGTTGTAGGGATTAAACCCAGGGGCATTTTGCCTTTGAGAGAGACCCCCAATTTATTTTAATTTTACTTTTTTTAACAATTTTTTATTGAACATAAATAGTATACATTTAAACTATATTTGGTGCCCTCTTCCCCCCAACCCCATTTTCCCTTACCCCCTCCCACCAATGGTTGACCAGGTTAACCATGTCATGTTCATAATTTTATGCATGTTCAGATGTAGACCCTCATTAATCAAGATCAGCCTTCCTCCTCTCCTATCTTTCCATTCAAGCTTTGCTGATATTTCCCCTCCAAAATTATCCATTTCTGACTTTAGTTTCCCAACAAGCATCCTGAGGTTACTTAACATAATTTATAGTACAAACATTTTTCTCAATGTAAAAAAAAAACAGATTTTCAGTAGGGTTTTTCCAATATATAGAAACTTTAGATCCTAAAAATTTGGATAAATGTTGATAGAGGCCTTTGATTTGAGTAATAATAGAGATAAACAATTATAGTGACTATATTACTGCCATCATCATTTACTATACTGTAGTTATACAAAAGTAGAAGAAAGAGGCTGAGTGTGGTTGTGCACACTTGTAATCCCAGCATTTGGGAGCCTGAGACAGGAGGACAGCTTCAGCTACATATTGAAGCCCATGGCAACTCAGTGAGACTCTGTTTCAAAATAGAGAATAAAAAATAGAGCTGGGAGTGTAACTCAGAGGTAGAATACCCCAGGGTCCCATCCCCAGTATTATAAAGGAAAAAAAAGTAGAAGAAAAAAAAAAAGGAAAGGAAAGGAAAGAGAAAAAGGAAGCAAGAGACAAGATTTCAACATTTAATCAGGAGTAAAAGCATAATAATTCATTATGGTATGAAAATCTTCAGTCAATTATAAACCTCAGATTTGGTCCTTGAGAGGCATGTATGTACTCGTGTATGTGTGTGTGTGTGTGTGTGTGTGTGTGTGTGTGTGTGCGCACGTGTGCGCATGAATGAGCTACTGGCTACTGACCTAAATTCACACTGACCTAATTTTTTATCAGTATTTCTGTGTTACTAATAGTAATAAATAATCTTGAGATATTACCTCATGATTACTCAAGAGGACTGAGGCATAATATTTAAAGTACAATCACTATTTTAGAACATTACAATTATTTAAGACAATTTATTGGAAGTGATAGCACAATCTTATGAATAGATGATTTTATGTAAAAAAATTACAAGTGCTTAAAGATATATACATAGGATATCAAGAAAATCTTCAAGCTTATACACAGGATTTCCTTTGAATAACATGAAATTATATGTGGAAAAAGATTTAAAAGGCTATTGATATTACCCCATTTAAAAAGTACTCTAAAAGCCAGGCATGGTAGCACATGCTTTTAATCCCAGCATTTGGGAGGCTGAGACAGGAGGGTCATGGTTCACAGCCAGCCTCAGCAACTTAGTGAGGCCCTTTGCAACTCATTGAGATCCTGTTTCAAAATAAAGAATAAAAAAATAGGGCTTCGGTATAGCTCAGAGGTAGAATACCCCAGGGTTCTATCCCCAGTGCCACAAATAAATAAATAAATAGTACTATAAAGACCCCCCAGCATCTTTTATTCAGGTATTATGTATCTGACCCATTACAATCATACATAAACTTAGAAAGTGTATCATCATATATAAAAATATTACAAGAAATAATAATTGAGATAATTCACTAGGAAATTTTGTTGATTGACTTAAGTCTGCAGAGAGTGTTGATAGGATAAAGGCAAATAATTAGTCAAGAAAAAAAATTAACAGGAGGAAACTGGAGGAGATCATGCAGATAGATTTTCTTCCTATTTAAAAATTTTGTCTATGAATAGTCATGATGAAATAACCAGTTTTGTCTAAGTTATCATCCAGATTATTACTTTATCTCAGACTCTTCACCAGCGTTATTTATCTGCTCATAGAAAATGTATGCAAGTGAAATAAATTATTTATTTTGATTTATTAATATAGAGAATAACAGAAATCAGTTTGTTAAAATCTGTATACTCTTTTATTGATTTTTCCAGTGTACCTCATGGCAGCTATTTTCTAACTCATTGCTTTTATGCTAATGGTATGGGCATTTAATGGCTCTTACTTGAGCCTGAATTACTAATACATATCCTTAGTAATATTATTCTGATATAATACAAAAACTCCTGAGCAAATTGAGGTCTTACACCATAGAGATTCTGAAATCAATGAAGTATGAATCCTTTCTTGCCTTTCCTGTTTCTTATCTGTGTCATGCTAGACAGCTTCCATACGTAGCTGTTCTAATGCTCAATTTTCTCATTTTTTTAATACAATGACAATATTTTTTGTGGTACTGGGAATAAAACCCAGGGGCTTTCTACCTCTGAGCTACACTCCCAGACCTATTCTATATGTTTCTGAGAGGATTACTAAGTAGCTGAGGCTGGCTTCAAACCTGGGGGATCTGCCTGTCTCAGCCTCCCAAATACTGGGATTACAAACCTGTGCCACCACACTCGGCTATAATTCATTTTTTTAAAAAGTAACCTTTATTATTGTTGGCATGAAGTAGTAAATACCCTGAAAATACTTTCTTGTGAATACAAACAAAATATGAATGAAATACAAATTGTTTCTTTAAATGAGTTGCCACACTGACTAAGAATAAGGAATTAGTAAAAATCTAAATCAGGAGAAACCCCAGAAGAGGTGGGTATTGAAAATAGGTTTTATTCTAAGGTCATCTACAAAAGGCTCAGGACTACTTTAATGACTGGAAGTGACCCAATAGACAGAAAATAAAGATTACATATTCTTTGGAGTAAAACATATTATATTAAGTAGTTTTAAAGAATACTAAAAGGTAAATGTCAAACAGTGAGTTAATTTATAAAACCACAAAACATACAGAGGAGCTAGAAATCCTAAGACGTATGAGACCATAAATCAGTCCTCAGAAACAAGAGTCAGAAAAATCATATCACAAAGTTTTCAAATACTCGAATTTTCTAAAATGTATGTTTCAAGCAAGATGGATGAAAAAGTGAGGAAAAGAAGGGAGTCTATAAACATAACCAGATAAGTCTGTAAAAATAGGATAGACAAAATTAAAGAAACCAGGAGTACAAGGACACATCCTGATATTAACAAGAGCAGGAAACTCTTCACCTTTATGTCTAGGAGAGTAGGAAAAAAGAAAGGTTACAGAAACTGGAGAGATCTGTAATTGCAGCTAGAGTAAAGGAGCCATAAATACAGGGGACAGCACATTCAATAAGCTATAGGATATAACTGTCCATATTTAATTCTCCATCTAGCAAAGGCACTTTTAAGAAGAGGTATAAAGTGTAGAGGTTTTCAGAAGAACAACTGAGATACTTTAAAACTATCTTCATTCACTTTAAAGAAAAATGTAAAGGCTTATTTTAAAAATTAAGGAAAGTGATAAAAAATAGAAAGGACAATAAATGATAATAATAAAATATCAAATATGTGGATTTACCCACCGATAGAAATTATAATTTCCCAAGTACAAGACAAAAATAAAATAAAAAAGAAAAATTCTCAATTTAAAAGAACAGATGAAAAATAGAATAAAAATATCTAAGTAAATAGAAAACACAAAATAAGATAGTCAAACATAAATCCAAGTTATTATCAATGAATCAGACAAGTGCAAATATATTCTGCTTAAAGCTGACTTTTCTAAATGTTATATTTAAAATAAACAGCAGTACATTCTTTTCAAGAAATATAATTTAAATATGAGAACCACCAAAACAATAAAGTATAAAAATATATTTTAGGCAATTACTATTTTAGAGATATTACAACTGTATCCAATAAACAGATTTTAAGGCAAATGATATTATTAGATGTTGTGATCACTGTATAACAATAAAGTGTTTATCTAATGAACACTTGACTTCTATATATTCCATTAAAAAAGGCTCAAGTTACATTAAGCAAAAAAGATAGAACTATAGGAAAAATAGACTATTTACCACACTGCTGGAGAGTGTTCACATTTCTCTGTCTGGTTAATGGGAAAATCAGCAATATATATACAAATATGTATTCTTTTCAAAGCATATAGAAGTTTTTTATAGTCAATAAATAATAAATTCCACAAAAAGAAAAAGATGGTATGAGAAGATGAGAAGCTCTGCAAAAAAAGAAAAACTAGGGCCCAGTAAGGAAGGTCAGGAGTGTTGGTCCAGGAGTGGGCTCTTGGGAGAGCAGTGGTAGTGCAGGGGTAACTGGTTGTCAGGATAGGTGGCCGTGAAAGAGAAAAGCTCAAAGACTCCCTCAAGGTGAAGGATTCTAGGGAGAGGATGCTGTAGAGAAAGCACCCAAGGCAGGAGTATATTGTGTTTACTCAAGTTCAGTCCATTGAACATACACAATCTGAGAACATTCAGAAGAGAGCCAGAAAAGGATATGAGAAGAAGTTTCAGGCAGGTCAACATACAGTGCCTAGAAGACCACTGGGAGGACTTTGGCTTTTTCTCTGAGTGAAATGGGAAGTTCTCAAGAGTGTTGGGAGCAGTGTGGTGACACAGTAGGACTTGGGATTTAAGAAAAAAACAACCCTCTAATCTGCCAAACAAAACAGACATAAGGGAGAGGAATGGAGAGAGAGGCTGCCCTTGAGCATGGGGGCATTCCTTGAATGGACAGTGTGTTTACATACCCTCTGGAGAAGCCAAGAGAAGGTAACCAAAGGAGAGAAGAAAGAACAGCAACCTCTGGCCATGTTAGGGAAAATGACTGAGAATGAAATGCCAAGGTGCAAGATTTCAAAGGTAAAGTCACTGTGCACCTGGTGAACCATTATTTCCTATTAACCCCACAGATTTTTTGAAAAAAAAAAAAGGAAAAAAAAGACTTTTTAAAATGTTCCTGAAACTAGCCCGCAATGATTTGATGTCCATCTGAGTAGTTCAGACTGCTAGGATTCCCACTCAGTTTAAATTGGAACTAAAGTGAGTTTTTCCCTGAAACCTAACTTTCTAAATAAATGAGTAATCTTGATTCTTCTTTCCCTAGTAAAAGTTCCTTTTCTCATCTTAGCACAAAATACTAAGATTTACAAGAATTGTGTGCTTTATAAATTCCTAGAAATTATAAATCTGACTGTGATACTGATTTTTTTTCATCAATTAATCACAGCCACCAGAGAATATTTACTTGATTAACCATAAGAGTTTGTTAAAGAAATACTAGGGGAGTCATGGTGTCACATGCCTGAGATACCAGTACTTGGGACATTGAAACAGGAGGATTTCAGGTTGGAGAGCAGCCTCAGCAACCTAGCAAGATTTTTAGCAACCTAGCAAAACCCTATTTCATAATTAAAAAATCATTTTAGAAAGGGAGGCTAAGGATGATCTAGGTGGTATAATGCCTCTAGGTTCAGTCCCAATACAGAAAGACAGAAAGAACACAAGAAAGCAAGAAATCAAGAAAGCAAGCTAGAAAGAAAGTTTTCTATCTTTTTCTCTGAATGGTTAGTATGATATGTAACAATTCTAGAGAATTTACCAGAAGATAGTGCCTTAACAAAAAAGCTCTCAGTACCATGACTGAGAACTGTTGGCTTTTGAGCCATATTACAACACAGAGATTCTTTATAATATAGGACATAGGGTGTAGGAACACATTAGGACATAGGGTAGCAGGCTGAAGGCAAAACTCCATGGAAGCACTGAGTCTATGTCTCTGGCTTATCATGACTCTGATGTCTTTATATTCTACATTATGGTATATATTTAGATTTTTTTCAAGGCAAAAGTTTAGGGGTTTTCTGTTTTGTTTTTAGATGATTTTTTATTATTTTGATTTCTTTAAATTTTATTTACATGTAGAACATATTGAAAATGGTATACATTTAGAATGTGCTTGGTGCCCTCTCCCCCCTTGTTCCCCTTCCCCCCCTCCCAACAATGAGTGTCCATGTTAACCATGCTAGGTCTCCATCAACAGATGAATGGATTGAAAAATTATAGGAAATATACACAATGGAATTGTACTCATCTATGAAGAAGAACAAAATCAGGCCATTCACAAGAAGATGGGATGATCTGGAGAACATTATGTTAAGTGAGATCAGCCAAGCACAGAAAGAGAAGGGACATATGTTTTCTCTAATATGCCCAAACTTGGGAGCTTTGGGGATACCAGAGGAACTCTGGATAATGGAGAGGAAATCTTAGCAAAGCTAGAATGGGAGGATAGGAGAGGAAGAAGGCTGAGGTTGATTAATAAAGGAGCTACACCTGAATATATTTAGATATTTATACACACCTGGAAAATAGTGGCATTTATTCTCATTCACCAATTCTACCCATTTATTTGGAGCAAGAAATGCATGCTTTTCTTGAAAAATCATTGCATTCCTTCTACACACATTTTTCCTATGTCTAAACAGCTACCATATATGATAGTAGACTCTTCTCAGAGACCTAAGAAGGCTCCAGGTGAAGGTACAAGAGCATGGAAACAGGCAGAGTAGTTCCTTCATTCAGACACCTATGCTCAGCTAGGAAGATCAACAGAGATCAGAGAGTCTGAGCTCAAGTCTGACTTTGATGCTGCCCTTAATTTTTTCCTCTGTGAAATACTAAGCCCATGGGGTCTTTATGAAAATAAATATACAGTACAAACACAATACTGTATGGCACATGTATGTATTTCTAATACTATTTCTTTGTTAGTTCACTCAATAATTTAAAATAAATAAACACTTGCTTCATTATTTAATGGACTATGTAGATCTTAGATGATAAAACAACTCCATCAAAGTGAAGTGTATTAGTCAGCATTTTAAAATCTATAATCTAAAATACTTGACTGTATAACTTAGAACAAGGAAGATTTATTTGCCCCTGGTTTTCGGGTTCAATCCGTGTGAGGCTGGGGACCATGGATCTCAGGACATGGCTGCGGAAGCAGAGAGAGGGAGAGCACATGGGCAGTGATCTTCACATCATGGTGGCCAGAAGCAAAAAGGAGCAAGAATGGGGAGGAGGAACCATATATAATTCCCAGGACACACCCCCAGGGAACCATCTTTTCTAGCTACACCCTACCGGATCAGGTTGCCTCCCAGATAAATTCATTACAATAGATGTATCCAATGCTGAGATTAAAACTCTCATGACTTAATTATATCAACCCGGAATACTAAAAATGTGTTTTTTATTGGACATTCTGTATCTAACTGTAGCACCAAGTTTTGGGTAAGATGTGCGCATAGAACTCTATAATACAATAGAGATTCAGAAGATGGTTGAGGAGGTAAATGAAAACCTAGGATACTTCAGGGAAGAGATGTCTCTGTGTTCTGAGGGGTTTAGTCTTCTCATTTCATAAATATCAATGACTGAAAAGCATGAGACCCAAATTTTGACACAGATGTTCTATCTTTAATGTCAAAGTGTGAGAGAAAAGGCAGAAGTCAACTTGGCTTACAATTTAATTAAATTGTATTAATTTCTAGATGATAGGTTATATATTGTATTTCTGTATTTCATCTTATTCCAAAGATATTTTAAGGCTTTAATATGTATTTAAATTTCAAAACATTTTGAATAGTTCATATGTAGTCTTTTATAATATTACCATAATATGAGTGGTAATAATCATTAAAGCAACAAGTATATTTTGTGGATTTTTTAATATCAATTTTATCTTTGCACAGCTATGTTGTTTCAGCACTTCTTAAAGAATTCTTACTAATTTTAATTGATATGTATTTTTCTACATTGCCATTTCTGCTCTTACTCTTGGGAGTAAAATAAATATCTGAGTATATTGGATGTTGTGATTAATTTCTTATTTTGCCTTCTTTAGAATTTTTCTATCCTTGTAAGAAGTCATTCATTTTTGTAAGCAAATATTTATATTAATCTATTTAATTAATTTATGTAGTTTTAAGGAATTTATTTTGTGAATAATTTGAGTTTAGTGAGTTTAATTGGTTGATCTTTTCTGATTTAGGCAATGAACTTGTTCCTAAATCTAGCAAGTAAACTGATTATTTCTGTAAGGACCTTCACCAAAAGAGTCTTGCTGACCTGCTTTGTTAATATGGTATCTTTATAAATACAACAGATTTCAAGTACACTATTACTCTATATGTGGATAAACACCAAACATCTTTTTTTAATAGGAGGGAAGAATCAATTTAAGACTAGATCTTGTGAATAGAGTACTTCCCGAGTTTATGAGGAGCTTGGCTTTTTTTCCCATTGCTATACACGTTATTGTCATTAATTTTACAGATTTTTTTAAGAAATAACTCTTTACTACATTGTCAACAGATGAAATTATATACCAATCACATTCTAGCTATGATTTTTTATTTACAAATGGTATAACTAGATCTTCACAAAGTTTCATGATACCTGTATTTTCAATTCTCTTTAAAAAAAAAAACCCGGAATAATATACTATTGCTATTTCCCAAAATGTGTGACATGACTGTACAAAAAAGTTCCTCCTCTCTGAAACTAATGCTGATCCTTGTTCTATTGGTAAATCACTGCTGCCTTACAAATCAGACATTTGATTCATTTCTAACTATGAAAGCATTTTATCTATAAGCATTTTACTCTCTACACAGCTTAGTGTGGTTAAAATGTGATCTTTTTCACGATCATCTTCCTGTTTAACTTCAGCTTGTCATTATTAGGGATCAACTCAACATCATTGGTGGAGATAATTGGATATTGATTGTTTGTGCACTGTCATCTGCAGTCCACACTGGATTCTTATGAACACTTAGACTCTTCTCAAACACTACTGTATCCTTAATGTGCACTCTTTCAGTACATGCTTTGTCTGAGGCTTGGCTCACTGTGTTTTAGACACAACTTTCCTTAAAAACCTCCAGCAGATTGATAATAAAACAAGGCACTTTTTGTGCTTAACTCTTTCCTCTTCTTTCTTGAATGCAAAAACAAATAAGGAAATCTGGCTCTGGAGAGATGACTTGGTTTTAGTGTTTTGTGAGGATAGATGGTCACAGCATGCTCTTTGTATATTTTCCTTCCTTAGGCAGGAAAGAACAGACTACTCTTACCATTTCCAACAATAATATAGCAGTCCTATTCTTTATTTTCATATATGCATGTCTAGACAATAATCTTGTTCTTAATGCCTATTTTTCTATTTATTTTACTTTTTCATGAGTTATTTCTGTCGAGTGTTCAGATCTATATAAGCAAAGGTCATATGTATTTCCACCAGTTATGTAGTAAGTAGGGGGCTTCTAGACATGCTGTGCTTTATAATGCAGTAGTCACAATTAGTGATTGAAATTTAAATTCATATAAATTAAGATTCAATAAAATTATAAAATTCACAAGTTCAGTTTCTCAGTCACACTAGTCACATTTCAAGTACACAGTGAGCATATATGGCTAGCACAATATGGAATAGCACAGATATTGAAGATCTCCATCATCACAGAAAGTTCTGCTGCACATTCTACATAGTAGTTTATAGCTCTCAAAACACACAGGTCTGAATTTAAATCCTAATTTTTGCACTAACTTTCTATATGATCCTAAGAAAATAACTTACCATTTCTAAGACCCAGGTTATTCATGGATAAAATAAGCATGACACAGAAAATATTTACACAAAGAGCCTAACATGTAACTGGTACCAGTAAGCATCTTAGAATATGCCTACTGCTTTCTTCTCTTGCTTCAATTCCCTTCCCCTCCACTGAATTCGTCATTGTTTCTCTTCCTCCTCATCCAGTATAAATCCCTATCAATCAGATTTTCACTCACTAGCCATATTCCTATCCCAGTCCATGTTTCTAGATTAGTCCAAACTTGTTCTCTGATCTGGCTGAGGCTGCTAATCATTTCACTGTTGGGATTATCAGTCTTGTAAATGAGTAGACTCCAGGATTGTCTGGTTGATCACCAGGCAATTTGGCAAGTCTTAAAATATATCTTTTTGGCTATTTTTAAATTTTTTCTTAGTACCTGTCCTAACTGCAGACTTCTACCCAGGCCTCACCAACCTCCCCGCGTCTTCCCCTGTGTATCAGCAGATAACTTTATCACCTGAATGAATCTATTTAACTTGCCTCTCCTACGTTTCCAGCATGTATTTTCTATTTGCAGGAGTTCTCAAATGTCAGTATAGGGACAAGTGTAAGGCCAGCTACTTTAGAAGGACCCAGTTAATGTTAAACAATACATCAATGTGGACTTGGCCTCAGCTATTAAACAAAATTCTTTAGCACTGCAAATGGAGAAACTGGACTTGTTTAACACTTCTCAGGTGATTTTTGAGCTTTAAACTAAATTGGGAGACACCATCTGGGAGGTTGTGGGCATCATAATTTCTGATTGCTATTTCATGCTGGTTGGTATGAATCCAGCTTCTCTTATTTCTTCTCAGTGGTTAAACACGTAGGCTGTACTTTTCAGAGCTCTGTAATGAATTGGTAGGGTCTCCGGCTTGCCTGTTGTCTTCGCACTTAATCTCTCCTTGCTGGAAGTGTTAACACTCCCACTGGTGGTTTGCCAAGTGCAAAGCAGCTAGAGAAACTCCTGTTCAGTGTCTTGGCTGTGCCCCTGAATTTCATCTATGGTCATTTCATTTGACCATTTAATACAAACCATAGATCATTGATGACACTGGTAGAAAGAGTCCAAGACACCAGAAGTGTAATCTAAAGAAGGTGGAAGCCTCGCAGTTCTGTAAGGGTTTGGACAAGAGCATTGCTCTGCAAAACTTTTAACTTGGTTCTAAGTGTGTTTTCTAGTGGGCACACATATTTAGCATTCCAAAGTAAAAAAGGACTTTTCATGTTTTGCATATTAGTATGAGATGTATATTATTCATAGGGAATTTCTTTAGCCCCCGTTATCTTTTCAGCAGTTCTTAAAAGGTGAAAATGTCACTGATAGATGCAAACATTACAGTGACAACGGCAAGACCATCAAAACTCAACAGGTGGTCAGGAGATTAGCATACCTGCAAATACGTGTGTATTTTTACAGAATTATTTTATATACTTTATAATATTTTTATTTCTCTTTTCTTGGTGGTACTGGGTATTCAACCCAGGAAATATCCACCTCTGAGCTACACCTCCAGCTTCCTTTAAGAGACAGAATGGGGGTTTGAGCCCAGACAGTCTGATTCCTAAACTGAGGCTCTTCATGTGTTATCTGTCCAGGTACATTGCTAACTTTGCATAATCTTCTGCTTACCTGTTTGGGTGTTCTCAGAATGCAACCCCTGGGCACTAATTTCTAGCTAGGGAATGTTGGATGCCAGTAGTAGGCATTTAAGTGAAACACTCCCAGAGTCTTTGGAAACATTTACTCACCTGATACACCCACACCCATGGTTACATGGAAATGAAATAGACTACTCTTGTTCTCACATATTGAAAAGTCAGAAATATAAGAGAAATAATGCTAGCTTATTCAAAGGAGCAGCTTACATGTATTTTCAGTGAGGATAAATTGTTATTCCTCATCAGAGTATAATTATGAGGAATAAAATTGGTTTATAAAATTACATCACAGTTTTATGTAGACATTTGCATGTGCAAGTTAATGTTTGCTGCATTTTATTATCTTGAGCTTGGAAACACAAGTGAATAATAACAAGTTAACTGATTATCATTAGATTGTCATGGCAATTCATGCATTTTCTGAAACATATAATCAAAATTGTGCATTGAATTAGTATAAGAGTCAGAAACTAGAAAATTTGATATAACTTAGTTTGCATGACTAACCCATACAATTAAATTACAGAAGTACCCCTCTCATGTATATATTCTTGAAGCAAATTGTATCTTCAGGTCCATATTTGGTTTTTAGTCATTGTATTATAATCCCAAGAAAAATAACCCTTTTATT
Organism: Muscardinus avellanarius; assembly: GCF_963383645.1. Lineage (NCBI taxonomy): Eukaryota > Metazoa > Chordata > Mammalia > Rodentia > Gliridae > Muscardinus > Muscardinus avellanarius. The sequence continues at coordinate 60,847,451 of NC_137788.1, forward strand.
ACTAGAAATGAACTTAATGAAACTAAGATTCAAGTTATCAATACAGATCAAAGAACATTTTCCTATACTTTATATGCATAGTCAGTCATATTACTGTGCACAAATGTTTGTGTGCATACACACACACACACATACACACACACACACAAAGCAGCATTGACAAATGAATTGATTTCATGAAGTTTATTTGGAAGAGTACTTTTAAGCACCAATGACATCTTCTTATATTGGTAATATTATATTACTATTCCCATACAAAAGACTATTTCATATTTCATACTATTTTGTATATTGCTTTTATGGGATCATATTTTCCCAATTTACACTCTGCACATCAGAAGCATAATCCTCTGTACTACTAGCTTGGGGACCTCCACTACCATTCCTATTATAACCACACTGTTTTCAATGGCATAAATTGTATGAACCAGGATAGTTATCAAAACCAGTAGTATTTCTGATTTAGAATAATTATGGAGATGTTGAAAGGCCTTTTTTTATTCTCAAAGTTATAAGTGAAAAAAAGAATAGATAGAAACAGAATGTGTAGCCAGTGGGTCAAGACACCATCTAAGCAGAAGAAAGTTCATGTAAAAAGCTATGTGTGATGTGAGATCATAATGTACCAAAAAAAGTCTATTTAAAAAAGAAAAACACCTTGTTCATTTTGTCACTGTTCAGCTCCTGAGCATTCAATAATGATTTTATGCTATAAAATTAATAGAGGGCCTCTCTCACTTTTGAGGTGGCTGGCATTCTCCCTTGAATGTGTACTATTTTCCTAGGTAAATATCTGTCTATGTCTCTGAAAATAAGTTAGTAGATCATATATTAATGGTGCAAAACAATAAACTTCATTGGAAAAAGAAAATACTGACTACAAAGTATGTGCTATTAAAGATTCAAAGCTATGTTGAATTCGACAAATTTGTTATTTTTTGGTTGCCAACATCACCCCATTTCTAGTAACTGGGGTGTACAGAATATACTAACCATTTAAAAAAAATTTATGAAGTCACAGTGTTTAGAATTATAAATGTTTCCAGGATCAGTACAAAAATTTTATTAGTACAAAATAAAGAAACAGTCCCACTCTTGAAAGTTAATATGTGAGATATTGATGAAAGATATGCTTTTTCTTCATAAAGGATGTGTGCATGTATTCCTCTACCATCTTGTACCATTAAGATGTATGACTACAATGCACCAATAAAAAATTAAAAATTTTCTAGGCTAACTGTAATAGTTGCTCCTTTGTCAGTATGTTATGTTACCCTTGGTTGGCATTGGGCATGTGGCATCAATAATGGACATGTATTACAGTTTGGAGGCTGAGAAATCCAGTGTTAGTAGATTAACTTCCATGCAGAGGCTCTCCTTTTGACTGACAGATGATTTCCTTCTCTCTATGTCCTCACATGCTAGAGAGAGTGAGCTTTGGTCTTTCTCCTTCGTTTTATAGGGCCCTAATCTTATGATGAGGAGCTCAGTCTTTATAACCTGCTCTAAATCTAATTACCTCCAAATGGTACCACCTCAAATACTATCACATTGGGGATTGAAGCTTCAGTAAGTGAATTTTGAGGGAAGCACAGACTTTCAGTCTATAACAGTCTCTAACTGAAGGATGTGCATGACTTTTGTCCACATGTTACTTACTTTTTTTTTTTTACTGTAATGCTTTTCCAATTTACCACAGGAGCCCTTCTGCTCCTTACCATCATGCTACACTCTTTTAAAATACTTTTATTGGTACATTTTATCATCATAGTGAGGTTCAAAGTGACAGAGACATTTATGCACATAGTGTATGGTTTATTTTCCTGCAGTGTTTTCCCATTCCTCCCCTCTCCCTGTACACATTAATGAGATTGGTAGTGATACTTTCATATTTCGACATAGCTTTATTTGAACTGTTTTTTGTTCATAAGCTCTCCTCCCCCCTCCCTATCTCCCTTGTCCAATCTCTTTCCACTATTCTTCTGGTCTCTCTCCTCACTTATCTAAAGTTTCTTATGTTTCCAATTGTCTTTCTAGCTCCCAATATAAGAGAAATAAAACATACAATTCTTGACTTCTGAGACTGGCTGATCTAACTTAGCATACTATTCTCCAGTTCCATCCAGTTTCCTTCAAATGACATAATTTTGTCTTTCTTTATGGCTAAGACATTGTGTGTGTATATATACCACATTTTCATTCTCCACTCATCTATTGATAGACACTTAGGTAGCTTCTGTCATCTGGCTCTTGTAAATTTTACTGTTATGAATATGGATATGCATGTATCACCATAGTATTCTGACTTTAATCCTTTGGGAAATATTCCAAGGAGTGGTATGGCTAGGTTGCATGGTGGCTTTATTCATAGTCTTTTGAGAAAGAAACCTCCCTACTGATCTCCATAATGGCTATACTAATTTGTAACCTCACCAATAGTGTACAAATGTTTCTATTTCCCCACATCCTTGCCAGCATTTGTTATGGTTTGTATTCTTGATGCTTGCCATTCTAACTGGAGATATAGTATCTCAGTGTTGTTTGCATTTGCATTTCCCTGATAGCTAATGATGTAGAACACTTTTTCATATACTTATTGGCTATTTGCATTTCTTCTGTTGAGAAGTGTCTATTCAGTTCTATTGCTCATTTTCATTGCATTTATTTTAGTGTTAAGTGTTTTAAGTTCTTTTATATTTCAGACATTAGTCCTGTATCAGAAGAGTAGCTGGCAAAAATCTTTATCATTCTGTAGGCTTTCCTTCAGATTCTTGATGGTTTTCTTTGCTGCTCAGAAGCTTTTTAATTTTATGCCCGATACACATAATGGTGTTGATTGCCAAGCTTCTGTGAGTGCTTAGATTTTTGGCTCTTTACTAAGACCATTTAAATTGCCAAGATTTAAACTATCAAGATTTTGGCATTAAAATACTATTTGGATTCTCTCTTACAGGATGGAGAATCTAATAAGGGGAAGAAATCCCCCACAATATCAGAGAAGTCCTTGTAAAGACGTTCGTGCGGCACTTCGGAAGAGGCCTGAGGAGGAGTGTAAGTATGTTTACTAGGATTAACTGTGCTATATATAGATTTTGGTGAGTAAGACAGTGAAGTAAAATGGCTTGCTTTTCAATATTTAGATCAGTAAGAGAGATAATCAATAAATAGTTGTTCAAATGAGTTGATTTTCTTAAAAAAAAAAAGACCATATCTTGCCTGGATTCAAGTGCCAGGATTCTTGTGTTTCTCAGATACTTTAGGATGGTTCCATGTTCAAATGAGAATGGAAAAGGCTGTACAATCTACCAAAAATTTCTTGGAGATGGACATCATATGTATTACTTATTCTTAGAAATCCTAAAGTAAAGAAACTTTTGGAAATCAACATTTTCCAGTTTCCATTTGACCATAGTTCTCTTGAAACATGGTTTTAAAATAAAAATCTCTTTAAAAATCATTGCATTATTAAAGAATGACTATCCAAGGATAAATATTGAACTGTTTGTCTAACTGAAGCATCAATTCAAATGAATTTAGGAAAAAGTTTTAAAAGATGAAAGTCATATAAAAATGACCCTATGAAGTCATTTTAGTTAATCCTTAAATTATGACATATTAGAATATGTAGAGATTTTATTTGAAGATTTATCGCCTCTAGCATATACTAGACTGTTGAAGACTTCTGAATTAATATTCATATTTTAAATCTGTAAGATGACCCATAATTTTCTTGTGGGATTTGCATATAATTATTTTCAGATAACTAAATCACATTCTGTTATGACATAAATTTTTACTGAATTTTGCCCTTTTAAAGTAACTTGCATTTCTTAAGGCTAGTGCTAATATAGTGTGTTCACCAAAATAAAAGTTTAGTAAACTTTTTAAGGTTAAATAGGTATTTTAAATTACTTTGAGGTACACTGCTCTGAATAAAGACCAAATACATTAAAGCTGGATATACTCTTGCTATTTTTGTTTTGTTTTGTTTTATGTTGTCAGGTAAGCTTATTGAGATGACATCTATGTCATTCATTGTAGTGTTAATATTTTAATTGGTAGATTTATATCTATAAACAATATTCAGTTAGAACTAAAATTTGAAAATAAAGGTAAAATTCAAGGTTATAGTATAAAGATTCTTATAAGAAAGTATCACTTTCTTTTATTGGGTTCATGGGAAACCTCAGAGTGCCTCCTCTTTGCTGATTTAATATAATCAACTTTAACATAACCAGTATCTGGTATAGTTTTATAGATTTTATTTTAAGACTTAGAAGGGAGTTTTGTGGATACATCTGTAGGTAATTCTCATAGCGCTGTTCTTTAATATAAACAAAGTGGTATTTCAGGGTTGTTTTACTGGGTTTTGTAGGTTAATGCTTGACCAACTGTGGTTTATTGATGAAATACAGCCTACTATCTGTTTCTATAAATAAAATTTTATTGAAAGACAACCATCACCTATTTATTTATGTATTGCATAGCACTGCTTTAAAGAAAGACTTGAGTAGTTGTGATCCAGACCTCATGGCCACACCCAAATACACTTACCTGGAAAAAGTAGAAAATATAAATGTTGCTTATGTTAGAAATGAAAAAAATCTATATAATTTTATTTTCATCCAGAGATGTCTTCATTACCCCTTGTTATTATAATAAGCACTATTTCTTGTCCTCTTAGAAAGCAGTATTAATTACTAAGAAAAACACCATCTCTTTTCATAATAGAAGCAGCATATCACAGTAATTAAGACTTTAATTTTAGAAGCACACAAAAGGACTTATTCTCTAATGTGACACTTAATGTGACTATCTTCAAAAAGTAGATATACTTTTTTCATCTAAGACTCATTTTATTTATCTAAAAAATTAAGGTAATAACAGACCCAACCTTATATAATTGTTTGGAAGCTCATGGGAAATACTTATAATAAATACTTGGTACAGAACCTGAGACATAACAAGGTTTTTTTTGTCTCTCATCTCTTTCTCTGTCTCTGTCTCTCTGCTCATTATTAGTATCTTATATAAAAGTAATTAATCTTTTGTGTGAGGATCATAAGGCATTTTTTTGGTGGTACTTGGGATGGAACCCTTCTACCTCCAGGCTATACTCCCAGACCCATTTTATATTTTTTATTTAGAAACAGAGTCTCTTAAGCCAGCAAGGCTGGCTTTGAACCTGCCCTATCCTCCTGTCTCCGCCTCCCAAGTGTGGGGATTACAAGCGTGCTACACCATGCCTGGCCATAAGGCATATTTTTAATAGCAGAATATAAATCGACAAAAAATTATCACCCTTATTTGTAGATAAAAAAGTGTGACAAGGCACAGGTTGTGAAAAAAAAATGCCACAAAACTGATCTTCTTGCTGCAGTGTTAGATTGTAATTCATGTTGAGTGGTGATTTGTCAAACATGTGACGTAGTTTTTTCCCCCATGATTCTACAAATTCAATATAAGATCTAGCCCAAGACTTCTTATTTAGTTCCTTTGGAAAACTGCTGCCTTGGAAAATCATCCCAGAAAATCAAATGGCAGTGGCTGAAACTTTACTAGGAATTGAAAGGAATAGTGGAGCTTTGTTTGGTATATAGGATTCTCCAAATGAAAGGAGGGTCCTCTCTCATTAACAGATGTTCCATATAGGAAGGTTTTTTGCTAAATAGTTTAGTTAATAGTACTTTATTTCATAATATTTTTATTCTTTATAATATTTTTAATGTTAAGATCAACATTAGGTCACCAGAAATAGCTTTTAGCTGATTGCTTATGTTAATTTTATCTAGCTATGCTGTATCTGATATAGCCAAGTGAACCTCCAGTAAAAATAAATTGATTATTGTAAAATACAAGCCTTTTAAGCATATTTAAATTATTTCCTATTAAAAAAGCAAAATAAAAATTTTGTCCTCAAAACCATAGTCCCATTGAACTGAAGCCCTACATTATTGCTCTGTTCCCAGGCAAATCTCCCAAAAGAGCCGTCTATATACGCTCCATTTACCTGCTTCCCACTCACTCCTTCAGACAGGTCCAATCTGGCTCCCACTCAGTCACTCTACTGAAACAGCTTTCATTCAGATCACCAATAATCTCTTTATGTTGCTGTAATTGTTTCCTATTGCTGTGTAACAAACCACCATAAACTTAGTGGCTTAAAACAACACCATTTATTATCTCACAGTTCCTGTGGGTCAGAAGTCCAGGCACAGATTCTCTGCTTCAGGGTCTAACTGGGTTTGAGAAGCTCAGTTGGGAAAGAATTCACTTATGAAAACAACCAAACTGTTGGCACAATTTGTTTCTTTGTTGTTGTATGACTGTTACCTCTTTTTGTTATCTGCTATATGAGATTACTTCTAGGCTCTAAGACTAACACAGTTCCTTGTTGTGTGGACATTCTCTCTCTCCTCTCCTCTCCTCTCCTCTCCTCTCCTCTCCTCTCCTCTCCTCTCCTCTCCTCTCCTCTCCTCTCCTCTCCTCTCCTCTTCTCTTCTCTTCTCTTCTCTCTCTCTCTCTCTCTCTCTCTCTCTCTCTCTCTCTCTCTCTCTCTCTCTTCCTCTCTCTCTCTTCCTCCCCTCCCCCTTAGGGAGAGAGCCTTGTCCTCTTTTAAGTACTTTTATCTGATTAAGCCAGAGTTATAAAAGATAATTTTAATTTTCACTAATTCAAAATTAACTATTTGGGACTGTTGTCATATTTTGTTAACTAGGAAAAAGTCACAGTTCCTATCTACATCTAGTGAGAGGGGATTTTATAGGACTCAATCATCAGGGAGTACAATAATGATCTGAGAATTCTGCCACCATCTTGTAAATTCTTCCAGATTTATTTTTCAATGTTCTTCCTACTTTTTAGCAAAATCAATGCTGTTGATTATTTCCTCCCTCTGAAAACAGGTCTGTTCTGAATGTCTGAGTCCCTTTAAAATTCTTATTCTGAATCCTAATTACCAATGTGATATTATTAGGAGGTAAGACTTTAGACTAGTTAGGCTAAAATTAGATCATGAGGCAGGGCCTTCATGAACAGAATTGGTATCCCTATAAAAGAGGCCACAGAGGTCTTCTTTGCACCTTGAACTATTTGAGAACATATCTAGAAAGCACCTTCCATGGATCATAAAATGCTCCCCACAAATTAACTAGTACCTTGATCTTTGGATGCCCATGTTATAGTATTTTTAATAGCAGCCTGAAGAGAACAAGACAGAAACCCTCTAATGTATTAACTATCTTTTCTGGCTTTTCTTTGATATTTCTGGTTAGTCTTTTGTACAATCACCCTTCTCTTTCCATCTTACATATTAGAAATTGGAATGACAAGTTGAAGTTCTCTTCTTTCAAAATATACTGTTTTCACAGATAATCTTATAACAGAGTATCGGTTAGTCCTATAATCAGATGGCTCACAAATTAACACCTCTAGCTCAGACCTCTCTCCATTCATCCAGATGTGTACTTAATACATCCTCTTGGATGTTTCAACTGTACTTCAAACTCAGCAAACCCAAAGCCAAATCCTTATTTTCCTTAAAACCTGAACTTCCAGTATTTTATATGAATGTCAGATACTATTAATACTCTAGATTCAAAATTCATAAATCTGAGTCATCTTTCACAGTCTTCTTCCCATTTTTGTCTCCATTATAATTTCAAGGCCTTACAGTTTCACCTCCTAAACACTTCTTTGAATCTGTTCACAAATAACTTTTCAAGGATTCTAAAGTTCTACCAGATATTTTTGTAAGTGACTTCCCTACATATAGTTGTTACATTTTCATCTTAAAATGACCCTATTGCTTCCTATTTCTTACTCTGCCACTTTTACTTCCTATAGTTTATAAGACCTTGTAGTCTGAGATATGTCTGCAACATGTAGCTTGTGCTTAATGTTTGCATGCTGTGACGTTGGAACACATCATTTCTTACATATGTGCGTGTGCATTGGGAATGCATGGAAAGGAGAAACTCTCCTGCTTAGTGTTTCGACTGTCTGAAAGTGAATACCCAGAGGAAGAGCAGAGGAAACTGAACTGATGGCAATGCATGCACTGAGAACAGTCGAAGATGAAACAGAAATGTTCACCTAGGATCTGTGGGCCCTACTGGACACATCCAGAGAAAGCTATTCAGAGATGTGAAAGATGAAAACACCAGGCACCTAGTATCCCTTAGTGAGTGCAAAAAGAAATTGTTCAGTATACAAATATTTGAATATCCTCCCAATTTCCAACTAAAACCTCTGCCCTGAATAGCTCATAGAATTTATAATTACATGAAAGAAAGTTCTTTACCCTTCAAAGTAAGAAAAAATAAAAGATCTAATCTATTAAGTAGCTGCAAAATAAACAATATTGAAAAATAACAACTTTTAAAAATAAAAGAAAATGAACATTGATGAGAAAGAGAAGTATATATAAAACATGAGCAGAATGCAAATATTCACTGGAGTCAAAAAAGAATAAACAATGTTAACATATAAATTTTTTAAAATTCATGTGAGTTACCCCATGAATACAAAGAAAAATATTAGCAAACAATAATGAAGGTAAACAATGATATCTATGGAGAAATAGACACTAAAAATATAACCTAAGAATTATGTTTTCCAAAAAAAGAAATAAGAACAATTAAAAATCATTAAAGACTTAGTTGAATATACTTTCCAAAGTTATTAAAACATCTGAGTGCATATTACAATGTCTGATAGTATAAAATATAAAAACAGTTAAATGAGATCCACACCCAGGTACACTGAAAGATTTTTTTAATTATGTCGTAAGCTCTTTGAGAATCAAAATCCCCATCGTATTTGTCTTAATTAAGCAACTGAGAAATTAATTAAGTGACCTAACTTCAAAAATGAAAATATATCTAACAATCTGCCAGAAAAAGAAAGAAAGAAGAGAAAAAGAAAGAATACGAAGGGAGAGGAGAGAGGAAGCAAAAGAAGGAAGGTCAGTTAAACTTCATATTATGAAATAGATGTTTTCTCTGATACTCTCTTCTAAGTGCATCTAAATACCCTGAAAAGTATTTAACAAACAATGGTGAAAAATACTCTGAAATACTGAAAGAAGAAGGTGGATTGGCTAAGACTTCAGACTTGAGGAAAAACAGCAGGTGTGCCCAGTGATTTCTTTTTGTCCTTCGCATGAACAGCTTGAATTGGGCGTCAGAGACCAGCAACCTGCACTGTCAACAGGAATGGAGAGGAGAGGAGAGGAGAGGAGAGGAGAGGAGAGGAGAGGAGAGGAGAGGAGAGGAGAGGAGAGGAGAGGAGAAGAGGAACAGGCTGGGAGGGAGGAAGGACAAAGAAAGAGAAACTTGCTCTCTGAGTCCAAAGGCACAAGTGAAGGAAAGAATTGACCTAGTGAAGAGCTCCAACTTCCATTCTGTAATCCTGGTTCACAGGCTATAAATTCACCTACAGGAGAAGTGGAAGTCCCCTGGACATCCCAACCTTGCTCTCCCTCATAGACAGGCCTGTCAGAAAGTGATAAAAACAACAATAGAAGCCCCAAGTCCTTCACCCCCACTGGATGGCATAAAAAGACCAAGAAATAGTGGCTTCTGAGCCTTCCCAGATTGCCCAGGAACATTAGGGAGTCCAGAGGAACACTTTCAGCTGTGACCAGTGATACCAGCAGGATTGGAACAGAAGCCACAACAGTGCCAGAAGGATAAAGCAGACCAGAATAGGAAGAGCACTGTAAGAAATAAAAAAAAAAAAAACTGGCTGTCATTGGAGCTAAAGCCAACAAAAGTAGTCTAGAATTGGATAAGTACCTACTAAAAACAGATTTCCATAGGGTTGAATTTTCTAATATATAATAACCAAACTATTCAAGATATAATCAAATATCACTTAACATATCACAAGCCAGAAAGGGGTTTTAATCTGAATGAGAAAAGAAAATCAACTGATCCAACGTCAAGGTTAATCGGATGCTGAAATTATCTGACAAGGAAATTAAAGCAGTCATAATAAAATTGCTTCAACAATTGCATAATATTTTTTTAAATTTTTTATTGGTGCAATGTAGTCATACATCTTAATGGAGTACAATATGGTTGAGGCATACATGCGTACATCACTCATTTAGCCCTTCTCCACTTTCCACCTCATTACCTCCCCCTCCCTCCTTCTCATGTTTGGCTTAGTGATTAACTTTGGTATGTTTGTGAATGTACCTCATGTACATTAGGGAATTTCCCTTTATCCCCTCATCCCCTCAATTAGGTCACCTTATTCGCTCATCTGTAGTTTCTCCTACTTTGTCTAGAGTTCCTCCTATGACCCCTTTTCTCTCTAACTTTCCACAATATTAGGGGGAGTGTCTTACTTATTACTTTTTATGACTGACTAATCTCAGTATAATGCTCTCTATCCATCCATTTCTCTGTAAATGACATAATTTTGTTTTTCTTTGTGGTTGACTAAAATTTCACTGTATATATCTCCCATAGTTTTGTAATACATTCATCTGTTGATGGACATCTTGGTTGGTTCCATAGATTGGCAATTGTGAATTGTGTGACTAGGAACCTAGAAACACATGCAACTATCTCTCTGATAGAAGACTAATACCTAGAATATACAGAGAACTCAAGAAACCCAGCACTAAGAAAACAAATCATCCAATCAAAAAATGGGCAAGTGAACAAAATAGACACTTCACAAAAGAATAAATTCAAATGGCCAACAAATGTATGAAATGCTCAACATCATTAGCAATCAGAGAGATGCAAATCAAAACTACCCTGAGACTACATTTAACTCCAACTAGAATGCCAATCATTAGACAAACAAACAACAAATTCTGGTGAGGATATGGAGAAGTGGAGAATCTAATACATTGTTGGGATTGCAAATTAGTGGAATCACTTTGCAAAACATTATGGAGGATCCTCTGAAGAATGGGAACAATACCATTTGACCCAGCATAATGTCTAAAAAAACAACAAAAATAATAGACCAAAAATATAAATTATATAGAAATATATTTATAAAAATATATATTACATAACTGAAATCATAATTAAAACATAAAAATCTTGTTCAATGAACCCAGTTATAGAGTGAAAATTACAAAGGATGGAATAAGTGAGCACAATGATTGATAGACTTCACTACATATGAAAAACAAGGAAAATATAGACTAGACAATTCATGAAACTTGGTGAACTGCAAAGATTCACCACCCATCCTCTGCAGTTCACAAAAAGACACTTCATAATTAAACTTCAGAGAAGGAAAGACAAAGAAAAACCTATTAAACAGTCAGGGGAACACCAGCTGCCATGGGCATATATGTCACTATCCCTATTTACTAAACTTTGATGTGATACTATAAGACTATAATGCACTAATGAAAATATAGCAAAATTAAAAAGCCAAAGGGAGATAACAAATTACCTATGAGAAATACCAAATTATAGCACATTTTTTAAAAAATCTAAAACCACAGAGGCTAGAAAACATTGGCACAATTTTTAAGTATTATAAGAACTGTCAACCCTTAATTCTATACCCAAAAAAACTATCCTTTAGAAATAAAAAAGAAATGAAGTCAGTCTCAGGAGAAGGAAAACCAAGAATTTGTTGTTGTCAAACTTTCCTGAAAATAATAGCTAAACAACCTGTGCAAAGACACAACACATACTTCTACAAACAAATGAAAACAGAGGAAATCTTTCACCTGAGCAAGGAAAGGAGAACATTTGAATGGATAAATATACAAGTGAGCATAACATACTTGACTTTATTTTTCATGGTTGAAAAGAAGCTGTAACACCATCTGAAGTGGTACAAAAATCTGTGGGAAGGAAATAATTTAGACAATTATGATTAAAAAGTAGGAAGGATGAAGGTACCTAAATAAAAGTGAGATTTCTGTACTTCATTTGAAGTGATATAACATTGATTTCAGTATACTGTAATGAGTCTCTCTTGCTTTTTAACTACCCCTATTTTTGATGCTTTGCTTTCCATTTTAGTTTTCTCTTTCAGGAAGCAGAAAAATCTGTTAAACCATCCTTGTTGAAAATTTTATATTAAATATGTGTCAGTGATTCAGGGATTGAAAATCAATGAACCCTACAATACTTTATGGTAATCAGAGTAAAATTAAGAAATGCTAGTACAGTGCAAGTCCTTATTTCTAAACTCTGTCCCAAATATGATCTTGGTGTCCCTGTGTTACTATAGTCAGACGATTTGGCAGTGGGGGTGATGAAAGATCACTATCTTTTGAGGAAACTTGATGGTTGCATAACTAAGTTCAGAAATAGGTAGGTTTAGGAGTCTACCATTCTCTGTGTATCAGCTCATGGTGATATCATGGTGTTCTGCAATTAAAAGATGGTAAACATGACCATGACAATATGTGGAGGAAGAAATCATGTCTCTTCCTGGGTTTCTTTTTATGCTAAAAGAAACCCCAAAAACCCTTCCCAGGAGTCTGAAAAATATTCCCTTTCCTATAATTTTATTGGCTTAAATTGGGTTACATCTGCATTTCTGTACCACTATTGTGCACTCATAGAACTCTGTGCAGTCATTGGCTTAAGCCTATCATACTGGACCGCGTTTAAAAGCTGGTTTTTTTAAAACTCAGATTGCATATTTGCCATTTGGCCTTACATAAATAATGGAACAGGTAAGTTTACTCAACTCCCTATCCTATCCCATACTATTGCTTGTACTGTCTATGCATACTCAACTGTCCCAAAATATTTTAGGGCCTTGAATATAAATTAAGAAAGAGGAGATAATACTTGGGAGATTTAAGAATCTGAGCAGTGATATCAAGGTAACCTTCAGACACTTATATGTCATTCAGTACCCCCCTTTTACTTCCTGAGCTCTGAATTTTGTGAGTAGCTTACATTGTCATTATCTTTGTTTGCCCTCAACTTCCTTAATCCATTCTCTTTCCAGTTTGGATCCTGGCTCACTTGTCCTCCATCTCTCTTTCATTCTAGAGCCAGCCATTTTTTCCTTCAATCTTAAATAATTATTGGTCACCTTTTATAGAAGAGACTGGAGAATCCCAAGTTAAGTAATTTGTGCAATGTCAGCTATGAAGTGTCCAGCTGAGCTGTAACCTGAGCTTGACTCTAAAAGCCCTCTTTTTCCTATTGTTCCATGCAGTCTGCCTACACTATACTATATCCTCATTTTACCTCTTCAAGATTTGTCTTCTATTTAGCTCTCAGGTTCTCTTAAAACATACACTATTATACATACAAGTAACAAGTAATTTTTTGTAAATATTACAAATTAGTTTCATCTACTGCAATATTAGAGACACTGAACTGAACATTTCTACTCAGATCTGTTCATCTCTTTAGCTAGGTTCATTTGTTCCAGGATACCATTGTTCTGCATTCTTCATTGCTTAGGTCATTCATTTAGATGATAATTTCTTAAATTCTACAACTAAGGCAAAAAAAAATAAAAGGCTTAATTTTAGTATAAAGTGGATCATGAGAAACAAGCAATTAATGATTTCTCATTGTCTCCGATGATGAATTACAAATTTTATTAAAATTTATACTATTAATATCTTAGAATGGTTATACAATTTCACAAAAATCAATTAAAAACTGAAGTTATATACAGTTGAATTTTACTGTATACTCATAATTAGTACATTTAATTTGCTACTTATTTGATCATAAAAAAATTAAAAGGATCAAATTACATTCACAGTCTAAACATGTATAGCTCTTCAGAAAATTGAAACCAAGCTAATATAAACTTAGTACCAAATTAGAGTATCTTAGATGTATTTCAATGGCTTTACTCTCAAGGTTGTAAAAACAAAAATTCAAGAAAATAACTTATCAAAAGTATGTGTTAAGCTCTTAACTCTGTTTCAATTTCCTTATTTATTTTTGTAGCCAAACTCCTTTTAAGATGCTATATAGAATAGTCAGCACTTATTTTCTGGCCTAGCTAACCATTCATTTGTGTTAGGGTTTGAGCCCTCATTGGTCTTTTAAAATGCAAATGCCTCTGAGGAGTCACTCTAATCAAGACATAAAACTCCTCAATGTGAACATATTTTCAGATCACTGGCTTCAGTGGCAAGAAGGAACCAAGAAGAGCTGGGTGGGGTGGTACATGTTTGTAATCTCAGCATTTGGGAGGCTGAGACAGGAGGATTGTGGTTTGTGGATAACATAAACTACTTAGTGAAGTCCTTTGCAACTCAGTGAGACCTTGTTTCAACATAAGGAATAAAATGTAGGACTGGGGCTGTAGCTTGAGGTAGAATGCCCCTGGGCTTCATCCCCAGTACCTCTAAATAAATAAATAAATAAATAAATAAATAAATAAATATAAATAAATAAATAACCTTAGATAAAAATAAGGAACCAAGGAGTAAAAGATCTTTGGATGCCTGGAAAGAGTAGGGAAGTTTCAAAAACCTGATACATGTATCATGGGTTTGAAAAGCAAATTTCATCCACAACTCATTTTTGCCAAGCATTGATTTTATTATTTAGTGAAACACTTTCAAAGAACATTTCAACCCTTTCTATATTCATTCTATCACTTGAGACTGCCTTATGCTGTGTCCCACCTTCAGGAAAGCATCCCCAATGCCTCTTCTCCTCCTCTCCATAGCAAAGAGCAAAACCTCTGTCCCATTTTTTTTTAAACACTTTAGACAAGATAACTTGTTAATGTAGCTCTTTCTTCAGTGTATTTTCTCTTATTTGTTTGCATGTCTGTTTCCTCCCCATTCAGTTGTGAGTTTCCTAAGGGGAACCACACACATTTTATTCATCTATCATTAGCATTGGGCACATTTGGTATACAATCATTAGCCTAATAAAAACTTATAGAAAAAGAAAACAGATTTTAAAAGATAAAGATTAATTCATGTCCTTGTAATTGTAGTTGACTTGTAGTTTAAAGGCAGCAAGTAGATAACTTTCATATTTGAGAATAATTTTTAGAAGTAGTTGAGATATTGACAAGATATCAGACAGTTACAGATCATGCATCATTTTCTTATAAATACTAGCTATATTACAGAGCACAGTTAAATTGTTTGGCAACAGTGGAGTTCTTCACAATATACTTCAGAAAATATCTACCTAATAATAACAGTGCAGAAAAGCCATGGGGGAAAAAAAAGATGAAAGAAAGGTGAGACTCCATATGACTAGTCCTTTTTTTAAAAAGTAATGATTCAGGTTGGAAATGAGATTAAAAGCCTCATACATGAAGTATGTGTTAGTCAACTCTCCATTAATACAATTCATGTATGAAATAATAAACTTATAAAGAGGAAAGGGGTTATTTGGGCTCACAGTTTTGGAGTTTACAGTGCATCACCAGTTAGCCCCTTTGCCTTGGGCCTGTGGGGAGGCAGAGTATCATGACAGAAGCACATGGCAGAGAAGAGCCTTTCACTTCATGACTGATAATCAAGAAGGCGGAAGAGAAATAGACTGAAGTCCCACAACCCCCTTCAAAGGCATGCCTTCAATAACCTGAAACTTTCCTCCAGGTCTTGCCTCTTAAAATCCCCACCACCTTCTAATAGCACCACTCTTGGGCTTCAAGAGGAAAGATCCAGTGGGAGGCTGTAGGTTATTGGGGCATGCCTTTAATGCATAGGCCTTTAGAAGACATTCAAGATCCGAACTTTAGCAGGTGTTGGGGAAGGCCCTTCATAGAGAGAATAGGCAAGAGTATAAGAAGCATTCTATCTACTATTCTCTAGGATTTTTATGTCTTAGGCTATTGAGCTTTAATATTAAGCCCTTATATAGCTAGGGGGCATTTATTAGGGCAGCCTTTACCCAGGTATCGATCCCTAATCTTTGGTGGTTCCTTTTGGGATCATTAAGAGCAGAAAGGATGAGCAATATGAATTTAACTCCAAGACAACTTAACCAGTTTTGACACTTCATTTCATCTCCTATTTTCATCTCACATTCAACCCTATATTGTTACCAAGGCTTCTACAGTGTGATCAAGGGGTATTCATTTACTCAACAAATTTTCATGGAGTCTCTGCTCTGTGCCTCTCTCTGTTCTAGGTGCTTATGATATATAATGTGATGGTTAATTTTGTGTCAACTTGACTGGGCCATGAGATTCCCAATTATCTAGTTAAGCATTATTTTTCTGGGTACTTTGAGGATGTTTCCAGGAGATATTAACACTTGAATTGATGGACTAAGTATAGCAGAATATGCACCACACTATGGTTGGGTATCTTCCAATCACTAGGGCCAGAATAGAACAAAAAAGCAAAGGAAAGTCCAGTTTTCTCTCTACCATACTGCTTGTTCTGGAACATCAATCTTTTACTGCTCTTAGAGCTCTTGCTGTCAGACCATCAGATGTGGACTACAATCTACACCATTGGCTCTGTATCTCATGCCTTCAAACTATACCACTGGCTTTCCTGGGTCTCCAGATTACAGACAGCATGTCTTAGAACTTCTCAGCTCCATTATTGTGTGAGCCAATTTTTTATAATAAATCTCACCACTAAGGAACTGACTGACATAATTCTGCAACTAGCAAACAAGATAGGTCCATCAGTACACTGAAGATCTAGGGAGGAGCTGGTGTTGCAATTCAAGGTCAAAGGCTTTCTACTAGCAGAGTTCTTTCTTTCTAGGGAGAGTTCAGTCTTTTTCTGTTAATGTCTTCAGCTGACTAAACTACCTACATATGGAGGAAAATCTGTTTTATTCAAAGTCTACCAAGTTAAAAGTTAGTCTTGTAGAAAAACACCCTCATAGAAACATCTGGACGAAGAGTTGACAAGTAGATATCTGGACTCTGTGTCCCAGCAAAGTTGCTACATAAAATTAATCATCACAGGTGACCTTTATTTTAATTTTCTAAATCTGGCCACCTCTGTTTCAGGGGATCCAAACTGAGAATGGTGTTAAGTTATCCCCATAGTTGGCCTCTTTCTTTAACAATTAAAAACTAGTATTATTTACTGGTGCCTTGTTTTTACTTGTTCACTAATCTCAGACTCAGATTTTTCTAACATATTTTCCTAAATGAGGTCTCCCAAATGGAAGATATGAACTATTCTTAGTCTTCTAAAACTTTGCCTGTTCAAAAAATCAAATTCATCTTCACCTTCTAGTTGGACCATGCCACCCAGAAGGAAATTTCTCAAGGAGTCATTATGATATATAACTACAATGCACTAATAAAATTATAAAATATAGAAAAAGTGACTGTCTCTTAGCTTTAGCTATATTTCATCAGACTCTGGATCATCTGCTTTTCTGTGTTCCTTTTTAAATCTGCTAATACCTGAATCTATCCATTTCTTTTTAATATCTGTTTTTCCAGAGCTTCAAGTCCTATTCTCTGTTTCTTAGGTGCCTAATCTATTGCATGAAACGCAACAATTTTCCTAAGAAAATCTCTTTCCTTTCAAAGGAAGAAGATAGATTTTTTTTTGTTTTTTTCTTATTTTTCAACTGCTTCTATTCTAAGAATTAAAGCAAAGCATGCCTTATTTCACGCTACTCCATTTCTTCTGGATAGTCTACATAAGCTCTGTTCTTAAAGACCAAGTGCTTCAAACACAGGGTTCTATGTTTCTCTTACTTAGCCTTTAGGTATATGCAGTTATTTCAATAACTTGCTTTTCCTTTTCAATTTCATCTAGGAGAGCTATTACTCATCATTTCTTATTAATCAAATTCACCACCTTTCTGTGGTAAAATCCACGTGACAGTTCTCTGAATTATGAGGCAGGGAGAGTACTTGCATGATTCTATAGTCAGAAGCTCAGTCACTCACACCCTGTTCAGCTTTTGCTCAGGCCAGAGGAGGCAGTATACTGATGATAAAACAGCTCTGTCTGCACAAAAACAGAATGCTGAAGAATATTACTTTTTGGGGGAAAAATTTGATCCCATTGAGATTTCACCTAACTTACATTAATGTTAAAATCATTAAAAACACAAACAACAGCAAATGCTAGCTGGTGAGGATGTGAAGAAGTGAGAACTCTAACACATTGTTGGTGGGATTAAAAATTCGTGCAACCACTTTGGAAAACAGTATGGAAGATCCTTAGAAGAATGGAAAAGAACCTACCATATGATCCAGCAATACCACGCTGGGTATAGACCCAAAAGTATGAAAACCAGGTTACCAAACTAATGCATGTATATCTATGTTCATAGCTGCACAATTCACAATTGCCAAACTATGGAACCAGCCATCAACAGATAAATGGGTTACAAAACTATGGAATAGTTACACAATAGAATTTTACTCATCCATAAAGAAAAAAAAACTTGTGTAATTTACAGAGAAATGGATGAAACTGAAGAACATTATGCTAAGTGATATTAGTCAGTCACAAAAAAATAAAATATTGGATGGTCTCCCTAATATGCAAAAGCTAGGGAGAAAATGGGTCATAGGAGGAACTCTAGACAAAGAAGGGGAAACTATAGATGAGCAAATAAGGTGACCTAACTGAGGGGGATGAGGGTGTGAGAAGGAAATTCCCTAATGTACATTTACAAACATATCAAAGTCAATCACTAAGCCAAACATGAGAAGGTAGTGGGGAATAAATGAGGTGAGAATTGGGGAAGGGCTAAATGAGTGATGTGTGCAGGTATGCCTCTACCATCTTGTACTCTATTAAGATGTATGATTACAATGTACCAATAAAAAATTAAAAGAATTAAATGCTATGAGCTAAAATAAATTCAAAAGTCAAAATTCTGCATAGTCTTCATGCTAAAATTAAATCCCATAGCTGTGTTCCTGGCCACATGGAACAATGCATTAGCTCTCCACACATTAGGCAAGCACCAGTCTTCTGTGATTTCAACTATAGGGGAGAGATTTCAAGCTCTTTAAGGGGTCCCATGGAAGCCTCTGTTATCAAATATGAAGTGATAGAGGATGGCCTCATTGGTCCCACACCTTGGCAGAAAGAGATCTCATGCTACGACAATAGCTTCTATAAAGAAATTCCTTTTTAAATTTGCCTTCTTTTTCAACACTCTAATCCCTTTTAATTTGATAATCTAACTGAGAGACCCAAAGGGTTTAGAACTTGAACTTTCCTGAAATCATGGGACAGTCAGGAGCAGTTTAGAAAATAGAAAGTGAAGCCAGGTTGTCAGCATTTGAATGACAGCTTTAGTATTTCCTAGCGTGTGACTCATGCAGGTTGCTTGATCTCCCTGTGTCTCCGTTTTCTCACTGGAGACTATCATAATTTAGATCAAATGAATTAATAAATGTATCACTTAGGACAATTCCTGACAAACAGTAAACACCATGTAATTATTTGCATTATTGTTCACCAATCTGGCTTTGGAAAATCACATCTATTGTATCTTGCTGCCTTTTCTGAAATCTATATTTGGACATCCTGTTGTACTGTGAGTACACCCAGTTCTTCTGATGGCCTAACAGAAAGCCATATTAACCTGGCATCTTCATGCCTTTCCCCCATAGCCTTGGACAGGAAACAAGAAAAACCTAGTGAGGCGGGAAAAAAATGTCCACCTACTGTGACATCAGCTTCACTATTTCACAAATGAACAATGCAAAGCCCTGAAAAAAACAACAACATAAGAATGCAGGAGTTTAGCAGCACATCTAACTTTCTCACTCAAGTCAAGAGATGCAGAGAAGAAAAAGAAAAAAAGAAAAGAACAGAGACCTGAAAAATTCTAGGAAATTCAGTAGTTATCCATGGTTATTTTATCTCAAGTGCCACCATTAAGGTGTCTCAGTTCTACAGATTTGAAGTCACTATCTCCCTATTTCAAATTTTATTTATCAGCAAGGAGAGGATTTAACTAGCCTAAGACTATGGTCACGTTGCCCTGTGTACCAAGGTGATTCCCAGGAAGAAATTCTTGCATGTCAGACAATTCTTTCCCAGGGATGTCCACTGTAGCTTGAAGCCTATGACATTTCCATGGCTTCTGGTTGCTCCCTCTCCATTGTTAACCTCCACCATCCTAGACTTTTGATCTGCTGCAGCCCTAGCTGCAAAACCACAGTGATCTGCATTAGGCTCGTGATTTTTTTTTAAAACTGTACTGGATAAAAGCATAATTATGGTTTAAAATAGTGAATTGAAAGTGTATAGCACACTTCAAGAAACTTCCTCTCTCAACTGTCAAATCAGATGCTATGTATATAGAACTAAGACATAAATTACAAGTATCAGAAAACCAATGCATTCAAATATTTCAGTTTTATTGAAATAAATAAATATAGAAGTCCTCCCAAAGCAGAATATTAGTAATAGAATGGTATATTGTTATATTTGCTTTGCTAGGTTCTTAGTTCTGTGGAAACAGAGAAAGCATCTCTGTCGCATCCATCTACGTCACCAATACTGAGCCTAGTGCCTGTCACATGGAGTTGCTTGGCAAATATTTGTTCATTGAAATAATGAATTAGTACCAAAAAACATTTTTACTTTTAAACGTACATATTTCCATTTGTGTTCACTGACATTCCATACTAAATGAAAAGGAAAGTTGCTAAATTGATGGCTTTTTAGAGCTAATTACATATTTATGAATTCATGCCCCTCGATATTTACTGATGGGCCCATTAACAATTAAAACTCTGACCTACATGACACTGTTTTTATATCTAGAATATGTAAGTGTCCCAGTGAATTAAAAGTCTTGAAAACAAGACATGCATTCTAACTTATTTGGAAGGCTCACTGGTCTTATTAAATTACACTTAACTATTTAATCAGAGCATGCTATTTTAGAAACAGTTCATTTATTTTCAAATTAGTTCACAGAACATATTTGTACTCTATGAATACAAAATGGTATACCCATATTGTACAGGCCAAAGGGAAGTTTTCATTGTAATATTTTACTTGCTGAAACTGATTCTGTGTCACACAGTTATAAAGCTCAAATCTTTGAATTAATTTATAACTTATGTTGCTAATTTCATTTATATATTTTATAACAAATGCCTCCAAAGTAGGCATTATGTTTTGCTGTTTTGTTTTGTGCACGTTTGAAAATTTTGTAGTCAAAAAACATAGCCAAATGCTGCCCTTTTAATTTAAAATGCAAAAATATATGTGACTTTTTGAGCCATTTTGGCTGCATGCACTAAGAGTGAATCATGTCACCCAACTGCTCATGGGTCATCACATACCATGTTTAATCAGGAGCATATTTCCAGCCTATACTATTTGACATGTCACATGTCTATCAGTTTACTGTCAAACAACAAAGAACACATCATAAAGTGCATCGGTTCTTACTGCTCTCTGCCGAAACCAAGCACTGCAGATGACAGTAAACATGACAGGTGTTGTGATCAGCAACATTTTTCTGGCATCATATTATTAATAATACTTTGGCTAGACAGTACTTCCAAGGATAGTTCATGGTATAGCAATTGTTCCTGCATCATTGGCCAGAAAATTCTTTTTAAGCTTTTCTAAGGCTTCTTCTTTTTCAGATTTTTTTCTGCCTTTGACCAAACAGTTAAGTAAGCCTGTTATAAAATTAATTGGGAATGGAAATAAAAGGGAGAGGGGGTCATTAAAAGCCGACTCTGACTTTAATTTTTGACAGAGTTTATTTAGTAACATTTTGTGTCATATTGGAGATTGAACCTGAGACATTCTACTTCTGAGCTACACCACCAGCCATTTATATTTATATTTTGAAACAGGATCTCATTAAGTTGCTGAGGGTCTTGCTAAATTGCTAAGGCTGCCCTTAAACTTGTGATCCTCCTGTCACAGCCTCTCAAGTACTAGTATTATAGGTGTGCACCTCCTAACCTGACCTATTTACTAACTTTTAAGAACTGCAGTGTGTACCAGAGAATACAATGCAGATTGAATATGATAAAGATATAAACCTAAAAGAAAAATACAAAGGATGGAAAGCAATTTTTTATCTAATATACAATTATAACACTTGGGAGTTTATTCCTGGGATGACTTATAAAATGTGAAATACAGACAGTATCCCAAGCATAGTATAATATGTACTTAATAGCCATAATGACTTTCTGTATTTAAAAAAAATCAATAGTACTCAGAAGAAGGTGAGCAGTTTTATGACCAGCCATTATTCAGATGTGTTTTCTTCTCCTGGGATCAATTGTAGTGTTTATTACATAGACATAATTTATATTCTTGCTGTTACATATTATCTACACTACCATTAAGTACAGTTCATGGGTGACTTGTTCCCTGGCTCACTGATGTCTCTGCCTCGATTTTGTTCTTTAATTGCTTAATGTGTTTTAGTTCTTATGAGACCTTACAAAAGTCTGAAGATAAAGATCTTACAATAGCCTTGAAGACAAAGCAGTAAAAAGTTTCTATGATATTCGCCTCAAAACATGTTTAACACTGTTTTACCTTTTCCTTATTTATTTTTTCTTGGAAAATCTCACAGAAATAAATCTATCCTGGCATCATTTCTTAAAATTATAGGTGATTAAAATAGATTATTTTCTCTAATTGTCTAATCCTTCAAGATAAAAACAAATTTTGTTTTACTTTGTTTCATAAAATTAAAATACTGTAATTTTAGAGTACAATGACAAGTCTTAGTCTGCGTGTGTGTGTAGGAGGGTACTGGGGATGGAACCCAGGGGCAGTCTACCGCCGAGCTACACCCCGGCCCTATTTTTTATTCTTTATTTTGAAACAGGGTCTCACAAGTTACAGAGGGCCTCACTAAGTAGATGAGGCTGGCCGTGAACCTGTAATCTTTCTGTCTCGGCCTCCAAGTCTTAGTTTGTTTATTTATTTATTTATTTATTTATTTATTTATTTATTTATTTATTTATTTTGGTGCTGGGGTTCCTGGAAACCTTTCTACCTCTGGGCTACACTCCCAGACACCTACTTTTTATATTTTTATTTGGGAACAAATAAAAGCCACCGCGGCTGGCTTCAAACATGGCCGATCCTCCTGTCTCCACCTCCCAAGCGCAGGGATTACAAGCGTGCGCCACCACGCCCGGCTCCAAGTCTTAGTATTTTAGATAAATATTTAGATTTCTAGAACTTATTTACTCTAAGCTTTAGTAAATTTTATTTTGGCCATATTTTTATTCTAAATAATAGAACTATGGAAATTGAAGGGGAAGATTATTTTATATCTTGACCTAATAATTTTGCTTACTTACCAAGAATAACATAGCTTTAGAGCCTTTTATGATTTGACTCTAGGTATATATCTATGTAACTAATCTAAGAATAAATTCAAATTTATTATTTATAGGAATCCTTCAACAGTTTATATAACTATTGCTTGAAATATACAAAATTATGTAAGTATGTATGAGTACATATATCATGTATATAATGTATGCATTAATAGGTATTAATTTTAGCTTTGTCTTTTGATATAAAAATACTTCATAGTAAAAGATATCAAAATAAGTTATAGATAGAAATATATATAGTTAGATGTTAATAATCATACATTCTACTTATTCACTGTTCTTTATGTAATTTTTTTTAGTTCTAAAACTTGAAAAATAAAATAATTTGCTCAATACTCTATAGGTATTCTAGGATAGAAGGTACATAAGTTAAAACGTTACATGTATTTCAGGATGTCTACCAGGATAGATGTGTTACCTTATGATACATAGCAGCATTTGTAACCTGTGTTTTTCATCACTTCTCTTTCAGGAACCAAAATCAAACACTCAGCACTGGGTCATAATGAACATGTTAATTTTATGATAAGGTCCTTTATTTCCTACTCCTTTTTATGGTTCTTTTAACTTAAACCTAGTTTATATAAAAACTTAAACCTAGTTTTATGTTTCCTCAAATTAATTTTTGAAGGAAATGAAGAAAAGCAAATAAAATGATAATAAGATAAAATGCCATTTTTATATACATATCCTTTATCTCGGTGAACAGTTACTAAGCACTTAATACATGCATTAGGGTTTTTTATTAGCATTTTGTGTAGAATAAATCTCTACCAATATTAAGAACAAATTCACCTGATTATTTCTAAATTACTTATTATTAATTATCAAATTATTTTTAAATACATTTCAAATTCTCTTGCATACTACAATACTATTATTGACTAACAATAAAATAAAATTCTACATATTAACAAAATTCTTCTATATATTTCAACTAAAAATTACAATTCAATACTTCATTTCTCATTTTATTTAGAAACATGACCTCATGTCCTAAGATGTCATATGCAGAGATGAAAGGATCTGAGCTCTCCTGTCCTCTGTTAATCTGTTTCTAGCCTCAGAAACAGAATCCAGCACTCACCAGTATTCACATCCAGCCCTCTGCTCTAGAAATTACATTTGCATTCATGCAGCCTTTTCACATTAGAACTTTTAGGGATTGGACCATGCTATATTCTCATATTAAACTAATTGTTAACAATAAGCAATTGGCAAGCCATTTTCACATATGGCCTTATGCAACATTTCATTGGTCTTTGTTCACTAATTTGCCTTAAGGATGTGAAACTAATCTCACTAGCCAGATTATAAAAGGATTTGAAAGTCAGGCAGAGGAGTTTAGATTTAATGATGTAGGAAATAGGAAATAATTGCATTTTCTGAGGCAGGAAATAGGAAAACAGCATGTGTCATTATCACAGTGTGGTAAAGAGTGTGGGATTTTCTGACAGACCATCCTGGCCAGGAATCCTGTCACCACCAGATTGGCCTTTTGTTCCTCCCACTGATAAAGATTACACTACCCACCTCACAGGGACCTACCTATGTCATCCACTCAACAAATATCAGGCTCGTCCTTCACATTAGATACTGAGAAAACAAACTCATTTCTGGACCTCATCGTGCTTGCCGTCTAATGCCAAACTCAGGAGTTACCCAAGAAAAGAAGCAAATTAATCAGGAATAATTGTGGTTAAAGCTCAGATGGAAAAAAAAATAAGTGATAAAGAAGGGTGCTATCTGCCTTGAAAGTGAGCTGTCTGGGAAGGAAGTTTCTTAAAGGGTGACAGATGAGGAACCAATGAGAAAAAGACCCACCCAAGTCCCCTGTACCTTTAGGACTTCCTAGCTGTGGAGGATTCACCCATGTCTCCTGTGCCCTTAGCATTCCAGTCGTGCCCTGGCAGCCTAAACGCTGTCCCAGTTCATGTTCAGCACAGCCTAGGAGTACAGAGGAGTCCATGAACCAGGTGCAACTTTAGTCACTGGCAGACAGCAAAAGGAGAATAAATAGCCCACCTTCCTCGGGGTTCTGTGTCAGCTTGAGGCATAGCCCACACCCTGGCAGGATAGAGCCTCATTTTCCCAGAGCAGTAATCTGTTTCATTTCACGCCCATTGTTAGCTTCTTTTTCTTCCCTATGTCATTTCTTTACTGTTTGGCTAGTATCTTCTGTGAGCATCTCTCACATAAATTATTCATTCTTCAATCTCTGTCCCAGTTAGAGTCCACTTCTGGGGAAACTAACCTGAAAAAGATGTCATCTTAAGCACCTAGGATAATATCTAGACTAAAACATATACTCAGTAAATGTTAATTCTCCTGTTCTTCACATTAGCCCTTCCCCTAGTCAAATATGCATGGTGAAAACACTTTAGAAAGCCATTTCTAGACTACATTACAGACTTGGGGGTAAAGTTAGAATCATAGAGACCTGGAGGGAAACCTGACTATTTCTGTAGAACTGACGACATGCAATAAAGACTCAGACAGATCAAGATGCTGGTGAAATTTAGCTGTAATGGCCAGTTTGTGACTCTTCTGTATCCCTCACTGCACATTTTATACTCTGCTGAACCACACTGTTCTATGAGGTGGAATAAGAGGGAACTGGTGCTATAAAGATACCCTGTGTAAGAGCAATTATCACACTTTAGACCAATGAGAGTAGGCTGAGATCAACAGAGTGCTCTGTGAACTTCAGCAGAGCTCTCCAGACCTCCTCCTCTTATCTACTGCACTTAGTGGCAGTAGCAGAACCAGGTAGAAATGTGGCAGGGCCCCTGATCTCCATAAGCACCCTCAAAGCCACTATTTCTACATATAGTGCATAAAATTAAAACAATTCTTGCTAAGTGCATGTTCAAGTCAAGTATTTCCACCTACAAAGTAGCCTTCCGCAATCTGAAATTTCTATAGGTTCTTAGAAATTTTCAAAATTATATCTCTACTAGAGCCTATAAGGTCTGATCTCTCTCACTTATTCTTGGGCTCCCTTCCTTCATGACATTTTAATTCAGGCATACTTCCCATCATTTAATTCCTCAAAATAATTCACATATATTAGTACCTTTTGAATGTTGTTTCTGTGCCACAAATTTCCAGCTGCTTGCACGGCTAGCTCTCTCTTATTCTTTAGGTGTCAGCTTAAAGATTGCTTTCACAATGAAATCTTCCCTGACTACTTTAGCTGAAAAGAACGATCAGTCAGCTCTTGCTTCAGCAATGCAGTACAACAAATAACATCAGAATTTCAGCAGCATACAATGATGTGGATTTATTTGGCCCAAAGGTTCGGGGATTGGCTATGGCTTGCTGATCTGAGCTGGCTTTGCTTGGTGGCTCTGCTAATCTCACTTGGGTTTGTTCATGTCTAGATGTCACTTGGTGGTCCCATGATCTAAGATCCTCTGTTGATAGACTTATGCTCCATGGACCTCTTTTTTTTACTCCTGGGACTTACAAAACAACCTGGACATATTTGTTTCATAGCAAATACACCTGGTGGAAAGAGAATCATCAAGAACTTTTAAGGCTTAGGCTCAAATATCAGCCACCTTTACTTCCACCTTTTCTCTTGGCCATAGCAAATCACAGAGCTAATCTCAGTATCTCTAGTATTCCTCCTGTGGAATAGAGACATAATCCAGTCTTCTCTATTATTCTAGTTCAGCAACTGTCTCCTTCAACTAAATTTGGTTTCTGTAATCATTTATTTAAAATCTGTCTTGCTAATAAAATTTTTATTAGAAAAACAGGAATTGATGCTATAGTAACAAGTTAAATGACAAGCTACCACAACCCAAAGTTTATTTCTCCTTCATGTCATAGTTCAATACAGACTGGCAGGCATTCCTCCTCTGAAGCTGAGTCAACTGGGTCTTTTCAAGCAACCAGGAAAATGGAAGACAAAACAATCATGAGATGTGTTTTTTCAGGGCCAGGAAAATGGAAGACAAAACAATCATGAGATGTGTTTTTTCAGGGCCAGGCCTATAAATAGTTTCTATTACTTTCATCTAGCTTGTTCAGACTTTTAGTCACTTGGCCCCAATGTAGCTGCAAGGGGAAGTTGGGGAAAAGAAACTGAGTCTTCTTATATATCCAGAACTGCCAGGATTATGAGGTCTTTGGGACATAAAGTATCTCTAGCACCAGAGTTTCTGATAAATGGAAGCTCTTCATTTGTTTAATGAAGTCAATATTTTCTTCCATAAAAGGGGTCATGGTGCATGCCTAATGGACTCCTTCCTTATAAAGAATTAATAAGTAATCTGTATGATAGGGAATTGTTTTATGGAAAATATATACTTTCTAGGTGTTTTTCTTAGCTTATAACTTTATTTCTATTTTATAGGAAATATTGTTATTGAGTATGACAATATTTTTAATAATAATGAGAAATATTTGATAATTTAAGCAACTAGCTATATGGATTCATGAAGCAAGACTTCTATATTTTGTTTTGTAATGGTAGAGATGACTTAGAAAAAATTAAGACAGGAGACCTAGAGCAGAGAAAGGTGAATTTCCTCTATCCCAGAACCTCATGACACCATCAGGGCTTCTTGTCTCTGCCAGAAGCACCCAGGAAAATCAGTTCTGTGCTTGTCTATCCCTTTCCCTTCCCTGTAGAGTTCAGGGAATTGAAGAGGGGGCATATGTAAAGGCAATACGGAAACCTTATAGAGATCCACAGTATCTACCAGGTTTTATTCCTGTCTTTTTTTTTAACTGAGTTGAAAAAACCATATGCATAGAAGAAACTTAAGGAATATTGGTTTATTGACTAAAATTTAATTAGGTGTATAAAATGCTTGGGACCTCCAAGGCACTGACTGGTCACTGGATTAGAAGCCTTTCATACACCACCAGATTGTGCAGAGCACTTTTCTTCTAGGATTCCATAGTACAGAGTACATATCTGTGCCATCTCATATCAGATTATATTTAAATAGTCTGTGTTGGATTTCTGGCCCAGAATGGCAAACTCTTCTGTGAGGCACAGTCATATTGTATGACAGAGCCTACCCGACTGGGACCCAGAAAGCCTTAGTCTCATATTAAGAATTCTATTCTCCCCTTCTAGTTTCTTGAAAACCTTCGTATATATAGACTTTAATGTTCCACTTTTAAATTCAAGTGACTCACAGCACCTGCTACAAATACTTCCTTTGCTCTACCCAGATTTCATAAGTCCAGTGTCTAGACCACAGGCTCCTACTTTCTAGAAAGCCCCCCCAAACTGATTGTTGTAGATTGGGCACTTAAAAGATGTGACAAAAAAATCCTAATGAATTTTCTGAAGATACTGGTGACCTTCAAATGCAGTAGATTGTCACTTGATGAGTATGGCTATGATATAATTTTTTAAATTATGAACCAACTATGGCTATTTTAAATTTCATTTAGGCCTGAAATTCAACATAAATATGTTCACTACTATAATTCTTGCTTGAGATACTGCTTAACAAGTTTCTGTTATCCTCAGTGTCTGTACTTGATTATCTCTTAGGACATTAATGACATAAAATAGTCAATGATTATTAGCATCTACATCACAACAACAGTAACAGAATATCAGCCATGACTCTGAGTTAGAGTTCTTAGCCCATTCAGTATCTACTTTAAAGCATTCTTGACATTTCAGGTCCCCTGAATTTTTCATTTATGCAGTCTTTGGAAACCTAAGTCTAAAAACTCCGGTACTGAAAATTGTATCCACTGTGCATTCTGTATTTAAAAGGTTAATTTTAATAAATGTGTTAAATATTTGTGTTAAGTAATTGTAGTTGAATAGAATTGAGATATGTGGCTGATAGCTGTATGCTTGGCATTCAGATCTGTCCTATTTACAGTACATACCTCGGTTATGCCTCGGGTGCTGTGGCTGCATGTGTTAAATATTGCAGCTTTTACAGAATCAGTCACGCCGATTAAAAGCATAACTGAACAAGGTCCTGAGAGACCATGTTTTAAGTAGGAATTTATACCCGAGGGACTTTTAACATGTACTTTCTACTTCTGAGTTGATTGTCAAAGAGGCAGGTCAAGCTGGAGGCACATGCAGTTCGGGCAACAGAAAGTTATAGAAAGTGCAGGGAGGAGAGGACTACTATAAGGAGTGCAAGCTACTGAGAATTAGCATCCGCCCAACACGCACAGTGAGTGGGTTTCCTTCGTGTCATCATTTACATATGATTAAGGCACAGAGTAAGGAGGTTTTATTTCTAGAATGTTGAGTTAAAGAGTAGAAATCAGAAATGCCACAAAATGGGAATTATAGCCCAAAGCCAGGAACCTTTTAAAAGGCTTTCAAACAAAACTTCCCTATATAAACTCTCTTAGTAAGTCTTTTAAAATAGACTTCCTCCTGGAGGCTCAGGCACTTAGCAAATTGTACTCTGGACCAACCAGGGCAGA
This sequence comes from Muscardinus avellanarius, assembly GCF_963383645.1. Lineage (NCBI taxonomy): Eukaryota > Metazoa > Chordata > Mammalia > Rodentia > Gliridae > Muscardinus > Muscardinus avellanarius. The sequence goes on from NC_137788.1 coordinate 60,877,109, forward strand.
GATAACACTAAGAAAAGAACAATAACAATAAAAACTATCCTATTTAAAAATTTTCAGGCATCTTATTTTATTTATTTTTTTTTTTTTTTTTTTTTTTTTTTTTTTTTATTTTATTTTTTTTTTTTTATTTATTTATTTATTTTTTTTTTAATTAATTTATTTTTTAAATTGGTGCATTGTAGTCATATATCAATCACATTGGAGTACAAGACTTGAGAGGATATACAAGCACACATCATCCAATTAGCCCTCCTCCAGCCACCGTCCCATTCCCTCCCCCTCCCTCCATCCCACACTTCTTTGGTGATTTACTTTGATATATTTGTTTATGTACCTCCTGCATTTTAAAGAGGCTCCGTCCTCCAGTATTACATACCCTCTGATTGATCACATTAGTTGCTTCACTATAGGGCCCTTTCTATAGCTCAACCTCTTCCTGTTGCCCTTTTCCTCCTAGTTATTGCTGATTAAGAGAAGCGTCTGATTTATATTTTCTGCGATATTTCTCTGTGCATGCTGCGTTGCAAGTACCAATCCCACTCTTGATGGTCCCAGTAGTGGCCTGGCTACTCAGTGGACTGATCCAGACCTCGCTGGCTCACGCAGCGGCCTTGCCTCATGGGAGGACCCAGTTCTGGTCTCGCTGGCCCCTGAACCGGTCAAACCCCTAAGCTGGCTTTGGTCCCAACCTTGGAGGCCGCAGGAGTGAACTTGCCTCACGCCAGGCTCCGATGCTGGCCATTGGCCCCTGCACCGGTCTAACCCCTTGGCAGGATTCCAATCCCGGCCTCGGAGGCCCCAACACTGGTAATGCCTCACGGCAGGCTCCGATGCCGGCCTCACTGGCCCCAGCACCGGCCTAACCCCTTGACAGGCTCTTAAACTGGCCTCAGAGGCCCCAGTACCGGCCTTGCCTCACGGCAGGCTTCGATGCCGGCCTCGCTGGCCCCAGCAGCGGCCTAACCCCTCGGCAGGCTCCGATCCCAGCCTCGGAGGCCCCAGCACTGGTCATGCCTCAAGGCAGGCTCCGATGCCGGCCTCGCTGGCCCCAGCACCGGCCTAACCCCTTGGCAGGCTCTTATCCTGGCCTCGGAGGTCCCAGTACTGGCCTTGCCTCACGGCAGGATCCGATGCCGGCCTCGCTGGCCCCAGCACCGGCCTAACCCCTCGGCATGCTCCGATCCCGGCCTCGGAGGCCCCAGCACTGGTCATGCCTCACGGCAGGCTCCGATGCCGGCCTCGTTGGCCCCAGCACCGGCCTAACCCCTCGGCAAGCTCTTATCCTGGCCTCGGAGGCCCCAGTACCGGCCTTGCCTCAAGGCAGGCTCCGATGCCGGCCTCGCTGGCCCCAGCAGCGGCCTAACCCCTCGGCAGGCTCCGATCCCGGCCTCGGAGGCCCCAGCACTGGTCATGCCTCAAGGAAGGCTCCGATGCCGGCCTCGCTGGCCCCAGCACCGGCCTAACCCCTTGGTAGGCTCTTATCCTGGCCTCGGAGGCCCCAGTACTGGCCTTGCCTCACGGCAGGCTCCGATGCCGGCCTCGCTGGCCCCAGCACCGGCCTAACCCCTCGGCAGGCTCTTGTCCTGGCCTCGGAGGCCCCAGTACCGGCCTTGCCTCAAGGCAGGCTCCGATGCCGGCCTCGCTGGCCCCAGCAGCGGCCTAACCCCTCGGCAGGCTCCGATCCTGGCCTCGGAGGCCCCGGCACTGGTCATGCCTCAAGGAAGGCTCCGATGCCGGCCTCGCTGGCCCCAGCACCGGCCTAACCCCTTGGCAGGCTCTTATCCTGGCCTCGGAGGCCCCAGTACTGGCCTTGCCTCACGGCAGGCTCCGATGCCGGCCTCGCTGGCCCCAGCACCGGCCTAGCCTTTTGGCAGGCTCTTATCCTGGCCTCGGAGGCCCCAGTACCGGCCTTGCCTCACGGCAGGCTCTGATGCCGGCCTCGCTGGCCCCAGCACCGGCCTAACCCCTCGGCATGCTCTGATCCCGGCCTCGGAGGCCCCAGCACTGGTCATGCCTCACGGCAGGCTCCGCTGCCGGCCTCGTTGGCCCCAGCACCGGCCTAACCCCTCGGCAAGCTCTTATCCTGGCCTCGGAGGCCCCAGTACCGGCCTTGCCTCACGGCAGGCTCCGATGCCGGCCTCGCTGGCCCCAGCACCGACCTAACCCCTTGGCAGGCTCTTATCCTGGCCTCGAGGCCCCAGTACCGGCCTTGCCTCAAGGCAGGCTCCGATGCCGGCCTCGCTGGCCCCAGCACCGGCCTAACCCCTTGGCAGGCTCTTATCCTGGCCTCGGAGGCCCCAGTACTGGCCTTGCCTCACGGCAGGATCCGATGCCGGCCTCGCTGGCCCCAGCACCGGCCTAACCCCTCGGCATGCTCCGATCCCGGCCTCGGAGGCCCCAGCACTGGTCATGCCTCACGGCAGGCTCCGATGCCGGCCTCGTTGGCCCCAGCACCGGCCTAACCCCTCGGCAAGCTCTTATCCTGGCCTCGGAGGCCCCAGTACTGGCCTTGCCTCATGGCAGGCTCCGATGCCGGCCTCGCTGGCCCCAGCACCGGCCTAACCCCTCGGCAGGCTCTTGTCCTGGCCTCGGAGGCCCCAGTACCGGCCTTGCCTCACGGCAGGCTCCGATGCCGGCCTCGCTGGCCCCAGCAGCGGCCTAACCCCTCGGCAGGCTCCGATCCCGGCCTCGGAGGCCCCAGCACTGGTCATGCCTCAAGGCAGGCTCCGATGCCGGCCTCGCTGGCCCCAGCACCGGCCTAACCCCTTGGCAGGCTCTTATCCTGGCCTCGGAGGCCCCAGTACTGGCCTTGCCTCACGGCAGGCTCCGATGCCGGCCTCGCTGGCCCCAGCACCGGCCTAACCCCTCGGCATGCTCCGATCCTGGCCTCGGAGGCCCCAGCACTGGTCATGCCTCACGGCAGGCTCCGCTGCCGGCCTCGTTGGCCCCAGCACCGGCCTAACCCCTCGGCAAGCTCTTATCCTGGCCTCGGAGGCCCCAGTACCGGCCTTGCCTCACGGCAGGCTCCGATGCCGGCCTCGCTGGCCCCAGCACCGGCCTAACCCCTCAGCAGGCTCTTATCCTGGCCTAGAGGCCCCAGTACCGGCCTTGCCTCAAGGCAGGCTCCGATGCCGGACTCACTGGCCCCAGCACTGGCCTAACCCCTCGGCAGGCTCTTATCCAGGCCTCGGAGGCCCCAGTACCGGCCTTGCCTCACGGCAGGCTTTGATGCCGGCCTCGCTGGCCCCAGCAGCGGCCTAACCCCTCGGCAGGCTCCGATCCCAGCCTCGGATGCCCCAGCACTGGTCATGCCTCAAGGCAGGCTCCGATGCCGGCCTCGCTGGCCCCAGCACCGGCCTAGCCCCTTGGCAGGCTCTTATCCTGGCCTCGGAGGCCCCAGTACCGGCCTTGCCTCACGGCAGGCTCCGATGCCGGCCTCGCTGGCCCCAGCACCGGCCTAACCCCTCGGCATGCTCCGATCCCGGCCTCGGAGGCCCCAGCACTGGTCATGCCTCACGGCAGGCTCCGCTGCCGGCCTCGTTGGCCCCAGCACCGGCCTAACCCCTCGGCAAGCTCTTATCCTGGCCTCGGAGGCCCCAGTACCGGCCTTGCCTCACGGCAGGCTCCGATGCCGGCCTCGCTGGCCCCAGCACCGGCCTAACCCCTCAGCAGGCTCTTATCCTGGCCTAGAGGCCCCAGTACCGGCCTTGCCTCAAGGCAGGCTCCGATGCCGGCCTCACTGGCCCCAGCACTGGCCTAACCCCTCGGCAGGCTCTTATCCAGGCCTCGGAGGCCCCAGTACCGGCCTTGCCTCACGGCAGGCTCCGATGCCGGCCTCGCTGGCCCCAGCAGCGGCCTAACCCCTCGGCAGGCTCCGATCCCAGCCTCGGAGGCCCCAGCACTGGTCATGCCTCAAGGCAGGCTCCGATGCCGGCCTCGCTGGCCCCAGCACCGGCCTAGCCCCTTGGCAGGCTCTTATCCTGGCCTCGGAGGCCCCAGTACCGGCCTTGCCTCACGACAGGCTCCGATGCCGGCCTCGCTGGCCCCAGCACCGGCCTAACCCCTCGGCATGCTCCGATCCCGGCCTCGGAGGCCCCAGCACTGGTCATGCCTCACAGCAGGCTCTGCTGCCGGCCTCGTTGGCCCCAGCACCGGCCTAACCCCTCGGCAAGCTCTTATCCTGGCCTCGGAGGCCCCAGTACCGGCCGTGCCTCATGGCTGGCTCCGATGCCGGCCTCGCTGGCCCCAGCACCGGCCTAACCCCTCGGCAGGCTCTTATCCTGGCCTCGAGGCCCCAGTACCGGCCTTGCCTCAAGGCAGGCTCCGATGCCGGCCTCGCTGGCCCCAGCACCGGCCTAACCCCTCAGCAGGCTCCGGTCCCATCCTCGGGGGCCCCAACACTGGCCTTGCCTCACGGCAGGCTCCGATGCCGGCCTCGCTGACCCCAGCATCGGCCTAACCCCTCAGCATGTTCCGGACCCGACCTCGGAGGCCCTAGCACAAGCCTTGCATCATGGCAGGCTCCAATGCCGGCCTCGCTGGCCCCAGCATCGGTCTAACCCCTCTGCAGGTTACAATCCCGCCACGGAGGCCTCAGTAGTGGCCCTGCCTCACAGCAAGCTCCGATGTCGGCCACTGGCCCCGGCGCCCGCCTAACCCCTCAGCAGGTTCCGATCACTGTCTCTGTGGTTAGTATTTCAAAGGTTCCAGTTGTAATGTATCAGATATCTGCCTCCCCCGAATATTGGCCACTGGCATTGCCACTGCCTCCACCGTTTCAAATCCTTCCCAGGCTCTTTTTCCACTCTGAATGTTGTCCAGTGTTCCTAAGCATGCGTGATGGTAGCATTCGACATTTGGTGTAATTTCTCCAAAAAAATAAAGTTGGTAAGATCCGGTTTCTGCTTCTCCTGAATACAAGTCTCTACCACCATTGCGAAGAACTCTTTCAACACCGCATTTCTCCTTGGTCTCCGCTAAACTCTCTCCTTATATGTGATGTCTGAGATTCTTAACAATATAGAGAAATAGCAGTCCTCTTTCACGGCGAATTTTTCCATAAGTTCCAGTGCATTTAGATAAGTTTTGTCTGCATCTCCAGTGTCCTGTCATCCATAACGGCTTTCTTACCACCTCTCCGATATTTTTCTTTATCTTTTTCTGTTCTGGGCCCGGTTTCTCCAGGGGTCTGGCGTGCTACTCGCAGTTCGGCCGGGACCCAGAGTCCCGCGATCCGGGCCCCAGCTGGCGTGCCCTGTGCTAGACCCCCGCCCAGAACCCAGCGTCTTACTGGGCCTTGTTTCTCCAGGGGTCTGGCGTGCTACTCGCAGTTCGGCCTGGGGCCCAGAGTCCCGCGACCCGGGCCCCATCTGGCGTGCCCAGCCCGCGACCCCTGCCCAGAACCCAGCGTCTTACTGGGTCTGGTTTCTCCAGGGGTCTGGCGTGCTACGCGCAGTTCGGCAGGGGCCCAGAGTCCCGCGACCCGGGCCCCATCTGGCGTGCCCAGCCCGCGACCCCCGCCCAGAACCCAGCGTCTTACTGGGTCCGGTTTCTCCAGGGGTCTGGCGTGCTACGCGCAGTTCGGCAGGGGCCCAGAGTCCCGCGACCCGGGCCCCATTAGGCGTGCCCCGCCCGCGACCCCCGCCCAGAACCCAGCGTCTTACTGGGCCTGGTTTCTCCAGGGGTCTGGCGTGCTACGCGCAGTTCGGCCCGGGGCCCAGGGTCCCGCGACCCAGGCCCCGGCTTTTGTGCGCCGCGCGCGACCCCTGCCCAGAACCCAGCGTCTTACTGGGCCTGGTTTCTCCAGGGATCTGGCGTGCTACGCGCAGTTCGGCAGGGGCCCAGAGTCCCGCGACCCGGGCCCCATTAGGCGTGCCCAGCCCGCGACCCCAGCCCAGAACCCAGCGTCTTACTTGGCCTGGTTTCTCCAGGGGTCTGGCGTGCTATGCGCAGTTCGGTCTGGGGCCCAGAGTCCCGCGACCTGGGCCCCATCTGGCGTGCCCAGCCCGCGACCCCTGCCCAGAACCCAGCGTCTTACTGGGTCTGGTTTCTCCAGGGGTCTGGCGTGCTACGCGCAGTTCGGCAGGGGCCCAGAGTCCCGCGACCCGGGCCCCATCTGGCGTGCCCAGCCCGCGACCCCCGCCCAGAACCCAGCGTCTTACTGGGTCCGGTTTCTCCAGGGGTCTGGCGTGCTACGCGCAGTTCGGCAGGGGCCCAGAGTCCCGCGACCCGGGCCCCATTAGGCGTATCTTATTTTATTTAAAGGAAGTTAACTATTCAAGCCAGCATGCTGGCCTTCATTATAACCATAAGGTTTTTGTTGTTATTGTTGTTGTTTAATTTTTAACTTCCAGTCATTTGCAGGAGGCAAAAGCAAGACTCTTCATCTTGAGAGTAATATATAATGCATCTATTGTTCTAACCTCAGATATGTACTTCTTTTGGTGTATTAAGTGGTGAGTTTGCCTGAATATAGAGGGACAATGTATATTTTTTTAAAATGGCAGCATGATTGTCAAAAATAAGTTTATGACAATTTACTCTATCATTTTCTTGGATACTGAACTAATAAGTTCAGGCTTATAATTGTACTTTCTACACCAAACCAAATATTAACAAATAACTTTTCTCCTAAAAAATACTTAGCTTTTAAGAACTTATTTTTTTGTAGTCAGGCATGGTAGTACATCTCTGCAATTCCAGAAGCTAAGGCAAGACAACCACAAGTTTAAGTCTAGCCTGGGAAATTTAGTGAGACCCTCTTATAAAATAAAAAAATATGAAGAGCTTTGGATGGAGCTTAATGGTTTATTGATTGCCTACCATGTACAAGGTCCTGAGTATAATCCTTAGTACTGAAAAAAAATTAAACCCTGATTTTATATTGTCTTCAAAATGCTTTGAGGTTTAAGGTCAATCATTACCGCCATTTTATAGAAAAACAAATTAAAATTGCTAGTTTCTATTTTCTAATCTGCAAACCTAAACTATATTAAATGGTATTTAATCAAACTATAAAATGGCCATTTCATTAACTTCAACTATTTTCATGATCATTACAGCCAAATCCTGGTTACATAAGTTACACACAGTTGGAATCTGCATGGGATCTAATATGAAACTCATCAAAGGATTTTGGATTCTGAGGATAGATGGAATTGTTATACATTAATTCAGCCTTTAACCTCAAACAAGATTTCTCACCCCAAGTTAGTAATAATAGCTGACCACTTCCTGTGTTTCAAATAATCTCCCCAGTAATCTTGTTAATTCCTGAAACATTCACTGGCTTCTATTATCCTGTTCCTTTCTCAACCCCAATGCTAATCTCATCTAATATCTGCAAGCCAAATATTTAGCAGAATTTTCCAAATGAAAAATAGGCAGAGAAGTGTGTTGTATGGAAGGGCCACAACATCCCACCAATTTACTTTATTTGTTTTTTAATATTAGCCTTTTTAAGTTTTTTATTGGTGTATTGTAATCATACATCTTAATGAAGCACAAGATGGTAGAGGCATACATGCACACATCACTCATTTAGCCCTTGTCCAATTCCCACCCCATTCCCTCCCCCTCCCTCCTTCTCATGTTTGGCTTATGATTGATTTTGATATATTTGTGAATGTACATCATGTACATTCGGGAATTTCCCTCTTCCCCTCTCCCATCCCCCTCAGGTCACCTTATCTGCTCATCTATAGTTTTTCCTTCTTCGTCTAGATTTCTCCTATGACCCATTTTCTCCCTAGCTTCTGCATATTAGGGAGAGCATATAATTTCTTATTTTTTTGTGACTGACTAATCTCACTTAGCATAATGTTCTCCGGTTCCATCCATTTCCCTGCAAATGACTACTAGTTAAGTTTTGTTAGTATGACTGAGGTAATTAACTCATAGAGAGGAAAGGTTTATTTTGGCACAGAATTTCCACACTTTCCATTTATGCACCCTTGCCCTTGGAAGTATGGCAAGACAGAACATCACAGTAGAAATGTGTAGGGGAGTTGCTGCTCACCCTTCTGACCGCTGGAAGTGAAGAGAAAGAGAGAACAGCCTTTGTAGCACATCCCTATAATTCCTTTTAAATAAAAAAATCTCTCTTTTAAATATCCCTTAAGGGAAACAACCCAAATAACCTAAATTCCTTTCCCTAGACCCCTCTTCTTAAAAGCTTCACTACTTCTGGACAGTATCAAAGGCTGGAGAACAAGCCTTTACATTCCAGATGTGAAAGATGTGAACTATAGCACCCCTTCCCTCTTCCCAAGAGGAGATTCTCCCTCTGCTAGTTCTAAACACACTCAGCTGCTTCAAGTCTCTACTTTTCTACCAAAGGACAGAAACATTTAGAAATATCATCTAGTCTCCTTCTCAAAGTAATCCCTTTAACAATAGAATTTTATCCAGCATAATAAATAAGCAAATTTGCTCAATAAAAAAATATATATATGAAATGCTATCGGCAATATATTCTCCTGAATTTTGCAGAAATACAAAGATAAATGTAGGAGAAAAGCTGCAGTTGTCTGATGTGAAAAAATATGAATAACTATTATCTGTGGTCAAGTGTTATGAGACATACAAAGTAATGGGAATGTCAGACAAAAGATATTACATACAGTTGCGAAGAAGGCTTCTTGGAAGAGGAAGCTCATTGTGTGGGCTTTGAGGGAGGAGTAGGACCAGACACTGAGAAGGGAGTAGAAGGGCATTTCAGGTCGAGGGTGGACAAAGATAAAGTGAGGCAGGATAGAGGGGAAGATGCAATTTACTTTCCTGGTCCATAAGATAGGAAAACTTCTCAGGATACAGTAGGGCCAGAGAATCAGCTTTTAATTTCAATGTCATGAATAAGGGATCTGGGTTGATTTTTCTCTGTAAATAGTGTCACAACTAGAAGGACTTCAAAATCGTGTTAAAACTTTAATTTCTGTCTCACTTTTTTGTTGTTTACTCTTCAGATTTATTATTTGATACATTCCATTTTACTTTAATAATGCATTTGTAATAAGAAAATTATTTTAGCCTAAACACTCCATTTGCTAAGCTTTATTTATCTCACAACTGTGCGTTTCGAACAAATAAATAATTGCATCAAGTAAATAAACATAACTTTCAGTATTTTAGCTGCTGTTTATATATTATGACTATTTTTGTTTTCCAAAATATTTTGGGGGATTCTCCTTCCAGAACTTAGTATCTAAGTTCTGCTGCTTACAATGGACTTTATTAAGCAGATCTTAAACACGTTCTTTGTATTTTCACACATCGTTTTTATTTCTTATTTTTTGGAGTGTTAGGAATTGATCCCAGGACCTAGCACATGCTCTGCAAATGCTCTGCCACTGAGCTGAACACCCAGTTAAAACTTCCTTTTTAAATTTTTTATTGGAATGTTGTACTAAATAATAATGACAATGAAGCTTCCCTTAAAACTCCAAGAACACTCCAGGCTCCCTGAGCCTGTATGTGGACTTGGACTTCTCTGTTCCACTATAGGTTCCCTCTTCTCCAGAACTGTACATTTAATAATTATATAGAGGTTCTTAGGTAGAATGAGATATAAAAATTGCATATTGAATAATCAAATGTATAATTTTAAGGTACACTTTCTCCTTCATTTCACATATCAATTATGGGGTAGTAAATACATAGAATGCAAATTTCAATACATGGTTAATGTGTATACTGCATTAATCTCATGGAAGCCACTTTTATAAAATAAATGTGATTATTACAAATGCCTATGGGTATTTTGGGCTCACTTCCTTTAATTATGATACATTGGCTACATTAAGCTATGACTGTGTGCACGTGTAGTAACTGATAATGTCAAAGCACTTTGCTTTGTTTTAATGATCATTGGGAATTACCAAATTGGTGCTCAAGGAACAGTAGTGGTAATATCAAACCTTATTCAAGTGGAATAATTAAGAGGAGAAAGTAACACTGACCTGTAATAATCTAAATTATGAGCTATTTTAGAATAAATTTTCTCATTATAATTTTCAAAATGGGGATGAATACATTGTACATTTATTGTCTAGATATTAGGAATACAACATTCAAGAAGGAATACCAGCACCCTAAGCATTTTCCTTGCAGGTGTTGAGGTGATGCTTTAAGAAAGAAGGTTGGATAAAGGGTCACCCCTTAGTTACACGCTGTTCTATACGCACAGCTTGACTGTTTAAAGTGGTAGTATTTATGTAATGACTCTGATAGCTTGTGTAACCTGACAACTAGAAAAGCATCTCATTGAGCTCTTCACATTCCATTTTTGCTTATTATGTTCATTTAGATGCATTTGTTCATTTGTAAGTACAGTTAATTAAAATTTTTTAAATTTTCTTTTTTTTTTAAGGAGCCCGCTACATGAAAAAAATGCAAGTCAAAGTGGTCACAACCTAGAAGTCTGCAGAGACAGGAATAACTAGCAAGTAGATACCATGTTATTTTACTATGCATAAATATATAGAATTTAGTAATATGCTGGGAAATTTACTCTATGATAACTAAATAGTCTTATAATTTTAAATTCATACTTCAGTTTTTGTGTTAACTTATATCACACAAATAATTAGGAAGAAAAATGGTAACTATGACTTCCAGGAAACTCACTTTCTGTCAGTAATAATAATTTTTGGTCAGAAATAGGAGTTTAAATATTGTTTTCTCTTTCAGTTCTTATTTTTAGAGTAAAAATTCTGTAGTTATTCTTTCATAAAGAATGAATGAATCTCCCTATCCCTTGTGACATACTTAACCACTAAGCAGATGCATTAATTTCTCTCATAAACCACTAATAAAAATTATTTTATAAACATGCTTTCAAGACATAGAATAAAATTACATTTGCTCTTGAAGGTTACATTTCAACATTTCAAGGTGATACCAAAATGAAATCCAGTCATAAAGCAGAAGCTTTCCATTTGTCAGTACTCCCTGACATTTTCAAGAAATAAAATTTGAGGTTTAATGATAAGCCCATACAAGGTTTCAATGAATGGATTACAAACGTGGGAAGGGTGAACTAGATTATTTTAATGTCAAAATGAATCTTTGAAAATCTCATTGCTCCATATTAAAGTGGTCAGAATTGATTCTTTCTCCTCAAATGTATCATGAAGATCATAATAATATGAGAAAATGTTCTAGCTAAAAGGTTTTTAGAAAATATTTACATAAAATATTTCAAATATTTCACTAGAAAAGGAGCTAAGTTTTGCGACTAGAAACTGATTTGACATGTTAAAGTTGCATACATATACAAATATACATATACTTTAAAAATGTGATTTAATATAGTTAATTTAACAGATTTTCACGTTATTATAATGAAAGTATATTTACAAATAAGTGTATAAAATGGTAGCAGTATTCACTGTCAAAATATTTTAAAAATTATATATAAATGTTCTTATATTTAAAATCTTATAGCAGTACACATTTCTAATGTATTGATATAGAAAATATGTAAAATTGTATTTCAGTTGCTTCACAGCACAGATTTCTAAAGAACTATGTGACCCAACCAAAGTTTCTTCCCTTTGAATGTTTCCTAAAAGGCTTTATGAATGACAATTCATGGATGATAAATACCTTATATATAAGCTCTATGAAATATTTATACAATTGGAATGACACATTTTTGATAAGAAAACTGAGCAATAACTAACTCAGTAGATATTAAAAACATTTTTAAAATGTAAAATATTAGTCTTTCATGTATTTGGCATATATATTTAACATTTTGTATGCCAGATTGTCATAATGCACAAATTGTTTTCACTATAAGAGGACTGGAATGAAAACATCTTCAAAATTCAACAATACTTCAGACAATTCAGTTGACCTATCTTCATATTGAAGGAGAGAAAATGGTGAAAACATGTTTAGAAATAATTTTGTAAGCTGGGCGTGGTGGCGCATGCTTGTAATCCCTGCACTTGGGAAGCGGAGAGAGGAGGATCGCACAGGTTCGAAGCCAGCCTCACTGGCTTAAGAGACCCTGTTTCCAAATAAAAATATAAAATAGGTGTGGGGGTGTAGCCCGGAGGCAGAAGGGCTTCCAGGAATCCCAGTATCACCAAAAATAAAAAATAAATAATTTTTTAATAGTCGACATGAATTTTAGCTCAAGAGAAAATCAAAGTGTCAATGGTTCAAAAGGCATTGAGGGCTATGTATGGTAGCACACACTTATTCTAGTACTTGGGAGACTGAGACAGAAGGATCACAGGTTCACAGCCGGCCTCAGAAACTTAGTGAGTGAGGCCTTCTGCAATTTAGTGAGACTCTTGTTTCAGAATAAAAAGTAAAATAGGGCTGGAGTGTAGCTCAGAGGTAGAACACCCCTGAGTTCAATACCCCATACCACTCAATAAATAAGTAAATGGCATCCAAGAACTTAAAAGTAGATTCAGTAAAACAAGAAAAATATTGGGTAAAGAATGGTATGAGATTATACTGTTGAGAGGTACTCTAGTAATGGGAGAAGAGAAAATTGATAATTTGAATAATCCAAGTGGGAAATTTTAGGAGTCTAAGCTCTAATGGAGGCAGTAGAGAGAGAGAGAAAGTTTGATTTTTTTTAAAAAAATATATATCTTTTAGCTGGGCATGGTGGAGCACACTTGTAATCCCCGTGCTTTGGAGGCGGAGACAGAAAGATCACACAGGTTCAAAGCCAGCCTCTCTGGCATGAGACCCTGTTTCCAAATTAAAAAAAAAAAAAAGAAATATCTTTTATAATTTTCTGTAGAAACTTGGATATGTGAATATTGATCCTAGAATTTTATATATAAAACATTAAAAAGGAGTAGTTAACTTTCAATAGAAGTTGCTAAGACAATAACTTTAGTAAGGAAAGGTGAAACATGTGTGCCCCTAGTACAGCAAACTGAAGATGATCACAGGGATGGGGAAAATACAGAGCTGGAGCTCTAGAATCAAAGATACTTGGGCTAATTGAGATGATGGTGAAGCTATGAGAATTTAATTTGGGCAAAAATCATACACAGAGTGAAAGAGGAACTTTACCACAGGTAGAATCCTGAGTATCATCAGTATTCAACCATCAACATTCCATTTGAAAACAGAAGGATCAACCATAGAAACTGAGAAATAATCCAGAATAAGAGGAAAACTAGCTTCCAGTGTCTTTTTCTGTTGTTGTTCAAGATAACAAACAAGCAGTGAGATTCTAGAGGTCAGTGGGGTTAAAGAGAGCTGACAAATCTAGGAGAGAATGATCAAGAGAAAAGATGCTTTTGAACGTGACCGTTCGTTAGCAGCTGAGCACTCCAATGAAGCCAACCCAACCTTGAGGATAAGATGGTTTTATAAATCGACTGGAATAATGTCTTTATCTCCTTCCTAATATCAGTATCAATGGAAGTTATGTTTTACAGATTTATCTCTGGATAGTGTTTTAATCAGATTTATTATTCTCAGAATAATTATTTTAAATATTCTAAGACTTCCTATAATTTGGATATCTGATTCAATTTAATGTATATTAGTCAAGTATATCTGATGCTTGGGTAATTGTATCAAGTATACATGACCTATTATCATTCCATTTATCAATTTTATAAATGACTTCTCCCAAATTTAGGCTGACAAATATTATATTAGGCTGGCAAGTATTCTGTTTTCTTCACAAATAATTATTTCAAGCACTAATAGGCACCTATAATAAATAATTGAATGAATAAATGAATGAATGGTTTCTTACCCTTAGGTGGTTCCCTCTTTTTTTAAAGTACCACTTTATCACCTGCTCCCAAAAGTGCACTCATAATTATTTGACTACATTTGAATCCTTTAAAAAAAAACAAATGATTCTTAGAGGGAAATGAAATTATGAAATCTTTTTATGTAAGAGTTTTCATTACTTTTATTAAGTGTAAGACTTAATTTCCATAGTTGTAATTAAGGCATAATTGACATCAAATCATTTTAGATTTCTTAAAGAATAGTTCTTAAATCTTTGTATTTCTTTATTTTTCTATATACAATAAAATAGATTCATTGTTTTATTCCAGGCTATATAAATAATTCATTTTTACTGTAATAATAGGTAAAAGCATAGTGAAGAATATTAAGATTACTCAAAAAACTATCTAAATTTTAATCACAACTAAAATTTACATTACTTATACACTTACTGCTTTATCACTATGAGATGTACCTTTTATCACTAATAACGTTTTTTTTTTGTTTTAAAATCTACTGTTTCTATTTTTAGAAAAAATAATGCCAGCTTTTAAATTTAACACTTCAATCTTTTTCTTTTAGCAAACTTTTTGTTCCCATATTTATAGTATCTTATAAATATTATATGATAGACATTTAAAAATCCAGTCTGATAGAATTGACCTGTGTTTGGAATATGTTGTCCATTTGTATCTCTATTTAATTTCAGGTACTGCTGGATTCATATCTACTGTATTTTAATTTGTTATATTTAACCTAGATACTTATATTCCTTTTTATCTCCTTTGTTATTTTTTGGATTTTGAATCAATTACATACTTCTTGTACAGAATTTTTGCATCAATTTATAAAATATGCATTTTTTTACTATTTATGTAGTGGTTACTCTAAGAATTGTAGCATTCATCTTTGATTTATACTCTAACACAAACAGTTACTTTTAGCAATTCCCTGACACTGCTAGAATCTCGGAAAACTTTAGCTCCATTTTTGCCATTATTACTGTGCTGTCTTTTGCTATAGAAATCTTAATCCCCATTCAATACATTTCTATTATTATCTGTATAGTCATTTTCCATTTAAATATACTTGCATATTTACAATGGTCCTCCATTTCTTCTTGCACATCTGTTTCCATCTGAGACTACTTTATGTCTGAAGTAATCTCTTTATTCATTTCTTTTATTGCTAGTGTGCCAGAAATATAAATTTGCTCAGTTTTTATTTTTCTGAAAAAATTACATTTTATGTTCTTTGTTGACCTTTATTCTCACTGGCTATAGAATCTTGGTACTTTTTTTCCATCTGGGGATCAAACTCAAAGCTGCATGCATGCAAAGCCAAGTATGCTCCGATTTTTTTTTTTTTAAATTGGCACATCATAGTCATGTATGTTAATGGGTAAAAGATGGTAGAGGCATACAGGCACACATCACTCATTGTGCCCTTCCCAAATTCCCACCTCATTACCTCCCCCTCCCTCTCCTGTTTGGCTTAATGATTGACTTTGATATGTTTGTGAATGTATGTCATGTACATTAGAAAATTTCCCTCTTCCCCCTTCTCATCTACCTGTTAGATAACCTTATTTGCTCATCTATGGTTTCTCTTTCCTTGTCTAGAGTTTCTCCTATTACCAATTTTCTCTCTAGCTTCTGCATATTAGGGAGAACATCTGATTTTTTACTTTTTGAGACTGTCTAATCTCACTTAGCATAATGTTCTTCAGTTCTATCTATTTCCGTGCAAATGATATAATTTTGTTCTTATGGCTGAATGAAATTCCATTGTGTACATATCCCATAGTTTTGTAATCCATTCATCTGTTGATGGACATCTTGGCTGGTTCCATAGTTTGGCAAGTGTGAATTGTGTGGCTATAAACATAGATACACATCCATTTGTATGGCAGTTTGGCTTTCTTTTGGGGGGTAGACACCCGGAAGTGGTATTACTGGATCATGTAGTAGGTTCTTTCTCATTCTTCTGAGGATCTTCCATACTGTTTTCTATTGAACCACACCCCAACCCCCAGAATTTCAACACTTTAAAGATGCTATTCCAATGTCATCTAGCTCCTATTGTTTCTGTTGGGAAGAAAGTCAACAATATTATTGTTACTTCTTTAACTGTTATTTGTTTTGTTGTTTAAGTGTTTTAAAATCATTTAAAATTATTTTTAAATGTAATAAATATTCATAAAATTTACTATTTTAACTCATTTTACCTGTATAGTTCAGTGGCATACATACAAGTATTTGTGCTAACCTATTTTGTATCCCAAAAATAGAAAGGGAAGTATGAACTTTGGATTTCAGGAAACTCATATTCTATCAGTAATAAAGAAATTATTTTACTAGAAATATGAATTTAAATGTGTTTTCTCTAGCTTTTTCTTTAGAGTCATTTAGGCATTACATTCACATTGTTTTTCAACCATTACCACCATTCATCTCAATAACCTTTATTTCACAAAACTGAAACTCTAATAACTTTCTACTGTCTCCAACCCCAGCCCTTGGAAACCACTATTCTACCTTCTTTTTTATGAAATTTTCTACCCTACATACTTTATATTGGTAGAATTTACAATATTTGCCTTTTGTCAGTGGATTATTTCACATAGCATAATGCCCCCAGATTCATCCATATTGTAGCATGTGTCAGAACTTTGATACATTTCTAGGCTGAATAATCATAAGTGTATGTCACATTTTGTTCATTTATTTACTTGTTAGAGGCTTGAATTATTTCCACCGTTAGCCATTGTGAATAAGGCTGCTATGAACACGGGTATACAAATATATCTTCAAATTCCTGTCACAGTTTTGGAGAAGGCTATAAACTCAGAAATCAAAATGTTGAGGCATTCAATAATTCTATTTTTAGTTTTTGAGTAACATTCAGCTGTTGTGATCTTGTACTCCCAACAACAGAGCAGAAGGATTTCAGTTTTTCCACATCCTTACCAACACTTATAATTTTGTAGGTTTAGTTTTAGGGTTATATTTTTGCTATTGTTATTTTACAGTAGCCAAAATAATGGATGTAAGTACTATAGCATTATGCTTTTTTTATAATATAAATGGTAAGTAAAAAACTTTTTTTATAGTACTGGGAAATGAACCCAGAGTCATTCTACCTCCACCTCCAAGCTACACTCCCAGCCCTCTTTTTTATTCTTTTATTTTTGAAACAAAGTCTCACTAAGTTTCAGAGGGCATAAGTAGCTGAGGCTGGCTGTGAACCTGTGATCCTCTTGTCTCAGCCTCCCAAGTACTGGGATTATAAGAGTGCATTACCACACCTGGCTAGAAAAAAAAATTAATACATTTATTAGTGCATTATAGTTTTACATTATAATGTAGTTCATAGTAATGGTGACATTATCATTTCCCTAATGACTAGTGATTTTGACCATCTCTTCATATGCTTATTAACTGTAATATATCTTTTTTGAAGAAATGTGTATATAAATCCTATGTTTATTTTAATCTAGATAGTTTTTTTCTAGTTCTTGTTCTGTACATTCTTTTTAAGACTTTCTTTTTGTATTTATAGCATTTTGATTATTATAGGCTTAGGTGTGGTTTTCTTTGCAATTAATTGCCTTTGAGTTTGCAAAGTTTTTGAGCCTCTAAGTTTAAGCCTTTCATCGATTTTGAAATATGGAATATTTTTAGCTATGTTTTCAAGTATTATTTCAATCTCATTCTATTTTCTTTCTGAGACTTTAGCCATTTATGTATTAGATCTTTACACTGGGCTTCATATTTCTCTTATAGTTTATTCTATATTTTATTTCTTTATTTCCTTCAGTGTGGATATTACCTATTGATCTCTTAGTTCACTATTTCAGATTTCTAATCTAGTTTTGTGTTTTGAGTTCTGAAGTTCAAATATATTTTTAAATTCGATTCTACTTGATTATTCTTATGTGTTGCAGTTCTTTGGTGAAATTTTATTTATTTTTATGTGTTGTCTACCTTTGCATTATTTTCATAAGCCTATTAAGCATAGTAATTTTAAAGTTCCTGTCTGGTAACAAGGTATTTGTCACTTATTCATATATTTTCTATGCCAATTCCCTTTAATTATAGTCCTTATGGGCTTATTTACTTTTTTTAAATTAAATATCATTGACAAAATAAGATTATATATATTTATTGTTTATGTAATATTTTAAAACATGACTACTCAGTAGGTATAGTTTCTAAAGTGAGTCCTCATAAATATGAGGTAGCTAAATACAATCAATTAACCTATACATTACTTACATACTTAAAAATTTTATGATGAGTCCTTATGGGCCCATATCTTTAAGTAATTTTTTATTGAGTGGCAGGCATTGAGTGTATAAAATTTTACAGTCTCTAGGTGATAATATCTAGGCAAATAAAATAGAAAAGGTATTTTAACTAAAACTTCCAGGTTCTTAGATAAATAGAGACTGAGTGCCCCCCATAAGTGAGCCTCTAGGCCTCCTCTGTTTCTAAATTTTAACGTTCTAGATTTTTAATGAAAAGCTATATATATTCACCATTGTCCTTCCTTGAATCTTTGTCTACAAGGCAGGAATTCTTCACTGTTTTAGAGGTTGCTAAGAAGCCTCAGAATACAGCGAATGGCTCAAAGCAGAGACCAAGTAAACACACACTGAGACATCCAGCTTCCTCAGTTTTCATTCCAGGCTCCAAGATCACCTACAGCTCTTCTTACCCCCTTTTCTGCACTGTGGCCCTTTGATTGACTTAAATCCACTCGGGTTCTCAGACTCTTATTTTCTTTTGAAAAACTGGCTAATGTATTTAGAAAATGGAGTCTTAGGGTGCTATCTTGCCTCTCTTTCACTTTCTCTACTCTGGAAACAGCCTGATAGCTCTGTGGCTTCCTGATTCTCTGATGCATTAAAGTAGAAGAATGTGTAAATACGCCCAGCTTTTTCAGTTGCTCTTGGTAGGAGCATCAGGTTACAGAAACAATATGTTATTTTTAATAGCTGAATCAGATTCCATACTTGGATAACTTTTATTAAACAAGCCTCTACTGAGGGACAATTTAATATTAACAAATTTCCACCTAAAATAATGGTATATGAAATAACTGAAATATATTCTTAATAATTTATTCTTGTTTACAAAGGGATGTATATATGCATATATATGCATATATATACCTTTATATGCATATATATATATGTGTGTGTGTGTGTAACTGCATATATATATATATATATATATATATATATATATATATATATGCAATTACAGAAACCATAGGTACATTTAAAAAATACAACCTAGGTTCACTGACACATACTTGTAATCTCAATACATGGAAGGCTGAGACAGGAGGACTATGGGTTCAAAGTCAGCCTCAGTAACTTAGCAAGACCTCAGTAACTTAATGAGGTCTTGCTTCAAAAAAATAAAGCCAGGCGTGTTGGCACACACTTATAATCCCTGCGCTTGGGAGGTGGATACAGGAAGATCTCACTGGTTCAAAGCCAGCTTGCTGGCTTAAGAGACCCTGTTTCCAATTTAAAATATAAAATTGGTCTGGGAGTATAGTCTGGAGGTAGAAGGGTTTCCAGGAACCCCCGTACCACCAAAGGAAGGAAGGAAGGAAGGAAGGAAGGAAGGAAGGAAGGAAGGAAGGAAGAGAAAGAAAGGGAAAGGAAAGGAAAAGAAAGAAAGAAAGAGAAAGAAAGGAAGGAAGGAATGAAAGAAGGGCTAGAGTTGTAGCTCAGTGGTAGAATGCCCCTGGGTTCAACTTCTAATACCCTCCAACAAATGAAATAAAAATTTAAAAAAATTATTTTAATTTCAAATTTAATTCATATATATATGTATATATGATAAAATGTACCATTTTGTCCATTTTAGGTGGCATTAAATAACTTTCACATTGTTATGTAAAAATGTCATTTTAATGTTAATAGGCAGTAGACTATACATGTCAAAAATCCAAATCTTCTAAATGATGTCAAGTGAAAAAAGATTATCCTAACTCTATATTCAACCAATCAAGCTTCCTATCTAATATCATCAGCTTCTGATATAAATTTCCAGAACTATTTTCCACATGTGTAAGAGTATGTAAACATGCATATATTTTCCCCCATAGAAATCGCAACATGTTTAGATATTGTTTGGTACCTTACTTTTCTATTTAATAAAAATATTAGAAATAACTTTATTCCTAAAGAACTCTTTATTTTTATATTTTCACAACTTCTTAGTAATATATTGTGTGGATTTATATCACTTTCAGTTTTTTGCTATCACACAGTACTGATCTAAATGGTTAAATACATGGTTGTTTTTCTTCTGTGTATCACAAGAGAAATGGAATTGCTATATATAATTATGTACCATTTTGTAATTTGGGTAGATTTCATAAAATTGCCCTGCATAGAGCCTGTTCCTTTTATACCATTATCCTCCATAGTGTAGTGAATATGACTTTCTAAACTTGATGATAAATTTTGTATTTGCAAGCGGTCATGCTTTACATTACCACAAGACTACTTGGAAAAGTATCCTTTTCCCATACTGCAACCCAAAAGTACTTTGCAAACTCTTTTCTCATTTTTCTCGTTCTGCTGGATATAAAATGATATCTGGATTACTTCAAGTTACATTCTCAAACTACTAGAGAAATGCCTCATTGTTTCATATGCATATCATCTATGTACTCTTCTGTAAATAGTATACTGATTTTTTTGCCTATGGTGTTGGCTTTTCTTATTTTGTAACTACTCTTTGTATATGATGCAAACTAACCTTTTTTCTTTTCAAATGCATTGCAAATGTTTTTCTCAGCTAAATTTTTTTAAAATTTTTATTGGTGCATTGTAGTCATACATCTTAATAGGATGCAAGATGATGGAGATATACATGCACACATCACCCAATTAGCCCTTACCCAATTCCAGCCCCATTTCCTCCCCCTCCCTCCTTTTCATGCTTGGCTTAATGATTGCTTTTGATACGTTTGTTAAAGTACATCATGTGCTCTTCCCCCTCCCATCCCCTCAGTTTAGTCACCTTATTTGCTCATCTATAGAATCTCCTTCATCTAGAGTTCCTCCTATGTCCCATTTCTTCTTAGCTTTTGCAAATTAGGGAAGGCATCTGATTTCTTAGTTTTTGTGACTGACTAATCTCACTTAGCATAATGTCTAAGTCCCTTTTATAAGATCCTCATTCTGTTCCCACTTGTGAGGATTCTGCCCTCAGGACCTAATCACTCCAAAGACACCACTTCCTACCATCTTACCTTATGGGCTAAGATTTTGACATGAATGGGGAGAGAAATTAAACATAAACATTCAATCTATTACAATTAGGCATCAAAAGCAGAGAAGGCACAGGAGTCATGAAAGATACAGGGCCTTTTAGTTAAAAATGTGTGTTCTATTTTTTCTAGAAAAGTTTCATACCACTAGGAATCTCATCAGTACATGATCTCTTCCGGGGACAATCTATATCAAAACCATAACAGGGCCAGACATGTTTCTTTCAGGTTGTAGATGTTTTTCACATTTTCTTTAAATATACCTAGTGAGATATCTTGGGAATGGGTTATGAATCTATATAAGTAATTCATTTTATGTGTCGTCTATACCTTATACACATAATTTGAAGGTAATTTTATATAATATTTTAGTGAATCTGCAATTTGACTGCAACCCATCATATGAAGTCACATGGAATTTTCCACTTGTGGTGTTATGCCTGTGCTCAAAAACTTTTGAATTTTAGGGCATTTCATATTTCAGTGTTTCGAGATGATGGGTACTCAAACTGTAATTGTACTTGCTTCATAATCTAGCTTTGGGGACTATCAAAGGAAACAAAAATGAGATAATTTTGGCTATTAATATTAATTATGAAAGTCAGAATAGTATCTGAAATGGCTTGAAATAAGCAGAAAGACACATGGCACATAGTCAACACCCCAAACCATACTTATAATAATTCCAGATGCCCATCAACTTATATTCCAATAAACACTAAGTAAGTTGAAAATATCATATATCAGAAATGCATCTAGTATACCTAATCTACTAAACATCAAAGCTTAGCAACACAGTACACTGTTGATAATGAGTTATATATACCTGTGATCACGTGCCTGACCTGGAGCTGCAGCTGAATGCCAGTGTCTAGCTTCTCAGAGTGGATCATACTGAATTTTGCTAGCCCAAGAAATGATTGAAATTCAAAAATTTAATTATGTATTCTATTTGATTGTGTATTTCTTTTACACAATTTAAAAGTTGAAAGATGGTGAGTTGGACCACTGTAAGTCAGGGGCCATCTATATTTGAGAATCAAGAAGTACAAATCAAGCTGGGTGTGGTGGCGCACGCTTGTAATCTCTGCACTTGGGAGGCAGAGACAGGAGGATCCCGCAGGTTCAAAGCCAGCTGTGCTGGCTTAAGAGATTCTGTTCCAAATTTAAAAAGTTTAAAAATAGGTCTGGGAGTGTAACCCAGAGTTAGAAGGGCTTCCAGGAACCCCAGTATCACCAAAAAAAAAAAAGTACAAATCAAATTGGACAATTTTTTATTGAACATACATAATATATATTTAAACTATATTTGGTGCCCTCTCCCTCCCCTACCCCCATTTTCCCTTTTCCCCTCCCACCAATGGTTGTCCAGGTTAACCATGTCTTATTCATAATTTTACACATGTTCAGGTGTAGACCCTCATTAATCAAGATCAGCCTTCCTCCTCTCCTATCTTTCCATTCAAACTTAGCTAGTATTTCCCCTCTAATATCTGGAGTCCCACTGGTATCCTTTGTGTTTCCTAGTTTGGGCATATTAGAGGAAACATATGTATCTTCTCCTTCTGTGCTTGGCTGATCTCACTTAACATAATGATCTCCCCGAGATTTTAGGATTTGTCTTTCAAATTCATAGCCTATACTATCACTCTCCTGCATAATATACTGGACCTGAGGGTATGGATTTCATCTCTTTTATTTATTATTATAACCCTAGTACTTACAGCATTGTCATTTGGAAAATGCTCAATAAACATTGGTTAAATAAATCCTAATGTTAAAAACATAAACTTTTCCCCTTTGGATAATTTTATAATTTTATTTTCCTTTGTAAACTATAAATGAGAATTTATTTTCGAAAGATTTAGAACTGGTTTATTTATTTCATATTTGAAATTTATAAACCCCAGTACCACCAAAAAAAAAGAAAGAAATTTAAATAACTTCTATATGGTCCAAATACAGTATAGATATAATGCTTATTTTCTTTCTTTCTTTGGTACTGGGGTTCCTGGAAGCCCTCCTACCTCCGGGCTACACTCCCAGACCTATTTTTACATTTTTATTTGGAAACAGGGTCTCCTAAGCCAGCGCGTGCGGCTGGCTTCGAACCTACGCAATCCTCCTGTCTCTGGCTCCCAAGCGCGGGGATTACAAACCTGCGCCACCACGCCCGGCTAGATATAATGCATATTTTCTTACTTAGCCATTATATCTTTACCAGAAAGATAAACAGAGATGCATAGAAGGTAGTTGTGACTTTTCCATATAGTAACCACAGTTAGTACAGAGAAAATCAGTGTTGCAATCCATCCCTATATAAGAAGGACCATTCTGTTTCTTTTGTGTTGCTGGAGGAAAAAAAATACTTGCTCAAAAGAAAGTGGAGAAAACATTGTAAAATTTTATTACTGTAATAAAAGCCTATAGAATCATAGGTTTATGAAATAGAAATGAAAAACTCTTTAAAGCAACAGTAGCAGAGCAGAGAATAGTAGCATTAATGCCATTGAATGTGGCACTCCTGGCCATGGGTAGGTTGGTGACAACCTACCCATGGCCAGGAGTAGAGAAAATTGCTACCGGGATATCCAGGGAGCGATGCCAGTGGGTTTCTGAAATGTAGGGCAGAGATCCGAATTAAAGATGTGGATTCAGAAGGTTCTACCATGAAAATAGGAGCTAAAGCCAAGAGTAAAAAACTTGGGTTAAAATAACAAAATAAAGTATAGAGAAATTAGAAGAAGCCGAGGGTAAACCAAGTCCTCTGAAGCAAAAAGAAGAAAGAGCACTAAGGAAAACTGATCAATAAAGCCAAATAAAAGCCACAAGTACATCTTCTTGCAAACGATATAATTTTGTTCTTCTTTATGGCTGAATAGAATACCATTGTGTGTATTTCCCACAGTTTTGCTATCCATTCATCTGTTGATGGTGATCTGGGTTACTACTCATGAATATTATATTTTAAAAAATATCTCTCTATTGAACACAATGACTTATGTACTCTCAGCTTTTCTTAAACAATAAAAGCTTATCACACTTTAAGGAAACAAAAAAATAAGAGATAATTATTTGTAGCAACAGTTCAACAGGATTAATTTTAAACTAGTAAATTCTCATAGAACAGAAAAATGACTTTTGTTATAAAAGTTTAGTTAGCAGATTTTTGTACAATTTATGTACAAACACAAATATAATTTCTGTGGGTCTCACTGTCACCCATGGGTATAAGTACCTGTGTCTTCACATCTCAAAAGAGGATCAGCTTCCTGAATGATTTCTACTACTCTTGTTGCTTCCTATTTCAATCCATTTCTCCATTTAGATTAAGGGATCGAGTGTGTCTTAGGTTGGGTTTCTTGGAAACAGTCTCTGAGATAAAGGTTTGTGTGTTTTATTGTGGAGTAGCAATGAGTGGCAAGAGATAAAACTGCAATTTGGCTGCAGCGAAGGCCTCAGTAGAGCTTAGGGTGACACTGGACCTGGAAAAACCCATCAGAATCATGCCAGCACAAGGCAAGGCAGCTGGGCTTCTAAACCAGCACCAGCTGGGGGTGGTGGTACACACTTATAATGCCAGTACTTGGGAGACTGAGACAGGAAGATCATAGGTTCGAGAACAGCCTCAGCAAACAGTGAGATTCTCATTAAATAGTGAGACCCTGTTTCAAAATAAAAATAAAATAGGGCTGGGTGTGTAGCTCAGAGGTAGAATGCCCTTGGGTTTAACGCACAGGATAAATACAGACATACATACAGATGAGACAGATCAGTCCCCGGAGAGCTGGATCCTGAGCAGACTGCTTGCAGAGGAATGTACTTGTGAGCCAGGAGTGGGCAGCCTCTCAGAAACTGGGGCAAAAAGGAATAACACCATCCTGCCTGGTGGGTGGGTCTGGGATGGTCAGTGCCTAACAGCATCTTACAAGAGTGGAAAAATGAACGTGAAAGTCAA
Organism: Muscardinus avellanarius; assembly: GCF_963383645.1. Lineage (NCBI taxonomy): Eukaryota > Metazoa > Chordata > Mammalia > Rodentia > Gliridae > Muscardinus > Muscardinus avellanarius. The sequence goes on from NC_137788.1 coordinate 60,902,088, forward strand.
GCTACGATTTTATGTATTTTGCTGTAAGGAATTTTTTTAAGTGCAGCAGTTAATTCTCTCTACCGAATTCTTGCCAACCCAACCCATTTACCCACAGATTTTCTTCTTAGATATTTGCTTCGTTCACTTGCGTGCCTTCCGTTTAAGTAGCCCTCTTTCCTTTCATTGTCTCACAGAGCTGTTCCTCTTGGCTTGCTTGTACTAAAGGGAATAGCGTGGGGCTAAGTAGATTCCTAGGGCCGCCCCTGTTAAGCAGTGTTAGATAGAAAATAAGCACATTTTACAGAACTGCTTTCCCAGATCTGTTACCATTAGAAAGAAGGCTTTCTGTGGGAACTCCAAGTTAAGGGATTTAGACACTGCAAGCAAAGGCGTGATGTATCACTTCACCGCTCTGACTGCGTGCAAGATTCGGGCTCTACATATTTTATGTGGGGCTTTGCATTTCTTTAGATGAAGATAATAAGTGAACAGGCTACAATTATAAATATGAAATCTTACCATAATCTCATGCTCATGAATATAGAAAAAGGTTAAATAAAAGCTGTTAATCATCTTGGCAATTATTAATTTATGGCAGCTCTGAATGTGGGAAAATGTAAAAATAGTTCCCAGGAGGGATTTGAGTCAACATGCACTTATATCATCATGTCAACCATTTTTATCACCTTGCATTTTTACATCCCCTAAAGGTTCTTAATACCATACCGGCTCCTCCGGCAATCACCTGGGATATGGATCAACTGGCAGCTTTATTGCTTTGTTCAGCATATATAGAACCACGGTTTTTGTCTTTTAAAATGATCAAAATAATAATTTAATATTTAAGATATAGTAGTGAGCCGGACGTGGTGGCAAACGCTTGTAATCCCCGCACTTGGGAGGCAGACAGGAGGATCGCGCAGGTTCCGAAGCCAGCCTCTCTGGCTTAAGAGACCCTGTTTCCAAATAAAAACATAAAAAATAGGTGTCTGGGAGTGTAACCCGAGGGATAAGGGTTTCCAGGAACCACCAAATATATATATATATATATAGTAGTGATAGATATTCTTGTAACCAGTTAACCAAAATCAACCCCCAACTGCCCCACCATCTCAGAAGCTTGTAAGAGCTTTATTTAGTTCTAACTAAAAACTCTTTGAAAAAGGCAGATTTGTTCTTGCTTTGAAAATACAAAAAACAATGAGTCCCATCTGTCAGATTGCCTGGAGAATGCATTTAACAAGGAATAAAGTTACATTAAAGGCTATAAAATATGCAGCAAGGGAAGGGAGAATAAAGCCACCCTGCAGTTCATTGGCTTTACCTACTGTGCAGTGTATTCCTTGTGAACAAGACAGATTGGATAGTAATCACTACATCAAGATATCTGTCATCATGAAGAGGAAGAGGTTTGTAAACAGAATACTGGACTCCAGTTTTCAGCTCTCTCCATGATCATTAGCCAAGAGCATGCGAAAATTAATTACATATGTATTTCAATTTTAAGGGAGCACAACTTTCCTTACCAGGAGAAAAAAAAAAAATATATATATACACACACACACACACACACACACACACACACACACACACACATATGATTAGAATTGAGAAGCCTGCAACTCCATTGATAATGTTCTTATGGATTTAGCAATGAAAAAAATGATCCTTGATGTAAAATTTGTAGCTATGCCCAAAGGAATTGCCTGAATTGCTAAAGGATATAATTAAAGTTGGATAATGGAGGTTATACAAACTTGGTACTGTCTTACCAAAATATGGAAGCCACTCAAGAAAGCAGGGCTTGTAAGTTGCTCTCAGCCCTCTGAAGAAAAGACAGGATAAACACATGTAGACATCATTTTCAAAGGTACCAGTTTGCTTTAATTCTGCTTTTGAAAGGTGTTCACTTTGTGTTATCAAATAACAAAACTGGAAAAACATTATCTGGGACAAAATGTTCAGTGTCAACTTGTTGAAAGTGGTCCATCTGTGAACATTAGCAAATCTATCCAAGAATTCTCTACTGATGCATTTGGAAGCTAGGAAAATAACATCACATGTTTTAAACAGTTCATAAGCATTTAGAAAATAGTAACTGTGCTGTTAAAGTGTTTGCTTATTAGTAGTAAGAAGTAGTTTCCTATTTCAAGATAAAATATAAAACTGTCCTCTGAATTATTTTATAAATTATCTAACTTTTTAGGAAAAGCCATTTTTATTGCTAAGTAATTTCTTAGAAATGCTAAACAAATTATTTTATTTCCTTTATCCCAACTATGAGACTATTATTTGATACATTTTGCCTAGAAAATGTAATAAACTAAAAATGTCTCTCAATACAAAATGTATTAGTGAGTGGCAAGGATATGTATATAATAATTGTAATAATCAGATATTTTTTAAATACTGGATTTCTTTTAAAAGGTCTGGAACATAAATGCAAGGAAAAGAGTTAAGTATTTTTAAATAAGCCAAAATTCAACACTGTATCCAATAATATTTTTAAAGGTTCTCTACAGTTTTAAAAAGTTGGGTGGGAGTATAAATAATATTTTAAACTAGGAAATACATACATATACATACATTTCCTCTACATATGTACATATATATGCTCAGTTTTATATATTTATATCATAATATATATAACTAATTACCAAAAGGAATATATATACAATTATGATTAGAACATGAAATTTCTGAGAAATCTCAAAAGTTTTGGTCAGTTAAAAATAATGAGTACTATTGAAAGCATAAAAATAAAAGACCTAGATATCTTGCCCAAATTCACAAACTATATATAAAACCAACTATTTTAAAGCCTCTATATGAATGGATTATTGTGAAGAAATAAAATATAGTTTCATATTGATAAACAGAGATCATAATTTAGAAATAAATTAGATTTAAGTGAATATATTGATGAAACCTCTTGAATAAAATGTAGAGAATTCTGCAATGCTTACTTGAGCTTAATAGATACTTGAAATAATTTTACTCTAAATTTTGACAAAAATGAAGAGTTGTCCCTATCTCCTACTTTTATTGGTACACATTAATTATTCATCATAATGATATTCAGTGTGAGAATCATATGTGCACACAGCACTTAGTGGATTTCCCTCCTGTCTCCTTTTTATAAACAAAAATACTTTAGTCTCCTTGACTAAAATTTAGATGTGAATGAGGAGTTGGCTACATCCAGCATGTTCATTTGAGATATATGTTCACCAAAGTATATGTCTATAGAGTAAACTATTTTAACAGCTTAGATATAAACTGTTTTATGGTTAATTATGGTTTTATACATTTCTGAGAAGCTGGAGTTAGTCTCAGGAATGGATCCTGAGCTCTACACTAGCTAAATGTGAAAGTATATCTAATTCCTAGTATATATTCCAGTGGGGGGAGAGATTTTGGTATGTTTTCATAGAAAAGATAATTTAAGAATAACACACGGAGCATCTATTTTCCTATCCATTTGAAATGTTATACTGTTAGATAATCATAAAAGTGGGAACTTTTTATTTATCTATTTTATTGGTACATTATAGTTTCACATCATAGCGATGACTTACATGATCACGGCACTTAGTGAGTCAAAGGTGACTTGACTTGGCTCATGTGGCTGCTTAATGCAAATCTGGGACTAGAATCCAGTTCTCCTGACTTTTAATCCCAAACTCTTTAATGGAATTCTGGCAAAATGCCTGATGATACTAGATGTTCCCTGTTAGATGTGCAATTGAGGTTGTAATTGGTCCTTGCCCCACTTCTCTATGAACACGACTTTCTTCAGAGTCAATGAAATGGCACATTATTCACTCAGGGACCGAAAAGAGTGTAAAATTAAGTCAGTGCAGTGACTTTATTTAAGTTGTCCAGAAAAGCAGGATGAAAACAGGATTTGATTATTTGTTATTTCCAGCTCATGTTTTCTTGTTTGCATTAATTGAGTTCCTGATTCATCTCTGTTAGATACAAGTGACTCTCAACTTATTTTTTATGTAATTCCTGAAGAACCATAGAAAATGTAAATTGGAGCCTCCAGTGACTGAAATGTCATTATGCAGTGCATGGCTGCAGTCAAAATAAAGAAAAGTTAAAGTGTTTAAAATCCACTAAGGGGACCCCCTTAAACTTCAGGTACCCCTATCTGACTATACTTACATACAGGTAGCACACACTCATAAATAAGAAGGGCTAATTCTTTTTTTTTTTTTTTTTTTTTTTGGTGGTACTGGGGTTCCTGGAAGCCCTTCTTCCTCCGGGCTACACTCCCAGACCTATTTTATATTTTTGAAACAGGGTCTCTTACGCCAGCACGGCTGGCTTCGAACCTGCGCGATCCTCCTGTCTCCGCCTCCCAAGCGCGGGGATTACAAGCGTGCGCCACCACGCCCGGCCTAAGAAGGGCTAATTCTAAATATGCTACTTATTAAGCTTTTGAGCTCTTGAATAATATATAGCAATGATTTTTTCTTATTAAGTATAATCACTTTTGAATTAAAAATATGTGAATTTTATTTAACTATTATCTCTGAATAAATGAGATTCATATGAGCCAGAGTAGAATTAATATAACCAAAATGAATACATTTTTAAACTGCTTTGTAATTTATTTTTAATTTTAAATGTTTAGTGAAGTTTACTGTGTATGTTTAAGATATACACAACAAGTGTTATGTATGTAATAGAATTGTTACTAAGAAGAATAAATGAATATATCCATCATCTTACATAGGAACCCATTATTTCTCCCTATGGCAAGAGTGGCTGTAATCTCATTTATCAAAACTCCTATTGTTAATTATAATCTGCATATAAATTTGTTCATTCTACATATCTGCTATTTTGTGTCCTTTGAGCTACATCTCTATTCCCCCACCCTCACCTTGGAGGTAACCTGTTTTTTTCTCTATTTCCATATATTTGACCTGTCTTTTTATTCCATATATAAGTATATCTGGCATATTTCACTTAGCATAATGTCCTCCATGTTCATTCATCTTGAGGTGAAAGGCAAGATAGCCTTCTTTTAAGGCTGTATTTTAGCATACATATGTATATATGAATATATGTGTGTGTAAAATATGGCTATGGTATTCTCCCATTAAATATAATTAATTTTAAACTTAAGATATAGTGATATATGAGTATTACTTAAATTCTCTAAAGGAATGAAAGCCTAATCCTAATGAACCATAGTAGGATTAATATAACCAAAATGGATATCTTTATTTAATACTCTGATTTACATATGGACAATCTGAGTATTAAATAAAGATATCCATTTTGGTTATATTAATCCTACTATGGTTCATTAGGATTAGGCTTTCATTCCTTTAGAGAATTTAAGTAATACTCATATATCACTATATCTTAAGTTTAAGATTAATTATATTTAATGGGAGAATACCATAGCCATATTTTACACACACATATATTCATATATACATATGTATGCTAAAATACAGCCTTAAAAGAAGGCTAGTGTTGCCTGTGCCATTGAAATCATATCCAAGAAATCACTGCCAATTTCAATGTTGTGAGGTTTTATGACCCAGATTTTCTCCTAAAAGTTTATAGTCTTAAGATTTATATTTAGGTCTTTTATCTATTTTGAGTTAATACTTGTATATGGGATTAGGTAAGGGTCCAATTTTATTCTTTTCCATGTAATTATTATTTTTCAACAATATTTAGTTAAAAGAGTATTATTTCCACCACCAAATCTTCGTGGAAACCTTGTCAAAAATAACTTGACAATATAGGGAAGAATTTAGCTCTAGGCTTGTATTTAACTCCAATGGTCTATATATCTGCCTTTAGAACAGTACTACACTGTTTCAATTATTGTAGCTTTATATGGTTTGAAATCAGAAAATATACATCTTCTAGCTTTGTTTTTGCTTCGAGATTGTTTTGGGTATCTAGAGTCCATATTCCATATCAGGATAGATTTTTTTCTGAAAAATAAAAATATGATAGTTTCACCTAAAAAAAAGAAAAAAAATATTCTCTGGTAAGAAAGAAAGCAAAAAGAAATATTGAAATGTTATCTTTAAGTCATCAAAAGCTTGGTATCAGACAAATGAAACTGTTATGTGAGATTATCATTTTTAATTTTGGATAAATTGCTATAATACTAGATGTCAACCACTAAGCCAAGCATGGGAGGGAGGGATGGGGAGAGAATGGGGTGGGGATCGGGTGGGGGCTGACTGGGCGATGTGTGCATGTATGTCTACAAAAGTTTGTATCCCACTATGATGTATGAATACAGTGCACCAATAAAATAAAATTAAAAAATAAATAAATAAATAAATACATATGGACAATCTATACTATTACTCTGTATCTTTCCAAAAGAAATAAAATCAGAATACTATAGTGACACATGCATACCCACTTTTACAGAAGCACCATTCACAATAGCCAAGTTATAGAACCAATCCACACCTCTGTCAACGGGTGTATAGATAAAGAAAATGTGGTGCATAGAAACAATAAGTTTTTCTCAGGGATGAAAAACAAAATTATGTTATTTGCAGGAAAATGGATGGAACTGGAGAACATGATGGAACTGGAGAACATGATGCTAAGTGAAATCAGCCTGACTCTGAAAATAAAGAACTGCATATTTTCTCTTATATTTGGAAGCCAGATGAAAAAACAAAGGAAGAAAAGCAATCTCGTGAAAATTAAGAGAAAGAGCAGAATAGTAGTGGGAGGGAATCAGGGGCAGGAGGAAGGAAAGGAAAGGGGGAAAATAGGGAAGAAAATAGACCAAATAATGATATGAGTCACATATAAAAATATATCACAATGAATCTCACTATCATGTATAATTACAGTGCTCCAAAAAAATATTAACAAATAAATTAGTACTTTAAAAATGATCTGCTTTATAAGTAATTTAAAATATGTATATATGTACATGAACACACATATATAATGTGATATATCATATATTATTTTTGTGTGTTACTGGAGATTAAACTAAGAAGCATTCTACCTCTGAGCTACACCTCTGGCCCTATTTTTTTTTTTTAAAACAGGGTCTCACTAAGTTGCTGAGGCAGACCACAAACCTACAATTCTTCTGTCTGCCTCCCAAGTACTGGAATTGCAGGTGTGTGCCACCACTCATATATATATATATATTTTATATGTTTTTCAATTTACTGATACTTAAGGGGTTTCAATATATTGACTTTTAAAATAATTCTGTAGGGCAGACATCTCTTCAGCATATAGATTTCAATTCCTTTGGGCTTATTCCCAAAAGAGGGAATGGTGGGTCATACCTATCTCTGGTGTTAATTTCTTCAGGAGCATCCATTAGCATTTTGATAGAGACTGTTTTACATATGTATATTGCTTTGGGCAGTATGGACATCTTATCAGTATTAATTCTCCCCATTTATGGACATTGTATTATCTTTAATTTCTTGTGTTATCTTCAATTTCTTTCATCAATGGTTTATTATAGTCAGTTCATAAACATTTGATTGCCTTAGTTAAGTTTATCCATAGATATTTTGTTTCTTTGGATACTATAAATGAGATTGGTTTTGTTTTGAGATAGGTTATTAATTAGATATAGAAATACTACTGATTTTTGTATGTTGAGTTTGTATTCTTTGACTTGACTGAATTTATTTATTATTTTCAAAAGTTCTTTTGTGGAATCACTAAAGTTTTCTGCATATTGTATCATGCCATATGGAAATTTAGGTAATTTTAGCTCTTCCTTTCTGATTTGTATACATTTTACTTCTTTTTTCTTTCCTTTTCATCTTGCTTTTTTATATTTATTTTGTTATTTTTATTAGCTCATTATAGTCATATATCTTAATGGAGTACAAGATAGTAGAGGCATACATACACACATCACTCATTTAGCTGTTCCTCAATTCCCACCCTATTCCCTTTCCTTCCTCCTTCTCATATTTGGCTTAGTGGTTGACTTTGATATGTATGTGAATGTACAACATGTACATTAGAGAATTTCCCTCTTACCCCTTTCTATCACCTTCAGTTAGGTTACCTTATTTGCTCATCTATGGTTTTGCCTTCCTCTAGACTTCCTCCTATGACCTATTTCTCTCTTGATAGTATTCCCAGGACTGTATGGAATAGAAGTGGCAAGAGTGGCATCTTTACCTTTTATGAGATCTTAGTAGAAAAACTTTTGGTTGTTCCCTTTGACTCTGGTGCTAGTTGTGGATTTTTTATGACTGGCCTTTGAGAAACTTTTTCTCAATTCCTAAACTGTTAAGAGTTTTTAGAAAGCAAGGATGGTGAATGTTTGTTAAGTACCTTTTCTTCATCAACTGAAATAATTGAGGACTTTTTATTCTGTTAATGTGATATATCATATCGATTTATTTGATTATGTTATAACAGCCTGGCATATCAAGAATAAATTTCGATAAGTCATAATGTAGGATCATTTTGATGTGTTGTTGATTTGGGTTTGCTAATATTTTATGAAGGATATTTTCATTAGTGTTCTTCAAAGACATTGGCCTGTAGTTTTTTCTGTTGTTTGTTTGTTTTACAGTCTTTATCTTAGGTATCAAGGTGATCTTTGCCCCTTATTATCTGTGTTTGGAAGAGTTTCAAAAATATTGGTAATAAGTTTTCTTTGACTGTTTGGTAGAACTCAGCTATGAAGTCCTCTAATGTGTTTTTCTTTGCTGAAGTTTTTAATTACCTCTTTAATTCTTTGTTATGGCCAGTTCAAGCTTTCTATTTCTTCCTGATTCAATCTTTATAGTTTACATTTTCTAGAAATTTATCTACCTCTCTTAAGCTATTCAATTTGTTGGCATATAATTGTTCATAATAGTTCATGATCCTTTTTTCTAAGGCATCTATTGTAATGTCACTTTTATTTCTGGTTTTATTTGAATCTTCTCTATTTTTTTTAGGTAGTGTTTTGTCAACTTTATTTATTTTTTTCCAAAGCACCAACTCTTGATTTTGTTGACTTTTTTCTTAGGCGTTTCCGCTTTCTGTTTGATTTATTTCTGTTCTGATCTTTATTATAACCTTACTTCTGCTAACTTTGGATTTAGTCTGTTCTTTTTCCATCTCTTCCAGCTATAATGTTAGATTCTTTATTTAAGATCTTCATTATTTTAGCATAGGTATTTATTCCTGCATTCTATGAATTTTGGCTTATTGTGTTTAACTTGTCATCTGTCTTAAGATACTTTTAAATTTTTCTTTTTATTTTTTGTCCCATCAATTGTTCAAGAACACTTTCACTTCCATGTTTTTGTGCATTTTCTGAAATTTTTCTGTTTTTGACTTCTAGTTTTGTACTGTAGTAGTCAGAAACAATGCTAGATATTATTTCATTCTTGAATTTCTTAAAATTTGTTCTATGGCCCAATATACAATTTTTCCTAGAAAATCTTTTATGTGCTCTAGAAAAGAATAAAAATTCTTCTGAGATTAGATTGAAAGTTCTGTAGATCTCTGCCAGGTCCATTTTGTCTAAAATACAATTCAAATCCAGTATTTTCTTATTGATTTCTTATCATGTTGTTCTATCCATTTTGAAGGTGGAATATCGGAGTCCTTTACTATTGTTGTATGCGATCAATTTTTCTTCCACATTAATGAATATTTCTTTTACATATTTAGGTATTCCAGTGTTAAATATAAATATATTTATAACTCTGATGAAATGGTTTTATCAATTAATAATGTCTATCTTGGTTTCCTAAGTTTACCATATCTGATTTGAGGATAGCCAACCATTACTTTTTTTTATACCCTTTTCATGGAAGGTATTCTTCCATCCCTTTACTCTCAGACTAGGTATGTTCTTAAAATGAGTCTCTTGTAGGCAGCATATAGTAAGATCTTGTTTTTAGTCAACCATTTGCTTTATCTTTTCATTAGAAATTTCAAACCATTTATATTCAAGTTTCTTATTGATGAATAGGAGCATACTCCTACCATGATGTCATTTGTTTTCTCATTAGTATATTGATCACTTATCCATTTTTTCTTGTTTTATTGCTGACTTTTGTGATATGATGATTTTCTGTAGTGCTGAGCTTCAGTTACTTTCTCATTTGCATATCTGCTGTACTTTTTGCTTTGTGTAACTACAGATACATAAAAGCCTTTGTAGTTACCTTAGACTATATAAAAGTTGATAACAACTTAACTTTGATTACATATAAGTCCTGTAAATATTCATCATCTCTCCACAATTTTATATTTTTGTTGCCATAATCTATATATTATATATATTTATATCATGATATTCTTATATCATGTTCTTCTTAACAACATGCAGCTATAGTAATTTTTGAGCATTTTATTTTTAGTCTTCATTCTAGAAATTTGAAAAATTTACATACTACCATTACAGTAATGAATTTTTTTCATATTTTATTTATAAGTGGAACATATTGAAAATGGTGTACATTTAGATTGTGCTTTGTGCCTCTCATATCCTTCCCCCCTCCCAATGAAGAGTGTCCAGGGTAACCATGTTATATTTATAATATTACACATAATTGGATGTAGCTCCTTCATTGAACAACCTCAGCTTTCTTCCTCTCCTATCCTTCCATTCTAACTTTGCTGAGATTTCCCCTTCATCAGCTGGAGTCCCTCTGGTGTCACCACTACTCCCTAGCTAGGGCATATGAGAGAAAACATATGTCCCTTCTCTTTCTGGGCTTGACTAATCTCATTTAACATAATGTTCTCCAGTTTCTTCTATCTTCTTTCAAAGGCTATTATTTTATTCTTCTTGATAGCTGAATAGAATTCCATTGTGTGTATTTCCCATAATTTTGCAATCCATTCATCTGTTGATGAAGATCTAGGTTGGTTCCACATTTTGGCTATTACGAACTGTGCTGCTATGAACATGGGTATGCATATGTTAATGTAGTTCTCTGATTTCAACCCCTTTGGAAAGATACTCAGGAGTGGTTTAGCTGGATCAAATGGTGGATCTATTCCAAGTTTTCTAAAGAATCTTTACACTGATCTCCATAGTGCCTGAACTACTTTGCACTCCTACCAACAGTGTAAAAGAGTTCCTCTTTCCCCACATCCTCGCCAGCATTTGTTGTTTGATTTCTTTATGCTTGCCACTCTGCTTGGGGTTAGATGGAATCTCAGTGTAGTTTTGATTTGCATCTCCCTGATGGCTAGTGATGTTGAACACCTTTTCACGTATCTATTGGCTATTTGTATCTCTTCTTTTGTGAAGTGCTATTCAGTTCAGTTACCCATTTCTTGATTGTGTTGTTTTGTTTTGCTAGTGTAGAGTCTTTTGAGCTCTGTGTATATTCTGGATATTAGCCCCCTATCAGAGTGGTGGCTGGTAAAGATCTTCTCCCATTCTCTAGGCTTCCGCTTTAGGTTCTTGATGGTTTCCTTTGATGAGAAGAAACTTTTTAGTTTGATGATATCCCACTTATTAATTCTTGCTTTAATTTCCTGTGCTTTGGAAGTCTTATTAAGAAAGTTACTGCCTGTGCCTATATGTTGGAGTGTTGGTCCTGTGCCTTTCTCTAATAACTTCACAGTCTCTGGTCTAATTTCTAAGTCTTTCATCCATTTTGAGTTGATTCCTGTGCATGGTGAGAAGTAAGGATTTAGATCCAACTTTCTACAAATGGATAGCCAGTTCTCCCAGCACCATTCCAGTTCTCCCAGCACCATTTGTTGAAAAGGCTGTCTTTTCTCCAGTGTATGAGTTTCGTCCCTTTGTCAAAGATCAATTGACTATAGATGTGTGGGTTTGTTTCTGTATCTTCTGTTCCACTGGTCAGTTTGCCTATTGTTGTGCCAATACCATGCTGTTTTTACTACTATTACTCTATAGTATAATTTGAAGTCTGGGATTGTGATGCCTCCTGCCTAGTTCTTGTTGCTGAGAATTGCTTTGGCTATTCTGGGTCTTTCCTTTTTCCATACAAAATTCATAACTAATTTTTCCAGGTCTATGAGAAATGTTGTTGGGATTTTAATGTGAATTGCATTGAATCTATAGATCACTTTTGGAAGAATGGCCATTTTGATTATATTTATTCTGCCTATCCATGAGCAAGGGAGATCTTTCCATCTTCCAAGGTCTTCTTCGATTTCTTTATTTAATGTTTTGTAGTTTTCTCTGTAGAGATCCTTTACATCTTTGGTTAGGTTTATTCCTAGGCATTTTATTGGTTCAGAGGTTATAGTAAATGGAATAGTTTTATTTCTTTCTTTGTGGATTCATTGTTGGCATAAAGAAAAGCAATTGACTTCTTTAGGTTAATTTTGTATCCTGCAACTTTGATGAATTGGTTAATCAGGTCCAGAAGTCTTTTGGTTGAGTTCATTGGATCTTCTAGATAAAGAATCATATCATCTGCAAATAAGGATAGTTTTAATTCCTCTCTTCCTATTTGAATTCCTTTGATTTCCTTCTCTTGTTTTATTGCTATGGCAAGAGTTTCAAGGACTGTATTGAAAAAGAGAGGTGATAATGGGCTTCCTTGTCTTATGCCTGATTTTAAAGGGAATTCTTGCAGTTTTTCTCCATTCAATATGATGTTGGCTTTGGGTTTATTGTATATAGCCTTAATGATGTTGAAATATGTTCCTTCTATTCCAATTTTCTTCAGTGTTTTTAACATAAATGGGTGTTGGATTTTGTCAGATGCTTCATCTATTGCTATGATGATGTGGTTTTTGTTCTTGGTTCTATTTATGTGGTGAATAACATGTATTGATTTGTATATGTTGAACCAGCCTTGCTTTTCTGGGATGAAACCAACTTGGTCATGGTGTACAATTCTCTTGATATGGTTTTGAATGCGTATAGCTGGTATTTTGTTTAGAATTTTTGCATCTATATTCATTAAGGATATTGGTCTGTAATTTTCCTTTTTTGAAGTATCTTAGTTTGGTTTGGGGATTAATGCTATACTGGCCTCATAGAAGGAATTAGGGAGAATTCCATCTCTTTCAATTTCCTGGAACAAGTTGTGAAGTATTGGTATTAGTTCTTCACTGAAAGTTTTGTAGAATTCAGCTGGGAACCTATCAGGGCCTGGATTTTTCTTTGTTGAGAGAATTTTGATTGCACATTCTTCTCAGCAGCCCATGGAACCTTCTCCAAAATAGACCACATTCTGGGACACAAAGCAAGCACCAGCAAATTCTAAAGCTGTAATATAATTCCCTGAATCTTTTCAGACCATAATGGAATGAAAGCAAAAATCAACAACAGAAAACCCAAAAGAAACTATTTAAATACATGGAGATTGAATGATACACTATTGAATGATTATTAGGTAAGATCGGATAAAGGATAACTTTACTGGATATAGTATTTTTTGCGTAGTAAGATTTTTTTCCTTCTAACACTTTGAATATTTCATACTAATTTCTCCTAGCCTGAAAAATATGCTAATAGTCTAATGGAGATTCCTTCAAATGTGCCTTGACACATAAGGAATTCTCTTTCTTTGACTTTTGACAGTTTGGTTATAATATGCCTTGGAAAGAAACTCTTTGGCTGAAACTAGTTAAGAAACTTAGATCTTCATGAATCTAGATCCATCTTTATTCTAAGATTGGGAAGTTTTTAATAATGCCTTTCTTAAATAAATTTTCTATGCCTTTCTCCCTCTAAAACTCCTAAAATGTAAAAATGTCAATGGTGTTTTGTAAGTCTGATAACCAACTTTCTTCACTCTTTTTACCCCTCCAACACACACACACACACACACACACACACACACACACACACACAGTAGGTTATTTCTAAGGACAAGTCTTCAAATTTAGAAATCATTTCTTCTATTTGAGATAGTCTGCTGTTTAACTTCTCAATTATATTTTGATTGTATTTATTGCATTCTTCAGCTCCAAGATTTCTGTTTGGTATGATATCTAATATTTTTGTTGAATTTCTCATTCAAGTCATGAATTATTTTCTTGATTTTATTGAATTGGCAAATTTGTTGTATCTTAATGAGTTTTCCTATGATCGTTGTTTAGAATTCTGAATTCTTTTGGGGGTGGAAGGTGGGAGTCAATTGCTAAGGAGTCACTGTGTTCCCCGTATGTGTCTTTTTTTTTTGTACTTGTGTTAATATCTGCACATCTGGTGCAGATATTATAGTGTTTTAGTAGGGAAATATGTTCATCTTTACATGGACCCTAAGGTGTTAGTTTGGGACAGGTACATTGGCTTTGATTCTAGTTGGGTACAATAGTGTAGTCTCCAGGCAAGTTCTTTAGCTATAATCCATGTTAACTTTAGTGGCCTAAACTTCAGGGATTTGCAGAAATTCTGATAGGCATATTGTTAGGGATTTTTGGTAGCAAGGTCCTTTGGGATCCTCTTATACTTGTTTTCTCTACAGTGAAGAAATTTACCTGAGGTTTATATAAGTGTTAAATCCGATCCAGGCTACAGGAAACTACAAAGGCACCTTGTTCTAGGTCACCATGCTTGCAGAGTCTTTAAACTACCCTGGATCCCATGATGTTGGTACAGGTCCACACTCTTAGATATAGGTGAATGTACTTCTCCAACTGATAACTGTGACTCTTAAATACTTCCACATATCTGGGTCCAGAATGCAGGTGTGATCCTCATTCTGGGAGTCAGAAGGCATAGTTCTTGGGATAAAGGGATGCCCCAGAGCCTCGGGCCCTGAGGATCAGGGCACAACTCCATTTTGAGTTTTAGAACCAATGAGGCACAATAGTAACTTGAGCACCAGGAAAGAAGATGCCATGTAGTAGTAATTCTGGACCCAGGAGTATTAGGAAACAGTAACCAACAAGGTCTATGAAGCACTGGATAAACAAGCCCAGGAATGGGGCTTGATCTTCAGGGAAAAGAAGTAATGTAATGTTGGTTTCTGTCTCTATGGATTTAGTGCAGCTCAGCAGCTCAGACGCTGGAAAGCTGACTCAAATGTTAGGAATCAAAATCTATATTAATAGACACCATGTGGTACTGAACTTCAGGGAAAAAGCTCTATTTTCCTGGGGTCATGTTGCTGGTATGATTCACATAATGAGAGGATATGGCAACATGAATTGTTCAGGCTTGACTTTCCCACCGGGCAATAATGCTTGCTCCTTGGAGACATCACTTGGTCTTGGATACCAAGGACATGGCTATTCACTGGACCTAATCCCCAGCACCTGAAGGCAGGGCACTAGGATGAGGAAGATGAAGTGCTTCTGAGGTGATATATCCCAAGAGAATATGGTGCTATGGTGGCACAGCCAGAGAATGATACATTACCATTCACAAGGTATGGTACAGTCATGCTGCAGCATCTTAGGAAAAAGAGAGATGCAGTGACTACTGACCCTTGAAGTTTAAAAGGCTACTGGAGTCCATGGTGGCGATGGGAGTTCTTAGGAGTCTTGTGTTTACTATTCATTCCCACAGGGAGAAGTTCTCTGAGTTTCTGAACTGATCCCAACAAAGGAGATGGGTGTTTTGTTCCCCTCTCTATGTTGTCAGCCTGAGTGTCCATCACACAGGGTTTCCATGGCTCTTTCCAGGGTTTTTTGTTTTGTTTTTTTATTTTTTGTTTTATCTTTTTCTTTTGTGTAGCTTGGAGGGGCATTCTGCCTCCAAGCTACACCCCTAGCCCTATTTTTTTGTCTTTTATTTTTTAAACAGGGTCTCACTGAGTTGCGAAGGGCCTCACTAAGTAGCTGAGGCTGTCCATGAATTGTGACCACCCCGGACCTCAGCCTCCCAAATGCTAGAATTACAAGCTACAGCACCACACCCGGCTAGGTGTTCTTGGTAGACCTTCTAGTTGAAATGTAGTCATGGATTTGTTGTTTTGATCCTTTCTGCTTGGTGGTTACAAAATGTTAGGCGTCTCCAGTTGGCAATCTTACTATCATCCTGAACATCTTATTATTCATCTGTAACATCATTTTAATAGCTGCATAGTATTTTAGTTTAGATACATCATATTCATTTAAGCAATTCCTTATGGCCACAACTTAAGCTCTATTAAGTTTTCTTTGCTTTTATAAGCACTCATGCATGACTCTCACATTTAATTCTGGATATATTTCAAAGATTGAATTTTACTGTTCAAGTAAATTTCTAAATAAAAGTTTTGAACTCTAAATAAAAGTTTTGAACTCTGCTTCCTATTATTATTTTCTCTGTGTGTGTGTGTGTGTTACTGTTGATTGAACTCAAAGGTATTCTACTCCTGAGCTCTTCATTTCTTATTTCTATTAGTAATTTGTTCTTATATTTGAGATGTTTTTATTCCAGTTTTAGTATGTTATGGAAAAATGATAAGCAATTTTTATAACTTTTGTGCAAAAGCAGCATAGATGGCAACATTCAAAAACATTATGAAAACAATATTTTTTTATTTTCAGAAATTTTTATGTTCATGAAAATATTAAAAATAGAAAAAGAAATGTTCATATATATTTTACCTAAGAGTCACCAATTATCTAGATATCCACATTAGTTTTATATCTCTAAGTTGGAAACACTATGACCTTAAATATTTGATTATATATATATAATCTCCTAAAATAAGGACAATTATTTTTCTAATCACACCACCATTATAAGTTCAATAAAATTTACATTAATATCATATCACTCAAGCTACACCTTCAGCCCTATTTTCTTTTTTCTCTTTTGAAAGAGTGTCTTGCTAGGGTGATGAGAGTCTCATTACTTGCTGAGGCTGTCTTGGAATCTGCAACCCCACCTCCTGAGCCTCCTAAGTACTGGGATTACAGACTTGTGCCACCATGCCTGGCTGACAGTACTCTTTTAAACAGTCTCAGACACTTAGATTTATTAATCATTTCCTCATTAATATACTTAGGTATTTATTTGGACAAGAGCACAAGTTCGTCAGTGCTCTATGCTTCTTATTATGCCAAACAGGGCATGCAATGTCAATTTGTTCCACAATTGATGATACTGAATTTATCACTAAATCCCTCTGTTTTATATTTACCCCTTCGTAATTAGTAAATCATGCATTGGTTTTAAAAGTGTGCAAATATTCTGCCTCCAACAACTTTTTACCAAATAGTTATAGCATCCATTGATAATCTTTGACTGAATTCCCCTTAGGGATTGTGAAATAAGCATATGTGCTCATATTTCTACATTGTATTAGTGTCCTCTCAAAAATCTTCCTCTTTTTTATTTCTTCCTCCCCCTCCCTATCTCACCACCTCCATCACCATGAACTCTGTATATTTAATTCAATAAATTAAAATTTTAACAAAAGCAAAAAATTAAACTGTAAGTCTATTTCACCTTGGCTGATAAAAATGCTCAGAATTATAGTAATAGGGAAATATTATACATTTATCAGCATTATTAGTGTTGTACTATTATTCTTAAAATAATAATATTGATGCTTTTCTGCAAGTCTCATTATGACACATATTGAAATTAATTACTTCACTATTTCTATTTCCAAAGTGACATTTGAAATTAGGAAGATTGGACACTGCAGAAAAATATTAAACAATTTGTTTTAGATTTTTTAAGGATTTTATTATTGTTCTCTAACTGATTGACTAAGAGTAGATAATTACTGATTTATTCAGTAACCCCAGGATATTTATTATTTCAACATGTATTAATCATTTTACTGTAACCTTAATCTCTTAGGAAACAAGAAACTTTATCTATGACTACTATTTTTATATTTTTAATTTTTTACTCAAGATTAATGTTTTCTTCATCTAATTGTATGTGGATGATAGTAGGACATTTTAGATCATCAAAAGATGATTTTCAGAAATACTTTATCATTGTGAAAAGTTGTAGTTCTTATTCAAAGAAATGAAACATGAAAATTTCTCTGAGAAAGTTACATAAAGTGTGAGTTATTTTAAGATGAATGTATATTTGTGTGATGGATGATAAAAAAAAGAGTGTGGGTAAATATGTAGTAGGTAAATATGGATTTTATAGTTGTTTGAACCAGGCATCATTCACTACTTTGGGACCTAGTTTTCTCAGCCATATGAAAGAGACAGAGATATCTCTCATCTTCTCATTTGAAGAGTCACAGGCCCTCATCTAATTAATGTAGCCACTGTCATTTACATCACCATCATTATCTTTATTTTTTCTTTGACATTATCAGCCTTTAGATAAATTTAAGACAATAATATTATAAGTAAAGATTCTATGTATTGGATCCTATATTACTTCTTTACAGTAAGCTAGGACTGCTAGCCCAAAGCCTGCAGGTGCCAAACTCAAATTTATACACATCCAGTTGCTTTAAATATAGCCCAAATAAACATTTTTTAGGTATATGGACCATACCTGTTCTGTACGCACCAAAAAGCTTTGCCCAGCATTTGCTAGCCATTTATAAGAAGAATCCTGTGGCTATTAGAATTCCCAAAGGACTGCTTCCTTTGGTGGCTTTTTCACCTAGAGACTCCGCATTTTGTTGCTGAACAACATCACAAATATAAGCCTCCTCACCAGTATCCCACTGCCTATGTTTCTTTTTCCAAGTCACTTTTTTTTGTTGTTTTGGTGGTACTGGGGTTCCTGGAAGCCCTTCTACCTCCGGGCTACATTCCCAGACCTATTTTCATACTTTTTTATTTGGAAACAGGGTCTCCTAAGCCAGCGCGTCTGGCTTCGAACCAGCGCGATCCTCCTGTCTCTGCCTCCCAAGCGCGTGGATTACAAGTGTGCGCCACCACGCCCGGTTCCCAAGTCACTTTCTCTGTGATAGGCTCATACTTTTCTAAATGGACAGAAGGATTGTCTTTAGACGGATAGTCTCTAGATAGTTTTTAGGTGGACAGAACTCTTGCAAACCTGTCCAAGTGCAAACTAAAAAAGCATATTGGGCAACTCTACATTCCTGCGATCATGTCTTTTTCTTAATTGTCCTCTGAATTCTTGCACTCACAATAGGTCCAAGACATAGGAAGCTGAGAGTCTTTTAACAACTGTTGAGCCTCACATTTACTTTTTTTTCTGTTTTTATGAGAGTTGGGAAGGGAAAAGAAGGTCTATATTTATTTCACAACCTCATCCTAGGAAATTTGATAATGCACTCTATTGTACTTGCCCCAAAAGGAAACCTTTCAGCAAAAACTGCCTTATTTTATTCCAGAGTATGACATATCCTGTCTGGGATTCCTGGGGACTGTTTCAGGTGTCAAATGAGAAGTAACTTGCTTAAGGAGGACTACCTATATCACAATACGACCAAAGAAAATGGAAAATGCCCTCCATTTAAATAAAGATCATTATAATTGTTGCAGTGAAATGTGTTCAGTGTGTGAGGGGAGAAGTAATTCCCCCACCACAATCATACCAACAGAAAAACAGAAAAACCGTGGATTCTTGTCCTAAGCTAAGAATAAATATGCATATCTTGGACAGTGGCTGCAGATTTAAAAAAGTTTATTAAAAAGATAGAAATACAGGAGATAAATTCGAATGAAAATACCGAAGAACTCCAGTTTACCAAGTGTTTTTATCCAGACCAATTCTGCGGCAGGTACTTTGATCTGTAGACATGCTGCCCAGTCTTTCTGCTATCTCCAGCAGGATTTGGGGCGGGAGGCGGGAGCAGTCCTGTCTCCAAATACAGGCCTCTACTTTTGTTCCTCTCCCCAGATGTGTTAAATTGTTTCTCCAGAATCTGGGATTTTCTTCTATCCCTCAGGCCATTTGTTTTTCCTTAGAAATGTAAAGAAACCTCTTCCCTGGCTCTGGCTTTCTTCCTTCTCTTTAGAAATGCAAATTACAAGTCCCTCCTTCCTACCAGTCCTGGTTTTTCTAGTATAAAGGATATATTTTTAAAATTGGAAATCTTTCCCAATACTGGTACATTAATATATTTTAAAACCTCTTCCCAATACTAGTACAACAATGATTATTTTATTCAGTATTGTTTACAAGTAAATATTACTGTTTTATTGGGAATATAACCAGTATGATAAAGATCCAATTGGCAGAACTAGGACTTGAGCTCTGAACTTCTAGTCTCATGAGCCACCAGCTTTCCTTCTTATCATTCTGCTATATCTGTCCTGGAGCTGGTACTAATTTTCATTTTATACTTAATAGTATCTCTGATAGTTACACAGGGCATTACAATTTTTCTGCAAGTTTTTACTTATTTTTATTGCTAATTGACAAAATATCTTATAAATTGAAACCTGGAACTCTTTAAAAAGGCTATTTCTGCATCTACCTTATTATATAAAATGTTAGTTTATGACCAAGTTGCTTAGGGGGGTTTAATTTGCTTAGGGGGATTTTTTTTTCTTTTTTTTAATTTATTTTTATTGGTGCATTGTAATCATACATCACATTAGAATATAAGACTTGAGAGGATATACAAGCACACATCATCCAATTAGCCCTCATCCAGTCCCCATCCCATTCCCTCCCCCTCCCTCAATCCCATGCTTGTTTGGTGATTAACTTTGATACATTTATTTATATACCTCATGCTTTTTAAAGAGGCTCCATCCTCCCCTATTCCATACCCTCTAATTGGTCACCTTAATGGCTTCACTATAGGGCCTTTTCTATAGCTCGACCACTTCCTGTTGCCTGTTTCCTCCTAGTTATTGCTGATTAGGGGAAGCATCTGGTTTTAATTTTCTGCGATATTTCCTCTGTGCATGCCGCGTTGCAAATACCGATCCCACTCTTGACGGCCCTAGTTGTGGCCTGACTACCCGGTGGACTGATCCAGACCTCGCTGGCTCAAGCAGCGGCCTTGCCTCATGGGAGGCCCCAGTTCTGGCCTTGCTGGCCCCGACACTGGCCTTACCCCTCAGCTGGCTCCGATCTCGGCCTCAGAGGCCCCAGCACCGGCTTTCCTCATGGCAGGCTCCAATGTTAGCTGATGGCCCCAGCATCGGCCTAACCCCTCGGCAGGCTCCAATCCAGGCCTTGGAGGCCTCAGTAGCGGCCTTGCCTCACGGAAGGCTCTGATGCTGGCCAGTGGCCCCAGCACCGGCCTAACCCCTCAGCAGGCTCCGATCCCGGCCTTGGAGGCCCCAGCACCGGTCTTGCCTCACAGCAGGCTCTGATCCCGTCCTCACTGGCCCCAGCACCGGCCTAACCCCTCAGCAGGCCTCTGATCCCGGCCTCAGAGGCCTCAATAGTGGCCTTGCCTCACGAAAGGCTCTGATGCCGGCCAGTGGCCCCGGCAATGGCCTAACCTCAGGGGGATTTAATATTTCCCTTTAAGATATGGAGAGAGGGTCGGGCGTGGTGGCACATGCTTGTAATCCTCGGGCTTGGGAGGCGGAGACAGGAGAATCCCGCAGGTTTGTGCTGGTTTAAGAGACCCTGTTTCCAAAAATAAAAAAAGTATAAAATAGGTCCGGGAGTGTAACCCAGAAGTAGAAGTAGAAGGGCTTCCGGGAACCCCAGTACCACAAAAAAATAAAAAATAAAAAAAATTAAAAAAAAAAGGAGAGAAGGGAAAGGGGCTATTTTTATTTATTTATTTATTTATTTATTTATTTATTTATTTATTTATTTGGTGGTACTGGGGTTCCTGGAATCCCTTCTACCTCCGGGCTATACTCCCAGACCTATTTTTACATTATTATTTAGAAACAGGGTCTCCTAAGCCAGCGCGTGCAGCTGGCTTCGAACCTGCATGATCCTCCTGTCTCTGCCTCTCAAGCGTGGGGATTACAAGTATGCGCCACCAGGCTCAGCCTAAGGGGCTATTTTTAAATACCTATCTCTCTCTCTCTCTCTCTCTCTCTCTCTCTCTCTCTCTCTCTCCTCTCTCTCTCACACACACACACACACACACACACACACACACACACGTTAGTTGTCAAGGCAAGGATCCCCAGGAGTAGTTTCTGTGAGAGAAATAAGACACAGAAAGAACTTAACTCCCTTTCTTAATAAATTATCAAGAATTACACATTTGAATCTTGGCATCTTTAGAAGACAAAAAAGTAAGTAGACCCCAGAGACTCAGAAAAATGCAGATAAGCAAGAAGAAGTACTTGGAGGACTCTTAATAACTTGGAAACAAACAGAGTTTGTATAAAGATGGCCAAGTGAGAAATCCCTTAGAGAGGAGAACTAGACTATAATTATGCCAAAAATAGCAGTCTTAAGGTTACTGAGTGTCATATAAAATTCTTATATTCAACAATTAAAAGGGGTTGGGAGACTTAGCTAAAAGCATGATAGCAGTAGGTGATCACTATGGTAACCAGAGGTGAAATGATGCTGATGAAAAAGAACACTGCTAAGATTAGGTTGAGCTTCTGTATAAAGGCCATAGAGAAAGAAAATGAAGCGGTTCTTTCCACATGTTCTTAGGGAAGAAAGATAGGCACTAGCTAGAGAATACCATAACATCGTTTCACTGGTCTTATTGGGTGCTAGCAAAAGGCAGACCAAGGTAAAGGTAAGCACAATAATTAAGTCAGTATTCACCATAGGAGGGAGAGCAATGGGGCTTTCAGCAGGTCCACTGTAAGTCAGGAATACAGAAAAAGGAATGCTTCCTACCAAGGATAATAATGACTGGAGGCTGTTTTCTTCTACTACCAAACCAGCTTAGCAGCTACAGGATGACTTAAATGTACTGTCTCAGAATGGATGCAACATCAAAGTGTAGAAGATTGCAACAAGACAGGTTCATATTTCTTGAAAGTTAATTGATTTGACAGTAGGCCTTTATGTTCTCTTTTTTTTCTTTCTTTTTTTGCAGTACTTAGGAATGGAACCCAGGTGCTTTCTACCTCTGAGCTATCCCCCCAGCCCTACTTTTTATTCTTTTATTTTGAAACAGGGTCTCACTGAATTGCAAAGGGCCTCACTAAGTAGCTGAGGCTGTCTACTATCCGCAGTCCTCCTGTCTCAGCCTCCCAAATGCTGGGATTGCAAGTGTGCAAGTGTGCGCCATCACACCTAGATGTATTCACTTTCTTCATTTGTTCTAAACCATATTTACATTTACATTATTGAAGGGGAAGTGGGCTATTTACTAAGTGGGCAGTTTACTTGTTAATTGTGTTAGGTAATATATATTTCATTTATATGAAAAACTAGTTACTGAATATATAAAGTCATATTTCGTCAAAAAAGTTTAAATTATCTCCAGTAGTGTCTATGAATATGAATTTTCAAGATGTCAGCCACTAGAGAAGCTACTGGCTGCTGGCTTCTACTATTAAACAAAATTTTTATCTAGGCAAAATGAATTTACTTGACAAGTTCACAGCAAAAAAAAAAAGTCCTTGGCATATGGTAGTCAGAATCTGGTTTAATACCTGCCCAGTGTTCACAGAAATGAGCAGCATCAGAAAGAAACTTCTAATTCAGAGGGCAAACAAAAAGGGGAAATAAACACCAGAAGAGAGACCAGAAGACCTGCTGTACAGTTAGCGAGTTAGCCGTTTACGATGGCTGTCCAGACCATGAACCCTTCTGGGGCAGCTGCTATAGTTTGAATATGGTGTTCCTTCCAAAACCCATGTTAACTTGGGTCCCCAGTGTACATGTTGAGAGGTGGTAAAGCCATTGTAAGGTGACTTAGGTTACTAAGACAGATTAATGCTTTTCTCTCTTGGGAGTGAATTCTTGCTCTCATGGGACTGGATCAGTTGCTACGAGAGCTGATATTATAAAGAGAATATGGCTTTCTCAATTTAACTTCTTACTTCCTCTTCCCCCATGTGACCTCTCTTCCACACATGCCCACGTATGAAGCAGCAGGACGCACTCACCAGAAGCTGAGCAGATGTCAGGGCAGGTGCTTGAACTTACAAAACCATGTGGCCAAAATAAGACTTTTCTTTATGAATTACCCAACCTCAAGTATTCTGTTATAGCTGCAGAAAATGGACTCAAAGAGCCACCATAACAAAATACTGCATGCTGGATTGCTTAAACAAAATAAATGTGTTTCCTCATAGTTCTGGAGGCTGGAAGTTCATTGTCAAAGTACTAGCAAGTACTCTTTCCATGGCTTGTAGGCAGCTTCCTCTGACCATGACCTTTTCTCTACAAGTATCCAACCCTGGTGTCCCTTTTCTTTATAAGTACACCAGTCCTTTTGAATGGGGGCCCCACCCATATAGCGTCATTAACCTTAATGATCTCTCTAAGGGCACTGTCTCCAAATGGGGTCACCAATTTAATTTTAACTTTAGAAGCACAACTTTTATATGAGCCAAATTATTTTTTATAATCTAATATTTTATTGTGTTTAGTATCTTCAGATAGTCATTGGGAGATATTCATATATATATATATATATACATATATATATCGTGTATATATGTACATATATATAAATATAAACATTGAGATATATCACAGCAACAAACTATGAAAATTTTTAAAAAATGAAACTCATTTACTCAATAATTTTTACCAAATTCCATATTATCATGGTTAGCTATTCTCATGATAAAGCAGAAAAATAGAAGTATTTTTATTTCACAGAGACATAACATAGACCTTCATTGATTTTTAGTAATATTAATGCCTTCAACTTTGTCAAATATTATTTTTACAAAGCAGAACTATAATATATAAATGACACAGTTTTTTAAACATGTGATATGTTCTTTATTCTAAAGCAAAAAACATTTCTGAGCCATAAACTTACTAAGAATAATAAGATATTCTATTGTTAAAGAAAATAGAGTTGGTAAGAATAATAAGATATTCTGTTGTTAAAGAAAGCAGAGTTGGTATCTGGTCTGTTGATTATAACCCGCTAGGGTGTTATTTAGAACACAAATGAGACATTTTCTGAGGAAGATGATTCATCACTTAGATGTCACCCATATGTGATATCTAGTAAAGCATGAAAATTCTTGGACTTTTCCTTCTTATGAAACTTTTAAAAATAATTGAATCAGGAGGTTACTTGAAATGAATACTTTTAGAGTAAAATTTTCTGGAATTTCCCATCCTGGGAAGAAACAAGCAGGTCATGCCATAATAAGTTCTAAGATAGAGCTTCGGTGATTTACCACAATACAATGAATGCAGGAAAGTGCTCTGATGGCAAAAGAAGACAATCACTTACATCCGGAGGAAACTGGAGAAGATTCGCAGAGGGAGGGACATGTGAGCTGTCTTGAAGACAGATGACTAAGATTCCTCCCATTTAATGAAGAATGAAGATCACTCCTGGCAGAGAAAAACATTTGCAATAGCATGGGAGGAAGTAAAGTCATTGTGGATGTGTTTTAGGTGGGAAGATGACAGCATTTACAGGGCTGGCTGTGAGAAAACCAGTCACAAAGTGTAAGAAGTCAAAACAATTATATGTATATTATTTGGTTTGAGGAAATCACTTTCTAAACAAGATATGGTATATTTCAATTTTTTTCTAATTTTTTTCACAACATCTGTTCTGGGTGACAAAGCGTCATAAATTTTCTATAAAACTAAAGAGACAAAAGGATTGTAAGTTTCCAGTTCCTCTGTATTTTAGCTTAGAGATTTGCACTGAAAAGATAATCAGTTACATCCAAGAAGATGGTTTTGTGCTGAAGTTTAAAATATAGAAAGAACTCTACATCTAAAGGTTTTCACTGCTTCAAAAGATTGCAAAGGTCTCAATGCCATAACATGAGCCAAACATACAATTATTCTATGATAGTTATGTACTGAGTTTACACCTTTCACAAAAATAAATGCAAAGTGAATCAGGAAATAAAAAAGTGTCAAAGCAAGAAAGGAAGGCAACATTTCAGCACTGTTATAAAGAGGAGGATCCACATTTAAAAATGTATAATTACAATGCACCAATAAAAATAATGTATATTTTAATAAAGCCCAAAATACCTGTTAGAAATAGATATTTTTCCAAATTATTTTCCTGAAAAATCAATTATAATAAAAAAGTTGAAATTCTAAAAAAAAAAAAAAAAAAAAAAATCAGAAATTCTGCCTGGCATGGTGGAGCACACCTTCCATCGCATTACTTAGGGAGCTGAAATAGGAGGATCACAGTTTCTAAGCCAGCTTCCCAATTTAAAGAGGCTGTCAAAAACTTTGTGAGACCCTGTTTCCAAATAACAAAAAATATATATATAATTGATGGTATAGGTCAAAGGTAGAATTCCTTGGGTTTCATCCCCATTACAACAAAAAATATAAAAATAAAATTAAAGTTAAAATAAAAAATGCTTAATGTATGAAGATGAAACAATTAAATTATCTAATATACTTACTTCAAAATGTCCTTTTCTCTGCTTCAATACTGCAAGCTCTTAAACACACAGGCACAGTGCATATAAACTCAATGATTTATTTCTACTATCCTTAAAGACTAAGCAGATGGTCCAGGAGAATGATGAGATTATGTTACTTTTCTCCTTCAGATTAGATTTGGCTCTTACTTTAGAACCAGTCTGTCAAAATAGTTACTGCTCCTTAATGCGAAGCCAGGTGCATTTTCTCTCTGCTGATGTTCATTTTTGTACCTCATTTTGTTCTCTGTCTATCTAGAAAATGTGAAATAGAAAAGATATTTGTTCTGACAGCATTCATATGTTAATCTCATGGTAATTGCTAGAGGTGGTTTGAGTTTTAACCAGATTCATGAAAGAAAGTAAAACATTGAATTTATATCACTTAAAGGAATTATTTGGTCTGTGGCTTCCTGTGTCAGAAAGAAACATAAATATTCTTGATGTAAAGCTTAGTGCAAAATTTCAAGGTCAGTAACAGGAGTGCTATCAAGAGACACTTCAGTTTAAAAAGGGTGCCTCAGTGACAATGGAGAACAAAACCTTAGGGATATTTTTCTTTCTTTGTGTTCATGCTATTACAATGCACTTCCTTGAAAATATTTAACCAAATGAGAAATTACACAGGGAAATATTCTAAACGTTATTATTCTCCACGTACATTGATTTAAGTTACTCAATAATTACATGATTTTCTTCTCTTTTTGTAATTTTTTACTAATGCATTGTAGTCATATATCTTGATGGGGTACAAAACAGTAGAGGCATATATACACACATTACTCATTTAGCCCTTCCCGAAATCCCACACCATTCCATTCCCCCTCCCTCCTCTTGTTTGGCTTAGTGATAGACTTTGATATGTTTCTGAACATACACCATTTATATTAGGGAATTTCCCTCTTCTCCTCTCCCATCCTTCTCAGTTAGGTCACCTAATTTGCTCATCTATGGTTTCTCCTCTTTGTCTAGAGTTTCTCCTATAACTGTTCTCTCTCTAGCTTCAGTATATTATGAAAAGCATTTGATTTCTTACTTTTTGTGACTGACTAATCTCACTTAGCATAATATTCTCCAGTTCCATCCATTTCCCCACAAATGACATAATTTTCTTCTTCTTTATTGCTGAGTAAAATTTTTTTGTGTCCTTTTCTCATAGTTTTATATTCCATTCTTCTGTTGATGGACATCTTGGCTGGTTCCATAATTTGGCAAGTGTGAATTGTGTGGCTATGAACACAGATACCCATGCATTAGTTTGGTAGTTTGGTTTCCATTCTTTTGGGTAGATAGCTAGAATTGGTATTGCTGGATCATATGGTAGGTTAATTCCCATTCTTCTGAGGATCCTCCATACTATTTGCAAAGTAGTGGCACTAATTTTAATCCCACCAACGAGTTTCCACTATTCCACATTCTCATCAACATTTATTGCTGTTTATGGTTTTTTTTTATTTTGTATTGGTGCATTATAGTCATACATTTTAATGTGGTACAAGATGGTAGAGACATAAATGCACACATCAATGAGTAATGTTGTTTGTGTTTTTAATGATAATTGCCATTCTAGTTGGAATTAGGTTAGTTTTGATTTGTATCTCTCTCATGGCTAATGATGTTGAGCATTCTTTCATACATTTATTAGCCATTTGAATTTCTTCTTTTGTGAAGTATCTATTTATTTCACTTGCCCATTTTTGATTGGGTTGTTTTCTTAGTGATGAGTTTCTTAAGTTCTCTATATATTCTAGATATTAGTCCTCTATTGGAGGAGGAGTTGGCAAAAATTTTCTTGAATTCTGTTAGCTCTCTGTTGAGATTCTTGATAGTTTTTGCTGTACAGAAGCTCTTTAGTTTCATGAAATCCCACATAAGGATCCTCATTTTAATTTCTTATGACTTTGAGGCATTGTTGAGAAAGTTTTACCTATGCCTATGTGTTGAAGTTTTGGATTTATGCCCTCCTCAAGGAGCTGCAAGATCTTTTGTCTGATTTCCAAGTATTTTTTGGGGGGGTGGAGCTGCTATGCACGTTATTATTTTTTTTAATTTTTTGGTGCATTATGGTCATACATCTTAATGGGATAAAAGATGGTAGAGACATACATGCACACATCACCCAATTAGCCCTTACCCAAATCTCACCCAATTCCTTCCCCCTCTCTTCTTCCCACTTGGCTTAGTGATTGACTTTGATATGTTTGTTTAAGTGCATCATGTGCTTTAGAGAGTTTCTCCCCACCCCCTGGCCCCAATCCCCGCCCCAGTTAGGTCACCATATTGTCTCAGCTATAGAATCTCCTTATTCATCTAGAGTTCCTCCTGTTACCCATTTCTCCCTAGCTTTTGCATATTAGGGAAAGCATTCGATTTCTTATTTTTTGTGACTGACTAATTTCACTTAGCATAATGTCCTCCAGTTTCATACATTTCCCTGTAAATGATATAATTGAGATTTTCTTTATGGCTGAGTAAAATTCCATTAGTTTTGTAATCCATTCATATCCCATAGTTTTATAATCCATTCATCTGTTGATGGACATTTTGGCTGGTTCCATAGTTTAGCAATGGTGAATTGTGCAGCTATCAACATAAATACACATGCATTAGTTTGGTAGTTTGGTTTACATTCTTTTGGTTAGATACACAGAAGTGGTATTGCTGGATCATATAGTAAGTTCATTCCCATTCTTCTGAGAATCCTCCATACCATTTCCCAAAGTGGTT
The DNA here is from genome assembly GCF_963383645.1 of Muscardinus avellanarius. Lineage (NCBI taxonomy): Eukaryota > Metazoa > Chordata > Mammalia > Rodentia > Gliridae > Muscardinus > Muscardinus avellanarius. Next base: position 60,931,053 of record NC_137788.1, read on the forward strand.
GTACTTATTTTCAGTCTCACCAAGTATGTAGTAGAGTTCCCACTTCTCCACATCCTTGCCAGCATTTGTTGTTGTTTGTGTTTTGAATGATTGCCATTCTAGTTGGAGTTAGGTGAAATCTCAGGGTAGTTTTGATTTGCATCTCTCTGATTGCTTTAATGTTGCACACGTACAGTCAATTGGTTTTTTTTTTTTTTTTTTGCAAAGGGTCAAAAAACATACACTGACAAAAAGATAGTTAAACAAATGATGTTGGCAAAACTGGCTAGCCATATGCAAAAAAAATGGAAATAAACTCCACTTTCTCACTCTGCACAAGAGTCAATTCAGGATGGATCAAATCATACCAGAGACCTTGCAGCTCCTTAAAGAGGGCATAGGTACAACACTGCAACACATAGGCATAGATAAAACCTTTCTCAACAAGACCCTAAAGGCACAAGAAACTAAAAGGCGGATCAATATGTGGGATTGCATTAAACTGAAGAGTTTCTGTATGGCTAAGGAAGCTATCAAGAATTTTAATAGAGAGCCAACAGAATGGGAGAAGATTTTTGCCACATACTCCTCTGATAGAGGACTAATATCTAGAATATATAGATAACTCAAGAAACTTAGTACTAAGAAAACAAATAACCCAATCAAAAAATGGGCATGGGAACTAGACAATTGATGAAAGAAGAAATTCAAATGGCCAATAATTGCATGAAAAATGCTCAACATCATTAGCCATCAGAGAGATACAAATCAAAACTAGTTAGTGCTCTTGATGGACATTTTTTTTGTCTGCATCTGAAATTATACCTTTAAACCATCTTCAACAGGTTGGTGAATTGAAGGCCAAATAAAATTTTCATTGTTCCTTCATTTGCTTATATATTAATCAGTACCCAAAGAAATGTCAGTGAGAACTTATATCTACTATGTAATGTATATCACACATTAGGGCACATGTATGTGACACTGCCTATTGCCAAATACAGAGTTCATGTTACCTCAGGAGATTGACAAGGAAATAACTACAGTTGGTTGATGCCACAGTTAGGCCCTGGGTTCTAAAGGTTCGGAAAAAAGCCATCTAACCTTTGTTCGAAAGCTTAAGAGAGTTGTGTTGGTTGTTTAGAACTCCCATAACAAAGATACCTTAATCTGGTTGGCTTAAACAACTGAAATACATCATCTAGAGTCCTAGGTCAAGATGATATCACTGCCATCCTCCAAGGGCTGTGAGAAAGAGAGCTGTTCTAGGCTCCACCATGGCTCCCAGACTGCTGCTTCTCACAGGATCATCTCTCTGCATAGCTGATCTTTGTGTGGCCTTTTTTTATAAGGACCCTAGTCCCATTGGCGTAAATTTCAGTGTGACCTCTTCTTAATTAATTACACCTACAACAATGCTTCTTTCAAATAAGGTCATGTTCTGAGGTACTGGAGGTTAGAACTTGGACATTTAAATTTTGGGGTAGGACAGTATCCAATCCATAATGGGAAGAATTAGGAGGTGAATCCTTGAGTTCAACTAAAAATGACAAGAAAGAGTAACCCAAGAGAGATGAGCAGGCAAGAGAGTGGAGGAGAGGAGACAGGAAATAGCCAAGGCCAGAGGGCAGGACAGTGAAGTACATGTGCAGGTATGGTTGGAAGAGAGACTAAAGGCTGGGAACCAGCTGGGACTCCCTGCTCAGAAAGCAGAATTGCTAGGGAAGGCAGTGGGGAGCCACAGGAGAATTTTACACATATTCAGCTTTGAATTATAGAAATGATTACCCTGATAGCATGATGACTTTATAAAGAACTTTTGGTCTACCAGCCAGCAGGACCCTGTTATTTGAGCATACTCTTTTCATTAGAAGAGCTCACTTTGCTTCTTTGAACCTTTGTCGGTGCTTTTTGCCAAACTTTTGCTCTTGATTTTATTATCTTAATTCCCTCAAATTATGTCGCTTTTAACCACCATCTAAATAATTTAATTCAATTTTCTTTCAGTAAAAAAATGGAAAAATTCCAGTTATGGCATTTATTACTTAGAAAATGAATCAGGATAAGTATTTAAGAATTCAGAGTATTGCAAATTGCTGTTTGAAATTGCACTTTTGATCCCATATCACAGACTAACAATGAAAAAAAAACTTTCCAAACCCTAACAAAACTCTTTGTTTTAAAATGAGCCTTTGATTCTGCCATTTTAAGCTTTTATGAACCTTTCATTTAACAATTTTTAAGTCTGCACATGCATTCTCATATGCTTTAACTTCCTTTAGAGAAAGCTTCTTAAATTAATTCTTATTTTAACTCTTTTTTTTCAGCCTGAGGGTGACATCAAGCAGGCTTGCATGTTTCATGACTATTAAAATCTTTCCAATTATTAAGTAACTGCCTAGATTTATACCCAAAGCAACTTAGTTGATTAAAAGATTATCAGGACAAATCCTGTTTCTTTTGTTGAGTTCAAAATTATAGCACTTGCTCTAACTATCCTGCAGGCACACATACAGCCATCATCAACATTAATTAAAATGTGAATAAACATAGATAATATCAGAAGCTTTCTGTAGTTATGATTGAAGAGTGAGGGGAAAAACAGCATAAAATGTGATTAAAATGCTTTCTTTAGATTCTTTATGTCAGATTGAAAAAATCAGTCTTCCATCTTGTCATCTGAAGGGAACCATATTGACATTGTGTCATGTCACAAAAGGCAAGCGACCGCTGAGATGACACAACTGATCACATGGAAAATGCTTTCATATTAGAGTCTACTAAAACTCCTACTCAAATCTTTTACAAAAATATTTGCCTTCTGTATTCATTAAACAAAGTATTTAATTAAGCCACATTTTAGTGTAGTGTACACATCTCTGACTTCTTAATACATTCTATTGAATCATTGGTCTTTTTCTTGGTAACTCACTCATCATTAATAAGTCATCATTTGTACTACAGTATCAAAAGATCTCAAAAGATACTAAGGTGTTAAGACATCATCTAAGTAATTCATTCAAGGATAATATAAGTGACTAGATAGAAGTCTCTCTAAAACACAAGATTCCCTCAATCAGTTGTCCTTTACCTATCCCTTCTGCTCTATTCTTTTATTCTCTTCCTCTAGATACAAAATATTCAAATATTATTTCAGAAACATTACTTTAGATCAACATCTTTGGAATGGAAAGATTCTTGAGAGTATTGTTAAGGCTTAGAAATTTGTTTCTTAATATGATCTTAGCTGAGGATTAAAATTTTCTTAGAAAACAAATTCTTCAAGAAGCACATCTGAAATGGTTTATTACTGAATTAGAACTTTTGTGTGAACTTTGGCTATTTTTAATCTGATATTGAAAATTTTGAACTCTCCTTACATTTGCATATTTAAATAAGTTAGTAGGCAAATCACGCCAAGAAAATAATTTCACAATTCTGTGAAGAGCAGACCAAAGTACTAAAATACAGGATGAGCATCCTTAATCCCCAAATCTGAAATCTTAAAGCTCTGAAACTCTAAGTGTATTTTTACCCATAATTATGGTCCCAGAGATGAAAAATCACAAACCTGACATCATAGGATGGGTTGCAGGCAAAAATGGAAGTGCACTAAAATACTGTATGAAATACCTTCAGTCTATGTGCATAAGATTATATATATATATATATATATATATATATATATATATACAGAAAAATGAATTTTATATTTAGACTTTGGACCCCTTTATAATATATCTTGTTGTATATGTGCAAATATCCCCAAATCAATAAAATACCTCGTCTTAACAATTTTATATAAGTATAAAGAATATTCAACCACTCTTACTCACTGCATTATTATTATTCACCTTCATGATACAATAAGAATCAATTTTGAGTGAGTGCATATATGCCACTGCTAAATTCAAATGTTCTCTCAAGGAGTTCTTTTCAGATTGATTCTATAATCCTTAGATTGATGATCTTTGGAATAGTGTAAAGACATCAATAATAATGATGGAGCGGAGAAGAACAAAGAACAGAGTTATTTATAGTCTGGAATAATTAGAGAAGGTTTTTTTTGTAAAGATAAATTTATGTTTCAGTAAGTACTCCAAACTCAAATTCTGTGGATTTTATTAAAAGCACATACTATGACTGAAGGGCAATGACCAAAATATATTCAAGGGTAAAACAAAATATTCTAATTATTATCCAAGACATTCTCATTCACCAATTTCTACATTGTCAGCCACTGTGATATTTTAAGACATGACAACAAACTATAATAAAGAGCAATTTTTATGCAACATTGTTTGAAATTATATAATATTTAACTATATATTAGTAGGAATGACATAGATGAAGAAAATGGATAAAGAATTGCAGTACTGATGGAACGTAATGTATAGAATTGAAAAAGTTAGTTTGTGGAAAATACTGGGCAAAAATAACTGAAAAGTTAAGTTGAAGAGAACTTGAATATTAATCCAAAGAGTTTTATAGATCATCCTTTCCTAAATGTATGGTTCAGAATACTGCTTTCTAAATACAGTGAGAAATGTTAATTTTTAAATTTAAATTTATTTATATACTTATTTATTTTGCCAATGCTGTGATTTAACCAGGACCTTAGAAACACCAGGCAGGTCCTCTCACACTAAGCTACAAACCCTAACCCATTTTTTTTTAATTTTTAAAAAGTATTTAGGAAATGCTAGTTGAACAAAGGTAAGCATTTTTTTTAATCAAAAGACCTCTAGTGCCAGGCATGGTGGCACACACTTTTTTTAATCCCAGTACTTGGGAGACTGAGACAGGAGGATGTGTCCAGGTTTGCAGCCAGCATCAGCTACTTAGTGAGGCCCTCCGCAACTTAGTGAGACCCTGTTTCAAAATAAAGAATAAAATAAAGGATGGATCTTGGAGCTATAATGCCCCTGGGTTCAATTCCAGGTGCTGAAAAAAAAAAGACCTCTAGCCAGGCATAGTTGCATGCACCTGTAATATTAATACTTAAGAGGCTGAGACAAGATAGGTTTAGCCCAACTGCAATAACTTAGGGAGACCATGTTTCACAATAAAATAATACTGAGGGTGTAGCTCAGAGGTAGAATGCAACTGGGTTCAATCCCAGTTCCCCCACATACACAAAAGACCTCTGTCTTTGTTCATTTTTACTGCTATAACAAAATGTCATGGCCTGTATAACTTGTGAACAATAGACATTTACTTTCCACAGTCCTGAAGGCTGAGAGTTTAAGATGAAGGTAGCAGCAGGTTCAGTTTCTTTGCTTCCAGAATGACACCTTGTTGCTCTATCCTCTGAAGGAGATAAATGGTGTCCTCACATGGCAGAAGGGACTGAAGGAGAAAAAGTGTCTAAGCTAGTTTGCTAGAGCCCTTTTATAAAGTACCAATCCATTCCAAAGGGCAGGGCCTTAAGATTAAATCATTCAAAAGGCCCTGCCTCTTAAAACACCACAGTGAGGATTAAGTTTCTGCATCAATTTTGGAAGGGGCACAAACATTTAAACCATTACAAACTCCCTGAACCTGTAAGATGCTAATACATTCCATTTCTTTGAGGGAAATTAAAACCCTGGAATATGGTCCTGGAAATACTGCCATTGAAAATGTTGACAGGGCTGGGTATGTAGATCAGTGGAAGAGTGTGTGAGCTCCTTGGTTTGATCACCAGGATCTAAGAGATAAAGAAAAATATAGACTTAGTGGAGCTTTTAGGCAGAGAAGAGATGTACCTTTTAGAAGATTAGTTAACACATATAATTGAATATATTTATGGTTAATTGTACCTTGTTATTTTACACAAATATATTTAATATATGTGTCCATAGTTAAAAATAAAATTCTAATATTCTATAGTATTTATAATTGTAGTATGGGTTATTTCTATAATATTTTATTTAATATTTATTTTCCTCTTCTATAAATTTGTTAGAACAGGGAGCTATTTACTCAATGTTGAGTCTGTTATTCATTTGTATTTCCCAGCATATAAGCTGGTACCTAACACAGAATTAATATTTGATAAATAAGTGATTATATAGGAAAGATACTTCCAAAAAGAATACTTTGTGTAGTACTCTTTTTTTTTTTTTTGGCAGAGGCAGTGTTAAGGGTCTCAGCTAGATAGATTAACTGGTAAAGAGAGGAAGACATAGAATATTTAATATTAAAGAAAGGAAAGAGGAGCAGTAAAAGATGACTTCAAGGCACAGGATTAAGAAAATTAAAACACAACTAATCAAAACAAAACCAAGAAGAAAAGCACAGAGTAGAAATTTAGTCAATATTCCTGATGTCTGCTTTTGGTAAGTTGAGTTTTATTTAAGATGTAAAAAATGAAGTCAGGACTAATGGTTGATGTTAGGAATCATTCATGGAAAGTGGCTCTTCGAAGTCAGCAGATGACAATTTCCGGAAACACCGTGGAGAGACCAGAAGCACTGATTTTTTTAAATAAAGAAACTTGTCTAAAGCAGCACTTAGGAATATTCAGTAAGAGTCTTCTTGGTGCGGGCACTCTGCTTTCCTTCTGCATTTCTTGTTTTTATTGCACCAGCATTAAAGATCACCATTGATCCTGGAGAAGACAAGCTGGTTTCCTCGTATTGATGGCAAATCAAATCACATACAGAAAATGCCAGCTCTCAGATGATTATGATGATCAGAGGAAAACAAACCCAAGAAATCTGATTAGTTTTGAAATGTCATTTCAACAGTCAAAAAACCCAAAAAAGACACACATCTCCAGTGCTCCACATGGAGTCTAAAAATCATGTAGATTGTCTTGATAAGTGAAGAGGGTTTCAGAAATGTGCTTGAGGTCAGGTAATGGTTTTAAAGGTGTTGCTTGAAGTAGGACGGGGAGAGAGCCTGGCAGATTTCCATATCCCTTGGCACACTTAGTGAGGCAAAAGGTTTCTCGGTGAATAAATTAGAAACATTTGTCATTTGAAAACTGCAAGACTACGCCAACTAATGAGGACAGCCAGGATATTTGTCACAAGAAATCCTGGAAAGACTGAACATTCCTTCATTCCTTTATCTTTCCAGGTATGGGATAGGCAAAGATAACACAGACTTTGGTTTACCACTTTAAAGCATGCAAAGATATCAAGAGTTATATGTTTGAATGCATATATTTTTGCAGCTTAAGTTAGCTACTTCAGGCACAATTCGCAAGTGGCTGAAATTCCCTTTGGTTTAAACAATAAAGAAGGGTTTGAGGAATGTTATTTCACCTAGGTTAGGCCTTACTAGCAAACCCTGCTGTTCAGCTGCATCTGACTCCATGGGAGAGTATTAAAAGAAAGAATGTTGACTACATACTGTGGCTGTAGATAAAGAAAGATCCCCTTTATGTATTCAATTTGGGTTGAGAAAAATATGATTCAAGAGAAAAGTGAATCCATGCAGTGTTGTTAGAATCCAGAAAAGGATGCTTTTATCTTTGAGTTCAAGGAATGTACTAGAAGGGCCTCAACAAAAAGAAACACATACCTGTTTTTCTCCTACCTTTGTCAATCCCTTTAAAAATTGAGCATTCTTCTTTTGGCCATGCCCCAATAAAAGTCCAAACACTGGATAGGAAGCTAGCTGTGGATGTTGCACACTGGGCAGTAGCTGTGTTTCAGAAAAAAGCAAATCTGGGCTTCTGCAAATCATGGGTGTAATATATATGTGCTTTCTTCTGCGCTGTCTCTATTCAGTCCCTACAACGTTTTCTTCGTGTTGCCACACTGCATTTCCGTCCTCTTGATATTCAGAACCTGAAAAACTGGTCGACAAATAAAAGAACAATTCCGTTCCCCTCAATGCTACCCTTCTTTCTGTTTGGCATCTATAAAGCATTCTGTGTGTAAATCACCTCCAAACATGTATCTGAATGTGTTTCTGTGTGAGATAGAACTGCTGATAAATTCACATCTCTGTGAATGTTTGGATGCTGATCTAAACACATCGCTGTCGGTGTAATGTAGAGTCCACTAATGGAAAATCACAGTGTCTGTGGAGTAAAGAGATGTGAAATCCAAGCCCAGTCTATTACTTATTCTGTGTGACTTTATGCACCTCACAGACTCACTAATTTTTGTTGGTCATTAAAATGTAGAAAATTATATATGAACTGTTCATTCCTCATGGGAAAAAAAAACTAAGATGATGATTTGTAAAACAGAAATTTTGTGAGTACCATACAAATGAAAGTAATTAAAATCTTCTTTTTCACCCATATGCATTTTACTTATATATTTAATAGTTTAATGTATCTATTTGAAATACCAGACAAGTAACCAAAATTACATGTATCAATTAGGCTAGACCTGGGCCCTATCTTCATAGGGTTGTCAATCTATAGAACAAGATGGGTTTTGAGCAAGTAATTAAATGTTATCAAAGTTAATTGCAGCATAGAGTTACATAACATATTTATAGGCATCATAACCTTCCTTGATAAACAGAAGGGAGCTATTTTTCTTACTTAAAGTATTTTAAGTGAAAAGAAAAGTATCCTGTGTCCTATTCAGAGTCAGGCAGAATTCTGAAGGACCTCGTGTAAGAAAGATCATGTCATGTTAGAAACGCAGAAGAAGCTATGAATGCAAAGAATCCAGAAAGCTACAAAAAGAGTGGTACCTGGAAAGGCAGAGTAAGGTGTGCAGTGGAAAGAAGGAGTTGGACAATAGCAACATATCACACTGGCCAAGTCATCACAAAAACTTTTGCCCTTTCCTTGAGAGTAGAAAGGAGCTATTGATGTAGTTTAATGAAAGGGAAACATTATCATATTTGTATTTTTGAAAGATCACTACACTTTGGAAGTAGTAAGACACAAATATATATGCAAAAGATGTTAATAGTGTAAGCTAAGGAAAACAGATGAAGAAAGATATGCTTGATTCAGGAAATGTTTACGTTATTTAATGGTTAAGACTTGGTAATTGCCAAATGCTGGAAATGAGGAAATTGGAGGAGTCAAAAACAATCTGAGGTTTCTGTTTTGAGACTAGGTGAATGGTACAGATGTTGGCCAAGACTAGAAGCACAAGAGGCTTCAGTGCACAGTAATTGCTAACTTCTAGGCAATGCTCAAAACATGAGATGTAATTATCACTTTGTTGTATGCACTCTATTATTTTCTCATTTTGCAAATGAGAAAACTGATAAAGGTAAAATAATGTGCATGTAAGGGTCATACCCACCAAGAATTTTGCTCCAGAGTCCAAAGTCTTGACATTGATTATTTGCCTGCTATATCTTAAAGAACCCACTTCCATTTTGAACATGTTATGTTTGCCAAATGCCCTTAAAACATGAAGTAGAAATGATGAAAGAAATAAATCTGTTAGAGAAAAAAATGTATAACCATCCACTTACCGCTTATATTAAATGAAGTGAGTTGGGAAAGGTGAACAAAATTATGAAAGGAAAGAATGTATAATTAGAAGGGTAATAGGCCCAGAGAAAACTAACATGATAAATCTCAATATCGGGGAAAATGAGACCCTTAAACATGAAGATTATCTTCGTGACTACCTTTTTTTTTCCTCCTACAACCAAGACCTACTAGACCAAAAGGAATTTAAACTAGGCACAATAATGCATGTCTGTAATCCCAGGACTTGGGAGGATTCCAATACAGACAAATCCCAATACAGGAGGAGTATAGGTGTGTGAGGTGAGCCCATGGGTGACTTAGTGAGATCCTATTTCAGAATAAAAAAAACATGGCTTGAACGTTTAGTTTAGAGGTAGAGTGCCTCCAGGTTCAATCTCCTTTACCACACACACAAAAAGGAAATTATATATATATATATATATATATATATATATATATATACACAAATGTACTATATATATGTACAATATATATACAATATATACTATATATATGTACAATATATATATACAATATATACTATATATAATATATATATTTTGTACACACATATATATGTACAATATATATACATATATTTTTCAAAGATAAAGTAGGATACATTGCAAATAAGAGACTTCAACATAGTTTTAGAAGATGCAGAAAGAAAATGTAGATTATGTACATTCATACTGCAAAGTACCTTATTAACTACATTAGAAAGTACACACGAAGCCTATTATTAACTGATTTGCCTAACAGACTTCTTTATAATATTGGAGGCACCAGACAAGGAACTGAAGACTTGATGCTGAAAATAAGAAATTCATCACAAGTCTCTCTATACCAAGTAAGATGGTCTATCCCAGGCAAAAGACCAGAGTATTCTCCAGAATATATTTTGGCTTGCTTCCAGATTCTCTTGCAGTCAAACCTGTCATCTCTACAAAGCTTCCAATTAGCTTTTTTAGACTTTCACTCTTCAATGCTGGAGGACAGCCAGGGATCATCAGATACTTGGGTTAAACCTCTATAATGAGAGAAGAGAAACTAACAGAAAAAAAGAACTTAGAAACAGTTTAAAAAGCAGAGGAAGAAAGTCTGTAGGGAACATCTGAAAGTAATGAAGATGTTATGGCATCATAAAACACAAATAAGATACTATGAAAAAGGAACATAGAGGAAACAATATCTAGCTCTTATAAAGTAAAAAGTTGCTACCAGAAAAATATATTTCAATACATTGATTTAGAAGATAAAGCTGAGAAAATTTCCCAGAATAGACAATAAAAGGACAAAGATATGAAAAGTGTAGGAGAATGAATAAACTAAATTACAGGATAAATCTAAGAGATAGTTCTCTCATTTAGCTAATAGGAAATGTAGAAAAGAACAGGAAGACTACCAACTAAATAATCACATAATATGCATGCAAGATAAGTGCTTTTATGGTGAAATAGCCTATTAAACACTCAGGACAATGAATTTAAAAACTAAAACAAAACCACACAAACACATATTGTCATGAATTTTCAAGACTGGGGATGAAATAACATTCTAAGAATTTCTGGTGGAGGGGAGATTGGATATGAAGCAGAATTTTGAAGAGTAGAACTGGGTTTTCTTAGAAGTTAGAAAATACAATAAATTAAAATGCCTTCAAATGAAGGAGACATATTTCTGACTTAGGAGTCTATATCCAGCCAAAATCTCAATCATTTGTGAGTAAAATAAAGCCCTTTCAGACATGCAAGGCCTAAAAAAAACTGTACCTTCTATAAATCTCTTCCCAGCCAGTAGATGGATGGCATGTTCTACCAAATTTAAAGAATAAATCTGGGAAGAAAAATATATGGAATCCAGAAAACAGAAGGCAAAACACAGGGGAGACGATAAGAGTCAGAGGACCACAGTAAGAAAAATCCCTGGATGACAGCTATATCAAAATCTAAAAATGCAACCACAGCAGACTAGAGGAAAGAGACATGTTCTCAAAGGATTACTGTGGGGTTGAAGAAGGCGGGAGATTACATGTTCTGGGCCATATTAGGAGTCATAAAATTTAAATATTTTTGCAGAAATGAGAAAATGAACTTTCCAATGCACTCTGAAGATTTATTTTCTACATTGCAATTTGTATAGAAAATTTAAAAACATATTATAAATCTGTGTTTCAAATGAAGATTTAAGCATAATATCATTGAATTGATTCAGGACTGAATTTTTATCTGATTTTGGCTGTTCCAGAGCTTGTAATGACGGGAAGCCTCTGAACCTTTCTGATCCCAATTTGTTAAACTGAAATAAAACCTATCTCACATACTATTAAGGGTGTTTAAAGATTCAGTGTTATATATACCCAAATTAAATTTCTAAGCTCTATTTTAAGAATATCTCTGAAAGGTACAGATTAAGCAGTTTTGTTCATTTTCTTTTTCTGTTTCTCTCTAGTGCAGTGCCTGGAGATGACCACCAAACGGAAAATCATCGGCCGTCTGGTGCCGTGCCGATGTTTCCGGGGTGAGGAAGAGATCATCTCAGTTTTAGATTACTCCCACTGCAGCCTGCAGCAGGTGCCCAAGGAGGTCTTCAACTTTGAGCGGACATTGGAGGAGCTGTATTTAGATGCCAATCAAATTGAAGAGCTACCTAAGGTAACTTTTGACAACCTTAAACATTCTGTGTAAATACTTATTTCCTAATTTCCAAAGACTTAGATTAATGGTAATACGAGAATATATGATCTTCTATTTGGGTAGTTGACAAATCATTAGATTTATCCAGTTTCCTTGAGTGTTCTTTTTTTTTTTTTTGAATTTTTGATACTCTGGATTGAACCCAGAAGCACTCTACTCTGAGTTGTATCCCTAGCCCTTTTAATTTTTTATTTTGAAATAAGTCTCAGTAAGTTGCTGAGGAAATCACTAAGTTTCTGATGCTGGCCTCAAACCTGCAATGCTTCTGTCTCAGCCTCCCAAGTACTGGAATTACAGGTGTGTGCCACCATGCCTGGGTTTTTGTTATATTTTAATAATACTCCATTTGTAATTGTATGTGATATATTAATAACAAACTGAAATGAAAATCATTTTATGCATAATGCCATATTATTTTAAAGTGGCCTCCATAAAAATACAGATTGGAGGGTTAAGATCAATAGCTATGTTTAGCAAAAAAAAAAAAAGTGACAATGTTACACTCTATACTAGAACTGAAAATTAATATGCTGTATTTCAAGGTGGCATGGTTTTAAAGCCTTGGACTGTATATTTAGGTTTCATAAATGCTTTCACACACACACAGTACTGTCATGTGAAACATATTTTTTTATTCCTGGATTTCTGGATTTTCAAATATTTGATTATTAAAAATAGCAATGAATTATGGGGCATATCACTAGTAAAAATAGTAACCAAAAATTTTAAATATCAAACTTTGTTCACAGACATATTGCCATTATAACACTGTGTTATGCAAAGAAAACCAGATTTCCTGTGCCCTGTTCTCCATTACAAAGAAGATTGGATGATAAAGAGATTAACTAAAGCTGACCAAAGCCACACAGCAGAGAGGTTCAATCTAAAATCAGTGGATCCCAACAATCACCTTAATAAACCACTTAGATTAAGTAGTCAGCATGGCACTTACCTGTAAAGATCTTAGGCAGCTCAATTGGAAAAAATTGTTATTTGCTACATTTCTATTGCTTATCTTAAAAAAGAATTATTAAGTATTCAGTAACCAGAAAACTATAATCTTCCACAATAAAAACTTGAACTTCATTATCAGAATCTGAGATTTCAATGAGCTGATCAAAACAAATTACAAGGAATTGTTTTAATTTAGGATTATGAATTGAGGTTACATAATCCTTCAAAGTTGAAAACTAATGTGTACTTCAAACGTAATAGACTTTGTTTTTGACAGCCTGAGTGTATGGTTGTCGAAAGATCATATGGGATCTTCCTTCAGGAGGCTGGTTAAAGCCTAAAAATGTTGCTCACCTTGCTTAGTACCAGGAACACACATCAAAGAGAGGTTGAACTGAAACGGGCTGCCTCTTCCAGGAGCAGAGGGACTAGGAGGGCTTATCCATCCTTGCTTCCCCAAACACAGATATGCCTGGTCACTCCCACTCACTCAATTCTCAGATTATTGTTATTGAATGATGGAACAACACAGAGAACTTTATGTACAATATCAAAAACAAATGATAAATGGGGTATTTTGTTCTAATTGAGAAAAATAAAGAGATTTTTGGTGTGTGTGTGTGTGTGTGTGTGTGTGTGTGTGTGTGTGTGTGTGTTTAGGTCATGAGAATCTAAGATTGCCAGATAAATTAAATAATATCTGATCAAATTTGAATTTCAGATTAAAAATAGGTCATTCATTCTATAATATAATTCTGTTTCATTTATTGCACAGGACATATTTATACTAAAATAGTTCTATTTACATAAATTCATATTTAACTCAGCATCCTATGTTTTTATTGGTTAAATATAGCCACTTAGGCCAATCTCTTCTGAAATTAAAATCTTTGTTTAGGTCCATGAAAAAGACTTTGTAAGGCAAATGCTAAAATATGTTTAATTAATCAAGAAAGTATATGTTTAAAAATCTGCTCATTACACAGTATTTTGAGTTTTGGCATGGGAGGTAGAGACAGAGGAACAGAATGTAACCATGTATATTATATAGGAAATGTGTGGGAAGGCAAATATGGACAAAGCAACAAGGTGAAAACCTGCAGAGAAATTTCCTAAAACTGAAAAAATACTTTAAGAAAGAGAATATATATTTTGGAAAAGCCAGTGTGCAACCAAAATTATAATACATGGGGGGTGAACTTGATAAATTCAATTTAACCACATCTAAAAGAGAATGGGTCTAAATTTGAAGCATCATATTTTCAAAGCTTTCTTCATTTGAAAGTTTACAGTAAAAAAATTTTAGAAATTAAAAACTTGAGTACTGAACCCATGCAAACCTGGGGTTGAGTTTGGGAATCATTTTATTTTCTAGAAGCCTCAGTTTCTTTCTTAGCAAAACTGATAAAAGAGCATTTTCTTTTGTGGGTAGATAGATTAAAGAATCAAGGAGATATATGGAAGGAAGGAAGGAAGGAAGGAAGGAAGGAAGGAAGGAAGGAAGGAAGGGGAAAGATGAATAGATAAAAGGATGACAAAAAAGAAAGGAAAGGAGGGAGGAAAGAAAGAAGCAAAGAGATCTCTCCCTAGATAATGCATGAGGAATACCTGGAAGTAGAAAAATATTCAATAACTGGTATTTATTCCAATCACAGAGAAATAAGATCTCCATGATAAATACCTGAGTCTAACAAAAGTGAGATTTTTTTAAACATCTGAGAATAGTTCTAGGTATTAAGTATCAAAAAAAAAATGTGGCATTACCTCATCTCTATACAAAAATCTCCTAAAACAACTTCTAGGAAAACAATTCCTTGCTCATAATAGATGATAGGTTTCTGCTTTTCTTCTTTCTTTAACCTGAACCAGATATCCTAACATATTTGTGCTAAACCACTACTTCCTCAGAGAATTTTCTTGACCCACAAAATCACAATATTCTATTATTTTTAGTAGATAAAACTTCAGAAATTAATTTATTTCTCAGTTATTACTAATAGGTAAACTAAGATTGGAAGAATTAATTGCTTTCCCTTGGCATGTTAGAATCCTACTCACAACTATCACCAAAGACTATTAGTCAGGACAAGAAAGATTGTGCTATGGTAATGACAAGTCAAAATCTTAGTAGATAACTGAACAGGTTTGCTTTGTATTTCATGAGTGTTGGCAGAAACCACTGTACTTCTAGAACCCTTCGTTAGAACTAATTCAACTTTTCACCCAATGTATAAATATCTACTGATTTTTTCTTTATAAGTATCCAACCTCTTCATGAATATATCTTTCAATGGAAAATAAATTAAGTCAATGCAGACTACTGTATCACTAGAAAGTTCTAGTTTTTAGAAAGTTCTGCAGTATGTCAGTCATGTTTCCCTCTGTGTATTCATCTATTCACCCAACACTTGAGTAGGAACACAGATTAATACAAAGATATGCAAGGCATGCCTTCCCTGGGTGAAGAAATATGTGTCCATCATGCCTTAATTCTTCAAATATGCTAAAGGAATTTGTGAATTTGTCCTGAAGTTCTTTTTTCTAAGACAAATTTCCAATTTTCTTTGATGATCTTTCAAAGATATGCTTTCTAGATTTTTTTTATTGGTACATTGTAATCATTCATCTTAATGGTGTACAAGATGATAGAGGCATACCTGCACACATCACTCATTTAGCCCTTCTCCAGTTCCCACCTCATTCTTTCCTTCTCCCTCCTTCTCATGCTTGTTAGTAATTGGCTTTGGTATGTTTATAAATGTACATCATGTACATTAGGGAATTTCCCTCTTCCTCCCTTCCCATTACCCCCAATTAGACCTCTTTATTTGCTCTTTTACAGTTTTCCCTCCTTCATCTAGAGTTCCTCCTATGACCCATTTTCTCCCTAGCTTTTACATATCAGAGAGAATATTCGATTTCTTACTTTTTGTGACTGATTAATCTCACCTGGAATAATGTTCTCCAGTTCCATACATTTCCCTATAATGACATAATTTTGACCAGTTGATCATTTTCCTTTGGACGTATGTGAGTTATGTTTGGTTTTATATGCTGGTTTATAAAATAAAAACATTTAACCAAGTAGAATTACCCAACAAACAAGGAACAAACTGTAGTAGAACTCAAAGAAAGGTCAGAATTGGACATGGATATTCATGAGTCATCCTTTTGGAGAAGACTGTTAAAACTAATAGGCAAAAAATGATATAAAGAGAAAGGAAGAGGACAATTGAAGATAAACAAATATTACACTTTAAAAAGCAAAGTAGTAGTCCAAACACGCTGCTGACACTTCACTAGAAGTCATTTGTGTTTTCCCTGGAGTTGAGACAACTATTTGTAGAAATTTGGGAAATTTTCTTATGATCATGAGGCAAAAAAAACTCCATAGATAAAAGGAATGTGACCTTCCCATGTATCTGATCTAAGCGTCCATAGCTTACAAAAACTGTTTGTTCTAGTGAACATAAGAAAAGGAGATAGCATGTACTGTGTGGCAGTTTCAAAGTGAATCGTGGGAGTTTCTAATCTTTGCATATATTTGTTATTTAAGGTCTTGAACATTTTATGCATAAAGACCTCAGATTAGCTGTTTTCTCTATCAAGGGTGATGAGGCTCCAGCTTCCTATCACAGTGTCCATAAAACTCAGAGTACACGAAAAACTAATGATAATGGTAAATCACAGAGATATTTAAAAATAATTAGCAGGGAAAACAAACAAACAAATATTAACTGGAATATTAAGCTATACATCCTTAAAACTTGCTCGTTTTCTGGAGACACATTGATGGCATTTTCAGAACTCTTTGTCTCAGCAGGACCTGAATCAGTAGATTCCAGGCTGGATTTCAAAGTCCAGAAGAAGGTAGAAAGCAACATTCTATTTTGCTAAGCAAACACTATTAAGCTCTCCTGTATGATTTTCATTATTTTATTTTTAAAATAGTGCTTCATGCAAATGATAAAATTTTGTTCTTCTTTATGGCTGAATAGAATTCCATTGTGTGTATTTCCCACAGTTTTGCTATCCATGCCAACCATTGGTGGGGGGGGGGGAGAAAACGGGGGTGGGGGGAGAGGGCACCAAATATAGTGTAAATGTATACTATTTATGTTCAATAAAAAAAATTGTTAAAAAAAAAATAAAATAAAATAAAATAAAATAAAATAGTGCTTCAACAGTCAAAAGTAGCGAGGATAAACACAAAATAAATGACATCCCGCCACAAGAAAAGACAGGCAGTAAACTTATATAGTCTTTTTTAAATAAAACATTTAAAGAGATATGTTACATACCATCAAATACATTTTTAAAAAGTACATTCAATGGTTTTATTATATTTAGAGAACTATACAACCACCACCACTGTCTAATTCTAGAGCATTTTAATCACCTCCTCAAAAAGCCACAGTTACTGGTTAACAGTAACTCCAAAGTCCCTGTGTTCTGTATTTCTTTCTCCATGGATTTGCCTGCTCTAGACATCTCATGGAAACATAGGGTTTCTGTGAGTGGCTTCTGTGCTAAGAACAGTGTTTTTCAGTTCATCCATCTTGTAGGTTCGATCAGTACCTCATTCCTTTTTATTGACAAATAATAATTCCTTATATGAATACAACGTACTGCTTTTAACAATAAAATATAACACTTTGTGAAACTCACAAACATTATTATAAATTTTTATTGTTTCATAGCACATATGTATCATTGTTTTCTTAATACAGATCCATCAGTTTAGGGCATTATATAGATAGTACACATGAAGTAAGCTCCAGTAGCCAATTTATTTGGGTATTTTGTTTTAATTAAGGAATTGTTGAAATTCAATTTCATATAGGTAGGTATGTAGTAAAAATGAAAAGAGTATTGGATATGTAATAACTATATTACATCCAATATAGAATTTTGGCAGTAAGCTAAGAATTACAAGGAAAAAAAATAAACCTTATAACTGCAGTTGTTTCTCCTGGGTATAAAATTAAAAAGCCAAGTCCAGGAGAGTATTGCAGGAAAACTGTTGCATCACTAGTTCACGATGGCCACTGTGTGGGGCTATGCAGCCAACGCACTGATCATCCAAGACACACAACAACAATAATAATAATAATAATAATAATTATTATTATTATTATTATTATTTCCATCTCATATCCAGGGATGGTCTAGATGCATGGAAACTTTGTCGTGGCCTGGCTGCAGTCACTGACCCAAGAAATAAAAAAAGAAAACTCCTTACCAAGTCTTCAGAAAGAAAATCAACAACAGAAGTGCCACTGAGTCAAGCAGGGAGGCAGCCTGCAAAAACAGTTCCACGATAATGACCAGAGATGGGCTGTGACAACCTGAGCAGCTCTTTAGGCTGAGCCTGTGTGTGAAGCAGCCAGGCTTTCTTCTCAGACACTAGATCATTCTTCTGCCAGGTGTTCCTTTTCATCATATCTTGCTCCTTTATGTCCTCCATATTTCTGCTCAGATATCACCTGAGAACCCTTTCCCTTTTATTGCATTTTTTTTAAAGGATTCTTGGTATTTTAGGGTTTTAGTTTTGGTTTTGGTGGTAGGGACTAAACATAGGGACATTCTACCTCTGAGCTATACCTCCAGATCTTTTTTATTTTTATTTTGAAACAGGGTGTTGCTAAATTGCTGAGAGTCTCCCTAAGTTTCTGGGCATCTTGCTAAATTGCTGAGGAGGCCCTCAAACCTGTGATTCTCCTGTCTTACCTCCCAAGTACTGGGATTATACGTATGCACCACACTTGGGTTCCCTTTTTTTATACGAAGTAATAACACCCACCACCACTGCCACTTGTCCTCTCTAAACAAAATTTTAGGCTTAGCTGTGTCCCTAGGAGAACTCTAATTCAATTTAATTGAGCTAGAGTTCAATTGTGTTAACACAGAGCCTAAATACTTTATCATTAGTATAGAACACTAGCATAAATAGCTTCCTCTGCTATATTATTATTTTACAGAATATGATCTTTGGCAGAGGCCAGAGTAAGAAAGGAAAGGAAAATTTGTAACATTATCTGAACATATACAAACACAGAGAGAAAAACTCTCATTTAAAAACAATTTATAGAAGAAAGTTGTGCTGATCTTGAGAGTTAGGTCAAAATGGAGTAATTTGTGGGCCTCCACAGTTTATTACTTACATAGTTCACTCTTTTCCATTTTTTTCTTCCAAATTCTGTATACTTTATTCATATATAACTGCTGCACAATATCATGTCACTCCAGATAGCTGTACTCCTTGGAACCTTCTCTCCTCCATCTGCAGTAGATATTAAAGAATTCATTCCTGCCCCCTCCTGGAATTGTGGTGAAGACTAAGTAATATTAGCCATATGAAAGTATTTTAAAAACAGCAAAGTGATCTATAGCTCTTGAGTTCAGAGAAATGGCTTGTTTTAATAAGAAAGATAATTTGTTCAATGAAGTCGATTTGCTTCTTGAAAACAATAACAAATACTTTAGTCGGCTATGGATTTACCATTTAATATGGATTTACAGTTGTGTCAAATTTATGTACCTTGAGCCGTGAAAACCAACCTAAAATGTTAGGTAAAGAAGAGCATTTATTGGAAATATTTTCAAGGCTTGTAAAAGTAAGAGATGCATGAAGAATTTTACATGGAAAAATGGCAGGAGCCAAGAGTTCTAGATTACTGCTCAGAATTAACAGCACAGTGATAATCTAGACCATACATTTTTGCTCTGAAAAATATGGCAACCTCAAAGACCTCCATTTGATCACAACATTTGTGGTTAAATGGAGCAGAATTTCAGCTTCATCCCCAAACAATATCCAATGAGAGATGCTGTTAAAAGGAAGGTCAAGGTTTTAATAGAAGGGGAATAATAACCAGATAAGCAAGCAAATAAACAGAAAAGAAGTGTCATTCAATATTCTACATATTATATATTTTCAAATTTATCGATTCTTCATTTGCTAATATTTGCTACCTAATATTTATGACTCTAAGGCCAGATTTTTATTAATATCTTTAAGCAGAAATACTTGAAATTAAAGACATTTGTCTATTTTGTTAGAGGTCTAATACTTTCAAAGGAGCTACAGATGGAAAATTGTAGGTTGACTAATTTTGAGAGGCTAATTCACAGTTTTAATTTTAGGTCATCAAAGCTTGAATGATCATTAATTGTTTTTTCTTCTCTATGACTAAAAAGAAATCTTTTTTAAGTGAAATAAACTATGTATATCACTATAGTTGCTGATTAACCAATTGCATTGATCAAGTAATACGAAGTGGAATGCTCTAGATTAAATATGGCCTAAATTTGCAAATCCAGAACATAAAAACTGCTACCTATTGAATAAAGTTGTATCATTTTATAATTTTGTGTTGACAATAATTCTTTTGTTTGTCTTCCATAAACATGGAATGCCAATGATACTGGCATATTAGGCAGGTACTTCCACATAGATCTAGAGAGGGCACTTCTTAGATCCTAAGTTCATGTAAAGGTGAAAAAATAACCTTTTTTAACTCTCTCACTTCCTCACAGATATCTAGGGAATATTACTCTGCTTCCAGTGCAAAAAGTGTAGGATTCTTTTTTCTGGATATATAAAACCACATCCAGAATAAAACTTTCTCATATGTATGCATAAGTGATATATAAATAATCAAAAAATCTGACTGAGTTCCATTCTTGCCTGAAGCCTCATTCTCTATATCTGTTCTTGTGTTCCAATTATTCTGGCACTCAAGTGAACAGTTTCTTTTCAATAAATAAGTACCATAGGAAGACTCTCCTAAGGCCAATGGAAGGATGAAATGAAAGAAATATTAGCAAAATCATAGTTTCCTTGTGGAAAGTACTAGATAATTTTTCTTATTAGATTTCTAATTTTGCTTACAACATTTTATTATTAGGAGTGTCAATGAGTAACTGAAATCTCAGTATTATATCCAGCTATTTTTTGAACTGTTTTACAATCTTTCAACTGAAAACATACTCATGCTTTCATTTACCTAAAGCAAATCTTATTAAAATCTGATTAACCAATCCATTTATTAATTTTACTGCAAACTTTTGGGAAATTATAGAAAAAACCTAAAATCTAAACCTGAAATAACCCTAAAAGATATCAAGTGATCTGTTTGCTCATTCGACAAACATTTCTTGTGTACCAATTATATGTAAACAATATTCATGGTGCCAGAAATACATTATTTGAGCAAAACCAAAAAGTTCCTATTCTCACAAAATCTACTTTGCTTCAGACAGAGAATGTAAATTAGCAATTTAACAAAAAAATGTTAGAAGCCAGATGTGGTGGTGCATGCTGGTCATCTCAGTACTTGGGAGGCTGAAATAGGAGAATCTGTTTCGAGGCCAGCTTCAGCTACTTGGTGAGGCCCTCCTCAACTTAGTAAGATCCTGTTTCAATATAAAGAATAAAAAATAGAACTGGGGTGTAGGTTAAAGGTAGAATGTCCCTGATTTCTATTTCCAATAACAAAAAAGAAAGAAAGAAAATGTCAGGATATTGGGAAATTCCAAGGTGAACAAAAACCAAGCAATTTACTGACGCCTACCTTAGGTTGAAAGGGCAGTAAATATGTCCTTAGGAGTGACTTTCATGTTTTGTTCTAAGTTACAGGGAGGATCACTCATACAAGAACTAAGAAAGGATGTGCTAGGCAGAGGGGACAGTCTAAATAAATGAATGTGGCAATGTTTTCTCTAGATACTCAAAGAAATAAAAGGAGCCATGGATAGAAAGAATAAGGGGATGTAGTGAAGACAGTAGGGAAGGCTGGAGGGAGAGATGGTGGGGATGAGTCAGGTAGGTCCAGGTAAGTGAGGAAAGGTTTAAGATTTTATTTTAAGTTACAGAGAGAATTTTTAAGAAAACATGATGTGATATTACGTGTGTCTTTAAAACTACCTCTCTAGCTGCAATAGCACTACATTGCAAGTGAAGATTAGAGACCAAGATGAGAGGCTGCTGCAGTTATTCAGCCAAGATGTTCAAGGCTTCAATTTGATTGGAAATACTGAAGAGCAGAAGTGTTTTCAGGCTATGTTTTATAGGTAAAGTGAATAGACTTTGCTAATGGAATAGATTTGGGAGATAGGAGATTAGGATCTGAAAGGGAATTAAAAATAAATTGCTATTGATGAAGGAGGAAAACAAGAAGAAAGGGTTGTTGAGGATATAGGAAGAGAGCAAGGGCTGGCACGGAAGTCAAGAAAAATGGGAAATATTTGAAGAAGAGGAGGTATAAACTGGGAGTTTGACTGAGATACTAAGAAAGCAGAAAAGGCAGCTGTGTATCTACTGATGTGGAAAGGGAGCAGGGGTCTTGGTAAGAGTAATCAGGTAAAAACACAGCTGAGAGGGATTGATGAGACAGCGATGGACACAGACATCTCTAAAGGTTTAGCTATGAAGGAAGGCAGAGAAATGAGACAAGAAGAGTTCGAGGTCAAGATACTCTTTATTATCATAATTTTAAGATCAATTATGTTAAGCCAAGCGTGGTGGCACATGCTTGTAATCCCAGTACATGGGGGGCAGAGGCAGCAGGATTGCAGGTTTGAGGCCAGCCTCAGCTACTTAGGCCCTCCAAAACTTAGTGGGACCCTGCTTTAAATAAGGAATAAAATAGGGCTGGAGGTGTAGCTTGGAGGTAGAATTCCACTGGATTTAATCCCCAATACTATAAAAATCAATAATGTTAAAAAATGTGTTCACTCAAAAGAATAAATGAGAAGAGAAAGAAACTAAATGCAGAAAAATGGTGATGAGACTAATGTTCTGAATGCAAAGGGACATGGATTTTACCAAATACATGAAAGGGCTGCCTTTGAGAGAAACAGATACACTGCAGCCATTATAATTTGAAATAAAGAAGGGAATATGGGTACAGATAGCAATGGTCAATAGGACTTGGTGAGGGAGGTGATGGATATTGAAATTTGGTTCAAATGATAGAGGACTCAGTGTGTGAAAGGAATGCTAAAGTCAGTGAGTAAGTAGAAAGGATGGCAAGTCATGATCTTACAATAGGGGAGTGGAGTGCATGAAACTATATATAGAGAGAAGAATGTCATTTATAAAAGGAATTGGGAGTTTTGATGTATACATAAGCTATATTTTGTAAAGTGTTTTCTTGAAGCTTTGGGTAGAAAGAGAGAGAGTTTCTCTCTCTTTTGGGAGAAAGAGATGCAGAGGTAAGTTCTCCTAAAGTCGAATTGGGTTACAGGGCTGGACCAGTTGTTGACAGTGGAAACTGAATAGAAGACAGATGGGGAAGCAAAGTCAAGAGGGAAAGGCAGGAAATGCAGCATCCATGGTGTGTTGGGCATTCAGTAGTTCTTTTGTTCTTGAGCAACCCTGACAAGTACGTTTCACTACCCTTATCTTGTTTTTTATTTGTTCTGGGATTGAACCTAAGGGCATTCTACTTCTGATCTACAACCCAGCCCTTTCTATTTTTATTTTCAAACAAGGTCTTACTAAATGGCTGAAGCTGGCCTCAAACCTGCAATCCTCCTGTGTCAACCTCTCAAGAACTGGGATTATAGACCTGTGCTACGACACCCAGCTATTGTCCACATTTTAAATTTTGAGTACATCAAAACACAATAAAATTAAAGAATTACCAAAAATTATGCCATTACAAAATGGCAAAGGCTATATAATAGAAACTAAGTTTTTATTACTCACGAGTTCAGGTTTTTATTTTTCTAATCTGAGGGAAAGCCTTCTAGAACTTAGCAATTGACTAGACTTATAGAAGAACAAGACAAGCATGATGGTGTACACTTGTAATCCCAGTACTTGGGAGGCTAAGACAAGAGGATCTGGGTTTTTGGACAGCCTTAGCTACTAACAAAGAATTAAAAAATTGGGCTAAGGGTGTAGCTCAGAGGTAGAATTCCCTGGGTTCAATCCCCAGCACCACACACCAAAAAAAAAAAAAAAAGAACAAAAAGACAAAATTGAGATAAGAAGATTTCATCCTAGAGAACTGGCAAAATTATATTATTAAATAATAAAAGGAACTATTATGTATAAAAACATGACAAACTATTTTAGGTGCAAAATATGAAATATCAGCTCATCAGCCCAACATTTTTATAGAGTCCAAAAATTAGTGAGAGACATAGGTCTGAATTTCACCGTGTTAGGATTAGAAGTACGAATCTAATTTGTCCAAAGATCACAAACAAACATCCTGGTATTGCTTAACCTACCATATTGGGGGTTGGGTGGGCATTCTACCTTGAGCTACACCCCCAGCCCTATTTGATTTTTTTAGTTCAAAAATGTTGCACAGGGCCTCACTAAGTTGCTGAAGCTGGCAATGAACCTGTGATCCTTCTGTCTCAGCCTCCCAAGTACTGGTATTATAAGCATGTATCACCAAGCCCAGCTTCTAGCATATCTTTTTAAATGAGTTAGTAGCCAACCTATAAAATATTATCTTACACACACACACACACACACACACACACACACACACACACAGATTCATGACTTATCTTTTTAAAAAACTTAAATCTCTAATGAGATTCATATCCCTAATTGTTAAAATTTTTATTCACAGTGGAGAAACAGCTAGGTTCTTTAGATTGAGCATACCTAGTTTGCCACAGATTACCCACAAGCCAGCTCCACATTGAAATTGCCTGTTTAGCTCTCATAGAAAATTGAATTTACAACCCAATATGGATATTCATTAATTTTTCACTAAAAACTGAGTATCTTCTATGTGTCAGGTAATTTTCTAGTCACTGGGAAAATAGTCATTGAACAGATTTAGTGTGTGTGTGTGTGTGTGTGTGTGTGTGTGTGTGTGTGTGTTTTACTGGGGATCCAACCAAGGGGTGTTCTACCTCTGATACAGCGTAAGCTGTATTTTATTTTCTGGAACATGGCCTTACTAAGCTGCTAAGGGGCTCCTAAAGTTCCTAAGGCTGGCCTCAAACCTGTGAACCTCCTTTCTTGGCCTACCAGGTACTTGGATTACAGGCATGCATCACCACGCCCAGTTACTTATGTACCCTGTAGCAAGAAAGACAGACATTGAACAAGTAGTTACAGTCCAGTGTATTGTCTGGTATAATGGATCGGGTGGTAGGAGCTTTGGGAACACTCAGTGGGGCATCCTTCCTGAGGAATGTCATTGTAACTGAGACTAAAGGATAAGTAAGAATCCACCAGAAAAGTAAAATCAGTATTTCTAGATTGTGAGACATGTTTAAGAAACTAAAAGAAATTCAGTATTATTTAAATATATAGTACAAAAGAGAGAGTGTGGGAGAGGGAAAATGAGGCTGGAGAGATTATAAAGACCTCAAGACTAAAATAGGGAACTCAGATTTTATCCTACAATCTGTGGAAGTTTATTTTAAAGGCATATTTGGGATGCAGTAAGATCACGTGTGTATTTTAGAAAGATAGTTCTAGATGCACTAAGAAAAGATTGTAAAATGATTAACCCCAAAGGCAGGCAGACCAGGTACACGGAGCTGGTAGGAATCTGTGGAAACTAATGATGACCTGGACCAGGGTAATGACCTTGGAAATGGAACAACGAACACAGATTAGATAGGCATTTAGAAAACGAAATGTATTGAATTTTGTTGTGTGATTGATGTCTTTATGTCAGGCTACAGAACAAAATGGAGCCCAAGTAACTTCCAGGTTTCTTTAAGAATATATAGAAGTAAGCCAAAAGGAAGGCATAGAATCTAAGATGCAAGCACTCAGGTCAGGAGTTCAGGTCTAGTTCTCTTCAAAGGAGCAGGCGTAGAAGTAAGGTGTACATCACACTGAGGGCGCAATCTCCCCAAACCAGAGCTGACCACGGCCACATAGGATACAGGAATGAGTTTCTTCTAGAATAAGATGTGGACTTGTAATTTATTTGATGCACTTTGGGTTTGAAAATAAATTGATGACCCTTTGTCAGAACTATTTGAGCACTTAGAAAAAATTAAGGAAAAATATATAGAAAACTACATTAAAATGAAGCAACTGCACAAAAAATACACAAATAAAACACAATCACAATAAGCAAATACACATTATTAGGGTCAGAATTGACTGCCAATTGGGAAGATGAGAAAAAAAGAGAGTGATGATGGATGTAGTGGTAGAAGAGGATACAATTAAATGAGATAGATACAATTGATAAGAAATGATAAATACATGTACATTATTTAGAAATAAAGAATAAAATATAAAAAGTAAAAGCTAAAATAGTTAGACAAGTATCTCTGGAAGAGGGATTACAGAAAGCAAATGAGAGGAAATTTTTTAAATAAAACTTAAAATATTAGACTAAAAGAGAAAAAAACCACAAAGGATTAACCATTTAATTAATATGACTAAATCTGACCACACTGTGATATTTAGGTTTGGGGTTAGGCCTTTGGAAAATAATCCTTGTGTCACACTGGTAAAAGTCAATGTCCAGTGCTTGAGTAAATTATAAAGCTTCATTTGAGCACATGAAAAAAATTAAAAAGAATGACATGAAAGTAAAAATATGATTCCATCAAGATATATAACTTTATGCTATGATTTTCACTGGTTCCTATAATAGGTACTTGATTATTACATGTTTTAATGCTATTTATTTTCATTCTTAGTCTGTAGTATGTACCTTTATAGTTTGTTAGACTCAAGAGAAAGAATCCTCCATCAGTTCCCAGAAGGCTGATTTCATTGTGAAGTGATTCCAAATCACTGCCATAAGTAGAATACCCCGTCTGACTTAGAACTACTTCAGATCCCTTTCTTTCTTTCTTTCTTTCTTTCTTTCTTTCTTTCTTTCTTTCTTTCTTTCTTTCTTTTTTTTTTTTTTTCGGGTCTGGAGATGGAACCCAGGGGCCTTCGACCTCCGAGCTACGCCCCCTGCCCTATTTTTTATTCTTTATAAAGAATAACTGGGCCTCACTGAGTTGCAGAGGGCCTCACTAAGCAGCTGAGGCTGTCTGCAAACCCCAATCCTTGGTCTCAGCCTCCCGAATGCTGGGATTACAAGTGTGTGCCACTACATCCAGCTTCATGATCCCAATATTGATCAGAGAGTCCTGTAAGTCAGCCGTTCTTTGCTTTTTACTGAAACATGGGAGTACTTCACAGTGCTCATGAGGCCAAACTTGTAAAGAACTGGTCTCTAAAAGTAAAATCACTATGTGAGCTAGGCATGTTTGCACATGCCTATAAGCCCAGGAACTCAGAGACTGAGGTAAGAGGATCACAAGTTAGAGGCTAGGTTGGGCAATTTTATGAGACTTTATCTCAAATTTAAAAAATTAAAAAGATCCGAGATATAGTCCAGAGGTAGAGCACCCCTATGTTTAATCTCCAGTATAGAAAGAAGAAGGAAGGAAGGAAGGGGAATGAAGGAAAGAAAGGGAGAGATAAAAAGAGAAAGGAACCAACATTTGAACATTTGCTTCCATAAAATAGTAGAGCTATTTGAGACCATGAGTTAGGATCCACTATGCCATAAATGTGCCACATCTTTTAAAAATGGCAGTTAGCTAAAAAAAAAATTTTAAGAGATAAAGATGAATATTTTGCAGAATCAAATGCAAAATTCATCTGGCTTGGAAAGATTTAAAAAATCATGTTCAATCTATTCTACCATTAGAGGTACTGCAATAGCAAAACTTAAGAGACTCTGGACTAGACTTCAGAGATTTTAATAAATATTTTCTTAGGTCCTCAAAAATGATGGAAATGAAGATAAGCAAAGGATAAAAATAATGTAAGCTTATACTTATTGCCTTTTAGATACTATTCGTTAATTTCAAAGGTCAGCTCCAAGACTCCAAGAAAACCTCTAATTGCAAAGACAAAGAGCAGTTGGGAGTGAAATGTTCAGTGTACTGGGAAGCACTAAAGCCTTAGGGGCCAGCAGCCTTGGATTTGAGCCCACCTAGGAGAAAATTCACAGCAGTGGGCTTTCCCCTTGGTAAAATGGAAAGGATAGCTCCTAACTTGCAGGGTCCTTTTACCTGCCTCCCGTGTTGTCATCTACTGACCTGTGGCAATTCTTATCACTGTTACAAATTAAATAACGTCATCTATATAAAACACGAGTATGAAACCAAATATAAACCTTCAACAAATGTCAGTAATTGCCATGAGCTACAATACCATAAAGAATGCAGAAAAGCAGGCTTTTTGTGATAAATTGAGAAATGAAGAATACCACATTCAGAAAGGAAATTATCCTTTTTTGTAATTAACAATGATGTAAGATGAGAGAATTTTTTTGCATATACTTTTTATTGCAAAACTTATGTGAAATTAAATTTTAATAAGTTTCTAGAGATACTTTTTCTACGCAAAGAGGCAATTTCTTGTTTCCAACAAACTTGAAACAGGACTAAATCTTGACCAGTTAGACATTAGAGAAAACACCAATATTCATTCATTCTCTTTTTCTCTCTCTTGAGAACTATTTTACTACTTTTTACTTTCTCGGTGACAATGCAACTTTGCTGTTGTCTTTTATGGTGTGTGTGTGTGTGTGTGTGTGTGTGTGTGTGTGTGTGTGTGTGATATTGCCCTGGACTTTAACTTTTATGTTTTCTTTACATTTTATATGGGGGAAGTTACCCATTGGCTCCCGAGTTTTGTTTTTTATTTGTTTTTGTTTTGGGGGATTTTTTTAAATTGGAAATAAATGGCATACATTTAAACTCTACTTGGTGCCCTCTCTTTCACCCCCATTTTCCTTTCC
Source organism: Muscardinus avellanarius (assembly GCF_963383645.1). NCBI lineage: Eukaryota > Metazoa > Chordata > Mammalia > Rodentia > Gliridae > Muscardinus > Muscardinus avellanarius. The sequence goes on from NC_137788.1 coordinate 60,959,825, forward strand.
CTCCTCCCAACAATGAGTATCCAGGGTAACCATGCTATATTCATACTTTTACAAATATTCGGATGTAGCCCCACATTGATCAAGTTCAGCCTTCTTCCTCTCCTATCCTTCCATTCAAACTTTGCTGAAATTTCCCTTCCATTATCTGGAGTACCTCTGGTATCCCCAATGCTCCCTAGTTTGGGCATATTACAGGAAACATATGTCCCTTCTCTTTCTGTGCTTGGCTGATCTCACTTAACATAATGCTCTCCAGGACTTTCCATCTTCTTGCGAATAACATGATTTTGTTCTTTAGAGCTGCATAGAATTCCATTGTGTGTATTTCCCATAATTTTGCGATCCATTCATCTGTTGATGGGGACCTAGGTTGGTCCCATATTTTGGCTACTACGAATTGTGCTGCTATGAACATAATATGCATATGTTAATGTAGTTCTCTGATTTCAACCCCTTTGGAAAAATACCTAGGAGTGGTAGAGCTGGATCATATGGTGGATCTATTCTCAGTTTTCTAAGGAATCTCCACACAGATCTCCATAGTGGCTGAACTACTTTGCACTCCCACCAACAGTGTAAAAGAGTTCCTCTTTCCCCACATCCTCACCAGAATTTGTTGTTACTTGATTTCTTTATGCTTGCTACTCTGGCTGGGGTTAGATAGAATCTCAGTGTAGTTTTGATTTGCATCTCCCTGATGGCTAATAATGTAGAGCATCTTTTCATGTATCTATTGGCCCTTTGCATCTCTTCTTTTGTGAAGTGTCTATTCAGTTCAATTGCCCATTTCTTGATTGGGTTGTTTGTTTTGCTAGTGTAGAGTCTTTTGCAATCTTTGGATATTCTGGATATTAGCCCTCTATCAGAGTGGTGGCTGGTAAAGATCTTCTCCCATTCTATAGGCTTCCTCTTTAGGTTCTTTATGGTTTTCTTTGATGAGAAGAAACTTTTTAGTTTGATGCCATTCCACTTGTTAATTCTTGCTTTAATTTCCTAGTTTTGGAAGTTTTGTTGAGAAAGGTACTGCCTGTGCCTATATATTGTAGTGTTGAGCCTATGCCCTCCTCTAATAACTTCACAGTGTCCTGGTCTAATCTCTAAGTCTTTGATCCATCTTGAGTTGATTCCTGTGCATGGTGAGAGGTAAGGATTTAGTTCCATCTTTCTACAAATGGATAGCCAGTTCTCCCTGTACCATCTGTTGAAAAGTCTGTTTTTTCTCCAGCATATGAGTTTGGCCCCTTTGTCAAAGATTAATTGATTATAGGTGTGTGGATTTGTTTCTGTATCTTCTATTCTGTTCCACTGGTCAGAATATCTGTTATTGTACCAGTATCATGCTCTTTTTACTACTATTGATCTATAGTATAATATAAGTCTGGGATTGTGATGCCTCCTGAGTGATTCTTATTGCTGAGAATTGCTTTGGCTATTCTGGGTTGTTTCTTTCTCCGTATAAAGTTCATTATTGATTTTTCTAGGTCTTGAAGAATGCCGTTGGTATTTTAATGGGAATTGCATTGAATCTATGTTTTGTTTTTTGTTTTGTGGTACTGGGGATGGAACCCAGAGGCCTTCTACCTCTGCGCTACACTCCCAGTCCTATTTTATATTTTATTTAGTAACAGGGTCTCACTAAGTTCCTGAGAGCCTCACTAAGTAGCTGAGGCTGGCTTTGAACCTGCGTGATCTTCCTGTCTGTGCCTCCCAAGCACAGGGATTACAAGCGTGCACCACCACACCCAGCTGAAAAATATATTTTTAAGTGCTCTAATCATTCCCCTATTACTTTTCTCAAAAAAACAGACTCTTCCAGGTGTGGTGGTGCATGCTTGTAATCCCAGTGCTTGGGAAGCTGAGACAGGAGGATCACAGTATCACAGCCTCAGCTACTTAGTGAGGCCCTCTATAACTTAATGAGACTCTGTTTCAAAAATAATGAATAAAAAATAGGTCTGTGGGTGTATCTTGGAGATAGAATGCCCCTGAGTTTAATCCCTAGTTCTACAAAAAAAAATGACCTCTAAAAATATAATACTTATTTCAAAGTTACCCTAAGTGACATATATGCTGTTTGATTTAAGTTTTTAAAAGTGTCCCAATCTGGGTCAATGGAACAAAATGGGTCAAAGATTTTTCTCTGTTTTGAGATGGCAATAAAGGTTAATTATGTTGGAACTTTATTCCCACGGACCTCAATGTAGTCTTCTCTGTCAGTGCTCTTTAATAGGAATAAAAGTTTCTTTTCTTTGTTTCAATAATTAAGAGTTAACTACATAAAAGCTTGTAAAATGCATCCATCACATAAATTTACTCATCAACATTAATAATGGCTGCCTCTCTCATGATCACTCTGGCACTGCTACCAACCTGCACAGAAATCCCAGCAATCCCATATGTGGACCAGGGCCAAGACCAACAGGGCCAAAGTATGGAAGACCATGACAGACAAGGCAGAACTCTATTGAAAATAACAAAATCCAAGAAATGCAAAGAGGAGAGTTCCAAGGGAGTAACGACACTGTCACACAGGATAGGCAGACCATGTCAGGCAAGACCAGGTAATCCACTAGATCAGCAATAAAAGTTCATTTGTGACTTTCACAGGACCAGCTTCCTGGAGGTGAGCGGTATGTGTGGTGGGGGTTGGGGGATCTCAATCTTCTTCTGCTCCCTCGGTGAACACATCCATCCATCCTCAAGGCCTCAGCTACACACTGAAGACTCACACATCTGTTTTTTCATCTCATTTTTTCTTTCAATCTTCATACTTACCCGTGAGTTCAGAACTTACTTGTTTATTCTCGACATGTCTAATTTTCCCCTTGAACCCTGTCTCTGACCCTATTTTTTCTGTCTCCATCAGTGGTTATCTATTTAGTTCCAATGCCAGGGCTCTGTCATCCTTTAATCTTCCTACTCACTCACTCTCTGCATCATGTTCTTAAGTCTAATCTCTCCTCTCTACCCTATGGCCCCAGGCTGTATCAGCCCCTCAACATCTCTTGGCAAATCAACAAGACCTTCTCACTGACAGCTCTTAAGACAGGCTCCCCCATTTTATTTGAAGAGTGAACAACGGTGGAGTGCCACTATAAATAAGACCAAGCTATGATCTAAGTCAAGGCTATTCCCTGCCTTTTCTCTACTTTCGGGGAAAAACTATGCTCCTTAACATGGAGAGCTCAGTCTTCTACTGCCTGGATACAGCCTGTCTCTGCACTCTCTGGCTGTTCTGCTCTCACATGGTGTTCTTGAAACATAAAACTCCTCCTGGCCTCTAGGTTCATGCTGTTTCTCTTCCTGGTATCCACTCTGCAGTTCATCTTGGCTGCCACTTCCTCCCTCAGCCTTCATTCTTCACTCATTGGCACAGCTATTTAATTTTCCTCTGTCCCTTGATAGGACCCTGTGTACCACTCTATGGCTATACTTACAAAATATATGATAGTTATTCCCCCTGTACCTATTTATTGGTTGTTGTTGTTGTTGTTGTTGTTGTTGTTGTTGTTGCGGTTCTGGGAATGGAACCCAGAGGCATTTGACCTCCGAGCTACAAATCCTGCCCAATTTTTTATTCTTTATTTTGAAACAGGGTCTCACTGAGTTGCAAAGAGCCTCACTAAGTAGTAGCTGAGGCTGTCCACGAACCGCGATCCTCCAGGTTTCAGCCTCCTGAATGCTGGGATTACAAGCGTGCACCACCATGCCCGGTGGGTTCTTATTTCATTCCAAGGACACAGGGATGAAAAGGGAAAACAATGTTATGTGTCTGCCTCCTCTAGTAGAATATGGGACTAGATTTATTTAATCTTGGAACAAGCACATGTTTGGTCCAAAAACATATGACTTTATAAACAAGAATTGTTGACATATAAACACAAGATTATATGAAAACACAGGAGAGGCACAACTAACCCTGCTTTGCTGAGTAGTCAGGGAGGTCTGCCTGGCCAAAGTGCATTGTTAAGACTAGAACACAAACCATTTGGATATTTGGATGAGAAATTGAATCTTAGAGAAAATGGAATTTGCTCGGTAACAGAGCCAGTTAAAGGAAGAGTCAAAAATCAAATGCAAATATGATTCCAAAATTTAGAATTTGCTCATTATTTCTACCAGTGGAAAAGAGACTCTAATTATGATATACACCACCTTCTCCTTATACCACTAGAAAAGGTGGACCTTTAGTTACTCACAACTGATCAGCGAATAGAAAGACAAAAAGACAGAAATCAGCTTATATTTTATGAAAGTTTATATTAAATATCACTCAACCAGTGTGGTAACACTGATTGCTCCCTATAGACAAAGCCAATATTTTCTTAAATGTCAACTAACCAGAAAGTTTACCAATTAATAGTTACTAAAAAAAAGTAACAAAAGTAACTCCCCAAGTCAAACCTGTGTGTACACAGATGCACACACACACACACACACACACACACACACACACACACCTGTCTCTTAGCTGGATAAAGATATCATAAATCTGCCCCAGCTGCCCAGAAACAATACATCTGAGTCAAAATTAAGAACAACGAAAAGGGTACTTTTCCATTCAACTTTCTCTTTCTTTTGTTTCTTTCTGGACATAATTATTAGCTTACTACCATCAGGTAACCGTGTATATGTAAGTTAAAGGGTCATCTTTTTTTTTCTACTGTGTATTGAATCCAGGGGTGCTCTACCTCTGAGTTATACCCCAAGAACTTTTTTTATTTAGAAATATTTTCACTAACTCTCCATACTCTGGCCCCAACTAAATCTGTGATCTTTCTGTCTCAGCCTCCCAAATACTGGGATAACAGGCATGTACCACCATGCCTGGGCATCCTAAATTTTAAAATGCTAATTTTTACTGAATAGCATAGATATGACTGTATTATACCTTGTATTTTCAAACCAACAACTGTTATTCCAATAAATCAGTTATATTGTCCTTTTAAGACAATGACAAATGCTAAAATAACCTTGTGCTTTCAAACAAAAAAAAAGATTAATCACCATCTTTGTAAAAATTGTTGTTGAAAAGGTCTGTATTTCTAAAACAATAGTAGTGAGACTTATTGTCTTCGGTGATAAAATACCAAGATATTTATTGTAGTTGCCATCTTTCTGCAGAAAATACAAAAAGCTCTTCTCTTTATATCATTCAGTATTGCTAAAGTACACTAGAAAGAGCTATAATTGTTCCCTTTCCCTTTAGCTAAATCTTATTTGCTGCTACCAGTGCTTGTCCAACCCCACACCTACCATACCAACCCTGCACCACCACTATTACTCAAGACCTTAAACTCTTATTTGACCACCAGACCTTCCCTGCTTTGACTACACATCACTACTGGCACCAAGTCCTTTTTTTATTGTTGCATTGTAGTCATACATCTTAATGGGATGAAAAACTTGTAGAGACATACAGGCACACATCACCCAATCACCCAATCGCCCTTAGCCGATCCCCAGCCCATTCCCTCCCCACCCCTTCTACTACCAAGTCTTAATAATTTCTCCTCTTTTATGTGTTTACCTCCTCACCCCCACTGACAGTACCTTGCCTAAAAATTTTATTATTTTTCATAAAGGTGTCTTCTAATCCCTCACTTCCCTCCTCTGGCCACAGGTGTCATTTGATTCTCTAAAACAAAAATCTGAGTAAGTTACTTCCTGTTTATGAACATTTAAGCAGTGGGTTTTAATGTGAGGGGATAGGGTAGAATTATTTGAAAGGCACACAAATCCACACACTTGAATTATTGTAGGCTAAGGGCAAAGAATAGGGATGTTCTTTTGCTATAAATGTATGTTGCAAATTCCTCTCTCTGCTATAGTACTTACTTACACTCCATTACATTGGAGATTTTTTATATTTATAATCACTAGTTGTTTAATTGAGGAAGGGCGTTCTTTTTAGTCATCTTAAGTCCTATATTTATGTCTATCACTGAATAAGATGTTAAAGAAATGTTCATTAAACATGAATAGTCTAGGAGGAAACAGGGATGAAAAAGAGGAGAAAAGGCAAGAGAGACAGAGGGAGGAACCAAGGGATGCTGAGAAGAAGGAGGGAAGAAAGGAAATGTCATAATTAGAAGCTTACAGTATCACCAAATTCTTACATAACACCACTTTTACTCTATTTTTCTAAATTTGGCTCCCAATTAAATTATCATTTGTACTACTAAAGAATTTCTAAGCATTTTATTATGATGTGCACAAAATAGTTGTTTCTTTGAAATAGCTTGCAAATGAACTTGCAAATGCTATAGCCTGAATATTTTTGACAGGACTCAAAGTGAGAGCTCCTAAGGAACCAGCCCTTCCGTGATGCCAACTTGTTAGACTATTAGTCCTTTTCCCTGGTGAAATTCATATGGGCCAACATGTGGCATCAACTACCCTCTTTTTGAGTAATGATGATTTTCTATGAAACTTTTCAGGAAAAGACATTATCTTTTGAAACTTCACAAACAACTAATACTTTTCTACTTAAGGTGGAAAGATAAACAGTTTATTTTTCTATTATTTTTAGTAAGAATCTGTTTTCAGATATATGGCTTTTAACATTCATGACATTTACAGTGCCTTTACCTTTCCAAACATGAGTATAGAGATGATAATAAAATACTAATACAGATTATAATAGCTTTCATTTATCTAACCAAGTAGGGTTAGCAAAGTACTCCAACAGCCACTCTAAGTTCTCTATGTCAGTAGATTGCCATTGATGCCAAGCCTTCTTCCTAATCCTCCTAAGATGGATATGGTGGTCCTTGCTTCACCTTGTCCCATTCATGCTCTCCTCAGGCAGCCACCAACCATTGCCAGTTATCACCATGACCTTTCCAAAGCACAGATCTGATACCACAAGAATTGAAAAATGTGGCCATGCTTTGTACCCACACACATCTGAATGTGAATGTTGACACTGGCCCTTGTTACCTTTATGACTGTGTAAATGCTGTCCTCTCATCTACAAAATTAATGTTTGTGTTAATGTTTTCTTAAAAATATTATTGTAAGAATAGAGATGGCATGTTTTATTTTTATTTTTTTTATTTTTTATTTTGGTGGTACTGGGGTTCCTGGAAGCCCTTCTACCTCCGGGCTACACTCCCAGACCTATTTTTACATTTTTATTTGGAAACAGGGTCTCCTAAGCCAGCGCGGGGCTGGCTTCAAACCTGTGTGATCCTCCTGTCTCTGCCTCCCAAGTGCGGGGATTACAAGCGTGCACCACCACGCACGGCGAGATGGCATGTTTTAAAGTGTAGTTTAGTGACCCGCACCTATATAATCAATAAATGTTGGTACCTTGTTATAACATCACTCCTCTCCATAATAATATTCATGAAGAAGCATATTTTTTCCTAAGAAAGTACAAGGTGCCAGGTGTTGGGTTATACACTGTCAGTGGTACAAGAGCTAGAGAAGCCTACCATCTAGTAATCATGAAACAAGAACATCCATGCTTCAATAGAGAGAAGTAGAGGTACGCAGGTAGATCATGTAAACCAGTCTTAAAGTCTGTGACCTGGAAGATGATCTGGTTGGAGAGGGGACATATGGGATGTGTCATAGAGTGAAGAGGAAATAAGCATGAGCTGGGGACCTGACCTTTGCAAAGGCATAAGTCCAACACAGCAGGTACAGAAACTAAACCTAAATGATGTGGCCATGCAGAATGATGGAGGAAAGGAAGAGTAAGGAACAGTGGACAGTGGATGGCAAGAGGAGAACATGAAGAGGTGAAGGACCCTGGAAGCCATATTAAGAACTCGGTAATTTTTCCTGAAGAGAACAGAGAGTCACTGGAGAATTATGAGCAAAAAATGGACTGAATAGTATTTGCTCTTTAAAAAGTAACATCCTATCCAGGGTTTGTTAACCTAGTCCACAGATCCAAGACTGTATTTTACTTAGGAGATTTGCAAGTCCCTTGAAATTAGATATAAATGTGTATTTGCACATGCACACAAGTGTGTGTGTGTGTGTGTGTGTGTGTGTGTGTGTGTGTGCTCATAAATATTTTTCTGGAGATAATATCTGCAAGACCAACTCAAGAACTATTAAAAATGACCATCAAAACATTTTCTGCACAATGAAGTTCAGACTCATAAACTTTCACATTTTGATTAAAATCTCTCCATTTTTCTCATACAGTTTAGAATATTGCCACTTGCAATGTTTTGCAATTTCCAATGGAAAGGTCTCTGAGCCCTTCTCCTTACTACAGCTTGACTGACCACCCCATTCTTTCCAATCTACTCTACTTCCCAGCCTGTTTTCTTCTCAGGAACCTATCTTTCTTTCAAAACCTGGTTGAACTGTTTCTTCTTTCTCTAGTATTCTCTCATATCCTTTCCCTATTCTTCACTAGCACAAACATAAACCACAGTCATAGAATTCTGGTGAGCCAGCTAGAGTGAGAGAATATAGACTAATAGTCTAGAAATAGAATATCCAGAAACTGACCCATACTTATGTGGAAAGCAGATGGACAACAAGCTTGCTGTGCAAATCGGTGGAGAAATAATGGATTGTTTTTAAATGGTACTGAAGCAACTTGTCATCTATAAGAGGAAAAGAATGGATTCTTATTTCACATCATTCACAAAAATAAACGCCAGATGGGTCAAGTGAAAGCACTGAAACTTTGAGAAGAAAATACATAGGATATCAAACAAATTAAAACTGAAAAATAAATTTGACTGCTATAAAATTTTCTTTTATCGAAAGATAGCATGAAAATTAGAGAGGCTAACAATATACTGGGAGAACTTCAAAGGGTTAGTATCCAGAATATGTGAAAAACTCTTTCAAATTAGTGAAACAAGAAAAATATTCCATTTTATTAGAAATTAGGCAAAATGTGTTACCATTATACATATCATAGACAGATTTAAAAAAATAGTCTGAAAAGATCAACTTTGGAAATGGTTTGGACAAATATGGTTTCTTATCCTTTATATGAGAATTTAAATTATTAGGGACACTTGAGAAAATCATTTCTATTACTTGGTAAATCTGAATATATATATATATATATATATATATATATATATATATATATATATATATATATACACATATCACTACCCAAAGAAACTTTCATTTTTGTGTACTAGTAGATGTATGTAAAACTATTCCTAGCAACATTCTATGTCAAAAAAATTAGAAAAACCCCAAACAGCACAATGTATAATAAATCAGTGTTATATGGACCATCAGATAATAAAGTGAATGAAGGTTATTTACATTGAGATAGAATGTTAATAATATAATATTGAATACAAAAAGAGAACAGTTGAATAAAGATAGAAAGCATACAGCATCATTCCATCTGCACAAAGATAAATGTAAACAACACTATCTAAACAGTATGTGTTTTCAGGATTACTAGGCCCATGGTAAAAGTATAGAGAAAGTGAAGAAGAACAGAGTAAAAAAAAACTTCAAAAGAATAGATTGAGTTTCCATAGGGGAAAGCAGGATATAGGTTTATAATTAGGAGAAATTTTAGGGAGCATTCATCTACTGAATTAAGAAATATGAGTTTATTTCATTATCATATTTTTAAAAGAATATTCCTGTTATATACACTCTCATGTATACACATTTCACTTAAAACAAAACAATCCTAAAACATAGACAATGACCCACATTCCTCTATCTGAACCGTTGATATCTCTGGCATTCATTTCAGAATATCCTTCTTTTACAGATTCTTGTTGGGGCCGTTTTATTTATCATCACATCATTTATACAATTTTTGAGCTCACCCTGTTGAGATTTTTATGACTTCTTAATATAGTCACTGGTTTTCAGCTTTTTATCTTTTCTAATATGAGTATTTAAGGCTACAAATATAAATCATTCTACTTATATTTGTAATTTTCTTCATTATTTATTTTTCCATGAATGAGTTATTAAATTTTAGTTTTTAAATATCTATCAATATTTAAAGTTTATTTATTTATTTATTTATTTATTTATTTTTATTTTATTTATTTTTTTTTTCTGGTACTGGTGTTCCTGGAAGCCCTTCTACTTCCGGGCTACACTCCCAGACCTATTTTATTTTTGGAAACAGGGCTCTTAAGCCAGCCCGGCTGGCTTCGAACCTGCGTGATCCTCCTCTCTCTGCCTCCCAAGCGCGGAGATTACAAGCTTGCACCACCGCTGGGCCAATATATAAAGTTTAAAAGATAGTTTTTGGTTAAAATGTAGGACTAAAATGCATTATTGAACTAATATGTAGTTTTTTGTTACTAATTGTATCAAGTTTATTGAGACTTCTTTTATGGCTAGCACATGGCCAGTTGAAAACTTTTTGTATGTATATGGGTGTTTCTGTGTGAATAGAGATTGACAATACCTGACAGAGTCAATCTTCTATATGAATCTACTAGAATACAATCATTAAGTTTTGCTATACTACTGGAAAACTACATATAGTTTGTTGATAATATTTTAATTCACTCTGAGAGCCTGTTATCTAATTAGAAAGATTCATCAATAAATATTAAGGGCAATTTTAGATAGATAAGTATTAACTTATTTCATTCTACTTTCTATTTTTATCTGTCTTGCTCTTTCTTAACCTTTTATGTTTTCCATTATATCTCTTAAAGATCTGTTTTCTCCACATTTCATTCCACTTATTTGGCCTCTGCCAACTTGGAAGTTATAACTACATTTCTACTTCTTTATTTATTCTATAAATATTGTGACATACCTCTTTAATATAACATGCACAATTAACATTAATGTTAGTATCTGTACCATGCTTCCAAACAATGGAAAAATCAGAGAATGTTTTAAATCTATTTATCTTTCTCTTGGTTGATATGTTTTTCTTGTTCAGAAGTTTAACTCTACATTAAATTTTTAATCCAATAGTTAGCTATTTTGCTATTATTTTATTAAATTTAACCATATATTTTACTTTCTTATTTCTTAATTTTATCGATATTTCTTCTTGCTGCTCAGACTCTCCTGGGATCAGTTACTAAAAGTTACCCTTTTTTGTGGTACTGAAGATCAAACCCGGGGGCATTCTACCTCTGAGCTGCAAATAGGACTGCATTCTCAGCCCAATATTTTTTATTATTTATTTTGAAACAGGGTCTCACTAAATTGCAGAGGGCCTCACTAAGTAGGTGAGATTGTCCTCAAACCTGCAATCATCCTGTCTCAGCCTCCCAAATGCTGGGTTTACAAGTGTGTGTCACCGTGCCCAGCTTAAAAGACACCTTTTGACAACTGCTTTAGTAAAAAGATTTCTTTGTAATAAACTCATTTTATCTTTGTCTGAGATGTTATTTTGCCCCTTTTGTTAAGAGATAAATGTAAATATTAGATTATTCTTGGCAATTTAGACATAACATCGAATGAATCAGTACTTTATTATTGATAAATCAGTTCTGCCTTTAATTTTTTATTTTATGTTTACTTAACACATAATATTTATATATGCTTATGAGGTATTGTAAGATAAAGCAATTATGATGTATATGACCTAATCAGGGTAATTAATATTTCCTATTGTATCATACAGTACTGGAACTAATTTCTCCTCTCTTCTAATTGTCAGTCTTTTGAAAATAATCTTTACTCTCTGGCAACTTTTAAGATCTACTACCTCTTTTACTCTGTAATTTTATATAAACTTAATATAATTCTAGGCGTAGACTCCTTTGTATATTTTCAGATTTTGTGGAACTTACTCAATCTGAAGATGGGTGTCTTTCAACAGGACTGGAATTCCTCAGCCCCTCTATGCTCTTTTTCTCTGCTAGCTTTTCTTAGCAGTCCCACAATACCTTCTTGCTCTATCCTCCACGTCATTTAAGTAGTCGTCTTTATTTTTATTGTCTTGTCTTTCTTGCTACATTCATCTAATTTCTCCTTAGCCTGTAATTTGCTATTATTTCCTATAGCTGTGTTTAATTTGCTCACTTGAGTTCTCTTTGATAATTTCTTATTTCTTCATCAAGCTTTCAAATCCTGCTTTTTTTCTTTAAATATATATTAGACACATGCACATTTCATCTTGTTTGTAATTTTAATATCTGCATCATTTGCAGGCCTGATATTTTGTTTTGCTGTAGCATTTTACTCAGTCTAACTATTTTGCTATATATCTAACAATTTTTATCCCATGCTAATTGGAAATTTATTTGTGAGATAAAGGCCTAACTTTAAAACTCATAGCTTCAGAAATTTATGTTTGTATCTACCTGGCACTTGGGGGCAATACTGACATATAACAGATAATAAATATATATTTAAATGCATATAGATACAGACCCAGAGCATTCCCTCTAAAATCCAAGTCTTCTCATGATTATCAGTTAAATATCTGAAACATATTAAGTGACTTTTATTTATTTATTTTTTGGTGGTACTGGGGATGGAACCCAGGGGCCTTCTACCTCTGGGCTACACTCCCAGACCTATTTTATATTTTATTTGGAAACAGTGTCTCTTAAGCCAGCTGAGGCTGGCTTCGAACCTGTGTGATCCTCCTGTCTCAGCCTCCCAAGCACGAGGATTACAAGTGTGCGCCACCACGCCCGGCTTAAGTGAAATATTTTTTAATTGAGATTATCTTTAGATTCTCTAAAAAAAAAAATGTACACACCTATTTCCTCCTTAGGTCATATGGCTAACTCTTGCTGACTCCTGAGCAATCATCTTCCTCATTCCTTCTTCCAGGGATATTTCCGTATGTCATCCCAAGCACCATCATCAACAAAAATTGGCACAGATATCCTCTCTGTGTGTTTCTAGTATGCCTGATATTCATTCAAACATAGTTTTTCACAGTGTATTTAATATTATGCCTGAATATAAAGGTATATGAAACCTGAACTCAACTGCTTTGTCTGGCTCACTCCGTGTCCCCTGCACTTAACCTAGTAGATATCAATAAATGGTTTTTCATGGATGAATGAATGAAATGATGCCTTTTAGGATATAAGTTTTCAGCTCCAAATATTTTTTTCAAGTTTTAGGCCTTTTTCTTTTGTATCAGTTTACACAAAGAAAATTTCTTTGTACCTCTGTTTGAAATGCTAGTTCAGAGTCAGCAAATTGCATACTCTTTTCAAATCAATTTATTCAGTTAAATTGCTTCCTTTTGCCAAAGAGAAAGAGCACATTAGCACTTGAATATTTTAAGATTCAAAACAATCTTATTGTTTTTGAATGTGCAATATTATTAGCAAATGAAAACTGGGATAACTATGACCATTAACAGTCTACTCTAATTAGTTATTAATTATATTGCTGCATTCTACTACATGGAAGAATTAAAGCTACTTTATAATCATTCCTCATTTTCATCCAAAGCTTGAATCTTGAAAAGGTCATTAAAGTGCCATCTTAATTTCTTTGCCAATTTGTAGATATTATGACTCATATTAAGATGCTTTGTTTAAGAAACTTAGACTCTACTGAGATTTTTGTTTACTTGTCTTAAACTTTCTATTAGAATGAATTACCTGTCTCGGCTAGAACTTAACCCTATTCTCATAGCCCCTTTAACTATTTATGCATGTTCTCAAAAATATTAATTCTGCCAGCACATAGTAGGTATAGTCAACTGTGCTAGTACCTTAGTATACATACAGGAAGAAGAAACAGGTTGACCTCAAGATGAACCAGCAGAACCCTTGCTTTCAAAGGCTTTCTCATCTAGAAATGTAAGAAAGAGATTAATATGTAGGTGTTCCTCTGCATCTATAAATATGCATGTTATTCAATGCTAACAGTTATTAAGCTTTACTGTGTTCCAAACACAGCTTTACATTTTCACAAGTACCTCATTTCACCAAATATAAGTCCATTTATTACAGAACACAGTAATTATTCTAGTACAATAAAGAAAAAAAGGATACTTTTTTTTTTTACAGTACTAGGGGATGGAACCCAAGGGCATTCTACCTCCAAGCAACACCTCCAGCCTGTTTTTTATTCTTTACTTTGAAACATGGTCTCTTTGAGTTGCAAAGGGCCTCACTAAGTAGCTGAGTCTGTCTGCAAATTGTGATCCTCCTGTCTCAGCCTCCCAAATGCTGGGATTACAAGGACACTTCTTAAAAATAAGAACTGTAGATGAAAAAGGAGAAGCCATAGATGAGAAAATAAGGAGACCTGAGGGAAGTTAGGGGGGGGAGGGAAATTCCCTAATTTACATGACGTACATTCACAAGGCCAAATATGAGACGGAGGGAGAGGGAGGGAATAGGGTGGGGATTGGGGAAGGGCTAAATGTGTGCATATATGCTTCTACCATCTTTTACTCCATTAAGATGTATGACTACAATGAACCACAAAATAACATTTTTTGTATAAGATTCATTCCAGATATAAAAATATTAATATGGTATAACATGAAGACTTAGAATTAATAAAAATACATTAACTCATGTTTCAGTCAGCATTCTCACTGCTGTGACCCAGTAAGCCCAACTACGCACAACTTAGAAGCAGGAAGATTTATTTTCTCACAGATCTTGAGATTGTAGAAGTTCAGTCCATGTCAGGCCAGGTCTGTAGAGCTCAGAACATGGGAGCAGGAGGCAGAAAGAGGGAGAACAAGACTCTGCTTTCACACAGAGACTGGAAGCAAGAGAGAAAGCAAGGGTTGGGGGGACCTTACATAGTCCCCAATGCCACACCCACAGGGATCCACCTCCTCCAGGGACACCCTACCTGCCTAGGTTACAAAACAGTAAGTCCATTACAATGTATTTTTATCATCTGATTAGATTATAATCTTCATGATTTAATTGTATCAACTGTGAACATTAACACATGAACTTTTCAGGGAACATTTTATATCTAGACATAATTCATTTAATCCTCACAACTCTTCAAGTTAGATCATTTGTTGTTCTCATTGTATAGACAAAAGAAAACTGATGGATTCAGAGATGCTGCGTAACTTGTATAAAATTGCATAGATAGTAGGTAGATGAGCCAAGATTGAAAATACATTAATATTATTCCAAGTGCCACATTCTTAGCTTCTATACCAAGGAGGTATTGGGTTCTCTCGGTTACAGTGTGTTCCAGAGTTTCCACATCTTATGTTCCTTATGTGTCTTCATTTGAAATTGAGGAATACTAGTACTTCTATTAATTCTTGAGTACATTTAAGAATTAAGTTGTGCTAAACTGAGACAAATTTCAAAAGTAAACTGTGTTTTGAAAATCATTAATCTACACTTTGCTTAAAATGGTTATAGCAATCAAACTAGAGTGATTAGTGAGTTTTACTAAACCAGTGAAAATTAACTTTTTAAATGTATGAATCCATAACTAAATATATTACATATAGATGAAGATGTTATGATTCTAACATAATGATAAAGACTGGACATAAAATGAAATTAACTTTTACTATGAATGTAGATGTCTGTTTTGCTATTTATTTGTTTAGAAGAAAAATCAATAGTGGAAACTAATATTCTATTTTTGAGGTTCTATTTAAAAGATTTTGAGGTTTTATTTATTTATTTTGAGGTTTTATTTAAAAGAAAGGTTTTATATATAGCAGCATTTATATATAATATATTAAAAACTTATTCTAACATTACATGGAATGTTACAAATAATCTTTGTAAAGAGCCAAAAATTATGACTAGCCTGAAGTAAGAGACTTATTTCACCTTCTGTATCAAATCATACAATCTGTTTTTTAAAAGCTAATGAGTTAAGAAACAGTAACTATATGCTACATTGGTTTTATCCATAAATAATGGACTATATGTAAGAACAAGTAGCAGTTTAATATAGCAGAGACCAATTGTATAGTCATGGATAGCAGAGATTTCATGTGTGGAAATCCAGCAAAACAGAATTATAAATGTCAAACAGAAAATATCTCATTAAAATACTTTTTCTAGAAAAGAATAAAAAATCCTGCCCCAGCTGTTCATATCTTATAGTAGACAAGATGAGTTGAACAGAGCTGAAAAGCTAGGTTTATTGTTTTTCAAAGTATGGTTCTGGAAACACCTACATCAAAAATATCTAGAATGGTGTGTGTGCTAAAATTAAGGTTTATTTCCCTTTTTTCACAGACTTTGCATTATCAGTACCTTTTTGAAGAAAGCCCAAGAGTTTTAAACAGACACATCCATCCACTAGTGATTATGGGCATGATAGACCATTGTTTTAGCACTTTGACTTTTGCCCACCTACTACTTTGGACTGCTGGAAAAAATTATCCAACCACTAGTTACCATCTATCAAAAGTTAAATGTTTCATTTACTACATATTTATGAATAAGTAAAAGGGAACACAAATATATATTCACATATTCTGATGCAATCCAACTCTTGTATGATTATAAATAACTGTTCAGAAACCTGATGAAGTGGAAGTAAATACTTTATGAAGTCTAACATGATTGCAGAAAAACGGAATTGGGGTAAGCCTGGTAGCCACAGGAATAGAAAGGGACAACTCCAGAAGTTATTTTGAAGAAAAAGAAATCAGGAGAATTCAGCAGCAAATTAAATTTAAATGGCAAAGAGAAAGGGGAAAAAATAGAATAGTTGGGGTTTTGCATCTTGGTAGCAGAAAATAGTAAGGCACTAACATGGGAATGGAATGTGAAATCATTCTGAAAACGATTAAAAATATGGGTATGGAAGAAAGTGGAGCTTTTATATCTGGCTTTTTTATTTCTGCATTTATAAAAATAAATGCATTTTAAAATGCAATTATAAAAATAGAAACCTGAATTTTTCCCTAAGTTATGTATGAATGTATCTACCAAATTGTGACCTAATTAATTATTATTTTCTATTGCAGCAATTGTTCAACTGTCAAGCTCTACGAAAACTAAGTATTCCTGATAATGACCTTTCAAATCTGCCAACCTCTATTGCTAGTTTAGTTAATCTTAAAGAACTCGACATCAGTAAAAATGGTAAGATTCTCATCTCCAAATATCTAAATTTTAAATGTAAATGTGCTGTAATGTTTTCTTAGCAAGTGATATAAAATAACTTCTTCCTTGATTTTAACACAACTATAAGTTAATCTTCTTGATAAAATAACTCCTAATTACTACATAAAGACAGGAAATCTCTCTCTCTCTCTCTCTCTCTCTCTCTCTCTCTCTCTCTCTCTCTCTCTCTCTCTCCCTCCCTCCCTCCCTCCCTCCCTCCCTCCCTCCCTCCCTTCTTCTCTCTCATCAATGTTCCCAATGCAGACCTTATTTTTCTTATTTTTGCATTCAGATATGTGACCTACCTTATGTAGAATATTCTTCTGCCACTACACTACTTATTTTGCTCATTCTCAGAGTATTTCCAGTATGTTTCAAATATCACCTGCTCAACAAAGCCTACCTAGTCACCTTGCATGAAATCATACTCTCAATTTCTCTTATAGGCTCCACTTTTCCCCTAGCCACAAACTTCCTCAAGATAGTTTATAGTTTTCCCATTCATTATTGTTATTGTCTATATTCTCCTGACCTATATTCAAAGTTCACAGATGTGAACTTCGTCCTATAATGGGAGGGACTTCTCCTTTTGGGACATTGATATATTTCAAACATCTTCAGCAGTACTTGGTAAATAATTGAAGCTTAACAGTATTTGTTTTATTTTATTCCAAACTTGTATACCTGGTGCTTTTATTGATTCTAGTGCTGATGTTGATATTTCTGTTGATGCTATTTCCTCTGAGTATTTATGGGTAGAACTTGACCTTCAGAAAGTCTCCTGTATCATCATTTATTCATTTATTTTTCATGAATTCATAAGTCATCATTTCTCTCCAAATGACTTCAGCTTTATATTTTATTAGAATAAAACAAGGATCAGTCAAAAAGGGTTATGTCTAGGCATTATGAGGATATAAATTATGACCCCTTCATTATTAAACCAGTCAGCTAAGCTTTGTGCATGCCGAGTACCTTCAGGAGCTGTGTTAGTACACTCAGTGTGCTTGGTATCAAGGGATTAGATAGGAACAAAATGGGTCTCTACCCACATGAAACTTCTATTCCAGCAAATTATTTACACATTGAACAAGAAATTATAGATTATCCAATAGATGATGACAATTGTGTGCAAAGATGAATTCAATGTGAGGGACACAAATCTGAAAATAATATAATATAGTATATGTGGTTATGGAAGTTTAGGGAAGATCAGACAGGATCAGTAGAAGTTAGGTAGGGTTTGCTTGATACTCTAGGTAAATGAGGATTCTTTCTGATAAAGACCATCAGGAAAATCCCTTGGCCACATATAAATATGATATCCCCAAGAAATCTGATGTCTCATAGAGCTCTGTGATAATGTCCCAGTGACCCTGTTGCTCTTCATCCTGCCAGAACTCTCCTCCAAAGATACCTTCATTGTTCTACCTTGCCACCATCAAGTATTTGCTCAAATGTACTTTCCACAGAACCTTCTCAGACCATTGCATTTAAAACTCACGTGCTGCTGTTTTACACTAAAAGCACACCATATTCCCCTTCTATGATTTCTCCCCACATGAAAAAGTGATACACCATATATTTTATATTATTTATTAATTACTTAGACTTTCCTTAGGAAAATTAATATTTAGTGATATTCCAAATTTTGTTATTGTTGCTTTGTTTTTACTATATTTCCATTGCCCAAAAGAGTATGTGGCACATTTTAGAAGTTCAATAAATATTTATAAAATGAATTCATGAATGAATGTTTGAGAGTCATCAAGTTTATAGTGTACTGGGGAAATAAGATTGACACCCATAAGTAATCAGTGATATCACAAACTACAACCCAATGAAGTGCTTAATTACATGGCACAAATAGCAATTATACATTCGTAGAGAATGGGAAGATTAATTAAGACTGCTGTATTATTAGAAAAGAACTCAAAGATGGGTTATAGCCTGAAGATTTCCCTGAAATACAATAGCATCTGAGTAGAGGGGAGCACTTTGTTGGAAGGAGATGATTAGAGTATAAACAAGAAACACAAATTTCTACATCAACTTGACTTACCACTTAGAGAGCTTTCAAGAAGATAATCACAGAAGGACCATATACAAATAAAAAATCATTTAGACTTATACCTATTGAAAGATGACCTCAGATCTACCATTATTCTTTTAAGAATATATTTACTTATATTTACTTACATATTTTTTAAAGAAATACTTTATTTAGATTTAAGAATAGGCTACATATTTGCATAGATTGGTATTACTATACTTTTATAATAATTATTGACTTATGTATTATATATATTCATACATCAAATTTTGCTTCCAAATTATATTTTTTAAGAAATATATGGCCAAATGTCATATCCCTTGGCCATTAGGCATATTTAACTACAGATTGTCCAAGTATATAAATTTTTAAAAATAATTTTATTTATGCATTGCAATTATCGATCCTGATGAGATTCAATGTGATAAAAAAAAACATTTATCTTATTGTTTAGGAGGATCAGAAAACCATGTACCACCAAATATAAGCATGAAACTCCTGAGAAGTATGATATTTTTGAGAGCATATAATAATTTATAGTGGCTCCCTTACATCTAGAATTATTTGTTTCCAAGAAGTGAATTGCAAGTTATACTCCTCAACCTTAGAAGTAGTCTACAAGCATTCTCAGAAGTCCTTAAAACTATCATTTAGTGCCTTTTAGCTGTGTTCATGTCTTCCTGTATTCTGAAAATATTTATGCAAAAAGATGGGCAAGAGATGCTGAAACACTTTGCAACGATAGCACAAAGGCTTGATGAGTATGGTGATACATCAAGCATTGCTAGAAATTACACAAAGAGCAAAAGATTTCATCCCATCGTCCCTTTCAGAAAATAATACCTAAAGAGACTGTTGCTGAATTCTATAGCAGAATCTTGGACAGTTGCTTAAGAAGCATAATATTTCTTTTGGGAATCTGTCAAGAAAGAAAAGAACAGAGCACAAAGTTAGTGAAGTTTTCACCCTCACAGTTGTCAACATTGTTGGAATAGACCTGGTAGAAAAGAAACAGGACGAGAGAATACAAGCAGCCTTGGTTTTTAATGACAGACCATGGAACATTTATCTTGAAACAGAGACTCGTTGTAAGTACTACTCAACCTAAGCAAAACTCTTTCTGAAATCTCCTTGAATTAGAAGAGTGAGCCCTTAATAAATTAATTCTCTTAGAAGCTGAGCTTAAATTGATCCTTAATTTTCTTGTGGCCTCCAATCTTTACTTTTCATGTCTAGTTCTTCTGCCTGTCATCCTGATTCACCATTTTTCTCTCTATAATTTAAAAATACTGTTTTATATTAACACCTTTAATTTTACACAGAAGTATACATGCCCAATTTGAGTAACTAACTTTCATTGACTTCTCTAACCACATTTCCAACTACTCTTCTTTTCATTTTATTGTCAGGTAATGCTAAATGGCCATTCCCAAAGGCCTCGGCTGGTTCCTTGTGACACAAGGAGCTATACCAGTTCCTCTATCCAGAATAGCCCTTCATCCCAGCTGCTATACCCCAGCGTTCAGGCGGAGTCCTCTTTGTCTGTAAAAAAATATATTTCAAGTGTCATTTATTATTATTCTCAGAAACTTTCCTTATGCCTAGTCACAAAGTAATTTTTTGTTTCTTTCTCTGCAATATCTTTTTTACCTTGTATATGCTTTTATAAACTTATCTTCTTGATTCCTCTAGATGTGACTGGATTGTGAGACCCGTGAAGTCAGCAAATATCTTATTCATTTCTCTATTTACTGCATTAAATCAATGTCCAAGATGCATGGCAGGTGCCCTACAACTGCTATTTGAGTAGTATTCAGCAGATAAACAGCACTATATAGAATCACTGTGAATAAAAATGTAATGATATTTGTATAATACTACATCAAAGACCCCACATAAGAGAGAGTCTCCATCTATTATACTGCAAACCACTCAATGTTTTAAATGAATTCTGGAGAGATATAAATGGCCCTGAAGCAAGTAAATGGGTAACCACTAAAATCAGTTGCAACCTGCCATATCCTAATATATTAATATATTGTTCTTTGGACTAATGGCCACTTCATCTCAAGCTTTTATCCCCCCTTAGCTTCAGACTAACATAGTCAAATGCATGCTGGGCCTAACTATATACTATGTCCCGTGAACACCCTAAACATAATTTATAACCAAACTCAATTTTCCTGCATTTCCCAGCTCTTTGTTACTATGACTGGAATCCATGCAGGCATTCAATGCAAAAGCATATTTTCTCCACTAATTCTTAACATTCATTCAGCCACTAACTGCTCCCAGATTTACCACCTAAATATGTTGCAAGTCTGCTCCATTCTTACCATTCCCACTGCTAGTCTTCAGTCTCCTTTATCTTTCCTAGACTACTCAACTAGCTTCCCACTTGTTTTCCTTAACTCCCATTATTGCCACCACCACTGCTAAATCCATCCTCCATAGGATAGCTTCAGAATTTCTTCTATACAGCTTACATGTCCCTCTTCAATCTAAGATGCTTCCGTTGATTAAGTCTAGAGCAAAGGTTTATTACCACACACTCAGAGTTCCATTTCCAGTGCTTAAGTTTCAAATGCCAAGTCACCAAGAATAACTTAATAAATTTTAGCTTTATGATATCCCAAAATGCTTCTTCAAATTTTTTATACTGGTCCACTACCTGTTTTTACTCTATGTGTTTTATTTACTCTGCATGCCCAAATCACCTTTAACACAGCTTTTCGTCTGATTCAGTCTCCTTTTATTCAGTATTCAAGTCTCATTTTTATGGGGTCTTTAAATTCCTAATTCAAGTCAAAGGTCCAATTTCTATACTAATACATTATATACTCATTCTAACACTTAAGATTTCATTAAAACACTTAACATTTAATTATGTTGAAGTATTTATGTGTTTTTAGCCGATGTGGTGGCGCACGCATATAATCCCGGTACCTGGGAGGCTGAGACAGGAGGATCCAGGTTCACAGCCAGCCTCTGCTACTTAGTGAGACCCTCTTTCAAAAATAAAGAATAAAAAATAAGCTTGGGGATGTACCTCGAAAGTAGACTGCCCCTTGGTTTAATCCCCACTATGGCAAAAAAATTATGTGATTTTAATTTTTAAATATTTTAGGCATAAAGTAAATAAGAGAGACACCAAAGTGCCTATCACAGAGATTAAACTTCTAATATTTATTACAGATATCATACTCTGTTTTTAAATAAATAAAACATAACAGAAACTTATAAATGCAAGTTTATATCTTTTCCATCTCTTCCCATTCTATCTGAGAGTTAATGTGTTGAGAATATGGGAAAAGTGCTAACATGTTGTATAGATTAGCTCTACATCATCTTTCTGAAGTTCATCCTTGGTGACTGGTGTGGACCTAATTGAGCCAGCAGAAATATCCAAGTTCACATTCCTCCATGTCAGATGGTGACAGAAGAGTTACTTGATGCTTCATATTTCCCCAATCACCAAATTGGCATCGTTAATTTATTTTTAACTGACTAATTGAGTTTTTTCTATAAAATGTCTTTCTTGGTCCATTTTTCTTTGTGGTTGGTTGTCTTTTAGGGTCTTGGTGGTTTGAAAGATTTATATACTCTGAACACTAGGCCTTTGTTGGTTATTTGGGCTACAAATATTGTCTCCAATTTGTGAAATATCTTTTCATTTTGTTTGAAATGCCATTCATCATAAAGAAGTTCCCAAATTTAGTGCATTGCTGTTACCTTTATATTCTGTATTTTTGCAATACATTGAAGGAATTCTTTTCTACTCTAATATCACATTTTTCTATATTTTCCTCTAAAACTATTGGTTTTTCTTTTCACATTTAGATCTTTAATGTACTTGTAACTTGTGTTTGTGCTGCATCTAATTCTTTCCGAGTAGGTGATTACTCGCTTCAGAAACATTTGTGTAATCCTTTGTTTCCTCACTGATTTATAGCTAGATGTACATCTTTTTATACAAAAAAAATTCTTTCCTAAACTCTGCCCTGCTTTTTCATCATATGAGCCAATTCCCGTGCCATTGCACATTGTTCTAATCATTAAAGCTCAATACTACATTGTAACATCTGAAAATACAAGTTCTCTTTTTATTTTTATTTTCAAATGTTGTTTTGCTATACTTGTTACTCAATTCTTCCATCAGAATTTCGGGCTCAACTTGTCAAACTGTATAAGCAATTTAGTAGAATTTTTAGAAATGTCTTGAGTTTATAAGAAAAATGTTCAACATGATTAGCAATCTGAGAAATGTAAATCAAAACTACACTGAGGCTAGGCATGGTGAGACATGCTTGTAATCCTAGTACTTGGGAGGTTGAGATAGGAGGATTGCAGATAGCCAAACTCAGCAACATTAGAACTTTAGGGAGGCTCTCAGTAACTTAGTGAGACTTTGTTTCCAAATTTTTTTAAAAAAATTAGTCTAGAGGGTCTAGAGCTTTAGCTCAGAGGCAAATTGCTGCTGGTTTCAGTTCTCAACAGCACATGGACACACACACACACACACACACACACACACACACACACACACTACACTGAGATTCCATCTAACCCCAGTTAGAATGCCATTCATCAAAAATTTAAACAATAAGTGCTGATGAGGATATAAGGAAATAGAAACCCTTATCCACTCTTGGTGAGATTTGAAAATTAGTACAGCTGTTTATGTAGATCACTGTGGAGGTAAGATTGGGAATGGAACCACCATGTGAACCAGTTATATCACTCCTGGGTATCTTCCCAAGGGAATTGAAGCCAGAATATTATAGGATACATGCATATCCGTGTTTATATCATCAGGATTCCAAAAGCTAAATTATGGAACCAGACTAGGTGTCTCTTAATAGATGAATGGATTATGAAACTGGGGTATACACATATAATGGGATTTTATGGTAGCCAAAAAGAACAAATTTACACCATTTGCAGGAAAATGGATGGAACTAGAGAATAGTTATGCTGTGAGATTGTCTAGTTGAAGAAAGTGAGGGATGTATACTTTCTCTCATTTGTGGAAACTAGAAAGAAATTGGGAAACAAAGAACTTCAGATAAATGAGAGATACCGGAGGAACAGTAAAAGGTAACTTAGGAAGGGAGTTAGGGAGGAGGGAAAGGATGAAGGAAACATTTCAAATAATGCTGTGTACGTATATGAAGCTATCAATATAAATTTAAATAATATGTACAGGGAGGGGGATGGAACACGGTGAAGTGTGGAGGGAAACACACCAAGTTCTGTATGCGTGCATGCTTCTACCATTCTGAACCTCATTATGGGATGTAATCACAATGCACCAATAAAAGTATATTAAAATATCTTGAATATAAAGATTGATCTGGGAAAATTTATCTTTCTGATGGCAAATATTGCAATCCACAAGCATGTAATTCCCCTTTACTTAGGTCTTATGTTTTTCAATAGAATTTTGTGATTTTCTTCAAAAAGATTTTTGTTGCACACAGTTTGTTACAGTGATTTCTCAGTATTTTAGGTCATTAGTTTTATAAATTTTATCACTTTTTAAAATCTTTCTAATTTGGATGATACTGTATAGGAATATTACCATTTTGATTCCTTGACCTTAGATTCTGCCACAGTGCTGAATATGAGTTCTGTTGTATAACCAGTAGATTCTTTTGAATTTTTATGTATAAATCACGTTATCTAGAGCACATGATAATTTTATTTTTTAACCTTACATGTTGATATTTGAGTTGCTTTGTCACAAATTAAAACCTAATTAGGATATAATCCATTCATACCCCAGATTTTCAGTTTATTTTCATTTATTATGTGTAGTCTTCTCATGCTTTTTATAAATGTCCATCACTTTCCTTCTTTTCATTTCTAACACTGTTTAAATGTGCTATCTTTTATTAGTTCCATTCATTTTGCCAGGAGGTTTTTTGCTTGTTTTATTTTTTCTATAATACTCATTTGTTTGTTGGCCCTTTTCTTGTTTGATATGTTGTTGTTGCTGTTGTTGTTGTTGTTGTTGTTGTTGTTGTTGTTTGTGTTTTTTGGGGGGAGTGGTACTGGGGTTCCTGAAAACCCTTCTACCTCCAGGCTACTCTCCCAGACCTATTTTTTATATATATTTTTATTTGGAAACAGGGTCTCTTAAGCCAGCAAGGCTGGCTTCGAACCTGCGTGATCCTCCTGTCTCCGCCTCCCAAGCGCGGGGATTACAAGCGTGCACCACCATCCCTGGCTTGCTTGTTTGATTTCATTTTCCAAATTTATCAATTTCTACTTTTCTACTTCCTATTGCAATTATTTTTTATCAAGCCCCTTCTTCCTCTTAGTTCTCACTCAGTTGTTTTTAGTACCTTATGCATTTGGGGCTCCTTGGTCATCATCATATTTTTATTGAACTATATCACCAGCTCCATGGCCTAGAGGACACTGATTTGTTGCTATTCATTCTGCTTCCTATTGTGGCCAAGTAAATGGTCAGTTTTTATGTAGTTTTATTGATCTTATTAAAATTATACAGCATAATGGGTTCAGAGTGATAGAAACATACAAGCACATAGTACTTGATGTTTCAACCCTGGATCTCACCCTGCTTCATATTATGTTGTACATATTATTGAGATCTCTGTTGATGAATTTCATATATGTACATAGAATTATTTTAAATGTTCTTTTTGGTTTGGAATAAAAAATACAAGTTCACTCATAGTTGGGTATAGGCCAGGGATCTACTAATACTGAGTTTTATTCTGCATAGTTTTATAAGCTTCCCTAGGACAGATACCATATGCTCATCATTTTTACGCACATGGAACGTTGAAAGGATAGGTAGAGGGTGTTCAGTGGGTGCTAAATTACAGTTAGATAGAACCAAGAAGTTCTATTGTGATCAAACAAAGTACGGTAACCATAAATAATAAAGCACTATGTATTTCAAAAGCTAGAAGATAGACTTTTAAACACTTTCATCAAAAAGAAATAAAAATTTCAAGGAGCTTTATATATATGTATATATACACATATGTATACATATATATATGTATATATATGTAACCTGATATGTACAATGTATGAACGAATCAAAACTCAAATGATACCTCATAATAGGTATAACTTTTAATGTTTATAGCTATCAGTTAAAAATTAAAAATGACCCAATATTAGAACATTTACCTACTTGGAATATTCAAAATATCAAATTAACTGGAAAGCAAAAAGATGAAAAATGAGGTTTAACTTTTGTGTTCAGGAAAGATCTTATTCTTTTTTCTTAAAATAAGTACATTAGCCTTAGCCTTTATAGAGAAATTTCAGTCAATGCCACTGAAACTTGGTTATCCATCTATTTATCTAACTAAAGAGAAATAAATACCCATGATGCATTATAAATCAGCCTTTTTACTTCATTTATTATTTTTTGTAATCCTGGAGTTCCTGGAAACCCTTCTACCTCCAGGCTACACTCCCAGATCTATTTTATATATTTTTTTTAATTTGAAAACAGGGTCTCTTAAGCCAGCGAGGCTGGCTTCGAACCAGTGCGATCCTCCTGTCTCAGCCTCCCAAGCACAGGGATTGCGAGTGTGCGCCACCACGCCCAGCTTCACTTTTTTTCTTTTTTTTCTTTTTGCTCCCTAATTATATTCAGCAATCCAAGGGTGAATGTATCATTTCCCATTCCAATAAATTTTTATCTATTATTTTTTACAACCTAATTCAATAGTAAAATGAAAATCCTGTGTACATCAGAGGTGAATACTTCTCATGATATTGTGATATTGTGATTTCTGAATAAATAGACTATGGCTGTTTGTAGAGCTGTTATGTGCTCATAATGGAGTAAATTGTTTTATATGGTAAAGGGAGATAATGAATGATAAGGTTTAATTAGGCAGTGATTTCACTTCAAGTTTGATTGTTGATTTGTCATAGCTTCACAGAGACTATGACACTATAATTTAAGGACTTTAATGGGAATGAATTAATTTGAAAGCTCTTCCTAATTCGGCAGTAATTAAGTGATTTTTCTCTCATCTTCTAAAACTTCTTTCTATACATGAATAGATTTGAACAGCATCATAGTGGGCAAAATCACTATTGTTAGTTGTAATGGAAGGCAATCGAGTTGAAGGCATTATTATGTGTTTTATTGACTTGCCAACTAATCTATCCCTTCCCCCAAATGCACACAAAATGCTGAAGATAAGTCATATCCTCTATTTTCAGAGAAGTGAGGAAGATTTTCTCTTTCAAAAACATTTGAGAAGGCAGATTTGAGTAACCAGTTAAATAATAAAAATTCTTTAAACATGTGAGCACATTAAGAGCAGAGTAGAGACTCTGCTAGCATATATAGCGTACATTCCTAAGGGAATCTATTTTGAGATGCCTGGTATGGGTTGGGAAGAAAATGTTACCATGCAGTTGTTCTCAATATGCAGTAAATGCGCCCTTTGGTGTTTGGGAAAGTATTAGACCGTTTATTTAGAGTAAAGCCTTTATTTTTCCCCATTAAAATGCCTCACTCCAACACTTAATGGTTATTTGTCTGAAAATCACTAGCACTTCCGTCACTTTAAGATTGCTTTCCCTTTTTACAGAATCTACTTTGCCCATGATTATAGTGATAAAATAAACAGATTGACCCTCTGTATTTTTATTAAAGAACTTCAAGACGACAAAAGCCAGGACTCTTTCTCTTGGTTCGTTCCCAGCCTGTTGCCAGGACTTTATTTGTAATGCCTTCATTGGTAAATAAAATAAACAAATAATACCTATGTGTGTTACCAGCTCTTACTCTTTGTGAGAGTAGAGTTTGCAGTCTGGTTATGTAATGGCATACAAGAAAGGAAGCGAACTTCCCCAACCCCTCACTCTGCTGAAGTCTATGCTGGGCCCTGTTACCGGGTCTACTCAATTTCCTAGTCACAGCAGAGACCTTTCTGAACTAAGTGACTCACCTGTTTTGGTGTCCCAGGAAATCCTAAAAAAAAAAAAAAAAATCGTAGGGGAACAAAACTGAATGGGTAGTGAGCCATTTTGAGTCCTCTCTTTACTATGCCATGCTCCTTTCCTAGCATAATCAACTTAAAAATAACTGAGCCTCACAGTGCTTATGTACCCACAATATCCCCATCAGAGTATAGGCACAGGGAATGATCAATAAAGTGGTCAATTGATAATGAAGGAAAAAATATTTTTTAAGAAATGAAGCACTGTTGAGCAGTCTATCTCCTATAGTAGTAACTCAAAATTTTTTGTGTTAAAGCAGAGAAAGGGATGAATTGTAGCTCAACTTATTTTGACTAAGTCAGATTCATCCTCTTTGAACTCTGCTCACCAAAGTCATGAGCACTTCTGAAAAGTTTTTCCAGATATCTCCTGAAGGCAGATCAGTTATGTGACAGTTTCTAAGTATTGATTACTTTACCAATATTTGGGATTTTATTTATAATGCTACTAAAATAGTCAGAATCTTACAAAAAAAAAATTTAACTCTTCTTGCTGAGTTTCTTAACTAAGTTTCTGGTTCCCTTCCCTTGAATGATTAAAGTTAAAGCAAACCACTTTTGCTTCTGTCTCTGTCTCTGTCTGGACAAATTATCCCAAATTTACTAACTGTATACTTGTATTTATTTTTTAATATATAGTAAATTACTCCTCTATACTAAATTACTGGTTGAAATGCCCTTCTAAGCAGTACTTCTTACCCAATAGAGTAACATGCTAAACATGCTTGGTAAAGGAGTGTTTAAATACAACCTAATTTTTAAAGTAAAATTAAACTTCACCCTTTTATATACCAAAATATTTTGTTTTAGTTTTCTGGACAAAAAGTATCACAAAATATTTTAAATAAGTGATGTATACATTTATGCCTCTACCCTCCTGTACCCCGTTAAGATGTATGACTACAATTCACCAATAATTTTTTTTGTGGTACTGGGATTCCTGGAAGCTCTTCTACCTCCGGGCTACACTCCCATACCTATTTTATATTTTTTTATTTGGAAACAGGGTCTCTTAAGCCAGCAAGGCTGGCTGCAAACCAGCGTGATCCTCCTGTCTCCGCCTCCCAAGCATGGGGATTAAAAGCGTGCGCCACCATGCCCGGCTCACCAATAATTTTTTTTTAATTTTATATTACACTATCCTCTTCAAATGAAAGTACTCAATGCAATTGAACTTTTCCACATTGACTTGAGTTCATCATATATGGTACTGACCTTTTCTTTTCTTTTTTGGTATATGTGAGAGTTTGCCTCTGTATAAAATAAGAATCATAGATGTGGGGAGTTATGGTATTTGTTCTTTTCCCTATCACTTCCTCTATGAGACCATCTGTTTTAATTTGTTCATAGCTATTTTGAGTAGGCCTCTTATTTGCTCCTTCTAATAGCTATTGGTCAAGTTATATGTAAAGAATACAAAAATTCTGAAATAAAACTCCCATGTTCCTTGTGAGTACATCAGATTCAGAAATAAAAGACTTTATCTTATGAACAAAACACTCAATTTTGAAGAAAGTTGATATTATTATAGAATAAATTCAACTTATTATGACCTTTTAAAAATGACACATGGTAAATCTTGAGAATGTGTCAAGTTCTGAGTTCCACACCAAGTGCCATGTGCATATAACTTTCTATCACTCCAAACCTCATTGTGATATATAATTGCAATGTATCAATTAAAAAATCTGAGTTTCAAAAAGTTGGAGTCATTTGCATTTGACCCAGAGGGTAAATATGAATCAAATGCAATAAAGATTGCTCTGTTTTAGTGTTGCATTGACAATTTTGCATAGCTAAAATCTATATCCCACAGTAGTTTAAATCTTGGATTCAATAGACAAAGCTTATCATAGATAAAATATGTCAATGTTTAGAATAAGTTGGGCCTGATTTCAAATCTTCTCAAGCCTTTGAGCCTCAGTTTCTTCATTAGTTAAATGAGATTGATACCTTATAAAAATTTTTGTGAGAATGGAATAAAGTACTGTATCAGTCAACATTCTCACTGCTATAACCCAAGAATAACTGACCATAAAACTTAAGAGAGAAAAAGATTTATTTGCTTATAGCTTGGTGATATTTCAGAATTCAGTCCATGTCATGCCAGATGTGCAGAACTCAGGGAATAGCAACAGGGAGCAGAGAGAGGGAGAGAGCACAAAGGCTCTGCTCTCACATCATGGAAGCTGGAAGCAGAGAGGGCAAGCAAGCAAGAGGGTGCAAAGACAAAAGCACAGTCTTTGGTAGCCATGTACCACCAGCCTAGGTTCCTACCCAGTAAATACATTACAATGGATTTATTCACTGATGAACTTGTAACTCTCATGATTTAATTACATAATTTCTGAACACTAATACATGAGCTTTTCAGGGGACATTTTGTATCCAACCATAATAAAGACTTATAACATTTTCTCAATAAACTCCCTTTTTTTCTGCCCCTAAGTCTAATACAATTCATTAAATATAAAAACAAACATTCTGCCTTCTCAAAATTGAAAAATACAATTACAAAATTTTATATCACAATTAAAATATCAGAGAAAATATTTTAAACCCCATAAATATGTTTTGCTCTATTTTATAAAATATTACACCATTAAATCTTTCTACTTTTATCAGCATATAGTGCTAATATAACAAGGTAAACCATTTGAGATGATGGTATTTATAAAGCTCAGATCATATAGCATGCAGTATGCACTATCTATAACTATTGTCATCCATTTTGATTTGCACAAAAATTGAAAAGAAGCATTTTTTATACATTTGAAGGAACACTAAATAATTTACAATTTGGCATTTATAGATAAACCTACTGCATCATGCTTGTATATAGAGAGATAGTTATCCTTTTCATCTTCAAACAGGTAACTAAAATCTGTTTTAGTACAGAACCAAAACCAATTGTTTTATATTTGTGAAGTATTTTAGTTCATTGCTTCAAGATATTGATGTGAAAATATTAGCTAAATATGCAAATTAACAAGCACTCACTGTTTCTATTGTTTATCTAAAATTAACATAAATACTCTTGAATCAAGAAATTGAATGTCAGTGGATGATTTCCAGGCTCTGACCTCATGCTCCTAACTTTCCAGATCCCTTGGCTGCAACCATCTTTGACCCCCTCAAAATCACAAATCCATTAATGCCTTTATCTTCTCATATATTCACCCTATAGTCTTGAGAATTTCTCTGCTTTGTTTACATGATTCAAATTCTATGGATCATCACTGAATTACTTTCTCTGGGTCCCCTTGACACCTTTGTTCCTTTCTCATGTCACTGTGCATTTCTCATCAAATTGACAACTCTGACTGCATTAACTTACCAGCTATTATTGAATGGAATTGGAAAAAGGACCACACCCGTTGGTCTCCCATTAAATTCATGTCCACAAATCTGAGGTGTAGCCTTAAAGCTTCCCAACAATCACTTTGTACTTCTCTCTCACAAGGTCTCTGTCTTCAGATCTCCCATAACCTCTCTTCCATCTTCATGACTATTGGTCCTACTCCACTGAGAAAACTGAAGCTCTCAGAAGAAAACTTCCACAGATTCTCACCATCCTGTCTGCCTACCTACCAACTTCTGTGCCCATGCGCTCTGACCTCTGCCTCAGTACAGATGAACTATTCTTGCTCCTCCTTGAAGTAAATCCCTCTACTAGGTAACCAACTCCTCTTGCCTGGTCAGGTTTATTACTCCAATTTTTCTCACTTTGTTCTACATTGTCTAGATTTTCCCCTAATCCTACTGATTATTCTAATCAGTATACATTTATGCTGCTATTTCTTTCATACCAAAAAATTAAATTTTGGCTCTTCTTGCCCTGATAGTCTCCCAATACCTTCAACAAAAGCTTCAGATAGATATCTTTCACCATCTACAATTTCTCTCCTCTCCTGCTCTCTTAAAGCTAGTTTATTTTTTAAGCCTCATCACCCCCCAAGACCATTCTAGCCAAGACCGCAGTGACCTAGTGATTAAATGCAGTGGCAACTCTTGGTTATCCTCTTACTTGACCTATCAGCATCGTTTGAAATAGTTTATTGCTTTTTACTACTTGAAACATTTTCTTCATTTGAATTCTAGGACTCGGTTCTATTTTACCTTTCATCTCATTGATTGCCCTTATTCAGTCTCATAGGTTGATCCATCTTCTCATCCTCCTTTTGAATGCATCATGGTTCAATGCTTGCACCTTTTTTCCTTCATTTTCCATATTTACATCATTGATGCTGGCATTGTGTCTCATGGCTTGAATACTGTCAATAGAAATGAAACCCCAGTTTCTTTGCTTACAGCCTCTCTCTCTCTCTCTCTCTCTCTCTCTCTCTCTCTCTCTCTCTCTCTCTCAGTGGTACTGGGGATGGAACCCTTCTACCTCCAGGCTATACTCCCAGACCTATTTTATATTTTATTTGGAAACAGGGTTTCTTAAGCCAGTGAGGCTGGCTTCGAACCTGCGCAATCCTCCTGTCTCCACCTCCCAAGCACGGGGATTACAAGCGTGCACCACCACTCCCGGCTTAGATTTATTTTTTAAACTCTAAGTTTATATCCAAATATCTACCTGAATCCTTCTATGCCTAAAATTTAACTCTATCATCTCTTCAAAACCTAGTACACATAGTTTGTTTTTTTTTTCCATTTAAGATGATAACTTCAATGTTCAAGTTGCTCATGTCAAAAATCAGGAGTAATCCTTGAATCTTTTTTTTTAAACACCCCATATCAAATTCATCCAGAAATTATTCTGGTCTTATATTCAAAATACACCCAGATTCCATTTCCTTCTCACTAACTCATCTGCCACTCAGATGAAACTCACCATCAAATTCCTTCCTGGTCTACTACAGTAACCTTGAAAGGCCTCTCTTCTTATGAGGGCTATGCTATTCAGGAACTAGAGTGTTCTTATTACAGCAGATTTCCCTCCTCTATACCCCTATTGCCTCTCTGACCTAATTTTTTTTGCTGCTCCTCTCTTCTTCACTGTGTTCTAGCCATACTGGCCTCCTTGCTATTTCTAGAATATGCCAGATGCACTTGTATCTTATAGAATCTTCACTCTCTCTGCCAGAACTATTCTTACTGTCCAACCTAAGACACCCAGACATCTGTATCTTTAATAATCTGACCGCTTCCAAGTTTTTGCTCAAATGTCATCTCCCCAATGAGTCACACATTAGTCACCCTAGTTAAACTTGAAATTTCTAGGCATTCCTGATCTACCTTATTTAGATCTAATTACCTTTTTCCCATAGAACTTATTATTACTAAAACACAGTATAGATTCTGTTTATATTAATCTGTATGGATTATTGTATGTATTTCTCTACTAGGATATAAGATACACAAATAAAGAGAATCATCTATCCTTTTCATACTGTATCAATGTTTAACACTTACCAACACAGAATATGCACTCAATAGATATTAGTTGAATGTGTGAATGGCTCTTCTTTCTCCAGGAACTTATAATTAAATACTGATTCAATCAGACAATCATACAAAACATGACAAAGTAGTGATTGATTTCTGAACTCATAACCACATTCAGTGTTTCATCATTTTCTAGTCTTGCTTAATTTCAGATATAATACAACCTAAACAAAAGGCATTAAGAAGAGAGAACCTTGAAATGGTTGAATGAATTCTCATGCAAATGTTAGACTTTAAGTTTAGCTATATGGATGTTTTGATCAGGATGTCAGTGATGAAGTAGATGAGGACAGGTAAAAATCATAATTCATAAAACAAATATATTAATAAAATGATAATAACAGATTGTTAACATATTGCAGAAATTCTTAGAGTTCTATTTTTCTTTAAAGGATCTTCCATTCAGGGCCATAAGAATCAATGTTCTATTGCTATTAATAAGCTCTACGTTTAATAATGGCAAATTTGTTTCCTACACTTAGGTTCATACTTATCTTTTGCACTGGGAGAAGTGCTTGTTTTCATACTTCACTATCCATTTAAAACCAATTTAAAGCCTAGCCTAGTACAAGATTTTACCAATTAGTTTTTGTTTTCATTTTAATATCAGTAATCTTTTTATTTTTATACTTTTATTGGTATATGGTAATTATGCATCATAGTGAAGTTCAGAGTGGTACAAACATACAGGCCCACAGCACTTGGTGTATTTCCTTTCATATCTCACCCTGCTCCCCCATTCTTCCTCCCTGTATATGTTAGTGAGATTGGTAGTAAAACTCATATGTGTACATAGCATTATTTGAACTGTTTCCTTCATCAAGCCTCCTTTTTGCCTTCCCCTCCATTCTCCCCAGTCTTCGTCCACTATTCTACCGGTCTCTCTCTTCATTTAGCTGAAATTTCTTTTTTTCTGTTTCCTCTCTAGCTTCCATATATGGGAAAGAACATATGACCCTTGATATTTTGAGACTGGCTGATCTCACTTAGCATAACATTCTCAAGTTCCATCCATTTTCCTTCAGAGGACATAGTTTCATTCTTCTTTAGGGCTGAGTAAAATTCCATTGAATGTATATAAATACCACATTTTCTTTATCCATTCACCTATTGATGGAACCTTGGTTGGTTCCATAACTTGGCTACTGTGAATTGTGCTGTTTTAAAAGTGGATATGAACATATCATTTTAGTATTCTGACTTTAATTCTTTTAGAAAGATATTGAGGCATGATGTACCTGGATCATATGATGGTTTTATTCCTCCTCTTTTGAAAAAACAGCCTTTTGAACAACTGGTGCCAGTAAAACTGGATATACATATGTAAAAGAATGAAATTTCACCCCTATTTCACCCTACACAAAATTCAGTAACACTTTATTATAAAAAGTGGAAAACTATTAACTATAGGCTTAACGTCCTTTATTAAGACATTGCTGTCTACTTAGTAATAGACAAGATAACTCAAACAAAGCGATTAACCAAATATATTAAAACATAAGTTTATTCATGACTCAGTCTCTCCTGTGCCTGGTAGGAAAGAGCAGTATCCAGTTGATTTCTGTTTCTTTTTTCCTTTGGGCATACCATCCGGTGAAAGAATGAATGAGCAATGAAATGATCAAATGGAATGAGCAGGAAATAGAATAAGTATGAAAAATTAATAACTCTCTTGATTGGATAAGAAAATAGCTTTGTTCTGGAATAATCAAGAGTTTTACAGGAATGTTTTTTATATCTTCACCTGATATTTTAAAAAGGGAAAGGGCAAAGACTAGAAATAATTGGTCAGATATAGCAGGTATAATAATCTATTATATTATTTTAACTTCAGGATAATGGAAGTTTGTTTGTGCAATTTTTATTATTTCCGTTGCATTAAAATTTTTCTAAGTCCTAAAACAAAAGACAGAGGGAACAGACAGTGAAGATGCTTTCAGACACAGGTACACCAGGATGCTCTAGAACTAGCAAGGGGACCGGTATGACTAGAACACAGTGAGGAAGAGACAAGTGGCAAGTTCAGTGGCTTTGAGTCTGGAATACAGAAATGTTATTCCTATTTGGCAGTATTTTTCTGAACAGAGTCAATTTAGAATTGTGATATAGTTGCTGAAATGAAAATTTGGGATAAACATCACCACAGTGTTCTAGTTTGGAGAGTAAATATTTATTGATATCATTTGTTATTTGTGAACAGGGCAATTGTCCATTTTCAAAATTGAATATAACATTTTGCCTATAAATATAATGTTTTCCGTGTAATTATTTTAGAGTGTGGCCCTACTATGAATAGTTGTTCAGCCTAGATTTTAATCTAGTCTAAGTATAATAAGCTTGTGTCTCCAGGGAGCTTCAAAATAAGTAAACTTGTGAATCCCCATAGACCATAGCAAATTATAGAACTGTGAGATAAATTTTTTTGTGTGATATCTCAACTGAAAAATAGGGATTAAAATTTAGATTATGTGATTTACAAACGTTTACTCCTATTTTCTACAGTAATCACAAGGCAAAATGTTTAGAACAAAATATAATCCTATAGTGAAACCTACTTATTTTCCTATTTTTCAGTTAATTAATTCAAAATCAAATCAAGGTTTATCTTAAAAAATACATATGTATATATTTATATATGCATATATAATTATACATATAACAAATATGTTTATAAAATGTATTTTAAATATATAACTATATATACAACAAATATAAATTGAATATATACTATATTTGATATATTTACTATAATATAGTTGCTATATTTAATATATTAAATATTTATTTTACATATATTAAGAATATAATACATCAAATATACATATATATACTTGGCTTGAAAGTCAAGTCTAACAATTTTAATAGGAAACAGCATAATGGCATAAAAAGAAATAATAACTATGTTGCTTCAAATGGATTAAATTATACCTATATCCATTTTCATCTGTATTCATTAGATATTTAAATAATCATATAATTTAAATAATGTTTTAAATGATCTGATCTTTCTGAATATGTGGTTCAACATTCATTAAATGAAAATAGTAATGACTAGTCTAGGTTCCCCACAGAATTATTAAAAGAATGAGATGATTTTGTACAGTGGCATAGGAAAATGTAAATGACCCACCTTCTCATTAATACAAAAATTTTATCTATTATTTATTGGGCAGTTATTAAGTACCAAATGTGATACTAAGAGCTTTATACTCATTCATACAAACAAATGTTCAGAATAACCCTTTGAATTAGATGAGAACTGAGTAGATGACACTCAAATAATAAAATGTCTGCTCAAAGATACATGTCTAGTTAAATGACAGACTGGGACTGTCACCCTTTACAAACTAAATCTTTAACTCCTGTACCATACTACCTGTCCAGGTTTGGTTGGACTACAAGACAAAGATATGCTCTAAAAATTTCCTGAACCCTGCGGCCCATATAGTAGTATACATGATATAAGTTCCCCTGGTAACCTACTTTTCCAAATGTGCTCCAGCTTTCATAAACAAATTAAGGTAGCTGTGAAAACCTCAGCAAAAATATTGCTGAGCATAAACTCCATTTACTACACATCTGAAACTTGTAGTATGCTCTTACTGTCCTGCCCTATCTTATTTTTCCTGAATTTCGTAATTGTCTAGTTTATTTATTGCTTAGGTTTTGTATATTTTTCATCACTCCAACCCAGAACTTTCTCTGTCTTGTATAAATTTCCTGCCAATATATTTAAACACATCAGTCATTCTTTCAATTATTTATATATACCTGGGAAAAAGTTGCAAGGAGTTTTCTAACATGCTCAAGTCTAGGTTTCTGGGTCTCCAGGCCTGCCGCAAGCTGTGATCTTGTGGTATTTTCACCTTCATTTTAAGGGTTCCCTTACCCTTCTTTTATTGGACCATCTGGTTCCTGGTTACTACATTTCTTGTATAGTCTATCATTTTGGTGACAAATCTTCCTTAGAAGCTCCTTGAAAAATCCTGCATGTAAAATAAAAATATTGAGAACTTAACCATTGAATGAAACATCTGGAAAGTGATGAAAATGTCTCTACTCTAAAATCTAGGAATTTATTACTTATAACCATGGAGCAGCTTATTTTTAGCTCAGTTAAGTTTAAATATTTGTTGGCTTTCCTTTCTAGAATCCTCCGCAAATTGACTGTCTTTTTCATATTAAATGCCCTTAACCCACTGTTTAGCAAGAACAAGGCAACTTCTTAAAATTCTACCTGTGTCATTCATTTGGCAGGGCTCCCAACTCTCAGCACGTCTTGATCCTCTTTTGACGTCCCCAAAATAGCCAGGATTGGCACCAGGAAGTGTTTTTCAATGCTAACCATTCCTTTATCTGAATGTAACTCTGAACTTAGAAAATATTCTGAGCTTAGAGAATATTTGTTTGTTGGTTCATAAGTATACTAAGGAGAATATATAACAACATACTGCAAATTTTATGGCATGTAAACACCAGGATCAAGATTCTTCATAGACAGCCCTTCAGTGTTACTCTTCCCTGAGTACCCTCAGAAAAGAGGCACAGACAGCTGTCCCTTTTCACGGTGCCCTCACATGGTAAAAGGGATAAGACAATGCTCTGGGAAATCTTTTCTAAGGGAAACCACCCTGTTCATGAGGGCTGAACCCCCATGACCTAACTACCTTCAAAAGGCCTCACCTCCAATACCATCACTTGGGGAGTTAGGATTTAAACACATGAATTCAGTGGGGGGGGGGGGGGTATTCACACCACAGCAAGCACATCTAACCTCTTTAAAATACATTAGTTTTTATTATATAAACTTTTTTATAACATTGTTTTAAGGTTTTAAGGGATTCATTGTCTTTCTATTTTAGTGGGAATCCTGATGTATCCCAATGAAAAACATTTTAAAATGCTTTTTGGCATTATTCTTTCTATGGGTTAATTTTTTTAGATGTCCCAAATGTATGAGATGCTATAATAATTATTTCTGAGTTACTTCATTTAGAATAATGTCCTCCTGGCTTATACACATTACTGCAAGTGGCAGAATTTTCTTCTGCTTACAGCCAAATACTATTTCATTATTATGATTACAAACAATATCAAATTTTCTTTATCCATTTACCCAATGGGCACTTCTGTTACTTCCTATCTTGGCGACCGTAAATAATGACACAATGTGAGTGCAAATATCTGTTAAAGATGATTACTTTATTTCCTCTAGATATATACCCAAGACGCACAACAACTCTAAAAGTGTGATTCAAGCATTGTTTGTCTTATACTGTCATACTTTTAATAGCTATATATCTATCACATATATAATCATATATATACAATAAAAGTATGTTTTAATGTGTATATATGTGCTTTAGTATACAAATGTAACATAAGATTTTATAAATTATATATAAGTAGATAATTTTATATATTATTCATATATACATTAAATTCACTTCTCATCTATAAGAACATTAATATCAGCTACCATAGTGACTCAATATTGATAGTCTTTTAGCATTCTAATTCCTATCAGTTGTTTGTGTTCTTTAAGGTAAATTTTGTAAATTATACTTCACACTGGTTTATTTTCATATGAATATTGATTCTTCTGATCACTGACACCTCTGCTGCTTTTTTATTTCTAATAATTACAGATAACATTGTTATGGTAGTTCACATCAGGTGCTTAACTATATTATCTCTTCAGTCCTCACTGCATCTCTGTGATTGACTCATTCATAGAATCATTATTTTTCAGAGTAGGAAATTGAGAAACTGAGAGTGTAAATGACTTCCCTAGAGTTATCCAGTCTACATATACTGGAGACTCCAGGATCCCATCTGAAGCCAACAGACTTTCCTCTGAATGATCTTGCATTTAAACTATTAACAACAAAGTACATATTTGTGAATGAAAAGTGTAATAACACTTCCACTGCAATAGACAATTCCATTTTCATTAGAAAATGAAGAGAGTCTCTTCCCTAAAATAGTATTTTAATTTACTTCTGCCTCTATGTTTTGGTTTACACGTCATTTTAGAAAATATCATATTAAAGCCTGTGGAGATAAAGCATGAGGCACAACAGATTGAAATGAGCCCATATCAGAAACTTAAAAGAAAAAGCCAAAGAGATAAAAGAAGCCTTTACCCCTGTTGGTTACAGATACAACAAATGTAAATGCTAAGGGAAATTTTTGAGGATACCTCAAACGTTACCTTACTGACTTGCCATTTTAATGTCTACTTAAGGATAACATTTCAAGGTACTGTGTCCTTCCAAACAAAGAGAATCAGGCTTTCTCATTGAATTCACACTTAATGGCAATCCTACACATCCTTTCCTTCTAATTTGGAACCAATATATTTCAGCAATAATTTTAGGACAACATAATGTCTGATGAAATTTCATATAGATAAAAATGTGTTAAAAGCATTCCATACCCTCCTTCATATCTTGCTTTACAATAAATAAATGGCCTGTCTTGAATTTGGATACCCTTCTGCTATCTCACTAGGCATCAAGGTTCTCTGTCCACGATGATGACAATCTGGATTAATGGAATGTAGGCTAGTGGCATCTTTTGTTTCTTGAATATCCATTATCAAAGAGTTCATCTGTGTAACTGCCACAAAATGTTTCTTATCCTTCTGTCAGACTGAAACATTGAGCAAGACCAGTACTTTTCTACATTTAAATGAATTAATTTCAACATATTTGAATTCCAATACTTAGAGTAGCATGATTGATGATTATAAAAGTCAATCCTCAATATTTCTTTAAGACTTATTCTTTATAGGAACTTTTGCATCCTTAACAATAGTTCCTACAACTAGGAGAAAGTGGTGTATAGTTTTTCTGTCACATAGCCAATAGCACAGCTGTGACAGCAGATGAGCAATTCTCCAAGGGAAATTAGCCAGGGTGGCTACTTCAGAGACTCCAGGGAGAACTCAAGGGAGGGCCATTCCTCTCCTTACACTTCCAAGCAGTTGCAGAACAATATTCTGAAGCAAACAAACACAAAGTATTGCGTAGAATTTGTAGAGTCCTGCGTTAGTTTAGGATTGTCAGTCAATTTTGTGATATGTCCTAAAGTGTTTTTCACATGTATGTGTTCATTCTTCCCAGTCTTACAAAGTGATATTTTATCTTTCTTTTTCTTTATATCTGCTAATTTGTCTCTCTAGAACCGACATTAGAATAGCAAATCATTTAAGCTATTTTATTTATTTAATAGCCAAGATCTATCTCATGCCAAACACAATTATTCTCCATTTTATATCCAATTCCAATTAGTATCATGAAATATTATTTAACATTTAACTTTTATTAGAAAAATATATGCATACATGTGTATATCATGTGACACTAACTATTATTATTTAGACTTAAATGTTTATCTCAAATGGTGTTTAACTATTGACTCATAGTTTTAACTACTTATTATTAATGTTAAAACTGTAGTTTGCTTGAACATTTTTATGTACTTTTGGGTGTTGTTTTATTTTTTCATCTTTTAGGTGTACAAGAATTTCCAGAAAACATTAAGTGCTGTAAGTGTTTAACAATTATTGAAGCCAGTGTCAATCCCATCTCTAAGTAAGTATGTTTTAACCTTACTTAATATTTGTTTCTATTGGATAATAATGTACTACAGTTGATGAGATTTACATGTTAATTAAGCCTTAAATGTAGTACTTAATATAGTAAGTGGGAAAACATAAGTAATTCAGAATAGTTCAACAAAACATGATTTAAAATATTTCTGAGTAGGAATGAGGGTCCAACTGGCCCAAGATATCATTGCTTCAAAGTAAATTATATCATCAGGTCATTACTTTTGTGTACCTTTCCACACATAAGAGTCAATACTAAGAAAACTTATTAGTTATAGTCATGTAGGGAATTAGTATCAAAGACCTGATAGAAGATCAAAGAGAAAGCAAAACTTTACGGTATTGATAAGTACTTGGCTGATTGTACAGGTAAAAGAAATTAGATGTAATTTGACTGGAAATAGGCAGTATTTGCATTCTAGCAATTACAGCAAAGATGAAGAGATAACCCTATGAAGAGAGCTGAATGAACTATACAAACAGTAAAGATACTTGTGATACTCTTGGTTCATGATCTATTAAGAAATTCCATGAGAAAGTGACATTTAGATCAAGGGTTGATGTGGTGATAGAGATCTGTAGAAAAAAATAGGTGAAGAAATTATGAAGTAAATGGATTGGATGAGTCATGAAACTGAATGTTAAAATTAAATGAAAGTAGAGAAAAAAATCTGAAAAGGCTATTGAAAGTTATAGGAATGTTTGGGAAAAAATAAATCAGTGGTATCGGGATCCAGATAATGTTTCTAGAGTAATAGAGCATGTTAATTATAAAAATCTGACAGAATTTGAGCAAAATCCCTCAGTCTTTTGTCCACATGAAGTTAAGGAGGCTGGGAGAAAGCCTCGCAGAAGGTCATTTAATTAATCAAGTCCTATCAGAAGAAAACAGAGAGTTTTGTTAAAGTGAAGATGAAGGGGAATTTTATACCATTTAGTTGAAGAGAGGGATCCATTGTCCCTATGGATCATGGCAAGTGGCTGTACATTAGAGGTAGAAATAGCATAAGATATAAAAGACTTAAACAGAACTTTACAAAGATGTCTTTACATAAACTAAATAATGTGTTAGTTAAAATAATAATTACAAAAAAGAAGCTGGGCATGGTGGTGCACACTTGTAACCCCAGCATTTGGGGGACTGAGGCAAGAGGACCGAGGTTTTGCAGATAGCCTCAGCTATTTAGTGAGGCCCTTTGCAACTCAGTGAGACCCTATTTCACAATAAAAAATAAAAAGTACATCTAGGAGTGTATTTCAGAGGTACAATGCCCCTGGATTTCATTCCCAGTACCACAATTAAAAAAAGACATCTTTACAGTGAGTGGCTTGGGGAATAATTTGAGGCCTTTTGTAGAAAGTGTGGAACATCTGCAATAAAATGTCTTTGAAAGCTACAATTTTTCTACCTCAAAAGTAAAATATGAAGTAAACAATCTCTTTTCAAAACAGATTGAATGCAATTTTCTCTACATTTCAATGAAATAAATGTTACTAACTTCTTCTACCAGGACTACAAACATGTCTGTGACCTAAGTCATATGACCTAGGGTAGATGATGAATTGGGGGTTTTTATTCATTAATTCTAATAGCTCATCTGATTTAGGAATCATGGTAGGTCTTGGAGGAAGAAACCAGATGACAATTTATATCTTTGAAAAGTTTATCTCTCTGTTCCTTTCATATATTTAACTTTTTAAAAGATGAATAATATTACCTCTTTCATTAAAATATGCTTAACACTATAAACATTAAACAGTTTGGGAATTAATAAAAATGCTCAATAGAAAATTAAATCTTAAGTAGTATATTAATATTTAGAGACAGGCTTTTAGCTGTGCTACATGAATAAAATTTATTCAGATGTATGAATCAATGAATTTTGATAAATTTTGCAGTTATGTGATCATTACCATAATCAATATGTAGATTATTTCAAACATCCCCAAAAAGTTTTCTGAGCCTACTGATCTGATTATTATTCCCATAGTTTTATCTTTTCCAAAATGTCAAGTAAATGTTATCATACTTTTTTATCTGTTTTCTTTTGCTTAACATGTTGAGATTAATGTTGCTTAACATTTTGAGATTTACCCATGTTGCTTCAATAACCAATACCTTATTCCCCTTTATTTCTAGGTAGTATTCTATTGTATAGATATAATGTGATTTGTATATCTGTCAGTTAAAACACACCTAGGTTGGTTCCTGTTTGGGGCTATGATGAATACTGCTGGTATCAATTATGTGGAAGTGTTTGAGCATGTTTTTATTTCTATTGCTTAAACACCTAGGAGTAGTTTTCTGGGTAGTACCTGTGTGCTTAGCATTACAAAAATTTCTAAACTCCTTTCCAGAACAGCTATTCTATTGTACATTCCCATCAGCAATATATTAGATTTTTAATTGTTTCTCATCTGTGTCATCATGTGGTACTATAAATTTTTATTTTTTCCAATTTTAGCTGATCTAGTAGATGTAATATCTCATTGTGGTTTTAATGTACATTTTAATGTCTAATTAGCATCTTTCCATAGAGTTATAAAATGTATTGCTTCATTGGTAACAAATCAAATATTTTTCAGTTGCATTTTTATTAGTGAATTATAAAAATTATTTATATATTTTGGATATAAGTCCGTTAGTAGATATTTGTTAGCAAACATTTGCTCCAATTCTGTGGCTCATATCTTTAAATTCTAAATAGTGTCCTTTAAATTAAAGCTTTTTATTTTGATGATAGTCCTATTTAATAATGTAATACAGTGTGTGCTCTCCTTTCGTATCTAAGAGATCTTGATGAATTCATATTCAACAACTTTCCTTTCTGCTTTCCTCTGGAGTTTGGGTTTTATACCTTAGGTGTATGATCCATTCAAAGTTGACATTTGTATATGTGCAAGGTATAAGGGTCTTGATTATGTATTTTGTTTTATTTTATTACATATGCATACACAGTTGTTCCAGTATCATTTGGGTAGAAAATTATTTTTTCTTTATAGAATTACCTCGGTATCTTTGTTGAAAATCAGTCAATCATCTATGTTTGTGCCCATTTCTGGATTTTTCTATAAATCATGAAGTAGAAAAAACAAGAATTCTTCCTTCAACTTTTTCTTTATCAAAATTGTTTGGGCTATTCTATGCCCTTTTATCTTCCACATGAATTCTATCATCAGCTTGCCAATTTCTACAAAGATATAAAAACCTGCTGAAATTTTAATCGATATTACATTGGTTCCATAGATCAATTTGATTATAATTTTTATCTATAATATATCGAGCATTCTCACCTCTGACTATAGTCTATCTCCACACTTTCTTCAGGTATATTAAATTTTCCTTCATCAATGCATAATAGATTTCAGCATATCATTTTGAACATGTTTTTATTCATTTTTTCCTAAGTATTTTGTGTTTTTGAGCTACTGAAAATGGTTTATTATTCTAATCATTCATTGCTACTATATACAAATAGCATTGATTTTTGTATATCAAACTTATGTCCTTCAACCTTACTAAACTCAATTATTAGCTCTAATGGATTGCTACTGCAGATTTTAGAGAGATTTTGTTTTTAAACAATAATGTCATCTGTGAATAAGACAGAATAATTTAGTTATTTTTCATCTATATGCCATTGATTTATTTTTCTTGCCTTATTAATCTGCATAGGCCCTCCTTTGCACATTAAATATAAGAAGTTAAAACAAGCATCATTGTATTTTTTCAATATTATAGAGGTAGACTTGTTATTGTTACTTTTTTTAAATGCACTTTATCAGGTTGAGAAAATTTCCAACAACTTTGCACTTACTTCCTTCTGAGCCCTTACCAGCAGAAGCCTAAAAGCTTCCATTTCT
This sequence comes from Muscardinus avellanarius, assembly GCF_963383645.1. NCBI lineage: Eukaryota > Metazoa > Chordata > Mammalia > Rodentia > Gliridae > Muscardinus > Muscardinus avellanarius. The sequence continues at coordinate 61,004,786 of NC_137788.1, forward strand.
ACTAACAAGCTTTTAAAAGGAACATAGGCTTTATCTATCTATCATAAATGTTTAACATTCACCAGTCTATGCCCACTACTTGGTTCCAAATATATTCAGTATGTTTAAAAATTTGTTACAACAAACCCCCCATTCCATGTACCAAAATCTGTATTATTTCTCTATGCTACCTAACAAATTATACAAAATTGGCAGCTTAAAACCACACATATTTATTATCTATCAGTTTTTGTGGATCAGGAATCTAGGCCTGGTTTATCTGGGTTCCCTGCTGCAGAGTTTCACCAGACTGTAATCAAGGTATGAGTTGGGCTATATTCTCATCAGGAGACTCAATTGGAGAAGAATCTACTTCAAATCTCACTTGGGCTGTTGGCACAGTTTGCCTCCTTGTTGTTATGATTATGATAGTTTTAGCTTTTGCTGGTTGTTAGCTAAAGGGTACTGTGGGAGCCTGAATGTTCTCTGCAGAACATGTCTGTGGTGTAATCCATTGGCAGTTCATGACATAGCAACTTGCTTCTTTAAGGACGGCAGCTCTGTGGAACTGAGTCTTCTAATAAGATGGGGTACATAATGGAATATAGTTAGTTATGGAAGTGACAGCCCATCTCATTTTTCACATTCTATTGATGGGTAGCAAGTCATAGGTCCTGATGACATTAAAGTTTATACAAAGGCATGAACATCAGGAGGTGAGGATCAAGGGAGCCACTTAGGAATGTGTTTTTCACACGTCTCTGTGTATTATCAATGGTTACTAAATTTTGTCAAAGTTATTTCTTAAATATATATCGACATGATCATATATTTTTCTTCTTTTCTCTGCTCACACAGTGACTTATATTGGCTGATGTTTTTATATCAGTCTAACATTTCCCCCTAGGAATAAAGTCTACTCGGTCGTGAAGAGTTACTCATTTTTGTATGTTGATTGCTGTGATTTGCTAATATTTTTAATGATTTTCCCATCTATATTCATAAGGCCTATTCATCTGAAGTATTTTTTCTCATAATTTCTTTGTTTTTGGTATCAGGGTAAAATGAGTTGTAAAATGTTCTCTTCTATTTTCTATAAGAATTTATATACAATTGGTATTATTTCTTCATTAAATATTGGTAGAATTTCTCAGTGCTAACACTTGGGCCTAGAGCTTTTATTATAGGAATGTTTTCCATTACAAATTGAATTTTCATAATAGTTACAAGGCTATTCAAACTACCTATTTTTCCCAAGTGAATTTTAGTAGTTTAATTTTTTTAGGGATTTGTATACTTCTTATAAGTTTTAATAATTATTGGCATATTGTTTTTCATAAAATTTATTTATTGGTCCTTTAATACCTACAGATTCTCTAGTGATGCCCTGTCATTCATCCCTGGTATTGTTTCTTTTAATTTTTGTTTAGTCACTCTGACTAGAGAATTATCAGTTTTATTTATTTTTTTTTCAAAAAGTAGGTTTGGCTCTATTGATTTGTCTATATTGCTTTTCTGTTACTTTCTTTGCCCTAAGAAATATATGAAATATTAAATCATTAGAATTCTGGACTATAAAAGTTATAGGTTTGATTATAACTATTGTACTGTTGCTTTTGAACATAAACTACATCATATACCTTGAATACCCTAACAAAGTCAATAAGTGAATATTATTATATTATAATAAAATTGAAAAGAACTATTCAATGAGAAACACAAAGGCCAATATTTAATAAGAACCTACTATGTCTCATTCTTTTAGATACATTATTTCATTTTAATTTTTACAATGACTATATAGTCATATATAATGATATGAATATTTTTACTTTTCACAGATAAAATATATGAAGCTAATATTTAAATTCCTGCATTCTCTTTAATATATTTTACCATAGCTGAAGAAGCATTTTTACTTGGTATAAAGGATAAACTTTTAAAATTTGAAATGCAATGTTCAACAATGAGGAAATTGCTAATAAATTATGGTATATCTATCAGGTTGATATGAATATTTTATGTAGGCTGAACATATGCCCTCCCTAGTGAACCCTGTTTACTCTTTTTGAAGTGGCATATTTAATACTAGTGCCATCTTAACTTTCAATAGTGTCCTAGTTTGAATTATAGATTATATAGTCTATAATGACATGTCCCACAATAAAAATTAATTAGAAGTTACACTACTTTTCCTTAATATTGTTTTTATTCTGATCTTTTCATATCAACTAGAATACTATTTTAAATGCTTGTTTTTAATAACAATAGTTTATCATACTGTTTGTATTATAAAATTTAAAGATAATCTTAAGAATAAAGAAAGAAATAATAGTAGGTTTGCAGTAATGTTAATACAGTTAATAGAAAATTAGAAAGAAATACATGAGATGGTAATCATGATTGTGTTAAGAAGGTACAAGTATAAGTAATACTCTGTTTTCCAGATGTTCTTGAATATTTCTATATTCATTCTTTATCTTAAGCCTTAAAATAAAAACATTTATATATAAAATGTCCTTCTAGTTATATCAAAACCTTTTGCACTGGCCTTTTAATCCTAGCATATAAAATTTAAAATTTTATGTAGCATAATTATTGTATTAGAGGTCATATTCCTAAAATATGTTTTCACTTAACATCTAAAAAATGCAATAAAAATAAAAATGTTGAAACAAGTGTATCATAAGCCAATCTAAATATATATTCCAGTAATGAAAATAAGCATTTATAAAAATATAGTCAAATTATGAAACTAACCTAGGTGTCCATCAACAGATAAATGGATTAAAAAATGACATTTACACACAGTGGAAATTTGCTGGATTATGAAAAAAACTGTCATTTTCAGGAAAATGGATGGAACTAGAGAATATTATGCTGAGATGAGCCAGTATCACAAAGTTAAGGGCTATATGTTATCTCTTCCATGGAGGCTAGAGAGGAAAAAAAGGTAACAAAAAGTACTTCAGTAAATGAGGAGAGATAAATAGAATAATTGAAAGAGATTAGGGGAAGGAGGTGGGGAGGATGTGAACAGGAGGAAAAGGAGGGTTGAGGAAAGAAATAGTACAAATAACGCTATATCCATATATGAAGGGACCAATCGCACTAACATTGAGAAAAAAGGAGAGGGTTGTGGAGTGGGATGTAGAGGGAAATACACGAGGTGATATGAGCATGTCGGTGTGAGGCTCACTATGATGTAGAATTAAAATGCAACAATAAATCTATAAAATATAGCAGAAGACATGGATTCAATTTCCAGTACTTGGTGGGGGGAACAATGATTTAAAATAGTATTCTAGTTGACTTGAGAATGATTACAAATTCAAGGCCAGCTTGGCAAACTTAGTGAGACCCTGTCATGAAATAAAATGAAAAGGACTAGGGATGTAGCTCAGTAATAAAGGGCTTATCTAGCATGTATTTAACTCTGGATTCAAGTCCCAGTACTTTGTTGAAAAAAAAGTCTCAGTACTTTGTTGATTAAAAAACAAGCATTTAAAATAGTATTCTAGTTGATATGAGAAGGTCAGAATAAAAACAATGCTAAGGAAAAGTAGTATAACTTCTTATTAATTTTATTGTGGGACATGTCATCATTTAATTAACTGGAGCAAATCTGAGAAACCGATAATTTTATAAATAAGGAAAGTGAATATTATAAAGTTAATTAATTTGAAAAACTCATATAGCTAATAAATAAAAGAGCTGTAATTCAAACACAAGTCCTTGACATTAATGCACAGGTGCTTGACTGTTAAACCACATGGGTATCTGTTTCTGCTATTATCCTTTCTTTGTTATAATTTGAATATATCATCTTAATTTAAACAATTAATAAAATACAAGCTGGGCATGGAAGCACACACTTGTAATCCTAGCATTTGAGAAGCAGAGACTGCAGGATCACAGTTTGCAGAGAGCCTCAGCTACTTGGGGAGGGGGGGCCTTCACAACTCAGTGAGACCCTGTTTCAAAAAATAAAGACAAAAAAATAATAGGGCTGGGAGTGTAGCTTGGAGGTAGAATGTCCCTGGGCTCAATCCCAAGTACCACACACACACACACACACACACACACTATATATATATATATATATATATATATATATATATATATATATATATATATATATATATATATATTATATGGCAAATGGTTACTTTGTAGAATTATTAATCAATTTGTAAAACATTTCCTTGTATTTTAACAAATCAAGTCATATATGGAAATAATATATATATATATGGCAAATGGTTACTTTGTAGAATTATTAATCAATTTGTAAAACATTTCCTTGTATTTTAACAAATCAAGTCATATATGGAAACCATTAAGTTATTTTAAGATAGTAAGATCATTTCATAATTGAGAGCTGGTTACCTATTGTAAAATATTGGATTTTATTGAGTAATTTGGCAAAGAATAAAGAGAACCTATAAATGTTATCTTTGTCAAGTGCATGTAGCTTGCTAGAAAAATATGTTTCTTCTTACAGTTCCTCAGACATTCCTTTGGAAATGGTAATATTTACACATGGGGCCCCTGTTCTTATTAGAAACTAAGAATTATACTATAAAATTAATAAAGAAAGTTTAATATCTTCTCAAGCAGACTTACTGACTATATCTTTTCCAGATAATACCTAATCCATTTTTTATTGCTTACTATCTTAAAAGTACAAAACTATATAATTTAGAAGATTCTTTATTTTCAAATAATTTATATTTTATCCTTCCTGGGAATGGAAAATTTTCAAAACTAGTGCAAAGCATATGTGGTATAAGCCTTATACTAAATCCATGAATAGAATCCAATAAGAAAAATGAGGGAAAAGACACTAATTTTAATCTCAGCATAGAATAACGATTCAACAAACTTGTTGCAGTGAATTAAAATAAAAATAGTATTAAAATACTATTAGAGATGCTGTTAAATATAACAAAATACACTTATTTAGCAGGCATTAAACTCTGGATTCAAGTCCCAGTACTAGGAAAAAAAAACAAGCATTTAAAATAGTATTCTAGTTGATATGAGAAGGTCAGAATAAAAACAACAAAGTATACCTTTAACTCTACATTCTTAAGGAAGAGAGTTCAATAAATATGAGCACATATGTGTTCTACCCAGGCTAAAAAAATTATTTTACTTTGTAGTCTGGTTTTTCATATAACTTATTTCTAGTAGTCCAAGTTTGAAATTTAAATAGGCAACTTGTGGTCAATTTTTTAGAATGAAATGTTCTGTGTAATAGACCAGATTGGGGGAGATAGGACATAAACCTTGCCAGAGAAGCAGTAATAAAGAAATACATTTTTGACCAATAAATAGAGCAATACCATTTAGTATATACTTAGAATAGTGGACTAAGGAAAGCTGGATACATCAAACTTTCTATAATGAGCCAATTTACATTTTAATGTCTTTTTGCTTATTAGTAGTGACACTTTTAAAGTACATTTTCAGAATATTTATTTTAACTTTTATATATATTGCACTGATATTCTTTTTGAAAGCCATAAATAATTCCTATAATGGCACTAAAAATCAAGACATCAAAGTAAGATATAGTTGAATTTTAATTAAAATCTGTTTAACATTTATGCCATTGTCATAAAAACTACCAGACCCTCCAGTTATATTCTAAATCGAATGCATTACAATAAAGGAAAACAGAGAGAAAAATAATTATTTGCCACATATTTATGTATTGCTATAGGATCAAGTTCAAATCAAGTTTTTAGTTGAAAATTCAACTAAAAATTCAACATTCTGAACCCTATCCCCTACTAATATTTTCAATCTCCCATATCTCTTATACACAGAGTATTCACTCTAGAATTCATCTCCTTGACATTCACCTCAGTATCTTCCTGCTTCTACATTAAAAATAAATTCTTATCTTCTCCTACCTCCTTTCTTTCTTTTGTACCTTTCATGAATCCTACATCTCTTAAGAGCAAACTCATGGAGACATCCTCTATGAAGACACATTCAAATAATCCAACGCTAGAATACAAACTGGAATAAGATATTCACAGCCACTATAACCAACAGAACATTACCATCCTGAGAATGTGTAAAAAATCACTAAATTCACTATATTCACTAAAGGTGAATATAGAAATACTAGTTGTATTTAGTGTGGATTCCCCAAAGTAGATGTTTAGAGATGAACACAGGCAGTACATTCAGTCAGAGAACCAGAGAATGCTGGCAAAGAGTATAAGCCACTGAGGGTTGATTTCTCAGGGGAACCGTAACAACAGTGTTAAACTTGTCTCAGAGTTGTCAAGCACAGTGACAGAGGGAGCTGATACATTTACATTGCTGCCGGTCAGTAGCTGTGGATTGCTTCTGAGCAAAACTGATTCCCTGGGATTATGGCCTGTCCTGGGCATGAAGAACAGCATCCAGCAGCTGTAGGGGTTAGTGGTCAGCAGTTATTCCAGGATGCTCTCCAGCAATAAAGGGTGGGATATATGAGTGGGGCACCAGTAGAAAAATGAGCAAAATAAATATACATAGTTTCACAGAAGAGGAAACACAAATTAATAGTATACTTATAAAAGAAAAATGTCAACTAATCAAGGAAACGAGTATTATTATTATTATTATTGTACATCTACAAAATTGATAGAAGTAAAAAAAAACAAAATCAAGTGTTAAGAAGGATATGAGAAAAAGCAGTTTTTCTCATGATAGTTTGTTTATAAATAGGTACAACTACTTTGAATAAAAATCTGGCTATATTTAATACATTTTAACTTGTATTTCCTATGACCTGGTAATGTCATTTTTAGGGATATAACCTAAGTAGCCTCTTCTAAAGGTACACAAGGGTATAAATTCCAAAGTGTTCATAGAAGCAATATTTGTAATAGCAAAACAAAACCTAGAAACAATTGCAATGTTAATTTGAAGAAGAATGATAAATAAATTGTGATATACTCATAAATGGCATACTAGGCTATGACAGCCAATCATTTACACTGAAGTGGATAAATGTAAAAAGTCTTGTGCTAATTTTTAAAAAGTCTTAAGAAAAAAAAAGTATGATTTGATTCACATAATATGAAAAACCATGCAAAACATATATTTCTTTTTTATGAAAAAGTAGAGATATAGTTAAGCTCTTTTTTTAAAAAAAAAAAAAAAAGCAAAATAGTTAACCTCATTTTGGAATTTGTGGGACAAATAAAAACATGTAGTCAGAAATGGGCACCCAAGCCAGGCGTGGTGGCGCATGCTTGTAATCCCCGCTCTTGGGAGGCGGAGACAGGAAGATCGCATAGGTTTGAAACTAGCAGCGCTGGCTTAAGAGACCCTGTTTCCAAATAAAAATATTTTAAAAATAGGTCTGGGAGTGTAGCCCGGACGTAGAAGGGTTTCCAGGAACCCCAGTACCACCAAAAATAAAAAAAGAAAAGAAAAGAAAAAAGAAAAGAAAAGAAATGGGCACCCAAAAGATTTCTACATCTTTATTCTGTTGTGTGTCTACATGGATTCCTTTATATAGAGAAAATGTTTTATAACAAAGATTGAGCAAAGAAAAATCATGAAATCAACTCAGATGCAATGTCCCAGGAAAAGGAGCAAAAATAGGAAAACTGTTGTAATAGAAGCAAAAAACAGAGAAGTCATGGCTGCAACTGTTACTGGCTGTGTGGGTACTAAGTGAAGTGAAGCTAGTGGAACTGGGGCTTGAGAAGTCAGGGAAGGCTTGTATGAGTGCAGTTTCAGTAATGGGGTTGGGGGAGATGCCAGAGAATATGATTTAAGAAGTAGTCAAAAAGCAATGAGTGTAGACAGCTCCTTAAATACAAGTTATAATTTGTGAGGAAGGCACCTTTGAATGCTATTTAGAAATATTTTATAAAAGAACATAGTATGGACTGGGCTGTAGATAAAGGCATTAACATGTTAAAATAAATATTTACTTATAAGACAAAATTTTAATATTTTCCTAAGAAAATATCTCCTGGGGAAACTTTAAGTCTTTTTAGTGATAAAGATTTAATACTTTAAATAACTGTTTAATCTAATATTTAAAGTTCCCCCAAAGGATATTTTCTCATTTTTAATGCTTCATATAGTCTTTATGATTCTGTTTAATTATATTTGCAATGATCTTGCTCATTTTTAGTAAATATGAATTAGACTAAGATGAATAATGATATATAAATTTGTTGAGTCCACATTAAAAAAATGATTAGGGAAGGTGTTGACATACTCCTCCTCTTTTTCTATTAGGCAGCTTTCTTCATCATGGTAACAAATTATACACAAAACTTAATGATTAATGAAAATTATGAAATACATATTCTTGGTTGACTATACACATGATTATTCTATTGAGAAAGGAATATTCATCTTAAAATGAGAAATCATGCCCTACAACTTGAGGTTTCTTTAATAAATGTCTTGGCTGGTGTGCATAAGGCTAGGCCAGTGCTAAGGAATGGTGCCGCTGATGTTGGCAGTGATATAAATCTCTTGGAGGACAGCAGCAAGGAGGTGGGGGAACAATACTTATTTTAATAACAGGCAAAATTTCAAGCTGTAACAGCATGCTCAATAAATTCTTCCATTATTAGGATACCAAAGGAAAGTTGAAGAATGTGGTACATTTCTTTTTTTTTTCTCAGATATATGTATATATAAATTTTCTGTTTCTATAGCAACAATGATGCAGTGACTAAAACTTTAACTCCTTTTTAGACTCCCTGATGGCTTCACACAGCTTCTGAACCTGACCCAGCTCTACCTGAATGACGCCTTTCTTGAATTCCTTCCAGCCAATTTTGGAAGGTAGGAATAAGAAATATGAATTATGCAATTTTATTTCACCTTCAGTAAGTGCTTTATCAGCACTAGTAGATGAGCCTTCAAAAGTGACAGTTGTGATTAAAGATAGGCCTCATTATTATATAAGAAAGAAGACTGGTAACTAATGAAATTTTCTGCAAAAAACAAAATTTGGTCTTCACATAGCATTAATAATCAAATAAGTTCTAGGTTAATTAGAGTTCAATATAAAAAGTACAGCAAAAAATGATCGGAGAAAACAATTCAGATGAATATTTGTGGCTCTGTGGTTGCAAAATACCTTTGTAGGCATAGAAGTAAAAAAAAATGCCCTAAGTAGATAAATAGATTTGATCATCTGGATACTTTTAAGATAAAATAAACCAGAAATAAAGAATTAAGATTAAACAAGAAACTAGGAAAGCATTTTCATTACATGTGAGAAACAAATTATTTATATCTTTAACATATAAAGAATCTTCTTGGGAGGAAATGGATAAATGACATGCATGAGCAATTTATAATAAAACATCTAAATGACTGGAAAGCACATTAGAAATATTTACCTTCACAATTGATAAATACAATACAAATTAAAATGGCACTTTTTTGTCTTGAATTTTTGTCAATTCTTCTTAAGTGGTCCTGTAAATAAGAAAACATAATACCAGTACCAAAGCCACTTGGAATTAAAATTTAAATATTGTCTGCCAAAATATGCTGTACTTTATAAATCTAACAAGTTTTTTTTTTTAACATTCAGCTGGGTATGTTAACAAAAGAATGCTTATGATCCCTTCCAAAACCTGAGAGTCTGTGCTCCTAAAAGCCAGTATCAGTCTCAAAATGTCATACTAGTATAAAGATTTGACTTCTCATACAACATATGAATGTTGAAGAAACCTCCTTTTACTAGTGATCTGCCTATGCTCTGAAGAACTGGGTCGCTTTATTTCATATAGAAATTGAGTTATAAGGTTAAAATTAAGTTGAAGACTTAATAGGCAAAACAAAACTGACAGGGAAAGAAATGCAGCCAAACAGGGTGACACACACTTGTAATCCCAGTACTGGGCGGCTGAGACAGAAGGATCCGGGTTTACAGCCATCCTTGGCTACTTAGTGAGGCTCTCTGCAACTTAGTGAGACCCTGTTTCAAAATAAAAATAATAAAAAATAGGGCTGGAATGCAGCTCGGAGGTACAGTGCCACCTGAGTTCAATCCCCAGTACTGCCAAAAAAAGATAAAAGAAATACTAAAATGCCTAGCAAATATAGGATGTTATGGGGAAGTATTTCAAATAGTGAAATTTTTCTTGAAAACTAAGAATTCAGAGAATCCAGTTAATATATATTTTAATGCAGCCTCATCTGAGTACCTTTGAAAGCTCAGTATAGACATGGATAGCAATCATACGTTCTAGACTGCAAACCTTAACAAGTAATCAAATGTAAGATAAATTCCTAAACACAAATATCAGACAAACAACAGCAACTGTGAACATCCTTATACTCTTCACACTAGTCCTCATCCCAGTTCTGTCCCAGAACAGGTGACACCACAGGTTCCCAAGTGCGTACACTTTCAGAAATGCTAAAAGGTGTATTTTAGAATTACATACCAAAATATGGTGTGCTAAAGCTCTTTCTGTTGTATAATTAATAAAATTAGTAATAGTTAATATATATTAAAACTTATACTAGAGCTGGGCATGGTGGCGCACACTTGTAATCCCCACACTTGGGAGGCAGAGACAGGAGGATCCGTGCAGGTTTGAAGCCAGCCTCGCTGGCTTAAGAGACCCTGTTTCCAAATAAAATTATTTTTAAAAAGGTCTGGAAGTGTAGCCCAGAGGTAGAAGGGTTTCCAAGAACCCAAGTACCACACACACACACAAAAAAAAACTTATACTAGAAATTATGCTTTACATGTATTACATCACTTAATGTTTTCAGATCTATGAATTTGGTATTGTTATCATGCATTTATAGATGAGGAAACTAAAATGAGAAGTGGTGAATTTATTCCAACCATATCACAGAGACAGATTATGGAAGACTCTTACCATTTGCTCTGTGTGTGTGTGTGTGTGTGTGTGTGTGTGTGTGTGTGTGTGTTACTGGGGATGGAACCCAGGGGCATTCTACCTCCAAGCTACACCCCCAGCCCTATTTTTATTCTTTATTTTGAAGTAGGGTCTCACTTAGTTGCAAAGGACCTCACTAAGTAGCTGAGGCTGTCCATGAACCATGATCCTCCTGTTTCAGCCTCACCATTTGCTTTTCAAGTCCATTTGTGGCCTTTTAAGAGACCATATTGCTGGACTCCAGTGAATACAGCATGTGAAATTTAGCATATATTTAATAATATCTTAAATGCATGAGATTATATATAATGATGAATGTTTTTTGAAACAAAGTAAATTAGGAAGACCAGGATTAAAGGTTTCCTTGAAATAGCTTTACTTTAGAGAGTGGTGTATCACTGCCCAGAGTTGTTGCAAATCTATTCATTCAAGGGACATATTTTTTCAAAATCTGTAACCATAGAAAAAATATTGGAGCATAGTTATTTGGATAATAACAATATTAATTCGCTTTACCATGGGTTTAACTTTTTTTTACAGAAATACTAAGTAACTTTTTTATTCTTTTCTATAGACTCGTCAAATTGCGGATATTGGAGTTAAGAGAAAATCACTTGAAAACTCTACCAAAGTAAGTTATTGAGTATGTTTTTAATTATATTTTCTCTAGTGAGGAGAAATAATTACTTATTTTTATTTTGATTGATTTGCCATTTTGACAGAGTTAATTATTCAACAAATTCTCCCTTAAGAAATAATTATTACTTTTTTGTTCCTTTCTTTGGTTAAAAAAAATAAGTAAAAAGACTACCTGCTTTTTTCCTGATAAATAGTTCAGCATATTGTATGAGGCTCATATTAAAAGTTACAAGTAAAGATGGGAAGAGTCCATTTGAGAGTCTTCTCATGGCTAAAAATACTTGCCAAGAAATTATTGCACTAAAACCTATGAAACTGTAATTTTTATAACTGAAAAATGACAATTTCACAAGTTTCAAACTCAACGGATGCCTAGTTCTGCAAGTTAATTTATGGATTGTGATATTGTTCAGTTTTTAAATCAAGAATATGCCAGAAATTTTTAGCAAAAGGATTAAAATTTTTAAGAGATCCTAAAGTGGCTAAACCAAATAGAATATGTTATATTTATATATTTTTGCAAACTGTTTTTCCAGTCTATTCAAAATCTGGTTTACATAAATATTAAGGCTATTTTAAAATAAAAACTAATCTCCAAAATTATATACAATATTTAACCAAATGCTTGCTTCACTTTGTTTTTTATTGACATCTAGCAATAGAATTATTTCTTGTATAGAATGAATTATTTTGAAAATCAAAGTTATACATGATAGTTTTTTATTCAAAGCAACATAATTTGTATATGTTATAATTAAAGTATATACTATATTGCTAATTTTACCTTACCTTCTTTCAATATTACGACTACTATAGAAGAACACTAAGTAGAGTGATTAATTTTCCAAATATGTCAAAAGAAATTAGACCCTCTGCTGAACCAAAACTTAATTTTAATTTTTACTATTTAAATCCTTCCTTTAAGCAAACTAGGCAGGCTGAATTTTGTTTTCTAAATCTATATGTCAATAAAATGCTTTCAAGTGCAATTTTTTCATTATGGGATATGTGAAATTTTAGTCCTTACAGTATAGTGGCATCATTAAGAGGATAACTTTCAACAATGATATGGAATTTATCTAAGTTTATATACACATAAGACACTTCTATGCATTCCTTCTCAAGGAAAGGGCATAGAAGGAAAGAGCTCTGTATCAGCACTCTGCTCTTTTGAGTAATGCTTTCTCTAAGCTAAAGCATATCCAAGCTTAACCCAAGATACCTTTCCTGGATTGAAGACTGGCTTAATGCTGTGAAAAATATCTGAGATAAACAACCTAGACGAATGAAATATTTACTTTGGCTCACAGTTTCAAAGGTTCCAGTCCATATTCATTTGGTCCAGTTGCTTTTGAGCCTATGATGAGACAGTCTGTCATGGCAGAAGCACATGAAAAAGTAAGACACCTCACGAAGACAGGCAGTGGAGAGAGCTTGCTTTTATAATAAAATCTATCCCCTAAAACCCATTAAGCTATAAATCTATAGATGAAGTCAAGATTAAACACCTCCCAAAGGCCCCACTCTGAACATTGCACTAGGGACTATGTCTCCAACACATGAGGCTTTGGAGATACTTAAAATCTGAGCCATGACTGAGGCATAAGCAGAGGTAGAAATGTGGTCAGGGAGTTGCTTGCTCAAGTATTAATCCCCGGCAAATGAAGCCACTGTTTCCGTCTCTCGTGCTTCTGTTTGTCGCATTTAAAGTAAAGTGGAAACCTAGTGGAAGTTGAAACCAAGAAGAAAAAGCATTTGTCCCTTTTACCTAAATATATACATTCAATTCAAGGAGAAAATATTGAGTGTGGGAAGGAGAATCTGTACTGCTCTCAAATAATGGGTTTGATTCCAAAGTAAAATAAACCTGATATAGGTTGTCAGGTAACTTCAAAATTTTAAGAGATAGATAGTAATATAAATTGAAGCCTAATGTAGATCGGTAAAGTAGATTTTCAATGAGGTAGCTGTGTGAATAATACAAAGTAGTGAAAAATGCTGCATTGGGATTCTGTAGACATTGAGACTATGGTCAGATTAAATAGAGTTAAAGTAAATAGAATAATGTACATAAACCACTTTTGGAGTAGAAAACCATTGTAAAAGTCTATGAGAAATGTATACTCTTTGATAGATTCCTACTCATATATATCTTGAATAAGTTGCTACAGCTTTTACATTTTAAGGAATATATTCAAAGTCATTGGAAATCTAGTGTGTTACTTTTATACCTTATTGACAAAAGTCAAAGGAACCAAATATACATGTAAAATATATGGAGAGCTTTATTCTAGTTTCAGTGTCTATGGAATGAGAATTACAGAAAGAATTTCTGTATTAAAAATGAACTGTACTTTTCACTGTGTATTAAATCTTTTGATTATCAGTCTAGACCTATAACTTAGAAGTATGTGAATGCTTTTTCTTGTCTTTTATTTAGCACTTTCAATGAAAACAAAGATAAAAATATAGTTTTAGGAAAATTTGTTTTGTTTTATACTAACTGCCTGAAGAAGAGATGATATAACTTATAACAAGTTGCCAAGTCTTTGGTGGGTCTTCAGGAAATTTTCTCTTCATCATTCATTTCTTAAGCTCATCATTTCATTATCTTAAAGTCTATCTGCCAAAAAAATCAGTGCAAAAAGTACAAAATAATTGTACTATAACATCTATTACATTATATATCCTTTATCCAGTAGATACACTCATTTATAGTCTAGTATAGCTTTTCTCAGTTAAAAATAGAAGTTAGTGTTATCAGTTTTTCTACAATGTTCCATTCTAATAAATCTAGATATTTCAAGGATGATAAAATTAATTTCCTTGGCCGGGCGTGGTGGTGCATGCTTGTAATTCCCGCACTTGGGAGGCGGAGACAGGAGGATTGCGCTGGTTCGAAGCCAGCCTCGCTGGCATAAGAGACCCTGTTTCCAAATAAAAATATAAAATAGGTCTGGGAGTGTAGCCCGGAACTAGAAGGGTTTCTAGGAACCCCAGTACCACCAAAAAAAAATTACTTTCCTCACATAGGCATTTGCTTAAAAGTCATTGAGATATACTGTGATTATGTGTCGTAACTGAGGACCCTGCACATGTGAAAAGAACCAGACAGCTTTAAATAAAAACCTTTAAATCCTTAATATAGTTTTTCTTTATGGCAAAAATAATTACCCTCTTAATTATGTTTTTGAGGGGTAGTCACAAAATGGGGGGATGAAAGAGAAAATGTAAATTAATGTTAGATGGAAAGCCCCACCTTTGCTTGCTTGATCCTTCCTTCTTTCATTTACTTGAGCAATAATACCTCAGAGTCAGGAATTGAGGAAGGCCAGCTTCCAGGTGGTTCTATCTCAAGATGTTTCACAAAAGTTCAGTAAAGCTGTTTACTGGGATCCCGTTATGTAAAAGTTTGATGGAACTAGGAAATTTGCTTCAGATCTCTCTCAAGTTGTGTATAGCAAGTATGTTTCTCACTAGCTATGAGCTAGAGGTTTTGGTTCTTTGCTACATGGGCTTTTCCATAGTACTGTTGTCAATTGGACAGCTTGATTCCCCTAGAGAAGGGGTGTGTGTGTGTGTGTGTGTGTGTGTGTGTGTGTGTGTTTGTGTGAGAGAGAGAGAGAGAGAGAGAGAGAGAAATATGAAACAACCAAGAAAGAAAAGAACCCTTGATCTACTTTATAATCTTATCTCAGAAGCGCAGAACCATGACTCCTGCCATATGCTGTTGGTCACAGGGATTAAATCCCGCGCCATGTGGAGGACTTCATAAGAGTGCGACTATGGGAGGCAGGGTTATTGAAGTCCACCATTGAGGTTCCTACCATACTTTGTCTGGTGCTTGATGTCTCTGGTCTAGAAACTCAGCTTTGCAGTACACCAGATGCATCGAGTGCAGAAAAAAAGACTAATAAGTCAAATTCATGGCAGAGTTTGATCTTGGTACAACATTTCCTCTTTTGCCAAACAGTTCAGCTATACAGGTGTTTCCATATTAGAACCTCTATACCAGCTGCTGCTGTCACTAATTCTCTTGCCACAAATCTTTCCCTGATGGGTCTTTTATGAGTCATTTCTTCTTCAGAGGTTGCCTCCTCTCCTCAGAGGTCTTTCCCCATCACATCTTATCAGACAGTTCCCTGTTAGTCTTCACACTGCTATTTTATTTCTTCATGGCATTTATGATTCTCTGAATTATTCTGATTCTTTGCTTACTTGGAGATTATCTCCTTAGAAGAATATAAGCTCCATTCAGGAGCGATTTATTGTCTTCTATATCGTCACTAATGATTCTCCAAAAACAGTACCTGGAAGATAGTCACTCTATAAAAAAGGAAAATGCAGATTTATTGATTCATAACAAGAATTGTCATGTGACCTGGATATTTTTATTAATTTCCCCCTTAGAAAATTGTACAGGAGCCAGAAATGGTGCTGCATGCCTATAATAGTAGTACTTGAGAGACTAAGACAGGAAGATTGTAGGTTCCAGGCCAGCCTCAACAACTTAGTGAGAACTGTTTCAAAATTAGATAAATAGATAAATAGGGCTGAGGTTGTAGCTTGGAGGCATAATACCCCTGAATTCATTCTCTAGTTCAAAAGAAAGAAAGGGAAAGAAAATTGTATGGGAAGCCAAGTATATTCAATGAGTCTTTAATGAATATCATCAAGTCAGGTAAGGACAAATAATTGGAGATTCTCCAATGGCTTATATTTGAATTTTAAGCCCCACTTTTTTTCTCTCTCTCCCTTCTTTTCTTTCTCACTCTCTCAGTTTCAAATTAGGCAAAATGATTAAGACATGACAAGGGAAGAAAATAACTTCAAATTAAAGAAAATAATATTCATAGCATTAAAGAAAATTCAAGAGTCGCGAAACTCATTCATTTGCTTTTTATTAAAATGTGATGCAGTAAGTCAAGAAACAGAATACATGTCATGATAAAAATGAAGGTATAAAAATATTTTTAAATAAAAATTTGGAGCAATTTCCACAAAAGTAACAGAACAGTTTAAATAGTTGGTATTACTGGTAGGATTGATGTGAAAACAAAAAACTTTTTCAGATCTGTGAGAACTTCCTTAATACCTTAAAGCTTTAAATAAGGCTCATTCATTAATAATGTATTAAGACTATAACTGTCTCACCTTAAGCCAAAATGTATCTTATGAATGTATATGTAATACTGAGAATGTGAATTAATATAAAAAGGTATATATAGCATAAGCTAATATTAATGTTTATATCTGCCCTGTCTTCTCCAAATGCACAAGACATGAAATATAGTACCTCAGTGTACTGTCAGAAAACACTAACAGAGGAAGTTTAAAAATGTGTTCCCGCAAGATTACTAGGACAGTATCAGATAACAAAGCTTAATAAATATATCTAAATTAGGAGAGAAACTGATAAATTTAGTGGAGAAGAAACTTTAAGCTTTGTTGGAAAAAGCAGAACTTTAAGGTTTGTTGGCAAGAGAGATGCCTGACATAGTGAAGCCCTCTTTGGGGTCAGGAACCATTCTGAGAATCTAAAAAAAAATTCTATATAATATGGAGAAGTATTAATTCTCAAATTAAAAAACATTTCCAATGTTTTAATGGCACATTGCCATATATATATATATATATATATATATATATATATATATATATATAATTGTCAGAATTTGATTATTTGTATTTTTCTGTAAAGTGAACAAATTTAATTATATACCAGTTTCTAGTATATTCACTCAAGAAGAGAACATTTTATTGAGCAAAATTTACCTTGAGTTATTATTAGGATTCTATTTTATTATCACCTTTGAAGTTTTGAACTTTCCTTAGTAAAAAAAAAAAAAATACGAAGAAATAATTTAAGGAAATTTTTCACAAGTACAAGCATGAATAATAATTTGAAACTACTAGATATGCTAGATATGCTGGTAAATGATGTGTTCATTATCTATATGATTTTACTTCTTAGGCATCATTGCTTTTATTAAGTGATTTCCCACTGAAAATAAATTCAGAAACTCCTCAGTTTCTCCTCTTTGTGAATACCTAGGAACTCTTAACTAACTGGCAGAAATTCATTGGGCCTGAGGACGCGACTCAGTGGTAGGAATGCATTACTGTCAATTTCTGATTTCGGTAGTTGTATTTGGCATGCACAGAAGGGCTGTGTTTCCAAGAAATATACACTATAGAACTTGAAAATGATGGAGCAACAGACTGACAATTTATAAGTAATTTTTATAACATTTTGAACTTTTCTGTAATCTTATAGTTTTTTCAAAATAAAAACTCTATTTTATTACTAGTTTTCATCAATATAATAATGAAAAGTTTATAAATTAATATATATTATGAGCCGGGTGTGGTGGTGCACGCTTGTAATGCCAGCATTCGGGAGGCTGAGACTAGAGGATCGCGGTTTGCGGACAGCCCCAGCTACTTAGGGAGGCCCTTTGCAACTTAGTTAGACCCTGTTTTAAAATAAAGAATAAAGCCGGGCATGTTGGCACATGCTTGTGATCCCAGCATTCGGGAGGCTAAGATTTGCAGACAGCCTCAGCTACTTAGGCCTTTGCAATTCAGTGAGACCCGGTTTCAAAATAAAGAATAAAAAAATAGGGCAGGGGGTGTAGCTCGGAGGTCAAATGCCCCTAGGTTCCATCCCCAGACCCATAAAAAATATATATATAGCCGGGCGTGGTGGCGCACGCTTGTAATCCCCGCGCTTGGGAGGCAGAGACAGGAGGATCACGCAGGTTCGAAGCCAGCCGTGCGCGCTGGCTTAGGAGACCCTGTTTCCAAATAAAAAATATATATATATAAAATAGGTCTGGGAGTGTAGCCCGGAGGTAGAAGGGTTTCCAGGAACCCCAGTACCACCAAAAAAAATATATACACATATACATATATATATACATATATATACATATATATGTATATGTATATGTGTATATATATATGTATATATAATTGATTATTGACTGGATGGTATGACTAAGTCATTTTTGCTTCTCATTTTAGTATTTTATAGTGAATTTATCTCATTTGGCATTATAGTACTCTATTGGTTATTTTGATAAAATACATTAATACATTCCCTGTTCCTTTATGCTATTGTAACAAAAACTTTGCTGTTAGACATAGCTTACTGAATGGCTTTTTAATTATTTTGTTAACTCTGATTTCATACTTCTATTTTGTAAATAATGCATAATTAGATATTTGTGTTTTATAATGATACTACCTTATGCTTTTGATAATTTAAATCAATTTATAAGACATGGTGTTTTGCTGAAGCCTTAGTACCATCCCAGGCTGGGTTATCTTTATCAAAACTAGCAATATGACAAGCTAGCTAACCACAATCACATCTGTGCCTTTTAGTTTTAGAGAACTGTATGAAAGAAGAATCAGGTATTTTTTTAATCTACAGATTCACAAAAGGAAAGTATGTGAGATCTATCATATTATTATACTATATTATAGCATTGAATAAACATATTATCATATACTTATATTTCTTTTTAATTTATACTTTCATCATAAAATTAGGATTGAGAATATTATGGTGAGCTCAGGGGAGTCAAGTTGAGCAAGGAGCTAAGCAGAGGGCTCAAAAGCCAAATTACCCTGTGGTGTCCAAATCACTCTTTTCAGAGTACTTTAATCAATAGCTACTGATCTCTGATGATTACAGTCACCAAAAGATGAAAATTGCTGCCTGATATAATAGAAGGTTGGAAGTGCTGTGGCTTCAATTTCACAAGACCTCAAGGCGTAAACTCTCAGAACAATTAGCCTGTACTCTGAGTTCTTTTCCATCTAAGAAGATGAAATGTACTTGAGTATTTGCTTTACTATCAGACAAATGGGGATTTGTATTCAACACCCTGTGGCTCACTTACGAGTTATTTACCTTCTCTGAACCTAGGTGATCTTATTTAAAAGAGTACTGGGTGTCATTACTACTTTTAAGCTGGAAAATAAATTCTGACTAATAGTTGATGGAAATGATGTTTGTTATCATTTGCAGCCAGGAAAAATTTAATCAAAAGCCTTCTTCCTTCCCTACTCTTCCTTTTTGGCTTTTCTGAGGTTTCCCCCTCCATTATCTGGAGTCCCTCTGGTACCCCTAATACTCTCTAGCTTGAGCATATTAGAGAAAACATATGTCCCTTCTCTTTCTGTGCTTAGCTAATCTCACTTAAAATAATGTTCTCCAGGTATTTTCATCTTCTTGCGAATGACATGATTTTTGTTCTTTATTGCTATGTAAAATTCCATTGTGTATATTTCCCATAATTTTTCAACCCATTTATCTATTGATGGAGACCTAGGTTGGTTCTATATTTTGGTTATTGCAAATTGTGCTGCTATGAACATGGGTATGCATATGTTGACAAAGGGGACAAATTCATATGCTAGAGAAAAAACAGGCTTTCAACAAATGATGCTGGGAGAACTCTTTTTTTTTTTTATTTGTAGAAAGATGGAACTAAATTTTTTGTAGAAAGATGGAACTAAATCCGTACCTCTCACTGTGCTCAGGAATCAACATGAGATGGATCAAAGACTTGGAAATCAGACCAGACACTGTGAAACTATTAGAGGAGGGCATAGTTTCAACACTCCAACATATAGGCACCGGTAGTAACTTCCTCAACAAGACCTCCAAAGCACAGGCAATTAAAACAAGAATTAACAACTGGATGGCATCAAACTAAAAAGTTTCTGCGCATCAAAGGAAACCATCAAGAATCTAAAGAGAAAGCCTACAGAATGGGAGATCTTTACCAGCTACCACTCTAATAGAGGGCTAATATCCAGAATATACAAAGAGCTCAAAGACTCTACAACAGCAAAACAAACAACCCAATTAAGAAATGAGCAACTGAATTGAATAGGCACTTCACAAAAGATGAGCTACAAATGGCCAATAGATGCATGAAAAGATGTTCAACATCATTGGCCATCAGGGAGATGCAAATCAAAACTACACTGAGATTCCACCTAACCCCAATCAGAGTGGCAAGCATAAAGAAGTCAAATTAACAACAAATGCTGGCAAGGATGTGGGGAAAGAGGAACTCTTACACTGTTGGTGGGAGTGCAAATTAGTTCAGCTGCTATGGAGATCAGTGTGGAGATTCCTTAGAAAACTGGAAATAGATCCACCATATGATCCAGCTATACCACTCCTGGGTATCTGGATTCCAAAAGGGTTGAAATCAGAAAACAACCTGAGCTTTTAACCTAACTTCCAGTTTTATATTCTGATAAGAGCTGTCAGTCCCGTCTTCCTTTCCTACTGCTCCCTAATCCCTGCCCATAAAGTTATGTCACATGTGAGCTTCCCACTGTTATCACCTTACTTTAGTTCCTTAATAATCCTCACCTTCATCTGCAACAGTTTCCCATCTCTTTCATCTCTGCCACTGGAATCCATCCTCCCTACTGTTGTCAGGACTTTCTTACTAAAACATGTCATGACACGTGTCAATTTAAAAGCCAGCGATGGCTGCTTGAAAAGCAAGCGCTTTATGTTTTTGAAGTCAACATTTCTGGCTTCTTTGCCTTCCAACATGTTTACCATTCCTCTGGGGCTCTGCTATATCCCATACATAATGCATCTTTATATCTCTGTGCATCTTTTTTAGGGCCTGCTTTTTGTCTGAAAAATTCTGAATCATCCTTTAATGTTCCCATCACTTCTATCATAAAATTAACCACAAATTCTGCATTCAGATGGGTAGCTTAGAAATTCTGATAGAGTTTTTTTCAAGGCAAAGTTTCCACAGGAATTTGATTTGATTAGAGTTTTATTCAGAAATCTAATAAGTTTAATTTTGTGAGGGGTTTTTTTTTGTCTTCTGGAATAAATTATCTAATGCTCCAATTCCATAGTCCAACTGCCGAGGAAGCAATTGCTGAACAGCGATTCCTCCTCTCCCAGTTTCAGATTTTGCGATGGCACAGGTTCAGTGGATGTTGAACAGGTATTGGTGGATTGATTTCTCACTGGGGTCTTTCTTGAATAGGTACAGGGGGGAGAAAACGGAATTTCAACTAATGTATTTTATCACAGCATTTTACAGAATTTCCCTGCACCCACGCTTTGATTTTTTTTTTTTACTATTAAAAGGACTTTTCATGAATAAAAAGCAACTACCTATTATCGATAGGTGGTTCAATAAGACACACAAAAACAGATGAAATGCATCTAACTCTTCAAAGATTTTTCACATTTTTCCTGTCTCCGTTTTCCTCTCTACTCAAGTCAGGGTTATTTCAGGTCTTCCAATATGCAAAATACATCTTTAAAAAAGCTTGATTTTCTGCTGAACAGATGCAGGGGGAATATTTCTAAATTGCTATAGTTTTTTACAGTTTCTGTGACATTTAAAATCCAGGGCCTGTACAATATTTAAAATAAAATTTCATGTAAGATATTAATTTTATGATTTTAATTTTTGTGTGTGGTACTAGGGGTTGAACCCGAGGCCACTCTACCACTGAGCTACATCCCAAGCATATTTTTATTTTATTTTTATTTTTGAAACAGGGTCTTACTAAGTTATTGAGGCTGGTCTCATACCTGTTATCCTCTTGTCTCTCCCTCCCAAGTACTGGGATTACAGGAGTGTGCCATCATGTCTAGCTCATCATTTTAATTTCTTTGGATACATATTTTATATTTTTGTTGTTGTTGTACTGGGGATTGCACCCAGGAGTGTTCTACCTCTGATCCATATTCCCAGCCCTATTTTTTAATTTTTTTATTTTAAAACAGGTCTCACTATTTCCGAGGGCCTCATTAAATTGCTGAAGATGATCTTTAATCTGTGATCCTTCTGTTTTAGCCTCCCAAATACTGGGATTACAGGCATGTAGCACCACACCCAGTTTATATTTTTCTTAATTGCATAAGGTTTATTATTTTATACCTTTGAAACACTATATTTCTTCCTCACCAAACTAGTTATTCTATTATGTTTAGCTTTACATTGTTTATACTAAAAAGTACCCAGAACTTTCATAACTACATTGTAATTCTATTATTATTTTCTCTTTAAGTTTAAATTTTATTCATAACTTTAATGAGATATCTGTTCACATTTACTACATACTGGCAATCTTTTCAACTTATAAAATAAATGTTCTATAATTTTATGAGCAAGATAAGAAATAAAATTCATCAGATTAAAACACTGACAGTTATTAAGTCTTAGCTGTTTAAATTTGTATTCATTCAAAAAAAGATGAGATAGAATATATTTTTCTATATCGATTTGCTAAAAAGTAAGAATTACATTTTCTGTTGAGAAAATTGTCAAGAAGCATTTTATAGAAATGAATTATTTTGTGTTTTAATTACATTAAATGTTATTAGGCTATTGACTCCTCTGTTTGTAGTGAAAGACTTCTAAAATAAACATCTCTAAAAGAGATTTTTTTTTCATTTTGCTTAAATGTTTCATACAATTTCCAAAGGAAAGTGGAATAGCATTTCTCATACTAAATATAACCATAAAATGCATCTCTTAAATTATTTTATTCATCTAAATGGATATGTATTTTAAATTTGATGAGACTTTATTTTTATAAAAATAATATCTAATAACTAAAAGTTCTATTTAAGAGTGAATGTAAGCTGGGTGTGGTGGCACACACTTGTAATCCCAGTACTTGGAAGGCGGAGACAGGTGGATTGCATAGGTTTGAAGCCAACCTCAGCTACTTAGTGAGGTGCTCAGCAGCTTAGTGAGACTCTGTTTTCAGATAAAATATAAAATAGGTCTGGGAATGTAGCCCGGAGGTAGAAATCCCCTGTGTTCCATCCCTAGTACCACAAAAGAGAGAGAGAGAGGAGAGAAAGAGAACAGAGAGAGAACAGAGAGAAGAGAGAGAGGAGAGAGGAGAGGGAGAGGGAGAGGGAGAGGGAGAGGGAGAGGGAGAGAGAGAGAGAGAGAGAGAGAGAGAGAGAGAGAGAGAGAGAGAGAGAACATAAAATGAAAAATCTTTGGCTTCTCATTGCTCATATAGTAACATCTAAATCTATAAATATGGCAATCAAGACACTTTATAATCTGACCCCTGCCTTTCCTCCCACAATTTCTTACTTAATTATCTAAATATAACATATAAGTTTGTACCTGTATACACAAATTAGGTCATTACTTCATGTAATAAACAAGTCAATTAGCAATAATTTTAATTGGTGATGTACTTAACATGCATTAGATACTACTCTATATGCTAGAGGATGTAAAAATGGACAGTAGCAACAGACTATTCTTCTATGTCCTGTAACTGTAGTGGAGGGAGACAATAAGATATAAACAAATAAGCAAATAATTGAGCTAAATAAAAGGAAATGATATTATAGAGAGCATTTTGGTTTTGGGGGGTTGGGAGGAGGTTGGTTGATGTTTGGTTTTCGTTTCCATGAGGCTGGTAAGGGAAAAAAATTGAATTTGAATGATAAGAATGATGAAGTTTTAGAGAAAAAAAAACATCCATCAACAAGAGCAGAGTTGCAAAGTGTTTGGAAGTTTTTGCACAAAACAAACTTGTGTTTATGGAGAGGAAGGCCAGTGTGTTTGAATATGGTAGTTATGCAATAAAAGGGTATGAGATGAGCTAGGCGTGGCAGGCAGGGAAAGTTATGAAGCATCTTGAGATCCATTTGGAAACTAAGATTATATTCTGACAATAATTAATGGGAAGCCATTGAGGCTTTCAGCAAAAGAGAACTGCGATTTGACCTAATCTTTGGGAAGGTCAGACTAACTGCTCTGCAGAGAAAGAGTTTCAGGTGTAAAAATGTTTAAAGGATACCAGTTAGAAGATTGCAATAGTGAAGATTAAAAGTGACAGTCATCTTGTCCACGCTTGTAACTGTAGAAATGGTGAGTGGGAGGGTTGGAGAGCCATTTGGGACTCAGAGCCTTGCTGATGGACAGCACTGTGGTGAAAGGAAAAAATAGGAATGAGGGAGCAGTCCCAGAGTTTGAGTTTGACTATCTAGATAGATAATGACACAATTTCTGGGAAAAAAAATCTAAAGAGAAACAGCTGGGGGCATGAGAGGAGTGTCAGAAATCTGAGGCAAGATTGGCAATGGGAAGCTTGAGATGCCTATTAGACAATCAATGTAGGCAGCAGGGTACATTAAAAATCTGCTCAGGGAGATAGAAATATAAACATAGAAGTCACCAGGGGATAGATGATATTTAAAATTATGACAACTCATTGAAGTTATCAAGGGAAAAAACCTGAATAGAAAAGACATGGGGACCCAAAATTGAGTCTGGAGTTTAATGTTGATAATTTGAGCATGGAAGAGGAGCCTATAAAAGCAACCAGAGACTTAAGAAGTATAGGTAGTGTGACAAAAGTCTAGAAAAAAATGCAAGAGAGAAGAGTTGTTACAAGTGTTACTGAAGTGTCAAGTAAGATGGGAAAAGAAAGGTGAACATTGGCGTTATCAATATGTAGATCACTGATAAGAGCTTGATCAGAGCTATTTCAGTAGTACATTACATGAAGCCTCATTAGCATGGTTGGGAAAGGATGTGAATTAGCAAAAGGAGATGACTATAGACAATTCCCTCAAGTTTAGCTGCAAACTGAAGTGATGAAAGATGTCAGAAAGTACACAAGTGCATAGTGTCATAGAAGGGATTCTTTAAAGATGGATTATAGTAAGGCATCCTTGCAAGCTTGTGGAAATGATCCTGTAGAAAGAGAAATTCATGATGCATGAGATAAGGAAAATACAAGTATAAATACTTGAGGAGTTGAGGGAATGGGATATAGAGCATAGGTGGAAGCAGTGGCTATAGAAGTAGAGGATCCTCAAACACAGAAGCATGGAGGTTTTAGGAGTGGAAAGATAAAGATATGTCTACTCAGATATTTTTTATGAACCTTGAAGAAGAGTCACTTATACGTGAATAGAAAATGCTAAAAATCTGAGGATGAAAGAATGCATGATAAGAAGCCCTCTCAGAGTGTGAGGAATGTGACTATATTAGGGTGGTGTCGGTGTTATCATGGAATCATCAGGCAGTGCTCACTGTCCATATAAGATGAAAGGAAACCCAATCAGCAAAAGCTTGTCATCTCCTTCCGAAAGTCAGATATTTCACAGACATAGAAAAGTCTCCTGTATTTTGGTAGGTAAGCCTGATGGGGGAAGAGGGACAGGAGAACAGGTTGTTCTCAGGAGAGGGATTCAGGACTACAAATTCTATGCTGGGAGACAAAAATTTCTTTCTTTTTTTTTTTTTTCGGTACTGGGGGTGGAACCCAGAGGCTTTCTACCTCCGGGCTATACTCCCAGACCTATTTTATTTGGAAACAGGGTCTCACTAAGTTGCTGAGAGCCTCACTAAGTAGCTGAGGCTGGCTTTGAGCCTGTGCGATCCTCCTGTCTCAGCCTCCCAAGCTCAGGGAAAGCATGCACCACCACGCCCAGCAAGGGAGACAAAAATTTCAGGCCAGAAAAAAATGTTTACTTTCCCTTCTCTCCCTTTTAATTGACTGAGAATCTTTCAAATGCTGTCCAAATGCCACTCTCCTTACATAGTATTAGCTGACACCTCAGATACACTTGTTCCTCATTCTTTGTTTCATAGCATTGTGTGCATTTCTCTATGAAAGCATTTATTACCTTATATTGAATTTGACTATGAGTACATCCCCCAAAAGACTGTAAATTATTAAAGGGAAGAACTGTATCTTATTTAGCTTCATGTTGATTAAAAAAAATGGGGCATAAGAAAAGTTCCCAAAGAAACCTTGCTAAATGAAGTCAGCCAGTGTACCATGAAATAAGGGTTTTAGCCTAAGAACAATGCCAAAAACTTGGTTGGCACCTGGTAAATACTCGACAGATTTTTAGGACCACAAATTAGTGGAAGGTTGAGCTCTGTGATATTTTCTCATTAATTTGTCCAGTATGGCTGGCTCTTGATTACTGACATATTAAACCTCAAGCATAATGTACAATGCTTACCTTTTTTCACCTGTCTTCCTGTTTCCACTTGCAGACTGTCAACCATTCCAGTATCCTTGGACAGAGCCTAGTACAGGTTCAAATTGTTTTCAGCATGCTTTCCTTTTGAAAGATGTTGGCAATATACTGACAGGGCTTAAACTAACACACTTGAGCCGGGTGTGGTGGCGCACGCTTGTAATCCCCGCGCTTGGGAGGCGGAGACAGGAGGATCGCGCAGGTTCAAAGCCAGCCGTGCTGGCATAAGAGACGCTGTTTCAAAAATATAAAATAGGTCTGGGAGTGTAGCCCGGAGGAAGGAGGGCTTCCAGGAACCCCAGTACCACCAAAAAAAAAAAAAAACTAACACACTTGAGTTATATAGGAAGTTTTCTTTCTTAAATTAGTTAATGGAATATATTATCTACTTTAATTGAAAATATAAACATCAACTCTAGAGTACATTCTTAGATTATATTTCCTTATAAGAAAATCTATTCTAGTCCACTTTAGATGGAATGAATTTCCATACTATTATATAAGACAAAAATGTGTTCTAAAGAAGGAAATGACAAAGAAGGTACAATATTGTGAAGCAATGTGGCTCTTCTAAACTGCCAAATGTTACTGCATGGGAAGCAAACCATTTAAAGCATTTGTGTCAGAATATCTATAAGGCAATTTTAGTTTGCTATTGATACCTTCTTAATATAACAGTGCATTATATTATATTAATTACATTATAATAATATAATGTAATTATATATCATAGCTATGTTCAAAGCGATATGAACATATGTTTGCAAAGGTCTTGGTGTGTTTCCCTTCAAATGCTCCCCTGCAATTTACCCGTCCCCGTACATATTAATGAGGTTGGTCATGATACCTTCATATATCGACATAGTATTATTTTTAAACTGTTTTCTTCTTTAATTTTTCTTTTTTCTCCTGTTCTTCCCTTTCCCAAACCTCTTCTACTAGTCTACTAGTCTCTCTCATCATTTATCTGAAGACCCTTTTGTTTCCTATTTTCTCTGTAGCTTCCAGATGTAAGATAACATGCAAGCCTTAAATTTCTGAGACTAGCTCATCTCATTTAGCAGAATATTCTCTAGTTCCATCCATTTTCCTGCAAGTGACATAATTTTGTTTTTCTTTGTGGATTTAATGAAATTTCTGTAGCTTGCAAAATGCAATGTACTTAGAAGTGTTTATAGAACTTTTTTTTTTTTTCTGGGTCTGGGATGGAACCTAGAGGCATTTGACCTCCGAGCTACACCCCCAGCCCTTTTTTTTTTTAATTCTTTATTTTGAAACAGGGTCTCACTGAGTTGCAGAGGTCCTCACTAAGTAGCTGAGGCTGTCCGAGATCCTCTGGTCTCAGCCTCCCAAATGCTGAAATTACAAGCGTGCACCACCATGCCTGCCTAGTGTTTACAGAACTTTTAAATCACCCCTAGTGCCCACATGCATCTACTGTACATCCCCTGATAAGGCTAATATCATTAAAAACCTAATAAGCAGTAAACACCATGCTCCTTTATTGCATTTAATGAACCATTACTTTATTTGTAATCTAAAATTGTAAAATAAGCCATAATGTAATAGAATTATGTTCTTCTTGACTTTTCAGTAAGAAATTAGCACCTCCATTTTTTTCCTTTTAAATATAATTCTTGGCAGAAAATCTGCATTTAAAATAAGTTTTCAGACTGTCATAGAAAGAAACATGTTAGAAGAATATAATCCAAGAATAAGGTAACAATGAAACTCAAAAAAATTAGGAAAACATGAAGAAGAAGCATGAATATAGTTGTTTAAGGTAGTGGGTAGCTATTTCCACTTATAGTAGTAAGGGAAAACCTGAAATTCTTGCTTCAGTAGTAATTTAGTAATGTACATGGTATTGTTTATTTTTAGTCACATAAAATGATTAACATTCAAAATTGCTTCATAAGTAAAATTTAACTCTTTTGAATATCTTGTAGACATCCCATCTATAAGGTTTTGGATCCATAATACAAAATCCCATTAAATTCAGACTATTTTTGTTATTCTCATTCTACCCACAAGTAAGTATTAAAAAATAAATCAGCATAGTTCTGCTTTAACTATAGCCTGTTTTTAAATCGAGACCCTTAGATATAATTGAAACGAGAATAATTAACTTCCGTAAAATTTCTTCTATTTTTCTCTGATATATTTTTCCACTGTAGCTTCAAACAGAAGTGTTCACTGATTTTTTCCTCTGAGATTACTAAACAAGTATGATGATATAAGAATATGAATTCACTCCCAGACCTATTTTACATTTTTATTTAGAAACAGGGTCTCTTAAGCAAGCACAGCTGGCTTCGAACCTGCGCAATCCTCCTGTCTCCGCCTCCCAAGCGCGGGGATTACAAACATGCGCCACCACACCCGGTTTAGCAGAAGCTATTTCTAAGCTAGTTTATTCAAGATGACCTCATGCAATGGGAATCGAGACATATTTATAATCTCATACAGAATGAAATTATTACTTGAAAACTATATAATAAAAATTAGTATTACTCTGGGGAAAAAGAAAAAAAGCTGTTAGATGCATTGTTCCAATAGTTCAATAGCAAAATTTTAGAAATATTCTATACAATACAATTTCTCAAAATAAACTAGTATTTTAAAACATCAGAAATTCTATTGATAATATTTAAGTTTGAAAATAAAGGCTAGCTCCTTTTCCCTTAACTCAACCTGCAATTCCTGCCTATAACTGGAGCATCATGACCAGGGCTTAAGATTGGGATAGATATGATTTTAAGCCTCTTTCATCTCTTGTTCCCTTCATGCCTTAGAACAAGACAATTGACCTCTCTAAATCTTATTTAGCATATCATGTATTTTATTTCCAAGTGTCTTGTTCATGGTTGGTGGATCATAAATGGAAGTGATTGTTACATTCACCTTAAAAAAGAACAAAAAGACAAAACTCAAAAAGAGTCAAATACTATAGTAGTTCTTGTTCAAAATAAAAATACATTCAGAGAAAAGACATTACTACCATACTAAAAGATGTCTGCTGCTGTTCTCTTTCCTCTTCTTCCTTTCATCTTTTGAGTTAGAAGTTTTGGTGGGGATCCCAGGTTCAAAGTGTATTCGTTCTTCCCCTCTTTGTCTGACTCACTTCACGATGGCAATAGTACAGCTGTATTTAATAACAACTGCTCAAGAAGCCAAAGTGCAGATATTGGAATCACCCTCTTCCCCAGTAAATCATGAGTCATAGACGTCCGAACTAAGCTCCCCATGTCACGCATATCATTTTACATTTTCTGAGTTATCTGACCTCTAGTTCTCAAGGAATTGTCCTTTGAGTTTCATTTTTCTTATTTATCTTAGTACCCTCTTTATTGTCTGACATCTTGCCTCTAGGGAAAACAAACATTCACTGTATAATAACAGAAGGGTCAATTCAATGGAAGATGGAGCAATTGTAAATATTTATGCATCATTTATATAAATATATATATATATTTATGCATCATATACATACATATATGTGTGTGTATGTAAGTATATAAAGTAAATAATGACAGATCTAAAAGGAGAAATTAACAATACAATAATTTTCTTATCAACTCCAGGTCATTAATAAAGAAATGAATGTCAATACTCCAAAACAAAAATAAGCTCCACTGCTCCCCCATCCCCCAAAAACTTAGCCTGGAGCAACCCAAAACCAAATCCATCATTTTATAAATAATCCATATTAATGCATATTTTTGCCAAGAAGGTCTTATTATGTACCATCTGTGTACAGGAGGATTATACTAAAAATGTATTAGAATTGAAGGTTTTAAATTTTTTCAGCAAATAGATAAAGACAACTTTGAATGCTTTTTAGCTTGCAGACAATAAATGTGTGTACTGTGGTTTCTGACATTTATTCAATAAGTTTTTAAATGTTATTTCAGCATCACCTACCTATATTGTAGATTTAATACATACAAATATCAAAACTATAATTATAGTCAGTTATGAGTCTCAAATTTAAAATAATATTGATAGCTAACCTTGATTATTCTGTCTTTTGTCAGTGAATAAAGGCTTTTTATTATAAATCAAGCTAAGAATTTTTAATTCCCTTTTATTTTGCTCTACTGGCAATTAGGGTTAATAGATTCTAATACTTAAGTCTCTATCTTTTGACAAGTGTAAATTAATCACTTTAAATGAAGCTTTTCTTAGATAAATTAGAAAATTTTAAACATAATCCTTTCTTTAAACATAATGCTTTTGTTATGATATAACAAAGTTGAGAGAGGTATAAGTAATTCAGAATAGTAGAAAAGTTTCTTTAAATTTACAAATATGCTAAATTCATTTTTATCCATTTTACAAACTTCAAAAAACTTTTGTGGAAACCTATTCACGTTCATTTAAATTTTAATAATATGTGAAAATACTTAGGGAAACTGTATTACTCTTCCTGTATTATTAAGTCACATGGCACTGTGATGTGAGCATTTAAAGTGAATATTTTTTCTAGTAGTTTCTATAATCCACAAAATTTAACTGACCCTTTCATTTCTCCTTTTATTTATTCATATATAGGTTTATGGTTTTTCCTTTTTTCTTCTTATTTACTGTTTTGAACACCATAAAAAAAAACTCCTACATGAAGTACATATTTGTGGAATTTTATTTTGCTAAATAGTCAGCAGTCCTATATTTTTTGTGTGTATCTATTTTATTCCTATAGAATCTCTTCACCTCATCATTTCACAGCTTTATACCTTCCAGGCACTGACCTAAATACTTTATATATAAACATATTTAATTCACATGATATCACTATATTGTAGGTACTATTACCAGTTCCCATTTTATGATGGAAATAAGACAAGGTTAAACAACTTGCCCAGTACCACACATCACATATCTCTTTTTTTTTATATATATTAGGGAGTGAACCTAGGGACATTCTATCTTCAAGCTATATTCCCAGCTCTATTTTATTTTTTTATCTTAAAACAAGGTCTTGCTATTTTACTGAGGGTCTCAATAAGTTCCTATGGCTGGCCTTGAACCTATGATTCACTTGTATCAGCCTCCCAAATACTTGGGATTATAGGCCTGTGCCACCATGTTGGGCTTTATAAATCCTTTTAATATTTACATTGCAGAGGATTGAACCTAGAGGCTCCTCAATTCTAGGCAAGCAGTGTACTCAATACTCCAAGCCTCAATACTACATATGTACTGAGTTTATTAGAAATTTAAAGACAGATGTTTCTGATTTATGAATATTTCCAACTAGAAATAACTGAGAGTATTTCTTTGCTTACCATATAATTGTATTATGCCCACTTAGAAAATCTGAAGTGTAATATACTACCAAAATTATAAGCATTATTTTTCAAGATAGTTGAAGACAAGATGAATAGATGAATAGCAATAGATATTTTTCCATTCTAGAAAAATAACACTGATGCAGAAATTTAAATAAATATTCCATCCTCAAGAGCAGCAAAAACTAATATATAGAATATATTTAACAAGAAAAGCAAGTGCTTATTTATAAAAACTACAAATTCTTGTTGAAGAGTATTGAAGATCTATAAAATGAAAAGAGATCATTTCTCACATAAGATTTAATATTTTGAAAGTGTCCTTTCTCTTTACTCATTAAGGAAGCTCAATATTCACTCAGTTCCTCCTAGGATTTTAAAGCTTTTAGTGGAATTAAGTAATCTTGATGTTTATATAAGAAAAATGATGGCTAACAGTTAATTTATAAGAAACTATATTAGTGATAGAAGACTTAAAATGTCAGATATAAGAACATATTAGTAGATGTTCTATTACATAAATATTGTCATAAACTCAGTGAAACAAAATAAAAAGTCAGAAGTAGATTTCAGTACTTATAAAAATTTAAATCATGACAAGATTGGCATTTAAATCAATGGGAAAGGGTGAATTTTTAATAAATGTATTTGGTACAATTAGTGATCAACTTGAAATAAAATGGAATTAGGTTTACCTTTTGCCTTTGCCATATACAAAAATAACTATCAAGTAACTCACTTAAATTACAACAAGAACAAGGTCTACTATATCATTGTTTAAAATTACTGGGAAATAAAAGACTAAGAAAAATTCTTTAATAGAATAAAAGCTGAACAAATAATGGCACGCTTGTAATCCCCACGCTTGGGAGGCTGAGACAGGAGGATCGCGCAGGTTCGAAGCCAGCCTCAGCTACTTAGTGAGGCTCTCAGCAACTTAGTGAGACCCTGTTTCCAAATAAAATATAAAATGGGTCTGGGAGTATAGCCCGGAGGTAGAAAGCCCCTGGGTTCCACCCCCAGTACCACCAAAAAATAAAAATTAAAAAAAAAACTGTTGAAGTGATCCTTTCAAGTTATTGTTGAGGGAGCGACAAAAGATAAAATATGTACATGATATAATTTATTATTAAAAGACAATTTTATAAAATTTGAGGCTGAGGGAGATCAGAGTGAGAGAGAGATGAAAGAGGAGCGGGGAGGAAGCAAACACACACAAATACATGGAATTTTTAAAATGTGTAAGTTTACTAAAAAATCATATATGACAGTAAAATTTATAAATTTATAAAAATTATATATTACTTTATACAAACAATGCATTTTAAATAGAAAAGTTAAAAAGGTCTTCCATTTAATTACCTCTATCCCTATCTGCAATTTTTAATTTTTGCATTATAATCCACTGTTGAATCTACATCTTCCATAGTGTTGATATTTGTCTAGATAATATTCATGGATAAATTCCA
Organism: Muscardinus avellanarius; assembly: GCF_963383645.1. Lineage (NCBI taxonomy): Eukaryota > Metazoa > Chordata > Mammalia > Rodentia > Gliridae > Muscardinus > Muscardinus avellanarius. The sequence continues at coordinate 61,038,111 of NC_137788.1, forward strand.
AAAATTGAGTTCTGAAGCAATATTCAATGGGCATCAGTTAATACGACCTTGAGTCAACATATTGATCTAGAAAATTGAGAATGTCAGTAAAAATTTAGCTTTAGTTACAAACTTGAGAATCAGAAAATTTTAATGTACTTTGATTCCTAAAGTGTAACAAATTCAATCTACAGTTTGAGTCCTACTGGACATGATAAGCAATTTAACAGGTTCAGCTTACAGAGAACTACAAATAGAAATCAGAGCCAAAAGGATGAGCATAGCAAACAGGTCTGATAAAAGTTGAGATGAGAATATCTGTTGGGAATGAAGTGTTAAGCTCAAAGAGCAGGACAGACCCAGCTGTCAGTGGATGTGTCCAGCAAGTGTATTGATGACAAAAGAGGCTAATAGAGAACCTTAAATCTAGACAGTCTCTTTTCTTTGCTTTATGGTTTAAATCCCAAAGCTCTGTGTGGTGGAAGTAAAAGTCACAAGCATGTCTGCAGTTCAAAGACAGTGCATACGTTCCACCTTCACCTGATAAAAATCATTTGCTAAAGTCTAGCTTTCTGGCACTTTCTGAAACTTAGCTGACAAGGAGGGCAGTTTTATCAGGTCAGATTCTTTGTATTTGAGCCTTCTCCATTGAAGTAATATTTCATCGTGAAGTCACAGCAGCTGCGTATCTAGGTAGCAGGGCAGTCTCTGGCATGTCTGTGCCCAAAGGACACGTTCTACCTTGAATAGTCATTATTCAGCACAACATTTTCCAAATTTAACCACAGAAGCATCCTTAGTAAAGAAGTCTAATTATCACCCTTCTCGTCTATGACATAAAGGGAACAATCTGTGGCCCAAGACAGTATGGGAAAATATTTGCAATGAATTCACAGCAGTGAACCAGACTCCAAGTCCAGGTTGGACATAGAAAACTAGGAGTATGTTTCTTTATGGGATATGCAAGTTACTCACTGGCAAAAAATAGTGTGTAGGTCCCAAGAAGAACCAAGTTTCTTTCAACAGAAGTGAAATAATTTTTATAAGAAAATCAGGAATTTATTAGTATTTGTACCAATTAGAATAGTGAGGGATATATTAGAAGAATCCAGATTTATGCCTGGAAATAATTAGTCCTGCTAAAGCCTACAATAACTCTTAGTCATTTTGCCTTTGGATGTCCATATTACCAGAAAATCTGAATTATAAGAACAGAGTCTACTGGCTCTGAATAGCAGCAGGTATTTTAAAGACTTTCAGCAAATGTCAACCAAAGATACTACCAGTTAAATTTTTTTTACCTGAAGAACAGTATTTTGACAATTCTTCAGAGTTGTGGTTCATACCCTTTCTGTTCTTAGAAAGCCTTAGAGGTGAATTATTGTATATTTCTATGTACCACAGGGTTCTTAAAATCAACAGTTCCAGTTTTGAACTCATCCTTTACGTCACTATCTGTACTTTTTCCAGTATTCCCAAACTTGGCTAATAGAAATAACATTTTCTAGATCCTGTGAATCATCTTAGGCCTATTTCTTCCTCCCACATCCAATCAGTCAACACGTTCTGTCAAATCTGTCGAATTTGCTTATTCATTTCCTTCTGTCTGGAACTCTCTGCCCCAGAAGCTGGCTCTTTTTTTTTTATCATCTAAATCTCATATCAAATGTCACTTACTACAATAGGTCTTTGTTGGCCCTCCAATCTAAAGTAGCTTCTCCTACCCCAAAAACATTCCAAATGCCCTATTTTAATTTCTCTGTAATGCTGATTATTTTCACAAAGTCTCTCATTTATTATTTGCCTCTTCCCTTTGTAAAATTTCTTCTTTAGAACAGGTATTTTGCTTGGCGTGTTCATCACTGTACCCTCATTGCCTAATACAATACCCAGTGCATAGTGTATACTAATATAAATGTATCCTTTTAACTCATTAGTATAGCATCGACTCAAATGCCTACTAGGCTCTTCTCTGCCAAGCATTATGCTGGATATAGAAAGCATAGTGATAGACAAAAAGACATGCTATTTTTGTCCTTATTATGCTTATATTTAATCAAAAATAGAGGCATTAGACTAATAATTCCATTAATAAATGTCAAATTCCAACTACGAGTAATCGCTCACAGATATGTTTTCTCTTCTCTAAATTTTCATTGCCATTGCTTTAGTTCAGGTTTTCGTTATCTCAGGCCTCAGCTATTTCTTATCTCTCATCTTGTCACCTTCCATTCTGTTTCCCCAAGCTAAATAGAAATCCAATGTCACTTTCTACCTTAAAATCCTAAAACCTTCAATGACTCTCAAGAAAATATATCTATAAACTTTAACATAATGCCCTTTGTGACCTACCCCTCGCCTTTCTCTGCTTCCTCTCCTCACCACTTTCTCCCCTTTCTTATCCTCTATGCCTCAGTAGCCTAAACTATACTTTTATCTCAAGGCTTTTGTGTGTATGGTCTTCTGATACATCTTATAATATATACATATAGATGCATATACACATATTCATCTCATCTAATCTTATATTACCTTATTTACTTATCACTTATGACTCAGTGGAGATACACTCCCGCAGAAAGCCTCTTCTAAATCCACTCAGACTGACTCAGCCATCCTTCTACTGATCTCCCTTAGCTACAAGACAGAATCATCTCATTATACTATAATTGTTTACTTACTTTACTTGTATTCCTTGCAAACCTGTGAGTTTCTCTATAGCACATCTTTCACTTTTCTATCTCCATGGCCTAAAACAGTATTAAGTGTGTAGGAAAAAAGGAAATATAGTTGGATAGATGAATAGATGAATACTTTTTCTTGACAGAATTAAAAATAAAATTTTCATAAAGATATTCAAAAACACAGTTTCAAACATATACCATTAAGACTAGAAGCAAAAAGCATACTGGCGCCAGGCGTGGTGGTGCACACTTGTAATCCCCGCACTTGGGAGGCTGAGACAGGAGGATCGTGCAGGTTCTAAGCCAGCCTCAGCTGGCTTAAGAGATCCTGTTTCCAGATAAAATATAAAATAGTTCTGAGAATGTAGCCTGGAGGTAGAAGGCCTCTGGGTTCCATCCCCAGTACCACAAAACAAACAAACAAACAAAAAAAAAAAAACATACTGGCCAATTCAGAAGGTTCTGAATTGTGAAACCCATTCAAACACTGTGGCAGTCAACACTCAGAAACTTTATTACCAAATTATATATTGATTGTAGCCTTGGATGAATCTTTAGTCCGCCATCTACAAAGCATGGACTTATTGTTCAGCAAATATTCATTAGATATCTACTAATTTCAGGCACAGAGCTATATGAAGCATACTCACTGAAATAAAGAGTTAAAGAGTAGCTGATAGAAAGGAGCTGATGGGAAATTTTAGGTGTCAACACTAATAGGTGTCAAATCCCTACAGCCAAGGAATAAGGTTCTTAAGAGCATCAGAGTAAATGAACCAATGAAGAAAGTTCCACATATATAGATGACAAAGAGAGATAGAGCTACTGAACCATAGACTTGGCGCCTCAGCAGTGAAATGGCAATCAGCCTGTGACCGTGATAACATCAAATTCACTAGCAGTAATGGGTGAAGATAGAACTCCTAGATGTTATATCAAATGGAAAATATAATTTTGTGAAAAATAACATTTTATGGTAGATGGAAAGTTTGAAAGGGACTAACTGTCCAAAGGTTCCCCATATACATTTCAGTAGTGAACAAATTTGCATTTGGCAAGATGACACATTCTCAAATGCCAAAGATGCATTCAAGATAAATTCAACAAGGTACTTTAGCTTTAGGTGTATTATTATGTCTAACAACAAAGTGTTGGAATGGAGGGTGGGGGGTAGAAATATGAGTCTTCTCTGAAAATAACAGATGGTAGGAGAAGAGACAAAATGGAATCATTCCTCTGATTTTTCTCCACTAAATCGGGTTCTTTATGGGACCTGTGGTTTTCCCAGGACACAGGGTTGCTGTGCCAGAGTGAAAGAACTGTACGGTTTGAAAATGGAACACGAAACTGGAGAGTAAGTGGAGAATCCACAATGGGTGACACATAGCAGCCGCTTAAAGATGTGAAAGTGTGTCCTTTGACCCTGCCATAGTGAACTTAAAATTTTCTAGAGGTTAGGATCTCATGGCACTCAGACTTTTAAGAAATGGATCTTCTGATCCCAAGGGCTATTTATCACTTTCTATTCATAAAGCTTCTTAATATAAGCCTGCCTTAAGAGAATATATATAGCCAGGTGTCCCAGAAAATGAAAACATCATAACATTCTTAAAATCATAAAAAAAATCATAACAATAACCAAGACTCATAGTGGTGCTATTCAAAGTTTCTTTTTAATTAGCTTCAAAATTAATTTGTTAGCATGGAATATCAATTCTCCATTAGTGTTCCTTTGGTAATTGTTGCTTACTGTCACAGCTCCATTAAGTTTCCATGTTTGAAATGATGGCTGTGTACCTCAATTGATCGCTGCTTCTGGTTTTATGAGTTATTCTTAGAATAATAACATTTTAGCAATATGTACTTTTCCAATGTTTTTAGTCAATGAAACCTCAAAAAACGTAAATATCCTAAATTCACAATAGAAATAATGTGTTACACTTTTTCAGACTCTTTGGGACATTGGTATAAATAAACGAGTTTAGCAAAAGACTATAGAGATCATTACCAAAAAAAAAAAAAAAGTTTCTCATTTCAGTTTCAAGTAAGATTTTGTTGCAAGTTCTTTTTTTTCTTTCATTTCATTGCTCTACTAATATCTTTCTACCTTGAACATACAGTGAAATTTTTGCCAATGCTTTAGCGTTTTTAGTTTTCATAGTTTGTTCCAATTTTCCAATCTGGGGATAGAATCTGACACATGGGTATCACAATATGTTAGTCTTAGAAGAACTGATATATAATGAAACCATAAGGCTGATTCCCTGAGAGGGGTAGGAGGTCTGAATGGCGTGGTATATAGCACACACCTAAGACAGGGCTGTGCTAAATAGTAGAGATTTTGTTTTGAAGGACTCAAGAACAGTGAGATATGGAGCAAAAAGATCAAGTAAAGGGACAATTTTGAAGCAAGTTTGAGGAAGGTGTAATTGAAGAGGCAGAAGACAGATGGATGGGTTTCTAAAACATTTCAATTCCCCCCAAAAAATCATGAGAACCAATTTAAATCAATGCCAATCAAGTGGAGAAGAAAGATTTAAGACATGCTCGGGAGGTACAATCAAAAGACTTTAGAGAATGATTGAATTTGAATTGAAAAACTCTGAAGGAAAAGAAAAGTCAAAGGTAACTGACTCACTGGTTAGGGACTTGACACCTGGTGTCTTAGTGAATGGTAATGCTATGAACAGATACATCAACTGGTTTGAGAAAAGTTGGAAGGATGGGAGGATGATTAAGAAAAATAATAAGTTGATATGTAAACGAGTTAAGTTTTGGTATAATTTCTTGGTGATAAGATACAAGTAATAAATATTTAGGTCCAGAAACCAAAAAGGTCTAAAAATACATTATTTACCCTAGTGAAAGCAATGGCATATTCTGAATTTCTAGTTATATAATAATTATTAGGTTTCTTAAACCAACATGGTAGAATATATTATGAAGCCATTAAGATTATTTTTAGTTAAAATAAAATTATCAAAGAATAATACCAAATCAAATAAAAGCAGAATGCAAAATTGCTTGTATGGTAAAATTTTGTCAACATAATTGCCCTCAAAAGCTGAAAGAAAAAAAAAATTGTATGTCTTTGATACTATGGATTGACCTCAGGAAATTCTACCTCTGAGATACATCTTCAGTCCTTTTTATTTTTTTGTTTTGAAGCACAGTCTCACCAGCTTGCTGAAAGTCTCTCTAAATTGCTGAGGCTAGTCTTGAACTTCTGATCCTCCTGTCTCAGCCTCAGTACAAGAATTACAGGTGTGCTCCACCATGCCTAGATAGGAAAAAATACTAAATAGTTAAAATGTTTAAGTTATATTTAAGAGTTTATTATGATTCTCCTCCTTTACATTTATCTATATTTTACATTTATCTACATACTATGCGTAGTATGTAGATGTCAGCCAGTAAGGATGATTTCATGAAAATAAAATGATTAAATTGAGAGTACAGAACTGGAAAGAACATAGATGGCAAGTTAGGGGAAGGCTGCACTTTCCCGTTGCTCCATAGCTTGAAATTGAACCAACAGGAACACTACTTCTCGGCAATTTGGGCAACTGAAGGAACTCACTGTAATTCAATCTTGGACAATCAGAGACTCAGAGAGAAATAGAAAATCTGGCATTTCAGAAGTCAGTAAAGAGAACATAAGAACCAAGCAGATAGCAGCAGCGGCACCAGGTCACTGCAAAGGAAAGAATAACACAAATGGAAAGAAAGTGACGGAGCAGACAAATCTGTCACAGGAAAACCTATAGAGCAGAAAAGTAGTCTGAGCTTATTACTGATTCTGTCAGAAGCCAGCTATGGGTGCAGGGAAGCTTTCAATGGCGAGTTCCCAAAGAAAGAAAAGCACACAGAGTTGCCATCAGGAGGAGAACAACAGGAGCATTATTTCAGACTTATTTCTTATATAGGGTTCTGGGCAAAATGATTCATGTCCATGTCCACGCTTGCGTGTTGCCTATTACCTAGTCCTGCTTATAAGTAGATACACATTCACAGCCAAATAAAATGAGTGCACATCTGTGGCTGTGCAGGATTCATGTACTCACTGCTAGCCTGTACTTCTTCTGGGACCACAGAATCAGAGGATGCACAGTGAGTTGGTGTTTGAAAAGTACTCTGTGTTTCTCAATTTGTAAATAAAGAACTAAGGCAAGTGCCCCCCTTGAGGAACTCACGCTGGATCTTGCTGCAAATGAACTCAAGAAATCTTGTCAAATATCACCCGCTGCCCTATCTAGCACCTACTGAGTGGCCTAGGGTGCACCTAGCAAAACAGAATTGAAACAGGCACAAAAGAAACTGTACCCAGGGGATTCAGGTCAGTGTTATGGAGGAGAGTCCTTATGTGTCTGGTGGCCTCCATGACCAGCTGAAGAGGGTCATAGAATTGAAAAGAGAGACATGATTACATTTAGGGACTGAGCCTTGGAAAGCCATTTTCATGGACAGTAGAATATATGGAACCTACTATGCGCCCCCCTTCAGGGAAGCTGGTTTTCCTACCTATCCTTTCAGGATAACCCTGAGATATAGATACCAGTAGATATCAGTGTTTGCCCAGCCCTAAGGATATGTTTTTCTAATCTCTCCAGAACAGATAATTCCATACAAAATTCCAAAGTTCCAATCACAGCTAGAGCCCAGCTACTGGAGCTTCCCAATTACAGCTCTGTATCAGTCCCACCCTGAGACAGCATCCATCTAGTCTTTCTGGACAAAACTCCAATAAGCATTAATTCTTATTCCATCCTGCCTTATAATGGTGATCAGAGAAGCTAGGAGCCTTTTCAAGCATCCTCTGTTCCAGGCCAGCAGGCAGTTTGGAGGGCAATGGAAAAGGAGGAATAATTTAATGACCCCATACTTTGATCTCTCTTAGGAGAAAATAACCCAAGGAGAAATGAAAAGGTAGACAGTTTGGCATAATCAGTAAATATCCATCCTTGTCTACAGTTTCAACCACCTTACCAGAGACAATTATTTCATTTTTTCATTAAGAATATTTTTGTTGTTCTTGTACTTGCTGATTGGTTCGTTATATATACATTTGTTTATTTTTCAACTTTTGGTTTTATTATACTTTTGTTGTTTTGCTTTGTTTTATTTGGGGGCTGATTATCAGCTTATTGTTTGATTTTTGTTTTGTTTCTCTTTCTCTCTTCTTTTTTCTTCAATTTTTGCTGCTGCTCCTTTCGCTCGCTCGCTCACTCTCTCTCCCTCCCTCCCTCCCTCCCTCCCTCCCTCTCTCTCCTTTCCCCCTTTCTCTCTTGCATTTGCTTTATTTTTTTCTACTCTTTTATGACCTTTACTTATCCTCTTTCTTCTGCTGTCTCTTTTCAACCTTTAAATATTATATCCAAATAATACTATAATCTTTTGCATTCTGACCCCATTTTCTTTTCTTTTAATGATATGCATTTTAAACATGTTTTAGAAGTATTTGGTTCATATAATTTTGCCCCTACTATTTGTGTGGTTATGGTTATTTGTACTGTAGATGTTGTAGCTGGTTGTAGCTGACATCTGGTATTCACGTTAATGTCTTGTTCATGGCTATTTGTTGTTATTACCAACTACACCATTCCTGTTTTTGTAGCTATTAGTACTATAGATGTCACATAGGCACTTGGTATTTATTTTTACTCCTGTGTATTATTTGCTCCCACTGTTCCTGTTATTTCTCCCCTTTCTGTGAGATGCTGGAATCTAGTATGACACTATGAGTTCAAGGAGTAGATACTTGGATTCTGAGATACACCTGAAACCCAACTAAAAGACATTGCACCGTGTTCCACACACAACCTAACACCACTCATACTTCAGCAGTATTTTTTTGTGTGGTACTGGGGGTAGAACCCAGGGGCTTTCTACCTCCGGGCTATACTCCCAGACCCATTTTATACTTTATTTGGAAACAGGGTCTCACTAGGTTACTGAGAGCCTCACTAAGTAGCTGAGGCTGGCTTCGAACCTGTGAGATCCTCCTGTCTTAGCCTCCCAAGCGTGGGGACTACAAGCATGCACCACCATGCCCAGCTGTGAGAAATATTTTAACACAAAGAAGAGGGGAGAGAAAAATCCTCTTTTCCAATGACCAGACCCCAATAATGAATAGCTAGGAGAGAGCTCAGGACTCACTTATTGACATAAGCTTCTATAGCAAGAGTAGAGACCCCTTCACAACTCAGTGAGACCCTGTTTCAAAAATATAAAAGACTAAAAAATAGGACTGTGGGTGTAGCTCAGAGGTAGAATGCTCCTGCGTTCCACCTCCAGTACCACAAAATAAAAGAGTAGAGAAAATAACACAATGAATGTGAAAACCATACCTATGAGGGACTTCAACCTAGGTACCTCTCACACCACTTAGAACATGCAGACTCATGAAGTCTAGAAGAACAATCACAAAGGATGTATCCCATATACCCTGCTATATATAACATAATTGCCTGACCTACAAGAAAAAATAAGGCCCTTGTTAGACCTACAGAGTTTGTGGGATTTTCAAGCTCCAACACAATACACACTGTTTCAAAGTACACTCATCATCACTGAAGAACTAGCAGGGAATGTATACTATAAAACTCACTTGGAAATATATTCAACAGTTCACAAAAAAACTGATATCTAAAGTCTCTAATATAAAATGGAACAGAAACCCATCCTAGAAGATGAAGAAATCTTGACATAAGAATATAAGAAATATGAAGAAACAGGTAACATGAACCCTAAGGTTCACAATTTACCAGCAACTGACTCCAAACCTATCAAAATCTTCAGATGAAATATAAAATGAAGAACTCAAAAGGATGATTATTAAAAAGATCAATGAAGCTTGGCATGGTGGCACATGCTTTTAATTCTAGTACTTAGGAGGTTAACAGGAGAATTGCAGATTTGTAGACAGCCTCAGCAACTTAGGCCCTCCACAACTTAGTGAGACCCTATTTCAAAGGAAGAAGAAGAAGAAGAAGAAGAAGAAGAAGAAGAAGAAGAAGAAGGAGGAGGAGGAGGAGGAGGAGGAGGAGGAGGAGGAGGAGGAGGAGGAGGAGGAGGAGGAGGAAAAAAATAGGGTTGTGGGTATAGCTTGGAGATAGACTGTCCCTAAGTTCTATCCCAAGTACCACATATACACATCCAAAATGAAAAATCTAAGAATTTCAAGAGAATACTGAAAAACAATTAAGAAAGTTTGTATAGAATATAAATAAAAATTCACTAAAGAGAAATTGAAAAAACATCAGAAATCAGGGAGATGAAAGGCACAATAAAGCAAATACAAAAAAATGTAATTAAAATTCTCTCCAATAGAGTAGACCATGTAGAAGACAGAATATCAGAGTTGGAAGACAAAGTGCCCAGCCTCTTGAATATTCAGACAATGTTAAGCAAAAGAAAATAAGTAACCATGATAAGAATATACTAGAACCATGGGACAACATTAAGAAACCAAACTTAAGAACATTGAAATTGAAAAGGATCTGAGATATAGACTAATGGCATGGATAACCTTTTCAGAAAAATAATAAATATAATTTTTTAAATCTTGGAAATGAGATCTAAATACAGTAGGTATTTAGGAACCAAAATAGACAAGATCAAAAAAGAAACCCTCCATGATATAATTAAAATGACTAAAATACAGAACAAAAATGGAATTTTAACAGCCCCAAAAGAAAAAATGCCAAGCTGTATATAAAGGTGAACCAATTAGTATTACTTTGAATTTCTTAGTGCAAATTGTAAGGGGGCTTGGAATGATGTACTGCAAATCCTGAAAGAAAACTGCCAACTGAAATTGCTATATCCAACAAAACTGTCTTTCTGAATTTAAGGAGAAATTTTTTTAAAAACCTTCCAAGATAAGCAAAAATTAAATAATTCATGATTCCTAATCTGGCTCTACAGAAAATGCTTAAAGAAATTTTACAAACTGAAGAAGTTAAAAACAAAGACATCACAAATGGACAAGTCTTATTAGAAACATGCAAAATAAAAAGCTTGGTTGGAGAAGAAATGATTAATTCAATTTGGGTAGATCCCATTAGATTCTCCTAGAACATGATTATATAGGGATCTGAAGTTCAAAGACAGATATAGCTCTGGAAGTTTAGATTTGGTATTTTTTAGTACCTTTGCTATTTAAAACTCTGAAGGGCATATCTTCATGTACTGAATGATGAGAATAATGGATGTATAAGAAAAAAAATTTATGGGACAGGCAGAGAATAAACCCACAAAGGAGACAATAACAGGAGAGTAACTTGTCATATAATCCAAGAAATTAAGTTATAATGAAAGGAATAATCAATAATGGAAAATAGCAAAGAGATCCCAAAGATAACAACTGAGAATGTTAGTTGGATTCGGAATCAGAAAGATTTTTGGACATTACTACCTAACAATATCTCCTTGACCTTTCACGTGCTATGCAATGGGTATGTATAACATGCATTATTATATTCCATTGTGAGCATCAATCCAGTAGACTGAGGAAAGTATCACTACATCCATTTTACAGATTAAGAAGAAAGTCTAATACCTGGACTAAGGTCAAATAGTGAAAGTGGATGTGGGAATCAGTCTTAGGATTCTTTTTGTCATCAATGCATCTGTGATATGTCAAAAGGATTGAAATTCAGAGAGCAGTGGGCTGATGAATGAATGGCTGGTGATGAATTAAGATAGACTGCTCTTTTCAGAAGAAGTTAAAGGAGAATGGAGACCAATTGATTTTGTTTCCTAGCATTTCTCCATTGCCTGTACACGGTATATGCTCAATATATTTTAGTTCAGTAAAAAAACAAATATTGACTCATGTAAACTATTAGGTACATATGCAAGAGGTGGAAAAGGAAGTAGCAGAAATGTTAAGTGCACATAGCTCCCAAATAAGAAGCCACTAAAAAAGATAAGGCTGATGGAGGGAGAGAGGAAAACTTAGGAAGTTTGGTCCTTCTGAGAAGAGGTTGATGGAGCCTGGAATCAAGTGCACAAGTAAGGTCTTTTACCTGAATAAAGAAGGAAACACTATCTTTTAGGCAGAACAAAACACTGAGGTATAGAAATAAATGTGCAAGGACACATAGCAAGTTGCTTCACCTCTCAGCAATCCTGCCCGTGTTAAACCCCTGAGTGACAGACTATGTCATCATCCCTAGAAATTTATTTGCTTTAAAGTTTTATTCAATGTATACAAGCAATTCTTTATGCTTAGAATTCTCCCTTTTCATTATATAGTTGCCTGTTATGGAAAAATAAAGATTTTAATGACAGTTTATTTCAGAATTACCTCTTTTTTCGGTACTAGGAATGGAACCCAGAGACATTCTACCTCTGAGCTATACCCTCAGCCTTGTTTTGTTTTTTGTTTTTTGTTTTTTTGTTGTTGTTGTTTTTGGTAGTGGTAATGGGGTTCCTGGAAGCCCTTCTACCTCTGGGCTACATTCCCAGGCCTATTTTATACTTTTTTAGTTTTGGAAACAGGGTCTTCTAAGCCAGCACGGCTGGCTTCGAACCTGTGCAATACTCCTGACTCTGCCTCCCAAGCAGGGGATTACAAGCGTGCACCACCACATCCGGCATATTTTTTATTCTTTATTTTTTAAAGAGGGTCTCACTGAGTTGCAAAGGGCCTCACTAAGTAGCTGAGACTGTCCGTGAACCACAGTCCGCCTGTCTCAGCCTCCCAAATGCCAGGATTACTCAGAATTATTTCTTGAATGCTCCACATTCTGTCACTCCCTCTGTTTGAATCTCTTAATTGTATTCACTCATTGTTTTGGAGAAACTTGGAAGCTATATATGAATAACCTCCCATTTACTTATTAAGCTATTTTTAAACGCCTTAGCACATAGACAAAATATTGTAATATTTTATTGCCAAGGCATTTCAAAATTTCATTTAGCTTGAACACAACTGCATTTACTTAGATCACCCTTTTACATATAGAAACATATCATTTAAGTTTAGTTACTGGTTAGCTAAAGACTACCCTGGCAGATGACCGCATTTTGTAATAAAAGCATATTTTATTTATTTATTTTATTTTATTTTATTTTATTTTTGGTGGTGCTGGGGTTCCTGGAAGCCCTTCTACCTCCGGGCTACACTCCCAGACCTATTTTTTTTTATACTTTTTTATTTGGAAACAGGGTCTCATAAGCCAGCACGCGCGGCTGGCTTCGAACCTGCGCGATCCTCCTGTCTCTGCCTCCCAAGCGCGGGGATTACAAGTGTGCGCCACCACGCCCGGCATAAAAGCATTTTTTAATTCCTTGAGTTTTAATAATTTTATACTTCAAATGGCATATAGATGGAAAATTTTATAGAATGTATTTAAAGAATAAAATGTCGCTTGCTTGTGGAGATTTATCTATTGATCACCTTGATGTTTAGAGAAAGTGATTTGCACTTGTGCTCTGTCTTCAAAGTCAAGCCATATGTGTAATACTTTAAGCTTTCGGCTAGAGTTGAATTTTCACTGGTTCAATAGTGGGATGAGGATATTGACCGCTATATTACTGTTCTGCTAGTTAAGATTATTCTTGAATAATCTATATAACCTACAAGAAGGACAAATGATAAGGCAGAGGGATCTGAAACAAAATATTAAGACATAGTTGTTTTGAGTTGGCAGCTATCACGTTGTATATTTCAAAATATGGAGATCCAAGGGAACTCCATAAAATGCATGGTGACTGGCAATTTCGGCTTGAGCTATATATTACTCATGTCTAATTTATAAAATATAGTTTGATATTTTACACATAAAAGATAATGTTTTTGTAGAACTTTACACATGCTATTATTTTCTATATACAACCAAAATAAGAATGTTAACTTAATAAGCATACATGAAGTGAGTTTTAAGATAACTTAAGTAATTTAAGATAATTACATGAAATAGCTCTATCATTGTGCAAATAAATGCCTCTTTTACATGACTAATATTATATCTGACAACAAATAAAACCAAATATCTAGCAAAATCCAGAGACATGCTATCTTCACAAAGAACCTGTTTACATACTGTTTACTGTCAATTAAACACGCAGATAGATAATTTTGTTCATTCTATATATAGTCTTCAGTGTACCTATTGGATATGGAGAGTTGTTCAACTTTGGGATATTTGAAAAGTTCTTCTATGTAATTAGTAAGCATATGGATTTAAGGACTACACTTCTTGCCTTCTAATGTGAAAATTGCTTTAAGATTATTGTGCACTAATTTCAATCATATAAAAAATACTGTAATAAAATATTATATCTTTTCATTTTAATTGAAAACATGAAAGTCTTAAATGAGGCAAAGAAAAATTTCTAATGCAGCTAAGGTATTCAATCATCATTTAATATTATGTATAGCCGTAATTGCATTTATCTGGGAAATCATACTTTGCTTTGTGTTTTGCTATTTGAGCATAGCCAGATTTTAAAATTACATATAAATTAGTAAAAGTTGTACTGATTAATTGGAATAAAATGTAGTACATCAAAAATTATGATGACATCTGTATACATTATTAATTGAAATCTGTGACTGGTGGTTTTTCTGGGGAGAAATGAAGAGAAACTTAAAGACTAGAGGAATAACATGATTAATTGATTCAGAAACGCTCCTGCTGAAAAATTATGTTCAATGAGAATCTGTTATAATTTATGATAATTTGTCACTATACAGTATGTCAAATGTAATGGATTCAGGTACACACATAGTGACTGTATAAAATGTGAGTTTTTAAATAAAGAAGGTTGTTTCTTGATTCCAAATAGCCATGATATATTAATCAGAATTACTACTATGTAACTCCTATGTTTCCAGAGATGGTAAATATTTCATAAAATATTTGCTTTCATATATATATATAATTTTGTATCCAAGCCTAAAAATTTGTTTCAAGATAAAATCACATGCTTGTATTAAAACATAAAGAGCCCAGTAAAATTTGTTGTTTAAATATTTAATAGAAAATAAATGGGAAGAATGATTGTTTATAACCCAAAACATTCTTCCAGTCAAAATTCTTTTAATGTAATGAAATATATTATTCTACAATATGTTCACTTACATGTATCTCTCTCATTGGTCTCTATCAGTGATGTTTTTCTTATGTAAGAGCTCCTCTCTCTCTCTCTCTCTCTCTCTCTCTCTCTCTCTCTCTCTCTCTCTCTCATCTTTGTATTGGGGATTGAACCCAGGAACATTCTATCTCTTACCTATACCCCTCAGCCCTATTTTACTTTTTATTTTTGGCCAAGGTCTCACTAAGTTTTTGAGGCTGGCCTCTAACCTGCAAACCTGCCATCCTCCTGTCTCAGACTCCCAAGCACTGGGTTTACAGGTATGAACCACATCACCCAGTTGTATAACAGCATTTTGGAAAAGAGATATGAGATTAAACTCTTGATGGGAGTATAATGAGAATATCTCTGGGAAGAAAACTTTATAGGACAGGGAACAGTCATACATTTTTGTTGTTTTCAGACAGAGTTTACCATTGAAAACCATGGAAAAAATATCAATAGGTCTAGTATATTCCTATTCTGGCTTAAACAGTATGCACCAATAATACTTGTAATTGTAGACTAGAGTTCACTTAAATGAGTGGAAATATTCTTAGGCACTGAAGCAAGTTGTTTTCATTTGAATGGCTTGCCACTTGCTGATTATTATATGAGTGTTTCGCTTTCTCCTTTAAGGAAGATATATGGTTTTTGTCATCTAGTCCAGTTTCACTCTGGGTTTAATTTTGCAGTTTCTATTTTATCTAAAACTTTTCCTTATCCTAAAGCTGTCCCCCACCCCTTTTTTTAACAAAAATCTTATTTAAAACCTATTTCTACGGAATTTACATTAAACCAAGTAAACTTTCTCCCTCCCCCTACTATAGACCAATTGGTAATTATTTTAGTCACCTTCTGCATTAGGAGTTCCATCTTTTGGGCATTGAAATTGATTTTTCTCATCTTAGCATCTGAAGATCCAGAGTGTGCCCCTTGCCCAATCGCCTGAGACTATACAGTGACACCTACAGCAGAGGATGTGGAGGCAGCAGCTTTTCGGGCACCAGAAATGGCAGCGTCAGGAGCATCAGCACGAATAGACTTTGTAGAGGTAGTTTTCTCCCAAACCACACCCGGAAACCAAACATTTGAGGTGTGCCACCTGCTGGGGGGCTGCCTTCCTACTACCTAGCATATGCAAAATGTTTGGTCTTTGTTAAAACTTAACAGTGACATTCCTGACTAGTATAGAGAGACCTGATTTTTTTTTCCCCCAAGTGTGTTCAGTTGCCATGAATTTCAATGAATCTGAAATTTTATTAGGATCAGAAAAACATCAATACCCATATTTTAATCAAAGTTACTTCACTTGTTACATAAAGCTGTTATGTCATATAATTTTTTGTTTGTGTTTTTAAATGGGTCAAAATAAGCCACCATTTAAAAGTCATCCTAATGCAGCTAATGAGAGAATTTCTCTAGTTCATTAACTTCCATAAGGGTCTGAATATGGTTGCCCAGTTGTTCCCTCCATTGAAGTTCCTTGCTGGACTTATTTTTCAAAAAGAAAGATTACTCCCAAATGGCCCCACATCAAAATCTGAAATTTTGGTGATTGACTGGCTGTATCCCTTCATTTATGTCATTTAATGTAAAATATTTATTTCATAACTGTAAAAGTACTTTTTTATCAACTATATAGGCTTTATGAAGTTTTAATGGCTTATAGAATTTCTATTTGCATGCAAAATGAGTCTCTATAAAGAGGCTTTTTCAATATCATGGGCATATTTACTTTTAGCACTTTAAGTACATACTTTAGAAGCAGATTGTATTTCTTATGGAAATTTTGAACAGCTTGATAGGCAATACCCAGAAGTCCCTACCTTGCTGATGCCTAATGCAGTACAGCATCTTCATCCTTCAATCCATCTCAACTCCTTTTTGGAACCAGGCAAAATATAAAGAATGAGTATGGCTTGATTAAATACAATTTCAAAGATCTTTTTCTAAAACAGATATGGGTAGGATACTTTGAACTTAATATAAATATTATGGTTATGTTTTTAATTTCTATGAATAAGAAACTGTAAAATGAATGAAAAACATGAACTATGGAGCCAAAATATATTTTTCTAAATAGCTCTATTCTTATACATTCTAATTATGTTAAACATATAAAATACAGAACTATGTTCAAGAATGCATAATAGCCCTTTGTGTAAAACACATGAGCATATTAAAATGGATTCTGATTATTTTGTTAAAACTGTGTAAGTACTAATTTTTCCAAGAATACTTATGAAAATATATGTAAAAATGCATATGTCTACTTGATTGTACAACATTTTTCTTAGCTGTGTGTAACATATACTAATTTCTATTATTTTCTCATATATTGCATTTATCTCTCAGAAAGAGTATTCTGAAAGATAGATTCCTATTATAGGAACACAACGTAAATATCTCATACTGCTTTAAAATAAATTATGTTACTATAGTATAGTTTATAATGTGTGGTTTTTGATTCTCGATGTCTTTCAAATCAATACTTAGCTTTTGAAATTTTAGTTTACAGATTATTTAAAATACTTGGCATGAAAGTAGATCAAAGAAGTATTGTTATTCTGCCTCTATGATGTTCCAAGTAAAAAACTGAACTTTCTATTGTTAAGGTCTAAAAATCTTTTAAAGCTGCAATTAAAATATGTAGCAACATGTATAATTATAATGTTGGATAATTATTTTGTTGGCATGACCTTACTGCACTAAACCAGGTTGCTTTTCTGGTCTTTTGAGAACATGTAACAGTAGAGAGTTTGAAAATGCTTCTGTGTAGGGTAAAGAAAACTTTCCTAATGAAAAGAATCTAACAAGTAACTTGAATAACTACTGTCAAATTAAAGTGCTTTACAACTACATCTGCAGAAGTGATTATACAAATAAGAATTTAAGCTAAATATCACTGAATATAATACTTGATTTGTATTTCCCACCTTCCATGCTATGTCACTGTTAGTATACTCATAAGTATAAGTGGTTGTAAATTCATGTGTCAATATAATCTTTTATTCTAAGAGAAATCAAATATACTAACTAAAATATTAAATATATTTATTGTATAAAGTTACATTTTTACTTCTAGATTTATTTTTAAAATAGAGAAAATAATAAAAGGATAAAATGTACTTACATGTATTTATTGTAATTGAAATAATAACTACCGAAGTGTCTCTCAGAGATATAGTCTATCAATTCATAAGTTTTAGGATATCCATATTCAGCCAGAATTTGACTAAACAAGCTCAATAAAACAACAATAACAAAAAGTACTCCTTAAGAAGAAGGCAATACAATACAGGGTTACCCATTCTACAGGATACCAAATACGACAGTGTCTTTGCCTCTCTCAACTCCTAGGATCCTGGAGCATCATATAAATAGCATATTGAATTGCCTTTCACCATCTTCCCAACATCTCATGAAAAAAGCCGGTTAGTTTATGGTTCTTAGCAGTGCCTCCAAGAGTAGAGTATAAATTCTATGTGTTTCTCAGCAGTTATAAGTTCCTAGAAATTTGTTAATAATTTCTTACATATACTCTCCCATCCATATGTATTTGTTCATATCAAACTTCATTTAATTTTCTTCCCCTTTGAATTTCTGTTTAATCCAGTCAACTCTTCCTGGAGCAAAACTGTCAGATCTAAATTTTATCAACCAAAACTATGGTGATTCTACAGCATTTTTAATAAAAAAGAAACTGTAAAGAAGCCGCATTAAGTGTCGCCTATTGCATATTACTGGTTTCTGCCACATAGTATCAATATATGAACGACTGATCATTTATCTATTGGCATTAAGAGGAGATAGTACTTCTTTATAGCTGAATAGAATTCCATTGTGTGTATTTCCCATAATTTTGCAATCCATTCATCTGTTGATGGAGACCTGGGTTGGTTCCATATTTTGTCTATTACGAATTGTGCTGCTATGAACATAGGTATGCATATATTGCTGTAGTTCTCTGATTTCAGCCCCTTTGGAAAGATACCCAGGAGTGGTATGGCTGGATCATATGGTGGATCTATTCCCACCTTTCTTAGGAATCTCCACACAGATCTCCATAGTGGCTGAACTAGTTTGCACTCCCACCAACAGTGTAAAAGAGTTCCTCTTTCCCCACATCCTTGCCAGCATTTGTTGTTATTTGATTTCTTTATGCTTGCCACTCTGACTGGGGTTAGATGGAATCTCAGTGTAGATTTGATTTGCATCTCCCTGATGGCCAATGACAGAACATCTTTTCATGTATCTATTGGCCCTTTGTATATCTTCTTTTGTAAAGTGTCTATTCAGTTCAATTCTATTCAGCTATAAAGAAGAACAAAATCATGTCATTTGCAAGAAGATGGAAAGTCCTGGAGAGCATTATGTTAAGTGAGATCAGCCAAGCACAGAAGGAGAAGGTACATATGTTTCCTCTAATATGCCCAAACTGCGGAACATAGAAGGTACCAGCGGGACTCCAGATAATGGAGGGGAAATATCAGCAAAGTTTGAATGGAAAGATAGGAGAGGAGGAAGGCTGAACTTGATTAATGAGGGTCTACATCCGAATATGTGTAAAGTATGAATATGGCATGGTTACCCTGGACAATCATTGATGGGAGGGGAAAGGGAAAATGGGGACGGTGAGGAGAGGGCACCAAGTATAGTTTAAATGTATACCATTTATTTTCAATAAAAATTTTGTATTAAAAAAACAGAGGGGATAGTAGAAAAAGCTATGACACCTGGGTGTTCAGTAGAATAAGAACAGCAGGATCAAACAGAAGAGTTAAAACAGCTTGAGGACTTGAGATAAAAATCTCCTATCAAATCAGTAATTACTTCAAGCCCTTTAAAAAGGGCTTGAAAAATTTTACTTTGATTTCCAGTATAACTTATACAACTATGTATAGATACATCAAAAATCTAAACCATGTATGGAAAAATATTTGAAATCCAGATTTTGCATAGATACAAATCTAAAATTTAGAATTTGTTTAGACATGTCTGAAGTCCAAACATTTAATCACCTCTTTTGCTTGAGCAAATTTTGGGGGAAAAAAACAAAACTTTTAATTCAGTCCAGTTCAATAAACATTTTTGAAGGATGACTCTGTGTTAAGCAATGTGATTAATACTGAAGAAACCAAGTACAAAGAGTTCCTACTGTTAAGCAGCTTACAGTCTGGTAAGGAATACAGACAAGTAAATGGTTATATGCAGGACAGCATAGTACACACTATTATAGAAATATGATGGATACACAGAAATAGTACTTAGGCTTCAGATAGGACTGCAAAGTCCAGGGAAGAATTCACAAAAGAGGTGAAGGTCAAGGCAACTTTCAGTTCATTGGTATTTCAGAATGAGCTGGGAGAGAATGAGTGTTGCTCATGGAAGATACGTGTCACAAAGTATTAAATGTGTAAAGTAGAATGCATAAGGAAGGAGTAACCAAAACATAGAGGAGAGCTTAGAAAGGGGCTCGTGTGCATAGTTAGTCTTCTTTTTCTGGGCAGTAGTGCAGTTTTAATAAAAGTTTTAATGGAAGAATAACAAGTCAGGTTTGTGAGTGATGGGATAGAAATTATTAAGAAATAATTCACAGGTACTCTCCATGCTAAGAAAGCAAAGGGCAAAAGCCATTACTGCAATTCCTTTGTAAAGCAGCTTTAGTGAGATGTGAATTAAATAACATTATGTCTACCCATTTTAAGTGTACAATTCAATATGTTTTAGTACATTTGGAGAGCTGTACAGTTATCACCATAATCCATTTGGGGACTTTTCATCAACCTCCCCCATAGCCCTCCTACTCAATCACAATCAATCTCCATTCCTATTCTCTTTTCTACCCAAGCCCCAGGCCATGGCTAATCTGTTTTCTGTCTCTATAGATTTTGCTTTTTCTGTACATTTCTATAAATGGCATTATATGTGATCGTTGGTGTCTGGCCTCTTTCACTTAGCATAATGTTTTTGAGATTGATGCTAGATTGTCATTAGATAAACAGAACAAGAGTATTTTCTTCACAAACAAATTATGAACACTGAATACCATGAAGATAAGATATATGATAAGGATGTCTTATAAGCCTGCCCAAGAAGACAAGATATTGAGGCCCAAAGACCATCAGGACAAGGTGCTGTCGAAAGAAAGGTCTTTTGGAGTAAAAGAATCAGCCCTTGTGGCCTCATGTGGAAGCTAGAAGTAGGGAACCTTCATATCAAGAGCACACTCTGCAGAACTCTAACCCCCACTGAGAAAAGAGGTAACAGAGGATACAAGATGGGCAGACATCGTGAAAGGTATGAAGATACTTATGACAGGAAAGTCAGATTTTCCCTTTAGGAATCCTGGTGTGCTATAGGATAGGAGAGAACATATCAATAAGTGCTCTGAGTCAAGATACTAGATCCCCATTAATGTTGCAAACAACTTTAGAGGGGAAACTGCCACATTGGGACTATTATTCTTTAAATATTCTTTTGCAACATTATTATAGGAGTGAATAAAAAGGGCAGGGAGACCAGTTGCTCTAATCTGGTCAAGAGAGGTTGAGCACCACGACAACATGGATAAAGAAAAGTAAAGAGAATTGAGACACATTTTTGGGAATGAAATTCAGAGGGATTTCATCAGAGTGTGTGTTATCTTGGCATATATAAGGGAAAGGAGATCAAAATCAAACTTCTACATTAGTTCTTAAATAAGGACTCATTCTGTAGCTTTATGATTTAATTTGAAAATCATTTTCTAGAGAAAAGATATAACCATGTTCAAACATAACTAACAAATTATGAAATCAAAATAAAATATCTTGCATTAGTATGTTTTGATTGACCTTACATCTCCTTTCATTTGTTAGTTCAACTAAGATCCAGTCTGAATGTCAATGCCTGTATAAAGATTTCTCTGTTTCCCCAACCCCAGTTTACTAAATATACAAACAAGACTTCTTATGATCATATCAAGGGTCTGCTTCTTTGAGCATTTTGAAGGCAAGACTTTATTGCTGGTCATTTTATGTTTGATGGCTAGAAAAGTGCCTGGTCCAAAGTTAGATGTGTTGAACTGGTGGAGGAGATACAGCAACGTGAAGAAATACAATTTCCTGCTGAGTGTTCAAGACCTGTTATGTGTAATTAAAAACAACACAGATCCGACTTCCGGGAAGATGGCGACCGAGAAAAGCGGGGCTTAAGAGCCCCGCTAACAACCAATCTCCATTACCACAAAATCAGCGCCTTTCATAGCCAGAAAACACCCTCACCAGAGAAACAAAAAAATCACCAGGCTCCAGAGAGAAAGCAGACTGAGAACAAAGCTCAGAGCCACAGAGGAGATACACCGGCCTCATGCCCGAGGATGCGGCAGCAGCGCCATACTGCCGGCAGCAGCGGCGATTTCATCAGACGGCTACAGCAAGCCGAGGTGAGCCGCTGTGGAATAGCCAGAAGGGATTTCTCGGCGAAGGAACATCTAAAGCTCCCAATGGCTGAGCTCAGCACATGCTGCAGGGATTCAGAGTGGAAATCAAAACCAAGAAGAAATACGCCAGCCTCACGGCCGAGGGTGTAGCAGCAGTGCCATATTGCCACCGGCGGCAGCAGCAACAAATTCACCAAGTCCAGTATGGCTACATCTGCGTACTCAAGAACAATGAGTCAAATTGCGGGCCACAGAGGAGAAATCCCAGTACTGTACTCCCTGGGACTTGACCCAGTGGGGGAGTGGCGGTGGCAGAGATATCACACCATAGGAGAACGTGCAACCTGGCACCCCACACAGTCTAAAGCAGCCTCTATCGACTCTCTGGGTCGGAGACTCTGTGATAAAACCCAGTAAAGGAGTAGTGGGGTCTGAGATACTACTGACTTGAGATCCAGAACACCTTAAGTGAAGTCATAGTGACCAAAGGGAAGAACCCAGAGAAGGCACAAACTTCCGAAATCATGGGAAAGAGGAATAATACTAGAGCAATGAATGACCACAACCCCACAACATCAGAACCCGATAAAACAGAAAATCAGAGATTTCTAGAAGATCAAATCAGGAAAATAACTGTAGAAATAATAGAGGTGCTTCGAAAAGAACTCAGAGAGAGCCAAAAAGAGATAAAGGATGCAATTAATGAAGTAAAGGCCTCAATTCAAAGCACAAACAACCAATTAGAACACATGGAGAACAGAATCTCGCTCTTAGAAGATGAGCATTCCAAAAATGAACGCATAGTTTCTAATCTAGAAAAAAATATCCAACAGCAGGAATCTGATATTGAAGAAATATGGGCCCATTTTAAGAGAGCTAACCTAAGAATAATTGGAATAGAGGAGGGAAAAGAAAGTGAAACCAAAGGGATCAACAATCTCTTCAAGGAAGTAATAGCAGAAAATTTTCCAAACATAGAGCAAGAGGTCGATACACAGGTCCAGGAAACTTATAGAACTCCCTTTAGACAGGATCCGAGAAGAGGATCCCCACGCCACATAATTGTCAAAATGACCAATGTGGAAGCCAAGCAGAGAATCTTAAAGGCAACAAAAACAAAGGACCAAGTGACATTCAGAGGCAAACCAATTAGAATCACTCCAGACTTCCCAAACCAAGTCATGAGAGCCAGAAGGGCTTGGAGTAACATATTCCAAACTCTGAAAGAAAACAACTTCCAGCCAAAAATTTCCTACCCAGCAAAACTTTCTATCAAATTAGATGGAGAAATAAGAAGCTTCCATGACAAACAGAAACTGAAGGAATTTATGTCTTCAAAACCAGCGCTAGAGAAAATATTCAAAGAGATTAACTACAAAGAAGAAATAGGTAACACACACCAGAACCAGAGAAATAAGATTTTCCATCCAACAGACAACTAAGATTGGTTATCTGTGGAGATTCATTATTTATGTTAGTCTTTTACCTATCTCTAAATTGTATTGTTTGCCTTTATTGTTAATTTTTAGGATTTCTAGTTGGAATATTAATATACCTTCAGATATAGGATTTGGAAATATTTTATCCCATTCTATTAGTAACTTTTAACTCTGTTTACATTGTCTTTGGATATACAATATATTGTTTTTTATTTTTTAGGGAGTTTGTATACTCTTCTGTTGCCTGTGCCATTGAAATCATAACCAAGAAATCACTGCCAATTTCAATGTTGTGAGGTTTTATGACCTATGTTTTCTCCTAAAAGTTTATAGTCTTAAGATTTATATTTAGGTCTTTTATCTATTTTGAGTTAATATTTGTATATGGGATTAGGTAAGGGTCCAATTTTATTCTTTTCCATGTAATTATTATTTTTCAACAATATTTAGTTAAAAGATTATTATTTCCACCACCAAATGTTCTTGGAAACCTTGTCAAAAATAACTTGACAATATAGGGAAGAGTTTAGCTCTAGGCTTGTATTTAACTCCAATGGTTTATATATCTGCCTTTAGAACAGTACTACACTGTTTCAATTATTGTAGCTTTATATGGTTTGAAATCAGAAAATATATATCTTCTAGCTTTGTTCTTTTTCAAGATCATTGTGGGTATCTAGAGTCCATATTCCATATTAGGATAGATTTTTTTCTGAAAAATAAATATATAAATATATGATAGTTTCACCAAAAAAATATAGAAAAAAAAATATTCTCTGGTAAGAAAGAAAGTAAAAAGAAATATTGAAATGTTATCTTTAAGTCACCAAAAGCTTGGTGTCAGACAAATGAAACTGTTATGTGAGATTATCATTTTTAAGTTTGGATAAATTGCTATAATACTAGATGTCAACCACTAAGCCAAGCATGGGAGGGAGGGATGGGGAGAAAATGGGGTGGGGATCAGGTGGGGGCTGACTGGGCGATGTGTGCATGTATGTCTACAAAAGTTTGTATCCCACTATGATGTATGAATACAGTGCACCAATAAAAAATTTAAAAAAAAACAACACAGTTAAAATGTCTAAAGGCATTCTGTTTATCTACTTATAAAATTATAAAACTGTTCCAAGAATAATTTGCATCAAAACTCCTAGTGAGCCAGGAGAGGTAGGACGCACCTGTCCTAGCACTTGGGAGGCTAAGGCAGGAGGGCCATTTAAAACTAGAAGTTCCAGACCAGCCTGGCCATCACAGTGAGACCCCAACTCAAAAACAAACCCAAACCAAACAAAACAAAAATTCCTAGTGAAATCAATTCACGTATGTGTTATTGTTCTTGATCATATTACGGGTTGAGTATTCCTTATTTGAAATGCTTGGGAGAAGTGTTTTGGATTTTGGATGTTTTGGGATTTGGGAATACTAACATACATACAGTGATATATATTAGATATGGGACCCAAATCAAAACATGAAATTCATTTATGTTTTTTAATTAATTTTAACCAATATTTATATTGGCCCCAAGTCCTGACTGCCAACCACCATACAAGGTCAGGTGTGAGAATTTCTACTTGTGAAATTATGTCAGTGTTTAAAAGTTTTAGATTCTAGAATATTTTGGAAATTGGAATAGGAATGCTCAATTTGTAGAACATTGCTGACTTTGAAACTGTTGGCATCTGCAACTTGTATATACTTGGGTACCAGCTCACTTCCATTTGAATTACTATGACACGAAAAGCTCAGGCAAAAATGAACATATGGTACTGTATCAAACTAGAAAGTTTCTAGATAGCACAGGAAGCAGTCACCAAAATGAAAAGGCAGCATATAGACTGGGAGAAAATATTTGCAAAGCATATATCTGAGAAAGTGACTATCCAAAATATATTAGGAATGTACACTACTAAATAGAAAAAAAAGATCCCAATATTTTAGAAAATAGGCAAAGGACCTCAGTTAACATGTTTCCAAGTATGGCATGTGAATGGTCAATAGGTATATGAGAAGTATTCAATATCACTAATCCTCAGGAAAATACAATCAAAACTACAATGAGATAACACCTCACACTTCTTAAAATAGATGTTATCAAAAGAGATGAGAAGTATTAACATAGATGTAGAGAAAAATGTAAACTGATGGGGATGTAAATTGGTAAAGCCTTTATGAAAAACAGTATGGCAGTTCCTCAAAAAATTAATAATAGGACTACTTTATGATTCAGCAATTCCTCTTCTGGATATATATTCAAAGGAAACAAAATCAGAACCTCAAACAACATCTACACTCCTATGCTTATTGTGACATCATTTATAATATTCAAGATGTAAAAAACACACCCTTAGTCAACTCATAAATAATAAATGTTATGTGATACATATATACAGATATGTCAGTATGTATTGCACATATATAATGAATGACATTCTTTCTTTAAAAAGCAGATTCTATCATTTGTGACAGCAAGCACGAAAGTAAGGAAATTTTGCTCAGAGAATTAGGCCAGACACAGAAAGAAAATTTCTGCATGATTTATATATGCAATAAAAAGAAATTAAATACATAGAAGAAGAGAATTAAATGATGGTTACCAGGGACTAAAGGGAACATGGAGAGATGTAAATCAAAGAGTATAAATTTGTATTTATAAAATGAATAATTTCTGTAGACCAAAAGTATAGATGGTGACTATAGTTAATAATGTAGGATATTCTTAAAATATGTTAAAGAAAGTCAATCTGAAGTATTCTTATCACAAAAACAGAAAAAATAACTATGTGAGGGGATGGATATGCTGACTAGTGTCCTTGTGATAAATCATTTTACAGTGCACATATATCGAAATATCAAGTTGTACATTTTAATATATACTTTTATTGTAAATTATTCCTAGATAAACCTGAAATTTTATAATGTAAAAATAAAATTTAAGAGGAGGTATGAAGGCCAGGTATGGTGGCACACGTCTATAATCCCAGTACTTGGGAGGCTGAGACAGAAGGTTCGCAGGTTTGTGAACCAGTCTCAGCAATTTAGCTTGGAAACTTAGTGTGATCCTGTTTCAAAATAAAAATTGAAAAGGGCTGTAGCTCAGCGGTAGAGCATCCCTTGGTTCAATACCCACTACAAATACAAAAGATGTGAGTAACAAGAACAGTTAGTATTCAAAACAGGAGTTAGAAACTCAAGAGAAAATAAATATTGATGCAATATCTCAAGAATAAAGCAGAGGATCTGTTTAAACACATATGATATACATGTTTAAGTTCCTTCTTGTGCTATGATAGGCCTAAACATACATGAAGTCATACGCATTGCAAGTCAAATTTTGCCTTGGCCTCTAACAAAACAATAATCCAAACAAAACGATTTTAGCCTAGAAATTGTCTTGTATTCCTTAACAATGAAGAGGAACTTATATTTATAATGGATATGTTAGGCTCCTTTCCTTTAAGTATTATTTCATGAAACCTTATAACAACTGTGTAAGGTCTATATTCTCACATTTGACAGTTGAGAACACCAAGTCTCAGAGAAATTAAAGCATTTGCCAAGATTGCTCTGTTCTAAAAGGAGCAGAAACTGGATTGAAACTCACTTTTCTCTCCCGTACTCCAACATGTTAAAGGCAAAACTTAATTGTTTTGCCCATCAATTGAAATTTTTCTTAAATTCCATTTTAGAAACCTCAAGTGATTTATCTTAGCATCACTCATTGGATTTAACTCTAAGGCAAATCAAATTGTATTAATCAAATTATATTAATGTTTCTTAAATATTGTAGTTCTATTTTTTTTCTCATGACAAGATTTGCTTATTCTCTTGAAGTGGTTTTCATTTATAAAATAGATGAGGGTACATACTTGTGTCTAGAACCACAGGTCAGCCGGTTAGTCCTCAATGAGATATTAATAAGATCAAGGAGTTTATGATTTAAGATCAGTTAGTTTTTGATCAAAGCTTATGAGTATTGATTTGTTTTAATAATAGACTGCATTTATTTATGATTCAGTGTGTGTGTGTGTGTGTGTGTGTGTGTGTGTGTGTGTTAGTAGAGTTTGAACCTGGGGCATTCTACCTCTAAGCTACACCCCCAGCCCTTTTATTTTCGTTTGGAAACAAGGTCTTGCTAGGTTGCTGAAAGCCTCATTATGTTACTGGGGCCTGCTATCCTCCTGTCTCAGCTCCCCAAATACTGGGATTACAGGTATTCACCCCCAAGTGCAGGAATTCATTGTCTTTATTAGTTCCCCAAACTTTTAAAATTAAGGTGATTTATTTTGTATTTCCTACGATTTGAGCTTTAAAAAGTAACAAAGCATCACATAGTTAATATGCGTTAAACTCTTCAAAGCCCATAAAGGAATGCTTTCCACAGTGTTTTTTGATCTGCACATTAACCTGGTAAGGATGCCATAAAAAAAATATTTCCCTTTCAGCTATTAACAACTTTAATGTTAGTCACTAAACTATAAATCACATCCCTAGTGCCAAAGGGAGTGCACTAATTTTCTGTCAACTTATGCTATTTATTGATGTACATTAATTTTATATTATCTTTTTTCTTGAGGACACATGTTTGGAATTATAATTATCAGTGTAAGTAGGCACTTTGCAGAAGGATTTTATACCAACCAGTAAAACTTTGAAATATAAATTGTTTCATACAGCAATCCTCATAAGTATTTCCAGTTTGGGGTGTTTCTATATAATAACTATTCAACAATGTACTTTCAGTACTCTTTGAGATAAATAGATAAACTTTATAGTTTCTAATATCAAGACATTTGCTATTCTGAAAAAGGAGAGAGAGAGAGAGAGAAAGAGAGAGAGAGAGAGAGAGAGAGAGAGAGAGAGAGAGAGAGAGACCTCCAGAACTATGTTTTTTTAAACAGAATCTCACTAAATTACTCAGAGTCTCACTAAATTGCTTAAACTGGTCTTAAACCTGAAATCTTCCTGTCTCAGTCTCCTAAGTACTGGGGTTACAGGCACGCACCACCACATGTAAACACTATAGGAATTTTTAAATTATTATTATTGTTCCTGGAGATTGAACCTAGCAGTTTTCTACCTCTGAGCTACACCTTCAGCCCTATTTTATTTTTTGTTTTGAAACAGGGTCTCACTAAATTGCAGAGGGCTATGATGTAGAGTCTGGCCTCAGAACTGCAATCTTCCTGTCTCCGCTTTCCAAGTACTGGGATTACAGGTGTGTACCACCATGCCCAGCAATACAAAATTTCTCATTCTTGAAAAGCAAACATTCTTTCGTTTGTGGGTTGGTTGGTTGATTGGTACTGAGGATTGGACCCAGAGGCATTCTACCTTCGAGCTAGTCTCACTACTTGCTTAGGCTGTCCTTGAACCTGTGGTCCTCCTGTCTCACTCAACCTCCCAAGTACTGGGATTATAGGAGTATGCCAACACACCCGGCCATTCGTCTTTTTAAAAACTATTTTTATGTGTGCATTGTAACTATGCATCATGTTGAGATTTAGTGTGATTGAAACACACATACACACATAAACACCTAGTGTGTTTCTCTCAGTCCTTGGTTCCATAGAAAAATATTCTAGATCAAAGAATGTTGCATGAAAAGAAAGAAAGAAATGATAAATTGATAAATTGTGAAAATACTAGGAGATTCCTTTGTGTGGGATGTACTGACTAGTGAATGTCAAAAGGTGAGGTTTGAGATGGACAAAAGAGTCCATCCAAGTATAAATTCATATGTCAGTATAATTAAGTCAGTAAACAAAAACAAAGCCCTGAATGGGAGTGTGTGCCTATAGTCCCAGTGACTTGAGAAAGTACGGTGAAAGTATCACGGGAGCGCAGGAGTTCAAAGCCAGATTGGGGAACATGGCGAGACCCTGTCTCAAAATAAATAAACAAGTAATAAACTGAAATGAGCCTCGTTAAGTTGACTTTTCGGGAGATACTGCCTGTTTGGTTTTCCCTCATTTAGGCACTGGAATCTTACCTTTCATAGGTAGTAGAATTGCTACCATGGCGTTCTAAATCCTTACCTATGTTGACTCATGTAGCACTCAGGGTTAACTCTTTGAAGTAGGTATATTATTATCTCCACTTTACAAGCAAGGAAAAAAAGTCACTGGGCCAAAGTCACAGAGCTGTGAGTCCCTTGAGCAGAAAGGGTTTGCTCCCCAGACCCTCACTCTGAGACCTGTTCAGAATCACCCTGGTCTAAGTGAAGAGAGCCCATCCAAGTAAATCAGAGCTTTAAGGATATGTGATATTTTTAGAGCTTTGAAAGCATGTTGAATTTAAAACTGTTAACATTTTTCAATAGAATACCCAAGCCTCTTTTTATTTGAAAACAATGGTATTGAAGTATAGTTGATAATATAATAAACTCCACATGCATATAAGTGTACAAGTCACAATAGCCAAGATATAGAAACAACCAAATGGTTATGAACTGGTGAATAGATCAAGGAAACACAGCATATACGCACAAGGATCCTATTATTCAACCATAAAAAAAAAAATCCTTTTTGACAGCATAGATGAATGTGAAAGACATGCTCACTGAAATAAGTCAGCCCCAGGACAAATACTGCCTGGTTCCTCTTACATAAGGCACCTAAAATAGTCAAAGATACGGAAATAGACAGTTTTGGTTACCAGAGAGAGAGATGCAGAGTTCTACATTATACAAGTTAAGCAAGTTCCAGAGATCTGTTGTTCCTATAGTTAACAATAAGATAAAGTGTTAAAAGTTGTTAAGAGGATAGATCTCATGCTGAGTATTTTTAAAACACACACATGCACGCATACACACACACACACACACACATGTGCACAAGCATGCACACACACAAGCACCAAAAACCAAAGGAAACAAAACTTTTGGAGGTGATATGTTTGCTACTTGGATTTTGGTAACAGTAACATAACTGTATACGTATATGCAAACTCACCACATTGTCTGCATTAATTACATATAGGTTTTGTATACTAATTAATTCTAAATAAAGCTGTAAGAAATATATAATTTGTGAAGTTTTAAAATATATGTATGTATCACACAATCAAGGTAATGGGCCAGTCTATCAGCCCCAAAATGTCCTTGTGGCATGCTCACCCCTTTCCCTACCCAACAAATACTATTATGCTTCTTGTTTGTATAAATTAGTCTAAATTTTCTGAAATTTTATATAAATAATTACACATTGTATCCTCTTTTGTGTCTGGCTTCATCCATTAAGCATAATAATTTTGAGACTCATCCAAGCTATAATGTTTATCAGTTTTTATTGATGAATAGTATTCCATTGTATAAATATGCTAGGATCATTATGCTTTTAGTTTTGATGAACATGTGTGCTGCTTTCTTCCAGGATTTTGCTGTACAAGTATAATGCTGTAAAATTTTTATACATAAACCTTTCTGTGAATGTTGATGGAGAGAAGTCAGCACAAGGAATATGTGTATTTTCATTTATGTAGAGTACAACATGAGGCAAAGCTATGCTGTCAGGAATGATAATAGTGGCTCTCCTTTGGGAAATGGGGTAGCGACTGAAGAGATGCCTGAGGGTGGGGGAGCTTCTTTTGGAATCTAGTAATAGTTTGTTTCTTCATCTTGATTTTGATTACATAGCTAACAATTTAGTCCACTAAGTTCAATAAGCATCATATTTCTGATAGGTATTATCCTGTAGATATAGGAGAATTAGATTAGATAGAACTGATTAGAAGTTAAAGAGTGGCTAATGAAATGATTGTGGTTCTGTCTAGATAATGTTCTATATGTGATCTGACTGGCACATCTTTTTTCATAGATCTGTTACTATTTGAGTTGCACACTTTCATATGCAACTGAACTTCCTATACTGTGACATTTATCCTGTTCGCTGTAATTGCCTTTTTTCTTGTTACAAGATAAATTTTGTAGGAAAAAATGCCTAACTTTATCATCTCTGTGCCCACTCTCTGGCACAGACGTGGTGTTTGGTACATGGTAGATATTCAATAAATTTTTGTTTGAATAATATGAAACCTTCTTAGTGGTTCTTACATGTCAGGTCCAAGTTCAGCCTCTGAGCCTTCATTATTTCACTTCTACTAAAGCCTTTTGTTCTCCGGTTGTCTACAAACTGCTGATTAGGTTGTGTCATACTGAGAGTTTTGTGTTTTTTTTCTAAGCTAACATTTTGTTCTAACATCCACTTTTCAAAATAACAACATTTTATAGAGTAGTTGCTATGGGTACTGCTTAAGAGATTCAACCCAAAGCCAGGCATGGTGGGGCACACTTGTAATCCCGGTGCTTGGGAGGCTGAGACAGGAGGATCGCACAGGTTCAAAGCCAGCCTCAGCTACCTAGTGAGGCTCTCAGCAACCTAGCGAGACCCTGTTTCCAAATAAAATATAAAATAGGTCTGGGAGTATAGCCTGGAGGTAGAAAGCCTCTGGGTTTCACCCACAATACCACTAAAAAAAAAAGAAAAAAAGATATTCAACCCAACGATACTCCCATTCCTTTTACAAACAGGGAAACAGAGATGTTGAATATCTTGCCCAGGATCCCATGGCTCGGAAGCAGCAGGGCTCAGATCTTACCCCAGGCAACCTGGCTTGAGAATGCATGTGTCGATCCAGTGGTCTTCTGTGTTTGCATGTGCCATTCTGCATCACTGTTTCCTCGCTCCCTTCAAATCTTACAATGGTACCTTCTCAGTCTGCTTTCTCTGAACACTTTATATGAAATAGCAGCCCTCTCAATGTACTCTACCACCCTCATTACTTATTTTCTTCATAACAGAGACTTTATCTATTTTACTTATGGTCATATTCCTTTCTCTTAGAATAAGACTTGGTACATAGTAGATGTTTAATAGATGCTTGTTGGATGAATGGGTGAATTAATATCTCACAAAATGTTGTAGAATGTGGTGGTACAACAATTGCAAAGGTTTTTAAACTTTTAAATTTCTTTTAGCAGAATGACCTTCTGTGTAAAATAGAGACCCAAAAGTAGATCTCTTAGGTACCAACATGGAGACCAGTACTGACTCCATGTAACACAATTGAACATGCCTTTATAATTTTAACTCAAGAACATTTCTGAGCCTTCCGTAAAGGCCTAATGTCATATGAATTTTTATTCTAGAGGAAACTTTCTTCTGGCAAAGGGAAGGCAAAAGGGTTTTTATATGATGTGCACTTTATGACTTGGTTTTTAGAAAGATTTCTCTGGCTATAGTGCTAAAAGTGGATTATAAAGGGCACAGTGGAAAACATGGTAACCTGTTATCAAAGCCAGGGAAACCATACATGGGGAAATCTTTGAAGTAGAATAATAAAGATGACTATCAATAGAAGAAAAGAACTTCAGAGAGAGAAGAATTTATACAGCTTCTTCATGGAGAAAGAAATACCTCACAAGTTTCTGTCTTAGGTAATATCAATGACAGACACAGGGAAGGTTTGTAAAGATGACTAATTTGAATTTCAGCATTATGAATCGGAAGTGCTTATGGTATACTCAAATAGAACTGTTTTATAAATAATAGGAAATTTACATATGGAAATTGGAAGGGCATTTGTGGCTGGAGAGTTATATTTGAAAGTCACCAAATGCATGAAAGTTACATTGGAAGATTATATAGAATATAGTTCCAGTATTGATGAGTTCAAGCTAATCAACTAATAACCAAGACTGTATGATTGAAGCTGGAAAAGACTTTAAATAAGAGGACACTAAATTAATAAAAAATTGACAGTGAGACGGTAAATCTTAGAAACCAAGCAAAGAGGCCGGGCGTGGTGGCACAAGCTTTTAATCCCCGTGCTTGGGAGGCGGAGACAGGAGGATCACACAGGTTCGAAGCCAGCAGCACCGGCTTAAGAAACCCTGTTTCCAAATTTTAAAAAAGTATAAAGTAGGTCTGGGAGTGTATTCCAGAGGTAGGAGGGTTTCCAGGAACCCCAGTACCACCCAAAAAAAATTTTTTTAAGAGGGCAATACAGTGGAGTGCCATTGTTACCACCACTGAACACTAATGGCACATGCTGGCAGCCTGCCAGCACCGGGCACTGACTCTACTACTGCACCATCCACTAGCAATCTCACTATGGTCACCACTGATGCTCAAGCCATAATCAATTACCCATGGACAGTATCTGCTGTAGAGAGTATCTTCAAAGAGTAAGGAGCATCTGTCTGCTTGAATAACCTGAGCACCCAAGTCACAGACATCAGAGATGTTGATGCTTCTAAAAAGGGTAAAAATTGATACCACCAGGCAAAGTCTACCAAACATACTATTCATCCACATTAGGTTTATTAATCACTACTTCAACAAGGGGGATTCCATGTCATGGAGACTGTGAACAGCTCAGTAAGAGTAAGTTAGGAAGGACTTGCCTAACTCACTCTTTCCTAAACAAGGGTTTAAGAATGGGCTCAAAACCAGGATTGTCTCTTCGGTGTTGGGTATTCTCAGAAAGTGAGACATTTTGCTACTGTAGATCTTACTATTTTTTTACCCATATGATAGAAGAATGGAGAGGAACTAAAATTATTAGAGATGAAGCTATAGCTCTCATATTAGTAGAGGAAAATCTAGTTTAGCTGGTTGGTGCTTCAGTTCTCCTGCTGTGCATAGACTCAGGGTCCCTCCCCTCTGCAAGGCACAACCAGGAGACCCTCACCAGGTACCAGCACTCTGATATTGGACTTCTAGCCCCCAGAACTGTAAGAAATAAATTTCTGTCTTTCACAAATTAGCCAGTTTGTTCTGTTACAGCAAAAACAAAAGGACTAAGACAGCTGTGTTCCAATGAAACTTTATGAACACTGAAACTTGAATTGCATATTATCTTCACATATCATGAGTTAGCATTCTTCTTTTATTTTTTCCAACTATTTAAAATGTTAAAAAAATTCTATGTTCTAACACCCAGACCCATTCACATAGATTTGTAAATGTTATTATCTAATAGTCCGTTTCACAGGAATACCTTTAGGTTGGATAAATAGAAACCAAGAGCCTTGGTTATATCTTCTTTTTTTTATCTGTAAAAATTGACCATATTTTTGGTAATATGTGATATTCTTCTAAGTGGAAAAATCATAATAAATATCTTCCTTAACAATTACTTACAAAATAGAATTGTTACTATGATTTTTATCTGATAAGTCCTCTGAGATGCATTTTGTAGGGTTCTATTTAAGTCTCTCGACCTCCAAAATTAAATCTACCAAAGAATGACCCCCATAGGAATGGGAATGACCCAGCTCATTTAGGATAATGTAAGGTGGCTAAGTAAGGCTGTAGATCATAATGTTTTAGGGGTTTTACAGGCAATAAAATCGGAAATATAAGCTGGTATCAAATTATAAGGTAATTTAAATGTTGAGGAACTTGGACCTTTTCTAAGAATGATTTGATATCTGAGCCCAGAAATGACATGATCAGATTATTTGAGGGAATATCTGGTGACAATGATGTATGAATTGGAAGAAGCTGAGAGTGGGGACAGGAAGACTAATGAATTTATTAGAAATACCTGTGTTACCTTGTGGAAAAGGGCTGAACCAAGGTGGCAGCAGATGGGATGTACAGAAAGTGTACACTCAAGAGATAGAACAGAGGTAGGATAAATAAGGGTCTGTAACTGATTTGGAGGGTGATGAGAAAAAATGTTTAGAATAGCTTGTACATTTTTATTATTGGAGGCCACTGGAGGATACATTAACATTCATCAAAATAGGAAAGAGAGAAGAGATGCATTGGGGCACTCCGTCCTTCTGTGCTCACAGGGGGAGGGGCTTTGTCCTCTGGTTTGGCACTGTCAATGTTCTGCAATGAGACCCTGCTCACAGGGTGAAAGTTCAATGTGGTTTAATCATGGGAACATGGCCTATTGTAGCCTCTTGGAGTAACTCTCTAACCAGAGCAAAGAGTGAATTGCTCTCAAGAAAGAACCCTCAATCTCAACCTTGGTCACTAATATTAGGGGAAAAAACTGATACCCCCCAATGATGAAGAGAACTTATTGAGAAAATACTCTGTTTTTCTAGAACCTATGAGATACTTTAACACCTGATGATAACTTGAATGCTGGTGAAGACATCATTTTCTTTGCTTGGAACTTCCATTCTGCCTTCTCTATCTGGAAAATTCTTCATCTCTGAGGCCAGAACCTGAATTACAAGTTCTCAAAACTTTCTGGCTTCTTCAGGGCAGAATGAGTCTCAATTAAAAAAAAAAAAACATTATATTAATTTTATAATCACTTAATTTCTGAATTCTCAAATACATTTAAACTCCATGAAGCCAGATACTGTGCCTGTGTTGTTAATCCTTGAATTGCTACAACGCACATAATAAAGCCTCATAATAGCCATTATTATTACCAATGGGAAGCTTTTATAAACATTTTTCTATGTTGCAAAGTACCTGAAGACAACAGCCTCATCTTAGTCTCAACCCTAACCGAAAGCCTAACATCTAATATGTGCTCAAAAGATAATTGTTAAATTAATGAGAAAAAATTTATTTGGCTAATGATTTTAAAAGATTTAGTTCATAGAGAATTTATAAAGTAATGTTATCAGTGTTGTACAAACATACAAAATTTGGATAATCAACTGGTTTTGTCCACAATGATAATAATGATTAAAAGATTTCGATTTTTCTTCCACTTCTGGCAGTTAGCCAAGTGTTTTCTCAGATTGAAAAATTTCATCTTTCCTCAGTTAAATTCAGTTTCAGAAATTTATTTTTTCTTGAGAAGTAATGGTTGATTTTATGACTATTTTAAAGCAAGATTTACTTTACATAAATATAATTATCCATAAGAAATAATGCAATTGACTTCAGTGTCTCTTAGGGTTCTTTGATTAGAATGAGTTTTCATTATAAAGCACATGCCACAATGATCCCATTTTGAGTAGTTTTCTTACTCATTGTTATTTTATTGTACATTTCTGATGACTATCATATTTCACTTTACAACTTCTAAGTGCTGATTGCTGTAATCATACTTATGATACATTATATCCATAGGAAAAAATTAAAGCCATTTTGAATGTCATCCTAAGTAAGGTTTGTTCTTAAATTGCTATTGTAAGTGATATTATACATCTTAGACACATATCATTTTAATTATTAGATGAGATCTCATTTTCCTTCTGTTTCCAAGTACACCAACAATAAAGGTTTTAATGCTCAAGTGGTGAAGGAAGAATCTTAAGGAATATTTTGACATAGAAAACCTGAATTGGGTCAAAAATAACTTTCATCTACTGTAAATGTTATTTTAAGAAAAGCAGCTTAAAGAAAAATAATTGTAAAATAATTTTCTGCCGGGCGTGGTGGCGCACACTTGTAATCCTCGCGCTTGGGAGGCGGAGACAGGAGGATCGTGCTGGTTTGGAGCCAGCCTCGCTGGCTTAAGAGACCCTGTTTCCAAATAAAAAATATAAAATAGGTCTGGGAGTGTAGGAGGTAGAAGGGCTTCCAGGAACCCCAGTGCCACCACAAATAATAATAATAATAATAATAATAATTTTCTTTGATGGTAGGTATAATATAAAAAGACCAATACTAACCTAAAAAATATTTACATTGTTATTTCTGAAAATATTAAGTAATAAAAAATAAAATAAATACAACAAATTAGAATTACAAACATGGCTGCTGAAAAGCAGAAATTAAAAACATAAATCAGCCAGGATGTACTTATTCATATTGAAGTCAACCAAGCATGGAAGGGAGGGATGGGGAAAGAGTGTGGTGGGCACTGGGTGGGGGCTGGCTGAGTGATGTGTGTATTTATGTCTACACAATTTTTTACCCCATTATGATGTATAAATACAATGCACTAATAAAAAAAAACATATAAAAATAAATAAATCAGCCAGGCATGGTGGCATGCCTGTAATGCCAGTACTTGGGAGGCTGACACAAGAGGATCACAGATTCAAAGCCAACTTCAGCAATTTAGCAAGGATCTCAACAACCTCGGGAGAACTTGTGCCAAAAAATAAAAATAAAAAGGGTTGGGTGTAGCTCAGAAGTAGACTGTCCCTGGAGTCAATCCTCAGTCCCACACACACACACAAAAAAAAAAAAAAAAAAAAAAAAAACCTAAAATAAAAATTATACAAAAATCCACAGAATAGTTTATGAAAATAAGATTTTTATATAGAATATCAAAAGTATTCATCTAGGATACTAAACTATCAAATGAGGGAACGTAAACCGAAAATATTGTGAGTCCCAAATGATTTTCAGGAATTATTCTTTTTTTTTATTTTTTGGTGGTGGTACTGGGGTTCCTGGAAGCCCTTCTACCTCTAGGCTATACTCCCAGACCTATTTTATACTCTTTTATATTTGGAAACAGGGTCTCTTAAGGCAGCGTGGCTGGCTTTGAACCTGCACGATCCTCCTGTCTCCACCTCCCAAGTGCGGGGATTACAAGCGTGCGCCACCACGCCCAGCAGGAATTATTTTTTTAACCTTATCATTAACATAAAAATTATGCAAATACTTTGCTAGGTATTTTGTTTATTTTTATTTTTTACTTTTGTGCTTTTTGCATGCTTTTTAATTATTTATTGTACTTTGTTTTTTATGACCCCAAAACACTTTCCACTGAATTCAAATAAGCTATTCATTTCTTTGGTTAGTTGAGCTGTCCATATAGTGTTTTATTTTTGATATATCAGAATGTTTTTCTAGTCAATAAAAATGATAGTTATTTTATTTATTGCTTAACATCTACTAAAACTTGAAATATAAGCAGGATTTTTTTTTTTTTTTGCAGCACTTGGGTTGGAACCCAGAGGCATTCTACCTCCAAGCTACACCCCAAACCCTAATTTTTATTCTTTTTCTCTTTTGGTGGTACTGGGGGTGAAATCCAGGGGCATTCTCCCTCCGAGCTACACCCCCAGCCCTATTTTTTATTCTTCATTTTTGAAACAGGGTCTCACGGAGTTGCAAAAGACCTCACTAAGTAGCTGAGGCTGTCCATGAACTGTGATCCTCGTGTCTCAGCCTCCCCAGTGATGGGATTACAAGCATGCACCACCACAGTCAGCTCAAGCAGAATAATTTTTATACTGTGCGGTGTGTCACAACCCTTAAGGACTTCTGTTCAATGACTGGTTTGCTTTAGCTCTGCAACCAGTGAACAGTGTGACTTTCCTACAGATACCTAATTGCTCAACAGAGTATTAGCAGGTGTGTTTTTAGCTTTGAGCAGAAGTGGCTTTTTAAGTAGATGTATATTCTTTCCCACAAAAAACTTTCAAGGAAAGTAGTTCCAAAGTTGGTTCAGTGCCTTAAGACAAGGCAATTTAAGCTTAATGATTTCATCTGAAAACACATAAGCTATTTTGTCTCTTTTATGGAAATATATATATATATATAATACAATTATGTATAAATAAACATATAATAAACAAGATATATATGTATGTACTGTATATATATATATGTATATATGTACGTATATACATACTTTTATTGGTTCATTGTAATCTCACATCATAATGTAGTTGAGAATGCTAGTGGCATACATGCACACAGCACTTGGTGATTTTCTCCCTGGTTCCCTCCCCTCTCCCTTCCCTCCCCAGAATGATAGTGAGATCGGCGTTGATAATTCCACATTTGTACATAATGTCAATAAAAGTGGTTCCTTCATTAATTCTCCCTTCCCACCATCCCCACCCCCGTCTAGGCCCCTCTATTGCTTCACTGACATTTCTCCTTTATCTAAAGACCCTTTTGTAACACAATTACTCCTTATGAGAGAAATCATATGACCCTTCACTTTTTGTGACTGGCTAGCTTCACTTAACATAATATTCTCCAGGTCCATTTATTTTCCTGCAAATGACATAATTTTATTCTTCTTAATTGCTGAGTACAATGTCATTGTGTATATATCCCATAATTTGGTAATCCATTCATCTGTTGATGGATACCTAGGATGGTTCCTTGATTTAGCTGTTGTGAATTGTGCTGCTGTCCACATGGAGTGGATGTATCACTATCCCTAACATGTTGGCTTTCATCCTTGGACTTGTTATCTCGTGGTTGGCATGGTATCTGTTTCAATTCCAGACATCATATATTCATGCAACTACAAAAATAAGAGAAAAAAGAAAAGTGAGAACAGGGGGGAAGTTTTCATGCTTCTTAAGTAAGGGAGAAAAAAATCTTTCTCAGAACTTCTACCAGAAGAAATCTTCTTTCTTTTCAAGTGGCTAGAACTGTTTCATGTGTCCATTTCCTAGATGCAGAGGAGTTTGGATAATGA
Organism: Muscardinus avellanarius; assembly: GCF_963383645.1. NCBI lineage: Eukaryota > Metazoa > Chordata > Mammalia > Rodentia > Gliridae > Muscardinus > Muscardinus avellanarius. The sequence continues at coordinate 61,078,046 of NC_137788.1, forward strand.
CCAACTACCATTTCCAGTATTTGATACAAGAAGGTTTTGCTGTTCAGGAAGAAAGGGGAGGGATAGCATCATGGTTGCCTCAGCAGATTATTATCAAAGGCCCTCTCTAAAGTAAAAGTTATCTGACATCTTAGTCACAGGATTGTGTCTATAGTATTTATTATTCACGGTATCAACAATCTATAGTCAAATCTATGTAAAAGTAAGTGAATATTAATATTCAGAAAGCTCTATCTGACAAGTAACACATTTTTCTATAAATACAGCCAAGAAGCAATGGTCCTGATGCATCTCTGTATGTGTGCATGTGTGTGCAAACACGTGTATGTTAAAGGAATATCTTAGAAAATGAACTTCTTTTGATTGCTGCTTTGCTATTGTTATTCTCTGCCGTCTTATTTATTGGAGTCCTAAAACACCATCATTCTGCTTTAGTGGTTTTTTAGTACCATTCAAAATTCCTTCATGAGCATATCATGTAAATGGTAGTATGTTCTAGTTAAAATGGGCATATTTTTTGCTAATGTTCATCACAACCTTTTGATTGGACTGCTGCAGAGCAGAATAAGCGCTCCAGTTCCTGAAATGTAACCCTCCACAGAGATGATTGCCAAAATTCCTGATTACACTGCACATTTCCCCCCACAGCAAGCTTAACAGGCCTCACCAGCATCATTATAATTTATCATGAATTAGGATTGCACAATAATTTTTGGAAAATTCATGTGTAGGGTAAATGAGTAATTGATTCTGGTTCTAATCCCCAAAACACAATAGGGTCGGCATGGACAGGCCTCTCCTCAGACTAATCAGATCTCTTTTTAAAAGAAGTAGCACTGAATTTGTCCAATAGATGACTGCTGTTCTTAAGGTAGAATTTAAAGTGTTGGCCTTCATATCTTATTCAACAAGTCTACCATACCTGATAAATTAGAAATATCCCCAAGAGGTTACTTATGAGTTTGGTTCTTTTTACAGAATCTTTTTTCATGTTGTACATTAAACTTGACATAAGTAAGAATAGCAAAAAAAAAAAAACATTTCCAATAAGACATCTCAAAATTAACCTAAACTTTTAAATGCTTAATATTTAAAAGTAACAGAATATTAAGAAAATACTCAAAGTATGTGACTTGAGCCAGGCGTGGTGGCACATGCTTGTAATCCCCGCGCTTGGGAGGCGAAGACAGGAGGATTGTGCAGGTTCTGAGCCAGCCATGCTGGCTTAAGAGACCCTGCTTCAAATAAAAATATAAAAAAAAAGGTCTGGGAGTGTATTCCGGAGGTAGAAGGGCTTCCAGAAACCCCAGTACCACACATATATATATATATATGTGTGTGTGTGTGTGTGTGTGTGTGTGTGTGTGTGTGTGTGTGTCTTGATGAATTTAAATAAAAATGATGAAGATAACATAAAAATATAGCTGTGAGATATAGTAATAATCAAGAGAAACTTTTTACATAAAACATTCAATTATGGAATATATATATATGCATATATATATATTTATTTATTTGCAGTACTAGAGATGGAACCCAGGGGCATTCTATCTCCAAGCTACATGCCCAGCCCTATTTTTTATTCTTTATTTTGAAACAAGATCTCACTAAGTTGCAGAAGGCCTCACAGGTAGCTGAGGCTGTCTGCAAACCATGAGCCTCTTGTCTCAGCTCTCCAAGAACTGGGAAAGCATGCACCACCATGCCCAACTTGGAAGTTATATTTCACTTGCCATCAAAAACTAAGTTCTGATCTATAATAATATATTGCATATCTTGATAATAAGGTCTGACAATAGTTGCATTTTTTAAGAATGTCAATTTCCAGGCTTCCTAGGCTTTAATGCTTTAGTACCTGTGTTGTATTTAAAGAGAGAAATAATTAACAAGGGAGAAACACGGTGGTATAACATTGGCAAAGCCTAAGTTGTAAAATGCAAATTTCCATTAAACATAAAACACAAACTACATGATGAGGGAAAATGTCTTTCTTTCCCTAAGTTTCAGTAAAAGAAAAATATGGGACAGCAGCAACTAAGAGTTTTCCTGTCCTTGTGCCATGAATAGCCACTAATTGGAAAGAATGTCTGAACACATTTGAAAGCCAATTAGTTAAAAGCTGGAATGCATAAGCCCATGCCAAAACTTTGCAGTCTCCTGCAAGTCAGCAAACCGAGTTACTGCACCGAATTTATAGGGAAACAACAGTCCTGCCAACTTCATGTGATTTCAGAGGTAATTGTACATTTGAATAGATGAGACCTCTGAATCTGGTAAAAAAGAATATCATAGATTGTACAACTTTATCAAAGTGACAGATGCATCAAAATGCTGCATTGTTTTTTATCACTGTTCCAGCTGGAATCTTTGCAATTGGATAAACGCTATAAAGTAATAACATAAGAGTAGGTACTTAATTTTAATAAAAGCAGCCCAAATGACAACATCGAGAGCAAATGGCCCTCCATACCGGAACGTGTACGCCAAGAAATGAGGGTTTCAAGTCATACTTAAATATTGTTATCTAGTAGCAACTTCCCCAAAATAAATAATCTATCATATCTGTGTTCAAGGGTTTGAAAACTTCTGGAGGGGCTAGGTTGATAACCTAAATCTATAAAGTTGCCTAGATGTAAGACTTTAAGGGCTGATGAAAACCAGGGGTTTAGAAGCTCTGTCTTGTCCAAATCCGGCATGCCTGTTTTTATAAATTAAGATTTATTGGTAAACAGCTATGTCCATTTGTTAACCTACCACCTACAGTCGCTTTTGCTCTATGCTGACAAAATTAAGTGGCCCAGAGACCATAGGGGTCACAGAGCCTGGCCCTTTATGAAAAATATTGCTGACCTCTGGCATAGACTGCAATGAACTGTAGAGCACAGGCTTTACAGTGAAATGTTTCTGCTTAAAACAACAGTCAAGCTAAAGCAAAGCAGATTTAGATGCCTGGAGTGGCTTAGCCTGGTCACCAATTTTCTATGTGACATTGAGCAAGTCACCAATTCTCTAGCAAGAATTGTTTCTCTTTCCCGAGGTGGTAGTGCATAAAACCAAATGACAAAACCACATGGTTGCCATGTGTGGTGGTACACCCTTGTATTCCCAGCATTTGGGAGGCTGAGACAGGAGGACTGCAGTTTGAGGACAGCCTCAGCTACTTTAAAGCCCTTTGCAACTCAGTGAGACCCTGTTTCAAAATAAAGAATTAAAAAAAAAAAAAAAAACAGGGCTGGCGGTGTAGCCCGGAAGTAGAATGCCCCTGGGTTCCATCCCCAGTACTGCATATAAATAAATAAATAAATAAATAAATAAATAAATAAATAAATAAATAAATAAATAAATAACCACATGGTCTTTTAATGGATTGTGAAAGTCAGGCCACAGAACCAAATCCAAGATAATCATACACACAGGAACCTGAAGCAAATACTGGGAGCTGAAGTGCAAACCTGAACAGGCCTGAGTGTCAAGCAAACGAATAAGTATGATCTAGTGAAATTCAATTATCCAAAATAGCGCACATCAATCCGTTGAGGCCTGTGTTTTCACGCAGTATGTATGTCTATTATTTCATTCACTGAGAGGGACAAGAATGCATTTTCATCATGTAAAAAAAATTATAAAACTTCTAGCAAAGTGCCCTCCTACTCTAAAGAAATTTCCTGCAGGGAAGAAAAAAAAAATGTTCCATGGTCACATAAACAGGAAATAGCTTAAATTATTTCCATCTGTTAGAGACTCACAATGAACATTTGTATATTTTATATGAGAAATCTTGCCAATAAGAAATATTTTTTTCTAATGAGCTTTGCTAAAATGTTCTAACCATCTGAAATCTTCAAAATCATGTAACACCTATGAATCCTTGGGAAAACTTGAGGAAACGCTGACCCAGACAGTCTCTTAACTGGAGTTTTGAAAACTTTCCCTAAATATTTCAATAGCTATCTCTCCAAGGGCATTTACCATGTATTTACCTGTGATAAGTACTTTAACCATACAGTGACTCTATGACATAGGAATTTTTATTAACATCCCTATATTGCAGCTGAGAAAACTGAGATTCAAAAATGTTACTTAGCTTTTTCTTTTTGTTGGTACAGTATAGTCTAATATCATAATGTAAATCATGTTGATGGTGACATACATGCACACAGCACTTAGTAGGCTTTCCCTCAGCACCCTCTCCATCCCCCTTTCCCCATACAGAGTATGAGACTGACATTGCTATTCTCACTGAGCCTCACTCTTCCCCCTCCCCTTCCCCAGACCACCTCCCTGGCTCCACTGAAGTTTCTCCTCCATTATCTGGAGTCCCTCTGCCAAATAACTAATAAAAGAATTCAGACTCGGACTATCTGAATCCAGAATCCATGGTTTTAAAGTTCGAGTTTTGTGGCTATATGTCAGATATTAAGAGAAGTAAAAAGATTTGCCTAATAGCTTCATTCAGTATTTCTCTGTTTAGTCAAAATACTTTAAACTTATTAGAAATGTCAGAAAGTTAATATAAAATTTCTATATCAAGGGACTGGTGAACTTCAGTCTTACCTGCCTTCATCCACCATTCATATTCAACAGAAAGCGAGCTGAGATGTGTTCATTGCAGTGTTCATGTAAACAGGCCTAACAGGATATCTCCTTGACAACTATTAATTAATTGTAGCTACCTTCTTGGCAACTGCTAATTACTTGTAGATGCCTGATAGAAATGGAGTAGTTTAACTTTGTAAATATTCTAGAATTCAAATTTCTTACTGATTAAAAAATAAAGTTACTCCTTGATGTCTAAATGAAGTTCCTCACTTAGCAGATCTGATTGAGAAGATATTTATGCTGTGAACAAAATCGGCAAGGGACTTGCTCTCATGTAGTTTAATTCTAGCACAGGGAGGAAAGCAATCAGCAAGCAATATGTAAATAAAAAATATTTTCACTGGTAAGTGGTAAGAGAAAAGAAAACAGTAATGTATAAGGTAAACCCAGGGAGGATATTTTACTTAGGGTGGCATGAGAGAGAGGAAGGAAACACATGAGCTGAGAGGAGAAAAAAGATCTGGCTAGGAAAATATTTACAGGAATAACATCACAGGCAGGAGAAACAGCCATGACAAAAGTTAACAACCATAGCAATTTTTTTCATTTCCAAAATCTTCTATACACACACACACACACACACACACACACACACACACACACATATATATATATAATATGTAGTTGATAAATCTTATTTAATCCAATCAGTTTCATTAGAAATTTTTCTCAAGATTACTAAGTTAATGTATAAATGAATCTAAATAATCAAAAAGATAGTGGGTAAAAATGAATGAAGATCGGGTTATCAGCATTGCTAATAGAGAACGTGCCCAAAACTTGTGACCAAATCCTGATATTTGTTCCCTGACTTATGGTGGCAACCATGTTTTCAAAGCCAGCCATTTGTAAAAGGAAATCATCTAATTGGACTTCCATATGAGAATAAAGAGCTCACTGTAACAAAGGAGGAGTAGAGCCAATGAATGCAGCCTTGAGGCAGGCTGGCGTAACAAGCATAAGGATAGGGTGCAGAGGAGCTCACCCAGAAAGTAAGCAGGTTGGGAAATGAACATATGATGCTCACCCCCTACCAATGAGCAAAAGGAGGAGTCTAACGATGGCTGGAGACTTTTGCCATGGCAGCTGTGGATGGCACTGCTTTCTTGTGGGTAGAGGCCTTAGATACTGCTGAACATCCTATAGCGCACAACACAGTCCTCCACAACAAACAGAATTCCATGCAAATTGCCAAAGTCAAGGCTAAGAAGCTCTGCCTCCCAGATGTGCCCTTTTCTAGCTGTGAAGGTAGGACAGTAGTTTCCTGCAACAACTGCTAATGAAAATTTTTAGTTTCTTCACTTTGGACCAAAATTTTTTACCTCCTTTGAAAATACATGTCTAAATTACACATAGTATTATCTTAAGTGATAATCTTGGAAAAATTAATGTCTCAAATGTAGATATACTTTTTCTGTACATTTAGTATTTCTTTTTGAAAATGCAAATAGGCGATTTCTAAACCAAGCTTCTCTAAAACCCAGCAAATGTGACCCCCTCTTAAAGTTTTTCCTAATTACAATTGTTGGTTGTTCCTTGTTCTGAATTCTTACAGCAATCTATACATACTCTTATCCTAGCATTTATCACCCTGTGAGGTAATTATTCATTTAAAGGTCATTCCCATTTAGAAAATAAGCTCTTCAAAGTAGAAGCTCTGTAGGATGTGCTAAACATTCTACAGTGTACATGATAACCCCTTATATCAAACAATTAGTGAGCTCAAAATGTCAATAGTGCTGAGGTTGAAAAACTGCATCTCAGAAGTCGTTGTGCTTCTAATGCTCACACCATGCCTTTTCGTAAAGAAGCAAACTATTTAAGTAAATGAATGAACATTCACAAAGAACACCACTGACCTAAAAATACCACTAATTCTATTTTATTTTTCCTGACTGTTCTACTTAGTTGTATCCTTATAAATTTAAAACTTATTGAATATGTCATCTAAAAGGGAATTTGGGGGCACAGTTTGATGGATTGATTATAGTTAGTGACTAGAAAATGAACAAGTGCTATCGACTGTCAGTTTTAAAAGTGTGAAATACAGAAATAATATTGAATGTTTCTAATTCAGCGATGTGTACATGTTTGTACACACAAGTTTTTTTACCTCAATATGATGTTTGAATATAATGCACCAATAAAAAAATCTTAAAGGAAAAAAATATTGAATGTTTCTGTAAAAACAATATAATAATCTTAAAGATATAAAACATAATAAATCATACTGGAAAGAACTTTGGAAGTGGGAGAATATAATGATAAAATGAAATTGGTTATGATAATTAAAACTGTATGGAAATTAGTATCATACAAATAAGATGAGATGAAATTAAAATAGAAGAAAATACATTTAAAGTAAAATAACATGAGCCTCAGGATATAGTTTAGGAAACCCCATGTAAAAACAAGCAAATTATAAAGAATGGTAGGAAGCTATGTCGTAAATTTAAAAAATAGTTTCTAGGTATAAAATTATGAAGGTATAAAATTATGAAGGTATAAAATTATGAAGGTAAAAATAGTTTCTAGGTATAAAATTATTTCAAAAGCAATTACCCAAAACTAAGAAGAGAAAATAAAAACTCTTACAGCTAATATAGAGGCTATTTCCCCCAATACACAGGAATCAAATGTAAACTATATCAGTAGAAGCATAAGAAATAATTGTGTTTATATGCATTGTCTTCATCATTCCAGATCTAGAGGAGTGTTCAATTTTTAGTACCTCCTGGCCTTCAGAGACAGGAAATGTTTCAGGCTCTGTAATCTACATGGTATCTGTCTCAGCTACTCAATTCTGTGGCTGTAGTTCCAAACCAACAATAGATATTATGTTAACAAATGGTTATGGCTGTGTTATAATAAAGTATTATTTATAAAAGCAAGAGTACCAGATTTGAAACTGGTTCTGTTTGGGAAAATAAACAACATTCATTTTTTTCATAGGACTAAATTAGAATAATTAGTATGTTTAGGGGTCGGAAAACCCTATCATACAAGAATTACCTAAGAGATTACTATTATTTAGTCTAAAAGAAAGATAAATCCTATAAGTAGGAAGAGTTGCTTTAAAGCACTCAGGTACAAGACACCACTGGTATTGGTCAATATTGTCATTGCTGTGTTCTAAAACAACTAACCACACAACTTGGAGGAAGGAATATTTATTTGTTCACAGTTTTAAAGATTTAGAAGTTCAGTCCATGTCAGGCTGGGTCTGCAAATCTCAGGAAATGGTGGTGGGAGGCAGAAAGAAGAGAGCAATAGCTCTGCTTTCACATCATGAAGGCCAGGAACAATAAGGCAAGCAAGGGTATTCAAAGACAAAAGCACAGTTCCCATGAACGCACCCTTAGGGACCCACCTCTTCCAACTGCACCCCACCTGCCTAAATGACCACACAGTAAATTCATTATAATGTATGTATCTACTGATTAGATTACAACCGTCATGACCTACATAAACTCTGAACATTAATTCATGAGCTCTTTAGGAGACATTCTACATCTAACCATAGTACCACTCATTTCTCTACTTAATAAGATTAATTTTGTTTTGGTTTGGCAACAAAAGTCTATGCTTCACTTCATAGTGTATTCTCTTTGGGCATCACTGAGAACCAAGAGTCAATAGGATCGAGGAAATTGTAGAAGGGCCTCTTGTCACTGTGGTTCTCACTAGAGCACACATTGTCTTACAGTGCTTGGTCAAGAAGGATTCAAGAGACACAGTTGCTCATGTGACTCTTGCTAGCATACTTGGCCACTTCATCTTGGCTCCCGAGATCTTGGTACCCATGGTTGTTGTTTGTCAGGCATGTGTTCCTGGAGAAAGTTTCAAGAGAATCTGCTACTCTTTAGTGTTATCAGAAATAAAAATTTTAAAAAAATTCAATGATTTCTTCACTGGGCCCAGGTATTGCATCCCCCCCCTTGCTTTTTCTTCTCAGAAGCACCTGTTCAGTGGTACAGATGTGGTGAGAGATGAAGCAGATGGTCTCCTCACAGTGTTGGATACATTTCACAACCATTATTTGACTGCTGTTAGTTCCAGACAGACCTTCTAAACATCTTGAAACATGTTTTAAGATCTGGGTAGAGAAAGGAAAAATATATTTATAAAAACCTAACAATTCTAAAAATCATGTAATATATGGTAAATTACAAGTAAGTCATAGAAAAGAAAGAAAACAATAAATCATAGAAAAAAGAAGTTATATAAAAGAAACAAAACAATATGTGGGCTAAAAGGACAGGTCTTCAGGTGAAGTAGATAAGAATTGTAACCTTTCTACTTCTCAGAACTCTATTTCCATTCAAGACTTTTTACAAAACACACATGGTCATTCACACATGTACTTTTTCATAATAGAAGTTCCTCACATTTGTGTCAAAGTCAATACAATATTTAAAGTAGAATTAATTACATCCAACCTAGTTCCACCTTAGATTTATTCTCTGCCAATATTTCCACACTACCATTCAACCTAAAAAATATCTGTAATTTCTTCCTCTCGTTTATCCCTATATCCAGTCAGTCATCACAATGACTCAAGTTTTGTCTTTCTCCAAAGCATTGCTCATGTCTCTTACTATGTGAGCCATATTTGAGTTGCCTTCTTTCTGGTCCCAATTATATACCACATGGACTTCAAGACTGCCTCTTTTCTGGGCTAGTTGCTAGCACATCCTCTTCCTATTCCCCACACCATTCCGTGCTGCCAAAGCAAATTTTCTGAAACACAAATCGGGTATCTCTTTTCTACCTGAATCTTAAAGGCTTCTGTTTTATCAAACTGAAGCTTAGGCTACTTGGCTTAACATATAAGCTAAACTCATGATCTGGGCCTTGCTTACATGTTATTTTTATTTTTTATTATTCTTTACTATTTTTTTAAAAACCCATAGTCTTTTAAGCTGGGCATGGTGGCACACGCTTGTAATCCCCGCGCTTGGGAGGCAAAGACAGGAGGACCGCGCTGGTTCAGAGCCAGCCTCGCTGGCTTAAGAGACCCTGTTTCCAAAAAAAAAAAAAAATAGGTCTGAGAGTGTAGCCCCGAGGTAGAAGGGCTTCCAGGAACCCAGTACCACAAATAAATAAATAAATAAATAAATAAATAAATAAATAAATAAATAATAAAAAACCTGTAGTTTTTTTTTAATGGACCACAATCTCTTTCAACCCAGCTCTCTCGCATTTAACCCTGAAATGATCATGTTCTCTGACTCTTATGGATCCATATGAGGTCTCTATTTTCTACTTCCACCCCAAAAAGCTGAGAAAAGACCTCTTCTCTGTGTTCTAGCAAACTACAAAGGTATTTTCCATGATATGTAACCTACTTAGAAGTTATTCATTTTCTCAGTTATTTCCTCTTGAGATTATGAAGTACTTAAAAATAATACCTTTCATCTTGATGACCTTGAAACTTGGGAAATAATAGAAAACACTTGTATTTGTGTTATGGAAAAATATTGAGAGATGGATGAGTAGAGATGCATATGGAATGGAGTATAGCTTTATCAAAGGCTTTACACTTGGAAAATGTCTCTTTCAATATCACCCTTAATCTCGATGTTATTAAGTAGTCCGTTTTCTGATCCATCAGCAGCTCTTGTCATAATTTCTTATTTCATCCACATTGAAATGTTTTCTTTACTTGGCTTCCAGGACTTCATACTCTTCTTATTTTTCTTCTACTACCCTAGTTACCTTTCCATCTTCTTTGTTGACTTATTCTTATATCTTCTTAGACCTATTATCTTCTCATCTATACCCATTACCTTCATTCTCACATTCTCAAGACCTTTATGCCATCCCCATGCTACCAAAATCAACTTCTCCATCTTTGCTAGACTTTGTCCCTGAACTCCAGACTTGTTTAATATGCCTAGTTGTCTCTACAATAGAAAATTTTAACTTAAAATTTCTAAAACTGAACTTCCATTCTACCCAAAGCCCTACTTGACCTGAGCTTTTATATTTATATTTTTATTTATTTATTTATTTATTTTGGTTCAAGAAATTGAACTCAAAGATATTCTGCCTCTAAGCCACATCCCCAGCCCTTTTTTTATTTTTTATTTGAAGCAAGGTCTCACTGAGTTGCTTAAAGATCTCACTAAATTGCTAGGAGTGGCTTCAAACCTGTGATCCTTTTGTCTCAGTCTCCCAAGTACTTGCAAATACAGATGTGTACCACCATACCCAGCTTCACCTGATATTTTTTATCAGTCAGTTACAATTTCATTCTTCTAGTTATTCAGAGAAAAACATACTTTTTATCTATCACACTTTCCTTTGCCTTACTACCCATAGTCAATCCATCAATAAGACATTTGCTCTAATATTAATTATATCTAGACTCCAACTACTTGTCAGCATTTCCACAGCCACCACCCTGCCCGACACTCCACTGCCTTTCACTTAGCTTGTGACCTTAGCCTCCTTTTCGATCTCCCTGCTTCTATCTTTATCTCCTCAATCTGTTCACAAGCTTCCAATCACAAATATCCTTTTATGACAAGTCACTTCACTCACATATCTCAGCAAAACCTTTGAGTGACCCTCCATCTTACTCAAAATCAAAGCCAAAGTCTGTAGTTTGAACTTTAGGACCCCAATACCTAACTCTCTTTTAAATCACCTCCTCACTGCTTGCTCGTTCTTGCTCAAGCCACACTAGACTCTTAGGATATTTTCAAGAAAGCCTTGGGCCCCTGCTTCAGAGGCTTCATATTAACACGCTCTTTCATTTCCTTTAAGCCTTTGCTCAAATTCTATTCTCTTTATAAAGCCTTACCTGATCACCTTATTAAAAATAAAATCCCTATATGAATTTTTTCTATCCATCTCCCCTACTTAAGTTTTTCTCTGTGTATCTATAACCTTCTAATATTTTATTTTATTTTATTTGGTTCTTTTGTTTACTGCCTTTCTTCCCCCACTAGATTTAATATCCTTTGGGGCAGGAATTTTTGTTTTGTTCACCCTAGATCAGCACATAATAATTTTTCAATAAGAGTTGCTAAGTAAAGAAAGAACCCCCACTTTTTTTGCATTTCTGAGATCCTGACAGCAGCCATATATTATTTAAAATTCAAAAAAGCTCCATAATTTCTGTATCTGTTTTAAAGATAAAGAACATAAAATTTCTAAGATTTGAGTTCATGATGCTTCAGGAGTTTCTGTGTAGTAGGACTGAATGACAGTATTCTGGATCCTGGAGAGATCAAGTCTTTCATAAAAAATATCTGTCTTTTATTATGTTGCATGATTGTTTGAGACTGCTTTGAGAAATTCTGGCTGCATGTAGAGTATTCCAGGATACCTCATAACCTTTAACACAAACTCTTGCATAGGATTTTATATTTATTCAGAACTATTTCAGCATTAAGCTTGTGTAGGAGACAACAGATACAATTTGTAAGAGAAGGTAATTTAAGGGAGTAGAAAATAGCATGACTGATGGTAAAACTGTGCCATAGCTTGGTATTTGAGAATGCTTTTTTAGGGTTGAGCTCCTCCTTGGTTCCCCAAACTGTGCTGATTTATAAAAACATAGTTAGTGGGACCCCACCATAATCCTCCTACCAGTATAGATATTTATCAAGCTCCCCAGGTTTTTGTTAAGTATGTAACCCTGTACTCCATCCACATGCTGGGAGTTGAGAACCTGTGTAAATTATGATGGTAAGCTGTTAAAAGTTTCAGGCAGAATTTTGCATATATTTCTGTGTATTTATGACTTTGTCTTGTTGAAGAATGCCCCATTCTTATGCACTATACAATCAGATTAATATGACAAGAAGTTGCTGGAATGTCTTTCAGGACCATGTGTCGTATACTGCCTCACAATATTATTTTTCTCCATCTGTTGTAGGTCAATGCACAAACTGGCCCAGTTGGAAAGACTTGACCTAGGCAATAATGAATTCAGTGAGCTGGTAAGCAAATGCATTTTCTAAACTTGATAAATACACTCCAGGAGATTGTTTATTTTGCCTTGTTGTTTTAACCCAGGTATAAAATCAATGAATGCACATTTGCATTTGTTAAATGCACAAAATAAGATCTAGGAGTTAAAGCGATTGTTTGAGTGTTAATAGTGAGCTGTAGAGAACTGGATATTAGGGTTCAACAAAAAAAATTATTAAGGTTGAAGCAGATGTATTTTGTAAGTTTTGAGCAGCAGCTATGAGGTAAGTACCATGTCAGCTCTGCCACACATTTTGTTCCATTTAATCCTGATTTAACATGTTGCCATTTTGACTCAATGGAAACTAGGTGAAGAAGCCATGGACTCCCAGCTGCCATGTGTCTGACCAGGGATTAAACTGAGACTTGATTAACTCCCAAGTCCATCCCTCCAACACTTCTCTCTTTCAGGGGCTTGGTGGCGTAACATGACATATGAGATGTGACTTACCAAATTGCGGTGTTATTTCCAATAGTACTACATGTGTCTCACTACCTCAACCAGCAAAATGGACAAAATTCTGCCAACTTTATATTTTATATTTTCTTTGTAATATGCCTGAAGTCTAAAATCTCAAATTTATATTAAAACACAAATACTCCTCTACAAGACCCAGCTTTCCTTATTCAGAAGTCTCTTTCTTGATTATCTTTGATTCTGAAAAATCCGAGTCATATAAGGTGTATTTTAACTAATTTTAACTTAAAACATTTAAGTAATTAGCTTTTCTGCTTCAGCTCTGTCATTAGCTATGTGATTCTGTGCAGTTATCTAACCTCCCTAAGCTTTTTCCTTATCTACAAAATTGTGATTATAATGATTCTTTCTTCATAGAACTTGTATGAGAATTAAATGAAGTAATAAATGGACAAGGTGTGGGAAAAAAAGAGATTCTTAGTAAATGCTAGGGCACAAGGTAACAGGATTTAACTCACACCATTTTGAATGCACAAAAAATTTAACTTGTACTTTGACCATGGCCGGTCTGGTACATTATCCCTCTATTAGCTCTTTTACTAAGAGTAAACACCAATCTTTACTCCTCTGACAAAAAGGTAATCCCGATTGTGTTTATCTTTCTTGCATAGAAATTCTCAGTCTCTCATGTATCCTTCCCCTTTCCCCTCTTTCTCTCCCTAAGAAGGAATTTGAACCTATGCAAAGAGGGTAACATGTCTTTGTGACTTGGCCAAAAAAGGCTCCCTGGCCTTGGCCTTCGGCTGCTTTTAGAAAGTGTGCTATCCACACAGGCTGACCCTGTGTTGGGCTGCTGACTGAAGTTGATACTGCAACCTGTGTTAAATAGTCGGTGGAAATCATGTTCAACTCTTCAGCCTCAGGCAAAACTCCCCAGAAGCTTTGGCCATCTCTCTCTCGTATACCTCACCATTCTCAGCTCTCATTAGTTTTACATGTAGGAGCCTCTGTCCTGTCCTTTCTCCAGCACCTCCAGGCAGGGCAGTTCATTCCCACCCCTGCTGTGAAGGAATTATCATACCAGCCATCACCCCAATCATGGCATCTTAGCCAGTCTGCTGCTGATTCTGAGAGCCTATATAATGTGCAAACTGAGACTGTCTCAGGAAAGAGAAACTTCAGCGTGTCCTCTGTCTGCCACGTTATACCGTCTAGGTTACTGTGCTTTGGATGCCCCCAGTGTTATTACAGAAGAGCTTGCAAGGTGACCTCCACTCAGATATTAGGACAGGCGCACCTAGGACATTCATAGTTAAAAGCACCTCTGGCATTTTTAAAGATACATTTATTAAGATAGGTAGAGAGATTGGTGAGGATGGTAAAAAATGGTAGCAAAAGTGATAGTTTATTTTTTTTATTTTTTTATTAGTGCATTGTACTCATACATCATAATGGGGGGGGGGAGAAGGAAACTCTCTAAAGCACATGATGTACTTATACATATCATAGTCAACCACTAAGTGATAGTTTATTCTGATAGTCTTTTAGTTAGTAGTTAAGGACCTCGGTTCTGTCCATGCTTCATTAAGACATGCACCCTGGTACGGTGGTTGAAAGAACATGGATCGTGAACCCATCAGCTTCCACTGTTTGACTGAATTTCAGCTCCCTCACTGTTTATCTCAGTAGCTCATTTTCTTTTCTTTTTATTTTTTCTTTTGCAGTGCTAGGGGTTGAACTCAGGAGCATTCTACCTCCAAACTACACCCTCTGTCCCATTTTTTAGTCTTTATTTTGAAACAGGGTCTCACTGAGTTGCAGAGGGCCTCACTAACTAGCTGAGGCTGGCCACAAACCTGCCATCCTCCTGTCTCAGGCTCCCAAGTACTGGGATTACAAGCGTGTGCCACCACGCCTGGCTCTGTTGCTCATTTTCTAATCTTAGCTTTCTCATCATTAAAATAAGGGTATCAATCCCATCTATTTCATAGACTTTCTGTTCTAGGCAAGAGAATCTACAGTAAACATTCAATATATGTTTCAATGAATTTCAATTTTTCCAGTTTTTCATATGAATATTTGTGAATCCACTGTAAAGATATGAGTCAAAAATGAATAGGAAATAGTGTTTTGAAAATACTTATTGAAAGCAAATTTAAAATTACTGTAACATGTGCTTTATGGTATCTAAGAAGTCATCTGGATAGAAACAATTTTGTTTTCTTTTTAGATGTGACAGTATTCTATGCTAAGCACAAAAGAAGTCTTTTTTCTGTTATTTTTTTGTATTTGTCATAGAAACTTTTATTTGATGAAACTCAGTTATTTGAAGAGTATAATTATGAAACTTCACATTTCAAATGTTATTCAATCTTAATTATTATGTTATTAGTCATATATATGGAACGGGCTGTTTCTCTGACAGAAACAACTTTTAATGAGAAAATAAGAATGTTCCCAGATACAAGGCCTCTGAAAATAATATCATGTGGAGGAAGGGACCAAATTCATTTGTGCAGCTAGATATTGACACCTTGGACATCGTCATCAGATGATTCATTTAGTATGACATGACAGAAAGATAACCTGGACCGTAGAATATTGTAACATTAAAAAACTTGAACATGAGCCAGTCGTAGTGGCACACACTTGTAACCCCAGTATTTGGGAAGCTGAGACAGAAGGATCACAGGTTCACAGCCAGGCTCAGCTACTTATGGGGCCCTTCGCAACTTAATGAGACCCTGGATAAAAATAGGCTGGGTGTAGCTCTGAGGTAGAATGTGTCTGGGTTCAATTCCCATAGAGAAAAGAAAAGAAAAGAAAAGAAAAGAAAAGAAAAGAAAAGAAAAGAAAAGAAAAGAAAAGAAAAGAAAAGAAGAGAAAGGGAGGAAGGGAGGGAGGGAGGGAGGGAGGGAGGGAGGGAGGAAGGAAGGAAGGAAGGAAGGAAGGAAGGAAGGAAGGAAGGAAGGAAGGAAGGAAGGAAAAGACTTGAACCTGAAAGCGTAAAATGAGAATGGAAGTTGCCTGAGAAGCGATATAAATATGCCGAGTAAGGTTTGAAATAAATACCTATGGTTACCTTTGTAATAAGAAAACATTCTGACAAAGAGATGCTTCTAGTTTTGGACAATGTTCTAGAAATATAATCATTTCTTAAAGTATATTTTTTTAGTTGTTTCTTTCATGGATTGTTTTGTTCAATATAAAAATGTTTTAAGGTCATTTAAACTAGGCATGGTAGCACATATCTATAATCCCAGTATTTGAGAGACTGAAACAAGAGGATCACACACAGGTTTCTGATCAGCCCCAGCCACTTAGTGAGACCCTGCTTCAAAATAAAACTAAAATCAGACTGCGGAGATAGTTCATAGGGAAAATTTCCCTGGGTTCTAATCCCAGTACAAGGGAGAAAAGTAGGAAGGTAGGAAGGCAGGAGGGTAGGAAAGAAGGAAGGAAGGAAGGAAGGAAGGAAGGAAGGAAGGAAGGAAGGAAGGAAGGGAGGGCAAACTAGTTTAGCCGCTGTGGAGATCAGTGTGGTAATTCCTTATAAAATTGGGAAAAGATCAACCATATGATCCAGCTATACCACTCCTGGGTATTTGTCCAAAGGGTTTGAAATCCGAGAACTACAGTAACATATGCATGCCCATGTTCATAGCAGCACAATTCGTAATACCCAAAATATGGAACCAACCCAGGTCTCTATCAACAGATGAATGGATTGCAAAATTATGGGAAATACACACATTGGAGTTCTATTCAGCTATAAAGAACAAAATCATGTCATTCGCAAGAAGATGGAAAGATCTGGAGAACATTATATTGAGATCGGCCAAGCACAAAAAGAGAAGGGATATGTTTTCTCTAATATGCCCAAACTAGGGAGTATTGAGGATACCAGAGGGACTCCAGGTAATGGAGGGGAAACCTTGGCAAAGCTAGAATGGAAGGATAGGAGAGGGAGAAGGCTGAGGTTGATTAGTAGAGGAGCTATATCCAAATATGTGTAAAAGTATGAATATAGCATGGTTAACCTGGACACATTGTTGGAAGGGGAGAAAGGGGAATGGGGTACGGGGAGAGGGCACCAAGCACAGTCTAAATGTATACCAATTTCAATATGTTCCACATATAAGTAAAATTAAAACAATAATTTATTAAGAAATAAAAAATAAATAAAAATTCCACCATCTAATCTGGAGATGTAAAAAAAAAGAAAATTCAGAAAAGCATAAAAATGTTAGTAAAAGTCACTCACGTTTCCACCATAGCCATATATACTTCATCTTCCCTCCTTCCCCTGTTTCTTTTTATGAGGTCAAAGGAGTATTATTTGGGGTCAGGTCAAATATAGGACTTTGATTGATGTATGGAGTTGGATAACATTAACACTTAAGATCTTCTCTTTTCTCTGTTGATAATGGCCTTTTAAGTGCTGCAGAATAATTAGGAAGTTCCCAATTGTTGAACACTCAAGCACCCTGAAATGGGTTCATTGACTGACAGGAGCCAAAAGCCCTAGTGTGAATATGGTTTTCAAGTAGATATAGCCAATGAATTAAGAGTCCTTATTAGCCAGACGTGGTGGTGCACACTTGTAATCCCAGCATTTGAGACGTTGAGACAGGAGGATCATGGTTTGCAGCCAGCCTCAGCTACTTGGTGAGGCCCTTTGCAACTTAGTGAGACCCTGTTTCAAAATAAGGAATAAAAATAGCCTGGGGGTGTAGCTCAGAAGTAGAATGCCCCTGGATTCCATCCTCAATACCACAAAAATACAAGAGTCCCTATTAGTCCTGAACTGAGGGAGGAAATAATGGAGCCTTCACAACCAAAGCACCATCAAAGAGAAACATACCATAAAATGGAGCAAATTGAGAGCAGAGTGTGGAGGACAGAAGGATGATTGGATTCAGATACAGAGAGAGGCCATGGTTGACCATGCCCTCTAATGCAGCTCTAGCTCCCCTTTATTGGTTTTAGGTACAAAGAATATGTCCTCTTAGTCTCTGGAAAATCTATTTTACTTTATAGATGTTACCTTTTCATTAACAGAAGTTATTAATTGTAATAATGTGAATAATTTTATCTAACATATTTTGCATCTTACTTAAGAACTGCTTCTCTCTCCAACATGAAAAATACTTTTTCATGTTTTTTTGCTACCAAATATTTGGAGACTTTATTTTTCACAATTAGGTATATTATCATGTAGTTTTAATTTTTATATTCAGTGTATTTTTCCTTAACAAATAGTTTTATAAGCAACATTTGTTAAGTAGTCCTTTATTTCCACATGAATGTGGAGGTCACTGCTTAACAAAATATAATTTTTATAAATTAATAAGTTACTTTCTTCTCTAGTCAGTTTACTCTATAGGTACCAAAACCAGAAATTTGCACAAAAAAGTAAATTTTGTTATCTGATAAGACAAATCTTTCCAACCAACCTAAGTACCTGTGCATTCACTTTTCATATGAATCTTAGAATTCATTTATTAAGTTTCTCAAAAAGAAAAAAATGTTGCTGACATTTGGCATTGACTTTGTGGCTCACTTTTTAATTGTATTAACAATGAAAAATTGATGT
The DNA here is from genome assembly GCF_963383645.1 of Muscardinus avellanarius. Taxonomy (NCBI): domain Eukaryota; kingdom Metazoa; phylum Chordata; class Mammalia; order Rodentia; family Gliridae; genus Muscardinus; species Muscardinus avellanarius. The sequence goes on from NC_137788.1 coordinate 61,096,642, forward strand.
TTTTATGTTACTGAGTCTTCTTATGCATCAACATGACATATATCTCAATTTATTTGTCATTTTCATCTCTATTCTAAGTTTTATCATGTTCTTCAAAAAAGGTCTTGTATATTCTTAGTTTATTGCTAAGTACCTTAACTTTTTGTTATAGCTAAAAGTGTACTTCAGAAATTGGTCTCTAACTCTTTTTTTGTGAGTATACAAATGGATTACTATCCATTTATGTTTTTTACTTATATCTAGACATCTGCTAAATATGAATAATATGAATAATTTGTCTAAGATTCTTTAAGGATTTCTATGTAGCTAATCAAATTGTGAAAAATCACTATTTTTTTGCTCCTCAGTTTTAAAATACTTGCTCCATATTTACAGAGATAACATTTTTTGGCCTTTAATTTATTAATGTCAAATCATATTTGAGGATTTCTAATGTTAAACCCCCTTTCCATTTCTGAAATAAATACAATAGGACTGTGACATAATAATGACCTCCTATATAAACTATCTTAGCCTGTGCTGCTATCGTGAGATACCTGAGACTGGATAATAGATGAGCAAAGGGAATCTATTCCTCACAGTTCTGTAGACAAGAAGACCAAGATGGAGACTCAGCAGATTTGTGTGTGGTGAGGGGCTACTATCTCTGCTTCCAAGATGGTACCTTACTGCTGTCTTCACATGGTGGAAGGGAAACAAAGGTGAACTCTCCCCAAAGCCTTTTTTTAATAACGGCACTAATGTATACAGTGGAGCATCCTCCTCATGACTTCTCAAAAGTCTTCCCCTCTTAATAGTGCCACAGTGAAAATTAAGCTTCAACTGAGTTTGGGGGGAGATAATTGGGTAGACCATAGCATAAACAGTTTATTTCAATCTTGTTGGCATTTTTAAAACTTTGTGCTCATGAATGAGATTTGTAGATATTATTCTTGGGTATTCTTATCCATGAGTTCTTATTATTCTCAATTTTGGAAAACTGTTAGTCATTATTTCTTCAAATGTTGCCTTTTATTCTCTCTGCTGCTGCTAAAATTTGGATTAAATATGAGTATGATATCATAAGTACTTAAGATGCACTAGCTACTTTTGCTAATTATTTTAAACATTTTCCATGAACAAGTAATCAGATAAGGAGTGATTTTAAAATATTTATTTCATTTTCTAAAAAGATTATTTCTGATGCTCTATTTAAAATGATCTAGTATTAATTCTATAGAATTTGGAAGCATGAAGGTGAGATCATTGTGAGAGCATTTTCAACTTCCTTGAATTATTTAATGTCCCACTTGCTAACAGAACTATTTCTAAATTATAGGCGATTCAAATTCTGGATTAAAGGACAAAATATGATTTTTAAAACAAAACACCTAAATCATAACAGCAAATATATGCCAAGAATAAGAAAAATATTCTACATGTAAAAGGAAATATTTGCTTTTTAAGCACAATGCAAAGGTGGATTAAATTTATAAGCTAGAGAATTCATAAGAAAGTGATAGTATTATTTTAGCTAATATTTAACACACAGTATCAGGCAGTCTTATAAAAATATTTCATAAATTCAGTCATCCATAGATATATTAGAAGATTTATAGTCTATAAAACTTTCTAATGGAAAAGCTTAAAATATTCTGTACTCTATAAATTACCATTTTAAATGCTTAGTATGGCTACAGATTATAATAAGGGAGAATTTTGAATCTTAATATTCAAATGGAGTTTGGTTTTGTTGGCTTTTCTCATTTGGTTTTATAGAATCAAATGAAAATTTCAAAGAGATGAATTAAATAAAAATTCTTGAGATGGAGATACTCTAATTAATATAACTGAAAAGAAATGCCAATAGTTACATAGACTATCTGTTCAAGCTATTTAAATAATACAAATGTGTTTTCACAGAAATTTGAAATAGCTCAGTACTTATGCTAATGTTTTAACTTGTAAGTGAAATTGATTAGAATTAAATTAAACTCGTATTTTTTAAAAAGCAGGCAGGGAATGGTTACATCTCCCTAGCTTGCCCAAGGTGTGCTCAGCTTTAATTACCTGGGATGTATGTACACCCGAGGCAACCACTATTTACATATCTAGTAATTACCTTTATAAGTAACTATAACATAGGTTTGTCACACCTGCTAATCACATTTTGCCAATTATTCTTCAAGTAAAGATTTTTTAAAAGAAGAAAATTTGTATTATATAATGTCTAACTAGCTGGGTAAGATGGCACATGTCATAATCCTAGTACTTAGGACACTGAAACAGAAAGATTGCAAGTTTAAGGCCAGCCTCAGCAATTTAGCAAAACTCTCACCAACCAAGCCAGACCTCATTTCTTAAAAAAATTCTAAAAAGGCCTTAAAATATAGCTCAGAAGTAGAATGCCTTTGGGTTTAATTCCCAGTACCATGAAAAAAAAAGTTATTTAGGGAAAATTTTTTATACTTTTATTTGGTATAATGTAATTATACATTATAGTGAGATTCAAAATGTACAAAGATACATTCATGGGTCACTTTATTTCCCTCAGTATATACACCCTTCCTCCTCCCCCAGCATACATGATAGTGAGGTTGGTAGTGAAACCTTGTCTGGTCATAACTTTAATTGAACTGAATCTTCCTCATTCCTCACTTTTCCAGTCCCCAAATTCCATCCTACTATTCTGTTTTTCCTCTTCATTTGACTGATGTCCCTTTTGCTTCCTATTTTTGTTCTATTTTCCACATATGAAAGGAAAAATATGACCTTTGACCTCTGACACTGGCTGATTTAACTCAGCATAATATTCTCTAGTTCTGTTCATTTTTCTACAAATATTTTATTCTTTATGACTAAGTAAAATTCCATTATATTTACATATAATATATATATATATATATATCACATTTTCTTTATCCATTCATCTGATGATGAACACCTAGGTTGGTTTCATAATTGGCTACTGTGAATTGTGCTACTATAAATATGGGTATTCATTTATCACTATGGTATTCTAACTTCAATTCCCTTGAAAAGATCTCCATACTGATCTCCAAAGTGGCTGTACTAATTTACAGTCTTCAGGGAAAATATTCTAATTATTAATGCCACAAATTATAAAACTACAAAGGCCATAGACTGTGCACGCATGCATGCATATGTGTGTGTGATCTCAATAATTGTCAGAAGTTATTAACACATCATGAAAAACTTGAGAACTAAAACTTATTTTTAAATTTATTTTAGTCACATCAATTTCAGTATCAGTCAAAGGCCTTTCAGGGGTGGAAACTCTACCAATTATTTCACAGTGAAATTTTAACATGAAATATGGTTAATCACACCTTAGGGTATTGAAAAGACTGAAAAGGAGGACACAAAAATTATCACAGGGGTGAAGCAGCTAGCACTCCTAGGACAGGAGCAGTGGGAAGAGAAGACCAGAGAATCATGAGACTGTGAGTTTGGGACCATGAGGAGAGGCACCACCAGTCATGTGCAAGGGATCTATGAGGTGGTGTGAGTGAGGAGACGGGCTCCAGCTGGGTAGAAAACTCCAAACTAGAAACCACTGCTGTTACTGAAGTTACAGGACAAAGAAGTGTGGCTAATAAGATGCTAAGAGGACCAGAAAATGAACAAATAAAGCAAATCCCTTCTTCCTCCAGCCTCCAGTCTCTCCCCAGTCTACCCTGTTGGCAGAGCCTAACAAGGAGCCAGCCGTGGAAAAAGAAATGTGTTTCAACCCCGAATCACCAAGTAGAATGCTGAAAAGTGAGGTCGCATCAGAAAGGCACTAGTTTAATTTCCAATATGTTAGTAGTGTCCTAAAAACATCAAAGGACAGAAATGTTGCCTTTTGCTGATGCACTTTGGGCATCATTTTTCTCCAGAAAGCTTTCCCTGCACCTAGAAGAATGCTCAACTCCTGGCTATAATTTGGAAATGTTTTTGAGCAAATGAATGAATGTATCATTTGATTTTAAAGAACAGTCCAATCAGTGGTAATCATAAGAATCATGCCTATATAAGTAGAAATCTTTTAATTCAAGCTAAACAGTAAAAGAGGTAGAGGAAAATACATGTTTGTTTGTTTGTTTGTTTGTTTGGTGGTGGTGGTACTGGGGTTGGAACCACCCAGGGGCCTTCTACCTCTGGGCTACACTCCCAGACCTATTTTATATTTTTTATTTGGAAACAGGGTCTCTTAAACCAGCGGAGGCTAGCTTCAAACCTGCATGATCCTCTTGTCTCAGCCTCCCAAGCGCAGGGATTACAAGCGTGCGCCACCACACCCAGCAGAAAATACTTTTATTTATCTGAAAAGCAATCATTCCATAATAAGCTGTCTTTTAGGAGGTATCAATCCCAAATCGCTTCAAGAAATACTTCCAAATGGGTTTCTTGATGAAACTTTGAAATACAAAATTTGGAATTGTGACCACTACATACATAAATATGTATTTCCAATAACTATGAAATTTGAAAGAAATCCTTGATGAACCATTTAATTAAAACATATTTTCTGACTGAGAATAATTAGACATTTATTTCAGAAGATCAAATTGAGGTCATCACTTTTTTTTTCTTTTGCCTCAAAAAATAACATTTATTCAAAGGGAAAAAAAGGAGAAAATGACAAGATGTCCATCCCTTGGCTCTCTTCCCTCCCCCTCAGCTGCTCCTTAGCCCCCAGAGTTGAACCCTGGCTGGGGATAGGTAGCAGGACAGCCCCTTTCAGATGATGTCAGCAATATTGAGGGGCATCTCTTCAATGGAGGTGTTGTTGAAGGTTTCAGTGTCTTGAAGAGTCATCTAGTCCTCTGTTACCATGTTAATAACCACACCGTTATGGCCAAAATGTCCACCTCTACTGATTCTGTGGATATAATTTTCCCTGTTGGTGGGAAGGTCGTAGTTGTTGACCAAAGAAACCTGCTGCACATCAATACCTCTGGCCAATAGGTCAGTGGTAATCAATACTCTGCTAGAGCCAGACCAGAACTCCCTCATGATGACATCTTATTCCTTTTGGTCCATATCTCCATGCATGGCAGAGACAGTGAAGTCTCAGGCATGCATCTTCTCAGTAAGCCAATCGACCTTCCTCCGGGTGATTGCCTGGGTGATAGTCAGAGTTTCACACAAATCACAGAGTGTGCCCAGCTGCCATTCCTCTCTTTCCACGTTGATGTAGAATGGTGGATACCCTCCAGGGTCAATTCTTCCTTCTTAACAAGAATTCAAATGGAATCCCTCATGAATTTTTTGGTCACTTCAAGCACATCAGAAGGCATTGTAGCTGACAACAAAACCACCTGGGTATTGCTGTTGAGCTTTTAGAATATGTCACAGATCTGGTCCTTGAATCCACGACTTAACATTTCATCAGCTTCATCCAACACAAACATCTTGATGTACTTGGGAGACAGGTATCTCTCGTTAAGCATATCAAACACATGGCCAGGAGTGCCCACAATGATATGAGGAGCTCCCATCTGCAGCGTCTGCACCTCAGCATGCACATTGGTGCCCCCAATGCAGGCATGACAGGAGGTGCCCATGTAATCTCCTAATGCCATGACAACCTTTTGTATCTGCTGAGCCAATTCTTGAGTGGGTGCCAGCACCAACCCGTGAGTGGCCTTTAGATCTAATTCAATCTGCTGCAGAATTGATATGACATATGTGGCTGTTTTCCCAGTCCCAGATTGGGCTTGAGCAATCACATCATAATCCTTGATACATGGAAGAATGGCTTGCTGCTGGATGGCAGAGGGCTTCTCAAAAGGATAGGCATAGATACCACAGAGGAGGGACTCCGGGAGGTTCATGTCATCAAAGCTGTCAATAATCTCATTCCAGTTACTCTCGATGACGCCTTCAGGCTCCATCCCATCAGGGCCATTGTCTCTGGATCAGGAATCCTGACTCGCAGACATGATCCTGAGGAACTAGCTGAGGTCATCACTTTTACCAATATGGCACCCGGTGACCTAGGATTTTATTAAGCAGTCTCTACTGTCACACAGAAAAACTCATTTTCTTGTCTTCAAACTTTCCCTTTCTTAGCAATAAAATAAATCATCTTTACCTCTCTTTTCCATTGAAGCAGTTTTTCCCTCATTGCCTTTTTTTATTACTGCACTATCATGACTGGTCACTATGAATGAAATTAATTAGCTCTGTTTGCATTTCTGCAAATGGATTTTTCTAAGAAATGGCATATTATTCTCAAAATAGTCAAGTGTTCCAGTGATTCCGTTTCTACCAGAGAAATTAAAGGAAAACAGAAAATGTGCTCCCTAACTGAACTAAACTACATTAAAACCTCAAATTCATAATCAAGATTTTAGAAAGAAAATGTAAAAAGAGAAATTTCTTCTGTGGTGAATAAGAATTGTGAATCACAAATATAATTTACAGTGCTGAGAAATGCATTAAACATATGATCCAGGAAGGCATAATTCTTTACATATAATGTCTCCCTAACCCCACAGACATTTTGGTTTCATGCTCTTTGATAGCCTTTTCACATGGTAAATATTTTATAATTTTATAAAGAAATTATAGAACAATTCATTCTGTCCTCTAACACAGTTTTCATTATTGATAGTTTAGAAATACTCATTTCTGCTTTGTTATTTTTGATTGATACTCCTTGTAAAACTCGAGGATTGTTGTCAGATTTGGGGAAATCTCTACTTTTCAAGCTTTTGTTTCTCCTCTACCACATACAAATTTCCAGTGACAAAAACCAAAAGACGTATCTCAATACGTCCCCTGTCCCTGCACTTTCATGCATGATGCTCAGGTGAGTTTGAACCTGGGGCAATGAGAGTTTTCTCAGAAGCCACTTCTAAACCAAATGACTAGCAACAAGCTAAGTACATATAGAAATTTTTGCAAACCTATAAATATATTCCACCAAACCTGTATTAAAAGTTTTCCCATGCAATTAGCCCACTTCCCAGAATGCCTGTGACCACTCTATCATCACATGAGAGAAATTGCAGCAGAGAAAATTTCAGAAAGAAAATTATTGTAAAATATCTTACTTTTACCCGGGCATGGTGGTGCATGCTGATGATCCCAGTGCTTGGTAAGCTAAGAAAGGAGGATCACAGGTTTGAGATCAGCCTTAGCAATCTAGCAAAACCATGAGCAATCTCGAGAGACTCTGTTTCAAAACAAAAAAATAAAATAAAAAGGGTTGGGGTTGTAGCTTAGAAATAGAATGCCCTGGGTTCTATCCCCAGTACCATGAGGAAGGAAGGAAGGAAGGAAGGAAGGAAGGAAGGAAGGAAGGAAGGAAGGAAGGAAGGAAGGAAGGAAGGAAGGGAGGGGAAAGAAGAGAGGGAGGAAAGGAGGAAGGGAGGAAGGGAGAGAGGAAAGAATGAATATTTATATATGCATTTTATATATAGGTATTTCATTTATATATTTATATACATGTATCTATGTATGTATTTCCTTTTCCTAGCATTCTGGGCCAAAATATGTAGCTGCATTACTTTCCAACTGCTGAACTATAACCACAAACTTAGTGGGTTAAAAACAAGACAAATTTTCTATTTCATGGTTCTGGATGTCAGAAGTCCTGAAATCAGTGTCTCCTCAGACTCTGTTCCCTCTGGAGAATGTGGAGGACAGTCCATTTCCTCTCTTTTCCCAGCTTCTAGAGACCACCTGCATTCCTCAGCTTATGGATCCTTCCCTACATCACTTTTTCTCTGCCTCTGTTAGCGCATCTTCTCTGATCTTCCTGCTTCCAATAGAAACCCTCAGGATTACTTTGAGCCCCTCTGATAATCCAGGATGATTTCTTCATTGTGAGTTTCTGAAAGTACTTGCAGCCTTCAGCATTTCCTTTTCACTTGAGGTTACATATTCATAAGTTCTGGAGACTAAGATATGGACCTCAGTGGTGGTCTGCCTATAACAATAATCAAGAGAATGGAAACCCTAAATCCATACAAGGAATTTACATAGCTACATTATTGAGATTAGGCAAAAAGTAGAAAGAATCCAAATATCCATTGACTAATAAATGGATTACATAATGTGCTATATCCACACAGTGCAATAGTATTCAGCATAAAAAAGTGAATAAAGGACTGATATGTGCTATACCATGGATAAACCCTAAAAACATTATGCTAATTGTAAAAACAAAGAATCAAAGGGCCATGTAATATCTGATTCCGTTTATACAAAGTGTCCAGAGTAGATGAATCCACAATGATATAAAGTAAATTGATGTTTGCCAGGGTTTGGAGCAGGAAGAAAATGCGGAATAGTATTAGTTTTATGGGAGACAGAAGTGTAATTAGTGGTGATGGTTACACAATTATATGAATAACTAAAGTGTAGTTACACTACATGAGGATAACTATGTTATATGAATTACAATTCAGTTTTTAAAATCTTGAAAATTATACGATGGTTATATTCTGCATAACATAGGTTCATTTTAATAGCATAGGTTCATAATAACATAGGTACAAAACATAGGTTCATTGAAATAGGTTCATTTTAATAACCAGTACTGTATAAATAATGGAATACAATGTCATATTTATATATATACATACACATATATTATGAAGTGATTATATCAAACTAACATATCTATCACTTCACATACTTATCCTTTTTTTGGTGAGAACATTTAAGATCTGTACTCTTAGCCTGGCATGGTGGCGCGCGCTTGTAATCCCCGTTTTTGGGAGGCGGAGACAGGAAGATCCTGCTGGTTCGAAGCCAGCCTCTCTGGGTTAAGAGACACTGTTTCCAAATAATTATATATATATACTTCATATATATAATAGGTCTGGGAGTGAAGCCCAGAGGTAGGAGGGTTTCCAGGAACACCAATACCACACACACAAAAAAATATCTGTACTCTTACCTGTTTTCGAAAATACAATACAGCTAGATGTGGTGAAACACACCTGTAATCTCAGTATTGGGGAGACTGAGACAATAGGATCACAATGTATTAAGACTCTCAGCAAACTAGGGAGGCCCAGTTTCAAAACAAAATAAAAAGGACTGGTGGTGTAGCTCAGAGGTAGAGTGCTCCTGGGTGCAATCTCTAGTAACACATAAATACACACACAAATACAATGAATTATTATTAACTATGTCATTAGACTATACAATAGATATCCAGGACTTATTCCTCCCATCTGTTTGAAATTGTGTACCCTTTGACTAGTATCTCCATTCCTCCCCACTCCATTCTTCAGTGTCTAGTAACCAGCATTCCTTTCTCTCTATGAGTTTGGATCATTTTAAATTCTTCATGTGACAGTGCTTTTGACTCTATTTAGTATCTTTTTGTTTCAACGTGGAGGACTCTGTTTATCATTTTTTTGTAAGGCAGGTGTCCAGTAGTGACGAACTCCTTCAACTAGATGACTCCACCTATAAAATAATTCTCTCTTACACATTTTTATTTTACTAGTGGATTTTCCCCTACTCCACTCTTCCTGGACACCCACACAGAGTGCTACCTATTCACTATGGCAAAGGAGCATGAAGTTAGACAAAGAACCACAGACTATTTTAGGGCTTCTGGGAAAATGGGTGGTAGCAGAGGGTCCTTCTTTGAATGCAAAACCCCTGATTCAGTCTTCTATTGATGCCTGGATAATCAATAGTGTGACTGATATGTCAGCTAACCGTTGTGAGGATATTTGGTTGAGTTCCAAAGTCTGCAGAGAGCTTCTTAACTCACCATCTCCCCTTATCATTTTAAGTGATTCACAGAAATTAAAACTGCATTTGCCAATAAGATGTACATGAAGAATTTCTGATGAGGACAGACATGTTACAGATTTTCACTGCTACTTTGGTTGTGCTGATCTACAGTTCACTGGAATGCTGCCCCTTCTCTAACTGACCACCACTCATATTAGAAGCTGGTGGTGGCAGATCTTTGAGATGTCCCAGCTACTGAGACAACTCTTTTTTTAACATTTTTTATTGAACATAAATAGTATACATTTAAACTATATTTGGTGTCCTCTCCCCACCACCCCGGTTTTCCCTTCCCCCCTCCCACCAATGGTTGACCAGGTTAACCATGTCATGTTCATAATTTTACGCATGTTCAGATGTAGACCCTCATTAATCAAGATCAGCCTTTATCCTCTCCTATCTTTCCATTCAAACTTTGCTAATATTTCCCCTCCATTATCTGGAGTCCCACTGGTATCCTCTGCGTTTCCTAGTTTGGACATATTAGAGGAAACATATGTACCTTCTCCGTCTGTGCTTGGCTGATCTCACTTAACATAATGTTCTCCAGGGCTTTCCATCTTCTTGCAAATGATATAATTTTGTTCCTCTTTATGGCTGAATAGAATTCCATTGTGTGTATTTCCCAGAGTTTTGCTATCCATTCATCTGTTGATGGAGATCTGGGTTGGTTCCATATTTTGGCTATTACAAATTGTGCTGCTATGAACATAGGTATGCATATGTTGCTGTATTTCTCTGAATTCAACCCCTTTGGAATGATACCCAGGAGTGGTATGGCTGGATCATATGGTGGATCTATTCCCACCTTTCTTAGGAATCTCTACACAGATCTCCACAGTGGTTGAACTAGTTTGCACTCCCACCAACAGTGAAAAAAGAGTTCATCTTTCCCCACATCCTCACCAGCATTTGTTGTTATTTGATTTCTTTATGCTTGCCACTCTGACTGGGGTTAGATGGAATCTCAGTGTAGTTTTGATTTGCATCTCCCTGATGGCCAGTGATGAAGAACATCTTTTCATGTATCTATTGGCCCTTTGTATCTCTTCTTTTGTGAAGTGTCTATTTAGTTCATTTGCCCATTTCTTGTTTGGGTTGTTTGTTTTGCTAGTGTAGAGTCTTTTGAGCTCTTTGTATATTCTGGATATTAGCCCCCTATCAGAATGGTGGCTGGTAAAGATCCTTTCCCATTCTGTAGGCTTCCTCTTTAGGTTATTGATAGTTTCCTTTGATGAGAAGAAACTTTTTAGTTTGATGCTATCCCACTTGTTTATTCTTGCTTTAATTTCCTGAGCTTTGGAGGTTTTGTTGAGAAAGTTACTGCCTGTGCCAATATGTTGTAGTGTTGAACCTATGCTCTCCTCTACTAACTTCACAGTCTCAGGTCTAATTTCTAAGTCTTTGATCCATCTTGAGTTGTTTCCTGTGTTTGGTGAGATATAGGGGTTTAGATTCATCTTTTTACAAATGGTTAGCCAGTTCTCCCAGCACCACTTGTTGAAAAAGCTGTCTTTTCTCCAGCGTATGTGTTTGGCCCCTTTGCTCAGACAACTCTTTAGTACCAAGCCCTGCATATTCAGAAATATTTCAGTTGCCCCTTATGGACTAACTATGGATTATTTGCTCCCAGTCCCTGCTGTTCCAGGCTAGAAATTCCCCTTGTTTAATTTGCTAAAATGATTATATTGCTCTTTAGTTACAAAAGTAATTGTAACAGAAATATAAAAAGGGGGAAAATGTCCTCCACCTTAGCATCCCCGGCTCACTCCCCAGAAATAAACACAGTTTAATATCTATCTCACCATGCCTTTTTCTATGCATTACAAATGTGCATATGCATTTTTACTTAAAGATATATGTGAGTAATGTATAGCTTTTATTCTTTTTTAAAACATGTATGGTTTTCTACTGTGGGCATCCCCTTGTTTATTTAATCTGAGTCTATTGATGGACATCTATGTTGTTTCCAGTACACTTTAATAATGTAATGGCCAACCTACTTTTATATATATACATGCAAATATTTGCAAATAATGGACTCTCTGAGGTAGATTTGCTATATTACTGGCTATAAGGTGTGTATTTTAACAGATAGTGTGCATTTACCCTCCCAAAAGCAGTACTCATCTACACAAACTTTTGAAGCTCATTAGAGAAACCAAGCAGTTCTAATTTCCCAGAGGGATCCCTTTGGGTTTGTTTTAAGTCACAGGTGACTAACCTGAACTTTTAAGAATCTAATTAAATTTACTTTGTTTCTTCTACAGAATCTTCTAAAGTTTGTGGTTTCTTGATTTTATCCTTTATCATTGCTTGAAGTAGCATTTTCCCTTCCTGCTTACATTTGTTTTCAGGTTTGATTTGGTTTTAGTGTTTCAGAAGAATTTTGGGTGAGACAAAAAGGTAAATCTCTTCTGACATCTGAGTCAACTTGCTGCTTATTTATTCACTGCACACAGGTTTATGCAGGTACTTTGCAGGAATAGAAGAAACAAAGATTAATTAAACACAAATTTGGCTTTTAAAATTCAAGCCTAATAAGAGTAATTAATGCAAATGAGAGCGCTACAATTATCAGACAGATAGGGAAGGAGGTAATAAAATAAGAGAATGAGGATGACTTCTGGGGGAAGGACAGAAAGGTTCATCATAAAGGAAAATGAATAAGGAGAGAGAGAACAACTCATGGAAATCATAAAGAATGGATCCAAAGTGTAGGCTTGGAGAACTGGAGGTGAGCATGTAGGCTGGAGAACAGAGCCTTTGAACTCTCTTCTAATTGAATTAAATTTACTTTACTTCTACAAAATCCTCTAAGCTTCTGGCTTCTTGGTTTTATCTTTTCCTATTCACTAGAAGCAGCACTGTTTGCATTTGTTTTTAGTTTTGCTTTGAAAACTGAAAAAAAGACATGATTAGAAAAAGAACTGAAGAAAGGGTATCAGTCTTTGAAGACCGTGCCAAGAATTTAAAATTTATGTCATTGTGACAGAAATCCTCGAAAATTAAGATGAATCTTTTCAAGTCCACATTTTAAAATTTACCCTAATACAAAGAATGAATTAATCACTCAATTGACATTTTATATTGATTACTAGGTGCCAGAAATTGTGATAGGAACTAGAACTTTAATAGGCACAGATGAAAAACAGTGATGAGTGAAAAGTATTCTACTAGTTTAGAAAAATTTACCTAGATAGAACCAAGGTAGAAACAGAGAAAATAAAAAAAGGATGGATTCAAGAAATAAAGATAAAACACAGGGAACATAAAGGGGAAAAAATTGAGTGTGTTGCTTTTAGTTCTAATTTGGATGATTTGGTGCTGTTATAATTGAAATAAGAACATATGTATATGTGTTTTTTAAATATTAACTGAAATAAGAGCACATATATATTTATCTTATGTTTGTTGAAATAAACAATTCATATATATTTACAAATATGTTTATATTTGTATATGTGTGTGATGAAGCAGTTCTGAGCACACTAAGTTTGAATTGCCCATGAAACATGCAGGCAAAAATGCTTAAAAGAAAAATATAGATCTACAACTTAGTAAATATGACTGAGCTATAAGTACCTGAGAGTATAGATAACTTGAAAAAATATATTAATAAAGCTTTGACAATCACTGGTGTAGTTATCCATATGTAAAAGGAAAAGGAGGAAAATTATTCATAATCAGAAGAAAAGAGGGGTATAGAAAATAAATAAATAGATGTACAAATTTTCAGGTATTATGCACTATAACTAATAACTATTGCTGTTGGTGAACACTTGAACCAAACTACTATTATTATTTAAGTTTCACAAAAATCAGAGAATTTGTCTTCTTACTTCACCAGTTTATCCCAGAACTTACCTGTGGTTGGTTTTCAATGAATACTTCTTCCTTCTCTGGATATATTTATCGTATGTCTTAGAAAAATTAATTTGTTACAGAAATGCATTGAAGATCAGAATTATTTCCCATGAAAATTCTAACAAGCCTCTTTAATAGCCACACTTTTGAATTTATACAGCCACTTTAACTCTGCAAAAAAAAAGAGATTTCTTCCTCAAATGTTCAAATGTATAGCCCACATAAGATTATAGCAATCAGTCATTATGTCTTAAATGTTCAGTTGATTTTGCAGAGTAGTTGATTTTTATTTCCAATTCCAGGTGCACATTTTTATATTATGCTAATAAGCTAGAAACACAAATTTAAGAAAATATTTACAGTTAATGTAGGGAAAACAAAAAGAAGCATGCATTTGTAGTGAGGTCCCCAGAGGGATTAGAACTGCTGTATGCATGTTCAGACAAATCCCACATCCTCACAGTATGACCTCTGTGATAGTCTAAGTTACAGTTACATAGGCTTAACTGAATTCAACAGGGCAGAGAAAACCAGAATGGTACATGGTCCTCCTGCTTGCTACAGGACCCCTATTTTTATGAACAAAAAGTCCTATCAGTCAACAGAAATTTTCTTTAACTCCTGCCATGTTCCAGACATGTGTGCATTCTGAGCAACTTAAAACAAAGCAGGAAGTATGCCCTTGCCATCAAGAAATACAGGCCTGTAATCCTAAGTACTTGGGAGGCTGAGATAGGAGGATAGCAGGTTCAAGATCAGCTCCAGAAAACTTTGTGAAACTGTCAGCAATCTAGTAAGATGCTGTTTCAAATCTAAAAATTAAAATTAAAAAGACTGGGCATGTAACTTGGAGGCAGACTGTCTCTGTCCCTAAGAGCATAAATAAAAAACAAGAAAAGAAAGTTGTAAAAGGAATACACTGAGGTCAAGTACTCAAAGTCTCCTAATATCCGGCCCAGTTTCCCTTTCTAACATGTTTTCCTAAAACCACCGCTAAAAGTAAAGTTTTCTTCCCAGTTCCTCCTGGCACTGAGCTGGGTGCTCTTCTGCTTCTGTGCCTTCCAGTCTGACCTTGTTTCCACTCATCCTCAACTCTGCAGTAGAGTTTGCAAATCTTTCCCTTTCCTTAAGACCCAGTTCAAACATGGCAACTTCTCCAAAATTCCCTGATTGTATTACTAGAAATAATCCTCCCAATCTTCTTTAGGAAGAGATTTGCAGTGCACCCATTGGTTTGGCTTATGCTGTAGTTGTTCTTGTCCATGTTGATGCGTGATCATAGCACACAACTTTCCCTTCTTATCCCCTACTGCTAGAGGAGGATCCCCTCATTGCCCTTGAAGGGATTCTAATTCATGGGAATCCAGGGAGGCTAACTCAGTTTTAGTGCATCTAGTAATACAGACTCTCATCTCTTTTGGTCCCTGAAACCATGTCACAAAGCTGTGCCAGTTTTTAACACATAATGATGACATAATATTTAATTTGTGTTGTGCTTAGCCACCCATCTCAACTAGGATGTGAGCTCCTTGAGGTCAGAGAATCTGTGTACTCAGTAATCTCTGTGACCAAGCAGTGTATATTAAAAGAAGCATCTTTCTTTAGAGTACCATCGATACTTGGTCAATATTTATATGTCTGGGCCATATTTTTCAAAATTCTGGTTGAGTGGGTTTCATGTAAAGCTCAAGAATCTACTTTTTTTGTGTGTGATACTGGGGGTGGAACTCAGGGTCATTCTAACTCCAAGCTATACCCCTAGCCCTATTTTTTATTCTTTCTTTTAAAACAGGTTTCTCACTGAGTTGAAAAGGGCCTCACTAAGTAGCTGAGGCTATCCACAAACTGCAGTTCTCCTTTCTCAGACTCCCAAATACTGGGATTACAAATGTGTACCACCATGCCAGGCTTCAAGAATCTACTTTTAATATAAACCCTGTGGATATTTTTATCTATGGTATATTTTAAAATGATAGCCAGTCATCACATTTTTATTGAATTTTTTTCTTTTCTCTTAAGCTATCTTAAGAGAAAAATATGCAACTACCTAATCTATGTCTTTCCTCTGAGAAAATGGCCTATTCATTTGAACACAATAGATTCTAAAACACTGTGCAACTGGTGCCTGTTCATGAGATGATTTGAGTGAGGTAATTAAGCAAAGCCTGTCCTAAGGCACATAATTTTCTGGGCCTTCCTGGATGAGTTGGATTTTGATAGGTGGGAAAGGGTTCAAGAGAGTGACAGAGTCAAGGAAGAGAGTTGAAACACAAACCCCCCACAGAGTTGACTGTTAGTGAGTTTAACAAAAACAAAAGGTCTTGTGGCAAAAGAAGAAGAGTAAGGATGCTTCTCTACCACATAAAATAAAACATTTGCTAGTATAACTCCAATTTTCATTTTAATTTAATTTAATAATAGAAAAATGAGTGGTTTTGACATGATTAATGGCCGACAAGGGATCTTCACCACCATCTTGGCAAGTGTCCACTTTCACGGCACATGTAGAAATACAAGATTTAGCACAGAATGAACCTGCCCAAGCATCTGTTCACAGCTCCATATGCAAAAGAAAAATAATAAGATGAAGCATATGCTACACGTTGAAGTCCGGACGACTTTTTTTTCATATCACGTTGGTAAGAATTCACATTTTTAGCCAAATCTTTTATTGGCTTGTCATGTGAATTTATATATGTAATAGCCACAATAATAATAAAGCGATGCTAGTTTTTAAAAGCATTCTGTCCAGACCTGAAGATCAGCTTGTTACAGAAAGGATAATAAATTGCATTTATTACACAGTGATCTCTTTGGAGCCAGGTGTGATGGCATATATCTCAAATCCCAGTACCTGAATGCGTGAGACAGAAGGATCACAGGTTTGCAACCAGCTTCAGCTTTTTAGGTGAGGCCCTCTGCAACTTAGTAGGACTCTGTTTTAAGGAGCGGGGTGTAGCTTAGAGGTAGAATACCTCTGGGTTCAATCTCAATACCACAAAAATAAATTAAGTAAATAAATAACAAAATATATATATAATATATATATATGCCTGTGTGTGTTTATGTTTGTGTGTGTATTTGTGTGTGTGTGTGTGTATGTGTGTGTGTGTGTGTGTGTGTGTGTTTGTGTTACTTTAGTCTTAGGACATAACCAACTTCAGCTATACATCTATAATTAATTCCCTTGGACACCGACTCATTCACCAATCTGGTAGTTATTAGCAACCTGCTACTTGTAAAGCGCTGTACACAAAATGTTATTAACAAAGCACCACATACATGATATGAATTGAGGATTCACTCTTACATGGAAAGGAGGTTGATATGGAATAATGAGTGCAAACAAGCTTTAGTTCATTTATTCATTAACTCTTGGGTGAATGAATATGGTTCCATGACTGTACTGTGTTTTCTGTTGTATCCCCCACACTGAGCAGAGCATAGTGCTTAAAATATAGTAAATAATGAATACTTGTTGGATAAATACATTTATTGATCACTATTTTAGGCTCTATATAAAAGTAAAGTGGAAACAGAAATAGCTTTGCCTTCACTGACTCACAGTCTGATGAGGAAGGCAAGAATTGGCAAGCACACTGAGAAATGTAGCGTTTCAGCCAAGACAGGTATTAATGGGCTTCTAAGGGAATCTGACCTAGCACCCAAAGACTTTCCTAAAGTTGTGATCTTGAAATCTGAAGAACAAATGGATATTAACCAGGCAAAGAGAAGGAGGGAGAATGCTTTATAAAGCAGAGAGGGAGCAGGAAAGCAGAATGAGTCTACTCTGCCTGAAAATGTGCACGAAACCCCAGGTAGGTAAGGTGATCAACAGTATGTGAACTAAGTTCTAGAGAGGCCCCAAATTATAAATATTAGACAAGATTATATGGTTAAGTAAAAATCTCATTTGAAGTTGATAAAATACAAATTGGTTTGATAAAACTGATACATTTGGAATTGACATTTTGGTTACAGTTACAACTTGAGAACTCATCACTCCTTTATCATATGAAAGAAAAATTTGACAAAACAAATTTCTTCAATGACAAGCAAAACAATTGAGCGTGAAATTTTAAATTATATAACCTTGATCCTTGTAGATTGTGCCAATAGATATTATTTTACTAACCTACCTGGCATTAATTAGCACTCAAATGAGGGGTTAATAAAGGAATCAACACAGTACCATAAGAATAATTTGGGTGTACTGATGTAGAACTTTATTGATAAATTAATGTACCCTGACAAACACTTCATTTAATTATTGTGAAAACTAATAAAAATATATAATTAATAGGCATAGTTCACATGATAGAATTCATGCAAAGAAAAAGAAATCTGAGATTTAAAGAACAACTGTAGAATGTGGGAAAATGGAAACATGTTCAAAACATGAGCAGAGAAACAGTGGGCTTTACTGGTTATTACAGAGTACTTGTTCAGGTAGACTAATACTGTTTTACTTAATTTATTTATGTTTCCTTTGGTATGGACAATATTCTATTTTTACTACAATATTTAGCTTGATTTATGTATTTTTCCATTAGCCAATATGTACAATTTTGTCATATTATAATTATCTTGAGTTTTCCCTCTCTGGCATGCAAACAAACATAAGACAGTGCTGGACATGACTTTGGTGTTTGTTAGATACATGTTAAATTTTCAGAAGTAGCCAACAAGAATACTTATAATAAAGATCATGGATTTTTTAAATTTTTTTAGCTTTGGGGTTTTTTTGTTTGGTGTGGATTGGTTTTGTACTAGGGGATTAAACCCAGGGGCATTCTTACTCCAAGCTACAGCCTTAGTTGTTTTTATATTTGATTTTGAAACAGGTTCTCACTAAGTTGTTAAGTCTGGCCTAAAACATGCAATCCTCCTGTCTCAGAGTCCCAAGTATTGAACATTATAAATTTGTACACTAATAAGGAAAAGTAGCGTATGTTTTTTGTTTTTGTTTAGTTTGTTGTATTTTTGTGGTACTGGAAATTGAACCCAGGGGTATTATTCTTCCAAACTACACCCCCAACCCTTCTTATTTTTTGTTTTGAAACAAGGTCTTGCTAGATTTCTGAGAGCCTCCCTGAAGCTGCTCTCACACCTGCCGTCCTCCCGTCTCAGCTTTCCAAGAACTGGGATTATAGGAGTATGCTGCCAAGCCCAGCTATATCATAAGGTTTTAGGTTTTATTATTTTTTGAATAATGAGACTTAGGGATAGATGGTATAGAATGTTATAAATTTTCTCTTACCAGCTTATATTGTTTATATATGATATAAAAACAAAAAATAAATACCCAGCAATATTTACAATATTTGTATTTCAACCTTATCTCTAACTGGAAATAAATATATAACCTAAGAATAAAGATAAGAATATGTGGTAAAAATAGAAGATAATATAGGTAAAAGCAATAAAACTAACTGTATATTCAGAAATAATAAAGACAAATATGAAAAATTAATAACTCAAGTCTTATTTAACCCATAGAACTCTATGTTGAAAAACACTTATATTCCAACTGGGCATGGTGGAATATTCCTATAATCTCAATACTTAAGGAGCTGAAACAGGAGGATAACAGGTTCAAAATCAGCCTTAAGTCGCAAGACTCTCAGCAGCCTAGTATGATCCTACTTCAAAACAAAATTTTTATTTTAGAAAAGAGCTGGAGATGTAACCCAGATGCCTCTGGGTTTCATTTCTATTGCCCTCCTCAAAAAAAAGGAAAAGAAAAAGAAAAATACATTCCTCAAAATGCAGTATGAAAATCTCATGAGGTAAAGACACAAAATCTTATTGATCTATATCATATTGCTATGCAGTGAGGTCAAGTAGGATAAGTATAGGCATTTCTCTGTCTTTAATGGAGGAATTAAAGTATGGCAAGATTAAAGGTTTTACTGATAATGTTAATCTTATAGTTTTTTTATTTTTTATGTGGATCATATTAAAAATGGCATACATTCAGACTGTGCTTGGTGCCCTCTCCCCACCACTTCTCCTTCCCTCTTCCCAACACTGAGTGTCCAGGTTAACCATGCTACATTTATACTTTCACACAGATTCAAATGAAGCTCCTCCATTAATCAACCTCAGCCTTCTTCCTCTCTTATCCTTCCATTCTAGCTTTGCTGAGATTTCCCCTCCATTACCTCTGCTAGCCCTAATACTCCCTAGCTTGTGCACATTAGAGAAAACATATGTCCCTTCTCTTTCTGTGTTTGGCTGATCTCACTTAACATGTTCTCCAGGTCTTCCATCTTCTTGTGAATGACATGATCAATACACACAATGGAATTCTACTCAGCTATAAAGAAGAAAAAAATCATGTCACCCACAAGAATCTTACAGTTTTAACATACCAAATATTGAGTATTCATTATGTGTCCACTAGGCTAAGTAGAAGGCTAGGTCATAATTCAGTTTAGTGTTTTCTATCTCCACAAACTGAAACCTAGATTTTATTAGAACCTGAATTTGAATGGATTTCTGTCATGACTCAGTACTTGCCTGCCTCAAATGGGCTATTCTTGCTGCCAAACACAATACCAAGTGGTCTCCTTCTTGAAAAATTTATCATTTACTATAGGTCTTCAATTACACTGAATAAATTTAAGGGAACAACATAAGCAGTAGACTTTCTGCCTTTTCTTTTGCTGATTTTTCAGGCAGAAAAAATAATGCATGCACACTGAACAGTTTAGCTTCTCATTTGATGAAATGCTTGCTGATTAGAAGATTGGTGATATAATTTCTCTGTTATTTTCTGTTGAGGTAATTGGACATTATACAGTTTAATAAAGAATAAATGACTTTATATCCCAGATATCGATTGCTGACCTTCAAATTCAAATTCTGAATTAGATTGAACTCACTCTGAGCAGCAGTAATCTTTTATGATTCATCAGGCATGCCACCTTTGCAGTACATCTTTATGACCTTCAAGGGCCATTGCCAGTATTTTTTTTTTTTTTTTGCAACAGGCACACTGCTAAGTGCCAGGGATTCACAGAAACAAGCTCTTCTCCAGCTCACAATGGTGGATATAGAACTAACAAGTTAAAGAGATTCAAGGTCATGGATTTCCAATAAAAAGTAATGACTGATTTATCATTTGGTGAAATATATAAATTGGAAAAGGGATATATCTGATCGAGGAAAAATAAAACAGTTTCACAAGCTAGCTTATAGTAATATGTAATAATAAAATGTGGTGCATATAAAAGTTTAGGTATACATTTTCAACATTTCAAATATTGAGATAGAAAATATAGGAAGATCACAAATAACTATATTACTTACTATAATTATAATTTATATTAAAGAATACTCATACATTACCTTAGGCTTTAGAATAAAAAGTTTCATTAGCAACTACAATCTTGAAAATGTTTTAAACTATCATTTTTAATAAATTGTGCTTTAATATAAGTTTTATAATTACACATTAAAAATTGTTCTTTTTTTCTTATTTTCTCTTTATTTTTTTGTTTAACTTTTGTTGCTAAGTACCAAGTCTGACTCATGTAGCTGTATTTCAAGAATTTCAGCTTCAATATGGAGCCATAAAGACCTCTACAAGAGGCATTTTTAGTGCCACATCAAAGCAGGTCAAACAGTGAATGAGAGATGAGGAGGCAGAGGCAGAGTAGCCACATTGTTTCTACAATATTTCTATGAATAAGAGCAAATAAATGGTAAAGTAGTTGGAAGGAACTGTAGAGTCAGTGAAAATAGTGTGTTTTTAATGATTAGAGTAACTGAACCATGTTTGCATGGTGCTGGAGATGATCAAGTGGAGAAAGAGATTGATAGTGCATGTGGGAAAGAGATAACCCAAGCCTAGAAGACCCTGTAAAAACCAGAAGAGGTGCAGAGATCAAATGGACAGGAAAGGAACACAAATTTGGGTGAGCCAGAGGTAGTAAAAGAGAATCACAAAAGTGATGGCAAAACACATAAACACTGGATAAACCCCTACCTCAATTCCAAGTACGCCAGATCCCCAGTGTGCCACATTATACCTGAGGAAGTACTATGGAGGGAAAGTCAATGTAGCAAAAGACTTAACTGTCCTTAAAATATATTTCTTTACAAATTTTTCTAACTATGCATGCAAGGAGCCTCAAGCTCAAGCCTCATTACCTTTTGAGTAAATTCACTTCTGATTCTGTTTCTGTTTATGCCCATGAATGATAGGGTAGGTTATGATCTGGAGTAAGAGGAAGATACTTTTGACAAGATTGAAGAGCTATGAAATAATCTCAGATAGTTAAAAAGCAATTTCTTGGAGGAAAAAATAGGGTAACATATAATACTCAGTCCTCATTTCAGGCATTTGCTATGGATTTAAAGTGAGACCAGTCAGCCAAATTGTAATTTTCTTCAACAGATCTCGGTGCAGTCGCAGGAAAGGCAAAAAGTTGGGTTTAACCAATATTAAATGAATGTGACAAAAGAAAGAGCCTGCTAAATGCTGTGTGCGAGCAAATGTTTGTAATGATGGACTGTTTATAATAAATTTCAGCTTAGGAAACGAGGAAAGAGAGGCAAGGAAAGACAAGGTAAATTTAGCATGCCACTGATCTGTCATATCAATAACTGCTGGAGGGGAGTTTCAGGATCTGAATAAGTCAACTGAAAGTGTGGAAGGTGACAGTCAGCCAGTGGCATATTTGCAAGTGAGATTTCAAAAGTGATATTGATCATTGTAATTACAAAGTCTCAGTGTTATCTTAGAAGTGGGTTCCTGAGATGGATTAAAGGATTGATTATTTACAGAGATTGTTTATTTTGTTCAATTTAGATGATGTCTCAGTCAACATCTTCACTGATATAATCCAAAACAACTGATCGTGCAACTTAGAGGAAGACCTACTTTCTCACAGTTCTTGGAGATTTCAGGGTTCAGTCCATGTGAGCCTGGAGTTTATGGGTTTAGAGTATGGCAGCGGGAAACAAAGAGGAGAGCAAGGGGTCTGCTCTTACATCATGGAAGTCTGAGGCAAGAAAACAAATAAGGGGATTCAAAGAAAAAGGTAAAGGTCTCCAAGGCCACACACCCCCAGGGGACTACCTTCTTTAACCATACCCCAACTGCCTAGGATATCACCCAGTAAACCCATTAAAATAGATTTATCCACAGATGATATTACAACCCTCATGGCTTAAGTGCATCAAATCTGAACATTAATACATTAGCTCTTCAAGGAACATTCTATATCCAACCATAACAGATAGGATAATTAGAACACTAGCATGCACATGTTACTGTGAACAGATTTGGAGGTATGGAGGTGAAGAAGATTCAGTTCCCTGTCTCTAGGAGCTCAATGGAACATCCAGATTACCACAGTAGGGACACAGATACAAAAGAAAGGATATATAACCCAGGCAGGGACCAACTGAACAGGCTTAGAAAATGACATCTGCAAAGACCAGTTTGCAATATAAAGCATGGGATACCTTTAAGAGTGGGAAGAATTGGGTTTTTCTTGAGACTAATGAGAAAGAAGAAGGACAAGAAGTAGAGTTCAGATGAAAGTTGTTTTGTATAATATGTAAAGAAATCTGGACTCTAGTCTCTGAGTACTAAAAAGACCTTTCAAGCAAGGGTGATACTATTGAAATGACTCTGTGGCTACACTATGGATACAGAGTAGAAAAAGGATATGGCTACAGGTTTGTGATGCTATTGTCGTTTAAAAAAAAACATTTTAAATTATGAAATGAGAGTATATTTATTCTACCATTTTCATTCTTAAACTTGGATTCAGACAAGTTTACCCAAGGTGAATAAGATTTGGGAAATATAGGTTGAGGGTGAATTGTTTCCCTTGCCAAAATGTTAAAATTTTAAAGAACTCAGATCAGGAAACATGAACTACCAGAATATAACTCTTACGAGAATTTGTCTATTTTGGTTCACTGTTGCTTCTCCAGTCTGGCACCTAATAGGCCCTTAGTAAATACTAGTGGAATAAAATCATTGAATAAATTAAAGCTAGTATTTAAAATCTAGTCACCTACTATTCCACCTTTATTCTAAGTTCCCTTGTCTAAGAAACATCATGCTAAGTGTGAATCATATGGAATGTTCCTCCTGAATATTCCTGTACTTATCATCATCTTACAAAACTACCCTCATACTCTTGCCTTCCCCATATATTAGTTTAATTGGTGCATTCATGTATTTATGCCTAAATCCCTTGTGAAATGAGAAAAATAGCTGACACCCATTGATCTGTGCACTTTGAGTATTGCTACTATTTGAGTATTTCCCCCAATGGCTCATATGTTAGAAGCATGGTCCCCAGTGTGGCAATATTCAGAGGTGGTGACACCTTTAACAGTGAAAGGTAATTGGGTCAATAAGGAGAGCATCTTTGAAAAAGAATAAGGTAGAGCCAGGCGCAGTGGCGCACACTTATAATCCCAGCGCTTGGGAGGCTGAGACAGGAGGATCGCGCAGGTTCGAAGCCAGCCTCAGCTACTTAGTGAGGCTCTCAGCAACTTAGTGAGACCCTGTTTCCAAATAAAATATAAAATGGGTCTGGAAGTATAGCCTGGAAGTAGAAAAAAAAGAATAAGGTAGTTCTCACAGGACCAGACTAGTTACCCCAAGAATGGTTTGTTGTAATAGAGCCCAGCACCTCCCTTGACTCCCTTCTTCATACAGTTGACTCCCTTTCTATTTCTATACTGTTGTGACAGCCAGAGAGACCTTGCCAGGATGTCAAGGTCCATGCTATTTGGACCCACTAGCCAGCAGAATCATGAACCAAATAAGCCTCTTTATAAAGAACCTAGCCCCTGGTAATTTTTATAATATCAGAAACAGACTAATACAAGAAACAATACTCAGAACCAGGCACTGTTAAAGAAAAAATCTTTAAATATTTTAACACCATTAATCCTCATCATCCACCTACGAGGATGTTTCTATTGCCATCCATCTATAACAGACCAGAAACCTAAGCCAAGATTTTACAAGTAAGTAACAAAGCCTGATTCTGAACCCAGTCCCAGCCATGCTCTTAAACCCTGTGCACACTGCTATCCAATGACAGCACCTCCCTCATTGAGTAGTTATGAGAAGCCAATTAAAGTAATTTCTATAAAAATAAAAATACCTAGAAAAGTGTCTTCCTATGACACATGTTCAACAGGAGTGAGCTTTTGTTGTTGTCACTATTTTTAATTTGTTCATCCATAGGGATTTATATGTCACTATTTAACAGAGCCATTATTCCTCAAAATTGGATTATTTCATTTGGACAGATCTTGTTCAAAGGGATGCCCATGACTTCCACGATCACTTTTAGTTCTGAACATGAGATGAAGATAGGACATAACCAAAATATCTTCCTCACAACCACTAAAATGCTCAGAAACAAGTGTCTTTGACATCTATTCTTCCATTCTTCAGTGTAGGTAGTCTGAGTGACTTTTGCCCTTTCTCCTTTGGCACAGTTTACAGAAAATCTGAATGAAACCTGCTTTGTGAAAGACACCTTTACATTGGACACCTAGAAGAAACAAAATCCTATAGATCATATGATTAGCTAATCTCCACCTGTAGAGCAAAGCAGGACAGTATTAGAAACAAATCTGGGATAGTCCTGTCACAGTCTGAATAATATTCCCAGAGACCATTATGGTTTCTCCCTTGTGTAGAGTAAATAGTACTGTTAGCATGAATGAATTAATTTATAAGTAGGTGAATTAATGAATATTGTTCTTAATTTAAATACCCAATTTTGTTCACAAGTACTTTTGTTTCTGTTTTTATACCTCCATGATTAGTTTGGGGACACGTACCACATCTTTACAGCATCCTCTACTAAACATCATTGGTTTTTTTGTTTTGCTTTGTTTGTAGTACTAGGGATTGAATCCAGGAGCATTCTAACTCTGTGATATACCCTCACCCCAATTTTTAATTTTTGTTTAGAAACAGGGTCTCTCAAGATTGCTGAGAGTCTTACTACTTGCCAAGGCTGTTCTCAAACCTGAAATCCTCCAGTCTCAGCCTCCCTAGTACTGGGATTATGGGTCTGCACCATCATACCTAGTTTAGAAATCTTTTTTTAATTCTGTTTGTTTTGTTTTGTTTTAGAGTTATCCATCTTCCAACATTTTCTGCTATTTTTTTTTCAACTGGGGAATGAATCCAGGGGCATTCTACCTCCAAGCTACACACTCAGACCTACTTTTCATGCTTTATTTTGAAACAGGCTCTCACTGAGTTGCAAAGGGCCTCACTAAGTAGCTGAGACTGTGAACAGTGATCCTCCTGTCTCAGCCTCCCAAGTACTGGGATTACAAGCATGTGCCCCCATGCCCAACTTCAACTAATTTGTCTACTAATTTTGTCATTTCATCTATTGTCTCTCCTTCCCCACATCATGTAATTTATAGATGTTTCCTCTATTCTATGAATATACTCATCTGAGTAATTAAATGGAATATATTATGCTCATATTCATATTAAATATTCATAAGAGCTTATGAATTTGAGAATTTTAATTAATTATAAATCAATTACATATTCTCAGTAGTGCATTTCATTAGTAATACCTATTCACTAAAAATACCTATTCATTCAACAATTACTAAAATATAAATTTTTTTTTCTAAATTTATTACCTAAATTGGAGGAATTAAATAAAAACAAAGTTTTAAATTTTTATGACCATTTCAGCAAGATCAATTTCTGAAATAAAACTGAGAAACAAAACTAATATAAATGGGAAATAGGCCCAGACCCTATGGAGCTAACCTTTTCATCTCCAAAGAAATTAACTGAAGAAGTTAAACAATCTGAAGGCATGTAATACATTACAATTGATAAGTAGGCTTTTCATAAAGAGCTGACAATTTTAGCCATCCAATTTTATATATCAGAAAGAGTTTCAACCATGGACTACGAAATTCATGAATAAAATATGTCCTCGTTGTGAGAGCTAAAAGGTTAGTAATAAAACAAGTGTATTATTAAATAAAGATTTAAATAAAAAAGAAAGTTTTAAAAACTAAAGTCATGCTTCCTTGATAGATTAAAGTTCTGTTATTCAACAAAGTTGAAAAAAGTAAAAATAAATAAAAATTAATACTTTTTAAGTATTAATATTAAAGCTTAGAAAAATGCCATGAATAGAATATCTCAATGAAATATCATAATCACGTACTCTGGTTAATGTATGGATTTTTAAATTTTTCATTGGATAGTTGAAACTTACTGATTTGAGAAAACACCTTCATATTTATTTATCTGAATTTAAAATAAGTTTCATTCTATTACCTTCCAGTTTCACATAGTTTCTGGGAAGAACAAACTTTTGTTATTATAGTACCTACCAGAGGGTCTCATAAAATTTTAAGATACCTAAAAGTTTAAAGTTATCTCCTCATCTTGCTGGTTTTACTTTGAAAATTATGTCAATAGCAGATTATATATTTTTCATAGTTATTGTTTTTCTTTTTTTTTATTTTTTGGTGCTGGGAGTTGAACCCAGGAGCATTCTCCTTCCATGCTATATATCTCTGGCTCTATTTTTATTTTTATTTTGAAACAGAATATCATTAAGTTTGAGAAATACAGGAAAAAAGGCAAAGATGAAAGTTAAATCAGTCATAACACCACCACTGAGATTTTTTAAATTAGTATTTTAATGTAGTTTCTTCGATTTTTCTATTTTGTTTAAATTTGAAAACACATATTATGTTTTAAAATGATGTGTGAAACACCTGCTAGCCAAAATGAACAAATACTCGCTATTTTTATTTGATTTTTATCTTTAAGAAAACAAAATAAGACAGATAAACTAGAAGTCTCTGTTGTTCCCTCTGGTTCTCTTCCAATCCCTCCTGCTCCAGGGTTATTACACTCATGAATTTGGTGTACTTTATTTCATATTCCTATTTTACTGCTTGTATGTGTATTTATAAGTATATAGCATTGTTCTTTAATTTATGTAAATTGATTTGTACTGTGTGAATTTTTGTACTTTTTTTTATTCAATATTGTTTGGAAGATCTATTCATCTTTATACATAAAATATAGATAATCAAATTTTATTCTTGCATACTATACCAATAAACTACTTTATCATAATTTGGTTATTCTCTTATACTGTAGCTTGCTTAGATTGCAAGCAACTTTTTAACCACTATTCTGCAGTGAACATTTTTCTATATTAGTATTTTTCTGTGTTTCAGATCTTTTATGGTAGCATAGTTGCTTAGAAGCAGGTATGAAAATTTTCAAAGCAATATAAAATACATATTTGAAAATATTTTCCAAAAATACTGTAGCAAATTATCACAAAAAAAGTTTATGGAAGAGTTGTTTTTTGTTTTTGTTTTTTTTTGTTTGTTTGTTTGTTTTATTACTGGGGATGGAACCCAGGGACATTCTACCTTTGAGCTGTGCCCCCAGCCCTATTTTTTTATTCTTTATTTTGAAACTAGGTCTCAATGAGTTGCAAAGGGCCTCATTAAGTAGCTGAGGCTGTCGGGCGAACTGTGATCCTCAGGTCCTAGCCCCCCAAATGCCGGGATTACAAGAGTGCGCCACCACTCCCGGCTTATGGAAGGGTTTATACTATAGCTCCTTTGTCATTAAAACATCAAGTCTTTCTTCAGTTCTCTCATTTTTAACAGAAATACTAATAACTGACTGTGTGAAAATAAGTGACATGAAAGGGTAATTTATATGTTATGTTGGACCTAAGCCATTTAGTTTAGTTCCAAGATCCACTTTTGAATTTTCTATTGATTCTGCAATTCTATTGTATCATACTCATGTTGTGATTTTTGTCTTCTTTTCAGCAAGACTATGTGTTGATCTGCTAACTATATTTTATCTCTGCTATTATTAGGAAGTTTCTGCAATTTTCTCTGTAGTATATTTTATTATAATATCAAATAACAAAAAATATCTTTTATTTAGAAATACAGCATATGCCTTACTCTTTTTATTTGGCATTTGTGACCACCAGTTCCCTTCATTATTTTGGAATTTTAATTTTAATCTCCAACATGATGTCCTCTTTGGAGCCAGAGGACCTAAGTAACAATCCCAGCTGCATTTATGCAACCATCATCAATTTGTTCTCATTTTCCCCAGGAAATGATTATCAGATTCTCCACCCATAAAGCAGCACTGTTATCCCCTCATTATATTATTAAATATATGGAGGAGATCTTTTGAAATAAAGGAGAAATGTAGGCTAGCATCAATTATTCCTTTCCAAGTAGTCATGGATGCCTAGATCCCCTGTAGAGCCCATTGTTACGAATTTCAGAGGTATAATTGTCCAGCTTTATCTGCCACTTTGCCTGATATAGCCAAGGAAGCAAATTATACAGTGTATAAAAGTCAGCTCAAGTCCTTAGAAGCCAGGCAAGGCCTTCTGTTCCTACAGCATCTTCCCTGCCCACACACCAAGACTTCATACTCAGACCTTCACCAACTCTTGCCAGGGTTACATCTTGAACATTCTCATTTCCCAGACACTTCAGAAATAGTAAACCCTTGAGTTCTGATTTTTCATTCTAATTTTTCATCTTTTGATTTCTCTGTTCCTCACTCCTCTCCAACCAAATGAAAACCTGAAGTGTTTGTTTCTCTTTTTTTTCTCTTAGACTATGAGTCTCCATGCTGATCCAGTAAAGGAAGTTCTAACAATTAACATTGATATAACTCTTCTGATTGCCCTTGTTTCGCCTCAAACCATTTGAATATATACCATTCTCCCCAACTCTTTTATTACCCAAAATTCTTGCTCCCTTTTGCTCAACAGGTTGCCTTGTCTCCTACTTCAACGAGAAAATCTTAAAACTTTCTATATACTTTCCCTTAACTCCTAACCCTCTCCCTTCATCCCCCTATACCCATACCATCCTTATCATCTTCCCTCAAGTATGAGTGAATGAGGTAAACCACTTCTGTTCAAGGTCAGCCCCTTCTCTGTGCTATCAACCCCATATATCTATCCCTTCTTGACATTTACCCCATTATTTTCATTCTATTTTATCTATCTTTGTCACTTTTAACTAGTGTCCTCCCTACAAGCTTCCTTTTCCCTGGACCTCTCAGGTGTTTTGTAGCCCTTCAACTTTTCTTCTCTCATCTCATTCAAACTTTACAAAAAAAAATTCTACTCATATCCCCACCCCTTATTATTCTCTTATTTATTTCTAGCCCTCTCTAATATAGTTAGCACCTGAAATTGCTGTCACCAAGTTTACCGGTGACTTACTCTGTCCAAAGCTGAGTGGATACCTTTAATCTTTTATTTCACTGGTCACCTCTCCTGTGTCCTCTTGTCTGCTTCCTTATTCTCCATGCAGCTCTATCCCTTGGACTCTACTCTCCTGGACTCCATTCCTTCCTGGCCTTTGTGGTAGGTTGTCCTTCCTCTTTTCAGCCCCAGGTGTGAGTGCTGCTCAAGGAGCCTGCTCAGTCAGCTGTCCTTCCCAATGCTTTCCTTCACAATCTCCATAGATGGGGCACCCACATTTATACAGGCTCCCTTCCACAACATATCCAAATCCTATCTACAGCTCAAACCTATTCCTTAAGCTTCCATTTTTAAGGGCCTGCTGACAGATATCTCCACCAATCTCCTACAGGAACCTAAAGCTAAGTATGAGTAAAACTGAATTCTGTGTATCAGCTTTCACCTAGATCTTCTGCATCTCCATTGATGGAACCAATATGTGCTGAAAACCGGGATAAAACACAATTCCCTCCCCTCACATCCCATATCCAATCACGAAGTCAAACACTATTACCTTCTAAATGTTTTCTCAATTCTCTTTTTTCTTCATTAGCTCTTTCATTACTAACCCTAAATTCTTTTGATTCTGTTTTTCTGTTTTATATTAGCATGTATATATGGAATGTACATATATATAGTATGATATGTATATCTATATATAATATAATATAATAATATATAAACATCAATCTTCCCAAATCATTTCTTATTAATCTTTGGTTATACCCCTTTACCCACACAATAAAATCTTATTGTTTTATTTTATTGTTGTTGTTGTACTGGGGATGGAACCCAAGAGCATTCTACCTCCCCTACACCCCTAGCCCTATTTTTTATTCCTCACTTTGAAACCGAGTCTCACTAAGTTGCAGAAGGCCTCCCTAAGTAGTTGAGGTTGTCCACGTACCGCCATCCTCCAATCTCAGCCTCAGCCTCCCAAATGCTGGGATTACAAGCACACACCACCATGCCTGGCTAAATCTTATCGTTTAAAACAAACAAAAAAGAGGTCTTCATAGGCCTTTATCCTCCTTTGCTAGCCTCACCTCCTACTGCTCACTCTCCCAAAGTTAACACTCTAGTAAAGCAAAACTGCCAGCTGTTCCCGTTTACACGTCATGTGATTTTTCACCACTCTGGCTAATATGCACCTCCTCTCTTCCCTTCTCTAATGGCCAATCCCTTCTCATCTCAGCTCTGTGAATCCTTCTCTGGCATCCTCACTACTAAGACAGATAGGCTCCCCTCCTTTACATTCCTATAAAATCATAAATCTACTTTTTGTGTGTTTGCTCCAGAATTAGAGTGTGGATTTTTGAAAGCCAAAGGCCACACGATACAGTGTGATTCCAGCATAGTAGCACTTGGGACATCTTTAACAAATACTAAATTGAGGGCTGAATCTATTATAAAATGGCTGTGGTCCCATTGTTGCTGTCATTCACTTTTCCACGTGGTATCACTGTGCAGCAAAAACAGTAGCATTTGCCAAACATTTCATGAGCCCCCCCACCCCTGCATTTCCCAGCCTCCTTGCACTTAGACTGGGGCCATGCAAATAGTTCCAAATCAGCTATTAACAAAAATGATGTATGTCATTCCCAGCCCAATATCTTTGAGAGTAGTGGTGAATTTTTTACATTTTACCTTCTCCTGCTCTCGCTCTTCTGGATATCTTAAAATGGTATAACAAAATGGTAAGGAAGAAACACAGACTGGCCGCATAATAGGAGATGGAAGCGAGCCTGTTGTGCCAAACCCCTGAGATTTCAGGGTTTATTTGTTGTCAGAGCATAAATAATCTAGCCTAGCCTGAGCAATGCTTAAAATTGCAAGCTTATACTTTAACCTCTGTCTGATTTTTGAACCTTACCCAGGATGTGACTCTCTTCTCCCTAAATCTGCTTGATGACTAAGCTTAGGAAAAATTGTAGACCCAGCTAATGTTTTCCAAGTTGTCTGTTTGTTGCCAACCAGCCCTCACCTCAAAGCCTTGGTATGTCAAGCATGTGCTTCCTAAATGTGACATATGATCCATCCCTGATCAAGCCTAACATAGGGGGGTAAAGTCCACTGCCTGTTGCTTACAAGTGAAAGTGTGAATGTTTTCCCAGACACAAAAAAGTCCTTCATGCTTACTCAACATGTGTCTCTGATTTCACAACAGAATGCCATGTCTCTTATTTTAGTTCCTATCCTTGTCTCTGAAGTCCTCTTAGTGTCCCAAGGATATGTATATAATCTTCACTAATCTATAATTGCTAATATTCTGTTGTTAGCTGTGATATTATATTCTTTTCCATGAATATTCTATACAAGGCACTAGCTTTCCTAATTAGATCCCAAATTTTATTAAACCATATTTATACCGTCTTGCTTCAGTAGGTAATAATTATTTCAGATAAAAGAAACAGAAAATCTGGTTTCAAGTGTTACTTAGTTCCAAGCAATCTGAGGTCACTGGGACTCATCTTTTAGCTCTGGTTTCTTTGAAAAGACTTCATCCTCAGGCAGGTTTTTCCCTTTTTCTCACACCTGAAGTTCCCAGAAATGCAGTCTTCCAGTTGCAAGTCCATTGGTTACAGAGCAAGAGTCTTTCCTCTAGAAGTGTCCATCAAAGATGCATTGTTTTGTATAGGTTCTGAATGAGTTGTGGTCCCATCTCTGAACCAATCTTTGTGGCCAGGAAAAATAGTGCCCTAACTAGGTCTTGGTCACTCCCACAGAATGGTAAAGAGAATCTGCTTTAAAAAATGCACATAGCCTAAGAGTGAGGAATGGGATAATTTCTGGAGAAGAAGACAATAAAAGCCACCACAAGAAAGGACATGATTCTCTCCTCTATATATAGTCTGCTGTTTCAGAGGTAAAAAGTTAGAGACAGCTTCTAACTATAGAATGAATGTCCCATTATGCACTGTGTCTTACACATTGGTCATCTTCTCTCGCTCCTCTTAACTTCAGGAAGTTACTTTTTACCACATATTGCTGTGGGTTTTAGTTATTGCTAAGCATGTGCCTTTCTAGATGCAGATCTAGATCAAGCACTGGAACATCGACTACTTCAGGAAGGAAGCAGGTTTGATCTCACTGTGTATTGTGCATTACACATAGTAGGCATCCCAGTATTCAACAAATCAAGATTTTTTAATAAGAAAAATGAATAAGCCAGGTGGGGGGAGCACCCACTGGTAATCCCAGTACTTGGGAGGCTGCGACAAGAGGATCGCAGGTTTGCGGCAAGCCTCAGCTACTTAGTGAGGCTCTTCACAAATTAGTGAGACTCTTTTCCAAAATAAAAAATAGGTCGGTGGGTATAGCTTTGAGATAGAATGTCCCTGAGTTCAAACCCCAGTACCTCAGTAAATAAATCAGTAAATAAATAAATAAATAAATAAATAAAATGAAGGGATAAGAAGTTGATGTTATCCCATCATAGTACTGCACTGCTGTGTATGTGGGTGAGGTGATAATATACAGAAGAACCTACTATGTGCAGGTTCCATGGTAAGCAATGAGAAGGTAAGGACATTCCTCTAGCCTTTTTTTTCTTAGTGAAGAAGAAATTTATCAAGTAATTAAAGTATAATTAATAATACAAACAATAATGAAAGGTAATAATGGAATAGACTAAGGTTTCTAGATAAGAACGCTTAATGTGTTTTATTGTTGTTCGGATTGATTCCAGATAATTCTTGGTTGGCTACCTCAGAGACTACCAGTTTTGTCAGAGGCCTGTAAAATGTAAATTTCTTAGAAAATAACACAACATTCCCAAATAAAAGCTCAGGATCGAAGACATGGCAATATTTGTGATAAGAGTAGACTAAATTGGTTTTCCTTTCCTCTCCACTTTCTCTCTGTTCCCTCTCAGCCCGAAGTTCTGGATCAAATTCAAAATTTACGGGAGTTGTGGATGGACAACAATGCATTGCAAGTGCTACCTGGGGTATGTAAGTTTATTATGCCATGTTTTCTGGCATGCATGTTGCACACTGATTGTATTTGATAATAATCAATCCTGAATCTTAACCCTCAGTGCTTGGTTTCTAAAGGAAAATAACTTTTGTCAGGAATGTTCCTTCACCAAGCGTCTTTCACTAATTTGTCTTTGTGTGTTTCATATACCTTTTGTGAGAGTTATAGGTGCTCAGGGTGTACAAATGTTCTTTCTTGTTCTCTTAAAAGTGTTATTTGTCATCTTTCTTCATATTCACTGTTGTGCAAAATCTGAATAATTCATAATTATATATTTTAAAAGCAAAATGCTACATATAACACCAAGTTTTATTTTGCAAAATCAGTCTAATTTTATAGGTAATGAGACAATGGTTTCTGTTAACATTATTATATCTCTTCCAGAAAATTAAAATCTCTTTCTGAATTCAGGTGATGCCCAGTAGAACCCACTTAAATTGAGTGTGTGTGTGTGTGTGTGTGTGTGTGTGTGTGTTACTGAGGGTTGAACTCAAGGACCTTCTATCTCTGAGCTACACTCCCAGCCCTTTTTTTATTTTTTTATTTTTATTTTTGTTTTGAGACAGGGTCTTGCTATGTTGTTTTGAGACAGGGTCTTGCTATGTTGTGAGGCTGTCCTTGAACCTGCAATCCTCTTGTCTTAACCTCCCAAGTACTAGGATTACAGGCATATGCCACCAAACCTAGATTCACTTAAACTTTTCAAAATGGTAAGGACTATACATGATTAACACTAAAATTTGAACTAGACTCAATTTTTTTTTTCTCAACAAAGAATGTTTGGCTTAGGAAGAGCAAAACACTGCCCACCCAAGTGGGAATTGTTTGCACACAGATAGGCTTCCAAGGACCAAGAGGGACTGATAACCAGGACCCTGACTGATGCCCAAAAACCATGACAATTTTCTTCTTTATTTTTTCCTTTCTTGATTCATCTGTGACTATGTTGTTGTTATTCCCTGACTCACTCCATGATTGTTATTTCCTGTGATTAATAATTTCTTATAATGTTTTGGTTATAACCCTCAATAAAAGCAAGATGCTCGGGGAAAGACAACACAGTAGAGATATCTCTCTCCTCCCTGGCCTTCTCAGCTGCCATGTTGACTTCATTGTCATTCATGTGTCAGTCAATATCAACACCATCCAATACATAAAAGCAGTCCAGTAATCTCTCCTGAGTATTAGATTTATCTGTCACCTCATGGAGTATAACTATTTCTGCTAGTGTAAAACAATGGTTTTCTATAGAACATGGCCCTATAACCCCCATTGCACATGCACTTAAGAATGTACACATGTAGCCGGGCGTGGTGGCACACGCTTGTAATCCCCGCACTTGGGAAGCTGAGACAAAAGGATTGCACAGGTTCAAAGCCAGCCTTAGCTGGCTTAAGAGACCCTGTTTCCAAATAAAACAAAAAATAGGTCTGGGAGTGTAGCCCAGAGGTAGAAGGCCCCTGAGGTTCCATCCCCAGTACCACCAAAAACAAAAAAAAGGATGTACACATGTGCATGCACACACATGCACACACACACACACACACACACACACACACACACACACACACACATACCATGTACAGCAAGCCCAAGTCTCCAGTTATCTTGACCAGTTCCAAACTCCTAACATTAGACTGAGAACCAAGGCAGCCATATGAATGTATAATAATTCTTCAATTCTCCAGTCAGCACAGTGGTTTAGATATGTATTCCCAGAGCCAATTTCACTCCTTTTTGAATTGACAAAAGTTTTCTTAACATGATTTTAAATAAAAGAACAAGTTTATTCTCTTTGTGAAGAAGCTTGAGACCACAGAAATCTGAAGAAATATTAAGGAAAAATATGTTTTTTTCTTATCAAAAGGATACATTTCTATCATCACAGACACAAAACAGAAAAATATGCACATCCTGGACTTACCAACCTATTAAAAAATTAATTACTGATACACTTCTATTGATTGGAAAATGTGTCAGTTATAAAGATAATGCATTCAATGACCTTGGATATATATTTTTGAGGAGCTCAGACATAGAATGAGATAAATATCTTTCTTCTACTGCACATTTATGCCATATTCAAGGACAGTAGTTCCCCTTATCTATTGTTTTGTTTTCATGGTTTCAGTTGCCCACAGTCAACTACCTCTCAAAAATATAAAATACAGCCTGGTGTGGTAAGGCCACTTATCAAGACCCTTAGCAAAACCCTTTTTCAAAATAATAAATTTTTTTTCAAAGTTGAGAATGTAGTTCTGAGGTAGAATGTTCCTAAGTTCAACCTCTAGTAATACACACACACACACACACACACACACACACACACAGACACACATATATATATATATGTATTAATACATACATTAATGTATATATGTGTGTGAAATTTTAAAAATAATTCATAACTTTTAAGTAACTTTATTACAACATATTGTTATAATTGTTTTATTTTATTAATAGCAATTGTTCATCTCTTATTATGACCAATTGACAAATTTTATCATGTATGTATGTATAGAAAAAAACATAGTATATGTTATATAGAGTTCAGACAGTATCAGCATATGTTATATAGAGTTATATCATATGTTATATAGAGATCAATCATAACCACAGTTTCATGCATTCATACTATGTTTTGGAATTTATCTCCCACTAATAAGAAGGACAACTTTGTATATAAAAATCCTAAAGCAACATAGGTAAGACAATTAATTATTAGTTCCCTGTGCAGAGGTTGAGGAACCAGAATGTATGTCTATACATTGTATATATTGGAACTTTACATCTTTTTCTTCAGTATAGTTTTATTTTTAAAACACTTTTGTCTGTGCATTGTAGTTTTACATCATATGTGGACATACTGTCGTTTTAACTGTTTCTTTCAAGTCTCTTTTTCCTCCCTACCTCCTCCCCTAAGTCCTTTCCACTCTTCTACTGATCCCACTTCTTGTTTTTCTGAAGTCTTTGCTTCTGTTTTCACTCTACCTTCTACAATGAGCAAAAACATGTGACCCTTGACTTGCTGGTCTCACTTGGTATAATATTCTCTAGTTCTATCCATTTTTTTTTTTTGCAAATGACTTAATTTTGTTTTTCCTCATGGCCAAATAAAATTCCATTGTGTGTTTATGTCACATTTTTGTGATCTATTTATCTGTTGTCAAATACTGAGGTTGATTCTATAATTTGCCTATTGTGGATTGTGCTACTATAAATATCAATATGCACTTATCACTCTAGTACTCTGACTTTAATTATTTTGGAAACATACTGAGGAGTGGTATAACTGGTTCACATGGCGGTTCCATTTGTAGTTTTTTGAGGATCCTCCATACTGATCTCCATAATGGTTGTACTAATTTATACTCCCACCAACAGTGTATAAGTTTCCTATTTCCCCACATCTTCACCAGCATTTATCACTGTGTTCTTGATGACTGCCATCCTAACTAGAATTAGATGAAATCTCAGTGTAATTTTGAACGTATTTACCATGAGCTAGGTACTGTCTCATATTTTACAAATATTGATTTATTGAACCCTGTAACAACCCTATAAAGTAGATTCTGTTACTTTATTTTATTGATGAGGGAGCTAAAACACAGAAAAAAAAACCATCTATGAGTCCAAGGTCACTGGGGAGCTGTGATTCAGCTGAGCTCCAGAGACTGCTGTTCATGGTGAAACATCAACATTATCTCTTGGTTCCTGAGAACCAAGAGAAGGTGAAATAAGAATTAGACTCTTTGAACTTTTCACAAGAGTTATGTTCACAAAATCCAACTGTGCAAATAAACTCACACCCCAATTCTTTAATGATCTTATTGTTTAATCAAAAGGTAGCGATGAAATTTATAAAATGTGTAATGCTGTCTAATTTACCTTTTTTGAAATTTTCCATATATCCTGCTAGCTTTAAGTGGATTCTTTATTTAGTACACTTGAACTTGACATTTTGCTATGCCCTGTGAGGGATTACCCCACACCTCCTTACCATAAGTAGCAATGGCTCTCTGAATGTTGATACTGGCATATAGTTGTTTTTCACTTGCCTGGAAACATTTTACTTCAAAAGGAAAAATTTAAGCTGGGTGTGGTGGTGCATGCTTGTAATCCCAGCACTTGGGAGGCTGAGGCAGGAGGATCACACAAGTTCAAAGCCAGACTCAGCTACTTAGTGAGACTCTCAGCAACTTAGTGAGACCCTGTTTCCAAATAAAGTATAAAATAGGTCTGGGAATATAGCCCAGAGGTAGAAAGCCCCTGGATTCCACCCCCAGTACCACTAAAAACAAAAACAAAAGGAAAAATTTAGGCTTCAGCCCATGTCTTCATCGCAAGATTTTATTCTAAATATTTAGTAACATAAAACAGGAAAAAAGCAAGTTTACTTTTTCTTAGTTTATACTACATTAAGTTAATATATTTATGGAAGCCTGAGCTATTTTCTACTCTATCATAAGTCAGAGAGGCAAATAAGAAATGGTCAAATATTTCATCTTGTACATATCTTGTACTTTCAGTCTAAGGTTAATCAACCAAAAATTCTACTAAACACTGCACTGAATTTACATTTACTTTTAAACAAACTCCAGCATCTTCTCTGATATCCATTGCTCACAAAAAAGGCCCTCTATGCCCACAAGGATGTTACAGCAGTAGTCAGTGTCCACAAGAACTCTAAGACATTGTGCCTCAAAGACCTTTACCCCAGTCTGTTGATGATGCCTCTCTAAGGTACTTGAGAGTGAAGGTTGAGAAAAACTCAGAAATTAATGCCAAAATGTCATTTTGCACCTGGACATGGTGGCACATGCTTGTAATTCCAGTACTTGGGAGGCTGAGACAGGAGAATCATGGATTCTCAGCTAGTCTCAGCTACTTAGTGAAGCCCTCAACTTTGTGAGATCCTGTTTTAAAATAAAGAATAAAAAACAGGGAGCCAAGGGTGGCGGTGCATGCTTGCAATCCCTGCGCTTGGGAGGCTGAGACAGGAGAATCATGGATTCTCAGCCAGCCTCAGCTACTTAGTGAAGCCCACAACTTTGTGAGATCCTGTTTTAAAATAAAGAATAAAATATAGGGATCTGGGCCTGGTGGCATACGGTTGTAATCCCTGCATTTGGGAGGCTGAGTCAGGAGGATCGTTCAGGTTTGAAGCCAACCTCAGCTGGTTTAAGAGACCCTGTTTCCAAATAAAATATAAAATAGGTCTGGGAGTGTAGCCCGGAGGTATAAGGACCCTGGGTTCCATCCCCAGTACCATAAAAAAAAAATTAGGATTAGGGGTATAGCTCAGAGGCAGAAGAATGCCCTTGGGCTCAACCCTTCGTATTAAAAAATAATAATGTAATTTTCCAACCAAAGTGAATGTGTAGAAAATTCACAACAAGATATTAAATTGTGCTGGAGATAGAAAGATAGCAGTGAAAGAAACTTCAAAAATGAAATTTTCTCATCACAAAAGACCAAACATACATACACACACACATACACAAACACACATCACACATACACATATACATATAACATTTTTTGGGGGTGGTACTGGGGTTCCTGGAAGTCCTTCTACCTCCGGGCTACACTCCCAGACTTATTTTATATTTTTATTTAGAAACAGGGTCTCCTAAGCCAGCGCGCGTGGCTGACTTTGAACCTGCGCGATCCTCCTGTCTCTGCCTCCCAAGCGCGGGGATTACAAGCGTGCACCACCACGCCTGGCTACATATAACATTTTTTTTATTTCTCACCAAGAAAAGAAGACTGGGCTTAAAAAAAAACATAATAATTCCTCATGGTGAAAAATTATTAGTGACCTGACAGTTTTTTCCAAGTGACATATTTCTAAATAGGAGGAGAAACTCATCCTCGGGCCAAACTCTCCATGTACTCTTTCCTAACCTAGAAACTACTGAATTCCCCCAGGACTGTGCCCCAACTCTATGGCCATCTGGGGAGATGAGGGAGCCAGGTTAGAGTATACAATGGGCTCATTAGGGACAGGAAGATCCAGCACTGCCAGTGTAAGCAAGCAGGCTTGGTAATCTATAGGCTAATAAAACTGAATTTCAATTTCAGTTCCACCCCTTGGTAGAAAAAGAGTAACCTGGGGATGTTATTTAAAGTAGATTATGTATCCTCCTCCATGAATAAAGAATGGTCTCTGTTTCCCCAGCTTCTGGAAATGCTACCTGTTACTCTCTATCCTCTTTAGGAATTTCTTTATCTGAAGAGAACCTCCTTACTCAGGGGCATCCCTCCATCTATTAACCCACCAGCAAAGACAAAAAGGCACCTCCCATTATCCCCTGCTCAGGAAAACTGCAGGGCAGTTCCTACTTCAGAGCTCCTTGAGGGGTTAGACAAAGTTCAACTCAAGACTTTCTCACAGGCCAGCTTCTTCATCTATCCAAAGCTGTTCCTTTCTTTCCTGTTTCTTCCTTTGTTCCTGATATTGATTCTAAGAGGACTCTTCCAGACACTTTTCTTTTCCTCTGCTTACCTGGGAAACCAACATGTGACATTACTTAAGCTCTAAAATGTAAGGTGTGCTGAAGTGTAGAGTCTGGTTCAGTAGGTCTGGGTTGCCCAAGTATCTACATTCCTGACAAGCTCCCAGGTGAGGTCAGCTGCTTCTTGGCAGCAAAAATTTGAGTCCCAAGAATATAAAAAGTATTAAATGCAAAATGTACATAAAATGCTCACCACAATACCAAATGCATGCTTGTGTGTGTATATTAACATTTGGTTATTTATATTCTGCCAAATAACTGGAGACCATATAATAAGGTGTAGATAGTAGATCAAATAGATGAACCATTGAGCATCCAAAATGTTCAGGACATTTGTTTGCAAAGCATGCCCTAAAGAAAAGGGAAAGGAAGACTTTCCTCCTTCCCTAACTCCTGTAGTCCATGTCAGAGCTAAGTGATCACTCTTCATCATCATCCACGATGTGAGTTGATTCATCCCTGTCCTCAGCAGTCAGTGATGCAAGCATCCCATTCCCCAGTTATTCTTGAGTCCATTCCTCTTCATCCTCATGTGCCTGAAGTGCCACCCTGCTAAGCCACTTCTGGACATATCTATGGGGGATTGGTTTCAAGATGTCCCACCCCAGCATACCAAAATCTGCAGGTTCAAGGAGTATGGTGATACATCCCTATAATCAAGGAAAAAAGTCTGCACGGGTTTGTAGAGTTATAAATTTTTCCTAAATCTTTTTACTGGTACATTGTAGTCAACATCATAATGGGGTACAAGATGGTAGAGGCATACATGCAGGCATCACTCATTTAGCCCTACCCGATTCCCTTCTCATTTCCTCCCCCTTCCTTCCTTCTCATGTTTGGCATAGTGATTCCCTAATGTACATGATGTATATTCACAAACATCAAAGTCCAGATATTTTTAATCTACTAGTGGCTATGGATCCTGAGGGCGAACTGGATAGTACTCCTAATGAACAGGTATCTAGTGATCCCTGACTCCAGTTACAAATTAGCAGTTTTTTAAGTTTTCTGAAGTTATTTCTTTCTCTGCACAAATTTGATTATGCCATTCCTTTTCTTATAAGCTTTCAAATAAATTTCCTTGCCTGCAAGACAGAGCTGTCGTTCCCTTGCATGACGTACAATTTCACCAGCTGGCTTCTGCCTGCAAGCTCAGCTTCATGACAGACTTCAGTCACTTTGGATTTCTCCCTCATGCTCACACAGGCCCTGCCTCTTCACACTCTGTGGGTGTGCCCGCTCTTCTCTCTTCCAGGTGTCTTCTTTCCTGACAAGCAGTGTGTCTGCCAGGCAATTTGCAGCCTTTCCCCTGTTCTTTAATGGCATTCCCTGTATGCCTTTTTGTTATTGTTGTTTTGTTGTTGTTGCTGCACAGATCACAGGGTCTTATTTATTTGACTATTTTCTTTGCTACCATGAACTTCTTAAGGATAAAGATTCTGTCTTCTGGGTAACGAGTTTCTCCCTCCACTCAGATGTCTGATTCATGCTTATTCTCCAGTGCACAATAGAGGTACACAGTACAACCTCAAAAAGGATCACTGAATAAACAAAATGTTGACTCTGATTAGGAAAATAAAGTCCAAAGCACAATCCTCAAGCTTTCAATGCATTTGAAAGTTTAAGGATCGATATGTCACTATTCGTTGATTCATTGACAGAGTTATCTGTTAGTTTAATTCAGAGACAACTTTGAAATTATTGTTGTGTTTTAGTTGCTACATACCATACAATTCAGGA
Organism: Muscardinus avellanarius; assembly: GCF_963383645.1. NCBI lineage: Eukaryota > Metazoa > Chordata > Mammalia > Rodentia > Gliridae > Muscardinus > Muscardinus avellanarius. The sequence continues at coordinate 61,138,793 of NC_137788.1, forward strand.
TTTTTAGCATATTCGTATATACACAACTGTAACCACAATCAAATATTAAAACATTTTCATTCCCCCTAAAAGAATCTCTAAATCTACTAGCCACGCCCATGCCTCCTCCACTTGGTCCTCAGCAACCCTATTCTATTTTCTGTCCCTATGGACTTGACTATTCTAAACATTTAACATAAGAAGAATCATACAATATGTGATCTTTTGTGACTGTCACCTTCTAAGAGGTTTATACCTTTATGCATGTATCAATACTTCACTTATTTTACCAATACTGTCAATTATTTGACAGATAACATTCCATTTTATGGATAGACCACATTTTGTTTTCTCATTCATCAGCCGATATACTTCTGGGTTCTTACCCCTGGTGGCTGTTGTGAATAATGCGTCTGTGACCGTGTGTGTAAGGTTTTGTACATATATCTGGTTTTGTTCTCAGATACATATCTAGGGATTGCCGAGTCATATGGAAACCCAATGTTTACCACCTGAGAAACTACCAGACTGATTTCCAAAGTGAATACAATGTTTTTCATTCCTACTAACAATGTGTGGCAGAGTCAGTATTTCTACATCTGTGCCAACATTTGTTACTGTTATGATTTCTTTCAAAATTAATTTTTACCAGATTGTGGTTTTAACAACTCTAAAATGCTTTGGAAAGTTTCTCAACTAACCCTGAGTTTATGCAATGTCATCAAGTCTATAGGGAAGTTAAAGATGCTGGTGTACTTGGATATGTCAAAAAACAGAATAGAAACGGTGGACATGGATATTTCTGGATGCGAAGCCCTTGAGGACCTCTTACTCTCATCTAATATGCTGCAACAGTTGCCTGACTCTATAGGTGAGAATATCATATTTTGTCATAAATATTTATGTCAAATGTACAATTTTCTTTTTTGGCAGAATACTTTGTTCATATAAGTAGGTACTATGCTGGTATTAATTAGCCTGATTAATAAATTAGCAAATTCACTATGCAAAGATTACAAAAATAAGTACTTTACAAATATCTTAAGATGAACCATTAACTCCAGATTTTAAATATAAGGTTTTTCTACAAAATAATCTTATTAAATTGATATTTTCTTTAAAAATTGTTAAATCTCTTAAGTTGTAGAATGTTACTGCAAAAAGTCCATATCTTAGATTTAGCATAATTTGGTAATGATGAGTCTCTCCTTATGTAACCACAGGATTATAGTAACTTCTATCCACTTTATATTTCTATATTCTATTTAATGCCATTATAACACTGCTACCATGTAAAAATAACAAAAGTATATAGATATAAAATATCTTCTTGGTTCCATATTTAAATAGGACATGCTGTCCTCTAGTACATTGATACATTTCTTGAAGTCAGATAATTTGTAAGCAGAGAGTAAACACTCAATCCTTTTTTGTTTATGATTTTTATGTGAGTAAAATTATGAAATGCTAATCTAAATAATGAGTAGATGTTTGTGTGTAGATACCTTGCTATTATTAAGAGGGTATAGTTGGAAGAATAGTCTTCCAATCACTTCACTTTGGAATGTTGATTTATCATCTTTGGAAGAGGTGTACTGTATGTTATAGAACTAAATAACACTTCCAAAAATTATGCAACTTGAAGATGAGGCAAATTTGAAGATGCAGAATGTTCATAAATTTTTCTTCACCATTTTATTTCTAATTCCATTTTTACCATTCTTACAGGTCAATAGCATTTCTTCTTTTTTGCAAAATTACAGTCAAGCTTTTTTCTAGATTTTCTAACTTTTTTATTTACATAGTCACATATTTTAAGACAATATTTCTCCAACTTGTTCCATCATAAGATAACTAAGAATATCATTAAATCCTTTTTATCTCCTGGCTTTGTCTCAAAGTTCTGATTCAGTAAGTCTATGGTGAACCCTCTAGTCTATATTTTTATTAAACACCTCAAATGAAACTTGTAGACAAACAGGCCTAGGAAATAGTGGTGGTGTTATACTAGATAAGGAGGTATAATAATTAAGAGTACCCTCTGGTCAATATGACATTGTCCTAGTACAACACTTTATACCCCTACTCAACCACTATGCCAGTTCAGATGCGCAGAAAAACCACATATATTCAAGAACTTATTTTTGTTCATTGTTGAGAACTGTGCCTGGCCTACTGTTTGTCTTCCTTAAATATCTAGTAAAGACAGAATTTATTGACACTTTAGAAAATGAAAATCTTCCTGAACCTGAGATAGAATGAAAATACAGAGGGCCAAGAAAATATGGATAAAAGAAAACAATCATATAAAAAGAAAGAATAATAAAATTTTAAAAATCATAGAAATGGAAAACGTAAAAACAAAATTAACATTTTGTCTTAATTGACAGAAATGTAGTAAATCAAACTCATTTTATTTAAAGATTAAATATTTCACAATGGACTTTTTTAAGTTCAACTATATTCTGATTATGAGACCCAGCTAAAGTAAAACACAGAAAGTTTGATTTTTAAAGTGTGGTAGAAAATGAACCATCATTAACAAGATATAATTGTTAGTTTAAAAAAAATTTAAGCCAGATGTGACAGGGTACACCTGTAATCCCAGTACTTGGGAGGCTGAGACAGAAGGACCTCAGGTCTATGGCCAGCCGCAGCTACATAGTGAAGCCCTCCACAACTTAGTGAGACACTATTTCAAAATAAAGATAAAAAATAGAACTGAGGGTATAGCTCAGAAATAAAATGCCCCTAGGTTCAATCTTCAGTACTAAAAAAAATATCTTTAGCCAGGTGTGGTGGTACACACCTCTAATTCCAGTACTTGGGAGGCTGAGGCAATAGGCTCACAGGTTTGAGGCCAGCCTCAACAACTTACCAAAACTCTCAACAAGTAAGACTCTGTTTCAAAATAAAAAAATAAGATAGGTCAGGCGCGGTGGCGCACACTTGTAATCCCCACGCTTGGGAGGCGGAGATAGGAGCATCGCGCAGGTTCAAAGCCAGCCGCGCTGGCTTAAGAGACCCTGTTTCCAAATAAAAAAGTATAAAAAATAGGTCTGGGAGTGTAGCCCGGAAGTAGAAAGGTTTTCAGGAACCCCAGTACCACCAAAAAAAAAAAAAAAAAGATAAGGCAATAGGGCTGAGGGTAGAACGCTCCTAGGTTCAATTCCTCATACCAAAAAAAAGTGTGTGTGTGTGTGTGTGTGTGTGTGTGTGTGTGTGTGTGTGTTCTTTTAAGAAAGCAGACCAGGAAATTATATTTCTTGTCAGAGAAAGGCAAAAATGTATAGGTCAAAATGTATAGGCTAGATACTGGACTGAAATAAAGCACAAAACAGACTAATTCTACTATATATTTAACAGACCCAAATGGTCCTTGTTTGAAGAACGTCACTCTGGTACAGTAGCTAACTCCTCCAACCGTCCTTGGACCTTACTTAAATTTCACAGGACATTGTATTTGTACACCTGCAGCACTGCCACAGTACTGGTTATAGATGTGAAATGGCTGACTTTCCTCAGAGAGTTTCTTTCTGAGCCAAGAGAAGTGTCGGGGCTCATCCTGAGACTTCTGCTCTATGGCCCAGAAATAACTCACTGATGCTAACTGGATGGCGGACTATGTCTCTTTCTTGCTTATTTGAGCACAAATTGTCTATTGTACTACCAACATTTGAGAAATTAAAAAATGAGAATTTTTATCATATCAATATAAGGAAATAACAACAAAACTAAAACCTTTGCTTCTGGCAGGCCTATTTGAGTCCTTCTGCAGCTGTGGGATGTGTAAACAAGCCCAGTGTGCTTAATCCCTTTATGTTAGGTCTAGGGAAAATGAAGGATGTTCTTTTCTTCTTCTAGGTAAAGGGTTTCAGTTTTCAGTTTCTTTGGCTAGCAAAGAAATGCAATAAAAGAATGTAATTTTTCACTTTTGATAATAATGAATCTTAATCACTGAGCAGTTACGGGCACAGGCTTTGTCATCAGATTACCTGAGTCCACATTCTGGCTTTTAAACCTCACTAAATACTTAGTTTCTCTGTGCCTCAATTTCATCATTAAGTGAATGTAGTCGTAGTAGTTGCATCATGGTATTAATTTGAAGAATAAATAAATTAATGAGATTGCTTAGAACAATCCCTGCCATAGTAATTACCCAATCAATGTTATTTATACTAATGTAATAACTATAATCTTAAGTTTGATGAAGTTCAAAATTCAGTAACGTGTACAAATGCCATGTAAATATTAGCTACTTTAAAAACAAATTATACTAATGTTCAATATATCAATATTACTTACACATTTATACAAGCATAGCTAAGATCACAGCCGGGCTTCCTTTCCCTGCCAGTGACTCCATGAGCAGCCAGAGAGGCAAGCGCTGATCCCACAACCAGATTCTTGAAAAGGCCCCAGACTCTCTGGCCAGAGCGCCCCCTGGGGTGGCCTATAAGCAAATCATAAAGTAGCCACATGGCAATGAGTGAGGCTCCTGTAAATCCCCAGAGAGGGCGTTAAGCAGCGAGGCCTAGCTTGCTTCAACCTCTAATACTGTAGAAGCTTTTGTCAAAAGCCACTAAACCAATCTTTAGAAAAATCTGTGGTGTCAACATTTGGCCCTAGTCCCCAAACCACTGCAGGGTTTTCTGAGCATTTCTTCAGACCTGGGAACTGGGAGAGCCTCTTGAAGGATGTGTAGTGGCCGGGCTTTCTGGCCATTGCTCAGCCATCTGTAACCCAGTCTATGACCTTGTGTGACCCAAGTAAGTGATTTAGAGACTGTCGTCTCTCCATGGTCTGTCTCAGCAGAATTGCCCACTCATAAAAAGTTAAACTATAATTCACAGTCCCCTGTTTTCTTTTTGGAAGGGATGAACAAGCTCAGGTGTTCCTTTATGTTTCCAAAGTTGGTATTTAAACTTACAAACTAGAGAAGCTGAAACGATTTGATCACCTTTTGAACATAGATGAATATGGTGGTGAGTGTTCAGACTCCAGAGATGAATTGCCGCCCTGTGAATTCTCCTTTTCCCCAGGTGCCATAGTTTTCAAGCTGACATATTAAGCTCCAGATGTTGTAGATATGTTCTCACAGCAGTCTGATAGTTGATAGCATCTTTCTCACTGGAATAGAGACTGCTCCTGAAGAAAATGTAACTCAGCATACTGAAATTTAAAATGCAACAACAGCTTTATTTTGCACTTTTTGTGACTTACTCTAGCCTTTAAAAAATCCTCATAAAACTTTAGAGAGGGTGGTATGACCTCAAAGCATGTTCACAAAGCACTAGCTCTCCAAGATATTCTTCAAGTGCGCACACACACACACTCCACAATAACTTTGGAGACTCACATGGTTAAATTAGTATATTCAAAGCTCGTGTAGAAACTTCATTAAATAAAGCTGTATAATTTTGTTCAATCTGGCTTTTTTTAAAAAACATATTTGACCCTGGAACTTAATGTATTTTCAGAAGAAATTTTCTGCAGTACACGGTAACCTGTCACATATATGTGAAGTTTCAATATATAACTGAACCTACTGTTAATGCTTTGCTCTTGGATTTTCAGGCTATTTAAGCCATATTGATCATATAGGTCATGTTGTGGCTGGTTAAGGAAGTGCCAATGCAGCTACTCTTCCATTACAGTGCAGCTTTTTCTCATTGAGATCTGGGAGTGGTGGCACACACTTGTAATCACAGCATTTGGGAGGCTAAGACGGGAAGATCTCTGTTCTCAGACAGCCTCAGCCTCTTAGTGAGACCCTTTGCAACTCAGTGAAACCCTGTTTCAAAACAAAGAATGAGAAATAGGGCTGGGGCCAGGTGTGGTGGCACACTCTTGTAATCCCAGCATTCGGGAGGCAGAGACCGGAGGATGGCGGTTTGTGGACAGCCTCAGCTACTTAGCAAGGTCCTTCGCAACTTGGTGGGACCCTGTTTCAAAAACAAAGAGACTAAAAACATAGAGCTAGGAGTGTAGCTCAGAGGTAAAATGCCCCTGGGTTCCATCCCCAGTACTGCAAAAATAAAAAAATAAAAATAAAAATAAAAACTAAAAGTATCAGAAGTCTTACACAGGTTGAATATCTCTGAAGAAATTTAAAAATTGGAGGATATCTATAAGGATGTGTTAAAATGTTGATGCAGGAAGAGATGGTAGTAAAAAGACTTAAGGTGATATATTAAAACAAATGTGAAACTTCAAACACTTCCATTCTGAAGAGGGAGCCAAAAGACTACAAATCCTAGTGGTAGGTGATCAGAAAATGTTCTCATATGTAGAGAGGAGGCACTTACTTAAAGCCTCTTTTTTTTTTTTTTTTTTTTTTTTTTTTTGGTGGTACTGGGAACCCTTCAACCTCTGGGCTACACTCCCAGACCTATTACCTATTATACATATATATATATATATATATATATATATATATATATATATATATATATATATTTTTTTTTTTTTAATTTGGAAACAAGGTCTCTCCTTTTTTTTTTTTTTTTTGGTGGTACTGGGGTTCCTGGAAACCCTTCTACCTCCAGGCTACACTCCCAGACACCTATTTTTTTATATTTTTATTTGGAAACAGGATCTCTTAAGCCAGCAAGGCTGGCTTTGAACCTGTGTAATCCTCATGTCACCACCTCCCAAGCATGGGATTACAGTGTGTGCCACCACGCCCAGCTTAAAGGCCTCTTTTTATCTTTTATGCCCCTGGGTTCCATCCACAGTACCATGGAAAAAAAAAATTCTGGAAGAAGAGCAAGCCATAAAGGTGTGGCAGGCATAAATCAAATAGTGAAAGATAAAATAAATAGTCTGAACTTCAATTCTTGGCTGGTTCTACTTGGTGTATTAAAAACTGAAAGTTTCTGTGCTTAATTCTAACCTAAAGTCAAGGATTAATGGTGCCCAAAAGAGTATGAGTTCATTTGATGTCATTTTCCAAGTCCTTAATTATATGCACTGCATTGCAATATTTAGTATTCATTCATTGGTTATTAGGCTTAATTCAGATTTGTTTTCCATTTGGATCACAAGGGGAATGTTAGTTATTGGTGCTTAGGAGTTAATGAAATATTAAATGACTATTGCATGAAATTTTTCAACTGGTCCATTCGCCAAAGAATGGGGAAAAAAATGTAGTAGTATTTGTGTCAATACAGGTTTATTCTGAGCCCTTGTTTTGTTTTGATAGTCTTGCATTCCCATTGATGTGAGTTTTTTACAAAGAAGTAAAACTAGACTGCACACAAATACTCTCTCAGTTTATGAATTTATATAGCAGGATGCAGACAATTGGCATGCTAGCAATTAATCGCAAGTGAGTCCTTTGATTTCTTCTATTGATATTTCCTGTCATAAATCTACTCTGATATATTAATAAACCTTCTTCTCTGTTTTAGGACTGTTGAAAAAACTAACTACTCTTAAAGTAGATGATAATCAACTTACAATGCTGCCCAATACAATTGGAAAGTAAGTGCCAACGTTTCATACCAGTCAACCTGTCAAAAGCCAGAATTGAAATAATATATTGAGTTTTCTGCTTCAAAGCATTTTCTACTTAAGAGATTCTAATAATTTTGCTCATATATCAACTTGTGTTCGATTACATTTTATTTAGTTACATATTTTATATATCAATTTAATTTTATATCTGAACATTGCATTAGCATTCAGCTATATAATATCAAAAGAAATATTCAACCATGAATCTTTCAAAGTAAATGTATTACTCAAGCTTTTGATTATACTCTTAATGGCATTTTCTTGATAATATTGATTTATATCTTTGACTGAGTAACAGCTCTAAATTCATTTCAATCACATCAATTTTTCTAAGGTTCTCTAGCATGTATATATAGCCATTATACTACTAATAAAATAAGATATGTATGAAGTGGAGTGTATTTTTAGAATGAAAGAGTAAAGCTTTGGCTTTTCTTGAAACTTCAAGATAAAAATCCAACATTGTCTTTCAAGGATAAAACATGCTTCATTTATTTGATAGCAATTCGTTTATATGTTTTAAGATACAGTATTTTCTCAGAGTTTCATTGAAATGCTTTTGTTTATGACTTGTGTGAAGTGAGATGTCAATATGAGCTTTGTCCTGAAATCAAGTAAAGTGATATTGTCAGGCTCTTGCTCCACATCTGGGTGTGAAGAATTTTTACAAATTCTTAACAATTTTGATTGTATTTGGGAAGAGAAAGCCTCACTTTGTTTTTAAACAGCTCTATTAGAATAATTGGTAGGCAACAAACCGTAAGTACTAAAATCTTCAACTTGACATGTTTTGACGTAGGTGTAAAGTCTTGAAACCATCACCACTATAACACAGAATGGTGAGCGTGCCCCTTACTCCCCTCTCCTCCATCTCCACTGGTCTGGAAAGCTTCATTTGGAAAGAGCAGAGCCCTTTGGCAATATTCAGATTCAAATGTTCAGGCTTCAGGAGAAGTAAAAGTCTCAAATATTTTTAATATCTTAATACCCTTACCATATATTATGTGTCTGTCTATAATTCTTTCCAGTTTTTTTTTTCAATGTAGAGAGAACTTTCTTTGGGGATACACAAAAGTAATTATCCTTAGAAGTCTGAAGCTTTTCAAAAATTCTTCCTAATTATATTCTCAGGCTCTAATCTTTTTTCACTGGGTCAATGCCTGGGGGAAGCTACACTTAGCTTCATTTATCCCTGAAAGAGTCATGATTGGTATTTTGTGATGGATGTTCACATTTTTTTTATATAAACTCATTACCCTAGTACTTTGGAGACAAAATTAATAGGTTTTATAGCCTTAAAAGAGAAAAAAGTTCTTTTTTTCAGTAGGAAGTGAAAGCCTGACTATGGGCATCCTGAGAAGGAGCCTTTGTCTATAGTCTGGTGATTTTCAGCCAGACTGTGGCCTCTTGATGTCTTCCCAGGGGACACACACAGCCTCTTCTGGAGTCTAGTGTGAGCCCATGACTGACACTGGAGACATGTGTCCTGAGCTCCAGATACACATCAGATTTTGTTCCTACCTCTGTCCCTTACCAGCTACACCCCATGTCAGACTTGGTGTTATGAACAGGCCCCTACAGCTGCAAAGCTATCTTCTTCCCAGCCACCAAGCAGCTGCTGCCACCAACTATACACACGCTCTAAACCAGGCAATCTTATGTTGCCACCAAAATTTAGCCATATCCTTTGCAGTCTTCCTGGTGGTTGAATAATAAATGTGGAGAAAGCTGAAATAATCAACTAGTGATGTGATTCCAGCTATTATAATATTAAGTTCAAAAGAAACAGATTTAGAAACAGCTGGCTCTCCAAAACTTTCAGTTACCCAGTCAAAAGACTGACTCCAGAAAAACAGGGTAAGTAACTGGGAATCAAAATATCTGTGAATACTGATAAGTCAGAATAGTGAGCCTTCACATGGAAAGCAACCTGTTCCTACTAAATTCTCAGATGCCACAATGCCAGAAGAAATGTTTACACTGGTGAGAGAAGCAATACTTAAAATAGCTAGATAGGGTGCTTCATAAACGACCCAAAATAACTCAATGGAAACTCATGGAGGGGTAGGGGGAAAACAGTGCTCAGTGCTTTGATTAGACCATACTCAATATTTACAGGTGTGGTAATGGAACTGTTCAGAAAGCCACTGGGGCATTAGTTGTGTTGACACAAGGATCCACTCAGAGTCAGTGGGTACCACTAGTTCATGTTTTGCCTGATGCATCTGACTGCCAGTTCTCATCTCTAATAGGACTGACAAGAGGGCACCCAGGCCAATGAAAGACGTGGAACCCTAATTCTTAGGAGAAGAGGCTGTGGTTCTGGGTTTAAATATCAGTTCCAATGGTGAGGCATTCCTTGATGCTCTTCCACCAGTATATCCACCCTCAGATTTCCTCTGCCTGTTTTCTTCCCTTCTTGGCACTTCTCACAGTTTATAGTTGCTTATTTTAAAGATCTTCTTAACCCGGGCATGGTGGTGCACACTTGTAATCCCAGTACTTGGGAGGCTGAGACAGAAGGATCACAGGTTCGCAGCCAGCCTCAGCTACATAGTGAAGCCCTACGCAACTTAGTGAGACCCTCTTTTAAAATAAAGAATAAAAAAATAGGGCGTGGGATATAACTTGGAGGTAGAATGGCCCTGAGTTCGATCCCCAGTACTGCAAAAAAAGATGTTATTTTTTATTCTATCTCATAATTGCACATGTCAAACCTTGATTAAGATAGTTTTTGTATCCCAGCTCCAGAATTGTATGAGGTTTCTAAAAATGATGAATGCTAAACCTTAGTTTACTTCTGATTTCAACTCTTATGTTGTTCTATGCTAATTGGTGTTGTTTGGTAAGAGGATGAGAGTATCAGGCATTAAGGATGATTTTAACAAATATATCATCTTATTTATAACTCTTATGCTTCTACTTTTCAACAAATGCCTTAATTCAGAGTGAAATGAAAAATAAAAATGGAGAAATCATATAAGCAAATATGAATATTAGATTATTTGCACTTTTCATTAAAATTGATGATTCTCTTATAATTTTGAGAAAAGATCTATCAAAGAAAATTGGACTATTTAATTCAGCAGTGGATTGTTGGTTTAAAGGGAGAAAAACTCATTTTATAGACATTTTTAGTGCCATTATCTTCCTTCGATTGTTGTTTCAAAGAAAATATATGAGAATTTTCAGAATGGACTAGTAAAAATAAAAAAACAGGTTTTAAAAAGCATTGGTGAGTACCTGTAAAATAAAACAGTCTCATTCTTATCACTAACTGCTTTTGTTTCAGAAAATATTATTATGTTGCATAAAAATATTATGCTATTATCTAAGAACAAATTAATGAGTAATTATTCTTAAAGTTTCTGTTTTAATTTATAATATGATAGATATCAATAGATACAACCTATATAATAAAAATTATTTGGAGTTATCAATGATTTTTAAGAGTAAAAGTGGGTTCTAATCTCAGTAAGTTTGAGGATTTTATATGTCATTGTTCTGACAGTAAAACGACAGTAACAAAATAATAAAATAAATAAGTTATACTGTTGTCTAACTTATGCTCACACTTCACGGTAGCCATACATACATAAATGTTATGGATTTGCATGTGTAGCCAAAAAATATACTCTATTTGTAAATTTTTTGTTGTGTACCGTAATAAGCAATTTCTGTTCTTTATTCAGAAAGCATTAAGATAATGATTTTTTTTTTACCACAGGGAATTCAGAATTGCTAGATCAGAGGTTTAGTTCAAAGGCTAGAGATTAAATTTGATTAAATTTCTGTTAACTGGAATCCCAGATCATTTACAAAAATTATTTGAAAATGCTCAATCTCTGGTTTGTTATGAAACATTCTACCTAAAACCCTAGGTACTGAAATCATGGAAATTTTATGATTTCATAGAATTTCATGAAATTTTATGAAATCATAGTAGACAAAAATATTTTTACTTCGTACATGGAACATACCAATATTTTAGAATTATATTTGGTAATTTTTAGTAGTACAACTATTATTAACTGCTGGAAGAATCCCTTTCTCAACATTTTTCACAGTTGAAACATATTTCATGACTTCTGTGCCAAATGGCTTATAAAGTCAGTTATTTTTGTTGTGGGGCTTCAGTATATGTGTAGGAGTCTCAACGGCAAAGAGAATTGGATGTCAAATAAAATAATAGTGAACAACCATTTGTGCTCAGCACTCCAGACATTCGTTTGGTGATTTGGGGGACATTATCTTTAGTAAGAGGCCCCATTAGCACTCTGAAATGTTTTTTCCCACATCAGCAGATACAGACACTGAGGCTGAAGGAAGTTATTGGGTTTCAATGTCAATTCAACTGTATATGATGCCTCTCAATATAGGTGATAACTAAGTCACACATTCTGTGAATGACTCTTCATATCTGGTAATTTAGTGGGTTCTTATGGGTTTTTTTGACTCGAGTGACATTTCACAAGGAAAGAAAATTCATGTTGAGCCTGCTCTTTCATCACGTAATAGTCTTAGCTAAGAGCAATAAAAATTTAGAATTCTGCATTGGTATTTTAAAAAGTCATTTTTATGGAGTTTGATCAGAGAGATTGATGAACTAGAAATCAAAATATAAGAACCTGTGCAAAGCAGGCCAAGTTCCTTCTTCTCTGTGGACTCTCAGGTGTGAAGTGACTTGGATCATTAGGAGCCATAACGTTAGAACAAAGTGCGGAGACAAATAACCTTGGATCTCCCTGTATATAAGTTAGAGTGATACTGCTAACTTGTGATGTTGTTTTCAATTCTTATATTAATCTTTGCTTTATCTTTTGTATCATCACTTGAAGTTTTGCTCATTTCACCATGTCCTCCCAACTAGAATATAGGTTCCTCAAAAGCTGGGATTGTGCCTTGAACATTTCCAATCTCCCTCATTGCTCCCGGGCACCAAGGCACAAAACCATGTTTCTAAACCTGGAACTCATCTTGGTTTTTAATGCTACATCCCAGACTGTTTTATTTTTTATTTTGAAACAAAGGCTTGCTAGGTTGTTGAGGGTCCTGCTAAGTTGCTGAGGCTGGCCTCAAACCTGTAACCTACCTGTATCAGCCTCCCAAGTACTTAGGATTACAGGCATATGCCACTAGCTGTGGCTTCTCCACCCATCAACAAATCAATCTTTAGCACTTCATGTCTCAAAGCCATAGTTTTCTCACCTTTAAAACTGAAATAATATTTCTCAGAAGTTGTTGCCAGACTTAGTCCTAGATCCCCTTCAATAAATTAAAGTAGTTGTTACAAATAATAACCAAAAATTATGTATTGATCATGGCTTGTTCCATGTTCTTCTAGGGAAGACTGTTTATGTAAGTAAAATATCTAACTCTTAAAAAGAAAAAAAATTATACTTACTTGCAAATATGATAATAACAGTATCACCATCTGTTTTGGCTGCCATAACAAAATGCCATAGACTGGAGGGCTTACACAACAGAAATTTGTTTTTCACGGTGGTGGAATTTAGGAGTCCACGATCAAGGGACCAGCGAGGTGGATTTCAGTCTGAGGCCTACTCTGGGCTTGTAAGTAACTGCTATACTGCTATGTGTTCACATATCTTCTTTATACCTGGGCAGAAAGAGGGAGAATAAGACCTCTAGTTTATCTTTGTACAAGAACACTAATCCTATCATGAGTTTCCCATCCTCAGGACTTTAGTCAACTGTAATTTCTCTCAGAGGCTCCCTTTACAAATACTATGAACTGGTTGTTAGAACTTCAACAGATGAATTTTGGAGGAAAACATTTAGATCATAACATGCATATTTTAGACCTACAAAATCTGGTCTTAGGGGATGAGGTGTTGGAATTGTTTTCATGCTTTGTAAAAGAATCCTCAAGAATAAATTGCTTGGAAGTATATTACAGTCATGCATTACTTGTGTTGGGGCTACTTCCCAACACAGTGACAATTGTTAGGCAATTTTGTCACTGTGGGAACATCACAGAGAATATTTACACAAACACAAGATGTGTGAGTCAACATAATATGTCAGACTGTTTTACAGTAAACTCTTTTTTGTAAGTAGGAGTAAACTCAGAACTTCTATACTGGCTATTTTGAGCCTTTTATTCTATTGCTAGCTGTTTAAATAACTCACCTTTATTTTTTGTTTGTTTTTGGTTTTTTCTTATTTTTGTGTATTTTGTGTTTTTTGGTACAGTTAAAACAGTATTTACTGTTATCCAAAAAGCAGATTACGTTTTCCAAATGTGCCCCACCATAAACCACTGAATCAGAATCTCCCGGTTAGCAATTTCTCCTGTTGACCACCATGCACACTAAAGTTTGAGAAGCATTACTTTAAAATACTTTACATTTTCTGTGTAAATTGTTTTTTTCTTTTGATATATAGTCATAAAGATAATGTTTCTAAAATGCAGATAATCTTTGGTCTATTTTTTGCTCATTATTGTAGATACCAGTGATAATCAGATTAAATGTGATACCTGTTTTCATATATGATCCTATATGAAAACACCATTAGTGATTTTTTTTTAGTAAGAGAGCTGTCTTAGACAGCATTCTCATGGCAATATCCAAAACAACTGACCTCACAACTTAAAGGAAGGAGGATTTATTGTTCACGGTTTGGGGTTAAGTCTTGTGATACCAGGGTTGGTGGAGCTCAGAGCATGGCAGCAGGAAGCAGAGCAAGGCTTCCCTCCTCATTCACAGAGGCTGGAAGCAGAGAGAGCAAGCAAGGGGAAGAGGAAACATGTATAATCCCAAGGCTGCACTCCCAGGAACCCACATTCTCCATCCAAACCCTACCAGCCCAGGCCACCAGCCAGATAAATCCATTAAAATGGATTTACCCACCACTGGGATTACAACCCTCAAGATTCAATTACATCAACTCTAAGCACCAATTTATGAGTTCCTTGTGGCTATTCCATATCTAACTGTAACAAAAGCCATCAATAAAGTCAGCTGAAATTATAAGTTTTGCATTTAAATATTTGGATTTTCAGAGAGTATTTAGAAACTTATACTTTGTACTTTCTAAGTCTATTTTGTAACGCAAAGATGTAAAATGTTTTCTGGATCTTTCAGTATACCTCATTTTGTAGTAAAAATATAAATAAAATATTGTCCTTTAGTATAGGAAGTTTTCTTTGTATAGTGGTATGGAACTATGGGGAATAGAAAACTCTGTGTTTTCCTTCCATATTCTTAACATACAACCCAGAATACACTCCTGGTCACTGAAATGTGTCACATCACGCCACATCAAGCAATTTCCCAGTTCTCTTCAGATACTAGCTGTGTGTTGTACAACTTAATTCTAACATATTTGAAGTTATAATCGAGCCCATGAAATGGAGGCTAAGCTCCACAGGACTGCACCATTTTCCTTGGATCTTCTTGTGGTCAGCAACCCAGAAACTCTCTGAACTTTGTTCTTTGGGGTTTTTATGGAGGCTTTATATGTAAGCATGATGATTAGTGACCAACTCAATGTCCAGCCTCTCTCCCCTTCTCAAAGGCCAGGGTAAGACTGAAAGTCTGACTCTCTAATCACATGATTTAATCCCCTGCAAGTAGCTACCAGCCCGAAGCTCTACAATAGCTGTCAGCACTAAGTCTTCTCATTAGTATAACAACCACACTTAGGATTTTTGGAGATGCCAAGAGTTTTAGGAGGTCTATGCCAGGAACTGGCTGAATATCAAATATATTTTCCTTATAAATAAATCACCATAAATTGAAATAACCATAAAAATGACCATGCAATCTGAACTTGTGAAAACTATTCTTAACCAGTGGGAAAATTATGATTGTTTATACAAAAGATCTTTAAAATCTTTTATCACACCCTTAAGTACTCTTAATGTATGTTTTAAATGTATAGGAAAATGGAAAAATAATAAAACTAATATTAACATAGTGCGTGGTACTCTTGAACATTAAGAACATTGAGGAGTACTGTTTTTGTTTAATAAAAAAAGTATCAAGATTAACTTGAAATCACCTCCTTTCCCTAGTGTAAGTGATGATAGAGTAATATCATTTCTATGCATCTGTGAACTGTCAGACTCCTTTTTAAGTTCAGAATGGCTTGCAAAATTTTATCCTCTGCTTTCAGTGTCATGAAATACCTCTCAGAGTCCCTGTAATGTAGTATTTATTGCCAGCATCACTTCCTCCTATCATCATTGCTTTTCTTATTTATGTGGATAAACTTGACTCCACTAAGCACTCCTGGCAGCTTATCTAGGGTTCTCTAATAGTACCAGTGACAACTTTTCGTGGTCAGCTCTTTCTCCTATAATTTCACTTACATTCTATTCAGATCCTACTAAATTATCCGTACAGTATGCTAAAAGTTTCCACTATGCTGTGTGCATATTATTGGCTATTGCTTTCTACCACAAGGCTCAACAATTTTTATTCTTATGTTTCATATCATATTTCATCCAGAACCTGGACAATGAAGCTGCATGATGGCCAGTTGTGGCAGAAATAGCCTCTTCCAAAGTCTATCAGATAAGCGCTTTAAAAGTTGAGTTAAGTCAAGCGGGGGTGGTGCACGCTTGTAATCCCCGCGCTTGGGAGGCAGAGACAGGAGGATCGCGCAGGTTCGAAGCCAGCTGTGCTGGCTTAAGAGACCCTGTTTCCAAATAAAAATATAAAATAGGTCTGGAAGTATAGCCTGGAGGTAGAAAGGGCTTCCAGGAGCCCCAGTACCACCAAAAAATAAAATAACAATAAATAAATAAAATAAAAGTTGAATTAACTCCGTGGCCCTTTAGTTGCATTCATGAAGTTTTCATTGGTGATAAAAATAAAGCAAATTTTCACATTGTCATCTAAGTCCTGGAGAGAACTAGGGAGACCAAGAGCATTATCCACCAGTAGGAGTGTCTCAGCAGTTCTTTTTTTGTTTGTTTGTTTGTTTTGTGGTACTGGAATGAAAACAGGAGCTTTCTACCTCTGGGCCATACTCCAAGACCTTTTTTCTATTTTATTTGGAAACAGGGTCTCACTAAGTTGCTGGGAGCCTCACTAAGTAGCTGAGGCTGGCTTTGAACCTGTGCGATCCTCCTGTCTCAACCTCCCAGGCACAGGGATTACAAGCGTGCGCCACCACGCCCATCTTCAGCAGTTCTTTTGCTTATAGTATGTATCTTCTGCTGAAAGAAAAGAAGGCAATGCAACCACACCATGCGCTGTCTCTGTGTGAACTTAAGAGATATGCATAGCAAATGCAACTTTGAAAGAAGAGATGTGACTGGCCATTGATCGTGGCGTGCATCTCTGTTACACATTTTGATCTGTGGCCTGAAGAATATGTGACACTTGACAAAATGACCACAGTTAAAATTCTCAGTAACTGGAATCAGAACCATGTTGTTGGGGGGGGTCGTGTTTTTTTAAATTGGTGAACTGTAGTCATTTATCTTAGTGGGGTACAAGGTGGTTGAGATATACATGTACGCATCACTCATTTAGCCCCTCCCCAATTTCCTCTCCATTCCCTCCCCATTCCCTTCTTCTCATGTTTGGCTTAGTGATTGACTTTGATATGTTTTTAATGAAACAATAACAACTGAAATTTGTCTGCCTTGGGGCCATGTAAAATGGAGACTGCTGTGTTGTGTCTCAAGAACAACCTCACAACATGTTTGTATATAAAAGCAAGAAAAAGAGATAAAGCTGGGTTATTTTTAACTATTTACATACCTTCTTTGACTTCAACTTGTGGATATAATTCTGAATTTTGTTAAGTTTTTTATTGGTGCACTTTAGTCATACATCTTAATGTGGTACAAGATGGTGGAGGCATACATGCACACATCATTCAATCAGCCCTTATCCAATTCCCACCCCATTCCCTTTCCCTCTTTCCTTCTCATGTTTGGCTTAGTGATTAACATTGATATGTTTGTTAAAGCACATCATGGGCATTAGAGAATTTCCCTCTTCTCCCCGTCCCATACCCTCAGTTAGGTCACCTCATTTGTTCATCTTTAGTGTCTCCTTTGTCTGGAGTTCCTCCTATGGCCCATTTTCTCCCTAGCTTCTGCATATTAGGGAGAGCAACCAATTTCTTATTTTTTGTGACTGACTAATCTCACTTAGCATAATGTTCTCCTGTTCCATTTATTTTCCTGAAAATGATGTAATTGAGTTTTTTTATTTGAACAGCACTTGCTTAAGAACTAGTATGTGAAATAAAATGCTAGTTGCAAGTTTCACCATAAAACCAGCATCTAGTTCTAGCCAGCTAAGCCTGTTAAGAATCAAGAACCTGAGTAACTCTGGTCAGAGTTGGACTGAACCTAAGGGTATGTGATGTTTTCCTAACCCATGGACAATGGAGCTAGATACTCCTAGCTATAAAGCCTTGTGAACATATTACGCCCTTTCCATAGTGCAAGTTTTGCATCTTTCATGAGCATAATCATCAGGACACACAACACCACCCCCGTTTGTCACTCCTCAGAGCATTACTTACTGAATTTCCCCACTGGTGTGTTCCTTTGCCTGGCAGGTAAATAAAAGCAGCTTTGTCTGCTGAGCTGCAACCATCTTTGTTTTGTTTATATGTAAGATCATGCATCTAGTAAGTGACAGACCTGAGACATAAATCCATTCCAACTGACTTCAACTCACATGCTTGATTTTCATGTTCACTTGTTAACTAAATAATGGGAACAAATTGCATTCAATGCCAGATAGTTCCAACATAATAAAGGAAGGTGATTCTACAACCTTACTCCTACTAACGTTTCATTTTTCACTTTACAATTGCAGGATGTTCACCCCTGGGAATTTCCTCCTCCTACAGCAATAACAAAAATATGAATGATAATTGTAGGGTAATAATATTAACAACACTGATGGCAGCTTAACTAATATAGCTAGTGCTTACACTGCGTCAGGCTTTCTTTGTTTGCCAGCTGTCTCAAACCAGGTGTTGAAGTGTCTGTGCCCTTGTGATCACGTCAGTTTACTTTCCTACAATTCCCTTCTGTAGTCAGAGGTAAGGCAGCTAAGTATGGAGTGGCAGGGATTGTGACAGACTGAAGAATTGTGCCCATTTGAAGCCAGCATTTACCACTACATTTCCGTTACTTATCAAAGAAGAATATAGGCAGGTACTTGCAAGAGGCCCCCAAAATCTGAGTCATTGTGTAAAATATGCTACTTTTTATAGCACCACATAAACCAAACAAAGTACAACTTTAGGCTGAAGTGTGTCCTGCAACAGATGAACAGGCTAAGAGGCAGGATAACACACCAAGGCCAAGATTTTTTTGCATTTTTGGCCCACCTTTGATACTTCGTGTAACTTTGGGCAAAGTACTTAGCTCTTTTCTTTAAGGTTAGTTTTCTTATCTATAAAATGAGTTTTAAAATAGTAGATATAGAATTGTTAAAAGAAAGAGATTGGCAGGGTTTTTCATATCTAAAATGCTTAATAAAAATCCAAAATTTCATTAGTTTTTCTATTGTTATTATTGGTTTTTCCCCTTCATCTTCCCTTCTTTGGACCTGCCTTTATACACATCTGTTTGTCCCATCCCAATTACACGCATTCTTTCCAAGAAATATTTTCTGAATACCTAGCGATATATTTTCTGAATACCTAGCGATATATGACACCCAATATATATATATATATATATATATATAGATAGATAGATAGATAGATAGATATAGATATATATACATACATATATACAATATATACAGTATATGTGTATATGTATATATGTATATGACCTAGCGATATATGACATATATGGTATATATATGACACCCAATATATATAGAATACCTAGCGATATATGACACCCAATATATGAATACCTAGCGATATATGACCAACAAACCCCCCCTGTAATTTTCAGTAGTTCAGTTAAATGACAAATGATTTTAGAAAGGAAAACCATTAACCCCATTTGTTTTACCAACTTGAATCATTTATATGCTATATAAAGCCATTTGAACTAATACAGTAAATTAACTTATGTAATAGTTTATAAATAGTTTATTTATCCAAGATGAATAACTTTTGTTTGATAAATTCGAATATGTGGCATTTTCAAAACGTTTTTGTTACTTAACCTTTAGAATGTCTAACCAATGTGTTTAACTTTTCAGTTTATCTCTATTAGAAGAATTCGACTGTAGCTGTAATGAACTGGAGTGTCTACCTTCTACTATTGGCTACCTTCATAGTCTCCGAACATTAGCAGTTGATGAGAATTTCCTTCCAGAATTACCCAGAGAAGTGAGGAAGAAACCTGTTTTCTATCAGTTAACTTTTAATGAATCTGCTTTGAAATAAAATCTTAGCAGGTGCAATAGCAGTGTAGATTCATGAGTTGAGCTGTAAATGTGTATAACAATTATTTATAATTTACTTGTTAATTCTATTTTAAACAATAGTGACAAATTCTATTTAATCCAGTAAATGCATGTGACTTAAACATCACATGCAGAGAAGAATAGTTGTATAGTATAAGTTAATCAATACTAAGGAAAACAATTTGAAATAATTTACATATTTCCCTTTCAAGGACAGTTACAAATAACATCTTGGGATAATTACATTTTCACTTTGGAAATAAAAGCTTTTTTGCTGTAAATATGTTTATAAAGCTTCCAATTACATTGTAATATTATTTAACTTCCCAAACCACCAAGAGATTCTGTTAATTTTTATCTCTAAATGGGATTCTATTTACTAATATAAAGAATAAAGTATAAAATATATTTTCAATCTAACATTTTCAATTAAACTTCCATCATGATGAAGAAATAATCAACATATCATTATTTTAGAGCCAAAAGTTATATATAAAAAGTGACACATACTATTGTAATACGAACTAAAATTAGCTCTGCCAAGAAACTGTCAACAATATTTCATTTAAAATATGTATACTCTTCTATTATAGACACAGATTATTGCTTACTTGGAAAGAAAAACACAATGTGACTTACGAAAACAATAGTTTTGGCAAATGCTTAATAATAAAATATTAATAAAATGTTTTCTTAATATGTAAAATTTATATATATTGCAATAATATATGGAAGAATACATGCATATAATATACACATATTTCAAAGGGAAAAATTATAACAAATAAGATGCACATAGTAAGAGAAAGTTTAAAGTAATAAAATATGTGTTAATTAAATTGTTAATTAAAACTAAATTAATTAAAATTTTATAAATTATAAAAGTTAATATAAAAATAGTATTATCCTGTGACTCTTGTTTTCTTTTGTTATCTATAGATTGGAAGCTGTAAGAATGTAACAGTTATGTCTTTACGCTCCAATAAGCTGGAATTTCTTCCTGAAGAAATTGGACAGATGCAGAAACTAAGAGTTTTAAATTTGAGTGATAACAGGTATTTTTGTAACATTTCACAATTACCCATTGGTTAGTTGCTAAAAGAAAATTATAGTTATATATAATTTGGGGAATATTTCCTATAGCTTATGATGCATATGAAATGCAATATGCATGCCTTATGTAGACAATGACAGAAGCTAAATTATTTTTAAGCCAAGTCTTTCTAACTTTTGTTATTTGATTATATTAGAATCATATATTGTATATTAAAATGACATAAAATATATACACCCAGATATAACCAAACCTTCCCCTGTGTAGAAAGCATGTAAATACAAAGACAGAAAAACAAGTATAATGATAAGTATGGAATCAATTATACATGTACACATATATGACTTTTACATACTTATATACCATATCCCCATAATATGCGTTTATGTACATGCATATATATTTATGTATCCAACAAATCAACTGGGAGATATATATATTTCAGTTCCATGAGTGTGCTGGTAAGAACATTGCTAGTAAGATAATACTTGAAAATCATAAGGTTTGCATTTTATAATAAGGACAACCAGATATATACTCAATCATATTCAGAACAGGATTAACAAAAAACGATGTCTTCTTTTTTGACAAACATGTTGTATTGATGGGTAGTCACAAGAAAAAGGGAAATTCCCAATTAATCTTTGTTTCCACCTTCTCCATAAAAACAATTATATTCAAATAGGAAAAGATAAATGTAGATATTAACTAGAAATATCTAGTAAGATAGTAAAGTGGTTACAGAAGAGAATGCATAAACTGTAAATTTTCAGTAAGTTCAGTCAGACAAATAATGTATGAGGAACTAATTTATCTTGCAAAGATGAGCTAATTTATCTTGTCAAAGATGAGCTCCTCTGGAATCATGAAGAATATTCATGAAAGCTTCAAGGTAAGCATAGAAGTTCTTGTTTTTAGTTTACTTAAGAATAAAATAATATACTTTTTAAAAAATTAGTCTTCTAGTGATGAATCAAATTCCCACATAAAAGAATAAAACATGGTATTAAGATGTTTGGTATTTTACATACAAACCAAGGCGATATACAGAGCTTTATGCATGCGCCAAACCAACGCCCATCCCTCTTATTTTTTATGCTTTTATTGTTGCATTATAGTTTCACATCATAATGTAAATCATGTTGACAGTGATATATATTCACACCGCACTTGGTGTCCTCCCTCCACATCCCCATTTCTCCCCTTTCCCATGCGGAGTACTAAGATTGACATTGATATCTTCATGTATGTACACACAGCCGATGGTAGTAATTCCTTCTTGGTTCCTCTTTCTGACTGAGTTACCAGACTAGAAAATGAGGGGTTGCGCTAAATGTTGTGACTGACTTTCATCAAGATAAGATTTTTTCTTAAAATCTCTAATTATATTCTTATGAATTAGGTTAAGAAATATGGTCGTAAAACTATCATAGGAAGGTGGATTCCTATTGGATTCAGTTACAGACCCCAGTGGGAGCATTATTGGCAATCAGGAGTGAAGGTTACTGTGATGAACTATAGAAGTCTCCCCTAAATTCTTGCTCTGTTCAATTTTTTTCATTAATAGTCTTCATGATTATGGATACACTTACCAGATATTGCAATTGACCCTCAATTAGAAGAATTATTAAGACCTTTAAGTTACTTATTCAACAAATATAGCAGACTGCGTGCCTACCATGGGCCAGACACATGGCTAGGGGCTAGGGAAAAAAAGAAAGCAGCAGACTAGGGAATTCACAGTGCCAGAAGTTAAAAAAAAAAAAACTTCATCAGGCTAATAGTACTTGCTTTTTATCTCCCAGTACAGTAACTGGAACACAGAATGGGCCAAATTAATATTTTTAATTAACAAGTGAATCAATGTATCCAAGGTAAAAGTCAATATTCAACTAAAGCTGAGGTGAAAGTCAAACATTGCCATTGGAGAATAAACCACTTGGAGAAAAGTTTAAACAAGAAATGTTATCTAAAAGTAATCATTACTGCAATTTCATATTTAGAATATAATAGATTTTACAGTTTGACATTTCAGTTAGGAACAATGATTCCTCTGCCCTGTCAGTAGCAAGATTGCTTCTTGGTCATTGTGCTGTACATTTATGATACAAAATAGAGGCTCACTTTCAAAAGAGGTCACTGGAGGAGCAAGGAAAAATGAGGTGCCCTTATCTTTCTCTAACAGTTTCTTTTCCTCATAGTCCACATTTGTGACTGGACTGAGAAATGTGTTGGACACATTTTTTCCCCATGTAACTTCAAAGCATCAAAATTGACGATCTGCTCTTAATTTATTCCCATGTTATGTGAAAAAAATGCCTCCCATGAGACTCACTTCACAATTGCTGCTATAAGTGAACTTAAATAACTACCAAATAGAAATGGCTTTTATGGGTGGCTTAAAGTTAAAAGTTGTAATTCTGCAAAGAAGAATTATGATATAACCTAATATCTTTTAATATTAGTATTTTTGCTATGTTTACAAATAGGTAGTTCGGAAAAGGTTATTATATAGCTGGGCATGGTGGTGCATGCTTGTAATCCCAGTACTTGAGAGGCTGAGACAGGAGGATCTCAGGTTTAAAGCCAGCCTTGACAACTTTGCGAGGCTCGCAGCAACCTAGTGAGGCCCCACTTCCAAGTAAGAAATAAAATTGAGCTAATGGTGTAACTTGGAGGTAGAATGTTTCCGGCTTCAATCTACAGTACCAATAAATAAATAAATAAATAAATAAATAATAAATAAATGGCAGATTATTATATGCTTCCTAAAGTTATCTATTTAATGTGTATCTTTTCATCTGGGTATGGTATGAGGTATTTAACCCAGGGGCATTCGATACTGAGCTCTGATTTTCAGGGACTCAGACCCTGTTTCAAAAACAAAATGTAAAAAGGGCTGGGAGTGTAGCTCAGAGATAGAATGCCCCTGAGTTCAATTCCCAGTACCCCCTACACACACACACACACACACACACACACACACACACACACACAATGGCATTTAAACTAAGGCTTGTAGGATTTCGTCACATGAAGTAGGCTGGGTGTGGTGGCACACGCTTGTAATCCCAGCATTTAGGAGGCTGAGACAGGAGGATCATGGTTCATGGACAGCCTCAACTACTTAGTGAAGCCCTTGCAACTCAGTGAGACCCTGTTTCAAAAGTAAGAATAAAAATCTAGGGTAGGGGTGTCACTCAGAGATAGAATTGCCCCTGGGTTCCATCCCCAGTACCAAACACACCAAAAAAATAGTCACACAAAGTATGGCAGAAATAGTATTTTAGACAGAAAACCTCAGCTGACCCTTATAATAGGCTGATAGTGGGTTAGGGTGATAATGGGACCGAGTCAGGAAAGAGTGGCAGAAGCAGCTTCTGGAGAGATTTTTAGGGCAGATATCTTAAGGTCTAACAAGTATGACAATATTTTATTTTACCCAGACACAATGGGAACTCTTTGAAAGGTTCACAAAGAGTTTTCATTTTTAAAGATTATGCAGGCTACTCAGTGAAGAAAGGATTGAAGAGAATGAGACTTGTTTCAAAATAAAAAATAAAAAATAGGGCTGGGGTGTCCCTCAGAGGTAGAGTGTCCCTGGGTTTGATCCCCAGTACCACAAATAATAATAATAATAATTCTTAGAAATGAACTTAGCCATCTGTACCCATGCTAGTAGAATTTTCTTGTTTTTTCAGATTGAAGAATTTACCATTCTCATTTACAAAACTTAAAGAGCTTGCAGCGTTGTGGCTTTCTGACAATCAGGTAAAAACTTTTATGACCTGATTTAATTTGTTTATGAAGATAAACTCTAATTGAGACTTTGAATTGTTCTTATTCACAATAGACACTTTTGACAATTACTACAAAATTTACATTCTTTATCCCCGGAGGAGATATTTTTATAAATGGAGCAATTCAAATATTGCTGCAGACAAAAACTCTACTATAATCTCTACCCTCTTGAAATACTTACATTTAATACCTACCTCATTGTCAGAGATCTAATACGCAAAATGATCATTTTTATAGCTTTTTAGCTCCTGGTGGTACACATATGTCCTTAAACGACATACTTTAATTCTCTCAGAACATAAAGAATAAGATACCATTACCACAATTCCCACAGGAAGGAGTTAATATACTCTATATTCCTTTTTCTTCTCATGCTTTTAATTATAGTCAACTTAATTCTAAAACTTTACTTAAGAAATTTGCTGGTATCTTTGGCAATTACTATTATCAGTATATTCTGTGAAATTGTTTATATATTCTACATACTCATGAAAATCGGTTATAATTGAATCAGTAATTAAGTGTTAATGAGAAATTGGAGACATCTGATTTTCCACCAGAAGAACCAGCAGCAATGGAATAATTTTGACATAGTTTATTGGTTCTCTTTTTTCCTGTGTTCTCGAAATTTTGAAACACCTCTACCCAAATATGAATGGCCAAATGAAAAAAATCCATCTTGGGTTTAATTTATCATTGTTTTGTGAACACAAAAGTAGCATTACTAGTAGGTGAATTGTTCATATTTTAGCTATTGGGCTACTCTTATGAAAAATTTAAAAATTACTTCTACAAAATATAAAATGGAATGTCAGAATAATGTTTGTGTCTCTGTAGTCATTACAGCACTTGCTTCCATCTACTGAGGGGAAAAGTTAGATTAAAATTCAAATTTGAATCTTATCAATGAACTATAGATTTTTATAGCATCAAAATATCATTGTAATAAATCCTTTAAAGAGTCGATGTAAACTATGCTAATGGGATAGTCTATTTTACAGTCTTGCATTGTGAAAGAATAGCTCTGAGTACCATGATTTATTGTTATTTGGAGAGAATGAACAGAACAGTGTCTGCATCATTTAACTTGTGTTTTAAATGCTGATTTAATGTATTTCAGATTCAGTTTCATGAGACAAGCTGGTATCCCAAATCCTCTTTTTGCTTCTTTTCTATTAATAAGTGTCATGAAATAAGCAGATAATATCACTTATGTTTCTTATATATAATATACGAGTTCTAAAAAATCATTCATAAGTAGTATTTCTGAAATGAAATTAATAACAGAGAATGAAATATCATAAATATATTATGATACATCAGATACATGCATGGTTGCTTATCTCTATGTGGACCTTATCTTTGGTTATAAAAATATCTCTTAAATGCTTATGTTTTAGCCTAATTAAATTCTTAAATCATCTTGCATACCATAAATTTGAGAGAAAATTTAATTTGTCTTTCTAGGGCAGCAGTCCATTAAAAAATGGATAGGTATATAGAACCATACTAAAAACTTAATTGACAATTTAATGCATTTTGTCTCATCAGGATTACAACTAACATTGCTTAGTTGAATAGGTTTTGATAAGCTTTATAAAAGTGCATGCTAAAGAAGAAGAAAACCTCATTACACAAACCTTAGAATCTGAAAATGTTTCTCAACAATAGTCATATTTTATGCTATACTTAATTTTTTACTCACTTTTCTTTCAATTGTTCATTCATCTTTGTGAGACCAGACTATTGACCATCATCTTATATAACATAAATTTTCTTTATATTTAAAATTTTACTCATATAATTTATATGTTCTTTGCTTCCAGTCCAAAGCCCTTATCCCTTTACAAACAGAAGCCCACCCAGAAACAAAGCAAAGAGTGCTGACTAACTATATGTTTCCCCAGCAACCTCGTGGTGATGAAGGTAAATTGTCAGTAGAAATATATTCTGTGCTTATAATGATTGTAGATAAAAAAGACGTTTTATTCTGATCTCTGTCCAGCAGTACTGGTTCATGAACAAGATGGTAAAGCTAACTGTATGACACATATATATCATTTGGAGTTAAAAGCATGAGTCTCTACATTATAATACTTTAAGTAAGATTTCAAAACCCAAACTCTTCCTCTTTATGTTTTACAAGAAAATAATGTTGACATTTAGAAGCAACTTCTTGTTTTGGTAAATTGTAAGACACAGAACAAGTTTACCACATGTGGTACCCAGCAAATGGCAATGAGCTGAGAGCAGTCAGATCCTAAGAAAAGTTTAATGATCTGCTTTATTTCCTGTGTTTGCTTATCACATGAACACAATTAAAAAATGTAGCCCATTGATCTTGGGCCCCACATTATTTAATGTTATTAGTTTACTACAAAGAGATGACTTGCAAATTATGACCATTGTTTTTCTTTTCCAGTTTGGCTTCCCTTAACAAAGTCAGCAGCATTTCTTTAAATAATCTTCTATTCTGTGATCTCATTATTCAGAAAAGTTTTTAGGGATTTGTCTTTTATTACTTGAAACCTAACGCAGACTTATTTGAACTTTTCTATACTCACAGAGTAACAGTAATTCTTGGAAGAATATAAACCCACTTTAATCCAGTCATGAATTAAATCCACCCAGTTTACTTTGAATGATACCAACTTGTAAAATAAACCATTTGCTTATGCATTTCTTATTTTAGGGAGAATTATCATAAAGGCCTTTAACTTTGGGCTCCCAGATATAAGGGAATCATTTGGTAATATTTTAGAATTTTTGGTTAAAATTTTGACTTACAGAAGTAGGTGAAGGTTGTTTGCATATATATTTTTCAGACCTCAATAAAATTAATCTTTTAAATTTGTGAAAGAAAAGCCATTTGTTTATATAGTAGATGAGGAAAGTCTCAAGTAAGAATTATATTTTAATTATATTGTCCATTTAGCATCCCTATATTATCAAAATATTTTATTTCAAAATGATTTAGGGAAAGCTGAAAAGTGTCTCAGATTAACTGGTCATTCCTAAGATCCAGTCTCAAAGATTAAATCAGTAATTTGTTCCAGGGTGTGAAATAGATATAGTTAGAAAAGGTGTGATGTTAAGGAATTCCTCCTACTTGGTTTTTTGTTTTTGTTTTTGTTTCGTTTTGTTTTTAATTTTTTTATTGGTGCATTGTAGTCATACATCTTAATGGGAAAAAAGACTGTGGCGACATATATGCACACATCACCCAATTAGCCCTTACCCAATCCCCACCCCGTTCCCTCCCTATCCCTCCTTCCCATGCTTGGCTTAATGATTGACTTTGATATGTGTGTTTAAGTACATCATGTGCTAAGAGAGTTTCCCTCTTGCCCCCTCCTATCCCCTCAGTTAGGTTGCCTTATTTTCTCCTCTACGGGATCTCGTTCTTCATCTAGAGTTCCTCCTGTTATCATTTCTCCCTAGCTTTCGCATATTAGGAAAGTATCCAATTTCTTATTTTTTGTGACTGACTCATCTCACTTAGCATAGTGTCCTCCAGTTGTTTTGTTTTTGTTTGCTTTTTCTTTAGCAAAAGAAAAATTGCTAATTGAAAATTATACTTTAAATTCAATCAAGAATAATTTGATGGTTTGTGGAGCAGGAGTGAAATAAATGAATTTCTAGAATCTCTTTCAACAAAGAACCATATGGAAAGGCCATCCACTGGAAAAGAATAGTCTAAATTGTCTTTCCATCACATTTTCATGTGACCTTCACAATAATTTTATAAACATTAGCCAACATTCTGATATAAATTGAAGGTTCACAAGCCATTTTTTCTGTTAATTTGTGACATACTTAAATGAACTAAAATCTTAGTGTTAAAGATAACTTTTTTATTTGTTCTCCACCATAAACACAAGCTTCCACACATACTCCAAAGAACAAATAAACAAGAAAGGATAATCATGAGTACTTTGTTGCTAAATTGGTGTCATGTAGTATTTTTTATTTTTTAAAAAACCCTGAGACCAGTTTAGTGATTACAAATTTGCTCTTAATTTGTAATCCACATAGACATGGAAAAGAGATGCCACATGACTTGGAGAAAGTGTCTTAAAACTTAGCTGTAGTTTCTCATTAGTAAAATAAAGATAATATTAATTAGTACTGACATTATACTGTGAAGATTAAAGAGGGTTTTAAAGAGCTTTGTTAGCTGGGCATGGTGGTGCATGCTTGTAATCCCAGCATTCGAGAGGCTGAAACCAGAGGATCTCGGCTCGCGGACAGCCTCAGGTACTTAGTGAGGCTTTCAGCAACTTAGTGAGACCCTGTTTCCAAATAAAATATTTTTTTAAAAGGTCTGGGAGTATAGCCCGGAGGTAGAAAGCCTCTGGGTTCCACCCCTAGTGCCACCAAAAAAAAAAAAAATTAACAAAATAAAGAATAAAAAAACAGGGCAGGAGGTGTGGCTTGGAGGTAAAATGCCCCTGGATTATATCTACACACACACACACACACACACACACACACACACACACACACACACACACACACAAAATACACTTAAAGAGCTTTGTTCAGATCTCTACATTATTATTAATATTTGGTAGAGAGCCCATTCCCTGCACTGGACAGCTTCCCAATCCTCTTAAGTAATTAATTTATATCTAGTAAATCTAAATTTGAGTTAAAATGTTAAAAGATCTTGTAATAAATATCAAGGGAATTTAACTCCTTTTCTCTTCCTTTCCTTCTTTCTCTTTCTTCCCTTCTTTCCTCCTCTTTATTTCTTCCCTTTCTTTTTTATTTCTGTACTCATTTGTTGTACCTATCACGAGTTTTTTTTTTTGCATAGTGTATTGAGCTCTATTAATAACACTCTATGTAAAAAAAATCAATAATCCTTTGGAATCTAACTGTAGATTTCCAGTCAGACAGTGACAGCTTTAACCCTACCCTGTGGGAAGAGCAGAGACAACAACGCATGACTGTTGCCTTCGAATTTGAGGAAAAAAAAGAAGATGATGAAAATGCTGGGAAAGTTAAGGTGAACCTTTTGGCTTTAGTTTATTCTTTTGGGTTTTCCTTTGTTGTGATTTGAATTGATTTGGGGATACGCTGCATGACCTCTATTGAAGGGTCCGGTGCATCTTCCTTAGAGTAGGCTGGTGATCCGGGAAGTGCTGGTGTCCCAATTCTGACTAAACAAGTTTAGTATGCCACCTCACCTCACAGAACATCACATGGGAGAGATTCAAGCTGAAAGAAAGTGAATATTAACAAAGCCTGAATGATAGACTTCACCTAAGAACTTCTTTCACCTACGAAGTGCAGCACTGATTTTCTTTTAATCACCAAGCAAAGCCTCATGCAGACATCTGAGCCCCAAGTACACATTTATGGGAGGGCCAACTAGTTAACATGTCACATGGCATTATCTGAAACTTTCTATGTCTCTGAAATATGTGAAAAAAATTTCTGAGTTTCCTTAAATGTGAGAACACATTTTAAAGGAGGTGAGTGCCTAATAGCAGATGATGTTCCTTAGGAAAAATAACCTCAATTTTTTTAAAACCTAAAGTATATTTTTAAAGCTTTACCAAACTAACCCTAAGTTACATGGTTGAATTTTAAAATCTGTATTTTCATTATTCGAATTGATTTATATTTTATTAACACCTGATTTCCATGCTGTTGTCTGGGCAACATCTTGAATCTCTCATTAACTTTTATATTATTTGTGCACTTTTTCCATCTTGACTACTAACAGCTCTCACTCTTAGTGTCTATCTACTTAAGTAATTATGTATGCATTCTATTAATAAATCTAGATTGTGTGGTGTTCTCTATCCCCTCCTTCCTACATTTTCTAAGCATGGTTTTCTAAACCATTATTTCTGGAAACTTACTAGAACTGTACGTAAGCATTTGCCAACAAGGCCTGTCAGAACGTTATGGAGAACACAATATAGATCCCCAAATCCATAATAACGACCTTATTTTTAAGGCTTTGGCTTTTAAAAAATGGTTCTAAATGGTTGGCTAGTGCCATCTAACAACCAAAGAAACATTTTTTTGTTACTTCTTAAACTTGTGAATTCCTAGGGGAAAAAAGTACGCCAAATCTAAAACAAAGAAAGAAATAAACCTCCAGAACACTTGAGTTCCTTTTTTACATATGCCATATATTAAATCTAGAACCAGTGGATGATGCATTCTATATTGAACCCCTGATTTATTTTTATAAGTTATTGAATTGTCAAAAACTATAACTAATTATAAATCTATATTCAAAGGAATCAAGAAAAAAGAGAACACTTAATATACTCTGGTATGTGTGTCAATTAAAACATAAAATATAGTAAATGCAAACAATTATTTAGAAGCCCTGTTTGTGTGTTATGTGGGTAGGTTTGTTTATAATCAGAGTAGGCTCATTATACTTTAGAGTGTCTTTCTCTCTATGTTTATTTATATTTGGTTTATTTATATTTTGGGAAAATGACATTTTCCCAAAATCTCAATCTACTTGGCTTCAACTAATTTGAATATTTCCAATGCCATTGGCTATTGGACAAATTAGAGCACAAACAAACTTCTAAATAAGTCATCATGGAAATATGATGAATGGAATATATTGAAATCCAATTCTTAATTAATCCTAAACCTCTCTGGTTCATTACATGTACATTAAATTTAGCACCACTTTACCTTTACTTGATCTGAAAAGGAACCACTGACCTACCTATTCTATCAACTTCCAAATGGACTAGAGTATAATGCCCTACTTATAGCGTGTATAGTGAGTGTAGTGTGAATGCTGCTTTGTGTGAAGAAGTTGTGACCCTTTAGCTTCACATGATATTGGTACTGTTTTATTACATGGCTTTAAAACTAATTTTAATGACAACTGTTTTAAATGCATTACCCAGAGTGAAAAAAAATAAGAGTAGAAAATGATAAAGTGAAAGTATTGCTACAGTGCTCCTCTTTCTCCCAGAAAATGGAGATTCCTTCTCCCACAGGATCTCTCCTGCCAAGCCCCCTGGGAAAGGGGCCAGCGTGGGATTACTCTCCAACCTGCCAGACTGTCTGGCGATTGCTGCACACCATGGGCCAGGTGTGATCAGCAGATCCAAGATATGCCCGTCCCCCAGAATGACCCCCAGCTGGCATGGGGTTGTATAAGTGGCCTCCAGCAGGAGAGGAGCATGTGCACTCCATTGCCAGTGGCAGCACAGTCCACCACTCTTCCCTCTCTAAGTGGCAGACAGGTAGGCCTAGGTGCTTGGGGTAGGAGACTCCCCTCTGTAGAGGCAATCTTGGAACAGTGGTTTATGGGGTATGTCCTGCATGATGTGGGGTAAGAAATGTTGGTCATATAGAACTTTCCAGTCTCCAATGTTGGATTCCAATTGGATGTTTTGCTTATTGGCATTGGCAGTAGGGTGGGGAGAAGCTGAGCCAGAGGGGAGGGGGCTCCAATGCAAGGTGACTATTAGTGGGTTTTCTGGCATGATTTTTCAGTTGGGTGCTTCATTTTTATTTACATGTTTTATTTTTAAGGATTTTTTTCTGTAAAGTGTGGGAATACCAATAGTGGGCAGAATGTGGATGACACTACTGATACAGTCTCCACTGTGCTCCCTACACATATGCACGTTCTTTCATAAAATCAATTTTAAAGGAGACCAAGTAACCAAAACATGATACTTAAAATAGCATGAGTTTAAATTGAGATTTGCTGAGAGTGGACTTTGAGCACATAGATAGACATCTGTTGAAAAGCATCAATTTCCTTTAATTTTGAATACACAGATGATATAAATTCCTATAAGAGAAGACTGGGTCATGAGTTGTGGCAAGGAGGGCTTTCTTATCTCAGTAGGTCGGGTGTTTGAGAGGATAGTGGGAGGGAAAATATGTCTTAATCAAAAATAGAAGAACATTAGGTTTCCTGGAAACTTTACCATCCACATGTAATGGACTAGATTCTTATTCCATGTCTTATATTCTTTCTACAATATAAGACAAGCTGAGAATGCATTTTCTTGACTAAAACTGCTGTTTCCATTCTTTATAAATCACTCCATTTAATTCCTAGAATAAGGTAATATTTATAATCAGCGATCAAATCACTATCATTTCTCTTACTGGAATTTGCAATCTAATTAGAATTTAATTCATATATGAAATATATTATATTATCTGGATAATATAATATATGAGAAACAGCTCTGTATTGATATATTATTTCTCTGTGCCCAAACTATCAATATGAATTCTTTCTTCATTGCTAAATTTTTGGGGGTCTCCAACATCTTGCAGCTGCTATTTGCATTTACTGCACTTTATTTAGATTTGATACGCATAGAATGTTGTGAAACATTTTTATTTTCCAATGTTAAAATAAAATAATATTTTAATAAAAATATTGCATTATAAGAAAATATGTTACATGAGCAAATACTTTATAGTGAGTGCTAAAATGCAACACTTCTATAAGATAAAATAAATTCTCCTGCCTATGTGTATAAGAAAGGAATTTTAATTCTTTTCTATGCCATATTAGGATAAGGAAATTATTCTAGTCTATATACTTGAGAATTACTAAACTACTCACACTCAAAATGGTGTGGGTTTCAATTGAGATTTGCTAAATGGACTTTATTATGACAGTGTTTATGATAATATTTATAATTTCTGAAGTATTACATGCATGAATCAAAAAGCAGGAATGCAAAGCAATATGTGAAAGGGCATAAATATGCTTATAAAGAGCTTAAAAACAATATAGGACTATAGATACTATCATTTCATTTTAAAATAAATTATAAATAATTCCTTTATTTTTAAAAGATCAAAATTATCTTATTCAACTCAGTAAAATTCAATTTTAGACTTACAATAATTCTTCCACAAGATTACACAATTATGTGCTGCACCTAACCATGGACTATCTCTAAACTAAGGAACACTAGTATAGAATAAACTTTGGAGTCAGGAAGACCTGAGCTTGCATAGGACTTTAGAAAAGTTACTTATATGGCCCAAGCCCGAGGTTTTTTTTCTGTAAAGTGGTAACAGCTTCAGTAATGGGCTATGAAATTTAAATGAAATATAATTATTAATCAATGATTCATTCTATAATAATTAATCATTTATTATTTAGTATGTAAACCATAATTTATAATTAAACCTATAAAATCAATAACAAATAGTATTTTATATTAATAATTAATAATAAATTACATATCCCTATAAAACATTTAGTATGGTATCTGGCACATGGCAGATACCTTACAAATGAAAACTCTTGCTACATACAATATGAATTTAAAAATCCAGGCAATTATAGTTATGATGGGTATTATGATTAGATGTAGTATAGAGTCTAGATTATCAAAGAAATCCAGATTTTAAAAATACCTAAGAAAGCCAAGTGTGGTGGTGCATGTTTGTAATCCCAATACTTGGGAGGCTGAGACAGGAAGGCTGAAGGTTCGCTGTCAGCCTCAGCTACTTAGTGAGGCTCTCCACAACTTAGTGAGAGCCTGTATCAAAATGAAAAATAAAAAAAATAGGGCTGGGGGTGTAACCTGAATGTAGAATTCTTCTGGGTTCAATCCTCAATACTGCAAAAACAAAAAACCTAAGTAAAAACCAATATTAGAAGTAATGTCTTAAGCCAGGCGTGGTGGCTCACGCTTGTAATCCCTGCACTTGGGAGGCTGAGACAGGAGGATCACACAGGTTCGAAGCCAGCCTCAGCTACTTAGTGAGGCTCTCAGCAACTTAGTGAGACCCTGTTTCCAAATAAAATATAAAATGGGTCTGGGAGTATAGCCCGGAGGTAGAAAGCCCCTGGGTTCCACCCCCAGCACCACCAAAAAAAAAAAAAAAAAAGAAGAAGAAGAAGTAATGTCTTGCCGGGCATGGTGGTACACACTTGTAATCCCAGCATTTGGGAGGCTAAGACCAGAAGATCGTGGTTCTCAGACAGCCTCAGCTACTTAGTGAGGCCCTTTGCAACTCAGTGAGACCCTATTTCAAAAATAAAAAGACTAAAATACAAGGTACAAGGTACAAGGCCCCTGAGTTCCATCCCCAGTACCACAAAAACAAAACAAAAAAGTCTAATCTATGCACAGAACTTACATATTTTCAGGAGACCTTCACAGTTGTCTCATTTTAGCTCTAAATTAACCCCAAAATGTGGGAAAGATATCATCATTCCCACTTTACATGCATAGAGTAATAAGCCAGTTAATGTCTGACAACTAGCTGGGGTAAATCTGTGGCTTCAGTTTATGCTTCCTGACTCTAAGTCTACTGAGTTCTGCAAACACTAGTAAATGAGAAGCAAGGGGCTTCTTTTCTAGGTGAAACAAATCGAGTTTTATGAAACCTAAAGTCTTCAAATACATATATATATATATATGATTATATATATGATACCATGTAAGTATATAAATAGTGCCACTCACAAGGCTTTGGAAGAGATGTGTATAAGTGGTAGACCATAAAGCTTATTAATCTTTATTTGCTTCATGGCAAATCTGTTTTTAGATTTAAATATTTAATGGAAATAAAGTACCCAAACATATTTAAGTGATGTGACCAAAATTTCACAAATAACCTGTATATCAACTAACCAGAAAATATTAGTAGCATGGCCATTATTAAATAGGCATCTAATCGTCTTGGATGGCACTTGA
The DNA here is from genome assembly GCF_963383645.1 of Muscardinus avellanarius. NCBI lineage: Eukaryota > Metazoa > Chordata > Mammalia > Rodentia > Gliridae > Muscardinus > Muscardinus avellanarius. The sequence continues at coordinate 61,174,201 of NC_137788.1, forward strand.
CATTTACAAAAGTAGTTCAATTCAGTATTTATTTCAATAAAGGAAGAACACTTCACATTTGTTCATCTTTAATTTAATTTGTGTTCATTTATTGTTGAAGGTTTTTATGTTGCATAGACTTTTAGTTTAGTGCCCTACTTTATTTTTCATTCAAATACCACTGGTTATTAAAAATGAAAAGATATTCTTGTCACAATAGTCACGCCATTCTACAATTTACTTTTTTGAAAACTGCAGGGGTTTTTTTTTACTCTTAGCCCTTTGATGTCAAGTACTTTTAAACAAGTTCAACAATATGATATTAATATTAAATTTAATTCATAACTAATGTTCCTAATACCAATTTAAACATAAGATCCATGATGCATGTATCCCAATGCACCTTGTCTAGCATGAATATCATAATTTCTATGTTTATTTAAGAATGCAGTACAAATTTAAAGCCCTGAGATGTATTAATATTGTACTCTAACAACTTAAACTGTTTTTTTTTCTGTGAAGTCTTACTTTGTCTTGTGTTATTTCTCTATGTAATTCATTTCATTCTTATTTATTTGGGACTGTAAAAAAGATTAAGCTACATTTAAATAACACTTATCCTAGCAAAATTAACTGGTTTTCATCAGCCTTCCAAAAACGTGTTGGAAAAAATTTATATTTTTAATATTGAAAGGAATGTTGTAAATCATCTACTGAATTCCAATTCTAATATTTGATTAGGAAAATGAGCCACAAGGAAGACAGGATACTAAGATGAATAAAACAGTTGGTGGATTTGCTAAAACTGCAGATGAGCAAAAGTGTTTGAATTTGTATCCATGATCCTCAGATCTAGTCCACCATCATAGTTCTGACATCCCATGACTTACCTGGGTTTATGGGGGCAGGTATGCGTGTGCCCCTCTCCCTCCTTTTCCTATTTCCATTCTCTGTTCCTCCTTCAGCTCCTCTTCAACCTCCTCTCCTCTGACCCCCACCCTCACACACACACACACCTTCCAAATGCACATACTCACCACCATCATTACAGACCATTCCATTGGGCAAAGTTGATTCTACTCAGATTCCAGGCCAATCTGTCTTGACCTCTTATTTTTCCACTACTCCCTCTCAGTCAGCACAAACAATTTCAACTTATTCTAATTTAAACATGATAAGTATTCTAAGGGTAATATAGTCAATATGGAATAAATTCAATACCAGTAACAATCATTAAATACATATTTCTAAAAGTCAGATTGATACCCAAAAAATGAATTCGAAAGTGGAAATAAATACCTAGATAAATACACGCCAAAATTTATGCATTCACCTAAAAAATAGTCTCCATTTTTTTATTTCTCCTTATTTTAATATTACTTGAGAAGTATATTACTTTGTTAGGGTGAAGACTAAATATAAAAGCCACCCAAAACATTTTTGTAACTATTAATAAGAATCAGCTATACTACTTTTTGACATAACATGCTAATTACATAATTTTAGCTAGTATATATTTGAGTAGCAGTTACTGTCAGCTCTTCATTTTTCAATACACAGTTGTACTTATAAATATTTTAGAATCCCTTCCTATTACCTTTATTGATACTCCAAAAATATTCTTGATATCAAAATTATTATCAATAAGTAAAGAAGGGAATAGTCGCTAAAGTATGGCAGTAGCTAATAACTAGAATAAATCTTCCAGAGATTGTTAGTCAATTCAGTATTTGCCCTGCTGCCATTTCAGCCATCCAAAGAAAAGATCTATCTGGGTGTGGTAACGCACACCTGTAATTTCAGTACTTGGGAGAATGAGACAAGAGAATTGCAGGTTCATGGCCAAACTCAGCAACTTAGCAAGGTCCTCTGCAATTTAGTGAGACCTAATTTCAAAATTAAAACATAAAATAAAATAGAACTGAGAGTATAGCTCAGAAGTAAAATGCCTCTGGATTCAATCCCCATTGGCATAAAAAAGGAATAAGTCTAAAAATAGAATATAATGCAAAGATTGATTATCATCTAGAGGAGTGGGAAGGGCTGGGGAGAAGCCCCTTGAGGCAGAAGGTGAGAAGAACAGCACCTGTTCTCCGCCATAGCAGTTTCAGTTTTCTCCAAAAGCTCAACACTCACTGTATTGCATTTGGTTATACTACTGCACATAAAATGGAGTCACTTTGTGAGCATGCTTGCTGAAGTTATTTTTATGTTAAATTTCTTTTCACGAACCTCTAGGTTGAAATAAACCTAAAACGATACCCAACTCCTTACCCAGAGGATTTAAAGAATATGGTAAAATCTGTTCAAAATCTGGTGGGTAAGCCAAGCCATGGAGTGCGTGTTGAGAATTCAAATCCAACTGCTAACACGGAGCAAACTGTGAAAGAAAAATTTGAACACAAGTGGCCGGTAGCTCCAAAGGAGATTACAGTGGAGGTATTTGAAGGTTATTGGTAATTGCCAGTGTGGTTTGGATTTTTTGGAATTCTAAGTGATATGTTTTCTTTTTTAAACTGAATAGACCTTCCCTCAATACATGCAATATATACATTTTTCCTAAAATACAAAAAATCTCTTTACTCTTTCAGATTACGAGGGTCGCATTTAATAAATCACAGATAATTAATACCCTCGTGACCTAAAATCATTAATACAGCTCCAAAAGTTCCAATACACACAGATTGAGCAGTTTCTCACCTAGCTAGGCCTACCCAGCAGGTGCATTCTATCAAGGTTATTATTTCAGCTACCTCAAACTTTTATTCCATTAATCATTAGGAAAAACTAACTGAATAATTTTTATTTGGCAAATTTCAGTAAATTTCCTTATAAAGTTTAGAGCAAATTTTTTAAATGTTTTTGTGCTTGAGTTACCACCTTTCTAGAAAATACTACTATTAACAACTGAAATGTTGGCTTATGTGATCTAGTCATGCAAAGTTGGATACCTATACTGTAAAATGAGTTAGAAATTCATCCTATTGATTCATGTGGTCTGAAAAGAATTCAACTACATTTCTACCACCTCTATCTACTCCCTCATCAACTCTTCAGCTGATTTAGTTACATCTTTTTATCTTCATGAGAAACATAATTGGTATGAGTATGTCTAAAAATTCATATGACTTCTCAAAAATCTAGCTTGATGAAACTCTTTTACAAATCTGCATTTCAAAGCATCAATTTTTTGCATTTATTAAACACCAACTGTTTATGTAGCACTGTGCTAAACACTGTGAGAGAAGAGAAATATAAAATGTGTCCATAGTCCTCAAGTAATTTCAAGTCTAGCCAGATAAACTGAACACATAGAAAGCAATAAGAGAAGGTACTATGCAAAATATGATCACATGATTGGTTATGTCATGCATAATTAATTCTTAGCTTTAATATGCCAAATTATATATTAATGATGGGGTGATTCTTTTATAGGGAAAAGGAGAGGAGAGCATTCCAGGTAAAGGGAGAATCTTACGTAGTGTGCATAAATCTCAGCAAAGGTAACTGCCTGATGTGGAAGAGAATATAGATGGATACATAAGGAAGAAAAATGTATAAATGTACTTTTATTTGTGTATTATAATCACACATCATAATGTTCAGGGTGATAGGGAGAAAAATTCTTAGATGTTCATTTTCATTAGATTTGCTTATAAAATAAGTATCATTTTATGTTCTCTTTTCTAAAATATCACACATATGCTACAGCAAAGTAATAGACCTTTATTTTATCTCAAAGATATTATAAGAATATAAAAAGGAATAAAACCAATAGCTAGAAAATATATGGTAAATATGCACATATACACTTTTTAAATATCATGCAATTAGAGTTTAACATCAAAGTAGCTGAGTAGTTTCTTAAATCTATTAGCTGAGTAAGTTTACTACAAAAAGAAGAATATCCTAAAGTTGCTTAATATGGGATGAAGGTGAGGCAGGGAGAAGATGGCTTTGCGAATTTAATAACTGTGTGGTTATTATTATAGAGATAATAAATCTTTAAAGCAGAGATAAAGATCTTTCGAAATGTTCCACAGGTGCCCCAAGCCTAACAAAGCCAAAATTAAATGCTTTCTTCCCAAACTTGCTCCTGCTCCTGTACTTCTGATCTTGATCTTAACTGATACCATTATCTGCTAGTTCTTTTAAGCTAGAAATTTTTGAGGAGTACTGATTTCTTTTTCCTTCCTTCTCTCCACTCCCTTTCCAAAATAGTAGCCAAAGCACATCTATTTTTATCGAAATTTATCTACTTCCACCCTGAGCTCTGTCCTGCATTACTGTAAACACCATAGATTCCTTGAATTACCTGTCCCCCACCTCCTCATAGCCCTGCCAGTGGTGTTTCTAAAAATAACACAGATTTAATCATCTCCTTACCCTCCTTAAAAACACTAGAGTGTTCTTTATTTCTAGCAGAAAATCTAAGCTTCTTAATTGGCTAGAGTAGCCTCTTCAAATCAAGCTGAAGCAAAAGTTCAAGGTTAAGCTTTATATTTATCTGTGTCATTTGCCCAGCTCTTTTTTGATTTTCTTCTTCTACTTCTGATTTTCCCCTTAAAAACAAACTTTATGTGGTAATTTCAATAGTTTATCTAAACTTGAGATTCTAGATCTTTTCCTTACTTTTTAGATTCCCTGAATCAAGGAGAAGCTGTTTCTTTCTGTAGCATCCTGCCGTCTCAAATCAAATATAGCCAAATTAAGGGGTCACATTCTAGTTTGTTTTTCAGTGTCCAGATTTAATATAGACGAATCAAGCACACAACTAATCACATATTCTAATCACTTATTTTTTGTTTTGCGCATGTATGCCAATTTTGAGTCATCATCATTTAGTTCATACTGCCAAGAATGTAGAAGAGGGTGTTATACACTGCATAATTTATTTATTCATGTGATTAGAAATAGAAAACTAATATAGAAAAATAAGAAGGTAGAATAGGCAGACCCAAAGTAAAAACGGAAAGAAGAAAGGTAGATTATAAATGCAGCTCTTTTAAGATGGGCCCATATATCTTCTATATCCAGTTCATTCTGTCAAATTGTTTTGTTCTGAATTATACACTATGTCTTCATTTTTGGAGTGATCATTTTCCAAGAGCGAGATTCTGTTCTCCATGTGATCTAATCTCTTGTTTATAGTTTTATTGATGCCTCCTTCATGTCAATGATTGCATCCTTTGTTTCTTTCAGGCTCTCAATTCTTTTCAGAAATCTTGTATCATTACTACTGTTAAATTTCTGATTTGTCCTTCTAGTGATCTCTGCAATTCTATGTTGTCTGGTTCTGTTATTGTGGTGTTGTGGGAGCTCATGGCTTCTTTGTTATTCCTCCTCATGATTTCAGAAGTTTGTTGCTTTCGATAGATTTCTCTGTCCATAGGTGTCAGCTGGTATATACAAGGGCAAGTTGTGTTGTATTCAACAGTGAAGGTTAAGTGAGGAGGAAAGTGATGAAGTTGTAAATGCAAGAATAGGGTAAAGTTGCAGCTGAGCAAGGGCAAAAGGAAAAGTAAATCAGCATTCATTGTTCTCTTTTTTACTTGCCAATTCTATGCCAAGAGTGCCATCATGTGTTTTGCTAGGCAAAAAAAAAAAAAAAAAAAATAGTACCAGGAGACCCATAAGAACAAGGAGAACAGGCTGATAGAAGGTTCCCCTTTCCTCTCATTTTCTTTTATAATGCCTTCTAGAGACTGCATTTGGATTTTTCCCAAGATCTTTATATGATTAATATTTCCCCATTATCCAGGTCCTAACTTGGAGGTGATCTTATCAGAAAAGCTTTCCTGACCACCCCTCATCAGTCAGACCCCTCTAATTTTCCCTATCATATCACCTTATTTATTGACATTAAATATAATGAAAAGGATGATGGTCATTTTATTGATTGACTTTAGGTTGTGGTTTTCAGGAAGACAGGGACCATTTCTATCTTGTCCATCATCATATAAACAGATGGTCCCTGACTTATGATGATTTCTCTTGGGACCTTTTAACTTTCTGATGGTGCCAAAGTGGTATGAATTCAGTAAAAACCATACTTCACATTCATTTTTGAGCTTTGATCTTTTCCTGGGCTAGTTAAATTTGTGGTCAGATAGTTTCTTGCAACACAAGGCAGTAACAGCCACAGATCACAAGGGTAAATAACTGGTTCTCTAAAGTGTTCTGTGTAGCTAAGCCATGATGATTGGCTAGTTAGCATGTTAAGTGCATTGTGACTTAATAATATTTTCAACTTACTGGGATAGAACCCTGCTGTAAATGGAGGAGCATCTGTAGTCCCAGTGTCTAGCATGGTGCCTAGTACAATGTAGGAGCACAGTAAATATTTGTTGAATAACTTAATGATTAGAGCCTAGTATAATAAACCTGTTAAAAAATCTGTCATCGTTTAGTTGGTTCAAGTCAAAGACAATCTCTGAGTTTTTTTCTAAGTTAATGATGTATTGATTGTTGGCTGTGTTATCTCTCCACACAACTGAAGGGTTGGACTATGTCATCTTTTTGTCTTATTGTATTAAAATTTTCCTTTTAAATATTTAACAAGTATTAGTCATACACTTGTTTTTTATAGGAAATATTCAACACAAACTACCCCTACTCACAAAAGAATCCTATAAGTTAGAATTTAAACAACAGTTTAAGAAATGGTTGTGTTTCTCTGCAAAACCCAAAGACCCGAGCTTGTAATTATGGGGTCCTTGGCAATATGAAAAAGAAATTATATGAAGAGTTTCTGTATGTTTATTACACCAGCCAATTATTTGTTAGGCAGACTTTGAGGGAAAAAGACATGTATACATATGTATACTGGTTTAGCAAAATATTTTTAATTGTGTTAATGTTTCATATTAACAAGATACTGAGAAATTAAACAACTGAAATTCTTTGAACTTGAATTAACATAAAGTTTAAGGAAAAAAAGACATAAAGATACCTGCTGTGCATAAGTTTCTATCACTGCTTATGGGTGTAGACAAGGCATTTTTATATCTAGAAGAAAATAAGAATTTAATATTTTGCCTTCTAATGTTCTCCCACTATCTGGTTAACTAGGAATGATGATTGAATTAGAAAAGTTTACATTTATGGGGTTTTTACATGTTCTTCTGTCATTATGAAGCTATGTTCTTCTATACTGTAGTTCATTACACTCAATGAATGCATATAGAATGAAGACTTAGACGACTAGACTGGTCATGAGAAAACTAGAAACCTTAGGAAAAAAGGCATGTTAGAAGTAAATCAACTGAGAAAATAATCATCGGGAAACAGTAGGAATTAATAGGAAAAGGAAAAGGAAAAGCTAGACTTATAGGACACAGCAGCACATGCATATGGTAAAGGATGAAAAAAATCTTGTTGGTCCATGATATAACTTTTCCCTTAGAACTCTCAGAAAGTTTACCCATTATAACTCTTATATGTGTGTATATTATGTGTATGTATGGATCCTACTGCTCATTTAGGGCTTACAATTCATTCCTGTGTTAAAATGAGTTATCCTTCATCTTTCCCCAGTTGCAAATTCCCAAAGGGCCACGTTTTGTCTTTCTTCGAAACCTCCACAGTTCTTTGCACAGTCCCAGCCATATAAAACAGCATTCAAAAATATATCTGATAAATAAATAGACACTTAAATTAGAAAAAAAGTTTAGTGCTCAACTCAGAGATACATATGATTCATTTTTCCAAATGCCCTGCATTCAATTAAATTCTAGAACTACATCTTTGAATCTGAGCCAAATAAAGATATTGCCATCTTGGTTAACCATTGTTTAAATGTTTACTTTCCTTGTCCTGTATTATTATATCTCTCAGGATTCTTTTGTTCATCCAGCTAATGAAATGAGGATTGGGGAACTTCACCCTTCATTAGCTGAGACCCCTCTGTACCCACCCAAACTTGTTCTGCTAGGGAAGGACAAAAAAGGTAACATTGTGAAGCCAATGTGGAAATATGATGCAATGCATGTGCATGAAGCCCCAGTTGTACATTATGATATACCATAGTCTATGAAAATATTTTATAAATATGAATCACTCACATTAATCAGTATGAAATCTGCTTTTCATACTTACTTTTCTGTGTTTGTCATTGTTGATGTTCATAGCATTATAACGTATCTCCCCTTTAAATTTCAGAATCAACTGATGAGTCTGAAGTTGACAAAACTCACTGTCTGAATAACAGTGTTTCCTCAGGCACTTACTCAGACTACTCGCCTTCCCAGGCTTCCTCAGGATCCTCTAACACCCGGGTTAAAGTGGGGTCCTTGCAGACAACAGCTAAAGATGCAGTTCATAATTCTTTGTGGGGTAACAGGTGTGTTTAGAATTTCCACTTTTCTCTTCCCAAATGCTTATTTTCAGCAACTTTTTTGGTTTTTTTTTTGTTATAAATGAAAGCTTCTTAATGTTGACATTGTATTCAGCACATGAGTGGCCTAGAAGACAGAAGGGGCAGGTAAGCCAATGGAGTTCACCTGGGACTTGCAAGAGCAAATGAACCCATCTCACAGGGTGAGGCCATTGATGAAGTGGGTGGTGGCAGGCAATGAAAAAGGATGCCATGCAGGACTTAAAACTTTAGAAGTCATAAATTGTGGGACAGTTCACCATCCAAAATGGTGTGAATAGATTAAAATAAGATGCATGTAAAACACTTGTGTGCCTGGCACAAAGTAAATATTCAATCATCTATCATCTCTGTCATCTGATCATCACCACCCAAAGTTGGAATGTATGTAAAAATAATCATTCTAAAATGCCTCCTACTCTACATTATTCCCATTTTACAAATAAAAGAGCAAAAGCCCACTGTACAACAAAATAACTCTGAAAGATAGTATTTGCTTTGTTTGAATTCCCCTATTCTGTGATGTGTTGTATTTTGCATTACAAATAGAAAATTAAAAATTGTCATATGATATAGGCATTCATAACTTTGACTCATATTTACTGATAGAATTACCCTTCTTGGCAATGTATTCTGTAGTAATTCATGAATAATTGTTTCTATAAATCAGTGGCCATGATAAAAAAATCTTAGCTCTTTAAGTTGATAAATTCATATTTTTTATGTGAGCTCAAATTATTTTGGGTACTTTTGGAAGATGCTTTCTAAATGTACCTTTTCAACTAGCAGAAGCACATAAAACCCTTTCCCTCACTAATAAAAGTTATGATGTTCAAAAGAAAGATATCCTATTCAGTATTATGAGTGTGCAAATTGTTTTGAATAAATTTTGAAAAATTAGCATATGCTAGAGATGGTCACTGGAATAATTTTCAGTCTGAAAAAAAGATAACTAAATGTGCCATCAACAAAGGCAGCTAGTGCCTTGAAAATCTGGCATTATTTGAAGACAATCTGGATTCATTAGATATACTAAGCATTGTTAAAAAAAAATAGTATTCTCAAGCAATAGTTTGGAAATGTTCTGGCTTAAAATCTCCAGGGATGAGTACTAAATATCACATGATTATAATTATTAGTCATGTTTGAAGATATATATCTCACTCATTCATTCCATTGGCAAATGTGTCATTAATATCTACTCTGTGCCAGGCCCTAGTCAGAGCCTGAGGAAAAGAATGATCCCTGCCCTTCTGAATTTGCATTCTATCAAAGGACATGAGATAATATATGATAACTGTAATAGGTAAGTGAATTTTACAATATATTAGAAGACAATTATTACCAAAAAGAAATAGGGATTCTTTAGGGGATAGAGGTCTTAAATATTGCCATCTTAATCATGAATCCCCTGAGGATGGTGTCCTTCTTTGCTGCTTGTTCTGTTTCTGGCAAAGACCACCTCTTCCTCGTTTTCAGATTCCTCCTTCCTCTTGTGTTCACAGGATGGCACCATCTTTCCCACAGCCTCTGGATGCAAAGCCATTACTCAGCCAGCGGGAGGCTGTGCCCCCAGGGAATCTACCACAGAGACCTGACCGGCTGCCAATGAGTGATGCTTTCACTGACAACTGGACCGATGGCTCACATTATGATAACACAGGGTTTGTGGCTGAGGAAACTGCAGCAGACAATGCCAACAGCAATCCTCTCTTAAGTTCGAAATCCAGAAGCAGCACATCTTCTCATGGACGTAGGCCTTTGATCAGGCAGGAGAGGATTGTTGGTGTGCCCCTGGAACTTGAGCAGTCTACACACAGACACACACCAGAAACAGAAGTGCCTCCTTCCAATCCTTGGCAGAATTGGACCAGAACCCCTAGTCCATTTGAAGACAGGACCGCTTTTCCTTCCAAATTAGAGACAACCCCTACTACCAGCCCCTTGCCTGAAAGGAAAGATCATCTAAAAGAATCTACTGAAATACCTAGTCCTTTTTCTCCAGGAGTACCGTGGGAGTATCACGATTCCAATCCCAATAGGAGTCTTGGTAATGTCTTTTCTCAAATCCACTGCCGCCCAGATGCTTCTAAAGGTGTTATTTCAATTAGCAAAAGCACAGAGAGGCTTTCTCCACTAATGAAAGATATAAAGTCCAATAAATTCAAAAAGTCGCAGAGTATCGATGAGATTGACATTGGTACCTACAAGGTGTACAATATACCATTAGAAAACTATGCCACTGGGAGTGACCACTTAGGAAGCCACGAACGACCAGATAAAATGTTGGGACCAGAGCACGGCATGTCCAGTATGTCTCGAAGCCAGTCGGTCCCCATGCTGGATGATGAGATGCTCGCTTACGGAAGTAGTAAAGGGCCACAACAGCAGAAGGCTTCCATGACAAAAAAAGTCTACCAGTTCGACCAAAGCTTTAATCCTCAAGGAGCAGTAGAAGTGAAAGCCGAAAAGAGGATCCCGCCCCCTTTCCAACACAACTCTGAGTACGTGCAACAGCCTGGCAAAAACATGGCCAAGGATCTAGTCAGTCCTAGAGCTTACAGAGGCTACCCACCGATGGAGCAAATGTTCTCGTTTTCTCAGCCATCTGTGAATGAGGATGCAATGGTGAATGCCCAGTTCGCCAGCCAAGGGTCCAGGGCGGGCTTCTTGAGAAGAGCCGACTCCCTGGCTAGCTCCACAGAAATGGCCATGTTTAGAAGGGTCAGTGAGCCTCACGAGCTGCCCCCTGGGGATAGGTACGGCAGGCCTCCATATAGGGGAGGGCTGGATCGCCAAAGCAGCGTTTCAGTGACTGAGTCCCAGTTCCTGAAGAGGAATGGCAGGTACGAAGATGAGCATCCTTCCTATCAAGAAGTGAAAGCTCAGGCGGGAAGTTTTCCTGTTAAAAACCTTACCCAGAGAAGGCCGTTGTCCGCCAGAAGCTACAGTACAGAGAGTTACGGTGCCTCCCAAACCAGGCCAGTTTCAGCTAGGCCTACCATGGCAGCTCTTTTGGAAAAAATACCGTCTGACTATAACTTGGGTAACTATGGTGACAAGCCATCAGATAACAGTGATATAAAGACAAGGCCTCCTGTGAAGGGAGAGGAGAGCTGTGGTAAAATGCCTGCAGACTGGAGACAACAGCTGCTTAGACATATAGAAGCTAGAAGGTTAGACAGGGTATGTTTGGCCTTTCTCTGTAAGAATATCCCTCCTGCCTTTAGTTTTTCGTTATTGGCACTGCTGAGCCCATGTAGTGAAGCGTGAACTACATGAATGAATCCATGATCAGCTTTTTATTTATCTTTTGATGGTGGGGGGGAAATGATTATAAAAGTTCTTTGTGGGTATTGCTTAATGCTTTCTGAAAATCCGTAACCTGCAGGTGAATTATTTATCAAATCTAGCCTAAATATTGTTACTAAGAAAGAATTTGACTCTATTACACAAGATGGTGCTTCCGTTGCCTTCTAGCCATGAAGGCAAAGCACAATACCCCTCCTAGGACTCACAACTGTGCTCTAGTGACCTAAAGCATATGATTTTTTATTGAATCTATAAAAGTGAGTATTTCACCCTTTTCTGCACAGGCTCACTTATATTAAACTTCGGCCTAATTTGTTTATAAAATTTGCACATAGTTACTGCCGTGGGACTACTGAAGTTATTACTTCTAATGAGCAATAATCTTCCCGGCAAGAAACAGAAAAATAAAATAAGCAGAGATTAAATGCCTGCCTACACACTATTTTATCTAATAAAAAATCCTGCCATTTAGAATATTGGTTTTTATACAGAAGGAAATGTTTAAGTTCAAATCATACTAGAGACAACAGAAACAGATGTCTTTACGAAGACTACCAACATAAACTAGTGTGTATATCATAGCAAAAGAAAATCCATCCCAATTCAGTTAAAAATTGAATTATAATAAAGTATGGAATGCACAGTAGGGTGATTAAGATAGGAATATATAAAAATTTTGTTTTTATATCTGGTCAGATCTCTCAAAGAGAAATCCGGTTCATTTTTTAGAGCTGCTATCAATTTACCATCATTCTTCAGTTTGCTTTGTGGCATTGGTACAGAGGGATTTGTGTGCTCTGCCTTAACATTTGAATCTTTAAGATCTTTTTTGTGGAATTGAAGCCTTTTGTTCTCATTTTCTAGGTTCAAACTCTCTATATTAATTAAGGTTCTAGTTTTGAAAGCTTTGTGTAAATTGAGTAATAATATGCTATCAGAATGTTTCACTTAATCGTTTCATTATTTTATTTTGTGGCCTGATAAAAACACAGGTTACAGTATTTGTGATGTATTTCATTAGCACTGAACTTTGTGTTTTCAGGCTTACTCTTTCTGAATAAGCATATGACTTGTAGGTCGTGTCTACATGACAAGAAAACAATTTTGGAGGAGGAAACATTGAACGAATAACTGTGGGAGTGGGTATTAGTTTCTCAATGTGGAAATTGGTTCTGCCTTGCAAAATATTTCATCAGAATGTCTGTTTCAAATAGGTGTGATCAGTCCCATTGAAGGGAGCCTCATCAAAGCCTCATGACTGGCTGTCAGTGGGAGACACCTGGTCGGTTGTCACCATGCCTTACCTCAACTTATACCCTCCATGTAGACAGATAACTTGGAGGGCGAAAATATTTGGGGCCAAATAATACAATACAGTTTGGAAACTCTGGCCTCGTGTAGACACGACCATACGTAACAGGGTAAGATGAACTAGTCAAGAAAGGTTATAAGAAGCTTATAGAGCGTATGTACAATGGCTGGCAATTTGAGGCAATAGCGGAGCAAGTGAAAATGGAAAGATAAAGTCCTAAGCATTTGGTACCACTATTTATTGACTGGTATTCGAGTTAAATGTTTCTTCTCCTTGATCCAGATGACTGAGAAGTAGATGATTTCTCTCCATGGTGTAAAAACTTTAGGGGGTGGGATGGAAAAGAGGGGAAGGGAGCTCGAATCAGCAAAAGACAGGAGGCCCTGCCTGTCCTGGGTAACAAAAAGTGAATTCATGTGTATTTTTTGTTACTGTGATGGTACCTCCCTTTTTGATTAGTTTCCATTTATCCTCTGTTTGTTTCTAATTTCCATTCCTTGGGCCTATCTTTAACTTTTCAGAGCAATTTTATGTGTTTATAGATTTTTTCAATACTTTCTCATTTAATTCCAAGAAATTAAATTACCTATAGAGTATTGATCCAAGCCATCAGATCCTGGAAGCTCTTCCTTTTGTTTTCTTCCAGTGACATTTCTTTCCCCCCTTTCATTTGAGTAACTGAACAATCCAGGCTACGTCTTACTTAAAACTCCCCAGCTACACAACAAGATGAATTCAGAATACCAAAGCACAGACTTATGGCATGAAACTGGTTTGGGCAAAGCTGTACCACGTGACATTCCACCCAAAGGCAGATTGTACCAGATGTGCTGCTTTTGGTGTGCATCTCTTCTAGTGAAACTTGAGTGAGCCACTTGAACCCTGGAAACCAAGTAGCGACACTAGAGACACAGATCTTAGCGTTGACCATGGAGAGGCAGTTCCAAGCACTATCTTAGATCAGAGATGCCTATTTTTTCCTTCAGTGTAACAAATCTCATGCTTCCATGGTAAAGACCTTGAGACAGAATTTAAAAGAAGATCCCATATGTCTGAGACTGCTGCTCTCTTATCGAAGCTAAGAGAACACTAGACTGGAGTAGTCTAACCCCAGAGGAATCCCCCAAGAGCCAGCTCAAAATGCTGGCTGTCTTTTTCAGTTTTGGCATGGTGACAGTGAAAAATCTCTCTATAAAATAATCACAAATCCATAACAAATATGATCTGTAGATAAGCACCTCATCAGAAGTATAATAATCTCCCAGGATAGCTCGATGAAACTTTAATGACAAAAATCATTACCTTGCAAATAATACTCTGAGAATGGAATAGGCTGCTGTTAATACTCAGTAATATTCAGTTATAAAAAATTATGCTGAGTTAACCTCAATTTTTTCCAAAGTAAGAGAATTACTTTAAAAAGCCAGATGCTATCAATGATTACATTCTTATTAGGCTGAAGGTTTGATGACAGGGACTCCAAAATGTTTTAATTTTTCAACAAAATCCTGTGGGTGGGGGGGTGTCTATCATTCACTTAGAACAATTTTAGATGCACCTGTTAAAATTTAGTCATAATGTAAATATAAGTATTTAGGTATATTGGGTGAATAACATTAATAATTCACAATTATTAGTTATCTTAATTGCTTTAGTATAACTTAGTAAAATCACAACTGCTTTAGTATCATTACAAAACTTTTCTGGTTTAAAATGTATTTTTTAGAAAAATAGAATATATGGATCCACTACAACTTATTTCATTGGTACACATAAATTAACAAGTAAATTCAATCAAGCCAGCAGAATGAATGATTTTTTTGACCCTCTTTTTCTGAGTTGCTGAAACGATGCCTACAAACCGAATGATAGAGAAGAGTGATTTGGGCTTTAGCATTGCAATGCACTAGCTTGCAGCAGAGTAGAAGTTAATATATACCTTTCGTATGTGATGATCTCACAATATGAAAAAGACCATGAGGCTTGTAGCTGATAAAATTTGATTAAGATCTTACTGTCGAATCTTCAAAATTAATAGACTTCCACAGATAGCCAATACTTGTCCAGAGTCAGTAGTATCATAATATATGAGAGAGATTCTATGCCTTCGGGTTAGCAGCAAGTATAAAACAGAATGTATCTTCTTCGGTTTTTGTCTTTTCTGTAGTTTTGAATGGTACTCATTACGTGCATAACTAACACTGTTTAATGTATGCTTTTGTCTGATCGAGTGCATGTTTAAAAAAGAGAGTTACTGTTTGCCCGCTTATAAGTTAAATGTTATGAATTTAAACATGTTCATGTAATAATCAGTTTGTTGAGCATGTGTTCACACCCTGTCACATGATTATTTCCTCTACTCAGAATGCTGCTTACAAACACAACACAGTTAACCTTGGCATGCTGCCCTATGGAGGTATTTCAGCAATGCATGCAGGCAGAAGCATGACTTTAAACTTGCAGACTAAGTCTAAATTTGATCATCAAGAACTACCTCTTCAGAAAGTAAGTATGGACTGCCTTACATGTGTCAGCATACCAAAGCCAATTAATGTTGTTTGTTCACTTGATGTATTTAGGCTGTACATACAACCCTGTTTATCATAGACTCTCATGAGTCCAAAAAGCACAAGGGAAAACAATGTAGAGCCTAAATTCTTAGCTGCTAAATGTATATTTGTAGCTAGACCGATTATCGAGTTTCTGCTTTTTTGGATGGAGCTTTGCTTTTTGGATTGAGCAGGCACATGGCTATTTGTGTTGCTTTAAGATTCATTTTTCATATTCATTTTTCTTATTCTTTGTTTTTCTTTCTTTTGTGTTTACATATTTACTTTTTAAACTTTTTTGGAAGGTATTCCTATCTTGGTGATGAATTCTCAGAGTAGAACTGAAAATCACCACTGGATTTCAGTGGATTTCTGTGGAAAAATAATCCTAACTTAGAATGGAAATTAAATGCTCAGCACTTCTAAATGCTTTTTCAGTCCACTTTGTGGGGAATATAACACAAAGGTAAAATATGAAAAACAAGCGCATGCTAGCAATTGTTGCTCTTCCTAAATTAATGAAAAAGTAGAAAGGTCACAGCCTTTTAGATGAAAAGGTAGACACATTTGAAAGAGACTATACTGTAAGAAGAAACATTTCCATCGGCAAAGAAACATTTCTGCTTGTTTTATTCGGGCAAAATTGAAAACCCCCATTTTTTTCAGTTTAAATTTATTAATGCTTTTTTCTCATAGTTACATTACAGTGGCAACTAGGTCATTTTAGCACAATATATCATTTTGTCTGGATATTAATACGGTCATTAACCTAGTAAGTTTTTTTATGAAAAAAGCAATACTCTCCCAGACATGGTAGTATACAACTGTAATCCCAGTACTTGAGAGGTTGAGACAGGAGGATCACAGGTCTGAGGCCAACCTCAGCAACTTCGAGAGGCCACCTGCAACTTAGCAAGACCCTATTTCAAAATATAAAATAAAATAGACAGATTGTAGCTCAATTTCCCCCGAGTTCAATTCCCAGTGCCATCCACACAATAAAAATACATAATTTGGATAACAAAGTGACCACAGACTCCAAACATTTCTTCTTTCTTAATATAATTAATGAAAATATGGAACAAATTTCCATACCAGCAACATGTGGGTTATAAGATCTCAAATTCATGTTTTATTGTCAATTAGTTTCTTAAGACATTTCTTAACTCTGGATGGTTTGATTCCTTCTCTGTGTTGCATAACAAAGTCAAAGACTCTCTTATATCCAGAGCTTTTCCATCAGTTAGCACCACTTCACACACACACACACACACACACACACACACACGCACGCACACATATGCGCACACACACATGCATGCACGCACACATGCACACATATGCATGCACACACACACACACACACACACACACACACACACCACTAAATAAATTGAGACCGTTAAATATTGCTTTTCCTGTCCTGTAGCATGGTCAATATCGAGCTGATAACTTTCTCTCCGTAGGAAAACAAAGCCTTTTATTTGTGGTATTTGCTAATGTCAGCATACTTCCACTATGGCCAATTTCAAAACACCACTTTCACATCACTGAGCTCAGAAATGCAGTGACCCACGCACGGCTGACACAGCTAGCACACGGCCACAGCACACCCTCAGCATGACTGCTTTTACTTGAATCCCTGCTTTGATGCATCCTCTTCATGTCGTCTCAGATGCCCAAGGCTCCCATCCTCGTTCCTAACAAAGTCAACTTTCAAAAAGTCCTTGAAACTTATCTACACTAAGGAATAAATGAGATGGCACAACTTAAGTGAGCAACTCCCCTAAAGGGCTTCAGAGTTAAACACAAGTAAATCGTCAAACTAAGATAATGAGTCAGACACACTGGTACATTTCTGTAATCCTGGTACTTGGGAGGCTGAGACAGGAAGATCACAGCAACTTAGTGAGTACTTGTTTCCAAATAAAATAGGACTGGAGGTGTAATACAAAAATAAAATGCTTCTGGGTTTAATCCCCTATACCACAAAAATATACAATAAAGTAGTGAAATTTGAAAATGCAGTGATAAGATTAAGGAGATTGTAATACGAAGGAAGCTTTCTCCTGAACCCCCTGAAATCAAGTAAAAAAAAAAAAGAGCTTATTTTCTCTAATTTTGGGCTCTATCTTCAATCTATAATAATATAGGTACATACAGAATCTGATGTGATTTATGATATCCTAGAGAATGGATTCATTATCTATTGTTGTAGCACAAAGATGTTTTATAACAAACAATACAGAGTTGTATTTGGGGACTTTTCAACCATCTTCTCTTGGGCACAGAATTGACCTACAGAAATTCTCTTGTAAACCACATTAAATTTCAAACCAAGAATAGTTGAAATATTGAATGACTGCAAAATAAATTAACAATACTTTATTTACTACATGAGAGAAGGAAGGGGACAGGAAGGGATGAAAAAGGCTGACAAGAAAAGCAAGTATTTCATTAACCTCCCCCCGATTTTTATTGTGGTATTGGGGTTCCTGGAAACCCTTCTACCTCCGGGCTACACTCCCAGACCTATTTTATACTTTTTTTATTTGGAAACAGGGTCTCTTAAGCCAGTGCGGCTGGCTTCAAACCTGTGTGATCCTCCTTTCTCCACCTCCCAAGCGCGGGGATTACAAGCATGTGCCACCACGCCCGGCTTCCTCCCCAAAATTTTATGATTCAAAAATTATTACTGGCCGGGCGTGGTGGCGCACGTTTGTAATCCCAGCATTCGGGAGGCTGAGACCGGAGGATCACGGTTCGTGGAAAGCCTCAGCTACTTAGTGAGGTCCTCTGCAACTCAGTGAGACCCGGTTTCAAAATAAAAGAATAAAAGTTAAGGCAGGGGGTGTAGCTCGGAGGTCAGTTGCCCCTGGGTTCCATCCCCGGACCCGCAAAAAAAAAAAAAAATTATTACTGTAAACTGGTCATGGTGACAGATGACTGTAATCCCAGTATATGAGGATCACAGTATATGAGGATCACAGGTATAATGCCAGTCCCATCAACTTAACAAGAACTTGTTTCAAAATAAAAAATAGAAGGGGCTAAGGGTATAGCTCATAGGTAGAATGCCCCTGGGTTTGATCCCCAGTAACAAATAAATAAATAGCCTATAAATTTTAAGCATCTGGTCTGGGACAACTTTTCCAACTCCCATGGGATCCAGTCTAAGTCTCTCTGTCCCTTCACCTTTGTTACCTGTGTGCCCAGAGATATTGCTTATGCAAATGTTTGATCTGAAAATTTGGGTTTTCTGCCAAACTTTAGAATCAACCTTTCTTAATATGCAGTCTCTCCGGCTGCTCTTTCTGGGCTTTGCTGGCCTGTGCTGACTGGTCTCATGATGAATGCACAGTTTCCCTGAACCCTTCTTGCCAGCAGAAGAGACAGGCAAAAATCATTTTCCTTTGATACAAAAATGCATAAAAATCTATTACAGCACTTTTGCTACTTAAAATAATAAAAAATGTGTGTCTCAGGCATTTAAGATTGCTTTGCAGTTCCAACATGCTCATTAGCCATGAGAACTGCACTAAAATGTAGGGCAACATCTATTTATAAACAGTTCCAGCAAGTAAAATTGACGAAAACTGTTCATTCTCTCCAGGAAATTCCACACCTGTCTCTATTATTTATGAAATTCCTGAATGATAACCCTGGATATCTTCACTTAGGAATTTTGGCATTTTACTCTGTGGTGTCCTAGAAAGAACAAAGGAATGAATCTAAATTAATATTTTCATCTTTTAGACATCAAACAATGGAAATGGACTTGCAGCACACATTAGCTTCAGGGTGCCTTTCCCAGGGAACATGCCAGGGCTGAAATCAGACCCTAGCCCCATCTTTTCTGCTTGCCAAAACCTACCTCCTGTAACTGCAAAGGAGTACCTTTTTTGCATTTCTTCTATTGCACGGAGACTGCCCTTAACCAACTTTATAATAAACTAATTAAGAGATTTCTGAGTAAAGACAAGATAATGCTGGCACTTGATAAAGTACTTACATGATGAATATGGATAGGAAAAAAAGCGTCTCCCCACATTTTACTCTGTATTTTGACTATTCCTAATTTTTTTCATATTTATTACATGTCAGATAGAGTACTGTCCATTTTCATGACTTTATATACTATAACCAGTGAATTATATTTTTGTAATCATTTCATGGAACCATTCATGATTATTTTTCAAATGTCAACAAACAGAACAAAATTACTAGAATGGACTTTCTTTAATATTTTATTTTTTGAGCATATGCTAATTTCCTAAAATAGTACTTTTTAACTAGAACATTTGACATATAAATGAACAATTAAATATTATTAGTACTTTCTATTTGTTATTCATTCAATCATTCATTCATTCATTCATTTACTCATTTACCATTTATTTACTGCCTTTCCAAAAAGCATTTAAGGCAATTTTCTATGGTGTTATGAATGGTTCCATGTGCTTCTTCGGATGTGTTCTATTGTAATTGAGCCTAGCTACTGTCTTGAAATTTTATGTCATCAGAAAAAAAATGCAACATTGTGGAAAAGATCGCATTTCGATCTACCATTTTTATTATCTAGATTGATGTGGAATAAATAAGTATTTCCACTGGGAGAAAACCAAAGACTAGAAAACATTGAAAATCTACTGCATGGCTGGTGCCAAGAGGTATTTTAAATATGCTTTTTTTCTCACAACTCACAACCCCTCCCAAAGGACACATTTATCTTCATAGATGAGAAAACCAAGGCTCGTGTTTCACACAAAGATCTCATCTGTATCTATACTATTTTACTGTTGTATCATCTGTCCCTAGCATAACCACACTTAGAATTTATAGCCGGGCGTGGTGGCGTACGCTTGTAATCCCCGTGCTTGGGAGGCAGAGACAGGAGGATCGCCCAGGTTCGAAGCCAGCCGCGCGCGCTGGCTTAGGAAACCCTGTTTCCAAATAAAAATGTAAAAATAGGTCAGGGAGTGTAGCCCGGAGGTAGAAGGGCTTCCAAAAACCCCAGTACCACAAAAAAAAAAAAAGAATTTATATCTGATTCTGATTGGTTCCCCAAGCCATGGTCTTCCTGCTATGTTATAAGGCCTTCTCAAATATGTATAAAACTCATGACTCCTAGTTTTTGGTAAGCCTCCTTCATATGCATTGTTATCTCACATCAACACAATCCAGAGGAGCAAAATTTATGGGATGGAACAAAGAATGCACAAGTAGAATGTTTTAACTAATCCAACAACATATGATCCTAGTCATTCCCTCTGTGCCACAGATACAGGCTTTCTTAGTTCACTGAGCTTAATGAATGCTGGTAATTACCTGTGCTTTCCAGATCCACTTGCATTTCCTGAGCAGTCAGCAACCCCCTAAAATATACTTGGCAGCAATGAAAGGATTATGAACTCAAGAAAATCACACATTAATCACCCAGCATATTGCAGCCTCAAAGACAAGACAGGCTGGAGAAGGAATTGCTGGCTTTTCCTAACTCCCTGTCTGCAGACTGTCTGGCCTCCAGTATATATAGTATAGTCTCTTCTACTCTGGGGAAGTTGATAATTTTCTCTTCCTATCCTTATCTTTTTAACTTTTATTGCCATAAAATCTACCACTTACTGGTTTATAGAATTAGACACTTAGACACTAATATAAATCGTAACTTCAGGGAAGAGGAAGCTGAAGTCATGAAAATAATTGTTTCATAGAATTTTGCCTGGGAGAAAATGACTGCACTGATTTATTAATTGATAAATTAGTTGATATTCATCTCATCAACTTTTGAGTGAAAGAAATTTAGAGAGCAATGTTTGCACCTAAACTCTTTTTAAGTTTCTAATATCCTTTCTTACTGAATCTGTGCAAATGATTCAGGATCAGATGGTACTAACATTTGGTATGCATTTATTCACCCTGATGCCAAGGGTTACTTACTTAAAGCCATTTTTTCCCCTGCTGAAAGGAAAGCAAGATTTATGCTGAGCCTCGGGCAACTCATCCTTATAATTTCTATCGATTTTGTTACATTTATTATTGGCTACCTATCCCTCAAGAAAGATTAGTTTACCTTTCTAATTATGAAAAAAGCCTTCAGCTTGTAAATCCACATAAATCCTCATAGATGGCAGCAGAAATTACCAAAAGAATGTTAGTGCCCGTACCAATGCTTCGTCACCATTATAATGAAGTGCTGCTTTTAAAAATCACTTGGGCATCGCATTACCACCTCCAGATTGAACCCCAGGAAATCATAATCATTTAGATTCTAGCTCAGCATATATTACCTTTTATAATACCTATTTTTTTCAAAACATATACTAAAAATAATAATTCCACTGAAAAATGCTTGGAGCAAATTTTTAACACATTTTTATCCTATGATAACACCCTTTGTAAACTATGTGCTAGTTCCTCATATTCATAAAGAGTATGTCCCAAGACCTTTGCAAAGTGCTAAGTTCTAATATTACTTACCATTATAGAATTTTCCAGCAAAATGAGAGTAAGTATAATTTTACAAGCATACTGTGCACCCATCAATTAGCAGATAAAAACAAAGCTGCTGGATCAGCTAAGCTGATTTACTCACTTATGTAAATGCTCTTCAGATATCTGCTGACACACATATATAGATACACATTCATGCACAGGTATACCTGTGTAAACATACACAAATATGTTTAGAGAGACACATATTCAAGCACACGTATGTCTCAGCAAAAGTAAAGTGACTTCTTTAAATAAATACTGTGGTCATTCACAGCAACCAAAATTATAAATGTTCCATTTACAAATGGCTGCGCTGGCATTAGAGCTAGCATCTGTTAAGCAAGACTTATGCTCAGCATTACTGTGCTTCTTAGCAATATAAAAAAAAACCTTTTGATTTTACACTAAATCACACTGATACTTTCTGTTATTTTGAAATATTAAAGACCTACTGAATTTAGAAGCTAAGGAAATTGTACATTGCAATGATTTCCATGTTGTTTATCTCTAATTGGTTATACATGAGGGAAATAAGACTCATCCTTACTCTTTAAAGTATCTAGAGAAAATATCAAGAATATGGCATGAAAAATAATGGAACTAATAGTTAAATCTCAGTCAACACTTTTAAGTTGTTCCTTTTAACTTTTATAGAATCTTAACAGCTAAATAAGTAAATTTATTTACAGTAGCTATACTTATTTAGGGAAAACTGTGAATGTACTATTTAACTCTCCTTTTAGTCCCCACCACCAACAACCAACACTAACATGTTTTATAGTCCTTTCATTTCTGCAAACTTAAATCAATCTTAGGGTATCTCATTTCAGAAAAAACAAAATGGCAGATGGTTTCTACAACTAATAATGAAATTGCTTTTAGGAAATTCCTTTAATTTTTCTCTCTAGTCAAAGTATCTTTTTCTGTGTCTGCGTGTTTATGTTTCTTTTGTCCCCTGTAATACAGAAACATTGGTGTGACTGTTAATTCAAATTTTAGAAAGAGAAAGATTAGTTCATCGACTAGTGAATAGCCTAGACCAATATGATGTTAAGATTTTGGTGAAAGTGATTTAGCCTTTCTTTAATGCTAAAAGGAGCTTTGAAGTTCTCAGTTGCTCTCTGACAGTGACTGGGACCCATGTCTGGGCAGGTAAAACATATATAATGGAGGAAATTGAAATGAAGATGGGAATGATGCCAAGAATGGAAGAGGAAACCTGTGCTGATTCTAGCCACTTTTCATATACCTGCTTGCACATACCTAGCCAGATAAACACGTTTAATATCCCACCTAAGTGGCAAAAAAGCCAACCCAGAAAAGACCTAGGCACTTCAGAAAATACTAGCCAATAATGCTTAACTTGAGTAATTATGTTTTAATGGCTTAATTTTAATATTATGATGTACCATTTTTTAATCTCTAGAAAATTGTGTATGGGCATAATTTAGTCTAGGAAGAAAACTTGAAACTTCTTGCTTATAAATAGGCAAGCACTTAATAGCTTCCTGGTTATGTTTAAGTAATGTATTCTTTAAATGTGTTATCGACATTTGATTTTTCAGACATATGCAAATATAAAAATACAAATAATAAGTTAGACATTCCTAACTTACCCAAAATCTCAAATGCTTCACCTCTTTTCTCTTTTTTCATATTTTCTGATAGGCTTGTGAAAAAAGAATTCACATGGCCAAAATAAAAAAAGAAAATTGAGTTGTCTTCTTACTTTTTTATTATATTCAGTAGATACTAGGATGGCTTGATAGTCTCATAATAAATCCCATTTTAAAATATTTCCAAGCAATGCCTTTAAAAAGTGCATGTGGTCAGAATAGAAATAGAGTAGTTATCTGAAGGAGAATAAATTGGACCACTCTATAACCAGAAGAAGTCTAGCAAGCAGGCCACAACAGCCCATAACTATGACATGTTATGAAGAGAACTGCCCGATTCTCCCTGTCTGAAGTTGGAAGATATATTCCCCACACAAAGTACAACTGTACCTACCCTTTTTAAGCAGGTTTTATCAGTAGGGATCCTTCTGAACACGTGCAGAAAATGCCATAGGATAATATCTCAGTCACATAAGAATTCCCAGGCAACCAAGTGGTACTTGTATATCCTAAAATTTAGGGGAAGAGAAAGTCTTTGCAAATAAATTTAAAAAAGAGATTCATACATACATTGTATCTATCACTATACAACTCTCCAATAAAAGATATTTCTGATAGTATATTATTACTTTCTATCACTCCAGTTAGAATATTGGTCCTTCCAAAATATCCAATATTAGTAATAATAAAGATGGAGGTATTATATTTGTTATTAAAAATAAGCAGAAAATCAGCCCAAAGTAAAAAATTTATGAAGAATTTAAACTGTAATATAGAAGTGATCTATATAAATAAATAAGTTTGGTAATCAAAACAATCATAATTTATTTATACTGTTATTCTAATGGCAGAATAGTTTTTATGTTGCTTTAATTAACTTTTTCCATAAATCTCGCACTATACCAGTGTTAATACTATTTGATTAGTAAAAAGCATATTCTTTCAGAATCATTACAGCCTTATGAATTTTATTTTAGGGTATGATTTGGAATATTGGAAGTTCCATACTATGAATTATATGGTTTCAATTTATATTTTAAATGGTAAGAGCATACTTAAGGGACAATTTAAGCAAGCTTTAAATGTTTTGCTTTTTAACAGTTGACTAATTTTATTCTGATTATTTTTATTTAGGTGCTGTAAATAATCTAAACTTTTCTTTATAACTCAGTAAATAACTCCAATATTGTTATTTTAACTGTATTTTCAAAAAGCTGTCAACTTAGAGTTCTTAGTAAATAGTATATAATAATATTTCAAATTAGGATATATGTTTTTCTACAATCAAACAAAATTAATTTTACCATAATTATTAGGGACTCTTTTCAGAAAACTATGGTAAACTTCTATTACATCACTAAAGAATGCCATACCATTTTCGCAATAGACCCCGTCCCAGCAAAGCAACATTTTAGACAATGGACAAGAAGATGTATCTCCTAGTGGCCAATGGAATCCTTATCCACTTGGGAGGCGGGATGTACCTCCGGACACCATTACTAAAAAGGTAACCATTTCAAAATGACAACAAAAGCCATGAACTTTGAACATCCATTGTAATATGTAATCCATATCTTGTGTCTTAACATCATTTCTAACTTCATGATAACTTTAGACTAAACATTACCCTAGCATAGAGAGTTTGGTTAACTGTCAGAATATCGAAAAGAATGGAAAAGGAACAGTGCCAGTGTTCAGAGTTGGTAATATTGTTAATAAATATTCTGTCACCTCTCTGCAGAAACTAGCACTCTTAAAAGTATCCTAAGATACTCTTTGAAGTGCAAGTATAGAAGGATATGTGACATTTATTTCTGTTTCTCTTAGCTTCAACAGTGTGTTATAACCAATTGCATAATGGAATTTGACCAGAAAAAAACCTTTGATTCACATTTTTGAGTCATAACAATTCAGTCAACAAATATTTAGCAAGCAAGAGTATATACTAAGCACTTTCTAGATGCTAGAAAAATAAATGAGTAAGATATCGTTTCTCACCTGAAAAATCTTTTAATCGAATGAAGTATGTTAAGTGATACTTAGGTACTCATAATACTACATGATAGGTCACCATAACCAGAGTAAAAAGAAAGCATAACCTGGTGGAAAATATTTACAACATATATGGGGGACAATAATATATTCTTTTTGGTGCATGTGGTACTGGGGTTCCTGGAAACCCTTCTACCTCCGGGCTACACTCCCAGACCTATTTTTTTATATTTTTATTTGTAAATAGGGTCTCTTATGCCAGTGAGGCTGGCTTTGAACCAGTGCGAACCTCCTGTCTCTGCCTCCCAAGCACGGGGATTACAAGAGTGTGCCACCACGCCCGGCAATAATATATTCTTAAACACTTAAAACCAATTATAAAAACATGTAGCATAATTTATTTTAGTTTGTAAAATATAAAGGGAACTAAGGAGGTAAATAACAAAACTAAGTCCTTTTATCAATCAGGGAAATTCAAATAAAATATCATTTACTTAGTAGACTGGCAAAAATTAAGAAGGCTGAAAAACACAATTTATTTGCAAGCATAAAAGCAAAGAGAATGATTATATTTTTATAGGAATGTAAAGTACAATCACTTTTATAACAAATTGTAGAGCTGAACATGTACAAATTCAACATTCCAGCAATTCTCTTCTAAAAGTATTAAATTAGAAAAACTCTTGTACATGTCATTCAAGGTACTCGTAATGTTTACAAAGCAGAAAACTGGGAAAACTCATACATATCTGAGCAGTAAGAAAGTATATAAATAAATTCTGTTATTCAAACAACAAAATATTTCATAGCAACAAAACTCAGTAGATTATGATTGCAGTAATATTTGTAAACTTTAGAGACATGATTCAAATGGGAAAAGGGTTTAGGATATGGTACACATCAGAAATATCATATTTATAAATCTCAGAAACAAAACTAAAAAGTACTCTTTAGGCTTAAGTGCATGAGTAAGAAAACTTCCTAAAAGGACATAGTCAACACCATACTTAGAATTATGTTTCTAGGGGGCCGGGATGTAGCTCAGTGGCAAAGCGCCTGCTTTTCAGGTGTGTCGCTCTGGATTCGATCCCCAGTTCCAAGAAAAACAAACAAAAAAAGAACCCCTTAAAAAAATAAGCTAATAATTATGTTTCTAAAGGGAAAGAACAGGGTAAATTCAAGAAACAGGTTCCTGTCATGGTTGGTACTCTTCTACTTCTTTAGTATAATTGTGGTTTTTTATGTTTTAGTTTTTAAGCTCATGAGTATTCATTTTTTAACTGTACTTCATAACTTCCATACACATTTCATAATTGCATATAATCTTTGTAACCTAGGTGGGTTTTCCCTCTTGATGACTATGTCAGTGCCTCTTAAAGTTATATTAAATATCAAACCATTTTATCCAAAGTAATTGGCACTGTCATTGATTCGAGGCACTGTGCATGTTACTGATTCGCATGTAAATACACTATGATGTGGTGAGTACTGTGAAGATGTCAGGCTGTGTCATAACTGGGAAAGGTACCTGTGTGGGAAGGAAACTAAAGAATGCTGAGTGTAGAAGGCACAGAAAAGTGACATTAAATAGGCCTGGAAAGACAGGCAGAAGCCGGCTCATGCCGGGCTTGTTTTCCTTAGGAAACAGGAAAGAGAACAGTGAGGAGTGCTTTATTTTATTTATTTATTTATTTATTTATTTATTTATTTATTTATTTATTTTTGGTGGTACTGGGGATGGAACCCTTCTACCTCCAGGTTACACTCTCAGACCTATTTTTATACATTTTATTTGGAGACAGGGTCTCTTAAGCCAACACGGCTGGCTTCGAACCTGCACGATCCTCCTGTCTCCACCTCCCAAGTGCGGAGATTACAAGCATGTGCCACCATGCCCAGCAAGGAGTGTTTTAAAGATCTGTGTGTGTGTGTGTGTGTGTGTGTGTGTGTGTGTGTGTGTGTTTTACTGTGGATTGAACCCAGGGCATTCTACCTCTGAACTACCTCCTGGCCCTATTTTTTTTTTTTAACAGGCTTTCACTAGATGAGAACCTTGTATATAAAAGACAAAATAGCTGGGCGTGGTGACGCACACTTGTAATCCCAGCACTAGGGAAGCTGAGACAGGAGGATTGTGCAGGTTCGAAGCCAGCCTCAGCTACTTAGTGAGGCTCTCAGCAACTTAGAGAGACCTTGTTTCCAAATAAAATATAAAATAGGTCTTGGAGTGTAGCCCGGAGGTAGAAAGTCCCTGGGTTCTATCCTTTGTACCACAAGAAAAAATCAAAAGAAATAGAAATGTTTATTTTCAGTTTTATTGGTGCAAAAGTATACATGATAGAGAAACTCAAAGTGATGAGTTCACCTGGGCACACATCTCTTGATGTGCTTCCCTTCTAATCCAATCAGCTACCCTCCCTCCCTTCCTAGAAATGCAAGTAATGTTAAGGAGACCTTCATTTATGGATGTATTATTTGGTCTGTTTCCTCCTTCAAGTCTCCTTTAGAAATGTTTGTTAATTCCATCAAAAACAAAGTCTAGAACTTCTGTCCTGGTTAAAGTAAAACTGAAACTGAAAAATGATTCTCCATCCCAACAAATTGTCGATGCCCTGGCTAAGCTTTCCTCTTGGGTGTGATAGGTTTTTGCTTTGGCTTTGTAGTTTCCCCCTCCCAAAGAAAGATACATAATTAACAGCCTCCAGGACTAACTGCTTTTACTTCACCAGTCCACAGCAAGTGAAGAGCATCCTCTGTCCTTCTGAGTGATGCCAGCCTCACTCCCGGCTTCCCCTTTCCTCATTCTCTTTCCCGAGCCCCATTTTTCATCTCTGATAGTAACAAATGTTTTACTGATTAGAATAATTTTTCCTTCTGGTTATTGGGCAGGCAGTACAGGAAATCTGGTTGAAACTCCTTAAACCTCAAAAAGCCGATTGGAATTCCTTGCAGAGTCATTTTGAACTCCAAACATTTTTCTGAACATTAGGAAGAAATCTTTTGAGTTTGTTCATAGGTCAAGATTATCCTTGCTTCCTGCATCCCCTTCCCCTCAGCCCACTCATGGTCGAGACACTTAGAACTTTGAATTGAGCAATTTAGAGAGTGCATTGGTATCCATGGAAACAGCATATTCTATTATGGGACCATGACTGAAGAAAGGTAGCTTCCAGAAGAAATAGCAGCTGAATGTTTTTGCTGTCAGTGAGTTCTGCCTTGAAAGAAAAAATGAGTCACTGAAAGGGTAGACTGATGGAGTCATACAATCATAAATTTGCTTAACTAAAATATTTCAGTCCAATCAGTTGCTTCTAGAGAGTCATTCTTACACCGCTTTCTTCTTGATCAAACCCTGCTTAACTGGACGTGATGGCACAGGCTTGTAATCTCAACATTTGGGAGGTTGAGACAGAAGGATCGCGGTTTGCATGACAGCCTCAGCTACTTTGTGAGCCCCTTTGCAACTCAGTGAGCCCCTGTTTCAAAAATAAAGAATAAAAAATAGGGCTGGGTGTGTAGTTCAGAGGCAGAATGCCCCTGGGTTCCATCCCCAGTACTGCAGTAAAATAAAATAAAATAAAATAAAATAAAATAAAATAAACCTTCTGTGTTTTAGGGTATGCAAAAGTGGAACCATGAGAATACACCAAAGGTCTCCACATATAAAGTCACCTTCATCCCTAGTGAGACTTTGAACAGGACTCTCTAGATGTATAGTAATGCAATCCAATTTGCCTTGGAGCTTTGGTATCTAGAAATAATCTAGAAATGATTGTGTTATGGGTACACAATCCTTAATTTCAACCTCTGGTTGAAAAGGGGCTTTTACACAGTATTCTCAGTCATACCAGTAGCCTGGGAAGCATCCCTACCCATTCTCACACAAATGTCCTTCCACATTAGCAGAGGTTAGAAGTCACCGAGATTGGTAAATTTTATATGATTTTTGTGGGTAGGGATCAACTTACTGATAACATTGTTAGGCATCCACCAACACTAATAGAAAGTTCTTTGAGATTTCTGATACTTAAATTTAGTGATATATTAGTGACGTATTAAAACACCCACTAATTCCCCCTGCTAGCTAATCTATGTGTCTGTACCTACTAAGCTTGCCTCTGAATGGTCCTGCTGGCAGTAATATCAGTTACTTCTCTGAAACTGGTAAGATGTACTGCTTAGAGCTGGGCATGATGGCACACATTTGTAATCCCAGTACTTGTGAGGCTGAGACAGGAGGATCGCAGGTTCACAGCCAGCCTCAGCAACTTGTGAGGTCCCCCACAACTTAGTGAGACCCTGTTTCAAAATAAGAAATAAAATAGGGCTATGGGTATAACTCGGAGATAGCTTGCCCCTGGGTTCAATCCCTATTACCACAAAAAAGAAAAAAGTACTGCTTGAGGTCTTACCAACTGTAATATATAGAACAAGACAAAGAAAAATTCCAGAAATATCTAGGGTCTCAAATCAAGTTACACTCCTTTTATGGAATTAGCAATTCTTTAATTGGTCTTATGCAGACCAATTAAATATATTTTTTAAAAATATATCCTAGCCAGGCGTGGTGGCGCACGCTTAAAATCCCCGCGCTTCGGAGGCAGAGACAGAAGGATCACGCAGGTTCGAAGCCAGCCGCATTGGCCGTGCTGGCCACACTGACTTAAGAGACCCTGTTTCCAAATAAAAATATAAAAAATAGGTCAGGGAGTGTAGCCTGAAGGTAGAAGGGCTTCCAGGAACCCCAGTACCACAATATATATCACCTAGGAGATATCCTAGGTGATTTCATGTTATATTTTCCAGAAATCAATACAGGCATGCATTTTGCTGTACTAAAGGAATAAAAAAATAATACATCCAACTAGATGGACTTTTCCCCATAATTGCAAATGATTAACAAAAGATAGAAGGTGAGATTATATATATATATATATATATATATATATATATATATACCTTGACTCACTTGTTAAAGAAGAATTATTTACCAAAGCAAGATTACATAGCCTACCAAAAATGAAAAAATGAAAACCACACAGCATGGAGGAAGCAAGGAATTTCTCAAAATTAAAACCCTTCAGAGAAGCTCCATGACTTGGTAATAGCTGAATCAGGAAAAAGAGATTGGCAAAATTAATGAAATAATTTCCTCTATTTAATGATCTATTTCAAATATTTATTTCATTAACCTAAAGAAGTAAGCTAATATATCTTAATCAATTGATTTTAGCATGACCTAATTCATAGATTTTTTTTTTTTTGGTGGTACTGGGGTTCCTGGAAGCCCTTCTACCTCCGGGCTACACACCCAGACCTATTTTATATTTTTTATTTGGAAACAGGGTCTCCTAAGCTAGCACACGCGGCTGACTTCGAACCTGCGCGATCCTCCTGTCTCTGCCTCCCAAGCGTGGGGATTACAAGCGTGCGCCACCACGCCCAGCCTAAATTCATAGATTTTTAAGATTTTATTTTTTATGTAATGAGATTTATTCCCAAAAATATTTTGGATAAAAGATTGTGCAACTATAAATGGAAATTTTTTCTTAAAGCAAAAGTGACAGCTGGTCAAATATTAGTTAGTTTCATAGTCACTATTGTATTAGATTTTTCTTCCTTGACATAACATTATTCTTTTTATAATGAGGATTAAACACAAGGAGAATCTACCTCAAACCTATAGCCCCCCGCCCTGACCTTCTTTATTTTTTATTTTTTGAAACAGGGCCTTGCTAGGTTGCTAAGAGGCTTGCTAAGCTACTGAGGTTATACTTGAATCTATGATCCTTCTGCCTCAGCCTCCCAAGTACTGGGATTAAAGGCATGTACCAGTATGCCTGGTCAACATTATTCTTCATGTGTATATGTATATGCGTGTGTAATAGAAGTGGTAGTAGTAGTAGTGGTAGTAGTAGCAATTGTAGTGAGAATTCCATTGAATTTACTTAGTGAAACTCTCAGCAACTTAGTGAGACCCTGTAAAGTATAATATAGGTCTGGAAGTATAACCCAGAGGTAGAAAATCCCCTGGGTTCCACCCCCAGTACCACATACACGCCAAAAAGAGTGGCAGTTAAAATACTTTACCCTTAGGCCGGGCGTGGTGGCGCACGCTTGTAATCCCCACACTTGGGAGGCAGAGACAGGAGGATCACGCTGGTTCGAAGCCAGCCTTGCTGGCATAAGAGATCCTGTTTCCAAATAAAAATATATAAAAAAATTGGTCTGGGAGTGTAGCCCGGAGGTAGAAGGGTTTCCTGGAACCCCAGTACCACCTAAAAAAAAAAAAAAAAAATACTTTACCCATCAGTATGTGACATAGGTGTTCCTCAAAGCAAATGACTAGTCTTCAGAAAATTGAGATAACTTGATAACATATTATCTTTGTTTTGAGGGAAATATAAAAGCCAGAAGACAAAATTAATCCAATGCAATAATGTCTAGGGTTGGCTCTGTAATTTGAAAACCCAGCTGAAGTGACCACAGGCAGGCTCTTGAGGGTGGCTGCCCATGGGAGGTTGTCACAAAGATAAGATTCCATTTCTTGCCACTGGGTCCTTATCAGACTAACACCTCTGACCTCAGGTTCTTAAAAATCTTAGGAGTGAATCACACTGTTGGCAAACCTTTATCATCACTGTTCACATCTTCTGTCTCATTTCACTTGATATTGGGAACATGTGCTGGTGTCGTGTCAAAGCTTTGTGAGGTAAAATGTACGGAAATTGGACTGATTTCACCACTCTACTATTGTGGGTGTTCCACTCTTTTTGCACTTCAGTTAATAATTTTTGACTCTGAAGCCATCTTTTATAGGCTGGTGTTTAATCATAGAAGAATATGCTGATAGAGAGTCAGCAGGTTAGAGATGACCGCCTATCAGTCAGCTGCCGTGAACCGAAAAGCAATATTGCCTCACCCTTCATCTGTCCTTAGGGACACTGCCACGTATCACCAGAACCTAACTCTAAAGCGACAAGATGAGCAAACATCCCAAATGCCCAAAAGTACCTCAGTGCTCCCGTAAACAAGCTGCAGAACTCCTTTCCATGTATTTGTGCAAGTTTATTTTCTAACATTCAAATGTGAGAACGGGGATTTTGGCATTAAACTGGTCTAGCTAATTACAAACCAAGAAAAAAGGAAGGAAGGAAGGAAGGTTGGTTCTGCTTAATACTCTGTCAAAATCATAAAATGAGTATCTGTAGTACATAATATGGACTGTACTGTGATTATCATAGATATTCTCATGTAATCTTCACCACTTTATGGGACACGGAGTGAGTAGCATAGAATTGAGGGACACAGGACTGAGCCCTAGAACTCTCTTGAGTCCAAAGCCTGCTCCTAACTGCTATATTACACTACTAGTATCTTGTATGCCACCACTTCACCTGATTAAAAAAAAAACTCAGAAACATGTAGAATAGTTTGTTGCAATCAAATATCCCTCAGTATTGCATACATATATGGTATCTATTTAGCTAGTACTTGTTGGCATAATTTAGTATTATATCTTCTCTTCCATTTTTAGGAGAGAAAGAAATCATATATTTTTAAAGAACTTTAGTATCCTCTTTATCCTGGTCTTTTTGTTCCCATGCAAATGAAACTTTTAGAGATTCTGAAAGGCATCTGCTTTTCAATTTTTCATTTCTTAACCTCCAGTATTTATGAGTTCTTTATTCACCTTTGTGGCTCAGAATGAATAGAATCAGGAGCTCGGAGCTTGACTGAAAGGCACCTGCAGGTCTTTCCATCATGCTGAATTTTGTGCATTTTGTGACTTTTGCCTCTCAATAAATTAGCACATGAAGATTCCTCATTGTGTCATCTATGGTTCCTATCACTCTTTCCTGTTTGAAGCTGTCCCTATTTTCCATAAAGACAACCTCAATTATTTTGAATCCTGTCACCAAAACTGTTTGTGGAAGTGATAGAACTGTGCTGAGTATTGAGGCAAGCCCAGCAAAATCATAATTAGATAAATATGTAAAAACTACAGCATGCACTAAGATGAAAAACAAAAGAAAATTATCTTGACTTTTTTATTACTAAGATCTTGCCCTTTTCTTCCTTTTAGGTAAGAACTTGGGAGAAACCATCAGACTTAAGTTTGCTTTAATTGGCCCTTGAGCATATTAAACTTTGCTGCTCAGTTTCCCCATCTGGGAACGAAACAATGACGGAGCAAAGAATAAAATCCAGGTTCATTCAACTCCAAGTGCTATTTTCTCAGTACTCCCTGTATCGTTTTTTTAAAAACTAGGTCTTGGCATTCCTGTAGTGCACTCCACATTTATATTCTTGCCATTTCAGGAATTCTTTACAAATGAAATAAAACAATATATAGCCTTTTGGGACTGGCTTTTTCTACCCAACTTTTGGAGTTTCATTGAGAATGTTGTATGCATCAATAGTTTCTTTTAATTGCTGAGTAGTATTCCATGGTGTGGGTCTGTCATTCCTCTATATTTAGTCATTTCTCTATTAAAATTTGGGTTAAGCCAGGCATGGTGGCGTACACTTGTAATCCCACTACTTGGGAGGATAAGACAGGAGGATCGTGCAGGTTCGAAGCCAGGCTCAGCAACTTAGTGAGACCCTGCTTCCAATAGGTCTAGGAGTGTATCTCAGAGGTAGAAAGCCCCTGGGTTTGATCCCAGTACCACCAAGAAAAAAAAATGGGGTTGGTTCCAATTTGGAGTCCCTATGAAGAAAGATGGTATAATCATTCATGAATAGGGTGTGTGAATATAAGTCTTTTAAAACTCCAACAACCACATTCCTAAATGCTCAGGAATGTAATTGCTGGACCATTTGGCTTTTAAAGAAATTGCCAAACACTTTTGCTGAGTGTTCCTACCATTTGACATTTCCAGTCAATGGAATGTATGAGGGATATGGTAGGAATGTATGAGGGATCCCATTTCTTATCTCCAACAGTTGATGTTATTGCTATATTTTGTTTTAGTCATTCTGATGCATGTGATACATCTCCTTGTTATATCAATTAAAATTTCCCTAAGAGTTAAAGTTGAACATATCTTAGTGTGCTAATTTGCTACCATCTATATGGTAGAGAGATAGGGAAATGTCTCTTCATGTCTTCTGCCCGTGTTCTAAGTGGATTGTTTAGCTTTTTGCTCTTGTGTTTGAGAGGACTATATACAGTCTAAGTTCTACTCTTTGTAATATGTAGTTTCCAAATATTTTCAGCAACTCTGTAGCATCTGCTTTCAATCTGAACATTTAAGACTGTGATGTATTTTTCTCCCTGGCTTCCGCATATTAGGGAGAGTATCTGATTTCTTGTTTCTTGTGACTGACTGATCTCACTTAGCAAAATGTTCTCCAGTTCCATCCATTTCCCTGTAAATGATGTAATTGTGTTTTTCTTTATGGCTGAATAGAATTCCATTGTGCACAAACTCCATAGTTTTTTAATCCATTTTAAACTTCAGTGTTCACAGCTTCTTGCTAACGTGTATAATACACTTAAATTTTGTATGTTTACCTTATATCCAATGGCCTTGCTAAGCTCACTTGAAAGTTCTAGGAGACTTTTTATTAATTTCTTTCTCCTTCCTCCGCTGCTGCTGCTGCTGCTGCTGCTGCTGCTTCTTCTTCTTCTTCTTCTTCTTCTTCTTCTTCTTCTTCTTCTTCTTCTTCTTCTTCTTCTTCTTCTTCTCCTCCTCCTCCTCCTCCTCCTCTTCCTCCTCCTCCTCTTCCTCCTCCTCCTCCTCCTCTTCCTCCTCCTCCTCCTCCTCTTCCTCCTCCTCCTTTTTTTTTTGTGTGTGTGTATAACTGTCAATTGAACCCAGAGGCATTCTACCTTCAAGCTACACCCGAAGCCCTATTATATTTCTTATCTGGAAATAAGATCTTGCTAGCTTGATTACTATCTTACTACTTGCTGAGGCCATCCTCAAACCTATGATCCTCCTGTCTCAGTCTCCCAAGTACTGGGATTACAGGAGTGTGCCATCACACCCAGCTTATTGATTGTTTTTTAATTTTCTATGAAGACAATCATGTCATCTAAAAAATAATTTATTTCTTCATCTATCTAAATTCCTTTTGTTACCTTTTTATTTTATTTCAGACTAGACTTCTAGCACTACATTGAATAAGAGTGGCGAGAGTGGACAATTATACTTTGTTCCTGGTCTTAATGACAAAGCATTTATTTTACCACTAGTACATTAGCTATAAGTTTTTTGTAGATGCTCTTTATTAAGTAGAAGAAATTTCCTTCTATTCCTATTTCACTGAGCATTTTTATCATGAATGAATGTTGAATTATTTCACTTTTTCTGCTTCCATCGATAATATTTTTCTTCTGTAGCCCATTAATATGGTACATTACGCTTATTGATCTTCGAATATGAACAGGCTCTGCATCACTGGACTAAACCTCACTTGATCATGGTTTATAATTCTTTTTATACATTGCTGAATTTTATTTGCAAATATTTTGTTCAGAAATTTTGCATCTATATTTATGAGGAATATTGGTCCATATTTTTGATTCTTCCTTTTTTGCTTCCTTTTTCTTTTCATTCCTCTTACTCTTTTTCTCCTCCTCACTGTTGTTACTGTTGCTCTTATTCTTCTTTTTTCTTTTTTTTCCCTTCCTCCTCTTCCTTTTCTTCTTCTTCTTGGTATCAGTGTAATACTACTTTCAAAATATAAAGTTATAATTTTTCTCTCTTCTATTTGCTGGAAGATTGTTAATTCTAACTAAGAATTGGCAACATTCTCCAGTGAAACCATATAGTCCTAGAGATTTCTTTTCTGTAAACTTTTTAATTGCACATTCAGTGCTTGATAGTTGTAGGACTATTCATATTTTCCATTTTGTATTTCTTATTTGGAAACAAGGTCTTGCTAAGACCTTGTAGGAGTTTAACTTTTTTCAAGGAATGTGTGAAATTCCTTGTGTGTGCATAGAGTTGGCTATAGTACTCTCTATGATCTTGATGATGTACACAGAACCTGCAGTGATATCCCTGACTTCATTATTTTTAATATATAATCTTTATTTTCTTTTTTTATTCTGTTTCAGTCTTACTGCGTGTTGATTTTATTGATCTTTTCAAAGAAACAATTTTGTTTCATTAATTTTTTTCTGTTCTTTTCTATTTTCAACTTTATTGATATCTACTCTTGACTTCCTTTTTTATACTTATTTGGAATTATTTTACTCTTTCTTTCTGGTTTTTAAGGTAAAGCCTTCATTATTGAATTAAACTTTTTGTTTTTTTGTTTTTTTGTTTTTTTGTTTTTTACGGTACTGGGGATGGAACCCAGGGGCATTCTACCTCCGAGCTATACTCTCAGCCCTATTTTTCTATTCTTTATTTTGAAACAGGATATCAGTGAGTTGCAAAGGGCCTCACTAAGTAGCTAAGGCTGTCAGTCAAATGTGATCCTCCTGTTTCAGCCTTCCGAATGCTGGGATTATAAGCGTGTACCAACCACCATGCCAGGCTGTCTTTTCTAATACTTATGTTTTAGTGCTCTGAATTTCCCTCTCAGCACTGTTACAGCTGTGTCCCATGTATTTTGTATGTCATACTTTCATTTATATAGCTTTTAATGTATTGTTTTATTTCCATCAAGATTTGGATCATGGATCATATAGATGCATGTTATTTACTTCCATGGTGTTTGGAGAGTTTCCTTTTAACTTTTTCTTACTGACTTATGGTTGAATTTTATTGTGGTTCATGAAAATATTCTGTTTTATTTCAGATCTAAAATTTGTTAAAATTTGCTTTCCAGTTCAGGAAATTATCTATCTTCATAAACATTGTATAAAAATCTGAGAAGAATGTGATTTTTATTTTGTTGTTGTTGTTGTTTGGGTACTGGGAATTGAACCCAGGGGCATTCTACCTCTGAGAAATACCCCTATCCCTTTTATTTTTTGTTTTTGAAACAGGGTCTCACTAAATTCCTGAGGATGGCATCCAACCTGTGAACTTCTTGTCTCAGCCTCCCAAGTACTGGGATCACAGGTGTGTACCACCATGCTTGGTTCACAAACCAGTATCATCGCTAATATCTTTGTCCTCTCAGCGTTGGCGTCTATTGATTGTCATTTTCATTTGTTCAAGATCTTAGTATGAGGAGTGATTTTAAATTGAAACCTAGACAATTTTCTCATTGTAAAACTCTGGATCTTACTGAAGTTTCTGTTTTAGCTGGTTCTCTAATACCATTTCAATTGAAGGAAGGTGGGGTGCTGGTTCTTCCCCAAGTAGAGATAGGAGTCTAGTTTATCCATACAGCTTTCATTGACACCTGAGCAAAAGTGCCTCAGTATTGCTAAGTGAGGAAGAAAGTTTCAATTTCCCACATGGTCTCCACTGATATCTTGTTTGAGGGAGCCTCTTTTCCACTGGGTGATGGTGAGAGACCTGAATCTTTATTAGTCCTTCACTGCCATTACTCACTGGGAAGGGAAAAGATGCCTTACTGCTCCTGGCTGGAACCAAGCATCGCATGTGGTCTCCACTGATGCCACGGGGGAGGGGCTTATTACTAGTCCCTGGGGATGAATGCTATTGCACTTTATTTGGCCTTCCCTAATACCATTTCAACAGAAATATTGGTGTACTTTATTACATCTTCAAGCAGGCAGAAGACTGGGCTTCCCACTTTGTCTTTGCTGATATTATTGAGGTTGAGCCACAGTTTTATCTATGGTGTTCAGAATTCTGTTTGCTAGGCTGCATCTTTCCTGAGCCTTTGGCTAGAGATAGCAGGTTTTCATTTGGGTGCTTTGTTGTCTGCATCTATTGGCATTCTCAGATTGCCCACTTCTTCAGCTCCAAGTCTTGATATATAACTCAGGCAACTTACATCATGTTGCACTTGGTCTTTTGATCCCTTGCTGGTTTCCTTCCTGTTTTTCATTTCTTCTTATATTTGTTTACAAATAATTCCTTTAGTTTTTATTATAATGGCTGTAGATTATAGGGAAAATATATCTAGTCCATTAGTCCATCTATGGAAGCAGAAGTCCTACTGGCTTGCTATTTTAAAGTTTATCCTATGTTTGTTTTTTGGTTTGGTTTTTGAGTGTGTGTGTGTGTGTGTGTGTGTGTGTGTGTGTGTGTGGTACTGGGGTTCCTGGAAACCTTTCTACCCCCAGGCTACACTCCCAGAAACTCACTTTTTATATTTTTATTTGGAAACAGGGTCTCTGAAGCCAGCAAGGCTGGCTTGGAACCTGTGCGATCCTCCTGTCTCTGCCTCCCAAGCATGGAGATTACACGCATGTGCCACCACACCCGGCTATTATCCTGTATTTTAAGAAGGGGGAAGGGTTACCACAAAATAGTATAAATAGGAAGTGATAGGACTGGGCTTTTGTTGTTGCTTATAAAATTACTGAAACTAACTTACTTAAATGAATGCTGAGTCTTTGAAATCAGTTACCAATTTATCCTTGGGAGATGATTCTGCATCTAAACATTTTTGGAACTCCTTTAGGTTTAATTTTAGAAATAAACCAAGTTCTCTTTTAAACATTCTCAGTGACATAAATTGACACCCTTAAAGGCTGAACTTGACTTTTGGAAGGAAGCCCTTGTGGTTCAAGAGCCATGACAGGCAGTAAAACAGATTACCAAATTGAGTAATAAAATGTACTTCTCAGTACAACAGTTTTTTCTAAAGGAACACTGTGAACCAAGGCATTTTTACAGTGACAATGCCATTTTTTTCATCTCACACAAAACCTCCCAAATCTTTAACATTTTTTTTGTAATAGGCCTGATTAGTTGTGGGATAAATTTAACATGAATAGTACTACTTGGTATCAAAAAAACATTTCTTTTCTTTGACATCAGTGTTTCCTTGAGTCCCATGGATATTGGAGTTTTTCTCTGTAAACTCTGACAGTTTGTTTTGGGGTCAACTGGAAAACACCTTACTCCATCACTATTCTCCTCAAATACATTGTTATTTTGTCCAGCTTCCCCCAAGAGTTCAAACAAACACCAAATCTTCCTTATTTCTTTTTATCATTCAAACTGTATAGAACAGTCTCTACAGAAACTCTCATGTTCAGATTCCCTTCAGAGGGTCACATAGCTAACCCTCTGCTTGAACAAATCCAGCCTCTGGCATTTTCTACATTCCCATCAGCCCTTTGCACTCCATCACAAACAGCCTTAGTACCTTTCTTAAGCTTTTTTGCCAGCCAAAGAAAGGAAAAACTTCCTCTTTGCAGTCTTTCTATCTCCTAATTGTCCCTCTAGATGTCTTATGTCATTTGTGTTTATTTATATAAAATTTAGTGTCAATATTGTGCTTTCTACAGTTGTCCTTCCCCATCGAAATTCATCACATGATAGCCCCAGAGAGTGACGGAACTGCTGCTACTACTACTATTGCTAAAATCGCTCCTTGTTTCGCCAACCACCTGAGAACATGCACTTCATTACTTCGTAGTAATGGAAAGGGCACAGAATGCAAAAGCATCATCCTATTTTTTTAACTATAAAGTTGAAGTCACATGGATATCATCAACAATAGCTAACAGACCTAACTCAGAAGGCAATGGCTCTTTGACAAATTCGCAAGGTGCTAAAATATTGGACTTACCCTTCCTCAGAAACCTCATCTTTTTATTCCTTTTTGTGGTACGTTTTTGATCCATAGCTCAACTATTAGGGGAGAGTGCCAATTTGAAGCTGAAGAGGGTTGCAATACAATGCAGTGCTTAAGAGCATGAACTTTGTGGGACATAGTGGCCCATGCCTGTGATTTCCAGTACTTATCAAGCTGGGACCCAAAAAAATAAAAAAAAATAAAAAAATTCAAGTTTGAGACCAGCCTCAACAATTCAGGGAGACTCTTAGTAACATAGTAAGGCCTTGTTTCAAATTAAAAATAAGGCAGGGTATGGTGGCGCATGCTTGTCATCCCAGCATTTGGGAGGCTGAGACAGGAGGATCATGGTTTCCAGGCAGCCTAAGCTACTACTTAGTGAGGCCCTTTGCAACTCAGTGAGAGCCTGTTTCAAGATAAAGAATAAAAAATAGGGCTGTGGCATAGCTCAGAAGTAGAATGCCCCTGGGTTCCATCCCCAGTACCACAAAAATAAATAAAAATATAAATAAAAATTTAAAAAGAAGCCTAGGGGTGGAGCTCAGAAGTAGAATACCCCTAGATTCAAGGGGGGAAAAGGAAGGAAGGAAGGAAAGAAGGAAAGAAGGAAGGAGAAGGAAGGAAAAGTAAGGTTGGTTTTAGCAGCAGCAGTCTACCAGTTGTCCAAATTACTTGGAAAGTTATTTAACCTTTCCCAACCTTAGTTCTTTCCTCAGTAATTGGATAATAATAATCACCTCAACACTGTTGTGAGAATCAAAAGAGATAAAAATGCCTAAGGTATTTTATCAACTGTGTGGCACCAAGTGTTTGGATGGTAGCTGGTATTAAGTACAGTTACTGTACCAGTCATTACAAACAATAAACAGGAGATGGTGCTTTTGCTCAAAGAATTCAAAATTCATATAATCCTGAATTCAAATTGCTCCATCAGATGAAAATAAACCAGGGAAAATAAGCCTAATAGCTATTACAGCTATAAAACATAGAGAATTAGGTATTTTTCCTTGGGGAGACCATTACCAGATTAATAAATAAGTAATTGTTAAAGAGACAGTATTGATTTTCTTGTGTAGATTATCAAGGAGTCAATGCTATGTTCTGGCTTCCTTCTAAGTCTGGGTGTAAAAGTGCTTTGCTTATATCTAGGTGATCACTTCCAATTAAATTGCCAGTCATCCTCCCTCCCACTGGTTCAAGTACTGACTAAAGATCCAAGAATATCATACCGAGGGAGATGAGAAACAGATACGAATGCAGAAATCAATTGATGGCTCAGCACCAGGCCAGTCAGTCTCAGCCAGGCAGCCTCACTCCCAATTCCTCTAACTGCACATTATTTTCTCTAACTATGTAAGTAAACATGCCAGTGAGCTCATTTAGAATTCAGCAGCTCAAAATCTGATACTGGGTTTATCATGGCTTCTCTATCCTGCCAAACAAGGGAATATAAAATTACATGGAAGAAGCAGAAAAGAATCAAATTTGCAATAAGCAAAACTTGACCAGAAAGGTATTTGGTCTTCTAGAATGACTAAAAAAATTGCAAATTTTTTTCATGAAGATTTCTGAAAAAATAGATACAACAGAGATATAAACATTTGCTTTTTATGAGGTTATGATCTTAGTTATATTTATGAGGTTATCATTTTGTGATCACTGTTAAGTATATTGGACAATGCTGGATTGTGAATTGTTTTCACCTTGTGCTGATAGAAACTGAATCTCCTTTTTTGTAACTTTTCCTCCAGTTTCTCATAACTGAAATACCTTTAGGTTTATGAATATCCTGTATACAATACCAAGAGAGCCAGTTGGAAATTTAAGTCATATGCAGATAATTTATTTTGCCCTACATATTGCCAAATAAGAAGTTTGAATATTTTCTTTTGAAATTACTTATTTGGAATTCAACAGTGTAACTTCCCCTTTAAATGATTTTCCATTGTTACTGTAGACCTTTTGTGCTTTATGTTGCTCTTAACTGTAAAATAAATAAAGGAACTGCACAGAGCTCACTTTGAAGACTTTCCCATATCTAGGGCCTTCTCAGGCTACAAATACAGGGAATTGTCACATGATCATTTTTAATGTTAACTTAAATCAAGCTTTTGATTTAACAATATAAAAAAAATTTAAGCCTTAGTTACACTCATATGAATGAGCTTGCTATGCACCTATGTCATATAACTCAAGCAATCCAATTCTTTTGTTTAAAAATTAGGAAACTGATTTTATCACATCCCCCAATGATAGATATGTGTGTATGTGTGTGCATATATATATATGCATATATATATGAGAAAGTGTGTCTATGTGTATGTGTGTGTGTGAGAGAGGCAGAGAGAGAGAGAGAGAGAGAGAGAGAGAGAGAGAGAGAGAGAGAGATCAGTGTTATTTTTCAAAATCAAATGCCAGTAGAGCAACCCTTAATTTTTATAAGTTATGAATTCCTTGTCTTCTTGAGATTTTTCAGGCCAGATTTCGTTCCCTTTAAATAGGGGTTAAAATAATCTTTTGCAAGCCACCAGTTGAATACAAATACACTTAGTGCAACCTTGTTCCGATATTAACATTTTCACAAACCGCACTAGGCAGACCTTTACTGTTTCTTCATTATCCTTCCCAGCCGTGGCTGAAAGCCCAAACGATTCCACTTTACCCGAGAGGTGTTCTGTGCGTGCTTTCTACTTTAATCACATCCTTTCAGCACCCGTGAACCTTTGCCTGACAGATTATCTTCTCCACAGGCAGGCAGCCACATCCAGACTTTGATGGGATCCCAAAGCCTTCAGCACCGCAGCCGGGAGCAGCAGCCATACGAAGGGAATATAAACAAAGTGACCATCCAGCAGTTCCAGTCACCATTGCCTATTCAGATCCCCTCTTCACAGGCCACCCGGGGACCCCAGCCTGGACGGTGCTTAATTCAAACAAAAGGGCAAAGGAGTATGGATGGCTATCCAGAGCAGGTGAGAGGGCTTCTTTGGTTTGGTATCTATCTATCTATCTATCTATCTATCTATCTATCTATGATAAATTTTTAGGAAAATATGAAATATCCATGGTTTTTCTTCCCACTGCTGCCATCATGTTGAATGGGATGGAATACTTTTTGTAGAGATTTTATCATTACTTTCAGTGGCTAAGGTATATAATATATAGGAATTTATGGTTATTAAATCCCTTTCACATAGGAAAAGTGATGGGTCACAATCACTTTCCCCTCCTCACTTCCAACTTCAAATTTGCTTTAGAGCATAGATTTTGAAGGTTATAGAGAGTTTTAGTGAATTAAGGCCTCAAAACTAACAGTGTAAAAAGTTAACTGTATTATTTCTCACTATTTGGGGGAAAATATTTTCTAGAAGTCCCACTTTCTGGTTGTTGAATGGTATAGAGACGAATCTTTGCTAAAAAAAAAAAAAAAAAAAAAAAAAAAAAAAAAAACAAAGAGCATCTTTCGGAAATGTTCCCAAATGTATAGCAATGTATAGCAAAACATTGCTGTTCTTCTGACCTACAGAAAATTAGGAGTTTCTCTTCCATTGTAGAATCTGTTTTTCTGCCTTAGGACCAGGAAACAGAATGAGATGTCATCTACTGAGTTATATTAAGCTTATAAAGTAAGACATTTGGATCTTAATATGCTCATAAAATTAATTTCTCATTTCATTCTTCAAATAATTAGGTAAAGCTCCCACTGTCGTCCCTAAATCCTTAATACAGTGCATAAAGGTTTCACTAATTATTACTTACTTAAAGCTTTACTCATCCCATGACCTAATTTTATGAATATGTAAGTCAAGATTAACTTCATTTTCTAGCTTTTTTCCCTTATATTAAAAGCCATTTATTATTTGGCTAACAGCTACTTTAAACATTGCCTCTATTTTAATACCTATATTAAAGCTGAAATATATATTCATCATTCTCAGAATCATAGATACATTTTTCAAGATAATTCTTTTCCTCTCCTTCCTTAATTGAGGCCAAGTGTTGGATTTTATGTTAATAAACCAGACAGATGCTTTTAATCAGCTAAAGACATGAAAGGGTTTTTAATTCTCCAAAGATTCTAAAAAGTTAAGTTTTAAGTTATGCTTTGGTAATGACACCTGAGAAAGTTAAAAATTTATTCATATCCACTAACCCACAAATATTGTAACTCAACTCTGATTTAGTTACCCCTGTTAATATCAGGATAGGTTCATTTTTTTTCTCCCAGAATCAATGCCTTTAAAAGTCTACTGAGATCAGTGTCCTCTCTTTTCACCTACTTTTCACCATACGGTTATTCTTAATACCTTATGGACAGAACTTGAATAAAGTTAGACTAAAAAAACGATTATTAAATTTTAATGTTTACACATCAATTAAATTTAAAATATCACCCATTCGGGGAATGTATTTCAGTTGCTTTCCAGTATTATGATTCTTAGCTTTGATAACATCAAGTGCCATTTAAACTGTGAGAGAAAAATGAAATCCCCTGGGTTCCATCCCCAGTACTATAAAAAAAG
Source organism: Muscardinus avellanarius (assembly GCF_963383645.1). Classification (NCBI taxonomy): domain Eukaryota; kingdom Metazoa; phylum Chordata; class Mammalia; order Rodentia; family Gliridae; genus Muscardinus; species Muscardinus avellanarius. The sequence continues at coordinate 61,218,981 of NC_137788.1, forward strand.
AATCCTGTCCCTGCTCCTACCAGACCTTTCACTCCAGATTTCCCCATTTCATTAATGAATCACCATTTTTCTATGGCCAAAAATCCTTGACTCTTCTTTTTCATGCTCCACATCCAATTCAAAAGCAATTCCATCAAAATACATCCTGAATCCACCATTTCTCATTATCTATACCACTAGCAACTTAGTAGACCATAAGCTAACTACTAACTACTTCCAGAAAGTTCCCAATTGTTTTCTTTTCTTCCAGTTCACTTCCCTTCAGTATTTTCTTCACTTCCAGAATTATCTTTTCAAAACATAAGCCTATTGGGAGGCTGAGACAGGAGGACTGCGCGGGTTCGAAGCCAGTCTCAGCTATTTAGTGAGGCTCTCAGCAACTTAGTGAGACCCTGTTTCCAAATAAAAAATAAAATAGGTCTGGGAGTTTATCCCAGAGGTAGAAAGCCACTGGGTTCCATCTCCAGTACCATCACCAAAAAAAAAAAAAAATCACATAAGCCCCTATTACTATACAAAAGGGAACAGTACAAAAGAAGATAAAACAGTAGTAAATATTTATGTCCCAAATATTTGTATACCTAGTTACATAAAATAAATGCTATTTAACATAAAGTCTCAGGTGGACCCCAATATAAAACAAACTGAGTGATTTCAACATATTTCTGTCACCAATAGACAGGTCATTCAGAAACAAAATTAGCAAAGACAAGTCAGACCTAAAAAATATAATAAATCAAATGGACTTAACAGATATTTACAGAATAGATTATATAAAAACTGATAACTACACATTCTTCTCAGCTGTTCATGGAAAATTCTCTAAAATAGACTGTATTTTAGGTCACAATGCAAGTCTTAGTAAATACAAAAAAAATGTATAATTACTTATGTCCTACCACACAATAATGGAATGAATTTAGAAGTCAATAGCAAATACAACTACAGAAACTATATGAACACCTAAATATACATTAAAAAAACAGAAAGAACACAAATAAACAATCTCATAACATACCTCAAGTTCTTATAATAACCAAGAATAAACTCTTCCCAAGACCAATAGAAGAAAATAACTAAGATCAGAGCCAAAGTTTGTGAAATAGAGGATTTTTAAAAAATCACAAAGAACCAATGTAACAAAAAATGGGTCCTTTAAAAATATAAAAAAGACTGATACACCGTTAACACAACTAATTGAGAGAGAGCAAGAGAAGAGCCAAATAGTAAAATTAGTCATGAAAAAGGAGATGTGATGCCACTCTAAACATAACAAAAACCCAAAGAATCACTAGGGACTATCTGGACAACTTTTACTCTAATATAATAAACTTGAAAATCGAGAAGAAATGGATGAGTTTTTAGACACATATGACCTATGAAAATTGAACCTAGAGAATAGAGAAAACCTAAACAGGCAATAACAAGCAATGAGATTGAAGCAGTATTAAAAAAATAATAATAGGGTGTATTCATTCGAGTCACCCCTCCATGCCACTCGGGCATGGGGCTGTACCTATCCTCTGTATTTCTATCTTTTAATAGACTTCTTTAAATCTTCAAAAAATATAAAATAAAATAAAAAATAATAAACTATACAAAAAGGAAAGACTGGTCCAGCTGGAATCTCAGATGAATTTTACCACACCATTAAAGCATTTTACCACAACTTGAATGCCAGTTCTCCTTAAATTATTTCATGAAAATGAAAAATAGAGCATATACAAATTTATTCTATAAAGCTATTATCACCCTGATAATAGCTCTGATAATCCCAAACCACAGTGACTCTTGGAACACATTGTCATGCAGTGTCTCACAGGGCACATCAAGGTAATAAAAATACAAACCAATATCCTTCAAGAACATAAAGACAGAAATTCTTAATAAAAACATTGGGATTTTTTTAACAAAACATTAAAAAGATTTTTATTTATGATTAAATTGGTTTTATTACAGGGATTTAAGACTGGTTCAATATATGCAAATCAATAAATGCAATTCACCACATAAATAAGCCAAGTATAAAAATTGCATAATCATCTCAAGAGATGCAAAAAAAAAAGCCTCCAACAACATTCTAAATCCATGTATGGTAAATAGGGACTGGGAAAACACAGGGGAATGAAATCAACCAAATTATGTCATATGCATCTCACAATAAATTCCTTTATTATGGATAATATAATGCTCCAGTAAAAAAAAAAAAAACTTGAATTGTAGGAAATGTATAAGGTTAAATTGTATTCAAAGTATTTTGATTACTGATTCCATTTTAAATAAAGAAGATAGTAGCCAGAATATTTTTTAAAATAAGCCTTATCTTGTCTCTCTTCTGTTTAAATACTCTAGTGGCTTTCAAATTTTCTGAATATATTCTAAGTCTTTATACTATGGCACAGTGTTTCTACAGACCTGGCTCCTGCCTGCACCCGTAACGTGCTTTCTTTAGCTCCCCTCTGTCGTATTGACCTTTGTTGCTCTTTACTGGATTTATTGATAGAATTTACATACCATAACTTAACCTGTTTGAAGTGTACAGGTAAGTCATTTTTATTATATTTGGGCAGGTGGGCAACCATCACTGTGATCTAATTTTGGAATATTTTCATCATTCCAAAAAGAAACTTTATACCCATTAGCAATCATTTTCCATACTCTTCCTCCAGCCTAGACCATCACTCACCCATGTTATATCTCTGCATAAAGTTTTCTTACTCTGGACAATTAATATAAATCAGATCATACAATATGTGGTTTTTTACTTGCGTCTTTCATTTAGCCTAAGATACTAAAGCTCAGCATGAATCAATACCCCATTACTTACCAGTGCCAAATAATATTTTATGTAGATATATCACATTTTTTCAGGTGTCAGTTGATGGACATTTGGTTTGTTTCTACTTTGGGGCTACTCATGAATAATGCTGCTTTTACATTACTATTAATGTACAAATATGTATGATTCCATGTTTCTTGAATAAAGAGGTAGAAGTGAAATTGTTGGGTTATATGATTATTATGTTTATCATTTTGAAAAACTGCCAAATCATTTCCTAAAGTCGCTATAACATATACTCCACCAACAATGAGTGAATATTTCAGTTTCTCCACATCCTTACCACTACTTGGGATTGTCTGTGCTTTTCACTATAGCCATCCTATGAAGTAATATCTCCTTGTGATTTTTATTTACATTTCTCTAATGACTAGAATTTCATATGGTGTAGGATATTTAAGTTCTAGTTGTTTTAGTTCCATAAGAGAATTTCAGACAAGTATATAATTTGCTTTCTTAAAAGGTAATAAGTTTCTTTTGCAAATAAGCCAGGTTCTCTTATATTTTTTTTAAATCAAGTAGGATAATTGGTTACAAGGACTCGATCTAACAAACTTAAGACGAAAGAGAATGTTTTGACTTATGTAGACTGAATCCTGGGGCAGGATGCAGAGAAGACAATATCTCACTCAGTGACAGTCCTGGCTCCTCTTCTTTGGGGGGCGGTTCTTATCTCTGAAACACTTTTCCTCTCATGCTAGAAAGATAGCCACATAAATTCCAAATCTGAGTTTTCAAACTGGCAAGGAAGAGTGAGATTGTAGACATCTCACTACTACTTTATGATTGGGTTACCTGCCAACCCTGTGTACAGTCATATTTTTTAGGGGATACAGTGCTTCATTAAGGGCTTTATAACATTCCCCATCCAAAGTATACAGGCTGAAGAATAAGGAGGTGATGGTTCTTCAAACACATTATAATAAAGCAAATAGAAGAAGAATAATTGGCTCTTTGGCAACAGAAACAACTAGTAGCCACTAAAAGCTTTATAATACATACTGCTAGGAAAAAGAATGGTCACTAGGAAGTCAATTCATTATCGCATCACAAGATTCCTTTCTGTAATGCTGTACCCTTAAACCTGAAAATCTACACACACACACACACACACACACACACACACACACACACACACTGTTAGGTGTTATTAGATGTTAAAATACTACCTAACTACTCTAACCAAGTCAGAGCACTGCCTTCTACTGATTATGCATCATGACGTCATAGAGTCTCACTATGACATAACAATCCATTTTATCATGAAAGCCTTTCTAAAATAAGTCCCATGCTTGGCATGGTGTCACATCTTGTGGTCTCAGTTCTTCAGAGGCTGAGACAGGAGGATCACAGGTTTGCAGCCAGCCTGAGCCACTCAGCAAGCTAGTGAGGCTCTATTTTAAAACTATAAAGGTCTGTATGTGTAGCTCAGAGATAGACTGCCCCTGGGTTCAATCTCCAGTATCACAAAAAAGTAATAAATTAAAACCCAGTATTTTAATGAAAGTAAGATCAACACATCCAAGAAGCATCAAGTGAGGTGGCAGGAGCAGACACTGACGAAGCCGATGCTCCGTGGATCATAAACCATCATTTAGGCTTTAGGCCAGGAATTTCATTCTTTGTGGGAAAATAGGAATACTGGTTCTCACTAAATAAGCGATTTTTGCCTCCTAGATTTGACCTCTTGATAGAGCACTGCATTTCCTCTTTGCTAATCCTCTTTGCTCTCAGACGGCCTCGTGGCCATCAGGTATTCTCTCCTCTTAACATTTTATGGCCTCGTTGGGCTTTGGCAAGCAGGTGGAACTCCTTATGTGAGAGATGAATACGCTCTCTGACATGCTTTATGAGGCCCAATAGTCACAACACAGCCTCTCGGCCATACCTTAGCACACCCAAGAGGAGTCGAGCTTCAGATCAGAATTGATGCCTGTCACATTTATAAAACCACAGTGCCATCTTTATTATTCCTATTATTAAAAAATATATTGAGACAGTCCTTCAAATACTTGACAGATACAAAATTTGTTTTCCTTCGATTTTTTTAGTGCCTTCCAGATTTACAATAATATAAAATAGATATAGTCACTACCTGGAAAAAGAGGGACTGGAAGCTGCTGTCAGCAATTTTCTGTGTAAATGAAATCTGTTTCATTTGTTTCCTTTTAGGCTTCATAGTGGCCTGGGGAGGGCCAGGAGTACATCTGCCTCCCATATGCTGTACAATATGAAACTTCACATTAGAAAGATATAACCCAAATTTTATACAGTCTAATTAGAAATGCATGGATATACGGGCAAATGCAGAAGTGAAATGTTTTGATCCTATTGGTTTCTTTCTTTGCATTTTCTAATTAATAAGTAATGACAAAAAGGTAAACTAATATGTTGAATAAAGTTAAAATATTTCTTCCAGCTGTACTGAACTATGCTCATATCCACAGACTGCAGATCAACACAACCTATTAAAAGCATTAAAAGCTATAGTTGCTACCACTCCACAATAACTCATTTTTTAAAACCAAGGGGTTGAAGATTTAGCTCTGTAGCAGAGCACTTGCCTAACACATGCAAGGTACTGGCTTTAATCCTCAGAACTAAAGAAGAAAAAACAGGGAAAATCTAACTCAATTGAAGAAAATATTACTTAAGTGTATCTTTTTTTATTTTTTATTTTTGGTGGTACCGGGGGTGGAACCCAGAGGGCTTTCTACCTCCGGGCTATACTCCCAGACCTTTTTTTATATTTCATTTGGAAACAGGGTCTCACTAGGTTGCTGAGAGCCTCACTAAGTAGCTGAGGCTGGCTTCAACCCCTGCGATCCTCCTTTCTCAGCCTCTCAAGCGCGGGGATCACAAGCGTGCGCCACCACACCCGGCTTAAGTGTATCTTTTTTGATGTGGTACTGGGAGTTGATTCCAGGGCCATTCTACCTCTGAGCTGCACCCCCTGCCCTAGTTTTTTTTTTTTTTTTTTGAAACAGGGTCTCACTAAGTTATGAAGGATCTCACTAAGTAGCTGAAGCTGGCTGCAAACCCATGATCCTCCTATCTCAGCCTCCCAAGTACTGGGATTACAAGCATATGCCACCACACCCAAATTAAATGTATTTTTAAAAATAAAAATATGGTAGAGTACTTTTAGTAATTGCATTTACTCATATTTAGAGTCATTAATGACTCTACCATAAACATCACATCTAGGATAGTTTTTTCCTTTGTGCAGCAAGTGAACTATGGTAATAGATAAAACATTTTTACTATTTACGGTGTCCTTATTTAGAGTGAAATAAGGACAATCCCATTAAATTCACAAACCCAATTGATCTAAGTTCCAATAACCCCTAACTCCAGTAACTCATATAAGCTAATTAAGTAAGGAATAGGATTCAAGTCTACCTTGAACTATCTCAGAGGAAGGGATTAAAGATGCCTTGAAAAGAAAAGTATAGATAGTATTTGGGGAATTTACGTTAAGCAAATTAATAGGCTAAACAAGAATGCTGAGGGGAGAAAACATTAAACCTCTTAAAAAAAAAAGCAAACTTTTCCAGTCATCACTAAGAACTTCTCCAGCACGCATGCGCGCGCGCGCACACACACACACACACACACACACACACACACACACATAATGTATATATGTATATATATGCTAATGTATTTGTTTTGATAATTTTTCTTAACTCTATATTAATCTTTTGCCTACTAACATCTGGTAACACTTGAGCCACCTCATTGCAGTACTGTTTCTTTTTTTTATTATTCTTTTATTGTTCCATTGTAATTATACATCAAAGTGAGATTCAAAGTGATAGAAACAGTTGGGAATCCCAGAACTTGGGAGGCTGAGACAAGAGAATCAAAGGTTCTGGACCAGCCTCAGCAACTTAGTGTGACCCTTGGCAACTTAAGGACACCCTGTTTCAAAAACAGAATACAAAGTAAGGCTGGGGTGTGTAGCTCAGAGGTAGAAAACCTCTGGGTTCAATCCTCAGTACTAGAAAAAAACAATAACAGAAACAAAGTGATAGAAACACACACACATTGCTTTGTGAATCTCCCTCCATCCCTTGCCCCTCCTCCTGCCCCATGCACGCTGATGAGATTGGTAGTGATAACAAGTACACAAAACCTTATTTGGACTTATCTTCCTCAGTCCTTGTTTGTTTCCTTTCCCATCTCTCTCCCCCAACCCCCTTTCACTATTCTACTATTTCCACCCATTTTTCCACAAATGACATACTTGTGTTCTTCAGAGCTAAATAAAATTGTATGATGTGCGAAGATACCACATTTTCTTTATCCATGTATCTGTTGATAAAAACCTATGTTGGTTCCATAATATGGCTATTGTGAATTGTGGTGCTATAAACATTGGTATGAATGTATACCCACATACATTATATATAATACTATATATCACTATAGTGTTCTAATTATAATGTTTTTGAAAGATACCAGAGTGGTCTAGTTGGTTTATATGGTAGTTCTATTCACAGTCTTCTGAGGCACTTCCATAATGATTTTCATAGTGGTTGTACTAATTGTGGTTGTACTAATTTTCAATCCCACCAACAGTGTATAAGAGTTCCTATTTCCCCACATACTCACCCACACTTATTATCGTTTGTATTTTCGATGATTACCATTCTAATTTGAGTTAGACTGAATCTCAGAGTAGTTTTGATTTGCATTTCTTAACATTTTTTCATATATTTATTGCTATTTTTGTTTCTTCCTTTGCGAGGTGTCTATTCAGTTCAACAGCTCCTTCTTTAATGTGTGTACTTGTTGGGGGGATTAGACATGGCATGAAGTTTTTCGAATATTTCTTATATTCTAGATATTATTCCTCTATCAGGGAGCACCTGGCAAAGATTTCCTCCCAATCTCTAAGGCTCCTTCTTCAGACTCTTTATCCTTTGCTGCACAGAAGACTTTTAACGTGATGACACCCCATTTATTGAGTCTCAGTTTTATTCCCTGAGCTTTAGAGTCTTGCTGAGGAAGTTTAAACCAGGGCCTTTATGTTGGAGACTTAGTCCCACCCCCTCATCTAGTAATTGCACAGTTTGTAGTTTAATTTCTAGCCAGTACTTCTTCTATATTTATAATTTATAAAAGCATTTTTTATGTAACTGAAGTCTGCAGCCTCTTTTACCCTTGACTTTGAGCCAGCATTTTTTACCACAATCCACATACATACACCCAGCTCAGGATCACCAAAAATGCAGAGGTTTGCTATCATTTCTCTAGGTCATCCCTGCCGCTGAATGACCTTCTGCTAAATTCTTGGTCTACTCCATATTAACTTTAATGATTGTTATCATTTTTACTACAGTCTTGCCCCCAGGTGGGCCCTACTCCTGATGCAGCCATTCCCCATAGTCCTATAAAACAGAGGCTCTTGTGTTTAACAGGCTTTTATTGGCAATTTGGGCTATGAGGGAGGTAATAGGACATAGAACATTAGAATACTAGCCCTCACAGGGCTGAACATTTATTTGCTATTCCCTCACTAACAATATCCCCATATTCTTTTTTAATACTCTTATGGTGCATTGAAATTATAGTGAGTTTCCAAGAGATAGAAAATACACACCCAAAGTACTTGGTGTATTTCTTCCCACAGCCCTCCCCTCTTCCCCTCCCTCCCCACACATGTGAGTGAGATTGGAAGTGATACCTCCATACATGGACATAACATTATCTGAACTCTTTTCCTGAATCTTTTTTCCCCTCCTACCTCTCACCTCCCTCCTCTCACACCACGTCCTCTCCCACTAATCTACTGGAGTTTGTTCTGTTTAAATTTGCAGATTGGAAAGTAAGTTTTTATGGTGCCAGGGATTTAATAAAGGGCCATTTTACTTCCAAACTACACCCCGGCCCTTTTTGGTTGGTTGGTTGGTTGGTTGGTTGGTTGGTTGGTTGGTTGGTTTCAAAACAGGGTTGTGCTAGTTGCTGAGGCGTTCCTCGAATCTGCAAGCCTTCTGTCTCAGCCTCCCAAGTACCGGGAGTATAAGCATGTACTCACTCTCTTTTTTTTTTTAACCTCTCACAGTATTTGGTTTTGTCTTAAATACCTAACTCCCGCTTCAGAAGCTGCTACCAGACTAGAAACTCCATTTACTGAGCACTTCATTGTTCCTTTGTTTCTCCCGCCCCCTTCCAGCTATGGCTCCTTTCTAGAACTAAAACCCTGATTCTTCAACACCATAATCATCTACCAAGAATTAGACTATGCTACCAGAAAGCAAAAGCATCTTATTTAAATAACCATCGTTCCCCTCACTTGAGAGTTTTCTCACTCATTTGAGAGTTTTCTTCCACTTATTCATACGGTTATTATTATTCATACGGTTCTCTTTAATTAGTCTCAGTACACATGCATTCATGGTAGATAGCTAAAATAATGTATAATCTGGTGTGTGTGTGTGTAGTCATAGGGATTGAACCCAAGGACACTCTACCCTTTAACTATACCCCAGACCTTTTTTATTTTTTATTTTGAAACAAGATTGTGTTAGGTTGCTGATAGTCTTGCAACATTGCCAAGGCTGGTCTTGAATCTGAGATCCTCCTATCTCAGTTTCCTAAGTACTAGGATTATAGGCCTGAACCACCACGCCTGGCTGATAATGTGTTATCTCTTAAGTGTTCATAGGAATTTTGAGTTTTAAAGCCTGCAATTTAAAATTTAAAATTAGTCCTTCACATGGCAAGAAATTAAGTATTTAGTAATGTCTACTTTGCCCAGGTAATTTCAAGTTAATTTTCATCACAAGTAATCAATAAACACTAAACATTTGCCAAAGTTTATATTCTTTTGTGTACTGGGTCAACATATGCTAACCCTAAGAAATGTAAATATTTTCTAGTATGATGAAGGTATTTGAAAATATTTACCTTTGATAGCAGCTATTTGATTACATTTTTATATCTCTTTTATGTAGTTTTGCGTGAGGATAGAAAAAAATCCTGGCCTTGGATTTAGTATCAGTGGTGGAATTAGTGGACAAGGAAATCCATTTAAACCTTCTGACAAGGTAAGAAATAAATTTCTTATTAACAATTTTAATTTGAAAATGCTATGTTCTCCTGTAGTAATAAAGGTTAGCAAAACATTTTAAATATTTTTACTGTGTTTAAATGAGCTATGAAACGAATTAGAAACTTTTTTGTGTGTGTGGTACTGGGGCTTCTGGAAGCCCTTCTACCTCCGGGCTACACTCCCAGACCTATTTTTACATTTTAATTTGGAAACAGATCTCCTAAGCCAGCACACACGGCTGGCTTCAAACCTGCGTGATCCTCCTGTCTCTGCCCCCCAAGCGCGGGGATTACAAGCGTGCGCCACCATGCCCGGCTCAATTAGAAACTTTTTTAACACAGGGAAAATGGAATCTATTGTGATGCTTGAAAAATAGTTAAGAATGAGAAAAAAATACATATTGAAGAATTCTATTTGCAAGAAAGGGTTTTGGGGGTTTGAATGTTTGGTGGGATTTTGATGCTATTGTTTCACACTTGTATATATTTGTTGCTATTGTGTCACACTTGTATATATTTATAAAAAGGGCATATAGGCACCAGTTGTGGCTGCACACACTTATAATCCTAGTACTTGAGAGATGAGACAAGAGTGTCACGGGTTCAAGGCCAATCTCAGCAACTTAGCAGTGAGGCTCTCAACAACCTAGTTGAAACCCTGTTTCCAAATAAAAAAAACAACAAGGGAGCCTGGCATGGTGGCGCTCCATGTACTTGGGAGGCTGAGACAGGAGGATTACAAGTTCGCCCCCAGCCTCATCTACTTAATGAGGCCCTCCACAACTCAATGAGACACACACACACACACACGCACGCACACACACATGCACACGCACACACACGTAGAGAGGCAAATTCTAACAAGTTGTTTCCAAAAGTTTACTTATTATTTAAGGAAAAGTTTTCTTATGGTAGCAAAGTGATTACATAGATTTTCAGTGCCAGGGCAAGCTGACTGACGTCTCTTCAAGTTCCTAGGCTTGTAAAGAGTTTTATTAGGCAGGGCATGGTGGCATATGCTTGTAATCTCAGTACTTGGGAGGCTGAGACAGGAGGATAATACGTTCACAGCCAGACTCACCTACTTAGTGAGGCCCTTTTCAAAATAAAAGAATAAAAAATATAACCAGGGGTGTATCTTGGAGATAGAATGCCCCTGGGTTTAAGCCACAGTTCAGGGGAAAAAAAATTTCATCAGTAAAGTTGTAGAACTAAACTAAGAACTCACATAGAACAAAATTTTTAATGAGAAAACCAGAGGCATAGCAGAAGCATGTCCTCCTCTCATGATCACTTCTGCTTGTCACACCATGGAACAAGGATGAAACCCACCCCAGCTCTATCTGTGACCACTGCGGGATGTCCAACATGCCAACATTTGGTCTGCCCGATACCTCTGACTTTTAAAATTGAAAAGTGATTACCCCGAGCTCTACAACCTGCCCTGTTACCCTCAGTGTTTAATATTCCCAGCTTTGACTCAATTAGTAATCATAATTTGATTATAATTTAAATGATCTACTTTTGACCTCATCAAATTTAACTGCCTTGAGTGACATCATAAAACTGTGAGATGATAAAGAATGATTGAAATTGCCTTTGAATTAAACTCCTCAGGCTCTTGACTTACCTTTGAGTCACAACTGTGTCTGGACTCTCAGCCCACCCATATTGTATAAATAAGTCACAGGTCGCCTTTATCTATGAAACTTACTTCTGGGGGGAAAAAAAAACTTGGATGACTCTATTCTAGGAATTCCTAAAGCCTGAAACAGAGCCTTTAATCCCATAATTTCCTAAATATCTTCCCAATCATCTTGTTTCCTGCACCCTTTCTTTTCTTCTTCCTTCCCTGCCTGGAGAACAGGAATGGAGAACCTAACCAGGAAGATTGTTCACACTGTTAGATACATTAAAAAGGAAGGGACTAGAGGAAATCTCCAGTGACCATGGATGGAAACTCCTTGGTCAACAGACTGGAAGCACTATCTCTGTAGAAGGAATGCACACAAGGCAGTCCTATGCAATCATGGGATGCCCATTAGTAACCTCCTTCCATCTACTGCATTGACTTTTTTTTTCTTACAGCAGATTGAATTCAGGGGTTTTCTACCTCTGAGCTATATCCCTAAGCCTTTTTATTTTTGTTGTCTTTGAAACAAGGTCTCACTAGGTTGCTGAGAATCTCTCTACATTGCTGAAGCTGTCCTCAAATCTGCATTTGATCATCCTGTCTCAGCCTCCGAAGTGCTGGAATTATAGGCATGTGTCAAATTATTAAAAATCTGAAGACAAAAAGCATAAAAGTTGCCGGGCATATGTTTGTAATCCCAGTACTTGGGAGTCTGAGACAGGAGAATTGCAGGTTTGAGGCCAGCCTCAGCTACTTAGGCCCTCTGCAAGATTAGCAAGACCATGTTTCAAAAATAAAGAATTTTAAAAAATAGGGCTTGGACTACAATGCACCAATAAAAATTTTTTAAAAATAGGGCTGGGGGGGGGTGTAGCTTGGATGTAGAATACTGTTACGTTTCTTCTATTTTAACTGCAGGGGACTATATCTGAGGCTTTCAGATAATTGCTTATAATTCTTCCACTTCTATGAATATAGACACTTTATAACTTGATTTAATTTCTCACTTGTAACAGTTTGATGATTCTAGTGAGACTGAACTATGGCTATGATCTTATAATTTTTCTCTTTTGGTTAAATGTATTAGATAGAGAGCTTGATTCGTATCATGAATCTACTGAAAGACTTTTTTTTCCCTCAAAAGCACTTTTCTTTGGCTGATTATACTCTAAAAACTTAACAATATAAAAAGCGAATCTCCGTTATTGCAAAACTGACAAGAGTCACCAGAATTTCTAAACAGAAGAAGCAGAGTAGTACTCAGTTCATTGGCCACTTTGCGGTATCCAGAGGATCTTAAGATATCAGCTCTGACAATGTATGCAAAAAAAATTCTTTTTTTTTTTTTTGCCAGTCCCTGAAGACTTATTTTTAATACTTTTATTGTGGCCTTATACTCTTACATTATAATGATAATGAACAGCACAGAGCATTTGGTAGGCTTTTCCCTGATTCCTTCCCCACTCCCTAACCCTTCCCCAATACACAAGAATTTAAATGCCCACCAGAATCTAGGATAAGTAGAACTCATACGTAATGAGATTAATCTCTGGGAAATTCAGTTGCATTTCATTTCGTTAGCCACAGGGCCTCTTCTGATAAAAAACCTCTTAGGAGGCTGAAACAGTAGGATCACAGGTTCAAGAACAGCCTTAGCAAGTAGTGAGACTCAGCAATCTAGCCCTGTTTCAAAATAAAAAGGGCTGGGAATGAGACTGGAAGATAAAATGCCCCTGGGTTCAGTCTTTAGTACTACAATAAAATAAAATAAAATAAAATAAAATAAAATAAATTAAATCAAATCAAATCTGGGCTAGTGAGATTGATAGATAAAAACACTTGAGACCATCCAAAAGTTAACTGAGGTTTTAGGGAGGATTCATGAGTAAGCCACATATAGCCTACTATTTTGTACCAGACTTTGACAGTAGAGAATATCTGGTGGCAGACTTACCTCCATGGAAGACCCACCATAGTCCTGAGGAGACCGGTCAAACATGGTCTCCTCATGTAAAAGGAACATAGTCCAATTAACCTTGCTGCTGATACTATCAGAACAGTGCTTAGCAGTTGAGAAAAGCAATCCACTCACCCTGGAGCTCATTATCTTAGAGTTCATCTCCAAGTGTAAACTGTTTTCACATACAAGGGAAGGGAAAGCAGCAGAAGGCTGGAGGGAAGTAGCCCTCTGTGATGCTCGTCTCTGCCTTTCAAAGACAGGGATGAAGGTCATGATACGGTGTATGCCAATAAAGTAATATTTCTGTCCGGCCAGAAAAATGCTACTGAGAGATAAAAGATGTTGATCCCGTAAATCTGATAATAAAGCAATAAAAATAAGAACCTTTTATTATACAATATGCGGGGCGGTGTATCAGGTTCTTTATAAACTTATGTGATCTTCATAACAACTTCTGCTAGTTGAGTAGTAGTAGTATTCCCCATTTTACTGAGTCCCAGAGGGGTTAATTAACTTGCCCAAGGTCATTTAGCAACTCCATGGCTGACGAGATTTGAAACCAAATTGATCTGACTCCAGTTCCTTTTCTCTTAATAAGCACTATAAAACATGCCTCTGTCTGCAAATGCCTCTTCGCAGAAGAGCCACATGACAAATTTATACCCTGTAGAGTTGAGACTAATATGATATTCTAATATTGAAAGTATTACAGAGCCCTCTAATTAGTCATAGCCTACACATTTGCTTCAACAAGTCTTTGAAAGTCAGCATGTATTCTCTATTGAACCTAGATAATTAGGAGCATACTGTACAGAGCAGATTGCTAAGCAATTATATAACTTGTGGACCAAGGTATCGTTGCAATGGTGACTGCCAGTGGAGCCAGCTGCAGTAAACACTCAAAAAATATTAAGTCCTAGCAGCAGAGTCCAAGGACTTTACCAGTATAATTTCCACAGGATGTTGTTAGAAAAGCGAAAGTAGATTAATAGATGATTGATACCATGCTGTTGCAGTATTTCATAAGGCAACCCAGGACGCTGCAAATGAAACAACTTCTAATGATGCATTCACAGCTCATCATCTAGGGACTAATATCCTTCCTTGCTCCATTTGAGGAAAGAAGGACAAAGCGCCTGGATTTGAAAGTCATTAAAGAAGCCCGGTAGCCCCTCTCCCTGTATGCTATAGAGGTATTGCACCAAACAGTCCCACAAATAATTACTCAGTCATGGGATAACAATGAGTGCTATATTATAGATCCAGCCTACCCTCGAAGGACTCAACAGCAGATAATAAGCATCCTGGAGCACTGAGGCCAAAGAATCCCCTATTCTCTACAGTTTATCATAAACCAGGAAGATGTTAGAGAGCTCACCCATATTTCCAACAGGTTAGGAAATCTGAAAGTAGCCACAGAAATGATAGGAGAAACAAATCCATGTTCTTTTTTAAATGCTCTAATTTCTGCCAGGTATGGTGGCACACACCTGTAATCACAGTGCTTGGGAGGCTGAGACAGGAGGATCACAGGTTCAAAGCTAGCCTTAGCAATTAGGACAGGTTCTCAAGAAATTTGTGAGACCCTATTTCCAAATAAAAAAATAAAATAGGGCTAGGGATGTAGCTTGAAGATAAAATGCTATTGGATATTACAAAAATAAATAAATAAATAGCTATAGAAAGAATATTGGAATAATATATAGTGTATGAAAATATAAATAATATATTATATGAATACAGAAATAATATAGTATAGAAATAATATACAAATATAGAAATAATATACAATTATATATAAATAATATATTAATATATAAATAACCCGAATTATATCAATATAAATAATATATAAAATAATATGAAATAATATCTGAAAAATATAAAATATGATCACCAATAAACTCTAAATAAACATTCAAGAATTTCACAATTATTATAACTTACTTGCACTACTTTTAAGTTTTTGCCTCTAGATGCCCAAATAACTTGCAACAGAATTAAAACTCTTCATTCCACCTTCCACCTGTAGAAAAAAATAGGACTTTTCCCCTTTGTGTGGATATGGATACTGAATCAAATAGAAGTGTTATACATACAATTTGTATTAACAAGTGGAAAGCCAGGTATGGTGGCTCATGCCTGTACTTGGGGGGCTGAGATAGGAGGATCTCGGGTTTGAGGCCAGTCTTAGCAACTTAACAAGACTCTTGTTTCAAAATAAAAAAAAGGATGAGAATGTAGTTCAGAGGTAGAATGTTCCTGGGTCCTGTGTTCAATCCTCAATGAGGAAGGAAGGAAGGAAGGAAGGAAGGAAGGAAGGAAGGAAGGAAGGAAAAAGGGAGGGAGGAAGGGAGGAAGGAAGGAGGGCGGACGGGCGGGCAGGCAGGCGGACAGGCAGGCAGAATGAAAGCATTTACTTGATATCTTTACCCAGCAATAACAATACCCAGAGGTATACGTGGCAATGACAAGTTCAAAAATGCCCAAGAATCGCTTTCCAGTATGACTTAGCCTCATGGCATTGCATGGTTCATCAATGAAGGGTTGCAAAGGGCATGCTTTTCACTCATGAAAAAGGTACATTATATTTGCTTATTTCCCATCAGGTGTTGTTCATGGGTATGAAAAACAAGAATGGCAAACACATTTGTCTAGAACTCCTTGTCACATATGACTGATTGATTGGTTGGTTGGTTTTGGTGCTGGGGACTGAACCCAAGGGTGCTCTACCACTGAGCTATACCCCCAACCCTTTTTATTTTATTTATTTATTTATTTATTTATTTATTTATTTATTTATTTATTTATTTTGCGGGTTTGGGGATGGAATCCAGGGCATTCAACCTCCGAGCTACACACCCTGCCCTGTTTTTTTATTCTTTATTTTGAAACAAGGTCTCACTAAGTTGCAGAGGGCCTCACCAAGTAGCTGAGGCTGTCCACAAACCACGATCCTCGTTCTCAGCCTCCTCAATGCTGGGATTACAAGTGTGCGCTGCCACGCCTGGCTTTATTTATTTTTGAAACAGGGTCTTCACTAAGTTGTCCAGGTTGACCTCAAACTTGCAACCCTCCTATCGCAGCCTCCCAAGCACTGGGTCACTGCATATGATATTTACTACATAGATATTAAACTATACATAGCACTTTTTCACTTTATACAAGTCGTAGACAATTTCAATTTATTTTCTATATTTCAAATTTTATTTTTTTTAATTTTTTTATTGGTGCATTATATTCATACATCATATTGAGGTAAAAAACTTGTGAGATAGGAGGATTGCATGTACACATCACTGATTTAACCCCTACCCAATTCCTACCCCATTCCCTCCCCATCCCTCCTTCCCTTGCTTGGCTTAGTGGTTGACTTTGATATGTTGGAAAATGATAATTTCTAGGCATTATTATATGAAAAAAAAAGGTGAATGTTGGCCTACAAAAGCAAATAAGCAGATATCATTCAACAAAGACATGCTTATTAAGGAAAATATCACTGGGACATGTATGTGAAAAAATAAAGTGATTGAAAAGTACCCGTTAAACTAAGAACATTGTGACATTTAAATTCAACAATATATTTAGGAAAATCATTAAAATTGAGAATGTTTTCATAGTGTGATGTTCTAACAATCAGTAAAATCTTTTTCTCAATAAAATTAAAGCTGCAGTGCACAGCCAGCTGTTGCTGCTGGGGTTGTATATTATTTATATTTTATCTAGGGCATCGCTTCAGCTACTTAGCATGGTCTGCAATAAGCGAGGGGGAAAGTGGAGTGGGAACGGATTTAGAAGCTTTGTCTTCAAGTTTGTTTCTACTCACTGGAAAATGTCAAACACTTCCAATCAAAATATCAAAGCACTAAGCCGGGTGTGGTGGTGCACACTTATAATCCCCACGCTTGGGAGGCAGAGACAGGAGGATCGCGCAGGTTTGAAGCCAGCTGTGCTGGCTTAAGAAACCCTGTTTCCAAATAAAAGGTATAAAATCGGTCTGAGAGTGTAGCCCGAAGGTAGAAGGGCTTCCAGAAACCCCAGTACCACCAAAAAAAAAAAAAAAAAAAAATTAAAGCACTAAAAGTTAATTCACAAAATAAGGTCTTATGTAATTACTTAAAAGATTTGACAGATTCGCCAGAGAAAGTTAATTACCAAGAGTCAATTAGATGGCTGGAAAGTGTAAAATCTTTCACGAACCATTTACAAAGTTTCTGCATGTTTTAAGTGGTATTTTAGGGATTTATGAGATGTCCAGTTTTGATTGTTTGTTGTTTTGTAGTATTAAGGATTGATTGAACCCAGGGGCATTCTATATTTGAACTACACCTCCAGACCTTTTTATTATTTGTTTCAAAACAGGGTATCACTAGGTTACTGAAAGTCTTCCTACATTGCTGAGGTTGACCTTGAACCTATGGTGCTCCTGTCTCAGCCTCCCAAATACTGATGTTACAGGTGAGCACCACCAACCCAGGTTATGTCTAGTTTCTTGTTTGAAAAGATTTAAGACAACGAGAATTCCTAGAAATATTATTAATCAAAATTAATATAAAACAAATAGGTACATAAGAAGCAATACCTGTCAGGTCTCTGTCTATAGCATCATTATTTAACTTTATTAAATCCAATTTGATAGCAGGGCATGGTGGCCAGTAATCCCAGTACTTTGGACACTAAGACAGAAGGATCACAGGTTCGAGGACAGTCTAAGCAAGTAGTGAGACTCATCAACCTACTGAGACCCTGTTTTCAAATAAAATTAAAATAGGACTGGGGTGTAGCTCAGAGGTAGAATGCCATCGTGTTTAATACCCAGTACCAAAAAAATACATAAAAATAAATAACATTTGATGCATACATATAAAATATCAATATGACCTACTTTTCCATTCTACCCCCAGAGTTGTTCTATGCTCTAGGTAGAGGGAACATTTTATCTCCCGATCTTGGATTCCAAAGAATCAGTAGAAAGAAAGCAAAGTACACAGTCTACATATCACTTTCAGGCAAGAAGATACTGTAGAGCTCTAATCTTTATAGTTTAGATTTATCTTGTCAGTTTTCCTAGATTAAGAGCCTGATGGGGATTCTGTACAAGTGATTTACTAAAGAATCATTCTCAGGTGAAAGCTAAAGGGAAATGAAAAACAGGACAGAATGAGGCTAGAAATTGGGCAAATGTGTATTAGCTGAAGCCTGGTCCTCAAATGCCCATCAGCAGTGTCCACGTGCTGCCTCATCCTAAGAGGAGAAAGAAAGTGCTCTTTTTTGTTGTTTTTTTGGACTGAACCCAGGGATGTTCTATCTCTGAGCTATCCCCCCAGCTCTATTTTATTTTTTATTTTAAATTTTTATTTTATTTTAAGTTGCTGAGGCTAGCCTTGAACCTGCAATCCTCCTGTCTCAGTCTCCCAAGTACTAGGATTATATACAGTGGGATCAGTCAGTCTGTGGCTGTAAGCCACCCCAGAGAAGAGGATGTAATTTTCTAAGCCTTTCCCAGAAAGGAGACTTCAAGGTGAGGGAATTTCCCAAAGGATATGTACAATCATGAGCTGTTGGCAACATCTGCAGGATGAGGACCCTGGTCTGATATCGGGAATATGGCAGATCACCAAGAACATCTATTACAGGGTTACAAAAATGGGTCTCTTTCATCTTTCAAACTGAAAGTACTATAGTGCCAGAGATTCTGATATACTTCCATTCACAAGAAGTATTGCTGTAAGCTGGGCATTATGGCGTACTCTTGCAATTCCAGTACGTGAGAGGCTAAAACAAGAGGATTGTAGGTTTGAGGATAGCCTCAGCAAGTAGTGAGACTTTTATCAACCAAGTGAAACCAGGATTCAAAAACAAATATAAAATAGGGCTGAGGGTATAGCTCAGAGGTAGAATGCCCCTGGGCTCAATTCCCAATACTACACAAAAAAAGAAAAAAAAACCTGCTGTTTTCTACAAATAGAGCACTAGTCGGTCTAAGAGGAGGTAATCATAATTGAAGCAAATCTGTTTTCCTTGGTATATAAAGGAAGTAATTTTCAAGGAAAGATTGGGGGAGTTTGGAGTGAATACCCTTAGACAGAGAAATGTTAAAAGTCAAGCAACAACACAGGTGTCAAGGTCAAAGAAATCTATGACAAGTTAAAATAGAAACCCAGATAACTGAATACCACTTTTTCTGTGCCATTTTTCATCTTTGGATGTGGGAAGAAATTATGTGAACTCAGAGTTCTTTCTTATATCCTCTAAATTTTAACTTCAACTCCCCCTCAAATCCTTTGGAAGAGCTGAGGGAAAGACACATTTCCAGTAAAGACTGACACTAAATTAACCTGAAGCCCTAGATATGGCAGAGAGTTAGACTAATGGACCATAATTTGGAGTGAGTTATTTATAATTATATGTTAAAATTACACATATATTACATATAATTTAAAGATAAATCCAAAATTAGATTAAGTAATAATAATGCTTTAGGATTATTACATAAGGTACCAAAGTACACAAATGTATATATTTAGTTGCCCATAATGTTTATAATATATTTAATATAGTTACACATATTACTTAAGTACAATAAATTAGAAAATTGCTTCCTATATTTGAAACCTTGTTGATTAAAGCCTATCTACCTACACAAAACACATTCTCCATAACAAGGAACTTTTAACCACCAAGAACATTCATTAATAGAAAGTAAGCAACCTCTTTTAATTTTTAACTTAAATGTTAAAGTGATTAAAGAAAACTCATAGCCAGTCATTGTGGCACCCTTTTGTAATCTCGGTAGTTGAGTGGCTGAGACAGGAGAATTACAGTTTCAAGGCCAGCCTCAGCAACTTAGTGAAATCCTGTTTTAAAATAAAATAATACAAAGGGCTGGATGGGGAGATAGTTCAGGTATAGAACACCCCT
The DNA here is from genome assembly GCF_963383645.1 of Muscardinus avellanarius. Classification (NCBI taxonomy): domain Eukaryota; kingdom Metazoa; phylum Chordata; class Mammalia; order Rodentia; family Gliridae; genus Muscardinus; species Muscardinus avellanarius. The sequence continues at coordinate 61,239,393 of NC_137788.1, forward strand.
GAATTCAATCCCCAATACCAAAACAAAATAACAAAGAAAAACTATGTCTTAATATTATTTGTCTTTTTGCTTTTTGAGGTATACTGAGTCTCTGTTTATATATAGGGAGAGGACATGTTTCCTCTATCCCCTATGTCACAATTTCTACCTAGACTCAGAACAACTAATTAGTGGAGTACTTTGCACTTGGGAAACTTTGTTATTCCTTTGCAGCAAGAATTGTACACACCAACTGGGGTGGGTTCAGTTCCCTGGAGTCTGCACCTTTGGGCCCTAAAGTAAGTAAGTTGGTCAGAGGGACAAAGAGAGTCACAACCACTCTTACTTAGGAACTTCCCCTGATTCTACTGGGTGTGATCTCCTGCCCCTTAGGTCATTTGACAAAGTCAGTGTGACAAAGTTATCCTCCTCTAAATATATTCTGTTAAGACATGGGAAGTACAAAGTCCCAAGGTAGGCATTAGCCAGGAGGCCTGTGGAGCTGGAGTGAAATAGGTTCAAAGATGAGCCAGGAGGAAGGTCATGTAGGAACATTTGAAGCACATGAATCTCCATTTATTTGTTTTTTTTTTCCAACCACATGGCACTTATTTGGTTTCTCTACAATTATTTGGGTTCTTAAAGTGTCCTTCAGCAATGTTTACAGTTGTTAGCATGGTAATATTGCATATCTTTTGTTAGATTTATTCCTAGATATTTGAGTCTGTTATAAATGGTATTTAAATTTCATTCTCTAGTTGTTCATTACTAAAATACAGGCATGTGTTTGTATTTTTATATATCCACATAAGATATTTAAGTATATAGGTATTTATAAGTTAAAAATAAATATATTCTAATATATTCTCACTATTGGACACATAAACTATAACGTTCCCTTTTCTAAATATATACCTTTTTAAAAGTTACAGAAAAGAGCCAGGAGTGGTGGTGCACCCTTGTAATCCCAGTACTAAGAGGCTAAGACAGGAGGATTGCGGGTTCATGAATAGCCTCAGCTACTTAGTGAGGCCCTCTGCAACTTTCTAAGACTCTGTTTCAAAATAAAAAATAAAAAATAGGGCTTGAGGTGTAGCTCAGAGGTAGAATGCCCCTGGATTCCCTCTCTAGTACCATAAAAAATGATAATAATAATAATAATAATAATAAATATTATATAAGTAATATGTAAAAATATCACTACAAAATTCCAAGTAGTATAGAAATTTAAAGACTAAAAAGTAAAAAAGAAAATTAAGATTAAAAAAGAAAAGTACAAAAAGAAAATAGTATAGAAATGTAAGAACTAAAAAAGTAAAAATAAAAACCACTATGTTTCACTCTACCCCACTTTATCCACATCCCTATCTTAGAACCACTTTATCATGACTGATGTCAAGATAAACATGTCAAGAATTGACAACTCTAGTGTCCTTTGGGCATTCACCTCCTGACCTGATGTCACTGCCACCTCTAAGAAATACTTCTAGCATAGTATGACAGTACAACAAGGTCTCAGCTGCTGAATAAACCCATATTAACTCTAAAAGAATCATAGTTTGACGGAATATAACTTACAATAAAATACCCTATCACTTCACAAACATTATTTCTAGCAAAACTGACAGAAAAAGTTTGAATTCGTCACTTCTCAATTCATGATTTTAAAATGATGCAGATTGTATTTTTTAAAAAAAAGTATACAATTGAAGGGGCTTTGAGGGAGCCTGCAGGGATGATCATCAGAAATCTAGTTGCCAGCACTATTTTAGGAAAACCAAGGAAGGAGAATGCACAGCCATCTATAGCTGCCTACTCCTGTCTTTAATAGTTTCTACTATTTTATACTATTTGCAAAGCAGAGAAGGAAAACCCTTAAGGGCTCGGGAGAACTGGTAAACTGTATTAAGCTCAGCGATCCAAAGACCCACCACCAGACCAGTTGAGGTCCTGTTTTGTTTTGTTTTTTCGTGTGTGTGCGTGTGTGTGTGTGTGTGTGTGTGTGTGTGTGTGTGTGTGTAGTAGTAGTAGTGGGGATTAAACCCAGGGGCATTCTACCTATGAGCTATACCCCAGCCCAATTTTTATTTTTATTTTGAAACAGGGTCTCACTAGGTTAATGTAAGTCTCACTACTTGCTGAGGCTGGTTTTGAACCTGCAATCCTCCTGTCTCAAGTACTGAGATTACAAGCATGAGCCACTACAACCGGATTGAGTCCTGTATTTAAGTACAGGCTTTAAAACACTGATAAAATGCTGGGCGTGGTGGTGCATGCTTGTAATCCCAGCACTTGTGAGGCTGAGACAGGAGGATCGCACAGGTTCGAAGCCAGCCTCAGGTACTTAGTGTGACCCTGTTTCCAAATAAATTAGAAAATAGGTCTAGGGGTGTAGCCCGGAGGTAGAAAGCTCTTAGGTTCCACCCCTAGTACCACGAAAAAAGTAAATAAATAAAACACTGATAAATTAAATTAAAAAGTCTTTTTTTTTCTCCTATAAAGCCAAAAATCTGGAAAGACTATTGTAAAGAAGTATGAAAATTGACTTTTTTGTGTGTGGTGCTGGGGTTCCTGGAAACCCTTCTACCTCTGGGCTACAATCCTAGACCCATTTTATATTTTTTAATTGGAAACAGGGTCTCTTAAGCCAGCACGGCTGGCTTGGAACCAGCGCAATCCTCCTGTCTCCACCTCCCAAGCGTGCACCACCACACCCGGCCAGAAAATTGACTTTTTAAAGAAGTGTGAACATTGATTTTAAAAGAAACTATGACACAAATAGCCGGGCGTGATGGTGCACGCTTATAATCCCCGTGCTTGGGAGGCGGAGACAAGAGGATCATGCAGGTTGGAAGCCAGCACTGGCTTAAGAGACCCTGTTTCCAAATAAAAAATATAAAATAGGTCTGGGAGTGTAGCCCAGAGGTAGAAGGGCTTCCAGAAATCCCAGTACCACCAAAAAAGAAAAAAGAAAATATTACAAAAGAAAATTACTTTTTAGCTCAAAAATTTCACCAAGAATAAACAGGATGCAAATATACTTTCAGTTATTACAGTGACACCAAGAGATGTTTAATTACTAGATAATAATGAGACTATTGGAGCAATTAATATAAAAATATAGTTATAAAATAATGAAAACCAGGCAAGGTGTGGTGATCCGAGTACATGGGAGGCTAAAGACAGGAAGATCACAGGTTCACAGACAGCCTCAGCAACTTAGTGAGGCTTTCTGAAACTTGGTGAGACCTTGTTTCAAAATAAAGTATAAAAAAATAGGGATGGGGGGTGTATCTTGGATGTAGAATGACCCTGAGGTCCATCCCCAGTATCACCAAAACCAAAATAATGAAAATCAAACATAATTTTAGCTCTTACATTCCAATTTCCTAATGGAGAATTATCACTATGAAAAGCATCAAACTTTAAAAAAATATTCTAGTGCTCAATTTATCAATCCTAAAGGTAATATCAAAAAGTAAAACAAGAATAAAAAGAACATCAGAGAAAAGAAAATAAATTGCCAATTTGAAAATGCTTTCAATAAGTCAAAAAATCTTTTATCTTGTTAACTATATATAGGATAAACCTTTTCTCTTGCTGCATGTAAGTCCCTGAATTGCTAAGGCAGCAAATTGTTCAAAGGATAAATTTTGATACATTAGCAATTAACCTTAAAATATCTCATCATACTTTTGATTCATGGAGAGAAACACTATTGATAACACCTTGATCTTGACGCCAAGTCTTGTTGTAATTGTAGAGTAAGGAGAGATAGTCTATTATGTATGTTTAATGTTGCTTCTACAAGCCACATTGTATACCTACATAGTAATTATATACCTACATAGTAATGTTATCCATTTTATGAAAGAAAATTAATGGTTGCCATGTTTTGGGGAGAGAACAGTATCCCCAGTACTGAATCTGTGGTTCTGTTTGCTATTTTCATGAGCTGGTTTTTTTTTTTTTTCCAGAAACTCTCTTGAAAATTTCATAATTGCATCATATTATAGAAATGTATATTCTAAAATATTTAACTACTGTGTTCTAAATTTTATAATAGTATAGAAATTTTCTTAAGATGTGGCCTTCCTAGAAACCAATTTCTTAGCATCAGCTAGAGCTAAGACTTCCCAGAATGTTAAAGAAAAGCATATTTCTAAATTGAAGTTGCAGGTCCCTCAAGACACATTCTATTTTGGTGTCTACATTTACAATAGCTGAGACTGTCACAGTCATTCACCTTCATCATTAAAAAACCATAGAAAGTTCCTTTCACCTCTAAAGTTAGAACGTTAAGTGCCGGCCTTGTCGCCTAACTTTCTGAGTCTTTGGCTTAAGCCCAGAGGTATAGAGGCTAGGTAACCAGTAAGAAAAGGTCAGATCTTAGCACTGCGGACAGTCTCCTAAATTCGTCCTTTTTTCAAAAGAACCTGTGAAAAGCAAAACTTTTTATAAGCCCATTATGGGAACTTTGGGACTAGTCATTTATGACTTACATAAAGACGTGTTTAAAATGGCACAGAAATATGTGCAGCAACAGGTCATACCTATGCAGTGCATCTAGACAGGCTTTTCTAGATTAGCTTTAGCCCAGTTTATGGGGGGGGGGGGGTCCCTCTGTGATAATTCCAAGGGATTTGTTTCCCAAGCACATCCAGATTGGTGTCTGCAGAAAACGATTTCCTCAGATCTTTCTTTTGAAAGAACTTTAGCTCCTACCCTGTTGTCTGGCCATGATCTAGACTCCAGAAGCAGTACCAAGGGGAACCATTGTGTTTAAGCCACTAAGGAATCCCTTCCAAAATTAGAGATGCTAATCCCCTTGCCTGTTGGGAACTCAAGGGACAGATGACAAATGTTGGCCTTATGTATACTCCAAATGGAGGGGAAAAAAATAATTTCCCTCCAGTAAAGCTTGTATAGTTGGAGGTTTATAAACACTCAACATGCGCTTTGCTGGATAAAGGACCTTAAATTATAGCTTGATTTTTGGACTTTCAATAATTTTAGTAACATTTTGACCCTGTACTAACTGCCATCAAATGTTCTTAGTATCCTCTATGTATTCACTCCACTTAATGCAATTATTATGTACCATTTTATGTCCATTTTACTGATGAAGAAAAGTAACGTATATAAAAGTTAACTCACCCAGGGTCACTAATTCGTAAATGGCAAACACAAACAGGCTAACTTCAGAGCTGTGCTCTTGACTACTACTTACTTAAAAAGCATGGTAGGCACAAAAGAAAATGGCTCCCCCAAAGTGGCCACATCTGAATTCCCGGAACCTAGGACTATGTTCCATTACACAGCAGAGGAGAGTTTGTAGATTTTATGAAGTTAAGAATCTTGAGCTGAGGAGATATCCTGGATTATCTAGATAGGCCTAATATAATCACATGTTTCACTAGAAAAGGTGAATCTTGCCGGGCATGGTGGCACACGCTTGTAATCCCAGCATTCAGAAGGTTGAAACAGGAGCATCACGGTTCGTGGACAGCATCAGCTACTTAGTGAAGCCCTTCACAATTCAGTGAGACCCTGCTTCAAATTAAAGAATAAAAAGTAGGGCTGGGGATGTAGCTCAGAGGTAGAATGCCCCTGGGTTCCATGTCCAGTACCATTAAAAAAAAAAAAGGTGAATCTTTCCTAGATGCAGTCAGAAGGAGGTGTGACAATAGAAAATTGGTCAGAAAGATACACCTCTGCTGAGTTTGCAGATAGAAGAGGGAGACCATGAGCCAAGGAACGTGGAAATTCTTAGACACTAGGAAAGATGGGGAAGTAGATTCTCTCCAAGAGATTTATTTTAAAAAATTCAGCCCTACCAACATTTTTGTTTTAGTCCACTGAGACTTGTCTTGGAATTCCAACTGATAGCATTCTAAGATTACATGTTAGTGATGTCTTATGCCACTAAATTTGTGGCCCTTTGTTGCAGCAGCAGAAGAATACTTGTACATACTACCTCATTGGAAAAGTGTATCTACTCAGGACTTTTCCCTGCCTTGGGCAACAGGATTTTGCTGCAACAAAACTACCTGATAAGTTTGTCCCACATTTAGCACTCTACCAAAAGTTATAAGAAGCTGAACATATTTTAGATCTTGCTAGTAGAGCTATAAAGATGATACAATGACACTCTGGATCTTTGGTAGATACAAGCTGGTTTCCTATTATTTAGAAAAGTTCAGAGATGGCTTCTCCCCAAACAATAGGAGGTTATTGTTCTAATTTTCAAAATGAAGAATCTGACGAGTCCCCACCCAATTCTGTCATCAGTGCCAAAGTATTCTTTGAAGTCTCAGAATAAAATGAGCCGTTGAAAGAGTGACACATTGCAACAATGAGCTTTTTCAAAGCAGTGTCAAAGTTGTTGTATTTCTCATCAATATTCATCAAACAAAGACTGCGGAAGGGGCTCAGATTTCATTGGTCTCTTTCATATGGCAGTGTTCATATACATAAATACAATGAAACATTAAGGCACTGGCCTTTGAACACAGTCTTTTGGGAAACTTTCCACCTCCATAAAAAGTGAATGTCACAGACCATTATGAAAAGTGGTACTCAGGTCTCTGCTTCTCCTAATGTGGCAACATGCAGGCTGGTAGGATATACACAGAGAAAAGGAAGCTATGCCAATGGGCAGAAGCAGTTTCTTCCTTGATAAAATGTATTAATTGAAAAGAAATAAAGCTTTAGGGGGGAAAAAGGCAATAAATGCTTCGGAAGACTCTAGCTACCATATAAGTAAACCTGAGAGCAATTCTTCAGAAAAGCAGTTGAATCCCACAGACCATGTGAAGGGTGAAGTTAAACCTACCACAGATGCCACATATGAATTGTCCCGGAAGTCAGGGCATGGTGTTGCTGGTTCTTCTGGATATAGGCAATGCAATGGCTGTCATTCAGCAACAATGGTCTGGATTCACACAAATGAAATTGTTCCTGCCAAAGAACTACAGCACAGCCATCAGAGTCAGCTGAGTAGCAGAGGCTTTGACTGTGGAGGTGAAATAAAGTCAACACAACTTCACCCACAGGAATCAGAGATAGAGTGAGTTTTTGGTGCAAATGTGCCATTCTGGCTGGGCGTGGTGGTACACACTTATAAGTACTTGGAAGGCTGAGACAGGAGGATCACAGGTTTCAGGATAGTCTCAGACACTTAACCAGGCCTGATTTCAAAGTGTATATGTGTGTGTGTGTGTGTGTGTGTGTGTGTGTGTGTGTGTGTGTAATTTTTTTTGCTGGTACTGGAGTTCCTAGAAACCCTTCTACCACTGGGCTATACTCCCAGACCTATTTTTTATATTTTTTTAAATATGGAAACAGGCTCTCTTAAGCCAGCACAGCTGGCTTTGAACCTGCACAATCCTCCTGTCTCTGCCTCCCAAGCACGGGGATTACAAGCGTGTGCCACCACACCTGGCTATATTTTTAAGGGATATAGGATATAGCTTGGAGGTAGAATGGCCCTGGGTTCAATCCCCAGTACCAAAAAAAAAAAAGTACTGCCATTATGTCTACTGAATAGAAATCCCAATAGTAAGAAGGGGTTGCTGGGGGAAAATGGATTTTATATATTGGCCCTTGGACTAATAGTGTATGAGAGCTAAGTGCCCAGCGTGGAAGAACCATGGGTTTATATTTTTTCCACAGCCAGTGCCAGTCAGTGGTCTAGTAGCCTCATCATTGTGTCTTATTTAACTGTCCCTTTTCAGACAACTGGCTTTCTTTTCCTTCTGAATTGACCACTTTACAACTAGAGAGGTTAACATTGTTTCAACATCATTCTTATTAATGCCACCTTTACCCTAAAATGTATTAAAGTTTTTTATGATGTCCTTAATGTTATAAGTAGCATATAATCATTATATAAAAATAAAAAATAAGGGGGGGACCTCCTATTAATGCTTAGGAGATATTTTCCAGATATTTTCCCATATAACTCTGCATATAAACAGATTTTTATAAAATTAGTATCATAGTACATGATGATTTATAACCTGCTTGGTCACAAAACATCAATGTATTTCTCTATCAGCCATCTCAGACTTTACCTTTAATAACCACATATCACTCTATTGTATGGCTTTACCAATATATATATATATATATATATATATATATATATATATATATATGTATGTATATATATTGGTACTGGGGATTGAAGCCAGGGGCATTCTATCTATGAGTTATACCCTCAACCCTACTATATTTTATGTTTTAAACTTTGAGACAGGGTATTGTTAAGGTGCTGAGTGCCTTACTAAGTTGTTGAAGCTGGCCTTGAACCTGTGGTCCTCGTGTCTCAGCCTCCCAGTTACTGGGATTATAGGCATGTATCACCATGCCTGGCTACCATAATTTCTTTAATCAATGCCCTGTTATTAGACATTTAGCTATAGTTTGTAATTTTTCTTATTAAAAATAATACTACATTTTCCAGGCATAGTGGTACTCACCTATAATCCCAGTAATTGAAAACTTAGACTCTCTGCAACATAGCAAGACCCTGTTTCTTGGTGTGGTGGTACATGCCTGTAATCCCAGTCTGTGGAGGCTGGGTTAGGAGAATCACAGGTTCAAAACTAGCCTCAGCAATTTAGTGAGACTCTGAGGAACCTAGAGAGAACCTGTTTCAAAACAAAATTTAAAATAAGGCTAGAAGTGTAGCTCAGAGGTAGAAGCCTCTGAGTTCAATCCCCTATACCACAAAGGAAGGAAGGGAGGGAGGGAGGGAGGGAGGGAGGGAAGAAGGAAGGAAGGAAGGAAGGAAGGAAGGAAGGAAGGAAGGAAGGAAGGAAAAGATTGGGGTATAGCACCAAGGTAAAAAGCCCTTGGATTCAATTCCCAGTATCAATAATAATAACAATCACTAATAATAATAATATGGTCATGATGGATAATGAACATTTTAGTAGATCTATATTGCATATTTTCCAGTTTATTTTCTTAAGGTAAGTTCTAGAAATCTAATTATTAGGCTACAATTTATAAAGTTTCTTAAAGCTTTTGAGATCTATCTGTAATTTCATCATTATAAGGAAGAAAAATATTTAAATTAATATAAATCATTCATAAACTTTAAATTAATTAGTTTCAAAATGATCAAAATGCTAAATTAAAACATAAATAGAAGTAGTTTAATTTGGCTTTGTTTGTGAAACCATTTATACCCATACACAAAGTTATGGGTTTCAGTGAGAGTTACTAACTTTATTTATCAGCAAAAGATATGATTTTCTAATTAAAAGGCAAGGATATTATTAAAATTTTGTTTTCTATTTTTATTTATAAACTTTATAAATTTAAAAAAATTAACAGCTAAACTGACTTATAACTCACAAGACATAGAATTCATCCCTTTAATATTACAATTAATGGTTGACTTTGATATGTTTAAGTACATTGTGTGTTTTAGAGATTTTCCTCTTCCCCCCTCCTTTCTCCTCCTTTAGGTTGTCTTGTTTGCTCCTCCATAGGATTTTCTTTTTCACCTCGAGTTTCTCCTATGGCCCAGTTCTCCCTAACTCTCACATATTAGGGAAAGCATCTGATTTCTTGTTTTTTGTGACTGACTAATCTCACTTAGCATAATGTCCTTCAGTTCCATCCATTTCTCTGAAAATGATGTAATTGAGGTTTTTTTTGAGGGGTTAAATCAGTGATGTGTGCATGTTTGTACACACAAGTTTTTTACCCCAATATGATATATGAATATAATGCACCAATAAAAATTTTTTTAAATGTACAATTAAGAAATCTTTTAATATTCACAGTTTGTCCAACCATCCTCACTATTTAATTTCAGTACATTTTTATTATCTTAAAAAAAAAGAAAACTTTGGGCTGGAGGTATAGCTCAGTGGTAGAGCACTTGCCTAGTATGTATGAGAACCTGGATTTGATTCCCAGCACCAGAAAGAAAGAAAAGAGAAACTGTACACATTACTGGTTACTCCCCAGTAACTGCTCTGCAGACCCTGGCAAACACTAATCTCCTTTCTGTTTCAGCTTATTGATCTATTCTTGACATTTCATGTAAATGGAATTGTGTAGCAGGCAGCCTTTGGTGACTTCTGTCTTTCACTTAGCATGATGTTGTAGGATATATCAGTACATTCCCTTTTGTAGCCAAATAATATTCCACTGTATGGATGTACCACTTTGTTTATTTATTCAGTTCAGTCTTTGGCTGTCAATTAGGGTCTTGTCACAGTTATGATTAAAACCCTTCAGTAGCACCTCAAACTGTTAAGTAAGGCTATGAAAGGCCCACCTTGATCTGGCCCTGCCTTCCTTTTGGCCTATCTTCAAGTATATCCCCACCCTCATCCCTCTCACCCTTTATCACCAAGCCAGTAAAACACAACTACTTCTCATTTCTAAAATGCAGCAGGCACTGTGCTCTGTACATGCTATGACCTTTACCTGTGACATCCTTCCTCTCCTTGCTTGTGTGGGTGCCTTTTACCTGCCTTTATGATTTAGCTGTCAGATAAGTCCCCCCCCCCTTTTTTTTACGGTAATGGGAACTAAACCCAGTGGATTCTACCTCCGAGCTACACCCCCAGCCCCAATTTTTATTCTTTATTTTGAAACAGGGTCTCACTCATTTGCAAAGGACCTCACTAAGTAGCTGAGGCTGGATGCAAACCACAATCCTCCTGTCTCAGCCTCCCAAATTCTGTGATTACAAGCATGCGCCACCACACCTGGCCCAGTCCTTTTCTCAGAAGCCCCGACACACGAAGTATAAGCTAAGCACAACATTTTTTACAATCTATTACACTTCAATCGTAACACTTGTCACACTGTTTTATAATTGTTGATTTCCTTCGGGGTTTTTTTTTCCGTGTATGTGTGGTACTGGGGATGGAACCCAGGGGCCTTCTACCTCTGAACTACACTCCCAAACCTGTTTTATATTTTTATTTGTAAACAGGGTATCACTAAGGTGCTGAGAGCTTCACTAAGTAGCTGAGACTGGCTTCAAACCCGTGTGATCCTCCGGTCTCAGCCTCCCAAGTACGAGGATTACAAGTTTGCACCACCACGCCCAGCTCCTTAACTTCTTTTCCACTAGATTGTGAGCTTCTTAAAGTCAGAAGCTACCTTCTGTATATTTCTGTATCATTGGCAATTAAGGCCCAGCATGTGGTAGACAGTTAATCATTCATCAATGTTTGCTTCATACATGTGGTTGATAAAATTAACCTATTTAATAAACTGAGCAATTCAAGAATTTTATAACTACATAGACATAAAATTCACTTTAAATGCATGTTGGAAGCTGGACATGGTGGTGCACATTTGTAATCCCAGCATTTGGGAGGCTGAGACAGGAGGATCATAGGCTTGCTGCCAGCCTCAGCTACTTAGTAAGGTCCTCTGCAATTTAGTGAGACTCTGTTTCAAAATAAAGAATAAAAAATAGGTCTGGGGGTGTAACTTGGAAGTAGAATGCCCCTGGATTCAATTTCTAGTACCGCAAAAAAATAAAATAAAATAAAATAAATGCATGTTGGATTTATCTTATGTTTAATTTGTTTATGTATATTTTATATTAAAAATCTCAGCAATATACACAATAATTAACTTATTAAAACAAACTAGTACAAATATATATACAATTCTAGTAAGTCCTTTAAAGTAAACATTGAATTGATAGCCTATCAAGTAGGTAACATTTTTAATGTAGAATAGCTTAAGAAAAATTCAGAATTTATAAAAAGATGATCCAGCATCATATTTCAAATGATTTAGGTAAGAAATTTTTATGAATATACCATGATAGCAATTTATAAACCATAATTGCACCTTAAAAACAAGATAAGCTAGTTTTGAGCCAGACACAATGGTGCAAGCCTGTAATCCCAATACTGAGAAGCTGGAACGGGAGAATCGCAGACTCAAGGACTGCATATCAAGGCTATCAGCAACCTACTGAGATCCTGTTTCAAAACAAAAAATAAAGGGGGCTGGGGGTGTAGCTCAGAGGTTGAATGCCTCTGGCTTCAGTCCCCAGTGCCCCCCAAAAAATTGTTTTGTTCCTCTTTTGTAAGTGAACATGTTCTTTAAATTTGTCATGAAGAGTGCTGTCTTATTTAAAGTACTATGATAATATTTGAAGTGAACATGTATAAACTGCCTTTAAACTATTTTCACTGTTTTCTATTGTAATGAAAATTTGTTTAAGTAGGCTTATTTGTCAGAAATAGAATCCTAACCTTTGTTACTTCTGACTTATAGGGTATCTTTGTTACTAGGGTTCAGCCTGATGGGCCAGCCTCCAACCTACTGCAGCCTGGTGATAAGATTCTTCAGGTAAGACAGATAAGCTCATGCTTGTAAATGACAACACAGAAACAAATAGGCAACCATGTTATTAAGTTAAATGACTTGAATTAAATTTTTGAAAAGTCCTCACATTCTTATTTTCCTTTGTGGTTTTGGAATTGAGAGACAAGTCAAAAGCTATTCAGTCTGATAGAATCCTATGTCCCTACTACCTAACATAGTGCCTGGCATGTGGTAGTGTTCTGCATGTCTTCATTAAATTGAATGAATTACTTGGTACTATAAGAAATATATATATATATATATATATATATATATATATATATATATATATATATGCAAGGTCTCTCTCTCTGCTAAAATAAAAAAAAAGCTGTTTGATAAGTTTTATGAGTTGTCATGAAAGGCAGCCAAGAGTAACCTAAGCTGGGTGTGGTGGCACATGCCTGTTATCCCAGTACTTGGAAGGCTGAGATAGGAAGATCACAGGTTTGAGAACAACCTCAGCAAATTATCAAGGCTTTCATCAACTTAGTGAGACCCTGTTTCAAAGTTATTTTTTTAAAAAAAGGGCTGGAAGTCTAGCTCAGAAGTAAAATGCCCATGGGTTTAATCCTCACCACCAAAAAATAAAAACGAAACTACTTCATCTCCAAACTCTGGTCTATCAGAGTGAGAACTAAGCTGAGCAGAGATTTGTTCTACAGCTTGAGAAAAGTTTGTGGAAGCTATCTTCATTCACAACAGAGATTGCAAAAGATTTTTCTCTTCTGTTTATTTATTAAAAAATCTATGTGTATGTGCATATCTATATGTATAGACAGCTATTGATTTTTATAAGATTTTTCTCTTCTGCTCAGATTCAGAAATAATGTATTATGTATATAGTTTCTGAATACATATACATATATGCTTCATAAATTATATATGTCCTGCAGATCAGGAAACAAATTACTTGAAGATTATTAAAATATATTGCAGAATATACTCTTTTCTGACAATAAAATTCTAGAAGAGTTGTATGTAAGGACAAGAGGGCTTACTATTTGTCATCCCTGAGACATACATGGCAATAGCAAAGTACACAGAGGAGTGGATTCCTAATGCAAGATGTATGAAGTTTAGTTAAAAGTCAAGAATATTCCAAAAGAGTGGCACCTGGATGTCTCTTCTCTCCACAAATGATAAAGCCAGGACATGACATTTTATTTTTGCTATGGAACTCATTTGCATCTGTATAATAAAATCAAAGTCCATTTTCAGTAAGATAAAAAATCCACATAGACCTTAATCAAATAAGTATTTAAAGTTATAGTCATACTAGTTAAAAAGCAAAAAGAAGCCAATTATATTCTCTGAAAGAAATAATAAAAGCTAATTCTGAACTGAAATAGTTGCCAATGTCAGAGAACAGGGGACAATCTGTATATTTGACACTATAATACTATTGGTTCTTAGCTTAAAGAATGTTGAGAGTTGAACATTGAGTCAGCAACGTTGAGTTCTCTCGTACTTACCAGAGAGATCTGTATCGTGTATTTTCACTTGAACAAATTTATATACAAAGTTAAATGACAATAAATAACCTAGAAAATCAAGATAAAAGGAAGAAAACATGTGGACCCAAAGTAATAACACAATTACTATATGTGATAAACTCAGTAGCAAAGAGTACAAGAGAATATGATGGTGGAAGAGATGCCTTTCTCAATTTCCCCAATCCCAAAATGTATTGGGTAAAATTTGTCTTTTTTTTTTTTTTGGTACTAGGGATTGAACCCAGGAGTATTCTACCTCAGAGATATACACTCAGCACTTTTTATTTTTTATTTTAAAACAGAGTCTTGCAAAGTTTGCTGAAACTGCCTTGAACCTGCAATCCTCCTGGCTCAGCCTCCCAAGTACTGGGATTAAAGGCATGTGCCACCATGCCCAGCTGTCTTTCCTTTTGAATAATTCTTTTTACTCACCACTATTCCATTTTGTTATAGTATTATTATCATGTTACTGAATTACATAAAATATATATATAAATTAAGTGATGATGGTAACTACTTAAAATACATTCACATGATTTTTCTGTCATTTTGCTGTTCATTTCCCCAGCATGGGTACACTGTAGTTAATGATCATATTCAGGACTTTACTTTAAGACAGGATGGCATAAGGAAAAAGCACCATGATAAAAAAAAAAAATTACTCTTTACATCCTCACCTTTTGTAAAGCTAATTAGCTAAGAATAAGAGAAAGAAAAAAACAAAAGCACATGGATTGTAAAAAGTTACAGCTAGACTTGGTGTAATTTGTAATCCCAGTATTTAGGAAGCTGAGATAGAATGATCAGAGAGGTTCCTGGCAGCCTCAGCAATTTAGCCAAGCCCTCTACAACTTAGTGAGACTCTGTTTCAAAATAAAAAATAAAATAGGGCTGAGGGTATAGCTCATAAATAGAATGCTCTGGGTTCACTCCCCAATCACACACACACACACACACACACACACACACACACACACACACACACACACAGAATGTTACTAGATCAAACCATACGTTTTTGCCAATATGCAACCATTGCCGAAATGACAATTTTGGTTCTTTTTACATCATAGTTCCTTCTTTCTAAAGTTCTTTCCAGTTAAAAAATTTAATATGAGTGATTATATACTTTATAGTTTAAATATATCTGAATATATAAAATCTATTCATTATGGTCACTCTGTGAAAAGATTAATAGATTGGAAGTATATATGTATTGTACCTGATAGCTCAAAATGTGACTCATAGTTATAGCCTATGGCTCACTTACAAGTGTATTGTTTTCTTATATCAAAGTAGTTGTCCTTTGCCCTTTTATTTGTCTATCCTCTTCCCCAGATATGAGCCTAATTTTGGCAGAAGAAGAGAAATGAAACAAATTATAGAGAATTAGTTAGTAAATCCATATTTTACCAGTTACAAGACACATTTTTCCAATGTGTCTTAGACACATTTGGCACAATAAATGTGCCAAAATAAAACAGTCAGTGTGATATTAATTCAGAAAAACCAGGTTATTTCCCTTTTCTTTCCTCACCTTAAAAACTTTGGCCCTACAATTCATATAGACAGCATAAGAAACCACTGTCAACAGGTAAGCCTGTCAATGACTACTTGGACTTTTAGCAGGATTATAATTACTGTGGGATTTTACTGTCATTTTTCCTATTTTAGTTAGTAATTTTTTTTGGCCCAGAGCACCATATCCTTTTGACCAAAATCATGAAGGTTGATGCCCACTGGGACTACAATATCACTGCTGTGTTCCATGACCACTGGCAACTCCACTCTGCACCCTGATCAGTGTTTTATAAGAGGATATTATTTCCTGTGTGTAGTCCTGGGGATTGAAGCTAAAAGAGTTCTTCCTCTGAGCTATACCTCAGCCCTATGTCTTAAATTTGAAACAGGATCTTGCTATGTTACTGATGGTGGCCTTGAACCTTCAATCATTCTGTCTCAGCCTCTCAAGCCCTGGGATTAAAGGCTTGTGCCACAGTGCCCAACTATAAGGTGTTATCATTAGAAGCCACATAATAGATAAGGGAAATGTCATGTGTCCTCAAAGGAACTCACAGCTAGGAAGACAAAAGGAATGTATGTAGATACATCAGAAAATTAATGAAGTATCAGATTTTTTACCACAATAGATGTGGTAAAAGTATTAAGAAAATGATGTGATTAATAAGAGAGGATATTCCTTGGGATGGAGACCTGGTCACTCACAAGCAAAATAAAAGCAAAGATGCTAATCCCTGGTGAACTCATCTCATCCTTGACATGCACAGGAGAGGTGAGACTCTCCAGAACAGAGTGCCCTGAGATCCTTGATGATCTTGGAGATCTCTAGGCAGAGGGAGATAGAGAAACAGGAATTTGTGTCTAATGGAGCAGAAGCTCCTCCAGGTTTGATAGAGTAGGAGGAGGAGGAGGAGGAAGAGGAGGAGGAGGAGGAGGAGGAGGAGGAAGAGGAGGAGGAGGAGGAGGAGGAAGAGGAGGAGGAGGAGGAGGAGGAGGAGGAGGAGGAGGAGGAGGAGGAGGAGGAGGAGGAAGAGGAGGAAAAAAACTTGTGGGTGAGACTGGCCTGAGTCTTCAGGACCAGAGTTAAAAGACTGAAACAAAAAGAGTGAGCAGAGAGTTCAAGGAGAAAGATCCCATCTCATCTGTTAGTCATGTGACTTTGAAAAGTTTCCATGGAGTTAGATCATTCAAATGTGGATTGAGCTGGAGTGAGGGAGGGAGAGGTAGCAAAAACAGCTCTCAAGCGTCACAATGTGAAAAGCAAGTTTAGACTCTTCAGAAGTCGAACCAAAGTGTATGTGGACGGCTGAATCTTGTTGTACACTGGTGCTTACGTATACAGCCACTATATCAAAGGAACCATCCTTTTCTGAATGGAAGTTTTGTGGCACTGTTAAGTACAAGTAGGTGTGATTAGGCACTAATATAATTACCTTACTTAAGTAGAGCTCATTTATTCAGTAACTTCAACCATCATAAATGTAAACAATAAAAAATGCAATCAGGCATGGTGGTGCATACCTGTAATCTCGAGACAGGAAGATCACAGGCTTAAAGCCAGCACATAGTAACTTAGTAGGACTCTGCTTCAAAATAAAAGTTTAAAAGGGCTGCAGGTGTAGCTCAGAAGTATAATGTCCCTGGGGTCGGTCTTGAGTAACACACACACACACACACACACACACACACACACACACACGCACGCACACGCACATACACACTTCTGAGAATCCATAATTAATGTACCAAAGTCTCTGCACTCAATTTCATGCCTTTTTCTCATAAGAGGGGATTTATTTCATACTTGGAGTCATTTACCTACTTTTTCAGACGACCAAGGGGAAAGCCTCTGGGTCTGAACACACTGCCAGAAGCAAAAAGTCACAGCTGACAGGTTTCCTGTGCAGGAAGAGAGTGAAAACTTCTTTGAAAAGACAGAGACAGTATTCAAGAAGTATAACAGATGGAAGTCACTCAGTATGACCAGTATTTCCCAGGGGTTTTCATGGTCAAATAAGTTTCAGAGCCATCTCATACCTTAGCCCTCATTTCAGGACTTATGTACTAAGCATACTGAGAACCTTAAGAAATCTTAAAAATGTATACTTCCTGGCATGTTTCTCTGTGTAGCCCGCTTTACTAGTAGCGCCCCCTAGCTACTTCCATGGAACACACATTGAGAAATATTTGTCATAAAAACAAGATAGCCAGACCCATGGCTTTCTCTAAGAGTGTGGATGTTCACAGCCCCACGAATCATTAAGAAATTATTAGAGTGTGTTCGTTTTTCTGAATTAAAAAATTTAAAAATTGATAAATATTGTTTGTAGTTAAAATAAACTTAATAATTACTTAATTAAGAAATAAACTTAAGGGATTTGGAAAATTTTCTAAAATTTTGTCCAACAATGCTAAATAAGTTACACATGTCTATGATTTACCTTATTTGGTGGTTGAAAATAAAAAATATCAAAGACCTTGAGGGAGAGGTTGTTTTATATAATCTAGTCCAGGAAGTAGTCATGTCCAAAATTACAGAAAATAAAGGAGCAAAACAGAAAATAGTTGAATATCAAACATTTAGTAAAATGAACCTCAGCCATTTCATTTTATTGGCACAGCTGGAAATTGAACCCAGGGCCTCATACATGCTAGGCAGGTGCTCTACCACTGGATTACACTCTCAGCCCCTATATCCATCTCATAAAACAAGCTCTTTTAAGGGCTCAAGGAGTCCCCTGAAAATGAAGGGCTTATTTTCATGGCAAAAGTAAAAGGAATCGTGTAGCTACTTGGTAAACTGCCTTGTACATCAAAGTTGAAAATTTGCTGGAGATTTTCATTTGACACATTTGATAAGAAAACAGGCATTCGAATATCAAAGCAGATAAATGCATTTCTTCAGAATTACTATCTAGTAACAGATCCATGCCAAAATTTCTATACAAATAATTCCCAGAGATTTGAGCTGAGTATATTCTGGCTTGGCATGTCTCTTTTGACATGAAACACTCATGCTGAAATATATGTGTCCATTTAAGACAGAATGGAAATTCTTATTTGTTTGACTCTGCAAAGGTTTAATACTACAGTAAAAGCTATTAAGACTTTAAATTTTCTCGCATTTCTAGAGAACAATGTAAATTTTTTTATACAAACTAGAAAGTGAAGATCTCTTGTTCGGAGTTTTAATAGAGGGCTTTTTTAAATGATTTGGCATAGAGATAATGTGTATTGATTATTCCGTATATTCAGCCCTAAATATATCCCAGTTTTTAATGAGAGTACTCTATCAGATGAAAATTCTGAAATGGGAATTCATTCCAGATAGTTAATGTGAAGTGCAATTATAATTATCTAAGATTTCTACCATCTCTCAAAATGCCTTGCTATAAGAATTGAATACTGTGAAGGCTTATCCTCGTAGCTCTAGATTGCTTGCTGTATTTTATAGTTTCCCTCATATATACCTAATGTTAAAAAAAAAAAAGTGTACTGGTCCTTTAAATGTTGTCTCTTGAGGATTAGTCTAAATCAACCCCAAATCACCAGCCTGTGTCTCAAACCTGATCTCTTTTTTGGAGTCTAATGAAATTAGCACTGTCCTTGCTGTTGAGTAATCCCATCATCTCTGGGGCCAAGCCTTTTTCCAGGCTGGCTTTTAAGTTTAGCTTTGGCTGAGAATACAACAGAATTCCTGTGAGAATGACAGCCTCATCTGGAAAGTTTCTGCAGTATAAACATCCATAATTTATATGTTTAACAAAACATTTACCAGAAGGAAGTCAAAGATAAATTCAGGAAGGAACGAGAGGAAGGAATTCAGAAACCAAGTGTTTGGCAGTAAATTGATGGGCTGTAATTGCAAAGCTCCACTTCTAGTTGGAATTGCATTTTTTTTTGCATTAACCTTCAGTCTTTTAATGTCTAAATCATGAAAAGGGAAAATTAAAACATTTTGTGGTACAGAAGATGTCAAATGGAATTGAAATAAGGAGCAATATCTTCCGGACATTAACAAAGATTGTAGTAAAATGTTCCTTCATATTTCCAAATAAGCTAAAGCTAGAAACCTATGAATGACATATTCTTTTTTTTTTTTTTTTTTTTTTTTTGTGGTACTGGGGTTCCTGGAAGCTCTTCTACCTCCGGGATACACTCCCACGGGCTACACTCCCAGACCTATTTTTTAACTTTTTTTATGTGGAAACAGGGTCTCTTAAGCCAGCGAGGCTGGCTCCAAACCAGCATGATCCTCCTGTCTCAGCCTCCCGAGCGCGGGGATTACAAGCGTGCGCCACCACGCCCTGCTGAATGAAATATTCTTGAAGCTTAACACTTTCAGAATATCTTTTTGCTTTCTAGATTGTTTCTTTATTAACTGCACTGGAAATTAATAAGCCACTAGTCTGTTTCTCATTTTTCATTAAGTTGCAATTTCCTCAAAATTGCACATACTTTATTTGAATTTGATAATGTGTTTATATAAAGCGTGTATGTCATCAGATGTAGCAACAACACTTAAATTTTTCATTAATCTAACATTCCTCATATCATCATTTGCATTTATATTGGGCATATACTCAAAATATTACATGCATAAACGTATCACATGCACTTATTTTTCAAAGCATCATTAAATTTATACTCTAACGCAATTGATATTGCATTAAGGCCAGTCATTACTTCCTCAGCCTCTTCTGTGTACACACATAACCAAAACTCCACAGAAGATGGGGATTCTGTTAATTGGAAAAGCCCTATAAGTGCAGTGACTGAATTCTTTGATTCCCTCTCTGAACTATTAAAGATATAAGTCAGATAACCATATTCATGGAACAAATACAGTGTAAATCCTTTTATTCCTCTGTGCTAAAGATGGAGAGGGTTTTTCTAGAACTGTAGTTCTGTCTGCTCTTTTTATGTAGGCCTTGTCCAGTCTTCTCTGTCGTTGACCTCCTGAGAAACAGGCCTGGCACCCTGCTCCATGTCAAGAGATAGCTCAGTTACTACTAAATAGTGATATGATTTAAGGAACCTAAAATAAATATCACAACCTTACAACATCCAAAAAAGAATTGTGCCAAGAAACAGAGTTGATCATTGTGACCCAACTGGTCACTATCTGTATTATTTTAGCAATTTCATGTGATCTCTCTTATCTTCTTATTTTCATCTAGTAAAAAATCAGGGTTAGCTATGCAAGGAAAAAAAATAAGTTCCTTCCTCTGACATTTTCTTCTTCTATTTTTATGGTTCAATGAAAATCTTGTTTCTTTAATTTAAGAAACTATCAGCAAGCCAGCATGCTGGTGCATACCTGCAATCACATTACTTGGGAGGCTGAGACGGAGGATCAGATGTTCGAGGATGGCCTCAGATATGTAGTGAGACTCTCAGCAACCTAGTAAGACCCTGTTTCAAAACAAGTTTTTGAAAGGGCTGGAGTATAGTTTGGAGGTAAAGTGCCCCCAAGATTTAATCCCCAGTATACCCACACACTCACACCACATCCAAAGTATTATCATAGTAATATTATTAACTAACATTTATTGATTGTTAATAGTGTGACAGGCCCCATCCTAAACACTTGATTTGATCAAACACTCATTTGGTCTTTAATAAACTTTATAAACTAACTCTTTCAGAGTCCTTCTAGCATTTTTGAAGCCATTCCCAGGCAGTCTCTGGATGTGGTCTTTTAAACAGGCCAATAAAGGCAGAGCTGGAGCTATAATAAGAACAAGAGGGTCAGCATTTCTGTAGCTTTTAATTCAAGACTAAATATTATTTCTATCAGTGTTTTTGGAATAAGTTAAATTAAACCTGATAGGAATGGGAGTGAAAATCATGCTTTTATCCACTGACTATAAAGAACAGAATTAGACTAGAAGGTAAAACAGCCATAGTGTTGATCATAGCAAGTGAAATGTCAGTTCAAGTCATGTGGAATAACTGAGGTCTTCTTATTATAGTGAAATATTAAGAGGAACTATAAGAAGAAATATTACAGTGTCAGCTAGTTAAGCCCTGACCCATTGCCTGGCTGTTTGACCTCAGGAAAGTGGCCTAGTCTCTCTAAAGTATAGGAGTCTCCCTCCCTTCCTTCCTTCCTTCCTTCCTTCCTTCCTTCCTTCCTTCTTTCCCTCCATCTATTCTTTCTTTCCTGTCTTTCTTTCATACTGGGGATTAAACCCTGGATCTTTCTATCTCCAAGCTAAACCCCCATCCCTTTTTTTTTTTTTTTTTGGTGGTATTGGGGTTCCTGGAATCCGTTCTACGTCCGGGCTATACTCCCAGACATGGTCTCTTAAGCCAGCGCAGCTGGCTTCGAACCTGCGCGATCTTCCTGTCTCCACCTCCCAAGTGCGGGGATTACAAGCGTGCGCCACCACGCCCAGCCCCCGTTCCTATTTTATTTTGAAATAGGGCCTTCCTAAGTTGCAGAAGATCTCACTAAGTCGCTGAGGCTGCTCTCAAACCTAAGATCCCCTGTCACCACCTCTGACTGTGCCGGCTTAGGTTTTAAATTTATAAAGTGAACAGGATTAGTCTAAATCAGCCAGAGTTTGTTTTTGGTTTTTGGTTTTTGGTTTCAGAGACAAAAACAGAGGTTTATTTAGGAAAGTGGGTGATATATGTTCAAGAAAGAACACAGTCCATCTCAAGAGGTAGAGAGGGGTTGAGGTCTTTACAGTTCTTATTTTATAGAAGACCCCATGAAGGGGTGGGTAAGGGTGCACAGGAAGGGATGGAGGTGGCCTTTCTTATGAGCATTTTGTTTACTAAGCTGCTTAGGAATCTCAAGTGGAAAGAGGGGCTATTATGATTAAAGGATATGGACCTGCTGAGGATTTTAGCCTAAGAAAGAAATAGGCCCTGTAGGTGAAGATAAGGGTTATGAAGTTTCTAGATTTTAAAACTAGTTTTTCTTTCCTTTCCAGTTTGTCCTCTTTTTGCCTATTATTATTTTTTTATATCTTACCTCAGTCCCCACTTCCAGACTTGAGTTCCTTAATCTTAAAGGTTGATGGAGGGCAAAAGTCTACCTTCTATAGCTAGTCCAACAGTTTTCAAACTGTGTTTTCATGAGCACTGTAGCTTTGGAAGGTGTTGGCAAGCAGGCTTTTCTGGATATGATCTCCTTCAGATATCTCTCTCTCCCTCTCTCTTCTCCCCTCTCCTCTTCCTCTCTCTCTCTCTCTCTCTCTCTCTCTCTCTCTCTCTCTCTCTCTCTCTCTCTTCCTCCCTCCCTCTCTCTCTCTCCCTTTCCCTCTCTCTAGAAAGATTCTGTTTCAGTGTTTCAAATATCAAACCAACTCCCTTTCTTTTGAAGAAAAGATTATTTGAACTAACTTTCCCTTTTTTTTTTTTTGGTGAGGTTCTTGGAAACTTTCCCCTTCTACCTCTGGGCTACACTATCAGACACCTTTTTTTTTTTTTTTTTTAATTTGGAAACAGGGTCTCTTAAGCCAGAGAGGGTGGCTTCAAACCTGCGCGATCCTCCTGTCTCTGCCTCCCAAACGTGGGGATTACAAGCGTGCACCACCGCCTGGCTAACCTTCCCTTTAAAAAAAAAAAAAAAAAAAAAAAAAAAAAAAAAAAAAACCTCTAGCAGGGCATGGTGCTGCACGTTTGTAATCCCAGCATTTGGGAGGCTGAGACAGGAGGATCACACTTCTAGGACAGCCTCAGCTACTACTTAGTGAGGCCCTTTGCAACTCAGTGAAACCCTGTTTCAAAATAAAGAATAAAAAATAGGGCTGGAGGTGTCACTCAGAGGTAGAATGCCCCTGGGTTCCATCCCCAGTACCAGAAAAAATAAAAATAAAAAGCCCGTCCATATTAGTGTATTTTTATGGCTACTTTCTATACTAAAGCTTAATATCTAAATTCACAGATGTGTGTGTGTGTGTGTGTAAGTGATTTTTAAATTTTTTACAAAAGTGCTTACATACAAGGACCATTCTACATCTCTTTCCTGCATGGACTCTTGCAAAAGTTCACAGATTGAGGCTCAAGGAGATGCCAGGAATAAGACAAGACTGGGACTTGTCCTTTGCTAATCACACTTTGTCAGATGTGAGTTTTAGGACACTCTTGTTACAGCCTTAGAGAAACAACTAGCTTCCTTGGAAGTTTGCCCTCTCCTCTTTGCCTTCCTAAGCACTACATAGGATTTTACCTCTTCAGATGTTAGTTCAGTTCCTCATACATTTGGTAGCAGTGATGCAGTAGGTGCAGGGGTACATGCCTTTAATCTCAGTATTTGGGAGTCCGAGATAGGAGGATCACAGGTTTCAGGTCAGTCTCAGTAACGTAAGACCCGCAGCAACTTAATAAGACCCTGTTTTGAATTTTAAATTAATAAGCTGGGCATGGCGGCACACACCTGTTATCCCAGTTCTAGGACAGGCTGAGACAGGTGGATTACAGGTTCGAGGCCAGCTCAACAATTTACAAGGGTCACAACTACTTGGCAAGACCTTGTTTCTAAATAAAAATTAAAATAGGGCTGGGGTGTAGCTTTGGAGGTAAAATGCCCCTGGGTTCAATCCCCAGCGCCACAATTGGTTTGGTTTTTTTGGTGGTACTGGGGTTCCTGGAAGCCCTTCTACCTCCGGGCTACACTCCCAGACCTATTTTATACTATTTTATTTTTGGAAACAGGGTCTCTTAAGCCAGCAGGGCTGGCTTTGAACCAGCGCAATCCTCCCGTCCCTGCCTCCCAAGCGTGGGGATTAAAGCCTGTGCGACCACGCCTGGCCACAATTGTTTTTATTTTGGATAAAAAGCTGAAAGGGTTTGGGGTATAGATTGGAGGTAGAATGCCCCTGGATTCAATTACCATTACTAAGCATGAAAATACACACCACCCAACAAAAACCCTGACAATTTTTGTTAAATCTTATGATTAGAAATTATGATACTTTGCATTGATTGCCCTGTTTTCTTTTGTATTTGCAGGCAAATGGACACAGTTTTGTACATATGGAACATGAAAAAGCTGTATTACTACTGAAGAGTTTCCAGAACACAGTAGACCTAGTTATTCAACGTGAGCTTACTGTCTAAATATTTTCTATAAATAGTGAAGATCCGTCTAGCCAGACCTAATGTTCAAAGAGAAATTTATACATAGAAACAAATTTTGCCAATTGCTGGACCAATGGCAAACATTAGTGCCAAATGTATAATACTCTATGTTAGCACTGATCATCCTTAACAATGTTAACTCTATAAATACGACTTCATGTGGTTATGTATTGGTTTTAATTGTCAGCCTCAGGCTGTGCATTGGTGCAGTTTTGTTTCTATTTTTGTTTGTTTTTTTTTCTTTTCTTAATCAAATAAGTTTCTTCTCAAAGTTGGATTTCACATAATTTTGGAGCACGGAAGCACACACAAGCTATTTATGAATTCTGCTCTCCATCAGAAACACTGCCTCAAAGTTGTTTATGCCTTTATATAGAAAACATGAGTATAAGAATTGTAATTCCCATAAAATATTTCTAGCACAAGGTATATGTTGGCATACATACAAAAAGAATATAGAGAAAAAATGATATTTTCATAAACTAAACATCTCGGATTGAGAAAGAAAATATATCTTAAAATAAGACTTTACTATATTGAATCTTTTTCAATAAAAATCATGATAATGCCTTATGAAAGTAACTGTACATATGGTATAAAGTGTTTATATTTGGTTCCATACTCATTTACTAAATTCTCATAACACAGAGTGAAATATTTCATAAATGATCCATTTATCTCTGGGACCTGAGTATAAAAATAGGACAAACTAATTTGTTCAATACCTTTAGCTAGTTACAGTCCATGCAGAGTTAAGACATAGATGAAAGGTCACTGTAGATAAGTCTTTTTCCTCACAAATTTAAGCAGTGAATGATGGGTGGCAGGACAGGTGTTGCTTTACTTTTTTCAAGTTTCTGTTAATTCTGAACTGTAGCCCCTGTGGTTTCCTAAGATTTGTAAATGTGGAATTTATTTGTGTGCTGCTTTTTTTAATTTGCTACTTTTAAGTCATTTAAGATGAGTTTGGGGAACTGGTGAAATTTATCATTGAGGAAGACTTGTTAGAAAGTTATGCTGGGTAATTTTAAAACTTTGCTATTTAAATATGAAACTTCAAATATAATTTCTCAGAGCTGTGGTCTACCTACATTGTTAATTTCAATGCTTTTTTGTGGACAAAAATAGATAAAATACTTTTTCCCTCGAAGAAATGTTTCAAAGTATATAAATCCCGAATGCTATCTCACTGGAAAGACAAGTATACTTAGTCTAGAATTATTTTCTTTTACACTGAGAATATTATCCTCTATAAATAATCAAAACTCATCTTATAATATTTTTAAATATTTTATATTAATCACTAATTTGACTAAAATATTAATTTGAAATTCATAATAATTTCCCATAATTGGTTGTATGTATTCTTATATTTCCATATATACATATATTTACATATATAAAATGAATTTACTTTATATTCTATGATTCAAGGATTCTATTGGGATTTTACAATAGAATCACATATGGATGTCATCCAAGCTCTGAGAATAATATTTGTAAGTTAACTGTTTTATGGGGACATTGAAAATACTGTATTTTTGTAGGGTCTATTAAAAGGAGTGTCACTTATTAGAAGGACAGTGGTATTTTTTGGCATAGATCTTGTCACTTGAAGGCAAACAATGCTTCATTTTATATGATTATATAATTAGATGCACTAATTATGATGTTGTTTTACATCGGGGTGACATGATTCCATGATTTTATAGGGTTTGGCGATTAGCTGATTGGCTAATCATGATTGGCCTACTTAGTTTATTTCCCAGAAGTAACTTTTAAATGCACTTTAATATATTGAGTTTCTGGTGAGAAAAGTCTTTCAGAGCCTAATTTCATTTGTCAAAAACTTACGCCACGCCACCATATCCAGATATTGCTGAATGATCATCAGTAATCAAGATGGAGGCCCTCACAGGCGTCACAGGATCACATAAAGAAAAAAAAAACTCCAGAGTATATTTTGGTGGCCATGAAACATCTCAAACCACCCCATCAGTGTTGTTGACTCTCTAGTGGGAGGGATGAGGGAAGAGCCAGAAGCAGGACTTCCAGGAGTCTCTTCCTTATGTCAGGTTTCTGCATCAATCCCAGGGTATGAGTAAATGCCCCCCAGGCACTGGGCTAGGAGGATCAGATCCTAGTAAACTCCTCTGCCCCTCCCAGTGTGACAACACTGCCTAGGACCCATGCTTTAACACTTCCTGTTCTGCAGTTCAGAAATGAGGAAAAGAGAAAAGGGATCCCAGACCAACTGGAAAAGAAATCTGATGTGATATGCCAAAGCACCTCTTTGTTAAGTATACTTCCGTGCTCATACTGAGAACAGGCAGGTAGTAATGAAAAGTCCTCCCCCCCCCAACTGAAGAGAATCACTAATCACCTGAGGGGAGAGTATAATTTATTTGATAATGTGAGAAAAGTTAGCAAGTCACTGATTTTTGAGTATTCATTTATTTTACTAAAGGTTTTGCTGCCTAAAACTAGAGTTTGTTTCATGTTAACAACAACAAAAGAAGTCAAGAGTGTGCCTTTAAAAGAAGAAAAAGGAAAATCAACGACCCAAAGGAGTGGAATTCACCCTGGATCCCGTAGACTCTACCTCTTGATTTTTATTGGCATTTTTCTACTGAAGAGGCTGTCTATATGTGATGGATCAGTGAGATGGAATGGAGAGGATAGAAAAAGATTAGAGGTGGAAAGAGAATTATTAGCAGAATTGCTGAAGATTTTGCAAAACAAATAGGCATTAGTGGGAAATTTAAAAAAAAACTATCTGCAAAGCCTAACGATACTTTGGCACAAGATCTTTCTTGTGTTAATTCCAACCCTCCAGAAAATACATATCACCTGAACACACAATAATTTGAAAGTATAAGTGTATTTTTAGCAAGAAATACTCAAAATCAGCGTGACACACAAGTATTTGCATCATGTGAATTTGTTGCATTTTTTAAGCCTATAAAAATATGTGTCCCAGTTATTTAGAAGTGTAATTATACAGACATCAAACAATCTCAGTTGTTTCTGGGACTACCCTTGGATAACCAACTTCAGGATGGAAACGACCTTGAATAGGGGGTGACAAGCTAACACTGTCTTATTCTGAAAGATGAGTATATACATATCCCTAATATAATTACTTATTTAAAATTAGGCTAAATTGTCTTTTACCAGGTGAGGTAAGGAGAGAGAAGATTCAGGGACAACAAAATGTTGAAGAAATTAGAATTATTTATGTCTATTTATACATATTAGATGGAAAAAACAAAATATTTCGTCTTTTAAGTATAAAATCTATTTAATATTTCCACCACAATTTAAAACTTTGGAAAACATAGTGTGCTTGCCAACTTGTATTTCCATTGGCTTTTTTCTTTTGTTGAGCAATTGGGAAGTAAACCCGGGATGGGAGTTCTACTTCTGAGCTATAGCCTCAGCCCTTTTTATTTTTTATTTTGAAACAGGGCCTAAGATGCTGAGGGTCTTGTAAGTTGCTGCAGCTAGCCTCAAACCTGGGATCCTCCTGTCTCAGCCTCCCGAGCACTGGAATTGCAGCCAAGCACCACCACACCTGGCTTTTTTCCGTTGGCTTTTAGTGCTGTCGTGGATCAGTTTCTGCTCCTCATTGGCACACAAATCAAGAATTTCTATTGTGATAAATACACTCTTATCAAGACACAAGAATATGACATAACCGGACTATAAACCCATAGTTGTATATGTCACCACTCTTAAGTTTTTGGTAAATTCAGTCAGATAACATATTTGACTGATTCCTGACAAACTGGCCAGACAGCAAATTTATTGGAACTCAGGATAAAAAGCGATGCAAATAATGAACGCCAATAAGTTAAGAAGATGGGTGCTTTATCTAGTATCTAGCATAAAGAAAAGCAGGGTTCAGGTTCTAATAAAGTTCATCTCACAGAAACGCTAAGTCTTTCTAAGCTTAATAAAATGTTCAACATGTTAGTGATGTGCCCTCTCTTATGGTTGTAACTACCTGGTCAACTGGAAATTTGAGAAAGTTTTACAGATTCAAAATCACTTGCAAACCCTTTTTTTTTTTTCTTAGCAGTACAAGTGCTTCTATTAAACAAAATACCCTGCCTTGATTCAAAATATTTTCCCATTACCCAGGAAGACCATGTCCCCCAAAATACATGCTAAGAGGCAAATAGAATGTGGACTGTGGAAGAATGGATGTGCATTAGGAAATCATGTGGGTTTGTATTGTACGAGATCCCAGGTGTCCACTCTCCTGTGCATCCTTTTAGCACCATTTAAGTCTAAACTACTCAGAGAACGTACTTTCCAAGACATGCCACCATACAGATCTGAGGTAGGCAATCAGGCTCTCTAGTTATGTCCTGAAAGATCTGGGGGCGTTTCTGTTTCTAGCATGCAAAACCAACCTCTCTTTACGGCAGTTTTTGCCACTGTAGATTCCTTCTCCTACTGCCATGCTGTTCAAAGGCCATGGATGTCTGCTTCTGTCCTCAGACAGGCATAGTAGCCCCTTAGAGCTGTAGCTGCTCAGAGACCCTTGTTTGTTTTTTGTTTGTTTATTGTTTGTTTGGTACTGGAGATTGAACTCAGGGGCATTCCACCCCTGAGCAACACCACAGCCCTATTTTATTTTGTTTTGTAACAGGGTCTCACTAAGTTGCTATGGGTCTTGCTAAATTGCTGAGACTACCTCCAACCTGTGATCCTCCTGTCTCAGCCTCCCAAGTACTTGGATTCCAGATGCTCACCACCACACCCAGCCCACAGACCCTTGAAAATCAGCTGTTGGCTCGGCCTCCAGCTTGAGAGGAACTATCTTGGGTGATCAAGGAATCTGGAGTGGTGGCATTAACCAAGGCCCAAAGGAGGACCACTGGCAGCATCACTGACAATTGTCAACAAAGCTCTTGGGCAAGGGTGAGCGTGGCAGTGCTCTCATAGAACTGTGCTTCTGTTTTTGTTATATTTATTATAAAAATAATCTCATTATTTACTTCTTGCATTTCTGTTTTTCAAATGTTGGATTTTGCCATATTGAGGGACTTCCTCTGAGTCATCTAAAATAAAATTCATCTGTGTTGAGTGCCCACAAAAGGTTCTTGCTGTGACCACTGCATCTTGCAGACTCCCAGGAGCAAGCAGGTCTGTGTGGTCCAATGTTAGGATGAGCTATTCAGAAAGGCAAGCAGTTGAATAGTCATGCAGCTGGCTGCTTGTTAACAGGACAGGTTCCAATCCTCCTCACCTTCACACTGTCTGCAAAGGGAATGGTTTGAAAATATTTTTCTATGAGAGTATAAACTGCACGCCTCCTACTCTGGAGAGTTCAGAGTTCTGAAACAATGAGGGGATAATAGAGGAATGTTGAATCCACTGGGCTTTTAAGTGTGCAATTGATTATTTTAAAATACCCTGAGCTCAATGCTAGGGGGGGGTGGGGTTGGAGAAAAGGCCTGAGAAATCATTTATTGGTTCTGAATTTAGAGGCATTTTTTCTGCTGGTGGGGACTCCTTGGTTGGATTCTCTGCAGATTTTCAGCTAATCCTCTGTGTAACAACACACTGAGTGCTAGGCAAGGTAAGGAATTGGACTGGATATAAGGTATGTACAGATGACAAGGGTATCTCTGCAGCTGCATCAATTTCTCCTCAAATGTCTGCACAACACACCTTTTGATGCCTAATTTTGTCCCTGGCAGGCAGCACCTCAAGGAGTAAAAGGTTGTAAAATTCAGGCAGCATTTATGTAGAAAGTGCTAAAATCCTCTATGACACTCACTAGTCTTGCAATGGAACCAGTAAAGGCTTGACCAAAGAAAAAGTCTAAAGTCAAATTTCTAGAAGATTTTGAAACTTAGCATAATTTTCCTTTCTTCTGTAAAAAGAAAAAATAGAGGCTTTTGTTTTCTTCTTTAGCAGGAATAATTTTCAATGAGTGCAGGAATTGGTGCTTTAAAAAAACAAAAGTTAATCCGGGCATGGTGGCACACACTCGTAATCTCAGTACTTGGGAGGCTGAGACAGGAGAATCACAGGTTTGCAGCCAGCCTCAGTTACTTAGTGAGGCCTTATGCACTTAGTGAGACCCTGTTTCAAAATAAAGAATAAAAAATATGGCTAGGGTATAACTTGGAGGTAGAATGCCTCTGGGTTCCATCCCCAGTATGGGGGGAAAAAATGAATCGTCCAATATTTCCCTAGTTTTGAAAATATATTTTTATCACTGTTGCACAAATTGGTTGCTTATGCTAATTTCTTATTACTTTAAAGTAAAATGATGAGTAAGCAGCCTAACAGATAGCCTAGTATCTCTGTGCCTAGAGCAAAATATCTTGTACGAGGGCTTTTATTTTCTTTAGCAAGCTCGAGTATTGTCTCCACAGGAAAACACTTATTGTAACTGATTCTCAGAAGCCAAAGGTATGTCATTTACAAATTCAAAACATTTGGAGGATTTTTATTGAATAATATAATAAAAACATTAAATGCCATGATTACCAATAATACCAGTAATATAATAAATATTTGTTGAGCATCAACTACCTACCAGGCACTGCAAGGGATATAATATAGTCTCTGCAAAGAGTCTCATAATCAAGTAGAAAGAGGAGAGAAGTTCCTGACAGTACAGGACAATGTGGTGAGTCCCTTTGTCCCTACCCTCAACTCATCTGTCGGTGGAAGGAAATAGAATTCATATCTAGTCAAATCTATTTGGGTTTGAACATGGTTGTTCCATTTGGAGGTGATAACAGGTCTCCCTCTGGCTGGGTCATACGGCCTCTGCGAGGCCATTGTGAATGTTTGTCAGAACTTAGAGAAGTATTTTATTGGCTAGGTGTGGTAACAAATTAATACCTCACTGGACAAGGTATATAGAAACCAGAATCCCTTGCATGTCTGGAAGAAGGGCCATCTACGGTCAGTTTGTTAGTCCTAAAGAGAGAGAATAAATGAGAAATGATATTCCTCGACCTAGTCCAGTACTCTGTCTCTTTGTCCCCCGACATGATGGGAGGAGATGGAAGGGGGTGTTGTAATAGATATGGGGCTTCTGACTTCCAACAGTCCTCTGTGTCAAGTGGTCTTGTGACGGCTGCCTCATAGAACATCTCAGGAGCACAGAGGTCCACATGGTCCTGGGGCATTCTACCTCTGAGCTACATTCCCAGCCCTGTTTTTTATTCTTTTATTCTTTATTTTTGAAACAAGACCTCACTAAGCTGTAGAGGGCCTAAGTAGCTAAGGTTGGCTGCAAACCTGCGATCCTCCTGTCTCAGCCTCCCAAGTACTGGGATTACAAGCGCACGCCATCACACCTGGCTTCTTTCCCTATTCTTAATGGAAAGAAATTTCGCTTTCATGGTTCTATAATATTTCTATAATATTTCATATGCTTTGTAGTGTTTTTTACACTCTGCCTGAGATCATTGTCATTTTGGCATTTGTTTTTCTTCCTCTCTCAGCTGCAAGCTCCTTGAAAGGAGTATCAGACGATGCTTAACAGAGGCCTTTTGGGCAGAAGAGCTGCAAGAGGGCGCATTTGCTATTCTTTACCATATACCTTTAATGCCTGTCTTTGTGTCAGAAGCATAGTAGGTGCTCAATAAATATTTGTGCAATGATCAAGTGGATGGCAGGCCCTGCACATGAATGCACTTATAAATATGGAATTAAGCAGGAAGTTTGAAGTTGGATTTGCATAACTTTAAACCACCAACCTTTTACCGTCTCAGTTTACTCATCATTCCCAGTTTGAGGCTAAAAAAAAAAAAATTACTTTTAACTAGATCTTCCTCTTTTCCTTGGCATTTCTTCTAAAAGCTTTTAGGCCTTTTGTGCCATTTCAGCAGTTATGCTTAATTTCCGTTTTATGTGTTTTAAGCACCTAACATTATCTTAAATGTTTAAGAAGAATTGGCTTTTTTTAATTGCAGCATATCATAACTATCTTTTTTACTTGTCTAGGCTTTGTTTTTCTTCTGGGAAGAAGTCATGTATATTGTTTTCAGAAATACCTTGAAGAAATGAATGCATGAACCGTTGAACTCCCAGTGTATGGTTTTGGCATCTTAGAGATAATCAAACCCAAGTATCCCAATTTATCAGAGGCTCCCAACCCCACCCCCCAAGGTGAAGCCACTGCGAAATAAGAGGAGGACAGTATGTGGTTGAGTCTGGTTCGGGATTCTTTTAAGATTCTTCTATCTGTATATTCTATTCAGTACATTACTTAAGCTATTCCCATAATTTGGAGGTAGGGAGAAGAGTAAAGGGGGTCATGAAAGAAATGGAGGTAGGGTAGTTTGCAGGAAGAGTCCCCCTTTCCTTTTAGCTCTGAAATTTAACTGCTGCCTCATATTGCCTGTTCTAGAATAGTCTTTCCAGAGGCCTTTGGCAGCAATGCAGCATGACAAGGCTTACGAACTTCATTTTAGCATAACGTCATGGAGTGATGCTACCTTCTGTATCCCTAAAGTGAAAATGTCATATATTCTGGGCACATTTCTCAGGCCACTGTGAAAGTTATAGAATTGATAGGATTAGGGATTAGGGACATAGAGTGTGTGGAAGCACCCTAGTGATTGAACAAGTGTGAGGTCCTGCCTTCAAACCCCAGCACCAAAAAAAAAAAAAAAATTGGCATGATTAACTGTTCAGATAGATCAGACTGCAACAGACCACAAAAATATCAAGGAAGCTCACCCTAATAAAACCATATTCTCTCACCCAAACTTTCATAGAGATCAGAATCTGGCCTTTTGATCTCAAGAGAGAAAGTAAATATGATTTCACATTAATGAAGCCATAAATATTAACTTCATTATATTTTTCCTTATAAGAACAAAAATGGATTTTCCCTTTTAAAAAAATGGTGTTCAATGAGCCCCAGTTGGTGAGCTCCTAAACCACAGCTTCTTTATTAACTCAGGGGACCTTGATTTCCTTGCTAGTAAAACATTTCTGTCTTAGCATTATTCCAGAAGTGTTTTCAATCTTTTTCTATTCGGGTTTCATAGCAAATGGATTCCAAAATTGAATATAATGTTCCCACACAGTAACTCTTTGTCATCTGCTGTTCTGCTTATATGATTAATCCCAGTTACTCTCCTTCTGCTTTTTATAAGGATAACTCCCTAGCTCTCTGCTTTGACTAATTTTCTTCTTTTCATACGATTTGAGATGTAGAAAGATTTCAATGTCATGAAGATTTAGAGGTCAGGAAGGGGTCCTTGGAAAAGACTTTCATTAGTGTCTTCTTGGACAGTATGATGCCTCAGACTATCCAGGGGTCAATATCTGTTTGAACAAAAATGATATGAAAAGTGATATGTTATCTAAAGGTGATATTATGTTAAGATAGAGGGGGGAATAGTATTTGAAGTATTTTAAGTATTTCAGAATAGTAAGTGAGGAAAGCTAAGAGTACACTAGAAATGAATGAAGGGGAATTAAATGATTAAAAGAGTAAGAATGAGAAAAGAAAAAAGGGAGGTAAATTAGGACTGACGAAGAGGAATGGAGATAAACCAAATGAAAGAAATGGCTGGCCTTTCCTCCAGTCTCTTGGTGCTGGTGACCGTGTCCCTTTTGCAGATAGCCCTGGATTCCCTTCTTCTCCCTCTCCTCTCTCCTGAACACAAGAGTGGTCTTTCGGCCCCTCTTGGTTTCTGATCTCCTTCTGGCTTTTCCAGGTTTCCAAAGAAGAACTCAGAATGAAAAATAAGAACTCCATTATATACATATTTAGTTTAATTGTTGTGCATTTCTAGAAGCTATTTTTTGTAACGGGCTGCTAATATATTTAGTCGTGCAGCTTCTCAAAACAAGGAAAAACACTGTATGTTACCTCATACAAATTATCAGAGTATTTACTTGAAATAAGGGCCAATATCAAATACTGACATAAGCAGTTCTGTGGAGAAATAACGGAAATTATTGTTCTTCCCTAAGATTGATAAGGGCCTTGAGAGGGACTGGCTCTTCTGCCTCTCTTCACAGTAGGGTTAATGATTTTCTTAAATTCCTCCAGAGAAGGCCCTTTATAACCTACCCTGATAAAACTGATAAAGTAGCAAATTACATGTTTCAACCCAATAAGACCCTCAGTTTAAATGACTGGGTTCAAGTCTGAAGGATATGCTCACTTTTAAGGAAAAACGTGCCTGTAGTTAAGAAGAGCCACCACTAGATGGTGACTTTATATCTAGATATTTTACACCTGAGCCGTGGCAATTCTCTGGCTTGGGTACTCACAGGCCCTGCACAGCCCTTTTTTATGCCTGTTGTGATGATATAATTGTAACATCCTTTCATATGCATTTTTGAGAGAATTGATATGAAACTATGCTGTACATTTAAACAATGTAAACCAGGCGTGGTGGTGCAGGCTTGTAATCTCAGTACTTGGGGGCTGAGACTGGAGGATCACAGGTTCAAAGCCAGCCTCAACAATTTAGCAAGGCCCTCCACAACTTAGTAAGATCCTGTTTCTATAAGAAATAAAAATCGGGCTGGGTTATGTAGCTTAGCGCCGCTGGGTCCAATCTCCAATGCCACACACACACACATACACACACACACACACACACACACACACACACACACACACAATTAAACAATGTAAGAAAAAAAACTATAAATCTGAGCTTATTTCGGTATTTTTTAAACTCAACCTCTCAGTTGTAACAACCACCCAGAACACCATCTCTGTGCTCCCATATTCTCTGTGTCTGTGTGCCTGTCCTGTCCCTCCCTCCCTCCCTCCCTCCCTTCCTCTTCTTCTTCTTCTTCTTCTTCTTCTTCTTCTTCTTCTTCTTCTTCTTCTTCTTCTTCTTCCTTCTCTCTCTCTCTCTCTCTCTCTCTCTCTCTCTCTCTCTCAGCCTTGGGTGAGTGTGTGCTTTTAAGATTTTGATATTTCTTAATTATTTGGTTTAATTCTCTCATCATTTAATAGTTCTCTAATTTGCTTGTGTTTTCCAAGTATTTTGCGCTGATCTATTTTATCCAAGCTACTTCAAGTATAGTAAGTCCAAGCATGTGGGAATATATTTGTCAAGAATTATTCAAAATCTAAATTTTATATAAACTTTATATAAAAAGGATAATAAATCACCATGAAGTGGCAATTAGCAATGAAAATCTAGTTACACGTTAAAAAAATCAATCAATGCTGGGTGTGGTGGCACATGCTTGTAATCCCAGTATTTGGGAGGCTGAGACAGGAGGATCACAGGTTTGTGGTCAGCCTCAGCTACTTAGTGAGGCCCTCTACAACTTAGTGAGTCCCTGTTTCAAAATAAAAAATAGGACTGGGGATGTAACTCAGAAATAGAATGCCCCTGGGTTCAATCCCCAATACTGCAAAAAAAAAAAAAAATCAATCAATACCAACAACTAGCCGGGCATGGTGGCACACGCTTGTAATCCCAGCATTCGGGAGGCTGAGACCGTAGAATCGCGGTTCTCGGACAGCCTCAGCTACTTAGTGAGGCCCTCTGCAACTCAGTGAGACCTGGTTTCAAAATAAAGAATAAAAAAATAGGGCAGGAGGTGTAGCTCGGAGGTCGAATGCCCCTGGGTTCCACCCCCAGACCCGAAAAAAAAAAAAAACAACAACTATATTAACCGGAAGAAAGAGGAAACGCCATGTGATTGTCAATAAATGCAAAGAAAGAAAGGGAAAGAAGGAGAGTGAGAAGGAAGAAGAGAAGGAGGGAAAGCCAGATCATGCCTATAATTTCAGTACTTGGGAGGCTGAGATAGGATCACATGTTTGAGGCCAGCCTCCGCAACTTAGTGAGACCCTGTTTTAAAATAAAGTAAAAAGGGCTGGGGATGTAGCTTGCAGGTAGAATGCCCTTGGGTTCAATCCCCAGTCTAAAAAAAATCTAAATGAACTCTCCAAAAACCTAAACATCAGGAACTAAGATTGCCTAGCATAACCTTCTTTACATAATCCTAAAACTGGCCCATCCAAATCTGTGTGTATCTATGTAGAGCTTTATTCCCAGCTGGCATCTGGCAGTAACTAGGCATCGGCTACAAACTGCTAATTTTTAATTTTATCTATGTGCACATGTAATCAGCATCTTATAATCAGATTTTATCTTATTATAAACTGAATAAGGAATGCATTTTGAAAATCATCTTATAAAGTAAAAATCAGATTCCAGGGGTAGTTTACAGTCTCCCCTAGCCTCCCTTCTTTCAGTTGGAATATCTGAATGTTGGAAGGCACGGAGTCCTGGCAGCCTTGGTGACGCGTGTCCTCAAGCTATTTTGGTTCTTAGATATTTGGAATTTCAGGTCCTCTGATGGCTGGATCATTGCTAAAGAAGCCAAATGTTTCTGTTTACTTCTAAGCTAATTATATCTTTACCCTTACAGCTTAGCCAGCACCCTTTGCTGGGCTTTTCCTTTGCTAATTCCATGAAAGTCCTACTTATTTGTGGGTTCTTGGGGTTTCTCTGCCAACCATTTAATCTTTTTTTCTTCTAACCAAGAGCAAAAGTCGAGGGAAAACAAGATGTTCTTTCCTGAAGTTCATATAAAACTTAATATCCTGGTGTCTTCCTCCAAAGAAAACAGTTTCCTTCTAGCCACAGGATCACAGTAGGCTCTTTCTCAGCAAATTAGCTTCAGCTTCCTCCAGGGTGTGGTGTTGTATAACTTCAGGACCTTGAGCCCTGCGTATTTTAGTGCACCACTTGGGCTGGCTTGCCAGATGAACCGTGGCTCTTTTCAAGGACTTTAAACATATTCCAAACAAATTTAATTTGTATACAACAAGGCCACAGATTTTAAAGCAAATACAGCAGCTGGCCACCATTGGTCTCTTCTTTTGTGTTTGTTTTGTGGTGCAGGGAATCAAAACCAGGACTTTGTGCATTCTCTGCAGCACTCTACCCCTGAGCTACAACCCAAGCCAATATACACATTTATTTATTTGTTTGTATCTGGTGCTGCTGCTAGGGCTCAAACTCAGGGCCTTATGCACTCTAGGCAAGGCCTTTATCGCAGAGCGACATCCCAGCCCCTGGTCTATTATTTTGTACGTAGCATTTGCATTTTTATTTATTTATTTATTATTTATTTATTTATTTATTTTTGTGGGACTAGGGGTAGAACCCAGGGGCTTTTCTACCTCTGGGTTATACTCCCAGACCTATTTTATACTTTATTTGGAAACAGGGTCTCACTAAGTTGCTGAGAGCCTAAGTAGCTGAGGCTGGCTTTGAACCTGTGGGATCCTCCTGTCTCAGCCTCCCAAGCGCTGGGATTACAAGTGTGCGCCACCACGCCAGTGCATCTGCCTTTTTAGATTTGCCATGTTTTATATTTCCTCTTTTTTTTTTTTTTTTTCCCGACAGTGGGAATGGAACCCAGGGGCATTGTACCTTCCAGCTACACCCCTAACCCTATTTTTTAGTCTTTTTAAAAAGTTTTTGAAGCCGGGCGTGGTGGCGCACGCTTGTAATCCCCGCGCTTGGGAGGCTGAGACAGGAGGATCGGAGGATCACACAGGTTCGAAGCCAGCCTCAGCTACTGAGCGAGGCTCTCAGCAACTTAGTGAGACCCTGTTTCCAAATAAAATATAAAATTGGTCTGGGAGTATAGCCCGGAGGTAGAAAACCTCTGGGTTCCACCCCCAGTACCACCAAAAAAAAAAATTTTTTGAAACAGGGTCTCACTGAGTTGAGACAGGCCTCGCTAAGTAGCTGAGGCTGTCCCGGACCCGCGATCCTCCAGTCTCGGCCTCTGGAATGCTGGGATTACAAGCGTGCGCCACCATGCCCGCTCTTCATATTTTTTCAACCCCCTTCTCAGGCTTCCACAAGCATCTAATAGGTTTAATCATAGAACTAAATATAAGAATGAAAATTAGAATTTTACTGAGAAAAAGAACTGCTATAAAATTCCTATCTGTGTACTTTAACAATGCTTCCTGGTTTTTTTTTTTGTTTTGTTTTTGTTTTTTTTTTTCTGCTGGCACCACACGCCCTCTAGTTTGTTCATATCCAGTTTACCTACAGTTTTGTTTTGTTATATATGGATAATCTTAATTTTCAATCCTGAGGAGCAATTTCTAGGTCAGTGCTTCTTACTCAGCAGCCAGCTTAGATTCCCCTGGGGTTGACAAAAATCCCCTCAGGGCCTGGGGTCATAAGGCTTATTTGCTTTCACTTTTTAACCCATCTCTACCCCCATAATGCTGCACAAACATTATCATTTTCTCTCTGGGCCGTCACGTGAAGAGGCTGAGCAACCGTGATTAGGCAGAACAAATGGGAAGATCACTGAGGTGGGGTTAGGATGCAGCCCTCAAAGGCTGCCGGAAAGAGAAACAGAAGCTGCCACTCAATGCACTGTATACCTGAGCCCTTTCTTGCGCTCTGCCCCACCCTCCAAGATCCTGACCATCCAGTGTGTACCTCCGTGAGAAACAGGCAACTGATCATCAAAGCAAGATTTCATTTTATTGGTGTTCATGAAGCCAGAATTCTGTAACAGTGTTAGGTAATAAGCAAACCTTATTCTCCAAAGTGGGTTTCCCTCTACATCATTATTTAAAGCTGTGTCTAACTTGGTTTTTTTTTTTTTTTTTTTTTTCTTTTGCAGGTCTGGGGATGGAACCCAGGGGCATTCTACCTCCGAGCTACACCCCCCAGCCCTATTTTTTATTCTTTATTTTGAAACAGGGTCTCATTGGGTTGCAAAGCGCCTCAATAAGTAGCTGAGGCTGGCCACGAACTGTGATCCTCCCATCTTAGCCTCCCGAACGCTGGGATTACAAGCGTGCGCCACCACGCCTGGCCTGTGTCTAACTTGTAATACTTGCCTATATTGGCAGTCCTTTTGTGTGTCTCACACCTGCTACCTTTTTTTTTTTTTTTTTGTGGGTCTAGGGATGGAACCCAGGGCCATTGACCTCCGAGCTACACCTCCTGCCCTATTTTTCTTATTCTTCATTTTGAAACAGGGTCTCACTGAGTTGCAGAGGGCCTCACTAAGTAGCTGAAGCTGTCTGCAAACTGCCATCCTCCGGTCTCAGCCTCCTGAATGCTGGGATTACAAGTGTGCGCCACCACACCTGGCAGCTACCTTTGATAGCAAAGTTTGGGACATAATTTCAGCTGTATTCATGGGATCACTCAGCTTAGCAATAAGTATTTTGCCCTTGATAGGATCTCACAGTCTCCTTATGATCAAGATAGATTCTCTAGCAGGCTGTCACTCTAATATGTTCTTTATAAACCCACAAATGCTGTTAACAACACTGCACATCAATGGGACCATTTTCCAGAGAAATACAAACTTGGGAATCAATATCTTTCTCTTCACACACACCACTCTCTCTCTCTCTCAGTATCAAGACCCCCTTTTTTAATTTTCTCATCCTAAAATTATCCCTGTAATATAGGGTCCTAGATCATTGTAAACTATTCAAAATGAGGGACTATATCCCTTTTTTTTCCCTTTTTAATAATCTTTCCACAGATATCTCCATCATGTTTATCTTTATACCCTTATATGTACTCAAATTTTTTAGAATTTATTCAGACCTGTAGGCTTGAGTAGATCTACCTTAGGAAAGTGTTTTTTCCTGAGGAATGAGCCCAGGGCTTCACACATGTTAAGCACAAAAGGCTGGCTGCTACCAAGTACAGCCCAGCCCCTGACAGGAGCTTAAAGCGTTTGCTTCCAAGTCCGCCTCTGGTTCACCCTAAGGTTAGTCTTCAGTGTTTATGCTTTCAAAAGAATTATCAGTAATTATAAAATATATTTTTGCTTTCCATTCAATTTAATCGATAAAAGTTAATGAGCAAAAGATTATGTAAAATTTCTATTATGAGAACAGTGAAGCTCCAAATATAAGTAAGCCACGGTCCTTCCCTTTAGAAACAGTCTCATTTTGTAGGGAGACTGACGCATAAAAAGTTGAATAAATGCTGTGTAGGAATAAATTATGAGGGGAAAACAGATAATAATGTATTGCCATTACATCCCAATAAAATGGCAAATACTTCCTTTCAGGTTTATTCCTCTTTATATTTTTTCTATTCCCATAGGACATCTCCTTTCTCCACTTCTCTCTCTCTCTCTCTCTCTCTCTCTCTCTCTCTCTCTCTCTCTCTCTCTCCCTCCCTTCCCCCCTCCCTCCCTCCCCCTCTCTCTGTATATATATATATATATTTTTCTCCCCCAAAATGACAAATCTCAGGTGACAGTAGAGACATAAATAACTGCAGTATCATTCCGAATGAATCATTTGGAGAGGAATAGCCACAGGCTAGCTAAACTCTAGCTTTCCACTTATCTTTGACTTTGTCCTTCCAAGAAGTTGCTCCTTAGGGATCAAAGTCAGAGGTTATTATAACCAGCATGGTGGTGCACACTTGTAATTCCAGTTCTTGGGAGACTGAGACAGGAGGTTTGTTGCTCATGGCCAGTCCCAGCACCCAGCAACTTAGTGAGGCCCTCTGCAACTTCATGAGACCCTGTTTCAAAATAAGGAAGGGCTGGGATTAAGCCGGGCGTGCTTGTAATCCCCGCACTTGGGAGGCGGAGACAGGAGGATCGCGCTGGTTCGGAGCCAGCCTCACTGGCTTAAGAGACCCTGTTTCCAAGAAATATATATAAAATGGGTCTGGGAGTATAGCCTGGAGGTAGAAGAGCTTCCAGGAACCCCAGTACCACCAAAAAAAAAAAAAAAAAGAAAAGAAAAGAAAGAAAGAAA
Source organism: Muscardinus avellanarius (assembly GCF_963383645.1). Lineage (NCBI taxonomy): Eukaryota > Metazoa > Chordata > Mammalia > Rodentia > Gliridae > Muscardinus > Muscardinus avellanarius. The sequence continues at coordinate 61,280,601 of NC_137788.1, forward strand.
GAAAGAAAGAAAGAAAGAAAGAAAGAAAGAAAGAAAGAAAGAAAGAAAGGAAGGAAGGGCTGGGATTATAGCTCAGGGGTAAAATACCCTGGGTTCAATCCTCAGTACTACACACACACACACACACACACACACACACACACACACTCATTTAAAAAACACACACTCATTTAAAAAATAAAGTCATAAAGTCAGAAGAACTGCTGGAAACAAGGGCAACTTCTTCCTGGAAGGAGTATATTGAAGACCCAGGCATCTCAAGGCTTCATAACAAAGGCCTGCTGTTCTGATTGAAGGGATTAATTCCAAGGAAGAAAAAAATAGACATTCACCTTACTTTCCCTTAAAATCTTTGCTCTGAGAGAATCATTTGGGTTTTAAACATCTAAATTTAAAAATGTACGTAATTCTGTGAAATTTCATATTATAAATTCACACCTAAATGCAAAGACTATGGTAATGCAAAGAATAGATCATATTATTTACTGTTAGCAAATACCTCACTGTTAAAAGTAGGACCCATAAAATTCAGTAAAGAAAAAAATTCAACTTGAAGAACACCTAAGATACAATTTCCTGAGAAATGAAAAAATATAGAGCACCCAGAAGGAGGGAGACCCCAATCAGGGCTCAGCCCTGCCTCTTGGACAGCTGACATGACCACGTGGCCTGTGGCAGGACACCTCTCTCTAAGGGTACTCTGCTACTGACAATCTCAGCTGCCCTGACATCATCTCTAAGTGCTAAGGAGTAGTGGCTATCTAGACTCCCACAAGTTATCCCAAGGGAAGAATTGCTTCAGAGATGACATTACATTGGTAAGATGAATAGTGGATACGGTTTCATTTCTAACAAAATAGCTGAGTTGTGTTTGCCATTTGAGGTTAAAATCGAAAATGTTTTATTCAGGGTAGGGCTAGCGTAGAGGTGGAACAACTCTTTTATAAAGATGGGTTCGAGGAGTGCAGGACTTCAGCCATACTCTGGAAAATTAGCTGCCATTTGGTCATGAAGTGGGAGGCATTATCTTGTAACCATTTGTTTTCGTGCATTAGCTTAGAAAATGTGAGTTTATTTTTAAAAAGATGTGATAGATTATGTAGCATTTTTACTTTTGAAAATGAGATTGTGTTTTTGAAAATACTTAATCTTGACCTTCAAATATCTCTTTGGACAAACTGCTGGAGATCCAAGTTCAAAAGTATTGGGGAGCCGGGCGTGGTGGTGCACACCTGTAATCCCAGCCCTTGGGAGTCTGAGACAGGAGGATTGCACAGGTTCGAAGCCAGCCTCAGCTACCCAGTGAGGCTCTCAGCAACTCAGTGAGACCCTGTTTCCAAATAAAGTATAAAATAGGTCTGGGAGTGTAGCCAGGAGGTAGAAAAGACCCTGGGTTCTACCCCCAGTACCACAAAAAATTTTAAAAAAAGGTATTGGGGAAAAGCCCTTTATGTATATTCACTGGCCAATCTGGGAAAGTGATCTATTTTTTAAAAATATCAGTTCTTCAAAGCAGGATGTCTGCTATGCAGACTTCATCATTCCACTTCTAACTCTGCTTCTCTAAATATCTAAATATTTGTGACAGTCAAAAACAATAAATATGCTTATATTAGGGAGAATGGTTCTTTTGAAGTATATACTGACCTATATAATTAACTAGAGAAAACTATAAGTTATATCTATAACTCCTTAAGGGACATATTACTTATATAACCTCACAGAAAGATGTAGGATGCATCAAATTATTTAAAATTTTTGAAGGAGCAGAACTTTAATTTTCAATACTTTATGATGTTTGTTATAAGTTTTAAATTTATTCATGAAGAGTGAATAAATGAAGAAAGATTATTCAATCCAGTAGTTTTAGGCAGCCTTTGTCCCTTGAGAAGCTCAAGTTTATCCAAGGTATGATCATACCAGAGTGAGACAAAGTGCAAAGCCACAGCAGAAGCTAATCATTTTTTAGTTTATTCCTGACCAGCTGGTCTTCCTCCAGGCATCAGCTGCCTTGTTTTAAAAAGACCATATAGAGCAGGCTGCAGTGGTATTTTCCTGTAATCCCAGCTATTCAGGAGGCTGACGCAGCAGGATCAAGACCCTGTCTAAAAATAAGAAATAAAAAAGGTCTGAGGATGTAGCTTTGTGGTTAAAAAAAAAAAAAAAAGCCCTCGGTTTAGCCCCCCATGAGGCGGAAAGAGAGAGAGGAGAAGGAGAGGATAGAGGAGGAGAGAGAGAAAAACAGAGAAATATAAAAGCACCAGTCTCTATCATATGTCAAAATTCAAAGTTATAGCTGCTTTTGATAAGACCCCATTCTGATTTATTTGCCTTTCTCAGAATGATATCTGCTTACCTGTCCTTAGTTAAAAACAGAGCTTTGTGTAGAGCTAAAAATCCTAACCAGGTGTGGTGGTGTACACCTCTAATCCTAGTACATGGGAAGCTGAGTCAGGATTGCAGGTCCAAAACCAGCCTCAGCAACTTATCGAGGCCCTTCGTAACTTAGTGAGAACCTGTTTCAAAATACGTGGTGTAGCTCAGAGATAAATTGTCGCTGGGTTCAATTCCTAATATCACAAACACACACACAAAAGATTAGTTCTATATCAAGTTTTTTCCACCTGCAAAACACCAAGCAATGGAAATCTCCAATCCTGTAATTTAGTCTCTTTATTGATGTAAGAAATTTGGTTAGCAATAGCAAGACCACTGCACTCCAAAGTCTGTCAGTCCTGCATGTACTATCAAGTTTGCTTCTAATGCAGATGGTAGAAAATGCTGGTGTTTTGTTGGATTTCAGAATACTGTTAAATACTCTTGAAAGAAGAGAAACTAATAGTGTTTTGACATTTCAGGAACTCACTTTTGAGATTGTTAAAGTAAGAAACTCTAACAAATAAGGAAGTCATTAGTAAGACAGCATAGTGAAATCTGTGCCTGGCATACAGCATACTTACTGCACCAAGGGCGTATTTTATTCAGGCCATTTGCCATTATATATGCTCTAAGATATCTACCCAATAATGGCTTGTCTCCTACTTCCTGGCCTCCACCCCTCTCCATAGCCCAGGTGGATGTTATTTTACTAGTTTCTTTCTTCCCTTGTTTGAGGGAAAAGGACTTGAGGTCTATCTAGCTCTCCAGGAAGCATCAAATGAAGTTATCTACTGTATGGTCTTCCCCCATCTCCTCAGGGCAACTGCATTTCAATATAGGCAGCTTTTCATTTTAGAAATCAGCTTTTGGGGGAGCTTGGGGGACATGACAGGTGTGGGGTCCCTGAAGCCTTATGACAGTACAGCATGCAGGTCTGTCTCAGATTAGGCTGAAATTCTCTTTGTTAAAGATCTTCTCGGCATCCTACAATCTAGTTTGATCAGTATTATCAAATCCAGAATGAGTTGGAGAGTATATGGGGAGGAATTCTATCAAATGAAGTGAAATAATTATTTCCTTATTGAGAAACTAAATTCTGGATTACTTATAATAGCTGCCTTGTTGGGGGAAGGGAACCATAAATTTGCAAATGGCAGTTTTTGTTGTTCTTTGTCTTTAAATAATTGGAAAGATGCTTCAAGCAATAATATACTAGGTGTGCAATAATCTCATCAGGCAACGTGTGTGCTGGATTGGCAAAGGTTAGAGAATTGTTACAGCAGGCTGCTTTTGTTTATCAAGCTAGGCATGGGCATTCCTTCCCGGCATGGGCATGCCTTCCCAAAGGACATATTTGATCATACAGTTGATTTAACATTTGGGCTGAAGAGCTTAACCTTATCAGGGATGGAACTGGATTTTAAAGAGTTCCCTTTATCCAAACTAGGAAATGCATATGACTGTCTCCCTGCCTTCCCTATGTCTACTAGCCTTCTGGGACCAGCTACTGGCAAGGCCTTTTATCCATTTTCACTAATTTGGACACACGAGGAACTATTGTTTCTTTAAATCCCAAACACTCAAATTGCAATACAGAAACCAACTCCCTATCAATTTTTCCCCCACATTTAGTCTTTTGCTTCTCGTCATATATTCATTTTTCTGCATTGGTTCCCATGGCAACAAGTCTGTTGGCAGAGAAAGTGTGACTCTGCTTTTAGACTTCTGCACAATGCAAAAATCCTTCTCAGGCAAGTATCATTAATAAGGCAGGAAGAACTAAAGTTCCCTTGCTAAATGCCAAAAATCCCTTACCCTCCTGCATGCATTGCCCATTCTGTCCCCAAACGAGGCTGACTGGCCCAGGAGAAAAGACAATTTTCAAAGGCTATGCCTAGAATTTTTTCAACTATTGATACAAGTATTCAGAGGCAACCACAGATGCAAGAATTGAAACTTTCTGTGGCTTCCCTTCTCCAAAGTGTCGGTGAGAGTCATAATTAGTGACACACCACTAGAGAACAGCAGGGAAAATCAACTTTCCCTCATTTTTCTAAAAACTGTCCTCGGTATGTATCTGACCTATCTCCCAGGGAATAAGTATGTCCTGCACCGAGCCTTAAATCAGTGTCCAATGATAAGATGATGGGGACATTTAAGATTTTCTCCCAAAGAGTAGTTAAATGGTACAGGACAGGAAATCAAGGAATTATTCAAATCCTGAGCTCCTGGAGAAGAGGAAGAAATAAAAAATGTACATAAGTAAAGGGGACATCGTTAACTGGTGGCTGCATGTGAGGAAGGGAGCTACAGGCGAGATAAATCAGTATTCAAGTATGAAAAAGGTAAGAAACCTACTGAAAGCTAAGAGAATGGAGTATGGGGACAGAAGGGGTTGTTAGGAGTTAAGAGTCTGCAGAAAGGGAGCCTGAAAAAAAGAGAGAGAAGAGCTTCATGCAGACTTTGACCCAACTCTGTCTTATAAAACATTTTTGCAAGTAATAGTTCTCTTAATAATAGGTTATATTTTATTTGTTTCAAACTTTAGAATTCCATTGTAGCTTGGCACTAGCAACCCTAAATCTCCTATGTCCTCAATAAAAAAAAAATAGGAACTTTATCAGAAATTTAACAGGACTTATTTAAATGTATGTATAGGTTTTTTTTAAGAATAATTGATGAATTCAGGGGAATGAAAATAGATGTTAGGAATAAAAATGTGGTTATCTCAGCTATAGTTAAGAAAATGATCAAATGTAAATGATTCCTTTTTGCTGAGACGTATAAAGTATGTGATACTTAAGCACACTGAAGTTTTAAAGTTAGCTGCTTATATTGTACAAAGGTATTTTTGGCTCTTTAAAGGTTATTTTCCTACATTATGAAACATTTTCTTATATTAAAAACTTTTATTGTGACTCAGGTTTTGTGTCTGTGCACAGACACGTATACATAGGAGGTTTTTCTTTGCTCATTTGTTCTGCACAGCTGAAGTAATGAGGTAAAATAGTGCCCGTGTATGCAGGTCAACTGACCCTTATGAAAGTTGGATTAAGGAAAGCATTTGACAAATGAAATCACATTGTATTTCCACTAAAGGATATCTCTTGTTTAGTCAGGAAATCTTAGGTAATTCTTTGGAAAGTCCATAGGAAAAAAAGGTGAAACTCTCAGGCAGACAGTCTACAAAGCAGTTCCCATACTCGATAGGAAGGTTATTTATTTTCAGAATTTACTACTGAAGTAAGATTTATTTTCAATACTTGTAGTCTTTCCACCTAGAGGACTCTTAACTGGTCTTGAATGTGGGAAAGGCTTCTACTTTGGGTCAGAAGCAATGTTTTATGTTAATTTTTACTTGTAGAAAATTTGATTTTAGTTTCGATGACACCTAGTGTCAATGGAATGCAATAAATATTTAATACTTCTGCTCTATGACAATTAGACATTTCCCTTTATGTTTCCCACCTTGAAAATACAAGCCTTACTGTTGTCTGGAATAAAGAAAATAATAATTGAGAAACTACATAATTTTGCAGATTTCTCTTTGAATTCTCTGTATATATAGAAGAGACTAAAGAAAGCCTAAGAATGATGACATTGTCTACATATGAAAGAGGAATTTTTTTCCAAATTTAGTGAAAAATCAGAGAAAAATCTACTGAATCTTGTTAAAAAACCATCATACATGTCCCCCGCCCCCAAGGTTATTGCAAGGTTACTGTGGGTTCTTGCAATTACCATAGTTTTGTTTTCCCCATTTACCACCACCTAAGGGCACCCCTCAACCAGCTGTAAATAAGTAAACCATAGTATGAACTCATTCTATTCAGAGAAGAAATACTAAACTAACAGAAGCAAGCTCAAAGAAAAGACAGTGGTAGGTTTCTAATTGGTTTGTTTAGAGAAAGCAAAAAGATACCATATACTGTTTAGGTTTTTAAGATCCATCAAAATGACTTCTTTCATTTTATGAACTATTCTATAATTACCTTTGACCTCAGTTATTTGGGAACATATTCCTTTAATTAATCTACAAAATAAAGTTCTAATTCTGTCTATATAAATTAATATTTTCCTGTATGTCAAGCATATACATTTTTCACATGAGGTAATCTAAGTCAATTAGTGAAATATTTCACTCTCTTGGTAAGTTCAAGAAAAATTCCTAAGCAGTGGTGCAACTCTGAATCATTATTTTGGTAAACTGAAGGCAGTCTCGAGACTCCTACTTTATCCCATTTGACTTCACTACCATATGTGCAGCACAACAGTGACATCTTAAGGCCAAATAACCGGAGCTCCTTCAGTCAGAGAAAGAACTTGAACCGGATCTGATTTCAAAGAAAATTCCATCATATTATCAAGTAGTTTTCGAGTTTACAATATGCAATTGGTAGATAAAGTGCTTCTTCATTTATGACTTCTTTTGCAGTCTTTGTGACTACTTTAATGTGCATTAGTAAACAATGACATTTTACATAGACATGTATATTGATGCATGCATTTCACTAGTTTATTGATACTCCCCTTGTAAAGCTTTTATGGAAGAACCAACAAGCCACAGCAGTATAGCAAAAGAGGCTTAATCTTTATAAATTGGGGCCTTTTCTGTCTCTTTGCTAGCCTAGGTGGCTATAAACAAATCCAGGTGGGAGGGGGCAGGAAACACCTCTTGACATTTAAGATTTTCTACTCGGGTATACTCTAGCCAATTCAAAACAAATTGCTTACTTTAATAAGAAAAGTTTTACCATTTTATAAAAAAATCAAATCATGACATGTTTAATTGAAATGGCTGTATTGTAATTAATATTTTGAGATAATTGTGATTTTGAGCTTAAAATTATATATAAAAACTGTCATTTTTGTATGTGTTAAAATACTGTATCATGATTAAAGTATCTTTTAGTTGAACTACATATTGATGTAAATAAAACTGAATGAAGACATATTTACTACTTTATTAACATAGATTGTGAATGTACTTAATGGTTTTTTTTGCAGTATGAGAACATAAAGACCTTGAAAGCTGCTTCATTTAATGTGCAAAGAAGTCCTATGAATCTATATTTTAAATTTACTGAATCAGTGAAATTACTTTGTCAATTAATTTGCAAATGCAAGCTGTATTCTCCAGTTTTATTTTATGTATTGACACTAATCAGTAAAGGAGTACAATGTGATTAGAATGCATTTCGAAGATGCTTTCTGTACAGATACAAAATACAGGGACTAAAATAATGCTGTGCAGTGTATAGCAGAGCCATTTTTCGGCTTTGGTGTACTCAACTTTTTCAGTATTTAAAAAAAGTGTTTTGAATAACATAAAAGTCTCTTTATTGTATAAATAATAAAACGTCACCTTATTGTAAAATGTCTTTTGTTTTTATCATAGCAAATTATTATTATTTTGGTATGTAAGATTGAACCCAGAGGCATTCTACCTCCAAGCTCTAACCCCAGACCCTTTTTATTTCTTATTTGGAAACAGGGTCCCACTATGTTGCTGAGAACTTCATTACGTTCCTGAGGCCAGCTGTGAACTTATGATACTCCTGTCTCGGCCTCCCTCCCAAGTACTGGGATTACAAGCATGCACCACCATGCCCAGTCCAATCAATGCAGATTTTTACCAACAGAATTGTAACAAGAGCATGTTTCACTTAAAACGAAAACCACTGTAATCAATATGCAAAAAATGTAATTCTTATTATGAACATTTAATAGTTATCTTTATTAGCAATATTTTTTGCATAATATAAGCATGCCTTAATCACCAAAAAGTCATCTATTTACATATGTATTGACACATGTACTGTTGAATTAGCTTAACACAATCATATGGTATAAGTGTCATAATGACTGGCCAGCCCACTTTTGATAATTTTGGTATAAGCAAAAGTCTTCATATTTTATTTTTACTAAATCAAGGTTACCTATATCAAATTCCCTTTTAGAAAATTAATACACTGGTCAGGTGTGGTCATGGGCACCTGTAATTCCAGTATTTGGAAGGCTAAGACAGGAGGACTGGAGGTTCAAGGATAGCCTTAGCAATGTAGTGAGGCTTTTAGCAAACTAGCAAAACCCTGCTTCCAAAACTAAAATATAAAAGGTCTGGGGGTACAGCTCAGAGGTAGAATGCCCCTGGGTTCAATTCCCAGTACCACAAAAAAATAAGGAGAGAGAGAGAGAAAGAGGAGAGAGAGAGAGAGAGAGAGAGGAGAGAAAGATATTACTGTAAACCTACAAGTTTAGTTTTATTAAACTGCAAGCAGATTTTAAAATGAAGGTGCTGAAAATAAAAAATGCACAAAGTTGGATTAAAACATACACATGCACATTAAATATACAAATAGTTACTTAGAAAGTGTTTAAACAAAGGTGTGTGTGTGTGTGTGTGTGTGTGTGTGTGTGTGTGTGTGTCTATGTGCACATTCATTCCTAGGGACTAATAGGGATTGATTCTGGCACCTCGCACCTGCTAGGCAAGTACTGATCTACATTCCCAGCCCTTTTAATTTTACATTGAAATAAGATTAAACTCCAAGATAAACGGCCTAGGTTGGCTTTGACTTTGTGATATTCCTCCCTCAATCTCCAAAATAGCTGGAATTACAGGGATGTACCACTAAGCCCAGCTCATTTTAAGATTTCTATATGACATATGTTATTAGTTGTTTTCTGTTGCTGCTATCTATAGAATAAGGTCTTACTACTTTTTATGTCCTTAAAGGACAAAGGTATTTAAATATACTCTCACTGAGGGGAAAATATGCAGATTAAATTTCTTTCATTCTCCTGAATTTAAAAGTACCATATTATCACCTGACAATTTACTAAGATGTTTATTTTATTTTTAAACACTGTCAACATTTGCCAAGTATTGTGGCACCTGCTTATAATCCTAGTACATAGGAGGCTAGACAGGAAGATCGTAGATTTGAGACCAGATTCAGTATTAGTGAGACTCTCAGCAACCTAAAGAGATCTTGTCTCAGTACAAAAAATTAAATTGGGCTGGGAGTGCAGGTTGGAGGTAGAATGCCCCTGGGTTCAATCCCCAGTACAAAAAAAAAAAAAAAAAAAATCTTGTAGTGAGATCAATCACATCATAAAAGTCTGCCATGAGTAATGAAAAGTCTTCTTTTAAGTCCAATGAATAGGATTCAATATTTCTATCTAATAAAAGGTAGAGATTACTCATATTCAAGTCAGTTGGTCATATTATGTGGAATACAAAAAGAAACTAAATAAAATACAGTTCTACAAAATGCTTTGTTATTACAAAAATATTAAATCACATTAAAATAAATTAAAATTAAATCACATTAAATCACATAAAAATCCACTTTTGGAAAAAGCACCTGCAATGTTACAAGGAAATTAACATGAGTAGGATAAATCCTTTACAAAACATTTAGAACAAGTATATGACCACTCCATGACTATATATATGGTTAACACTATTATAAATGTATATAACACTTTAGAAAAATGTTAGTTATCAATAAAAAAACACTTATGGGCAAGTTAATATATAGTCCAGGCCAATTAACCATGTGGTTAAACACTATGGTTCAGTGATATTGGGAAACTATAAGATCAATTACAACAATGACCTTTAGGATCATACTAAAACAAAATGTTATATTCGTCCAAGAATTAACATGACCAAGATTAGAAAATAACTCCAATTTAAGTAGGAATTCGGTCTCTTAAATACTCCAGTATAGCAGCTGTTCCTTTCATTAATATGGCCGCCCGAGGAACACGGAATGGATTTCCATCTAGTAGTAATGTTCTAAATAAAAGAAAAAAATGAAATGAAAACTTAAACATTTTCCATTTGTGAGATTTTTTTCACAAGAATAAATTTTTATTTGCAGTTTTATAAATATTTATTTTTTCCTATTTTTTCCTATCCAAATCTGAGCATCTAAACAGAATTATAAGTATAGTAATAAAGCAACATTAACTGAATAATTGTTATGTTTAAGGCATTAAAACAAGGTTATATAGTGCTGGGTTGATGAAAATGTTGTGATCAGATTCCTGCAGAAACAGGGTCAGCCTGTACTCCTGGAAGCAATGGTGCAGTATTCACTAATGCAGTCCACAATAACTTTATAGAAGATAACCAATAGCATAATAATGAGAATAGGCTGTATAATTGGTTCCTATACTTCTACATATTATATTCTCCCATAATTTACCACTATGTGGTTCCAGAGCAGATGTCAGTGATGCCCCAATGAAGTAAAATATGCCAAACAATTAATATGCAGTTTTCATTAAATTACTTCCAACACTGCTTAACTAGTCAGTTTTCCAATAACATCTCAAACTTCTTTTATATTCACTTAATCCATACTTACTGGGTACCCCCTGTGTTCTAGGTACAAGAACAAATCTTTGCTAAAGAAGGACAAAAGAATGATGAGTACAAAAAAGCATGTTGGGAAATCAAAATGGAGTTATTCTGCTTGGAAAATAAGGAAGATTTTCAAAGGGGATAGATAAGAAGGATATTTTTAGAAATAATATATGTGTATATACATAAAGCTAGAAAAAATATTTGGTAAAATCTGAAAAACAGAATTAGAATTCTGAGCTTTGCTATTATTTTTAACAGAATATTAATTCCGTTACTTCAACTTCCTGCAAGATTATCTTAATAAGAAAAAACATAACTTCAACAAATCAATTGAATAAATGGAAAATTTCAATAAATGATGCAAGTTACCTTAGATTCACACAATTACCAAGCTCTGGTGGAATCTGGAGAAGGTCATTATTTTGAAGGTCCAATGTGGTCAGATTTTCCATCATCTTCATTTTCTGAGCATCCACAGATCCAACCTGATTGTTACTTATCAAAATGTTTTCAAGTGTAGGAATATGATACAAAACTTCTGGTAGCATTTTGAACCTATTAATATATTAACAGAATACCTAAATATACTAGAACCAGAGGATAAAATCCTTAAAATAGATTATCTTAAATATTTCTTTCTTTCTTCCCTGCCTCCAAACCTCCCTTCTTCCTTCCTTTCTTTCTTCTAGAGATTTACCTAGGGATGTCCTACCTAAAAGCTATACTACCAGCCCTTTTATATTTTTTGTTTTAAGACAGGGTCTCCCTAGGTTTCTGAGGCTGGTCTCCAAGTTTCAATCCTCCTGTGTCAACCTCTCAGGTACTGGGATTACAGACATGCGCCACCATGCCCGGATTAAGTTTTATATCATGAAATAGTGTTTTCTACAATGTATGTTACTTTATTATATTTATTTAGTTTTTTGGTATGGGAGTTGAACCCAAAAGCATTCTACCTCTGATTGCTACCCCAACCCTGTTTTATCTTTTATTTGAAACAGGGTCTCACTAAGCTACTTAGGGTCTCACTATGTTACAGAACCTAGCCCCAAACCTGCAATCTTCCTATCTCAGCACCCCAAGCACTAGGATTACAGGCATGTGCCACCATGTCTGGCAATGTATGTTACTTTGTGTTTGGTTTAAGTCTTATGTTCATATTTTCCAGAAAATAAACTAGTTTTGGAAACCCTGAAATACACATTAATTGGACAGGCTTTAAATTACTATCATGTGTATACAAACAAAAGTTCAGAATACTGCCAGGTGTGGTGGCACACACTTGTAATCCCAGCATTTGGGAGGTCGAGACAGGAGGATCACAGTTTGCAGACAGCCTCACCGACTTAGGCCCTTTGTAAAACAGTGAGACCCTGTTTCAAAATAAAGAATAAAAATAAAAATAAAAGTAGGACTGGGGTGTAGTTGAGAAGTAGAATGCCTCTGGGTTCCACCCCCCAGTACCACACACACACAAAAAAAAGTTCAGAATAAAAAAAAAAATACCCTGAGATTCTATAATGTCTTCATTCAAGTATTCTTGGGTTCACATTTAATTCTTATAAAACACTACTAATATATTATGTAAGATTTTGCTTTGACTGAGGCTTCTAAATTGAATTCACTATGGGGTCTTAAGCAGATAACAAATTAGCTGAAATACTGGGTTCCTTGTCCAACACAACCCTGAAGAAACCATAAAAAAAGAGTAAGTTTAATGGCTCTCAATATCATGGAGAACCCCTTGGGGGAGAGAGAGAACACAAAATAATGGAGGACCCCTTAGGGGACAGAGGCTGGCGTAGCTGTAGTATGAGGTATACTGAAACCTGGACCAAAAGACAAGGAAGGCCTGATGGAGAGCTTTATATGTAGTCTCTTCGTTTCCCCATTATGTTCCCCCTCTTTTGAGGTACTTACTGGAGGTTGAACTCAGAGTCATTCTACCTGCAAATTTACCTCCTGCCCTATAAAATTTTTAATTTTAATTTTTTTTTCAGTATTGGGGATGGAACCTAGGGACATTCTACCTCCAAGCAACACCCCTAACCCTGTTTTTTATTCTTTATTTTGAAACAGGGTCTCACTGAGTTGCAAGGGGCTTAAGTAGCTGAAGCTGGCTGTGAATCACAATCCTCGTTTCAGCCTCTCAAATGCTATGGCTGGCTTCGAACCTGTGCTATCCTCCCTTCTCAGCCTCCCAAGCACTGGGATTACAAGCGTCAATCACCACACCTGACTCTTATCTTTTATTTTGAAGCAGGGTCTCACTAAGTGTGATACTCCTGTCTTAGCGTCCTAAGTAATGGGATTACAGGCCTGTACCACCATGCTTGGTTTCTTTTGCTGTTTTTGTGTATAAAAGTGACAGTGACCTAGTGTGGTGGCACATGACTGTAATCTCAGTTCTCTGGGAGGCTGAGACAGGAAGATTGAAGGCTCACAGTCAGCTTTAGCATCTTAGGGAAGGCCCTGGCAACTTAGCAAGAACTTGTTTCAAAAACAAAAAATAAAACAGGACTGGGGGTATAGCTCAGAGGCAGAATGCCTCTGGATTCAATCCTTAGCACCACAAAAAAAGAAAAAACAAAAGGGATAGTGAAGGGGAATATCAAAACAGCTCTGAAGTTATCATGGCATAGAGGCCAATAACCAATAATACAGATGGACCACCCAGCTGCTAAAGCCTCTCTCTTCACTCTGTCCAAACTATAAACAAGGTAATTATAAACAATGAAGCTAGTTTTTTGTTGCCGGCCCAAATATTTTGCTTGCAATGAAATTAACAGCTCAACAAACAACTCAAAGGAGAGCTGATGACTCAGTTTACAAGTAAAAAGCAGAGATCTGAAGAGAGTGTATATTTTTAAATAGCAACAACAATGGTATAACCTATATACAAGAAAGCACAATGAGGAGAACAAAAATGAACATAAGTATGTATTTTAGATTGTTCATCTGCATATGAGAAATAATAGTACTAAAACATATAGGTTTGTTATAAAAAAATCTACCATAAAGAATTTTTGTAAGAATGAGATAATACATGTAAAGTACTTAGTATAGCACCAGCAGATAATTAGCTTCCAATAAATATTATTTATTTTATGCAGAATCCTGATAGTTACTATAAAAAAACTGAGTTTCACTTGACTTAAAAAGCTCTTAAGAGGCTAGCTATTGCTTACATGCTCAACCTCATCTGCTACCTCTACATCTCCATCTCAATTAATGACCAAACCATACTGAACTTCTTGAAGTCTCTCAAATATAGTATGTTCTCATGTTTGTGTCTTAGACATTCTATTTGCTGTAACTCAGATGCTTAGTCCCTGTGTGCCTGATAAATATCTATTTTTCAAGTCTCAGTGACAATGCTACTTCCTTTACCTTCAGTTAATCTCAGAAGATCTTTTTTATGCATTATGCTTACAATACAGCAATTAAAATTATTTATTGGTATATTTGCTTCTTACTAGACTACAAGTTCTTCAAAATGATAAAAATAAAAATTCTACTAGAGGTCAATTGAGAATTCTAAGCAAGCAACATCAATTTCAATTCTATGTATAAATAAACAAACCAGGCGTGGTGGCACACACTTATAATCCCAGAGGCTTTCAGCAACTTAGTGAGACCCTGTTTCCAAGTAAAGTATAAAATAGGTCTGGGAGTATAGCCCGGAGGTAAAAAAGCCCTTGGGTTCCACCCCCAGTACTACATACATACATACATAAATGAAAATAAAATTTAGATATTGAAATAAAGTAAAAATAAAGAGATCTTTGTTTTATTTGTTTCTTTTAGTTATTTTCTGTAGTAACAAAGACCTACACATTTTCCAAGAGATGACTATTAGAATTACCTGTTCTGTTTCTTACCTATTAAAGGAAAGATTGATCGTTTGTAGTCTTATCAATGATTCCATTTCTTCAGGCAAAGAATTTAAAAAATTATTCCTAAGGTGAAAACCAAAGAAATTATTTTTAAAAGTTTGAAAATTTCTACAAGTTTAATTTTTAATTAAAATTCTGAGCAGAAAAAAATATATGTACCAGTTTGTCAATCCTACACCTGCTACCCTATTTTTTATTCTTAATTTTGAAACAGAGTCTCACTAAGTTCCAGAGGGCCTCACTAAGTAGCTGAGGCTGACCACAAACTGCGATCCTCTGGTCTCAGCCTCCTGAATGCTGGGATCACAAGTGTGCACCACCATGCCCGGCAAGTCACTTCAAATTTGACATACTAAATTCAATTTCCTATTGCTTCTGTAAAGCCTAAAACACTTTCTTTTCCTTTTGTTGTCCCAAATACTCATTTATTTCTGGCAATGTACACTGAGAGGAATATTTCAATAACAAGAAGTTTCTTTAAACAGAAGACTTGTGTCGAGCGTGGTGGCGCACGCTTATCATCCCAGCGCTTGGGAGGCTGAGACAGGAGGATTGCACAGGTTCGAAGCCAGCCTCAGCTACTTAGTGAGGCTCTCAGCAACTTAGTGAGACTCTCTTTCCAAATAAAATATAAAATAGGTCTGGGAGTATAGCCAGGAGGTAGAAAGCCTCTGGGTTCCAGTACCACCAAAAAAAAAAAAAAAAAAGGGGGGGGGGGGGAGAAGCCTTGTAAAGTTGCTGTGCCAGCATAGGCTATGCCAGTTTTATGCTTTTTACTTTTAGGGGGAAAACAATGAATAAAATGTTTTCCATTTGTTACTGGTAATTTTGCTTAGGTATAAATCTGAAAAATAAGTTAAACTCATAAACTACTCACAAATGATGTCTGATTAAAATATGTCCTAAACACTTAATTTTAGATTCCCATGAAAATAGTTAGTAAACTAAGAAACAGTTTCCATACTTATGTATGAAAATATGACATAAAGGGCACGTTAAGGAAAACTCAAAGATGAGTATATAATTATAAAAGAGTCGAGCAATAAATACCTTAGGTCTAAAAATGTCAATTTTTGAAGCATACATAATTCCAAGGATATAAAGGAAAGCTTATTAAAACTGAGATTGATATCAGAAACCATTTCCTTCAGTTCTACAACCCTGAAACAAAAATAATGTAAAAATGTTAGCATTGAACTCACTGTCAAAGTTTCAAAACGATAAGCACATCATAAGAGAAAAGTCCTATTATTTCTACTAATTATGATTTTCTCTATCTTTTAAATTTTCACAAAAATTACAGCTTAAATATTTAACTAATAAAAATAAAATTTTTAAAAAATAGTCTATATTGTCTAAGAATTTTTATTTGAGGTTTCCTTTTTTTTTTTGGTACCAGGGATTGAATCCAGGCGTATGCTACCTCTGAGCCCTGAGCTACACCCGTTTCTTATAACAGGATCTCATTAAGTTGCTGAGGCTTAGACTTGAACTGAGATTATATGTGTGAACCATGCCTAGCTTTCTCGTTTACTTTTAAAACCCATTTATTCTTCACTTAAAACAATTAGAGTAGAAAGAGTAAAAATTAGATCTAGGCAATTTTTCTACTTGATTCTATTAATAACTTGAACCCATAAAATAAATTGTTAGACATATATCTGTATCTTAATAGTTTTCTCTTTAGATTACATAATATACTAACTAGTAGGCACTTCAAAATATGTCTATATGTGAGCATGAGTATATGTTTTTTTATATAATTTATTTTTACTTTATTGTTGTTGTTATTATTACTATTTGCAGTACTGGGAATTGAAACCAGGGCCTCACACATGCTAGGCAAGTGCTCCACCACTGAGCTATATACCAAGCCCATTTCAAAATATTTTAAAATATGATATATCAGCATTTTTATAGTATATATTATCCAAATTTTTATTTCATTTAAGCATAATTACAAGAAAACATGAAATCAATTCCTAGATTTGGCAAGTGTTACCACTAGACAGCTTTGGTTAAAGACTTAACAAGAAACAAGCTGATTGTGGTGGCATATGCCTATAATCCCAGTTATTTGGGAGACTGAGACAGAAGGGTTCAAAGACAGGCTCATCAACTTAGCTGAGCAACTTAGCAACTTAGCCAGACCATTTCCAAATAAAAAATAAAAACAGGGCTGGAGGAGTATCCCAGAGGTAGAAGGCACCTGAGTTCCATCCCCAGTACAACTTCCCCCCAAAAAAGGAAAAAATTAAATAAAGCCTAAGTTTAGTAATTTAAATTATGTTATTAATAAGATTTGTCCAGAAACAAAATGTGAATGGATATCAAATGCTGTGCAAAAGATAAAGTGAAAAAAGTGAGACTTAATGTATATCTGATAAACTGTACGCATTTATGATTCTCCTCCAGGTCCCTGCCACTCCTCCCCCACCCCAAGATGATACACTGATACAGATAACTTCAGGTACGAACAAAGAATTATTTGGACTGTTTTCATCATCAGATCTTTTAATAACTCTAATACCTATTTTTCAAGTTTATAATATAAAAGAGAAATAAAGTTTGAAAAATCCTATACACCCCTCAGAACAAATGACAAAATACATTTTCTATATCCCTTAATATTAATAAGGTAATTTGACATATGATTTCAAATTTAAAATCATGATAAATATTTTTTCCTGCAACTAAGATGAAAATCTGAATTCACATCTGTGATGGAGTTACATCTTAATTGAAATGCATCAAAAGATCTTACCTTTTTGGAATTTCACATAGCAGATTCTTACTAAAGTTAACAGAAGTGACAATGTTGCTTTTTACTGCATCAAATACTTCATCAGGAATCAAAGTTGCTTGCTTATCACTAAATGAAAAATGGTTAGAAAAATGAAATATTCTTAGCAATTCAAAAAGACAGGATTATTCTCCACTTTAAAAGTTCTTTCAAGAATTTATAAAAATTTTCAAGGTAGTTGATTATGAAGTTTTGTAAAGAATGCCAGCTGGGCACATGCCTGTACTCCTAGTACTTGGGAGGCTGAGACAGGGGGACCACAGATTCTAGGCCAGCCTCAGCAACTTACTGAGACACTGTTTCATAATAAGAAATTAAAAAGGGGCTGGGAGTATAGCAGAAGTATATACAACAGAACACTGCTCCTTACAGCTTCATTAAAATAAACAATACTTGTAAAAAACAACAATAATAATAGCCAGGTGTGGTGGTGCACACTTGCAATCCCAGCATTCGGGAGGCTGAAACAGGAGGATCACAGTTTGCAGATAGCCTCAGCTACTCCTAAAATTTCCCAATAAAAACAAAAATATGAACAAAAAGTGTACGCTGTTAGGAATTCAGGTATGTTGTATTATAAACACTGTGCTACATGTTCTGCATAGTCACATTCTAAATGTGACTAAAAAGATAGACTTTCAGATTTTAGAAAACCTAGAAGTCACATAGTAAATAATAAGTCTGTTCCTTCCACTAGAAATAAGTCTGTAATTTTTTTTTTTTTTTTTGGTGGTGGTACTGGGGATCCTGGAAGCCCTTCCACTTCCAGGCTACACTCCCAGACCTATTTTATATTTTATTTGGAAACAGGGTCTCTTAAGCCAGCGCAGCTGGCTTTGAACCTGCGCGATCCTCCTGTCTCCGCCTCCCAAGCTCAGGGATTAGAAGCGTGCGCCACCATGCCTGACCATAAGTCTGTAATTTTAAAAGCTCGTGGAGGGGCCGGGATGAAGCTCAGTGGCAAAGTGCCTGCTTTGCAGGTGTGGCACTCTGGGTTTGATCCCCGGTTCCAAAAAAGACAAAAAAGAAAAAGAACCCCCTTTAAAAAAAATAATAAGCTAAGAAAAGCTAGTGGAAGATGGGTGTGGTGACACACACTTGTAATCCCAGTACTTGGAGGTTGAAACAGGAGGGTCACAGGTTCAAGGACAGTCTCAGCAAGTAGTGAAACTCTCATCAACCTATGAGACCTAGTTTCCAAATAAAAATAAAAGAGAGCTGAGGTGTAGCTCAAAGGTAGAATGCCCCTGGGTTCAATCCCCAGTGCCACAAAAAATAAAAGCTAGCAGAGTTGAGTGGCAAGACACCTGTAATCCCAGTCCTTGGAAGAGGAGATAAGAGGATCACAGCTTTGAGGCCAGCCTCAGCAACTTAGTGAGATCCTGTTTCAAAATTTAAAAAATACAAAAAAAGTGGTGTTGTGTTGTGGGAAACGGAGATGGGTTTGTAAAGCCCAGAGTGAGGTTCTGCCTGCCTGAGGCTGATGTTGCCCAGAAAGCCAGGTGAAGTCACTGCCACCATGTCTGAACAGAAGGCTAAATTTTCAACTGAAGATTTGGGGGACAAGAAAGGAGAATACATTAAACTCAAAGTAACTGGACAGGAGAGCAGTGAGATTCACTTCAAAGTGAAAATGAGAACACATCTCAAGAAACTCAAAGAATCATATTGTCAAAGACAGGACGTTCCAATGAATTCACTCAGGTTTCTCTTTGAAGGTCAGAGAGTTGCTCATAATCATACTCCAAAGGAACTGGGAATGGCAGAAGAAGATGTGATTGAAGGAACAAACGGGTTATTCAATGGTTTAGTTAATCGTTTTATTTTTGTTTCTTTGCCCTCAATCTTTTTTATTTTTATTTTTTTACTTTTGCTGTACTGGGGATGGAACCCAGGGGCATCCTACCTCCGAGCAACATGCTCAGCCTGATTTTTTCTTTATTTTGAAACAGGGTCTCACTGAGTTGCAAAGGGCCTCACTAAGTAGTAGCTGAGGCTGTCCTCGAACTGCGAGCCTCCTGTCTCAGCCTCCCAAATGCTAGGATTACAAGCATATACCACCACAGCCAGCTTCCTTTTTTATTTTTAAAATAGTTCTTTTGTAATGTGTTGTTCAAAATGGGATTGAAAACTGGCACCCCATTTCTTTAAAACATATGGAATTTGAATTCTAATGCATATTATTCATTGTGCTGCTTTTCGGTGATCAAACCTTAGCTTCCTTCATATGCTCTCTCCTTATTAAAAATGACATATGTACACAGAGAGGCCACCTTTTTCAAGATTGCATTTTCAGGCCGATGGTGGCCAATAGGACTGACCAGTACGAGTGCTCATAATGGCTCCCAGTTGGCCCAGAAGTCTAGTATGTGACTGCTTCCCTCCTGGACTATGACTTTCCATGGGAGATGGAAATTTTTCAGAGAACTGAACTGTGGGAAAATGACCTTTTCTTAACTTGAAGCTACTTTTAAAATCAGAGGATCTGGACCAAAAGAGGAGGAATATCAGCTTTGGAGGGAAGATGATAGACATGGTAAGAGGAATGACTCCAAAGATGGCTTCACTCAAGAGAAAGCATTTTAAGATTAAACAACAATCTTGTCACAAGATCCCAGAAAAGTTCTGGTTTTCATTAGCAGTTAATAAAGGTAACGTTATTTCATGCAGAAGTGTATACAACAGAACACGCTCCTTACAGCTTCATTAAAATAAATAATACTTGTAAAAACCGTAAAAAAAAAAAAAAAAAAAAAGCCAGGCGTGGTGGTACACACTTGCAATCCCAGCATTTGGGAGGCTGAGACAGGAGGATAATGGTTTGTAGACAGCCTCAGCTACTTAGTGAGGCCCTTTGCAACTCAGTGATACCCTGTTTCAAAAAGAATTTTAAAAAGGTGTGAGGGTATAGGTCTGAGGTAGAATGCCCCTGGGTGCCATTCCCAGTACTGGAAAAAAAAAATAATAATAATAATAAAAGGGGCTAGGAATGTAGTTTGGAAATAGAATGTCCCTGGGTTCTATCCCTGGTACCAAAGAAAGAACTGGTTTCCTTTTTTCTTAAAATTCTGTAAGAGGGCCAGGAATGGTGACACATGCTTACAATTCCAGTACTTAGGAGACTGAGACAGGAGGATCTCAGGTTTAAGAACATTCTCATCAACTAGCCAGACCCTACTTCAAAATAAAATAAGGCTGGAGATGTAGCTTGGAGGTAGAATGGCCCTGGCTTCAATCCCCAACACCCCTTCAAAAACAAACAACAACAACAAAAAATCAAGCCAGAGCATGGTGGCGCAGGCTTGTAATCCCAGTGCTTGGAAGGCTAACATAGGAGGATTGCACAGGTTTGAAGCCAGCCTCAGCTACTGAGTGAGGCTCTCAGCAACTTAGTGAGACCCTGTTTCCAAATAAAGTATAAAATGGGTCTGGGAGTATAGCCCGGAGGTCGAAAAGCCCCTGGGTTCCACCCCTAGTACCACAAACAAAAAAAGAAAAAAAAGTAAGAGTAGTTACTTGTTAACTTTATTTGGGTACTACAAAATAACAACCACATTTTTTGGGGGGTGTTGGAGATTGAACCCAGGGGCATTCTACCTCCAAGCCACACCTCCAACATTATTTATTTTTTATTTGGAAACCAGGTCTCACTAGGTTTCTAAGTTGCTGAAACCGGTATTGAACTTGTAATCCTCCTATCTTAGTCTCCCAACTGCTGGGATTTCAGGCATGTACCATCATACCCAGCTTAAAAATCACTTTTAAAAATTCAACATTATACTAAATTAGTTTTAGGTTAGTCACCTAGGCCAATTTCGCTTTCCTTTAATGTGTAACAAGGCAGGCAGAGTAGTGGATTGAGACTAAATTACTCCTAGTTCCATTAATGAGCTTTGCCATTTACCTTCTGTGAACCTCAGTACTTCAAAATTAAGCTAGTCATTATAATTTATTCAAGTCATCATAATTTATGCAACATCTTTTGTAAATGTACATATATAAAAATTTTGACTGAAATTTTCAATAAAACAAATTTAATCTTAAAAACATAGTGCCTCAACATTTGTGCATTTATTAATTTAATAAGGTTATCCATTATTTTTACATTTTTAAAATAATTATTAGTGCTTAATACAATGTCTTCCACTTAAAAGGAATTTCAATGCAACTGGGCATGGAGACACATGTCAGTAAGCCCAGTATTTGGGAAGCTGAGACAGGAAGATTACATGTTTGAGGTGAGGTCAACCTCAGCAATATAGCAAGACTCTCAGCAATCTAATGAGACCCTGTTTCAAGACAAAAAAGTACAAAGGGCTGGAGGTGAAGCTTGAAAGTTAATGCCTCTGGGCTCAATACCCAGTTTCATACCCAGTACAATATCCAGTTCCAAACACTGAGATATGGGCTTTAAATGTACCTTGTCTGTACCAGCGTCATTAAAATACATTATACTTCTAAAATCTGTTTAAAATAATAATAATAATAGCCGGGCGTGGTGGCACACGCTTATAATCCCAGCATTTGGGAGGCTGAAACCAGAGGATCGGGGTTCGTGGACAGCCTCAGCTACTTAGTGAAGCCCTCTGCAACTTAGTGAGACCCTGTTTCAAAATAAAAGAATAAAAAATAGGTCAGGGGGTGTAGTTTGGAGGTCAAATGCCCCTGGGTTCCATCCCCAAACCCTCAAAAAAATAATAATAATAATAAAAGGGGCTAGAAATGTAGCATTGTACCATGGAAGTAGAACACCCCTGGGTTCTATCCCTGGTACCAAAGAAAAAACTAGTTGTTTACCCTTTTCTTAAAATCCTATAAGAGGGCTGGGAGTGGTGGCACATGCTTATAATCCCAGTACTTAGGAGATGGAGACAGGAGAATCTCAGGTCCGATGATATTCTTAGCAATGTAGTGAGACTCTCATCAACTTAGCAAGACCTTATTTCAAAATAAAAATAAAATAAGGCTGGTGTGCAGCTTGGGAGGTAGAATGCCTCTGGATTCAATCCCCAGTGCCATACATACACAAGAAAAAATGTTACTAAATTAAAACACCTTCTCTTCTCTCCTCTGGTACTATTAGTTCTCATTTCCACACTGATTCTGGCCAATCATAAAAGAACAAACAGAAAACCTCAAGAAGTTTAAAAGCCCATTCCCAACAGGCTTCCAGGTCACTCTCTTTCTGGGACCCCCCTTTTGGGAGGGGCTGCTTTGTCCTCTATCTTTCCCTAACTTAAAACTTTCACATTTCTATTAAAAAAATTTAGTTGAAAACATTTATACTGTGAAGCTGGAAATTAACTTATATTTTAAATATGATACATTCTTTGAGAAAAACAAGTTCTAATCTGAGTCACGTAAGATGTATTTTTATAGCTGGGCATGGTGGCACACATCTGTAATCCCAGCTGAGACAGAAGATTGCAGGTTTGAGGACAGCCTTAGCAACTTAATGAGACTCTCAGCAACCAAGTGAGACCCCATTTCACAACAAAAAATAATAAAAGGGCTCAGGGTATAGCTTGGAAGTAGAATGTGCCTTGGTTCAATCCCCAGTATCCCCCCGCCACACA
This sequence comes from Muscardinus avellanarius, assembly GCF_963383645.1. Classification (NCBI taxonomy): domain Eukaryota; kingdom Metazoa; phylum Chordata; class Mammalia; order Rodentia; family Gliridae; genus Muscardinus; species Muscardinus avellanarius. The sequence goes on from NC_137788.1 coordinate 61,303,635, forward strand.
CACACACACACAACAAAGATGTGTGTAAAATATGCTTAGTTGTGCTGCTATAAGAGAAGAGAACACAAATATAGTACAGAGGAATACTGCATATGCTAGTGTGGCAAGAGGAACTTGACTTAGAGTACTGATTTCCACATACATCTAAGAATGGCAAGCAAGAGGTGAGGCACTGTGAATGAAAACAGCAAATGTGAAAGGGAGACTACAGCCTGACTGTTCCTAAGGTGATTCCTACTTATGCTTTCAGGGTGAGAAGCCAGACACTAATGATGGTTGTGTAGATAACATGAATACATGTAGTTATAATCTATTTGATTCTATATTATTTTATATCATCATTATAAGACCAATCATCAAAAGCACTGACAAGTTTGTTTGTTTTTTTTTTTTTGCAGTACTGGGGATGGAACCCAGGGGAATTCTACCTTCCAGCTACACATTCAGCCCTACTTTTTTATTCCTTATTTTTGAAACAGGGTCTCATTGAGTTCTAAAGGGCCTCACTAAGTAACTGAGGCTGTCCTCGAACCATGATCCTCCTATCTCAACCTCCCAAATGCTGAGATTTTAAGAGTGCACCACCACACCTGGCTTTATTTTTTATTTATTAACATAGATTTACCCTTCTCTGCTAATTACTGAATCAGAAACCTTACTACCAACACTGTCACTCTTTGTTCATAATAAAAAATCTTATTTGTAAGCATTAATACAATCATCTCTCTCTTGAACATAATCAACACAAATCACATAAGGAATGGGCATTTAAGTTCACTGTTCTTTTAGTTTGTTTTTATTTCATCATTGTTTTTATAATTGCTATTATTCTAAATCAAGAATTCTAATATTTCTTCAAACATCCTTTTCTGAAGGATAATTTTTTGAGAGCTTCCTGAGTGTTTTCCCATGTTTAAAAAAATCAATTACATACCTATAGTCCAGTATTTTTAATGTGATGATGGTGTGTACATTGACTCTGGATTCACTTGGTAGTGTCATGGCAGTCTCAGGAACAGCTCCACTTTGGCTAGGTCCATCATCTAACAACAACAACAACAACAACAACAACAACAACAACAACAAGAAAGTAATAGAAAACTAGTATTTATAATACAAAGTCAATTTTTAAATTCCTAACACATAAAACAGTATGCATGATTTCTCGACATTCTTGGTGAGAAAGCCATTAGTCACATGTTTCATTCCCCAAAATTCAAAATGCAGTCAAGAACATACCTAATTAAAATAGATAAAGTTCTACAGTATGGCTTCAAACCTTTTAATAAGTTCTACGGTAACATAATTTAACAGTAAGAAAGAATCTTCTTTGGCTGGGAGCAGTGGTGTATGCCTATATTCATAGTACTTGTGAGACTAAGATAGAAGGATTGGGGATCTTAGCCCAGGCACATAAAAACTTAGTGAGAACATGTTTTAAAATAAAGAGAAGCCGGGCATGGTGCACACGCTTGTAATCCCAGCATTGGGACAGCAGGATCGTGGTTTGAGGACAGTTTCAGCTACTTAGTGAGGCCCTTTGCAAGTCAATGAGACCTTGTTTCAAAATAAAAAATAAAAAATAAAGCTGGAGGAATAGCTCAAAGGTAGAATGACCCTGGGTTCAATCCCCAGTACCGCCAAAAAGAAAAAACAAAAAAGGGTTGGGTGTAGTAGTGCATGCTTGTAATTCCAGCATTTGGGAGGTTGAGACTGGAGATTCACAAACAGCCTCATCTACTTAAGTGAAAACCTTTGCAACTCACTGAGACCCAAAATAAAGAATAACAATTAAAAAAAATAGGGCTGGGGGTGTAGCTTGGAGGTAGGATGCCCCTGAGTTCCATCCTCAGTACTGCAAAAATAAAATAAAATAAAATATAAGGGGAATTAGCACAGAGGTAAAACATTCTGGATTTCATCCCCAGTACACGGAAAGGAAAGAAAAGGAGAGGGGAGGAGAAAGGGGAAGAAAGGGCAGGGCAGGGGAAGGGAAAAGAGAGAAGGGGGTTGGGGAGAGGAGAGAAGAGAAGAGGGAGGGAGAAAGGAAGGAAGACAGGCATTTTTATAAAATAACTATCATATCTAAGAAACAATGACAAGCAATCATTCCTTTAAGCAAAATAATATGGTCCATTAGAAGAAATTTGTTAACAAAGAAGAAATACCACTTCCCTCAAATGTCTACCAAATAATATGCCTATCTTCAGGTTAGGATACATGAAGCTAATTATCTTCAATCACTTAAAATCTGATTGCATATTCAAGCTTTTAAACATTTTATCTGTTAAGATTTTTTCTTAGCAAACATAAGACTTTATTTACAATAGATATTTTCTAACATTCATGCATACTCATTCACACACCATCAACCATCTTACTAAATTCTAGAGACTACTTAACACTGCTATTGTATGTATGGTATAAAAAAAAAAACAAAGAGGAAGACAGAGCCCGGGCATGGTGGCGCACGCTTGTAATCCCCGCGCTTGGGAGGCGGAGACAGGAGGATCACACAGGTTCGAAGCCAGCCGCACTGGCTTAAGAGACCCTGTTTCCAAATAAAAAGTATAAAAATAGGTCTGGGAGTGTAGCCCAGAGGTAGAAGGGTTTCCAGGTACCCCAGTACCACCAAAAAACACAAGTGGATATTTTTGATAGAAAAGAATCATACATATATTTTGAGCATTACTGATTAATGAATAACTAATGAACTCAATACAAGACAAATACTCTTAGTAAATTCAACAAGTGTTTACTGACTATTCCAGATAAGGTAAGGTCCATCATACTACTAATTCTTTATTTTTTTGGCATGTCTTTTGTCCTTACATATCTGGAACTATTTCATTTTTTTCACACTGTTGAAAATTAATAGTTTTATTTTACTTTTCTCTAAATTGTTCGAGTCTTGTTTAAAAAAAAGGTACAAAACTATTTCTTTTAAATGTACTCTTTATTTTATTTATTTTTGTGTGTGTGGTACTGTGGATGGAACCCAGGGGCTTTTTTTTTTTTACCTCCAGTTTATACTCCCAGACCTATTTTATATTTTATTTGGAAACAGGATCTCACTAAGTTGCTGAGAGCCTCACTAAGTAGCTGAGGCTGGCTTCGAACCTGTGTGATCCTCCTGTCTCAACCTCCCTACTGCTGGGATTACAAGTGTGCACCACCACGCCCGGCTCCCCAATACCATTAAAAAAAAAAAAAATCTACAAAAGTTCTGGTGACCTGACACCTGAATCTTCCTCACTAAACTTCCTCACTAAGCTCAGAGAGGCAGAGATTCTGCTCCAGAGAGCAACTGCTAGACACACAAGACTCCCTCAACCCCTCAGCTCCCAACAGGAGGGATTTCATCCTGGAAAAATCATCAGCATTTTTCATTCTGCTCCAGCTGCCTGCTGGTAAGACTAAATCTATTGTGAACAGGGTGTAGAGGAGGAGGCTGGCTTCCTTCCACTCAACTCCCACTCACAGACAAAAAGGCTCTAATTTGAGTTTAGCACAGAGAGAATGCTTGGGCCCTGATTGCCCTTCCCCTAGTTTAGAAGCTGGTAGTTCAAGGCAAGGAGACTGAAACCAACTGTAGCAAAACCAAGATGACTTCTGATTACTGGCCATCCCCTCTACTGAGTGCCCAGCTCCTGGAGAGGGTGTCATTCCAAAGGAAGCTTGCCATGGTCTCCATTCCCAGCTTCACAGCTCTGGCTCAGAGATTATCCCTGGGAGAAACAGACCATAAAAGAAATAGGTCCTAATCTCTTCCTAAGGGAGCTGACTTCATTTGCAACACAGCATGAGGGCTCTCAAAAACAGTGGAGGAGCCCAGGGCAGTGGCACAGGATAATCCCAGCAACTCCCAAGGTTGAAGCAGGAGGGTCAAGGCCAACCTTGGCAACTTGTTGGATCCTGTTTAAAAATAAAAAGTAAAATGGGCTGGGGATATAACTCAGTGGTAGAGCACCCCAGGGTTCAATCCTCAGTAATGCTCCCCATGTGTGTGCGTGCACACACACACTAGTAGAGGATATGGAAAAAGGCAATCAAAAAAAGATTCATGCATCTAATAAAAATACAGCCTAAACTCTGGACAAGTTAGCTCAAGGAAAAAACCAAGGAAGAAGACAACAAGAAAAAAAAAAAAAAAAACTGGAATGGCTATACTGTACTGTATTGATAAACTATGATGTTCAGTAGGTGTATGAATGTATTTTTTAACTTAAGACATTTTATCAGGATGTATATCTATCATAAATGGAGTAATATTTATGCTATTATCAGACAAAGTAGACTTTACAACAAAGCATTTTAAGTAAGGGGCAAATTATAACAAATTGAACAATGAACTATTAAATAACAAGTCAAAAGAAATTAGCACTTTGACTTCAATGGACATAACAAAAGTTTAGGAGCTGTGACTAAAGCTGTGCTTAAAGGGAATCCATAGCTATTAATGTCTATATCAAGAAAGAAGTATAATTTCAAATCAAAAGCATAACCTCCTACCTTAAGGGAAAAAGGAGAGCAAACTAAAGGCAAAAAAAAAAAAAAAGAATATAAATAGAGTGGAAATTAATGAAACAGAAAAGAAAAAATAATAAGAAAATCAATGAAACTGAAATCTAGTTCTTTGGGAAGTTCAACAAAATTGGCAAATTGTTAGCTGTCCTTACAAAAATAAAAAAGATAAACTATGAACTAAATGTCAATAAAACAGATAAGTTAGATGAAATGGAAAAGTTCCTCGAAAAACAATCATAACTGACTCAATAATAAATATACAATCTAAGTATATCTATAACAAATAGAGATAAATGCAGTACTCAAAAAGCTAACCATAGCAGGGCAGGGTGGTACACACTTATGATCCTACTACTTTGGAGGCTGAGACGAAAGAACTGCAGGTTCAAGAAAAGCCTCAGCAACTTAGCGAGTCCTTATTTCAAAACAAAAAATTAAAAAAGGGCTGAGAGTGTAGCTCAGAGGTAGAATGCCTCTGGGTTCAATTCCCAGGACCACAAAAACAAAATAAAACAAAACTAACCACAAAGAAACACCCAGTGCTAAATTCTAACAAATATTTGAAGAATTAATACCAATACTTCATAAACTCTTCTAAGAAACAGGAGAGGAGGGAGGGAGGTAGTATTCCCAACACATCTCATATGGCCAGTGTTATCTCAAGAAAATAACAGATTAATAACTCTTATAAATACAGACATAAATATTCTCAATAAAATCCAGCAACATATAAAAATAACTATATAGCATGACCAAGTAGGATTTATCCTATGTATGTAAGGTTAACTTGCCATCCAAAAATCTCTCAATGTAACAGTGTATTAGCAGAATGAAAAAATTCACATGATCATTTCAGTAGACAAATATCTGACAAAATTCAACACTTTGCCCAGAACACACTTGAAAACTAGAAACAGAAGGAAATTTTCTAAAGGGCATCACCAAAAAGCCCACAGCTAATGTAATAAATGAGAGCACATGGAGTATATCATCTATGAGCCAAGAGACCGCAGCAGAATCTGCTTACTCTAACTGAATCTGCTTATTTCTAACCTATAAATTTTAGCATTTTCTTTTTTTTCCCATTGTCCCTATATTTATGGTTATATGCCTTAAAAATATTTCCATTTGAGAGGTCTCTGGAGATAATAAATAATACGTATGGGTGTCCTTACTCATTACTGGATAGAGGTTATTTAGTAGAAACCTTATATATAAATGTAACTTTCGTGAAGTTTATTCTGGCTTTTTGTGTCCATTAAACAATTATTATCCTGAGCTGGGCATGGTGGGCATGTTTGTAATTCTGTGCTTGGGAGGCTGAAACAGGAGGATCACACTGGTTTGAAGCCTCAGCTACTTAGTGAGGCTCTCAGCAACTTAGTGAGACCCTGTTTCAATAATATATAAAATAGGTCTGGGAGTATAGCCCAGAGGTAGAAAGCCCCCGGGTTCCACACTCAGTACCACCAAAAAAAAAAAAAAAAAAAAAAAATTATTCTGACATGACCTTAATTTATTTCTATAATCTATTTGTAGCCGGGTATGGTGGTATACACTTGTTATTCTAGTACCTGGGAAGCTGAGATAGGAGGATTGCAGATTGCAGGCCACTGTTAGCAATTTAGTGAGACTCTCAGTAACTTAGCAAGGCCCTGTTTCAAAATGAAAAAGAGCTAGGAATGTAGCGTGGAGGTAGAAAATCTCTGGGTTTGATTTCTAGGACCAAAAGAAAAAAAAAAGTACAATCAATTTTTTTGGAGAAAAAAGTTCACCTGGAGAATAAAGGAAACTTTCATTGACAGGAGTAGGAGCCCTAGAAAATGACTATAGTTTTAAAATTTAAAGTTTAATTAACTTTAAGAATGCAAAAAATAGAAATTGCTAAAGAATGGAACTATTTTACTCATTTAACCTGTGCTGACTGCCAATACACTACCAGTCCATATACACAAAACCCAGAGAGTGGTAAGCTAAATTAACAGCTGCCACTCTAAGCCACTGTGTCCTGAGGCAGTTTGTTCCCCAGCAATATACTGCTACAACTAATTTTTTTCTTCATGTTCCAGTTTATGCTACAATAACAGACATGAGATAAAAATGAATATAGCAAACTTTCAGTGAAGTAGTAAATGTTTAATAAATTATTAAAATAAATTTGTAGTATTATTTTCACATTTGGTTTATGTTCATGCTAAATTAACATATATCCTAAAATCTTATTTTTTCTTAATTTTCAGAAATTAGCAAAGCATGGACAAAAGAAACTCAAATACCTGTCAGTATATATAAGCCAACAGAACCCATGTATTATATATCCTGAAGATAATTTTTGTTTTTTTCCAAAGTTAAAGTACTAGTTACTTATGAAAGCTTTGTTATCTATCTTATAACTGGCAGATTTTAACACAAATCAAAGAGAATGAAGACTGAACATTATTATTATTATGAGTTTAAGAGAGAGAGAGAGAGAGAGAGAGAGAGAGAGAGAGAGTGTGTGTGTGTGTGTGTGTGTGTGTGTGTGTGCAGTACTAGGAATTGAACACAGGGGCATTCTACCTTTGATCTATACCCCCAGTCCATCCGTCCGTCCATCCATTCATCCATCCATCCATCCATCCATCCATGCATACATGAATTAGTTAATACATTCACTGCATACTATGGATTAAACCCAAGAGCATTCTACCTCCAAGCTATACCCCCAGCCCTATTTTTAATTCTTTATTTTGAAACAGGGTCTCATAAGTTGTGGAGGGCCTAAGTATCTGAGGCTGGCCACACGAAACTGCAATTCTCCTGTCTCAGCCTCCCAAGTACTGGGATTACAGGTGTGCACCACCAAATCCAGCTTAGCATTCTTATGATACAGAGTGAAAATAATGAGCACCTAGAGATGTTTTATACCCACACAACACTGAAATTTCATAAAATATTCATATCTAAACTACATGGAAATTTATGTCCTATTAATATTTTACTATATTTCAAAATATAGGTAAAAATAAAAATAATACCTTTGATCTTGCTTCGTAGATATTTTAGAACTTCTTGAGTTCCTTTCTGAAAGGTAGAGGCACACATTCACCATCAACAGGTATACCTGAATATCAATTTTAAAATAAAGAACTGAATTCAAAACATACTTACATTTATAATTTCTCTTCGAATTGTTCTCAAAGGATTTCCTCCTAATGCCAGGAATTTCAAATGAAGGTTTCCCAATGAACAGGGCAGACTACAAAAGATTACATTCATTTAAAGAAAAACATTAAATACTAGTATAATCCAACCAAATAGTTGACTATAAAAATAAAACAGCTGGGGTTATAGCTCAGAGGTAGAACATCCCTGTATTCAATCACTAGTACAACGAAAATAAAAAATAAAAATATATGATAAATAATACATTATACAATAGTCTCAAAGAAGACACAAGTAATGTAGAATTAAAGTATTTTCCCCCGGGGCCAGGATGAAGCTCAGTGGCAAAGCACCTGCTTTGCAGGTGTGGCACCCTGGGTTCAATCCCTGGTTCCAAGAAGACACAAAAAGACCCCTTTAAAATATTTTCCCTCAAGATAACTGCTAAACATGTAAGAAAAAAAAAAACAAGGTATATTTTCAAAGTTATCATATTGAAATTGCTAAAAAAGTATGTTAGCTATAAAGCATTTGCTAAATTAAATCCAGAAATAAAAAGTAAACGTTAAAAACTGAGTTTTAATGAGTCAGTGACAAGATACCCATTCTGACTAGTAATGTTTTGATTTTGCCCTTCAAGCAAGCAAATGAAATTTTCTAAAAGGAAAAAATGACCAAAAAAAATTTCTGGTTCCTTATTTTATTTCATCAGTAATTTTCCATCAGTAAAGACACTATATTTTGGCACACAAAAAGGCAACCCATTTTTACACATAAATATACATTCTCAATTAAAATTTATTAAGTTTTACAAAATAGACATTAGTTTACTCTTAAATTTTCAATTGGAGCCAGGCATGGTGACGTACACTTGTAATTCCAGCACTTGGGAGGCTGAGACAGGAGGGCTGCACAGGTTCAAAGCCAGCCTCAGCTACTTAGTGAGGCTCTCAGCAACTTAGTGAGACCCTGTTTCCAAATAAAGTTAAAGTAGGTCTGGAAGTACAGCCCGGAGGTAGAAAAGCCCCTGGGTTCCACCCCCAGTACCACCAAAAAAAAAAAAAAAAAAATTAATTGGATAAAGGAAAAAGACACTAATATACTAACCAAAATATAACACATAATAAATATCTTAATTATTGGTGAAATACATACCCACAAGTAAACTAAGAAATTTCACTCCCACATATTTACCCAAAAGAAATAAAAAATAATGTCCATACAGAAAATTTGCACATAAATGTTCCACAACAGCCACAAAACTGAAGACAATCCAAATGTCCATTAACTAACTAGTTAAGAGATAAATTGTTATACATCTATATAATGAAATAATATTTGTTCAGCAATAAAAATGAAGGAACTACTATATTCACAACCATATGAATGAGTCACAAACATTTTATGCTACATTAAAAAGAGAGACACAGCCAGGTACATTGGTACACACTTGCAATCCCAGTACTTGGGAGGCTGAGATAAAAGGACTGGGTTTAGGGAAACCCTATTTCAAAATAAAAATAAAAGGGCTGGGATTCACCTCAATGGTACTGTGTCCTGGGTTCTATCTGCAGTACAAGAAAATAAATAAATAAACTTTAGAAAGGGGGAAAAATAAGTGAGACACAAAAACTATACACTGTGAGAGGCAGATTATGATATTCTAAAAAATGAAAAAGTATACTTGGGAGGCCAAGACAGGAGGATCACAGGCTTGCAGCCTGCCTCAACAACCTGGTGAAGTCCTCCACAACCTTAGTAAGACCCTGTTTCTAGATGAAAATAAATAAGCTGGGTATGGTAGCACACATGCTTGTAATCCCAGTACTTGGGAGGCTGAGAAAGGAGGATCTGGGTTCTCGGACAGCCTCAGCTACTTAGTGAAGTCCTCTGAAACTTAGTGAGACCCTGCTTCAAAATAAGGAATAAAAAATTAGGTTGGAAGGCTGGGTGTGGTGGCCTATGCTTGTAATACCAGCATTTGGGAGGCTGGAACAAGAGGATTGCAGTTCGAGGACAGCCTCAACTACTTAGTAAGGCCCTTTGCAACTCAGTGAGACTCTGTTTAAAAAAAAAAAAAAAAAGCCAGGCGCTTGGGAGGCAGGAGGATCACACAGGTTCGAAGCCAGCCTTAGCTGCTTAGTGAGGCTCTCAGTATAAAATAGGTCTGGGAGTATAGCCTAGAGATAGAAAAGCCCCTGGGTTCCATCCCATCTCACCAAAAAATTAAATAATAAATAAATAAAATAAATAAAAATAGGGCTAGGGGTATAGCTCAGAGGTGTAATGCCCCTGGGTTTCATCCCCAGTACCAAAAAAAAAAAAAAAAAAGCACATCAATGGTTACTAGTTAGGAGCATGGAAAGAGAACTGACTTCAAAAGGTATAAGAATGTTTTTTAGGAAGATAGAAATATTCTATATGAATACAGTATTACATACATGTATTTAACTACCAAAAGTCATTAAACTGTATGCTTATATTTGTGAATTTTATTATATGTAAATTACACATGAAAATGAAGATGATATAAAGAAATATATATATATATATTTAATAAGACATGCTAAAGAGAGTTGCTATGAGAATTGAGAGAAAATACTAGCAGGGAGGAAGAAGCTAAGGAAATAGTAAACCTGGATTTCGGCTTAAAAAGAATGGGATTCTCTTAGGCAGTGAGGTAGCAAAAAGACATTTGAGGGTAAAGGAGAAAAATGAACAGCAAGTATACTTATGTAGTCCAGTGCAGTAAGAGCAGGATACCTGTAATAGTGAAAGACAGAAGTGAATGAATGTAGTCTTAGTGTGAGACACCCTTAAGTGTTTTGCTAGAAAGTTTGGACTTCATCTTACAAGACATTAATTAGTTCCCAATATCTGGATGGAAAAGAAGATGCCCTCAAATCTCTCAGGAATTGTTTTGAAAAACAAAATAAGCTGGGCATGGTGGCGTATGCTTGTAATCCCAGCATTTAGGAGGCTGTGACAGGAGGATCATGGTTCCCGGACAGCCTCAGCTACTTAGTGAGGCCCTTTGCAACTCAGTGAGACCCTGTTTCAAAATAAAGAATAAAATATAAGGCTGAAGGTGTAGGTCATAGGTAAAATGCCCCTGGATTCAGTCAGCACCACCACACACACACACACACACACACACACAAATTTCAGTGTCTCACTGTAGGAAATTCTAATTCATTGGTGCTTCAGAATCTGTAATGCTCCTTAAATGATTCAAATACATAACCCTATTTAAGAAACAGTATTTAAGGCAATGGAAAACTATCAAAGCTTTATAAGTAAAATGACTTGATATTTTTATTTTATAGAAATTATCCTAGTAAGAGTGTGAGGAACTAATATTTTAATTAGAAGACAATTTGGAGCCAGGCGTGGTGGCGCATGCTTGTAATCCCAGCATTTGGGAGGCTGAGAACAGGGGATAGCGGTTCGTGGACAGCCTCCACTACTTATTGAGGCCTTTCGCAACTTAGTGAGACCCTGTTTTAAAATAAAGAGTAAAAAATAGAGCAGAGGGTGTAGCTCAGAGGTCAAATGCCCCTGGGTTCCATCCCCAGACCCGCAAAAAAAAAAAAAAAAAAGAAAAAACTGGAAAGTTGCAAAATGGCCAGAATTATCGTGTGACCTTAGAAGTATATGGTTTGAGAAAGGAAAAAAACTCTAATATTTACTAAGTACCATTATGTTTTATAAGATTCTTTATCTCTAGAGCTCTGGAAAAGAGGAATATATACATATCAGAAATATTTGAGTAGATTATATGTTTCATTTTAGATTTAATTTTGCATGTTTACTTTGTAACTGTCTTCATGGAGTAGACTCTTGTTTTGTATTTTGCAGTACTGGGGATTGAACCCAGGAGCATTCTACCTCCAAGCTATACCCAAATCTTTTTTATTTTTTATTTTTTATTTTTAAACATGGTCTGGCTAAATTGCTGAAGCTGGCCTCAAACCTGCAATCTTCTTATCTCAGCCTTTCAATGGGATTACAGGTTTGTGCTAACATGCCAGGCAACACTGATGTAGGAGTTGGAGATAGTACACTGAACAAAACATTAAAAATCCAGCTTCCTTAGAGTTCAGCTCTAGTGAATTACAGTAATTTGCTTTTGCTTCTATTAGCATATCAAACTGGCTGCCAAAGATAAAATCTAATTTTTCTTTATATATAATATCTGCTCAGGAAATATTTAGGGAATTCAATTGTTTAAAATGACCTCATATTTTTTGACAAATAATTTAACTAATTATAACCAAACATAAGCAGAATTTATTTTCATTTGATCTGTAAACTTACCTACTAATATCATTGTTGCTTAGATCAAGCCTTTCCAAAGATTGTAGTAGTGTAATTTCATCTGGAACAGATTTTAACTTGTTATCCTTCAGGTCTAGCACAAGAATGGAATTCAGATGCTTAAGATGTTCGGCCCCTAACATTTCAATCTGGTTTTCACCTACATGCAATTCCTACAAAATCAAAGATCTGTTATAAACATTTCTTTATTCAATTTTATGTAAGATAATATACTCTTAATTTCACATTATTGAAACATATTAGGAAAATACACTATATTTTAGGTACTTTAATTTTCAATTACTTTTAAACTATTTTATAGTTAAAGAAAAATGGCAAAGACAATTTTTAAGAATTTTTTGGCAATTTAAAAATAATTACAGTTCAATCTGGCAAAAACATTAAGTTTATAAAATCAAAGCAATGATTACTTGCATTTATAGAATAAAAGTATAAATCTAAAAACTATACTGATGAAAAACTGTTTTAAAACAAGTCAATATCAGCTCAAAAGTTATTTACATTATAATCAACTTATTTAACATTACCATTAGTGATCATTAAATGTTCTGATTGTCCATCAACCATATTTATAATTATCAGTTGTGAAATTAATTAATCTTATTAAATGAAAACTTTTCCAGTACTTTTTAAATTACTGTCACTATTATTTTCAAAAGAAACTCTATAACTTTGATGCATAAAATAGTATATAAATTTCAAAGGCAATATTAGTGCTATATACTTAAGATAAAAAGAAATTTTAAACAAATCTCATTATAACTAGGTAAATATGTGAGGTGGCCACTTATAGACTGAGTTACAATTCCTTACTGATCTTGCAGATTTATTATAGTCCCAATTTGCCACAGCCAAATCCCCGTTTTTCAAATTGATTATTAATTGTGTGTGTGTGTGTGTGTGTGTGTGTGTGTGTGTGTGTGTGTTAGTTACTGGGGATAGAACCCTTCTACTTCCAGGCTATACTCCCAGACCTATTTTTATATTATTTTATTTGGAAACAGGGTCTCTTAAGCCAGCGAGACCGGCTTTGAACCTGTGTGATCCTCCTGTCTCCGCCTCCCAAGCACTGGGATTACAAGTGTGTGCCACCACACTCGGCTGATTATTATTCTTTTTAAAATCTATTTCTAATGATATTGTTAATGTCATTAGTCATTAAAAAATCTAAAAATTATTAACAGAAAAACACAGTACTGATAAATATATATAGCCAATGTAAAGTAACATTACTTGCTTTTTAAATTTTCATTTTCAGCCAGGCGTGGTGGCGCACGCTTGTAATTTCTGCCCTTGGGAGGCAGAGACAGGTGGATTGCACAGGTTCAAAGCCAGCCTCACTGGCTTAAGAGACCCTGTTTCCAAGTAAAAAATATAAAAATAGGTCTGGAAGTGTAGCCTGGAGGTAGAAGGGTTCCATCCCCAGTACCACAAAATAAAATAAACTTTCATTTTCACAAACAACTTTTGGAAAATATAGAGTTACTTAATAATCGACTAAATAATACCTTCAAATGTCTACAAGAAGGAAATTCTGGTAGAAAACGTAGTTTATTTCTCTGCAAATAAAGCAATTCTAGTGATTCCATGCCAGCTAATTCAGGAGGTACAGTTTCCAATAGATTTGAATTACAATCCAAATGCTTTAATCCTGTAATACATATTCAGTGAAAATCAAAAACACTTTAATAGAGAACAAATTTGGTCTATGATTATACAGAACTTCAAAGAATATGTTAATACATCACAAGAATTCATGAACCTATACCAGTGTATACCACTCTAATAATCAAGAATATTTGAATGTCCTAGAACTAAGTATACATAAATTTAGTTTCTTTTTCCATTTAAAGAGAAATTATGATGTTAAAATTAGTATTTAATAATAGTTTAGGCCAATACAGTCCAAAAACAAAGTTCTCTGGTGTTCCATTAAAGTACTCTAAAACATATAAATTATATACTATTACTTCAAGCATTTATTATATATCTTTCAATAGAAAAAGATATATATATATATAACATGCATGCATATTGGTTGAATGAATGGATGTCAATAAAAGCCTATTAGTGTCTTAGACATAGATATAATTTAGAGAAGCTGGCTTTCTGCCAAAAAGCTTTGGATTTTTATGCATTCCTTCCCACTCTTGCACCCATCCAACCACATCCTATCTTCTTTCCTTTGTTTCCTTGTCCTTTTTTAAAAATTACATCCTTTTTCTAATACTTAAGCTAACACTGCTGACAAGAATATATAACCTCATGTGGGTGGGTGGTGCATGCTGTAGTCCCAGTACTTGGGAGGTTGAGTAAGAAAGATTGTAGGTTCAAGACCAGCCTCGATAACTTAGTTTGACTCTCAGCAACCTAGTAAGACCCTGTTTCAAAACTAAAATTTAAAAGGGCTAGAGATATAGCTTAAAGGTACAAGAGAAAAATAAAACTGGAAAAAAAACTACAGATCTTCTTTCTTTAAGCCATAACAAGCACCTTTTTTCCTGTTCCATATTATAGATTCTTTCATTTATCAACATCATTGTACAGTCTCCAAAAATTCTCTCTCAAACTTCCAAATGAATTGAATAGGCAATATGCATTATACAACTTACTTTCCTATACTTTTTTTTTTTTTTTTTTTGGTGGTACTGGGGGTGGAACCCAGAGGCTTTCTACCTCTGGGCTATACTCCCAGACCTTTTTCTGTATTTTATTTGGAAACGGTCTCACTAAGTTGCTGAGAGCCTCATTAAGTAGCTAAGGCTGGCTTCGAACCCGTGTGATCTTCCTGTCTCAGCCTCCCAAGCGCGAGGATTACAAGCATGCGCCACCACGCCCGGCTCTACTTTCCTATACTTTGAGCCTGTGCATTTTACCGTAACTCAAGACTTATTGCCTTAGATTGCTTTTCTTTTAGTACAAGTTAACTGCTTTTCAAAACAAAAAAATAGTACTAATTTGTTGGTTTGCTTTTTATGGTTCTGAGGACTAAACCCAGGGGTATTCTATAGGTGAGCTATACCTCCAAGGCCTATTTTATTTTTTATTTTGAAACAGGATCTCATTAAGTTGCAGATGGGCTCGCTAAGTTGCTGAGGCTGAGCACGAACTTGCAATCCTTCTGTCTCAGCCTCCCAAGTACTGGGATTACAGATGTGTGCCATCATGCCCAGCTCAGTGATATTACTCTTAAAGGGAAGTTGCATCAATTTCAAATTTGTGTAATTCTTAAACTACAGAAGACTTACTTTTCATTCTACTTATTTCTGCTGGCAAACTCTTCAGTTGGTTACCGGAAAGATTTAGTCGCAGCAGACTGGACAGATAAGAAAAACTAGCTGGAACTGTTGTAAGATGATTGCTTGAAAGATCCTTTAAAGAGACAAAGACAGTATGAATGAATAAGTAAACAGAAATGTAAATAATATACCTGAAGAGGGTTAAGAATTTTGAGGCACTGCAACATAAAAGAGATGACCTCAAGGTAACAGATTTTATTATTTTTTTTTCTTTTGGTGGTACTGGGGGTGGAACCCAGAGGCTTTCAACCTCCGGGCTATACTTCCAGTCCTTTTTTTTTTTTTTTTTTTCATATTTTATTTGGAAACAGGGTCTCACTAAGTTGCTGAATGCCTCACTAAGTAGCTGAGGCTGGCTTCGAACCCGTGCGATCCTCCTGTCTCAGCCTCCCAAGTGCGGGGATTACAAGCTTGCGCCACCACACCCGGCTAAGGTAACAGATTTTATAACCTTTCTTCACTGACAATTTCACTGACCATCATTCATTTCAGTACTCTTTTCAGTATCTACGGGCTCACTGTATGTGTACCAATATAGAAGACAAGAGTCAGAATGAATTCTTACTTGTAAGACATTTTTCAAAAAGGTTTCTATTAGAACTAAATCATGTTAATATCATGCATCATGTTTACAATACTGAAATCCATTTGATTATTTAATATATATTGAGTATCTATGATGAATTAGCTATATTCTTGGTCACCTATTATTATGAAATGAAGATCATCTTTGCAAGAATATCTTTTTCAATTCTTTTAGAATAAAAATTTCTAAGAGAAAGAAGGAACCCAGAGGCATTTGACCCCCAAGCTACCCACCCTGCCCAATTTTTTATTCTTTATTTTGAAACAGGGTCTCACTGTGTTGCGGAGAGCCTCACTAAGTAGTTGAGGCTGTCCGCAAACTGCGATCCTCAGGTCTCAGCCTCCCAAATGCTGGGATTACAAGCGTGCGCCACCACACCCGGCTCCATTTCTATTTGTAAGAAAGATATTTTCTCTTGGTTTTGCTGGCCTCGACAAGTCAGCTTTGACTACGTTCAGACAACTACTTTATTTTTCACTCATTCAAGCTTGTTTAATTATCTCCTATATCTCGACATTTATTTAAATCTTGGTTTTTATTTATTTTTGATACTAGGGATTGAATCCAGAGGCATTCTACCTCCAATGTTATACCCCCAGTGTGATTTTCTTTTTTGGAAACAGGGCCTTATTAAGTTGTAGAGGGCATAAATTGTCAAGGCTGGCTTCAAACCTGTGATCCTCTTCTCAGTCTCCCAAGTACTGGGATTACAAGTGTAATCCCATGTGTATGCACCACCATACCTAGCCCTTGGTGCTTACTTAAAGGGTAAAGAGAAAACATTTTTGGAAATTCTATAAACCGGGCATGGTAGCACACCCTTATAATCCTAGTACTTGGAAGGTTGAGACGGGAGGATCTGAGTTTGCAGACAGCCTCAGCTACTTAGTGAGGCTCCCGTAATTTAGTGAGAACTTGTTTTAAAATTAAAACTACAAAATTGGGATGGGATATAGTGTTCAGAGGTAGAATACCCCTGGGTTCCATCCCCAGTACTGCAAAAAAAAAAAAAAAAAAGTTATAAATCAAGTAATTCTTTTAACACTCAGACTAGGTGTAAAATGTTCCACTAGATATGAGCAATGGGTTAGGTTAGGGTTAAAAGAACATGAATAGGAAAAAATTACTTGAGAGCTTTTCTTAAAATTTTCATTTAGTCCAACATTAAACAACTATATTTGTGGGTCTGGGGATGGAACCCAGGGGCATTTGACCTCCGAGCTACACCCCCTACCCTTTTTTTTGTTCTTTATTTTGAAACCGGGTCTCATTGAGTTGCAGAGGGCCTCACTAAGTAGCTGAGACTGTACGCGAACCGCAATCCTCCAGGTCTCAGCCTCCCGAATGCTGGGATTACAAGTGTGCGCCACCATGCCCGGCTTATTCTATAATTTTAAATAAATCAATAGGAGAAAATTTTATAACTTTAAAAAATTATGAGAAAAATCTGATGACTCCTCCCCTTGGCCATTCATTTTATCTACTTATGCCTTTTTCTTTCCAAGCTATTTTCAATCTAGTCAGATGGAATGGCAAAGAAACACCAAAGGAATAGTGGAGACATGTCTATCTTTCATTTTCAGCTCTAAAACAAATGAGGAAAATATCAAGGAGGGTATGCACACAGAATAAATAGATGTAAAAGGAGTCCTTTAATAAAACATAAAATTTAAGGCTAAAACGATGAACTGTCTAAAACATAAAAGGGAAAGAACAAGAATGTGATTTGAAATAACTGTGCAGAGTATACACTATATATTATAGCCTTTCATTTAATATGACTAATGTCTTTAAGATGAAATACTTAATAATGGAATCTTATTCCTTTGGGTGGTAAAGTGGAGAAAAAAGATGTACTCTGGAGTTAAACTGACTTTATGTTCAAATCCTCATTTGTTACCTATTAGCTACATGACTTCTAACAAATTTTCTCTTTTTATAAGCCTTAGTTTCTTTCTTTTTCTCTCTCTCTCTCTTTTTTTTTTTTTTTTTTTTTTTTTTTTGGTGGTACTGGGGGGTGGAATCCAGAGACTTTTCTACCTCTGGGCTATACTCCCAGACCTATTTTATATTTTTATTTGGAAACAGGGCCTCACTAAGTAGCTGAGGCTGCCTTTGAACTTGTGCGATCCTCGTGTCTCAACCTCCCAAGTGCTAGGATTACAAGCATGCATCACCATGCCCAGCCTATAAGCCTTAGTCTCTTAAAAATATCAATATCAAAGGATATAACTACTTACCATGCCACATGTAAAACACAAAGCAAAATGTCTATTATTATTATTCTTCATAATAATTAAAATATTTGTATCACTTTATGGTTATCTCTATTAAATATAAGTGAAACATAGAATAATTCTTTTTTTTTTTTCAATACTGGGGATAGAACTAAGGGGCATTTTACCTCTGAGCTACACTCCAGCCCTATTTTTTATTCTTTATTTTGAAACAGGGTCTCACTGAGTTGCAAAGGGCCTCTCTAAGTAACTGAGGCTGTCCGCCAACTGCGATCCTCCTGTCTCAGCCTCCCAAATGCTGGGATTACAAGCATGTGCCACCATGCCTAGCTGGAATAAAATTTTTGACAGAAAAGACATCCATTTTGAAAAACAGGGAAGAAAAGGAAGGCCCTGGAAATATTATCTGAATGCCAATAAGACAGAAAGGCCAAATGTAATATAAAGAAGCAAATTCGAATGGGTATAAAAAAGAGAAACGGTAATATGCTAGATCCAATTAATTCTATTCTGCTAAACTATAAAAGCCTCGGAGTAAAAAGTCATATTCACTGTCCCTTTCCCAAACTCTATTTCTGAATTAAAACTTTAAATTTATTTAATAATACAGATCAAACAAGTTTATAACTGGCTGCTTTAAGAATCTAACTGGAGCCAGGCGTGGTGGCACACGCTTGTAATCCCTGCGCTTGGGAGGTGGAGACAGGAGGATCGCGCAGGTTCGAAGCCAGCCTCGCTGGCTTAAGAGACCCTGTTTCCAAATAAAAATATAAAATAGGTCTGGGAGTGTAGCCTGGAGGCAGAAGGGTTTCCAGGAACCCCAGTACCCCCCAAAAAAAATCTAACTGGAATACAAAATTTCTGATAATCTACTTGTCATATCAGCTATTCATGTCCCATATTTCAATTATATGTCCAATCTCTCAGCCTGATGAAATACCCCATCAGCCCCAAATAATACAAATTAGAACATCACAACTTACTAAATCTTCTAAATTGGAGAGCTGTTCAAATCCCTCTGGTATGCAAGTCAGTTCATTATGCTGGAGATACAGGCCCTTCAGGTTTTTCAGATTTGTAATTTCTTCAGGGAGCATTTTCAGTTTGTTATGGCTAATGATTAATAAAATAAGTGTGGAATAATTTAATAAACAAAGCAACACTTATCAAATACATTTTTGCTAACCAACCAACACATGGACTCATTATAAAAAGGAGGTATAGTTACAAAATTAAGCACTTATCAAATCTCACAACCCCTAAATAGTCACTCATTAAAACAACAGTAATCTAAAGTAAACAAATTAGGATTTCAAAGAAAAACTACAGAGAAATAAAGGTTTTTAACTAAATATAAATACATTGTGAATTCCTGATTGCTTGCTTATCATCAACTTGGATTTTACATGTAATGTAAAAGAGTATTTTGCATTGTTAACTTTTTTTACTGTACCTGGTCTTTTGGTAAAATAAAAATAAGTTTACATATACACTATAATAAAGCTATATTTTACATGGAAGACAAAGATTTAAGCTCAGCATTCAAAACAAAAATAGCTATCTCTGTTTGAGGCCTGGCATGTCACTTCCACTCTGTTCTTTGTCTTAACTTTTTAGCTGGCTCCTTCTGTAAAGATACTCAGCTTATTGATTTTTAGGAGATGTCTCAAATCACTAAGGATGATATATCTTCCCTGATAATCAAGAAATGAATGAAAAATTTCTCAGGTTTATCAACCCTTTATTATTAAACTTAGAAATTCTACTACATTTTCTTTTATTTATTTATTTATTTATTTATTTATTTATTTATTTATTTTGCAGGTCTGGGGATGGAACCCAGAGGCATTTGACCTCTGAGATATACCCCCTGCCCTATTTTTTATTCTTTATTTTGAAACTGGGTCTCACTGAGTTGCAGAGGGCTTCACTAAGTAGCTGAGGCTGTCCGTGAACCACGATCCTCCAAGTCTCAGCCTCCCGAATGCTGGGATTACAAGTGTGCGCCACCAGGCCCAGCTTAGACATTCTACTACATTTTCATGCCAGTTATATCACAGATAATAGGGGGGAAATGGAGATATTAAGAGCTCTATAGTAACCCAAAATTATATATATGTCTGTATATATATATATATATTTATATATGTGTGTGTACATATATATATATACATATATACATATATATATATATATATATATATATAGTGTTGTGTGTGTTTGTGTGGGTCTGGGGATGGAACCCAGGGGCTTTCAACCTCCGAGCTACATCCCCTGCCCTATTTTGTATTCTTTATTTTGAAACAGGGTCTCATAAATTGCAGAGGGCCTCACTAAGTAGCTAAGTAGCAACCCGTGATCCTCTGGTCTCAGCCTCCCGAGTGCTGGGATTACGAGTGTGTGCCACCACTCCCAGCTAATCCCAAATTATATTAAAATAAAACTATTTGGACTGAAAAGCCAAACGGTATTTTCTAGAATAAGAATAAGAATAAGAACGTTAGAACTCAGCAATTACTCTAAGTTACTTAGCTGAAATCTGGGTTATTTGATAGGAACCTAGTTGAGCAGAAGTGTAATTTTAGCTATATATTCCTGTATTCTAGAAGTAATACTTTTCTTGAGGAGGGTAGTCAGGAATGGAACCCAAAGGCTTCCGACCTCCATGTATCCCCCCCTTTTTAATTTTGAAACAGGGTCTTATTAGATTGCTGAGAGTCTCATTAAATTGCCAAAGCTAGTTTTGAAACTGCACTCCTCTAGTCTCAGCCTCCCAGGTGCTGAGATTACAGGCCTGTACCAACATGCTTGGCCTAAGGATCATATTTTCAAGTTGTAGAATCTAAAGCTAAAGCTATACCCACTCCATACTTCCCCCTCTTTTCTTCCTCTCTGTTTCCCTCACTCTTAACATTGCAGCCCATGTCTATGCTTTGGACTCACAAGGGGAAGAAGCTCTGATGCAGTTGTAAACAATTAACATCATTTATGTACTTGTATGTGTATCATTTATACACAAGTATGTACTTGTGCTGATTTATGGTAATTTTAAACTGTTCACCAAACAAGGGCTCCTATTTTAGGGAATGTTTCCTTCAAACCTGTTACTACCAGAAAAGAGACTCACAGACTCAACTATGTTAAATAGATCTGTAACCACATATATGCTTTTTTTCAAATTATAAGTATCACTGCTTTATAAACCAGGTTTTTTTTCAAATTATAAGTATCATTTGTTTTTTCTCCTAAATGAAATCTCCCCTGATTTTCTTCCTCCTTAGTCTATATAACACAGAAAAGGCAAAAATATTATTTCTTTAAAATATGAGTGTTTACTGAGTGAAAACAGAGCCTTAACCTCCTAGCTGCCCATGTACCTGCCAATGATAGTACAAGAAACATTTTCATGGAACTCCAGAAGTCTTTGGAAAAGTTTAGAAATTACTAATATTAAAAACCATGAGGGCTATGGATATAGCTCAGTGGTAGAGCACTTGCCAAGCATGTCTGAAGTCCTTACTTCAATTCCCAGCAACACACACACACACACACACACACACACACACACACACACAACCTCATGAAATTCTTCACCATTAATAAAATAGCTGTTTAATAATCCTTAATTATTTATTGCCTAGATACTTTTTAGTATATCAAGGTAACTTAAAACTTTAGATGTCAATAAAGAGGTGTTCTAGCCAGCTGTGGTGGCGCCCACCTGTAATCCCTGTACTTGGAAAGCTAAGAAAGAAGGATCACAGGCTTGAGGATAGCTTAAAAAACTTAGGGAGACCCTCAGCAACTTAGTGAGACTCTGTTTCAAAATTAAAAATAAATAGGATTGGGTCTGCTTGGAGGTAGAATGCCCCTGGGTTAAATCTCCAGTACCCCCACAGACACACACACACACACACACACACACACACACACACACAAACACACACACTCACGGAAGAAAGAAAAAGAGGTTTCTAAAATAAAAACCACAGTAAATTATTTCATAAGCATAAACCACAAACCTTTTTTTTAAACAAATTATCACCCGGGCATGGTGGTGCATGCCTGTAATCCCAGCATTCGGGAGGCTGAGACCAGAGGATACTGGTTCCTGGACAGCCTCAGCTACTTAGTGAGGCCTTCTGCAACTCAGTAAGACCCGGTTTCAAAATAAAGAATAAAAATAGGGCAGAGGGTATAGTTCAGAGGTCGATTGTCCCTGGGTTCCATCCCTAGACCTGCAGGGAATGTCGGAAGTCCCTGCTACTTGAGAGGGCACAGCAAGGAGAATCAAATTGGCCCAGCACTTCAGGGCCAGCCTGGGCAACACAGCAAGATTTCAACTCTTAAAGACAATTAATCTAAGAATTAAAACTTACAATTTTTATTCTCCTTTACTTCCTTTCTGAGATAATAAAGATATTTTCTTTCTTTTTCATGCCAGGGATTGAAATCAGGGCCTCAAAAATGCTAAGCATATGCTCTACTACAGAGCTATGCCCCAAATAAAAAAGTTAGAGTACTGATTTATACTATCATAATATTAAAAATAAACATGCTTAAATTTTACCTGACATTAAGCTTCTGAAGATTTTCTAGCTCTCTTATAGCAGAAGGAAGGGATGTCAGCTGATTATCATGTATCTAAAATTATTAGAGACAATGTCATTATTTTAAGTCATATACTTAACAATAAGTGAGCTTTGCCATTATAAAAATTATTCACTGACAGGCGTGGTGGTACACGCTTGTAATCCCCATGCTTGGGAGGCTGAGACAGGAGGATCGTGCAGGTTCAAAGCTAACCTCAGCTGGCTGAAGAGACCCTGTTTCCATATATACATACATACATACATACATACATATATATATATGTGTGTGTGTGTGTGTGTGTGTGTGTATGTATATGTGTATACATACATACATACATACATACATACATACATAAAAAATAGGTCTGGGAGTGTAGCCCAGAGGTAAAAGGCCCCTTGGTTCCATCCCCAGTAACACACACACACACACACACACAAATCACTAATAGTTTCCTGTTGTTCTAATTCTGTAACATGAGTTGAGCTATTTATAATTGTTCTGAGTATAGAAGAAAAAAAGGAGTTTGAAACTGACTCAACTGTTGTTCAGAAATCACTAGTACGTTATCAATTTGAAATATTACTCAAAAGAAAACACAAAACTTCACCTCACTGAATGAAGATTCAATTTCAACAGGTGAAGAGGTTAGAACAGCTTTCTGATTATTTATGTCAACATAAGCAAAATTATATGAGAAGGAAAAGGAGAACTTTTCTCATGTTTTCATTGAATCATACGATTTTTAAGGTAGAAAAGAACATTAGAGTAAGACAGTCCATCCATTTTACAAGTAAACAATAAGAATTTCTCTAGAAATTTCACTATTTATATCCCATTTTCTTCCATACATTAATTGGAAGATTTCTGAGGTTGATAGGTAAAGTATACCACAAGTCTATGGATTCTGAAACTATTCATACTTCTTTTATCACATGACACAGAAAGTAGGGCCTAAAGACAGATTCCCTTAATAAACAACACAAAACTTTCAGTTCGATAGTTTATTTCATGAGGCTGAAGGCAAGTTATAAGAAAAAACACAAAAAATCCCATCTTAAATACTCTACCTGATTTATCTACAATGGTGATGATAAAAATAAGAAAAAAAGATGAGAAGCATCAACTTGTTAAATGTTGATAATATTTGTTTGCATTAACACAGGTAGTAGTATCAGTTCTCATTGACAGACGTGTAGACTAAAACACAGAGATTAACTCCCAAAGTCACACAGCTCTTAAGAGACAATCAGAATTAGAACCTGGTTTTCTTCACTCTTAACTAACATGCTATGTCTGACATAATTGTCATTTATCCTTTCATTCTGTCGACTCAATTTGAAAGGTTTTCTGCTTATCAAAGTCTAAATTCATCTTTGGAATCTCTTTAACTAACAACCCGTTAATTATACAGAACTTACATCAAGAACAGTGAGGGCAGGCAAGAGCCGGAGGTCATCTGTAAGTGACTGAAGTTTATTATTTGATATGATTAGTTTGGTCAAATCTGTCTGCTCCCACCATCGTTCAGCAGCACTGAATGAAAGGTTCTGATTAGCTTCCTCGGGGATATCCACATTTATTCTCCAAACACATTGAGGCACTATTTCCACCATCATCAGAGGGGGGAAAAAAAGGTGAAAACAAGATGTGGACATTAGGTTACGAGATGACTTACAATAGCTATTCAGTTTATCTACTAAACACATTTAGAAACAAAAAAAAAAATTCAGTAAGTCAAATAGCAATAAGTCAAACAGCTGAGACAGGAGGACTGTAGGTTCGAGTACAGCCGAAGTAAATAGTAAGATTTTCATCAACCTTGCAAGATTCTGTTTCAAAACAAACAGTAAAATAGGACTGGAAGTATAGCTTAGAGGTAGAATGCTTCTGGGTTCAAATCTCTAGTACCACCCCATATATATATATATATATATATATATATATATATATATATATATATATGTGTGTGTGTGTGTGTGTGTGTGTGTGTGTGTGTGTGTGTGTAATTTTATATATTTATCAAATTTTTGTATACATGCATATATAAATTTTTATATGCACACAGTAGTTTTAAGAAAATTATAGGGCCATTAATATTATTAGATTTTTTTTTTTTTGCAGTACTAGGTATGGAACCCAGGGGCCTTCTACCTCCAAGGATATACCCCAAGCTCTATTTTAGGGTCTCACTGAGTTACAAAGAGCCTCACTAAGTAGTAGATGAGGCTGGCTGCAAACCATGATCCTCCTGTCTCAGTTTCCCAAAGGCTGGGATTACAAGTATGCATCACCACGCCCGGCTTATCAGACATTTTCAAGTGAAATTAAAAGCTATAAAAACAGAGCTGAGAAAAGTAGGACTCATACCATTCTAAATGCATTTTGTGTGTGTGTGTGTGTGATCCTGGGGATTGAACCAGGGGCATTTTACCTCCCATCTATACCCCTGGCCCTATTTTATTTTTATTTTGAAACAGGATCTCACTAGGTTGATGAGAGTCTCACGACTTGCTGAGGCTGTCCCTAATATGGCAATCTTTCTGTCTCAACCCCCCCAAGTACTAGGATTACAGACATATACCACTAGGCCCAGCTAAACTTGTTAATAAAATAGAGAAGTCAAATTAAACATAGTTATTCATATAAAAAATAGAAGAAAAGCCTCTAATATATTAATAGCGATTAATCCTGGATGGTTTTATATATATACACACACAGATACATACACACACACACACACACACACACACAAACACACACACACATATATATATATATATATATATTCTTTTGTAGTAGATATATGCTTTTCTTTTTAATAATGGGGATTGAACCCATGAACATTTTCCCCCAAAGCTAGACATTTTACCTCTAAGCTAGACTCCCATCCCTTTTATTTTGAAACAGAGTCTCACTAAGTTGATGAGATTGGCCTCAAACTTGAGATTTCTTGTCTCAGCTTCCCAAGTACTGGGATTACAAGCATGTACCACCATGCTCAGTTACACATAAGCTTTTATAGTTACACATAAGCTTTTATAATTAGAAAAAAATAAATAGTAGTTTTGAAAAAGAACTAGAATTACAAGAAGTATATCTACACACTCTCAAAAGTTCTATATTTCAGTTACAGGTAAAGGTTAATAATACTCCTTAAGTAGGTTCACCTATTTGCCCTTTATTACTGATGAACTGAACTGAGTACCAGTTAACCACCATATCAGGTTAATAAAATATCTCACTGCCCTGTAGACTTTCCATTAAGAAGAATCAACTCAGTTGGGTGTGGTGGCGCAGGCTTGTAATTAAAACAGGAGATCCAATAATGGTCAATCTTAATGGTGTACTTTTTATACAGCCAGCATTTTACCTATAGCATCTTATGTAAACTTTAGTAGGTCTTATTACTCCCACATTATAAATGAGAAACTAAAGTACAGAGCCATTAAACATCTTAATACTATGTGAGCAAAGATATGGAGATAAGCAACAAAGTCCCCAAAGGAGCTACAAATAGTTCAGAATGACAGTAGGTGGCTATCAACAGCTGAATGATAGAATATGGATGAAACTGAAGGCTACAGTCAAGTATGGAAACACCTTCTATATTATGGTCGTAGGAATCCCTTTTTGATATATAAGCTACAAATACTGAGCCTCTTCTATTTGTATTGTATCAAGTTGTGCATACAATAAATAACCTAACCATCCCTGATCCATATCATCATGAACCTAAGAGTCAAAAATGTATTTTTTCCGTAAAAGTTAACAGAAAAATCACCTGGATCAAGTCAATACACACATTCCAAAACAGGTGCTTATCATTTGAGAAGATTCATTCATTAACTTGTGGCTTTCAAAATATTTAACAAGAATCCACAACTAGCAGACTACTCTGGGAGTTAGGAATAGAACAATGAACAAAGGAAAACTTCCTGATTCCATGGAATTAACATTCTAGTAGGAAGCCAAAGTAGACAATAAAGTCAATCTTAATGGTGTACTTTTTAATCCAGTCATCATTTTAGCTACAGTATCTTATATAAATCTTATAGGTCTTATTACTCCATTATAAATGAGAAACTAAAGCATAGAGTAATTAAGCATCATAATATTATATGAGCAGTTATTGATGTAATTCTAATAATGATATTAAAAATTAAACAGGGGCCAGCCGTGGTGGTGCACGCTTGTAATCCCCGCGCTTGGGAGGCAGAGACAGGAGGATCGCGCTGGTTCGAAGTCAGCCTTGCTGGCTTAAGAGGCCCTGTATATATATATATGTATGTATATTAGGTCTGGGAGTGTGGCCCAGAGGTAGAAGAGTTTCCAGAAACCCCAGTATTACCAAAACAAACAACAACAACAAAAAACAGGTAAGAGAATAGAGTGTTACTAGAGAGTATTCAGATAGAGTAGTTAAGAAATACTAGTAGTATTCAGATAGAGTAGTTAAGAAAGGCATCTCAGAAGTGTGAGCTCTAAGCAGAATCCTACAGGAAGCAAAAGAGTGAGTCCTATGCAGTTATAAAGGAAAATATTTCAGCTTTGGGAAAAGTAAATGTATATATCTATATATCTATAGAGACTGAGAGGAACACACCCGTAGTTTGAAAGTGCTTACACTCACATCCACTAAAACTTCTTAGATAAAGCAGAGATTTTATGTCATACATCATTCGCTTATTCAGAAAGTATTTATTTGCTTGATATGCTTTATGCATAGGACAATAAATAATCATTAGAAGGAAAATGAAAGGTTTTAATCACGGTGTAAAAACTTGAATATGGGTGGCGGAAACATTATGGAAAGAATGCTTTATTTCTCCACCTCTCCCTCCAACCCTCAAATACACATTCAAGAGTATCTTCTCATTCATTCGTGGTTTCCAGATTTGTGCCTGTTGGTCTTTATCAGGTCTCTCAGGTGGCCTCAAATCCATGCACTGTGTGGCATTTATTCTGATCTTCAGTTTACGCTCATTATGCCTTGTCATTAGGGCTCTACCCAGATGCATACAGGACAGGGTCTCAGCAGGGAGTTCTGGCTAGGCTCATAAAGGGACAGATAAAATATCAGAGAATCTTAGCGTTGATACGTACCCTTAAATGATCAAATTAAGAGGAAGGAGGGGAAGAGAAACAAAGTAGTTGTCCATCATCTGATAGATAGTTTTACAGAGAGGGTTGCGGCGAGAGTTCAGACAGTCGGGTTTAAATTTTGGCCACAGTCCCAGCAGGGTCCCTTCAATAGAGATTGCTGGAGCCAGAGGAAGAGCCGAACTGGGAGACCACGACAGTCGAAAAGTAGTAAAGGGCCTGAATTAGAGCACAAAGAACCCCGGTAGGCGCCTCGGGAAGGGGACTCACGCCAGGCATGAAGAAAGGGAGGCTGCCTGGAGCTAGGTCTCTCAGAGCCGACGCCCAAGCGGGTCGTATCTCTGGGTCTTACCTTCGCTGAGGTTCCTACCCGACAAGTTTAACTGTCCGCTCTTTCTCGCCGCTTTCAACAGTCCTTGGGGTACAGAGGTGCTGCCACCCCTGCTCTCAGCTCGGAAACCCGCTCGGGGATCGCGCCCCGCCACTCCCTGCAGGCGCGACATATTCAAACTCCCGTACTGGAAGCCGCAGCCCAGCCAGTGACGCTCAAAAGCGGCGCCGCCCCGCCCCCCCGCCCCATATGCGCATGCGCGGTGCGCCGGGCTCACGGCTGGCGCCGGGATTTCGTTCTGCGCGGCGCGGCCCTGATGTCGTCACCGCCAGCTCCTGGGGCTGGAGGACAGAGGAGCCCTATCCGTTGCGGGTGCCAGCCTAGCGCCCTGGAATTACTTCGCTTAAGTAAGTGCTTTTAACGAGTTTGAGAGGAACTGTCGGGTCGTTGGCTCCGTTACTGCTGCGCCAGCCTTCTCCTCTGTGCTTGCGACGTGGCGACGGTGTGGGGGAAAGGATGGCCTTCCCCGACCCTCTCCTAGTCTAAACGTGGGCCTTAAGTAAAACTTGAGACCTGGGTGCGGTCTGCAGCCTCCCTGGACCCTAGTGTGTGTATGTCGCCTGGGGTGGTGGCGCCAGAGCTCCGGTTTAAAGAGTAAAACCGATTTCCAGCTTTTGGGGCCTGTCCTGGGACTCCTAGCCTTAGTGCATTATTCCCGTTGTATTGCGTTTATAGCCCAACATAGGAGATCATGTGAAATGGCAGGGTTGGCAACATAGAAGAAAAAAGGGAGAGCTTGACGTTTTTGAAATGTTCAGTTTACCGACAGTTTTGGGGGGAAAAGTGAACAGTATAAGGGAGAGATGTGTGCTGAAAGCTGTGTATCGCCAACAGCCTGGGTTTTTGGAGTTCCCACAAATGCAAGTTCAAATCCCACCTGCTTACAAACCTTGTAACTAGACAGTTTACTCGACCACTTTTGAAGCTCGTTCTTTTTTCATTAATGCGGGGATAATAATTCCTACCTTATAAACCTTTTGACCTAATTTAGTGAATATAAAAAGTTTAAATATTGAATCTTGCTGAAGGAAGGTCTCAAGAACAGAATAGAAAATCAAAGTTTTGTTTAGCAAGTCGGTGTTTCAAAGGAAGTTAGGGTTTCTCTGAAATATACAGTTCATTGATTCATTCAACAAGTAATTGTGAAGAACTTATCCTGCCTCGTACTGTTGTTCTGGATGCCAGACGCTTCTTTTGCCTAAAGTGATTTTGTCTTAAAAGCTTTGGCCAGAAGACATCCTCCTCACCCTAAAAGTAAAATGACAGCCCTCCAATAACTTTTGCATTTGTTCTACACAGTTCTACCAGAGTCCAGGTTCTACACAGTTCTACCGGAGTCCAGGTTCATGTCCTTGCTACATGTAAAATTCGGTTTTTAGCCCCTTACTCCCTTTTTCTTAGTTTATTGTAGAGTCCTTTTCACTAAAAGTGAGCAGCAGAAAGGTACAAGTAATTACCCTACTAATAAATCAAGAAAAGGGTGGAATTTAAAGCAAAAGGGCCTTAGACCTTTGGACTGTCATTAATGCCCCTTTCTTGTCAGCTTACCTTGGCAGTAATTATAATAACTATCTTACTGAGGCCTTAGTATGTGCCATGCTCAGTAATACCTGTATTAGTTTTTTTTTTTTTTACTTTAATACGATGACCAATTTTGCAGATGAATAAATTGAGGCTAAAAAAGAATTAACTGGTCCAAGATCACAAGTTTCTGTAAATGGAATGACCAATGATTTGAACCTAGATTTGTCTCAAGAACCTTTCTTATAACTGTGATGACTTGCCTAGAGGCTTTTCATTATTTCCAATTTCCTTTTTTATCCTGGAATCATTTTAAATAACGCATTCTGTTAGATTTGAGAACAAGCTCTTTTTCTTTTATAGTAACAACCTACCTTTAGAGAATAAATTGCTCACATATAAAATTTTACATTTACTACCCCTTCCTTGCATTAGATTTTTTAAAGTCAATTCAGGCCGGGCCTGGTGGCGCACACTTGTAATCCTAGTACTTGGGAGGCTGAGACAGGAGGATCACAGGTTTGCAACTAGCCTCAGTTACTTAGTGAGACTTTCTGCAACTTAGACCCTGTTTCAAAATAAAGAATAAAAAATAGGGCTGGGAGTGTAGCTTGGAGATAGAATGTCCCTAGGTTAAATCCCCAGTACCATTAAAATAATAATATAAAAAACAAGCTCAATTCAATGTAATTCTACTGGAAATTAAATGTTTCATTATTGGTGTTTAATAATGTGGTATAGAAACATTGTTTCATTTTGTATAAGAAGCATATCCTGTTTTATAACAAAGTAATTCTGAAAAATTCTCCAAGTGGACATATACTGGTGGTAAACTTCAATAGATACAAGATGACATACTTAAGAATTTTCCAACAAGTCTATAATATAATGCAGAGTACTTCTGTAACAAGTGTAATTTGAGCAAGTTAAAATTATTACCTCCTGCAATTGAGAAAATACCGTTTCACCTCAAATTAATAGACACTGGAAGCCAATCAACTTGAATTGAGTTCTTTTTGAAAGATTGATTATATTTTATTTAATTATGTTAGTGAGAATTAGCTTTTTATATCAGTTGTATTACTTAATTAAAAAGTGAACTAAACAATAATCCTAACCCTTTTTCAACATTGATATTTAAATCAAAGTATTTGTGGTTTTAGAAAATTGATTTATATATATTATGAAAATAATATCAAAAGGATATCACCAAGCTGGATGTAGTGGCGCACACTTGTAATCCCAGTACTTTGGGAAGCTGAGACAAGAGGATCACAGGTTCTCAGCCAGCCTCAGCTACTTAGTGACACACTGTGTAAGTTAGTGAAACTGTGTTCCAAAATAAGGAATTTAAAAAAAAAAAATAGGGCTAAGCTGGGTTTGCTGGCACACACCTGTAATTCCAGGATTTGGGAGGCTGAGACAGAAAGGATCGCGGTTCGCGGACAGCCTCAGCTACTAAGTGAGGCCCTCTGCAACTCAGTGAGACCCTGTTTCAAAATAATAAAAAGAAGGGCTGGTAGTGTAGCTTGAAGGTAAAATGCCCTGGAGTTTCATCCCCAGTGCTGCAAAAAAAGGAAAAAAAACTCTTTCCCTGCAACCAATTTTATTCAATTAATTAAGCTAGTAACTTCATATATTTTAAAAAAGAGATAGTGCCAGGCATGGTGGCACACGCTAGTAATCCTCATGCTTGGGAGGCGGAGGCGAGGATCACACAGGTTCGAAGCCAGCGGCACTGGCTGAAGAGACCCTGTTTCCGAATAAAAAAGTATAAAAATAGGTTTTGGAGTGTAGCCTGGAGGTTGAAGGGTTTCCAGGAACCCCAGTACCACCAAAAAAAAAAAAAAAAAAGGTAGTAGATGTTAATAAATGGCAAATATTGATCTACATAAGCAAAGCTCCCCTATGATTTTAATAAGGCAATCACAATTAATAGGTGTTAGTTTAAACTTGATACTCTGATTTCTAGGTGTCATTTATTCAATTGAATTTTCATAAATGCTAGGTTAACTTTCAGGATATCTTCTGACTGCTCACAATTTACTTGATTTTTTCTTTTTAAATATTACTGTTATACATCTATAGATAATGGAAGTTGTTTATCGCTGAGTTATCGAAACACACTAATGAACATTTAAATACTTGGTACTTTCTATGCAAATGTGTGAGCCCAGCTTTGCTCTTCATTACTGTACAAGTATCTATTGTTCACTTAACCCTGTTTCCACCATTAATATAATTTTATTTTCTATCTTAGAGGTGCTAACCTTTTTACTTTTATTTTTAATTTCTTGTTTCCCAGAAATGTTTCCTGTCTACCATGTCTTCTCTTCCTTAGAATAAGGACCTGATGGAAGTCTCCAAATACTGTAGACTTCGACCTTAGCTAATTGTGGCTAGTAACAAACTGCATTTCATAGTTTCAAATGAATGATATGGCAAATGGGTGAAATAGTCTAATGGCTTTAAAAATTAACAATTACGTTTTATCATTTTTCAGATGTTTAGATTGTTTTCTGTACTTAGGGGTTTTTTGTTTGTTTGTTTGTTTTGGTTTGTTTGTTTTGTCCTGGAGGTTGAACCTAGGGGCATTCTACCTCTGAGCTATATCCCCAACATGTTTTTATTTTGAAACAGAGTCTCACTGAGTTGCTGAGGCTGGCCTCAAACCTGTGATCCTTCTGTCTCAGCCTCCTAAGTATTGGGATTATGGCATGTACCACTTCATGTACTTACTACTGTTTTTAAATTTGTGCTTCAATCATTTGAAAGTCTCTTGTTCTAACCCATGTCACAGTACTTTTAATATTAACCAAGGAAATATGCAGGTTCTTGTTTTGCAAGTCAGAATAATAATCTTTCTAAAACTGTAGAAAAGTAATCAAAGCCTTCCTAAAAATAATTTTCCATGGAAACATTTTGCAGTTTATAAAAAAAATAGAATGTTTAATTTAGCCATCATCTACCTAAACATACTATTGATAGTGTCCTACTAGGGGGACAAAATGATTATGAAAATTTGAAGTCTATTTACATTGATATCATGTTTGCATTGTAGCAGCCACTTAAAGAAGAGAGGGCATCTGACAATAATATAACATCTTTTTATACTAGCAGTTAACAATATACAAAATATTTTCATATCAATTTGATTTTGACAATAATATTGTTTAGTAAGCATTACTGAGCTTGACATGATGGTGCGTGCATTCCTATAATCCCAGTACCTGGAAGGCTGAGATAGGAAGAATACAGGTAGGCCCCAGGCTAACTTGAAGTACTTTAGAAAGATCCTATTTCAAAATAAAAAATAAGATAGAGCTGGGGATGTAGCTCTGAGGTAGAACACCCTGGGATTCAATTCTAGTACCAATACATATGTACATACATGCATACATACATACTGTACAGTATTATTCTTGTATTCATTCATTAAAAAGATAAAGAGCCAGACATGGTGACACGTGCCTATATCCCAGTACTTAGGAGGCCGAGACAGAAAGATTGCAGGCTGGAGACCAGCCTCAGCAACTTAGTGAGACCTTGTTTTAAAATTTTAAAGAAAGCCGGGCGTGGTGGCGCACGCTTGTAATCCCCGCGCTTGGGAGGCAGAGACAGGAGGATCTCTCAGGTTCGAAGCCAGCCGTGTGTGCTGGCTTAGGAGACCCTGTTTTGGAATAAAAATGTAAAAATAGGTCTGGGAGTGTAGCCCAGAGGTAGAAGGGCTTCCAGGAACCCCAGTACCACAATAAATAAATAAATAAATAAATAAATAAATAAATAAATAAATAAATAAATAAATAAAATATTTAAAGAAATTAAAAAGTGGTAGGGGTGAAGTTCAAAGGTAAAATGCTTTCTCTGGGTTGAGTCTCCAATACAGAGGGGGGAGGGAAATGAAGAAATAGTGAGTTGGGAATTGACTTTCCTGGCCCTCTACTTCATGTTTATATTTCTAATCTTGTAAACTTCAAATGGTGTCATTATTCCTGTTTTTTCATATAAAGGTACTTTTGATCTCATGGTTAGTTAAAAGCAGAACATGTTATGGTAGTTCACAAAATGCATAGGGGAATGGAATAGATGGTAAAATTGTGATTTTTAAATATTCATATAGTTTTAATTATTAACATGAGCACTTATTCTTTTATAATAAATTATTTAATTTGCTATGTTAATACATGAAATCTAAAGTAAGAAACTCTGCTATATAAATTAACTCTTCTGATCATATCTTTTATGTGAGTGATCAAGTGCAGTTATTCTAGGGTACTGCTCTAAGAGGATGATGGTATAAAATGGAGCCCAGTTAAGAATAGCATTCATTTTTCAAAATGAGAGGTTTTTATCAGATAATAGAGAACTTGAGACTAATCTTTCCCATTTTGTAAACTTAGTTTCTTTCTAGAATTATTTTGCCAAGTAATGGTATGAGACAAGGCAGCATAGTAGGAACATAGGCTTTGAAGTTAAGTACCTGTTTTGGTTTCATTTGGTTTCTAATCTCTTCCTGCTTGACTGTTACTTAGTTTATACATTAAACTGTTGCTCATTCCCCATAATTCACATAAGAAAACTGAAGCACACAAGCCAATATATTTTAATGGAGAGTAGAACCCCTTTAGTTTCACCCTAGGGCCTCTGTTATTAATCACTCTATCACCTTTTAACTGTTATGAGGAGTAAAGGCCAGTTTAATAGCATCCAGTTAATATAATTCCTAAATTAAGTACACTTTTATTTTGTAGGTCTGAAAATAATTTTCCTTCATAAAGAGAACATCAATTTTATAGCATAGAAAGAAGTTAAAGGTCATAAGATGGAAATGCCTAATTTCTTAAGGAAAACTAATAATAAATGCTTGAAACTACTTAAAGAAACATTTAACTCTACTGTTTGTTGCATTGATTGTGAAATATTCCCTCAAATAGCCTTTTCTTGGCCATTTTCCATTCTTGGAAACACACACTTTCTCTGGAGCTTAACCTCTTCATTACATGCCACAATGCAGCCTATTCCTGACCCCTTCTCTGGAATTAACATCACAGGCTCCTTTTTATACTGGCTCCCACTTTTCTAAAGAAGCCTCTAGTAGTTCCCTAAAATAATAAAAAATAAAAAAGCAAAGTCTCCTCTCAATTGAGACTCCAGAAGAATCTTGTATAACTTAGAAAACAGTACAGAGTAATCTACATTCCCCAGCTAAATGTTTCTATTGGCTTAATTGTGTCCAAAAAGCAAAGCTAGTCTATAGAGATAAGTTGTGATGTTTCCAGGCACTATGTATGCGTGATAGCTGAGAACACTGCATATGGATATTGGATGTAGTCACTTAATACTCAGGCTACTACTTTTATTTCTTTATGTTAATCATAAAAACATAGCTGTGAAAAATGGGCATATACAGATTTTTGCTTACATGTTCATATATCATGCTCTCATTTTGAAATCATAGATACTGATTGGTAGGCAGTATAGAATAAACAAAAACAGTATTTGCAAAATACACTTAGGTAGACTCTTTATGTTCTGATGTATGTATACATGTGTTTGCCCTTGACTATATATCTCTCCATCTGTCTGTCAGTGCCCTAATGCTACCTTATCCTTTAGTTTCTCCCCTCCCTTCACATAAATGGTGAAGAAAAAGGAAGCATGGAATTTTACTTTTTTTTTTTTTTTTTTTTTTTCGGGTCTGGGGATGGAACCCAGGGGCATTTGACCTCCGAGCTATACCCCCTGCCCTATTTTTTCTTTATTTTGAAACCGGGTCTCACTGAATTGCAGAAGGCTTCACTAAGTAGCTGAGGCTGTCCGCGAACCGCCATCCTCCAGGTCTCAGCCTCCCAAATGCTGGGATTACAAGCATGCGCCACCACGCCCGGCTTACAATTTTGATTTTAAAAGATAATTATAGGATTTTCTAAACTACAGAATTAGAACATAAAAATAGAAAATAAAGTATATCTATAGGTGAGTTTTCTAAAACATGGATTTATGAGCAGTAGTTTATTTCCTAGGATTTTCTTACTGCTCTCCATAGCTATAGGGGAAAATGAAGTATAGCCATATATATTGAAGTTTTTACCACAACCAATTTTCCCTATAAGCATAACAGATACATTGCTGTCCTCATTCACCAAGCCTTTGTTGCACACAGCTAGTGGTAAGCTACCTACCTGCCGTACAGGGTTGCGTATACTTTATGAGGTTTTAGTAATATTTCTAGCACAGGAGGATACTCAGGAATTTTTTAGCAAATGCTGGCTTTGGTAGAGTGTAATGTTGGTCATCAGACGCACTGGGGGGGGGACATACCTGTAATAACAGGTATTTGGGAACCTGAGACACGAGAATGATTTGAGCCCAGGAGTTTGGGCAGCAAAGTGAAATGTCTCTTTAATATATTTAGAGACATTGCCTTCAGTATCCTCACAAAGTATTTGGTGAGGTTAAGAGCTACTTCACGACTAATTTGGTAAAACATCTTTTAC
This sequence comes from Muscardinus avellanarius, assembly GCF_963383645.1. Taxonomy (NCBI): domain Eukaryota; kingdom Metazoa; phylum Chordata; class Mammalia; order Rodentia; family Gliridae; genus Muscardinus; species Muscardinus avellanarius. Next base: position 61,339,868 of record NC_137788.1, read on the forward strand.
TGTGCAGATTTGCAGAACTGTATTAATCAGAATGATTCTACCATCTTTTTTATTATCCTGAGCAAAAGTGGCTACCAAAAACCAAAGTGTCATGCATAATTTTTCTTTTTTTTTTTTGGCAGCACTTGGGGATTGAACGTAGGGGCATTCTACCTCTGAGCTACATCTCCAGTCCTATTTTTTTTTTAAACTTTTTATCTTGAAACAGGGTCTCAGTAGGTTGCAGAGGGGCTCACTAAGTAGCTGAGGCTGCCCACAAACCTGTCTCAGCCTCTCAAGTACTGGGAGCGACCTGTATTATCTAATTGGAAAAATGGTGCCCAGCAGATAGAGTAATTGTACATATATGTATCTATTGTGTCTATATTCTTTTTATCTCAAGGACTTCTATCTAAATACACAATATGTAGTCAAACATGGTGGCACAGGCTTGTGATTCCCCATACTTGGGAGGATAAGATAGAAGGATCACAGGTTCACAGGCAGCCTCGGCAACCTAGTGAGGTGCTTTTTAATTAGACTCTGTTTCAAAATTAAAAAATAGGACTGGGCATGTAGCTCAAAGGTAGAATGCCCCTGAGTGCAATCCCCAGTACCACCAAATAATAAGCACACACACAAACACACACGATCTTTTAGAAGCTTGAGACTGGAAAAGACTAAAGTTTGTTTATTATGTTATTGGTGCCTTAAAAGTATTGTTATTGTTTTGAAGATTTGTATAAATTTTCTCTACTATTTTTTGACATACTTTTCTGGCAATATCAAGAATCAGTTTAAATATTATCAGTGTGATGATAGTGGTGGTTCCTTACCTATGGAGCAGGAGGGCCTTGTGGATCTTCAAAATACTGTGGAGAACTTTTAACTTTTTTTTTGGTGGGGGTGGTACTGGGTGTGGAACCCAGAGGCTTCCTACCTCCGGGCTATATACTCCCAGACCTATTTTCTATTTTTTTTTGGAAACAGGGTCGCACTAAGTAGCTGAGGCTGACTTCGAACCTGTGCAATCCTGTGGAAAACTTTTAAAAACATGTTTGAAAAGCCTATTGGAAATCATATTTTGCTGGGTGTGATGGTGCACTCTTGTAATCCAGTGCTTGAGAGGCTAAGACAAGAATATTCAAAGCCAGTCTTGACAACTTAACAAAACCATGTTTACAAATAATAAAATCAAGCTGGGGGTGTAGCTCAGAGGCAGAATGCCCCTGAGTTCAATCCCCAGTGCTGTCCCCTCCCTGAAAAAATCATGTATTTTCCATAATATGATTTTGTAGGCCAAAATAACAGCTTGTTTTTTTAGTCTGGATTAAAAACAAAATTAACTCTTAATAACACTGGTTATAGTTATCATTCCATTATAACTAGAAGTCTTCCCTAACCCCAAAGATGAGCTAAATGGCCCTTCCCTGTGTATACTTACTTTCACTATGAGATTTTCTTATAAGTTTCCCTTTGAAATATACTGGAAAGCATTCACTCAATAAAGAATGATCATTCTTGAGCCAGGCTGTGCTTGGGGGGCGGAGACGGGAGGATCTGGCAGGTTTGAAGCCAGCCTCCCTGACTTAAGACACCCTGTTTCCAAAAAAAAAAAAAAAAAGTAGGTCTGGGAGTGAAGCCCGGAAGTAGAAGGGTTTCCAGGAACCCCAGTACCACCAAAAAAAAAGTGGTCATTCTGTCTTTCTTTAAAACTTCAAACTTGTTCTTATTTTTAGGGCTCCTATAATTTATTTTCTGTATTTGGAATGCTTCTTCCCCAGAAATTCAAGTGGTTTTCTTCCTCCTTTTGCTAAGATCTCAGCATAAAATATCTTCTCCCTTGGCTCCTATCTTGTTTTATTTCATTGCAACACAGTACTCCTTAAATTTTTGTGTTTGTGGAGTTTGCCGTGCTAGACCTGAAGTTTCATGAGATCAGGGACACCATCTTTTCCCTGCTTTTTTTTTTTTTTTTTTTTTAAGCATCTAGGAAAATCCCTGAAACATAATAGACACATAGTATCTAGAGAAGTTTGTGTTTCAACTGGCATTTATAATATTGGGGATATAGTTTATGACAGTCGTGATGCCTGTCTTTGGAATGTCTTGTTTAATTAGGAGCCTGAACAAATCTGAAGTGATTTAAAATTATAAGATATATTTGTTATTTGCTTTGATATGTTACTTGTCTTTAGCTATATATTTTATTTCTATGGAATTCAGACAATAATAATGCAAAGTAGTAGTTGAATCTATTTATTAGACCTACAAAGACCTTTAAAAGTATTATTCAGTTGGTTACAAATTTTATGTCCCAAAATTTGTATAAGGATTCCAGAAAACCTTATAGTTTGGGGGAGGAAAAGCCTGATTCCAGGGGAAAAATAGTAACTGAACATACCTGTAGATGCTTGAAAGTGTATTTTTAATAACTACTTAATAATAGTTATTTAAATGTGCACATGCCTGTAATCCCAGTATTTGGGAGGCTGAGACAGGAAGATCACAGGTTCGAAGACAGCCTTCCAAATTTAGCGAGACCCTCTGCAACTGAGAGTTTCAGAATAAAAAATAAAATAGGCCTGGGGGTGTAGCTCAGAGGTAGATAGGATGCTTCTGGGTTCGATCCATAAACACACATAGGCACACACAACCCCTCCTCCCGCGCGCGCACCCTTGCAGAGCCCGGTATGGGTGAACGCCTGTAAATCCCAGTTTGGGAGGCTGAGACAAGAGGATGGCAGGTTCAGTAAGCCTCAGCAACTTAGCGAGAAACCCTGTTTCAAAACAAAAAAATAGGGCTGGGAATGTGGCTCTGGGTTCAATTCCCAGTACTGCAAAAATAAATCAATAAATAAATGTGTAAGTTTTGCAGGTAAGTGAATGCTTGCTTTAAGAAAAAAGAAAAAGCTTCCTTCTCCTTCCTGAAAACCAGAGGTGGGGTGGGACCCCGCTCGCGGCGCCGCGGGGCGGTCTGGCTGCGGGCCGGGCCTGCGGGGCGGGGCGGGGCCGCCGGCGACGCGGGTGACGCACACACGCACGCGCGCGCCGCAAGGCACTGTGGGGAGCTGGCCCGCGAGGGAGGTGGTTGGAGCGAGGTGGGGGCGGCCGTTTGTTTTCTCGCGGCCCGGAGCTCGCGCTCTTCCCCTCCCCCCGGCGTGCGGCGGGGCGGAGAGTCGGCGGCGGCGGCGGCGGCAGCGACTGTAGCGGCTGTGGCATCGGACCCTCCTTCCCTCTCCCGCGGACCGGTTCCTCTCCCCCCTCTCACTGTTTGTTGTGTGTTTGATGTGTTAAAGCAGGAGCGAGAACTCGAGCAGCGCCATGAGCAACGCTACCGTCGTGCCCAGCACTGCGGGCCCGGGGCCCAGCGGCGGCCCGGGCGGTGGCGGAGGCGGCGGCACCGAGGTAATCCAGGTGACTAATGTCTCCCCGAGCGCTAGCTCTGAGCAGATGCGGACGCTCTTCGGTTTCCTAGGCAAGATCGACGAACTGCGCCTCTTCCCGCCGGAGTGAGTATCGGCCACCATCCCCGCCTTTCTCCCAGAGCCGCCGCAGCCGGGCCTAGCCCGCCAGCACCCGCCTCAGCCGCGAGAGCGGCCTCTGCGCTGCGCCGGCGAGCGGCGCTGCCGGTTGCTTTGACTGATGAGTCGCGCTTTAGGCCTGCAAAAAAAAATGCCGGGGGCAGGGCCAGGACTGGGGGATTAGGAGATATTGACCCTTAATTTTGTGCCACTGTTTTCCTCTTACATTGTGCTTACATGGTCGTTCTGCTTTGGACTCTTAAAGTAAGACAAACTGCATTTTATTTATTTTTTTGCATATAGGTTAAGCCCATTTTTTTTTTTTATCAAGTGGGGTTTTTTGCCATCTTTGGAGAAAGGGTAACAAAATTATTCAGCCTGTGTTCACTTATTGCTAAGTATTGCGATTGAGTGTTTCCGGCTCAGGAAATATACCTCAAAGATCTTGAAAACGTAGTAGCCCTGCATACTTATGTATATACATATCTATCTACATACATACATACATATATATATCTGTTATAGGTGAATTCTGGTGATTTTTTTCTTGCTTAAATAAAGCAGAGATTAATGATATTTTGCGATTTTTCTTGAAAGGGAATTTTATAGGATGTTGAAACTTTAGTCCTGTTATAGCATCATTTTGAAGATTATGGGTTGATTGTAATGGAAAAGTTATGAAGTGTAAGATAAGGCTTCAAAAATATTAGGACAGACACTTGAAATAATTAAATGATTACCATCGGTAAACACTACCTATGCTGTCGCTTAAATTCTACACAGGAAATTGAAATCCTCAAGACATTTACTGTTAAGATGAATTTAATCATTAAGACAGGATTAAAAGTAATCATGACATATTTAAGTATTAACATTTTATGACTTTCTGCTTAAAATGTATTCATAGGTCAATGTATTCAAATTGGTGTGTTGTCTAATTTGTAGGGAAAATATGCATGTTGAGAGAATTCTGTTAACAGTTTGCATGAGGTGTATAGTTCTGGAAACAAACACATGATGCTGTTTTAAACAAATGATTTGGTAATGGGCAGACAACTTTCATAATATGAACAACAGAAATAGATGTTTTGCTGTTACTTTTCTCAGTATAATATTCAGTGATAAAGATTACTTAATGGTAAAATGGCCAAAAATGATAGTGATATCTTTGCGGATTGTAAATATATTTTATATTTTCTGAAGATACTCTTTTTTATGGTGCATTTGTAAAAAGAGAAACATATAGGCATTTTACTGGTTCACTTTTTTTTACCAAATGGATGGGCAGTGTCTTCAAGGAAGTCATGATGGACAAGAGTCTGGGCTTTTGCTCTGTAGTCAAGTGAGTAGTTCCATCATAACCAGAACAGCTATTAGAGAACTACTCATCCAAGCAGCACTTGGTGATGCACACTTGTAATCCCAGTACTTGGGAGGCTGAGACAGGAAGATCACAGGTTCAAGTTCAGCTTTGGCAACAAGAATTACTCAACCAGTTTATCTGCAGTGCTATGCTCTTGAAGGGCTCCTTTCCCTGTATTAGAAATTACATATGGACACATTTTTGCTTTTTGGTTTCTTCCTTTCATTCCCAAGTACAATCATTTTCTTTGAAAATATACAAAGTTATAATATAGTGAATGTTATATATTGTTTAGTGGACTCTTGGATAGTACTGCAGATGGCTACTTTTATTTATGTATTTATTTGGTACTGGGGATTGAACCCAGGGGCATTCTAACTAACTCCAAGCTACACTCTCAGCCCTATTTTATTTTTATTTAGAAACAGGGTCTCACTCACTAAACTGATGAGTCTCAGTACTTGCTGAAGCTGTCCTTGAACCTTCCGTGCCCCCCCCCCCTTTTTGGTGGTACTGGGGTTTCTGGAAGCCCTTCTACCTTCGGGCTATACTCTCAGACCTTATTTTTTTATATTTGGAAACAGGGTCTCTTAAGCCAGTGAGGCTGGCATCGAACCTGTGAGATCCTCCTGTCTCCGCCTCCCAAGCACGGGGATTACAAGCGAGCACCACCATGCTTGGCACTCAACCTTCTGTGTCCTCTTGTCTTGGCCTCCCAAATACTGGTATTACAAACCTGTGCCACAATGCCTGGCTTTACTTTTATTTAATACTGGGTTCTATTTGTTTACTAGTTTATCTTAACAGCTAATCTGGCCTGCAGAGTTTTCAGGAATAGCTTGCCAGGAATCATGTGCTTTAGACTTTCAGTGGTCCAAACAGGTTCATCTTTCCAAAAATATGTACTCTTAATCATAGAATAAGACTGAATGGCCTATTGCAAACACATTTCCCTCTGATCTTTTTTGTAATTTCCCAAAGAAGGCATTCATACCTGCATAGAAATTTTTTCTTTCCAAATGTGTTTATGACTTACTGCTTTCCTTTCCTTTTTTCAAATGTCATTTTAGAGAAGCCTTCTCTTGACCACCCTGTATAAAAATACAGTGCCCCTGGTGTATCTTCTCTATATTGCTTGACACTGGTTTGTTTTTCTGTCTTACATCTAGCATAAATTGACAGGTTATGTTCAACTTCCTCCATCTTATAGAATATGAAGTTCTTTAATTCATCAACATTGCCTGAAAGGCTTTTGTTTAGAGTACCATTGCACGCCCAGCATGTATTTAGGAAACTTGCAACTCAAAATGCCTTGAGGGGAAGTATTGACTATTAAACTAGACTTTTCAGTGGCTGCTGGAGAAGGTTTCCTACATTGTTTGTTACAGAATCCATTTGCTTAGTTCTTTAAAGCCAAAAATTACTGGCATATAATTTTGCATAGAGAAGTACTGTCAGTCTAAGCAATATACTATGACAGCCCTGTAGCCATATGAAACATCTGTCATTGACCCCTACATTTAATTTCTTTAAAAAAAAAAAAAAATGTAGGCTGGGTGTGGTGGCGCACTCTTGTAATCCCTGTGCTTGGAGGCTGAGACAGGAGGATCACACAAGTTCGAAGCCAGCCTCAGCTACTTAGGCTCTCAGCAACTTAGTGAGACCCTGTTTCCAAATAAAATATAAAATAGGTGTGTGAGTGTAGCCCGGAGGTAAAAGGCCTCTGGGTTGCACCCCTAGTACCACCAAAAAAATAAACAAACAGTTGAGTCTAATTCCTAAAACTAACATTGGAAATTCAGTATTGTTTGGGTGTCTGCCAAACCAGGAGATGTATTCGACTTTGTTTTACAAGGCAGTGGACTGAAATTTGTATGGGATATTTTGTCTGCCCAAGTTACACTACCACTGTCAGAACTTGTATTTGACCTGTAGTGTGTAATTGTCCTTTACCATTTGATCAGGAATTTGTTGGTTTGGCCAATAGTTTGTCACTCGTATTACTTAATTTGGTAATCAAATGTTTAGTTTTTGTTGGATTTTAAGTGGCGATTACAACTGGAGTGTTTCTCTGGTAATAATCCCAGTGAAGTGTGTCAGAGTTACATGGTTGAAAAATTCTATAACACTAAATAAGTTTGAGTAATTATAATAGGTAAGGGAAAGAATTTGCCTTTAAGGAAAATTTTGCTTTAATAAGTGGATAGTTTTACTTTCTCCTTCATATGAAGGAGAAAGTATTTGAAATCAGTGGAATTAAGCTACTTTTTTAGACTTTGGAGATACTTTGTATATATGCCCAGAATTCTCTACTTAGAAGTGGTTAGGAGTATTAATGGCCTAAACTGGAAGTCCTCACATTTGAGTGGCCATGAATACTTACTACAGATCTTGTTAAGAATCATGCTGTCTATAAAAGAGATTGTTTGACCCACCTGGGCTTTAGATGAACATCAAGATTTTGAATTTTCTATGTGTATCCTAGAAGTTTATAAAATAGCCCTCAGGGGGCACTTAGAACCACTAAGAATACTACTGTCACTCTTGGGCAGAAAACTAAAGCATCATACACAGCTTACTTTTAGAAATGGTACTTGCACGATATTTTATGGTAAAAAAAGAATTTAGTAATGCTATATCTTAAAAATATTTCTTTTAAAAAAAATTTTAACTGAGAAAATGTAAGAATGCAATTGTGGGGTCAAGTAGTACCAAAACCTAAAACCTATTTAAAGGAAGCCATTTCAAAGGGGGAGAGAGATGAATTTCTAGTTGCTGTTTTTTTACAGTATTCAAATTATTTATATTTGATCTTAAACTATCACTTATATGTTTTGATGTATAAACAATAATTTTAGTATTCTCATATATGATATGATATGATTGAGTAGAAAAAAATAGAATCACCTCAAGATTGCCAAGTAAACTGCTCACATTGGCAATACTTTCTAAGTTTCTGTTCTAAAGGACTTTGCTGGGGTTTTTTTGGTTTTGTTTTGTTTTTATTTTGGTGGTATTTGGGTTCCTGTAAGCCCTTCTACCTCCGGGCTATACTCCCAGACACCTATTTTATACTTTTTTAAAATTTAGAAACAGGGTTTCTTAAGCCAGCACAGTTGGCTTCCAGCCTGCGGGATCCTCCTGTCTCCGCCTTCCGGGCGCGGGGATTACAAGCCTGCGCCACCACACCCGGCATCACTATTTGTTAAGAACTTCATTTTGATACTCTCTTTTTCTCTCTTTGAATCAGACAATAGTCAGTGTTAAAAAATTGGTTTGTGCATCTTGGGAAGAGCTCTAACAGTTTTATCACCAGCCCTATTAATTGTTTTTAGCAGAGCCTGTGTTCAGGCCGGCCTTGAACTTACTAAAATCCTCCTAGTAGAAGTTACATTTTGAGAAATACTATTTCTTAAGGTGGTGTGTTAGGTATTAAGAATATAGCAATGATAACATGAAAGGTCTGTTTAATTTATTGATAAAAACATGGATATCTGAAAAGAAATATAAATTGCTCTAGCTTCGGTACTAGAGCTGAGGTGACATTCTTTTCACTACTGTAGGTGCTGTGTTGTTACACTTTAGACCAGTAGTGCTTAATATTTAAAAAAAAGAAATGTATTTTTTAAAAATATTGAACACTAAACCTCTATAACAAAGTTTAAATTTCTTGTGGATAAGATGTCAGTTTTGCCTTGAAGCTGTATTAGCATCTCTGCTTAGCATGAGAGATCCCTTTAGGGAAACTTGCATAATTTTCACCTAGGTTTGAGTTCAAGTTATGGTGACAAATTATTTTTTATTGCCTTAGTTAAACCCTTTCAACAATGAATATCTAAATACCTAGTATAACTAAATCTAAGGTAATCATTGTTTTATGTACATATAAACTAGTTCACTAGTAGCATTAAAATACATTACAGGATTCCCTTTTGGGGAAGGGCACTAGAATTACACCTGTTCACCATCACCTTCAGCTCCCATTTTATTATTGAATCTTAAGATGCAATTGGCCTATAACCATAAAACAGTGATTCTCTACCCTGGGTGCATATTAAAATTGTCAGGGAATATTAAACTAAAGACGTGGTAAGAGCACAGTATTTGATTTATCAGATCTTCATTTAATTGAAGTTGAGAACCTGAAGGCCTTCCCCCCACAGGTGATTTTAATGTGTAAGCAGGGATGCTGTGATTACTACTGCCTTCTGACATTGATTTTCAAATAACATTTGGTATGGGGTTGAAGATCAATCCTTGCCTTTATGTAATTGTTTCCTTTCATGGAGAGTTTTATGATAGAAATCTGAACTGTATTATTTTTAAAAGCCTACACTTTGCACTTGTAGCTTGCACTTTGCCACTTGTTTTCCTTTAATTTGAGGAAATAATTTGCTAAAGAAAGAGGTACTTTTACTTACTGAAATATGAAATGGTACAGACTAAAGGCGTGCCTAAAATCTTCATGCTCCTCATATGCTTATATTTTTTATCTGAAAGTGGCTTAAACCAGAAAGATTAGTGTCTAGGAGTCTTAATGTACTGTAGGTGAAAATGGTCATTAGAGCCAGTTTATTGTGCAGGTCAAGAAAACTAAATTAATTATCAAGATGATGTATTTTTTCCATGCTATTCTGTTTTTGAGGTGGAAAGTTTATCTTGTTTACCTCTAGAAATGAGCTATAATAAAAGGTTGCTGAACTAAAAGCAATTGTTGTTATCTGTGTTTGAGAATAGTTGGCATGAGGGCTGGAAGTGTGAATGAGTGGTAGAGCACTTGCCTATCCCTGGGTTCTATGTACAGCTCTAGCAAAAAAAAAAAAAAAAAAAGTTGATAGTAATAAGATTTTTTATATCTTTGTGGTCTCTTCCCTCAGATATTTTAGAAAACTGTTTCTAAACTAATACATTGTAATTTTAAATAACAGTTCTAAGTTTTCATCTACAGTGCAATATGGTACATTAGTTCAGGGGACAGTGTTATTTCAAATACTACTTTTTGTATGTAAATGCAAATAATAAAATAGTTTGCAAGTTCTGTTTGTTTTCACTGATAGTCTTCTCTTTTTATATTGTTTATTTTTTAGTGATTCACCTTTGCCGGTCTCATCTCGTGTCTGCTTTGTTAAGTTCCATGATCCAGACTCAGCAGTTGTGGCACAGCATCTGACAAACACTGTATTCGTTGACAGAGCTTTGATAGTCGTACCATATGCAGAAGGTTTGTGCTTTGTTCACCTATCTATGTGGGCATCCTAAGATGACCATCTACCTCAGTGTAGTTCTAGAGTGAGCATTAGCAGCATGTTAAAATCTAAGCAATTAACATTTTGAAACCCTTGTTATACTGCAGAACATAATTTTTACTTCTAAGAACTAGCGATCAGAATTGTTTTTTATATTGAATTTTTTACTTTCTTTAAAATATTTTAAGACATCAAGACCATATCCCTAATTATAACTCTCTGAGCTATATCTGCTTAGTTAATGTTAAGTTTTATGAAAAAGTCCCAAAGGTAAATGGTTAACTCCATGTACACGTAACAGAGGCCTTCCAGTGCATGTTTTTTTGTTTTAAATATGTGACTAGGTCAGTCTTATTTCCTTAATGCTTTCTACACTGATAACTTGAAAAAAATCCACCATGGAATTCCAGTATACCAAGGGTTGCAATTATTTTGGTTTTTGTGAAAGTTCAAGATTTCCTGTAGCTTAGGTGCCAGATGGGCACTGGGTGTGTTGTTTTTATGCCAGATTTTCTTGTTCATTCTTGTTATATTTTCTAGAATATCTCTAAATAATAAATTCTTCTCTCTGTTATTTGTGTGTGTGATTTTTGTAGTGGAGAAGGCAAATGCAAAATCCTTCCAGATGACTGAAAAACAGTGGGTCCTCTGCAGCTACAGGGGATTCTAGACATTAACTAAAGGCCAGCAAGCACTCAAGTCCCCCAAGTGTTTTCCTGGTGTAACCAATTGTTAACTACATTTTCTCTCTTTTTACATTTTAGGCTGTTAATTTGACAGAAAAAAATGAGCAGGTTTTTTTGGATCTAAAAAGCCACTGTGACAAGACAGCACTATTCTAATGCCATTTTGTAAAATTTTCTAAGGCATATTTTATAATTAGTTTGTTCCCAGTGTACTGCTGTTTTATTTGCTATTTGGTAACTATAAATTTTAATCAAAGAAATCACATGATAAAATTATTGGATTTTAAGTTAATAATTTAATAAATATACTGACCAGGATTTATATGCTTTCCCTTTTCTTTAGTATAACTGGTCAGTAGAAACAGAATCTTGTTATTGTTGATTTTAGATGCTATCTTACTTAGATCTTTGAAAACAAATGTGAACATTGACACCATACCTTGTAAAAGTTGTGAAATGTCTAAACTTTAGAGAAAAATGCCTCTGGTTTTCTGAAGAAGTTAACTTATATTCAGAGATGGGTTAAGGCATGCTGTATATAACAGTACATCGAGCTCCATGATCTGGAAGTGTGAGCCCAGTTTTAAGGTTTTTAAAGATAACTTTTGAGTTAGCATGTTTTATTGAAGCAGTTTCTTTTATGTCAGTGTGCCAATTGCAGGATAAAACTCAGTCACCAACAGAAAATTTACAAAGTTCAAATTTAGAATGAGTAAAATATAGATGATAGGTCTTGATATAGGATCTAATATCGGTAATGTTCAAAACATAGTTAACCTTTAGATTTGAAGAATTTGTATTTGCTAAGTAATGCAGTTCCCAAGCCTGGAACATAATACAGTATATCATATAACTGGCTTTTACAGATATTTTTAAGCCATAGTAAATTTCTGTTAGATCTGATTTTGAGAGTGAGGTTTAGGGGACTTGTGTATATATAGGGTTATAAAAATATTTAGTTCAGAAATCTATTTTTGGTGTATTTAATTTGTAGTATGATATGCTGTATTAATGTTATCACCGCTGAGTAATTTGATGTATTCAATCCCTTTGTCACCATTCACTCTGGTTTTAGCTCTTACACTTTGGTGTTGGCTCTTGGTCAGTGTTTTAGAACAATAGACACACAGTGAACGGTAAGGAATAGTCTTAATTGGTAAAACTGAGATAGCTAGATTTGGAAGGAACTCTTAATATATGAATTTGGGGGTTGTTTAGGTTCCTTGGTTAATGTTTGTTTCTTTTGTCTGTTTCTTTTTCTTTCATTTCTACACATTCATGCAGTATTTCATGGTTCTATCAAAGCAGCAGTAAAAAAAATACTCTTGACGCATGAAAATTAACTGGTGAGGGGCCTCATTGCTATTTTTAAATTGTAGTTTATTTTTAAATAGTCTTTTTTAAATCAGAGGATCAGATGCATGACTTTTTTAATGGATGCAGATCTTCTATCAGGTGTCTCACAATAAACTCAAGAGGATTTTAGTTTGCCAGAAATGTTGCAAATGCGATAATTTTAGTAAGATGTTGATACTTAATATATCCTCTTGAGACATAATTTTGCATGCAAAATTATCCCTAATCTCTGTAGACTTGTTATATTGATGCATTACTGCCCTATATCTAAATGATCTTCTCCCCCTCCCCCTCCATAACTCTTGGTATCTAAATTGATGACAGCGCTGACACAAGCAAGATAACAGTGCTGTGTAGTATACATTTGTTTATATTATCGGCACTTCTCAGTATAGGAGGAAGGAACCATTACCTTTATTTAACAGTGGTTTTTCTTTTTTGTTGTTGTGTTTTACAGTTCTTTTCCCTGGTTCAGCCTGAACTATATACCAGGCCCTGCTGAAAATACCACCCAACAGTTTTCTTCTGCAGCTTATCCAGTTTCTCTTAAGTGCCCTGTACATATTGTATGTTTTATGATGAGATGCAGTTTCTTAATATGTATTACAGAAATACTACTGGTATTTGCAAATATGTAGTTTAATTGTATTATTGAACTCTCATTTTGGGGGCTTGGGCACATTAACAGATTAATCCATCTGTATAGGGCTTTTGCTGTTGGATAGAGTTTAAATTGTCTACATAAATATTTGTCTTAGGACCCTTTGATTTTATCTGAATACACAGATTAGGCTTTAAAAATGGACATACATGTCGTTTTTGGTTTAAGGAGTTTGGCTAAGTTAGCTTTTGAACTGACATTATATAGCAGCACTTTTTGGTATGGTTAGCATGGCACATGTTGGAACATAAAGCATTTTACTGTACAGGTAAGGAATGTGCCATGTTGTTTTACCTATTTTCTCTCTCTCACACACTCACTCCCACACACACATCCTGTGTGTATTCAGAGACCTTCAGAAACATTCATATTCATTTCCATGAGTCAGCAAAAGCCCTACGCTTGATTCCAACAGAATATTTCCTTTACATACTTTTCTTCTCTTAATTTTTACAAAATTTGTATGGTAGGTGTAAAGAAAATCATAGTAACTGTACCATATTATTAACCCCTAAATCAAACTTTTTTTGTCTTGTGTATCTTGATTTTTCTGTGTGCTTTATAGTGAAGCAGCCGACACGAGTCGTTGTTCATAAAACAGCTTTTGAAAGTTGAGAGCACACCCCTGGAGAACCGACTGTGCTTGCTTACGTTTGGTTCATGACTTAAAAATCGAGTACAGGTGATGAAATCTTGGCAGTGTTAACAAAAAAGTAGTGTGTATTGTGCTATTTTTTTTACTCTAGAAACTTAACCATTTGTAGAGAAAAAGGAAACAAATTTTCACACATTGAAGTTTCTGACATAATTAATGATAAATAATCATATAGCGATCAAGCTTTATATTTTAGCGAACATAAGTACTTTCAACAAACTCAGATGGTGTATCAGGGAGACATTTTCTGGGTGTTTTTGTGTGTTTTCTGTCTTGCAAAAGAATGTGTTCTCATGCAAGGATGTTTCTCTGCAGGAGTTATTCCTGATGAGACTAAGGCTTTGTCTCTGTTGGCACCAGCTAATGCAGTGGCAGGTCTTCTGCCTGGTGGTGGACTCCTGCCTACACCTAACCCACTTACCCAGGTACTTGTTCTCTTAAATTCTTAGAAGAAAGAAAGAAATGCAGACTTAATGATAAAACTTAAATGTATTTTGGCTTTTACGATTCTAGTTCATATAATGATATTATCTTTACAGTATTTAAAAGTACGATTCATAATCTTATTTAGTACAAAGACGCTTAGAAAGTGCATTTTAAGAACTCTGAATATTGTAAAATACCTATTTAAGTTTTTCCATTTGGCTCTAAATATCTAAAATTACTGTGGGGGTAAATCTCATGTAGCATAATACTTTTGTGATTTTGCTCTCAAAAATATATTTACTTAGGCTGGGAGCAATGTAGCATGCCATCATGGCCTGACTTCCGGCATCTCAATTTTTGAAGATAAGTATTCTGTAATGAGAAGTTGGGCCATCAGAGAGAGCCAGTTTGGCCAAGCTTTGGCTTTTGAGCTACCCCCACCCCTTATTTTTGTTTTCTGATGTTGAACTACAGTGACAGTCGTTGTGTGGTTGCAATAGAGAACACAGCCTGCAGACTTAAAATACAGTCGGACCCAACACAGAAAATAAATGCTAACCCTGACAAAAGTGAAGTTTAAATGAAACTTGAATTTTTACAGATTGGCGCTGTTCCGCTGGCTGCTTTGGGAGCTCCTACTCTTGACCCTGCCCTGGCTGCACTTGGGCTTCCTGGAGCAAACTTGAACTCTCAGGTACAGCTTTGTACCCTTTAATTTTTTATCCTGTTTAAGTAGTCACTAAATTGTTAACTCCTTATCTCTTAAAGAATTTTTTGTTATAAATAGCTCAAAGTAGCCAGCCTTGGTGGTGCACGCTTGTAACCCCTGCACTTGGGAGGCAGAGACAGGAGGATCGTGCAGGTTCGAAGCCAGCCGCGCTGGCTTAAGAGACCGTGTTTCCAAATTTAAAAAAAAAGTATAAAAATAGGTCTGGGAGTGTAGCCTGGAGGTAGAATGGTTTCCAAGAACCCTAGCCCCGGTACCGGTACCACAAAAATAAATACATACATACATACATACCATACATACATAGCTCAAAGTAGAAAATAGGTTTTTAGGAGGCCAACACAAAATCAGTATCATACAGAGTGGTAATGGAAGTACCAAAATAAGAGTACCAGAACCGAAGTAAATGAGGTATACATGAGAATATGAAGAATGTATAAGGAATATACATATATTGTAGAAGTTTGGGGGATTTGGTTTGTTTGGTTTTTTTCATTCAAATTTTGCTAAACTTTTATGAAGTCCTTACTTTGTAGAGTTGGAGTTGTGTTAACATGTGTCTTTAAAATACTACTTTTTCTCAGAGACTCATATTTAGAGGTGATTCTATAGGATCTAGGCTGTTTAGCTTTATTCTTTGCATAATCTACTAAAGATGCTCTTTTGAGTACTATAACCACTAATTCTACCTCTTTGTATTTTTTTAATGTTGCTACTAAAATCTTTAATGACACGTAGCTTATATTTCTGTTGGTCATTGTTATGCATAGGACATGTTACTTTTATAAGTTTAGTAGATTGCTCAGGACATTTCAACATGCTGAAAAATAGTCATTTGTTTTTTTATTTTTGATTTTGCAGTCTCTTGCCGCAGACCAGTTGCTAAAACTTATGAGTACTGTTGATCCCAAGTAAGCAGTTTCTCTTTTCATTGGTGGTAACAGTGGGTGGGTGTCTTTAAAAAAAAGTTATTTGTTCACAAGCTATATATTACATATAACTTTCTAGAAACAAGGATGGAAATCCAGAAGTAAACCCATATAGGGAGGGTTCGTTTTTACATAATTTGAGTATTTCAAAATAATTGTAAGTGGTTTATACTAGAATGGTAGTGTAAAGGCCATCTTTAGTTTCTTTAATTAAAAGCTATCTTTGGATGCTTCAACATAATAAACAGTTTATGGTGGCACATACCTGTAATCCCAGTAATTGGGGTGCTGAGATAGGAAAACCACAGGTTCGAGGATAAGTCTCAGCAACATGAGTCTTCAGCATTGTAGGGAGAGACGCTGTTTAAAACAAAAACTAAAAAAAAAAAAGTGATAGTGATGTGTTTTGGAGTTAGAATACCCCTTGGTTCAATCACCTGTACCAAAATTAAGTATACATATAACTACCTTTATACCATTTGTGCTCCTATCAGAAAGGCATTAACATTAGCTGGTTGTGGTAGCCCACGCTTATCATCCCAGTACTTGAGAGGCTGAGATAGGAGAATGACAGGTTCTCCGCCAACCTTAGCTACTTGATGAGGCCCTCTGCATCTTAGTGAGACCCTGTTTCAAAATAAAAGAATTAAATAGGGCTGGGGTAGTAGCTTGGAGGTAGAATGCCTCTGGGTTAAATCACAGTACCCCAGTACTGCAAAAAAAAAAAAAAAGCATTAACATTTAAATGTAGTAAATCATGTACATTTAATTAGCATGCTGGAGAGACTTATTTTAAAGGTAAATTTTAGTTTGAATCAGAGGCTGAGCCCTGAGGTTAATAGAAAGGCAAAGCTGGGGGAAACTATCCCAGAGCAAAGTAGGTACACATGTAATTAATAGCCAAAATGTTCTTTTAGGTACTTTGATAAGTGCTCTTCTAGCTACAACTGAAATTATTTCCTACTTGATGTGTGACAGATTCTTTTTTTTTTTTTTAACTGGTTCTTTGTAAACTGAATTTGAACTTTATGTTATTTCCCCTTGGTGGAAGTCACTATCAATAAGGGAGAATGAAGGGAAACATGAAGGAAAGGAAAACATAATCATTTTATAGATAATGACCTTTTTTCTTATAAATTGTCGTACAGTTAAAATTCAAACCTATGCCTTCCACACAACTTTTATAAAATACCACCAATAAAGTTGAAGCTCTTTGGCATGCACATGATGGCATATGCTTGTAATATCAGTACTTGGGAGGCTAAGACAGGAAGATCGCAGGTTTGAGGACAGTCAGCAAATAGTGAGACTCATCAACCTAGCAAGATCCTGTTTCAAAATAAAAATAAAATAGGACTGGGAGTGTAGCTCAGAGGTAGAATGCCTCTTGGCTTAATCCCCAGTACCGCCCCCACCCCCACCCCCCCAAAAAAGAAGCTCTATTTGTGTCTGTTTTTATGACATTTCCCACTCTTCCCAGAGGTAACTACTATACTAAATTTTGTGTCTATAATTTTTTCTTAAATGTGTTATCCCTTAAGGGGCATTTTAGCCTTTCTAGTCATGATTTCATGTGTAACTTTGGTGGGCCATTGACTACTGCCTCAGATTCTCCCCATCTGCAAACTAAAAGGTAATATTTTACCCCCAACAAAATTTAGATGATGTAGAAAGTTTTTAAATCATCCAGTGATGGATTACCTTCAACTAGCAAAGTGTTTTTTTTTGTTGTTGTTGTTTTGTTTTTGTTTTTGTTTTTTTTTATGGTCAGTTGATTTTTCAGCAAAAGTACTTATTCCAGAAATGTCCAAATCATTAAAATGGAGATGGTTGTAAATATTCAAACAGATGCTACACCAAATATTTTTAACTTAAGTTATGGAAGCTTCTTTTTTTCAAGGAGCATTTACTAAAATGATATTAAAGAAAAATAAGAACACTTATTTGAAGTGTTGACTTTAGTTTTAAAATATGTTCATTCTCAGTTCTTGGTTCTGTTCCAGGTTGAATCATGTAGCTGCTGGTCTTGTTTCACCAAGTCTAAAATCAGATACTTCTAGTAAAGAAATTGAGGAAGCTATGAAAAGAGTACGAGAAGCACAGTCCCTGATTTCTGCTGCTATAGAACCAGGTAAAACATGTGTAGTTTTTGTTAGAAACTAAACTACATGATTCTTGGCAAAAGTGATAATGGCGTAAGCCAGGTGTGGTGGCGCACGCTTGTAATCCCCGCGCTTGGGAGGCTGAGACAGGAGGATCGCACATGTTCGAAGCCAGCCTCAGCTACTTAGTGAGGCTTTCAGCATCTTAGTGAGACCCTGTTTCCAAATAACATATAATAAAAAGGTTTGGGAGTATAGCCCGGAGGTAGAAAGCCTCTGGGTTCTACCCCCAGTACCACCAAAATAAAAAAAAAAAAAAAAACAGCAATAATGGCATAAGTAGGTTAGTGTGTTGACTAAACTCTAATAATTTTTAACTTTCCAAACTCTGATAATAAATTTCATATAATGGAGTGCCACCCAAACATATTTGGAAATAATATGGAGACATTTCTGATAGTAGCACTGCTACCAGCTGCATTCTCTCCCATGATTGAACCAATCCAGAATGTGAGCAGTGCTTAGGATTAACTAATACTTCTTGTGATACTGTAGTTGTTTTTAATCATTCTGTTTCATTTGGGTCAGCCTAATTTCAAGTCTTGTGTTAAATCAAGAGAACCTAGTGAAAATGTTTGTGTTTGTCATTTGTGTAAAGAAAATAAATATTTTAATTTTTGCAGGTATATTTGAACCTTTCGGTGGGGGTGCTGGGGAATGAACATGTGTGATTGTGTTATTTTAAGCATGTGCTCTACCATTAAGATATCCTCCAGCCAGGTCATCTTTTGAGGATGAAATGAATTATTTCAAAGTGTGCCTATATATATTTACATGTATGGTCATGGATTACTTTTTTCCCATTTAATATTTTTTGTTTACTCTTATTTTTTAATAAATATGAATGATATCCACATGTGATCATGTACACCTGTATCATACTGCTTGGGAGGCTGAGACAGGAAGATTTCAGGTTCAAGGCCAGCCTCAGCAACTAAGCGAGGCCTTTATTTGAAATAAAAATACAAAAGAGGGCTGGAAATATAGTTCATAGGGAGAATACCCCCGGGGTTTGATCTCCAGTACCAAAATAAATAACTGGAGCCATGCATGGTGACTCATGTCTGTTAACCTAGTACTTGGGAGCCTGACATAAGAGGACCACAGTTCATGGATAGCCTCAGCAACTTAGTGAGACCCTGTTTCAAATAAAAGATAAAATAAAGCTGGAGTTGTACCTCAATAATAGAACACCCCCAGTGTTCTATCCCTGGTACCACAAAAAAGAGGGAAAAAATTGTTATAGTATGCATAGCATAAGGAAGCAATTGGGGAGGGGATACTGGGGATTGAACCCAGGGGCATTCTCCCCCTAAGGTAGACCCCCAGCCCAATTTTATTTATTTATTTATTTTGGTGGTACTGGGGTTCCTGGAAACCATTCTACCTCAAGGCCTATTTTTTTATATATATACTCCCAGACCTATTTTTTTATATTTTATATATTTATATAAAATATATTTTATATATTTTACTCCCAGACCTATTTTTTTATATATATACTTTTTTATTTCAAACAGGGTCTCTTAAGCCAGCGAGGCTGGCTTCGAACTTGCGCGATCCTCCTGTCTCCACCTCCCAAGTTTGGGGATTACAAGCATGCGCCACCATGCCCGGCTTATTTTATTTTTTTATTTTGAAACAGGGTCTGGCTACGTTGCTATGGCTGGCCTTGAACCTATGCTCCTCACGGTTCAGTCTCCGAAGTACTGCACCCCACATCCAGCTAGCAAACAGTTTTAAAGTGTAATAGAAAAATACAAGTTACCAAGTGGTTTATGATGTATATCATTTAATCAGTAAAATATCAAAAAATAGCCATCATCACAAGGAATGCAGTATTAACTTTAAAGACACAGCTGCAACTTAGTAATAGCCTGTTTCAAAATAAAATTTTAAAAAAGTGTTTTTGTTCTACTATAAAATAGGGCTTAGGGTATAGTTCAGAGGTAGAATGCCCCCTGAATTCACTTCCCAATACCAACCAAAAAAATAAATAAGTTAGCCAAGCATTGTGACACAGGCCTCTAATCTCAGTTTGTGAGGCTGAGACAGGAGGATTGAAGGTTAGAGGACAGACAGCCTCTGTAGCTTAGTGATTTTACTAATTGTGAGCAACCTGTTAAGGCCCTGTTTCAAAAATACAGATAAGCCAGGTGTGGTGGCACATGCTTATGATCTCATTACTTGGGAGGCTGAGATGGGAGGATCGAAGGTTCATGGCCAGCCTTAGCTACCTGTGAGGCCTTCCACAACTTGGTGAGACCCTGTTTCAAAAAATAAAATAGGGCTAGAGGTGTAGCTGGGAAATAGAATGCTTCTGGGTTCAATCCCCAGTTTCATACACAAAAATAAATAAATGCAAATAAAGGCAGCTTAAGGACATAGCTCAGGTAGAATGCCTCTGGATTCAATCCCCAGTACCTCCAAGAAAAAGGAGGTCAAATAAGAAAGACCCAAAGAATGATAAAGATGTGCTTTTCATTACCTTATGGAAAATACTTCATAGCCTTCTAAGTGTGTCAGGTGAGATAGAAAAGGAACCTTTAGTTAGCCAGCTGAAAAATCAAAGTCAGATGTACCAGAAGCCAAGATTGTGTCACTTTTTTTTTGTTTTGTTTTTTGTTTTTGTTTTTTTTGTTGTTTTGTTTTGTTTTTTTGGTGGTACTGGGGTTCCTGGAAGCCCTTCTTCCTCCGGGCTACACTCCCAGACCTATTTTTTATATTTTTGAAACAGAGTCTCTTACGCCAGCACGGCTGGCTTCGAACCTGCGTGATCCTCCTGTCTCTGCCTCCCAAGCGCGGGGATTACAAGCATGCGCCACCACGCCCGGCGATTGTGTCACTTTGTAGACGTTAGCATTAATTATGATCATAAAATGAGCACTTGTAATATTTAAGGACATAAAAGTAAGAGCTAAAAATTAAAATAGTTAAGATATTTTTTGAATAACTTGAATATGAATAATCTTCCTAGTTTGAAAAAATTTAAATTTAGATTTGTTTTTCTTTTAATTCCAGATAAGAAAGAAGAAAAAAGGAGGCATTCAAGATCAAGATCACGATCTAGGAGGAGGAGGACACCCTCTTCTTCTAGACACAGGTTAGATTGTTTCTCGAAGCCAATTGTACACCTTAGAAAAAGATAGGATCTATATGTCTTAATATGCTGTCTATTACCAACTAAGGAAAAAAAGGAATTGAATAAGTAATAGGCTCATATATTTTTAAAAATGCCATAGGTGGTAGGAAAACATTGGAACTTGAGCATGAAAATGAATTGCAACCATGGTCCTGTTACTTGAGAGGTTAGACAGAAGGATTCTAGGTTCAGGGCTAGCCTCAGCAATGTAGTTGCGACCCTATTTCAAATTAAAAATATTAAATTAAAACGATTTATTGCTGTAGCTCAGAGTAGAATACCCCTGGGTTCAAAACACAATACCAAAAAAATACTTTTAAAAAAGGAGTTAGTATTTTGGTTATCTGTGTAACATGTAGGTTACCAATCAAATCCATGAATATTAGCCAGGCATGGTAGCGTACACTTATAATCCCAGTACTTGGGAGGCTGAGACAGGAGGATCGCAGTTCAAGGACAGCCTCACATACTTAGTGAGGCCCTCTACAACTTAGGGAGAACTTATTGCAAAATAAAGAATTAAATAAAATAGGGCCTGGGGTGTATCTAAGAGATAGAATGCCCCTGAGTTCCACTCCCGGCCACACACACAAAAAATCATTCATATTTGCAAAGGATGACTTCCTGTTTTTGTTTGTTCCTTGTACCTTGTTGTTATGGTTGTTGTACTGAGGGTGGAACCCAGGGGCTTTTCTACCTCCGGGCTATACTCCCAGACCTCTTTTATACTTTACTTGGAAACAGGGTCTCACTAAGTCACTAAGTAGCCGAGGCTGGCTTTGAACCTGTGTGATCCTCCTGTCTCAGCCGCCCAAGCACTGGGATTACAAGTGTGCGTCACCACGCCTGGCTTGTTCCTTATATCTCTTAATAAACTGATGGTTTCATTCACTTATATGGTCAGAGTAAGATTGTTTGTACAACATCCCTTTTTGAGTATCAGTGAGTATCAAAAGTTATTTGTCTTTTGACCTGCTTTATACTCGTAAAAATATGTAACTCCAAAGAGCTTTTCTTAATGTAGATTAACTATCAATGTTAACTATATTGAAAATTTAAGACCATCCTTTAAAGTAGTAGTTATCCCACTTTGTGTTAACATTCCTTTGAAGTAAAGCTTTTTTCAAAAATAACTGATATAGAATTCTCTTTGCAGAATTTTGCTTCTCTTTGTTTTGCTTCTTTGTAAACCTCTGTTGAGCTTAATAGAAGACAGTGTAAAAATTTTCATTCAGCTTATTGCAATATATTTAGAAAATCTGGGTTCATACAACTATGTAATTAGAAAAGGAAAAAATTTATGATCTCTTTAGGTAGTTACAAGTATTGGGTTTTTTGTTTTTTTGGTTTTTTTACAAAATACCAAAATTTGAAAAGTGATAATTTTAGTAAAAGTAATTGCCATATGGAATCTTAAACCTAGTAAAAATGAACTCACATACTGTTAAAGTTTATCTTTCTTAGGTTTTACATGAATCCTTTTACTACTTCACAACTACTCAATAAATTTAATAATTTTATTGCATCAAATATCTACTTATTAAAAGTGACTTTTTTTTTTAACCTGAAATGCTTACAGAAATGCCAGCAACTAGGACAGTTCATTTACCACTACCTAGATTTGTGATGAAGAAATACCAGCACCTTTAACCCACCATTGTTTTTGTATCATTAGTGCAAATGTCAGCACAATGAAAAAGTCACATTATACTGTCTGTTAAAAATAATTTTGAAGCTGGGGCATTGTGGCACACGCTTGTATTCCCTGCATTTGGGAGGCTGAGATAGGATCACAGTTCTCGGACAGCCTTAGCTACTACTTAGTGGGCATGTTGCAACTCAGTGAGACCCTGTTTAAAATAAAGAATAAAAAATAGGGCTGGGGGTGTAGCTTGTAGGTAGAATGCCCCTGGGTTCAATCCCTGGTACCGCAAAAAATAGTAATTTTGACCTGTAGACCCCATAAAAGGGTGTTCAGGCACCCAGGATTTCACAAATTACAATTTAGGTTATTCATCACTGAGTATTTCAGTCATTCATTATTTTACTTAATTTCTAAACTCCCTGTTAATTGAACCTTTAAGAATGGTATTCACGGATACTTGGGAGGCTGAGACAGGTGTATTCAGGTTCGTTGCCAGCCTCAGCTACTTAGGTCCTTTACAAGTCAGTGAGACCCTGTTTCAAAATAAAGAATATATATCCTTCTACCACTTGACTCTTAAACACATAATTTGCTGATAGCCTTCATCCTATCTCTCTGGAACCTAGTTCAATGCCTTGTCTATTTTCTCCTAACTTGTGTTAATCCTTAATTCTTACCAATAGTTAAAATCATTTCTCCCTCCTAATTGGAGTTCTTGAAATAGCTACGTATATTTGAATCCTAGACTTTCTCTTCTTTTAAATATATATCCAAATATCTGACAAGTCATATTTGTTCACATAGAGATGTCCCTTTCCCTATACTTTCATTATCATTATCTTACTTTATAGTATCAATGTCTTAAGTTACTTCATAAACTATTACAGAAATGTCTTAGATATGTCTGTTTTATTTCATGTCACCCACCTTTTGGCCCATCTCATGCATAGGGATGCCTTTCAGGACAATGCTCTGATCCCTACAGTGGGTTACATCTCATACTGTGACTACCATAATTTACATTTGCTACCCTGAACTATGTATGTTTTACTTGGGGATTGAACCCAGAGGCATTTCTACCTCTAAGTTACATCCCCAGCCCTATTATACTTCGCGCGCGCGCCGCGTGTGTGTGTGTGTGTGTGTGTGTGTGTGTGTGTGTGTGTGTAATAGGATCTCACTAAGTTGCAGAAGGTCTCACTAAGGATCTAAAGCTGGCTGAGAACCTGCAATCACTGTCTCAGCCTCCCAAATACTGGGATTATAAGCGTGTGTCACCATGTACGACTAATTTGATATTTGATACACTAATTTCTATTTTAACTGATACTTAAGAGCTAATATAAGTAATAAAACTGTGTAACGTGGTTATCAAAAATGTTTAACTTAAGTTTTTTGTAAAGTCAAAATCCTCGGTAGATGACTATATTAATTTTTTTTGTGTGTGTGTGGGGGGGGGGGTCTGGGGATTGAACCCAAGGGAATTCTACCTCAAGGCTACAATCTCAACCCTGTTTTATTTTTTATTTTGAAACAGGGTCTTGCTAAGTTGATAAAGATTTGTCTCACTGCTTGCTGAGATTGTCCTTGGACCTGTGATCCTCCTCTCTGAGCCATTCAAGTACTGGGATTATAGGTGTGTGCCAGTACACACCCAGCTATGCTTAATTCTAATAACATTTTTTGTTTTTCAGATTTTTTTAAACTTTCTAAGAAGAAAATGATGATTCTGGTGCTTATAGGCTCTTTATTTCCCTTAAAATATATTATTGATGTCTTAAATCAGGCACTATAATAATTCCTCAAGGGTACAATGATGTGTTTAGTCCTCAAGGACTTATTTTTTCTGTCCTTTTGGAGCTCATAGAAAGGTAGATGAGCATTACAGAAAAAATTCTTAGGATATAGAGGTGCTATTACAAGGCATTGTTTAATCGTTTCCAATATGCTACAGATAGAAGTGATGCAAACAAAAGTTGATTGAGTTCAATAAAGTAGTAATGGTGGGTTTTGAGGCAGTTGCTTAGGGAATTAGTGGCAAAGCTATATTAGTATATCAGTAATGGCAAAGAAGGGAGTTAATATTTAATGTATAATACTCTACACTAAGACACTTAGGTGATCTCTTTATAGAAGTAGCAGTTACTCTTTTTTAACATTCTGTAAAATAGTTTTCCTTTGACTGCTAAATAAACTATCAAAGAAGATACATAAAACTTAAGATCTGTGGTTGAGAATTAAACAGGTCTTTTCAATTTCCAAAATGACTGTTCTCTAGTAGTTGAAATGAAAAGGAGGCAGAAATTTTAGACTCAATTCGAAATATTCTACAGAAAGGGATTGAATGGTTGCTAAAAATGTCAAGTGTCAAGACTAAAAGAATTTTAATGATTCTTAAAGTAGAGGAATTAAATCTTTTAAGGCAAGAAAGGATAAAGTGATAAGATCTAAAAGTTAATTGTACTTGGAAGAGAAGATGAGGGAGGGGACTTAGAGAAACACCTCTGTTGTAATGCTGCCTATTTTATAGACTTGCTATGAGGAGTATTTGTAAATCATTTAGAAAGCATGGTGTAAATATTTGATAGCTGATAAGTAATATTTAACCAACAAGTGGAGAATTAAATAAAAAGTATGTGTTAAAATACTATGTAACTGGCCGGGCGTGTGGTGCACCGTTATAATCCCCGCACTTGGGAGGCAGAGACAGGAGGATTGTGCAGGTTCGAAGCCAGCTGTGCTGGCTTAAGAGACCTTGTTTCCAAATACAAAAGTACAAAAATAGGTCTGGGAGTGTAGCCTGGAAGTAGAAGGGTTTCCAGGAACCCCAGTACCACCAAAAAAAAATTTTATATATACACACACACACACACACACACACACACACACACACACACACGTATATATATGTGTATATATACACTATGTAACTGTAAAATAATGGCAAAGAGTTGGAGGTTATTTTCCCTTCATTCTCTAGTAGTAGTTTTAACCTTGAATTTGTAAATACTGTGGGCATAGGAATGGTCTGCATTTGAGCAAAACATTGAAAGGTAAGGAATTATGAGTGTTAAAAGGAGTTACCAAATTCTAAGGTGTTCAGGATGTTTATTTATAGTCTAAATAACGGCAGCAACTGGAAAAAGGAGTATCTTTACCTAATTGATGTTTAGGACATACATCTGAGGCTAAAAGAAATATTCACAATTAGTCTTTTTTACCTACATACATATGTTGCTTTTTACATTATTAGGCGATCAAGAAGCAGATCAAGGAGGAGATCACATTCTAAATCAAGGAGTAGACGACGATCCAAAAGTCCACGGAGGAGGAGATCTCATTCCAGAGAAAGAGGTAGAAGGTCAAGGAGCACATCAAAAAACAGGTATAGCCAACTGTTAACACTGGGCAAGAACACATATTTTACCCTTTCTAAGATCCCAAACAATGTTACTACTTAGTAACAAAAAACATGAGGTATGGAGAGATAGGGATAGACAGAAAGGAATGGCTTTTGGGTTGAGGAGGCTGGCATTTAATTTCTTTCTCCTTAATCGAAGCGTGTGTGTGTGTGTGTGTTTCTATCACTTACTGGGGATTGAGCTTGGGAATTCTACCTCCAACTCTATTTTATTTTTATTTAGAAACAGTGTTTCTTTGGTTGATGAGAGCCTTACTACTTGTTGAGGCTGTTTGATTTACCTAACTCTGCCTCCCAAGTACTTGGATTACAGGTGTGGGCCATCATGCCTGGCTGAAACAAACCTACCTACCTACCTTCTTTTCTTTTCTTTTCTTTTCCTTTTCTTTTCTTTCTCTTTTGTTACTGAAGATTGAGGCCAGGAACATTCTACCTCCAAACTATTTTGAAGATAGTCTTATTAGTTAGATGAGTCTCACTACCTGCTAAAGCTGTCTGCAAACCTGGAATCATTCTGTCTCTGCTTCTCAGATGTGGGTTTCCATCCCCTACCCAGCTGCTGTGGTCCCACACACACACACACACAATACTGGGGATGTTACCCAGGGGCATTCTACCTCTGAGCTACATGCCCAGCCTTATTTTTTTATTCTTTATTTTGAAACAGGGTCTCACTGAGTTTGCAAAGGGCTTCACTAAGTAGCTGAGGCTGTCCGTGAACCATAATCCTCCTGTCTCAGCCTCCCAAATGCTGGGATTGCAAGTGTGGGCCACCACACTCGGCCTCAGCTGAGGATCATTATGTGCCGGGCATTGAACCATACTAGAAAGTGTCTTATCCCATGAGTTGGGAGCAGTAGATAGTTAAAGATTCACATGAGCTGGGCTTGGTGGTACACGCTTATAATCCCAGAGCCTTAGCTACTTAGGTACCCCACAACTTAGTAAGACCCTGTTTCAAAATAAAGAATAAAAATTAGGGCAGGGTGGGTGTGTAGCTCAGAGGTTGAATGCCCCTGGGTTCCATCCCCATACCTGCAAAAATAAAAGATTCATTAAATAAGAAATATCCCCATCTTAGTGTTTATTTCTACTTACACTCAACCATTCTTTTCATATACAGCCAAATCCTTTTAAATTAGTTTGTTTTGTCTTTAGTAACATATACCACATCATTGGTTTCATTCTATAGTGGCATAAGAGCTTTGTCATTGGTAAAGTGCATCAGTTTTTATTATTTTTCCCCCAATCATTGATTCTTAGCAAGCATAAACCTCAACTATAAAGACAGAGGAGCTAGGGTAGCTTTACTTGGTGTTCAACCCACAATAATGGCACTTTTAGTCATTGTGGTGTTGAATGGAACATCTATTAATCTAATAGTCAAACAAGGTTGTTTAATAGAATAGCTCTACACAGAATAAATTAGGCATCCTTTTTACTGTAAACTTTATTAAGAGAGTAATGGATTTAATCGTAGGGGAATGGCTATGTGTGCCTACACTATTGCTAAAGTAAACCCCAGCCCTTTTTTTCTTTTTTTCTTTTCTTTTTTAAACAGGATCTTGCTAAGTTGCCATGGGTAGTCTCAAACCTGGTTTTCTCCTGTCTCAGCCTTTCAAGCACTAGGACTGAAGGCCTGCACCACCATGCCCATATGAGGCCATATTTATACTGGTTGCCATTTACCAATGGTGGAAGAGGTTTAAATTGAAAAGTGAATCCAAGAATTGCTTTCTGTAAGATTTAATTTAACTCTCTATGTTACATGGTACCAAGTAGAGAATGGTGTTTTTAAAGTTAGCATGAGTTCTTGAAATAAAGTATAGAATGTGAGGTTGAGAAAGTATAAGAGAAGGAAGATCATGGAAAGCTTTGTTGTTCACATTTTGTTTGCACCCAGTCCAGGAAACAACCAGAATGAGTTTAAGAATGAACAGGGAAGCCAGGCATGGTGGTGCAAATTTGTAATCCCAGTACTTGGAAGGCTGAAACAGGAGGATCATAGATTTGCAGCCATTATCAGCTAGTTAGGCCCTCTACAAATTTAGACTCTGTTTCTAAATAAAGAATTTTTAAAAAAGAAATAGGACTGGGATATGTAGTTTGGAGGTAAATGTCCCTGGGTTCTATCCCCAGCACAACAAAAACAAAAGATGACAAGAGAGAAAAAAGGAATAAAATAGAGAAAGTAGGTATAAACATTAGCATAGAACAACAGGGATATTTTTATCCCAGTGATGTGTGTGTGTGTGTGTGTGTGTGTGTGTGTGTGTGTGTGTGTGTGTGTGTTGTTTATGGTGTTTATGGTACTTTTCTTTTGGCAAATATATATATTGATCAAAGTCGATTTACATAAATCTCTAGAAAAAATTTTTGAGTTGAAATATGGTTGTAGTATGCCAGACCTCTGTGATGGAATATTTTTTTAGTAGCACTGAATAGCCTATTATTCTATATAGCAACAGAGAAAGATAGAATATTAGCTTGGTCCCTGATAAAGTTAGCAATGCAGTGTCTGCTTTGGAAGAGTGTTGAAAATGTTGGTGAGTGATTTTGGCAGTTACGGGCTTTGGCCTGTTGGTAGAGGTGGTGGGGAAACTGATAATCTGCTTGTAGAAAAAGAAGTGGTAAAAGAACTTAGACTATTTAACCTTTGGGGGCTTACCACCAAAAATGGAGTTGTTTTGTCATGTTTATAGTTTTTTTCCATTGGTGCATTATAATTGGACATGATAGGTTCATAGTGACACAGTCGTATATGTATGTAACATTATTTGGTCTGTTTTCTTCCCTGAACCTCTTTCTATCCCTTGGTCCCATCTACTACTACACTGTCTCCTGTTTTCACAAGATTCCATTCCTTTCCTAGAAAATGGGATTTTGACGCTATTTATCGTGAATTGACCACATGAGGTATTATTTCTAAGACAATGTCAGAATAACAGTGTTTTCAAGAATGGGACTACATTTGTCTGTACTTTTTTATTTGTAGTACTATATAAATTGGCATTAAACTATACAAGTTGACACGCACCTATAATTCCAGTACTTGGGCAGCTGAAATGGGGATTGCCAAGTTTGTGGGCAGCCTCAGCAACATAGTGAGGCCCTCACTATTTTGAGACCTTGTTTCAAATAAAACCTAAGGAGACTGAGACAAGGATTGCGGTTTGCAGACAGCCTCAGCTACCTAGTGAGGTACTTTGCAATTCAGTGAGACCCTATTTCTTTTCTCTCTCTTTTTTTTTTTTTTTTTTTTTGGTGGTACTGGGGTTCCTGGAAGCCCTTCTATGTCCGGGCTACACTCCTAGACCTAGACCTATTTTTATATTTTTATTTGGAAACAGGGTCTCATAAGCCAGCAAGGCTGGCTCCGAACCAGCGCAATCCTCCTGTCTCCGCCTTCCAAGCGCGGGGATTACAAGCGTGCGCCACCACGCCCAGCTAGTGAGACCCTATTTCAAAATAAAGAATAAAAAATAGGGTGGGGACTGTCGCTCAGAGGTAGAATGCCCCTGATTCCAATCCCTAGTACCAAAAAAAAAAAAAAAAAATTAGGACTGGGGTGACTCAGAGCTAGAATACATCCTAGGTTCAGTCCTCCATAACACACACAAAAAATTTATATATATAAGTCTTGATATGCTATAGTATGCATTTTATTTTTTTATTTTTACTTTTTTACTGTTTTTATTTGAATGCAGGGTCTCTCATTCAGTTCAGAGGCCTCAGTGAAGTAGCTGAAGCAGTCCACAAACCTATGATCCTCCTGTCACAGCTTCCCAAGTACTGTGATTACAAGCATGTGCCACCACACCTGGCTCCTGTACTATGCATTCTTATAACTATGTTTATTTATTAGAGACAAAAAGAAGGAAGACAAAGAAAAGAAACGTTCCAAGACACCACCAAAAAGTTACAGCACAGCCAGACGTTCTAGAAGTGCAAGCAGGTAAGATGGCATCATGAATTTTTTTTTTCTTTTTTTATTGTAAGATTATTATTAGTGGGATGGAAACATGAAATGTATTTCAGAGCATAGATAAATACTTCAGTGTTAGAAAAAGTTAGACTTTGAAGCCAGGTGTAGTGACACACACTTGTAATTTCAATACTTGGGAGACTAGGGCAGGGATCACAGGTTCACAACCAGCATCAACTACTTAGGCCTTCTGCAACTTAGTGAGACCCTTTTTCAAAAAAAAGTAAAAAATAGGGCTGGGAGTATATCTCTGAGGTAGAATGCCCCTGGGTTCAATCCCTTGTACTGCAAAAAAAGAAAAGAAAGCAAAAGAAAAAATTTAGACTTTGCCAATTAAAGTTATGTTTTTTTGTTTGAGTATTAAACCCCGAGGCACTGTGCATTCAAGCTACACTAAGCAGTCCTTTTTATTTTTTAACGTTTGCATGTATGCATGTATTTGTTGTGTTGCTGGGGATTGAGTCCAAGAGTGTTCTGCCTTCAAGCTATACCCCAGCCCTATTTTTTAGGGCTTATTTTTTTATCATTATTATTTTTAAACAGGTTCTAAGTTGCTGAGGCTGGTCTTGAACTTGTAATTCTCCTTACCTAACCTCCCAAGTACGGGGATTACTGCCTTACTCCACCACACTCACCTGTTTTTCATTTTGAAACAGAATCTCACCAAATTGGTGAGGCCCTTGCTAAGTATCTGAGGTTATCCTCAAGCTTGTGATCCTCCTATCCCAGCTTCCCAAGTACTGGGATTACAGTCACCACGTCCATCTTAATTATTCTGTTTTTAATACGTCATAGTGAAAATAAGACATAGAAGAAAACAATTGTTCATGATTGAATGGTATTGGTTTTCTCGATATTGATACCAAAAAGATAAATAGAAGCTGGGCGTGTTGGTACGTACGCATACCTATAATCCTAGTACTTGAGAGGCTGAAACAGTTGAGATCACTGGTTCCTGGCCAGCCTCAGCAATTTAGCAATTTTTCCAGGCCCTCAGCAACTTACTGAGACCATATTTCAACATAAAATAGGGATGGGATAGTAGCTCAGAAACAGAATACCCCTGGGTTCAATCTCCAGTACCATACACACAAAAGATAAATGGGAAAGCACAAAATTTAAAGCTTTTAGGTTTGCATGTATGTATATATTTGTTGTGTTACTGGTAGGTGGCACATGCCTATCTTTGGGAGGTCGAGATAGGATTACAGAAATCTGATTTCCTCTATAATGGGTTACTTCTGACCCACTTTAATCTCTTGGATTTGAACATTGATCAGTTTATTCTCAAGGTTAGTGTTTGAGCTCAAACAGTGTTATGAAACAGGCCTTGAATTATTTAGTCATATTATAGAAGCCCCCAGTGGAGCTAGTTAGATCATACTATATTTTAAAGTCTAGTTTGCACATCTGTGATTCTAGAGATAGACGACGAAGAAGAAGCAGGAGTGGAACACGATCTCCTAAAAAGCCTAGGTCTCCTAAAAGGAAATTGTCTCGCTCACCATCCCCAAGAAGGTAAACGCTAATCATTTAGACCTGTCATTTGTAATTTTTACAAGTTTAAGGTTTTTAAACTATCATAACTGTTGTATAGCTTTTCCTTCATTTCAGGCATTTAAAGTGCTTAAAAATGTTATACATTTAATAGCATTTAGACCTATATGTAGGTTATAGTGTTCTCACCTGTGTT
The DNA here is from genome assembly GCF_963383645.1 of Muscardinus avellanarius. NCBI lineage: Eukaryota > Metazoa > Chordata > Mammalia > Rodentia > Gliridae > Muscardinus > Muscardinus avellanarius. Next base: position 61,371,468 of record NC_137788.1, read on the forward strand.
GACTGTACAAAGGTTTTACCTTTATTTTTTGATGCCTTGAAATTTAACCTTTGCTGTCATTTCTGTCTTTTCAAATTAAAACCTATTGCTAGTCTTAAATGTGAAGCTTCTTGTGAGTTTCCTTTGAGTCATCTTTTTGAGCCTATTTAACTGTCATTCTAGACATAAAAAGGAGAAGAAGAAAGATAAAGACAAAGAAAGAAGCAGAGATGAAAGGGAACGATCAACAAGCAAAAAGAAAAAGAGTAAAGAGAAGGAAAAGGAGAAGGAAAGAAAATCAGAGAGTGATAAAGATGTAAAAGTATGTATACAAACTAGTTTATCTTGGACTTTGGTGTGGTGTTGGCACGTTTACAAACTGAATTTTCTTTGAAGAAGCTTACTTTTGTTATTCTCCTTGGCAAAGCAGGTTACACGGGATTACGATGAAGAGGAACAGGGGTATGACAGCGAGAAAGAGAAGAAAGAGGAGAAGAAACCAACAGAAGCAGTTTCCCCTAAAACAAAGGAAAGTTCTGTAGAAAAGGGAACTGGTGATTCACTGAGAGAATCCAAAGTGAATGGGGATGATCATCATGAAGAAGACATGGATATGAGCGACTGAGTATGGAGTTTTGCCTCTGTGGGAATCCAACTGTATACATGCATCAGTGTCATTCCTTTGTGTGATTTCTTATTGCTGTATTTGTTCATCTCAAACCTAGATGTGTACAGCTCTGAGTTATAAATGGTTATAAAGCTCTTGATACCAACATTAGTTATTTACATCAAAAAGCTTTTAGAAAATGGTACATGGGTAACCAGCTCTTGTCATGGTGAAATCTGATTGAGTAAACAAGCAGTTTTACTATTCTGGTGCTGCTTCATAACAAAAATGAAAAGCTGCATGCATCTACAGCAGGCATGGATTGTTTTTGTTGTATGATCTCCTTTGTTAAGTAAGTTTACTTATAGTATTTCTAGAATTTGATTCATTGCCGTAATAGAGCCATGTAGGGAATGCACTGATTGCATGTTATTGTGGCAAGAATATCCTAAATGTCATTAAAATCCTCCAACATGATGGATCTACTATGGTCTTGTTTGTTGACATGACAAATTAACATTCTTAAAGTTACATCTGGAAATGAACATTTGAAATAGATAATCCTGTAAGCCTTGTGGCTCAATTTTTGTGGCTTTTGTTTAACTTGGAAAGGTTATATATGCACTAACCTTTTTTTTATGTCTAATTAGGCTTTAATTACAGAAACAAGTTTTCAAATAAAACTGTCTTTGGCGGTGAGTAAATAGCAACATATTTTGAAGTGGAGTTGTATACTTTTTCATAGGTGTTCAGGAATTTTTTTCCTCAAATAATTTATTCCACATCTACATCAGTGAAAGCTATCCGCCTGAGTCTGTCTGTAAAAGAAAGTTATCCTTGTCCTGATTTTCAATTTTCCTCTTGTATTATTAATTTGTTTTAAACTCATTGTTGGAAAAAGGGGGTAGTGCATTTTAAAATGACCTTCATATGCTTTTAAAATAAGACAAATCTACTTGATAATGTACTTTTATTTGATCTCAAGTTGTATAAAACCAATAAATTTGTGTTACTATTACTACAGTAGTAATCTTAATGCACACAGTGATTCCATATTATATGCAAAGTAGTTAGACAACTGTTTTCTTAGTTACAGGAGTTTCAAGCTTCACTTTTGTTCAGTTAAAACAAAAGTAGGCTACAGTCTGTGCCATGTTAATGTACAGTTTCTGAAATTGTTTTACAAGACTTTGATAATAAAACCCTTAAACTTATATTTCTTTTCCTGTAAAACTGTATTTGTATTTATTTACACTATTGAATGTATGACATTTACCTCATTCATTTTTACAAATTAAGTTCTTTCCTTTTCTATCCACATGTTTAAATACAGCAACAAGATGAAATCCGTCATCTTACAGTGGTAGTTGCCATCAGAATTGTTGAAAATAATTTCTATCTAAAAGTCTTTTAATATAACTTTATTTCTCATATTTTGGGTGTGGGTATGGGGTTGAATAATGCAGTGGACTTTAGGACAAATGATCCCATCTATAGCCCACTAAATTTATATTTTCAGTGGAATATAAATATTTGCCTTTTCTGAAATAGTATAGAAGCTATCAATGATATGTATACTGTACAATACTAAATAGTATATTTATTCATTTATGGAATGAGTAGTGTTGTTTGGGTGGCTGGGATTAAAGGAAATTGAGCTGTGGAATTGTACCTTTATCCAAGTTGTGAGTATAAACTGATTTTTTTAAAAACGGTTCAAAAGTTGAAATGACATAGAAGAGCAGCATTGTTTTTATAGTTTGTAGTAAGTAACTTTTTAAAGATTTTATCAACAGGAATTTTGTCTACAGCAAGTTTAAGAAAATCTAGTAATGGTCCAAATAATCACTGCATTTTTAAAACACAAAAGTTGAATGCAAATGACATTTGTTTAAACTGACATTTTTTTAGTGGATAAAGGTTGAACCATGCAACATGACCATTTTTTCTAAGTCAAAGCTAAGTAAAAGTTTCCCAGGGTAAACAGTATTTAAAGTCTGTTCCTTTGATTATAATCTCGGAATGCAAATATACTAACTTTTCTATAGGGATTATAAAATTTGGGGTTTTAAAATAGTGCCACTGACTTAAGATGCTACAGCGAAAGTAGTCTGTGTAGGGTACTTCTTTTCAGTGAGCATTTCCTGCACAAAGGTAGAAAGGTAGTGTTGCACTGGGACACGAGCCTTTAACAGATGAGAGAACCAGTTGAAATAAAGTGAACACTGCCTCCACACTGAGTTTTGTTCTGTATTTGGTAGTAAAATGGTTTAAAAATAAAAGTGGTTTTGTTAGAAAAATGGTTGTCCTTATTTACTTGGTTAAGTTTTTCAGTAGCCACTAAGTTGTAGCTACACGGGGCTTTATTTGGTAGAGCTGGAGAGAGGTTTCTGTTTGTAAAATGGAAATAACCTTGCAACGTGGCTGGCTGGAGGAGAATAAAATTTGTGGGCCAGTAGCTGCCATGCAGATCTCTAGGTCTGAGTCTAGCTCCATTGCTCTGGCTGGCTAGCCTCAATAAGGTGATCTCTCCAAGCACTGGGATTACAGGTGTGCACCACCACACAGGGCTATTCATGGCCTTTTAACTCATGTAATTCTGCACCAAGTATGGTGGCACATGCCAGTAATCTCAGCTACTGGGGAGGCTGAAGCAAGAGTATCAAGTTTCAGGCTAGCCTGGATTACAGCAAAACTGTCAGAAAAGGCTGGAAAGCTGGGGTGGTGGCCCACACCTGTAATCCCAATACTTGATAGACTGAGACAGAAGAATGAGGCCAGTCCCAATGAGGGACTGTTTCCAAATTTAAAAAAGTAAAGGGCGGCGGGGTGTGGTGGCACAAAGTTTGTAATCCCCGCACTTGGGAGGCGGAGACAGGAGGATAGCGCAGGTAGGTTCAAAGCCAGCCATGCTGGCTTAAGAGACCTGTTTCTAAATTTAAAAAAAAGTATAAAAATAGGCCTGGGAGTGTAGCCCGGAAGTAGAAGCGTTGCCAGGAACCCCAGTACCACCACCAAAAAAAAAAGTAAAGGGTGGCCAGGCATGGTGGCGCACGTTTGTAATCCCAGCATTTGGGAGACAAAGACCAGATGATTGAAGTTCCTGGACAGCCTCAGCTACTTAGGCTTTTTGCAAACCTTGTTTCAAAAACAAAAACTAAAAACACCAGGGGTGTGGCTGGGAGGTAGAATGCCCCTGGGTTTAATCCCCAGTAGCATGGGGGCTGGTGGGTTAAGAAGAAATGGGAATGTAACTAGTGTGAGGATCCTAGGTTCCCTCCTCGATGTCGGGGCCCATTCGGCTGGACTGAGATGGCACCCAGGCTTGTTGCCAGCGTAGATTCAAGATGGCGCCTAGGCTTGCAGGCAAGTCATGACTCACAAGATGGACGTCTCCTTGAGCATGCGCAGTGTGCCATGCTACGTGCCTGCAGAAGGATCAGTGACGCAAAGCCTCATGCTGCCACCAGCCTGCCTATTAGAAAGTCAGAAGTGTGCATGCCCTAGCTGTGGGAGGCTTGGGGTTGGTAGGGAATAGAGGGAGGGATTATGATGCTGATATATATTGTGCTTGTTGTACGCATTGTCAGACATATTAAAGACATATTAAGAGAGACATATTCAGAGACATATTAAGGATCCATTAAAGAAGAATTCATATTTCAGCTGAAGAGGTGTCTGTCGTTCTCTAAGCCCCTGCGGGTCGGAGTCTTAGGGGACGATAAGTGGTGCCGAAACCCGGGAAAAACAATGTAGCAAAAAGTTCGCAGGTAAGTGACAAATAAGATAAGGCTTGCGGATAAGCGAGGCTTGCGGATAAGCGAGGGACAGCTGTGAAAGTTCGCAGGTAATTGCGACGATAAACTCGCAGGTGTTGCGACGATAAGCTCGCAGGTGATTGGGATGATAAGCTCACAGGTGATTGCGACCATAGGGGTGTAGGAGTTTGTAACAAAATAAAACATCATGGGGTCTAAGGTTGCTACCATGAAGGTCAAAGAGGCTCTTTGTAACATTCTGTCTAAGGGAGGAGTGAAAGTGAAAGCAGCCACTTTAGAAAATTTTCTTAGCACAGTTAAAGCGATAGCTCCATGGTTTTTGGAAGAAGGATATGTTAATATTTCTCAGTGGAAACGTCTCGGTCAGGATCTTCTTAAGGCCGATGCCGAAGGGGCTCTCCCACCTGGGACATTGGCTATCTGGAGTTTAATTAAAGCATGCCTGGCAGATAAAACAGGAAGGTATAGTCAAGTTCTGGCTGAAGGCTCTAATGCTTTAGATGAAGCAAAAGAAGAGATTTCAGAGCAAGGTCAACAGGCAGATTCTCACAGGGACGAGGAGTCCTCTGAAAGCAACTCCTCTGATTCCTCCGAGGAACAAGAGACATGGCCTGTTCCACCAGAAAGAGATAAGGAGGAAGAAGCCTTGTTAGAATCTTGGTGCAGGTTCCAAATGTCTTATAACAGTAAAAAGAAACATCCTGAACCTTCCGCTCCTCCCCCTCCCTCTCCTAGTCCGCCGCCGTAACTTATTGAGAAGGGAAAGTTTGACAGACAGAAGAAACTCAAGGTTAGCCCATGGGCAAAAAATTTTACTAACCCCAGGGGCATTTCCTGTGTGCCTTGAAAAAAAAAAAAAAGTGTTGCCATGGTATCCAGCCTGTGTTGCACAAATAATTATTAAGGCATAGGCAACTCTGACTGCATTTGGGATGCAGCCTGATCTTATTATCACTCCATATACTAAAGAACAGCTTGCCACTCTAGCTGCCACCAATTATGACTGGGCCATTGTTCATGTAATGGCCACAGGACAATTCGATAATCATTATCCACAACATCCATGGCTCAGGTTTGTTTTGGCTCATCCTATTATTTTTCCTAAAATCACTCGATCTGCACCGATTGCTGGAGCGCCAAATATTTTTACAGATGGATCCAAAGGAGGTATGGGCGTGATATTCAAAGAAGGCTCAGATCCACAAACTTTTCTTTTTCCCCATTCATCAGCACAGGCAGTAGAGATTTTGACAGTGATTCAAGTATTTATGCTCTATGATTCCACTCCATTCAATTTAATTTCAGATAGCTTATATGTGGTACAGGCACTTAATAGCCTTGAATGTGTAGGACATATTAAGGGACAATCTACTATTCTTCTATTATTGGCTAAATTACAACAATATATTTGGAACCAAAAATGTTCCTTCTATGCAACCCACATACGAGCTCATTCAGGACTTCCTGGACCGCTTGCTGAAGGCAATGCTATTGCAGATTTTCATACTCAAACTGTACTTATTTTTTCAAATGAGGACAAAGTGTTACAGGCTCAAGAATTTCACAATAAATTTCATGTAAATTCCCAAACGCTGAGACTAAAATTTAAAATCACTAAAGAACAAGCTCGACGCATTATATTGCAATGCAAAAATTGTTTGACATTATTGCCACAGCCTACTACAGGAGTAAATCCTCGAGGTTTGCGACCTCTTCACCTATGGCAAATGGATGTCACACATGTTCTTGAATTTGGCTCTCTTAAATATGTACATGTTTCCGTGGATACATGTTCCGGAGTTATCTTTGCCTCTGCTCATACTGGAGAAAAGGCCCAACATGTAATTTCCCATTGTCTGCAGGCTTTTGCTGCCTGGGGCATCCCTCACCAAATTAAAACTGATAATGGACCTGCTTATGTTTCTCAGAGATTTTCTCATTTTTGTGCCCAAATGGCTATACAATTAAATCATGGATTACCATATAATCCACAGGGCCAAGGCATAGTAGAACGAGCCCATGCCACTATTAAATCTATTTTAATAAAACAAAAAGGGGGGATAGGGGCTCAATGGACCACACCAAAAGATAAACTAAATCTTATATTATTTATTCTAAATTTTTTAACGTTGGATGCCAATGGACGAACAGCAGCGGAAAGACATTACAGGCCTCATGAGCGCTATGCAGGGCAAGCAATGTGGAAAGATATTCTTACAGGAGCATGGAATGGTCCGGATCCAGTGCTAACGTGGGCTCGAGGGTCGGTGTGTGTTTTCCCACAGGACAAAGACTCGCCAATTTGGGTTCCTGAAAGATTGGTGCGCCATGTACAGGAACCAATGGAAGATGCCAAGCAACAAATGGATATGGCTAACTCTGTTGGTAATGTTCAACATTGGAGTGAGTGAAAAAGATCTTTGGGGAATTATTTCTGCTTTCCCTCTTCCTTTACCTGTATCTACCACTGCCACCATTTTTCCTCGGTTCTTTACGACCAATAGTTCCTTAAATTTGCCCTGGATTCCCTTTGATGAAGAAATTAGGCCTTATGCATTCTTCAATATAACTTTAAGTGGCAGTTTATGTTTTTATGCTAATAAAATTTTGAATGATACCTATGATAGTCCTAATCCATGTGTGCAGTTATATAATCAGACTATGGGAAAATTTCAGCCATTTAATGATTCCAGTCCCATAGGAAATGTTACTGTTTTAGAAGGATATGCTCCTTTAGCATTTTCTAGATATGAACATCCCGAAAATAAAACAGCTCCTTTGCAGCCACGGTGGGCTCCAAAATGTTATAGCCCACGTAGCTGGCCATTTAAATGAACTGACTGCCAAGACTCTAAGGTAGTCTGGGCCTCTTCAGGCTATGATTTAAGTTTTTCTCCAGGCATATCTACTATGCACCCTTGGGCAGTAGTAATGCGACTGCCTATAGCAGTTCCTTGGCCGATAAGAGTGGATGTAAATTCCCTTCCAGTTTTGCTGAACCAAGAAAAGAGAGATTTTGGAATTTCTGCTCTTATTGCTGTAATTGTGGCCTCTGTGACCGCAGCAGTTACAGCTGCTGCCGCTTTGGCGACGTCTATAAATACTGCAGCCACTATGAATGCCCTATCCTCACATGCGGCTACTGCCATGGCTCAGCAAGCTCAAATAAATGGACAACTTAAAGCTGGCATATTAATGGTAAATCAAAGAGTAGACCTGTTACAAGAACAGGTTGACATTCTAGGGCAAATGGCGATGGTACCATGTATTCATAAATTATCTGGATTATGTATAACATATGTGCAGTATCAGAATTTCTCCCATGCAGGTAATTTGTCTCAGCAATTAAGCAAGATGCTTCTAGGGACTTGGAGCCGTGAATTTGAACACACCATGATTGAGCTTCGAGTGTCCATCGTTGCAATTAATTCTACCCGTGTAGAAGTCGCCACAGTACAACAATGGATGGACTTGATACATGGAACATTGGGTTTCTTAAAAAATTGGGGTGGCATGGCATTCTGGGCATTCTTGCTGGTGGTAGCATGCTGTTTCCTGGTTGGATATATCAGGCGAACTCGACAACGCACACTGCAACAACAGCGCATATTGGTGCAAGCTATGGCAGCCCTTGAAGCTGGCTCATCTCCCCATGTATGGCTCAGTATGCTGGATCGGTGACGGGTCAGATCGTCCCCGGGACCATATCAACCTAAGACAGGGAAACAATCATGCTATTGTTCTCCCAATGACGGGTAAGAATGGTCCTTGAGGGTCGACAACCTAAGACAGGCACGATCCCGAGCCTTATTTTAATAAAACAAAAAGGGGAGATGTCGGGGCCCAATCGGCTGGACTGAGATGGCACCCAGGCTTGTTGCCAGCGTGGATTCAAGATGGCGCCTAGGCTTGCAGCCAAGTCATGACTCACAAGATGGACGTCTCCTTGAGCATGCGCAGTGTGCCATGCTACGTGCCTGCAGAAGGATCAGTGACGCAAAGCCTCATGCTGCCACCAGCCTGCCTATTAGAAAGTCAGAAGTGTGCATGCCCTAGCTGTGGGAAGCTTGGGGTTGGTAGGGAATAGAGGGAGGGATTATGATGCTGATATATATTGTGCTTGTTGTATGCATTGTCAGACATATTAAAGACATATTAAGAGAGACATATTCAGAGACATATTAAGGATCCATTAAAGAAGAATTCATATTTCAGCTGAAGAGGTGTCTGTTGTTCTCTAAGCCCCTGCGGGCCGGAGTCTTAGGGGACGATACCTCAGTATAAAAAATTTTGCCAAAGCACAAGCACTCATTGACCAGAAGTGAGCATCATTTTTTTTTTTTTTTTGTACTGGGATGAAACCCAGGTGCATTCTACCTCCGAGTTATACCCCTAGGCCTATTTTTTAATATTTTGAAACAAGGTCTCAATTGCAAAGGGCCCAAATAGCTGAGGCTGTCAGCAAACTGTGATCCTCCTGTCTTCAGTCTCCCAAATGCTGGAATTACAAGCATGCGCCACCACGCCCAGCTTTGAAGGATTTTTCATGTCTCCTGGTAGTAATTCTATAACTATTGAAGGTAGGGAAATATGAACAGGGAAAAAGAGGAAAAGCTACTGGAACAGTAAAAATTTTATAAGTGAATGTGTGTATCATATAACTTAGAGAATTGTCACTCAGCCAGCTTTATTTAGCAGAACTACCATAATTAGCTGGGTGCCAGAGGCGGGTCCACACTATCTGAAAATTGGTATATTGGTCTCTTTTTTTTTTTTTTTTCAGGTCTGGTGATGGAACCCAGGATCATTGGAACACCTAGCTACACTCTGCCCTATTCTTTATTTTGAAACGGTCTCACTGAGTTGCAGAGGGCCTCACTAAGTAGCTGAGGCTGTCCGCGAACCACGATCCTCTGGTCTCAGCCTCCCAAATGCTGGGATTACAAGCGTGCACCATCATGCCAGGCTGGTACACTGCTGTTTAACACTGTAATTGAGATTTCTGTTTCTCAGTCTCAAAACTAGCTACTGTGTTTCATCCCTGTGCTGCTTTAAAATATTTTTCTAATCAAGTACACATACTTGTGTTTTATACATATATGATGGCCAGGCATGGTGACACACACCTATAATCCCAATATTATGAGTCTGAAGCAGGATGATTGCAGGTTTGAGGCTAGCCTCAGCAACTTTAGGAGATAATGTTTCAAATTTTTATTTATTTTTGTGGGTCTGGGATGGAACCCAGGGGCATTCGATCTCTGGGCTGCACTCCCAGACCTATTTTATACTTTATTTGGAAACAGGGTCTTACTAAGTTGCTGAGAGCCTCATTAAGTAGCTGAGGCAGGGTTTGAACCTGTGTGGTCCTCCTGTCTGTCTCCCAAGCACTACAAGCTTGCACCGCCATGCTCAGCTTTTAGTCTTTATTTTGAAACAAGGTCTCACTAAGTTGCACAAGTGTGTGCCTATTTTTCTAAATAAGATTAATTGTAGACTTGAAGGCATACTGATCTAATGTTTTATTGGGTTTTTTAATTCCCATTTTCATTTTTATAGTAAAATGTGGACTTAGACATTAGCAAACTAAATTAGGACAGTGAGAATATTAATAAAGTATACAAGATGTTTAGCATCTAAAACAATTTACAAAAAAGGATCATATATTTACTGGCAGTACTGAGAATTAAATCCAGGCACACTCTACCACTGAGCTACAATTCCGGCCACTTTTTGAGATGGTGTCCCTAAATTAGCCAGGCTAGCCTCAAACATGCAATCCTCCCGCCTCCACCTCCTGGGTAGCTGGGACTACAGGGATGTGCCACCATACTTGGACTGATAAAACTTGTTTTTTGTTGTTGTTTTGTTTTCAGTACTGGGGATGGAACCCAGGGGCATTCTACTTCCGAGTTACACCTCCAATCCTTTTTTATTATTATTATTTTGAAACAGGGTCTCACTGAGTTGCAAAGAGCCTAAGTAGCTGAGGCTGTCCACGAACCAGTCCTCCGGTCTCCACCTCCTGAATGCTGGGATTACCACGCCCAGCCTGATAAAACCCCACGCCCAGCCTGATAAAACATTTTTAAATGGCCAATAATATCCTCATTTTTTAAAAAAGGACACATGTCTTTTTTGAAACAATGTGTTACAACTAATTTTGAGCCAGGTAGCATATACCTATAATCTCATTATTGGAAGGCTGAGACAGGGAGAAAGTTCAGAGCCAGCCTCAGCCACCTAGTGAGACCTTGTTTCAAAATTTAAAAGCTCTAGGGGTGTAGCTTGGAGGTATAATGACCCTCAGGTCAATCTCCAGTACAAAATATATATATATTTTTGTAGTGCACTGTATTCAGGATATCTTTTTGTAAAGTTAGTAGGGCTGGGAGTGTAGCTTAGGGTTAGAATGTCTCTGGGTTCAACCCCCAGTACCACAAATAAATAAATAAATAAATAAATAAATAAATAAATAAATAAATAAATAAATAAATAAATGTTGCTGGGCGTGGTGACACACATTTGTAATCCCAGCATTCCAGAGGCTGATACCAGATCACGGTTCACAGACAGCCTCAGCTACTATTTAGTGAGGTCTTTGCGACTCAGTGAGACCCTGTTTCAAAATAAAGAATAAGAAATTGGGCTGGGGATGTAGCTTGGAGGTAGAATGGCCCTGGGTTCCATCCCCAGTACCACAATAAATAAATAAATAAATAAATAAATAAATAAATAAATAAAAAGTTAGATCACAAATGGAGTGTCCAAAATGATGTTTAATGTTACTGTTCACTTATTTTATTCCAAGATAGAATTTTAAAGAATTTTTCCACTATTTGAATAAAAACTGGTTTAGTTTTCTACAGATGTACTAAATGTACCCCCCCTTCCTTGTGCTACTAGAGATTGAACCTAGAGACACTCTACCTTCAAGATAGACCCCTCACCCTTTTTATTTTTTTGTTTTGAAACAGGATCTTGCTAAATTGTCGAGGCTGGTCTCAAACCTGTTATATTGTTGGACTAAGTGGTGCACACCTGTCATCTCAGTACTTGGGAGGTGGAGACAAGAGGATTGCAGGTTCAAGGACAACTTCATTAACATAGGCTCTCAGCAACCTAGAGAGGCCTATTTAAATAAATAAAGAGAACTGGGGGCAAAGCTCTGAGGAAAAATGCCCACGAGGTTCAATTCTCAGTCTCTGTCTCTTACACACACACACACACACACACACACACACACACACACACACACACCTGCAGCCCTCCAGTCTCAGTATCCCAAGAACTGGAAGTACAGGTGTGTGCCACCATACCAGTACAGGTGTGTACTTTTACTAATATAATAAATGTAAAAACTGCCTTTCTTCAGTCACTAAATTGACAGTTAAAATTTGTTAAGTGCTAAATTTTAGCAGACAAGCATTGAATAGATTAGTACATTTTGTAAGGTGTGCTGGCACACACCTGTAACCTCAATACTTGGGAAGCTGAGACAGAAAGATGGTAGGTTCAAGGCCAGCCTCGGCAACTTATCAAGACTCCAAGGAACTGAGACACTTGTTCCAAAATAAAATAGCTCAGAGGTAGAACACCCTGGGTTCAATACCCAGTAAAACACACAAACACACACACAGACAGACACACATTTTTTTGTGTATGTGATACAGGGGATTGACCCCAGGGGCATTCTACCTCCAATCTATATATACTCTTAGCCCTATATTTTATTATATTTATTTATTTATTGCATTACTGGGGATTGATTGTACGCAGGGGCATTCTACCTTTGCGACTCACCTCCAGCCTTATTTCTTTATTCTTTATTTTGAAACAATCTCAGTAAGCTGCAGGGCCCAAGTAGCTGATGCTGGCCACAAAACTGTAATCTTCCTGTTTTGGTCTCCCAAGTACTGAGATTACAAGTGTTCATCATACCCAGCTAACAATACATTTTCATCTTTAATCAGGATTTAATCAAAGTAGAACCACTTGCACCTGTGTGTAAAGCAGGGATTTGACCTTAGCAATTGTTATGCTATGTAAGCAGTCTTGATAAGTTTTTTGTCCTTGCACCTACTGCTGGAATGCCCAGTCCACAGGCAGTTGGGAATTGATGATAGATGGCTGCAATAACCTGGAACCAACCATAAACACAGGCTAAACCACACAAAATTGAACTGAAACTGGTCAGGTCCTGTTGCTTCTGACCTTGGTGGCAAGGATGTCCTGCAGAAGTCCAGAATGCTCCATCATGGAGCTATGCACAAGTGTGAGAAGCTGGAGAAGGATCCAGAGGGTGGAGTCAACACAGGCCTAGGTATTTCTTCATCCAATGGAGCAGTAGATAATGGGTATGAGCTACAAAATTTTACTTTTATGCTTCAAAATTTCACATCACCAATATTTATTATTTAAAACACCCCAACAAATCACTGTTAGCCTTTTTAGTGACCAATAAATGGATACTAAAGATATATGAAGAGTTGGGAATGGTGGGGCCTGTAATCCCAATACTTGGGAAGCTGAGACAGGAGAATCGTAATTTCAAGTCCAGTGTCAGCAATTTAGCGAGGCCCTTTTTTGTGCAGTAGTGAAGATGGAACCCCCAGGGGCATTCTACCTCCAAAGTACAATCCCAGCCCACCCCCCTTCTGCGGGTCTGGGGATGAAACCCAGGGGCATTCAACTTCCAAGCTATGCCCCCCTGCCCTATTTTTGTATTCTTTATTTTGAAACAGTGTCTCACTAAATTGCAGAGGGCCTAAGTAGCTGAGGCTGTCTCTGAACCACAATCCTTCAGTCTCAGCCTCCTGAATACTGGGATTATAAACCTGGGCCTCCTCGCCTGGCATTCATTCCCAGCCCTTTTTTTATTCTTTATTTTGAAACAGGGCCTCATTGAATTACAAAGGGCCTCACAAAGTAGCAGAGGCTGCCTGCAAACTGCAATCCTATCTCACCCTCCCAAATGCTGGGATTACAAACCTGTGCCACTACCCCTGGCTCTTGCTTTAAAATAAGAGGGCTGAGGTTGTAACTCAGAAACAGAACAACCTGGGGTTTAATCCCCAGCACCAAAAAAAAAAAAAAAAAAAAAAAAAAAAGATATATCAGAAGTAAAAGCCCCCAGGGCCAATTCAGCAGAGTCCTACAGGGCGCAGATTCCCTAGCAGGGCCTTCGAACATCACAGACCACCAATCTTGGTGACTGTGGAGAAATCAGACCAACCCAGCCCTAACTGTGGAAACATGGACTCCTATGTATACACTGGGTTTGGTCTCAGTGGTACTCAACACCTACATAGGTGGGAAGAGACACAGGCTCAGAATCTCTAGAAAGTGTGGAGACTCATGCTTACACTAGATTCAACCCCAGTGATACTAGCCACCTGTGTAGACAGAGACACACTTGGGGACGGGCCTTGTGAAGAGGTCAAAAACTGAGGGTTGCAATAGGAGAGGCAGCAGTGGCACTCGGCACCTTCACAGATAGAGAACCTAATATAGAATGTGAACCTTAATTAGATGAAAGAATCTGCCCAGACCCAGGAGGACTGCAGAAGCTAAGTCTAATCACTATTCATATATTTGTAGGGTTAATTCATTTTGTGTTTTTTTTTTTGTTTTTGTGTGCTTGTTCCTCTCTTCCCCACCCCTTTTACAAGCTTCTTCCCTCTTTCATATCTACTATCTTCTCTTCAACCCTTCTTTTTATCTTATATTAAATTCACTTCAAACCACTATATATAGTCTACATTGGTTACTGAAATCCTATATATTCACTGTCTTTAATCTCTGCTACATATTACTGTACAACACTCAAAACTCTCCTGCTACTTGAAGCTATCTGCTCTTTTATACTGTTCTTGAATTTACTACATCATCACCTTCCACCTCACTCAAAAACCTTCAACACTGAATACAACACAACTGGCCCCTGTATATACCAGCTGACATCTACAGAGTGAAAGAAAGCTAAGCAACAAAGATACAAATTTAAGAAACCGGAGTTGGGCGTGGTTGCACACGCTTGTAATCCCCGCGCTTGGGAGGCTCAGACAGGAGGATCGCACGGGTTCGAAGCCAGCCTCAGCTACTTAGTGAGGCTCTCAGCAACTTAGTGAGACCCTGTTCCCAAATAAAATATTAAAATAAAGGTCTGGGTGTATAGCCCAGAAGTAGAAAGTCTCTGGGTTCCACTCCCAGTACCACCAAAAAAAAAAAAAAAAAAAAAAAAAAAAAAAAAAAAAATTTAAGAAACCTGAAAGTATGAGAAGGGAAGAAAGAATAGCAAGGAAGCAATGAGCTCCCACAAACCCAAAATAATAGAACCCACCAACACAGAATTGCAGCGATTGCCAGGACAAATCAGAACCTTAATAGTGGACATGATACAGGATTTCCAAAAATAATTTAGAGAGAGCCTGAAAGAAATTTAAAAAAATACATAGATAAAGAATCTGACACCCTGAACAGGAATCAGAAAGTTCTTTTAAATAAAAGTAAAAGATGCAATAATGGCAGTGAAGGCATCAAAACAAACTATAAAGAGTAGTCTAGACCACATGCAAAATAGAATCTCAGTATTAGAAGATGGCCACTCCAAAAATGAACATATAGTATATAATTTAGAAAAAAACAATTTGGCATCATGAATTGGACATTGAAGAGATATGAGCCTATTTTTAAAAAGCTAACCTAAAAAAATAATAGGCATGATTGAAGGAATAGAAGGTGAAACCAAAGGGATCAACAATCTTTTCAAAGAAGTAATATCAGAAAACTATCAAACATGGTAAGAGAAATCAATAGACAGGTAGAGGAAACTTACAGAACCTCCTTTAAACAAGATCAGAGAAAAGGTTCACCACATCACTTAATAGTCAAACTAACACAGAAACCAAGGAGAGAATCTTAAAGGAAACAAGAGCAAAAGACCAAGAGATATTAAGAGGCAAACCGATGAAAATCACTGCATACTTCCCAAACCTAGTCATGAAAGCCAAGATCTGGAGCAACATATTTCAAACTCCGAAAGAAAACAACTTTGCTGAGCGTGGTGGCGCACGCTTGTAATCACAACATTCGGGAGGCTAAGACCGGAGGATAGCGGTTCGTAGACAGCCTCAGCTACTCAGTGAGGCCTTCTGCAACTCAGTTATACCCTGTTTCAAAATAAAGAATAAAAACAGGGCAGGAGTGTAATTCGGAGGACAAATACCCCTGGATTCCATCCCCAGACCCGCAAAGAAAAAAAAGAAAACAACTTGCAGCCAAAAACTTCTTACCCAGGAAAACCATCTCTCAAATTTGAAAGGGAAATAAAAATCTTCTACGACAAACAGAAGCCCAAAGAATTCGTTTTCAAAACCAGCACGAGAGCCTGGCATGGTGGCACACGCTTGTAATCCCTGCACTTGGGAGGCTGAGACAGGAGGATCGCACAGGTTCGAAGCCAGCCTCAGCTACTTAGTGAGGCTCTCAGCAACTTAGTGAGACCCTGTTTCCAAATAAAATAGGAAATAGGTCTGGGAGTATAGCCCGGAGGTAGAAAGCCCCTGGGTTCCACTCCCAGTACCACATACACACACACACACACACACACACACACACACACACACCCAGCACTAGAGAAATTATTCAGAAATCAATTGCAGAGAAGAAAAAAGTAATAAATGCCAGAACCAAAGGAACAATAATTTCCATCAAACAAACAGCTAAGCAAAGAATAAGTACTACCTGAAACAGAATTCAGGAAGCTGAGAATGAAGGATTGCAGTTCCCAAACAGCCTCAGCTACTTAGTAAGGCCCTTCACAAATCAGTGAGATCCTGCTTAAAAAAAAAAAAAAAAAAAAAAAAAAAGACTTAAAAAAAGACTAAAAAGTAGGGCTGGGGTTGTAGCTTAGAGGAACAATGGCCCTGGGTTTCATCCCTAGTACCACAAAAAGAAAGAGGAGGAGAAGGAGGAGAAGGAAAAAAAAAGATGAAGGTAGTGATTGCGCCCGGCGTGGTGGCGCACGCTTGTAATCCCAGCCCTTGGGAGGCTGAGACAGGAGGATCACACAGGTTCGAAGCCAGCCTCAGCTACTTAGGCTCTCAGCAACTTAATGAGACCCTGTTTCCCCCCCCAAAAAATAGGGCTGGGGGTGTAGCCCAAAGGTAGAAAAACCCCTGGGTTCCACTCCCCTGTACCACAAAAAAAGGAGGAAGAGGAAGAGGAGATGATGATGAGAATAGGCTGGAAGTGTAGCTCAAAGCTCAAAGGTAGAATGGCCTGCAGATCAATTCCCAGTTCCCAGTCAGTGTGTGGTGGTGCATGCTTGTAATCCCAGTGCTTGGGAGGCTGAGACAGGAGGACCGCACAGGTCAAAGCCAGCCTCAGCTACTTAGTGAGGCTCTCAGCAACTTAGTGAGACCCTGTTTCCAAATAAAGTATAAAATAGGTCTGAGAGTATAGCTCAGAGATAGAAAAAACCCTGGGTTCCACCCCCAGTACCACCAAAAAAAAAAAAAAAAAAAAATCCCAATTTTAGATGGGCATGGTGGTGTATGCCTCTAATCCCAGCAAGGTTGTTTATGTAGCTTGGAAGTAGAATGCTCCTAAATTCAATCCCCAGTAGCAGAAAGAAAGAGAAAGAAAGAAAGAAAGAAAGAAAGAAAGAAAGAAAGAAAGAAAGAAAGAAAGAAAGAAAGAAAGAAAGAAAGAAAGGAAGGAAGGAAAAGAAAAGAAGGAAGGAAAGGTTTTAAATATAACAACTTTGGAAAAACGTATTTTGTTAATTTGAGAAAAAAAGTTTAATATACCATTTGCTGGAGGTACTGGAGAATCATGGAGTATTTCTCCACAGCTACACCCTCAGTGGGAATGGAACCTACATCTACCTCTGTTCTATACTCCCAGCCCTATCTTAATTTTTATTTAACAGGATTTCACGAAGTTGCTGACAGCCTAAGTTGCTGAGGCTGGCTTTGAATCTGTGATCCTCCTGTCTCAGCCTGTTTAGGATTATAGGTATGAACCACCATGCCCTGCTTACCCTGAGACTTTTTTTTTTTATTATTATTATTTTCTTTGTGGTGTTAGGGATTGAACCTAGGGACAGTCTACATCCAAACTATATAACTAGCCCTATTTTTTTTTTTTTAATTTGGAAACAGGGTCTTGGTAAACTGCTGACAGCCTCACTAATTTGATAAGGCTGTCCTCAATTCTGTGATTCTCTTGTCTCAGCCTCTTAAGTATGGGATTACAGGCATGCACTACCATATCCAGTGATCTGGCTAGCATACAACTAGGACACTGAAATATTTACCCCCTCCTTTGTGGTACTGGGGATTGAACCCAAGGGCATTATACTTCTGAGCTACACCTCTTTTTTTTGTTTTTAAACAGTCTTGCTAAGTCACTCAGAGTCTCACTACATTGCTGAGTCTGGCCTTGAACCTGTGATCCTACTGGCTCAGTCTCCCAAGCACTGAGATTATAGGCATGCACAACCACACCTGACTCACCTTAAATTTTCCACTCCAAGCCGAATGTGGTGATGCACACTTATAATTCCAGCATTTGGGAGGCTGAGGTGGGAGGATTGCAGTTAGTGGACAGCCTCAGCTATTTAGTGAGGCCCTTTGCAACACAGTGAGGCCATTTCAAAATAAAGAATAAAAAGTACGGCTGGGGTGTAGCTCAGAGGTAGGACACCCCTGGGTTCCATTCCCAGTACCCCCCAAAAAACGTTTTCCACTACAACTTTTTCACTAACACACTGCATGCAAAGAGAAGTAACATTCATGAGCAAAAGGAAGCACTCCTTATCTTCTTCTTTATTCTAGCCATTTTATGGCCTTGGTGATAAAACAATATCTTCAGGATATTGTCATCTGCTGTATACTTTGCAGAAATTAGAAAGAAGGCTCCCTTCCCCCAAGGTGTGAATAATGAGCTGTATGTGCACAATACTATTTTTGTTAGCAAGAGACTTAACACTGGTTCTGAACAGAAGGAAACTGGTTTTTCTGTTTCTACAGACATGTCAATTTCCAAACCATCGCTTGAATTCACAGTAATCAGGGTATCTACTTTATACTTCCCTTTCATGAAGTCTGACAGCTCTCTGTACTCATAATGTGTACAGAGGAAAAACTAATCTCATTTGAGAATAATTTCCTGAAGACAGGAACCATATCTTCAATATTGAGAATTTCTACATGGCCATTTGAAATGACTATCTTATGGAACCTCTTCTCCATTTAAAATTTCTAAAATCACAAATGGAAGAGACATTTTATGTACCTAAAGTACAAAATCTTAACTTTTATGTGAGATAATAAAAATGTATGGCATTATTATCTATTTATTTTAAAACAGCACATAGCTTCATTCATTAACTGGAATAAAAGGCACACTTTAAAATTTATAATATTGTGAAAAGTTTATTTGCATTAATCGACTCCTTTTTTTCTACCATCATAAGAGATATTGACATTTGTTTGTTCTTTGTGATTGGAGTGAAGGACATTTTGGAATGGACAATCTGTTTCTATTATTCTTTAAAGAAAAGGTAAATCTTAAAAACAGATTCAAGTGCAGAAGTTTCAGTAGTCTTCTTACCTCCAGTGTACCCCAGCAAAGTCACAGCTGGTAAGAAATATATAAATTCCAGGCTGCCTTTTTTTTCCCCCCCTAATTTGTCAGCACTTAGAAAGGACCTGTAGTATATTCCTGAAATTATACCACAGTCCTACAAAATAAGGGAGCCTGAAAGCAATAGTGGTCACTTTCTTTCAGAGTCTCAAACCTCTTAACAGCCATTGACAAGATATTTCCAGTTTCTAAGTTACTTGATGACAACCATCCCCTAATTAGGGATCAAATTCTCTTCAACAAAGCTATTTCTGGGATTACTCATTTTTTTCCTCAAAATTTACCAGATCCACATAAGGTAGTGACTAATTCTTCAATTTTTAACTATGATTATTTTTCATTATAAAATGTATTTAATAAAAGGTCAACGTATGCAATGTATGTATGGAAGATGTGGTTTTAAGATCTTCAATAAAAGTCTCTAAACTCAATTAAAATTCTGGAAAAAGCTTATACTAATAGTCACTAAAAAAACTTGACAGATGCATTCTTGACAAATTCATCAGAACAGATTTTAAGAACAGTTAGCTAATAAGCTCTTTAATACATCATGATACTTTATGATTGCTATACATTATACTCTAATTTACTTTCATTCTTGGACCTTCAAACCATCTTGGAATAAATATGAAAAATTTTAAGTGCAAAAATGAGTAATGCATGATTTTAACAATTCGGATACAATTAAAAATCAATAAATATTTTCCTGTGACCTAAAAAAAAATAAACAATAGGAACCATCAATTTTGTATATGCTTCTGGCCTTTAGCTTGTAGCAAATATATTCTGTTAGCATATAAAATGTTTTTAACCTTACTTTGAAAGCATTAAATACATAGGATTATCCAAAATATGTGTTTTTTTTTTAAATTGACACCAATGATTCATATTCCACTAAAAACAAACAAAACCAGACTTACGTGCACTTATTAGGAAGCAAGTTAAAAATTTGGAATTTGTTTAAAGTGCTGAGATTTTGTAAGAGGGCTATCTTTAAGCATGCTAACCGTACCTTATCATGAACATAACAAGGACTCCTAAATTCAAGTTTAGAAAATAAATAAATAAATAAATAAATAGAGGTTCTATGAAAGGAAGGATTAGTAACAAACATTTTTTGTTGAAGAAAGAATTCAGATAAAAACAAATAGCACCACAATGAATTGCACTAAGGTGCTAAAGGAGGTACCTTATTCCCTGCAGAGTG
Source organism: Muscardinus avellanarius (assembly GCF_963383645.1). NCBI lineage: Eukaryota > Metazoa > Chordata > Mammalia > Rodentia > Gliridae > Muscardinus > Muscardinus avellanarius. Next base: position 61,391,692 of record NC_137788.1, read on the forward strand.
AATGCTCCTTCTCAAATGTATTGCAACATATAAATGCAACTGTTTAATGGTTACCATTTGGTTCAGCCATCTATGGAAAATTGCATTCCTTCTAGTTCATTATATTGAACAAACATTCAAATTACTGAACTATACATAATGTTACATAGTTTACAATTTATGAAAAAAACTTGAAGGAATATTTATAAATGTCACCTTGAATATAAGATGACAAGTTTAAAAGGACTTCATATCTCTTAAGACATTTAATTAATGTTAATGGTCCAGGAGTGTTTAGATATAGATATATAGATATATTTTTATGCATATATATTTCAACAAGAAGTGTAAAAATTTTTAAAAACAAATCACAGCACTCATAGCTGCTTTACATACGAAGGTCTTAGGGTCATTAAGGTGTCAAACTATTACACTTATAATAAGTATATTTTTAAAAAGACTGAAAATGGCACATCAGGAAACGTGCTGACATTCTTATTAGACGCCCATTTCTTTATATCATTACTGATGTGTCAGTTCAACATGTAATTCCCTTTTATTTATGGAAGCATTTGCCCGCTATCTGGATTCACTTATGGGGTCTTTGCATTCTCTTCTTAGACAGCATCATTTCCAATGTCAATTAAAGGTCAGGAAACCTGCTTGGATCTTCCTTGTAGTCATCAGGTATGGAAAAGATGGAGCCATCAAATTCATCATATCGAAACTCCTGAAAAGTCACAGTGGCTGTGATCGTGGGAAACACGGGTATATCTACAGAGAAAGTAATCAATAATGACACTATAAAAATCAATGTTTGCAAACTACAAAGTACTGTTATAGTTGTCCATACTCCTTAAAGTGTAAAAAATATTACTCCAAGACCAGACAAATCCAAATACATGACTAATACTGAGCATACGTATTTTGAATAATAGGGTATTGATAGGGAAGAAAAGATAACAAAAGATTAGAAAATTACAAGATCCTAGTCAGGTGTGGTGGTGCACACCTGTAATCCCAGTGCTTGGGAGGCTGAAACAGGAGGTTTGCAGGTTTGAGTACAGCCTAAGGAACATAGCAAGACTCATCAACCTATTTCAAAATAAGAAATACAAGAGCAGGGTGTGGTGGCACACGCTTATAATCCCCACGCTTGGAAGGCTGAGACAGGAGGATCACACAGGTTTGAAGCCATCCTCAGCTACTTAGTGAGGCTCTCAGCAACTTAGTGAGACCCTGTTTCCAAATAAAATATAAAATAGGTCTGGGAGTATAGCCCGGAGGTAGAAAGCCTCTGGGTTCCACTCCCAGTACCACAAAAAAAAAATAATAATAATAATACAAGAGAGCTGGGGTAGAATAGTTCTTAGGAGCCCCCCACAGACAAAGAAAGTTGCAAGATTCCATTGCTTCCCAGTTATAAGAAAGTAATGTCAAATTCTACAAGTCTATTTTCTTTTTCTTGGAGCAGAGAAATAACTTTATTTTTTTGAGGTATGGGGATGGAACCCAGAGGCATTCTACCTCCGAGCTATACCCCCAGCCCTATTTTTTATTCTTTATTTTGAAACAGTATCTCACTCAGTTGCAAAGGGCCTCACTAAGTACTTGAGGCTGTCCACAACTGAGATCCTCCTGTCTCAGCCTTCTAATGCTGGGATTACAAGTGTGCCCCACCATGCCCAGCTGAGAAATACCTTTTAACTTTTTGTATCCTGACATCTTTAGATTTATTTTTATCCTTACTAATCTAAGTAAAATACAATAAAATTTTTCTTGCTGTTGTTTTAAAATGCTAAAAAAAAAATCCATCCCTTAACAACAGTCTCAACAGAATTTGAGAAATGCCATAGAACACAGTCTAATTGTCTTCTTTCTAAATGAAATATATTTTTGGCTGAGCTTATAAGTGAAAATCTGACAGTAATAATGGGCAAATATAAGCCAGGGCTCAGTGAGGTATGCCTGTAATACCAGCTACTCAGAAGATCAATATAGGATGACTATAAGTTTGAGGCCAATCCTGGCAACTAGTGAGACCCTGTCTCAAAATCAAAGAGAAAAATAAAGCATGATAGAAAAACTGGGTCTATTGTCGGGGGTAGTTCAAAGAAAAATCTCAAAGAAGTGACCTTTCAACAAAAAACTGAAAAAGACAAAACATGTAGTTGCCTAGAGGATAAAAGTTCCAAAGAGAAACAATAAGAAATACAAAAGTCCATAGAGGCAAGAGTCTGCTATATTCTGGGAACAACTAAGGAGGCAAGTATGGCTGAGCCAAGGGAATGAGGGAGATGAGCAACTGAGATGAAGTCAGGGTGCGCACAGCTGGATCAGGTGGGGTTTATTAGGCCTAGGGAAAGACTCAGCTTTTACTCTGGATCAGATAAAAGCCAAGAGAGGGTGTAAGCAGACTAGCAATGTATCTTAAGTTTTAGCATATGTGGTAAAAATATAACATAGGGTTACAAGAGGGAAAAGATACGTGTTCTATCCAGAGGAGCAGCCAGAGAGTACTCATCAAGACATCAGAGGAAATGTAAATCACTTGTCTCAGTAATTGAGCCACAGGTTCCAAAAGGTCAAATCTTAAAGAGATTAAGATAAAAACACAGCTTCCACTAAATTTGAATTATATGAATTATATATGAATTATATAAAGAGATAAAAATTATCTAAAGAAAATAAAGTTTTTGAGATAATGATAAGTTAATATGCAATTCTAATAAAATCATAATACAAAAATATCTGCTTGTATCACAATTTTTTTGTTTTTGTAGTAATGAGTATTGAACTCAGGGGCACTCTAACATTCTAACATTCTTTTTCTTTCTTTCTTTTTTTTAAAATGGTACTTGGGGTGGAACCCAGGGGCTTTTCTGCCACTGGGCTATATTCCCAGACCTGTTTTATACTTTATTTGAAAACAGGGTTTCATTAAGTTTCTGAGAGCCTCACTAAGTAGATGAGGCTGGCTTTGAACCTGTGCGATCCTCCTGTCTCAGCCTCTCAAGCGCTGGGATTATAAGCATGCGCCATCATGCCTGGCTTTACTAATAAGTTTTGAGTGTTTTTTTGTTTTTTGGGGTTTATTTTATTTATTTATTTATTTTTGGTGTGTATGTGTTTCTATATGCTACTGGGGTTGAACCCGGGGACAAAATAAAAACTAAAAGCCCTATTTTATTTTTATTTTCAAATGGTTTTGCTGAGGCTGGCCTCAAGCCTGCAGTCCAAGTACTGAGATTAAAGTCATAATAGACTACCACACCCAGCTAGAGTTTTCTTTATATATTCTTTATATATGAGAGTTCATAGTGTTTTGAAAATATTTTCCCCTCTGTAACCCTGTATCTTCTTAAAAACCTGGGTCTTTCACAGAGCAAAAAAATTTTAATTTCAGATAAAGTTCATCTTATTGATATTTTCTTTAATGAATCAAGCTTTTAGTGTAAAGTGTAAGAACTTGCTGCCTAAATCTAGATCCACAATAATTTTTATGTTTATTTCCTAAATATTTTATAGCTTTACACTTGCAAATAATTTAAGTCTATGAACCATTTCAACTTTTGTATAAACTGTAAGGCTTTAGTTGAGGGTCTTTTTAAAAATTTTTTTTGTGGTACTAGAGATAGAACCCAGGGGCTTTCCACCTCTGAGCTATTTTTATACTTTCCACACTCCCAGACCTATTTTATATTTTATTTGGAAACAGGGTCTCACTAAGTTGCTGAGAGCCTCACTAAGTAGCTGAGGCTGGCTTAGAATCTGCATGATCCTCCTGTATCAGCCTCCCAAGTATTGGGATTACAAGCTCACGCCACCACGCCTGGCAGAGGTTGATTTTTTTTGCCTTTGGATATCCAATTACTCCAGCATCATTTGTAAGAAAAACTCCACCAATGAACTGCTTTTCAGCTTTGTCAAAATGAGGCATATTTTATGAGAACCTATTTCTAGATTCTCTGTTCTACTGATCTATGCCTATATCTCCCAGCCAAAACCACACAAATCTTAATTACTATAGCAATATCATAAATGTCAAATCCATCCATCACATGCTATTCTTTTAAAAATAGTTTTAGCTGTTGTTATTGGGTAGACTTGTTCTCTCTCAGAATAAATATGTTTGAGTTATAACTCTCAGTACTTCAGAATATGAGTTTGTTTGGAAATAATGTTCATTGAACAGGTAATTGGCTTAGGAGTCTCCACATTAGTGTGCAGACACACACACACACACACACACACACAGTATCAAGGGAAGATAAAGGCAGAAATTGGAATGCTTTTATGGGACAAATAAAACCATCAAAAGCTAAAGGAGAGGTATGAAATATAAATTTCACCATAGCCTTAAAAAGGAACTGACCCTATTGACACCCTAATCTTAGACTTTTAGCTCCCAAAACTGTAAAACAATAAAATTTCTTTAGTTTCTCACTCAATTTTTATGTTTATTTCCTAAATATTTTATAGCTTTACACTTGCAAATAATTTAAGTTTATGAACCATTTCAACTTTTGTATAAACTGTAAGGCTTAATTGGGGGTCTTTTAAAAAAAATTTTTTTGTGGTACTAGAGATAGAACTCAGGGGCTTTCCACCTCTGAGCTATTTTTATACTTTCCACACTCCCAGACCTATTTTATATTTTACATATATTAAACATAATCACTCAAGTTTCTGAAAAATTTTTATGGCAACTCTAGTAAACTAATATAACTATTCTAAATTAATAAAGCTCTTCTAGTTTCTTTCACCTCTAATGTAAATTTCAGAAATAACCTTTGCTGTAACTAAAAATAATATTTTTCTTTTTTTTTTGGCGGTACTGGGGATTGAACCCAGGGGCATTCTACCTCTGAGCTACACCCCCAGACCTATTTTTTTTATTCTTTATTTTTGAAACAGGGTCTCAATGAGTTGCAAAGGGCCTCACTAAGTAGCTAAGGCTGTCTGTGAACCATGATCCTCCTGTCTCAGCCTCCCAAATACTGGGATTACAAGCGTGCGCCACCAGGCCTGGCTAAAAATTATATTTTTTGCTGGAATTCAGATAGAAATTATGTTAAACTCATATATCAGTCTGGGGAAAACTGACATTTTTCCTATGTTGTCTTTCAATCCATGAACATGGTATGTCAATTTATTCAGATCTTCATTTTATCAGTGTTGCATAATTTTCAGTATATAAGCCTATGCATGTTATATTTATACTTATGTATTTCCATTGTTAATGATTATAAATAGTATTTAATTTTTAAGTCTTTTTGTTCATTGCTAGCAGGTAAAAATACTGAGTTTTTAAACGTCTATCATGTAACTCTGATAAGCTTCCTCACTACTTAATGTGTTTTTCGTAGAATCTTTGGGTTTCTCTACCTGTACAAGCATATAATTTGTAACTAAGAAAGGTCTTATTTTCTATTGTGAATGCCTTTTATTTTTTTTCTTTCCTTATTGTACTTATTATTCTTTTGATTTCTTAAAAAACTGTGGTACTATGGTACTATACCATTTCTTTCCTTGCATCAGTAATTTGTGTTTTCTTTTATATCAGACTTTCTATAAGTCTGCTGATTACTTGTATCTTTAAAAAAATGAATAATTTTTATATTCTTTTTGTATATGCTTTGGATTTATTTTGCTTTTCCCCCTAGGTTTTTGAAGTATAAGCTTAAAACATTGAGATAGCTTCTTTTTTTTTTTTTTTTTTTTTTTTTGGTGGTAGTGGCGATGAAACCCAGGGGCATTCTACCTCCAAGCTACACCCTCAGACCTATTTTTATTCTTTCTTTTGAAATAATGTCTCACTGAATTGCAAAGGGCCTCACTAAGTAGCTGAGGCTGTCCTTGAAGCCAGATCCTCCTGTCTCAGCCTCCCAAGTGCTGAGACACAAGTGTGTGCCACCACCCCCAGCCCTATATTTTATTCTTTATTTTGAAACAGTGTCTCACTGAGTTACCTTATTTTTTATTCTTTATTTTAAGCCAGGTGTAGTGGCACACGCTTGTAATCCCAGAATTTGGGAGGCTGAGACAAGAGGATCGTGCAGGTTTGAAGCCAGCCTCAGCTACTTAGTGAGGCTCTCAGCAACTTAGTGAGACCCTGTTTCCAAATAAAGTATAAAATAGGTCTGGGAGTATAGCCCAGAGGTAAAAAAGCCCCTAGGTTCCACCCCCAGTACCACAAAAAAAAAAAAAAAAAAAGAAAAAGAAAAAAGAAAAAAGAAAGTTGGATGCTTCTAAAGATCATTGCTTATAATGAAACTAAGTTTAAAATTAAGACTGAGCCAGGCATGGTAGTACATGCTTGTAATCCCAGTACTTGAGAGGCTGAGACAGGAAAGTCATAGGTTCATGGCCAGCTTCAGCAACTTAGTGAGGCTCTCAGCAACTTAGTGAGACTCTATTTCCAAATAAAAAATAAAATATGAGCCGGATGTGATGATGCATGCTTGTAATCCCAGTACTTGAGAGGCTGAAACAGGAGGATTGCAGGTTCACAACCAGCCTCAGCTACTTAGTGAGGCCCTCTGGAACTTAGTGAGACCCTGCTTCAAAAAGAAATAAAAAAAAAGTCAGGCTGGGGGTATAGCTCATAGGTAGAATGCCCCTGGGATCCATTCCCACTATTGAAAAAAAAAAAAAAATGAGTGTAGGAGTGTAGCACAGAGGTAGAATGCCTCTGGGTTCAATCCACAGTACCACGCACACACCAAAAAATAAATAAATAAATAAAAAATAAAAAAATAAAAATTGACTGAAAAGTAAAATGTATAAATATTACTTTATCCATGAATAGTGACTACTAAATAGTGACTACTGTTTCCAAAAACATTCCTACTATGCAGAATGTCAAGAGTACACTAAAAATTTGGGCTCAACTCCACTCTATTTCATATTAGAAACATTATTATATTGTATCATTAGTTTACCAGTATCTTATTGTTTAAAATATTTTCGTATCCCTCAATTTCATTTAAATTAGATAGAATTACAACTCTCATCAAGCGCTTTATATATATGATAAAACATGAAACAGCAATGCATGCAAGTAAAGAAAATAACATACACAACCAGAAAATATATTTTCCTTTAAAACATATTCATAATGAATTTCAATAAACAACTCCATTTCTAACAGATGCTAAAAATACATCTAAATTTTTTTCTTACCTAGTTTTACAGGAAAACCTGGAGGAAGCTTCATCTGAACAAATTCTCTAAGCTTGTTAAAGTGCTTGAAGGGAGCTATTACTTCTAAAACATTCAATAATCTGAAAAATGGAAACAGAAAAAACTTTTTTATTCAATATGACGCGTGTGTGTGTGTGTGTGTGTGTGTGTGTCCCTATTGAACCCAGGGTCATTCTACTTCCAAGCTACACTCCCAGCCTATTTTTTATTCTTTATTTTAAAACAGGGTCTCACTCTGTTGCGGAGGGTCTAAGTAGCTGAGGCTGGCCTTGAACCTTTGTTCCTCTTGTTTCAGCCTCCCAAGTGCTGGTATTACAAGCGTGTTCCACCACATCCAGTTCCAGCTCTAATTTTTATTATCCCCCCCCTTTCTCTCTCTCCAAGTGTGTTCCACCACATCCAGTTCCAGCTCTATTTTTTATTATCTCTTTCTCTCTCTCTCTCTCTCTCTCTCTCTCTCTCTCTCTCTCTCTCTCTCTCTCCCTCTCTCCTCTCTCTCTTTCTCTCTCTCTCCCCCTCCTCCCTCCCTCTCTTTCTTCTTTTCTTTCTTTCTATACTGGGGACTGAACCAACATTCTACCTCCAGCCTGCCTGTCCATCTGCCTTCAGTCCTTCAGTCTGTCTGTCTGTCTGTCTGTCTGCCTGCCTGCCTGCCTGCCTGTCTTTTATTTATTTAATTTTGTAGTACTGGGAATTGAGCCCAGAGGTATTCTACCTCTTAGCTATACCCCCGGCCCTATTTTATTCTTATTTTAAAACAGAGTCTCACTAAGTTGTAAAAGGCCTCACTAAGTAGCGGAGGCTGGCTGTAAACCTGTGATCCTCCTTTCTCAGCCTCCCAAGAACTGGGATTACAAGTGTGCACACCACACCAGACTTAATCTTTATTTTTGAAACAGGCTCTCACAGAGTTGTGGAGGCCCTCACTAAGTAATTGAGGCTGGTCATAAACCTGCAATCCACCTGTCTCAGCCATCCAAGTACTGAGATTACAGGCCTGTACCATCTCACCCAACTCTAAATTTTAGATATTAAGGATAAGGAAATTATACATTTTCTGTCTCCTGGTATATATGTATGTATGTATTTATATTTTGTCATGTCAAGGTTTATAACTTTTGTTTGTACAGCCATAATGTCCACAGTTGTTTGATATTAGCTCCTTATTCAAGTGGACTGAAAAGCTTATACTAGTTTTCTTTCTGAACTCTAAATTTCTGAGTACTTTCATTAGACTTACTGTTTAGGTGGCTAAATTTCACTGAAAATTTATCATGTATGTGAAAAGCTTTTATATGCTTAAAATTCCTTGACTTCTTGCCTATTTGGTAAATGTTTCTTGTATTTATACTTGAAGAGAAATCTGGCTCCCATAAGCCTCCATTATACTATCTTTATATCTGAACTACAATTCGGTAGTATCTCTTATAATTCTGTTTCACACTAGTCATTACATTAAAATTTCTCCTTCTGTTTTCTGGTTGAATGGATTTCATTTTCAAACAGTATTTTTCTTTCAATTAAGGCCTGTATATGCTATATTTCTTGAATTATTTTGTGTCTGAGAATATCTTCAGTTGCCTTGATATATATATATATTATATATGATATATATATATTATATATGATATACATATGTGATATATCTTAGCTAGATATCATATCACACTTTCTCTACTTTTCTTTTTCCTTGTTACCAATATTGGAGGAGGGAATGCAGGGCCAGGCTTACTTTACACTTCTCTACCCAGACGCCTTTAAATTTCTTTATTAACAACCAATGCCCAATAGTTCAGTCAGAATACTTTTGTCATTGATCATCGTTATCCTATATATTCAGTTCTTCATTAGAGAAATCTATATATTTTGAATACTATTTCAGTTACATTTTGTAGGCTTTCTATGTAAGTGGAATATCAATGATTCTAAGGCAGAACCGCCTTTGTCCTCCATATCTACTGCTTATCTATTTCCTTTAATCCTTTTCTCCATTTACAGTGAGTTATCAAACTTTAAGTTTCAGCCACATCTATTCTTTCATTCTTGTTCCTGATGTATTATTTAATAGAGTTGCTTAATGCTTAATTTATTTCTGTAGCTTTACAATGTCCTTGTCATTTCACTATCATTTTTCATTTTATCTTAATCTGGTTTACTGGTTTCATGATCTTTATCTGTTTTTCCATTGCATTTACAGAGAATTTCCTTTTGTCCTTTGGTCTGTTTTTTATTCTATAAAGAATTCTTTGAGCCGGGCATGGTGGCGCTCGCTTGTATTCCCAGTATTTGGGAGGCTGAGAGGGGAGGATCACAGTTTGTGGACAGCCTCAGCTACTTAGAGAGACCCTTTGCAACTCAGTGAGACCCTGTTTCAAAATAAAGAATAAAAAATGGAGCTGGGGGGTGTAGCTCGGAGGTAGTACTAGGGATGAAGCCCCTGGGTTCTGTCCCAAGTACTGGGGGAAAAAAAATTCTTTGGTTTTTGAATGCATTATTCTTGCATTCTTGGGAGGCTGAGACAGGAGAATCTCAGGTTTGAGGCCAGTCCCAGCAATTTAGTGAGGCCCCTAGTAAGCACACACACACTCACACATACACCGGCACCTGGTGAGACCCTGTACCTAAAAGTAAAAAATAAAATGAGGGCTAGGAGTGTAGCTCAGAGGCAGAATGCCTCTGGGTTCAATCCCTAGTACTACATACATACATACATACATACAAACATACATACATAAAATCACCACATTTCATATATATTAAGATACCCTTTTTAACATTAAAAACTCTGAAAACAGAACAGCTCCTCAAACTACTATCATTGTGAAATTAGCTACAATTTCATTTTCATTAATACACAGAATATAAAATAAATACATCATGAAGTCAACAGGATCCTAGATATAATAAATTGGCAAATTTATATATGTGGCTAAAATCCTTCTCACATTTTCTGAGATTATCTCTCTCTCTGATGTACAGCTATGGGCTACCAAGAACATTCTACTTTTCTACGGCTTTAGTATAGACTATGCTTTATGTATGGAGTTTGTTTAAAAATGAGTCCTAGCCAAGCATGGTGGTGCACATTTGTAATCCTAGAATTTGGTTCACAGCCAGCCTCAGCAACTTGGTGAGGCCCTCTGCAACTGAATGCAACTTATTTGTTTCAAAATAAGAAGTAAACAGGGCGTGGTGGTGCACGCTTGTAATCCCCCGCTCTTGGGAGGCGGAGACAGGAGGATCACGCAGGTTCAAAGCCAGCCTCTCTGGCTTAAGAGACCCTGTTTCCAAATAAAAATATAAAAATAGGTCTGGGAGTGTAGCCAGGAGGTAGAAGGGTTTCCAGGAACCCCAGTACCACAAAAAAAAAAAAAAAAAAAGAAGGAAGAAGAAGGAGGAGGAGGAAGAGGAGGAGGAGGAGGGGTATAGCTTGGAGGTAGAATATCCCTGGGTTTAACCCCAGCACCAAAAGAAAAAAAAAAAAATCCTATTTTTTTCTCTTAAGAAAAAAAAAAAAATTAACATATTAGGCCGGGTTTCATTTTGTTTTGCTTTTTTTGACAGGAAAGGGATGGAACTAAGAAAAGTGTGGGGCACCCACTTTAGTGAGGAGCCTAAAACTTCAGTTCCACCAAGAGTCATCTCTAGTTACCTGCCTCCCATTCCACCCACTGCTCCAAAATGGACCTTTCAAAAAGGAACATGTGGAGCCCAGTGCGGTGGTGCACACTTGTAATCCCAGTGCTTGGGAGGCTGAGACAGGAGAATCACACAGGTTCAAAGCCACCCTCAGCAACTTAGTGAGATCCTGTTTCCAAATAAATTATAAAATAGAGGTATAACCCGGAAGTAGAAAGCCCCTTGGTTCTTTCCCCCAGTACCACATACACACAAAAAAGGAACATGTGGTGAGTTCAGACCTGAAAGGATATTTAAAATGGTCATTGAAATATTCTTTGTAATAGTGACAAACTAAAAGAAATCAGAATATTAGGAAGAAAAGAATAAAATAGCAGTAAATCAATACTACAAAATATCAAAACAAAAAGAGTAAGACAAAAATGCATTTACTGTAAGAGCACAAAGATTCACTTTTTGTGTGTGTGTCATACTAGGGATTAAACTAGGGGCATTCTACCTATGAGCTATACCCCCAGCCTTATTTTTTATTTTTGTTTTTATTTTGAAACAGGGTCACAATTACTTTGATGAGACTCTCACGAGTTACTAAAGCTATCCTTGAACCTGTGATCCTCTCATCTCAATCTCCAAATCCTTCTTATTTCTTCTCCTTCTTCTTCTTCTTCTTCTTGGGGGTACTGGGGTTCCTGGAAGCCCTTCTACTTCCGGGCTACACGCCCAGACCTATTTTATATTTTTGAAACAGGGTCTCTTAAGCCAGCGCGTCTGGCTTCGAACCTGTGTGATCCTCCTGTCTCCACCTCCCAAGTGTAGGGATTACAAGCGTGTGCTACCACACCCGGTGCTTAATATCTTCTTTTTAAAACATATACTTTTACTGGTACATTATATTTAGACATCATGAGAAACATACATCCACACAGCACTTGGTGTGTTTCCCTCCAGATCCTACCGGGTTCCCCCAGCCATATTATTGAGATTGGCAGTCATACCTTCATATATGGACATACTATTATTTTAACTGTTTCCTTCATCAAGTCTCATTTTCCCACTCCCCATCTCCCTCCCCAAATCCCCTTACAATATTCTACTAGACTCTCTCTCTCTCATTTATCCAAAATCCCTGTTGTTTCCCATTTTCTTTCTAGCTTCCACATAGAAAACATATAGCCCTTTACTCTCTGTAACCAGCTAATCCCACTGAGCATACTTCATAAAAATGTATAGTTAATAGCAAACTTACGACTCAATCCCTAAGGGAAATTCCTGGCTCATGGCTATGGTGGCTTTAAAGGTTTTCTTACTCTCTTTGCACACCAGTTCTCTACCCAGATGAGGAGCTCTAAAATGGAGGGGGTGGGGGGAGATAGAAAATGTTAGCATATTTGTCCCATAAAACATTCATTATTACTCCAAGTGTTCTTACTCTGTCTATAGAAATAAATTTATCCTAAAAGGAAATAAGGCATGTATACAAAATAAGGGTAACAAAAAGAAAATAGACAAGAATAAAAGTTCAGAAAACAATGATCAGACTTCAACTAATTTCTTATTGAATTATAACTGCATTTTAATAATTACTATTTTAGGAAAAATCACTAGAAAAAACAAGCTCTAAATGTATTATATATCTTTAAAATCCCTTACTCAATTCAATCTTCTTTACTACAATCTCAACATTGATCTATAGGAAGTATTATGAAGAATAGAGAACAAAGAATTCTATATGAAACACTGTCAACAGATAATTTTGTAACAAATTTTAAGATGTGCTTTGTGTGTATATATGTGTGATTCTAACATAGGACAACAAATTTGTTCTATAAAATAAAATAAGTATTCCAATGAGCTGAACAGAGAAGTTTGGCTTTTAGACACAGATGGGCCAAAAAAAGCAGAACAAGTAGATTGATGTTTCAAAACTGTTTTCCTTACAGGGTTAACATAGAGGGAGCTTCCCTATTAAAGTGACTCAGGTTAGCTGGACTCTCCTGTAATTTTTTTTTTTAAGCTGCCTGTATTAAAGTTCAGTTTGATTATGTGATTCACAGCATAAGTGACTCCATTCTGGTTTGGTCTAGTCTGCTAGGGACCAGTATGAAAAGGTGGTCAAAAACAATGGCCTTCCATAAAATGTATTTAATATTAAGAAAAACATTATAGAATATTAAAAGGAAATATGATTGAGAAGGTAGAAAAATATAATTAAACTTTTCAATAAGAAAAAGTATTTTAAAATATTAACTTCATTAGCCATGGGGTAGGTGATATTAGATTCTCCACCAATAGAAAATACTGGCCAACCAGAATAAACATCTTATTTACTTATTCATTCAAAACAACCCCTTTCTTTATTCACTGTTTAACTTTTAGTCAATAACAATGTACTGAATAAAAGCTATGTTCTAAGCCCTGTACTAAGTGTTAGTAAAAACAGGAAGGAAAGGTGTTTAAGTCTAACATAGGCTAAAGTGAAAGGGTAACAACAGAAAATGAAGTTGGAAAGGCAAACAGGAAACAAATGGTTAGAAAAATGAGGAAATACAAAAGTTCATCATACAATGGAAAATCTCAAGCAACTATACAGGGAATTCGCCATATTTCTTTATAAGTCTTATAGGTTATTTTGGTGTGTGTAAATTGGTAGGAGATATGCAGAAAGAAGGCTCCATAATCTTTAAATGTACATAATTTGGAAAACTTTCTCATTATGCTTAATTCCTATTTCTTATCTTTTTTTGTGTGTGTGGTACTGGGGATGGAACCCAGGGGCATTCTACCTCCGAGCAACAACCCCGGCCCTATTTTTTATTTCTTTTATTTTTTTAAAATTTTTTTATTGGTGCACTGTATTCATACATCATAATGGAATAAAAACTTGTGTAGACAAACATGCACACATTGCCCAGTTAGCCGCTACCCAATCCCCACCCCACCCCTCCTTCCCATGCTAGGCTTAGTGGTTGACATCTAATAATATAGCAATTTATCCAAAATTAACAATGATAATCTCACATAACAGATTTATTTGTTTGATATCAAACTTTTGATCACTTAGATATAACATTTCAGTATTTCTTTTTGCTTTCTTTCTTACCAGAGGATATTTCTTTCTCTTTTTTTTTTAAGGTAAAACTATCGTACATTTATTTTTTTTTCCAGAAAAAGTCTATCCTAACATGAAATATGAACTCTAAATACCCAAAACAATCTCAAAAAAGAATAAAGCTAAAAGATGTACATTTTCTGATTTCAAACCTTATAGAGCTACAATGATTGAAACAGTGTAGTATTGCTATAAAGTCAGATATATAAACCAGTGGAGTAAAATAAAAAGCCTAAAAATAAATTCTTCCATATATGGTCAAGTTATTTTTGACAAAGTTTTCAAGAACATTTGGTAAAGGAAATAATAATCTTTTTACTAACTACTGTTGAAAAATAATAATTACATGAAAAAGAATAAGATTGGACCCTTGCCTAACACCATATACAAATATTAACTAGATAAAAGACCTAAATGTAAATCTTTTTTTTTTTTTTTTGGTGGTACTGGGGTTCCTGGAAGCCCTTCTACCTCCGGGCTACACTCCCAGACCTATTTTTACATTTTTATTTGGAAACAGGGTCTCCTAAGCCAGCGCGCGCGGATTGCTTCGAACCTGCGAGATCCTCCTGTCTCTGCCTCCCAAGCGTGGGGATTACAAGCGTGCGCCACCATACCCGGCTAAATGTAAATCTTACTATAAACTTTTAGAAGACTATAAACTTTTAGAAGAAAAGCTGGGTCATAACACTTCACAACATTGAAATTGGCAGTGATTTCTTGGATATGATTTCAAAGGCACAGGCAACAAAAGAATAAACAAACTTCCTAAAAAAAAATTGTACATCCTAAGACAATGTAAACAGAATTAAAAGTTACTGATACAATGGGATAAAATATTTCCAAATGCTATATCTGAAGGTATATTAATATTCCAAATAGAAATCCTAAAAATTAGCAACAATAAAAGCAAACAATACAATTTAGAAATACAATTTAGAAATAGGTAAAAGACTAAAATAAATAGTGAATCTCCAAATATTTTAACCTATGAACATATGAATATATTCTTCTTTTCTTAGTTGTCTGCTGGATGGAAAATCTTGTTTCTCTAATCCTGGTGTGTATTACCTATTTTTTCTTTGTAGTTAATCTCTGAGTATTTTCTCTAGCGCTGGTTTTGAAGACATAAATTCCTCCAGTTTCTGTTTGTCATGGAAGCTTCTTATTTCTCCATCTAATTTGATAGTTTTGGTGGGTAGAAAATTTTTGGCTGGAATTTGTTTTCTTTCAGAGTTTGGAATATGTTACTCCAAGCCCTTCTGGCTTTCATGACTTGGTTTGGGAAGTCTAGAGTGATGCTAATTGGTTTGCCTCTGAATGTCACTTGGCCTTTTGTTTTTGATGCCTTTAAGATTCTCCGCTTGGCTTCCACATTGGTCATTTTGACAATTATGTGGCATGGGGATCCTCTTCTCTGGTCCTGTCTAAAGGGAGTTCTATAAGTTTCCTGGACCTGTGTATCGACCTCTTATTCTATGTTTGGAAATTTTTCTATTATTTCTTTGAAGATATTATTGATCCCTTTAGTTTCACCTTCTTTTCCCTCCTCTATTCCGATTATTCTTAGGTTAGTTCTCTTAAAATGGGCCCATATTTCTTCAATGTCAAGATTCCTGCTGTCTGATTTTTTTTTTCTAAGTTATAAATTATGCATTCGTTTTTGGAGTGCTCATGTTCCAGGAGCGAGATTCTATTCTCCATGTGGTCTAATTGATTGTTTATACTTTGAATTGAGGCCTTTACCTCAATGATTGCTTCCTTTATTTCTTTTAGACTCTCTCTAAATTCTTTTCAAAAGTCCTGTATTATTTCTACAGTTATATTTCTGATTTGATCTTCTGGAGATCTATGAATTTCTGTGTTATCAGGTTCTGATAATATGGGGGTTGTGGGCATTCATTGCTCTATTGTTGTTCCTCTTTCCCATGATTTCAGAATTTTGTGCCTTCCCTGGGTCACTACGACTTTACTTAGGGTGCTCTGTATCTCAAGTCTATGGTAATCTCAGCCGCCACTATTCCTTTCCTGGGTTGTATTGCAAAGTCTCATACTCAGGATGCTAATCGAGGCTGCACAAGACCGTGGGGGTGCCGGGCTGGGCGTTTTCCCACTGTGAGCTGAGACTAGGGTGTGGTATCTCTGCCACCACTACTCCTTCACTGGGTTGGACTGCAAAATATCCGACCCAAGGAGATTATCAAAGCTACGCAAGTCTCTGGGAGTGCAGTACAGGGATTTCTCTTTAGGGGCCGCAATCACACTCACTTTTATTGTGCGCACAGATCTGGACCTTTGGCGGGGCACGGTGAACATGCTCTAGCTGCTGGCAATATGGCGCCACTGCCACGCCCTCGGCCATGAGGCTGTTGTATTTCTTTTCTGGTTTTGAGCTCTATTCTGAGTCCCTGGAAGGTGTGATGAGCTTGGCCACTGGGAGTTTTACACGTTTATTGCGCTGAAAGAACTGCTGAATTAAACCCGAATGATACGCAGTTGCTCACTTCAGCTCTTTGTTTACTTTTCCTCTCTGGAGCCTGGTGCTGTGAGGGAAGATGGCGCTGGTGCAGCTCTGCTGCCGCATTGCGAACTTGATTTCTGGTCTCTGGTTGTTCTTCTAGTCTCTTTTTTCTCTGTCCCTTGTGTTTACATTTTTTATTTCTCTGCTGATGGTTTTTTCTGGCTATGAAAAGCGCTGATTTTGTGGCAACAGAGATCGAGTTTTAGCAGGACTCATAAACGCTGCTTTTCTTGGTCACCATCTTCCCGGAAGTGTATTATTCCTTATTTTGAAGCAGGGTCTCACTGAGTTGTAAAGGGCACTAAGTAGCTGAGGCTGTCCTTGAACCACGATCCTCCTGTCTCAGCCCCCCAAATACTGGGATTACAAGCATGACTCACCACACCTGGCTTTAATTTCTATTTCTAATAGGCAAAAAAAAAAAAAAAAAATTGCTTCAAATAAAACATACTAGTAATTATCTCTATAGAGGAAACTGTTATATTGAGTCATTGTGTTTATAAATTGTTATTGTTCTTTCTGAAATCAAAGAAAATGTAACCCTTCCCCTCAAAAAGAACACCTACTTTCCATTTTCAGCAGATATATATTCTTCCCATGTTATAGTGTTCTGAGGAGGAGGGGTAAGGGACTGTCTTCGAACCGGCTGCCAAAATATAAGAAAGAGAGAAAGAGAGGGGATGGGTGAAAAACAAATTGTCTTATTTGGCTAAACACAGTAAACCTGAAATAGGAATGTATCTCACTGGTACAGCACATGAGAGGCCCTGGATTCAAATCCCAGCACCAAAATAACGCCCCCAAGCCCCATATAAACTATTTTGTTATTTATTTTTATTTATTTATTTTTGTGAGTGTACTGGGGGTATAACCCAGCAGCATTCACCCCTGAGTGACACCCCCAGCCCTATTTTTTATTCTTTATTTTGAAACAGGGCCTCACTAAGTAGCTGAGGCTGTCTGCGAACCACCATCCTCCTGACTCAGCCTCCCAAATACTGGGATTATAAGCATGTACCACCACGCCCAGCTCCCCTATAAATTACTTAAACTACAAATTTACTTAATTTCTTCAGTATAATACTTCAAAGAGGCTTCAAGATAGTGATTTAAGGTCAAGTACAAATGTCTTTATTTCTTTATAAACATCAAGACTAGTTAGCAAAGTGATAATATCCATTTACTCAGTGTTTCAACAATCAAAAATCATTACATCAGATGCTGAATGATAGAAGTGTAAGAATTCTCACTTCAAGGAACTTACAATTCATTTGAAAAAAGAGAAATCATTACCTAGAAATACTATATGCATGAATATAATTTTATTGTACTATACATATATTAAAGTATGTACATAAATATTTATATATTATTTATTTTATTATTATTATTATTATTATTATTATTATTAGTATTAGTAGTAGTAGTAGTAGTACTGGGGATGGAACCCCTTCCATCCCCAGGGACCTTCTACCTCCAGGCTACACTCCCAGACCTATTTTAACCTATCTTATATTTTATTTGGAAACAGAGTCTCTTAAGCCAGCTGAGGCTGGCTTTGAACCTGTGTGATCCTTCTGTCTCAGCCTCCCAAGCGTGGGGATTACAAGCGTTGAGGCACCACGCCCGGCTATATTGTTTATTTTAAAGAGGTGTTCCTCATGGGATCCAGGCTGCAGTGCAGTTGCTACTCACAGGCATGATTCTACTACTGATACTTAGTGAAAACACCCTCCTGGCATCAGTGTGCTACAGCCCCAAACTCCTAGGTTCCAGCAATACTGCAACTTCAGCCTCCCAAGTACCTAGGACTCTAGGTGCACACCACTACACCCAGCCCCTGATAATGTATTATAAAGTTCAAATGAGATTACAGAAAGTAGAGCAATAAAGGAACTCAGAAAAGATAGCAATTGTGTATATACATTGAATCACGACTATCTGAGGACTTCAGATTTAAATTTTAAACATATTTTAAATGCAGGAAGAATTAAAGGTGAAACACAAGTAAATTGGTTTTTTGAACAAGGGAAGGAAGTTCAAAAGAAAGATCAGCAATGCAACGTAAGAGTATTTTTAATTTAGTTTGTTTTTGCAGTACTGGGGATTGAACTCAGGAGCACTCAAACACTGAGCTACATCCCAAGCCCTTTTTACTTTTTATTTTGTGACAAAGTATGATAAAACTGTCCAGGCTGTCCTCAAGCTTGCAATCCTCCTGCCTCAGCCCCAAGGGTCACTGGGCTTACTGGTGTGCACCACCATTTCAGGCCAAAGTAACAATAAATTTTTCTGGTTTTTGGTACTGGGGATTGAAATCCAGAGGCTTTTACCTCCAAGTATGACACCCAACCCTTTTTGTTTATTTATTTTTGTTTGATTGTTTTGAAACAAGGTCTTGATTGGTTGCTGAGCATCTCACTACATTGCTGAGGTTATCCTTGAACTTGCAATCCTCCTATCTCAGCCTCCCAAGTACTGGGATTACAGGCTTCTGCCACTACCCTGGTGAGGAATAAGCTTTTTTAAAAATGCTGTTAGACTGGGTATGGTGGTGCATGCTTGTAATCCCAGTACTTGGTAGGCTGAGATAGTGGGATTGCAGGTTCGAGGCCAGCCTCAGCAACCTGATGAGGCCCTCTACAACTTATTGAGACCCTGTTTCAACATACAAAATCAGGCTTGGGTGTAGCTTGGAAGTAGTATACCCCTGAGTTCAATCCTCAGTACCACCAAAAAAGAAAAAAATGATTTTAGAGCAACTGGACAGACAACCAAAGCAAAAAAATAAAATAAAATAAATAAACTTTGACTTAAACATCACATCTTCTACATAATTTAAATATAAAGATACAGGTTTTTTTGGAGGGGAACAGGAGAAAATATCAGGAACCAGGAGCTAATCAAAGAGTTCTTAGACTTGGTACAAGATGTGAAACAATAAAAAAATTTGGCAAATTGGATCTCGTCAAAAGCATAAACTTTTCCTCTACAAAAACTCCATTTAGTAAAATGAGAAAACAAGGTACAGTCTAGGAGGAAATATCTGCAAAACATATATCGGATAAAGGACTAGTTTCTATAATACATTAAAATTTTTGAAAATTTGATGGTAAAAAACCCCAGATAAGGAGGCCCTGCGTGGTGGTGCATGCTTGTAATCCCAGCGCTTGGGAGGCTGAGACAGGAGGATCACACAGATTCAAAGCCAGCCTCAGCTACTTAGTGAGGCTCTCAGCAACTTAGTGAGGCCCTGTTTCCAAGTAAAGTATAAAATAGGTCTGGGGGTGTAGCCCAGAGGTAGAAAGCCCCTCGGTTCCATCCTAGTAACACACACACACACACACACACACACACACACACAAAAAAAAAAAAAAAAAAAAAAAAAAAAAAAAAACAGATAACCCAATTAAAAATGGGCAAATCTGGACAAAATAGAAAATAATGGCAATGTGAAAAAAAAGCAAAAATATTGAGAAACTAGATCATTAATAAACATTTTGGAAGTAAAACTCTTGGGCATTTATCGCAGAGAAAAGTTGGGAAACAACTCAGATGTTCTTCAACAGGTGACTGGTTAAACAAACTGCAGTGCATTAATATCACAGAATACTATTCAGCAAAAAAAAACTAGCCAGGTGAGGTGGCACATGCCTGTAATCCCAATACTTATGAGGCTGAAACAGGAGGATTACAGGTTTGAGGCAAGCCTTAACAATTCCATGAGACTCTCAGTAATTTGAGACCCTGTTTTAAAATAAAGAATTAAAAGGGCTCTTAGTATAGTTCAGAGGTAGAACACCCTTGGGTTTAATTCCTAGCACCAATAAATAAATAAATAAATAAATAAATAAACAAATAAATAGACAAAATACTGATATAAATAACTTGGATGAATTACTAGGAAATTATGTTGAGTATGGAAAGTGAAATTTAAATTTAAATATTCATCCAGAACTATAAAGTTCATGATGCTATGGTTCATAGAGGAACTGTTTCCTTTAATTTCTCATGAGAAGTTTAAAGTTTAGCCGGGCGTGGTGGCGCACGCTTGTAATCCCCGCGCTTGGGAAGCAGAGACAGGAGGATCGCGCAGGTTCGAAGCCAGCCGCGCGCGCTGGCTTAGGAGACCCTGTTTCCAAATTAAAAAAAATGTAAAAATAGGTCTGGGAGTGTAGCCCGGAGGTAGAAGGGCTTCCAGAAACCCCAGTACCACAAAAAAAAAAAAAAAAAAAAAAGTTTAAAGTTTAATTACTAAATTGAGAGCGATGGCACATTCCTGTAATCCCCGTACTTGGGAGGCTGAGACAGGAGGATCTCAGGTTCAAGGACAGCCTCAGCTACTTAGATTCTTAAAAATTTAGTGAGACCCTGTTAAAAAATAAATAAATAAATAAATAAATAAATAAATAGGCTAGGGGGTATAGCTTGGAGGTAGAATATTCCTGGGTTTAATCCCCAGTACCCACATAAACAAAGATTTTTTTTTTTTTTGTACTAAGGACTGACTAAGGGGCACGTAGTCTACCTCTAGGTTATACTCACAGCCCTTTATTTTTCATTTTTTTGAAACAGAGACCCACTAAGTTCCTGAGGGCCTTCCTAAGCTGCTGAACATGGCCTCAAACCTGTGATTCTCCTGTTTCAGCCTCCCAAGTACTGATATTATTAGTGTGTGCCACCATGCCCAGCTCAAAAAAGTTTAAAGTTTAATTATTTAATTTGTATTGTTTGTTCTATTATATACCCAGTCTTACATTTAACTCTTCTTTAATTTCAATTTACAAAATTATAGCTACTTAAAATTCTATTTAAAGGCCCCTTTAATAATTCAGGTGTATCAGGTCATAATCTCTGCCCTTAGAAAAATAAAGTTATCTCTTTTAAGTTAAAATATGCATAAACAGCCAGGCATGGTGGTGCACACTTGTAATCCCAGTACTTGGGAGACTAAGACAGGAGGATTATGGGCTTTTGACCAGCCTCAGTTACTTAGTGAGGCTCTCTGCAACTCAGTGAGACCCTGTTTCAAAATAAAGAATAAAAAATAGAGCTGGGGGTGTAGCTCAGAGGGAGAATGCCCCTGGGTTCAATCCTTAGTATTGAAAAAAAAAAAAAAACAAACAACAAAAAAAACCCATAAATCAGAGCTGGGGTATAGGCTTAGTAATAGAGCATTTGCCCAGCATATGCAAGGCTGAGCTTCAATCCCCAGTGTTTCAAAATAAGTAGGTATAAATAAATAAATATGCATATATCAGACCATGAGAGATAAATGACAAATGATCCATGAACTGCTATTCTGTAAAGTCTTTTCATGTATTTATCCCACAAAGGTTTGTTGCCATTAAAGAAAGGTAGCAATAATTACCTCAAAAACAAAGTCAGTTTTTAAGAACTCTAATAAAATTTAAATCACAAGTTCAAAAGGCCATGGCCTATTGTCTAGTTAACAATGGGCAAGGGTGAGAGCTCTGCCAAAACTGTGCTCAGCATTCCCTCTATCAATATTTCTCCATTTCTATCTTTATATACTAAACTCAAATAAACTATGGCTACTCACTTGATCCATAAACTTTCTACATATTAAAATATTTTCCTAGCCAGGCGTGGTGGCGCAGGCTTGTAATCCCAGTACTTGGGAGACTGAGACAGGAGGATTGCAGTTCATGGATAGCCTCAGCTACTTAGTGAGTCCTTTTGCAACTCAGTGAGACTCTGTCTCAAAATAAAGAATAAAAAATAGGGCTGGGGGTATAGCTCAGAAGTAGAATATCGCTGGGTTCAATCCCTAGTACCACAGAAACAAAACAAACAAACAAAATTTCCTGGCACCACAGTATTAGCATGAATTACTTGAAATGTGCCATACTATTCTGAAAGTATATCCATCTCTGAAACATATAATCTGGTAAATAAAACATAGAAGAGGAACTAAATATGCAAAAAATTAAAATTTCCCTGTATTAGCCTCCCAGGAATTCTTTGTAATATTTCAGTACTTCAAGAAATCAAGAACCCTTTCAATTTATCATATTTATTTACTTATTTATTTATTCATTCATTCATTCATTCATTTATATATTGGTGGTACAGGGAATGGAACTCTTCTACCTCCAGGCTATACTCCCAGACCTATTTTATATTTTATTTGGAAATAGGGTCTCTTAAGCCAGCAAGGCTGGCTTCGAATCCATGGGATCCTCCTGTCTCTGCCTCCCAAGTGCGGGGATTACAAGCATGTGCCACCACACCTGGCTCAATTTATCATTTTTAGACGATGAAATGGTAGGAACAGTTATTTTGGTTCATGTGCCTTTTTATTTTCTAATTAACCCTCTGCTGTTTCCTTACTTAACACAATTCTTTGCAGAGAGCATGCTTTCAATAAAGAGATGCTGAATTTAAAAAATTTATGGAAGCTATAAGCTGGAGAAGACTGCATAAAGGAGGTGGACTTCAAAGCAACACATCTGGTAAAGCAGAAGGATGTATGTAAAGGGAAATGGAATAAAAATTAACCCTGGGTTTCATGCTTACGATGTACTTTTACTCTATTATAAGTGAAGACTCAAAGACCAAGGTCAAACTTGCAAAAATGCCAAAGTTCATTTTTTCCCTTTTTTTCATAATAATGACATGAAAAAAATGAAGACACAGAGAAAAACAAAAAGTGATAAATAGTAAACAAAACCTATAAGTATATTTATATAAACTTCTCAAATGCCAGTAATGAAGTCTATCCCTGCTCTCTTTAGAAAACTATAAATTAGACAGGCACAGTGGCACTTATATTTTGTACTTCTATTGTACTTATATTTCAATGCAAGAGGCTGAGACAGGAAGATCACAGATTCAAGGCCAACCTCAGCAGCTTAGCAAGACCATTTCAAAATAAAAATTAAAAGGGCAAGATAGGTAGTTCAGCAGTTAACACCTCTGGGTTCCATCCCTAAACAAAACTAAAACAAAAAACTATAATTAGAAGAAATAATTATACCTCAAAATTCTGTTCCATTATGTTTCCACCTTTGCTCAAACTCTCCATGATGGCCTTATTTCGAAGAATATCCTCTTCACTGAGATGTTCTCTTCTTTTCCTTGATTCTAAAACAAGTCCATTCACCAGATAAAAGTCTGCCAAAAAGTTTCCTACTCTTTCCTAAAACAAAATCAAATTATTCCAAAATAATAAAATTTGTCTTAGATTTAAGTTTCAAGGCAAGATATATTTTCTATAAACATGTAATATGTAGTTAAAAATAAATATTCCTTTCATACTTGAAGTTATCAAATTATATATTCTGTTAAGTTAAAATATATAAAACTGCACATTTCTAATTTACAATGGAAATTTTAAAACACTTAAAGAGGTATAGTGGTTAATCTGCAAATGACTTAAATCTAAATTAATACTACACAGTATTCCTTTATAGTCTACTCCCAAGTAGCACAAAGCTATCTGAAAACTTTATGAAATTAAACAGTCATATATTATGAATAACAAGGAGGGGTCAGGAATAGCACTGTTCCCATTTTATAGGTAGAAAAAAAGTACAATGAAATAAACAGTCAAATTCTTCCAGAATCTCTAGTATAACTAGAATTAATCACCTGATCAACCTCTCTACTGTCAAGCTGGGCATGGTGGCATACACTTGCAATCCCACTTCTTGGGAGGCTGAGACAGGAGGATATTAGGTGTGAGGATAGCTTCAGCAAGTAGTAAGGCTCATTAACCTAGTGAGATCCTGTTTCAAAAAATAAAATTGAGAAGGTAGCTAGGAGGTAGAGAGCCCTTGGTTTCAATCCACAGTACCACAAAAATAAAACAAACAAAAAGTAATTCTCTATTGTCTAATAGGACCAAACTTCAAGTTATAGCTGTTTGTTGCTTTCAAAAAAAAAAAAGAGAAAATACAACAGTTTTGTTCACCTATATACTGTGTTTAAATTAAGGACTATGTAACTTAAGGGAAACTTAAGTTACATAAAATACAAGAAAAGCCAAGTATGGCAGCACACATCTGTATTCCTAATAATTGAGAGGCTAAGACAGGAGGATCACAAGTTCAAGGCCAGCCTTAGCAACTTAGTGAGGCTGTGTTTCAAAATAAAAAAGGCCACGGGTATAGCTCAGAGGTAGAACACCTCTGGGTTCAAACCCCAGTAACACACACACACACACACACACACACCCCAAAAAGAAAAAAAAAAAGACAAGTGGGGTTACTTCTTTTCAATGACATCTTCCTAACCATTCAACATTAACCACCCTTTTTCAGATTCAGTTGGTCAGAGATAGAAATGCTTTACGTTAAAAAAACAAAAACAAAAAAAAACGGCAGGGCGTGGTGGTGCATGCTTGTAATCCCCGCACTTGGGAGGCGGACACAGGAGAATCGCGTAGGTTTGAAGCCAGCCTTGCTGGCTTAAAAGACCCTGTTTCTAAATAAAAATATAAAAAATAGGTGTCTGGGAGTGTAGCCCGGAGGAGAAGGGTTTCCAGGAACCCCAGTACCACCAAAAAACAAAAACAAAAAAAAAAGAGTAACTCACTATAAAGTAAGCTCTCTATTTCTACCTGTATGTAAATTACTTAGTCACCACCTTACTGCTCTTCCTCCTGCTGCTTCAGGGGCCTCCTTACTAGTCACCAAAAAGCAGAATTTTCTGCAGCGGTTTCTACCTACAAAATGGGAACCATAAGCATTACTGACTCCCTCCTTACCTGTCAAAGACTTAAGAAGATCACCTAGATGCTGTTCAAGAGCTTTGAGCTGCTTAGCAGTAGCACTAGATGAATAGCAGTTTCAATTTTTATCTTCTCTTGAAATGATCCACCTAATGCTGTCCAGAGAACAAAGCACAGACAAATGAAACTTCAAGCCAACAAATAGATTGCAATGTAGGATTTCACAACCTGAAATCCCAGAATGCCATTTGTTGACAAATAGGCTTAGGAAAAAATGATGAATCTAGAGCTCATACTTAGAATCTACCTGTAGCTGGGTGGCAAATGACATTTTTGAAAATATATAATGAAAAAGTATTAAGTATAAGTTATCCTAACAGTAAAGTTTTAATCTAGCCATTTCATTTCTGGGTGCCTATAACTGGCATGCAAAAGCATGAAAAGGACGATAAACACAACATTTAAAATGACATAAAACCGGGCTAAACATGTGCCTATTTCTCTAAATGTCCAAACTATGACTGGATTAACAAGTTACCATATATCTATAGTATGAATACTATGTAGTCATACAAATGAAGTAGTGTTAAAACATAATGTTAAGAAAAGGTTTCTACCGCTTTCTAAAGAATGAAATAAGCAAGGTGCAAAACAGTACATATATTTTATAAAAAGATAAACATCAAAACAAAAACTCTTCATACTATTACAAATACATATTTAAGTATGAAAAATCATAAAGGTCTAGAGGATGTACAGATAACCTTCAGAAAGGAGTTCTGGATTGGGGGTAATGGTCATTCAGCTTTACTTATAAAGGTGTATGATGGTTGATTTTATGACTTTTATAACTTGGCTAGGCTAAAGTGCCCAGGTGCCAGTCAAGAGGTTGTTGTAAAGGTATTTTATAGATGCAACTAATAATCAGTTGACTTTGGGTAAAGCTAATTATCCTACATAAGGTAATTACCCTACTGAAGGTCTGAGCACAGACTGAGATTTCCAGGAAAAAGTGCTGGAATTTCCACTTCAAAAGTACAACATAGTGCCAGGTGTGATGATGCGCACTTGTAATCCAAATACTTAGAAAGCTGAGACAGGAGGATCGCACAGGTTCAAAGCCAGCCTCAGCTACTTAGTGAGGCTCCCAGCAACTTAGTGAGACCGTTTCCAAATAAAATATAAAATAGGTCTGGGAGTGTAGTCTGGAGGTGAAAAGCCGCTGGGTTCCACCCCCAGTACCACAAAAAAAAAAAAAAAAAAAAAAAAAAAAAAAGTAACCATGCCTAATGCCTAAGTTTTCAACCTGTGGAATTTTGTGTGTGTGTGTATGTGTGTGTGCGTGTGTTAATAGGGATTAAACCCAAAGGCATTCACTTCTGAGCTATACCCACAGCCCTATTTTTTTTTTTTTCAAACAGGATGTTGCTAGGTTGATGAAAGTCTCGCTACTTGCTGAAGCTTTTCTCAAACCTGCAATCCTCCTGTCTCCCAAGTACTGGGATTAAAAGCATGTGATACCTTATACGGCTTCTTTTTATATTTTGAAACCGGGTCTTACTAGGTCACTGCAAGTCTTGCTAAATTGTTGAGACTGGCCTCAAACCAATGATTCTCCTGTCTCAGCCTCTCAGCCTCTGAAGTACTGGGATTACAGATATGCACCACCACTCCCAGCTGGCTAAACTGGATTTTTGACTCAACGTTACAACATTCCTGAATTTTCAGCCTGCAGAACTGTACTATACAATTTTAGGACCTGACAGTTCCCACATTCACATGAGTCAATTCCTTAATCAGTGTCTTCCTTTCTCTTTTTCCCCTCCCTCTCCCGGCCCAATCTCCTTTCTATCTACTATTAATTTTTTTCCCTTCTTTCCTTCCTTCCTTCCTTCCTTCCTTCCTTCCTTCCTTCCTTCCTCCCTCCCTCCCTCCCTCCCTCCCTCCCTCCCTCCCTTCCTTCCTGGTACTGGAGATGGAACCCAGGTGCATTCTACCTCCGAACTACACCCCCAGCCCTATTTTTTTTTTTTTTAAACAGGGTCTCACTGAGTTGCAAGGGTTTTCACTAAGTAGTAACTGAGGCTGTCTGCAAACCACAATCCTCCTGTCTATGCCTCCCAAATGCTGGGATTACAAGCGTGAGCCACACCAAGCAATGAGTACATTTTTGAAGACTTATATGAACTTGCTGACAGATGCAATGGTTATAAAAAATTTATAATTCACTAATGTAAAAACTTCTGAAATGTGATTTAATGACATTGTTGTAGAAATATACTTATTTAATTTTAATTTTGACTTTATAAAGAATACTGTGAAACAAACACTAAGTAAATAAATGACTTTGAAGTGGAAGAGCAGGGAAGATAAAAAGATCCAGGGAAATGAATCAAAGTTTCTCTGTGGCTTTCTTATAGAATAAAGCATTACAATATAACAAAATCACATGAAAACACTGCTCTCTACAATAAGGTAGCTAAAAACAAGAATCCTTTCTAACATAGAATTTAAATAAACTTTCTGTCCTGGCTTCTCCAAGAATAAAAAAACTATACAGATATTAGGTGTATGGATTTAAACATTAACCCCATAACCAAACATTATAATTATATTTCTGGATTCAAGGAAGAAAGCATAAACTACTTAAGGACAATTCAGTAAGCAACTCCTCCCTGCGTTCTCATTATATTAGTTTGCAACATTAAATACCAGTTTTTAAAGTTTAAAAATCTAGATTTACACATACTGTTTTATCTTCCCGAAAAAGCCATCCAGTTTGGGCACGAGTGAAAGATATTGATTTGGTTGATAAAGTTGCAGAGTAAATATCGCTGCTCATTAAAATGTCAACTTCTTCTTCTGTCTCCATCTCTGATTCCTATGGTGGAGGCAAAAGTTAAATAAATATAAAAATCTAGGTTTGTTTCAAAGGTTAATAGTGCTACATATGAAAATATCAACATTGTGTTATATATTTTTAAAAAGGGATAGTATTTATTTACTTAGTATTTTATTGTGGTACTAGGGATTGAACCCAGGGGGTTTTCTACCTCTAGGCTACACTTCTATATCTATTCTTAAATTTTTATTTGAAAACAAAATCTCATTAAGTTGCTGAGAGTCTCACTTAAATTGCTCAGGCTGGCTTCAATCCCGCAATCCTCCTGTCTCTGGCTCCCAAGTACTGGGATTACTGGCATACACCACCATGCCCAGTGAATAGCTTCTATTTCAAATAATGAGAAATGCTTCTTATTCTAAAAACAATGTTTATCCATCTACCTAATATTATCTGTAATAAGTTAGAATTATGACTAAAAGCAGGATTTATGAAGTATAGAGTTTTTACACTGATATACATAATAGAAGCAATACTAGATTAGCCACTACAGAATAGCTAGTCTGTAGAGCAACTGTAAAAGATTACTTTAGAAAATAATAGAGCTGGGTGTGGTGGCACACACTTGTAATCCCAGCGCTTGGGAGGCTGAGACCAGAGGATCGCACAGGTTCGAAGCCAGCCTCAGCTACGCAGTGAGGCTCTTAGCAACTTAGTGAGACCCTGTTTCCAAACAAAATATAAAATAGGTCTGGGAGTATAGCCCAGAGGTAGAAGGCCTCTGGGTTCCATCCATAGTACCACCACCCCCCACAAAAAAAGAAAAGAAAAGAATTAATAGAACTGAAGAAAAAAAAAATGTCCCTTTGAAAGTTTTCTTTAAATAAAGGCAAATCTGACTTTAGATTTGTTTTAATTCAAAAACCTATCACTTAGCTGCACATGGTGCTAAACACTTGTAATCCCTGTACTTGGGAGTCTCAGATAGGAGGATCGCAGGTTCACTGCCAGCCTCTGCAATGTAGTGAAGCTCTCTAAAACTTAAGAGTCTGATTCAAAATAAAAGAATTTAAAAAAGGGCTGGGGGTGTAGTTCAGATATAGAATGCCTCTGGATTCTATCCCCAGTATCACAAACAAATAAAAAATAAAAAAACAAAATATTATCACTATACCAGGTGTGGTGGCACACACCTATAATCTCAGTACTAGTGTTGAGACAGAACCTGTGAATAAGGAAGGCCAATGTATTCCCTGTCCCTAAGTATTACTATACAAAATATAGCCTTCCTGTGTGTTAGGCATTATAACACACACACACAAACACACACACACACACACACACACACACACACACACACCTCTAAATACCATTCCTTTCGTAATCTCATTAATACTCTAATATTAATCAGCGAATACAGTTCTAGCCTTCTCTGACTTCTTTCTTTTTTTATTTTTTATTTTTTGGTGGTACTTGGGGTGGAACCCAGGGGCTTTTTCTACCTCTGGGCTATACTTCCAGACCTATTTTATATTTTATTTGGAAACAGGGTCTCACTAAGTTGCTGAGAGCCTCACTAAATTGCTGAGGCTGGCTTCGAACCTGTGCAATTTTCCTGTCTCAGCTTCCCAAGCGCGGGGATTACAATCATGCGCCACCACACCTGGCCTCTGACTTCTCTTTTAATATCGTATTTCCAACTTGCCTGTTGCTTAATTAGTTACCCCAGCTGTCATAGAATTTGCAAGATGTTAAATTATATGATAAATATCTCAAGATATAGGGTAGGGAGTCAGCAAAGTACAACTTAACAACAGTGCTGAGTATCTATGACAGACTATACTGACCACAAATAAATCTAGATATCTGAAATATTTATTATCTCTCCCTTTACAGAAAGTGTAAACCTATGGCCTACATGCTGTGTTTGTTTGGTAGAGAATATAACCAAAGAATATAATTAAGAGAACCCCATGGCACTTCAGGATCTTAGCCCAATAAAGAGACTAAATCATATACACATATACAATAACAGAAGATTTAGTAAAGGCATAAAGAATAGTCACCTAGCTAGGGAAGAAGTTACATTAAATAGGTGGCTTCAGGTGTGAGAATGCAAAAAATGTTTTTCAAGTCCAAGAAATGAAGACAACAAGAATAAATACATAAAACCTAAGTCGCCAAACATATCTAAAAAATTGTGAAGCTATTGGTATAGACATATCTAAAACAGCAAGGAGGCCAGACGTGGTTGTGCATGCTTGTATTCCCAGCATTTGGGAGGCTTAGGCAGGAGGATCAGTTCGCGACCAGCCTCAGCTACTTAGAGAGGCCCTTTGCAACTCAGTGAGACCCTGTTTCGGGCTGGGAGTGTAGCTTGGAGGTAGAATGCCCTGGGTTCCATCCTCAGTATCGCAAAAATAAATAAATAAATAAATAAATAGCAAGAAAATAAAGGCTGGAAAAGTGAGTAAAAGTCAAATCAGAAAAGGAACCATAACATAATGAGTTTGAGGTCCACTGTTTAGTTAATGAGGAATTATTTATTTATTTATTGCATTAGGCATTGGGCATTCTACCTCTGGGCTACACCCTCAGCCCTATTTTAGTTTTTATTTGGAAACAGAGTTTCACTAAATTACTAAGGGTCTCACTAAGTTGCTCCTACTGTCTTAAGCCTCCCAAGTACTTCGATATTAGGCCACCCCAACAAGCCAATGGAAAACTGAGGAAGATTCAATAAAATTGTTTTTAAAATTCAATAATATCTCCAGTCGGGCGTGGTGGCGCACGCTTGTAATCCCCGCGCTTGGGAGGCAGAGACAGGAGGATCGCGCAGGTTCGAAGCCAGCCGCGCGTGCTGGCTTAGGAGACCCTGTTTCCAAATAAAAATATAAAAATAGGTCTGGGAGTATAGCCCGGAAGTAGAAGGGCTTCCAGGAACCCCAGTACCACCAAAAAATAAAAAATAGAAAAAAATAATAATATCTCCAATTTGTGGGATAATTTAGAAGCAAACAAGAAGCTAGTCAGAAAGCTCATATGAGACTTTTCTAAGAGTTCAACTGTGATGAGAAATAATGAATATCTAAGTTATGGCAATAACAATATAAATGAAAAAGAGAATTATAAGATCCTAAGAAAATACAAATGACCAGATTTGTTTTCTAAATAGGACACATGGGAAGAGCTCAGCAAGAAGGCAACGGCTGCAGTCGCCGAAAAAAACATGCATTCCTCGGAGAAACCCTGGACACCAGAGTTTGGTTTAATATCTGATTGGGAAAAATTAAGGAGACATTTCCAGCCATGACTTCCTATCTAGAATTCAGGAGAGAGAGTGGATAACGGAGGAATTAGAAGCAAGATGACAAGGAGGCGCACGCCACGCAAGAAAACTGATTTTTGGAAGACTGCTTCAGCCACACATGCTGGGAATTTTTAACAACATACCTTGTAAGAAAAATGACCCGGGCGTGGTGGAGGGAGCTGAGCAGCACAAGGCAGAAAGTGGAGCCGCGTGTCCCAGAAAGCTCAGAGTTGGACAGGAAACCAAGCCACGCATCCCGAGAAACCCAGCACCGGGCGGGAGGTCAAGCCGCGCATCCTGGAAAGCTCAGCACCGAGTGGGAAGCCAAACCACACATCCCTGGAAGCCCAGAGCCGGGCAGGAAGCCAAGCTGAGGGACCCAGGGAGCTCCGCGCCTCTGGGCTGCGCTGGGGCCCGTGGTGCACTCGGAACAGCAGATTCTGCTCTACGTGGTGAGGCTATAGGCCTCCGCTCTTGGAAGAAAGATAAAATTCATTGCTATTGGAGAGGGTTCAAGATGGCCACTGCGGCAGCCAGGATTCAGGAGATGCAGACATCTCCGATGCAATTCATCTTGAACTTTTGGAAAAGGATTTGCGGGGTTTCAGAGAAAGCCCTGCATGGCGGGGATCAGCCACCACACTTTATGTTCTGGGAGTCATCAGCCCTCATGGCCACTGCGCTCCTCTGCGCAGAGCAGGAGGCCAGGGTACATGTGGAGCATCAGAGCCTGCTCTCCGGAGTGAAGCTATGGACCTCTGCCTTTGAAGGGAAGAGAAAATTCATTGCCACTATGTATTTGGGGTCACAGCTTTTGCAAAAGACATGTACTGCTCTCATATTAAAAAAATAAATAAATAAATCGAAGAACGCCAGGCGTGATGGCACATGCTTGTAATCCCCATGCTTGGGAGGTGGAGACAAGAGGATTGCGCAGATTCTAGGCCAGCCTTGCTGGCTTGAGAGACTTTGGTTCCAAATAAAGATATAAAAGAATGGGTCCCCAAGAGTAGAGCCCAGAGTTAGAAGGGTTTCCAGGAACCTCAGTACCACCAAAAAAGAAAAAAGGGAACATCTGTAGATGGCCTGTTCATAGTAGCAGAGAACAGAGCCGACGCACAGCAAGACATTAAAGCCGATGCCAGGGACTCTGAGACCAGGATAGGAGCCTGCCGGGCAGCTATGCCGCTGCCGGGGCCAGTGAGGCCAGGATCGGAGCCTGCCATGAGGCAAGGCCGGCGCTGAGGCCTCCAAGGCCGGGATGAGAGCCTGCCAAGGGGTGAGGCCGGTGTTGGGACTAGTGAGGCCAGGATCAGAGCCTGCCATGAGGCAAGGCCAGTGCTTGGGCCTCCAAGACCGGGATTGGAAACTTCTGAGGGGTGAAGCCAGTGTTGGGGCCAGCAAGGCCGGGATCGGAGCCTGCCATGAGGCAGGGCCGGTGCTTGGGCTTCCGAGGCCAAGATTGGAGACTGACGAGGGGTTAGGACAGTGCCGGGGCCAGTGAGGCCAGGATCAGAGCCTGATGTGAGGCAAGGCTGGTGCTGGGGCCTCAGGGGCCAGGATCGGAGGCTGCCGAGGGTGAGGCCAGGATCAGAGCCTGCCATGAGGCAAGGCTGGTGCTTGGGCTTCCGAGGCCGAGATCGGAGCCTGCCGAGAGGTTAGGCTGGTGCTGGGGCCAGTGAGGCCAGGATCGGAGCCTGATGTGTGGTGAGGCCGGTGCTGGGGCTTCGAAGGCCAGGATCGTAGCCTGCTGAGGGGTGAGGCCGGTGTCGGATCCAGTGAGGCCAGGATCGGAGCCTGCCGTGAGGCAAGACTGGTGCTGGGGCCTCTGAGGCCGGAATCAGAGCCTACCGAGGGGTGAGGCCGGTGCTGGAACCAGTGAGGCCGGGATCGGAGCCTGCTGTGAGGCAAGGCTGGGCTAGGGCCTCTAAGGCTGGGATCAGAGCCTGCTGAGGCTGGAATTGGAGCCTCTGTGAGGCAAGGCCGGTGCTGGGGCCTCCAAGGCCGGGATCAAAGCCTGCAGAGGGGGAAGGCCAGTGCCGGGACCAAGGAGGCTGGGATCAGAGCCTGCCGTGCAGTGAAGCCGGTGCTGGGGTCAGCAAGACCAGGATCGGTGCCTGCCATTTGGTGAGGCCATATCTGGAGCCAGCAAGGCCAGGAAAGGGCTTGCCTAAAGGCAAGGCTGGTGCTAGGGCCTTGGAGACCAGGATCAGAGCCTGCCACGAGGCAATGGCGGTACTGGAGCTAGCGAGGCCGGGATCAGTGTCTACCAGGTGGCCAGGCCGGTGCCTTCAAGAGTGGGATTGGAACTTGCAATGTGGCATACACAGAGAAATATCACAGAAAGTAAAAAAATCAGATGCTCTCCCTAATATGTAAAAACTAGGAAGAAATGGGTAATAGGAGGGAATCTAGTGGAAGAAAGGGCCCTATGGAGGAGCAATTAAGGTGACCAATCACCTTAATTGGGGATGGGATGGGGGAATATGGAATCTCTTTAAAACACATGATGTACATAAACAAATATATCAATGTTAAACACTAAATCAAGTATGGGATTGAGGGAGGGGGAGGGTGTGGGATGGAGATTGGATATAGGCTAATTGGATGATGTGTACCTGGATATCCTCACAAGTCTTGTATTCCATTGTGATGTTTAACTACAACGCACCAATAAAAATATATTAAAAAATAATTAGGACATATGGAAGATTAGAAAAGATGTCAAAAATAACTCCCAGACTGCAGTGGTGCAAATCTGTTATCCCAGATCCCAGCTACTCAGAAAGCTGTGGCAGGAGGACTTTAAGTTCAGTATCAGCCAGGGCAACTAGCGGGACCCTATTCTGAAATTAAAAGTTTTAAAAAAAAAGTCTGGGCAGACCCTCAGATTCAATTCCCAGTACCACTGAAAAAAAGTAACTGACTGAATATGGAATGACATCATTCACTACAAGCAGCAAAGGAACATGTTCGGAGAAAATATAATGAGTCTAGTTCTTTGTTTTGTGTGGGTGTTTGTGATACTGAAGATAGAACCCAGGGACCTTCTATCTCTGGGTTATACTCCAGACTCTCTCTCTCTCTCTATATATATATATAATTTGTATGTGGGGTGGGGTACTGGGAGTGAAACCCAGGGGCTTTTCTACTTCCAGGCTATACTCCCAGAGCTACTTTATACTTTATTTGGAAACAGAGTCTCACTAAGTTGATGAGGCTGGCTTTGAACCTGTGCAATCCTCCTGTTTCAGCCTCCCAAAGTGCTGGGATTACAAGCATATGCCACCACACCTCCCTATTTTATATTTTTGTTGGAAACAGGGTCTCACTAAGGTGTTGAGAGCCTCACTAAGTAGCTAAGTACTGGGATTACAAGCAAGTGCCACCACACCCAGCCTGAGCCTAGTTCTAAATGAGGTTAATTTTGAAGTATCTGGGAAACACAAAATACCCATCAGGTATTTAAATAGGTCTCTACTCAGAAGAAGTAAGTAAGAATATCAATATATACCTGTGAAGAATCAACCTAAGATACAGTTAAAGCTGTTGGAATGGAAGATATTACTCTGGCAGTTTGCAAAAATAAGAACCATATAAAGGGTACATCAATGTTTAAAAGCTAAGTATAGAAAAGGGAACAGTCAAAGGAAAATAAGGAGAAGTGGGGAAAGAGAACTTACTGGCCATCAAATCCAAATAAAACAAAAATTTCAAAAACCCAGTTACCAAATAATAGCAAATACTTCAAAGAAGTCAAATGAAGGGAGGTGCGGGCCAGGCAAGGTAGCTCATTCCTAAAATCCCAGTAACAGGGAGGCTGAGACAAAGATTACAGGTTCAAGATCAACCTCAGCAACTTAGTGAGGCCCTCAGCAACTTACTGAGACCCTATTTTAAAATAAAAAATAAAACAAGCTGGGGGTGTAGCTTGGAGGTAAAATGGTCCTGGGTGCAAACTCCAAAACAATAAAAAAATAAGAGTGAGAGTGAGAGAGAGAGAGAGAGAGAGAGAGAGAGAGAGAGAGAGAGAGAGAGACTGATTTGAAACAATTCCAATTATTTTACCAATGGAATCTTAATATTTTTGTGTGTGGTAAGCCCAGAGGCATTCTACCTCCAATCTACACCCAAGCCCTTTTTAAATTTTCTTATTTTGAAGCTGAGTATTGCACCAAGCTGCTGAACATCTAGCTAAATTGTTGAGGCTGGTATTAATCCTGCAATCATTTCTGTCTCAGTTTCCAAAGTATTGATATTATAGGTGAGCAATGGATGGACATCTTTTTTTTTTTTCACATTTGTTGCTATATATCTTATGGATACAAGATGAGAGACATACATACACACATCACTCTTTTAGCCCTCCCCCTCCCTTAAGTTTGGCTTAGTAACTGACTCTGATATGTTCATGAATATACATCATACACATTAAGGAATTTCCTTCTCCCTTCCTCCCATCCCCCTCAGGTTGGTCACCTTATTTGTTCATCTATGGTTTCTTCTGTCTAGATTTCCTCCTATGACCCTTTTTCTCCCTAGCTTCCATATGATAGGGAAAGCATCCAATTTTTTACTTTTTGTGACTTAACATAATGTTCTCCAGTTCCATCCATTTCCCCACAAATGAAGTAATTTTGTTCTTCTTTATGGCTGAGTAAAATCCCACTGTGTACGTATCCCATAGTTTTATAATCCATTCAAATGTTAATGGACATCTTGGCTGGTTCCATAGTTTGTGAATTGTGTGGCTATGAACACAGATACACATGCATTGGTTTGGTAGTTTGGTTTCTATTCTTTTGGGTGATACCCAGAAGTGGTTTGGCTGAATCATATAGTAGGTTCATTTCCATTCTTCTGAGGATCCTCCATACTGTTTTCCAAAGTGGTTGCACTAATTTGCAATCCCACCAAGAATGAATGTATTAGAGTTACCAATTCTCCACATCCTTGCCAGTATTTGCTGTTGTTTGTTTTTAATGATTGTCATTCAAATTGGAGTTAGGTGAAATCTCAGGATAGTTTTGATTTATATCTCTCTGATTGCTAATGTTGAACATTTTTTCATACATTTATTGGCTATTTGAATTTCTTTTGTAAAGTGTTTATTTAGTTCACTTGCTCATTTCTGATTGGGTTGTTTGTTTTCTTAGCAATGAATTTTTTGAGTTCTCTGTATATTCTAGTTATTAGCCTTCTATCAGAGAATAGTTGGCAAAAATCTCCATTCTGTCGGCTTTTTGTTGAGGTTCTTGATAGTTTCTTTTCCTGTACGTAAGTTCTTCAGTTTAATACAATCCTACATACTTACCCTTTTTATAATTTCTTGTGCCTCTGGAGTCCTGTTGAAAAAGTTTTTACCTGTGCCTATATGTTGAATTGTTGGACCTATGCCCTCATCAAGGAGCTACAAGTTCTCTGGTTTGATTTCCAAGTCTTTGATTCATCTTGATTTGCCTCTTGTGCAAGATGAAAAAGTGAGGATTATTTCCCTTTTCTGCATATGTTTAACCAGTTTTGGCAACACCATTTGTTGAAGAGGCTATCTTTTTTTCAATATATGTTTTTGGTCCCTTTGTCAAAAATCAGTTGGCCTTAAGTGTGCAGATTTGTTTCTGAGTGTTATATTTGGCTCCATTGGTCTATATGTCTGTTTTTGTACCGATACAATGCTGTTTTTATTACTCTGGCTTTGTAGTATAGTTTGAAGTCAGGTATTGTGATTCCTCCTACATGGTTTTTGTTGCTGAGAACTACTTTGGCTATTTTGGGTTTGTTGTTGTTCCAGAAGAATTTAAGGACTAAGTTTTCTATGTCTGGGAGGAATGACCTTGGCAATTTAATCGGTATTGCACTGAATATGTAGATCACTTTTGGAAGAATGGTCATTTTGATGATATTTATTCTGTTTATCCAAGAACAAAAAAGCATTTGACAAAATCCAACACCCATTTATACTAAAAGCACTGATGAGAATTGGAATAGAAGAAACATACCTCAAAATCATAAAGGCAATATACAATAGGCTCATAGCCAACTTCACATTAAATGGGGAAAAACTGTGAGAATTCCCCCTAAAAATAGGAACAATACAAGGATGCCCATTATCACCACTTCTTTTCAATATAGTACTTGAGACTCAAGCCAGAGCAATAAGAGAAGGAAATCAAAGGAGTACAAATAAGAAAAGAAGAACTAAAACTATACCTTTTTGGAGGTAATATGATAGTATACTTACATGACCCAACAAACTCAACCAAAAGCTTATTGCACTGATCAAAAAATTCAGCAAAATGTATGGATACAAAATAAATCTTAAAAAATCAGCTTTCCTTTATGTCAATCATAAATCCACCAGAAAAAAAAAATCCTCATTTGGGGTTGATGATGAACACATACCCTGTTATGCCGACACAGCCAGCCCTAGCTGCTGGCTCTCATCAATAAGGAAGCAGGACTTGAATATAAGGCTTGTGGTCCAGAGGATGGGAGAATCTCACTTGAATATGCTGCCTCACTTCTCTCTGGTATGTTGCTTTACTTTGGCTTAACAATAAACCTTCTAGCATTGCAACTAGGTTTTCTGGCTCTTTATTTCTATACTGGGCTAAGAAAAAGACCCACAGTGAACCCCAAAACATAACACTTCCATGCTAGATCTCCATTGCTTAGTACCATTTAGGAATCTATTTATTTCAGTAGTGTACATACAAGGTAACTAAGTCCTGTTAACTGACATGGTAGTATGAAGGTCTAATCCTTTTTTATTTTTTGTGGTGCTAAGGATTGAACCCAGAGGCTCTCTACCTCTAAGCTACATCACTAGCCCTTTTTATTTTTTATACTGAAACAAAGTTTTGCTAAGTTGCTGAGGGCATAAGTTGCTGAGGCTGGCTTCAAATCCCCCTGTCTCAGCCATCCAGATACTGGCTTGATTACAGACACTTGGTTTGAGGTTCTAATCTAAAAAGTATAAAGGAAGGAACCACAAAATATGGTCAATGATATGACGATGTAGGGAAATGTAACACACACACACACACACACACACACACACACACACACACATTAAAGGACAGAGAAAGAAAACAAGAATCAAAGAATTAGGAAGAGCTGAGTATGAAGCCAGGCGTGGTGGCGCACGCTTGTAATCCCCGCACTTGGGAGGCTGAGACAGGAGGATCGCACAGGTTCGAAGCCAGCCTCAGCTACTTAGTGAGGCTTTCAGCAACTTAGCAAGACCCTGTTTCCAAATAAAATATAAAAAAGGTCTGGGAGTATAACCCGGAGGTAGAAAGCCTCTGGGTTCCACCCCTAGTACCACCAAAAAAAAAAAAAAAAAAAGATCTGAGTATGGTGAGGCAAGCCTATAATCCTAATACATGGGAGGCTGAGATATTAGGATCGCAGGCTTGAGGCCAGTCTCAGTATTTTAGAAGAAATCTTATTTCAAAGTAAAAATAAAAAGACCTAGGAATGCAGCTTAGGGGTAAAATGCCCCTGGGCTCAAATCCTAGTACCAAAAAAAAAAAAAAAAAAAAAAGTAAAAGAGTGCAGTATCAGACAAAAAAGATCTACATTAAGGAGATAAAAATCAATAATAACATTAAAAAAAAAAGCCAAGGTAGTAAGACAATAAATAGTAAAAGGGTCAGCTCAAGTTCAACAAATGAAACTACAAAGAAGAACTAAGAGAAGTCAAAGTTAACTTATTAAGGACATGCTCAGTGAGTTATGAGCAAACAGATTCAATTAGGATATAGACAACATGACAGGAAAAAAAAAAAAAAAAAAAAAAGCCAGAAGAGAGGAACTAGCTTTGGGGAGCCAGGCGTGGTGGCACATGCTTGTAATCCCAGCATTCGGGAGGCTGAGACCGGAGGATCGCGGTTCACAGACAGGCTCAGCTACTTAGTGAGGCCCTCTGCAACTCAGTGAGACCTGGTTTCAAAATAAAGAATAAAAAATACGGCAGGGGGTGTAGCTCGGAAGTCGAATGCCTCTGGGTTCCATCCCCAAACCCGCAAAAAAATAAAAAATAAAAAAAATAAAGCTTTGGGAATAAGCCATTGCAATTACATCTTATGTTTTTAAACAATTGCAATGGAGGTTAGCTAAATATATAAACTATTTTTAATCACTGAGAAAAATATTAATAAAGCAACATGCTTACCTCATGGTGTATTCTCTGATAAACTTTTTGTTCATTGTCTAATACTACAAAAGATTCAGAGGGTGCCGCATCCCCATTGAAAATGAAGCTTAAATCCCCTCGTTGGCACTTCATGTCAGTAAAGTCTATGAGAGTTGTGTCAAGCCTGTGAAAGATGGGCGGGTGAGAAACTGATAAAATTTGGATAAAACATCACTAACAAGCTTTGTGCTATTCTAAACTCAAACTAAGATGCTAGTACTATATTTCAAATTTAATTCATTGGTAAAATTTAATTTTAAATATTTTGTTTAAATGCTTAAGCATATATTCCATTTTATTAACATTTTATTTTTCTGAATATAAATGTCATTAACCTAGCAAGAGAAGAAATTCCTTGTTGTTGAAATATTCTCCTTACTATAGGTTTTTTTCTTATTCCTCTTTCTTGTAGCTTCTCAAAAAGTAACTTCTATAGGGAAGAACAAAAAAGGAAAGCAAACGTAACATTCTTTGATTTCCTTAGGACCATAAGCTAAGCAGAGTCTTTAGCATAGATACAGCAATATGTGGACTACATTCTTGGATTTAGAAAGCCTCCCTTTTTAACTACACCTGTGTTTTATATCTAATCACGTGGTATTAAATCTTAACTTCATCCAGGTCTGGGTTACTAAAGAGCACAAGAAACTCAGATTAGGAATCTAAGTCCTAGAACATACAAATGTGTGAATCCCTAATACTTGGCACTGCATAATCCATAAAGCTTTCAGGCTGTTGAGATGTTTTCCATGAAAGAAACTGCCAGTCTGAAATTTATGGGAAATCATACAGAAAGGCCAGGCATTTGTAGTTGGTTAATTGAGCTTTAAGCTTCAGCTACTGATAAAACTCAATGCATGGAAAGGCAGAGACAGATAAAGAAAAAAACTGACATGATGATATTTGAGATCTTAGATCCAGCAATACCTGCAATCAATCATAGAAACTTCCCAGTTCTATAAACTAATGTACTCAATTTATTTAATGTTTCTGTAATTTGCAACTAAAAGAAAACTAATATATTTTAATATATTAGACAACTTTGAAAGCTGTATACTGTATAGCTGCAAATGATAAAATCTGTCATGATGGTATTTTAACATATTAATTACTTCTTGGCTTTAAGTTTAACTTTTGCTATGTAATTAGCCATGAAGAACAAAATGTTCTTTACATAAATCCAAGAATCTGAACAGAAATATTCTTTCTGAGATGAAAGTTGACAAATACCATATAATACTGAAAAGGAGAAATAAAGCCTTCCCTTAATATACCAAAAAAGACTGAAATGAAATAAGTGAAATTAGCAATGATCATTTTGATTAGTGGTTATAAATTACCCTTTAATTATTAATATTATTAGTGAAGGTGCTTGTTAGTATACTTTTTA
Organism: Muscardinus avellanarius; assembly: GCF_963383645.1. Taxonomy (NCBI): domain Eukaryota; kingdom Metazoa; phylum Chordata; class Mammalia; order Rodentia; family Gliridae; genus Muscardinus; species Muscardinus avellanarius. Next base: position 61,432,580 of record NC_137788.1, read on the forward strand.
CTCAAATTTTATTAAATTTATTTATTTATTTATTTATTTGGGGGGGTACTGAGGATGTAACCCAGGGGCATTCTACCTCTGAGCTACACTCCTAACCCTAGTTTTTATTCTTCACTTTGAAATAGGGTCTCACTGAGTTGCAAAAAGCCTCTCTAAATAGCTGAGGCTGTCTGTGAACCTGGATCCTCCTGTCTCAGGGGCATTAATGTAAATCATGTTGTGCTTGTTAGTCCTCTTAATGAATGTTACACTTTTCCTTGTCTTTGAAAGTATTAATTTCTCTTTGACACTACAGAAGATATGTCAAATTATTACATGATTGTCATGAGATAAATACGATTTCCCTTTCAACATACTTTAAAATTCAGGCCCGTCTGAAGTGATATTTAAAAGAATTACGACATTTAAGGAAAAACTGTTATGTATTAATAGATTTTCTTCCTTAAAGAGAGTCTCATAATTCTAGACAAAAACATTTTTTCTTTTTTGGTGGTACTGGGGTTCCTGAAAGCCCTTCTACCTCTGAGCTACACTCCCAGACCTATTTTTACATTTTTATTTGGAAACAGGGTCTCCTAAGCCAGCACACGGGGCTGGCTTCGAACCCGTGCGATCCTCCTGTCTCAGCCTCCCAAGCGCGGGGATTACAAGCGTGTGCCACCACGCCCGGCCTCTAGACAAAAACTTTGCAAAAATTAACCTAAAAGCTAGCCTCTCCGTTAATTTCATAAACTTTGGTAAAGTTTCAGAACCTATCTAATTACTCCTTTAGCCACAGCTACCAGTAATCCTCACAAACTGAGTATCTTATTAATTATAGTAAGGTAATCTCTCCAGGTTCTTATTCTCATGTCCATGTTTTAATCATTTGGGGGTTTACTATTTAAACATACGCACATCTACACAGTTTATTTGGTAATGTGCATCATATCATTTACTTTTAAAGCCATATATAAATGTAAAACAAAAAAATTTTTTTTTTTTTTTTTTGCGGTACTGGGGATGGAACCCAGGAGTCTTCCTTCTACCTCCAGGCTATAATCCCAGCCCTGTTTTTTATTCTTTATTTTAAAACAGGGTCTCACTGAGTTGCAAAGGGCCTCACTAATTAGTAGCTAAGGCTGTTCACGAACTGCAATCCTCCTGTCTCAGTTTCCCAAATGCTGGAATTATAAGTGTGGCTACAGGTATAGTAGCATACACTTGTAATCCCAGCATTTGGGAAGCTGAAATAGGAGGATTGCAGTTCTAAGACAGCCTCAGCTACCTAGTGAGGCTCTTTGCAATTCAGTGAGATCCTGTTTCAAAAAAAAAGAAAAAGAATTAAAAAATAAAAATAGGCTGGAGGTGTAGCTCGGAGATAGATTGCCCCTCAGTTCCATCTCCCATACCTCAAAAAAAAAAAAAAAAAAAATTAAAAAAGCTCCTTTTGGCCTAAACTTAAGAATCAAATAAAACTAAAACTAACATATTTAAAGTAGCACATGGAAGATAATACTATTCTCCAAACCTTTCTCCTACCTTTGGCAAGCACTTATATTAGAAATGTTTTAAATGATGAATAATAAATTTATTATCTTTATTAATTGCTAAAATAGTCTAATGAATAAAACCACAACCTTATAAATAATTTCCTACTTACTTTTTCTTCTATATTATTCTGTATTCTCCAAATTTTCAAAAGTTACCATGAATTTAAGGTATATGAGCATTTTCAAATTACAAACACCTGAAGGTATTTTTAAAACCAAAAACTTAGCCAGGTGTGGTGACACATTTGTAATTTCAGTACTTGAGACTTGAGAGGCTGAGATGGGAGAATTGCACGTACTTAGCCAGCCTCAGCAACTTAGTGAGACCTTGTTTCAAAATAAAGAATAAGCTGGGCGTGGTGGCACACACTTTTAATCCCCGCGCTTGGGAGGCTGAGACAGGAGGATCGTGCAGGTTCGAACCCAGCCTCAGCTGGCTTAAGAGACCCTGTTTCCAAATAAAATATAAAATAGGTCTGGGAGTGTAGCCCGGAGGTAGAAGGTCCCTGGATTCCATCCCCAGTACCACCAAAAAATAAATAAATAAATAAATAAAGAAAGAAAGAAAGAAAGAAAGAAAGAAAGAAAGAAAGAAAGAATAGGGCTGGTGGTGGAGTTTAGGGGTAGAGGTAGAATGCCCTTGGATTCAATCCCCAGTATAGCCAAAAAAAATAAAAGCTTCAGAAACATCTTAGAATTATCTTAGAATTTACTTCCAGCTAAAGGTTATCTCTTCTACACTTCAAAATATTTCACAATAAATTTTCTCATTTGATTTTTTAAAATATTTTGCTTTGATACATGATGAAAAAAAGTACATTAACAGGCTCTGAGCTCTAAGTTTACTCATCTATAAATGAAGCTTTTCTATAAAATAATTCCTTCGAGTTATTTCTAGGTCTAGATCCCTAAACAATTAAATAATCTGGGGATCTATATAGATATACAAAATTACATATAAATATGTTTATATGTATAACTATATACAAATATGCATACATACTATTTATGAAATATACCTACATATATATATATATATATATATATATACACACATATGTAAGTTGGCATATTCACTAGTATTATAATAGTTTTACTAATATGCCTATAGTATTAAGCTAAAGGTTAAAGAAATAACAGAGGTAAAATTCTAAAATTAGTTCCAAATATCAGATTCAGATCATCATTCTTAATTATAAAAGAAAGGAACAGAAGAAAATTAAAATCACCTTTAAATGTTCACTAGAACGGATAGATGACTGAATAGATGAGTAAATAGATGCACAGATGGGTAAACAGGAAAGAAAAGATATGGAACAGATGAAGAAAAAAGCAAGAATTGGGCCTTCCTTTGGTGACTCCTGTTCCTTAATGAATCCAGGAACAGGGCAGTGACCATCTTAAATCTCTATCATGGCCATCACTGTTTGCCTACTTCACCCTGTTTGCCTATTTGTTTGAATAAAAGTAGTATCTTTGAGTCTAGAGTTTTGTCTTTCATGTTTTATCTGTAATATGTCTCAAATAAAATATGCAAAATGTACTTCAATAGGTTAAAGTTATAAGACACATGTAAGCCATGAATATAGGAAGGAAAGTTTCTACTAAATCTAAATTTTCTTTTTTTTATTCAAGAAAAAACAATTCAAATCATCTTACCTGATATTGATACCTTGTTTGTATATTTTACATGCATCAGAAGGCAGAATTCGAGAAAGTAAAGGCACTGTATTTTTAAAAACAAGAGGTAAAAGTAACTACCTACATTCTAAGACATTTACAAACTTTTAAATTAAAAGAAGAGTAATATAAATATTTCACTGTCACCAAATTATAATAATTCTTGAAAATTGTATTTTCCACATAAAAATAATTTTTTTAAACCTTCAAATACCTACTATTTATTTATTTATTTATTTATTTGGTGGTGCTGGGGTTCCTGAAAACCCTTCTACCTTCGGGCTACACTTCCAGACCTATTTTTATTTTTATACTTTTTATTGTTGGAAACAGGGTCTCTTAAGCCAGCACAGCTGGCTTCGAACCTGAGCGATCCTCCTGTCTCCACCTCCCAAGCGCGGGGATTACAAGCGTGCACCACCAGGCCCGGAAAATACCTACTATTTAAATAAACTTAATGTAGACTACTGTATACCTTACTACACCCTCAATCACCCATAAATGCATACAAAAGTAGCAGCATCAATATAATGCAACTGTTAGATACATACTACATAATATTATAGATTAATAAAAAACACACTATGATAACTAAACCTTTTTGAATAGTTAAATAAAGGGACCTGGGTTCTACTAATCTTTTAAATATAATTTGGAAAAACTAAAAGAAAGTAATATATAAAAATGGTGTAACTCAGAGGTAAACTGCCCCTGTGTTCAATTCCCAGTACCACACACACAAAAAAAATTGTTATGCTAACCTTTCTTAAAAAATTATTTCTGTACTTGCATCTCTGCTCAAACACATATTTTATAGTAAAACATAGCATACTCTTACCCCAGCTTTGGAAATCCCAGTGAAGTTCTAGATAAAAGTCACCTAGCTGAGAGATGAAATATAAATAATTATTAAAATACACTTGGTTAATAGCTCTTATACCTGCTTAATATTTTGCTTTAAAGTAATCTGTTAAAGACAAAAATAGAAAATATTTTAAAATTGATTTGAATGTTTGGAGTTTGAGAAAAAAAGAAAATTAGAATATGGTTATTAATTAAACACTGAAATAACACACAATACTATACCTAATTACACAGGAAAATATTGCATCAGTATAGATATTACAAGAACATTTTAATCACATAAGAAGATATTTGAGTTTAGCATGTTGGCACACACCTGTAATCCCTGTATTTGGGAGGCTGAAACAGGAGGACCTCAGGTTCCAGGTTAGCTTCAACAACTTAGAACCTCAGCAACTTAGCAAGGCCCTATTTCAAAAAATAAAAAGGGCAGAGACTATAGTTCAGAGGTAGAATGCCCCTGGGTTCAATCCCCACTACAAACAAACAAACCCCACATATTTAAAGCTGATTGGCATTTAAATTTGTATTAATAAATATTCTATCTCTTAATATAACCAAGATAACAGTAATTAGAGTAATTGGTATGATTTTTATTTATTTATTTTTTGTGGTATTGGGGTGGAACCCAGAGGCTTTTCTACCTCCGGGCTATACTCCCAGACCTATTTTATACTTTATTTGGAAACGGGGTCTCACTAAGTCACTGAGAGCCTCAGTAAGTAACTGAGGCTGGCTTCGAACCTGTGCAATCCTCCTGGTCTCAGCCTCCCAAACACAGGGATTACAAGCGTGCACCACCACACAAGACACTGGTATGATCTTTTAAATAGATTACCTTTCTTTTTTTGTTTGTCTGTGATATTGCAGATTGAACCCAGGGGTATTCTACCTCCTAACTGTACCCTCAGCCCTTGTTTTTTGTTTTGAAACAGGGTCTACCTAAGTTGTTGAGACTGACTTCAAAACTGCAATCTTCTTGTTTTAGCCTCTGAAGTACTGGGATTACAGGCATGTGCCACCACATCCAGCTAGAAATGTTATTTAAGACAGCTATCAAAATGATTATTTGTATTGCCTCATAATATTCTAAAATAATTGTCTACCCCAATAGAAAGGGTTTCTATTAAGTGATAACAAGTTTTCTAAATCTCAAATATGTTATATAAGATCTAGAGAGTAAGATTTTATTTTTCAATTTGATAGCTAGAGAGGAATGATACTAACTCTTAAGGATATTATTATAGTCAAATATTTTCAAACAATACATTATAAGTAAGGCATTGCAAATATAGAAACATCAACAAATCATTCTTATTCCAAAGAATGAAAAAAGTGAACAACAATAGTAGATTATTATTCCTGAGTCATGACACATGCCTATAATTCCAGTACTTGGGAGGCTGACATAGGAGGATGCAGGTTCAATGACAACCTCAGCAGCATAATTTTGACTCAGCAACTTATTGACCCTGTTTCAAAAGAAAACAAAACTGAAAGGGCTGGAGGTGTAGCTCAGAGACAGAATGCTCATGGGCTCAATTCCGAGTATTAGAAAAAAAAGTAGATATTAAAATGTCATTATAGAACTTTTTTCTGTCCCTTTCTTTATCTCTTCAGATCTCAAAAAGAAAAAATGACACCCATAAGATAAGCTTCTTTCATATCACCCTGACAGTTTTATTTATTTTTTTTTTACTGTTCTTTCTGGCACCAAAATTATAGAGTGAGAATAACAAAGAAAACAAACTTCTTTCCCTTCTGTGCCAACACAACCAGCTCTTACCACTAAGAGATAGAACAGAGAAAATAAAAATTTCTTAAAATGAAAATGCAGAGCCGGCAGTGGTGGCACACGCTTGTAATCTCAGTACTTGGGAGGCTGAGACAGGAAGATTTGGGTTCATGGCCAGACTCAGCTACTTAGTAAGGTTCTCTGCAACTTAGTGAGACCCTGTTCCAAACTAAAGAATAAAAAATCAGGCTGGGGTGTAGCTCAGAGGTAGAATGCCCTGGGTTCTATCCTCAGCAACACACACACACACACACACACACACACACACAACAAAGAAAATGCAAACTCTGCTCTTTATCACAGTAGCAGTGTCAGCTGTTACAGAATCTGCCAATCCAAAGGACAAAGCAAAATTATTAAGATTACGACTTACCTCCTTTTGTCTTAGAATGCCTATGTAATAATCTTTATTTTCCTAATTCAAAAAACTGGGTGCTTCTAAGATTATTATTTCCACAGTATTTTGTTATTTAATTATTGCTTATTTTGAACATCACTTATTGACTGTTAATAATTAGTATGAAATTAGGCTGTATTTTTTTTTAAGCTTAGAATGCAGTGAATCACTGGGCATGGTGGTGCACACCCGAAATCCCAGTATTTGTAAGGCTGAGACAGGAGAATCAAAGGTTTGAAGAAAGCCTCAGCAATCTAGTGACCCTATTTCAAAAATGAATAATGGAGGAAAAAAAAAAGCTGGAATGTAGCTTGGAGGTGTTTCTGGGTTCAACCCTAGTACCAAAAAAGGGGAGCTGGGAATGTAACTCAGAAGTAGAACACTCCTTAATTCAACCCCCTGTACCCAAAACAAAATATAATGAATTCCACAATTATATGTATATGTATATATACATACATATATACAAATATGCATCTCACACATATATAATGCACCAATTTAGAAAATGCTTACAATCACACAGTTTAGGTACAAAATATGCAAAGAAATACAGCTTACCTCTTTCAGGGCTTTTAATAATCGAGGTCGTTTTTCTTCCACACTTTCCCTGGACTGCTGCTTAAGCTTCCTTAAAAGAGCTGTAACTAAATTTTAAATGAAAAAATTAATTTACAGTAACTTTTACCATGTTAGAAAACACTACTGGCTTATCATACTGATTGATCAATAATATGTGTATCTCAACTTATATTTTGAACTCCAATATATTTTAAAATGTCAAAAAACGCTGGGCATGGTGGTGGCACACGCTTGTAATCCTTGCGCTTGGGAGGCAGAGACAGGAGAATCGCGCAGGTTCAAAGCCAGTCGCTCTGGCTTAAGAGACTCTGTTTCAAAAATATAAAATAGGTCTGGGAGTGTAGCCCGGAGGTAGAAGGGCTTCCAGGAACCCAAGTACCACCAAAAAAAGTCAAAAATCAAAAAGCAATGTTTATATTAGTGAAATTCTATTAGAGTTATTAAGAAAAGCTCTGATATAGAAGTCAAAGAACATGGGACTGTGTGTGTGTGTGTGTGTGTGTGTGTGTGTGTGTGTGTGTGTGTATGCATGCGTGTGTGTGTGTATGCTGTGCATATTACATTAGTAAATGAGCACAATAAAGCTGGTATGATTCTGAAGAGACAAAATATCCCAACATCAGCCTATAATATATTAACACTGGTTTTTCAGTGTGTGTGTGTATGTGTGTGTGTGTGTGTGTATGTGTGTGTGTGTGTGTGTGTGTGTGTTTGGTGCATGTTTGTAATTTCAGTACTTGGGAGGCTGAGATAGGAGGATCACAGGTTCATGGTCAGCCTCAGCTACTTAGTGAGTCCTCCACAAATTAAAGAGACCCTGTTCAAAATAAAAAATACAAATAGAGTTGGGGTGTAGACTGGAGGTAGAATGCCCCTTGGTTCTAGCCCAAAAGAGTAGGCCGGGCGTGGTGCTCCACGCTTGAAATCCCCTAGCTTGGGAGGCAGAGACAGGAGGATTGCGCAGGTTCGAAGACAGCCGCGCTGGCTTAAGAGACCCTGTTTCCAAAAATAAAAAAGTATAAAATAGGTCTGGGAGTTGGGAGTGTAGCCCGGAGGTAGAAGGGCAACCAGGAACCCCAGTACCACCAAAAAAATAAATAAGCGGAAAAGAGAACTTAATCTACTATAAGAGTAGAGAAAAGGCTTCTCTCCAAAATAAGGTTTAAATATAAGTGAACAGGCTGCCAGTTAAAGATTAAAATACAAACCAACATAGATTCCACACTAAGCTTTGATGAGCTACAAAAATATGAGGCTGAGAGAATTCAGAAAAATACCATAAGTATATGAGTAACACAGATCTGTTCAAACTGTGAGCAACTTCTAGAGGGATTAAAGATAAGCCAGTTCTAGTGTGCATAAGAAACCATGGTTGTCTACATGAGGAAGGCTGGAAACCATAAGAGAGAGATAAATTGAAATAAGACTTTTATTATTTATTTAGCTCTTATTTGTTTGTTCATTTATTTATTGTGTGGTACTGGAGATTAGATTCAGGAACATTCTACCTCTGAGCTACAACCTTGGCCCAATTTTATTTATTTTTTAAATTTTATTTATTTATTTATTTATTTATTTATTTATTTATTTATTTATTTATTTATTTTTGGTATTACTGGGGATGGAACCCAGGGGCCCTCTACCTCTGGGCTACACTCCCAGACCTAATTTATATTTTATTTGGAGACAGGGTCTCTTAAGCCAGCTGAGGCTGGCTTCGAACCTACACGATCCTCCTCCTGTCTCAGCCTTCCTCCAGTCTCAGCGCAGGGATTACAAGCAAGCGCCACCACGTCCAGCTTTTTTTTTTTTTTTTTTTTTGAAACAGAGTCTTCCTAGGTTGCTGAGGATGGCCTTGAACCTGTGATCCTTGTGTCTCAGCTTCCCAAGTACTGGGATTACAGAACCGGGTTGAAAAAAGACTTAAATTGTATCTGTACCAGTATTGGGAATGGCCTAGGAAGATTTGAGAAAGCTATGATTATTAATATATTTCAAAAATTGGGTGAGGGGCAAATCTGTGCAAGGACTTGGTTTCTGCCTAAAAGCAGGCAACTATTCCAATGTAAATTAACATAGCTAAAAGTAATTAACAAGTCAATAGGAGAGAAGATCTAAAGACAGATCTTAGAGGAGAACTAGGCCTTTCTCTATCTAAAGACAGATCTACATGATTGGATAAGCTAGCTAAGATGGTAGGAGGGGGTCGACCTTCAAGAAAGGAGACACCTTGCCACACCTTGCTGGGGGAGGTACCTTACAGGGTTAAGGGGAGGTACCTTACAGGGAGTTCACTACTTCAGAATTACATAAACAAGATGGAGGTCATGGGTATAAAAAGTCTGGTCCATGTGTGATCCCTTTGGTGTATTCATTCGAGTCACCCCTCCATGCCAGTCTGGTATGGAGCTGTACCTATCCTCTGTGTACCAGTATTGCGAACGGCCTAGGAAGATTTGAGAAAGCCCTGATTATTAATATATTTCAAAAGAAAATAATTGGTATATTTCAAAATAGTTGTGTCAAAATGGCAGCAGACATGGGTAAAGAAAGGACTTGATTTCTGCCTAAAACAAGCAGCTATTCCAATGTAAATTAACCTAGCTCAAAGCAATTAACCAGTCACTAGAGGAGAGCTAGGACTTCTGCTTTCTAAAGAGATCTACATGATGATCTAGAGAGGATAGGGCAGGGTTTGACCTTGCCCTTCAGGAAAGGAGACACCTCACCACACCTTGCTAGGGGAGGTACCTTACAGGACGTTCACTAAGTCAGAAGTACATAAACAAGATGGAGATCATGGGTATAAAAAGTCCGGTCCACGTGTAAGTCCTTTGGTGTATTCATTTCGAGTCACCCCCCCATGCCACTTTGGCATGGGGCTGCTTTTCTATTTTCTGTATTTCTATCTTTCTAATAAACTTTTTTAAATCTTCAGCAACTGTCCAAGCTATGCATATTTATTCTTAGCTTAGGACAAGAATCCACGGGTTTTTTTCTTCTGTTTTTGGTCGTTTGGGGTTTTGTTGTGGTTTGAGGGAAATTGTGTCCGGGACCCTAACAGAGGTCCCCGGGAACAATTTCCCCACAACCACATTCTCTCAATCCATAACATTTTCCATATCTGTTCCTGATACTGGTTTGGGCCCATCCCTGTTCAATAGGTAACTACTGTATGACCGAAAAGCAATATAATATTGAAATATAATTAATTTAAAAGTGAAATTATTATAGTCTCTGATAAGTTTATAGCACAGAAACATTAGCAAAATTATCAGAGATTGGACAAAAAAACTAAGTTCACGAATTTTGTTAATTTATATTATCTTTGATTTTTCAAAGAAGATTTAATTTTCTATGCTTAGAATACTTTAATGTAACACAGGTAAATAATCAAAGTCTTACAATGATACTGTTTAGAAGGGCATGGTGGTGCTTGCCTGTAATACTAGTACTTGGAAGTGGAGATAAAAGGGTAGCTGGACCACTATTGGGAATGGCCTAGGAAGATTTGAGAAAGCTCTGATTAATGTATTTCAAAAATTGGCGAAAAAATTCTTTCTGCCCCCCACAAAAGCAGGCAACTATTCCAATGCAAATTAACCTAGCTAAAGGTAATTAGCAAGTCTATAGGACAGGGGAACTAGGACTTCTTCATCCTCATTCTAAAGAGAGGTTTAGATAATTGGATAATGTAGCTAGGATGGGAGAAAGGGTCGACCTTCCTGAAAGGAGACACCTTGTCAGGGGAGGAACCATACAGGGACTTTAACTACTACATCAGAATTACATAAAAGGTCTGGCCTATGTGTTGTATCTTTCGTGGGGCATTCACTTGAACCATCCCCCATGCCATTCAAGATGGCATGGGGCTATAACTATCTTCTGTATTTCTAACTTTTTAATAAATTTCTTTATACCTTCAGCAAGAGTCCGGGCTAATGTGCATTCATCCTTAGCTCTGGACAAGAACCTGCAGTTTTTCTGTTTTTGGGTTTTTTGTGTTTTGAAGGAAATTGTGTCCAGAGGGAGGACAGTTTCCTCAAAACCGTAACATATTCTCAAACTGTAACATCAGCTTCAAAACCATAACAAGAGCAGGTTTACTGTTGGCCCCAGCAACTTAGTGAGGCCTCCACAACTTAGCGAGCCCCTATTTCAAATAAAAAACAAAACAGAACTGGGGATGTAGCTCAGAGGCAAAATGCTTTTGGGTTCAATATCTAATACCAAAAAGTAAATAAAATAAAGATACTATTTAAAATAATTTCAAAATATTGACATATACTACACACCACTATAAATACACTTGTATTAACATTTTAAAATATGTACTATTATTGGTCCACTTAATTAACATTTAAGTTAGGAGTTAAATATTTGTTTCATGAGATGGGAAGTAATAAAAAATATAAGCACTGAGTAATTATGTGTTTATAATTATGATAGACAATGGGATACTTAATTATCACTCAATATAAAAAAATCACCATAAGGCCAGACCTCAACCATCTAAGCCTCCATCTTCTACATTAAAATGTATAGCTAAACCAAGCATGGCACATGCTTGTAATCCCAGTACTTGGGAGGCTGAGACAGGAGGATCATACACGTTAGAAGCCAGCCTCGGCTACTTAGTGAAGCTCTCAGTAACTTACTGAGACTCTCTTTCCAAATAAAATATAAAACAGGTTGGAGGTGTTGAAGGACCAAAGAGACACCATGGCAGGCTCCAGTTAAAGCTTTAAGTAGAGTAGGCCTAAGTTTCTGTCCAACATTAAGTTCTTGTTCCCCTGTAACCTTTGGCCTATGTCCTGGAAAGAAGGTGCTAACTGTGCTAATCTGATCTTCCCCTAGCATGGCCAATTGGCATATCTAGGTCTGGAATTTGCAGGTATCCCAGGTATCTCTGCTTGGAGTAAGAGACCCACACCCATCCTGAACATTCCAGAGATATGTCTTAAAGCATCCAATCAATGGAAAGGTGGGTTGGGCTGCCTTTCTTAAGGGATAAAAGCATTGTTCTTAGGGGGCAAAGGGCTTTTCTCTGTGACCACTGCCTTGGTGCATGTGGAGAGTCCAAGCTTGAGCTTAAATAAACAGCCCTTATGCTTCTTAAATCGGACTCAGACTCCTGGTGGTCTTTGGCGGATAACGGACTGGCATAACAGTGTAATCCAGAAATATAAGGCCCTTGGGTTCCATCCCTAGTAACACACACACACACACACACACACACACACACACACACACACACACAGTATAGCTAAATATCGTTACTGATTTCCCATGAAAACTCCGTTCCTTGGCCTCCCAAGAGATTATGAGTTCTTAAACATCACATATCATGTCATTATGCTCTATGTGTTAATATACACATGTTTACACATTCTTTTATTTTGAATAGGCACAGAATTTTGAAATCCAAGAGTTCATCTAGTTTTCACTCTAACTGGTGGAGAAAGCTGGAGAAAGCTTCTTCAGACCAATTGTAACTTCAGTCTTCTTAGGATTTGCAAATTTTCACCTTTTCTCTGAAATAATTCTAGGGCCAGTATAGTTTCTAATTCTTTATAAGGAGTACCTAGCACTAATATTTTTCCAGAGGGGAAAATATGTCAATATATAACAAAAATATTCTCATTTAGTTTTTTAAAATATCACAAGTTCGCCAGTGTGGTGGCATGTTCCTATAATCTCAGTACTTGGGAGGTTGAGTCAGGAGAAACATAGGTTCAAGAACGGCCTCAGCAAGCAGTAAGACTCTCATTTACCTAATGAGACCTTGTTTCCAAGGTGTAGCTTGAAGGTAAAATGCCTCTGGGTTCAATCCTCAGTACCACAAAAAACACAAACATCACGATTTTGTCGAATATTACATTTTAGAATCAACTATATAACTTCACTGCTAAAACTTGCCCAAGAAATTCAGAAAGTCCCCCAAAAAGATGATATGCAGATTATATAGAAAATTAACTGATATGTCCAGAAGAGTCTAAAACCTAGCATAAAAATAAGACTTAAGTCATGTAACACTTTGGAACATTATGCATTTCTTTTTCTTTTTTTCTTTCTTTTTTCATAGTACTGGGATTGAACCCAGTGGCATTCTACACGCGAGCTACACCCCCAGCCCTAATTTATTTTTTTATTTGGTAACAAAGTCTAAGTTGCTAAGTGCCTCACAAAATTGATGAGACTAGCTTCAAACCAGAGATCTTCCAGTCTTAGCCTCTCAAGTACTGGGATCACAAGCATGTACCACCACACCAGGCTACGTTATACATTCCTTTAATAAAACTGGCAACACTATTTCCTACAAAATTATATTTAACTGACCATTTCAATTGCAATCTGTAAAAAGACAGTATTATCAGGAAGGTATTTGTGTACCAGTATTGGGAATGGCTTAGGAAGATTTGAGGAACCTCTGATTATTAATATATTTCAAAAATAATTGTGTCAAAATGGCAGCAGACCTGGGTAAAGAAAGGACTTGATTTCTGCCTAAAAGCAGGCAACTATACCAATGTAAATTAACCTAGCTAAAAGTAATTAACAAGTCAATAGGAGAGGAGAACTAGGCCTTTCTCTAAAAACAGATCTACATGAGTAGATAAGCTAGCTAAGATGGTAGGAGGGGTCAACCTTCATGAAAGGAAACACCTTGCCACACCTTGCTGGGAGAGGTACCTTACAGGGACGTTCACTAGTCAGAATTACGTAAACAAGATGGAGGTCATGGGTATAAAAAATCTGACCCACGTGCTGTATCCTGGAGGTGGTGAGTTGGCCCAGACCACCCTCCCCCCATGCCATTTTGGAATGGGGCTGTAACTATTTTCTGTATTTCTATCTTTTTAATAAACTTCTTTAAATCTTCAGCAAGTGCTCGAGCTATGAATACTTATCCTTAGCTAAGGACAAGAACCTGCGTTTTTTTTCTGTTTTGGGTCCTTTGAGGTTTGGTTGTGGTTTGAGGGAAATTGTGTCCGGGACCCTAACAGGGGTTCCCAGGAACAGTTTCTCCACAACCATATTCTCTCAATCTGTAACAATTTGCATTCATCCAAACTTGAGTTTTATAAATTTTTCAACTAATAGATGTACTTGACACAAGTAAGACTTGTATGTAAAATTGGGGAAAAAATTATGGGTAGAAAGGAGGGGCATAGAAAAAAGGAACATTATATTGTGAAAAAATGTGTGGCATGTTTTGAAAGCACTCATTTAAAAACTAAACTACAACAGAGACCGTTCTTGCTTCGAAGACTTCTAACAAAGCCTAACCTAACAACCAAAGCAGATAACAGCTATTACACCATGGTTATTTTTAATAACAATTAAAAACCCAAATAATAAAGGAGTCTGTCATAAAAGGCGGTCATTGGGTCTCCAGTTTAAAAAAACTAAAAAAGAAATCAACAACCTGGGCATGCTTGCTTAAGTAAATCCCAGTACTTGAGAGGCTGAGACAGGAGGACCACAGGTTCACAGCCAGCCTCAGAAACTTAGCGAGGCTCTCTGCAACTTAGTGAGATCCTGTTTCAAAATAAAAGAATAAAATAGGTCTGGGGTACAGTTTGGAGGTTAGAATGTTCCTGGGTTCTATCCCCAGTACCACACACACACACAAAAGTCCTAAGTCAGTAAATAGAATGCTGTTAGAGAAAAAAACTAATAAACATTTAAACATGATTTCTCTCAATTCTTCTCACGTACTTCTCAAGTGCCCAAATCATGAATAATTCAAGTTTACAGATAACTGCAAAGATTCACAGGATGAGAAATTACACCAAATAAATAATATTTCAAATGTATTACTTCAAATGTTTAGTGTACTTATCAACAGTAATTCATAATGCTTACTCATCTGTCTATCTCCATAGCTGATGGCTTCCGCCAGAGGGCTCCATCCCTGAGCATTTTTCACCTTTACTGGAGCGTTGTGAGCCAAAAGTAAATGGGCACATTCTGCAATACAAAACAGTAATAATATCAAACATCATGCAATTTTTAGAATCTCTAAATAGAAGAGAATGTAAATTTTTTTTTGTGGAAATGGGGATGGAACCCAGGGGCTTTGACCTCTGAGCTACCCTCCCTACCATATTTTTTATTCTTTATTTTGAAATAGGGTCTCAGTAAGTTGTAGAGGGTCTCACTACATAGCTGAGGCTGTCTGTGAGCTGCGATCTTCCGGTTTCAGCCTCCCGAATGCTGGGATTACAAGCATGCGCCACCATGCCCAGCTAAGCATGTAAAATTTTAATAAGCCAAATTAATAAAAATATTTCTGTGAACCAGGCACAGTGGCACACACCTCTAATCTCAGCTATTTGTAAGGCTAATGTAAGAGGGTCACAACTGTGAGGCCATCCTGGGGAACTTAGTGAGACCCTGTCTCAAAATAAAAATGTAAGGATATGGGTTATAGCTCAGTGATCAAATACCTCAATCCCCAGTACCATGAAAAAAAAAAAATCAATCTATGAAATACTATACTATACTATGTATATAATTTAAATTATTTTTAATATCCTGTGTATTTTTTATTTTTTATTTTTATTTTGGTGGTACTGGGCTTCCTGGAAGCCCTTCTACCTCTGGGCTACACCCCCACGGGCTACACTCCTAGACCTATTTTTTAATACTTTTTTATGTGGAAACAGGGTCTCTTAAGCCAGCGCGGCTGGCTTCGAACCTGCACGATCCTCCTGTCTCCACCTCCCAAGGGGGGATTTACAAGCGTGTGCCACCACGCCCAGCAGTATCTTATGTATTTAAACCAGATTATTTCTGACCTCTAGATTTAAGAACACCCATTTTCAGGAGGCTGAGCAGGAACATTATGGTTAGATATAGAACGTCCCTGAAGAGCCTTGTATTAATGTTGAGAGTTAATGTAATTAAGTCCTGAGGGTTGCAATCTCAACAGTGTGCAAATCCTTTGTGATGAGGTGATAATTTAGGCAGGGGGGTGTGGCTGCAGAAGGTAGGTCCTTGGAGATGTTGCCTTCCAGATTGTGCTTTTGTCTGTGAATCCTCTTGCTGGTCTGCTCTTCCTTTCTGCTTCCATGACCTGTGAGCAGGGCTCTTGCTCTCTCCCTCTGTTTGCTTATCACTGCCATGCCCTGAGCGCTGCAGATGTAACCCAAACCTGACATGGACTGAAACTCCTAGATCTCAAAAAAACCGAGAACAAATAGATATCCCTTCGTTTAAGTTGTGTGGTAAGTTGTCTTGGATTAGCAATAGGAATTGCTGACAAAGATGGGTAACAGGAGTACTTATATCTAAGTCTGACCATGTGTTTTGTGAGTCTTTAGAACTTGTTTGCGAGAGAAAGCTGGAAAGGCCAGAATGTGGCTAGAAAGGTGGTCAATAGAGACTGCTCAGGAGATTTTGAAGGGCAAAGAAGACTCCATAAAAAAATGAAGTAGAGATCATACCTATTACATTCTTTCAAAAAAATTTATCAGCATTTTGCTTTTGTCCTGAAAGATGAGGGACTGATTAACTTGGAGGAAATATAAAAACAGCAAAGTATACAAAACTGCATTATGCATATTGATGTCTGTATTCAGCCAATTGTACAGTGAATGTTGGAAGGAGAAAGCAAAGCAGAGAAAGTTTATAGATTTGCAGTTTGGACAGAAAGGTATATAAAAAGCTGGGGCCCAAAGAGATTGGTGCTGTAAAAGAAAGTAAGGTGGCTCAAGGAGGTCAAATGTTTTGCATAGGAACAAAAAAAGAATGCTGCTAGGCAGCTCAAGCCCAAGAGCAGCACCATGAAAACAAGGGCCTAGCAGTGGTGGCTATGGTTAAAAAGTGCCTGGCTGCATCCAGGGTTAAGAAAGATCTGGTGGACGTCAGGACTGAGACAAGCCTAGCAGTGGGGCCCAGCAGGGGTTGCCATGCAGGCCCAGAGGTAGCTATGAAAAAAGGGCATGACTGCCTTTTCTGCTAGCAGTCAACCTCGGCACTTATATAATGCTGGCTTTGCTAGAAAAGGTAATGAAGTCCCCCCCATCAGCCCCAACCCCAGATTTTAAAGAAAGCCTTGAGAAGCTAAGCAGTGTGCAGTAGGGTTGGGATCCTTGCAAACAACCCCAAATGAAGAGAAAGCCAATTTTGAAGAAAAAAAAAATCCCCAAGATATAGAAATGCCAGAAACGTGGACTAACCATGAGGAAAGGCTACAAAATGCAAGCCATGGAGCCAAACTGGGAGAGTACACCATCAATTGAAATCAATGTGGCCACAAGGGTGGGGCTGCTCAGGACCCTTGGAGATCACATCTCACCAGCATGTACCGCAGATGCCAAAAATAGAACTGCAGGATTAAATCAGTGCTTGCCCTGCTGGATTTCAATCCTGTTTTGGTCCCATTCCTTCTTTATATGGTCCTATTTCTCCCTTCTGGAATGGAATTTATGCATGTAACTTGCTTTTTTGATTTTTATTTTCTTCTTATAGTACTAGGGATTGAGCACAGGGGCATTACATCTTGGAGCTACAACCCAGCCTTTTTTTTTTTTTCCTTAATCTTGAAACAGGGTTACACTAAGTTCCTGAGAGCATCACTGAGTTGCTGAGATTAGCCTCAAGCCTGGGATCCTCTTGTCTCAGCCTTCAAAATACTGGGATTACTGGTGTGCATCATCACACCTGGCTTTAAAAGAATTTCAAAAAAACAAAACCAAAAAATGAATGGAGATTTCCCCAAAAAATATTATTTGGTTTATCTAAATATGTGTGTTTGTCATATAAAGAAGATAATGGAACACAAACATAGAAAATATCTAAGCCTTTTAGGGCTATTTCATGACAGACAGGCTTTTCAGTAAAAATTAAAATACAGCAAAGTAGTACATGTAGACAAAGTACTATATGTAGTGAAGTACTGAAGTAGTTCAGTGAATATATACTAACTTCTTTGTTATGAAGTAAGGTGTGAAAGGATATCCTACAGGCCATAAATGCTAATAAAGTGAAGGGATGATCCTCTTATACACCTTTGTACTGTATATGTGTGTGCTAATAACCAAAAAAAATCATTTAAAAACTTTAATTTAAAAATACTAAAAGGCAGGATGTTCAACAATAATTAAGCAGTATCCCAGTTGTATATGTTAAGGTATAAGATTGGTATACGATTTACATATTATTCTAGACATGTTAACTGTGTTTCTGATATATCACAGATCCTGCAAGACAGGGTACACTTCACTCACCAATCATACCTCAAACAAAGATGAGCAACTAAAAAAGTCAGATGATCATACATGTCAATTACCTATGATATATTCTTATACATTAAAAAATGAACTATCAAAATGTTTTCTCTCAGTAATGTTAACAATGAAAAACAAAAGAACAAGGTAGTTAACAACTGGGCACTAAGGCTTAAGCAATGCATAAATGTGTCTGAAAAAAAGGTCAGGATTTGAGGACTATAGACAAACTAAATTATGAATGATTGAAGTCAGACATAAATAAACAGGAACTAGCCAGGCACACACTTGTAATCCCAGCATTTTGAAGGCTGAGACAGAAGGATCACGGTTCAAGGACAGCCTCAGCTACTTAGTGAAGCCCTTTCCAACTCAGTGAGACCCTGTTTCAAAATAAAGAATAAAAGCCGGGCGTGGTGGAGCATGCTTGTAATTCACGCTCTTGGAAAGTGGAGACAGGAGGATCGCGCAGGTTCGTAGTCAGCCGCGCTGGCTTAAGAGACCCTATTTCTAAATAAAAAAGTATAAAATAGGACTGGAAGTGTAGCCCGGAAGTAGAAGGGCTTCCAGGAACCCCAGTACCACCAAAAAGAAAGAAAGAAAGAAAGAAAGAAAGAAAGAAAGAAAGAAAGAAAGAAAGAAAGAAAGAAAGAAAGAAAGAAAGAGAAAATAGGGCTGGGGGTGTAGCTTGGAGGTAGAATGTACCTGGGTTCCATTCCTAGTACTGAAAAAACAAAACAAAATAAACAAAAACAGCAAGAGCTAGAAAGGTGATAAAATATATAGAGTGGAGGGAAATAACAGAATACTTGGGAATATAACAGAACATGCAGAAGGATCCTCATAGCAGTGAGAAATTATACTAATTCTAGACTTATTTCAAGGAAAAAATTTAAAAACCGCACAAAAGACTAAGAGTTGTAGCAATTGGTTTAAAGAAGCATTCTCTGATGTTTCTAACCCAAAATATTAGAATTAGTATTTTCAATTTCATTTCCTAAAGATTACTGAAAATTTCCTTAAGTGTAATGTTTTCCATTTCTACCCTAATTCATAGCTCAAGTATCTCCCAGGCAATATGAGCAACGTTATAATGGACCCAGGAATTTGTTTCTAACTAAAAAGATAAGAATTAAAACCTAGTTCTTTATTTCATCACCTAAAAATTTCTAAAATCTTAACTAAGTATAACCAAAAACTAAAAGGATAATTAAAAACTAGTTCTTTTATCTCCAAAAGACTTCTGAAATCTTTCTATCTCAGGATGTTCTTTATTTCTATCCAAATCCAGTTAAAAAATATTCCAGACAGCATAGCCAACTTTAATCAACAGATCCAGAAGTTAAAAAGAAAAGACCTTCATGGTATAAAAATAAGGTTATTCAGTAGGTTAAAATGACAGAAGATAAGTAAATAGAAGTGTAAAAGTCCTAATGTATCTCTCTCTTTCTTCAATCAACAAATATTAAAATCCTTGGAGATGTTTACTGTGTTTACAAACAAACAGTGTTCCTCAACAATAAAACCATTAAAACAGTATCTCAATGAAGGAAGATAAAAGAATAGTGTCACAAATTGAACTGTAGCTTAATGGAAAAGCAAAGTACAGAATTTAGTATAAAGTAGATGTTTTATCTTTTACTACATATTCCAATCTCACTTCTGTACAACCAAATATGAAAAATATAAAACAGCATTAAAGAATAAAAAAGGTTACACGACTAGAAAAATGTAAATGGTTGTACTAATCTGCAGTCTCACCAACAGTGTATAAGATTTCTTATTTCTCCACATCCTTGCCAACATCACTTTTTAAAAATTTTCTTGATGATTGCTATACCAGGTAGAATTAGATGGAATCTCAGCTCCCCCCCCCCCCGCCCCGGGTGGTACTGGGGATTAAAACAAGGGAGTATTCTACTTCTAAGGTATATCCTCAGCCCTATTTTATTTTTATTTTGAAAGAGGGTCTTGCCAGGTTAACAAGAGTCTCATTACTTGCTGAGTCTATCCTAGAACCAGTGATCCCCCCCCGCCCCGTCTCAGCCTCCCAAGTATTGGGATAACAGGCATGCACCACCATGCTGGGTTCAGCATAGTCTTGACTTGCATTTCCTTGACTGCTAATAATGTTGAAAATTTTTTCATATGATCATTTGCATTTCTTCTTTTTGAGAAGTGTTTATTCAGTTCAAGAACCCATGTTTTGATTGGGTCATTTGGGTTTTTTAGTATGAAGCTTCTTAAGTTCTTTTCTATTTTTTGGTTCTCTATCAGAGGTATAGCTGGCAAAGACTTCCCCCACTTTTTGGCTCTCTTCAGTCTGACCACTACCCATTTCACTATTATGTACAGGAAGGGTGGGTAGTAAGTGGGACCTGAAGAGAAAGACCAAGACCTACATACATGTTTGCTGCTATGACTTTGAACCTCACTATGATGTACAATTATGATGTATCGATAAATTAAGAAAAATGTCAATAATCAGTATATTCTTTATTGTGTCTCTCTACATGAAAAAGACTCCAAAAG
The DNA here is from genome assembly GCF_963383645.1 of Muscardinus avellanarius. Classification (NCBI taxonomy): domain Eukaryota; kingdom Metazoa; phylum Chordata; class Mammalia; order Rodentia; family Gliridae; genus Muscardinus; species Muscardinus avellanarius. The sequence continues at coordinate 61,453,199 of NC_137788.1, forward strand.
AATAAATACAAACATTATTTGTAGAGCCTGAATCATCTAACCAAGTATTTTCCAAAATACCACAGATCAAATTTTCACAGAACTCTGTCTCTCAAGCTACTTATGAAAAAGAGCAATACCAAATATCTGAAGGAGCACTGACTACTATATCCAATATCTCCCTCAATTTTAAACTTCACAATGCATATATGCATATCAAAGTTATAAGTTCTACAATAAAGAAAACTGCTTACCTGATTACTTGTCTAATCAATTTGATCTGAAAACTCTATTTTCCTTTAACTATCAATATCTGCCAAAACTAATGTTTTACAAAACGTGTGTGTGTGTGTGTGTGTGTGTGTGTGTGTGTGTGTGTGTGTGTGTTACTTGGGATGGAATCTAGGGGCTTTATCTGGGCTATACTCCGAGACCTATTTTATACTTTAAGTTGCTAAGAGCCTCACTAAGTAGCTGAGGCTGGCTTCGAACTTGTATGCCAAGTACTGTGATTACAAGCATGCGTCACCATGCCTGGCTACAAAACATGTTTTAAAACAGGCTGATAGCCGGGTGTGGTGGTACATGCTTGCAATCTCCGTGCGTGGGTGGTTGAGACAGAGGAATCACACAGGTTTGAAGCCAGCCTTAGCTACTTAATGAGGCTTTCAGAAACTTGGTGATACCCTGTTTCCAAATAAAATATAAAATATGTCTGGGAGTATAGCGCAGAGGTAGAAAGCCTCTAGGGTTCCACCCCAAGAACCAAAACAAAACAAAACAAAAGAAAAAACGCACAGGCTGATAGCATACCCATTTTAAAATCTAGCAGTACTCAAACTTGCCAATCAGCTATTTGGAATCCTTAATTTCCAGAATAACTGGGACTTTACATAGCTGGGATTAAACTGCATCTAGGGATAACATACAAAAATAAATCTTTAGGTCACCTGCTTATGATGTTTTTTAAATTAAAAAATAAACAAAGGAATTTTGGGGAAGATGTGAATAAGGGAAGCAGCACATCTCAGTTGCACTGACAATCTCTATTTCTGTGAAAGCAGTGACTTGACAAAAGAAAAAACGCAGTAAAAACAAAAACAAAAACAAAAGCAATGAAAAATTGAAAGATGGCAGAAACAAAGCCAGAAAACAAAAGAGAGGAGAGCAAAGTATCTTGCACACATCCCCTGGGGAATAGCTGCTTTTTAGGGGAGCCAGAGTGGTATCATATTACCTAACCATGTGGGGACTGCAACGCTCAACAATACCATGAGTGAACCGCCCCACTCGGCCATAAGGACTCATGCAGCCTGAGACTTTGTGGTTCACCCTGGTGAATATGGGGATACAGTATGCTGTCAGACACAGCAGAGGCATGACAGCCTGTGCTGAATGTAGAAAACAGACAGCCCCCAGGGCCAACAGTCACACAGGGCGTAGCACCCTAGAAAGGCTTCCAGAGATTGCCACAGATCATCCAATTGTGGTGCCAGAGAGAAGTCAAACAAATTCAGCCCTTCATGTAGAGAACACCAACCTCTACGTATGTCCTGGATCTGACCCCAGCAGCACCTGCCACCTATGTAGGTGGGAGAGACACACACTTAGGATCTATAGAAAGCATGAAGATTCACACTTATACTGGATTTGGCCCCAGTATACCTACCATCTGCATAGACAGAGAGAGACTCAGGGACAGGCCTTTTGGAGAGCTCAGAGACTCAGGCTTACGGAGGAAGAGGCACCAGTGGCACTCAGCGCCTGCACAGACAAAGAGACAGCAGGCCAGGGTCCCCCTCATTTAAGAAGACGAAAAAGTGGGGCTACAAACTGAAATCACTGCTATAGGTTACAAAGCAAATAAGAGCACTTGGAACATGCTCAAGAAGCTAATATAGAAAGTGAACATCGAATGGCTGAAGGAATCAACACAGACCCAAGAGGACTGCATAGGCCAAGTCTGCTCTGTACTAATATATTTGTAGGTTTGTTTTTTTTTGGCTGTTGTTGTTTGTGTATGTATGTGTATACTTGTTTGTTTGTTCTCTTCCCCACTCCTTTTACAAGCTTATTCCCTCTATCATATCTATTATCTTTTCTCCATCCCTTTCTTTCCTTTTCTTTGTCTGGTATTAAATCCACTTCATATTACTATACTTAAATACTTTACACTAGTTACTAGAATCCTCCTATATGTTTCTAATCTCTACTATATATTACCTCACTACCTTCAAACTCTCATTCTACTCGATCCTATTTGCTACTTTGCCCTATTCTTGAATCCACTACTCCAGTTCCTTCCTCCTCACTCAACCTTCACCACTGAATACAACACAACGTGCTCTTGTATACATACAGCAGGTGATACCTGTAAAATGAGAGAAAGTGATCAAATGCAAAAAAGATACAATCTTTAAAATTTTGAAATCATGAAAAGAAAGAATAGCAAGGAAGCAATGAGTTCCCACAATCCCACAATAACAGAATCCACCAACACAGAATTGCACAGATCACAATAAAAACAAATTAGAACTTTTGGAAATGATCCATGATTTCCAAAAAGAATTCATAGAGAGCCTGAAAGAAATAAGGGAAAAAATAAAGAATCTGACACCCTGACCAGAAATGATAAATTCTGAAGGATGTAATCATTGAAGTGAAGGCTTCAATACAAAATATAAATAGTAGACTAGATCACATGGAAAACAGAATCCCACTCTTTGAAGATGACCACTCCAAAAATGAATGCATTGTATATAATTTAGAAAGAAACAATTTGACAGCATTAATTAAACATTGAAGAAATATGGGTCAATAAAAGAACTAACCTAAGAATAATAGGCACAGAAGAAGGATCAGAAGCTAAAACCAATTAAATCAATAATCAGAGAAGTAATATCAGAAAATTACCAAGCATAGAAAAAGAAGTAGACACACAGGTACAGGAAACCGCAGTAGACAAGATCAGAGAAAAGGTTCATCATGCCATATACCCAAATTAACAAATGTAAAGGCTAAGGAGAGAATAGTAAAGACCACACAAGTAAAAGACCAAGTGACAGAAGCAGATCAATAAGAATCATTTAGGCTTCCCAAACCAAGTCATGAAATCCAGGAGAGCCTGGAGTGACATATTCCAAACTCTGGAAACTATTTCCAGCCAAAACTATTCTACCCAGCAAAACTATCTCTCAAATTTGATGGGGAAATAAAAATTTCCCTAAAAAATAGAAGCCAAAAGAATTTACGCCTTCCAAATCAGCACTAGACAAAATACTCAAAGAGATACATTACACAGAATACCAAAACCAGAGATACAATGATTTCCATCAAACAAACATCTAATCAAAGAAGAACAAAAACTACCTCAAACAGAAGTTAAAACTCAAAATGTTAGGAATTAAAAATCATCTCTCAATAAACACGCTGAATATAAATGGCCTGAACTCTCCAATTAAGAGACACAAGGTAGCAAAATGGATTAAAAACCTTAATCCATCTATATGCTGTCTGAAAGAAACACTTCAAGTAAAGATAAAAACTAAAGTTGAAAGACCGAAACAAGGTAATTTAGAACTCAAAGACAAGCAGGAGTAGCAACTATAACATCAGACAAATTAGATTTCAAGCCTAAACTTAGCAGAAGAAACAAAGCAGATCATTTTTAATTGGTAAAAGGAACAACCCAGCAAGAAGATGCAATGATAGTCAACATTTATGCCCCAAACATATGCACAAGCACTTTCATAAAACAAACTCATGACATTAAGCCACAAATAGATCCTAATACAATACTGGGAGACGCCAACACTTCTCTCACACTGCTAGACCCATCTTCTAGACAAAACGTGAGTAAAGATGCCTCAGACCTAAAGAACACCATAAGCCAAATGAACATATTAGACATGTACATCATTCCACCTAAATATAGCTGAATTCATATTTTTATCAGCTACTCACAAAATTTTCTCCAAAACAGACCATTCCCTGGGCTACAAAGTGAACACTAGCAAATTCAAGAAATATGACATAATCGCCTACATCTTTTTTAGAATAAAACTAGAAATCAACTATAAAAAAAAGAGAAGCTACATAAAAACATGGAAATTGAACATCACACTGCTGAATAGAAGAAATAAGTGGAGAAATTAAGGAATTCCTAGAAACAAATGAAAATAGAGACACAACTTATCAATATTTCTTGAACACTTAAAAGGAAAATTCATCAAATAACCTAATGACCCACCTCAAAGCCCTTGAGAAAGAGGAAAAGCCTAATCGCAAAGCCAGTAGAAGACAGAAAATTACTAAAATCAGAGCAGAAATCACTGAAGTAGAAAATTAAAATTTTCTTAAAAAAATTAACAAAATCAAAAACTGGTTTCTCAAAAAAATAAGATAGCTAAACCACTAACCAATCTAACCAAAATAAGGAGAATCAACACAAATTACTAAAATGATATTACCACTGATAGCACAGAAATCTAGAGATTATCAGAAACTTTGAAAAACTACCAAAATAAAAAACCTAGAAGAAATCGACAAAGTTCTAGATACATACAATCTTCCTAAATTGAATCAGGAAGATATAGAAAATTTAGGCCTGGTGTGGTGGCGCACACTTGTAATCCCAGCATTCAGGAAGCTAAGACTGGAGAATCACGGTTCCCAGACAGCCTCAGCTATTTAGCAAAGCCCTTTGCAACTCACTGAGACCCTGTTTCAAAAGCAAAAAGACTAGGACAGGCTTGGTGGCCTATGCTTGTAATCCCAGCATTCGGGAGACAGAGACCGGAGGATTACAGTTCGCAGACAGCCTCAGCTACTTAGCGAGGCCCTACGCAACTCAGTGAGACCCTGTTTCAAAATAAGGAATTAAAAAAAAAGGGCAGGGGGTGCAGCTTGGAGGTAGGATACTCCTGAGTTCCACTCCCAATACTACAAAAAATAAATAAAACTACTAAAAAATAGGACCAGGGATGTATGTAGCTCGGAGGTAGAATGCCCCTGGGTTCCACCCACAGTACTGCAAAAGTCAAATAAACAAATAAATAAATACTAATAAACAGGGCTGGGGGTATAGCTCGGAGGTTTAATGCCCCTGGGTTCCATTCCCAGTACAGAAAGAAAGAAAGAAAAAAAGAAAGAAAGATTGATTAAACTGACTGAAGTAGTAATAAAGAGACTACAATCAAAGAAAAGCCCAGAACTAGATGGTTTCTCAGGTAAATACTGTAAACCCTTTATAAAAGAGCTAATTCCCAACATTCCTTATCTATTCTTTGCAATAGAAAGAAATGAGACTCTCCCAAATACACTCTATGATTCCAACATCACATTGATATCAAAACCAAATAGAGAGCTCAAGAAAAGGAAACAACAGGCCTATATCATTGACGAACTTAGATGGAAAACTGCTAAACAAGATACTAGCAACATGAATTCAAACGAAAATCAAGTAAATCATACACCGAAACGAAGTCAAGTTTATCCCAGGAATGCTAGGTTGTTTCAACATAACCAAAGTGACATTAGCCAATCACAAAGTAAAATATCAGCTGTTCTCCCTCATATGTGAAGCTAGGGAGAAAATAGGACAAAAGAGGGAGCCTAGACAAAGAAGGAGAAACCTTAGGTAAGTAAAGAAAGTGATCTAACTGAAGAAGATAGGAGAAAGGAAGAGGAGAGCACCCTAATGCATATGAAGTACATTCACAAACATATCAAAGTAAGTCATTAAGTGGAACTTGAGGAGGGATAAGGGAGGGGATAGGATAGAAAGTAGGGAATGGCTAAATGTAGGATGTGTGCATGTAGGCCTCTACCATTCTGTACTGCATAATGATGTATAATTACAGTGCACCAGTAAATTTTTTAAAAAAAGAATAAACAAGTATCAAGTCTTTAAAATTATCTACCATAATTTTATAAAATTTTATAATTTTATAATTTTACAAAGGCGTGGTGGTGCACGCTTGTAATCCCAGGACGTGGGAGGCTGAGACAGGAGGATCGCACAGGTTCAAAGCCAGCCTCAGCTACTTAGGCTTTCAGCAATTTAGTGAGACTGTTTCCACATAAATATAAAATAGGTCTGGGAGTGTAACCCAGAGGTAGAAAGCCCCTAGGTTCCATCCCCAATACCCCCCCCCCAAAAAAAAAACCACACCCAAATCTTATAAGATTCTTGTGTTAAAATACTATAATTAAGCCAGGCGTGGTGGTGTATACATGTAATCCCCACACTTGGGAGGCAGAGACAGGAGGGTCATGCAGGTTCGAAGCCAGCCTCTCTGGCTTAAAAGACCCTGTTTCCAAATAAAAATATAAAATAGGTCTGGGAATGTAGCCCAAAAGTAGAAGGGTTTCCAAGAACCCCAATACCATCAAAAACAAAACAAAACCCAAAAAAACAACTATAATTAATAAACTTTAATATTTAGAAACAAGAGTTCTAAAATCATAAATATCTACTTACTAAAATAATCAAGTAATGGAAATTTTTAAATAACATAAAGATTAGTACAAGATTTCCTCAAACTTTTTAAAAAATGGAGCTAAAAAATGAGAATATATTAATTTATTATGCTAAATCCTTATCTCAATGTCAAATACTGTGATCAGATTAATATTTCTAAAACTCAAATGACAAAGCTGTTCGTACAACTTTTAGCCTGACTATACAAAGTAAAATTTAAAAAGAAAATATTTACTAACCTTTATTTCCTAACATCACAGCAAGATGTAAAGGAGTGTTTCCTAAAATAAAAAGAAAAATTAAATTAGAAGGTATAACAACATAAGATGTTTTACTTAAAAATGGTTTCAGTATTTTCAGAAATTCCAGTGGCAGATTTTCAAACAAAACTAAATTGACTGCAAAATAATATTGGTGATATGGGAAATTTAAAATCAAAGAAAGTATGGTTTCTAAGCACTGTACTCTCTCTCATCAAAAAAGGATGATCAATCTTTTTGTGAGAGCTTTCCAGTATTCTTAGTAGTAAACTCAGAGTTAATGCCCTTTCTCTTATAATACATATTTTTCAGAGGTCTCCAACATACTAACATTTTATTTCCTGTTCATCCATCCTAGAATGAAGATATATCCATATTAGTAAGGGAAAAAGACAAGCAGAATGCCCTCAGTTTCTTCTCAGTCAATTCAAGATACATACAAGAAAACCCTTCTCTGAATCTGAATGTTTACAGCCCTCTGCTGTGAGATTCTATTCTTCATTTTTTTAATTATTCTTTTCTTTTCTTTCTTTCTTTCTTTCTTTCTTTCTTTCTTTCTTTCTTTCTTTCTTTCTCTTTCTTTCTCCTTCCTTCCTTCCTTCCTTCCTTCCTTCCTTCCTTCCTTCCTTCCTTCCGAGTCTGAGGATGGAACCCAGGGGCATTCAACCTCTGAGCTACACTCCCTGTCCTATTTTTTAGTCTTTATTTTGAAACCAGGTCTCACTGAGTTGCAGAGGGCCTCATTAAGTAGCTGAGGCTGTCCGCGAACCACAATCCTCTAGTCTCAACCTCCCGAATGCTGGCATTACAAGCGTGCACCACCACACCCGGCTATTCTTTATTTTAAAACAGGGTCTCACTAAGTTGAAGAGGGCCTAAGTAGTTGAGGCTTCTATGAATCACGATCCTCCAGCCTCAGCCTCCCGAATGCTGAGATTACAAGTGTGCACCATCACACCTGGATTTCCAACATTCTAAAACAAAAAGAATCAAACAGCTGGGAGAGTGAGGACTTGCTAAAGAGAATGGTACAAAACTCATTTTTTTTTTTGGCTTTTGTGTGTGTGTGGGGGGGGGGGGGTCAGGAGCATTTGACCTCCAAGCTATACCCCCTGCCCTATTTTTTATTCATTATTTTCAGAGTCTCACTGAGTTGCAGAAGGCCTAAGTAGCTGAGGCTGTCCACAAACCATGATCCTCCGGTCTCAGCCTCCTGAATGCTGGGATTACAAGCATGTTCCACCAGGGCTGGTTCAAAACTGACACTTTAAAAACTACAAAACAAGTCCAATGTGACGGCGTAGTCTTGTAATCTCAGTACATAGGAGGCTGAGACGGGAGGATCACAGGTTCATGGCCAGCCTCAGCTACTTAGTGAGGCCCTTCGTGAGACCCTATTTCAAAATAAAGAATACAAAATAGGGCCAGGTAAAGGTAGAATGCTCCTCAGTTAAATATCCAGTATTGCCAAAAAAAACCCCACCAAAATTATGAAATATCATTGAAATGAAATAATAACCAATTATAATGAAAGATAGCCAAGTTAATGAATGAGATTAATAGTTAGAATGACAATACTACAAGGACAATGGTCTGAAATTAAAGCAATCTCCATGAAAATCCCTGAAAGCTATTTTTGTAGAAATTCACAAGCTGATCCTAAAATTCACTTGAAAATTTAAGGAACCCAGAATATTCATAATAAACTTGGAAGACAGGCATGGTGGTGCCATCTTGTAATCCCAGCATTTGGGAGGCTGAAACAGGAGGATCACAGTCCGTGGACAGTCTCAGTTACTTAGTGAGGCCCTTTGCAAATCAGTGAGACCCTGTTTCAAAATAAGGAATAAAATATATGGCTGGGAGTGTAGCTCAGAGGTAGAATGCTGCTGGATTCCATACCTAGTACTGTAAAATATAAAAAATAAAAAATAAAGCCGGGCGTGCTGGCACATGCTTGTAATCCCAGTATTTGGGAGGCTGAGATAGGAGGATCACAGTTTGCGGACAGCCTCAGCTACTTAGTGAGGCCCTTCGCAACTTAGTGAGACCCTGTTTCAAAATAAATAATAAATTAAAAAAATAGTAGCTCAAAGGTAGCATGCCCCTGAGTTTCATCCCCAGTACCAGGAAAAGAAAAACATATTAAATATAATAAACTTGGAAAAAAGTTGGAACACTTGTACTTTCAAACATTTTACAATAATCTATACAGTACATACTGCCATAAGGAGATATACATATCACTGAATCAATCACATCATCTACGAAAGTTAATTTCAAAGTCATAAATCCAAATATAACAGTAAGACTAGGGAAAAAAATTAAATCCTTGTAATCTTGGGTTAGACAATAGTTTCTTAGCTATGACATCAAAAAGCACAGCAACAATAGGAAAATAAAATGAGAGTTTATAATTAAAATGTTTGTTTTGCAAAGAATATCATTGAGAAAATAAACCGGATATAGTGGCACATACCTGTAATCCCAGTACTTGGGAGGCTGAGATAAAAATTTCAGGTTCAGAGCCAGGCTCAGCAATTTTGAGAGACTTTAAACAACTTAGCAAGACCCTGTTTCAAAATTAAAAATTAAAAAAGGCAGGGAGGTGACTCTTGGAGAGAAAGCCTCTCAGTTCAACCCCTAGTATCAAAAAAAGAAAGTGAAAAGATAAGAAAAAAGTGAAAATGAAATGTCTGTACTTGAGAGGCTGAAACAGGAGGATCAAAGGTTCAATGTCAGCCTTACTTAGCAACTTATAGTGAGATCCTCAGCAACTTAGCAAAACCCTATTTCAAAAAAAATTAAAATGGGCTAGGAGTAGCTGAGATATAGAGTCCTCTTGGTTCCAATTCGCAGTGCCTAAAGGAAAAAAAAAGTGAAAAGACAACCCACAGACTAGAAGAAAAAAATTCTGCAAATTGTCTATTTGATTAAGGGTCTTATATTCAGAATAAAGAATTCTTAGAAGTCAGTAATGAAAAGAATGGCCAAATTAAAAATGGGAAAGGATTTGAATAGGTATTTCTTTGAAAGACACATGAATATAACTAATAAACACATGAAAAGATGCACAAAGCCATATGAATTGGGAATAAACATCAAAATCACAATAACTTCTCAAAAGAAGTACAAGTAGCCAAAACTTACATGAAAAATGCTCAATACCTTTAAGCATCAGAGAAATGCAAATCAAAGCTACATAAGATTCTCTCATTCCAATCAGGATGGCTATAATTAAAAATACAAAAAATAATAAATGCTGGTGAAGATGTGAAGAAAGGGGAACTGCTATACACTGTTGTTAGGAATGTAAACTTGTTCGGCCACAATGGGGAAAAAAATCATAAGAGATTCTCAAAACCCCCAAAATAGAACTTCCATATATCTAGCTACACCACTCCTCAGTATATACTCCAAAGTTAGATACACCTAAATTTCTGTATTACAGCACTAGCCACAACAGCCAAGTTATGAAGTAAGCCTAAGTGTCCAACAACAGATGGATGTGTAGAGAAAATATGGTGTACATATACAGAATGGAATATTATTTAATTACAAAAAAATGAACTCATGTCATTGTAGGAAAATGGATGGATCTGGGGGTCATCATGTTAAGCAAAGTAATAGCCAGGCACCCAAAGAAAAGTATTGCATGTTTCCTCTCATATGTGGAAACTAAAAAAGCCCTGGAAGTAGAAGAGAGAATATTGAAGGGAAGGGAAAAAAGAGAGGAAGAGAAAGGAGGGCACTAGAGGGTAACAGAGAAGGTGGATACAATTAAAGCATAATATATACATGTATGAAAATATCATCTCATCTGGGTCAGCCTCTCCAGGGGAGCTGGTGGCTGTCAGCACTGTGGCTTCCACACACCTCCAGGAAGAAACTGGATTGGTATGAGGTGAAAAACTACAGAACATCAGCAAAAGTGACTGGCACCTCGTTCCATGCTTGACAGGGACTCGGCAGATCAGACAATCCACACGAGCCAGACAATCCATCTCTTTGAGCAGCAATCTGGTGCAGCTTCCATCACAAACATAAGTTAATAAACTGTTCCAGCCTAAGAAGCTGGCTATACCTGGCCACATGTGGTTAGGTGGCAAGAAAATAGACTTGCAGGGGGCCTGAGACCTTACAAACTACCCCTGTGGAGGCAGGAGTGAAACCTACTACTGGAAAGACAGGAGGAAACTGCAAGCTACAGTTTGAGGAGGGAATCTCTGTGGGACACTAACTATGGCACAAGACAGAAATACCTCAGCCTACCCATTTGTAGGCTCCAAAAGCAGTGAACTTGCTCCTGGTCATGTTTGGGTACCACAAAACACCAGCACTGGAGGACAGCAAGGGTCCCCAGGAGTGCAGATGCCCAAGACAGGTGTCGTCCCTGGGACTAAGGAATTAAGCCACTGAAGCCCCCAGCTTGGAATCAAGCATTCTCTTCCTGCCAGACCTTGAGCAGAGGGCTGCAGCAGTATCATATTGGCCAGACTGCACTAATAGGCCAGGGTATCACTTGGTCTCAGCCAAAAGCTGGAAATTCAATACTTTCTCCATTGGCAGAGTTTGTGCCTGTCATGCATGTAAGCTAGTGACTAAAAGTACATCATGTGATCATAACAAGCAGATCTGAAGTGGTGTCCCAGGGACCATCAAAGCTCAGCAAACCAGACCACATAAGTTTGATACATAGCAATTGCTGGCTTTGCTAGGCCTAAGGCCACTAGTCACAGAGGCTGCAGGTCAGCACTCTACAGTGCCATGGGCTCACAATCAGCAGAGAAGCAGTACTTTCTTGGGTGCATTAAGTCCCAACCAGTAGGCTACAGGCTCTGAATAGAGCATCATAATCTCTGGTCCTGCAGTTAGGGCCAGGGCAGCTCATTAGACTCCCGCTTACCTGCACTAAGAACTATATCTAGTTAAAGAGAGTCTGGGGGACAAACACAGAAGTTTAAGTATTTAAGTCAGATTGGAAGGGGTGAATATATAGCCCCAGCATCATAGACCTTATTATTAAGACATAGCAAATAAACATAAGACTTATACCCAAAGAGGGAGAAGATGCCAAAACAATGAAAACACAAACCCAAGAACACTGAAAATATGAGAATGAGGAACAGTGAGAAAACAAATTCCTACAACTTAATGAGGAAGATCACCAATACTAATCTATAAGAAATGCAAGAAGAATTTCAAATTTTGAATTCAAATATAATGAAAAGAATAACAGAAAGTGTACAGAAAATGAAAGAGAAAACTGAGACTTCAAGAAAGAACCAGAAAGAGACTTTGGATGTAATGAAGGAATCAATAAATGAATTGAAGACAGCAATAGAAAACAACTCTGACAGGACAAACAACATGGAAAACAGGGTTATCACTCTTGGAAGAAAGTCCATTCAAAACTGAAAGCAACAAAATACAGAAAATATTACAACAACACAACCTAAACATCTAACAATTATAAGGCAATACAACACGTCCTAATATACAGATAAAAGGCATTGAAGAAGAGATAAAGGCACAGACCAAGGGTATCCATAATCTCTTCTGAGAAATAATTTAAGAGAATTTTCCAAAGATTAAAAAGACTTGGGACATCCACATGCAGGAGAAATACAGAACACCGTTAAGACAAGAACAAAGAAAGACCTCTCTATGCCACGTAATAATCAAAATGACTAACATAGAGGTCAAGGGAAAAAATCTTAAAAGCAGAACAAAAGAATGACTGACAAACAATGGCAAAACAATAAAAATCACTCTAGACTTCACAATCCAAGTCATGAATGCCAGAAGACCATACCAAAGTCTGGTGTGAGGTACTCCAGACCTTGGAAGAAAATAATGTCCAGCCAAGACTGCTATACCCAGCAAAAATACCAATCAAAATTGATAGAGAAATAAAAATGTCCCAAGATAAGCAGAAACTTAAAAAATTCATGACTATCAATCCATTACTAGATAAAATACTTTAAAAAAAATAATGAAGAAAAAGAAGCAAATTCCAGAACCAGAGAGGATACAAATTCCATCAGTGAGCAACTAAGCAGAGGAAAAATAACACATTAAACAGAATATAGAATATAAAATGACAGGAAACAAAAATCATATTTCAATATTAACACTGAATGTCAAAGGGCTTAACTCCCCAATTAAAAGATACAGACTGACAATGCAGATTAAAAAACATAATCCAACTATAAACTGCTTGCAAGAAACTCACCTTACAGCTAAAGATATCCATAGGCTAAAGGTAAAAGGATGGAAAAAGATATACCATTCAAATGGAAACCAAAAACAAGCAGGAGTAACAATGCTGATATTTATTTATTTATTTATTTATTTATTGATTGATTGATTGGTGGTACTGGGGTTCCTGGAAGCCCTTCTGCCTCCGGGCTACACTCCCAGACCTATTTTATATTTTTGAAACAGGGTCTCTTACGCCAGCGTGGCTGGCTTCGAACCTGCGCGATCCTCCTGTCTCCGCCTCCCAAGCGCGGGGATTACAAGCGTGCGCCACCACGCCCGGCCTACAATGCTGATATTTAATAAAATAGATTTTAAGCTAAAACACATCAGAAAAGACAAACTGGAGTACTTCTTATTAATAAAAGGAACTATCCAGCAAGAAGATAATAGTAACCGTTTATGCACCACATTTGTAAAATGAACTCTTTAGGACATCAGGTGTCAAATACAATATTGGGAGATTTCACCACACCACTCATGCCACTAGATCCATCAAGACAATAGATGGGTAGTGACTCTTCAGACCTAAAGAACACTATAAAGCAAAAGGACCTAATACAGAACATTTCCACCAGCAACAGCTGAATATACATTTTTCTCAGTTGTCCATGGAACATTCTCCAAAATAGACTCTACCCAGGGCCACAAAGCAAGCACCAGCAAATTCAAAAGATGTAGTATTATTCCATGCATCTTTTCAGATCAAAATAGAATGAAAGTAGAAATCAGCAATAGGAAGACCAATAGAAATTATCTAAATACATGATGATTGAATGATACACTCTTGAATGAGGAATGTTTCAGAATAAAAATAATGGGAGAAATAAAAAAATTCCTGGAATTAAATGAAAAGAAAGAGGACATACTAAAATCTCTGGGACACTTTTTTTTTTTTTTTGGTGGTACTGGGGTTCCTGGAAGCCCTTCTACCTCCGGGCTACACTCCCAGACCTATTTTTTATACTTTTTTATTTGGAAACAGGGTCTCCTAAGCCAGTGCGCACGGCTGGCTTCGAACCTGCGCGATTCTCCTGTCTCTGCCTCCCAAGCGCGGGGATTACAAGCGTGCGCCACCACGCCCGGCCTCTGGGACACTTTGAAGGCAGTGTTAGGAGGAAAATTTATAGTACTGATTGCCCACATAAAAACAGAAAGTTGCCAAATAAACAAATTACATACCTCAAGGACCTAGAAAAAAAGGAACAGTCTAATCCCAAAGCCAGCAGAAGGCAGAAAATAATTAGAATCAGAGCACAAATAAATAAAATTGAGAACAAAAAAATATAAAGAATCAACAAATCAAAAAGCTGCTTCTTTGAAAAGATTAACAAAATTGACAAACCCCTGGCCAATATAACTAAAAGAATCAACCCAAATTATTAAAATTAAAACCAGAAATGAAATAGGAGACATCACCAAAGACTGGGCAATTTCAGAAGATCATCAGAAGCTGTTTTGAAAATTTATATTCCAATAAACTGGAAAACGTAGAAGTTGACATTTCTAAACACATACAACCTACCTAAATTGAAGCAAGAGGATATAGAAAACCGAAACAAACCAATACCAAGCAAAGAAATTGAAACAGCAATAAAAATTCTGCCATTGAAGAAAAGCCCAGGTCCAAATGGGTTTCCAACTGAATTCTACAAAACATTTAGAGAAGAACTAAACCCAATACTTCACAAGTTCTTCTGTGAAATCAAAAGAGATGGAATTCTTCCAAACTCCTTCTATGAGGCCAGTATCACATTAATACCAAAACCAAATAAGGATACCTCAAGAAAATTATAGACCAATACCACCGATAAACATAGATACAAAAATTCTAAACAAAATACTAGCTATGCACATTCAAAACCACATCTAGAAGATTGTACACCATGACCAAGTTGGTTTCATTCCAGGAAAGCAAGGATGGTTCAACATACCTAAATCAATACATGATATTCACCACATAAATAGAACTATGAACAAAAATCACATGATCATATTAATAGGTACTGAAAAGGCATTTGACAAAATCCAACAGCCATTCATGTTTTTTAAAAAATTGCAGAAAACGAGAATAGAAGGAATGTATCTCAACATCATTAAGGCAATATACAATAAACCCAAAGCCAACATCATATTGCATGAAAGAAAAAAACGGCAGGAATTCCCTCTAAAATCAGGAACAAGACAAGAATGCTCACTATCACCACTTCTTTTCAATAACAATCCTCAAGACTATTGCCAGAGCAGTAAGAAAAGAGAAGGTTTATTAAAGGAATTCAAATAGAAAAAGAATTAAAATGATCTCTGTTTGCAGATGACATGATCCTTTATCTACAAGACCCAAAAAACTTAACCAAAAGACTAGTGAAGCTGATTAACCAATTTAGCAAAGTAACAGAATACAAAATCAGCCTAAAGAAATCAGTAGCTTTTCTAATTGTCAACCATGAATACACAGAGAAATACAGAAAACAATTCCATTCAGAAAAATCTCAAAACCAATAAAATATCTAGAAATAAACTTAACCCGAGAGGTAAAAGACCTCTACAATGAAAATTATAAAACACTAAAAGAAATTGAAGATGACTTTGGAAGATGGGAAGATCTCCCTTGCTCTTGGATAAATAGAATAAATATCACCAAAATGGCCATTCTACCAAAAGTGATCTAAAAAAATCTATGTAATCTCTATCAAAATACCAATATCATTTTTCATAGACCTAGAAAAATCAATCATAAATTTCATATGGAGGAACAAAAGACCCAGAATAGCCAAAGCAATTCTCAGCAATAAGAACCATGCAGGAGACATCAAAATTCCTGACTTCAAATTATACTACAGAGCTATAAAAATTAAAATAGCATGGCAGTGGCACAAGATCAGCTACACAGACCAATGGAACAAAATAGAAGATATAGAAACAAATCCACACACTTATATAGTCAATTGATCTTCAACAAAGGGGTCAAATACATATGCTAGAGAAAAGATAAGTCTTTTTGTGGGTTGGGGGTCTGGGGATGGAACCTGGGGGCATTTGACCTCCGAACTACACCCCCTTCCCTATTTTTTTTTATTCTTTATTTTGAAACAGGGTCTCACTGAGTTGCAGAGGGGCTCACTAAGTAGCTAAGGCTGTCCGCGAACCGTGATCTTCAGTCTCAGCCTCCCAAATGCTGGGATTACAAGCGTGCGCCACCATGCCCGGCTAAAAGATAGTCTTTTGAACAAATGTTGCTGGGAGAACTGGCTATCCATTTGTAGAAAAATGAAAGTAAATTCTTAACTCTTACCCTGCATAGGCATCAACTTAAGATGGATCAAAGATTGGGAAGTTAGGCCAGAGACTGTGAAGCTATTAAAGGAGGACATAGGTTCCATACTCTAAAATATAGGCACAGGTAGTAACTTCCTCAACAAGATCTCCAAAACTCAGGATTAAAACAAGAATTAACAAGAATTAACAGATGGCATCAAACTAAAAAGTTTCTGCTCATCAAAGGAAATCATCAAGAGTCTAAAGAGAAAGCCTATAGAGCAGGAGATCTTTACCAGCTATCCCTCTGACAGAGGGCTAATATCTAGAATATATAAAGAACTTAAAATACTTTACACTAGAAAACAACCCAATCAAAAAGGGGCAATTGAATGGAAGAGACACATCATAAAAGAAGAGATACAAATTGCTAAGAGACACATGAAAAATGTTCAACATCATTAGTAATCAGGAAGATACAAATCAAAACTATACTGAGATTCCATCATACTCAATCAAAATGGCAATCATAAGAAATCAATTAACAATAAATGTTGATGAGGATGTGGAGAAATAGGAACTCTTCTACACTATTGGTGGGACTACAAACTAGTTCAGTTGCTATGGAGATCAGTGTGAAGATTCCTTGGAAAACTGGGAATGGATTCACTATATGATCTGGCTATACCACTACTGAGTATCTTTCCAAATTGAAACCAGAAAATTACAGTCATATATGCATACCCATTTTCAAAGCAGCACAATTCACAATAGCCAAAATTATGGAACCAAAGTAGGTGTCCAAAACAGATGAATGGATTACAAAATTATGGAAAATATACACAATGGAATTCCACTCAAGAGAAACCTTAGTGGACCAGGGAGGAAGGGGAGGGGAGGAGGAAGATTGAGGTTCATTAATGGAAATACTACATCAATTCTGTGTATACATGTAAATATACCAATGTCAATCTGGGTACTCTGTATTGGAAGGGAGGGAAATGAAAGAGAGGGCACCAAGGGCTGTGTGCATAGATGTCATTGTCAACATGATTTACATTATGATGTGAGACTATAAAACACCAATAAAAGCATAAAAAAATAAAACAGCCAGGCGTGGTGGCACACGCTTGTAATCCCCGCGCTTGGGAGGCAGAGACAGAAGGATCGCGCAGGTTCGAAGCCAGCCGTGCGCGCTGGCTTAGTAGACCCTGTTTCTAAATAAAAATATAAAATAGGTCTGGGAGTATAGCCCGGAGGTAGAAGGGCTTCCAGGAACTCCAGTACCACCAAATAAATAAATAAATAAATAAATAAATAAATAAATAAATAAAACATATATCACACAATCACAAAAAAGAAAATATCACAGTGAAGCCCAATGTATAATTAACATTGTTAATATTTATAATTTGCAAACAATTAAGATACCACTTTATACCCATGAGGATGGCTGTAGTCAAAAAGGATGGCAAGAAAGAAAAATCAGAACTCTCATACACTGCTGTTGGAAAAATGACATAGAACGTTGACTTTGGAAAAGTTTGGCAGGCTCTCAAAAGACTAAACATGGAGTTACCATCTGACCCAGCAATAGGTATATAACACAGAGAAAGAAAGCATGTATAATAAAAAGTAAAAAAATAAGCTAAGAACTGTGTTGACATATCCCTGTAATACTAGCTACTCAGAAGGAATATCATCAAGTTGAAGCAAACCAGGACAACTTAGCAAGAATCTCTCAAAATAAGGAGGACTGGGATTATAGCTCAGTGATAGAGTGCTTGACTAGCATGTTCAAAGCCTAGGTTTGATTCCATTAAAAAAATAATAATAAAAAAATAAGCAGCAGCAGTAGCAGCTAAGAAATCAAAGAATAAGAAAAACATTGCCAGAGGCCAGAAATAACCTAGTATTCAAGGAACTGAAAGAAAATAAGTATGATCAGAACACAGGGAAAAAAGGAGAAATTTGTATAAGATTAGAGAAGTAGACAAGGTTCTGGATATGCAGAGTTCTCCAGCTATAGAGATATAAACGTTTAGTTTATTTATTTATTTTTTTGGTGGTAGTAAAGATTGAATTTATGGATATACTACCTCCAAGCTACACCCCAGACCAATTCTATTTTTATTTTGAAACAAGGTCTCACTAAATTGCAGAGGGTCTCATGAGGTTGCTGAGGCTGGCTGTGCAATCCTCCTGTCTCAGCCTCCTGAGTACTGGGATTACAAGCATGTATCACCACACCCACTTGAAATACAAACTTTTTAAGTGAAGAAGGTTTAAAGGATCTTGGGCAGGAAAGTAGTGTGAGACAAATTACATTTCAAGATTACTACTATAACCACAGAGAATGGATTGGAGTAGGACTTAGCGTGAATTTGATGTTGTATTCCTAGAATAAGATAAAAAAAATTGGTTGGTCTCAAAGTGATGGCAGTGGAGATACAAGCAGACAGATTCAAAATAACACATTAATTACTAGCATATGAGAAGAAAGAAGGGGTGAGACAAAGCATGATCCCAGTAACAGACTTTAGGAACTGGAAAACTGATGTAATTTATAAGACTGGGTGAGGAGGTAGGAGGGAAGGAGGCAGAAAGGATAATTCCATTTGGGCAAGTTGACTTTTAAATTTCTCAAATACAGATGAATACAAAATCTAAAACTCAAAAGAAAAGTCAAGGCTGGAGATATAAACTTGTTAGTAAACAAAGAGAAAGACAAATCAAACTCTAAATAGCTATTTTTGTTCTAACAGCATAAGAGGAGTAATATTTATTTTTCTTCATTTCTCCAGCTTTTAGAAGAAAAAAGAAGTATGCTCTAACTGGTAAGGAATTAAAAACACTAGTATCAATAATTTCATAGCACATAAATAAGATTTACTCAAAAAAGTAAAACAACTCAGTCAGTCTAGACAGAGTACCCAGGTGAAGAAAGCAAGGTTGCATGCAACTAAATAATTACTCTTTGTTTTCTTAAACTCTGTAGGAACATGAGACTACCATATCTTTTTAGAGGTTTATAACATGAATAGGAGAATCCATCAATCTAGACAGAGAATCCAGAAAGCAAGGTGTTCATACATGCAAATAATTACTTTTTGTTTTCTTAAACCCTGTAGAAATATGGGGTAGGGAGAGGGATAAAAACAACAGAACTAAAGCAGCACATGAAACTTTTCATTACATTACTATTACTATTATTATTATTATTATTATTATTATTATTATTGTACAAGGGATATTCTAAGTTACATTCTCAGACCTTTTTTTTGGGGGGGAGGGGCAGAGTCATGTTAAATTTCCATGTGCTGACCTTGGGTATAGGTGTGTATCACCATGCCTGGCTACAAATCCAAAGTATTGATTACATTATCAAAGATTTATAAATCAGGAATTCCTAAGTCCAATAATTTAATCCCTCTCATTTACAGATAAGAATATAATCAGAAATACCTACTACAAAGACCATTCTGTGGTGTCTGTATTTTAGATAGCAAGATAATGATCATCAACACTATTATTGCCAACTAGCTACACTTAATTTACTTTATTGACTAAGTACATCAGGAAACAAGTGCTAAAATGTCTTAGTTACACTGGGTGCAAGTGGCACACTCCTGTAATGCCAGCAACTCCAGAAGCTCAAGTAGGAGGATCCCAAATTTAAAGCCATTCCGGACAACTGAGCAAGATCTTGTCTCAAAATAAAATATAAGGGAAAGGGCTGAGGGAGTAGCTCAGTGGTAGAGTATCCTTGGGTTCAATTCCTAAAACTGGAAAAAAATTATCCTAGTTACCTCAATCTTTATGACCTTTGGTATTCTGTCCTCAATGTAATACTTAGAGTAATTTACCACTTTTCTGTCTTCAACCTGTTTTTGTAGTTAATTTATTACAAAAAGGATACTTATGAACATAATCTTTACTATCAGCTTTTCATACCTTTTAAATATGAAATTAGATAACTTGGTAAAACTGAATTCTGTTATGCCTTATAAGT
Organism: Muscardinus avellanarius; assembly: GCF_963383645.1. Lineage (NCBI taxonomy): Eukaryota > Metazoa > Chordata > Mammalia > Rodentia > Gliridae > Muscardinus > Muscardinus avellanarius. The sequence goes on from NC_137788.1 coordinate 61,473,450, forward strand.
GGAAAGAGCAAGGCACAGTGGCTCACACCTGAAATCTCAGCAACTGGGAGGGGGGCTTAAACAGGAGGAATGAAAGTTTGAAGCTAGCCTAGGAAACTTAGTGAGACCCTGCCTCAAAGTAAAAAGGGTGGAGGGCTATAGCTTGGTGGTAGAATATTCCTGGGTTCAAGCTCCAGTAGAAGGTGTGGGCAGGAGTGGGGTGAGACAAATGGGACAAATTAGTGAAAATCATTTCAGTAACATTAGGACCACTTTAGTTTTACAGTATGCAAGTAATCAACTGAATAGCTGAAATATAATAAGCATGTATTAAATGTACCAGGCACTGCTGCATATATTATATACCTTCTCATTTAATTCCCTCAATACTCTCAGACAAATAATTGTTCTATTTCACAGGCAAGAAAAGCTGCTAATAATTATTTCCCAAAATTAACTATCTAGAAAATGGGGGAAGTCATGACTATAAAATCCATATTCTTTTTGCTATACCAACATCTCAGGAATGACTCCTTATACTCCAAGGAATTATTAAAGATATCAAAACCTTTTGTATGAATATATTTATATTTATTATATTTAGAAATTAAAGCTAAATTTTAAATTATTTATGAATTTAAAAACTGTAATAGCCAGGCGTGGTGGTGCACGCTTGTAATCACAGCATTTGGGAAGCTGAGGTCTAGGTTTGTGACCAGCCTCAGCTACTTAGTAAAGCCCTTTGCAACTAAGTGAGACCCTGTTTCAAAATAAAGAATAAAAAATAGGGCTGGGCTGTAGCTCTGAGGCAGAATGTCCCTGGGTTCCATCCCCAGTACTGCAAAATAAATAAACAAATAAATAAGTAAACAAACTATAATTAACCCAATATGGATTAATATAAAAACTTTTACTACTATGGTTAGAAAGGCTATTATCAAAAAGACAAAAAATAGTAAATGCTGGAAAAGATGCAGGAAAGGGGAATTCTTACATGCTGCTGGTATGAATGTACATGAGGACAGCCCATTACTTAAAACAGAATGGACGTTCCTCAAAAAACTAAGAAAAGTGTAAGTTTTTTCTTAGTATGAGCAAAGCTCAGGGTTCAATCCCCAGTACCATCAAAAACACACCAAAACAAAACAAAACAACAACAACAAAAAAACGTTGTTTTGGTTAGAAGCATAAGAAGAAAATCTAATTGCATGCAGATTCACAGTTGAAAAAAAGCAAAAGTATGACAGGCATGGTGGCACATGCTTGTAATCCCAGTGCCTGGGAGGCTAAGACAGTAGGATAGCACACGTTCACAGCCAGCCTCAGATACTTAGTGAGGCTCTCAGCAATAGAATATAGCCAGGAGGTAGAAAAGCCCCTGGGTTCACTGGGTGTGGTGGCACACTTATAATATTGCCCTTGGGAGGCTGAGACAGGAGAATAGCACAGGTTCTAAGCCAGCTGTGCTGGCTTAAGAGACCCTGTTTCCAAATATAAAAAGGTATAAAATAGGTCTGGGAGTGTAGCCCGGAGGTAGAAGGGCTTCCAGGAACCCCAGTACCACCAAAAAAAAAAAAAAATAATAATAATAATAATAATATAAAAATAAATACGTCTGGGAGGTAGAAGGCCCCTGGGTTCCATCCCCAGTACCATCAAAAAAAAAAAAAAAAAAAAAAAAAAAGCCCTGGGTTCCACCGCCAAAAAAAAAAAAAGTATTTTAATACCTTTTTGTAGTTCAGAGCATCCTTTAATACTATCCCAAAACTAAGTAGTTATGTCTTAAAAGTTAGTTGCAATGTGAATTCTAAAATCCTATCAATAAGCCATATGTACTGTTAAACCCATAATATAATCTTCTATTACTCTGAGTGGATCTTTGATGAATTTGTAACACCACAAATCAATCACTGAAAAAATACTGGTAAACCAAGTTATGCAGATCTTCCGAATGTTGACACATTTTGCTATATAGTATCAAAAAATTACATTTAATAATATAACTTTCAAGGCCGGGCGTGGTGGCGCACCCTTGTAATCCCAGCTTTTGGGAGGCTGAGACCAGAGGATCGCGGTTCGCGGAAAGCCTCAGCTACTTAGTGAGGACCTCTGCAACTCAGTGAGACCCGGTTTCAAAATAAAGAATAAAAAATTGGGCAGGGGATGTAGCTCGGAGGTCGAATGCCCCTGGGTTCCATCCCCAGACCTGCAAAACAAAACAAAACAAAAAAAGTAATATAACTTTCAAACTAACCACAACAGTCTGAGGAGAAAGGGAATTGAGGATTGAATCCATGGGCATTCTACCACTGAGCTACACCCTCATCCCATATATAATATAATACCATATATATATATATATATATATATATATATATATATATATATATGTATTTTTTATGTATTTTTTTTTTCAAAACAAGGTTTCATTAAATTACTGTGCTCTGTCCTCAAAGCTGCAGTCCTCTTGTCTTAGCCTCCCACATACTGGGATTACAGGCATTTACCACTAAACCCAGTTCAGAACAGTTTTGTTCTAGAATCTGTCAAGCTTACAGTGGCAGAGTTATGTTCTCCAAAATTCTAATTTTCATTTGATAGCTTCAATTTTTTCACTAGCAACAAATACTAACTGTTGTTTTCCTTAAAGTCACAGGCTAATTTCATTCAGTTTCTAGGAAATACCTGCTAATGTCTAAATTGCAATAATTTGGAAGTCACTTCAAGTAAAAATGGTATTTCTTTCATAAGAAAAGTGGCCAGTTCAGTTTACAACTCCATCAGTTCACAAGTGTTTTTCCCTTATTTACCCTCAGTACGCAACAGAACTTCATGCACAATCCCCATTATGTTACCAAGAATACCAAAAGGCATGTATTCACCACTGCTTTTGTACCATCAGTGGAAATGTCAGTGCACTCAAAAAGGCAAGCAATAACTTGGTATTATTATAAAACAGTTTTGATCTTGTACAGCCCTTAATTATAGAGCAAAGCAGAAAATTACAAGTACCAGAAGAAAACATAGCTCTACATTCTAGACACATTCTAGTCCCACCCAAACAAGCAGTAAAAGGGGAAGAGTTTCTGCATTCTCTCTCAAAAGTGGTACTATATTATTAAAACACACATAAATCTCACTTCCAGTCCATTGTTAACTCCAACCAGCTCTAACTTTTCATCACTTCTGGTTACCCCCACTTACTGTAATAGCTTGTTAGTGATCCTTGCCTACCCAATTCTGCTTCATATCCCAGCTAGAGGGAGCCTTTTAAAATCAGATCCTGTCACCCCTCTGCTCAAAAGAATTGCACTGCCAAATGCAGCGCACACTTGTGGGGCTGAGACAGGAGAGGATCGTGGGTTCACAGCCAGCCTCAGCTACTTGGGCCCTCAGCAACTTAATGAGACCCTGTTTCAAAATAAAGAATAAAAATAGACTGGGGGTGTAGTTCGGTGGTAGAAAGCCCCTGGGTTCTACCTCAGTACCCCCACCCCACACACACACAGCATTGTGCTATTCAGAGTAAAAAACAAAGTCTTAACAACTGGCAATAAAAGTTCTGCACACTTAAGACTCCAGCTACATCTGAAATCCTCCCCCCCCCAGTACTGGGGATTGAAACCAGGGGCATTCTACCTCCAAGCTATACCCCCAGCCCTATTTTTTAAATCTTTATTTTGAAGCAGGGTCTCACCAAGCTGCAGAGGGCCTCACTAAGTAGCTGAGGCTGGCCACAAAACTGTGATTCTTCCTGTCTCAGGCTCCCAAGTACTGGGATTACAAGCATACACCACCATGCCTGACTTCTCCCAAATCTTTTAATTCCTACCACACTCCTCTCTTGCTCACTTTGTTCCAGACACACTAGCCTTCTATTCCTTGAAAGTAGTACCTTTTCATTTGCTATTTTCTGCTTAAAACTGTTCTGCCAGATATCTGCTTCTTAATTTTTATTTAGGTGACTGATTAAACTTCTCTTATTGGTATCTTCCTTGACTCTGACCTCAATAAAATAATTTCTAACCCCTTTCCCTATAATGCCAGTACACTCTATTCTCACCCTACCTTATTTTACTCTGTAACATTTATTATTAATAGCTACTTCATTTATTAGTTTATTGTGCGACTCTCTCATTAGAATGTAAGCTCCATGAAGGCAGAACTGTGTTAATTTTGTTCACTGCTAAAGTAAAACACTGTCTATTACATATTAAGAACTCAGTATGTATCTATTAAATGAATGAATGAATGAAACAGCCAACAAAAGAAAAAAGAAGCTATTAAAAACCAAAAGATAATAAGTAAGCCGGGTGTGGTGGCACACGCTTGTAATCCCCACGCTTGGGAGGTGGAGACAGGAGGATTGTGCAGGTTCGAACCCAGCGGTGCTGGCTTAAGAGACCCTGTTTCCAAATAAAAATATAAAAATGGGTCTGGGAGTGTAGCCCAGAGGTAGAAGGGGTTCCAGGAACCACAGTACCACGAAAGAAAGAAAGAAAGAAAGAAAGAAAGAAAGAAAGAAAGAAAGAAAGAAAGAAAGAAAGGTAGGTGTCAGAATCTGTTTAACTCTCAAAAAATAATAATAATAATAATTCAGCCTGGCATGGTGGCATATCCTTGTAATCCTAGTACTTGGGAGGCCCTCCACAACTTGGTGAGACCCTGTTTCAAAATAAAAAATAAAAAATAGGGCTTGGGGTGTAGCTCAGAGATTGAATGTCCCTGGGCTCAATCTCTACTATAGCAAAAACAAAAACCAAAGACAAAGAAAAAAAATTCACTCTAGAACAAATCAGGCTTCCTAATTCTCTATGAACTAACTAAAGGCTATACATGCATAAGAGAATACACAACGCTGTACAGGTAGCTTTATAGAATTCAGTATAATACTGAGAAAAGAGCCTGTGTTAAATGCTGGCCACATATCTGCAGCCAAGAGCACAACTGCACTGAATTGAAGCTACACCAATAGTAGACTAAAAGTGAGACAGGAGTCAGATAATCCTAACCCTTTGGTAGGCTGACAGATAGTATGAATTTAAGCATTCAGATTAAACTGCAATTAAAGCCTTGTCTAAACCTTAAAACCAAGAGCACCTCTGTTGAAGGGTGGGTGAGAACAAAACACTAATATTATCAATATTACAACTGATGAGCCTTCAAAGTTGAAATATTTTCAAGTCCATTCTCCCATTAGAGATTATAATGCCCTAGGAGGTAGATATTTTATATACTTATTTCAAAGGTTAAAATTAAATAGCAAAATAAAAAAAAGGTCAGTTTATAGAAAAGCAGGGTCTCAAACTCAGATCTGATTCTAAATAAAGATGGCACTCTAGTTTTGCAGGTAATTAGAGTTTCAACAAGAGTAACAAGCGCTATAACAGAGAATTTAAACCATGCAGCAAGACATCACACAGCCTGATAACTAACACCACTTATAATCTTCAAAGAGTAAGAAAAAAAATACCTTTTTTTCTGTGCTCATTTTACATATTTCAGTCAGGCTCTAAAACTGATTTCCTATTCACTGTCATGTCATTGATTACCTGTATAATCAGGAATAGTCTCAATTGAAATTTAATTTACTTTTGTAATGTCTAATCATTAAAATACCTTCAAGATGTTACAACTTAGTAAAAAATAAAAGTTAAATGTAGTAAAAACTGAAAGTTAAATGTAGAACCACATATGTGGTTCTGGCATGTGACAAGATGGCTTGTCACATGCCAGACAATGTAATTAAAAGCAGTGTAAGACAAGTGTGGTGGCGCACCCTTTAATCCCCGCGCTTGGGAGGCTGAGACAGGAGGATCGCACAGGTTCGAAGCCAGCCTCAGCTACTTAGTGAGGTTCTCAGCAACTTAGTGAGACCCTGTTTCCAAAGAAAATATAAAATAGGTCTGGGGCTATAGCCTGGAGGTAGAAGGCCCCTGGGTTCCAATCTCCAGTACCACAAAGGGGGTGGGAGGAAGGCAGCAGAATTGCTACATCTCTCATATTAGAGCAGAAATTTTTCATACCTAGGAAAGGCTGGTTTGAGCAATTTATATACCCAGGACTTTCACCACTTAAAGGTTTTGACTAGCATCCAACAGATGCTACTTAACTTTTTAAGGATGTTTAACTCAAAGGAATAAAAATTACAAGTTTGACAAAAGGAAGTACAGTCAAAGCCAAAGTCTTTATATGTTTCATATTCATTATCAATTCTGAAGGGGTGAGTAAAATCTTCATTATTCACAATTAAATAGTGGTTTGTGGTGGGGCACAACTGTAATCCCATCACTTGGGAGGCTAAGACAGGAGGATCGGTGGTTCGTGGCCAGCCTCAGCAACTTGTGAGGCCCTCCACAACTTAGACCCTGTTTCAAAATAAAGAATAAAAAATTGGGCTAAGGGTAGAGCTCAGAGGTAGAATGCTCCTGAGTTCAATCCCCAGTACCACAAAAAAAGGGCGTGGAGGGAGAGGGCTTATCCCTATGATACTTTGTCAAACAATTACAAAAGCCATTCAGAAAAATCTTTTATTTATTTATTTATTTATTTATTTATTTATTTATTTATTTTGGTGGTACTGGGGTTCCTGGAAGCCCTTCTACCTCCGGGCTACACTTCCAGACCTATTTTTACATTTTTATTTGGAAACAGGGTCTCCTAAGCCAGCGCGCGCGGCTGGCTTCGAACCTGCACCATCCTTCTGTCTCTGCCTCCCAAGCGCGGGGATTACAAGCGTGCGCCACCATGCCCGCTCAGAAAAATCTTTACACTAGAACTGGGCATGGTAGTATAAGGCCATAATCCTAGTACCTGGGAGGTTGAGACAGGAGGATCGCAGGTTTGAGGACAGCCTCAGCAAGTAGTAAGATTCTCATCAACCTAGGGAGACTCTGTTTCAAAATAAAAATAAAATTGGGCTGGGGTGGCTCAGAGGTAGAATATCCCTGGGTTAATTTCAGTACCAAAAAATGAAAAAAGAAAAATCTTTCTATTCAGTATGAAAAATGCCTTAGACTCAGTCTTTAGTTTTTTACTAAAGAAAAAGGTTATATAACAAAAGATACAATGTTTAATCATTTTATGTACTTTTAATATAGCATTAATTTTTCCACCCCTTAAAAACTGTTATTAAGGAGGTCAAAAATAACAATCTTTTGGTGTATTAGAACACAATATATATAGTATGTTATAGTAGTCACTGTATTCAACTTATATTTCAAGTTATGTTTCAATCCAGAATATGGTATTTCTAAAAATAACTGATGGCTAAAAAAAGCAATTTCTACTCAACCAACGTTTGACCACAGAGGAAAAGGAACTCACACCAAAAAAGTTTATGAAATCAGAGATCAGTGAAAACTCAAAAAGTTAATCAATAGCATTTAGCAAGGTCTTCAGCTGAAAGTTACAAGACTAAACCCCCCCCACACACACACACACTCATCATATTAAGCTTAAGGAAGTATGTCTTACTTTGGAATAAGTGTGTGTGTGTGTGTGTGTGTGTGTGTGTGTGTGCGCGCGCGTGCGTGCGCGCGCACGCTAGAGATGGAATCCAGGGGCGTTCTACCTCTGAGCTACAGCCCAACCCTATTTTTACTTTTAAATTTTGACACAGGGTCTCTCTAGGATCCTCCTGTCTCAGCCTCTCAAGTACTAGGATTAGAGGTGTGCACCACCCTACCTGGCTCCTTGTAGTTTTTTATTAGAGAACTACTATAGTTCTAGTATCAAGGTTAGTTCTGGACACCATTCTCAGAATTAACAAACTAGAGTTGCACTAAAAAAAAATGATTGAAAGCTGGGAATGTCAGGAGTGGTGGTACACACCCGTAATCCCAGCACTTGGGAAAAATGAAACAAAGATTACAGGCTCGAAGCCAACCTCAGTAACTTAGCAAAGGGCCTTGGCAACTTGGCAAAACCCTGTTTCAAGGCCGGGCGTGGTGGCGCACGCTTGTAATCCCCGCGCTTGGGAGGCAGAGACAGGAGGATCGCGCAGGTTCGAAGCCAGCCGCGCGCGCTGGTTTAGGAGACCCTGTTTCCAAATAAAAATGTAAAAATAGGTCTGGGAGTGTAGCCCGGAGATAGAAGGGCTTCCAGGAACCCCAGTACGACCCCCCCCAAAAAAAAAAAAAACCTGTTTCAAGATAAAAAATAAAACCGGTTTGGGGGTATAGCTCAGAGGTGGAACACCCCTAGGTTCAACCCCCAGTACCACCACCAGCCCCCAAAATTAAAATTTTCATTTTTTAACACTTACATACTATTCACTATGTTTCAGGGACCATTTTAAAACACTTTATAGGCAGCTGTGGTGGCACAGGCCTGTAATCCCAGTACTTGGGAAGCTGAAACAGAAGGAATGCAGATTAAAGGACAGCCTCAGCAAGCAGTGACACTCTCATCAACCTAGCAAGACACTGTTTCATATATATATATCACTGTATGAATCAATACACATTGCCAGGTATGGTGGTTCATGACTAATCCCAGTACTTGGGAGGCTGAGACGGGAGGTTCACAGGTCCCAGGACAGCCTCACCAAGTAGTGAGAAGGTCATCAACCTAGTGAGACCCTGTTCAAAATAAAAATAAAATATGGCTGGGGGTGTAGCTCAGAAGTAGAATGCCCTGGGTTCAATACCAAGTACCACCAAAACACACATACACACACACACACACACAAACACACACACACACACACTATAAGAATTAATTTCCTTGCAATATAATAGGTCACTATCAGAAATGTTTACAACGAGGTTGATCATGGGTTAGGACCCCTAGCTATCAGCTTCATTTCTAGCTTTCTAATTTACACTAAGTATATAACTTTAGCAAAGTTTCCTTGCTTCTCTAGGCTTCCCTTTTCTCATCTTTAAAATGGCTATCTGCTTTCAGTACTGTTGTAAGGATTAAATTTGACAATGTCTGTAAACATTTAGCATAACACTAACATGATCAATAAATTGTATATATAATAAGGATAATCGTCATCATTGTCATCATTCTGTTATGGAAGTACCTCTATAGAGAATATAAAATTATGTGATACATAATTGTGTGGCTCTGCTATGCGCCTGTATGAGTATCTGATTCTGCTGTGTACCTACCATGTTATAGCAATCCAAAGCTTATTTTTGGTTGGACAATTTATAAGTTACCTTGTACAATTTGCAAAGAAAAATATCCTTAAAATCTAAATAAGACATTTTAATTAGTAAAGTATAAAGAGTACAAGGAATAATGTGATATAACAGAAAAATTATGAAATTACAAGAGAAAAAAGACTCAAGAAGCAGAATATTAAATGGAAGCTATTTTTCGTGATGAGAATTTATACTGAGAAGGGAGGCACAATTACACTTCTCACAGATTTGTGAATTGCTATAGTTACATTAATCAGAAATAACAATATAAAGGTGAGCTTAACAAAGTATAAACATTTCATTTAAAAAATAAATTTCAAGACAAGAGGTATTTTGTTTTGTTGTAGTACTAGGGATTGAACCCAGGAGCATTCTACCTCCAAACTACATTCCCAGTCCTATTTTATTTTTTATTTTGAAACAGGGTCTCATGAAGTTGAGTAGGGCCTTGCTAAGTTGCTGCGGCTGTCTTCAAATCTGAGATCCTTCTGTCTCAATCTCCCAAGTACTATGATTACAGGCATGCGCCACCATACCAGGAAGGAGTTTAGGAGTATACAGGATTCTAATTACTGGATTCTAACTACTTTGAACAGAATTTGAACTTTAACAAATGTATTCCTAAATGTTGGATTAAAGAAGATGGAAACCCAAAAATCCAACAAAGTAAACTCAATACCTTCAGTGATATTTATTTATTTATTTACTTATTTATTTATTTATTTATTTATTTATTTATTTATTTATTTATTTATTTATGGTGGTACTGGGGTTCCTGGAAACCCTTCTACCTCTGGGTTACACTCCCAGACCTATTTTATATTTTTATTTGGAAACAGGGTCTCTTAAACCAGCGAGGCTAGCTTCAAACCTGTGCTATCTTCCTGTCTCAGCCTCCCAAGTGCGGGGATTACAATCATGCTCCACCATGCCCGGCTATCTCTTCTTTTAAAGGGAATTAACTTTCAATAAGAACCTTTTAGATGTTTTCAGAGATATTTCAAGGTAATGTAATTAAATTTAAAGGCAGTGGCCAGAAGATAAAACATATAGCTCCTATGCAGACCAAATCTTAAAAACTTCCTAACAAATGACTAATAAATTGGAGCTACAACCATTTAATAACTATTTCCCAAAATAACTGAATTTATGCAGACCAAATCTTAAGAACTTCCTAACAAATGACTAATAAATTGGAGCTACAACCATTTAATAACTATTTCCCAAAATAACTGAATTCTCACCAGCAAATAACACAATGCTAGTTACAATTCCAACATGATGAAATAAATGTAGGGAATGAATGAAAAACTGGGAGTAGCTTTAAGACACTTTTATAGAGATTTGACTTAAAGGATTGGTGGAAATATTATTACAATTATAATGGAAATTTAGAAGGCAAAAGCATTTGTTGGAGAAACTATACAATCAATAAAAAACTTATTTACTTTTTCTTTTCTTTTTTTGGTCTGGGGAATGAACCCAGGGGTGTTAAAACTCTAAGCTACACCCCCAACTCTATTTTATATTTTTTATTGAAACAAGGTTCTTGCTAAGATGCTGAGGCTGGCCTAGAACCTGCAATCCTGTCTCCGCTTCCTAAGAACTGAGATTACAGGTGTGTATTACCATGAGCGGCATTTATCTACGTTTTTAATTTCAATTTTATACTAACTTTGGTAAGAAGGTTAAGAGTCCAACGGAACTAAGGGAGTTTACCCTAAAGGCAAGTATTTCATTAATTGACATTTCATTAATATCACTTTGAGCATACAGCTGAGTGTATTCTAACTAAACGTACACAATAATTATGTTAAAAACAACTATCAAAAATATTTGCTAACTATTCAGTTTAAAACAGCCTATTAAAAGTTGAAAACAGGCCGGGTGTGGTGGTGTGTGCTTTTAATACCAGCAGAACACCCTCAGCTATTTAGTGAGGCCCTTCGCAACTCAGTGAGACCCTGTTTCAAAAATAAAAAGACTAAAAACTAGGGCTGGGGATGTAGCTTGAAGGTGGAATGCCCCTGGGTTCCATCCTTCGTACAGCAAAAAAAAAAAAAAAAAAAAAAAAAAAAGTTGAAAACAGAGCCGTGCACGCTTGTAATCCCAGTACTTGGGAGGCTGAGACAGGAGGATCGCAGGTTCTTGGCCAGCCTCAGCTCCCTGGTGAGGCCCTCTGCAACTTACTGTGACCCTGTTTCAAAATAAATAATAAAAAATAGGGCAAGAGTTATAGCTCCTAGGTAGAATGCCCCCTGGGTTCCATTCCCAGTATCCCCCACCCTCAAAAGTGGTTGAAAACAGTATCAGATTTTGTTAGATTTCATTAACACATTTATTGTTGCAGTTGCCCATGGTTCTGGGTTCAAACTCCACACCAAGAAAAAAATAAACTTAATGTTGCTTAAAAGTCAACTCAATCCTATTATTCTTTAGAAGAAACAGGAAAAATAATCAGTTGACAAGATATGGCCAAAAATAGAAAGACGGACCTTCAATAACATATACACTACACCTTTTCATATTCATATAGGCTATGAAGTTACTATGAAAAACCACAATACTACTTTTTAGTCACAGTCTAGACGAGACATTATTATTGGCAAATTATATATATATTTATATTTGAATGAACCAGGCAAGCAAATAAACTAAATAGCTACTGAGAAGTCACTTTAAATTGTTCTAGGAATCAACAAATTTCTTCTGTGTGGCTGTCAGAAATCAGATCGTTCTAAGTTTCATGAGAGCAAACAACCAAAAGCAAAACAAAACAAAACCCAGACAACCTGATGGCAAGGAGGAAAGATTCTTTTTGCTCCCACAGGAAAGAAAATCCTAACCACTGGCAGTTACTACGGAATCGGTCATAATTTACGGACATTCTGGTCCAAAGGATGAGCAAAAGAGAGGAAAGAAGCGTCGGCTGGGAAGGAGCCTAGCATTCCAAAGGCCTGGGGGTGCACACCCCAGGCTCGGGGAAGGAAAGGTGGAGAGGGGCTCGCACTCCTCACCGTGATTATCTTTCTGCCCGATATTGTGCGTGCGGATGAGAGAGGAGAGTCTCCTCACATCCCCCTTGAAGACGCACTCGTGCACGGGATAGTGTGCGGGGCAGCTGCTTCCATCTGCGACGACAGCGACGGGGCTGGTGCTGGCCAGAAGAGCCGGGGACTGCGAGGTGGTGGTCACGGAATTGTGCAGCGGCAAGGCCGGGGCGCCGGAGGGGGTGGAGGAGGCGGGCGCCGCCTTCAGCTGCAGCCGGTGGTGATGGTTACTGAAGATCTTATGACAGCCTTTGCCGCCCTTGCCGCTGCCGCCGGTGCCGATCCTGCCCCCGGTGAAGGTGCCGGCGAGAGCAGCCGCCGCTTCCTCATCCCCGGGCTCCAGCAGGTCCCCCTCTTCTTTGCTGGGCTTGTGGTCTCTCCGCAGTGAGCGGATCTTCTCCCCGGTCATCGCCGCCGCCAGGGGCCGGGGCTGGCTCCGGGAGGCTCACCGCGGGCGACGGCGCGGGCGCTTCGGCGGCACCGGGCGTCTAGAGCGGCGGCCGAGAGCCTCGGGCGCAGCATGAACTCCCGGAGCGCTCCCGAGCCCGGGACGAGCGCATCTCCGGCAAGGAGGGCCGGCTCCCGCCTAGGCTCCGAGGGCCCGCGCCCGCTCGCTGGGGGGAGCTAAAGCTCAGATGCCCGCGGCACCGGGATGCCGGTCCCCGCCGCCCCAAGTCACCGCAGGCGCCGCCACTGCTTCACACCGAAAAACAGGGCACCGCCATCTTCTCTCTGCTTCTCTCGCGAGAGCTCCCCGGGGAATGACGGGAGCGGAAACACCGCGAGAGTGAGCGCGCGCCCCGCCCCGCGCCGTTCGGCTCCCAGGCCGCCCGCCTCGCTCCCTCCCTCCCTCCCCGGCGCGCGTTTCCGCCCTCGGCCGGAGTCGGGACCTGGAAGCCTCAGACCCAGCTTCCCCGCTGGCGGCGCTTCTCGTGGGCGGCCGGCAGCCGGAGCCCGCGTTGGAGATGGGCGATGCACGCTCAACACCACGACTCAGACCCTCGGACCTCGGAGCCCCCCGCCCAGTGCAGGATGGCGCCGCTGCACCCAGGATGTGATGTCACCGGGATGGCACGGGACACTCATTCAATCAACATGTAACAAGCACCTAGATCGTGTCATACCCCGTGCTACCAGATTTATGAAACGCCACTCCTGACAACACAAAGCGCTAGAGAGGAGGAGGAAAGAACAGACCCCCCCCCCAAAAAAAGTATAATATTTAACAGTGCCGCGAATGGAACACAGACCTGAAACAGGGTTGCACACACAAAACACGGGAGGGGCGAAGTTTAGTGCTGGGGGTGTTAGGAAAAGTCATCTTAGAAGCATTTAAGGGCTGACCTTGGGAAGTGATGGGCTGTTTAGCATGGCAAGGGAAGGCCAACCACATATTTGTTAGATGAACTGGGGGCAAGTGTCAGAATTAAAGTATGTAGTTCAGGGATGTCAAATGATTGTGTGAGTACAATATCACTATACTGATTCATGCCCAAGCTCAACCCAGTGTCACATTCTCAACAAAAGATAAATGCTGGGCGTGGTGGCACATGCTTGTAATCCCAGCACTTCGAAAACTGAGACAGGAGGAACCGGGTTCGCGGACAGCCTCAGCTACTTAGTGAGGCCCTTTGCAATTCAGTGAGGCCCTGTTTCAAAATAAAGAATAAGCGCCGGGCATGATGGCGCACGCCTGTAATCCCCGCACTTGGGAGGCTGAGACAGGAGGATCACACAGATTCAAAGCCAGCCTCAGCTACTTAGTGAGGCTCTCAGCAACTTAGTGAGACCCTGTTTTCAAATAAAATAGAAAATAGGTCTGGGAGTATAGCCCGGAGGTAGAAAGCCTCTGAGATCCACCCCCAATACCACAAAAAAATAAAAATAAAAAAATTTTAAAAATAAAGAATAAAAAAAAAAACAGGATTAGGGCAAAGCTCGGAGGTAGAATGCCCCTGGGTTCCAATGCCAGTACTGCCAAAAAAAAAAAAAAAAAAAGATAAACGTAATGACCATAATGTAACTAGGTCAGCCGGACATCGCAGGCGGGGGTGGCTACTAAAAAAAAAAACATTCTAAGATCTCTATCTAGTTCTCCAAAGTCCCATTTACTCTGTTAGCTGCTTCTCTAAAATCTCATCTTAAACTTTATAACTACCCCCATACCCTCCACCCCTGGGTAAACACAGAGGGCTGTGGATGTCGTTCACTAGTAGAGTAGAGCTTTCCTAATGCACATGAGGTCCTGGGCTCATCCCTAGCATGGGAAGGGGGTCGGGGGGAGAATAAAAGAGGAAGAGAGAGAGAAACTCCGCGGACCTCTCTTGAATCTCCCCTGTCACTGAGGTTTCACCTTCAACCTACTCAATCTATTCAAATCAAAGTCTTTCTTCCTTTTCTATTTCTTTTCTGGTGTGTGTGGCAGATTGGCTCTGTGTGTGTGTGTGTGTGTGTGTGTGTGTGTGTGTGTGTGTGTGTGTGTGTGAGCCTTTTTAAATTTTTGTTTTGATTTGTTCTGAAATAGGTTCTTGCAATGTTGCTGGAATCTCGCTAAGTTGCCTCGGCTGTTCTCCAGCCTGCCATCCTCCCGTCTGCTCTACCAGGCCTGGCTCAGGGAGGCACCTATGTTCAGTCATCACCCAGTCAACATCTCAAAGGCTCCTCCTGACTTGAGAAAGCAAAAGGAGGTTGAACACATATAGACACTTAACATTTAGTTCTTCCACAATAGCTAGTATTTATTGTTAACTCTAAGCCAGCTAATACACTTGGCATTTTATATGTTGTTATATCCTTCTAATAATCATGATTATCTTCACTTAGCAGTTGGAAACTTGCTCAGTATCTCAGTGCTAGAATGTAGCACAATCAAGTCTCCCTTTAGGGTAAGAGAGATAGGAAAGGCCAGATCATACAGACCTTTGTATGCCGTCTTAAAAGTTTAGACTTTATCCTACAAAAGAATGGATAGTGTTCTAAAATTTTTAAACAGAGAGATACCATGAAAGATCTGCCTTTTTAGAAAAGTCACTCATACTTTAAAAAAGTATGACTAAAGAATAGTTTGCAAGGGGATAACTTCATAAACCATGAAAAGTCTGACTATATATAGTGAACAATGATTATCTTTGGGAAATGAGATTGCTAAATCATTTTCCCTAGATTTTTTTAAAATTCCTTCCTACAAAGAGAAAGTATTACTTTTAACTAATGGGAAATAATAAATTAATTTTTAAAGACACGTGTCATTCAGGTAAGAGATGATGAAAGCATGAACCAAGATAGTAGGAATGAAGATGGAAAAGGTTTAAGAGATTTTGAAAAATGAGTTTAATCTTGGCACATTGAGTTGAAGGTTCTTGTTGCAGAGGAAGTTAGAAAATATTTTAGAAATTCAGAGTGAACCTTAAGAGATAAAAAATTGAGTTTAGGCCAGATTCAGAAGTTATCATTATACAGCAATAGATGTATCAGAAGTGGTCGAGTTCCCCAAAGAAGAATGTATAGAGTGAGAAATTATAAAGGATCAATGTAGACAATTATTGAACCTTGAACACATGAACATGCCAGGCATGGTGGCGCACACTTGTAGTCCCAACATTTGAGAAGCTGAGACTGGAGGATCGTGGTTCACGGACAGCCTCAGCTACTTAGTGAGGCCATCTGCAACTCAGTGAGACCCTGTTTCAAAAATAAAGAATAAAAAAAAATGGGCAGTGGGTGTAGCTCGGAGGTCGAATGCCTCTAGGTCCATCCCCAGACCCACAAAATAATAAAATAAAATAAGAACATTTAAAAGGCTTCACACAGAAAGAGTAGCCAGCTCTTATTATCAAAATCTATTAATATTTTCTTTAAAAAGCCAGGCATGGTGACACACCTGTAATCCCAGTACTCAGGAGGCTGAGATAGGAGGATGGCAGGTTTGAGGACAGCCTTAGCAAGTAGTGAGACTCTCATCAACCTAGCAAGACCCTGTTTCAAAAAAAACCCTTTTTCTTTTTTGGTGGCACTGTGGTTCCTGGAAACCCTTCTACCTCTGGGCTACACTCCCAGACCTACTTTTTACATTTTTATTTGGGAACAGGGTCTCTTAAGCCAGCGAGTTTGAACCAGCACTATCCTCCTGTCTCTGCCTCCCAAGCGCAGGGATTACAGGCGTGTGACACTATGCCTGGCAAAAATATTTTGAAAAATAGTATTGAGGTTGTAGCTTAGAGGTAGAATGCCCCTGGGCTCAATCCCCAGTACCACAAAAAAGAAGGAACTTAAGGAGGTCCTTAAGAACTCTTTCTTAAGGAACTTTGATGATACCTTCCCACTGAATATTCTACCATTATATCTGTAAAATATTATCATTGGATCCCAAATTTAAAAGTTCCTTATGCTGGGCATGGTGGCCCACACCTGCATTTGGGAGGCTGAGATAGCAGAATTGCAGGTACTAGACCAGACTCAGCAACACAATGATACTCTCAACAACCTATTTAGACCCTGTTTCAAAACAAAAATAGAAAAATAGAAAAAGGGCTGGAGGTATAGCTTGGATGCTCCTGGAATTCAATTCCAGTAACACACACACACACACACACACACACACACACACACACACACATGATTTGTTGTTAATGGCTACCACCCTTGAATGAATATGAAAACTCTGAAGTCTCCTTCCGGTAAAATCAAAACACTAAAGACATAAAAAATAATATTCAGCCTTTATTTGGGCAGCGGGGGTACTGAGGATTAAACCTATAGTCCTACTACCTCTAAGCTATACCCCCTGACTGACTCACTGACTGTGTGTGTGTGTGGGGGGGGTTTCCGTACTGGGGATGGAACTCAGGGACATTTTACCTCCAAGCGACACCCCCAGCCCTATTTTTTATTCTTTACTTTGAAACGGTCTCTCTGAATTGCAAAGGGCCTCACTAAGTAGCTGAGACTGTCTGTGAACCATGATCCTCCTGTCTCAGCCTCCCAAACGCTGATATTACAATTATGTGTCACCAGCCCAGCTTGTTTTTGTTTTAAACAGGATTTTGTTGTTACTGAGCTGGCCCTCAAACCTGTGATCCTCCCATCTCAGCCAACCCAGTACTAGAATTACAGGTGTGCACCACCATACCCTGCTTTAATCTTTATATGTAAAGCCTTGGAGTGTAATAGAGGCACCCTCATAGAAATATGAGGGTGGAGTTGGATACAGTGACACACACTTGCAATCCCAGTACTGGAGAGGCTGAGAAAGGAGGATCATAGATTTGAGGCCAGCTTCAGCAACTTAGGAAGACCCACAGCAACCTAGTGAGACCCTGTTTCAAAATAAAAAGTGAAAGGGCTGGGAGTGTAGTTCAGAAGTAGAGTACCCCTGGGCTCAGGCTCCAGTCTCCACTCCCCCCAAAAAGAGCAGGCCAGGCATGGAGGCACACCTGTAATCTCAGCACTTGGGAGGCTGAGATAGGAAGACCTCAGGTTTGAGCCCAGCTTCGGCAACTGAGTGAGACCTTCAGAAATTGAGATCCTGTTTAAAAAAATAAATAAATAAATAAAAGGGCTGGGTGTGCAACTTGGAGGTAAAGTGTTCCCAGGAGGAGGAGGAGGAGGAAGAGAAGAAAGAGGAGAAAGAGGAGGGTACATCTCACATATAAAAAGTTCTGCATATGAACCCTGATAAATTTACTATTCATTGAAAAAAGAGATAAGAGATTATAATACATTATCAAAAATTAAACTTCTGATATAATATAGAAGAGAAAGTTATTAATTCTATCTGGAAGAAACAAACCAGATCTGATCAGGATATCTTTCTGGAAGAGGCAACTGTCTTAATTGGGTTTTATTTTATTTTTGTTTTTATTTTTTGGTGTTACTGGGAGTGGAACCTAGAGGCTTTTCTATCTCCAAGCTATACATCCAGACCTATTTTATACTTTATTTGGAAACAGGGTCTCACTTAGTTGCTGAGAGCCTCACTAGGTAGCTGAGGCTGGCTTCGAACCTGTGCAATCCTCTTGTCTCAGTCTACCAAGCGCTGAGATTACAAGCGTGCACCACCACACCCGGCTTCTTAATTGGGTTTTAAACAATGTATATGAATTAGCCAGTTGGGCAAGGGGAAAACTGCATTATTGGTAACAGCAATAATTATAATAGATATCATTTATTAAGATACTACCATGTGGAGCCGGACATGGTGGTACATGCTTGTAATCCCAGTACTTGGGAGGCTGAGGCAGGAGGATCACAGGTTCATGGCAGCCTCAGCCACATTAGTCAGTCCCTCCACAACTTAGCGAGACTCTGTTTCAAAATAAAACAAGGCAGGAATGTAGCTCAGAGGTAGAATGCCCCTGGGTTCAGTCCCCAGTACTTCCAATCCACGAGATAGAGAGGGGGGGGGGCGCAAGCGAGCAAGCGCTTTCCATGTAGTAAGCATTATTCCAAGCACACTGCAAGAATTATTTAATTTTCATGACTGAGGTGCTCATTGTCTCTACTTTACAGATGAAGCCAATGAAGGACTGGAAGAGATCACTCAGCTAATATGTAGAGATAAAGAGAAGGAGATGGAAAACTACAGCATATTTGAGAATCATTGGAGCAGAGTAGGTGACAGGATAAATGGTGGTAAATAAGACTTAAAAAGGAAAGCTGGAGCTAGATGACGAAGAGCAACGGTAGACAACTTCAGCCACATATGCCGAGCGATGGGGGACTGTAAAGGATCTCTAACACAGGGAAAGCAGCATCCCATTGAACTGCTGTACTATAATGGGCAATCAGCCCATATCCCAAATATTTTGCCAGTCTTTCCAGTTTCTCTTTCTACATTGCCAAATCCACTCTTTGTTCTAATCGAAGCAATCTGTTAATAGCTCCTTCTCCTTGCTCAGGCCTCCAACCAAGCCTTTGCACATGCTGTTCCATATGTCAGAATTCATTTCCATTTCACCGCCTACGTAACTCCTGTCTGTCACAATTTAGTTTAAAAAGTCTCCTTTCACAAGGGTTTCTGTTTTTGTTTTTGTGTTTTTAACTTGGCAAAGAAGTCTGGGCCAGAAGACTATAATGAAGTAAAACTTCTAAATAAAATTCAGCATGTCCTTCTATTCTGAATGAGGCCACAGACCACATGAGTACCAGTGCTGGCAATATCTGTGATTCTGTAACTAAAAGTGTACTGGTATTGGGAAGAGAGTTTAAAAATGTATTAATGTGTCAATACTGGGAAAGATGTCCAATCTTGAAATATGTCTTCTTTACTAAGAAAGCCAGGGTTAAGCTAACATGTCCTTGCATTCCTAAGAACAATTTAACACATTTTGGGGGAGAAGACGAAAGGTAAAAGCCTGTGTCTGGAGACAGAGATGCCTCCCTCTCAGGCCATAAATCTGGGCCTGTGTTTGGAGACAGAGATGTCTCCCCCTTTAGGCCATAAATTCGGCTGGAAAGATAACAGAAGCAGAGCTGGGGCGGGCGATAAGGTGTAACATGATCTCCAAAAATCAAAGGGACCTGCTGGACTTAGACAGGATAAAAATTCATGAAACTGGAGTTTGTTGGCATTTTCGTTCGAATTGCCCCCCTGTGTCTGCTCCGGCACAGGGCTGTGACTATCTCTATATTTCTATCCTTTTAATAAACTTCTTTAAATCTGCAGCAGCTGTCCAAGCGATGAATACTTATTCTTAGCTTAGGACAAGAATCCACGGTTTTTCTGTTTGTCTCTGTGTGTCTGGTGGTGGTGGGGGGATTGTTTCACACCACACACCTCCCCCCCCCCAACCTATCCCCTGCAACAAAAAGAATGCATAGATATGGTCATAGTCCATTGTGGTTTCTCAGATACATCTATACTCAATAGCACCTAAAGTTATGCTATGCCCATTGTTAGCTTTTTTCCTCTTCCTCCTCTTCTTCCTCCCTCATGCTCCTCCTTCCTTCTCTTTTTTGTGGTACCGCGGATGTGGTACCAGGTACATTCTGCCTCTGAGCTACACTTCCAGCCCATTTTATTTATTTTATTTTTTATTTTTATTTTTTGGTGGTACTGGGGATAGAACCCTTCTACCTCTGGGCTACACTCCCAGACCTACTATATATCGAACCTGCGTGATCCTCCTGTCTCCGCCTCCCAAGCACGGGGATTACGAGCATGCACCACCATACCTGGCCTTATTTTTTATTTTTAAACAGTCTTGATAAGTTGCAGAGGACCTCACTAAGTTGTTGAGTCTGGCTGTAAACCTACAATCTTCCTGTCTCAACCTCCCAGGTACTAGAATTATAAACATGAACCACATCATCCAGTACTTCTTCTTTCTTTAATGAGTTAATAAATATAAAGATTATAACTAAATCACCAACTTTTTGTTAAATATATGATACCAATTTTGATACTTTTTTGTAATTCAAAGCAGTTTATGCATTTGGAAACTTTTTTTGTAATTCAAAGTAGTTTATTCATTTAGAAGACATTACTCTGAAAACCAGTTGCTTGCGTTCACATCACCACCAAAGAGGCCCATGGCACAAAACAGAAGTTGGCAACTCCTTCTTAAAGATCGTTGATGACAACTGGTCATTCCTCCTTTTCTCCTCTCCAACAACCTCAAATTCTGAATTTGGTGTTCCTCTTTTTTCTTCGTTTGATTTCTTGATTATAGCTTTTTTTTTTTCTTTTTCTTTTTTGGTACTGAGTATGGAACCCAGGGGCATCCTACCTCTGAGGTACACCCCCAGTCCTATTTTTTATTCTTTATTTTAAAACGGTCTCAGGTGTACACAGTGCCTTAGATATAGTGAATGCTTAATATTAACAATAAACAGTTGTTGAATTAAGCAATCAGCACATAAAAACCCCAAAGTATCTACAATGCACCAAGACTACGGTAATCTCAGTGATGAGATAGTAAATAAACTTCTTAAATCCAGCCTGGTGGCACACGCTTGTAATCCCAGCATTTGGGAGGCTGAGATAGGAGGATCCGGGTTCACAGCCAGCATCAGCTACTTAGGCCCTCTGCAAGTTAGTGAGGCCCTGTTTCAAAATATAGAATACAAAAATAGGGCTGGGGGTGTAGCTCGAAGGTAGAATGCCCCTGGATTGCATCCCCAGTACTGCAAAAATAAATAAATAAATAAATAAATAAATAAATAATAAACTTCTTAAATAATTCCATTCTGACTACACTGAAGTTGACTATTCTCTTGGATTCTTATGAAAGCCCAAGAATAGAAATATTATTTAGGACTTTTTTCATTTATAAGTAACAGTAAATTAAATTGAAACTGGAATAAAGGGATATATTAACTTACATAGCAAAAAAGGGCACAAGCCAGTCTTCCAAGAATGCCCACTTCTAAATTCCGTGTCAGTTTCACAGTGAATTTCCGAGCCTACCTGGCTTCCCTCAAGGACATAGGACAGTTGCCGGAGGTGACAGGACTCTTGTGCTTCCTCCTGCAGGCCTGGAGGAGGTCCTGTGATCAGAGAAGGCTGGTGTTTGACGGAATAAAACAATCCTGTGCAAGAGCGCCATACCCCCCACAGGATGCTGATTGGCTGAGTCCTAAATTACGTAAACAAATCCCCCGGAGAAACAAGGCCCCCGGATTACTTTTGACCAATCAGGACTCATCTCTGAGAAAGCAGGGGAACCAAACCCTCCAACCACAGAATGATTTCATCATGGGGATTAGGTAGGAAGGCTGTTGGGAAGAGACACTCAAGAGCTGTCCACAGACAGGTCTATTATACCTAGAAGACAAGTGGGATTTTACTTGATGCCCAGGCCACTCTTATGATTAAGCTCTCTTAGTCCGAACTCCTGACACCTCATTTTCCTTTCACCTGATTTTGTCACTGGTTCATCCGGACACCTCCCCAGGCCGGAGTCTGTGTCCTCCCATTGGCAATACTTTAATGGCCTCAGACACTTCCTGCTCTTCAGCTCCCATCGCAACTTTCTCTGCCAGCTCCGAGCCACAGGTTCAATCCAACTTTCTAACAACTTGGTCAAACTACTTGTGCTTCTCCTGCCGGCAACCTTCAGCTTAACCCTTTTAGACTTCCATTCCTTCTTGGGGACCCGGTTTAGCGGACTCCCCATGCTCTTAATCCAGTACCATCAACAGGTACTTCCTTCTGTGCAAATAATAAGTCCCTCCATCTTTCCTCTGCATAAGCCCTAAGTCTCCCTGATCTTCCCGAGACGCGAGGCTCCCATTGGTCAGACAGATGCAGAGGAAAGCTCAGCCCACTTCGCCTTTCCCTCCAAATCCCTTTCCTTCCCTTTCATCCAAATGCTTGCCACTTACCCTGCCTTCTCCTATACCCAGGACCTTTTCCCTTTGTTCCAGTTTGCACTACCCATACTTCCAAGCTAAGACCCTCATGATTCCCATGTATTCTCTTGCAGAGACCAGAGAGGAATCCAAACAATTAAGCCACAGCCATTATCCATGGCAAAATTAAAAAAGATTTAAGGCAGACTTGGGCAGTTACAAAGATAACCGATGGGTATGTGGAGGCCTTCCAACATACATTTCTGGCTGATGATTTGACTCAGAAGAATATTACAGTCATTTTGAGGCAAACTCTATCAGATAATAAACAAGAGAGAGTCATAAAGGAGACAAAACAAAATGAAAAAATGCCAGTGATCTTCACCTATGTGATCCCAAGTATCCTATTGGAGAAACTGCCATTCCAACCACAGACTCAAAGTGAGAGTTCTAAGCAGTCTAATCAGTTCTCTAAGCAAAAGTGGGGAAAAAGTCATTTCCTCACTGGCATCAGAGCAAAATTAATAGCAGGGAGACAAAAAGTTATCAGATTCTTTAGAGTGGCAACAGTAATCCAGGAGTCCAGTGAAGACCCCACTGCTTTTCTGAAACAACTGTTAGTGGCACTCACTAAACACACCAGTCTGGACTTCAGCTTTGACGGGGACAAGTTATTCTAAAGACAAGCTCCTCACTTAGTCTGCTGCAGATGTCAGATGCAAACTGCAAAAGACAGTACAAAGTCCACCATCCTGGATGAATTCCCTACTGTCACTTTTATCTTTTGTAACCCTGATCTAGAGACTGAAGCTCAACAGAGGAAGAGAAGGAAGATGACAGGTATGCTCAACTTTTAGCAGACTTTAAGAGTCACCAGCAGCTCACCAGTGCTCCTCCCTACAAGTCCCAAGGTAAGTGATCAGGTATAGTCCAGGTCACTGGGACAAAGAGCATCATCTCCATTATAGCCAGTATGGAAGGGACCTTATCTTGTGCTCTTATTTTCTATAGTAGTGAGGTCCTGGAATCTCCAGTTGAATCTACCACTCCAGTTTCAAACCCTGGATATCTACCCCTGCCGATCCCCCAGAGCTTGCTGCTCACCTTGAAGCAAATAACTACACTGCTAGAAGTTGGAAGACCTCAAGTTTCTCTTTAAAAGACAAAACCAGATAAGTAATATCCTTCATATAAGATTAAAAATCTTTAAGCCGGGTGTGGTGGCACACACTTGTAATCCCAGTACTTGGAAGGCTGAGACAGGAAGATCACAGGTTTGAGGCCTGCCTCAGCTAATTAGTGAGGCTCTCCACAACTTAATGAGACCCTGTTTCAAAATAAAGAATAAAAAACAGGCCTGGGGGTGTATCTTGGAGGTAGAATACCTCTGGGTTAAATCTCCAATACTTCAAAAGAAAAAAAAAAGAATCTTTAGTGTTATTCTGAGTCTAATTCTAAGCCTACTAATTCTTACTTTTCTAATATTCTCCTATTTCTGCCATCTTCCCAGGAAACTTAGTCACTTCTCTTGCCAGCCTCCGGCTGACTATGACCTACTTACTCTGATCCCTAGCCACTGTGGATCTAGACACACACACACACACACACACACACACACACACACACACACACACACTTTCATTGTTCCATTATCCTCACCAGAGTTAGCATTTTTCCTTCCAACAAGCTTTTCTCTGACTTTACAGCAGATAACATTATTCTTCTCCTTCATTTGGAAGATTCCTCAGCCTAGGAGAATATCTGTTTCTTTCTTGTTTCTAAGCCTACCATAAAAATGCTAGTTAAAGATAATATTCAGTCTCCTCTTTCAACTTACAACTTGGTATCATCCTTATCTTCAGACAGCTTAGGAGGCCATCAAGGCCTTCAATTATAAAGCTGCTACAAAGACTGATGAATAATGTCCCCACATTCCCCAAAAAAGTCCTCATCCCCATCCCAGCTGAGTTCTGATTGGTCCTTGACCAATGCACCCTCAACACCCAACTCTTGGCAAAGGATGAATCCACTGACTTTGTTTTCAAAACTCAAATACTCATCCAATTTGATTGTTCTTTCCTTACATCAGATCAGTTCTTCCAGGAATAAAGTCTCAAAAGGACCCTCAAATACCACATTGAGCCTCCCATTGAAACCCACATAGAATCTTTAGAAAAACCTTTAACTGTGCCCTCACTTTCTCTTTAAGACCTTCCTGCAGTAAACAACTGCTTTCTAAACAAAACAGGGAGGAAACTGATTTTTACCTTTATAAACCTAAAACATCACTGGGCCGAGAGGTCCTTGAAGGCTCAGTACAGCCAATCCTTTGAATGTCTCCAGCCTTCATCCCTTCTACCCCTACAACAATCTAGACTTTTAAAAAAAAAAAAAACTTGCTCTTTATTATTTTTATTTTTATTTTATTTTGTGGGTCTAGGGATGGAACCCAGGGGCATTAGACCTCCGAGCTACACCCCCTGCCCTATTTTTTATTACTTATTTTGAAACAGGGTCTCACTGAGTTGCAGAGGGCCTCACTAAGTAGCTGAGGCTGTCTGCGAACCACAATCCTTCAGTCTCAGCCTCCCGAATGCAGGGATTACAAGTGTGTGCCACCACGCCCGGCTAAAACTTGCTCTTTAATGTTAAAACTATTGGTTGCCACAAATTCCAAGGAACTGATGTCATCTATTGGAGATGGGACTCCTCTAGAAGATTAGTAACCTGTTACATGGCCCAGACATCTCACCAGGATATAGAGTACCAGAGCGTGCTTGCGTCACTCAATGGCTGTCACAATGTTAGGAAGAATATATCTTTTATGAGACTAAAGACTCTTTACTATTAATAGGCAAACTTTTTATATTCCCTGCATTAGACACTATTCTCACATTTATTTTCCTCTGTGAGACCCAGCTGTGGCAGAGTATCTGGACCCTCATCTACCTAGACCCAGAACTTCACTTTCCTAATGTTCCAATACCAGTAACTCAAACTATCACTGGAGCAATAGTAACCTAGCTACTATACCCACCAAACATGAAGGGCTGCACTCATTTGCCTCTTCATTCTCCTTTCAAGAATCAGCTTTGATGCAAGTAACCATAGATCATTCCATCCAAACCAGACAATTTTTTTCTCTGAGTGAACAAGTGTTGAAATTACTTTCTAGTATCCAGATATAGAAAGACTCAACTCCCTAGAAGGAGCCTAAAACTCAGAGGGCCTAGCCAGGCTTGGTGGCGGATGCTTGTAATCCCAGCATTTGGGAGGCTGAGCCAGGAGGGTATGTTGGAGGACAGCCTCAGCTACTTAGCCCCTTTGCAATTCAGTGAGAACCTGTTTCAAAATAAAGAATAAAAATAGGGCTAGGGGTGTAGCTCTGAGGTAGAATGCACCTGGGTTCAATCTCCAGTACCATAAATAAATAAATAAAAATAAATAAATAAATAAAATCAGAAGGTCTTAGATCTAGTAACTTCCAGACAAGGGGGAACATATGCCCTTCACAGAAGGAATGTTTTATGTCAGGACAAGTTATTGATTGCCTACATGGCATAGTCACAAACATCAGGAATGATCAAGATAAATATAAAAACTGGAAAGGAGATTGGTGGAACTTTAAATTCAATATCTGGTCCTGGTTCTCTTGGCTCACCCCTTTCCTGAGTCCTTTAGAAACTATATTATGCCTTCTTATATTTAGTCCCTGTCTTTTTATTTTAAAAAGCTTACATCTTTTAGGCTAAAAGCATTCCACATCAGCCTCCTGGCATGAGGATACCAACCTGTCCACCAGAAGATACATCTAAGTCTGCTTGATGGCCATCACCCTCTTGTCTCACACACCCCTCCTCACCCCTCCCACCACAGCTAAGAAGTCTGCAAAACTCAGTCTGCCCTGTGCCCCTACTCACAAAAGGAACAGCAGTGCTGCCCAAAACAGTAAAATCACATATTTTATAATCAGACCTGCAATTAAGATTGGTAGTTACTAATCTTATGTAATTCTCTGTGATAATGTCTCTAATATAACAGTGAGAGTTTTGAATATATATATATTCCTTTTCTGAAGGTTTGTATTGTATTTCTATACACTATATTGGTTGAGCCAGACCTATAAGTAAATGTTAGATAGAAGACACAGATAATGAGGTAGTCTTCCTAAAAATCTCCTGAGGACCTTTGCAACAGTTCCCTGAAAAATGAAAATAACGAACCATGTAAATCAGTACTTTCATGATACATCTTACTTTATCTCCCTGGGTTTCAGTATTTTTGTTTCCTTAAATCTGCAAACTTCCTTTCTCAGGGGTGATGCTGGGTACCTTCCTTTCCTTCTATTTCTGTTCAGTGGTTATCAGTGATTTAGTCAGATTTCTCTTTAGTAATCAGAAAAAAAATCTGAAAGGCAAGGGTTACCAAGGCAACCAGAGCCAATAGCTGCGGAAGTTCCTGAAGGAAGCAATTCCTCTGAGACCAATAAAACAGCGCAGGCCGATTTGAGGGGTTAGGGAAGAAAAGATTCCAGATGCATAATGAGAAGTCAGGTCAACGAGATAAAAAGGAAAAAAAATACAGTGCAAAATTTATAAAAGAAATTATTCTTAGATCACCAACAAAATCTCAGGGCAAGAGAATTAAAATGGGAACCGGAAGGAGTTTTTCAATGAATGAAGAAGTTAGCATACAATGGATTAATAAATGAAAGATTAAATGATGTAGAGGGATAAAGGTCAGTACATGGGTCTGGAGCTTCTTAAATACGTTTTATTTTATTTTACAATACTGTATTGCTCAGAACACATCAAACTACATTGTTATCAACAAGCCTAAATATTTCTCAAGTACATCCAGTGCAACATGTCCAAAATGAAACTCATCTTCATCAGCAATTCCAGTGAAGTTACCAAAGTTGTATTTCACTTTCATTACCCAAAGCGTGCCTCTCCCTCCCTCCTTCCCTCCCTCCCTCTCCCCTCACTTTCTTTCTTTATTTTCTTTATTTTCTTTTTTCTTTTGGTACTGAGGAGGACGGAACCCAGGGGCATTCTATCTCTGAGAATAATTCATAAGTACTAGGATTACAAGTCAGCCTCACTTTAAGTTTTCTGTGATTAAGTACTTCTGTGTATTTCCAGAATATGTATCATTTTCACCAACACTTACCACTTATTTGTGTACTGGAATTGCTGACTGACTCCTTTGTTTCTCCCATGGGCTTGGTGGCCCACACTTGTAATTCCAACATTTGGTTTTATTTATTTTTTTGTTTGTTTTTTTTGTTTTTGTGGTACTGAGGGTGGAACTCAGGGACTAGACTCCCAGAACTATTTTATATTTTATTTGGAAACAGTGTCTCACTAAGTAGCTGAGGCTGCTTTTGAACCTGAGCGACCCTCCTGTCTCAGCCTTTCAAGTGCTGGGATTACAAACATATGCCACCATGCCCGGCTAATCCTAGCATTTGGGAGGCTGAGACAGGAAGATCCGGGTTCATGAACAGCCTCAGCTACTTAGGACCTTTGTGTGTGTGTGTGTGTGTGTGTGTGTGTGTGTGTGTGTGTGTGTTCCAAAAGCATAGAGACTGTTTCATAGTCACCCCAATATCCTTGGCCCCTGCCCAGTGTCTTGCACTAATGGGCCATCAATACATATTTATTGTAGGGATTGACTATTTTGTTAACCTTGGGCTGCTTTATTTGACATTCCTGAGGCATGCTATAAAGTACTTTTAGATGAAATCATAAAGCCTTATGTAGATTAGAAATTATTACTTGGAATAAAGCTCTCATCTGTCATTCATGTTGCAAAGTTAAGTTTCAACATCATTTGCCACTTTTTTTTTCTATATTCGTACTTTTACATATATTCATTTTTTTTAAAATTTTATTTTATTGGTGCACTGTATTCATACATCATAGTGGGATACAAACTTTTGTAGACATACATGCACACACCGCCCAGTCAGCCCCCACCCGATCCCCACCCCATTCTCTCCCCATCCCTCCCTCCCATGCTTGGCTTAGTGGTTGACATCTAGTATTATAGCAATTTATCCAAAATTAAAAATGATAATCTCACATAACAGTTTTATTTGTCTGATACCAAGCTTTTGATGACTTAAAGATAACATTTCAATATTTCTTTTTGCTTTCTTTCTTACCAGAGAATATTTTTTTCTTTTTTTTAGGTGAAACTATCATATATTTATTTTTCAGAAAAAAATCTATCCTGATATGGAATATGGACTCTAGATACCCAAAACAATCTCGAAGCAAAAACAAAGCTAGAGGATGTATATTTTCTGATTTCAAACCATATAAAGCTACAATAATTGAAACAGTGTAGTACTGTTCTAAAGGCAGATATATAGACCATTGGAGTTAAATACAAGCCTAGAACTAACTTCTTCCCTATATTGTCAAGTTATTTTTGACAAGGTTTCCACGAAGATTTGGTGGTGGAAATAATAATCTTTTACTAAATATTGTTGAAAAATAAAAATTACATGGAAAAGAATAAAATTGGACCCTTACCTAATCCCACATACAAGTATTAACTCAAACTAGATAAAAGACCTAAATATAAATCTTAAGACTATAAACTTTTAGAAGAAAATCTGGGTCATAAAACCTCACAACATTGAAATTGGCAGTGATTTCTTGGATATGATTTCAATGGCACAGGCAACAGAAGAATATACAAACTCCCTAAAAAATAAAAGAAAATATTGTATATCCAAAGACAATGTAAACAGAGTTAAAAGTTACTAATAGAATTGGATAAAATATTTCCAAATGCTATATCTGAAGGTATATTAATATTCCAACTAGAAATCCTAAAAATTAACAACAATAAAGGCAAACAATACAATTTAGAGATAGGTAAAAGACTAACATAATGAATCTCCACAGATAACCAATCTTAGTTGTCTGTTGGATGGAAACTCTTGTTTCTCTGGTTCTGGTGAGTGTTACCTATTTCTTCTTTGTAGTTAATCTCTTTGAGTATTTTCTCTAGTGCTGGTTTTGAAGACATAAATTCCTTCAGGTTCTGTTTGTCCTGGAAGCTTATTATTTCTCCATCTAATTTGATAGAAAGTTTTGCTGGATAGGAAATTTTTGGCTGGAAGTTGTTTTCTTTCAGAGTTTGGAATATGTTACTCCAAGCCCTTCTGGCTCTCATGACTTGGTTTGGGAAGTCTGGAGTGATTCTAATTGGTTTGCCTCTGAATGTCACTTGGCCCTTTGTTTTTGTTGCCTTTAAGATTCTCTGCTTGGCTTCCACATTGGTCATTTTGACAATTATATGGCGTGGGGATCCTCTTCTCGGATCCTGTCTAAAGGGAGTTCTATAAGTTTCCTGGATCTGTGTATCAACCTCTTGCTCTATATTTGGAAAATTTTCTGCTATTACTTCCTTGAAGAGATTGTTGATCCCTTTGGTATCACTTTCTTTTCCCTCCTCTATTCCAATTATTCTTAGGTTAGCTCTCTTAAGATGGGCCCATATTTCTTCAATGTCAGATTCCTGCTGTTGGATATCTTTTTCTAGATTAGAAACTATGCATTCATTTTTGGATTGCTCATCTTCTAAGAGCGAGATTCTGTTCTCCATGTGGTCTAATCGGTTGTTTGTGCTTTGAATTGAGGCCTTTACTTCATTAATTGCATCCTTTATCTCTTTTTGGCTCTCTCTGAGTTCTTTTCGAAGCACCTCTATTATTTCTACAGTTATTTTCCTGATTTGATCTTCTAGAAATCTCTGATTTTCTGTTTTATCAGGTTCTGATGTTGTGGGGTTGTGCACCTTCATTACTTCAGTGTTATTCCTCTTTCCCATGATTTCGGAGGTTTGTGCCTTCTCTGGGTTCTTCCCTTGGGTCACTATGGCTTCACTTAAGGTGCTCTGGATCTCGAGTCTGTATTATCTCAGACCCTACTACTCCTTTGCTGGGTTGTATCACAGAGTCTCCGACCCAGGGAGTCGATAGAGGCTGCTTTAAACTATGGGGGGGTGCCAGGTTGCACGCTCTCCTATGGTGTGATATCTCTGCCACCACCACTCCCTCACTGGGTCAAGTCCCAGGAGGCACAATACTGGGATTTCTCCTCTGTGACCCGCAATTTGACTCACTGTTCTTGAGTACGTAGATGTAGCTGTACTGGACTCGGTGAATTCACTGCTGCTGCCGCCGCCGGTGGCAATATGGCGCCTCTGTCACGCCCTTGGCCATGAGGCTGGCGTATTTTTTCTTCTCTGGTTTTGATTTCCACTCTGAATCCCTGCAGCGTGTGCTGAGCTCAGCCACTGGGAGCTTTAAATGCTGTCTGCGCCGAAAGATCCCACCTGGCTGTTCCGCATCGGCTCACCTCGGCTTGCTGTAGCCGTCCGCTGAGTTTGCCGCTGCCGCCGGCAGTATGGCGCTGCTGCCGCGTCCTCGGGCGCGTGTGTCTCCTCTGTGGCCCTGAGCTCTGTTCTCAGTCCGCTTTCTCTCTGGAGCCTGGTGGTTTTTTTGTTTTTCTGGTGATGGTGTTTTCTGGCTATGAAAGGCGCTCTTTTTGTGGTAATGGAGATTGGTTGTTAGCGGGACTCTTAAGCCCCGCTTTTCTCGGTCGCCATCTTCCCGGAAGTCCATTTGCCACTTAAAACATTTTGCTTTTGTTATTTAGAATTAGTACATCATAAATATTCATCAGCATATACAAACATTCTTAGGTATATGTGATAGGTTTCTGAAAATTGATTTTATTATTATAAATTATACCCATAAATCCAAGTGTGATGAATATGCTGATATTAAGTATTGATACTATTTATGTATTGATTCTGCTTGCATTTATAAAATCCAATAAAGATTTCATTGTCGGGCCAGGCGTGGTGGCGCATGCTTATAATCTCAGCATTTAGGATGCTAAGATAGGAAGATTGTGATTCATGGACAGCCTCACCTACTACTTAGTGAGGCCCTTTGCAACTCAGTGAGACCCTGTTTGAAAATAAAAGATAAAAAAAAATAGGGCTGGCTGTGTAGCTCAAAGGTATAATGGTCATGGGTTCCATCCCCACTACCACACAAAAAAGAAAAAAGATTTGTTACCTATATTCTCAGTCTGCTCTTTTCCTTCATTTCTCTTAAAGTTTATGAGCTACTAACTAAACGTTGTGATTTACTAACAGCTTGTAGCAATCCTGCATTTAAAAGCCAATAATGAGCTGGGCGTGGTGTCGAATGTGGAGGCTGAGACCAGAGGATCATTCAGTTTGCAGACAGCTTCAGCTACTTAAGTGAGGCCTCCTCCGCAACTTAGTGAGACCTTGTTTCAAAATAAAGAATGAAAAATAGGGCAGGGGCTCTGGCTGGGAGGTTGAATGCCTCTGAGTCCCATCTCCAGATCCGCAAACAAAAAAAATAAAATAAAAATAAAATAAAAAATCCCAAAATGCATTATACCTTAATAAAAGGATGCAGCTTTTCTTTGTTATGGGTTTGCCTCTGTAGTATCTCTTGTCTGTTTGTCTGTTTCTGAAAATCATTATTAACTTTACCAATACTTTCCCTTCAATCTTATTTATTTATTTGTTGTTTTATGACACTGGGGATTGAGCCCAGGGGCATTTTACCTCTACATCCCCAGCCCTGTTTTATTTTTATTTGGAAACAGAGTCTTGCTAGGTTTATGCAAGTCTCGCTACTTGCTGAGGCTGCCCTTGAACCTGAAATCTTCCTGTTTCAACCTCCCAAATTGTGGGATAACAAATGTGGCCACCATTCCCGGATCAATCTCAATTTTAAAATGACCCCAGAGTCTTTGCCCCTCATCATTTCCTTACTCACCTTTGTAGAAAAGAAAGTGGAGGCTAGAGGCAGGGCATTTGGCAGAGAGAAAAACATGGAATTGACACAGAGATCATGAAGATGTCACCTTTGCTCCAATTGTAGTCTCCTTGTCCGCTTCCACTTCTCAAACTCATACCAGTTCTCAATTAATTTTAACCCCCATATTCTATTTTTGCAGGTTCCAAATAGTATCATCTGGGTCATTTTCAACAACAAAAAATTTCTATTTTTTTTTCTGTACTGGGGATGAAATCCAGGGCCATTCTACCTTTGAGCTAAAGCTATACCCCCAGACCTATATTTTTATTCTTTATTTTGAAACAGGATCTCACTGAGTTGCAAAGAGCCTCACTGAGCAGCTGAGGCTGTCCTCGAACCTGCATGATCCTCCTGTCTCAGCCCCCCCCACCCCGAATGCTGGGATTATAAACTACCAATTTGGGAGTCTGAGTCAGGAGAATTGCAAATTTGAGATTAGCCTGGGCAACTTAACAAGAACTTGTCTCAAAATAAAAAAGTTAAAAAGCTGGGAATGTAGCTCAGTGGTAGAGCATCACTGGAAAAGAAGGGTGGGGGGAGGAGAGGAGGAGCTGTGGGCCCTGGTGGTGCATACCTTTGATCCCAGTACTTGGGAGGTTGAGATAGGACAGGTTTGAGGCCATCTCAACAATTTGATAAAATGCAGTTGTTTAAAAGAGAAAGACTGTGTAGCCAGGTGTGGTGGCACATGCTTGTAATCCCAGCATTTGGGAGGCTGAGACAGGAGGATCCCATTCGCAGACAGCCTCAGCTACTTAGTGAGGCCTCTTGCAACTCAGAGAGACCCTGTTTCAAAATAAAGAATAAAAAATAGGGCTGGGGGTGTAGCTCAGAGGTAGAATGCCCCTGGGTTCCATCCCCAGTACTAAAAAAAAAAAAAAAAAGAAAAAGAAAAAAGAAAAGGAAGGAAGGCAGGCAGGCAGGCAGGAAGGCTGGCAGGCTGGGCTGTGACTATAGGTATATTTTGTAGATAGAATGCCTCTGGTTTTAATTCCCAGAACCAAAGGAGAAGGAAGAGGAGGAGGAAGAAGAAGGGAAGAAAAAAGGTAATTAATTCTTGAGGACTCCCTATTGCTAAAATCTGAACATAATGTGGTCCCTTGACTGTTAAGAACATTTGGCCTGAGGAATGCAAGGAGTTACTGTCGATAGTCCAGTGCTTCATATGGCCACATTCATTGTAGACCATGGGCTCACCACAGTCTGTGAGATGGTCCTCACTGTGACAAGTAAAAAAAAAATCTAATTTTGTCTGCACATAGATAATAAGCCTATTTTTTCAGAATAGGATTGAAATAGGCAAGGATAAAAGACTAACGTATCAGAATTCCAACCATATTAATGGCCCAGTGGACCAGAATTACTCATCAGCAACACATCCCTGTAGATAAACTACATACAAAGCCAAGCAAGCAGAAGGCAGCTTAGTGAGCATGGACTCAGAATAAGAGGCAGTTATTTGATTCTAATGTTTAATGGCATTGCGCTTTGAGAGCCTAATGTACCTTGTTCAGCAGGAGCAGAATTTATGTCTGTGAGGCAGATGGAGACGCACAAAACCGGAGGGACACCAGACCCCTCCTAGCACCACTCTGTGTGGATGGTCAGTGCCAAGCCAGGCCTCTACACTCCTTTTCTTTGTGTTTCTGGATGAATTACACATGCATCTGCTCATTACTTTTTCCTTTAGATATGATAAAACATTCAGTGTGGTTGTATTGCCAAGCCTCCTGGGCAAGCCACAGTATGTTCTTAGGTGATTTTGCACATCTCTATTCCAATTTACCATGTGACCATTTCAAATTTTAATTTTCAAGCAGCTCTGCTTATTCTCTTATTTTATGTTTGAGGTGTCATCTCACTGCAGTGCCTATACACGGAAAACACACCACTACATACCCTTTTTAATTTTTATTTTAAAACAGGGGCTTGCTAAATTGCTTATTTCTCTTATTTCATGTTTGAGGTGTTATCTCACTGCAGTGCCTATACATGGAAAACACACCCCTAACCCTTTTTATTTTTTATTTTGAAATAGGGTCTTGCTAAATTGCTGAAGGTCTCACTAAGTTGCTGAGGCAAGTCTCCTATCTCAGTCTCTCAAGTACTGGGATTACAGGTATGTACCACCCCACCCAAGTTAAAAACAAAATATTGTTATTGTTTTATCTCAGGAATTAGGAATTGGGAATGTTGCTAGCAGATATGATCTACTAATTCCAAGTACTGTAGTCTCAGTACTTATAAGACTGACAGTAGAGCCCAGTGTGTTGGCACACGATTGTAATCCTAGATCTTGGGAGGCTGAGACAGGAGGATCACACAGGTTCGAAGCCAGCCTCAGCTACTTAGTGAGGATCTCAACAACTTAGTGAGAACCTGTTTCCAAATAATGTATAAAACAGGTCTGGGAGTGTAGCCTGGAGGTAGGAAAGCCCCTGGTTCCACCCCCTAGTATCACACAAAAATAAAAAAATAAAAAAAGACTGTAGAATCACAGGTTTAAATCCAGCCTCAGCAATTTAGCAAGAATATCAGCAACCTAATGAGACCCTGTTTCCAAAATAAAAAAACATATTTATCTATTGGGCTGGGTGGTGTAGCTCAAAGACAGAATGTCCCTGAGTTCAACACACACACACACACACACACACACACACACACACACACACGGCATTTTAAACTATCCTTTTTGCAAGTATATGCCTACACAAGCACACACACACATACACACATGCAAGCACACGCATGCATACACACATGACCCCCCAGAATTTATGGCCAAGTATTTTTAGTTCTTAAACTTCTGGTTAATTACCGAGGCATAGTGGTGCATGTCTATAATCCCACTAATTAAAAGGTTGAGACAGGAGGATCACAGGTTTGAGGTCAACCTCATCTAATTAGTCAGGTCTTCAGCAATTTAGTGAGACCCTATTTCAAAATTACAAAAATAAAATAAAATAGATCTGGGAAGGTAGCTCAGTGGTAGAATGTCCCTGGTTTAAACACCAGTAGCAATAAATAAATAAATAAATAAATAACCATAGAATTTTTTTTTTTTTTGGTGGTACTGGGGTTCCTGGAAACCCTTCTGCCTCCAGGCTACAATCCCAGACCTATTTTCATACTTTTTTATTTGGAAACAGGGTTTCTTAAGCTAGCGTGGCTGGCTTCGAACCTACGCAATCCTCCTGTCTCTGCCTCCCAAGCTCGGGGATTACAAGCATGCACCACCACGCCTGGCCAACCATAGTTATTAAAAGAAGAAGGAAGAGAGAGGATACAGAAGGAAAGAGGAAACTAGGAGTACCAGCGTGCACCACCACACCCAACCTTTTACGACTGAATTTGGATTGTTTGTTCTACACTGAATAAACTTTTAACTAAGAATAAAGTCTCATATTTGTTCCTACCTGCCAAGGAACAGTCTCCTAGCTTCCTGTTGCGTCTAAGACTGTCTCCAGGATCTGTTTTCTAAAATGCTTCTACTGGGTGTTTTTGGTGGATGTTTCACATTAGATTCTTGTAGTTCTATGAGTTAGGTACTAATATTATCTGCATTTCCAGTGGAATAAATTTGGTTTCAAAGAATTAAAAGTATTCTCCAAGGTAAAGAAGATAATAATGAATGGAATCAGAAATTGGAACCAGAGAATCTGGGCTCGAAGCATGTGCTTATCATTGTCTCCACAGCAGCGAGATATGGTCTGCCCTGTTGTAGCATGTGTTTCTGTAACATCAATTAGCTAATACACACTGGAATGGGAATCTTGTCAGGATCATTTGAAAGTTGCATTAGCTAATAAGGAATTTTTCACAGAGGAGCTGGATAACAGCAACAGGAATAGAGGTTATGGAAGGGAAGGAAAACACATCCCCGGCTTGGATGCTATGCAGGCAGCAACACTTTCAGTCTATTTTAAGAAATGTAAAAATGAGTGCTTGTTTCCCTAGTTCCTTCCCAGGGAGATGTGTGTCCAGCCCAGTCTTGCTCTGCTCTCAGTGGTAGAGGTTGCACTTCTTCCTCTGCTTATGTTTATAGCAGCTGGCTAGCTCAGAGCTCCTCTTCCAGTTACATAGTGTGTGTGTGTGTGTGTGTGTGTGTGTGTGTGTGTGTGTGTGTGTGTGTATTTTACTGGGGACTGAACTCAGGGACATTTTCTACCTCTGAGCTACCACTCCCAGCCCTATTTTACTATTTATTTATTTATTTATTTATTTATTTATTTATTTATGTGGCACTGGGGGTGGAACCCAGGGGCTTTTCTACCTCTTGGCTATACTCCCAGACCTATTTTATACTTTATTTGGAAACAGGGTCTCACTAAGTTGCTAATAACCTCACTGAGTAGCTGAGGCTGGCTTTGAACTTGTGTGATCCTCCTGTCTCAGCCTCCCAAGTGCTGGGATTATAAGCATGTGCCACCACACTCGTATGTAGCCAGGCGTGGTGGCACAACCTTGTAATCCCAGTACTTGGGAGGCTGAGACAGGAGGATGATGGTTTGTGGACAGCCTCAGCTAATTAGTGAGGCCCTCTGCAACTTAGCAAGACCCTGTCTCAAAATAAAAGAATAATATTAAAAAAAAAAAAACAGGGCTAGGGGTGTAGCTCAGAGGTAGAATGGCCCTGGGTAACACACACACACACACACACACACACACACACACACACACACACACAAAGCAGCCCCTTACTTACCATGGGGCCTCTGGACACTACCCTAGACTCTGATCGCCCATACCCTCTTTGACATCTTTGTTTATACTTTCTTTTGTATTAGTTATCTATTGTGTTGTACAAATTGTTCCAAAACTTAAAGACTTGGCCAGAACAGTAGACACATGCATGTCACATAGTATCTATGGTCAGGAATTTAAAAGCAGTTTAGCTGGTGGTTCCGGCTCAGCATCCTCCATATCAAAACCATCAAATTGCTGGTTGGGGCTGCAAGCATCGGAGGAAGGCTTGCTTTAACTGGAGGATCTCTTTCCAAGAAGGCTCACTCATAGGCCTGGCAAATCTGTGCTAACTGTTGGCAGTGGGCCCTGGTTCTTTACCATACGGACCTCTGACAGGGCTCTAAAGTGCCCCCATACTGTGGCTGCTGGCCTCTCATAGTGACAGATCCAAGAGAGAACAAGGAAGAGGTAAGAGCTTGCTTTCTGAGAACCAAATAAGTTGTGTCTCTTATGACCTACTCTCCGGTGTCAAACGCCCTCATTCTACACATCAGAAGTCAGGAAATCCATCCCACTCTAACGGGGATGGGAATTAGGCTCCGCTTTTTGGAAAGAGGAATATAAAATAATCTGTAGACATAGTTTATGCTACCACTCTCTTGCTCCTTCTCCTCATGTACTTTCTCCTTGATGTCTGCATCTAAGATAGGAAGGCAGAAATGCTTATTTCCCCCCTGTATTTCAAGTTAGATTCCTCTTCTTCTTCTTCTTCTTCTTCTTCTTCTTCTTCTTCTTCTTCTTCTTCTTCTTCTTCTTCTTCTTCACTTTTCTTAATCTTTCTATAATTATTATAGGCAAATCAAATACCATGTGTAATTATCAGAATATCTGGGTTTGAGTCCGGACATATTCATTTACTTGTTTGTATAAATTCAAGCAGGCTGTTTAACTGCTCTGAACCTCAGCTGTCCTTTCCATATAATGGGATTATAATAACACCAAAGGATTAGTGAGAGGACAGCATAATAGAATGTGCATGAGAATTGTTTGAAAATTGAAAGTACCATACAAATGACTAGGTTGTAAAAATAATAATAATTATTATTATTAGCACTTAAGTATAATTTACATGTATCTCTATAAAACATCAGGCCATTTTTCTACTTTGACAACACAAACTTTTTCAAATGAATTAACAGTTCATCTACACTGACTTGTTTGATAAGAACAATGAGTACTATAATGAACCAAATTATTCCTTCATTAAAAAATATGAAATGACAGGACATGGTGGTGCATGCTTGTAAACACAGTACTTGTGAGGCTGAGACAGGAAGACTTTAGGT
This sequence comes from Muscardinus avellanarius, assembly GCF_963383645.1. Taxonomy (NCBI): domain Eukaryota; kingdom Metazoa; phylum Chordata; class Mammalia; order Rodentia; family Gliridae; genus Muscardinus; species Muscardinus avellanarius. Next base: position 61,511,842 of record NC_137788.1, read on the forward strand.
TCAAGGACAGCCTCAGCAATTTTAATGACACCCTTAGCAACTTAGTGAAATCCTGTTTCAAAAAAAAAATATATATATAAATATATATAAATATAGAGATAAAAAGGGGTGTATCTAAGAAGTAGAATGCCCCTGGGTTTATCCCCTAGTAACACACACACACACACACACACACACACACACACACACACACACACAGAAAAATAAAAAATGCACCATTATATTTTCATACTAAAAAGTGTTGAGAAAAAATAGCTTATCTTTCTGTCATGGACACATACTAGCCTTCATTTGAAGTGAATGGGCTAGAGGCAGCTAGGTTGAATAATTAAATTATTTTAAATAAAATTTCTCTCGTGATTTTTATAGACTTAAATTGATGAATATTTGAAATTTTATATGAAACGCAAAGTTTAACATGCTTTAACTTTGCAATTTGAGAAACTTCTCAGAAAGTAAGCTTAAAAATCACAGGATCCTTGAAAAATTGCATCAAAATATTTTAAAATGTGCACATGTATATGGATATAATTGTATATTTATACACACATATATGCAATCACAACTTTTATTCTACTTCCAAGCTTTACCTCCAACACTTTTTACTTTTTAAATTTTGAAACAGGGTCTAACTAGGTTGCTAACAATCCTGCTATGTTGCTGAGGCTGATCTTGAACCTATGCTGCTCCTGTTTGAGCCTCCCAGGTGCTGGGATTACAGGAGTGTTCTACCACACCTGGCTCCCTTTCTCTTAATGTATGCAGTTATGGTTTTCTCATCTACCTATGCCCATATTGCCCATCTAGTATAGTAGTAACAATAATAATAAAAACAAATTAATAAATAGCCTCTGTTGAGAACTTGTATGTGCTGGCCCTGTTATGCATATTAACTCATTCTCTCATCCCAGCAATTCCATGGAGTCCATACTGATATCATCCCTATTTTGCTAGTAAAGGAACTGAAGTATAAATAAGTCAACTAACTTACCTAAGGTAACCTAGCCAGAAAACGTGGTTTGAATCTATAAAATGTGATTTCGAATTTAAGCTCCTTTTATTTTATAATGACTGGATATAGCTTTCTCTGGCTCTTTATTTTTATCCAATTCACTCAATTTTGTGGCCATAGTATTTCATTTTCTGGGCATATCATCTAATTCATCATTCCTTATAAATATTCTTTTATATGGTGAATATTCTTTTATATGGTGAATATGGTGAATGTTTTATTTGTATGAGTTAGATTCCCAGGTGTGGGGCTGTTAGATCGCAGATGCAGAGGCTATCCATATGCCTGGTGTGGTGGTGCACACCTGTAATCCTACTTCTTGGGAGGCTGAGACAGGAGGAATGCACCTTTGAGTCCAAAGAGACCCTGTTTCAAAATAAATAATTAAAAATAGGGCTGGGGGAGCCAGGTGTGGTGGCACACGCTTGTAATCCCAGCATTTGGGAAGCTGAGACAGGAGAATCCAGGTTCGTGGCCAGCCTCAGCTACTTAGTGAGGCCCTTTGCAACTTAGTGAGACCCTGTTTCAAAATAAAGAATAAAATATAGGGCAGGGAGTGTAGCTCAGAGGTAAAATGTCCCTGGGCTCCATCCCAAGTACCACACACACATACAAACAAACAAACAAACAAACAAACAAACAAAAAATAGGGCTGGGGGTATAGCTCAGAGATAGAATATCTGGGTTCAAACCACAGTACCACTGGGGTGGGGAGAAGGCTATATACATATGTTTACTTTTAAGGGAAGCAGCCAAAGTGTTTTCTTAAATTGGGGTATGGTGGTGCACACTTGTAATCCCAGTATTTGGGAGACTGAAACAGGAGGATCGCAGTTTGCAGACAGCCTCAGCTACTTAATGAGGCCCTTTGCAACTCAGTGAGACCCTGTTTTAAAAATAAAGAATAGAAAATACAGCTAGGGGTGTAGCTTGGAGGTAGAATGCCCCTGGGTTCCATCCCCAGTATCGAAAAAAAAAGTTTTAGTCAGCAGAAGTTGATCTGAAGATTTCAGTCCATCTTATACCAGCTTCCAGCATGAGCCAGAGCTGCATATTCATTTATTTGTATGTACATATGTATATATGTCTGTATGTATATATGCATGTATTTAGTGGTACTGGGGATGAAACACAGGAACATTCTGCCTCTGAGTTATACTCTCAGCTCTATTATAGTATTTACTTATTTATTTATTTTTATTTTGGAGGTACTTGGTTTGGAACCCAGGAGCATTCTACTTTTGAGTTATACCCTCAGTTCTATTCTTTATTCTTTATTTTGAAACAGAGTCTCACTGAGTTGCATAAAGCCTCCCTAAGTAGCTGAGGCTTTCTGTGAACTGTGATCCTCCTGTCTCAGCCTCCTGAAGGCTAGAATTACAAAGGTGCGCCACCATACCTGGCTTAGTTTTTATTTTATTTTATTTTATTTTATTTTATTATTTTTTCCATTTTATTTTATTTTATTTATTATTGTTATTATTATTATTATTATTATTATTATTATTATTATTATTATTTGCTGGTACTGGGGTTCCTGGAAGCCCTTCTACCTCCGGGCTACACTCCCAGACCTATTTTTACATTTTCATTTTGGAAACAGGGTCTCCTAAGCCAGCGCACGCGGCTGGCTTTGAACCTGTGCAATCCTCCTGTCTCTGCCTCCCAAGCGCGGGGATTACAAGCGTGTGCCACCATGCCCGGCTATTTTATTTTATTTTTAATTGGTGCATTGTAGTCATATATCAATCACATTGGAGTATAAGACTTGAGAGGATATACAAACACACATCATCCAATTAGTCCTCATCCAGCCCCCATCCCATTCCCTCCCCCTCCCTCGATCCCATGCTTGTTTGGTGATTAACTTTGATACATTTGTTTATGTACCTCCTGCATTTCAAAGAGGCTCCATCCTCCCCTATTCCATACCCTCTGATTGGTCACCTTAGTTGCTTCACAATAGGACCCTTTCTATAGCTCGACCTCTTCCTGTTGCCCCTTTCCTCCTAGTTATTGCTGATTAGGGGAAGCATTTGATTTTTATTTTCTGTGATATTTCTCTGTGCATGCCGCTTTGCAAGTACCGATCCCACTCTTGACGGCCCCAGTAGTGGCCTGGCTACCCGGTGGACTGATCCAGACCTCGCTGGCTCAAGCAGCGGCCTTGCCTCATGGGAGGCCCCGATTCTGGTCTTGCTGGCCCTGACCCCGACCTGACCCCTCAGCTAGCTCCGATCCTGGCCTCGGAGGTCCCAGTAGCAGCTTTGCCTCACGGCAGGCTCCGATGCCGGCCATTGGACCCGGGACCAGCCTAACGCCTTGGCAGGCTTCGATCCTGGCCTCGGAGGCCCCAGCACCTGCCTAGCCTCATGGCAGGCTCCGATCCTGGCCTCGCTGGCCCCAGCACCGGCCTAATGCCTTGGCAGGCTCCGATCCCGGCCTCAGAGGCCCCAGCAACGGCCTTGCCTCACGGCAGGCTCCGATGCTGGCCATTGGCCCCAGCATGGGCCTTGCCTCATGGCAAGCTCCGATGCCAGCCTTGCTGGCCCCAGCACTGGCCTAACCCCTTGGCAGGCTTTGATCCCAGCCTCAGAGGCTCCAGTACCGGCCTTGCCGCACGGCAGGCTCCAATCCCAGCTTTGCTGTATCCGTCGCCGGGCTCACCCCTTGGTAGGCTCCAATCTGAGCACCCTCTTCACCCAACCAATTGTCCCACGTTCTTGAGGGTGCGTGGTGGTAACATTCTGCTTTTGGGGTTATTATTTCAAAGGTTCCAGGTGTAATGCATCAGATCTCTGCCTCCCCTGAGTACTGGCCACTGCCATTGCCACTGCCTCCACCATTTCAAATCCTTCCCAGGCTCTTTTTCCACTCTGAATGTTGTCCAGTGTTCCTAAGCATGTGTGATGGTTGCATTTGACATTTGGTGTAATTTCTCCAAAAAAATAAGGTTGGTAGGATCCAGTTTCTGCTTCTCCTGAATACAAGTCTTCACCGCCATCGCGGAGACCGCTTTCAACACCGTCTTTCTCCTTGGTCTCCGCTAAACTCTCTCCTTACAGGTAATGTCCAAGATTCTTAACAATATAGAGAAATAGCAGTCCTCCTTCACGGGGAATTTTTCCATGAGTTCCAGTGCATTTGGATAAGTTTTGTCTGCATCTCCAGTGTCCTGGCATCTGCCTGGCATATTATTCATATCTTAAAATGAAAGCACGGCTGGGCGTGGTGGCGCACGCTTGTAATCCCCGCACTTGGGAGGCGGAGACAGGAGGATCGCGCAGGTTCGAAGCCAGCCGTGCTGGTGTAAGAGACCTTGTTTCAAAAATATAAAATAGGTCTGGAGTGTAGCCCAGTGGTAGAAGGGCTTCCAGGAACCCCAGTACCACCAAAAAAAAAAAAAAAAAAAAAAAGATATGAATAATACTAGTATCTCCCTCAGAGGGTTGTTTGAAGATTAAATGAGCTAATTCATGTATATCTCATAGAGCAGTGTCTGACACAAAGAAAGTAATCATTATTTTCACCAGTTACCACTTTTTAGTTTTGACAACTTGATGAGTTGTAAAATGATATTTTCTTGTCACCGTGACTTAAAATTTCTTGAGCATTTCTGAATTTAAACATCTTTTTATGTACTCGGTCATTTGAATTTGCTCTTCTATGGATTGTATACTATCTCTCTCACTCTCTCTTTGTTTTGTGGCACTGGTGATTGAACCCAGGGCCATTCTACCTTGGAGCTATAACCCCATTATATATATTTTTTTGATTCTTTATTTTTTTCCTGTGTGTGTGTGTGGTACTGAGGGTGGAACTCAGGGGCTTTTCTAGCTATACTCCCAATTTCATATTTTATTTGGAAACAGGGTCTCACTAAGTTGCTGAGAGCCTTACTGAGTAGTTGAGGCTGGCTTTGAACCTGTGCAATCCTCCTGTCTCAGCCTCCCAAGCACTGGGATTACAAGCATGTGCTACCACGCCCGGCTTGATTCTTTATTTTGAAATAGGGTCTTACTGAGTTGCAAAGGGCCTTACTCTAGGATTACAAGCTCTATTTTTTATTCTTTATTTTGAAACAGGGTCTCACTGAGTTGCAAAAAGCTTCACTAAGTAGCTGAGGCTGTTGGTAAATTATGATTCTCCTGCCTCAGCCTCCCAAATGCTGGGATTACAAACATGCACCACCACGCCCGGCTTTATTGTTTTTAGTTCTTGGAACACAAGTCACCAAAAATATTTCCAGAAATTAGATATTTAACTATACCCTTTAATTCATATTATAAAATTTTCATCTAGATATTCACTCTAGTATAAAAGAAGGGGGAAGATGCATGAGACAAAGGGAGAAAGGGATAATTATGTAAGAGTTTATTTTTGCTTAGCCATGGATGCACAAATTGGAAGTTTTGTTTATCTTTATTACAACTGCTGTTTTAGGGTGTTAATTCTTATTCCTAGAGCAATGATATTCCTAGGATATGAAACTTATCATTTTATTTTATTATTATTATTTTTTGTGGTACTAGAAATGGAACTCAGGGGCATTCTACCTCCGAGCTAGGCCCCCAGTCCTATTTTTTAGTCTTTTTAATTTTTAAACAGGGTCCCACTGATTTGCAAAGGGTCTCCCTAAGTAGCTGAGTCTGTCCTTGAACTGTGATCCCCCAGTCTCTGCCTCAGGAATGCTGGGATTACAAGCGTGTGCCACCACGCCTGGCCTAAAACTTATCACTTTAAAATGTAAGTTTTGAGCTAGGTGTGGTGGCGTACACTTGTAATCCAAGCACGTGGAGGCTGAGACAGGAGAATGGTAGTTCACAGACAGCCTCAACTACTTAGTGAGTCCCTTTGCAACTCAATGAGACCCTGTTTCAAAATAAAGAATAAAAAATAGAGCTGGGGGGTGTAGCTCAGAGGTAGAATGCCCCTGGATTTCATCCAGTACTGCAAAATAATAAATAAATAAATAAATAAATAAATAAATAAATAAAATGTAACTTTCGCTGCCGCCTTCTCCTCCTCCTCCTCCTCCTCTTCCTCCTCCTCCTCCTCCTCCTCCTTCTTCTTCTCCTTCTTCTTCTTGGTACCGGGGATGGAATCCATGGGCATTCTTCCTTCAAGCTACACCCCCAGCCCATTTTTTTTCATTCTTTATTTTGAAACTGGGTTTCACTGAGTTGCAAAGGGCCTCACTAAGTAGCTGAGACTGTCCGCAAACCATGATCCTCCTGTCTCAGCCTCCCAAGTGCTGGGATTACAAGTGTGAGCCACCACGCCCGGCTAAGTTTCACATTCTTAAACAACCTATATTTTGAAGTGGAATACTTTCAACATTGGGTATTTAACAGTGTGCAAAAACAAGACATAAGGTAAATACTTGGTAGAATTTAATGCTCAGAATAAAGCTTTATTCTCTAAAGAAATGTACATGTTTCTCTAAAACTACTATAAAGAACTACACGGCCTGTTATATTGGCATTTATTTATTTATTTAGCAGTACTGGGGGTGGAACGCAGGGGCATTCTACCTCCGAGCTACATCCCTAGCTCTATTTTGTTATTCTCTAGGATTACAAGTATCCACCACCACGCCCAGGTTTAGCCTTTACTTTTTTCACTTTTCAGGAAATCTGCAGTAAAACACAATACTCTGTTGTAATAACTATTGTAGGCCTAATGACGTGTATAATTACCTTCTCTTAATATATAGAAATGTTGGCTTGGATTCTGCACATTATAGATTTTTTTTTAATAGATGAAATGACTCCTCTTTATTTTAATATTTATATAAATAATATTCATTATTATTATTATTATTATTTTAAATTTTATTTTATTGGTGCACTGTATTCATACATCATAGTGGGATACAAACTTTTGTAGACATACATGCACACATCGCCCAGTCAGCCCCCACCCGATCCCCACCCCATTCTCTCCCCATCCCTCCCTCCCATGCTTGGCTTAGTGGTTGACATCTAGTATTATAGCAATTTATCCAAAATTAAAAATGATAATCTCACATAACAGTTTTATTTGTCTGATACCAAGCTTTTGATGTCTTAAAGATAACATTTCAATATTTCTTTTTGCTTTCTTTCTTACCAGAGAATATTTTTTTCTTTTTTTTTAGGTGAAACTATCATATATTTATTTTTCAGAAAAAAATCTATCCTGATATGGAATATGGACTCTAGTTACCCAAAACAATCTCGAAGCAAAAACAAAGCTAGAAGATGTATATTTTCTGATTTCATACCATATAAAGCTACAATAATTGAAACAGTGTAGTACTGTTCTAAAGGCAGATATATAGACCATTGGAGTTAAATGCAAGCCTAGAGCTAACTTCTTCCCTATATTGTCAAGTTATTTTTGACAAGGTTTCCACGAAGATTTGGTGGTGGAAATAATAATCTTTTAACTAAATATTGTTGAAAAATAATAATTACATGGAAAAGAATAAAATTGGACCCTTACCTAATCCCACATACAAGTATTAACTCAAACTAGATAAAAGACCTAAATATAAATCTTAAGACTATAAACTTTTAGGAGAAAATCTGGGTCATAAAACCTCACAACATTGAAATTGGCAGTGATTTCTTGGATATGATTTCAATGGCACAGGCAACAGAAGAATATACAAACTCCCTAAAAAATAAAAGAAAATATTGTATATCCAAAGACAATGTAAACAGAGTTAAAAGTTACTAATAGAATTGGATAAAATATTTCCAAATGCTATATCTGAAGGTATATTAATATTCCAACTAGAAATCCTAAAAATTAACAACAATAAAGGCAAACAATACAATTTAGAGATAGGTAAAAGACTAACATAATGAATCTCCACAGATAACCAATCTTAGTTGTCTGTTGGATGGAAACTCTTGTTTCTCTGGTTCTGGTGAGTGTTACCTATTTCTTCTTTGTAGTTAATCTCTTTGAGTATTTTCTCTAGCGCTGGTTTTGAAGACATAAATTCCTTCAGTTTCTGTTTGTCATGGAAGCTTCTTATTTCTCCATCTAATTTGATAGAAAGTTTTGCTGGATAGGAAATTTTTGGCTGGAAGTTGTTTTCTTTCAGAGTTTGGAATATGTTACTCCAAGCCCTTCTGGCTCTCATGACTTGGTTTGGGAAGTCTGGAGTGATTCTAATTGGTTTGCCTCTGAATGTCACTTGGCCCTTTGTTTTTGTTGCCTTTAAGATTCTCTGCTTGGCTTCCACATTGGTCATTTTGACAATTATATGGCGTGGGGATCCTCTTCTCGGATCCTGTCTAAAGGGAGTTCTATAAGTTTCCTGGATCTGTGTATCAACCTCTTGCTCTATATTTGGAAAATTTTCTGCTATTACTTCCTTGAAGAGATTGTTGATCCCTTTGGTATCACTTTCTTTTCCCTCCTCTATTCCAATTATTCTTAGGTTAGCTCTCTTAAGATGGGCCCATATTTCTTCAATGTCAGATTCCTGCTGTTGGATATCTTTTTCTAGATTAGAAACTATGCATTCATTTTTGGATTGCTCATCTTCTAAGAGCGAGATTCTGTTCTCCATGTGGTCTAATCGGTTGTTTGTGCTTTGAATTGAGGCCTTTACTTCATTAATTGCATCCTTTATCTCTTTTTGGCTCTCTCTGAGTTCTTTTCGAAGCACCTCTATTATTTCTACAGTTATTTTCCTGATTTGATCTTCTAGAAATCTCTAATTTTCTGTTTTATCAGGTTCTGATGTTGTGGGGTTGTGCACCTTCATTACTTCAGTGTTATTCCTCTTTCCCATGATTTCGGAGGTTTGTGCCTTCTCTGGGTTCTTCCCTTGGGTCACTATGGCTTCACTTAAGGTGCTCTGGATCTCGAGTCTGTATTATCTCAGACCCTACTACTCCTTTGCTGGGTTGTATCACAGAGTCTCCGACCCAGGGAGTCGATAGAGGCTGCTTTAAACTATGGGGGGTGCCAGGTTGCACGCTCTCCTATGGTGTGATATCTCTGCCACCACCACTCCCTCACTGGGTCAAGTCCCAGGAGGCACAATACTGGGATTTCTCCTCTGTGACCCGCAATTTGACTCACTGTTCTTGAGTACGTAGATGTAGCTGTACTGGACTCGGTGAATTCACTGCTGCTGCCGCCGCCGGTGGCAATATGGCGCCTCTGTCACGCCCTCGGCCATGAGGCTGGCGTATTTTTTCTTCTCTGGTTTTGATTTCCACTCTGAATCCCTGCAGCGTGTGCTGAGCTCAGCCACTGGGAGCTTTAAATGCTGTCTGCGCCGAAAGATCCCACCTGGCTGTTCCGCATCGGCTCACCTCGGCTTGCTGTAGCCGTCCGCTGAGTTTGCCGCTGCCGCCGGCAGTATGGCGCTGCTGCCGCGTCCTCGGGCGCGTGTGTCTCCTCTGTGGCCCTGAGCTCTGTTCTCAGTCCGCTTTCTCTCTGGAGCCTGGTGGTTTTTTTGTTTTTCTGGTGATGGTGTTTTCTGGCTATGAAAGGCGCTCTTTTTGTGGTAATGGAGATTGGTTGTTAGCGGGACTCTTAAGCCCCGCTTTTCTTGGTCGCCATCTTCCCGGAAGTCCACATTATAGATTTTGATGTGGATAGGTATTTGAATTTTGTTTCCTGTAGAGTGTTAGAGTTGATGGTGTGCCTTAGGAGCAAGGTGCTTGTGTACCATGTGTGAGTTCCTGTGTTCAATCCCTAGCACAGAGGGGAGAAAAGCCAGGCACAGTGATGTGCCTATTATCCTAGATACTTGAGAGGCTGAGGCAGGAAGATCACTTACTTGACCCATGAGTTCAGGGCCAGCTTAAGCAACACGTCTCAAATAAAAATAAAGCCAGAAAAAAAAAAAAAAAAACTGTTGAACTTTGTGTGAAAGTGATGAAATTACTTTCGGATGAGTTTGCACATTTTTTTTTTTTTTGTACTAGGGATTGAACTCAGGGGCATTCTACCTCCAAGCTACACTCCTCCAGTCCTCCTCCTTTAAAACAAAAAACAAAAAACATGCCGGGCATGGTGGCGCACGCTTGTAATCCCCGCGCTTGGGAGGCTGAGACAGGAGGATCACACAGGTTCGAAGCCAGCCTCAGCTACTTAGTGAGGCTTTCAGCAACTTAGTGAGACCCTGTTTCCAAATAAAGTATAAAATAGGTCTGGGAGCACAGCCCAGAGGTAGAAAGCCCCTGGGTTCCACCCCCAGTACCACCAAAAAAGAAAAAAAAAACCCACAAAATCTCACCAGGTGCTGAATGCCTTGTTATGTTGGTGAGGCTGTCCTCCAATCTCTGATCTTCTTGTCTCAGCCTCCCAAGAACCGGGATAAAGGCATGTGCCACCATGCCCAGCTCAGTTTGCTCCTTTTAAGGTTTGTTGTAAGCTTTGCCAGAATAGACCAAATGTAGAATAAACCAACATTCTTACATTGTCCTTTATTCAATGTAATGATGTATCTCCCCTCCATTCATATGCTAGAATCCTAACATCCAAAGTAATGGTGTCAGGAAGTGGGACCTTCAGGAGGTGATTAGGTTTTGAGACCAGAATCCTCATGACTGATATGAGTGTTGTTTAAGGGAAACCGGAGAGCTGGCTGGCGCTAGACACGGACAAGAAGCTCTGTATGAACCAAGAAACGAGTTCTTGCAGTCCCCAAATCTGCAAGTGACTTGAGCTTGGATTTGCCACTTCTACAACTGTGACAAAAATTCTGTTTTTTATAAGCTACCCAGTTTATGATACCTCATCATCACAGTCCAAACAGACAGAGATATGGGCACTACTGAATACCCCAGGTGTTTGAAGTCTTCCTGTCTGGATTGAACTCAAACATCTCCCAGCCATGTGCTTTCTGGGAATTGTTCAGCTTTCACAGACCTAGTTCTTTACCCAGGCCCCTGCTCAGCACCCTGGGTAGGTTGTGATCCTTCTTTCCTCCCTTCTTCTTCCCTCCCTCCCTTCCTCCCACAAGTTATTGAGAACTTACTTTTTTCCAGGCTATGGGGACAAATATATTAAATAATATATCATCTAAGACTTCTAGGATGTCAGAATCTAATGAGAAGAGCATAGATACAAGCAAAGCCTAGTAAATTTAACAAAAGAAACAAAGGGTTGAGAAATAAAATCTTTGCTCATTTTTTGTTGTTGGTGCTGGTAAAGAGAGTGGGATTGGTCTTGGAAAGAAAGCTTGCAGGAGAAGGATTTGATGTTGGTTCCTTTTTTTTTTTTTTTTTTTTTTTTTTTGCAGTACTGGAGATGGAACCCAGGGGCATTGTATCTCTGAGCTACACCCCCAGACCTATTTTTTATTCTTTATTTTGAAACAAGGTCTCATTAAGTAGCTGAGGCTGTCCATGAACTGTGATCCTCCAGTCTCAGCCTCCTAAATGCTGGGATTACAAGCGTGTGCCACCACGCCCAGCTCCTATATTTTATTTTATTTTGAAATAGGATCTCACTGAGTTGCAAAGGGCCTAAGTAGTTGAGGCTGTCCACAAACCGTGATCCTCCATGCCTGGCTTTGATGGTGGTTTTTAAGTTTGAAACAGAAATCAGAGTTTGTCAGGTAGAAAACTAAAGTAGGGCATCCCAGACAGAAGGTACGAAGCTATGAAACATAGCCATCTCTTCAGGTCACAATTGTAAGAAATAAAAGCTATCTTTTCTGTTGAGGTAGCCAATAACATAGAAGTGTAGAAATGAACTCCTTTCCACTCTGTACATGGCTAGTTGTGTGTGGCATGAAAAGTACAGTGTGACTTAGATTTATGACTTTGATTATTGGATAGGTGGTGATGATACCACATAATAGTAAAAAAGAATGGCAGTTTTGAGGCAAAGGATAAAGAACTCTGTTTTGGACACATTCATTTGGTAGTTGTTGATATAGCCCTGGTCTTCAAAAGCCATATGTGTGCTGAAGGCATAAAAGATTATATATCGCTACCTAATTCTATTCATAGTGTCTGTGTGTGTGTGTGTGTGTGTGTGTGTGTGTGTGCGCGCGCGCGCGCTATTACTGGAGATCGAACCCTGGGGAATTCTACTTCCAAGCTACAATCCACTCCTTTTTATTTTTATTGTGAAATAGGGTCTCATTAAATTGCTGAGGGGTTGGACTTTAACCTGTGATCCTCCCATCTCAGCCTCCCACGTACTGGGATTATAGGTTTATACCACCATATCCAGCTCATATTCTACTCTGAGTGTCTAAATCATAGTTCATGTTCAATAAGTTAATCTAAGTTAAAAAATAAACATTAGCCTGCTTTTTGTCCAGTCTGGAGATGGGGTTTTTCTACATTTATTTATTAAGATGTAATTACTGTATATTATGTATCAGGAACTGTTCTAGGTACTAATATATATGAGCAATCAAAGAAAACAAAAAGTATTGCCCCTATAGACTTTAATTCTAATGAGGAGACAGATAATACCCAATGGATACAACAGATAAGTTGGTTATTATATGCTTTGCTAAGAAGTAGTCAGTGCCATGGAGAAAGTGGATCAAAATAACGTAGATCAGGGTTTGGGAAGGAAATAGGGTGGATTTGAAATAGTGTGGTAAGGATAGTTCATTGCGGCAGATGTGACATTTTAGCAAAAACCTGAAGGCCGTGGAGCTGTCTGGAAGAGATGGTTTTCAGTAGATGGAATAAAGGGATAGTTGGTGCAAAGGCCCTATGTCAGGAACATGCCTGGTTTGTTGGGGTCACAGTAACTCAAGCAGTATAATTGGATAAAATTACCCAATGATCTTTATTTTATTTTATTTTTGCGGGTCTGGGGATGGAACCCAGAGGCATTTGACCTCCAAGCTACACCCCTGCCCTATTTTTTATTTATTTATTTATTTTTGGTGGTACTGGGGGTGGAACCCAGAGGCTTTCTACCTCTGGGCTATACTCCCAGACCTTTTTTTTATATTTTATTTGGAAACAGGGTCTCACTAAGTTACTGAAAGCCTCACTAAGTAGCTGAGGCTGGCTTCAAACCCATGCGATCCTCCTGTCAGCCTCCCAAGTGTGGGGATTACAAGCGTGTGCCACCACGCCCGGCTTTACCCAATGATCTTTAAAGTTGAAAATTTTGTTTTGTTGATGAAAAATAAGGAAATTATGTAGAAGACAAAATATTTTCTAGTTATGAGTGATGTGAAGGTATAAAACTGACACACAGTTGGACATGGTGGTGCTTGCCCAGTACTTGAGAGGCTGAGACAGGAAGATTGCGGGCTTAATAACAGTAAGACAGTATCAGCAACTTACCGAGATCCTATTTAAACAAAAAGTAAAAAAAAAAAAAAAAAAAAAAAAAAAAAAAAAAAAAAAAGCTGGGGTATAGCTTGGAGGTAGAATGATCCTGTGTTCAACCTCAATACTACAAAAGAAAAACAAAAATAAAACAAACAAAAAGCTATGAGCAGATATTATGCTTATTTTTTTTCTTTGAGACTAACTGTAGAAAGTACAGTTTAATCTGGATTATTTTTTCTGCTTTCCCATTTTCTCTTGATTCATTTTTCTTTTTTGGTGCTAGGAGTTGAACCCAGGGGCATTTTACTTTCGAGCTATAATCTGAGCCCAATTTTACTTCTTTTTCTTTTCTTTCTTTCTTTTTTTTTTTTTTGCAGACTATACCTATAGTTTCATATTTATTTATTTTGAAGGTCAGATTTGAAGTTCAGAAAAATTGTTTCAAGGGGTCTGTGCATATATTTATAGATTTATTATAGTAGTCTCATTTATAATTCATTTAAGAACAAAGTTTATTTATAAAAAGGTATCTTTAAGCCAGGCATGGTGGCACATCACTGTAATCCCAGTACTTGGGAGACTGAGACAGGAGGATCGCAGGTTAGAGACTAGCCTTGGCAATTTATTGAGCCTCTCTGCACCTTAGTAAGACCATTTCCAAATAAATAATAAAATAGAGCTTAGGGTATAGCTTAGAGATAGAATGCCCCTGGGTTCAATTCCCAGTAACACACACACACACACACACACACACACACACACACACACACACCACACGTCAGCTTCATTAAAAAAAAATAACACATTAAAACGGGGTGTAGGCCAGGTGTGGTGGCGCACGCTTGTAATCCCAGCGCTTGGGAGGCGGAGACAGGAGGATCGCGCAGGTTCAAAGCCAGCCGCACTGGTTTAGGAGACCCTGTTTCCAAATAAAAAGTATAAAATAGGTCTGGGAGTATAGCCCAGAGGTAGAAGGGCTTCCAGGAACCCCAGTACCACCAAAGAAACAAAAAACAAAAAAAAAACCGGGGTGTAGTGGTGTACACCTGTAACTCCAATACTTGGGAGGCTGAGAAAGGAGGATTGCAGGTTTGAAGACAGCTTCAGCAACTTAGCATGACCCCATTTCAAAACAAAAAATAAAAAAGTCTGGGTATGTAGCTTGGGGGGTAGAAAGCTCTTGGGTTCAATCCCCAGTATCCCCCACCAACACACACACACACACACACACACACACACACACACACACACCAGTAAATAATGTGGCAATACTGGTGTGCTTCTACTATTTATTTTCTAGAGTTTTTGAGGACAAAGACTAACAAGAGTCTTAGCATCCTCTTGCTTGCATAACATTTATTTGTTCAGCCATTAGCAAATACTTACCGAGCATTTCTATATGCCAGATGCAGAACTACATGCTAATGACAGTAAGATAAAATTTCGGCTCCCTATTTCCGGAATACATAACTGAGCAAAATACATTTAAACAAACAAACACATTAGAGTTATGAAGCCCACATCTGTGGGAAGGACACTAACTAGCTCTCTTCTAGCATAATATAAATTTTGCTACAAGAGAAGCTTGAACTGAGATGAATGGGCTAATGTTAGCTCATCTGGAGGAAGAAGGAAGAGAATTACATGATGACAATATGCATAAAGACCCATAATCACCGAAGGGCATAGGCATGTTCAAGGAAGTCGGTGTAGCACGGTGTGGGTGGAGAAAGGTGTCGAAGGGCAAGACCATGAAGGCTTCTGGGTTCCAGGTAAAAGGGATGTAAATTTCACCTCAGGCAAATCACTGGAGAGTTCTGAAGCAGGGCATATCATGATTAGTTAGTACTTTTTGAAATTCTTTCTGGCAGAAGAATGGAGGCTATAAATAACTAAACACACAATAAAGAACTCGAGCCAAACAAAGCATTATGCTTGCACATCACTGGAACTGACCAGTTATCTATTGAATGAATGAATGAATGAATGAATGAGGACTAAATACAGTTCAAGGTGGCATTCTTGATGTGCCACACCCACATACACAGCTGTAAAGACGCAGCGCACGCAGTCCTTTCTTGAGATGAGAAACTCGAGAGTACTGACAGGTCAAATCTTCACTTTAGAAAAATTATTCTAGGTGTAATGTGCAAGTGGACTGAAAAAGAAGCAGACTGAAATGTACAGTAATACCTAATCAAGAATGCAGCAATGGGTGTGAGAAAGAGATCATAGATTTCCACGATGACCATGAGAAGATTAAATGATTTGGAATACTGGAGAGAGATGCAATGGAGTAGCCACTAAAGAGCTGACCAATACCTGAAGGATTAAGATGTTTCCATTCTTTTGCTTTAAAAAATCCTAATAGGTAGCTGGGCATGGTGGTACACACCTATAATCCCAGTACTCGGAGACTGAGACAGGAGTATCACAGATTTGAGGCCAGCTTCAGCAATTTAGTGAGATCTTCAGCAATTTAATGAGACCATATTTCAAAGAAAAATAAAAAGGGCCAGAGAGATAGAATGCTCCTGGATTTAATCCCTAGAACCAACAAAACAAAATGCTGACAGGCATAAAAATATTCTGCTCATCTTCACACATATGAAAGAATATATCTGAAGGATAAACTCTTTGAGTAAAATTTCCTTTAGTGAAACTTTTGAGTTAGGGAAATAGCTATTTTAAATTCTTGATAGATAATAACTAAGCTGCCATACAATATAGGTTTCTCAAATTATTATAAGAGTAAAAGAGCCGGGTGTGGTGGCGCATGCTTGTAATCCCCGCACTTGGGAGGCTGAGACAGGAGGATCACGCTGGTTCGGAGCCAGCCTCACTGGCTTAAGAGACCCTGTTTCCAAATAAAAAATATAAAATAGGTCTGGGAGTGTAGTCTGGAGATAGAAGGGCTTCCAGGAACCCCAGTACCGCCAAAACAAACAAACAAACAAACAAATAAATAAATATTGCATTAAAAAAGAGTAAAAGAGGCCTAATTTACAGCATTTGTACTGGTGCCTTCTTTTAAAAAATTCTTTTTGTGGGCGTAAATGGTGCATGCCTATAGTCCTATCTACTAGGCTGACTGAGTAGGGAGAACTGACCAGCTTGGACAATATAGTGAGACCCCATCTCAAACAAATAAACAAAGAAACATAACAACAAAAAACTAAAGGATTGAAACAAAAACAAAACAAAATAAAATCCAAACAAGAGAATCCTTTATTACACTAAACGAAATGCCCATATTTATACAATTTAGGGATTGTCAACAAGTACTAGGAGGTAAAACTAATTTTGCCTGTTTTAGACCCTCCTGGCCCTCTAGTGCCATGTTATAGCATATAAAATATATTGGTCTGTATACTTAGGTGTAACTGTTGAAATGCATTAAAGTTGACATAATAATATATTTTTAAAAGAGTAATACTAATTAAATATGAACCGCTCTTTATTTCATTTTCCCTCTGGCATAAACATTTAGGCAGGCCTCAAAAAGCTCATATGCTCTCAAGCACTACTCTTCAAGTGTTTAGTGGGTAAGCATCCCTGAGGCTAAATTGAAGAGCAAATTACTTCATTCCTACTCTTTACATTTTTCTCTGGAACTGCAAATTTTTTAGAGTTATTTGTTATTCCTTATATTCTTCTTCCTTAGTTTGATAAAGTGTCAGACCTGTCCTAAATTCCCTAGTCCCAGAAAAGACTCACAATACTAAGTAGGTCAAGTCTGTATTGTTTGGGGAACAAGGAGATTTTTGTTTGTTTTAAAGGACTGACGGTAGGGAGAGCAGGGCTCTGGGTTCAGGTGAGGAGTACATTCTGACACTGACGGCTTTCTTTTTTTTTTTCTCCCTACAAGCTGCTACTGTTAATTGTTAACAACGAAAGCATTTTGTGTAAGGATCTGAGGTTCCAAGACCTTTTTCAAAGCCACAATGATGCTTGAAAAGCTCAAGTTTGAGTAGCTTTCAGGAAGCTGCCAGACTTGTGCGTAAGCATCCTCGCTACCGTAGCTTCGATAATACTTAAAAAGTTGACCCTAATTCCTATTTGAATCACGGTCAGCATGGGGTCATTGCAGCGTTCAGTGTACCTTCAAAGACTGTTTGCGATTAATGAGAATCTAAGTTGCGAATTTGGAGGCTTGGGCCACCAGTTTCCTAACGGACCTTCACGCTATCTCTAGCTTGCGTCTTTGGACACCGCCCTCAGGACAAAGGCTGGGGGTCAGGGCACCGCGGTGGGGGAGGATGTTTACAGGTTACTGGGTTTCAACCCCTAGACACCCTTTCCTTACGTCTTGGGCGAACCTCCGGCCTGAGGTCAAACAAACGCCGGCTGGCTCACGGGAGCCAGCGGGCAGCTTCCCGGGCAGGTGCGGAGGAATGTCACCGCCCGGACCCCGCGCTCCCGCACCACCTCACTTTCAGCACCCGGGAGGGCGGCGGCGGAGACGCTCAGGGCAACGCCTCTGCTGCCAGCCAATGAGGAGCGGGCACCGCCTCAGGGCCTTCGTTCATTGGCCCGGGCTGGCCCCGCCCCGCGGCGATTGCCAGCCTCAGCCCGGCTAATAAAGTGTTTCCCGCAGAGTCGCCGCGTCTGGCTTTTGTGCGCTCGGGGTTGGCTCCTCCAGCGATCTCTTGCTTCCCGCCACCTGATTTCTCCAGTCTCTCTCCAGCCCCGCCGCCCAGTTTCCTAGTTACACCTTTCTCGATTTTTTTCCCTTTCTCCTTCGCAGTTCAGCATGCAGAAGAAAGACGCCTCCCCACATGGTTTCCTGCCCAACTTCCAACATTTCGCCACGCAGGCCATCCATGTGGGCCAGGAACCAGAGCAATGGAACTCCCAGGCTGTGGTGCCTCCCATCTCACTGTCCACCACCTTCAAGCAAGGGGCGCCCGGCCAGCACGCGGTGAGCAGGGCCTGTCTGGGGGCGGTACCTGCAGGGCCGGGCGGCAAGAAGGATGGCTTATAAATTTAAAGTGTTTCTACATTGCAATCATTGCAAGTAAGCTGTTAGCTGGTCCACTGATCAGATTTCCTTTGATAAGCAGGACTGCAAGGAACGCTGTGTCCAACTTGCCTTATAGGTTTGAACTGAAATTCATGTGATTTGGGCCAATTTGCAAGTGGAAAATGAGGTTCATAATTTCTTTTTTTTTTTTTTTTTGCTGCACTGAGGATTGAACCCAGGGGCATTCTATCTCCGAGCTATATCCCCAACCTTATTTCTTATTATTTATTTTGAAACAAAGTCTCACCAAGTTGCAGAGGACCTCACTAAGTTAGCTGAGGGTGACCGCCACACTGCGATCCTTCTGTCTCAGCCTCCCAAGTACTAGGTTTACAAGCGTGCGCCACCACACCCGGCCATAATTTCTTTAAATTACCTTTAGCCGCAAAACTTTTAAAGATACACTGAGGGGGCAGCCTTAAAAAAAAAAAAATTAAGCATCTGGACGATTGCAGTGGTATCTGCTTGTACTCCCAGCTACTCAGGAGGCTGAGGCAGAAGGATCAGCTGGACAATTTAGCGAGACCCTGTCTTAGAATAAAAATTTAAAGCCAGGGATGGTGGCACAAGCTTATAATCCCAGAGGGGAGGCTGAGACAAGAGGATCGTGGTTCTCGGCCAGTCTCAGCTACTTAGTGAGGCCTTTTGCAACTCAGTGAGACCCTGTTTCAAAATAAAAAATAAAAAACAGGGCTGGGGGTGTAGCTTGGAGGTAGAATGCCTCTGGGTTCTATACCCAATACTGCAATAAATAAATAAATAAATAAATAAGAAAAAAACCTGAGTGATAGAGCACCTAACATTAAGAATATTAATCTAATGGTTATTACCTAAATGTGCCAAGTACATATATATGTCATGTGTATAAATTTGGCATTCATCTAATACTAACAACCCTAATCTGAACCAGATTCTCACTTTTCCGATGAAATAGATGAGATTTAGGGATGATGAGCAACTCTCTTAAGGGTCTGAAGGGTGGAGCTGGAATTCAAACCTGCTCTAAAACCCCATGCTTAGGCACTAGGCTACACTGTGGTATACTCTGACGGTGCTAGCAATAACTTAATCCCTTGCATCACTGAAGCAGTGTGGTTTAGTGATTAAGCATGCAAGTCATATAGTCAAAGGACATAGGCCTGTGTTCTTACATCACCTCTTCTGAGCTGGGTAACGTTGAGGAAGTTGCTTAACCTATCCAAGCCTCATATTGATCCTGCGTAAATGGGGATAATAATAGTGCCCACCACATAAATTGTTGATGTTTGTAGAGCTGTATGGCGCATAATAATTACTCTGATACTTTGGCATCACTGTGTGCACATTTACACCATTTTCATTTTGATCATCACAACAACCAGTTCAGAGGGCTGGACAAGTATTATGTACTTTTTATAGAAAAGGAACTGAACCAGACTCACACATAAATCACTGGTAAAGCTTTCTTTGTTAATCACATAGCTTTTTTCCCTTTTGGTGGCATACTAAATGGGTTTTGGAGGTGTGAATGTGTGTGTGTGTGTGTGTGTGTGTGTGTGTGTGTTCCTAGGTATTGAACCCAGAGGCATTCTACCTCCAAGCTACATCCCTAGCCCTTTTTATTTTTTGTTTTGAAACAGGGTCTCACTAGGTTGCTGAGAGTTTCACTGCATTGCTGAGGCTGCCATCAAACTTTAAATCCTCCCGTCTCAGCCTCCCAAGTACTGGGATTACAGTTGTGTACCAACATGCCCCAAAGCTGCTGAAGTTCAGAAGTAACTAGTGAAGTGAACTTTGTCTCAAACCTTGATGATGCTTTGTAAGCTACTGTAGTGTGTAAGTCAAGGAAAATCCTTAGAGACTTGTTTTGTGAGGTAGAATTCCAAAGACACTTCTACAACCGGTTTAGGATACTCCTAGCTACTGTATTTTGGACTGTGTACTCAGCTTCTCACCCGAGATGCAGTTTCTTGTGTAGGTTTACGTAGTGAATGGCTGGCTGCTCAAGCTTTGGAACATAGTACAAAAGTTAATCATTCAGGTATGATAGTAATTAAATGTTCTCAGAAAGCCAACAGGGATGAGTAAATCCCCAGGATTTTGTTTCATACCTAATTAAAAAAAAAATCGGTTAAGAGTACTAAAGAATTTGAAGACCTAGGTGAGAACTAATTCTTTAGTTTTATTTGAAAGTCATTGAATGGGTACGGCAATTTGCCACTGACACACACTTCTTTTTTCCCCACAAAAGTAAATATCTGTAGTGAATAGTAACAGAAGTGTGGGGTTCCTTTATGTGTCTGTAGCAACATGAATCCAATCATTTATTTTCTGTCTGGTGGGTGCAGCTGTAGATCATGGTAAAAGAGGTGACTGATGGTAGGGCATGGTGAGGGTATCCTGAGGCCCTTCAGGGTTGCTTAGTTTGTCAACAACAAGGAAACAATACAACACAAATGTTAAAAATGTATTATTACTAGCACTGGGAGCTTCTGAAGCAGAAACAAATGTGTGAAGACTGGCTGCATGGTTTTTGGCATGGGGATTGAACTCGGGGCCGTTCTACTTCTGTGCTATACTCCCAGCTCTTTTTTAACACACACACACACACACACACACACACACACGCACGCACACACACACACATGTATATATATACACACAAATGTATATAGGTTAAAAAATATATATATATTTTGGAAACAGGATCTCTCTAAGTTGCTGAGAATCTTGCTCGGTTGCTGAGGCTGAGATCCTCCTTTCTCAGCCTCCTAAGTACTGGGATTAGAGGCATGCACCACCACACCCAGCTTATATTTTGTTATGTGTTACATGAGCCAGAGGGAAAAATTATAGATCTTTTATCAACATTCAAATCCCAAGTTTGAATTGGCCCTGACACGCCCTAAGTCCTATAAAATTAGGCTTCACTTTCCTCAAAGATGTCATGAGGATTAAATTAAATGACTAATGAAAAGGAACATATTGCAAAATGTTAAAAAGTATTGTATGGGGTGCTTTAGCAACAGTTATTACCTATTAAGCTGGGTGTGGTGGCCCACGCTTGTAATCTCAGCATTTGGGAGGCTGAGACAGGAGCTTAGTGGTTCACAGACAGCCTCAGTTACTTAGTGAGGCCCTTTGCAACTCAGTGAAACCCTGTTTCAAAATAAAGAATAATAAATAGGGTGGGGGTGTAGCTCAGAGGTAGAATGCTCCTAGGTTCCATCCCCAGAACCACCCCCCCCCACACACACATTACTACCTATTTTTGGAGTCACTTTTGTTGAGCCACCATCTGATCTCTGAGTACTTGTAGGTTCTATTCATACTTCTTTGTGTGTGTGTGTGTGTGGGGGGGGTACTTGGGCCTGAATCCAGGGACTTTCTACCTCTGAGCTACACCACCCAGCCCTTTTTAGTTTTTGGTTTGAAGGAGGGCCCTTGCTAGTTTGCCGAGAGTCTCATTAAGTATCTGAGGTTGGTCTTGAACCTATGATCCTGTCTCAGTCTCCTAAGTACTGTGATTACAGGTATGGGCCAGCATGCCCAGCTCTTCAAATCTTCTTGTGTGCTGAATAGAACTTGCAGCCTTCCCTTTCTTCCTCTCTTTTTCTCTCTGTGTGTGGTGCTTGGGATTGAACCTAGGGCCTCACACGTTAGGTAAGCACTCTACCACAGTTACACTCCCAGCCCTTTTTATTTTATTTTGAGAGGAAGTCTTGCTGAGTATCTTAGGCTGGCCTCAAATTTGTGATCCTCCTGCCTCAGCCTCCCCAGCAGCTGGGAACTCAGATGTGTACCATCATACCTGGCTCATCACTTGTTTCTTAGGAAATGAAATACAGGTTAGAATTAGTTTTACTCTGTTGGCTTTTGTAATTCCCTTTTTTCTTATATCTCCGGATTAATAGGTAAGGCAAATTTAACATAATAACACTACTAATATTAAAAAAATGTTGCCGGGCATGGTGGCGCACACTTGTAATCTCAGCATTCTGGAGGCTGAGACAGAAGGATTGCGGTTCGTGGACAGCCTTAGCTACTTAGTGAGGCCCTTTGCAACTTAGTGAGACCCTGTTTCAAAATAAAGAATAAAAAATAGGGCAGGGGGTGTAGCTCGTTGGTTAAATGCCCCTGGGTTCTATCCTCAAACCTGCAAAAAAAAAAAAAAAAAAAAAAAAAAACCCAAAAAACAAAAAAAATTGTCAGTTACCTAGTGATTCACATAGGCCAGATATGCCAGGAAATGTGCTGTGAACATGTATCTTATTTCATCCTCCCTACAGTTATATGAACTAGATATCTGTATTTTCCTCCATTCTACAGATACTTAGATTGATGCTTGGAAATGTTGAGTTATTTGCCTGTTGGCATCTAGTTCATAAGTGGCAGGTACACAGTTTGAACCCAGAGTGGCCATCTTCAGAGCCTCCTCACCTTCCATCACAGCGATGGCGCTGTTATCTTCTGTCTATTGTCAATACATGTAACTAAATAATATAATGTCATCATGGTAGACAGACCCACAGTTGTGGAGATGCCTACATTAAACTCTCATGGTGAACTTCAGGCTCTTTGGATGAACATTTTCTTTTCTTCAGGGGTTTGAATACAGCCGTTCTGGAAACCCCACAAGAAACTGTTTGGAAAAAGCAGTAGCAGCACTGGATGGGGCCAAGTACAGTAAGTGGCTTACCTTTCAGAGTCTCGAGTTCATTTAAAAGGTACAGATAGCAGCCCAGAGGTTCAGAATGTAGAACTGGAAAGAAATGAGAATTTTCATGCTCAAAATACTTGTGTCACTAAGACAGGGAATTCTTTGTCCAAAGTTCCTTCATTGGTATAATGTACATATGTGTAATCATTAGGTAGCAATAAATATGTATAGAGGCAAAATGCAAGCATGTATTACTTGGTATTCATGAGAATACATATTTCATCTGGAGCTATCAGTAGAAATTAATAAAAATTAGCCGGGCGTGGTGGCACACACTTGTAATCCCCGCGCTTGGGAGGCTGAGACAGAAGGATCGCACGGGTTCGAAGCCAGCCTCAGCTACTTAGTGAGGCTTTCAGCAACTTAGTGAGACCCTGTTTCCAAATTTAAAAAAAAAAAAGGTCTGAGAGTATAGCCCGGAGGTAGAAAGCCTCTGGGTTCCACCCGCAGTACCACCAAAAAAAAAAAAAATAAAAATAAATAAATAAATAAAATAAAATAAAATAAATAAAATAAAATAAATTAATAAAAATTTAGTTTTAGAACTAGATCGACAAAGCTATAAAATTCTACTCTATTTTATTCACCTGATAATTTGTGCCTGAGAGCGGCACCAAGGTTCATTTATGGTAATCAATAACCCTTGATAGTATGCTTTCAGAGACTAGAGATGTACTCCTTGAACTTTCTTTTTTTCTCATGAGGGGAGTGAATTGCTGTTAGTCATCTTTGTATTCTTCATATAAGTTATACTAAATAAGGGCAAACTAGTGAATAGAAAATAAGAATCTTATGTGTCATTAAAGTTATCAGGTGCATCTCACATCTAAGTTTGGGTTTTGTTAAAATATTTTTTCAATTGTATATTCATATAGTTAATGAACAAATCATAGCTGTATTCCTCAAGTGTAATGTTTACTTAGTTTGATATTTTTTAACTGTCTATTTAAAGCTGGGTGTGGTGGTGCACACTTGTAATCCCCGCGCTTGGGAGGCTGAGACAGGAGGATCGTGCAGGTTCGAAGCCAGCCTCAGCTGACTTAAGAGACCCTGTTTCCAAATAAAATATAAAATAGGTCTGGGAGTGTAGCCCGGAAGTAGAAGGCCCCTGGGTTCCATCCCCAGTACCACCAAAAAACAAAAACAAAAACAAAAACAAAACTGTCTATTTTTGGGTCTTTTAATTCAAGTTTTTGTAAAGAATTCTTTGAAACAATTCAGAAGTAAGTTATAACCAAGACAGAACTGATGTAAGACAAAAATATATCTGTGTGTGTGTGTATGTGTATATATATATATATATATATATATATATATATGTACAAACACATATATACACACACATACATATACACAAAGGTGTTTTTATATATTTAGAAATATTTAGGATATCTTTAAAATTATATATAATACATGTTATTGTATTAAAATTGTATAACGTATAATTTTAAAGATATTTGTTTTTGTACTAGCAAGGAGGCTCATAATGGCGTTAGCCAGGAGATTCAACAGTAGTGATTTGCCTAGCAGCCCAAAGAGAGAGGTGTAGAACAGTGAAAGTAATTCTGTAGGTGTTTAAATCTGTCGATCTTTCTTTTTGGTTTACTCTAACTTGGTTTTTGTCTTAGGTTTGGCCTTTGCTTCAGGTTTAGCAGCCACCGTGACTATTACTCATCTTTTAAAAGCAGGAGACCACATTATTTGCATGGATGATGTGTATGGAGGTAGGCATTCTCTCTCATTCATATTGTATCAACTGATATTAAAGATCATTTAATAATAACGATATATATTATTTAGATTCACAATAATAAAGCCAGGCATGGTGGTGCAGGCGTGTAATCCCAGTACTTCAGAGGCTGAGACAGGAGGATTGCAGGTTTGTGGCCAGCCTCAGAAACTTAGTGAGACCCTGTTTCCAAATAAAAATATAAAATAGGTCAGGGGTGTAGCCTGGAGGTAGAAGGCTCCTGGATTCCATCCCCGGTACCATACACACACACAAAAAGATACATAAGAATGATATGAGAGATTGCTTAATAAGAATTATATTTAAGCTGCTAGAATAAGGATGTAGGAGTTGATCAAATAGGGCTGGGGATGGGGGATGTAGCTCAGAGTAGAATGCTCCTGGGTTCCATCCCTAATAGCGCAAACAAACAAAAAAGAATATCTTTGTCTCTTTTTTTTTTGTGGTGCATGCCCAGCATTTAGGAGGCTGAGACAGTAGGATCACGGTTCGTGGACAGCCTCAGCTAGTGAGGCCCTTTGCAACTCAGTGAGAACCTGTTTCAAAATAAACAATAAAAAATAGGACTGGGTGTGTAGCTTGGAGGTAGAATGATCCTAGGTTCAATCCTCAGCACCACACACACACACAAAAAGAGAATTACTCTAAGTTGAATGATTTATCTTCTTGCACTATAAAAACATAGTAGTTTGACTTACATTGTTTTATCTAGTAAAGATTTCAGAAACACGTAACAAATGCAGTGAAAAGTACAAAGCATAATAACCATTTATTTTCCACTAGCACACTGTAATCAGATTGAAAAAAAATTTGAACATTTTATTGTCATTGGTTCATTTATTTTAGATTTGAGTACTAAGAAATTATTATAAAGGACATTGATGTTTTAGGAAGAATGTCACTTAATGTTTAAAAGATAGAGATTCGGCATTTTCTTCTTCATGAACTTATTGTGGATATTAAGTCTACTTTGACTGTTAAATCTCCAAAGTCCAAGCTTATTCTGTGCTATAGAGAACAGTCCAAATAATTAAATAAAATAGTTTTTGTTGCATTTTTATTGGTGATTGAGTGCTCCTTCTATTTTTAAGTGTTTATATTTGCATGGAATAAACATTTCTTCATAAAATATTTTTTTCCATTTTTCTGATTCTTTTCTGCCTCAGGTACGAACAGGTACTTCAGGAAGGTGGCAGCTGAATTTGGGTTAAAGATTTCTTTTGTTGATTGTTCCAAAACCAAATTGCTAGAGGCAGCAATCACGCCAGAAACCAAGGTAACTTGGCTAGTTATCAGTTCTGTTTTTTCTGTGATAATATCTTGTTTTTTCCTTCCTGTTTACTAGAGGATATAACTTAAATATGAATAAAATATTTTATTAGAATCCATTGGAAATAGTTACAAGATTCACATAGACTGGCATCTTCTAGGCATTATAAAATAATGATTGGGAATTCATACATTAATTTTTGAATGGAATTCACATTCTGATTCTGAATCATAGGCAGTATACTATTTGGGGTAAATTATCTAACCAAAATCTTATTTATTTTCTTTATTTGTAAAATGAAGATAACTTTGCTGGCTTTATGGAAAGATAGTTGTGAAAATTAAATGAGATAAGGCACATGAGATGCTTAGTATAGAACCTGGAAATGTGGTCATTGTTAAAAATTTTCTATGCATCTGTGCATAGAAACAGGACAGTCATAGAGCACTTGCCTAGCATATGTGAGACCTTGAGTTCCATTCCCAGCACTAAGAAAAAAATTTTTTCCCAATGCAAGAGCATACAATTCTTAACTACAATACCAATGGAATATTGGTAACAAATCATCATTGAATTTGGATTATAGAAAGGAAGTTTGCCAAACTGCAAAACCCTAAGTACAGTGATTTTTCTTCAGGATTTTAAAGGCTACTGGAACAAATAAAGAAGTAGAGAATGGGCCACAGGCAATCTTTAGCTCCATCCTGGGAAGCTTGTATGCCACCGGAAGGTGTTTTGTGACTGAGTGAATGGCAGATGTGATATTCATTCTTGGGGCCTCATTTAAATTCTGCCTGTGTAAAAAAAAGACTAGTGTCCTTTATAAGTCAGCCTTTTCCAACCTTTTGCCAAGGATTAAAAGGTTAGAATTGTACCCAAGATTATGTTACAGTGGCTGTGACAAAAAACAAACAACAAAAAAAGAATGTTTTCTCATACAGAAGATTTATTTGCAGATAATCAAAGGGGTGAGATTTTGCTAATTAAAAATAACTTTAAAAAAAAATCTTACTTGAGAGAAAAGACATATTTAAACAGCTGGCTTGAGTCTAAGGAAGGAAAGCAAATTATGAAAATATTAAGTTTTGTCCATAGAACCTAATATAGTGGCTCTTTACTGACTTGAATAAATTAATATCCCCTTCTGAAATATCAGACTTATCATTTAAAGTGGAATTTTTAAGTCCATGTAAACCCCATTTTGTATTTATTTTTCATTTTCATTTTTTTGGTTATTATCTATAGAAGAAATTCATGTCAAGAAAAGATTTTTATAGTTGTTTAAGTAAATGAAAATTTTTATAGAATATTCATTATTTTAGCTACCTTATGTTTTCCATAGTGAAATTATAGAGTAGAAATTACATTAAACCAGACCTCTATCCCATTTGTATAAGTAATAAAAAAAGAATTATTAGTCCTTTACAAAAAAAAAGCTATAGATAAAGTAATTCAACACAGTGGTACCTTATTTAACAAACAGAATTTTCTTCTTTTCTTTGATCTTTTTGCAGTACTGGGGATGTAACCCAGGGGCATTCTTCCTCCAAGCTATACCCCAGCTCTATTTTTTATTCTTTATTTTGAAACAGGGTCTCACTGAGTTGCAAAGGGCCTCACTAAGGAGCCGAGACTGTCCTTGAACCACGATCCTCCTGTCTCAGCCTCCCAAATGCTGGGATTACAAGCATGTGCCACCACGCCCGGCTACTACGTTTGGATTTAGAATGCATTCTTATATAATCTCTGCTATTATCATTGAGAACAAAATTTCTAGACTGTGAATTATGTCTTTGGAAAGTGTCTTTATGGAAAATAATTACAATAATTAGCATTTTTCTGCTTAGGTGTATGTTATCTCATTTGATCATTACAATAACTTTGTAAGATAAATATTACCAGTCTCATTATGCAGATGCGGAATTGGAGGAAGATAGATGGTGAGTTACTTAGCTATGGCCTTTCAGAAACTTGTAGGAGAGGCTAAGATTCAGCTTTGCACTTCTAACTTCATTATTTGTGTGTTTTCCTTAAGAATGTAGCCTCCTTGATTGTTATAATATGTAAGATGCGTGTATTTTTACCAATTATTGTTATTTATCAAATTCTCTTAGCTTGTTTGGATTGAAACCCCCACCAATCCTAATTTGAAGGTGGTTGACATCGAAGCCTGTGCGCATACTGTCCATAAGCATGGAGACATTATTTTGGTCGTGGATAACACTTTTATGTCGGCGTATTTCCAGGTAAGTAAAAATACATTTTTTTTTTGGCATGATTAACAGACCACACAGATACTCTTAATTAAGACAAAATAACTAGTTTATGTTAAACTCATCAAATGCATGAAATCTAATCACAATTATTGATTAGGCAAATAAATAATTTCCCCCCTTGTTAATGTATTTCAACCCTGTGTTAATATCTTATATGAAGCCTATTATGGTGGCACACGCTCTAATCCCAGTACTTGGAAGGCTGAGACAGGAGGATTTCAGGTTTGAGGTCAGCCTCAGCAACTTAGTGAAGCCCTGTTTCCAAATAAGAAATAAAATAAGGTCTAGAATATGGCTTAGAGATAGAATGCCCTTGGGTTCGATCCTTGTTATAAAAAAGCAAAAACAAAACAAAAAACCAAATTTACATGATACTTGTGTCTTTAAAATATTGTTAGAGTAAAGCTTTCTGGTTCTCTTAGGATACGTAAATTCAATTATTATTATTATTTTTCTTAGAGTGCCAGGGATTGAACCCATACTAGGTGAGGACTGTACCACTGAGCTGCATGCTCAGTACAGAAGGTGTAAACTCTAAATATATGTGATTGTATCTGCTAATGCCCTACATAGATTAGGCACTTGAATATTTACATGTTGGCCTTAAAATAGTTATATTATTTTCATTCATACTTCATGTACTTTTATTTGTATTATAGATTTGATAGATAAAAACAAAATAAAAGGAAAGCTGTATTCAATGACATCTCAGTATATGCAACATATATTATTTCTCTATTTCTTTCCTTTCTTTCTAGTTTTTCTTCCCACAGCACCCCAGAGACTATGCCTGGCCCTCTGTATCTTTAACCTATTTGTGTTAGTAATTTCTATTTCATTTGCTTTACATTGTAAATATAAGTTTTATAGTGCTTTTGTGCTTGGGCTGCTATGACAAAATATTGTAAACTGGAAGGCTTTAAAACAGAAATTTCAGCTGGGCATGGTGGCGCAGGCTTGTAATCCCAGTACTTGGGAGGCTGAAACAGGAGGATTGCAGGTTTGAGTACAGCCTCAGCAATTTAGCGAGGCTCTCAGCAACTTAGACCCTGGTTCCAAATAAAAAATAAAGAAGGGCTGGGGATGTAGCCTGGAGGTGGAAGGCCTGTGGGTTCCGCCTTCAGTAACACACACACACACACACACACACACACACACACACACACACACACACACACACACTCAAACAACAACTCAGAAATTTCTTTCTCATAGTTTGGAAGGCCAGGGAGTTCTAGGTCAAGACAGCAACCCTACCTGGTTAGGGCCCACTTCCTGGCCCCCTGTGTCCTCAGGGGGGACAAACCCAGGCAGTTCCTTGGGCCTCTCCTGTAACAGCACTAATCCATTCCTGAGGAGTCTGCCCTTACGAACAACTCACCTCCCAACGGCACCCCCTCCTGATACCCTCACACAGGTGATTAGGTTTCAGCAGAAGAATTTTGGAAGGGCACATGTTCAGACCATAGCAGCTCCCTTTAAATCACTGTTTTTCCTACATACCCCCCTGTGTTCATCTTCCCTCAGTGCAGGCCTCCATACATCCCCCATTCCTTTTAGTTTGGTCTGTGCTGGTGATTGAACCCAGGGGCTCGCACATGCTAGGCAAGCGCTTACCACTGGGCTGCGCCCCTAGCTTCTATTTTATTCCTTTTGGTAGCTGGTCATGGGGCTCTCTGTCATCGACTCATCTCCCCACGCCTTCTCCCTCTCCTTCCTCTGAGTGACCCTACTGTTTACTTCCTTGCTCTGCTCTTTTCTTCCTGCTTGTACCTCACCGTACTTAGTACACTTCCTGTAGTTCTTTAACCTGCAGAGTCCCTGAAACCCCAGCTCATTTCCCCCAGCTGTTCAATTAGGCAGATGCTTCTAAGTTCAGTGTTTACATTTCCTCCATCTGTTCTGGGTCCTCACGTTGACTTGGGCTGCTGCCTCCCTGTGCTTGGCTGACTGCCTGCGCACTTTGTATAAAACCTGGTCTCCATTTTCTACCCCTTTCCTTTGAAGGAGCTACCATGTTTTATTTTTTCTTTCCTGAAGCACATTTCTTGGTTACATTGCCTTCAGACAGTTCCATAGGCCATCTGCCTTTGGCCTGTGATAGATCTCTCCCTGCTTCTTGTATCAGGTAAACTCTTTGTTTCCAAGTAAAAATATCCTGGCATCATTCATTTGTCCCAGGTGATTTTCAGTCTTGGATTTACTGAACACAAGCCATGTGCCACTTCCCTTAGGCCATTTGGTACAGTCTAGGATCACTGCAGCTAAGTCATAGGGAGTCCTGAATGTTTTCAAAGAGATTACATGAAATTTTTAGACCAGTCCTGCCCAAGTTACTCATGAAGCCTGGCTCTCTTCCTCTTGTTACTGTCACTAAAGTGGTTCCAGTTTGTCTCTTTCCCCTCCCCCTAGTACTGTGAATTGAACTTGGACATTCTACCTCCAAGATCTACTCCCAGCCCTATTTTTTTATTCTTTATTTTGAAACAAGGTCTCACTTTTTAAAATTTCCCTTATGGATTAAACCCAGGGGCATTCTACCTCTGAGCTACACCCCCAGCCCTATTTTTATTCTTTATTTTAAAACACAGTCTCACTAAATTGCGGAGTGCCTTGCTAAGCTGCTGAGGCTGGCCATGAACCTGCGATCCTCCTGTCTCAGCCTCCCAAGTACTGGGATTACAGGCGTGTACCACCACTCTCAAATTCAGTTTGTCTACTTTTGTCAAGCTCACATCCCATTTCTCTCACCAAGCATGGGCATTTGCTTCCTTTCAGTTTTTATTTATTCTAGTTGAATTAATCAGCACTGTACCATCCCAAGTAGCCATAGGAGCAGGTTTCATAAGACAAGGCTACTCTTGAAAAGGTCCTCTGTTGTCTATCCCTCACAAAAATTGAATATATTCTGTTTCTTCTCTACATTTTGTCTTTTAAATCTTCTCTAAATCTCACAAAAGACAAAATGAACAGACCAGTGGAACTTCAGAATAATACCACTGGAGTTGTGCATTCTGGCTGTAAGTCCTAGCTCTTTGATTCTTGTGATTGATCTCATTTTTCTTTTCTGCTGGTGTGTGTGTGTGTGTGTGTGTGTGTGTGTGTGTGTGTGTGTGTGTTACTGGGGATTGAGCCTAGGGTCATACTCCTCCAAGCTATACCCCCAACTCTATTTTAGTTTTAGTTTTTTTGTTTTTTTTTCCCAGGTCTGGGGATGGAACCCAGGGGCATTTGAGCTACACCCCTTGCCCTATTTTTTATTCTTTATTTTGAAACCGGGTCTCACTGAGTTGCAGAGGGCCTCACTAAGTAGCTGAGGCTGTCCGCGAACCGTGGTCCTCCAGGTCTCAGCCTCCCGAATGCTGGGATGATGATGATGATGATGATGATGATGATGATGATGATGATGATTTATTTATTTTTTTTTGGTGGTACTGAGGATGGAACCCTTCTACCTCTGGGATACACTCCCAGACCTATTTTATATTTTTATTTGGAAACAGGGTCTCTTAAGCCAGCAAGGCTGGCTTCGAACCAGCACAATCCTCCTGTCTCCGCCTCCCAAGCTCAGGGATTACAAGCGTGCGCCACCACGCCCAGCGTTATTATTATTATTTTTTATAGTCCTGGGGTTGGAACCCAGGGTCACTCTACCTCCGAACTATGCCCCAGCCCTATATTTTATTCTTTATTTTGAAACAGGGCCTCACTGAGTTGCAAAGGGCCTCACTAAGTAGCTGAGGCTGTCCGCGAACCCAGATCCTCCTGTCTCAGCCTCCCAAGTGCTGAAATTACAAGCTTGCACCACCACGCCCGGCTAAATTTTAGTTTGAAACAGGTTCTCACTAAGTTGCAGAGGTCCTCACAAGATTGCTGAGGCTGGCCTTGAAACTGTGACTCTCCTGTCTCAGCCTTCTGAGTACCACCACACTCAACAAAGACATTTTAAGACTAAAGGATTTATTTGCATCAAAATTAGGCCAGAGAAAATCCAAACAAATTTCTTTTTTTCAGTACCGAGGATTAAACATAGAGGTGCTCTACACTGAGCTACACCCCCAGCCCTTTTTTATTTTTTATTTTGAGACAGGGTCTCACCAAATCAGCCAGGCTGGCTTCCAATTTGTGATTCTCTTGCCTCACTCTCCCATGTCACTGGGATTACAGGCATGTGCCACCATGCCCAGCCTCAAATAAATTTCTTTATAAGTGACTTCATATTTGGAAAA
This sequence comes from Muscardinus avellanarius, assembly GCF_963383645.1. Lineage (NCBI taxonomy): Eukaryota > Metazoa > Chordata > Mammalia > Rodentia > Gliridae > Muscardinus > Muscardinus avellanarius. Next base: position 61,544,370 of record NC_137788.1, read on the forward strand.
ACTAGAGTAATAAAAGAATAATTAGGAGTCAAGACTATGATGAACCAAGTGTCAGTAACCACAGCGTACTTCATAAGGTTTTAATGATTAAAAATCTAAGCAGGTTAGTTTATACCTGACATAAACATTGCTGAGTGCTTATGTAAACTATTTTATGTGTTTAATGAGTCATAAAATGTCAATGTCTCTACTATAAGTAATAAATGTAGGGGCCAGTCAGCAATTGCTATAAAGAAAGAGGTTCATGAAACTTGTGTGTGTGTGTGGCGGGGGGGGGGGGGTGTGCTGGAGATTAAACCCAGGCACATTCTATCTCTGAGTTGCACCCTCAGCCCTATTTTTATATTTTGAGACTACTTGCTGAGAGTCTCACTAAATTGCTGAGGGTGTCCTCAAACCTGCAATCCTCCTGTTTTAGCCTCCCAAGCACTGGAATTATAGGTGTGCACCACCACGCCCTGACGAAACTGTGCCTTTAAATTCCATACTCCATACTGGGGCCCAAGATTTTTATTTTTATGTTTATTTGATGAGAGGGAGTAAAAGAGAAGATAATATCAGAGATCCTGGAAAGTTATATGATGTATGTATTTTTATAAAGTTAATGTTCATTGGGAAGGGGATGGAATTAACAGTTATAGGTGATGGAGCATATTTTCAAATGGTTTCTCATTTAAAATTAAAAAAAAACTTTTATTTCTTTCAGCGACCTCTATCTCTAGGAGCTGATATTTGTATGTATTCTGCAACAAAATACATGAATGGTAAGATATGCACACTTTACGCTTTGATTGTTCTTTTCCATTGATAGATGAAAATAGCATAGGGCTATTGATCCATTTTTTTCTACACTTAGGCAGGTTTTATCTGTGACTCATGTAGAAAATAAAAAATATGCTTTAATTAGATATAGGATTTTATTTAGATAGTAGGCGAAACTATGCTATGATTCATGAGGAAAGGATTGAGATCTACTATAAAAGATTATCATTAAACTGGGCGTGGTGGGATACACCTATAATCCCAATACTTGGGAGGCTGAGACAGGAGAATCACAGGTTTGAGATGCTCAGTAACCTAGCAAGACCCTGTTTTACAACAGAAAGCCGGGCGTGGTGGCATATGCTTGTAATTCCAGCATTTGGGAGGCTGAGACCAGAGGATCGCGGACAGCCCCAGCTACTTAGTGATGCCCTCCACAACTTAGTGAGAATCTGTTTCAAAATAAAGAATAAAAATAGGACAGGGGGTGTAGCTTGGGGATCAAATGCCCCTGGGTTCCACCCCCAGACCCCCCCCCCATACAAAAAAAACTGGAGGTATAGCTTGGAGGTGGAATGCCTCTGGGTTCAATCTCTAGTAACCCTGCACCCAGAAATAAATAAAAAATAAAGGCTGAGCGTGTAGCTCAGAGGTAGAAGACCCTTGTGTTCAATCCTTGGCACCAAAAATAAAACAAAACAAAACTCCCAGATAATTATAGCCATATGTGGTGGCACATACCTATAATCCTAATACTTGGGATAATGAGAGAATAGGATTGCTGAGGCCAGCCTCAGCAAGTTAGTGAGACTCTCAGTAACTTAGACTCTGTTTCACAACAACAAAAAAATAGGGGGGGCCGGGCATGGTGGCACACACTTGTAATCCCAGCATATGGGAGGCTGAGACCAGAGGATTTCGATTCATGGACAGCCTCAGCTACTTAGGCCCTCTGCAACTTAGTGAGACTCTGTTTCAAAATAAAGAATAAAAAATAGGTCAGGAGGTGTAGCTCAGAGGTCAAAGGTCCCTGGGTTCCATCCCCAGACCCACAAATAAATAAATAAATAAATAAATAAATAAATAAATAAATAAAAAGGGATGGGGTGTAGTTCAGAGGTAGAATGCTTCTGGATAGTTTAATTTTCTTCACACACACACACACACACACACACACACACACACACACACACAATTTTATCCTGCTGAAACTTGAAAAATAAATACTTAGTTTATATATGATATCTATTTTATTGTCTTTTTTTTTGGTGGTGGTACTGGGGGTGGAACCCAGAGGCTTTCTACCTCCGGGCTATACTCCCAGACCTTTTTTTATATTTTATTTGGAAACAGGGTCTAACTAGGTTGCTGAGAGCCTCACTAAGTAGCTGAGGCTGGCTTCGAATCCTTGTCATCCTCCTGTCTCAGCCTCCCAAGTGCAGGGATTACAAGCCTGCGCCACCACGCCTGGCTTATTTTATTGTCTTAAGTATAGTTTTGCTCCTATCAACTTAAATAAGGTTTATTTAAACTTGCTTTATAGGACTTTTTCCTTAAGAATTTTTCAAGGAAAAGTTAAATTTTGGAAATTATTAAGTGAAAAATAGACATAAATTTTTCTTTTTCTTGAGGCACTGGCGATTGGACCCAGGGGCTCTCTACCTCTGAGCTACACCCTTAGCCTTATTTTTTTTTTTTTTTTTGGGTGGTACTGGAGTTCCTGGAAGCCCTTCCGCCTCCGGGCTACACTCCCAGACCTATTTTTTTACATTTTCATTTTGGAAACAGGGTCTCCTAAGCCAGCGCGCGCGGCTGGCTTCGAACCTGCGCGATCCTCCTGTCTCTGCCTCCCAAGCGCGGGGATTACAAGCGTGCGCCACCACGCCCGGCATGCCTTATTTTTTAAATTCATTTTTAATTCTTTATTTTGAAAAAGGGATTTATTAAGTTGAGGAGGGCCTCACTAAGTTGCTGAGGCTGGCCTTGAAGCTGCAATCCTCTTGTTTTAGCCTCCCAAGCACTGGGACTACAAGCATGAACCACCATACCTAGACATAAATTGTTCTATTTATTTATTTATTTATTTATTTATTTATTTATTTATTTTCTGCGGTACTCGGGATAGATCCTAGGAGCAGTCTATGTCCAAAATACACCCCAGCCCTACTTTTTATTCTTTATTTGAAACAGTCTCAATGAGTTGCACAGGGCCTCACTAAGTAGCTGAGGCTGTGCCATGAACTGAGGTCCTTCTGTCTCAGCCTCTAGAATGCTGGGAGTACAGGGATGCACCACCATGCCTGGGTCATAAATTGTTCCTAACATAAATGTTTTGCTTCATTTTAGGCCACAGTGATGTTGTAATGGGCTTAGTATCTGTAAATTCTGAAGATATTCATAATAGGCTTCGTTTCTTACAAAATTGTAAGTATTAAAAACCCCAGATTTCCTCTTACATCAGTTACTTTACTTGATATTTTTTGCATTTCCATGAATTGTTTTGAAACATAAGGAAAATTTTTGATTTTAGTGAAAGTAGAAAATGGTAGTATAGAAATTTAATAATACTTTATAACATGACACAAGGAATGAATTTTGTTATTTTTGTATACATGTTCATTTTAGTCAAAATTTTTTAAAGTCCAATGGATTTTTAGTTTCAAGACTTGATGGATTTTCTTTTCTTTTTTTAAAAAAATTTTAAATGTTGGCTTTCATATACTATATCTCTTGTGTATCTGAAATGTTGGTCAATTTCAAATAGCACTCATGTATAAACTTGTATTTTTCAACAGATGTCGAAACACTAGTTTTTGTTTAATAGGGTTAAGCTTATCTCAAGTATGGGTTAGGATGTAACCATTTCAATTTGACAGATATAAACGTAGTTAGGAATTTGAAAAAAAATCCTTTTAGGAAATAGTTATTAAAGTAACAAAAGGGTCATCGAGGAGGAAAAGCCAATTTATTACTTGATAAATGGCCTTTCAATTATAAAAAATAGAAATGAGGTGGTGTTCTGGATGTAGGTAAAATCATAGGCTATTGTTCATGAAAGCTAAGTACTATATTAGTAGTATTTTAGTATAATAGTACTAGTAGAATGTTCAGTAATGACTGTAACTGAACAGTTTTTCTCTTGTGTTGTAATAATTTTTTAAAATAAATGTAAGGTTAAACGATATGTAATGTCATTAAAATCAGAGAATGGACTGTTTACCGCCATATTTGAAAAGTTGTGTCCCCTCTCATTTTAAAGCACATTTCCCCAAGTATATTTTCTGCTTCATTTTCGTGCTTCTGATTTGATATAGCAATTTCCTTCCTAAAATACAGACATTGAACCTTGTAGCTACCTTCTCAGAGGCACTGTGGTGAAAAGGAGGGCCCAGAGGATTGTGTGGGCTCCAGCCTCCTTCAGACTGATCTAAGATGTGTTCATTTTTAGCCCTCGGATCAGTTCCGTCTCCTGTTGACTGTTACCTGTGCAACCGAGGTCTGAAGACCCTACAAATCCGAATGGAGAAGCATTTCAAAAATGGGATGGCAGTCGCCCAGTTTTTAGAATCTAATCCTCTGGTTGAAAAGGTTATTTATCCTGGTATGTTAATCTGATTTCAAAGTGATATGATTATACTAGGACTTTAAAGGTTCTCTTGGGGATCATGTTTATGTCATATTTATTTGTAACTTAGGTGCTTTAATATATTTCTGTGCTGTTTATTTGTTATTGAGCACTGCTGTGTTAAGCTCTGTGGTGGATTGGTAAAAATAGATAAATATATTCTCTGGCCTTGTGCTACCTATACTCTAATGGATGCTTGGGTGTTAAGCAATTAGTCTTTTTTTTGTGTGTGTGTGGCACTAGAGATTGAACTCAAGGAGATTCTACCTCTGAGGTATACTTCCAGCCATATTTTATTTTTATTTTGAAACAGGTTCTCAGGTTGATGAAAGTCTCACTATTTTTTGAGATTGTCCTCGAACCTGTGATCATCCTGTCTCAGCTTCCTAAGTACTGGGATTACAAGTGTATGCCACCACATCTGGCAATGAAATTAGTCTTAGAAAGTATATACCAGATTAGAATTAGAATTTATATACTAGAATTAGAAATTATAATCTAAGTTGGGAATGGTGGCACATGCTTGTAATCCTAGTATGTGGGAAGTTGAGACAGGAGGGTTGCAGGTTTGTGGCCAACCTCAGCAACTTAGTGAGGCTCTCCTCAACTTAGTGAGGTCCTGTTTCAAAATAAAATGTAAAAGATAAAATAGGGCTGGGGATGCAGCTCAGAGGTAGAATGTCCCTGGGTTCAATCCCCAGTACCACCACACCAATATATATATATACATTAGAACTTCTTGTTTTGATCTTTAGTTTTAAAGCTTGTGTATGCTTATTCCAAAATCAAGATATTGTATTTTTTTTAGTTGATTTGTTTCTAAACTCATTAGTCTATCAGATTAAAGTTAGAACTATTGCTTGAACAGGGCTGATAAGCCTAGTCAGTATGCAGTAGAGAGGTGGACAGGGGCCAGTACAACAGTCAGATATGAACGTGGCATTAACCTTATTATTAGGCTTATTTGCAGTTTACTTGCATTCACAATGAATTTTTTCCCCTTGAAATTATATGTGTGACTCTTAAATAAGTCTTTTATTATGCCTATGATTACAGGGCTGCCCTCTCACCCGCAGCACGAGTTGGCAAAGCGCCAATGCACAGGTTGCCCAGGGATGATCACCTTTTATATTAAGGGTAATCTTCAACATGCTGAGATTTTCCTCAAGAACCTAAAGGTAAACTTTCAAAATGGTAGAGATAAGACTATCTTACAGTAGTTCCTTATCTCTCTTTAGGTTTCATACCTGTAGATCATACCCATGAAACTTCTTCATCATGAAAGGCATTCGGCTGAAAATGATGAAAATTTAAATTTTCTTTTTTCTTTTCCTTTTTTGCCATAGTTATTTACTCTGGCTGAGAGCTTGGGAGGATATGAGAGTCTCGCTGAGCTTCCGTAAGTATATATCTCCTTTTCTCAGTATTTTTAAGTGTTTGAGACAGTGTATTGCTCCGTTACCCAGACTAGTCTTAAACTCCAGGGCTCAAGTGATTCCCCCACCCCAGCCTCCCAAGTGCTGAGACTATAGGCATATGTCACTGTGACCAGCTCTCAGCATTAAACTAAATCAATTAATTAGCTGATTACTTAATTTTTGGTATTAGGGATTGAACTCAAGAGCAGTCTACACCCAACCCAATCTTATTTTTTATTTTGAAATAGGGTCTCACAAAGTTGCTCATGGCCTTGCCAAGTTGCTGAGACTGTCCTAGAACCTTTGATCCTCCTGTCTTAGCCTCCCAAGAACTGGGATAACAGCCATGTGCCACCATACCAGGGTTAAGTATTTTAAATTTGATGTCAGCTTTAATGATTGTCTGGAAATGGAGTATGACAAAATCAGGAATATATAGTTCAAGACATTTAAGAGAAAGAATAGCTCCACTAATCAGAATGGAGTGTACCCCAATCAAGATGGAGACCCTGATAAAATCTAATGGCAGGCTCTTTATCAGTGAGCTGTGTCCTGCCAAATGCTTTCCCCTCCCTGTTCTGCAATAATTGTATTCTAGGATCTCTGACCTCTGACCCAGGGCCACTTGTTTACCCCACCTGCCTCTGACCTCTGACCCAGGGCCACTTGTTTACCCCACCTGCCTTGGGGGTTTGAAGACTTTGTCCTGGAAAAGCTGTTATCAAGGCTCCTTGGGAAAGAGAATGTGTTTCTAATGAAACTCCTCCACACCTTTGTCATCAGAGAAGAGCCTTATTTGCCCTAATACCAAGTCCATTTATTTTCTTTTTTCCAAGGGCAAACCTTTAATGGCTCCATGTTGCCTGAAAAACATCCAAACTCTATCCTGGTATATTCTAGGCTTTTCACCATCTGACCCAGTCAATTCATTTTGTTCCAAGCACCAGAGGATATTAGAATAGGAAATAAACTGAGATCATGCAGCAATAGCTTGTTTTATAGTTAAGGAAACAAAGATCCAGAGAATTTCACTGATTTACTTAAATATCACTCAGGGTCGGGCGTGGTGGTGCATGCTTGTAATACCAGTACTTGGGAGGCTGAGAAAGGAGGATCGAAGGTTCATGGCTAGTCTCAGCTATTTAGTGGGGTACTCTGCAACTTAGTGAGAATGTTTCAAAATAAAGAATAAGAAATAAGGCTGGGGATGTAGTTCCGATGTAGAATGCCCCTGGGTTCAATCCCAGGACCACACAGAAAATTTGATCTCTCCTGGGGAGAGAGAGAGAGAGAGACAGAGACAGAGAGTCAGATGTTTGTGTGTGTATATATATATTCCTACATAGTCATATAGGAATGTTTTGCATCAAATATAGAAGCATAGAGCCAGGCATGGTTTCCCACATGTGTATTGCCAGTCCTTGGGAAGCTGAGACAGGAGGATTACGAATTTGAGGATATCCTTAACATTATAGCAAGACTGTCAGCAACCTAGTGGGACCCTGTTTCAGAACAAAAAATAAAGGGCTGGAGGTTTATTTGGAGGTAGGACACTGCTGGATTCAATCCCCAGTACTATAAAAAAGAGCACAGGGCTCAACATTAGTGAGCGGAGGTGAAAGGAGGTCAGATCTGGATTCGAAATGTATTTCCACCATCTACTTAACCATTGAGCTTCACTTTTTTGGGGGTCCATGGGACCAAACAGTTATTGGATTAATGACTGAAAATGAGATTAAGAATTGAAATGTTAGCCGGCATGGTGGTGCACACTTTTAATCCCAGCATTCGGGAGGCTGAGACCAGAGGATCACAGTTCATGTACAGCCTCAGTTACTTAGTGAGGCCCTTCACAACCCAGTGAGACCCTTTTTCAAAATAAAGAATAAAAAATAGGGCAGGGGGTGTAGCTCGGAGGTCAAATGCCTCTGGGTTCCAGCCCCAGCCCTGCAAAAAAAAAAAAAAAAAAATTGAAATGCTGATTATCATTTATTGATTACCTGTCCCACCAAGCATTGCTGAACTCTATCTTGCCATTACTATATCTTGTTTTAGCCATATAGGATTATTTTTACAAGGGTAAGTCACCTTGTAAAGTAGAACACCTAGTAATTGTCAGGTGCTCTCACTATACAAGATTTATTTTTGTGTTTCAATTTTCAGACACATTTGTGGAATAACTATATATCCTGGAAGCATTGTACTGAGGACTGTCAGGATTACCAAAGTGTGGGCATAATTCCTGCCTTCTTACAGTAGTTCATGGTTGTGGAGTCAGACAGTCTCACAAAGTTAAAAAAAAAAGCCCAAATAAGGATTTGAAATAATTCAGATAACCAGCTTTTGTTAGCCTTTCAAGAAGATGCCTGCTAATAAGTCTGGATGCACAAGAGGGCACACTCAGCATATGAAGTTGGTTTATTTTTCACAGTAATGAAATGTGTTATTACTCTAAGGCTCCCTTCTTAAAAGTAGATGCCTCCTGATTTATTTAGGGATTTGGTTTAAAGTTGCTTGGCCCTCCAACACTGCAGCTTAGGCTACAGCCCAGTGCCAGTGGACAAGTGAATTTAGGTCAGGGCTTGTCTGTACTGACACCCTTCGTTCAGTTCTGCTGTGACTACAGCGGTGTTGCAATAGGGAGGCCGGAGGTGGAGTCAAGGTGTGCTGGGTTAGTCTCCAGCCTCAATGCTTGTATTAACTCTGACCTTAGAAAAGTTACCCATCCTCTGCAAGTCTGTTTCCTAACTCTTAGGGTTGTGTGAGAATATGGGGGAAAAAACCCTCTAAGCTAATTCACATTAAGTACCCAATGAATGCTCATAATCCTTAACCTTCATTCATATGAAGTACCCAATAAGTACTGGGCATGGTGGCATACACCTGTAATCCCAGTATTAGGAAAGTTGAGACAGGAGGATTGCAGGTTCAAAGCCAGCCTCAGCAACTTAGCTCTTAGCAATTTAGAGAGACTCTGTTTCAGAAAATATATATATAATATAGGGTTAGGGGTGTAGGTTGGAGGTAGAATGCTCCTGGGCTCAGTCCTTGGTAACACACACACACACACACACACACACACACACACACACACACACCACTACGTGAGTGTTCACTACTACTATGAATTTTCTAACTAAGCATCTCCTACATTTCTATAAGCATTCTATATGTGTCCCTTTAGTTAATGCCTGGGACAAACTTTTGAGATAGGTATTATATCCAAATTTTATCCATTAAAAAAAAAGAGTTACCATGAATATCTGCCCCATAGAAAGCATACAATAGGTACAGTCTATTATTACTTCAGATTAAAAGAAAAAGCACTGAGGTATAAGTAACTTCCAAAGTGACAAGACAGTGTGTAGAGGGCATAAAATTCATATTGAAGTTTATTGGTCTCTGAGGCACAAGTTCTCACTTATACATGTGCACTAAGAGCCTGCTAGGATGGAACATTTTAAGGAGGATGTTTGTGTATAAAAACTTTATTGGAATAATGAAAGAGAACATCCATTTACTCAGTAATTGGTTTTCTATGGATCTGAAGTAAGGTAGGAGAAACTACCTTAGGGTTGATTTTGCTGGTGGTTTACAGCAAAAGGAAAGGTTTTGGTGACAATAAATAGGTTAAGACTCTAAGAAGCCAGACATGGTGCACGCTTATAATCCTAGTACTAGAGAGGCTGAGACAGGAGGATCGCAAGTTCAAGGACAGCCTCAGCAACTTAGCAAGGCAAACAGAAATTTAGTGGGACTCTTTTTCAAAATAAAAAATAGAATAGGGCTGGAGGCGTAGCTTGGAGGTAGAATGAATGCCCCTGGGTTGAGTCTCTAGTACCAAAACAAATTCTCCTCCTTGGTGCCTAATCCACAAGAATTTCTCCCTCCTCTGGACTTTGGCAGCCCCTTTGTTCATTAGTCTTTGATGTTCTCTGTAGGTTATTCTGTTTAGTGAATTGTCATAGTGTAATTTTTGTTTTTGTTTTTTGTTTTTTTGGTACTAGGGTCTGAACCCAAGGACATTCTATCTTCAAGCTACACCCTCAGCCCTATTTTATTTTTCTTTTGAAATGAGGTCTCACTAAGTTGATGAGTTTCACTACTTGCTGAGGCTGTCCTTGAACCTGTCATCCTCCTGTCTCAGCTTCTCAGATACTGGGATTACAGGTATGCACCACCACACCCAGCTGAATTGTCATAGTTTTAACTCTTGCTTTGTTGTTTAAGGTAAAGAAAATTTCTCATTGTTCTTGGTTTCCCAGTTCTAATTATAGTGCCTGCCACATTCCACATTCCACATGTATTGATAATGATGATTTCTCAGTCTGAAAAAATACTCCAGGCCTTTATGTCATGAGTTGTGGTGAAATTTCTGAAGCTTTGTGGTTGCTATTATGATCCTCAGTTATGTTTTCATGATCTGCTTCAGAACGACTAGTTCTAGATTAATCTATTGATCCAGAAGGAATTAATTCTATAGGCTCTTGTTCCAAGGGACCTCTTAAAAGTCCAACAAGTTGGTCATGGATTATATGACTTGTGGCTAAAGCCTCGTTCAGGCGGGTGTTCAAATCTACATGCTGAGCCAAGTGTGGTGGTACATGCCTATGGTCCCAGTACTTAGGAGGCTGAGCAGGAGTATAGTAGGTTCAAGGCCAGCCTCAGCAACTTAGTGAGGCTCTCAGCAACTTAGTGAGAACTTATTTCTAAAATAAAAAAATAAAATAGGGTTGAGGGGTGTAGCTTGAAGGTAGATTGAACTGCCTCTGAGTTCAATCACCAGTACCAACCCCAATAAAAGAAAAAGAAAAAAGGGTTAGGGGTGTAACTTGGAGGTAGACTGTCCCTGGGGTCAGTCTCTGATACTAAATAAATAAATAAATAAATAAATAAATAAAATCTACGTGCTGGGGGCTTTCCTTTTCCTCCTGGATAAGAGACTTAACAGCTACTTTCATTGTTGTCTGTTTTCCCAGTGGTATGAGCAGGATTTAAAACTTCTAGTTTTCACTTAACATCATGATTAGAGATGAGTTTGATGGTTTTCTTTTTTTCCTGTAAAAAACTGTAAGGGTACAAAAATGTTGACGTTTGGAGCAGAAAAGAATTTAAAGGTGATTAGAATATATAAGACAGAAATTTGCTCCCGCTGACACAATCCAGTGATCAAAATTTTTGTCATGGTTTCTTCCAGGGCAATCATGACCCATGCATCAGTGCCTAAGGGTGACAGAGACATCCTCGGAATTAGTGACACACTGATTAGACTCTCTGTGGGCTTAGAGGATGAAAAAGACCTGCTAGAAGATCTTGATCAAGCTTTGAAAGCAGCAGTAAGTTTTATTATTGTGTATGTGTGTTTAATCCTGGAGGAGGGCGTTAACTTTACAGAATGGCCTCACTGTGAACTGCAAAGGCTTTATCTTTCTATAACGCATAGGGTAGATGACTGTGTGAGAAACGCAAAGTGCAGATTTAAAGGGTGGCCCATGGGTTTAATAACTTTTTTCTTTTTCATTTTTTTCTTGTACACCGTTGATGATAGCACCCTGCAAGTGGAAGCCGCAACTAGCATCCCAGAACCGCTGTGAGAAGTTGCTTCCTGAGAAGATCAAATCTTCGGAATGATGCAAGGGACCATTCATGAGCCTTGGCCGAATTTTCAAATGAAAAATTTTAACGCTCCTTATTTCCTTTCATGGCTGTAACTTTCTAGGGGTTTTTCCTGTTAATCACAATTTTCTGTATATCTTCTTGCAAGTGACAGGCCAACTTTATTGATATCTTTTTATTAATCTTGCTGTACCCATGCCTCAGAAGGAGGGGAGATTTGTGCTGCTTTGGAGGATCATGTTCTTTTTTTCATAGCCTCAGATTTATTTTGATCATGTTTACAGGGCAGTTCATTTTTGCAGAAGTTAAATTATTAAATGAGTGTTCTTAAGTCAAGTGTGATTTTTTTACATATTGCTGAAAAGGCTATTCGAAGCAATGGTTTACATTTAATTATCATAGCCAAAAATCAAATACTTGAAGTCTACTGTGAAATTCTACTGATTGAAGATTGTACTCATTACTCATTATTTTTTAAAATAAATCTAATGAGTAAATGCATTCTGTTGTGACATGAACTTGTGTTTCTGAGTCCTTTTGATTCCTAACTGCTCTTAGAGGTTTCAGCTTCTTACATTAAGTTTTCTAAGCCTCATTAAGTAACTGTCATTCTCAAATCTTAGTGTTTGCAGATTAGTTATAAATTCTACACAAGGTAGGTTAAAGGCCACGTTTATCCTTTTTGTACTTTTATGTGAGATAGTAAATTTATTGAATATAAAATATTCATGTAATATGAATGTGAAAATACATTTAAAAACAGAATATTTTATAGTGGAGTTGCATAGTCAGCAAGGTATGGTCAGTAAGCCACAAGTAAAAACCATTAGATCAGTAAAATTATTTTATACTAAAACAGTTTTTATCTCATAGCATATATTACATCACCATTTGTTTCAGGTAGAAAGTATAATAGTGCTGGGTAGGAGGAAAATGTTTAATAGCACATGTTCTTTTTCTTTCTTTTTTGTGGTATTGGGGATGGAACCCAGGGGCATTCTACCTCTGAGCTACACCCCCAGCCATATTTTTTATTCTTTATTTTGAAACAGGGTCTCACTGAGTTGCAAAGGGCCTCACTAAGTAGCTGAGGCTGTCCTTGAACCACGTTTCTTCTGTCTCAGCCTCTCGAGTGCTGGGATTACAAGCGTGCACCACATCAGGCTCCTAGAACACACATTCTTATGTATCATCTGCATTCTGGATTACTTTCTTGACAGTCTGTAAATTTGGTCTCTAGATGCAGCAGTATTTTAAGGCAGGTTCTATTACTCTGGTTTCTGGAAGACTTGATTTCTTGCTATATGAGGTCCTTAGGGCTCAAAATAATGATTTTAAAAAGGTAAAGGCATTTTTTTGGAGGTACTGGGGATTGAACCCAGGGGCATTCTACCTCTGAGCCACACCACAGTCCTATTCTATTTTTTATTTTGAAACAGGGTCTTGCTAAGTTGCTGCAGGTGGCCTAAAACTTGTGATCTTCCTGTCTTCTAGGCCTGTACCACCATGCCCAAAGCAAGGACATTTTTATTCAGATCTTGCCACCAGAACTGCCACCAGGACATTTTTATTCAGAGCTGTGATAACTAGGGGTGTCAACCACTATCACTTGTGTTTTGTCTGAACCTCAAAGGCAGGTGGAGTGTGGGAAAGCTTAGGATTTGGAGGCTGCTGGCCTGGGCAAGCTGAGGGAAGGCTACCTAGGAACCCAGCACCCTGAACGATTGGCTGGGGCTGCATTTATGGCTTTCTCTGGTCGGCATTAGGTTGGAATGTGGGACTTAAATTAGGGAAGCTGCCGATTATTAATTAAGACTTGGCTATTTAGAATGAATTGTTAACTAAATTGTTTAGCCTTCTGGATTGTCACTAGAGGTAGTAATCTGGCTTCCTGCAAGTCTGATATATTGAAGGCTGACTTTCTGGGTGGTTTATTATACACAACAGGGTTGATTTCCCTGGCAGGTTAAAGTTCTATTTTCTACATATTAACAGGCCATTGTCTGCTTATTCAGTGTCTAAGGACTCTGGGAGTGCTGAGTAACTACCATTTTGTTATGAATTCTCCAGATTAACATAACCAATAGGGTGTGTGTATAAATGTTGCAGGAGACACAGTTTCCCCCTGATTCTGAGATAGGATTTCCAGAAGCTGAAAGCAGAGACAGATTTCTTTATTTAGCAGTAAATGGCCTAGTTGAAAAACTCACAGAACTGAGCCTCAAACAAAGGGTTCCCAGGATTCTTACTCTTCATCTCTCACTGTGGAGAGGGGAGGGGTAAGCACAAGGTGTATTATACCTACCTAGCAAGGTGCTTAAGTTACACACCATCCTCCAGCTCTCGCAGGTCTTTTAACTGGCGCTCTCTTGTTTACATTAGGGAAAGATCCTGGACCATGACTCTGGGTTGCCTAAGAAACAGTTCTCTTATATTTTGGAAGTGTCTTCTTGCTTGCTTGTGGGCATCTTTTGTGAGCCCGGTGTGAGGGCGCACGCTTGTAATCCCAGCATTTGGGAGGCTGAGACAGGAGGATCTGAGTTCGTGGCCAGTCTCAGCTACTTAGTGAGGCCCTTGCAACTAACTCAGTGAGACCCTGTTTCAAAATAAAGAATAAAAATATAAGGCTGGGGGTGTTGCTTAGAGGTAGAATGCCCCTGGGTTCTACCCTCAGTTCCTAATATATATATATATATATATATATATATATATATATAATCTTTTGTGTGTGGTGTGTGTATTTGGTACTGAGGATAGAACCCAGGGACATTCTACGTGCAAGCTATACCCTCAGCCTTATTTTTTATTCTTTATTTATTTTTATACTTATTTATTTTTTTGCGATACTTGGGATGTAAACCAGGGGCTTTCTTTTTCTTTTTTCTTTTTTGGTGGTACTGGGGTTCCTGGAAGCCCTTCTACCTCTGGGCTACACTCTCAGACCTATTTTACATATTTTTTGAAACAGGGTCTCTTAAGCCAGCAAGGCTGGCTCCGAACCAGCGCGATCCTCCTGTCTCCGCCTCCCAAGCACAGGGATTACAAGCGTGCGCCACCATGCCCGGCCTGTAAACCAGGGGCTTTCTACCTCCCAGACCTATTTTATATTTTATTTGGAAACAGGGTCTCACAAAATTGCTGAGAGCCTCACTAGGTAACTGAGGCTGTCTTTGAACCTGCGATCCTTCTGTCTCAACCTCTCAAGTACTGGGATTACAAGCGTGCGACACCACACCTGGCTATTCTTTATTTTGAAACAGGGTCTCACAAAGTTGCAGTGTCTCACTAAGTAGCTGAGGCTGGCCGCAAACCTGTGATCTTCCTGTCTCAGCCTCTCAAGTACTGGGATTGCAAACGCGTACTACCATACCCAGCTAGAAATTATTTTTATAGCAACATCTAGGCTAGTGTTTGACCAAACAACTGGTCATGAGCCGGGTATGGTGGTGCATACTTGTAATCCCAGTACTTGGGAGGCCGAGATAAGAGGATCACAGGTGCTGGGTGTGGTGGCGCACGCTTGTAATCCCTGCGCTTGGGAGGCGGAGACAGGAGGATTGCGCAGGTTTGAAGCCAGCCTCGCTGGCTTAAGAGACCCTGTTTCCAAATAAAAAATATATAAAATAGGTTTGGGAGTGTAGCCAGGAGGTAGAAAGTTTCCATCCCCAGTACCACCAAAAAAAAAAAAGGATCACAGGTTCAAGGACAACCTCAGCTATGTAGTGAGACTTAGCAGCCTAGTGAGACTCTATTTCAAAACAAACAAAAAAAGAATAATTAAAAATAAAAGGGCTGGGGTTGCGGCTTTGGTGCAGAACACCCCTGGGCTCAATCTCTAGCACTCTTTCCCATGTACACACATAACACAAGAAAAAAACACAACTGGTCACAATTGCCACATGAAGTTATCTATTACAACCATATTCTAGGCACTGCTCCCCACAGCCTAAGATGGCAGGATGACATTGTTAGGGCTTATGAAGTTCATCTGTGGCTTTGGATATCTGTAACCAAGTCTCCCTCCATTAATGTTCACACTGAAATTTGATTCAGTGTTTCAACTCTGCACCCACCTCCCCCCTGTCCCCTGTGATACTTCTGGTTTTGTAGAGGGGAACATCTTGAACAGCACATTCTGTGCAGGTCAGCTGAGGGCCGACTTCTAGGACACCCTTTCAGTGAGCTCTTTTAAAGAGCACATTAGGCAAAATTCCAGCCTAACTTTGTGGTCATTGCATCCACCATCGAAATTCTACTGTGAGGGTAGCATCAGATCTGAGCCTGTGGGTAGTAAGTTCAGATGGAAGAAATAAAATAAATAGATAGAAAGGAGCTATAAAGGGAAGATAAGGGAAGCATAATTTTAATATGGAAGCCTGTGACAAAAGTACTCCATATTCTACTCCTCAGCCAAGCCTATGAGACCCAAAGTTTCTGTGGAATTTACAAGTACTTAGTACCCAGAGCGCTATTGATTGTCCTCAGGAAGGTTTCTGTTGGACAATAGAGGTTACAAAAAAAGCAATCTCCTGGGGGTATGGTTAGCATTCTACCTGTAAATAAAAGAAAGAGAAATAGCTACTTCCTTGGGTCCTGCTGGCTGTCCTTGAACAACTTAAATAAAATGGATACCTAATGAGGAGAGAGTAAAGATCAGGACCTGGAAGATGAGGGACACTCTAAACTGTCTTGGGATTACCTGACTGGTATCATCCTCATATACCTCCTCCTGCATACCCATAGATAATGTGCCCTACATAAGAAGGGTCTTGCATTCTCAAACAAGCCTCTCTTACTTTTGGAGGGGTGCACATTCTCCCTTAAATGTGGGTGGCTTGCTTTCTTTTTTCTTTCTTTCTTTCTTTCTTTCTTTCTTTCTTTCTTTCTTTCTTTCTTTCTCTCTTGATTTTCAGTACTGGGGATGAAACCCAGGGGCATTCTACCTCTGAGCTACACCCTCATCCCTAGTTTTTGTTCTTTATTTTGAAACAGGATCGCACTGTGTTGCAAAGGGCCTCACTAAGTAGCTGAGGCTGTCAGAGAACCACGATCCTCCTGTCTCAGCCCCCTGCATGCATCACCATGCCAGGCTTATTTCTTACTTTCTTAAGTAAACCTTTGTCTATGTTTCTGGTATGGGCTGAAATTCTTTTCTGTCATACAAATCAAGGACACCACTGATCCTGAGTTGTGTTCCCTTCTTTCTCTACTGTTCACCGATCCTTGAATGCTTTGTGGAATCAACCTTCTTCCCTTCTCCCATGCCAGAATCTTAAGTTGGCACATAGCACTGTTTTAAAAATAATTAGCCAGGCATTGAAAAATATCTTATAATGGGGACTGTAAAGTGTAACTGTAACATTGAAATTGAGTTGGGGGTCACAAAGGAGGCAAACAGCAGCCAAGTTATTAAAGGCCTTTTTAATTAAACTGGTACCTTTGGGTGAGGTCTGTCAACCGTGAAGGAAGGGACCAATGACCAAGCAGCAGAGTCATGGTCAGCAGAGTCATGTGGCAGAGAGGAAGTGAGGGTATTTATGTAGCCAGGGTCTTGGGGTGGAGCTACCAGCATGGGAATGCTGTTCCTCTCATGACATCCGGAGTCTTGCAAAGTCTGGAGTCTCATGACGTCTCTGTTTCTGGCTTCTGGGGTTCTGCCTCCTTTCCTCACTGCAGGGGTCCCATGGGAGAAGAGAGGGACCCAACTTATCATCCTGGCCTTTTGGTGATATTGGGCAATGACCAAGTCAATAACTACTTCCTGCTGTCAGGGGGCATTGTAGGGGGCCTCCTGGTCAGGAGAGGTCGGGTCATTTGAAAGTGGGCAGGTGGGAGTATAGCTGCAGTGGGAGTTGTTTGGAGGTTACCTGAACAGCTCGATAATGCACATTTGAATGAACTTTAGTAGACAAGGGGCTATTAAAAGAAAAGGCAAATCGTGAAAACAGGTCCCAGGAAAGGAAGGAGCCCAACAGCTACTGGCCCTTGGAACCCTTCCAGATATGAGATAGACTGTCAATATTATGTTTTTAGATTTTTGCTTAACCTGGTCAGAATTTAGACCAGATTCATTAATATAATAGCATTTTTCCCTGAGAAAGAGATAGATACACACCACCCTTTTCAGCAATGAGTAAGTATGGGTCAGTCTGGTCAAATGGAAAACGTGCTATTGGGTCAGGAGCATCATTAACAGGTTTTAGAGAGTTTAATACTTATGGCTGTCTGGCATCCAGAGAGGGAGAGCACTGCACTGATCCCAACTTGTGGTCAGGCCAACGTTTTACAGAAGGGAGGAAATAGGTCGTTTGCATAGTAAATTTTCAGACATAAAACAGCTGGGCCGGCCTGCTGAAATAGAAACATTAAAGAGAATTATGCTGAGAAAAACAGAGCTTAGTGGGCCCCGATATTGTACAGGAGAATTTGTCATGGGGCTGTTGTAAACGAGACCTTTTTAGTCAAGTAAGGTGATACCAGTTGGGGATCCCCAGCAGTTTGGCTTCAGTAGGTATGGTAAGGATCTCTGTAAAAGGCACAGACCACTGTGGTTGGAGATGCTTTGGTTGAAGGGACTTGAGGAGGACTTGGTCTCCTGGCTTAAGGGCCTTGGCTGCTGGGTGTGGAGCTGCTTCTTCCGTCCCATGTTGGGGAAGATATAGGTGAGTGTGTTCCCTAAGGAGGTGCCTTTCCTGATGACTGCAGTTGATGTGGGATGTGGAGCTTCTAAGAAATACCAAGGGCCTGTGTCACCTGTAACAGGTTGGATCCCTCCCCACAGGGGCGGGACCCTAGAAAAGGAGGAGACTCAGCCGGGCATGGTGGCGCACGCTTGTAATCCCTGCGCTTGGGAGGCTGAGACAGGAGGATTGCGCAGGTTCGAAGCCAGCCTCAGCTACTTAGTGAGGCTTTCAGCAACTTAGTGAGACCCTGTTTCCAAATAAAATATAAAAAAGGTTTGGGAGTAGAGCCCGGAGGTAGAAAGCCTCTGGGTTCCATCCCCAGTACCACAAAAAAAAAAAGAAAGAAAAAAAAAAGAAGAGGAGGAGACTCTGCTGGGTGATATCACAAGGCAGGCAATGTCGCGAGAGGGGCGGCGTTTCCACACGTAGCCCCACCCACAAGATGTAAACCTTAAAAGGAAGGGCATTTCCTTTCCAGAGGCGGAGGAGCTCGGAGGTCTCCAGGAGCTCAGGACATGTCCAGCCCCTATCCCCAAGAGAAGACCACATTAAAATTCTTTTAGGCAAACCTGGTTTCTCTTGCCTTTTTACTGTGCCAAAACCTAACAACCTGTTGAATAACTGTAGAAATAAATGCTGTTCCATTATCAGACTATAAGGAATCAAGGAGTCCAAACCAAGGGATGATGTCTGAGTATAGAGCATTGGCCAGCATGCTGGCTGTTTTGTCCTGAGGGGAAAACCTCTACCCAGCCTGTTAGGATGTCAAACATGGTAAAAAGATATTTTATTTTCTTGTGAGAAGAAATATAGGCGAAGTCAACTTGCCAGTCCTGTACTGGCAGATGTCCTCTTATTTGGTGTGTAGGAAAAGTGGGGTGTAGGCCTCCTTGGGGAGAAATGGTGGCACAAGTAGAGCAGGAGACATTGACTTTACTAATCAGCTGTTTCGGGGGGAAGAATAAAACAAGGGGTTTAGAAAATGTTTAAGCACCATAGGCGCAACGTGTAGGGAATTATGTATTAGGTTAACAACTGCTTCGACCTGAGCCATAGGCGAGTTAATTTTGTCCTGTAAAAGAGAACCGGTAGTGCATGGGAAGGAAGGCTTACCATAAATCCCCTGTACTGAGATAGGTAAAGGAAACCTGGGACCCAAAAAGGAAGGACAGACTGAAAAGGCAACCAAAAAGGAGACTGGCTTACCTGCTACCTTGAGAGTTAACCTGGGCATGGCAAGGGGGATCAAGGTTGAGTCTGGGAGCCTTCAGTCTTTGGCCAGGCCAAGTAGGGCCTGGTCTGGAAGGATGGCCCCACTGTGTTGAGGCACCTGGGGCTCACCGCTTTTCCAAGGGCACTGTTCCAGTGGCCCTTCTGGCCGCACGCCAGGCATTCTCTGGTTGGTGGGCGTGCCTTGCCCACTTGAAGCAGGCTCCTGGAGGTAGTTGTCATTGCTGTCCTTCACCCCTAGGTGGCACTCCAGAGAGCTGAGCCTCCACTGCCAGCCACAGGGCAGCTCTCAGGGATCTGCCTTTCGGCGACATCAGAGTGTACACTCCGTTTCAGTCTGCTCCTCTTAGGAATGAAAGACTTTAAATGCCGTGGTCACCAAATATCGGATAGAGTTCTGAGGGCCAGCCTCAGTCTTTCTTAATATTTTTCCGAATATCAGGGGATGATTGCCCAATGAAATAGATCACCAACAACATAGATCCTGCCTCAGTTTGTGGATCTAAGTGGGTTTAGAGGGTAAAAGCCTCCTGAAGCAGATTAAGAAAAATGGCTGGGTTTTCATCTGGAACTTGGGTAATTTCTTTAAGTTTATAATAATTAACTGCTTTACGGGAAGCAGCTCGCATGCCCTCAAGAAGGCATAGTATTATATGGTCTCTTATTTTTAATCCCTCATTCCCACCATTTGGGGCTGGCTGATAATCCCAGTGGGGATCTTCAGAAGGTACCACAGCTGCTCCCGTAGGGAGGGCTGGGTTAAATGAGCCCGGTTGGCTCATTCTCGGGTGGCATTTACAATACAATCCCATTCATCCAGAGTTAAAACAGAGGTTAAAATAACATGAAGATCCTGTCATGTGAGATTGTATGCTTTCATAATGTACTGGTATTCTTTAATAAAACCGATGGATTGGCTGTAAAAGAACCCAGTTTTCTTTCAATTCAAGCAAGGTCTGGGAGGGGGAAAAGGGACATGGATGCAGACTATACCTTTTGCATTGGCCACCTTGTGGAGAAGGGCCAAGAGAGAAGGTGGGTCCTTGGAGCGGGTATGGTAACTTACAGGGGAAGGCAAGGGGGATGTAAGGGTTGCTTCCTTAAGAGAGGAGCGCAGGGAAGGAGTGGGTTAGAGTGAGAGGCCATTCTAGGGTAGGTTGGTGGTCGAGGTGGTGAGTAGAGAGCCTGGGGATTAGGGTCCTCAGAAAGCAAGGCCTGTAACCCAGCAAGGTCACAAGCTGGTGACCACGTGCCACCACAATGGGGTGACCAAGATGGCGATCTTGTGATGTCACCAGGCCACAACTGCTTGCCAACACAAAATAGTGACTGATGGGAAAATAGCAGCTGATGGGGGAGAGTAGTCAGAGGGACTAGAGTGCAGAAAAAAGAAGGCCTGGACATAAAGGACTTCTTATCATTTACCAGACTGCTTACAAATGTTGCTGAGATCAGTCAGGATATTAAAATACAGACCTCTGTTTTTGGGCCACAGTGATCTATTCTTTTGGAATTCTGGCTTCCCATGTCTGGTTCGCGGGTGAGAACCAAGAACAGGAAACAGACATCCCTAATTATCCTGGTCAGTGTCTGGAAATAGGGACCAAGAGGGCAGGGGAGACATCTCTACTCCCTTATCAAGACCGGAGGACGACCTGGTCATCCGGAGGCAACTCTGATATGTCTGTGCATTTTGATAACAGAGAAGCCAGAGGCAAGAAACTAGAAGGCAAGAAGCTGGACCTACTGACCAGAGGAAGGAAGGAACTTACCCTGTCTGAAAGCAAAAGTGGTCAGTCCAATTAAGAGTCAGAGAGTCTAGGTTCCTGGGAGTAAAGAGGAGGGCTCCTGAGGGGAGTCACAGGGGCTCAGGGAGGATTAAAAACGAGAGAAAAAAATAAGTCTTTTTGGGTTCAGAGGGTTTTGGTACCAGATGTAATGTTAAAATTGAGTTGGGGCAGAGCCAAGCATGGTGGCACATGCTTGTAATCCCAGTGCTTGGGAAGCTGAGACAGAGGATCTTACAGGTTCAAAGACAGCCTCAGTTACTTAGTGAGGCTCTCAGCAACTTAGTGAGACCTTGTTTCCAAGTACATTATAAAATAGGGCTAGGGGTGTAGCCCAGAGGTAGACAGCCCCTGGGTTCCACCCCTCAGTACCAGAAAAAAAAAAAATTGAGTTGGGGATTGCAAAGGAGGCAAACACCAGCCAAGTTATTAAAGGCCCCTTTAATTAAACTGGTATCTTTGGGTGAGGTCTGCCAAGCATGGAGGAAGGGACCGATGACCAAGCAGCAGAGTTACGGTCAGCAGAGTCACGCCGTCAGCAGAGTCACGTGGCAGAGAGGAAGTAAGGGTGTTTATGTAACCGGGGTCTTGGGGTGGAGATAGTGGCATGGGAATGGTGGTCCTCTGGCGACATCTGGAGTCCTGTGACATCTGGAGTCTGCCCTGCGATGATTGGAGTCTTGCAATGTCTGAAGACTCGCGATGTCTCTGTTCCTGGCGTCCTGGGTTCTGCCTCCTGACCTGCTGCAGGATCCCGTGTGGAAAGGGAGTAACCTGACCTATCAGTAACAAACTTATGTATTCTGCTTGTGACTCAACAGGCTCCTGTATTTGTACCTGAGAGTTTATTCATAGCTGACTTCTGGTTACTTCCAATTTACATAATAAAAGAGATAGAACTTACTCTTAGTGTGCTCGAATGTTTTCTTTAAGTTTTTCAGTGAATTCTATTATGAAAGGGTGCATTAAATGATTCATTTTAAAAAATATTTTGTGCCAAAGACTGATTACTTTGAGATATGAGGAATAAATAAAGTAACAATGATATCTATATATTTTTTTTAAAAAGTTAGGACTTGTTTGGTGTGGTGGCGCATGCTTGTAATCCCATCATTTGGGGGGCTGAGACCGGAGGATCGCGGTTTGAGGACAGCCTCAGCTACTTAGTGAGGCCCTTCGCAACTCAGTGAAACCCTGTTTCAAAATAAAGAATAAAAAATTGGGCAGGTGGGTATAGCTTGGAGGTCAAATGCTTCTGGGTTCCAGTCCTAGACCCGCCGAAAAAAAAAAAAAGAAATTTTTTTAAACAAGAACAGTCTTTGAGACCTAATTCCTTGGAGGAGCCAGGAAACAGCTTGGAAATACAAATTTATTTTGTACATAGATGAAATTGTTAATAGTATTTTTTAAAAGTGAAAATAATAGATCACTTATTTACTCAGGTGGACCTGAAGAAAATTTCAGAGGAAAAAAATGAAGCTTGCAATACATTTTAGAAAAACATAAAAGAAAATACAAATGTTTCATAACGAATTTCTTGTGATGCCAATAAAAAGAAATAGCAAAAGGTGATAAACATGATTAAACCAAAAGCTATCAAAGTAACACAAAGAACATTATTATTAAAATAAGGAAATTTCTCTAAGGGACTATCCAAAGGAGATTAAGAAAAAAAAATCTCAATTTCCACAACAAAAGAAACTCTATTTGCATTGCAATGCTACAACTACAAACTTACTAAGAAATAAGTATATAAGAAATGAATTGCAGTCAGGCGTGGTGGTGCATGCTTGTAATCCCTGCTCTTGAGAGGTTGATACAGGAGGATCGCTCAGGTTTGAAGCCAGCCTCAGCTACTTAGTGAGACCCTGTTTCCAAACAAAATATTAAAAAATAGGTCTGAGAGTATAGGCCAGAGGTAGAAAGCCCCTGGGTGGTTCTACCCCCAGTACTACCAAAAAAAATTGCTTTTGAATTGTTAAAGATTATTTGTGAAAAGGCATGTTATTTGTTTCAATAAACACTTTTGGTGTTTATTTATTGCTCACAATATAAACTTAAATTTGTTCCAGAAAGACCTGTCAGATACTGAAGACATTCCTAGTCTTTTGAATAGTTGATCTTGTCATAGGAAAGCACAATAACTTCTATGGGTTCTTGGCTTCCATGGCACAAAAAAAAAAAAAAAAAAATTCAACACGCACCACTCAGAGATAAAGGCAGAGATTTTAATTTAAGTAAAGTAAAGATACATGTTCAGGGGAAACATGGCCATCTCCAGAGCATGAGAGCCACTACAGGAAGAGAGGGCAAGAGCTGCAAAAACTGCCGAAAATGGCCCAAAGTGGCTCAAAATGGCCAAGAGCTCTTCAGAAGTACACTTCTTACAGTACATGAGCCCTCTAGAGAGGTGGTGGCCCATGGCATATGGAATGGTGGCATCTTCTCTTTGAAACTTCCTGGATCACAAAAGGTGGGAATTTCTTTTAGATAAGAATTCCAGGGCCCGCTCCCCAATGGGGCTGCGGACCCCAAGTGGTGGCACAGGTCCCGGCGCAATGGCTGTGGATTGGACCCGGCTGCTGCGAGGCTCTGGAGGCCCGAGCGCACCTAGTCGGTGTGAGCCTGGCACGAGGTCCTGGGCCCCGGGCGCTCGCTCAGGTAAAATTTTCCATAACCTTATGGAGAGAAAGAACTTTGA
This sequence comes from Muscardinus avellanarius, assembly GCF_963383645.1. Taxonomy (NCBI): domain Eukaryota; kingdom Metazoa; phylum Chordata; class Mammalia; order Rodentia; family Gliridae; genus Muscardinus; species Muscardinus avellanarius. Next base: position 61,568,192 of record NC_137788.1, read on the forward strand.
GACAGGGTTTGATAACATTTCTGTTACATTTCTTTCTCTGATGGACTTGCAGAAAAATGAAACTCTGGATCTCCTGATGAGTTTGAGTGGGGCAGTCCAGCTCAGGAATCTCTCCAATAACCTGGGGACTCTTCTCAAGCGGGACTTCCTCAAACTCCTTCCCCTGAAGCTCAGTTTTTATTTGTTAAAATGGCTCGATCCTCAGATATTACTCACACGTTGCCTCATCTCTAAACAGTGGAATAAGGTGCTAAGTGCCTGTACAGAGGTGTGGCAGACTGCGTGTAAAAAACTGAGCTGGCAGATAGATGATTCTGTTCAGGAAGAAGGTTTATTTGGAGGCTATTTTTGAGAATGAAGCAACTGGAGGACCATGAAGCCTTTGAGACCTCATAATTAATTGGACATAGTTCCAGAGCATATGCACTTAACCACAAAGATGGACTTCCTGGTACAGGGTCAGATGACTTGTCTGCAAAGCTGTGGGATGTGAGCACAGGCCAGTGCATTATGGCATCCAGACCCACATTTGTGCAGCGGTGAAGTTCGATGAGCAGAAGCTTGTGACCGGCTCCTCTGACAACACTGTGGCCTGCTGGGAGTGGAGCTCCGGAGCCAGGACCCAGCACTTCCAGGGGCACACAGAGGTGGTGTTTAGTGTGGACTACAATGATGAACTGGAGATCTTGGTGAGTGGCTCTGCAGACTTCACTGTGAAAGTATGGGCTTTATCTGCTAGAACATGCCTGAGCACTCTCACCAGGCACACGGAGTGGGTGACCAAGATGGTTTTATAGAAGTGCAGTCAAGTCTTTCTTGCATAGCCCTGGACTATATCCTCTTAAGAACGGACAAGTGTGAGATCAAGATTTGGCCAATTGGGAGAGAAATCAACTTCAAGTGCTTAAAAACATTGTCTGTATCTGAGGATAGAAGTATCTGCCTGCAGTCAAGACTTCATTTTGATAGTAAATACACTGCCTGTAGTTCAGCAGTCGGTCTCTGCCAGTGGGACTTTGCCAGTTATGACATTCTCAGAGTCATCAAGACTCCTGAGAAAGCGAACTTGGCCTTGCTTGGCTTTGGAGACGTCTTTGCCCTGTTGTTTGACAACCGCTACCTGTATATCATGGACTTGTGGACAGAGAGCCTGATCAGCTGCTGGCCTCTGCCAGAGTACAGGAAATCAAGAGGGGCTCAAGCTTCCTGGCAGGCGAGGCATCCTGGCTGAATGGACTGGATGGGCACAATGACATGGGCTTGGTCTTTGCCACCAGCATGCCTGAACACAGTATTCACCTGGTGTTGTGGAAGGAGCACAGCTGATGCCACCATCCACCACCGCTGACTGACTCTGGGTACAGGGGCTGGCGGGTCTTGGGTGAAACCTCTGTGCCAGCTGACTGGATGAACCAAAGTTCTCATCTAATGGTATCATCACACAGTGCACAATCATTTATCTATGTTTGCCAGGGGCCAGGGCTCGGGGTGGGGGTGGGCTTGTTTTATTGACATACAACGGAGCATGCTATTGACTTCATTTGTACTTAGTTACATTTTCAGTACAGGCAGGTGCATTTTGAGTCCATCTTTCTTGAGTGGAACATTGGTTTTAAGTAAAGACAGTTAATGGTTAAAAAAAAAAAAAAAAGAATTCCAGGGAACAGAGACTTGAAGCCTGGGTACAGGGCTTTTTAACAAAAGATGTGACCTTTCTTTGGGGCATCTTCCTGGTGGTAGACAAAAGGTGAAGAATTGCCTCAGGAATTTCTTGAGCTAGCCCATTATGATTTAAAAGTATAGGCCTGGACTTTAAAAAAATAACCAAGCTCTGTTTATTGAAGATTTCAGATTTTAAAACCATTATTTTTTTCTTCCCAATGCATCTCCTTTCTACCTAAAATTTTATTTTTTCTATTCTACCTTATCAATCTGGTAGAGGGGTTCAGATTGACATTCTACAGGTAACATGTTACATCTTGTCCACTTATATCTAAGGACCTTGAAGTTATCCTAAAAAAGTAACCATGTCTATAATGTGTTTATTGTCAAAAAAAGAAATCACAACCTCTTCCCTTCCTTAATAACTTAGCAAGAGTTCAGGTGCAGTGGTACACATTTGTAATACCAGTATGTGGGGAGCTGAGCCATGAAAATACGGGTTAGGACAGCCTCAGCAAGAATTGGCCACGAACCTGCCATCTTCCCATTTCAGCCTCCCAAGTACTGGGATTATAAGCATGCGCTCACACCTGGCTCTATATTCTTTTTATTCTTTTTTTTTTTTTGGGGGGGGGGGCTTGGGATGGAGTCCAGGGGCATTCTACCTCCGAGTGACATCCCCAGCCCTATTTTTTATTCTTTATTTTGCATAAAGAATAAAATGTCTGGCCAGGGTGGTTTTTATAGTAGAACATGGGATTTTTAATGTGTACATCAGAATTTGCAGGATTAGAGTAAATATTTCACATATAGTATTTTCAAAGATTTTTTTTTTTACCAGTGTAGCCTCTCTACTATTAGTGTAGTTTAATATGAAAACTCAAAAGGTCTTGTCTTATCTAGAAAATTATTCCTCTGGACATACTCTGGGCTACTCAAAATGTGGTTATTATGCCTTTGCTTCAGTGGTAGAAAAATGTGTTCCTAGAGTTCTCAAAGGTCTTTAAACATCTAATTACTGCCTGGGTAAGATCAGCAATATGGCTTCCAGCTGTTGTCTTTCTGGTTATTTCTAATTCTTTTGTCTCTATCCCAACTCATCTCTACAGTTTTTGGTCTGCAGTAAACAATGACTTCATTTCTAGGAAGCCTTTGTATCACAGAATTTATTGATTCAGAGTTGGCCTCTTCAGAACAGTAATTTTAAAGCATAAGACAGTTCTTAGTCATATAGTTGACATTTTTTAGGGGAATAAACTAAGAGAAAATAACATTTTAGATTTAGAAGATAGCAGGTTTGGAAAAAGAAAAGGAGTTGAAGGAAAATTTCCAGGTGCTAGTAAAGGAAATTTTCAGGATGATGGCTGGGCTTAGGGGCAGTAAATTTGAATTGGAGTGGGAAGTCAGGGTCAGCAGTAAGGCCATCTCTAACAAAATATATGGAATTGAGGTGTTATCTGGCAGGTGCAAGTAAAATAAAAATTGTATTTCAAGTTATAGAGATGTAGGAGTGTATGGGAAATGAAGCAAATAAGAATTGTACAAAAAGTAATTGTAGTCATGATACTCCACTTGATGCAGCAATGGTGAATATTCTCATAATTATAAGAATGAAACCTCTGTATTTGGAGGAGAGAGAGAGAAAGATGGAGGAAGAAAGAGAAAAGAAAATATTATATTTGGACAATAGAAAGGAAAAGCACAAGTGAAATCATTTATAATATTGTAAAGTTAAAAAACTAAAACATGAGCTGAAAAGAGTAATATGTATATACTATTTACAGTTTTGAAAGTAAATATTAAAGAAACTGTTAAAACTGCAAACAGAAGAAGGGTGATAGGCAAAGGAGAACATGGAACTATTATTCTTTTTTGTTATGATTCTTTTAGCATTGCATAAACCTAAAATTTTTATTAATGTAATACTTTTTTTATGCTGCTGATTCGGTTTTTATTTATTTATTTATTTATTTTTAATTTTATTTTATTGGTGCACTGTATTCATACATCATAGTGGGATACAAACTTTTGTAGACATACATGCACACATCGCCCAGTCAGCCCCCACCCGATCCCCACCCCATTCTCTCCCCATCCCTCCTTCCCATGCTTGGCTTAGTGGTTGACATCTAGTATTATAGCAATTTATCCAAAATTAAAAATGATAATCTCACATAACAGTTTCATTTGTCTGATACCAAGCGTTTGATGATTTAAAGATAGCATTTCAATATTTCTTTTTGCTTTCTTTCTTACTAGAGCATATTTTTTTTCTGTTTTTTTAGGTGAAACTATCATATATTTATATATTTATTTTTCAGAAAAAAATCTATCCTAATATGGAGTATGAATTCTAGATACCCAAAACGATCTTGAAAAAGAACAAAGCTAGCAGATATATATTTTCTGATTTCAAACCATATAAAGCTACAATAATTGAAACAGTGTAGTACTGTTCTAAAGGCAGATATATAGACCATTGGAGTTAAATACAAGCCTAGAGCTAAATTCTTCCCTATATTGTCAAGTTATTTTTGACAAGGTTTCCACGAACATTTGGTGGTGGAAATAATAATCTTTTAACTAAATATTGTTGAAAAATAATAATTACATGGAAAAGAATAAAATTGGACCTTTACCTAATCCCACATACAAGTATTAACTCAAAATAGATAAAAGACCTAAATATAAATCTTAAGACTATAAACTTTTAGAAGAAAATCTGGGTCATAAAACCTCACAACATTGAAATTGGCAGTGATTTCTTGGTTATGATTTCAATGGCACAGGCAACAGAAGAATATACAAACTCCCTAAAAAATAAAAGAAAATATTGTATATCCAAAGACAATGTAAACAGAGTTAAAAGTTACTAATAGAATTGGATAAAATATTTCCAAATGCTATATCTGAAGGTATATTAATATTCCAACTAGAAATCCTAAAAATTAACAACAATAAAGGCAAACAATACAACTTAGAGATAGGTAAAAGACTAACATAAATAATGAATCTCCACAGATAACCAATCTTAGTTGTCTGTTGGATGGAAACTCTTGTTTCTCTGGTTCTGGTGAGTGTTACCTATTTCTTCTTTGTAGTTAATCTCTTTGAGTATTTTCTCTAGCGCTGGTTTTGAAGACATAAATTCCTTCAGTTTCTGTTTGTCATGGAAGCTTCTTATTTCTCCATCTAATTTGATAGAAAGTTTTGCTGGATAGGAAATTTTTGGCTGGAAGTTGTTTTCTTTCAGAGTTTGGAATATGTTACTCCAAGCCCTTCTGGCTCTCATGACTTGGTTTGGGAAGTCTGGAGTGATTCTAATTGGTTTGCCTCTGAATGTCAGTTGGCCCTTTGTTTTTGTTGCCTTTAAGATTCTCTGCTTGGCTTCCACATTGGTCATTTTGACAATTATATGGCGTGGGGATCCTCTTCTCCGATCCTGTCTAAAGGGAGTTCTATAAGTTTCCTGGATCTGTGTATCAACCTCTTGCTCTATATTTGGAAAATTTTCTGCTATTACTTCCTTGAAGAGATTGTTGATCCCTTTGGTATCACTTTCTTTTCCCTCCTCTATTCCAATTATTCTTAGGTTAGCTCTCTTAAGATGGGCCCATATTTCTTCAATGTCAGATTCCTGCTGTTGGATATTTTTTTCTAGATTAGAAACTATGCATTCATTTTTGGATTGCTCATCTTCTAAGAGCGAGATTCTGTTCTCCATGTGGTCTAATCGGTTGTTTGTGCTTTGAATTGAGGCCTTTACTTCATTAATTGCATCCTTTATCTCTTTTTGGCTCTCTCTGAGTTCTTTTCGAAGCACCTCTATTATTTCTACAGTTATTTTCCTGATTTGATCTTCTAGAAATCTCTGATTTTCTGTTTTATCAGGTTCTGATGTTGTGGGGTTGTGCACATTCATTACTCCAGTGTTATTCCTCTTTCCCATGATTTTGGAGGTTTGTGCCTTCTCTGGGTTCTTCCCTTGGGTCACTATGGCTTCACTTAAGGTGCTCTGGATCTCGAGTCTGTATTATCTCAGACCCCACTACTCCTTTACTGGGTTGTATCACAGAGTCTCCGACCCAGGGAGTCGATAGAGGCTGCTTTAAACTATGGGGGGTGCCAGGTTGCACGTTCTCCTATGGTGTGATATCTCTGCCACCACCACTCCCTCACTGGGTCAAGTCCCAGGAGGCACAATACTGGGATTTCTCCTCTGTGGCCCGCAATTTGACTCACTGTTCTTGAGTACGTAGATGTAGCTGTACTGGACTGGTGAATTCACTGCTGCTGCCGCCGCCGGTGGCAATATGGCGCCTCTGCCACGCCCTCGGCCATGAGGCTGGCGTATTTTTTCTTCTCTGGTTTTGATTTCCACTCTGAATCCCTGCAGCGTGTGCTGAGCTCAGCCACTGGGAGCTTTAAATGCTGTCTGCGCCGAAAGATCCCGCCTGGCTGTTCCGCAGCGGCTCACCTGGCTTGCTGTAGCCGTCCGTTGAGTTCGCCGCTGCCGCCGGCAGTATGGCGCTGCTGCCGCGTCCTCGGGCGCGTGTGTCTCCTCTGTGGCCCTGAGCTCTGTTCTCAGTCCGCTTTCTCTCTGGAGCCTGGTGTTTTTTTTTTGTTTTTCTGGTGATGGTGTTTTCTGGCTATGAAAGGCGCTCTTTTTGTGGTAATGGAGATTGGTTGTTAGCGGGACTCTTAAGCCCCGCTTTTCTCGGTCGCCATCTTCCCGGAAGTCCCTAATGTAATACTTTGATTAAATAGTAGAATAATTAAATCAATTGGTTGGGGGAAAGGTTCTGATATAATCTTTCGATGATTCCTAGGTTTCAAATCACTTCCACCTAAAAGAGATGGTAAAATTTTAATGTTTGTCTCTAGAATTTAGATGTAAAGATAAACTGGATGATTAAAAATAAAACTAGAAATCCTAGGAAAGTCAGCTGTTACCTGTCATATACTTGCATATCTTTTATTTATCTTTTTGTTATTTTATTTTATTTTTTTTTGGTGGTACTGGGATTCCTGGAAGCCCTTATACCTCCGGGCTACACTCCCAGACCTATTTTATATGTTTTTTTATTTGGAAACAGGGTCTCTTAAGCCATCAAGCCTGGCTCCGAACCAGTGCCATCCTCCCATCTCTGCCTCCCAAGCGCGGGGACTACAAGCTGTGCCACCACGCCCAGCTTTTGTTATGTTTTGAAGACCAGCCATGTGCCCTTTGTCATCCACCCTCTCCAGGACTCCTATTAAGGAAGGATCAGATAGATTCCAAGGGTCTCTCACAAGCTTGAGGTGGCCTGTGCTCTCCCTTGAACATGTATTCTCACTTTTCTTTAATAAACCTCTGTCTTTGTCTTTGACCAGTTTTGCTGAAATTCTTTTGGCTAAGAAAGCCAGGAATTTCAGAGGACCTGGGATAAGTTTCCCTTTCCCAAACCAGGGAACTCCTTAGGACTCATTGGAACCAGTATTGGGAATGGCCTAGGAAGATGTTTCCCGGAGCCTAACTGGAGTCCCTGGGGACAGTTCCCCCAAATGGTAACAGTCACCCCCAAACTGTAACACTCATCATGATGATGAGGAGGTAGAAAGGAAGTAGGCAGATAGGGAAGAGGCCTCAGTAGAAAAACTTAATTTCCTGAGGGGTGACGAATACTAATTAACTTCCAAGGCTCCTAAAAAAGAGACCAGCTCTTCCAAGGTTCAGAGATAAGAATGACCAAAGCTTCACAAAACCATGTGTTTACTAATCGACAAACCCAGCAGACATCACTGGAGCAAGTCTGACACCCATACTGAAAGGAGACCCCTCAAAGGACATGCAAATACCCTATGCAAATTTTAAGAATTGCCTCTCACACTCCAATAGAAGACATGCAGACATATGTAAACTTCTAGACCAGTCACCAGGATGGTTACCCACTCTGGGAACCCCTCCCCACTGGGGAGCTTTTCTTCTCTCTCGCAGGTCACTTTAGCTTTGAGAGAAGGTGGGGTGCAATTGAAAGCACTTGGCCCGGGATACACTCGGGTAGTAACCTGAAGGCCTCTGCTGGACATCAAGGCCAACCAGGGCCCCTAGGGGTGACCTGCACTTCTTTTCTGGCAGATCACATGGACTTTGGGAGAAAGCAGCTTGCAACTGAAGGCATTTGGCTTGGGTTACCATCAAGTATTGTCCTGAAGGCTGCTGCTGGACATCAGAGTCCCGACAGCCCTTAGGGGTGTTCGGCTACTTTTCCCTATTCCCTGCCATTTCCAATAAACTTCTTACTCCCCTTTCTGTGGTCTGCGGGTGTCACTCTTCGCTCACCGCAGACAAGAATCCGGTAAGGAAACACCAGGTTTCTTCTCAAGAAACCCCATTTCAATGACCTGTGATGGAAACAGAAAGTTCTGTGCCATGTTCAAAATGTATCTCCCTCCAAGGCTGAGGTAGGATGGAAGAAATACAATACTAAGCAGAAAAGGAGACAAATTGGGAAGGAAAAGAAAATGAAGTTTTAAAACCTGGAAAGTTCTTAATCTCTAACCCAGCCTATAGGGTGTGTTCTGTTTTAGGCAGAAACCTCTGGAGAACCCACATTCTTAATCACAATCGTCCCTCTCCCCACCTGAGATTCCTGAAATCTTAGTAAACCAAGGCTTCTCAGAGGACAAAGAAGGACACCAGTCACCACTGTGTGACCCCACCTACCTCCTTATGGGGGTCTATAAAAGAATGAAAAAGCCACAAAGACTTGAGATGAGGTGAGCTTCAGTAGTCATGATATTACCCTAGGTGACCCCAAGGCACTAATGTTGGTCAGCCTGAGAACTAAGTTCATCACCAGGTACCCTGCTAGTCACACATAACTTCCTGTTTGGCTTCTGTAACTCCTGCTTATCTTGTACCTGCAGAGAAACAAAGGCCATTCAGAACTTTCTATCCTTAAAACAATTGAAAGGTGGACAATAGAAGGGACCCACATGGGTTGTTGAGCTCCTGCACAATGTTGTTCCTGGTGTCTGTACTTTCTGCTTAACTTGCACACCCACTGAAAGAAACTGTTGATTGTCCATTCTGGGGGAACTTAAATGCTTCACTCCTGAGCTTGTGATTTTGATGTATAAAAAGAGCCTTGGAAAATGGCTTGGGGCTGCACTCAGGACTAAACACCCTGCAGTGCAGTTACCAGCAGCCAGCTAACAAAGACTTTCTGTTTGGCTTGAACTAAGTCTGAGTGGTCTGCTTTGGTGGTCACTCAATAACAGACTCTCTTGCTCAGACACTCTTCTCCCCCCAACTTTAAGATGGCCTTCTTTCTCCCTCAATCCCTCACTTTTCTAAATAAAACCTCTTGTCTTTTTCTCTGCCTGTCATGTGCTTAAATTCTTTTCTGAATTTAAAAATAAATTGGATGTACATCATGTAAACAAAGAACCCTATGGAATTATCATGTTTTCCTTTGACAAGGCCACCAGCTTTCATGGAATATTAAGTCTGCTTTTATCTGTGTCCAACTGCTCTACTGAGTCTTCACTCCAAAGTAAGATCCGTTAAAATGAATTACTTTCTTGAAAACTAGCATAGTTTATTCCTTGAGGGCACTGGGGAGCAAAATGAATTTAGCATCCTGGCATGCAGCATGTAACTGCAAAAAAAAAATGCTGACAAACTGATAGGTTGGGTCCTCCTCCATTCCCCCATGGGACCTCGCAGAGGGGGTAGAAGACGAACCCTGGAAGCCAGAAGTGGAGATATCGCAAGAATCCAGGTGCCTTGAGACTCCAGGCATTGCAAGGCTGGCTCTAGAGGTCACAAGACTACAGATATCACGAGAGGACCGGTATTCTAGCCCCACCCCAAGACCCAGCTTTATAATACCCTGACTTCCTCTCCGCTACATGAATCTGCCGACTGACCGTGACCCTGCTTGACTGCATGGTTCTGCTGCTCTCTCATCGGTCCCTTCCCCCATGGGCAGCAGACCTCGCCCGAAGGCACCGATTTGATTAAAGCATAGCAGCTTTTGACAATCTGGTTGGTGTTTACCTCCTCTGTGACTCCCCAGCTCAATTCAACATCACACAAATGAGTGGAAAGCAGGACTCGGTGGCTCCCCTTGCCACAGAAAGGGTTCTGGGAGCAAGGTAGTTTTAGATTGCCAAAATCTAATCCTTCTCTTAAAGCTAAAAGGTTCTTGGGGAAATAAAATTAAAAATTAGTTACATTCATGGCCTGAAAGAGAGGGGAAAAAGTCCTAATTTATATTTGGTGCATATTTTGTGTGGAGGTAGTATCTGATCTAATCTGAAGAAAGTTTTTTTAAAAAGTATGATTTCATTGGGGACTGTAATTTTTGTTGTTGAATTTTGGTCCTGGGGATCAAACCCAGGGGCACTCTACACTGAGCTGCATCCCCAGCCCTTTTTTTGAAACAGGGTCTTGCTAAATTCTGATTTGCTAGCCTCGAATTTACGATCCTGTATTCGAGCTTCCTGTCTCTGCCTACCAAGCACTGGAATTACAGATGTGGGCTCACAACGAATGTAACCTTTATACTTACATTACTTACATGTCTGCAATGCACTCTTATCCAGAGACTGATAGAGCAATTTAAGTTAGCCATCTGGCTACCCATTTGCAGGCTTATCCGTCTCCTTCTTTAACTCCTCTAGTCCCCTTCTTCTCTCCTTGTTTTGCTTTCTTCTGCAACTTATTTGCTGTACCAAACATTGACCACAAACAAGGAAACATTTTACTGTTTTCAGATTGTTTCAGACATAGTCGTTTTTCGTTTTAAAAAATCAAATGCTTATTTTTAATTTTGATTGCCGTACTAGGGATGGAACCCAGGAGCATTCCACCTCCAAACTACACCCCAATCCTACTTTTTATTCTTTATTCTGAAACAGGGTTTCCTTAAGTTGCAAAGGGCCTCACTAAGTAGGCCCTGTTTGGTTTCCCATTAACATTTAAAAATAAGCTGGGCGTGGTGGTGCACGCTTGTAATACTAGCATTTGGGAGGCTGAGACAGGAGGATTGAGGTTCACAGACAGCCTCAGCTACTTGGTGGGGCCCTTAGCAACTCAGTGAGTTCCTGTTTCAAAAATAAAAAGACTAAAATGTAGGGCTGGGGGTGTAGCTTGGAGGTCCAGTGCCCCTGGGTTTCATCCCCAGTACTGCAAAATAAATATAAACAATTATAAATGAAGGCAGGGGGTACTTAAAAATAAACCTATTGTAATGAGCATTTGAAGCCGGACATGGTGGCACACATTTGTAATCCCAACATTTGGGAGGCTGAGACAGCAGGATTGCAGTTCTAGGACAGCCTCAGTTACTTAGTGAGGCCCTTTGCAACTCATTGAGACCTCAGGTACTTAGTGCGGCCCTCTGCAACTTAGTGAGACCCTGTTTCAAAATAAAGAATAATGTGATACTGGCTTCATAGAATATATTTGGGAGAGTTCCATTTTTTTTCTATTTCACAAAATAGATTGAGGAGTATATGTATTAGCTCTTCTATAAAGGCTTTATAGAATTCCTGGGCTTTTCTTTGATGGTAGGCTCTTATTGCTGTTTCAATCTCTTTGATTGTTATTGGTTGGTTGAAGTGTCCTATATCTTCTTGACTCAGTTTAGGAAGGTTGTATTTATCTAGAAAGTTGTCAATTTCCTCTAGATTTTCCATTTTGTTGGAGTATAGTTTTTCAGAGTAGTTTTGATAATTCTCTGGATTTCTACACTGCCAGTAGTAATATCTCCTTTTTCATCTCTTATCTTTGTAATTTGGGTTGATTCTCTCTCTTTTTTTAGTTAGGTTCGCTAGTGGTTTGTATATCTTGTTAATATTTTTTTTTGAGAAACCAGCTTTTGTTTTTGTTGATTTTCTGTATTTTTTTATTCTCTACTTCATTAATTTCTGCTCTGATTTTAATAATTTCCTGTCTTCTACTGGCTTTGGGTTTAAATTGTTAGAGGACTAATATCAAGAATATACAGAGAACTCAAAAAACTCAATTCTAAAAAAACAAATAATCCAATCAAAAAATGGGCAAGCAAACTAAATAGACACTTCATGAAAGAAGTAATTCAAATGGTCAATAAATGCATGAAAAATGCTCAACATCATTGGCAATCAGAGAGATACAAATCAAAAATACTCAGATTTCACCTAACTCCAACTAGAATGGCAACCATTCAAAACATAAACAACAAATGCTGGAGAGGATGTGGAAAAGTGGGAACTCTAAAACATTGTTGGTGGGATTGCAAATTAGTGCAACCACTTTGGAAAACAGTACGGAGAATCCTCAGAAGAATGGGAACAAATTTACCATTTGGTCTAGCAATACCACTTCTGGGTATCTACACCAAAGAAAGGAAACCAAACTACCAAACTAATGCATGTGTATCTATGTTCATAGCTGCACAATTCACCATTGCCAAACTATGAAACCAGCCAAGATGTCCATCAAAAGGTGAATGGATTGCAAAACTGTGGGCTATGTACACAATGGAATTTTACTCAGCCATTAAAAAAAACACAATTGCAGCATTTACAGAGATATGGATGGATCTTAAGGACATTATGCTAAGTGAGATTAGTCAGTTGCAAAAAGTAAGGAATCTGATGCTTTCCCTAATATGTGAAAGGGGTCATAGGAGGAACTCCAGGTGGAAAAGGAGATCCTATAGAGGAGCAAATAAGGCAACCTAACTGTGGGGATGGATGGGGGAGAAGGAAACTCTTTAAAGTGCACAACGTACTTACTCATATCATAGTAAATCACTAAACCAAGCATAAGAGGGAGGGATGGGGAGAGAGTGGGGTGGGGACTGGGTGGGGGCTGGCTGGGTGATGTGTGCATTTATGTCTACACAAGTTTTTGGCTTCGTTATGATGTATAAATACAATGCACCAGTAAAAAATTAAAAAAAAAATAGGGCAGAGGTGTAGCTTGAGGGTCGAATGCCCCTGTGTTCCATCCCCAACCCCCCCCCCACAGAGAGAGAGAGAGAGAGAGAGAGAGAGAGAGAGAGAGAGAGAGAGGTCTGAAGGTGTAGCCTGGAGGTAGAAAGCCCCTGGGTTTCATCCCTAGCACTGGAAAGAAAGAAAGAAAGAAAGAAAGAAAGAAAGAAAGAAAGAAAGAAAGAAAGAAAGAAAGAAAGAAAAGAAATAGGGTCTTGCTGAGCCTGTGATCCTCCTGTCTCAGCTTCTAAAGAACTGGGATTACAGCTGGGCATAATGGTGCATGCTTGTAATCCCAGTACTTGGGAGGCTAAGGCAGGAGAATCTTAGGTTCGCTGCCAGCCTCAGCAATTTAGTGAGGTTCTCAGCAAGTTAGTAAGACCCTGTTTCCAAATAAAATAGGCCTGGGCATGTAGCTCAGAGGTTGAAAGTCCCTGGGTATCACTCCTAGTACCTCAGAAGACCAAATAGCCAGGCGTGGTGGCGCACGTTTATAATCCCCACGCTTGGGAGGTGGAGACAGGAGGTACTTGCAGGTTCAAAGCCAGCCACTGGCTTAAGAGACCCTTTTTCTAATAATAATAATAATAATAATAATAATAATAATAATAATAATGTATAAAATAGGTCGGGGAGTTTAGCCCGGAGGTAGAAGGGCTTCCAGGAACCCCAGTACCACCAAATAAAAAAAAACTAAGATTACAGGCACATCCCACCAAGCCCAGCCTTTAATTATTTATTTAAAACATTTTTGGTTACTGCTTAGCATACCAGGCACATGGTATGTATTTAATTTCTAGGGTATGTTCCAATATAATTTATGGTCCAAATCAAGACAGCTTGAGAGCAAAAGGGATACTATTAGTAGTTATGTGAAAACAACAGATGCAAATTGGGACATAGGGTTAGGTTACCTGCATTTGTTTGTGAAATGGAATTAATTTATCCAGCGATCTCCTATTCATGATTTTAAACTTTTAGACATTTCCTAACCTCAGGAATATTTCTATTGGTGCATGAACAACTTCTACATAAATGCTTTGTCCTGAGACTGTGCTTTCTAAAACTATTAGAGGTCTCATGACTTCTTCTCTTTCTATGAGTCATTGTTTTTCCTTACTTAATTTATCTAATAATAAAATTAGGCAGCATCCCAGCCTGTCCAAAACTTTGAAAAACAGACTTCTCCAGAGGTGATTTTAATCAAGATATTTCAAATTGTACTCAAATTCCTGGATACTGGCTTCTGAACTACAAATCTTGGTCTTCAATAGGTAATTTGTAATTTGGAGTGGGAGAAATTAGTTTTAGCACTATAGTTTACTTGGCAGTTTTAAAAACTTTTATATTAACAAGCATACTGTATGTACTTTTTTGTCTGACTTTTTTCACTTGGTGTAATTACTTTTTGACTCATTTATTGTATATTTGCGTGTATAAGTACTTATTGCTTTTTACTGCAGGGAGTACTCAGTTGTACAGATATCTTTGCTTATCCTCATACTTGTTAGTGGACATTTGAATGTATACCTGTTTTGGATGTTACAAATAAATCTATGGTAATTCGTGCACAAGTCTTTGAGTAGATATATACTGGCATTTTCCTTGGGTGAATTCCTAGGCATAGAATGGCTGTGTCAGGTAGCTATGTGCTTAGTCTTAAGAAACTGTTAGTTGGGCATGTTGACATATGCCTGTGATCTCAGTACTTGGAAGGCTGAGACAGGAAGATTACAGGTTCAAGGGCAACCTCAGCAACATAGCTGAGACTTTGAGCAACCTAGCAAAATCTTGTTTCAAATAAAAAACGTAAAAAGGGTTAGGGATGTCGCTTAGTGATAGAACGCCACTGGGTTCAAACTCCAGTACAAAACAAAACAAAACAAAACAAAACAAAACAAAACAAAACAAAACAAAACACAAGCATAAACACTGCAAAACTGTCTTCAAAGGAATGTTACTCTCCTACAACTCAGTACATGAGAGTTTCACTCACTCTATATCCTTAACAACATTTAGTATGGAGAATGTTTGTAGGCATCCCAGTAGCTTCCTAGTTTTATCTCAGTACTGGGTTAATTTTTTTTTTTTTTTCAGTACTGAGAAGTGAACCCAGGGGCATTCTACCTCCAAGCTACACCCCAGCCTATTTTTTATTTTTTATTTTTTATTTTTATTTTTTATTTATTTATTTTTTGTGGTACTTGGGATGGAACCCAGAGGTATTCTACCTCCAAGCTACACTCCCAGCCCTATTTTTTATTCTTTATTTTGAAACAGGGTCTCACTAAGTTGCAGAGGGCCTCATCAAGTAGCCAAAGCAGGCCTCAAATCTGTGATCCTCCTGTCTCAGCCTCACAAGTACTGGGATTAAAAGGATGAGGCATCACTCTTGGCTAATATTAGATTGATTTACATTTCTTAATGACTAGAGGTGATGGCCATTTTTCATATGCTGATTTTCTATCTCTATAATTTTAATTCTAATGAGAAGGGATATTTTTTTTTCAGTCACAGGAAAAGTTTTAGTCAATTCCAGCTGCTGTAACAGAATTCCATTCAATAGGTGACTTAAACAACATTTTCTTTTTACAGTACTGAAGACTAGGAGTCTGAGATCAGGTTGCCAGCAAGATTGGGCTTTGGAAGAGGGTCCCTTTCTTGGTTTACAGAGCATCACCTTCTTAGTGTTGTAATCACATGAGAGAGAGGGAGGGAGAGAAGGGAAGGAGAGAGAGAGAGATGGAGATGTGATCTCTTCATCTTTTATAACAGCACTAATTTCATTAACAGGGCTCCATCCTCACTATCTCATCTAAACTGTTAATTACTTCCCAAAGGTCCCATCTCCAAGTACCATCACAATGGGGATTAGGGGTTCATATATGGATTTGGCGGGGAGAGATGCAAAATATTTATTGCATAGAAGGGAACTCAGAGAAATGATTACTAAGCAGAGAATTGAAGGATGAATTAGAATTTTCCTGGTTAAAAAAAGTTGTGTGTGGACATGCCTGTATGTACATATAAAATAAAGTAGTATACTGACTTTAAAGTCTTGGCATGAATTAATTTATTAGTAGTATTTTTTTTGTATGTGTGTGAGTATGTATGGTAGTGGGGATTGAACCCAAGGCCATTCTACCTCTGAGCTGCACCCTCATCCCTTTTTATTTTTATTTTGAAACAAGATCTTGCTAGGTTGCTGAGAGTATCTCTATTTGCTCTGGCTGGCTTCTATCCTTCAATCTTCCTGTTTCAGCCTCCTAAGTACTGGGATTACAGGCGTGTGCCACTGTGCTAGACTTATTAGATTGTTTTTACTACAGAATAGATAGGATAGTATCTGAGCATCGTCAAAACTTGGAACATTCTGGGAAAGTAGAGCCCCTGAAAGGAAGGTAGGCCTTCAGGGACAGGTGTAAAGGAGGTACGTGGACTGGGACATCACCTACTTCATTCCTATATTTTATCACTACTCTGACATTCTCTCATTTCAGACTCACAAGTGTCAAGTACTTGACAGGTCTGGGCCAAATACCCAGATATAATAGAAACTTGGCAATTTCATCATGGAAGTTATGGATATTTGTCTTCTAAAAAGGTAGGTCCAGTGACTTGTCCTTGAGTACCTGTTGGAGCTAATGACTATTAGGTTGGACAAAGGAAACCAATAGAATTCATTACAGGCTTCTGTTCCATTGCCTACAGCTCCTTGACATAAGAAGTACATGAATAATATCTCTAGGCCAGAGTAAACTCAGCTCAGCTCTTGAGCCAAGGATAAGGAGGAGAATGTAATTTCCATCTCGGTAAATTAAATTATCTGTATGTGCCTACCTGCTACATGCTTCTTCAGCTGGATCTGGTAGTGGATCCAGTGACCCTGAAAGAAGGAGCAAGAATTCTGTCCTTTGATTCACCATTTGCCCAAAGTTCCATCAGATATGCCATATGCCTTTTGAGTGGGCAGCTTAAGGCACAGATCACATTAGAGGCTTTTGCACTGAAACAAAGTTCCCATATGAATATTAGTAGTTAGTTAGGCCTTTCTTTAAAGCAGCAAATATAAATAGTATATACTTTTGAGAGAAATGCATTCTGGATGAAACACAAAAGTTGGCTGCTTACATAAATGCTTAGTTTATCCGAGAAGTCTGTAAAAAGAAAACAAGTAACCACTAAACATGATGACACAGAGCCAGATGGGGTGGTGCATGCCTGTAATCCCAGTACTTGGGAGGCTAAGACAGGGTGCAGATTTGAGGTCAGCCGCAGCAACTTAGTCAGATCCTGTTTCAAACTAAAACGGATAAAAAGGGCCAGGGGATAACTGAGAGGTAGAATGCCTCTGGGTTCAATCCCTAGTACCAAACAAACAATGAAAAAAACAACAACAAAAGACATGGTATGGTAAGCATTTTAACTTATGAATGCAAATCCAATTCACCAGTCTCTTAGGTAGAGCTAAGACCTTCTCTCCATTTACTCAGTAAGTGCTGATTAAATTCACTATTCTAGGTCTAGAATTAAGATACTAAGTGAGACAAATAAAATTCCCTATCCATATAAACTCAACAGGAATAAAATGGGTTATAGGACTCTTCCTATCGTCAAGATCCCTGCCAGCCAAGGTTACCACAACACATAAGTAACCGCTGCATTATAAATGCCTCAATTTGAGGACAAAGATAATTAAATGAACAATTACAATACCTACTATTTGGGTCCATATTAGAGATGTGAATGATGTATTATAAAAGCCCTCAAGGAAGTCACTAATGGTGCTTGTGAGAATTAAGGGCTCTTCATAGAGTAGGTCAAATTTAACATAATTTTGAACAGTTTGGAGAATTTGTTAGGAGAAGAGGAGAAAGATTGAGTGTCACATCCTCAAACAGAAATATCCTGAGAGTTCAGTAGTTTAAGACAGTGATTAGGTGCTTTTATATGCCAGGGCCTGTATAAAAGAGTAGAGACTTAAGGAGAAAATCATAGTTGGGTGTGGCAGAGCACACCTATAATCCCAGTACTTGGGAGGCTGAGAGAGGATCATAAGTTTGAGGCCAGTTTTAGCAATTTAGCAAGGCCCTCAGCAACATAGCAAGAACCTGTGTCAAAATAGAAATAAAATAGGGCTGGGGGTGCAGCTCAGTAGAATACCCCTGAGTTCAGTTTGCAATATCCCCCCAATTCAAAAAAAAAAAAAAGAAAAAAATCAAAGGATTAAATGAATGTTTTTTTTAATAGAGTGCTATTGCTTTTTATAGGATGCTATTATTTTTAAGTGAGTTCCTTTTTGTGTGTGTGTGTGTGGTACTAGAGATGGAACCCAGGGACATTCTACCTCTGAGCTACACCCCAGTCCTATTTTTTTTTATTCTTTATTTTTTTGAAACAGGGTCTCGCTGAGTTGCAAAGGGCCTTACTAAGTAGCCGAGGCTGTCCATGAATCTCCATCCTCCTGTCTCAGCCTCCCAAATGCTGGTATTATAAGTGTGTGCCACCACGCTGGCTTGGGAGTCCTTATCTTTCAGATATCCATATTAGTTTTATTTTGTAGTGCTGGGATTGAATTTAGGGCTTCACACATGCTAGGCAAGTGTTCTGCTGCCAAACTATAATCTCTAGCTCCCATACTAAATTTTATTTTTTTGTGTGTGGTGCTAGAAATTGAACCCAGGGGTATTGTACCTCTGAGCTGCACCCCCAGCCCTATTTTATTTTATTTTTATTTTATTTTATTTTTTATTTGTAAACAGGGTCTTGCTAAGTTGCTGACAACCTCACTAAATTGCTGAGGCTGGCTTCAAAACCTGTGATCCTCCTGTCTCAGTCACCAAAGTACTGGAATTACAGGCATGTGTCATCCTGACCTGTTCAAAATTGCTAAAGATAAAATTTTATGACATTTAGGATTTTAAAAAATAGTGTGTTTGTGTGCTGGGCATGGTGGCGCATGCTTGTAATCCCAGCATTTGGAAGGCTGGGACAGGAGGATAACCGTTTGCAGCCTCAGCTATTTAATGAGGCCCTCTCCAACTCAGTGAGACCCTGTTTCAATATTAAGAATAGAAAATAGGGCTGGAGGTATATAGCTTGGAGATAGAATTCCTCTGGGTTCCATCCCTAGTATGGAAAAAAAAAAGTGTGTTGGGGAAATAAAGGAGTGGAATATAGGTGGCTAGGCTGACCATAAATTTATAATTATTGAAGCTGCATCCTGGGTACCAAGGGCTCTTTCCTGTAATAAACAGTAAAAACAAACAAACAAACAAACAAACAAACAAAAAAACCAATAAGGCTTGTTTCCTGTTTTTGAAAACCTAATAGTCTCTTGAAAAGAAAGATCTCTTGAGAGATAGTTCTAGCACATTAACCCAGTTGTTAACTTAGTATGAAAGGATGCATAATCCTACGGGAAAAAAGTAACTTGAAGTAAACAGTCACCCAGCTGCTTCTACTACATAGGGGGTGGCACATGATCCTTATCAGTGGGAAACAATCTCTATGCAGCTCCCCTGCCTTTAGAGACTGGGGAAGAGAGGAGAAAATTTAGATCAGAGAGGGTGACTCTTATTTATTAAAATATAGGGATGATTTTGTGGTTTAGAGAATCTCGGAAGTGTATTTTTAAAATGCTAGTGTTGAGAAGGTGAGAGAGAGGGGGAGAGAGAGAGGAGAGAGAGAGAGAGAGAGAGAGAGAGAGAGAGAGAGAGAGAGAGAGAGAGAGAGAGAGAGAGAGAGAGAGAGAGAGGCTGGATGCTGGTGTCAAGTTGGTGAACACACTGTTGAAGTGTTTGTGTGTGTGTGTGTTGCTACTAGGTAACCGTATCTATTTCCCCTATTTCCCTTCAGCTGCCATGTAGATGGCTTGGCTGCTTTGTCTTTTCCTCTTTTGCAGAAAACAAGGACATAAACATGAGTTGCCCATGATGAAACACCTTGGTCATGAGAGGTAATATTGCAGGAGGACCTCGGGTACATTAGTGACATGAAACGGTTAACCCAAGGACTGCACAGAAAGAGTAGAGAAGTAGGGATCCAGGGTGGATTGCAAGCCTGTGGTTAAAAATGGAATTCACTGTGTCAAAAGGATAATAAAGTCATGCATAGTGGTGAATGCATGTAATCCCAGCACTTGAGAGGCTGCGATTGGAGGATCACAGGCTGGAGTGATGCTGTGAGACGCTTAGTAACCTAAGGAGACCCTGTTGGTTGGGATGTAGTTGGAGGTTGAATGCCCCGGACTCAATCCCTGGTACCACACATAACACACACACACACACACACACACACACACACACGGTAACAAACCTATGTACTCAAGACACCAGTATTATTTTGGAAATCCTTTATCTTCTGATTAATTCTGCAAAGCAAGGAGTAAGAGTCCTAGGCAACATCAATGCTCCAAATGCCTATAAGAAGAGCTGAAGAAATGTATGTGGATATTTCTATCAGGAAGATAGAAAATGCTCAAATGTGGGTGATAAAAGAGAATTTAGCCAGGCATTAATGCTACATGCCTGTACTCCCAGAACTTGGAGGCTGAGATAGGAGGATCACAGGTTCAAAGCCAACCTCAGCAACTTGGTGAGACCCTATTTTTTTTGGGGGGGGTTACTGGGGCTCCTGGAAGCCCTTCTACCTCCGGGCTACACTCCACGGGCTACACTCCCAGACCTAGTTTTTAACATTTTTATGTGGAAACAGGGTCTCTTAAGCCAGCGAGGCTGGCTCTGAACCAGGGCGATCATCCTGTCTCCACCTCCCAAGCATGGGGATTACAAGTGTGTGCTACCACGCCCGGCCTGTGAGACCCTATTTTAAACTGAAAAAATAAAATAGAGCTGGGGTGGGGTCTAGCTCAAGAGGTAGGACATCCCTGGTTCAATCCCCAGTTTCTCCTCCACAACAAAACAAAATGAGAGAGGTTTTTTTTTTTGTTTTTTTTTTTTGGTGGTACTGGGGGTGGAACCCAGAGGCTTTCTACCTCCGGGCTATACTCCCAGACCCATTTTATATTTTATTTGGAAACAGGGTCTCACTAAGTAGCTGAGGCTGGCTTTTAACCTGTGCGATCCTTCTGTCTCAGCCTCCCAAGCGGTGTGTGTGTGGGGGGATTACAAGCATGTGCCACCACGCCCGGCTGAGAGAGAGAGAAATTTTGCAAACATGATACTCCCTGGGCCCTTGTTCTCTCATTTATCTTACTGGAAAAAGACAAACAATTGTCTCTGAGGGCCTAGCAATGACCCCTGTAGAAAATTATAGCTATTATTCAGTCAAGATATTTACTTTCAATGCCTGTTTGCTTTGAAGTGTACCTTAGGTAAAATGAAATTAATATGAGATCCCTCCGGGAATTTTGATCCTTGTCCAACTTCTGTAATGATTTAAAATGTCTAATTTGCTTTGTGTGCCTTTGTTTACTGAACTGGCTCTTAGGTCAAAACTGTGGAGGTCAATAAAATTTCTGATCCATTCACTTGTCACTAAAAAAAAATAATCTTGCAGCCCCAAATTCAGCAGTCACATTAGGGTTTGAATAAGATTAGTAGATCATAGTAAATAAGACTGAGCTACTGAGTGAGGTAAAAAGTCAGCTTCTATTCCAATAATTTTCATATGCTCTGGTGTGCCTGCCCTATAGCTACCGCCCAAACCCCAACATCCATTGTATCTGGGTATTAAATTTTGTTACTTTGAAAGGAAGGCAAAGAACATGGATTCTGAGGATTAGAACTGGCTCCTATCTCATGACATTTACTGTTCTGAATCATAGCAGCAAGTACTCAGGAGGAAGATTGTGTATGCAGAGGCCACTTGGGGGCTGGGGTGGGGCTGAACTCTATGGCAGCACACTTTTAAATAGGGGAATGTTTTAGGGCACACTCAATATGATTAGATTGCACTTAATTCATCTTGGGCTATATAGTTTATGATGAAAAGATATTACATTTGATGGTGGCGCACACTTGTAATCCCAGCATTTGGGAGGCTGAGACATATGGATTGCAGTTCACAGACAGCCTCAGCTACTTAATGAGGCTCTTTGCAACTCAGTGAGACCCCGTTTCAAGAATAAAGAATAAAATATAGGGCTGGGGTTGTAGCTCAAAGGGAGAATGTCCCTGAGTTCCATTCCTAGTACCTCAGAAAATTATATTTGAATAAAACAGGTTAGAGCCAAGGATCAGTGCACTATAGCCCCTGGCCTACCATCTACCACAAATGCAGTTCTATTTTCTTATGTGATTGCTTATTTTTTGGAAGTCCATATTAAAAATTTTACAAATAAAATTATATACTTCCCATCCATGAAGTAAGTAGTTTTACTCCCCCACATGCTCCCATCAAAGCGACAGCTGATCAATCATGAACTGGAACCTCCCAAACTGTGAGCCAAAGTAAACGTTTCCTCACAAGTATCTCAGCTATTTTGTTTTAGTGATAAAAAAGCTAACCTAATGTACTATGCTCAGTTGTTTATGGATCATCTAACTACCTTTGTGCCATAATGGCAGAGCTGAACAAGTGTGACAGATTCCAAATGGCCTATGCCTGCAAAGATTAAAATACTTAGCAACCGGCTATTCATAGGATAAGTTTGTCCACATCCACATGTATGTATGGTCCTGGCTGGATTTGCTTGCATGTTTAAAAATAAAGTTTTATATGTGTTTCAGTAAATATGAGATTTTTTCCTTGGTGCCATATTAATGTTACATTATCACTCTAGCTAGTGTTTTATTATCGTTACAGAGATACTAAAACATTATCACTTTTAGCAGTTTGTATACTGCCACACATGGCTTCCCATTTCTCATTAAGCTTCCTGATCTGTCCACCAGGAATCATGGTAGTAGAATATGTCTTCAGGAACAGTATAAAAATATCTATATAATAATAAAAACTTGCTAAATATGAAGCATCAATGATATGCCAGTGTATTGCTGCAACTGCAATTTTTTTGGCTAGACTATACCAGATACATGTCATATATATGACATGGTAGTAGACATCTTGCTTGTCTGATTTGTCTTAAGAAGCATTTTTGTAAATGTATATTTATACTCATGAAATGGTTGGATCCCATCATATTTTGAAAATAAAGCCGATAGAATTTGCTGATGAATTAGATATGAGGTGTGGGTCAAGAAAGACTAAAGATTTGATTCAATCAACTGAAAAAAGCTATTACTATTTAGTATAATTCATATTTGCTTGTTATTCATTGCCTTCTTGAACTCCTTTTTGAACTGTGCCTTGAGAATAAATGTTTTCTCTTCAATCCTAGCAACTATAAAAATACCTGGAGTGTAACATATTCTCAATCAGTATTCTGCTTAATGAATAAATGCATTTTGTGGCATAGATTTTACAGATGTAGAGTTACAAGTAGTTAAAGAAAATGTACTATAAAAAGTTAATTTTTGTCGGGCGTGGTGGTGCACGCTTGTAATCCCAGCATTCAGGAGACAGAGACCAGAGAATCACAGTTTGTGGACAGCCTCAGCTACTTAACAAGGCCCTTCACAACTTAGTGAGACCCTGTTTTAAAATAAACAAACTAAAAACTAGGGCTGGGAGTATAGCTCAGAGGTATAATGCCCCTGGGTTCCATCTACAGTACTGCAAAAAAATAAAAATTAATTTTTGTATGCTTGAAATTACTTTTTAAAATTAATTTGCCAATTCTAATACCACTAATTACATAGTAGAATGCCAAGACTGCAAGTGAATGGGCAATGAGGGAGGCGTAATATTGACCTCTTCCCAAATACACATGGATTCTGGGTCCTAAAAAATGTGACTGTGTTCTGTGACTTGGTGAAAGGGGTTTTGAAGTTGTGATTAGGGTTCAGGACCTTGAGATGGGGAAAGGCTATGGTCAGAGAGGACAGTGATAACAGAAGACAGAGTAGAGTCAGAAAGATATGATGTGGCTGGCTCTGAAAACCATGAGACAAGGAATGCAGGAGGCCTCTGGACACCAGATAAGAGAATGCAGATTTTCCTCCAGAGTTTCCAGAATGTCTCAGCTCCTTGATTTTAGCCCAGCAAGACCATGTCAGACTTCTGTCCTAAAAATCATATGATGAAGTCTTAGTAAGTTTCATGCTGTTACAGGCTAATATCCAAGACTGGGTAACTTGTAAAGAAGTTTCTTAGCTGGGTGTGGTGGCACACACTTGTAATCCCTGCGCTTGGGAGGCTGAGACAGGAGGAACACACAGGTTCGAAGCCAGCCTCAGCTACTTAGTGAGGCTCTCAGCAACTCAGTGAGACCCTGTTTCTAAAATATAAAATAGGCCTGGGAGTATAGCTCGGAAGTAGAAAGCCTCTGGGTTCTACCCTTAGTAACACACACACACACACACACACACACACACACACACACACACACACGAAGTTTCTTTGGCTCCTGATTCTGGTGACTGGAGTGTCCAAAAAGGGAGGGGGGAAGGATGGGATGGGAATGAGGGAAGGGTTAATTGAGTGAAGTGTGCATGTATGCCTCTACCATCTTGTACTCTATCAAAATGTATGACTACAATGCACCAATAAAAAATTGTTTTAAAAGTATGGTGCTGACATCCTGGCCTGGGTCTCTGTCTATATCACAACATGGAACAGAAAACAGAAAGGGAAATGGCCTTGTGCAGAAGAGGCCAAGCATGTGAGGTGATATAATTTTGCAACAACCTGTTCTAGAGAGAACTGACCCACTCCTGCAAGGCCAGCACTAATCCATTCATGAGGGTGGGTCCCCTATCATCTAATTACCTTTCCATAGACTCTGCTTCCTCCTCCTCCTCCTCCTCCTCCTCCTCCTCCTCCTCCTCCTCCCCTCCCTCCTCCCCCCTTCTTTCTCTTCCTCCTCCTCCTTCTTCTTTTTCTTCTTCTTCTTTCTTCCTTTTCTTCTTTTCTTTTCTTTTTTTTTGATACAGGGGATTGAACTCAGAGACATTCATTCTACCTCCAAGCTAAACCCTCAGTCCATTTTTATTTATTTTGAATCAGGATCTCACTAAGTTGCTGAGGCTGTCCTTGAACCTGTGATCCTCCTGTCTTAGCCTTCCAAGTACTGAAATTACAGGCGTGCACTGCTATACCTGCCTTTCACTTCTTAAAGTTTTCACTTCTGCAACACTGCTGCACTGAGGATGAAACTTCTAGCACATAACCTTTTGGAGCAAATGATAGCAGATAATAAGTTTTTGTTGTTTATGCTACTAAACTTGTGATAATTTACTTCAGCAGTAGTAGAAAATGAATATAGGCAGCATTTAAAAAATTTTTTTTTTGGTATTAGGGATGGAACCTAGGAGCATTCTACCTTCAAGCTGCACCCTCAGCCCTATGTTTTATTCTTTATTTTGAAACAGGGTCTCACTGAGTTGCAAAGGGCCTCACTAAGTAGCTGAGGCTGTCTGTGAACCCTGATCCTCCTGTCTCAGTCTCCCAAATGCTGGGATTATAAACGTGTGCCATCATGCCCAGCTTTATGGGCAGAAGAGGGTTTCTGGGGATGGTGGCATATTTAGTGAAAAGGTTAAGAATGAGCAACAGCAGTGGCTGCCAGACACCAAGGGTAGATAGGGAAGGGCCCCATGTAGATGAGGCAGGGTATTAGCGAACTGTCCTGGGGGGCAGTTGAGGGCCTCCTAGTGAAGGTCATGAATGGCAGGCTAAAGGCTGGCAGTTTAGTCAAAGAATGACTCATTAGAGTTAGGTATACGACTGATTAAAAATTTATAAATGGTCCTTAGGAGGGTTTTGGAAGTGGAAGTGGCAAAGCTAGACCCAAGGAGGGTAGTCAAGGCTTGCAAGTGTCATGAAGATGATGGAGTTTACAAGTCTAATAACGTCAATTTTGTAATGTTGGCTGCCTGCACTCTGCGCTAAGAGCTTTCCATGCATTGTCAGACTAACTCTTCTTTAGAGCCCTGTGGGGCTGATGCTACTTTCGTCTTTATTTTACAGATGAAGAAGTGGAAGCTTGTAAAGGTTAGGCTCCTTTTCACAATCACACAGTAGGCAAATGATTGGGCTGACGCAGAAACTCAACCTTTTTTTCAGAGTCCTATTTCTTACCCTTTGTCTTCAGAATCCAAAAAAGAGTGATGACTTTCTGATAAGACATGCATTTTTATTTGCCAAGTTTCTTTAGTCAAGGTACATTTTCAGTGGGCTAGTAGACTATTTACACAAATTGTAATGACAAAACCAGGTACCCCAGTTCTTATTTCTTTCTCTTCCGGCCCTTGGCTTTTAAATGAAGAGATTGGCCCATATGATACAATTTCACAAATAGTCACCTGAGTACACATTTAAAGTTGAGATGTGAAACTGTAAAAAGAGAGAAAAAAGATATTTTCTAACTCATGAAAAGAATAGAAATGTGACATGTTGCTGTGGTATGTTACTACCACACCTATCAGCTAATGCCACACAAGGATTAACTGAAGAGTTTCTCATATCAAACTAACAAATACGTATTGTCAATAATTTAGTGCTACTGATCGTTTAATCCATCTGCCCTCTTCCTATCCAGTTCTGTGTGTCGTATCCTTTTAAGAGCTAATCACATTTTTGTAGCCCTTTAAGAGACATTATTTCGAAAGGTATTTTAAGGCTTATTGCTTGTTGTGAATTTTTTTTTAGGTATTGTGGATTGAATCCAGGGGCATTTAACCTCTGAGTTACACCTCCAGCCCTATTTTATTTTTATTTTGAAACAGGGTCTCACTAAGTTGCTGAGGGCCTTGTAAAGTTGCTGAGACTGGCTACATACTTGCAATTGTCTTGTCTCAGCCTCCCAAGTACTGAGATTACTGGCATGCAACACTACTCCTACTGAAAAATTCTGTTTTTGAAATACATATATTTTTCTGTTTAGTTAAATGAACAATTGACTTCCAGGACTGAACTTATTTGTAAATATCATATATTTGATTCAAAGAGCCTGAGAAATGCTGCTCTGAAAATAGAGAGGGGAACAGACCCAGTTTTCTCTACTATCTGCTCACAATACTGACCGCCTCTGTGATTCCAAAAGGTGTGGATATTTCTCCCCACCAGCAAGCAAGCAATCAGTCCTGCAGTGGACAAAGCCAGGCATCCTCAAATTCAGTTCACTTGTGGCAGTATCTACCTGGAAATACATCAGATCCCTCAGCTCTAGGGCCCAGACCCACAAGAATGTCCTCAATCCAGACCCCAGTCACAAGTCCAGGCTTCTGAACCTCTGCCTGACTGGCTACAACTTGGGGTTCCCACAACTCATTCTTTAGCCTGGATTAATTTGCTAGAGAGATTCAGAGACATTAGGTCAATGTCTTTTTTTTTTTTTTGTCCTGTACTTATGTTTACTGGTTTATTATAAAGAAGATTTTAAAGAATACAACTAGACCTCCAGCGGAAAAGATATCTAAAGTGAGGTTTGGAAGGGTGCTGAGTGCAGGAGCTTCTGACCTCCTGAAGTTGGGATTGAGCTCACTATCTTCTTGGTAGGCAGATGAGTTCTGTGTGTGTGTGTGTGTGTGTGTGTGTGTGTGTGTGTGTGTGTGTGTTACCGGGGATTGAACCCAGGGGTATTCTACCTTCAAGCTACACCCCAGCCTTATTTTTTATTCTTTATTTTGAAACAGGATCTTACTAAGTTGCAGAGGGCCTCACTAAGTAGCTGGTGGCTCTGAACCCGTCATCCTCCTGTCTCAGCATCTAAAACGCTGGGATTATAAGCATGCACCACCACGCCCGGCTTGGCAGATGAGTTCTTGTTCACTGTCCTGCAAACCTCCGAATGTTCTATTGTTGAGAAGCTCTTTAATCCCTGTCTTTTTGGGGTTTTATAAGGACCTTATTGCAGAAGCATGATTAGGCATGGACAACCAGGT
This sequence comes from Muscardinus avellanarius, assembly GCF_963383645.1. Classification (NCBI taxonomy): domain Eukaryota; kingdom Metazoa; phylum Chordata; class Mammalia; order Rodentia; family Gliridae; genus Muscardinus; species Muscardinus avellanarius. The sequence goes on from NC_137788.1 coordinate 61,595,731, forward strand.
AGAAATGTGATTGTGTAACAGACTCAGCAGGGAAACCCAGCGAGGCCTGTCTGTTCAGATTCTTCCCGGCTTCTCCATGCAGCATTCCTTCCTCCCGGGCACAGGGCAGAACCTCTTCTGACATGAGGGCATTATGTTGTACTATCAGATGAGGGCGGTCAGAGAATTTCCTTATGGCTAGTTCCAAAATAGAAAGACAGGGATGATTAGAGTTTCTACAACATGCCTGAAGGAAAAGTCTAGGTTTTGTAGCCTGTCTTGGGGAGAATAACAAACCAGGTTTTCATGGCTATATATATGAAATACAGAAATGCCACTTCCTAAACATCTCCAGAAATAATGCTAAGTATTAATATTACATGTTCTCAATCTTTTCCTCCCTCCCTCCCTTCTATTCTTCCTCTGTCTCTCATTTTATTTATTAATTTTTTTTGTGGTACTGGGGATTGAAATCAGAAGCATTCTACCTCTGAGCTACACCTCCAGCTCTATTTTTTTATTCATTGTTTTGAAACAGGGTCTCACTAAGTCGTGGAGGGCCATACTAAGTAGCTGAGGTTGGCCACAGATTGCTATCCTCCAGTCTCAGCCTCCCAAGTACTGGGATTACAAGCGTGTACCACCACGCCTGGCTTAATTAGGACTCTTTTAGATTGCAAGGTTCAGAAATCTTATTTGAAGCCACGCATGGTGGCACACATTTGTAATTCAGCCCATTACATTTTTTTCCTTCCCTGTTATTTATTTCTCCTTCAAACTCCTCCTGGTTTTGCTTTCCTCTGGAAAACAAATTATCATTTAAAAATAAGCCAGTGTGGTGGTGCACGCTTGTAATACCAGCATCTCTGCTCACCTCTGTACATCTATCTTATTTTTCTTTCTCTCTTACTAGGCCTGTGTGTGTGTGTGTGTGTGTGTGTGTGTGTGTGTGAAACATTTCACCTTTCTCTCCAACTTTTCCCAAGATTTTATTACTATTGTTTCAGTCACTGGAGATAAATTGGTTTTTATTTTCAGTTCCTGCTTCACAAATTACGGGAAAAGGATGAATTGGTTTAGCTGGAGTCTGGCAGTGGAACTGACTCTGGCTAGAGGGACAGTGTGCCCAGGAAGTGCAGTGCTGTGCTCCTAATTTCTAACAATTGGCTCTTGGGGTGGGAAGGACATGTGTGCCAATTTGAGGTGTTTGCGGATCTTTGTGGTGTACATACACTCTCAACATTGCTAATTTCAAGCTAAGAAGGTGATATCTCTGCTGGTGGAGTTGGAAGAGGTGCTAAAAATCAGCTTTCATCAGATAATATGAGGCAGCTCCCAGAATGTCTGTTCCCATAGCAACAGTGGGGCTGAGAGAACATTTCTCATGAAAGCAGTCAACTTAGAACAAACACATCGACGTGTATAACACAGCCTACATTATACAATAAATGTTATTTCTCCCAACATCTGAGCTTTTATACTCAATTTTCAAAAGTTAAGGTAGTAGCATAATTTATAGCATAATAGTGCTTTAGCTTTCTGAATGGATAGTTAGCTCTAAAGGTACTTTGAGATTTAATACTAAGTGTGAGAATTGTGAGTTTGCTATTTCCTATTGCATTAAATTGATAAATTAAGTAGTTGGATCTGCTTTATCTACGAAAAAAATAGAAAAAAAATGTGGTTTTCTTAATTCCAGGAGTGGCTGAAATAGTACATAATATAGCCTAACTTGTGCCCCAAAGAAAATGATTCAGAACTAGGGCAAGAGGGTTGACATTTTATCTCAAGCTGCAGGCAAGAACGTGTGTAGCAAATCCTGGTTTTAGGGGGTTAAGAGTGGAAAGTGAGAGGCAGAACCGGTGAGTTGGCTGAAGACTCTGGGACATATAGTTATCCTTCCAGTGCAATTTTTAATAAAATTATAAACTTTTAAATGGTGCAAAAATTACAATATTCACAAGTGTGCTTGGACTCTGTGTGTGTGTGTGTGTGTGTGTGTGTGTGTGTGTGTGTGTATGAACTCTACCTAAATTGACTTATTTGTATTGGGTTGGGCCAAACCTAGACCACAGTTATAAATGCAAGAATGGCAAGAGGTGGCTGGGGACACAAGAGAAACGAGCAAGGAAGAACGGTAGTGAAGACTGATTGAGGGTGTGTGTGCGCGCATGTGTGTGTGTAAGTGTATGTTTCCTCACATCAACCAGTTCTCTAAATCTTTGGATACCAAGTGGGTGTCTAACAATTCAGATACAATCTACCTGGACTTAATCTCTGACCTGAGTTTGAGGGCTCAGATCCACCAGGCTGCTCCCACGTCAGATGCCATCATGAATCCTGGGCTATTTGCACTCCTGACTGTCCAGCTTTAAATTGGAGCTTCCACTGATCTTCTTCTAGGGGTCTGATGACCTTATAGAATGACTCATAGACCTCAGAAGGGCACCTGATGTAACTCTTGCTGGCTTATTATGAAGGATGTAGCTCAGGAACAACCTAATGGAAGAGAAGTACAGGGCAAGGGAGGGGGGACACACAGGGGGAGGTGGAGAGCTCCTGTGCCCTCTCAGGGTGCCATCCTCCCACACTTTGATATCAGTTTGGAAGCTCTCTGAACTCTGTTGTTTTGTTTTTTTTTTTTAAATTACAATCTCATTATCCAGGGATATCTCAACTTACAATGGTTTTACATCCCAATAATTCCACTGTAGGTTGAAAATATTATAATTGAAAGTGCATTTAATATACCTAAGAATCATCATAAATTAGCCCAGCCTACCTTATGCTCAGAACACTTATATTAGCCTACAGTTTGACAAAATCATCTGACATCAAACCTATTTTATAACCAATTGTCAAATGCCTCATGTAATTTATTGAACATTGTCCTGAAAGTAAAAAACAGAATGGTTGTAGGGGTATGAGTTTGTACTACTGCAATATCAAAGCATTAAATCAAATCACAAATCAGGCCTGTCTGTTTAGGCACGATTGACTAAATCAGTGGCTTTTGGTCACAAACTCAATCTCTAGCCTTTCTACTCTTGCTGCTGCATAATGAGAGAGAGGTATAGCTGAAATCTCCAACTTTCTTTCTTTCTTTCTCTCTCTTCCTTTCTTTCTTTCTTTCTTTCTTTCTTTCTTTCTTTCTTTCTTTCTTTCTTTCTTTCTTTCTTTCTTTCTTTCTTTCTTTCTTTCTTTCTTTTTTTTTGTGGTCCTGGAGATGAAACCCAGGGGCATTCTACCTCTGAGTGACACCCCCAGCCCTATTTTTTATTCTTTATTTTGAAACAGGATCTCACTGAGTTGCAAAGGGCCTCTTAAGTAGCTGAGGCTGCCTGCTGCAAACCATAATCCTCCTATTTCAGTGTCCCAAATGCTGGGATTACAAACGTGCACTACCATGCCTGGCTTCCAAGTTTCTAACAAGGTCTTATCTTTCCAGAAACCAGTTCCCATCCTGAAGCTATTTAGGGGCCTGCCAAGAACTGCTTCATTAGAATACAAGATGCTCCTATCAAACTTATCATTCACAAAATCCTAGAGTTTTAGGAGCTTTGTATCAGAATCCAGGACAAAGTCTAAATATGTTTCTATGGTCCCACAGTCCCACACCATTGCATAGATTCTGTATTCTGAAGTGTTGAATAACCTTGACAGAATTGCAGTAGATAACCTGGACCACTGCATTTATTTCATCTGGTAAAAAATTACGTTTTTACTGAATGTGTGATGTACTAAGTTCTGTAACTTGGGCTGGCTTTTAGTCAACACTGTGCACTTTATGCCTCATCTTTCATCAATCATGAAAGTTAGTGGAAAAAAGAAAAAGAGGTTCCTGGTGACATTTCAATTTCCGTAAAGTCGATGAGAAGGAAATTGCAGTAGCACTTGGAGAAAGTCTTTCATAAGGGGATAACCGATTTTCAATTGCTCTCTGAGTGCTGGTATAAACCTGGAGCATTTGACATTGACAAAAGTTATTGCTGATATGTTTCATGCAGACAGTTCTGCATCCTCGGGTCACACTAGGGAGAGAAGCTGTCCATGACCCAGGGACTTTTGCCTTTCTTAAACCCAATCTTCAGGGAGGTGACACTAGGAATAGGATCACCTCTGCTGATTACAAGAGAATAAGTGAATGGATAAACAGTCAGTTTTCAGAGATTAAGCCATTCATTCTCAGATTTCATGCCAATAAAATACGCTGTTTGCATTTATTGTATTGGTTGAAGTGGACTGTAGCATCATCTGATTGCTTACTTCAGAATATAAGATGGTTTGGGGATAAAATGGACTTGCCTATCTTTCTCTTTCACTGGCTCTGTTCCAAATCAAAAAGGGCATGCCAAGGAGGATTTCTAGTATTGTGACAAGGGGAGCGCAGGAAAAATTCTACATACATCTCCAAAATATAATATAATTACAACTACCAAATAAAATGTTACAAATTAAAAATTGCCTTTTTTTGTGGTACTGAGGATGGAATCCAGGGGCATGCTAATACCTCTGAGCTACACCCCCAGCCCTATTTTTTTATTCTTTATTTTGAAACAGGCTCTGAGTTTCAAAGGACCTCACTAAGTAGCTGAGGCTGGCTGCAGACCCAGATCCTCCTGTCTCAGACTCCCAAATGCTGGGATTACAAGCATGTGCCCCCACACCCGGATAAAAATTGCCTTTAATATTATTATAAAACATTGATTAGTGCATTGTACTTTCAAGGTATCAGCTTTGCAAGGAGACAGACCTAGCACAAATCTTAGACATGCCACCTGGGAACTGTGAGACTTTAGGCAAGCGTCTTTTTGTCTTTGTGTCTCTGATTTTTTTAATCTGTAAAATGGGGATTATCATACTTACAAAGTAAGGTTGTGAAAATTGAAATGTGATAGCTTAGCTGGGAGTGGTGGAGTGGTGGCACATGCTTGTACTCCCAGCATTCAAGAGGCTGAGCCTGGAGGATGGCAGAACCTGAACTGCCTCAGCAACTTAGTGAGGCTCTCCACAACTTAGTGAGACCCTGTTTTAAAATAAAGAATAAAAAATAGGGCAGAGGGTGTAGCTTGGAGGTCGAATGCCCCTGGGTTCCATCCCTAGACCTGTAAAATAAATAAATAAATAAATAAATAAATAAATAAATAAATAAATATGTGATAGCCTGTATAAAAGGCTCAGCAATACCTTGCACTTAATTAATGCTTACAAATGGAAGTTACTATTGTCCATAAAAATATGTCCTCAATTGTTGACTCACTGTGATGTCCAGTTCAACCATCTCTGGAATAGTATAGATGACCCAGAAATGGAATGCAAGCTGGTCTGCTGAAGAAGGCTGGACTTAGTTCGATCAGTATACTCCAGTTTATTTCACTTTGAACAACAAAAAGGTCTGGAAGGTTTCTTTTTGTCTAAATTGTTGGCAGTGAGAGAAATAAGTTAAGGAGGGAAAGAGAAGACATTGATTGGTTCATCCAAGTCCACTCAGGTATCAGCAAGCCAAGCAAAAGGAGAGGCATCTCAGAAATGTGATCTCTGCAGTCCATCTCTTTAGGTAAACATCCATACATTATTGGATACCTGTGCTCAGAAGGTCTCAGCTTCCTCTTTGCATATCTTAGCCATTCTAATGCCTCTGGAAGCTCAACATTTTATTTTATTTTATTTTGGTAATGGGGGCGGCACCCAGGGGCTTTCTACCTGTAGGCTATACTCCCAGACCTATTTTATATTTTATTTGGAAACAGGGCCTCACTAAGTTGCTGAGAGCCTCACTAAGTAGCTGAGGCTGGCTTTGAACCTGTGCGATCCTCCTGTCTCAGTCTCCCAAGTGTGGGGATTACAAGCGTGCACCACCATGCCAGGCAAAGTTTTATTTTTAGTGCCTTATCCAAAGCAAAAGGCTAATCTCCTCTTTGAGTGGTTGATGTGACTAAACAGCGAGGCCTGAGACTTTCTGAAAAAAATTTATAAGCCAAGTTTCAGGAACATACATCTAATGGCATATATTTTGAACAAGAAGCTAAAATCTGCACTTTACCCTAGTCCTCCTTGATAAAACATTGGTGTTTTTGTGACTTGCTTCCAGGTTATACCTACCTTTTTGGGGGCACATTAGTTATGCATCTGAATAAATCCAACTAAGCTATTTCTTCTCTCCTTTTTTCTTTCTGTGCTCTAAAATAAAAGGTGGTTGTTGAAGAGTTCTCTTGACTAAGTCAATTAGAGCAGCCCAGAATTCCAACTCTCAGTGAATAATTCCTCTCTGGATACTTATTCCAAGTTTATACATTTTTATTTTTTTTTAGAATTAACTTTCTTGATATATGTAGTAACTCTATGAAGCAGTTCTCATCATTTCTACTTCTTCTCATCATTTCTATTTTAGAAACAGGAAAACTCAAAATGACTTACCAAATTCTAAGGCCATATCAGCACCAGAACTTGAACTTGGGCCCCATGTGTGGGCTTTCTGACTCATAGAAGTAAAAGACACAGCTTTCCTTGTCTTTTAAGACCATCTCAGCATGAGAACAGTTCCTTGGCACCATTCCAAGCCACAGCAATTCAGGCAAATAAGATAAAATTACACACACACACACACACACACACACAAATATATATATATATACACACATATATACATATACATATATATATATACATATATATATATATATATATATATATATATATATATATATATATATATATGGTGGTACTGGGGATGGAGAACCCAGTGGCATTCCTCCTCTGAACTACAACCCTAGCCCTATTTTTTTATTCTTTATTTTGAAACAGGGTCTCGCTGAGTTGCAAAGTGCCCCACTAAGTAGCTTAGACTGTTTGTGAACTGTTATCCTCCTGTCTCAGTCTCCTGAATGTTGAGGATACAAGCCTGTGCCACCATGCCTGGATCATAAAATGATATCTATCTATTTATATCTATCTATCTATCTATCATCTATCTATCTATCTATCTATCTATCTATCTATCTATCTATCTATCTTTTATTTTGGTGGTACTGGGGTTCCTGGAAACCCTTCTACCTCTGGGCTACACTCCCAGACCTATTTTTATACTTTTTAATTTGGAAACAGGGTCTCTTAAGCCAGCGAGGCTGGCTTCGATCCTGTGCAGTTCTCCTGTGGCCGCCTCACTAGTGTGGGGACCACAAGCGTGTGCCACCACGCCTGGCATAAAATGATATTTATTTATTTATTTATTTATTTATTTATTTATTTATTTATTTTTGTGGTACTGGGGTTCCTGGAAGCCCTTCTACCTCCGGGCTACACTCCCAGACCTATTTTTACATTTTTATTTGTTAACAGGGTCTCCTAAGCCAGCGCGCACGGCTGGCTTCCAACCTGCGCGATCCTCCTGTCTCTGCATCCCAAGCGCGGGGATTACAAGCGTGCGCCACCACGCCTGGCTATAAAATGATATTTAAATCTGCTGATTTAAGCCTCTCAGTGAAGACATGATTGAAACCAAATAAGGAGTTTTTTTTTTTTTATTTTGCACAGTTTTTTTTTTTTTTTTCTTTGTAGGTTTATCCAGACAAGATGTTGAGAAGAATTTGTTAAAGAGAAAATTTCTATAAACAGAAGTAGAGTCCCGGTCACTCTCATTCTTCATCCTCTTCTCTATCCACTCCACTCTGGATCTCGTCTTGTGTTGTCACCCTGCATCCTGGAAGCCGGCACAGAGGGTGGGAAGCTGGGCTAAGTTCTAGGGTAGGGTCTTTGCTGGGTCATTTTCACACATCTTCTACACTAAAAGCAGGAATTTTTTTCCCTGGCCAAGCAATCCTGCTTACTGTCTTGTCTTCTTTTAGTATCTCTTCAGACAGCTTCAGCATTTTCCATCTGACAAGACATTGATAGAGACATTCATAATATTTTCTCATTAAACTTAGACATCCGGTCAGTTTTTTCCTTACCATTCCTCAATGAGCTCTTAAAAAGTTATGAAATTTCTCATTTCTCCATACATTTCCTTAAAAATAACTAGAGTCTCCACGTCTAATAATGGACAACTTGTTGAAGTCCAAAGGAAGTGCGTTCATCCCTTACCTACACAAGCTGGTGGATGATGATTTGTATGCTTGTAATAATTAGAATGCTTGACCTTTCAGTGCTGTTGAATATTTGGATAACTGTAGCAACCCTAGGAGTGCTTTACACTTGTTTGATGCTATGACATGGTAGGAATGTGCTCTAAGTTCAGATAGTCTAGGAAATGACCAAAGCAAAAATTACAGAGAAGATGGGATATAAATAGGTGCGGTCCAATATGACTGAATCAGGAACTCAATGGTCCTTTGTGATTTAGATGGCTTCATTTTTTCCTTCAAGTCCCATATCTAGTACATCAGCAAAAACCTTCAAAATATGTCCTTAATTTATTTATTGTCCTTAATTTATTTATATCTCTCCATGGCTACTGCTACCACACTAGTCCTTTCTCCACCTAACAACTAGTAGGGTCTTAAAAATATTGGGCTATGTGACTCACTTGCTTAAGAATCTCCAAAGTGTTCTCATGGCACTGGAGAATACAATCCAAATTCTTAGCTTTGGACTTCAGGACCCTAATGATTTGCCCCTGGGCACTTTTCCAGCAACATCTCATCTTGCTCCCTTCTGTCTCATTAGGCCCTAGCCAAGACGAATTGTTTTAATTCATCTTACATGCCAAACTTATTCCTGCCCTGGGGAGTTTCTCTTTCCTTGGCGTTTCCCAGAACCTCCTCTCCTAAGTTTTCCCAGGATTGGCTCCCTCTTGGCTTTTAGACAGAGGCAACTCTCCAGCACTCCAGAACATAGTGCCTTCTCTCTCGACTACTTCTGAGGAGCTGAGGAGGAGGATAGCCAGGCAGGAGATACGATCTCTTCTCCTGAAATTTAAGTACTACCAGCCTTTGTTGTTTGATGGGAACCACTCTTTGGGGGGGGGGGGGTATTTAATTTCTGGCTTTAATCGTTCTGTTCCTGTCCCCACTAAGCATCGGGTAGCCCTCTATTTGCACCTTAATCAGTAGTCAGCATAATATGGATGTCCTGGGCTCCCAGAAATCTCAATCACAATGCTAGACCTGTGGGAATTACAATATTATAATTATTGATGATACTCTATTTTATGCAAAATGGCCTCACTTCTTTCATTCAACAAATGTTTATTTTACACCCATCACCATGTTCAGGGCACTTCACTGTGCAGTATAGAAATGTGTACCATAAAAAAAGAATACAGAGAGCCGAGCGTGGTGACGCACGCTTGTAATTCCACCATCTGGGAGGCTGAGATAGGAGATCATGTTTTGTAGACAGCCTCAGCTACTTAGTGAGGCCCTTTGCAATTCAGTGAGACCCTGTTTCAAAATAAAGAATAAAAAATAGGGCTGGGGGTGTAGCTTGGAAGTAGAATGCCAGAATGCCTCTGGGTTCCATCTCCAGCACCAAAAAAAAAAAAAAAAAAAAAAAAAAAAAAAAAAAAAGCCAGGTATGGCGATGCACGCTTATAATCCCAGTACTAGGGAGGCTGAAATGGGAGGATTGCAGGTTTGTGGCCAGCCTCAGTTACTTAGTGAGGCCTCTGCAACTTAGTGAGATCCTGTTTCAAAATAAGTAATAATAATTAAAAAGGGCTGGGGGTATAGCTTGGAGATAGAATGCCCCTGGGTTTAATAACCAATATGCCCCCCAAAAGGACATAGAAATGATTATAAATCAGTTCTTCTATTTAAAAAAGGTACAGAATAAAGACATAATCTAAAACAGAGTGGCACATACCATGAGAGAGGTATAAAGGACACTGAGAAGGGGCCTCAGATTCAGTTTTGGATACAGGGGTGTTTAGTAAAGCTTTGTTGAGGGGATGAAACATAAGATGATTTCTTTCTTTCTTTCTTTCTTTCTTTCTTTCTTTCTTTCTTTCTTTCTTTTTTTTTGGTACTGGGGATTGAACTGAGGGACTTTCTACTTCCAAGCTACATACCTAGCCCTTTTTATTTTTTATTTTGAAATAGGGTCTTGCTAATTTGTTGAGAATCTTGCTATGTTGCTGAGGCTAGCCTCGAACCTACACTCCTCCCAAGTACTGGGATTACAGGTGTGCACAACCACACCTGGCTGAGATGATTCATAAAGGATGAGCAAACGTTAAACACATAGAACATTTTGAAGACAGATTTTTAGGAAAACCTGTCAAATATAAATAAGTATTTCTCTAATGATTAATTAAATATTCATTTGGATAATGTGTAATAGAAAAATTTCCATAAAACTCAAAGAAGTATTTCTGTTACTACTCTCTGTAGGAGATTTGCAGTATTTATTATTGAGAACTATCTTTAATTTTTGAATTTATTTTTATTCGATCCTTATTGCAAGGGGAAGATATACTTAGAGCAGTAGGACTAATTACTTTTTACGAGACCCTAGAGGAAGACAACTATGTTTTATTTTGTTGGATTTGGAACTTCATATTCAGACTTTTCACTGGGCAAAGTAAAAATAGACACAGCTAATGACAGAGTGAACAATCATAGTATGTTATTCAACTCTTTACTAATAAAGCAAAACAAATTGAATGAGTCAGTAAAATACGATAATTTCTCTTGCAATATCTTTAGGAGATTCTGCAAGAAGCCAAAAAAACTCCATTAATGGGTTGTCATAAAGGAAAAGGGTTAATAGTGATTCTAAGTAGATCAGAAAGTGCCACCTAGTGGTTCTTAAGAGAAAATTTAAAATGTACTTGAGAGTAAAGTGAGGAGATAGAAATATTTCCAAGTTTGCTTAGATATTCTCTAGGCACCTCTAGGGTCTCGTAAAAAGTAATTAGTCCTACTGCTCTAAGTATATCTTCCCCCTTGCAATAAGGATCCAATAAAAATAAATTCAAAAATTAAAGATAGTTCTCAAAAATAAATACTGCAAGTCTCCTACAGAGAGTAGTAACAGAGATACTTCTTTGAGTTTTATGGAAATTTTGCTATTACACATTATCCAAATGAATATTTAATTGATCATTAGAGAAATACTTATTTATATTTGACAGGTTTTCCTAAAAATCTGTCTTCAAAATGTTCCTACGTGGCTTCAAGTCATCCACATAGTGAATAAAAGAGTATAGCTTCCAACTGTACTACTATCCAGGTTCTTGCAGGTGGAAAGAACAGAGACAGACTCACATGATCTTAGGTGATGGTTTTAGGGAAAGGATACAAATTTAAAAAAAGGGGGGATGTAAAAAAAAATAAAACTGAAGAAGTGCTGAACAACTAAACTTCTGTACTTGGAACAGTGTGTTCTTGTTTAAAACAATTATAGCACTTCTAGTAGTCTAAATGCTTTTGTTCATCACATCATAGGTCTGGGTCCTTCTGCCCGCTCTTTACCACAAGCAAAATATTAACAGCTGGATACCTACCCTGTGGGAAGAGACCCAAAGTTATTCCCTGGAGAAACTGAACAGGCCAATAGAAAAGATCTCACTGTGTAAATGCTCAGTTTCCTCCAACCACAGGTACAGTGCACCAGACCTGGCCCTACCTGGGTGCTTCTCAAACTTTTGTAGGCATTAAAATCACCTGATGCCGGGTGTGGTGGTGCAAGGTTTTTTTTTTTTTTTTTTTTTTTTTTTTTTTTTTTTTTGGTGGTACTGGGGTTCCTGGAAGCCCTTCTACCTCTGGGCTACACTCCCAGACCTATTTTTATAATTTTTATTTGGAAACAGGGTCTCCTAAACCAGTGCACGCGGCTGGCTTTGAACCTGTGCAATTCTCCTATCTCTGCCTCCCAAGCGCAGGGATTACAAGCCTGTGCCACCACGCATGGCAGGCACAAGCTTTTAATCCCCCGACTTGGGAGGCAGAGACAGGAGGATCACACAGGTTCGAAGCCAGCCTTGCTGGTTTAAAGAGACCCTGTTTCAAAAAAAAAAAAAAATAGGTTGAACCCCAGTACCACCAAAAAAAAAAAAAAAAAAAAGAATCAACTGAAGGTATTATTACCCCCCCACCCCACCTTTTCAGCCAGGTGTGGTAGCACACACCCGTAATCCCAATACTTGGAAGGCTGAGACAGGAGGCCTACAGGTTCATAACCAGCAAGTAGTGAGACTGCAACCTAGTGAGACCTTGTTTAAAAACAAACAAAAAAACAAAAATATAAAAGGGGGTCGGGGGTGTAGCTTAGAGGTGGAATGCCGCTGGGTTCAACCTCTAGTACCACAAAACAAAAACAAATCAAAACCAAAAATGATTTCTCCATCTTAGACTCAATCTTTGTGACTCATTAAGTCTGGGATGAAGGCAGAGAGTATGTTTCTAACAAGTCTCCAGGTGAGGCTGGGGCTGCTAGTTGAGGAAATCATATTTTGAGAATCTTGATCAGCTGTTAAGGGCTCTATTTTAAATAGAATTGGGCAAAAAGGATCAGTATATATTTGAGGGTCTGTGTCTTCTAACAATGGAAGAAAAAAATCAGTAAAAGCAGAGACAAAAGTACGGCAGGCAAGAGGAGAGAATTTAAAAAAAATGTCTTATCCCTCCCATCCAGTCATTCATTCATCCACCCACTCACCCATTTAACAACTATGTATTAAGTGCCAAATATATTCCAGACATTGTTCTAGCATACGCCATTACACCCGGCTCTACCCAGTATTCCTTAAAAAAAAAAAAAAAAAAAGGCGCGGTGGCGCACACTTGTAATCCCCTCACTTGGGAGGCTGAGACAGGAGGATCAGACAGGTTCGAAGCCAGCCTCAGCTTCTGAGTGAGGCTCTCAGCAACTTAGACCCTGCCTGTTTCCAAATAAAGTATAAAATAGGTCTTGGAGTATAGCCTGAAGGTAGAAAAGCCCCTGGGTCCCACTCCCAGTGCCCCCAAAGAAAAAAAAATGTAAAGAAATATATTGCATGAAACAGAAAAACAATGATAAACTCCAGGAAATCTGTGCAGGAAAGGAAATATGACCATTGTAAAGCTCTTGGCTCCACAGATTCCTGAAAATGTAAACTAAATTTAATGATTTTACCAAAGACTTTATTTGAACAGTGTTGGGAGGAAGATGGAGAGTAGATGAAGGTTGGTAGAAGAGATCTGAATATCTATCATAGTATAAATAAATGAAAATTTTAATAGCTGAATAAAAAATAGATATCTAGCCAGGTATACATATCTGGATGATATCTTTTTTATTACGAACATCAAGTCAGTTATAAAATACTTTTCATAGTATCAAAGTTATTAACTTTTTTCTCTGCTTACCTAAGAATTACTGAGTTGAGGGAGAGGGCACGAAGCACAATCTAAACGTACACCATTTTCAGTATGTTCCACATATAAATAAAAATATGAAAAAAAGAATTATTGAGTTGATAATTTGGATTCAATTATCTAGTAAATTTATTAAATGATGATTCTACTCTGCATTCCACCATCTCAGTCCTTGGTTGTCTGAATGATTGTGGTGTGTGTGTGTGTGTGAAATTCTTTGCTTTTTAATATTGTATGTAAGCCAGGCATGGTGGTACATGCTTGTAATCCCAGTACATGGGAGACTGCGACAGTATGATTTCAGGTTCGAGGACAGCCTCAGCAAATAGTGAGACTCATTAACCAAGTGAGACCCTGTTTCAAAATAATATAGGGCTGGGGTTGTGGCTTGGAGGTAGAATGCCTTTGGGTTCAATCTCCAGTCTGTTCTCTGTCTCTGTCTCTGTCTCTGTCTCTAACACACACACACACACACACACACACACACACACACACACATTTTTAATGCAGGCATGACATTATTTCACAGGGCATAGTTTTAACCATTCATTCCAGATATATCTTGCCAGGTTCTAGAGATATTAAGATAAATAAGTTCCTGATATCGAGGTGCTTTTAGTACATATTATTAGAAATATTTTATATTCGAGTATGAAACACAGTGTGAACCCTCTAATGGGAGGCATAAACACACTTTCCAGAGCTAAAGATTGCTATTAAGCCTCCATCCACCCCTTTGTAAACCGCAAACAGTAACAGAACCCACCTTGTAGGATTGCTTTAAGGCAGTGTTAACTAATCTTGGCTGATTTAAGAATCACATGGGACATTTAAAAATGCAGATATCTAGCGGGGCGTGGTGGCGCACGCTTGTAATCCCCACACTTGGGAGGCAGAGACAGGAGGATAGCACAGGTTCGAAGCCATCCTCGCTGGCTTAAGAGATCCTGTTTCCAAATAAAATATAAAATAGGTCTGGGAATGTAGCCCAGAGGTAGAAGGGTTCCATCCCCAGTACCACCACCAAAAAAAAAAAAAAAAAAAAAAAAAAGCAGATATCTATGTACTTTCCTTACACAGTACATTGAAACCCTGATTCAGTAGATTAGACTCTGTATCTACTCTCTTTTCTCCCCTTTCTACCCCTTCCTTTTCTTTTTTCTCTTCTCTTTTTTCTCCCTTTCCTTCCTGCCTCTCTCCCTCCCTCCCTTCCTTACGGAAATCAAGATTGGACCCAGGGGCATTCTACTTAAAAGCTATCCCCAGATCTTTTTGTTTTGTTTTGAAATAGGGTCTCTCGCCTGCTGAGGGGTTAGGCCGGTGCCGGTGCCGGGGCCACTGGCCAGCATCGGAGCCTTCCTTGAGGCAAGGCTGCTACTGAGGCCTCTGGGGCCTGGATCGGAACCTGCCAAGGGGTTAGGCCGATGCCGGGGCCATCGGCTAACATGGGAGCCTGCCATGATGAAGGTCGGTGCTGGGGCCTCTGAGGCCGGGATCGGAGCCAGTTGAGGGGTTAGGCCAGTGTTGGGGCCAGCGAGGCCAGAACCAGGGCCTTCCGTGAGGTAAGGCCGCTGCTTAAGCCAGCGAGGTCTGGATCAGTCCACCGGGTAGACAGGCCACAACTGGGGCCGTCAAGAGTGGAATTGGTATTTGCAACGTGGCATGCACAGAGAAATATCGCAGAAAATTAAAATCAGATGCTTCCCCTAATCAGCAAAAACTAGGAGGAAAGGGGCAACAGGAAGAGGTCGAGCTATAGAAAGGGCCCTATAGTGAAGCAATTAAGGTGACCAGTCAGAGGGTATGGAATAGGGGAGGATGGAGCCTCTTTAAAAAGCAGGAGGTACATAAACACATGTATCAAAGTTAATCACCAAACAAGCATGGGATCAAGGGAGGGGGAAGGAATGGGATGGGGACTGGATGAGGGCTAATTGGATGATGTGTGCTTGTATATCCTCTTAAGTCTTATATTCCAATGTGATGTATGATTACAATGCACCAATAAAAATAAATTAAAAAAAGTAAAAAAAAAGTAAAAAAAAAAAAAAAGAAATAGGGTCTCTCTAAGGTTGCTGAGAGTCTCACAATGTTGCTGAGGCTGTCCTCGAATCTACAATTCTTCTGTGTCAGCTTCCCACATACTAGGATTACAAGCATGTGCCACCACGCCCAGCTTAGACCCTCTATATTTAGTGAGTTCCATATGGGGTTTTCATAATCACTCAGTATCTTGGAAACCTTGTTCTAGGGCTGTGGTTCTCAAGTAATTTCTTGGGTCTCATTCTAACTATTGAATCAAAAACTCTGAACATAGCAACTGTCATTAAAAAAAAAAAAAGCCGGGCGTGGTGGCGCATGCTTGTAATCCCCGCACTCTTGGGAGGTGGAGACAGGAGGATCTCACTGATTCGAAGCCAGCCTCGCTGGCTTAAGAGACCCTGTTTCCAAATAAAAGAGTTAAAAAATAGGTCTGGGAGTGTAGCCTGTGGGAGTGTATCCCGGAGGTAGAAGGGCTTCCAGGAACCCCAGTACCACCAAGAAAACAAAACAAAACAAAACAAAAAAACCCTCTCAGGTGATGTGTGTGTGTGTGTGTGTGTGTGTGTGTGTGTGTGTGTGTGTGGTGCTGGGGATAGAATCCAGGGTTGTTCTACTTTGAGCTATACCCCAGCCCTGTTTTTTATTATTTGGAAACAGGGTCTCACTAAGTGGTTGAGGCTGACCACCAACCTGTGATCCTCCTGTCTCAGACTACAAAATATTGAGATTATAAGTATGCACCACCATGCCTGGATTCTCTCAGGTGATTTTGTTGTACACTGCAATTTAAGAAGCACTATTGTAAGTCTTAAGTAAGGTAATCTAAATTTGGGTTAAATAAGATAAATTTAGTTAATCCTAGGTAATGCTCATGATAATAATATAGGGAAGGATCAAGTCAACATATCATGTCTAAAACAATGAGCAAATTGTTTTTTGGTTTTAATATGGGCAATTTTTGTCTGTGTTGCTTTACATATATAATTCTGGGAAAATGGCTAAACGTGACTGAAATAAAATTGATTTTCATAAGAGAATTCCTTATGGAAAAAGTTTGTGAAAGATGATATGGCAGGTTTATTTATTCTTTGTTGGATGAACACATATTTAATGGGCATCAAAGTATACATAAATACATTTCTGATATTTTCTGACATCAATAAGTATACCATCAATTCATATGAGAATCAAGCTAAATAATGCCTTAAAATCACCTGGCATATAATAACTGCTCAATAAATACTACTAAAAAGAGAATACACTACCAAGTCGATAAGGTGAGAACCACGCATGCGATGTTTGACCTCGAGTAACTTAAACCTTTTTTTCATTTCCCTGCCCCACGTCATGTTAAAATAACCACCAGATTTCTGCTGTTTCTACCGCGGTAACATTTCCCTGCCGATTCTCTCCACCTGCACCACGGCTTTCCTGCAGCAGGCCGTTTTCGCTCTGCTTCTCTGGGCCTTCCTTTCATAACTGTCTTAGTGTTTATAATAACAGATGCTCTCCAGATGTCTTCATGCTGCACTCAGGACAATCTTCTAAAAGGCAGTCTTGCCACGTCACTTCCCTTCCATAACCCTTGAGGGCTCCCATTATGATGAAGTATAAACTTGTGGCTCGTCCTCAAGCGCCTGCGGGATCTCAGCCCTTTGTCACCGTCTCTTGTCAGTCTGTAGGCCTGGTTGCACATGGGCTTGCTGGTAAATTAAACATGTAGTGCCCCAAGGTCATGGCTTGAGATTGCAGGGTGTCTATATCAGGGGGTGTCCAATCCAGAGAATAGGACATGACAGAGAGAATTTCAAACCAGGGAAGGCTTGAACAAGTATTGCTAAGAAATGTATTTCAATTTGAAGTGATTAGCACATTTTATTTATTTATTTATTTATTTATTTATTTATTTATTTACTTACTTTTGGTATGGGGATTGAGCCCAGGATGTCCTACCTCTAAGATATGCCCTCAGCCCTTTTTATTTTGAAACAGGGTCTCACTAGGTTGCCAAGAGCTTTGCTATGTTGCGGAAGGTGTCCTTGAACCTGTGATCCTCCTGTCTCAGCCTCGCAGGTACTGGAAGTACAGGCGTGTGCCACCTCGCCTGGCTAGATTAGTCCTTACTGGGATGGTGGGGTCAGGAAGCAGGAGTGATCTTATTCCTTTTTGGAGAAAAAGACTGATTCAAGTCAAGTGACAAAATCAAGTGACAGATTCAAGTCGAGGATAAGGTTGCGATGGGTGTGGTGGCACACACCTGTGATCTAGTACTTGGGAGGCTGAGACAGGAGGGTCACAGATTTGAGGCCAGCCTTAGCAACCTAGTGAGGTTCTCAGCAACTTAGATTATGTTTCTAAATAAAAAATAACACACACACAATATAAATATATGAAAAGTATATAACAATATTATTTTTGCCAAATTACTATTTTTTCTTTATATGGCCTTTTTTTTAAAAAAAAGAATTACAACTATGGGGCCTGTTTTGTAATTACAATGACTACAGTAATTTCTTTCTATGTTAGAGCAAATTGGATACTTAGAAGTTGTCCCCTATGACTTACCCATTTGCATGTTATTTTGAATAATGTTTTTTGGGGGGGAGAAGGTTGGTATTAACGTAATGTAAAGTAGAGTTTTCAGGAAGGTTATATGGGTGAAAGTATGGCTGAAAATGACTTGGAATCTTCTCTTGCTGTGCTTATTGCTGTGACCTTCGGTGGAATCCTGACCTGTGATAGATATATCTCATTTTTTTTTTTTTGGTGGTACTGGGGTTCCTGGAAGCCCTTCTACCTCCAGGCTCCACTCCCAGACACCTATTTTGTATTTTTATTTGGAAACAGGGTCTCCTAAGCCAGCGCATGCGCCTGGCTTCGAACCTGCGCGATCCTCCTGTCTCTGCCTCCCAAGCGCGGGGATTACAAGCGTGCGCCACCACGCCCGGCGATATATCTCATTTTTAAGACACTATTCTTCACACACACATTCATTCTCTCTCTCTCTCTCTCTCTCTCTCTCTCTCTCTCTCTCTCTCTCTCTCTGGATGTGGTTTAGCAATTCTAGATGTTTTACTTTAAAATCCAGCACTTCACATTTATATTTCTTTTTCTTTTCTTTTTTTTGTGGTACTGGGGATGAAACCCAGATGAATTCTATCTCTGAGCTACACGCTAAACCCTATTCTTTATTCTTTCTTTTTCTTTTTCTTTTTTGGTGGTATTGGGGATGGAACCCTTCTATCTCTGGGCTATACTCCCAGACCTATTTTTTATATTTTATTTGGAAACAGGGTCTCTTAAGCCAGCGCAGCTGGCTTCGAACCTGCGTGATCCTCCTGTCTCCGCCTCCCAAGCGTGGGGAATTACAAGCGTGCACCACCATGCTTGGCTTATTCTTTCTTTTGAAACAGGGTCTCACGGAGTTGCAAAGGGCCTCACTAAGTAGCCGAGGCTGTCTGCAAACTGCAATCCTCCTCTCTTAGCCTCCCAAATGCTGGGATTACAAGCATGCGCCACTATGCCCAGCCACATTTATATTTTTAATAATGGCCTTATTCTCTTATTCACAGCCTCCCAAGTCTTGAGGTTACAGGCGTGCGCAGCCATGCCTGGCTTTATTCATGATTATTCTTTACTTTTCCTAGGGAGAGGCATGTCTCTTTGCTCACAAGCCTGTGCTGGTTATTCTCTTGTTTTTCTTCCAGATCTCCCCTGTAACTTTTTCTGTCCCGTGCCCAGTGAGGAGACTGGATGAACTGCGGCCCTCCCTTGCTTCCTGGCCTCTGTTTCTTGCCTTTTGGCTTTGGGATAGGTTCAGCCAGAAGCCGGCTCTCTGAGGGCCTCAGCAGGAGCTAACGAGCTCTCTCCTGGCCTGCTGTGGGTCAGCTCTGCACATCCACAAAGGGCCTTAGCCCGTCAGGAGTACCTTCTCACACTTGGAGCTCCCCTCTGCAGGTTCCAGCAATGTCTCCAGCCCCTTGTTCTGGCTTCAGGACTAGCAACAACACCCCCTCCTGTTGCAGGCAGGATGTGGCTCACCCTCCCTTGCTGTGTACCTTTGTAAACAGCCTTTTCCCGGATTCTGCCTATTGATCCCAACTGAAGGTGCTATTTGCTTCAGACCCTGACTGGTACAAACCTTCAACGCCTTTCCGGTACCTACTAAAACGAAGTGTTGACTCCCCAGCTCCAAGTTGAACAACACGTCTCAAGCTACTCTTCTACTTTGTACTGACACTGATCAGTTTGTAAAAAATTTCAAGTTATTTTTATTAAGTAATCATATGTTTTTATTGGTGCATTGTAGTTATGCATCTTAATGAAGTTCAAGATGGAAAAGGCATACATGCACACATCACTCATTTAGCCCTTCCCCTTCCTTCCCCGTTACCTCCCCCTCCCTCCCTCATGTTTGGCTTAGTGACTGACTTTGATGACACTGACCTTTTGCTGATGTAAAACTGGATTATTCATAATTCCCTGAATAGAAATAAAAGCACACATTGTGCTTTCTTTGTGTGGAGTATCCCATTTCTCTAATGTGATCTCATCAGTCCTGTGTGTGTGTGTGTGTGTGTGTGTGTGTGTGTGTGACTGAGCCCAGGGGCATTCTACCTCTGAGCTACACCTCAGCCCTATTTTTAAAATTTTTATTTTGAATCAGGGTCTTGCTGGCTTGATGAGAGTCTTACTACTTGCTGAGGTTGTCCTCGAACTTGCAATCCTCCTGTCTCAGCCTCTCAAGTACTGGAATTACAAGCGTGCATGACAATGCTCAGTTTTTGTCAAAGTATTTTTTCTTTGCATTTTATCTCAATTGTTATGTCTTTTATGACACTTTTGGTTGAGTTCCCAGTTGTCTATGACATCTCTGTTTAAATTTATCTTTTGAGCCAGGTATGGTGATGCATGCTTGCAATCTCAGTACTTGAGACAGGAGGATCGCAAGTTTGTGGCCAGCCTTAGCAATGTAGTAAAGCCCTTCACAGCTTAATGAGAGCCTGTTTCAAAAAATAAAATAGGTTTGGGGTGTAGTGTGGAGGTAGAATGCCCCTGGGTTTAATTCCCAGTACCACACACACACATACACACACACCAAAAAAAAATTTCATCTTTTGGTTAATATTTATTTTTTGATATTCTGATGCTTATATTTTCTCATGTTTAAACAAATTAATGCACTAATCTCTTCCATTTTGTAACCTTTTTGAAAATAGGGGCTGTCTCATATCTCTGGTGTATTTACTGCATGGCCAATGTTCAATAAATTTAAGGATTAGAATTATTTTAGACAATGGTTCAAATCAGACAGAATATTTAAAAATTTCAGGTGTTATATTATGGTAATAAGGTAAAATGTGACTTGACTGACATGGAAGTAGATGATAAAGAAAAGCCATCTTCCTTCCTTCCTTCCTTCCTTCCTTCCTTCCTTCCTTCCTTCCTTTCTTTCTTTTTTCTTTTTTTTATTGATGCATTGTAGTCATACATCTTAATGGGATAAAATACTTGTGGAGACATATGTGCACACATCACCCATTTAGCCCATACCCGATCCCCACCCCATTCCCTCCCCATCCCTTCTATCCATACTTGGCTTAGTGACTGACTTTGATATGTTTAAGTACATCATGTGCTTTAGAGAGTTTCTCTTTTCCCCCTCCCATCTTTCTCCTTCCTTCCTTCCTTCCTTCCTTCCTTCCTTCCTTCCTTCCTTCCTTCCTTCTTCTTCTATCTTCTTTTGTCGTGCTGGGGATTGAACCTAGAAGCATTCTCACTCTGACCCACACTCCCAGCGCTATTTTATTTTTTATTTGGACACAGGGTCTTGCTAAGTTACTGAAGCTGGTTTTGAACCTGTGACCCTCCTGTCTCATCCTCCCAAGAACTGGTATTACAGGCTTGTGTCAATGCATCTGGCTAATTATTTTTTAAAATTAGAATAATAATAGAGAGGGTGTATTCATTTCGATTCACCCCTCCATGCCAGTCTGGTATGGAGCTGTATTTCTATTTTCTGTATTTCTATCTTTCTAATAAACTTCTTTAAATCTTAAAAAAAGAATAATAATAGAGAAAATTAGAATTTATGATCATTTTTTCAACCGGTAACTTTATAATTAGATATTTTTGGATGATTTTCAAATGTTTGACTTAATTCCAATAGTCACAAGGAAGTTCACAAAATATAATGTTTTAAAATTTTATTTATTTATTTATTTTTTTGGTGGTACTGGGGTTCCTGGAAGCCCTTCTACCTCCGGGCTACACTTCCAGTCCTATTTTATATTTTTGGAAACAGGGTCTCTTACGCCAGCGTGGCTGGCTTCGAACCTGCGCGATACTCCTGTCTCTGCCTCCCAAGCGCGGGGATTATAAGCGTGTGCCACCACGCCCGGCCTATAATGTTTTTTTTTTTTTATTATAAATAGTGTGCCACCAATTCCAGCATAGCTGAGGATTTTTCTGTGTTCCCAGAAATGTATTATAATTTATAAGAGGACTATCTATAATTAGTTTTGTTTTTGAGACTTAACAGAGACAGAGGCCCAACTGTGGGATAAAAAGTGCCACAGAGAATACACATGATGGCATTTTAACTTACTGTCCTCATTCGTACATTATAAATTGTGGATTCTTTTGTTTTTCATCTTGATAAACAAAAACTTATTCTTGGGGGAGTGAAGATCTTTTTCAGCAAATAAGAGGACAAAAATGGCAAATTGAAACGTTCTGTTTAGAGAATTTGTCGTCTCTTATGCCATCTTCCATAAGTATTTCTTTTTAGTGTTTTCACTCAAAAATGATCTCCCCAGTTTTACAAAAGCAAACTACAGTCTTATGCTCTTAGAGTAATAAAAGGATAGACCAACTGGAAAATTTGTAAAATGACGATCTTTATTTGATCATAAAATATCAGAATGATAAAATGCATATTAATTAAATATTTAAACAAACAAACAAACAAACAAAGCAATTTGTATGTATGTGTGTGGTCCTGGGGATTGAACAGCAGGCTCTTCTATCTTTGAGCTACATCCTCAGATCACTTTACTTTTTGTTTTGAAACAGGGTCTCACTAGATGGCAGAGACTCTTACACTATGCTGCTGAGGCTGTCCCAGAATCTGAGATCCTCCTGTCTCAGCCTTAGCCCTGGATTACACATGGTATTACAGGCATGTGCTACCACACCTGGCTACATTTCAGGTTCTTGTGCTTAAGAACTTTAATGAGTTAAATTTCAAGTGTAGAGGACACATCACAAAAACACAAATTTAGGAGTCCATGAAAGTAAAACCGGGGACTTACTCTTCTCAGTTAAAGTTGTGACTTTCTCAGTCCTTGGTCCTTTGGGCTAATCTCAGTTCCCTCAAGTATCACCTGTGTTTCAGCACCACTTTTTGACTGATTAATGTACAAAGTAAAAATTCATTGTAGGAAAAGTTACTTTATTCTGTGATCATCTCTAAATTTAATGTTAGTTTTATAGAATGATAAATTTTATTATTACTTTTTATGATTATACAAAATGGAAATAACCAAGGAATAAGAAGTCTAAGGGGACATAAAGTAGTGATTATTTCAGGCAAATTAAGAATCTCTAAGATTCTTAATGTTATCATCAGGACTTAGAAGATTCAGAACACAAGGTACATTGCTCAACACCTGAAACCTAGACCCCCAAGGGGAGATTGCATTTTCTAATGCCTAAAACAAAAAACAAGACAAACAACTATGCAAAGCAAACAACAACAAAACAGCTGAAGATCTTTCTTTGAACATTTTTCCTTTGCAAAGGTAAATAAAAGTTTAGACTTAACTTTAACTACTCCCTTTGCTCTCCCGTGAAGGACAGGCCCTGGGCTCTGTTGGCTCTTCCCTACCTGCCAGCCTTTGGGAGGAGGTGAGCCTTCAGTTCCAGAGGACAAAGAAGGAATGGTTGACATTAGCTTCAAACGGTGGATTCCTCAAGGATTGTTTGGTTCTAAACCTTGCAGTCTCTTTTTTCTTTTGGTGTTACAGAAGTAACAATACTAAAGCTTGCCTGCTTCTGCTAGAATCTTCCCTCTTGGGATTACCTCTGTGTTTATGTTAAAAAAATATATGTTTTGTTTAATTCGAGAAGTCAGTTGAAAGCCAGGCATGGTAGCACACACTTATAATTCCAGTACTTGGAAGACAGGAGGATTGCAGGTTTGAGGACAGCCTTAGCAAGTAGTGAGACTCAACTTAGCAAGACCCTGTTTCTAAATAAAAATAAAAAATAAGGCTGGGGATGTAGTTCAGAGGTAGAATGCTCCTGGGTTTAATCCCTATTAACACACACACACACACACACACACACACACACACACACACACCCACCATAAGAGAGAGAGGTCAGTTGAATATATGACATATTTGGCAAATTTAAGACAGTAGAGCTTGCTTCCTTAACTAAATCAAAATGTTCAGTTGTATTTAAATTTTTATTTCTTTTTCTAACAAAAACTGACAATCTGATTTTTCCAAGTCTTTGCAAGTCTAATAGTTGTAATGAGATGGAACTCATGACAGAGGGAGCTCTGGTGCAGTGGTGGTGGTGGTGGTAGTGGGAGAGGGTAGACATCTGTCAGGACACAAGACAAGCCAGTACTCTATTGTTACAAGAAACCCAATATGTGGTAAGCAGAGCTAATCAATTGTCTTGTTCATTCATTTGTATTAAGCGAGTACTTGCTACTCCATGCACCAGCAGATGAAGAAGGTATTGAAACAGAGCCCCTTTTGAAATGAAAAGCTCTAAATTGTTTTAACTTCTGAAGTTCCTCGCACTGAGAATGGAGGCTGAGGGCTGCTCCTGGTTCTGTGGGTGATGGGGAACCTGGGAGTTTCTGACTAGCATAGCCTAACTAAATCTGCATACATATATTTCTGCCTTTTGTCTCACTGTGCCCTTTCTCTCTTTATAAAAAGTGCAGGCTTGTAATCCCAGTACTTGGGAGGCTGAGACAGTAGGTTCGCACAGGTGCGAAGCCAGTCTTAGCTACTTAGTGGGGCTCTCAGCAACTTAGTGAGACCCTGTTTTTAAATAAAAATAAAAGTAGGTCAAGCCGGGCCTGGTGGCGCACGCTTGTAATCCCCGCGCTTGGGAGGCTGAGACAGGAGGATCGCACAGGTTCGAAGCCAGCCTCAGCTACTTAGTGAGGCTCTCAGCAACTTAGTGAGACCCTGTTTCCAAATAAAATATAAAATAGGCCTGGGAGTATAGTCCGGAAGTAGACAGCCTCTGGGTCCCACTCCCAGTACCACCCACTAAAAAAAAAAAAAAAAAAAAAAAAAAGGTCAAGGGTGTAATCTGGAGGTAGAGAGCCCCTGGGTTCCATCCCCAGTACCACAAAAACAAAAACAAAAAATTTTCACACCTCTGAGTCACCAAATGAAGATTTCTTTTTCTTTTTTTCTTTTGGTTATAGAGACTGAACTCAGGGGGATTCTACCTCAGAGCTACACCCCAGCCCTTTTTATTTTGAAATAGAGTCTTGCTAAGTTGGTGAGGGTGGCAATGCAAATTCTGGAAATGCAGAATCATCATGTGTTGGCATCTTTATAGGAATGGCTTAAAATCTTTTATTGAACTCCTTTGGCTACATCAAAACTTCACCCAGATAAATAAAAATAACTGATACACTGAGCTGGGCATGGTGGTGAACGCCTATAATCCCACTACTTGGGAGGTGAGACAGGAGGATCACAGGTTTGTGGATAGTCTCAGATACTTAGGCCCTTTGCAATTTAGTGAGACCCTGCTTCAAAATAAAGAATAAAAAAAATAAGGGGGTGTAGCTCAGAGGTAGAATGCCCCTGGGTTCAATCCCTGGTACTGCAAAAAATAAATAAATAAATAAATAAATAAATAAAAATAAAAATAAAAACAAAACAAACAAATAAAAACAGCCTGATACACTAAACTAACCTGAGGTGGAATGTACTCATTTGGAAGCCAAGTTCTATGATGAAATTCATCCTCGAAAAAAAAAGCATTGAAGCATTATGAAATTCTTTCTTTGACACAGGAAGGAAGTATCTGATTGTGTGGAACTTCTAGAAGCAGAATCAGAACAGCATAGTGAAAACGAGGCAGGGCGTCAGTTTGTTGGAGTCCTGAAAAGTAAAGAAGCCTGAGCAGGAAGAGCAGCAGCAGCGCAGAGGCAGCCAGATCCCGAGTCAAGCCCAGGGTGTTTGAAATGCTCCGCAGTTTCTCAGGAGTAAACACACCAGAGCAGAATGGTGCAGGTCTTGAAAAATCTGCAAAGGATTCGAGTCAAATTTCCAGATTTTGGACAGTCTGTGGCCTTTGTTTTAGCTTTCTATGTTGAACTAGATGATTGCTTTACCAATAAAGATAGAAAAAGTACTATGTGATGGAATCAGAGCCAGATAAATCATTAACTGTGATTGGTATAGTAGTGATGGGAAGAAAGGAAAAGGTTACATTAGAACAATTAAAAAAAACCCTCAAAAACATAGGGTCCAGGTTTCGTTCGAATAATCTCTAAACAGGTACAGAAAGGCTTATTTGTTTTTTAAATCTTAAACTGCCAGTAGTATCTAGGGATGAAGTGTGACCAGATGAAGGTTCAGAATTCATATTATCAGTGGTCTCTTTCTTTTTTCAATAGCATATAATAATTATAAATGTTTTGAGGTATAGTATAAACATTTGATACTTGTATGCAATGTGTAATGATCAAATCAGGGTAATAAACTCTTTTTAAACATTTTTCATGTCTTTGTTTTGAGAGGCTGAAAACTATTAGCATCAAATGTTGAAACTGGACCCTTTTTCTGGAAAACACAATTCCAAGTCTGTGCATTATTTACTGGAGAATTTGTAGAGGTGATAATTTTGAAGAGAGCAAAGTAGAGAGAAGTGTTTGAAAAAAAAAAAAAAAGAAAATAGTTGGGCAACCCTAAGTTGATCCCAAAGATAATTTTTTGTGTATATTTCAATCATTTCTAGAAAGAAGCCAGCTAATCTGCTGAATACATACAACAGTGAAGAAGCAAGACTTTCTGTTGAGTTTGAACACATTGCAATGGCTAAGTCTGGAGCCCGGACCTATTGGGCAGGGGATCAGTCCTTACTCCGGCAAGTGCTTATTGACAATGTGTACAAATAACTTGTTTTCTTTATAAAATTTTGCTTGGCATTTAACTTCAAGGATATAAAAAGTATGAATAAAGCTCTTACAGCTCTTTTCATAGCCTCAGGTACCAAAGACCTCAGTGATCTTTCCAGGCCTTGTGCTAGGGAAGGCCTAATAGAGGTCACACTGGGGTCAGGGGTATGGTGGTTGAGTGGTGTTGGGAGGTCTCCAGGTACAATAGGGAAGATGGTATGGTGCATGGTTCAAAGGCTCTTAGGACCTTTTGTAACACTTCTTCAAGAAGACTTATTCTGATAGATGTGGTGGCACATGCTTATAATACTAGTACTTGGGAGGCTGAGACAAGAGGATAGCAAGTTCAAAGCCAGCCTCAGCAACTTAGTGAGGCTCTCAGCAACTTAGTGAGACCCTGTTTTTAAATACAAAATAAAATTGGGCTGAGGTGGTAGCCTGGAGGTACAATGCTTCTAGGTTCAATCTCCAGTATTAATTGGACTGTAGCCAAAAGATATAGGATTAAAAAAATTCTCAAGTAGTCCTGGTAAGCTTGGAGTGAAAAGGATACATTTTCAATTTAGAACTAGAAAGTCTCTTTTATAAGTCAGTTACCCTCTCTTTTCTTGACTCAGTTATTTGCTTTGTATTAAAAGCCCTGGATCTGAGACAACCTGCTTCTTGATTGACACACAGAACATAAAAGTATACGAAACCAGTCTCTGTCATCACCACACCACCAGCTATATTAACTCCATGACCAGGTGTGTAGACAGGGACCTAGTCTTGCCTGTTAACATGCATTTGCAACATAATCCAGCCTTTTCAATTTGTACAGAAAAGTTAGAATAGTCTATCAAAATTGTGAAACAGGAATCTGGCAAGAGCAAAGCATATACCTTCTGAGGGCTGGAGAAGAGACATTTGAGAAGTGAAGCTAGAACTGAATATATGTGAAGGTCCTGAGGACCTCTGTGTGCGCTCTGCAGGAGTGGGGGTAGAGTTGCAGAAGTTTGAGCTTCTGTCCTTCATCTCACTTCCTGTCTGGAATCTCAGAAGGAGGCCATCTCACAATGTCTGGGGTCCCCATGACACCATGTCAGGACACCATAGGGTCAAGGGCAGATGATCTAATGAAGCTCTGATGGCCCTGGGTGCTAATTTTTCCCATGTCTTTGATGAGGGCACAGCTTTTAGCTGTTCAGACAACAGTCAGAGATTAGTGAAGGAGAAGAGATTACCACAAACTTGACTAGAGGGTGACAACAATTACAGTCACTTTTCCAGGTGAGATTTTTTTTAAATTTTGAAGGGATCTTTATTTTTTATTTTTGCTTTTATTGGTACAGTATAGTCTCACGTCATAATGTAAATCATATTGACAATGGCATATATGCACACAGTACTTGGTGCCCCCCACCTCCTTATTTTCTTTCCTTTCTCCCAATTCCAAGTGCCCAGATTGACAATGGTATATTCATATGTATGCACTTAGTTGATGGTGGTATTTCTATTAATGAACCGCAGTCTTCCTCCTCCCCTGCCCTTCCTGCCTGGATCTACTGAGGATCTTTCCATTATCTGGAATCCCTCTGGCATCCCATATACTCCCCAGCTCATGCATATTAGAGAAGACATGTCCCTTCTCTTTCTGTGCTTGGCTAATCTCACTTAACATAATGTTCTCCAGGTCTTCCCATCTTCTTACAAATGAGATTTTTGTTGCTGGCAAGAAAATATCCTCTGTCACTAGGCATGCAATTACTGATCCAGTGAATGTATTTTTCTTTACACTTGTGAATAAAGATGATCGAACCCAATTTGCCTTGAGTTGGCACCTTCACTATTGTATCTCAATGACTTCCGTCAATTTTCTAGCCCCTTATTACTGGGATTTTGAAACTGTTTCTGTGAAGCGAAAGATAGTACAATGTTAGGCTCTGTGGACTTCAAACAGGTTTCCTCCTCATCCTCCTTTTTCTTGCTCTTATTTTTTTTTCTGAACCTTTAAAAAATATATGGTAATCATTAAGAATACAAACAATAATACATGCTACTAGAAGAGTGGAAGGGGATTTGAAGAAGGTGGGGAAGGAAAAAGGGAGATCAGATGATGAAAACGGTTCAAATAATCCTTTGTTCATTTATAAGGTTATCTAAATCAATGTTAATATTATGTATAGAGAGGGGGAGGGAGCAGGGCCAGACCCCGAGGGAAACACAGTGATGAGCGCATGAGTTTTTATCACTCTGAACCTCACTATGATGTATAATTGCAATGCACCAATACAATTTTTTAAAAAAGTATAAAAAACATTCTTAGCTCCAAGATGATATAAAAACAGGTTGTTAAGCAGATTTTGTCAATCCTTTCAGCCAAGTGAAGCAGGAAACAGTTTAAAGATAACTGCAATCTTACAGATGTTAACCTGCCTGAGTTCATATAGATAGAAAATATATTATCTTGGATTCTTAAAATCCCTGTAATATGGCAAATTTTTTATTCTTTCTATTGCACTAATTCTGTCCTGGACTTTCTCCTTTATGTTTATGGTTTTATATTATTTTCATAAATGAAGAGTGATTCTAGGTAACAATATAATTTGTTGACCAATGACTGTTAACGAACAATATGTCACCATCGATTTCTCTAAAACTGAGATCATTGTACTTGACAGATGCTTTCAATTACTTAATTAATTTAGTAAATATTTACTGAAGGTCTATCATGTCCTAGCATGGTTAGTTAGGATCTGGAGCTATGGCTGCGTATAAAACAGATTTGTTCCCTCTGCTACAGAGATTACTATCCAGCAGAGGAAACGGGCTTTAAACAAATAATTGAAAAATGGAAGGCATGCAAGTTTTGATAATTTCTCCAAAAAAAAAAAGTTAATTGCTGTGGACTACTAATATTATTCCCATGCAGTCAGTCATTTACAGAGTCAGCAGTGGTTGGGTAGGTGAGTGGGTGGGAAGGGCGCAGAACATAGAGCTGAGAAGAGAGGTAGGATTCAGGAAGAAAGAGTTTCAGTTATGTGTTGTACTCAATTACCTTACTGATATCTAGTCCATCCAGAAGTTCTCAGATGTTTTAATCAGTTGAGGTTGCTAATGTTGAAGAAGAAAATTTTAATATGACGACTGAACTTGTTGCTCCATGATTTTCTAACCTTGCTGTAAAAGCTTATTAAGGGGTAGAACTTACCAGATTTTCCTGTTTCCAGACTGCCTTCCAGAGATCTGGTGAAGGATGGGCCCAGGAAGATGCATTTTCATTGAGCTTTCTGACTACTCTGAACTAGGCAGTCCACGAAATAACTAAATAACAAGATAAAAGGCAGAGTTGCCTTTGTTCTTTAATCTCACAAGAAAGAATGCAATAGCTACCACTCAGAGCCCTAGTCTTTTTTTCTTTTTTTGTAGTACTGGAGATTGTACTCTAGGGCATTTTATCTTTGAGCTATACCCCAGCTCTATTTTGTTTTTTTATTTTGAAACAGGGTCTTGTTAGGTTCTGAGGCTGGCTGAGAACCTGCAATCCTCCTGTCTGAACCTCCAGGCACTGGAGTTACAAGCATGCACTACCACTCCTGGTTCAGGACCCTATTCCTAAGGAAGCCAGACCCACCTCCTTAACAAGGAGTCTTGGTCTTTAGTCTTATTTGCCTCCAGCTACTATACACCATGCCTCCTCTCCTGTCATGACCTTTGTTGTTGTTGTTGTTGTTGAAAGTGTTTTCTTGCTTTGATTTATGTGATTTTTATCATTTCCTGTTGAATGCTGGCTCCCTCAGAAATATTAACCAAAACAGTGATAAGACAAAGATGAATCTGTCCTTACCAAGGCAAGGAGAGTACTACATTGATGATGTCTTAGCATCTTATTTATGTATTTATTTTTATTTATTTGTATTTTTTATGTCTTAGCATCTTACGGGATAGTTATGAGCATTTTAAGCCCAGATTAAGTCTGGGCTTTTAGTATGACGGTTTGATTAGCGTTGGTTTAGGATATAGTGTAATAGTTTAATAATGGTAGATTCTGGGGTGAGAGTTCAAGAGTTTTAGGATTGACACTTTTGCTTTTGCATTTTATTGAAGAGTTGATGGTCTTTTATGAAATTCTTGGAAGGAACTGAAAGTTACTCTCAACTTTTATTTTTTTGAGCAAGAATTTCCTGGAATAGTAAAGTTATATTGATGATAGTGGTGGAAAATGAAGTCATGTCAATGTAGACAGTAAGTTATGCAGGTGATGGTAATTTTGGATCTTACTTTTTGAATAAAAATAGTTTAATTTGATAGATTTTCCATTTATTTATTTATTAATTTTATTGGCAGATATTAAAGACAGGTCTTGAGCTCATTATGGTTCCTGGATTCTCTCAAGCTGAAGAATGTTTGCTGCTTTAAAATTTTTTTATATTATTTATTTATTTATTTATTTAAAATTTTCGTGGTACTGGGGGTCTCTGGGCTATACTCCCAGACATATTTTATATTTTATTTGAAAATAGGGTCTCACTAAGTTGCTGAGAGCCTCACGAAGTATCTGTAGCAATTCAAGTTATAGCAATCCTCTTCTAGCTTTCAACATGAGAGGAAGGGAAATAGTTAACCCTAGCCCCCTCTTGTCTTCCTGTCTCACTTAAAGAAATACTAGAAGCACTTATGAAGCTTTTTGCCTAGGGTTGCAAGGTCACTAAAAGACTGAGACTTCATTGTAGAACTGGAGAATGCTTCCTCTCCACCCATACCTTACCACCATGCCAATAGTATCCCCATATAATAACAGGAGATTATAACTAAAAGGACTGCATATCTCAGTTCTTATTTAAGATGTCTATAGAGGAACCCAGAGACAACAGGGGAAACAAAAGCAAATACACTAGAGAAAATTTCAGGCTTTGACACCTGTAACCACAACAGTCAAAACAGCCAGCAAACATGATACCTCACACTAAAGACACATTTATGTCAGTCCCTTTGACCCAGCACATTATGTCCAGCTTTAACAAGAAATCACAAGGCATCCTAAAAAATGCAGACAGAGCAAGCATTAGAACTAGACTTCGTGGTTTGAGAATTATCATACCAGGAACTTCAAAAAACCATGGTTAATATGTTAAGGACTTTGATACAAGAGTAGATGGGTAAGATAACCCGGGAGATAGAAATGTTAAGAAAGAATCAAATTGGAATGCTAGAAATTAAAAAAAAATGTAATAAAAATGAAGAACATCTTTGATTGTTTTATTAATGTATTTACTGAATATGGCTAAGAATCTATGAACTTGAAGAAATGCCAATATCAGTTTCCAAAAGAGCAAGGAGAGAGAGAGAGAGAGAGAGAGAGAGAGAGAGAGAGAGAGAGAGAGAGAGCGCATTTAAGAATGTGGGAAATTATAGAAAGAGTAGAAAGAGTAATATACACATCACATGCTGGAAATACAAACATACACTGGAGATATTTCAGATCCTCTCAAATGAATATTCCAATAAAGTATGTCACAAATTTATTTTGGTTTCTCAGTGCATATGAAAATTATGTTTGCACTACACTGTAGCCTATTACACGTTATGTATTATTATGTCTAGAAGAGCAATGTATATACCTAATTAAAAATACTTTATGTGTCAGATGCACTGATGAACAGTTAGTGTGTAATCCTAGTACTTAGGAGGCTGAGACAGGAGGATTGCAAGTCCAAGGCCAGTCTCAGAAATTTAATGAGACCCTGTTTCAAAATGAAAAGTAAAAGGGGCTGGGGAGTATCTCAGAGTTAAAATGCCCCCTAGATTTAATTCCTAAGTGGGCTCTTCCCCCTAAATACTTAATGGTAAAAAAATAATGCTATTGTTCATTTGAGCCTTCAATGAGTTGCGGAGTTTTGCTTATTTGCTGATGGAGGGTCTTGCCTCTTTTCATAGCTGCTGAATAATCATGGATCTGGTTGCTGAAAGCTGGGGGACTGTGACAATTTCTTAAAATAAGAAAATTATGAAGTTTTCTACATTGAGCTTTTTCCTTTCATGAAAGATGTCTCTGTAGCATACAGTGCTGCTTGATAGCATTCGGAAGGAATAGAACCTTTGCCAAAAAATGGAAGTTAAAACTTGTGTCAGCCAAGTGTATATATTACTATAAAAATCTTACTATCATTTCAATAATGCTCACAGCCTCGTCACTATGAGTAATTCCATCTGAAGAAACCACTTTGCTCCTCCATACAAAGCACTGCAACCAGGCATGGTGGTGCATGCCTGTAATTCCAGTAGTTGGGAGGCTGAGAGAGCAGGATCACAGATTCGAAGCCAGTCTCAGGAACTTAGCAAGGGTCTCAGAAACCTAGTGAGACTCTGTTTTCAAATAAGAAATAAAACTGAGCTGTGGGTGTAGATTTGAGGTAGAATGCCTCTGGGTTCAATCCCTAGTAACTCTCACCTCAAAAAAAGCACCCCCCCCAGCCTTATCATGACATTACTGCAACTCAGTGACATCTTCAATATCTAATGTTAGTTGCCTTGCTATTGACACCACACCTGCTGCTTTTCCTCCAATGAAATTCTGAAACTTTTAAAGTCTTCATGAGGG
Organism: Muscardinus avellanarius; assembly: GCF_963383645.1. Taxonomy (NCBI): domain Eukaryota; kingdom Metazoa; phylum Chordata; class Mammalia; order Rodentia; family Gliridae; genus Muscardinus; species Muscardinus avellanarius. The sequence continues at coordinate 61,628,795 of NC_137788.1, forward strand.
ATAGAATCAATTTCTTTCAAACTCCTGGTTGTGTCTGGTATTTTGATTTCCTCCTGGAGTCATGAATGTTCTTAATGTCAACTAGGGTCGGCGAGTCTTCCTAGAAGGTTTTTGATGTACTATCTCCAGATCTATCAGAGAAATAACTACCTCTAACAGTATAGCTTTGCAAATTTACTAACTAATGAGACTTGAAAGACAAAATTATTTCTTGATACATGGGCTACAGAATGGATGTTGTGTTAGCAGGCATGAAAACATTAATATTCTTGTACATTTCATCAGGGCTCTTGGGTGACCAGGTTCTACATCAGTATAAAGTAGTATTTTGGAAGGAACTTTTTTTTTTTTTTCTGAGTAGTAGGGACCAACAGTAGGCTTAAAGTATTCAGTAAATATTTTGTAAAAAGATTGTAAACAGATGTGTTATCTAGACTTTGATGTTCCATTTACAGAGTCTGGGAAGAGTAGATTTAGTATCATTCTTAAGGATTTGATATTTTTGGATTGTTACACGAGCACTGGCTTTAATTTAAAGTCAGCAGGTGCATTAGTCCCTAACAAGAGAGTCCTCCTTGTTCTTTGAAGCACTGGAGCCAGGCACTGATTTTTACCCTGTAGCTAGCTATGACAGTCCTAGATGGCATCTTCTTCCAAAACATGGCTGGCTGTTTTGTCTACACTGAACATCAGTGTTTAGTGGAGCCACTTTTATCTTAGTTTGCTTATCTGGATAATGCGCTGTAGCTTTTACAGTGAAGGAGAAACAATAGACTTCCTCAGATAAATTGAGGAAATTTGTTGCAAGAAGATAGCTGAGTGAAACATTTAAAAGGCTGTAAAATTAACTCCCAAATCTGCCAACTTAGAATAGATTAAAAGTGAAGGTATAGAGAAAGCTAAAGGATGACAGTCACTTGGTAATCATTTTATATAAAAGAGCCACACTAGCTTGGGTCCTAGATAACCCTCCCTCCCTTCCTTCCTTCCTTCCTTCCTTCCTTCCTTCCTTCCTTCCTTCCTTCCTTCCTTCCTTCTTCTTCTTCTTCCTTCCTTCCTTCCTTCCTTCCTTCTTCTTCCTTCCTTCCTTCCTTCCTTCCTTCCTTCCTTCCTTCCTTCCTTCCTTCCTCCCTCCCTTCCTTCCTTCCTTCCTTCCTTCCTTCCTTGATGTTGAACGAGTAGCTATAGAATTCTGCCTCTGAGCTACACCCCAGCCCTATTTTGTTTTATATTTTTAAATTTTGAAATAAAATTTGGCTAAGTAACTGAGCTGGCCTTGAATCTGAGATCCTCTCTTCTCAGCCTCCTAAATACTGCGATTACAAACATGCACCATCATGCCTGGCTGTAGATGACTTTCTTAAACACTGCAGCCCTTGACTTTGTGCCTCTAGACTTCTTGTTATGTTATAAAAAACAATCCCCTGCTTGGGAAAACCATATGACTATAAGCAATCTTTAATGGAAAGAAACATTTATCAACAATTCTCATTTAGAAGTTTCACCTTTTAGTTTAATTATCATAATAGTATATTCAATATGAAGAAACTGAGACTCAGAAATAAAGAAACTAGCCTATGGTTACACAGTTAGAGTACTGTATAGAAAAGCTTGGTTATGAAACCTGGTCTTTTGTGCTCCGTATAACCATCACCATCATTATGAGATTAGCATTATTATTATTTTAGTCTTATTATCATGCTTGAAGCAGCTATATTTCACCAAGGTGAGAATAATTCTTAACATATGTTTCAGTAAATATAAATACTTGTGTTTGCTTGTAATTGAAACTTTTTTTAAAAAGTAGGAGAACACAGTTTTGTTTTTAAACCAAAACACTGGAGTTAAGAATAAGGCTAGGTGTATTGACTTGACCTTTAAACACAGTTTTCTGTGCAGAACTTCAGTTGAAATCAAATTACAAAACAAGGAAGATAAATCTCTGGCACTTAAAAAAATTGTATTTCTTTCCTCTGTAGAACTGGTTACCCAGATGTCATGATGCTAAGCACAAGAAATGCAAAATTGGGAAAGAGTTGGGGAGATTAGATTAGAAGGGAGGGATGTGCACTTACTCAGGGAGAAACATCTTGAAAGCTAATAAAAAAGACAGATATTACAGATTTTATTTATGTGCTCCTTGTCAGGAATGGATGAATCTTAATGATTTTGCAAGTTTCTGGAAAGTATTATATTCAGGATCATGCTTTTTTTTGCCAACCATCTTTGTTTTAAACTTTGAAAATCATGTCTGATTTGAGGGAAATAACATCGGTTTATGCTTCATTTCCATCATATGGATCAATTTACTCTGTTATTTGAAAAATAATATCTGAAATAAAGTGCTTTAGAAACAGCTAAACTTAGTTTTCCTTTACTTCTCAAAACAAAATAAAGCACATTGGCAATCAGAATCTAAAAGCCCCAAACAAAAACTATAATTGTTCTCTATGAGTGTTTTTACAAGTGAACACCTTTATATATAAAGTTGATACCTACAGCCAACAACTTAAGCTGGGGTCACTCTTCTGGTAAATTATTCTTGCTAGAAGACAACAAAACACTTTCTTGGCAGAGTCAAAGAATTTAACTTTCAAATTAAAAAGCTAAGAACTGTGCATAGTGGTGTATGCCTGTAATCCCAATATTGGAAGGCTGAGACAGGAGGACTGCAGGGTCAAGGCCAGCATTGTGCAGTAACTTAGAGCCTGTGGAAAAAAAACAAAAAACAAAATAGAGCATAGGGTGCAGCTCAGAGGTAGAATGCCCTGTCCCCACTAACCTCTCCCTCCCACACAAGCAAAACTAAAGAATTGTTTCAATTCAACAAGTGCTTTATAGAGCACAAAAAAGAGGCTGGACTTTTTGGGAATAAGAAAATTATACTACTCATGTTCTCAACTCTCAGAGAGCATCAAGGTTCATAGGATGGGTTGGACAGAAGTAAGAGTAGAGAATAAAAAAAGGTGTGACTGGCCTGGCAGTGGGAGCTATGAAGGTCTTTTAGGTTTACCAGTGGGGAGAAATAAATTAGGGCTGAAGGCCCTGGGAACGGTGTGTATGCAATTTGGGTTAAAACTGAAGAAATTATTAAGATTTATGTCTGCATGAAAAGAAGGTCAGGATGGGGATAACATATGTGGGCAACATTTAATAGAGTTACAATGTTGGTACAATACAGGGATAGAAGATATATCAAAGCAAGAGGTTTGTGTAGTCAGTCAATCAACAAAACTGGTTTGTGAAAAATTCATGTTCGTTGGGTATAATTTTATTCTGTGTTTTTGTTTCTCAATGTAGCCTTTATCTGAAATTGATGACTAATATCTATCAGTTATTCTTGTTAAATCATATATCTTTTCTTCCTCGTCCAGCTCACCTTAAGTTCCTTTAGATTTACACGAATAAGCGAACTCTTTAGCATGATTTGGTTTAGTAGAAATTTTAAAAAGAAATTTAACTGTTGGAATTGCTGCTTGATTATTAGAAAAACCGACTACATTTTTCAGAAGAAAAAGATTTACACAAGATTGCATGTTTATCTAGTTTTCAAATTTTATTTAGCATTCTCACTTTGAAAATATGTTGAGATAAAAAACGGACCCCTTAATGTACAATTATGAAAGAATGCAGCAATCAGAAAATACACATGATCTTAAAGTTTGCCAGGATCTGAGTAATATGATAGAACTGTTCATTTCACATGTAAAACTTGGACTCTTTAAAGTCAAATATCTTTAATTTTTTTTTTTTACTTATGTAGGGGAAATGCATATCAAGTTGAAACTGCCAATTCTGTGTTTGCAAAGTAGTAACAGTCAGAGGAGGGGAGAGAGCACTGAGGAAGTTTCTATTATTTATATGAATTTCAGTTGTTTAGCTGAAGATAGTTTAAAAAAAAACACAAACCTCTTTGCTGTAGAAATAGCGTCAGGTGGATTGCATTATGGTTTCACATCTCACTGCAGTTCTGGGAGCCCATAAACCACAGAGCAAGACAGTCCAGGAGACTCCAGCCAAGGATATAAAAAAGACATGGCTTTCCCTTCCTAAAAATGATAAATCAAGCCGAGGGTGCTGGTATGTGCCTGTAATCCCAGTACTTGGGAGAGTGAGACAGAAAAATCACAGCTTTGAAGACAACCTTAGCAAATAAGTGAGACTCTCATCAACCTAGTGAGACCCTTTCAAAAATAAAAATAAAATAGGAGGTATAGTTTGGTGGTAGGATGGCCCTGGGTTCAATCACTGGTACTAATAAATAAATAAATATATAAATAAATAAAATAAAATTAAAATCCTACTAACTCAGAAATGCAGGTCTAGTGAATACCTATTTCAAGCCACAAAAAAGCAAACAAAAAATCATACTTTGTTTTTCACAAAAGTTTTTATTTTATCCCCTCTTTTTTCCTGCTGGTGAAGATGAACTCTTAGTTGCTTCAGTCGTTCCTCCTCCTCTACAGTTTCCCCATGTGTCTGAATTCCAGATGGGGATGCTGAGAAGGTGTCTTTTCATTTTTGGTGATTGTCATCTGTTCAGTGTGACATTAGCTGAGATACATTGTCTCCTCGCCATAATTGGTAATTTGTGTGTGTCACTTGTGTATTCTCCTGTGTCAATCACATGCCTATGTAGTATTTTTAAAACCCAGCTGGGCATGATGGTGCACGCCTGTCATCCCAGTACTTGGAAAGCTAAGACAGTAAGATCACAGGTTCAAGGACAGCCTCAGCAACTTAGCAAGACCCTGTTATAAAACTAAAAAATAAAATAAGCCTGGGGGTGTATCTCAGAGGTAGAATGCCTCTGGGTTTGATCTCTAGTACCAAAAAACAAAACAAAACAAAACAAAACTACCACCACCAATATCCCCAAACAAAAACCTTTGGCTCTACTACTGGACCCCAGTGGTGAAAGAGAAATCTTTCGCCTAGATAAGTCTCAGAATTATTCTATTTATTCTCTTACCATGTTATAGAAGGACATAGCTGTCTACTTTTTCTCTATTTTATGTGAAAAAAAGAACACAGCTCCTCTCTCCTCTCAAATTCTGAACACCAGTTCCAGCTTCAATAGGCTCTTTCTTAGAGAACCACCAGCCTGTAACCTTCTTGCTTTCATAGTCTCTCCTTTTTTCCCTCTGCTCCACACCCTGTCATCAAAAGAAGTCTTTACACAGATGGAGGTGATATGATGTGTTCTTTCTAATCTTTTTGTTCCTCTTGATGTGATGCTGAGGATTGAATCCAGGATGTTGCTCATGCTAGGCAAGCACTATACCATTGAGTTACATTCCCAGTATCTATTGTTTTTGCTTTGTGATACTGGGGAATGACTTCTTGAGGATTGTTTTCTGATTGGAGTTAGATGGAATCTCAATGTAGTTTTGATTTGCATTTCTCTGATTGTTAATGATGTTGAGAATTTTTTATGTATCTATTGGCCATTTGTGTCTCTTTTTTTTGTGAAGTGTCCATTCAGTTCAGTTGCCCATTTCTTGATTAGTTTTTTTTATTGCAAAGTCTTTTAAGTTCTTTGTATATTCAGGATATCAGCCCTCTATCAGAGAGATAGCTGGTAAAGAGCTCCCATTCTATAGTTTTTTTTCTTTATACTTTGATTATTTTCTTTGATAAGTAGAAATGTTTTAGTTTGATGCCATCCCACTTTTTAATTCTTGTTTTAATTTCCTGAACTTTGGAGATCTTGTTGAGGAAGTTTTGACCTGTTCCTATATGTTGAATGCTGAACGTATCCCCTCCTCTAATAGCTTCATAGTCTCTGGTCCAACTTCTAGGTCTTTAATCCATCTTGAATTGACTCCAGTGCATGGTGAGAGGTAACAATTTAGTTTCGTTTTTCTACAAATAGATAATCAGTTTTCCCAACACCATTTGTTGAAGAGGCTGTCTTGTCCAAGTATATATCTGGAAACTTTATGTAAAATTAATTGGCTGTCAGTGTGTGGATTTGTTTCTGCATCTTCTATTCTGTTACATTGGTCTATGTGTCTGTTTTTGTTCCAGTACCATGCTGTTTTTTTTCTATAGCTTTGTAGTATAATTTAAAGACAGAAATTGTGATGCTTTCTACATGGTTCTTATTCCTCAGAATTGCTTTGGCTATTCTGGATTTTTGGTTTCACCATATGAAATTTATGACTGATTTTTCTAGGTCTATGAAGAATGACATTGGTATTTTGATAGAGATTGCATTGACTCTGTATATCACTTTTGGTAGAATGGCCATTTTGATAATAATTGTTTTGCCTATCTAAGAAAAAGGGAAATATTTCCACTTTCTAAGATCTTCTTCAATTTATTTCTTTAGCGTTTTATAATTTTCACTATAGAGGTCTTTTACCTCTTGGTTAGATTTATTCCTAGATATTTCTTTGTTTTGAGGTTATTGTGAATGATTTTGGTGTTTGTAGCACCCAGGCATGGCCATGTACAAGTTTATTGTTTTCCAAGCCGCAACTCAATAGGCTGTTATTTTCCCCCAGACACCATGGCTGGGTGTCCTCTAGTGATTCCTGGAAACCCTACAAGGCTCTCAGAAAACTGTGGACTGCAAGTCTCTCTCATGTGAATGTCTCTAGGGGCTGTCTGCTAACTTATGTTTCTCCTGTGTCTGACAGTAGCCCCCACCTCCACCTCTGCAGGGGTGATTTGCAAGGTCTTAACCCCCCCACGAATCTACTTCCTTGACACGCAAGACCCTGTGGTGATGCAGGGTGGTTTCCTGCTGGGAAGGCTTGTTAACTTACCTTCCTGGTGACTACCACTCCAGGTTGTTGCTGGAAGATATGGCTTTAGCTACAGCTGCAGGACTGGCAGGGTCGACTGGGCAGCCTGGTTCCTGTGGAGTGTGGAGCAAAATGCTGCCCACTTTCAGTGATGGTCTGTAATCACCAGCCTCACAATCTACTGCTTCTTTGCTGGTGGTCTCTGGGAGCGGCAGTGCCAGCAGTCACCATCCCTGGTGTGGCTTGGCCAGGATGGTGCCACTGACACTGCCACCATTCTATGCTCTCCAGGTGACACATGGAGCTCTTCACAGTTCTCTGCTCTCTTTTATAGCTTTGATTCTGTTGCATTTTGACTTTCATTGTTTTGTTGAGTTTTTTTGTTGTTTTTCTTCCTTTGTCAAAAATCAGTCTTCCTGGTAGTTGAATTCTGAGTCTCAGAATGGCTAAAACCCATCTTTCCTCTATGTTGCAGTCTTCCTTTCTTTCCCTTTTTATTTATCTATTTTATATTTATTTATTTATTTATTTATTTATTTATTTATTTATTCACTTATTGTGGGTCTGGAGATGGAACCCAGGGGCATTCAACCTCCGAGCTACACCCCCTGCTCTATTTATTTTTTTATTCTTTATTTTGAAACCGGGTCTTACTGAGTTGCAAATGGCCTAAGTAGCTGAGGCTGTCCGTGAACCGTGATCCTATGGTCTCAGCCTCCTGAATGCTGGGATTACAAGCATGTGCCACCATGCCTGGCTTCCCTTTTATTTTTGAAACAGGGCCTCACTAAATTGTTAAGGCTGTCCTTGAATCTATGATTATCCTCTTTCAGCCTCCCAAGCGCTGAGATTACAGGTGTGAGCCACCATGCCCAGCCCAATCTATTGATCAATATATAAATTTCATGTTCTTAAGGATTTAGATGTAGAATGCCTTGAAAATGAAAGTCTGTGGGTTTTATAAGTCAAAGCCATGGGCTCCCTTTCTGTCAATTTATCTCTCTACCTTAGGCAAAAAATCATCATGCTTAGTTGTCTTAGGAAGAATCACAAAGTGATGGAGTTAAAATGAAAACATATCCAGTTAAAATGAAAACATCCATCCACCCCTGTATTCTTACAATACTTTATGAAAATAGACAGATTATTTCTCTCTCTGTCTCTGTCTCTGTCTCTGTCTCTCTCTCTCATTTGGCATTGGGAATTGAACCTAGGGGCATTCTATTGCCAACCTACACCTTCCAGCCCTTTACTTATTTATTTTATTTTTATATGAGACAGGGTCTTACTAAATTGTTAAGGCTGTTCTTGAAACTACAAGTTTCCTGTCTCAGCCTCCCATGTACTAGGATTATAGGCATATACCACCATACCTGGCTATTTCTCTTCTTGAACATTATTTTCCAGAGCTGAGAAGAGCTTGAGGCTTTATTCTCAGGCTTGAGAGACAGTTATTTTTATTTACAGTGAACAAATTAGTACACTATAGTCCCATATATGAGGGTGGAAGACATGAGAATTTTGGGCCAGAAAAAGAAAAAATTGTATATCACAGAAACAGCAGTAGCTAAAGTGTCAATCAACATTTTTGTGCTGGTTTTTAGAGCCCCAGTTTTCACATGCTAATGCTAAGAGTGTTAGAAGACATCTACATATGCAGTCATTATATTATGAGGAAGGAACCCTCAATTAAGGGAATGTGAATCTTCATCATTTTGTGTGCATATGTGTTTTTTGTTTTGTTGTTGTTGTTGATTTTTGTACTGGGGACTGAACCCAGGGGCCTTTGACCAGCAAGCTATACACTCTACCCTTTTTTATTTTTATTGTTTATTTTTTAAAATTTGTTTAAAAATTTTTTTATTTTTAATTTTTTTTCTTTGGTGGTACTGGGGTTCCTGGAAGCTCTTCTACCTCTGGGCTACACTCCCAGACCTATTTTTATATTTTTTTATTTGGAAACAGGGTCTCTTAAGCCAGAGCAAGCAGCTGGCTTCAAACCTGCATGATCCTCCTGTTTCCGCCTCCTAAGTGTGGGGATTACAAGCATGCGCCACCACGCCTGGCTATTTTTAATTTTTTTTTTATTAGTTCATTGTAGTCATACATCTTAATGGAATACAAGATGGTGAAGATATACATGCACACATCACCCAATTAGCCCTTACTCAATTCTCACTCAATTCCCTCCCCATCCCTCCTTCTCATGTTTGGCTTGGTGATTAACACTGATATATTTTTTAAAGTATATCATGTACATTAGAGAATTTCCCTCTTTTCCTCTCCCATCCCCTCAGTTAGGTTGTCTTATTTGCTCATCTATAATATCTTCTTCTCTATCTAGAGTTCCTCCTATGAACCATTTTCTCCCTGGCTTCCACATATTAGGAAGAGCATCTGATTTCTTATTTTTTGTGACTGACTAATCTCACTTAGCATAATGTCCTCCAGTTCCATCCATTTCCCTGTAAATGATGTAATTGTGTTTTTCTTTATGGCTGAGTAAAATTCCATTGCGTACATATCCCATAGTTTTGTAATAGATTCTTCTGTTGATGGACATCTTGGCTGATTTAATAGCATGGCAATGGTTAATTGTGCAGCTATGAACATAGATACTCATGCATTAGTTTGGTAGTTTGGTTTCCTTTCTTTTGGGTAGATACCCAGGAGTGGTATTGCTGGATCATATGGTAAGTTGATTCCAATTTTTCTGAGTATTCTCTATACTGTTTTCCAAAGTGGTTGTACTACTTTGCAATCCCACCAACAATGTATTAGAGTTCCCACTTCTCCATATCCTCACCAGGATTTGTTGTTGTTTGTGGTTTGAATGATTGCCATTCTAGTTGTAGTTAGGTGAAATCTCAGGGTAGTTTTGATTTGCATCTCTCTGATTGTTAATGATGTTGAACATTTTTTTCATGCATTTATTGGCCATTTGAATATCTTAGTGAGATATTAGCTACTTAGTGAGACCCTCTGCAACTTAGTGAGACCTGTTTCAAAATAAAGAAAAAAAATAGGGCAGAGGGTATAGCTCAGAGATCAAATACCTCTGGGTTCCATTCCCAGACCTTCAAAAAAAATTGTCAGTTTTCTCCAGATTTTACATTTTGTTGGAGTATAGTTTTTCAAAGTAGTTTCTGATAATCCTCTGGATTTCTGCAGTGTCAGTAGTGATATCTCCTTTTTTTTTATCTCTTATCTTTATAATTTGTTTTGATTCTCTTTTTAGTTAGGTTGGCTAGTGGTTTATCAATCTTGTTAATTTTTTGAGAAACCAGATGTTGGTTTGTTGACTTCATTGATTTCTGCTCTGATTTTAATAATTTCCTATATTCTACTGCTTTGGGGTTAGATTGTTCCAGTCTTTCAAGGGTGTTGAGGTGTGTCATTAGGTTATTTATTTGGTGATTTTTTTTGTTCTTCTTATGTGAGCACTCAGTACTATGAATTTTCCTCTTAATACTGCCTTCAAAGTGTGCCAGAGGTTTTGATATGTTGTATCTCTATTTTTGTTTCTAGAAATTTTTTTATTTCACCTCATACTTCTTCTATGACCCATTCTTCATTCAGCAGTGTGGTGTTTAGTCTCCACATGTTTATGTGGTTTCTCTGAGTCTTCTTATAGTTGATTTCTAGTTTCATTTCATTATGGTCTGAAAAGACATAGGGATGTGTGTCACAATTTTGAATTTGCTAGTGCTCACTTTGTGTCTGAAGGTGTAATCTACTTTGGAGAAGATTCCATGAGCAGCTGAGAAAGATGTGAACTCTGCTGTAGTTGGGTGGAATATTCTATATGTGTCTAACAGGCCCATTTGGTGATGGTGTTCTTTAGGTCTGAGGCAATTTTACTGATCTTTTGCCTAGAAGATTGGTCTAATGATGTGAAAGGGGTGTTTAAGTCTCCCAGTATTATTGTATTGGGATTTATGTGTGACTTCATGTCACAAAGAGTTTGTTTTATGAAAGTAGCTGCACATATGTTTGGGGCATAAATGTTTACCATCATTATTTCCTCTTGCTGGATTGTTCCTTTTACCAATAAAAAATGACCTGCTTTGTCTCTTCTATTAAGCTTGGGTTTGAAGTCTAACTTGTCTGATATCATAGTTGCTACTCCTGCAAGTGTTCTTCAAGTTCCGTTGACATAAATTACCTTGCTTCAGCCCTTTACCTTAAGTTTGTTATTGTCTTTACTTGTAAGGTGTGTTTCTTGCAGGCAGAAGATAGATGGATTCTGGTTTTTAATCCATTTTGCTACTTTATGTCTTTTTATTGAAAAATTGAGGCCATTTACATTCTGTATGACTATTGAAAGATGATTTTTAGTGTTAAGCACAGGTCATCCTTCACGCTTACCACAGATATGGAGTCTTGGTCTCTTTCTGACTCCATATGTGGTGTATGCCTCTGAGACCAAACTCAGTGTAAGAGTTTCTGTTCTCCACAGCTAGGGCTGGTCCGGTCTGATGTCTTCCCATTCACCATGATTGGGTGGTCTGTGGTGATCTCAGAGATCCTACTAGTTGGGTCTAGTGTTGAGCATAGGTCTCCCCCCCCACTTTTTACTGATCAGAGCCTGAATCTGTCTGAGCCTTTGCTATGTCTAATAGCAGATTTCATCTCCGTCTTCTCTGTGTTGAACCACAAAGTCTCAAACCCAGGAAGTTTATCTTGGCTGTGGATGTCCCTGGGGGCTCTGCACTGGGAATTCTGCAGAGACTGCGGCTTCACTTATGGTGTAGTTGAGCACTGCTTTGGATTTCTGGAGGGCATTGTAAGCTCAGCCGCCACTGTTGCAAGTTTTAGGCTCCATCCCCTTTTTTTTGCCAGGTTGAACTGCAAAGTTTCAGACCCAGGGAGTTTATTGAGGCTGCACGAGTCACTAGGGGTGCCATGTTAGGTGTTTTCTTGCGGAGACCACAGCTTCACTTATGGTGTTATTGTGCATCAATCTGGATATCCATAGGGCTTGGTGAGCTCCACCACCACCACTGCAAATTGTAGTTGGTGTTTGTGCAGGAGAAACTGATGACTTACAATTCTGAGGATCTGCAGCTGCTTACTTTAGGTCCTTGGTTGTTTTACTTATTGTCCCTGAGAAGTCAGTTGCTGTGATGCAAGATGCCACAGCTGTGGCACCCATGGCTGAAAGGTGGGCAGGTTTCCTTTCTGGTGTTGAGTGCCACTCTGGGTCCCTGCAGGGCATGGTGAGTTCAGCAGCCACTGCTGGAAGTTGTAGCCAGTGTTTGCGCAGGAAGAACTGATGGCTTACAACTCCAGTGATCTGCAGCTGCTCACTTCAAGTCCTTGGTTGTTTTCCATTTTGTCTCTGGAGTTGAGTGCAGTGAGGCAAGATCGTGCCGTTGTGGTACCTGTGGCCATGAGGTGGGAGTTTTTCTTTTCTGGTTGGTCTTCTAAACTTTTTTCCCCTGCTGCCTTGTACCTATCATTTTATTCCTCTACTGATAGTATTTTCTGGTTTTGTAGAATGCTGTTTTTAAGGCAATAGAGATTGGGTATCAGCAGGACTGAGTTGTGCTGCTTCCCTTAGTTGCCGTCTTCCTAGAAGTCTATTTTTTTTTAATTGAAACTTGATCTTGCTAAATTGTTGAGGTTCTCACTAAGTTGCTGAGGCTGACCTTGATCTTGTTGTCCTTCAATCTCAGCCTCCTAAATACTGGAATTACAGGCATGTGCTGCCATCTTATTTGGCTGGAAATCTGAAAAAAAATTTTTTTTTTTTGGTACTGGGAATGGAACCCAGAGGCATTATACCTTTGAGCTACACCCCAGCCATAGTTTTAAGTCTTTTTATTTTTGAAACAGGGCCTCACTGAGTTGAAAAGGGCCTTGATAAGTAGCTAAGGCTGTCTGCAAGTCAAGATCATTCAGTCTTAGCCTTCTGAATGCTGGAGTTACAAGGGTGAGCCACTATGCCTAATTCAAAATTTATTTTAATAGTATTGGGGATTGAACCAAGTAGCATTCTATTTCTAAGCTATACCCCAGACCTATTTTATTTTATTTATTTTATTTTATTTTTTTAAATTTTGGTGGTACTGGGGTTCCTGGAAACCCTTCTATCTCCGGGCTACACTCCCAGACCTATTTTTATACTTCTTTTTTATTTGGAAACAGGTTCTCTTAAGCCAGCGCATTTGGCTGGCTTTGAATCTGCACTATCCTCCTGTCTCTGCCTCCCAAATGTGGGGATTACAAGTGTGCATCACCACTCCTGACTGATATTTTTATTTTTTATTTTTTTAAGTTCTGAAACAGGATCCTGCTAAATTGCTGAGAGCCTCGCTATATTTCTGAGGCTGGATTCAAACCTGTTATTCCCTTGGTCAGCCTCCAAATTACTGGGATTATAGGCATGAGCCACCACACCCATATAACCTGAATCTTTTAAACAGGCAGTAGCATAGCTGTCCTATGCTTTGGTCAGAATTTGTATCTCTATTTAATCTATCTCTAATGTTGTAAACAAACCTTCTGTTTCTCTGATGGAAGGCATTATTTGTGTAGTTTATTTGCTTTACAAATGTCTTTTGAGAAGATGGCATATGACAAATAGAAGTTAATGTGTTTCATGCAAGATATCCAGAAATGCAAAAGACCCAGGTGTGATTGTTTCCAAACACTCAATTCTCTCTGGGGAACATTGATAATAAAGTTCCCTGGATCCTCAAGCAAGTTTTAAGTCTAGTAGCTGTCTGTTCATTTCTACTTAGAGTATACTTAGAGCTTTTGATTGCTGGGAATGCAGCACAATCACAAAGGTAATAAAACAGTATGTAAACATTTTTGTGATGAGAGTAACAGTTTGGAGTAGTAACTGATGTTAATCAACAAGCCATTCCTGTGCAAGCCTTTCTGCAGCCTCTCCTACCTCCTCCCCATCCCAGTCCCTTAGCATTATCTCACACTTCTGTATTTTAATAGATATTGCCTACTGGGCAGTCCTTATTAATTCATTATAGATTGGATATAACTGTTTTTATTAGGTTAAAATCATTTGTTTGGAAATACACTTAAAGAAAATATTAGGAGTTTGTGTAAAACCTTTATTGTACTGGGTGTGGTGGTGCATGCTTGTAATCCCAGCATTTGGGAGGCTGAGACAGGAGGATCATGGTTCACAGACAGACTCAGCTAATTACTGAAGCCCTTTGCAACTTAGTGAGACCCTGTTGCAAAATAAAGAATAAAAAATAGGATTGGGGGTGTAGCTTGGATATAGAATGCCCCTGGGTTCCATCCCCAGTAACACACACACACACACACACACACACACACACACACACACACACAAACACACACAACCTTCATTGATCTAAGACAGATTTTCTTCAGTTTTAACATATTTAAAAGACAGCTTCTAGAATAAACACATGCGCCAAACAAATGGATAACAGTGAAAAAAATGTATTTTTTTAATATGAAAAAGTAGCCAAATTTTTCTCTTTTTGTAAACATGTTAAATCTCCTGCAGATTTATTCAGAATAACAAGCCTGGGGAAATTATTTCTAACAAGAAATTTTCTCATTATATTCTCTTTAAAAAGAAGAGTTTCTGGTGTATTTTTCTACAAAAAATGGAGCAAACTCAAGCATGTTAGTTGTAGTTTTAGTAATGAGAGTAATAGCCATTCTACTTAAACTACTTATCAATAGATTGATAAAACTGTGTTTTTCAAGAAGTTAAGAGTCATGGGAGCTGGGCGTGGTGGCGCACGCTTATAATCTCAGTGCTTGGGAGGCTGAGACAGGAGGATCGCACAGGTCCAAAGCCAGCCTCAGCTACTTAGTGATGCGTTCATCAACTTAGTGAGGCTCTGTTTCCAAATAAAATATAAAATAGGTCTGGGAGTGTATTCAGAAGGTAGAAAGCCTCTGGGTCCCATCCCAGTAACACACACACACACACACACACACACACACACACACACACACACACAAACACACACACACATCATAGGGTCCTTTCATATTACTGTGAATCACACCTGGAGAGAACCACACTAAATGGTATACCTGACAGTTTTGCTACCAACTCACTAGGACATAGGCTCTATGTTCATAGAACCTGTTAGATTATAGTCTTCCCCTTGTTTTTTTTCGGGTTAGCCCTCAGCTCAGGAACTCAGGATCTGCAGGGTCCTTGGCTAACCCGGCAGAAAAGAATTTCAGCACGTGCCAGTTAAAGACATGGATAGAGGTTTATCGGGGAAAAGAGAGGAAATACACAACCAAGAGAGAATGCAGCCCACCTCAAGATGAGGAAGGCATTTTAGGGAGTTCCGGGTTCTCCTCTTTTAGAAGACTTTCATGTGGCTTGGGCTAGAGAAGGTATGTGAGGATGAACTCAGTCCGGTTGTCCTGAGGTAGTTTATGGTGGGCAGGTGGTCTGGTCAGCCTTAGGGTGGATGAGTTCAGTTCAGCAGCCCTGAGGTGCTTCCTGGTGGTCTGGTGATCTGGTCAGCCTTAGGGTCTTCAGACTAATTGGGGTCCTCATTAGCTGCTTGATGGATAAGCTGGGATATCCTAAATTATAGGTTTCTCAGAAATATTGTATCTGTCTTGTTATCAAGGCATGCGGCAATTAAGGTTTCTTTTAGTTAACTCTAGAATCTACAGGTTTTCCAGGAATTTGGGGAGAGTGAAGTCTAGGAAAGAGAACTGGTTTGTAGACTAGAGGCCGAAGTACTTCAGCTCCAGGTTCTTATGTTGAAGTTATATTTTACTTTTCCTTCCTGTCTGTCTCCTTTCTACCTGTTTATTTCTTCTATCCTACATCAGATTCAGCAATGCTGGGAATGAAGACCCCAGGCAAGGGGCCCTCGCCACTGTAATGTGAAAGTTTAATGGCATAGCCTTTCATACACTCTAGGAACTTGTGTAGGATGGGTTTTCTTTTCTTTGCAAAGATAGTACACTGGTTTTGTAGAGTATATGCCTTATTTCTAAAATTGACCAAAGATGTCATGTGGCTACCATGGGAGTATTTTAATCTTTATTGCAAAAGTATTCAGAAATACTGTGGCCCTATGTAATAAATTCTTTTGGGAAATAGCCTGTACCCATTCCATTATAACTCCTGTAAGGAACCAGGCTGAACAATTACATTCACTGTTTTATTTAGCTTTCTGTCATGGTGACCGAAATACCTGACAAACACAATTTAGAGGAGGAAAGGTTGACTTGGCTTATGGCTTTAGTGGTTTTGGAGGCTTGGTCTATGGTTGGCTAGCTCTAAGGCAGAAGCGGCTGGGCTGCAGACCCTCAGATGTGGCAGAGGAAGGGAAGCTGCTCCTGCTTCATGGCAGTCAGGAATAAGAGAGAGAGAGAGGGAGGGAGAGGGAGGGGGAGAAGGAGAGGAAGAGGGAGAGGGAGAGGGAGAGAGAAGAGAAGAGAAGAGAAGAGAAGAGAAGAGAAGAGAAGGGAAGGGAAGAGGAGAGGAAGAAAGAAGAGGGAGTGAGAGAAGAGGAGAGGAGAGGAAGAGAGAAAGAGAAGGAAAGAGGAGAGGAGAGGAGAGAGAGAAAGAAAAAAGAGGAGAGGAAGAGAGAGGAAGAAGAGAAGAAAGAGAAGAGATGAGAAAAGAGAGAAGAGAGATGAGAGAAGCAGCCAGGGAGAGATATAGTCTTCAAGGTCCCAGTTATATACCTCTTCCAGCCATGTTCCATCTTTGAACCTGCACTGGGGACATGATTTCAAACGTAAGCTTTTTTTGGGATATTTTATTTTATTTTATTTTATTTTATTTTTTATGCTTTAAATTTTTTTATTGGTGCATTGTATTCATACATCATAATGAGATAAAACTTTTATAGACATACATGCACACATTTCCCAGTTAGCCCCTACCCAATTCCCACCCCATTCCCTCTTCATCCCTCTTTCCCATGCTTGGTTTAGTGGTTGACATCTATATGTTTGTTTAAATACATCATGTGCTTTAGAGTTGGGGGATATTTTAAATCCCAACTATAACCTCCATTTTACATTTCATCCTTTAGAGCTCGTGTCTCTGAGGAGACCCTTCAGAGTTTTTGCTAAAGAACCAGATTTATTTAGTTTCATTGTTAGGACAACAATCTATTTATTGATTCTGAGACAGGATAGTTTTTAAGCCACTAATTTATGGCTTTTGACTTCTTAATCTTGGCCTTTTTCTTTCCCCCATTTAAGCAAATTGCAGGTTTCTTTCTGTTTTGTTATCTTAGGACAAATAACATGGGAAGGTAAAGGGGGAGCATAAATAGCTTCCAGCTTTTGTTCAAAAGCTTAAATTTATTGAGAATTAGGTCTTAGGATAGGAGTAAAGTGGCCTGAAGAAACAAGTAGAGGAGGATGGGGCAGGGAACAGATGCTTTTCTTCCAGACTAGGAAGAGTTTATGTAGGCTTGGCAGGAGAGGACAGCCCTGGACCCCTGGGCAGCATCCAAGAGAAATGACTGCAAAGTGCAAGCAGGGAAATGGTCCAGCTTCACCCTAGCATTCTCTGCTCACAGTAAGGGATGAATGCAGCAAGCTGACAGAATTCAAAGGAGTGTTGCGAGCTAAAATCATGAGCAGGTGGTGACCATTAGAATGGGGAGTGAACAGAATCTTGCATCTGCTTTCAGTGGACAAAGTAAGTGTTCTGAAAACCAGTGAGATGCTAGAAGGGAGACATAGCCCCACTACAACTGGGATGGTATTCTTGATAGCTCAATAGCAGGGAAGTTTAGAATTGAGATTAAGCTGATTTGAAGAAAATAAAGTACAGTTGATTGTGAAGAGAAGGAATTAGACCTACTAAAATTTTTTATTTTTTATATTTTTTGGCAGTATTGGTGATGGAACCCAGGGGCATTCTACCTTTGAGCTACACCCCCAGCCCTATTTTTTAAATTCTTTATTTTGAAACAGGGTCTCATTGCAATTGCAAAGGGCCTCACTAAGTAGCTGAGGCTGCCTGAGAATCGCGATCTTCCTGTTTCAGCCTCCCAGATTCTGGGATTACAAGTGTGCACCACCACGCCTGGCCTAAAATTTCTTATCAATGAGGAAATTTTACCATGATGAACCTGATGATTACTAATTAGCAAATATTTTTATTTATTCACAAATTTATGTGTTTGTTCAACAAACATTTGTTGGCTTCTGTTATGTGTCAGACTTCAAGAATATAGAAATATAGAAGGGAACAGTACAGCCATGATCCTTGTCCTCAGTATAGAGATATTTAAACAAATAATTATTTTTCCTTCATGTGATTACATCACAATTTATCCACTGTCTTATTCCTTTTAAGCCAGGCATGGTGGCACATGCTTGTAATTCCAGTACTTGGGAGGCTGAGACAGAAGGATTGCACAGGTTCAAAGCCAGCCTCAGCTACTTAGCGAGACTCTCAGCAGCTTAGTGAGACCCTGTTTCCAAATAAAAATATAAAATAGGTCTGGGAGTGTAGCCCAGAGGTAGAAAGACCCTGGGTTCCATCCCCAGTACCACACACACACACACACACACACACAAATAATTATTTTGTTTCTTTGTGGTACTGGAGATTGAACCAGAGGCATTTTTTCTCTGTCCTACACCCCCAGCCCTTTTTATTTTTTACTTTGAAACAAGGTCTTACTAGGTTGCTGAGAGTCTGACTATATTCATTGCTGAGGCTGGACTTGAACCTGTGATCTTCCTGTCTCAGCCTTCCAAGTACTATGATTACCAGTGTGTGCCACCATGCCTAGCTTCATTCTCCAAATCTTTTAAAAAATTTGAGCATACAGACTTTATTTATTTTTAATATACTTTTATCGGTGAATTATAGTTTTACATCATAATGTAGTTCAGAGTGATAAGGACATGCGTGTACATAGCACTTGGTGTGCTGCCCCTGACCCCACTCACTTCTCACTTCCTCCCATTGCCCACACATGATATTGAAATTGGCATTGATAATTTTACATGTGTACATAACATCAATGAAAATGTTTCCTTCATAAATTCTCACCCCCACAACCCTCTTATTGACCCCCTCCTTAATTCCACTGTTTTCTTCTCCTCGATAGCTAAAGTTTTTTTTTTTTTTTCTTTTGTATCCTGATTTCACTGTTCCATTCTCCCCCTTCCCTTTTTTCAGTACTGGGGATGGAACCTGGGGGTATCCTACCTTCAAGCTACACCCCCAGCCCTATTTTTTATTTTGAAACAGGGTCTCACTGAGTTGCAAAGAGCCTCATTAAGTAGCTGAGGCTGTCTGTGAGCCACGATTCTCCTGTCTCAGCCTCCCAAATGCTGGGATTACAAGCATGCAAAAACACACCCGGCCTCACTGTCCCATTCTTGATAGACACTTTAATACTTGTGTTTGGCTGTTTTGAACAATGCTGCTATGAACATGTCTTCTTGTAAATAAAGGCATGCATTTATTTTTTGCTATATATCTATGGTTGTAATTGTTGAATCACAGGGCTTGCATAGTCTCAGTTTCTCAGTGCTGTCAAATCATTTCCAATATGGTTGTATCATTTACATGATGGCTAGCAGAGTGTGAGAAATTCAGTTGCTCCATATCCTTTCCAACACTTGACATTTTAAATCAAGGAGATTTTAATGGAAAGTTGGGAAATGGATTATGAACAAATATTATCCAGTTGCTCTATAAACCAGAGGCTTTAACCAGAAGGTTTGGCTGAAGCTGGAACTACATTATGTTTAGACAAATTTTAAACAAATGATAATATCCATGATCCTCAACCATTGTACAAGTAAGAATCATTTGGAGGTTTTCTTAATGTAGATGGCCAACCTTTAATCCAAGTGTCCTGCCTCAGACTCTCTGAGGAAGAAACCCAGACATCTATATTTTGAAATTGATCACAGAGTAATTTGGTGATACACATCAAAGGTTGAAGACCAGAGAAAGAGATCACTGGCTAATCAACAAAAATTGGGCTAAATGTCATTTGCTTTATTTAGATAAACTAATTTAGTCTGGTTATTTAGACTTGGAGTTTCTCAAAGAAATAACACTCCTGGTAATGTAGAGAACAGAAAATCAATCATAAAGCATGTGATTATATTATATAGGTATGATAAATTTTAAATCAACCCATCAAACATGCATGGAGCACTTACTATGTGTCAAGGTATTAGATATAAAATAATGTAAATAACAAAGTACATTTGTTAGAAGAGGCTAGATTCCACTGCAGTATGAAAAACCTCCAAAATCTCAGTGGCTTAAAGCAAGCTTTACTTTTTGCTGACACTACATACACACTGTGCTTTGGATTGGAACTATAATCCATATGGTTCTTAGTTCTTACTCTGAGTCAGGGAACCTGCCACAGGCCAGCTATGGTTTTAGACAGTGAGATCCCCAGGATGAAGAAAACATGTAGAGCCACTACCTGGAGTCATTGTTTAGTGACTTTATTCTGGGCCTGTCCCTTATATAGAGTTCTGGGCCAATTGGCACATGTCCATGTCAGTGTGAACATGCACATATGTGGTATGTCCTTGATGTGGGCATGTGCATAAGTATATGGCACATACCCACGTCAGCATGAAATATGCATGTGCATTGTGTTTCGCCCAGTCATTCCTTACACAATTGCCACTATGTGGGCCAGTTGAGGTTGTGTCTGTGTCACAGGCCTGTACTCTCTCTGGGCCCTCACCATGCTTTATAGGGTGGTGGTACATGACTTGACCCAGAGAGCATTACACTGAGCCCAAAAACTGCAACAGTAATTCTACATAAAGAAGAGCACATGTTCCACTCTATGCAGCAGTGAGCATATCTAATGCCATTCAATTCTGCAAAACCACCTTCTGTATCTGAATGGTTTCATTCAGTAAAAGGGAAAGAACCTGATGGGACATGTTTAAAGCTCTAGCAACATGTTGGGCTAAGGCTTCCTCCTATAGTTCTACCTTTATAGTACCAACCCTGGAACAAACAAGGCTAACATAGTTCTTGGAGCAATCATTCAACAATTTGACAGTGGGTTCACTTATGTTGTTGTTGAGCGCTGCTCTGGTTCTCTGGGGGGGGGGGTGTGATGAGCTTGGGTGCTACTGCTGCAAGTTGTAGCTGGTTTTTGCATGAGAGGAACTGATGGCTTCCAATTCTGATAACCTGCAGCTGCTTACTTCCTATCAAGTCTTGGTTGTTTGTTTTCCTCTGAGTGTCTGGAGTCAGGTGCAGTGAGGCAAGATGGTGCTGCTGTGGCCCCTAGAGCTGCAGGGTGGGAGGGTTTCTTTTCTGCTCTCTGATCACTCTTCTAGCTTTTTTCCCCCTGCTTCCTTCTACTTATTGTGTTATTTTCCAAGTTATGGTGTTTTCTTGCTTTTGTAAGAATGCTGCTTTCAAGGCAATAGAAATAACGTGTCACCGGGCGTGGTGGCACACACTTGTAATCCCCGCGCTTGGGAGGCGGAGACAGGAGGATTGCACAGGTTTGAAACCAGCCGTGCTGGCTTAAGAGATCCTGTTTCCAAAAATAAAAATAGGCCTGGGAGTGTCACCTGGAGATAGAAGGGCTTCCAGGAACCCCAGTACCACCAAAAAAAAAAAAAAAAGAAAAAAAAAAGAAAAAAAAAAAGAAATAACATGTCAGCAGGACCAACAGGTGCTACTTCCCTTGGCTGCCATCTTCCTGGAAGGGTGGGAAGACATTTTGGATTAAAAGGTCTGTTATCTACTGTATCAAAGGTATGCTGGTCTAGGACTTAAGCTGACATGACTAGACAAGTTGTTTAAATTTCTGAAGTTGTCTGAGCTGTATGCTGGCAAGTCTAAACAAGTTGGTTATGAGTTCCTGAAAATCATTTTATATCCTATGCTCTATATAGGGGGTATTATTACAGTTTCAGTGCAACAAGTCCTTTATTATACAACATAATTCATCCCATTCTGGATTTCTGTGGTTTCAGGTTTGTAAGGTGGTCCAGTTATCTGCAATGGTGATTTACAACAAGAGACCTTCGGTTGTCTCCACTGGTGGCTCCATGCAAACACAGCAATGGGAAGTGTGTAGTCTTGCAAAGGTATGTGTCCAGGAAAGTAGGCTATTCTCTGTCATTAACCTGGATGGTAGGACAGGGCGGAAAGAGAGACCATTATAGGTTAGTCCTTCCCTACTGAAAGGTTTCAGGCAACATGCTTGTCTTTTGAACATTCTCCACAGAATACAAGGGAATAGGCCATAGTTTTCTATGATGGGGAACCACCCACATGGGCAGTTGTGGCCTTATAGTCCACTACAGAAATGTTTTGATATGAGATCAGTGCTGAACATTTCAGCCAATAAGCTGAGCTCCAGGTAGTCTGGTTAGTTCTCAGGAAGACACTGGGCCCTTGCATGTCTTTACAGACAGCTGGGCAGTCAACCCGTGACTAATCTGTGGCTGCCTCAATGGATAGCATCAGACTGATTAATTGGACACCAACCATTGTGGGGCAAGAATATGTGGAGGGATCTGTGAGAATGGAGCCTCTGAGAAGGAGCTACTATCCATCACATTCCAGGGTATAGGCCTTTTCAGACCCCCAGTAAGAATGCTGCCAACTTTCTATTGCAAGTCCAGCAGTCAGAATGATTGAATGCTTTAATGGACTGCTGAAGCAGTAGCTGAAGGCATTGGCCCCCACTGGAAGAGGTGGCAGGTACAAGTGCCTGTGGCAGTGTGGCTTTTAAATGAGCAACCTCACCACACTGGGCAGACCCCCTTAAATAAGGTAATTGCAAAATGCCCCACACTTTGAAGGTGACAGGGAGCTCAGAAGACTCCAAGTTGGGACCAGAGGTGAGGAGAAAAGTCTTGTTTCATTCTGCACCTAAATTATTGGCTCTAGGGTGAAAGGATGTCTGGGAATGGGCCTGGCATGAGTAAGTGTCTCTAGAGCCATAGATTGCTCTCTTGGAGCCATGGGGCCTGGGACAAAAGGCCCAATTGCAACTGGACCTCTGGATAAATGCCTGGTCCTGCATAATATGGGTCATGCTTCCCTCATGGGTGAAAGGCATAATTTTAAAAGGCATGATCCAGTACCTGTAATAGGTTCACAAGCTAAAACGGCAGCATATATAGCCACTGTTTCTCAATGAGAGAGTAGCGTGCTTCTGCCCCTTTCCATAGCTGTGACCAACATTCACTTGGGCTATTTCTAGTGCTTTGTTTCTGTCATAATACCCCAAGATTCAGACACATTTGTAATTGTCTGGCCATTTCTGGTCTATCATTGTTTGGTTATCATCTTTGTCTTACCTGACAGACAACTCCCAAAGATTTAACAGAATACCCAGTTCCCTGGACTTTGTCCTTATTGATAGCCCACCCCTGTTCTTAGAGAGTGGCTAAGAGAGTGGCTGCATATGAACACATATGCAGCTGCTTCTAACTCTGTAAGAGAATTAGAGGTTAGCATAACATCATTGATATAATGGAACAACCATATAGCCTCAGGCTTCCTCCAGAACACTAAATCCTGTGCCACCAGATGGAACTATGCAAGTCTCCCTGAGGCAGTATCATAAAGGTTCATTGATGCCCTTCACAGGTGAAAGCAAATTGTTTTTGGCTTTATGGAGTAATATCAACAACAACAACAACAACAACAACAACAACAACAACATGCCTTTGCCAAGTCTACATCACAATGGCACTGTCTCAGTACATGTAACAGGTAATCCATCAGTTCTGAGTTGTTGGATAGAAGGGTGCCTAGAAGGGTGGTGTCACCATTTAACTTCTGATACTGCAGTGTCATGCCCCAGAAACCATCAGTTTTTGCACTGACCACACAAAAGAGTTAAATGGGCTATGAGTTGAGCAAATTACATTTGCCTCTTCTAGCATTAGTATCAATTGTCCAATTTTCTCATGCCCACCATTAACTTGTACTGATGTATTACCCTTGAGGCCTGGGAAAATTGTAAGGGAGCATGATGGGGAAATCCTCTAGTGATGGTCTTTACCACACACACCCATAGCCTGAATCTTCCAATAGTTGTCTGCAAAGTAAATTCCTGTTACATGTCCACCCCAAGGATATACTCATCTATGGAGGATATATACACATCATACTGCTTAGGAGGCAAATGTTTTATTTGTGTTTAAGTTTTAAAGCATTGGATCTATGCCCTCTTCAATTAGTTGCAAAGTCTCTGGTCTAATTTCTAGGTCTTTGATTCATCTTGAATTGACTCTTGTGCAGGGTGAGAAAGTGGGGTTAATTTTCATTTTTCTGCATATGGTTAACCAGTTTTGCCAAAACTATTTATTGAAGAGGCTATCTTTTTTTAGAGTGTATGCTTTTGGCTCCTTTGTCAAAAATCAATTGGCTGTAAGTATGTGAATTTGTTTCTGAGTCTTCTATTCTGCTCGATTGGTCTATTTTTGTGTCAATACTATACTGTTTTTATTACTATGGCTTTGTAGTATAGTTTGAAGTTAGGTATTGTGATGCTTCCTGCATGGTTCTTGTTGCTGAGAACTACTTTGGCTATTCTGAGTTTTTTTGTTGTTACAAATAAATTTAAGGACTCTCTCTGTGAAGAATGACTTTGGTAGTTTAATGGGTATTGCATTGAATATGTTGATCACTTTGAAAAGAATGGCCATTTTGGTGGTATTTATTCTGCCTATCCAAGAACATGAAAGATTTTTCCATCTCCTAAGGTCTTCTTTGATTTCTTTTTTCAATGTTTTATAATTTTAGTTGTAGAGAACTTTTGCCTCCTTGGATAAGTTTATTACTAAGTATTATTTTGGTACAAATTCTGAGTGAAAGTGTTTTCTGGATTTCTTTTTCAGTGAATTTATGAATTGGCATACAGGAAAGCATCTGATTTTTTTTTTTGTGGTACTGGGTTCCTGGAAACCCTTCTACCTCTGGGCTATACTCCCAGACCCATTTCATATTTTTATTTGAAAACAAGGTCTCTTAAGCCAGCGAGGCTGGCTTCGAACCAGTGTGATCCTCATGTCTCCACCTCCTAAGTGTGGGGATTACAAGCATGGTACTGGCACAAAAACAGATACATAGACTAACGGAGCACAATAGAAGACGCAAAAACAAGTCCACACACTTTCAGCCAATTGATTTTTGACAAAGGGGCCAAAAACATTCACTGGAAAAATGATAGAGTCTTCAACAAATGGTGTTGACAAAACTGGTTAACCATATGCAGAAAATTGGAAATTAATCCCACTTTCTCATCCTGCACAAGAGTCAATTCAAGATGGATCAAAGACTTGGAAATTAGACCAGAGAGCTTGAGGCTCCTCGAAGAGGGCATAGGTCCAACACTGCAACACAGGAATCAGAATGGGAATCTGAATAGAGTTTTCATTCTCTGAGTCTAGCATTGAGGAGTTGTACGTGAGAGGGGAAGCAATTTTTAAAAAGAGATGGCCAAGAATGGAGTAGAAAAAAAAAACAACTCTGGAGATAGACTCTTGCCTTTTGCTGGTTTGGAGAATAAAGTTATTCAAATCCTATAGAATTTGGGGGTCAAATGTCCCATTTTGGGGCCATCAACTCTCATTTTCAATCTGTACTGAGGCCAGGCTGTATTACAGTAGAAGGCATTTTGATCTAATTTCCCCTTTTACTCCCAAAGTAGAATGGTATTTCAAGAGTTGTGCCAACAAGGGGCTTGGGGATATCTTTGAAGTTTTGGAACTGATAAGTTTGTAAGCAAGATGTCAGAGGGACAAACATGGCCTTTTTAAAAGCTGCAAATCTGGACAGTCCAGCCTAAGTGAATAGGCGAGGCCAGGAGCAGAGAGCTGAGCATCCCCAGACTTCTGTTCTGGCTGGGGTCCCAGAGCCCTGGGGCAGTGCGGGACTTTCTAGAAGTCCCAGGGCCAAGTAGTTGGGTGTTGTGGGACTGGAGGGGTATTCCAAGGCCAGAAGGGCAGTGTGGGACCCAGCTGGAGTCCCAAGAAGCAAGGAGGTGGAGTGGGAATACCTAGAAATTTCTTGGGTACCTCAAGAGGTGGACAGAGGCAAAATTTACTGAAAGGTGTTGAGTGATTAGATCTGGAACTGGAAAAATAACCTTAAGGTCTGGAGCCATGTGAGAGAAAGAAAGGAAAGGGTGTTGGTCCACTGAAAAGTTTTGGGCCAGAAATCGAGGAAGTGAGGGCCTTTTTATTCTGAGTTATCTCCAGAGGTGACGATTTGCCCTTTAGTGGTGCTGGGGAGTTAGGTCTCTTGGAAAGATTATGGAAGAACAATTTATCCTCTGTAGACAGGGTTGAGTACCAAACACAGATCACCTGGGTAAAAGCCAGGATTCCTAACTACTGAACCACCTTAGCCCCAGCCCGGGCTGATGAGGCCAGGCTCAGAAGCCTGCTGCAGTGCAAGCCCTGGGGGCAGGCTGGAGGCACCAGACGAGGCAGTGCAGCCTCCTTTGATGCTAGAAGGAGCTGGGGAGCTCACATATAGTGTAGCAGACCCCAGTGGAGCAGGAAGACATGAGGGAGGGGTGTATGGACACACTGGCAGGGTGAGTGGACCTGCAGGCAGGGCTGCAGAGAGGAGTTTTGGGAGTAGGCTGGTGGTGTAACCAGAGTGAAGAGCTGCCTCTGGAGCCACTGGGCAGTGTGGGGCTTGGGCATCCTAGAAGCAAATGATGGTGTTGGGGGCAGGGCAGCAAGAGCTATGAGAGACTTGGCAGCTGGAGTGTAAGAGCAGGAGAAGGAGCTAAACAGTGAGTAGACTTGCAGGGGGTGTGGGGGAGGGGTGCACCATCAGAGCTGGCCAGGCTCTGAAACTGACTCCGGGCAGAGGAAAGGCAGGAGTAGAAAGAGGGTCAGGTCTTTCCATCTTCTTGCAAATAACATGATTTTGTTCTTTATTGCTGTGTAGAATTCCATTGTGTGCATTTCCCATAATTTTGCAATCCATTCATCTATTGATGGAGACCTAGGTTGGTTTATTTTGGCTTATTTGTAATATTTTTGGCTATTATGAATTGTGCTGCTATGAACATGGGTATGCATATTACTGTAGTTCTTTGATTTCAACCCCTTTGGAAAGATACCCAGGAGTGGTATAGCTGGATCATATGGTGGATCTGTTCCCAGTTTTCTAAGGAATCTCCACATTGATCTCCATAGCGGCTGAACTAGTTTGCACTCTCACCAACAGTGTAAGAGTTTCTATTTTCCCACATTCTCACCAGCATTTGTTATTTAACTTCTTTATGCTTGTCACTCTGATTGGGGTTAGATGGAATCTCAGTTTAGTTTTGATTTTTATCTCCCTGATGGCTAATTATGTTAAGTGAGATCAGCCAAGCACAGAAAGAGAAGGGACATATGTTTTTTCTAATATGCCCAAACTAGGGAGTATTAGGAATACCAGAGGGACTCCAGATAATGGAGGGAAATCTCAGCAAAACTAGAAAGGTAGGGTAGGGGAGGATGAAGGCTGAGGTTGATTAATGGAGGACCTACATTTGAATATGTGTATAAGTGTGAATGTAACATGGTCAACCTGGACACTCAGTGTTGGGGGGGGCACCCAATACTGTGTGAATGTATGCCATTGTCAATATGATCCACATTATGATGTGAAACTATAGTGTACCAATAAAAAAACGAAAAGGGGTCAAGTCTGGATGTGGGGGTGGGGGGAGAGAAAAGGAGAAGAGTGCGCAGATGCACAGGTCTCCCCACTGGCATCAGGGTTGGAGTGGGAAAGTTAGTAAGCACCCCAATGGGGAGTGAGCCTGGGAGCTGGAAGTGCTTGGCAGGGCTGGCTGCAGGCTAGTTGTGGGCTTTGGGAGCAAGGATGTGGGAATGGAGACAGAGACTATGGGAGAGGATTGTCTTTTCCTCAGAAGTTCTGTGTGAAGGAGGATTTGGCAGAAAAAATGATATAGAACAGGAAGCAAGAGTGGAGAGGAAAGCTTGAAAGTAGAGGGGATTTCCCCCTATCTTTGGCTGTTCCAGGCAATGCAGTTATTTAAGTCTGTTGGATTTTGGATCAAATGTGCCAAGTTTTTGCAAAGCATTTTTGTTTAAGCTTTCCCTTTGAGTCCCAAAGTAGGAAGGTGTAAAAGGCATGCCAGAGGGGATTCACAATCTGGGGGGGGGAGCTGTGAAATTTGGGGGGGCTGGTAAGACAACTGCCAGGAGACCAAGGCATTTCACCAGGGGTCCCAGGTGAAGGCTGTACTCAGTTTGGATCACCCGCCTGGTGGTTGAGGAGGTGGGGCCAGGAGCAGAAAGGCAGGCATCCCAACATTTCTGTTTTGTCAGTGGACAAAATCCACAGGAGGAAGGGATTATGGGGAGGCCTTTCTGTGTGTCTCAGAAAGGCAGATGGGGGCAGGACTTACCAAGCCATAATTGACCACTGTTGCATACAAAAGTCCCGAATCAGCAAAAAAAAAAAAAAACAAAAAACAAAAAACAAACAAACAAAAAAACCTTCCAAATCCTGGAGCTGTGCTAAGAAGGGGAGTAGAGGGGAGGTGATACTGGCTCATTGGAGAGTGATTTGCCTAAAAGCTTCTGGCTGCCACTTTTGCCTCAGATTTTTAATTTCCCAGCCAATGTACCATTTGTTGGTAAATATCAAAAGAGTTTACTCCTAAGGCAGGCATTGTTGCATAAGAGATGACAGCTTCGTGTGTGTTATTACCCTAAGATTTTCTGATGGGACAAGATATGGTGGTGTAAGACAGTGGTCTTGATGATCCTGCCACTGTGTAGGCCTGGGCTAATGTGTATATTTGAACTTGGGGTTTTAATTAAAAAAAAAAAAAATATATATATATATATATATATATATATATATATATATATATATATTTTTTTTTTTGCAGTGCTGGAGATTGAACCCAGGGCATTCTATCTCTGAGGTATATCCCCAGCCCTATTTTTATTCTTTATTTTGAAACAAGGTCTCACTAAGCTGCAGAGGGCCTCACTAAGTAGCTCAGGCTGCCATCTTCCTGTCTCAACCTCCCAAGTACTAGGATTACAAGTGTGTGCCATCACACTCGACTTAAAAAAATATTTTAAGGTAAAAACAAATTTAAAATTCTAAAAAAAAAAAAAAAAAAAAAAACCTGAGGGTGAGGGTGTAGATCAGAGGCAGAATTCCTCTAGATTCAAATCCCAGTACCACAAAAAAGGCACTTAAGCAAATAATCAGGCCAAATATAACAAAGTGAGATTATTTGGTCAACAAAAAGAACCATAACTTTGCCTTTGTTGTCTTTGATTAAAAGGGAGGGTTGTGATTATAGAGAGAAATTTCATTGTAGTGGAAGATTATAGTGTACTCATTTGAGTTCTCAGTTTCAGTTTCTCTCAATACCCAGCTGTAGATCCCCAAAATTATATTTCCAGTTTTCTTTCATCTTTCTGACCTAGCATCACTGAGAACAATTGTCCTTTCCCAAACCTTGCAAACTGAAGTGGATTGATTTGATATGAAATTCAAAGAAATCGCTGAAATAGATCAGGTATGGGCAATTCTTGTGTCTGGTGCCATGTGGGCCACTCAGCACACTCATGGGAATCACTGAACACATTCACACTGAAAATCAGAAAATCTGTATGATTGCTGCTGCCAGCCTCAAGCCTAGTATCTAGACATCTCATCTGGCTGCTCTCTGGACCCAAAAAACTGGTTCCAACTATTCATCTTTGCTTTTATTTTATTTTTACGAAATTTCCCTTCATTATATGCTTGGCTGTTTGTATCATCTAACAAATACCCTCTACTGTTCTCAACATGCGTCAGCTGGTCCTTAGTGAGCAAAAGGCAAACAAACAACAAAGTGAATTTACATTGTTCAGAGATAAGAAGGATGCCTTTTTTTTTTGTTTGAACAAGAGTAGAGACTGAAGCTGGGGGTGAACAAGAGTACAGACTGAAGCTGGGTGTGAATCTGGGTGTGGAGGCACATACCTGTAATCCCAGTTCTTGAGAGGCCAAGACAGGAAGATTACATTTGAGACTAGTCTCAGTCTTTTAGTGAGACTCTCACCAACATAGTTTTCAATAAATAAATAAACAGAATAAGAAGGGCTGGGGTATAGCTTAAAAGTAGAATGACTCTGGGTCCAGTTCTCTGTAATACACACACACACACACACACACACACACACACACACACACACACACACGATTGATAGTGGGAATTGTCTGTTTGTCTCTCCTCCCCCTCTCTTAAATCAGACTTTAGTCAGGCTTCCATGTTTGTTTCTCTATTGTCCAATTTTAACAACAATTCTAAGTCAGTTTACCCAGAATCTCCCTCCTTGATAACTGAAGACCCTCTGCATCTGATCGGGTTCCTCAATCTCCATGATCTTCCAGGTGATGCTTGACTGCTGTGGTTTATCTTTAGCAAGAATCATGGGAAGTAAATCTAAACAGAATCCCCCTAATACTCCTGGAATTTCCTCTCTACTAATCTTCTATCAACTGATTCCCTTGCACCATTGGCTTTTTTTGGCTATAAATTCCCACTTTTCCTTGTATTTGGATTTGAGCCCAATCTTTTTTTATTGTAGAACCTTGTGACAGTGGTCCCTACACCTGTTGCAATGGCATTGAATGAAGTCTACCTCACCATGCTTTAATAAGCATCATGAAAAATGGTTTCTTTAACAGCACCATTCTGGACTCTAGGACTATAAAGATCAATAAGACAGAAAATCTTTCGTCATGGGCCAGACAATTCACATGCACAAAATGGAAGAGTTTTTCAGAGAGATTCAGGGTTCAGTAAAGACTTCTGCAGGACATGTGCTCTGGGGGAGTCTTGAATGATGGAGAAGATGAATCAATGGAAGTGAGATGGTGAAGGCATTCCCTTTGCCTCAGGCTTTAAACTGATGGCGTTCAACTTCCAAAGGCTTACTTCTTCCCAAAATGTTGCTCATTTATTCCCCTCTTACTTCAAAGCCAAAGGAGACCACAATAGGAATGATGATCTTAAGATCCTTGGAGGAGCAAGCATATGGACTTTCTAAGGTCAAAGCTCTTCAAGGATGAGGTTTCATGCAGGAAAAAGGTAACGCTAAGTCTAATCATTCCATCCCATGCTTCTCTGATCTGCTTCTTTTCTGACTAAAGATTCTTGTTATATAACCTCACCTCTGGATAATGTCAGACTTAGTGTGGAGCTTTAGACCTCCAGATCATTTCAATGGTATTTAAACACAAAACTTTTTTTCCTGGAGTCTTATTTTTGAAGAATATGTGCATATAATTTCTAATGGAGAAAATTACTGTTCTTTCTTGAATTCCATGGAAATAGCCTCTTTCAAAAACTAGTTACTGATATTATCTCTGTCTTCTTTAAAGGCTGCAGTCATTGGTCTATGGACACTATAGTTTTTTCTTTGGAAACATAGTGGTTCTGGGAACAATATCAAATGCTGTGGGATAATTGAGTTGCAACTTACAAGGTTGGCCTCTTTTGCTATGAATCTTTCTTTTGATCAACATTAAAGATACAGAAACCCTTATAGGCTTGTGAGGTCTCTACTGCAGGCATGATGCCTGTCCAATACTTCACCACCTTTCAAACTTGTTTGGGAGTGGACAGTAAGCTGGAAGGTTTAACTAACAATGAGTTCCTTCTATCAGCTTGAACAGGATATGTTTCTCCTGTAGTCATCGTATTCTTAGTTTTAAACTGAAATACATGTTCAAGGCAAGTGGATGATGGAAATTGAATAATAAACCAAATATCTCTAAGACCTAGTATAATTCCTTTGGAGTTTACATGTCTGAATATCTAGTTTCAAAATGTGTTAATTTTGTGATCTTATGACTCAGAAGTCTGGGCAATATTTGTCCAAAAGATTCAAACAACTGGGCATGGTGGCACACATTTGTAATCCCAGTACTTGGGAGGCTGAGACAGGAGGATCCCACAGGTTCGAAGCCAGCCTCAGCTACTTAGTGAGGCTCTCAGCAACTTAGTGAGACCCTGTTTCCAAATAAAGTATAAAATAGGTCTGGGAGTGTAACCCAGAGGTAGAAGGCCCCTGGGTTCCACTCTCAGTACCACAAAATAAAAAAGATTCAAACAGTCGGGTGTGGTGGCTCACGCTTGTAATCCCAGTACTTGGGAGGCTGAAATAGGAGGATTGTGCAGGTTCAAAGCCAGCCTCAGCTACTTAGCAAGGCTTTCAGCAACTCAGTGAGACCCTGTTTCCAACTAAAGTATAAAATAGGTCTGGGAGTGTCTCAGCACTATAAAAAAAATTGAACACTTAAAGTCTTTTGTATCTTTATTTCTTTTTCCCAAGCCTTTACCAATTTTCTTTGATCTTGGTCTGTTACGTCACATGTGGTGGCTCATATGTTAATCTCTAGGATTATTATGAAGTAAAAAAAAAGTTAGAAAATGTTCTTATTTATTAGTTTTTTTTTTTGTGTGTGTGTGTGTGTGTTACTGGGGTCCCTGGAAGCCCTTCTACCTCCGGGCTCCACTCCCAGACCTATTTTATATTTTTTTATTTGGAAACTGGGTCTCTCGATCCTCCTGTCTCTGCCTCCCAAGAGCAGGGATTACAAGCGTGCGCCACCACGCCCAGCTTATTAGCTTTCTTTATACCATGAATTTTAGCTCATACTACTCTAGGGGTTTAAAAAAAATTTCAAAACATATTAATCACAGCATAGCCACAACATGATAGTTTAACTTAACTGCCTACTTAATCACAATCAATTCTTTACAATAAATATGTATTTAATGACTATACTTATTCAAGAAATATTTATAGGTAATTTGCAAAGTGTTCAGCACTATTCTAGGTGCTGACATTCAGCAGTGAATAAAACAAAGTTCCTACATTACATGCTTTATAAATTTTAAAAATTTGAAGTTTTTTTTTTTTTTTTTTTTTTTTGGTGGTACTGGGGTTCCTGGAAGCCCTTCTACCTCCGGGCTACACTCCCAGACCTATTTTTTACATTTTCATTTTGGAAACAGGGTCTCCTAAACCAGTGCGCGCGGCTGGCTTCGAACCTGCGCGATCCTCCTGTCTCTGCCTCCCAAGCATGGGGATTACAAGCGTGCGCCACCACGCCCGGCAAAATTTGAAGATTTAGAACTATAAAAGGATAGAGAAGATATAAGATAGAAAAGTAAAATCCACTAACTTTTCAACCAGACAGACTTAGGCCAGAGAGAGTTTAGGTAATTTCCCACAAAGTCACCCAATTAATGTTGTAACATGAACTAGGGATTTTTTTCATGATTCCTACTACAGTCATTAGTTCTTGCTGTGACTATTAGATAAGACTAAGCATCTTTGTATATGTGTCCTGAGATAATCTTCCTTTCCTAGGGCATTTAAAAAAAGGGCTAAGTTTCAGATGTTTATGTGTAGGGCAGCTTTGCAATTTAGCATTAGATTTGTTAAGCCTTTATTTTTATTTATTTTTTATTTTATTTATTTTTTTTACTTTTTTGGTGGTACTAGGGTTCCTGGAAGCCCTTCTACCTCCAGGCTACACTCCCAGACCTATCTTTTTATATATTTTTAAATTTTGGAAACAGGGTCTCTTAAGCCAGAGAGGCTGGCTTCGAAACTGCACGATGCTCCTGTCTCTGCCTCCCAAGCACGAGGATTACAAGGGTGCGCCACCACGCCCAGCTTGTTAAGCTTTTAAAATCCATTTCAAAATCCATCCGTTCTTAAGTTTGTTCACTCAGTCCAGGCCAATTACCATGATAAAAACACTTTGCTAATGATATATGTGATACAGAGAGGGAGTGCTGAGTCATAGTGGTTGTGTGGTATCACATGTCTTTAATGCTGAGCCTAATTTATTCTAGGGTTCAGTCAGTTGCCCCTTATAAAGTTGGTTATTTGCTAGACTTAGTAATTTATATTACCATTAAAATTCCCATACTGGACTCACAAAGTGAAGACTTCCAGGAAGATGGCGACGGAGCAAAACGGGGCTTATGAGCCCCGCTAACAACCAATCTCTATTACCACAAAATCAGCGCCTTTCATAGCCAGAAAACACCATCAGCAGAGAAACAAAAAATGTAATTTTAAGGGACAGAGAAAAAGAGGGCTGGAAAAACGAGACACCAGAAACCAGACCGCAGTGCTGCAGCCGGAGCTGCGGCGTGAAGCGGCGGGCGCCATTTTGCCTTGCAGCACCAGGCTCCAGAGAGGAAGGGAACTCATAACGGAGCTCAGAAACCAGAGAGGAGATATGCCAGCCTCACGCCTGAGAATGCAGCAGCAGCGCCTTGCTGCTGGAGGCAGCGGTGAGTTCATCGAATGGCACCAGACCAACACACTCAACAGCCCACCAAACTCCAGAGAGGAGCGGCGGATAGCGAGCTGAGGTGAGCCGCTGTAGATCAGCCGGGTGGGATTCGGCAGATTTCTCAGTGCAGGAAGCATCTAAAGCTCCCAGGGGCTGGGCTCAGCGCACCGTGCAGGGACCCAGAGTGGAGTTCAAAAACAGAAAAGAAATATGCCAGCCTCACGGCCGAGGGCGCAGCAGTGGCGCCATATTGCTACCGGTGGCAGCAGCAGCGAATTCGCCGAGTCCACGACAGCTCCATCTGCGCACTCAACAGTGAGTCAAATTGGGGCCCCTAGAGAAGTCCCAGTACTGTACTCCCAGGGACTTGACCCAGTGGGGGAGTGGTGGTGGCAGAGATATTACACCATAGGAGAACGCCCAACCTGGCACCCCCCATGGTCTAAAGCAGCCTCGATTGACTCCCAGGGTCTGAGAATCTGCGATACAACCCAGTAAAGGAGTAGTGGTGACTGCGATACCACAGACTCGAGATCCAGAGCACCTTAAGTGAAGTCTTAGTGACCCAGGGAAGAACTCAGAGAAGGCACAAACTTCCGAAATCATGGGAAAAAGGAATAACAATGGATCAATGAATGCCCACAACCCCACAACATCAGAACCCGATAAAACAGAAAATCAGAGATTTCTAGAAGATCAAATCAGGAAAATAACTGTAGAAATAATAGAGGTGTTTCGAAAAGAATTCAGAGAGAGCCAAAGAGAGATAAAGGATGCAATTAATGAAGTAAAGGCCTCAATTCAAAGTACAAACAACCGATTAGACCACATGGAGAATAGAATCTCGCTCCTAGAAGATGATCATTCAAAAAATGAACACATACTTTCTAATTTAGAAAAAAAAATCCGACAGCAGGAATCTGACATTGAAGAAATATGGGCCCATTTTAAGAGAGCTAACCTAAGAATAATTGGAATAGAGGAGAGAAAAGAAGGTGAAACCAAAGGGATTAACAATCTTTTCAAGGAGATAATAGAACATTTTCCAAACATAGAGCAAGAGGTCGATACACAGGTCCAGGAAACTTATAGAACTCCCGTTAAAGAGGATCAGAGAAGAGGATTCCCACGCCACATAATTGTCAAAATGACCAATGTGGAAGCCAAGCAGAGAATCTTAAAGGCAACAAAAACAAAGGGCCAAGTGAAATTCAGAGGCAAACCAATTAGAATCACTCCAGACTTCCCAAACCAAGTCATGAAAGCCAGAAGGGCTTGGAGTAACATATTCCAAACTCTGAAAGAAAACAACTTCCAGCCAAAAATTTCCTACCCAGCAAAACTTTCTATCAAATTAGATGGGGAAATAAGAAGCTTCCACGACAAACAGAAACTGAAGGAATTTATGTCTTCAATACCAGCGCTAGAGAAAATACTCAAAGAGATTAACTACAAAGAAGAAATAGGTAACACACACCAGAACCAGAGAAACAAGATTTTCCATCCAACAGACAACTAAGATTGGTTATCTGTGAAGATTCTTTATTTATGTTAGTCTTTTACCTATCTCTAAATTGTATTGTTTGCTTTTATTGTTGCTAATTTTTAGGATTTCTAGTTGGAATATTAATATACCTTCAGATAAAGCATTTGGAAATATTTTATCCCATTCTATCAGTAACTTTTAACTCTGTTTACATTGTCTTTGGATATACAATATTTTTTTTATTTTTTAGGGAGTTTGTATACTCTTCTGTTGCCTGTGCCATTGAAATCATGTCCAAGAAATCACTGCCAATTTCAATGTTGTGAGGTTTTATGACCCAGATTTTATTCTAAAAGTTTATAGTATTAAGATATATACTTAGGTCTTTTATCTATTTTGAGTTAATATTTGTAAATATGTTAGGTAAGGGTCCAATTTTATTATTTTTCATGTAATTATTATTTTTCAACAATATTTAGTTAAAAGATTATTATTTCTTCCACCAAATGTTCGTGGGAACCTTGTCAAAAATAACTTGACAATATATGGAAGAATTTATCTCTAGGCTGTTATTTAACTCCAATGGTTTATATATCTGCCTCTGGAACAGTACTACACTGTCTCAATTATTGTAGCTTTATATGGTTTGAAATCAGAAAATATACATCTTCTAGCTTTGTTCTTCTTTGAGATTGTTTTGGGTATCTAGAGTCCATATTCCATATCAGGATAGATTTTTTTCTGAAAAATAAATAAATAAATGTATGATAGCTTCACTACCCCCCCCCCAAAAAAAAAACAAGAGAAAAAAATATTCTCTGTTAAGAAAGAAAGCAAAAAAAATATTGAACTGTTATCCTTTAGTCATCAAAAGCTTGGTATCAGACAAATGAAACTGTTTTGTGAGATTATCATCATTAATATTGGATAAATTGCTATAAAACTAGATGTCAACCATGAAGCCAAGCATGGGAAGGAGGGATGGGGAGGGAATGGGGTGGGGATTGGGTAGGGGCTAACTGGGCGATGTGTGCATGTATGTCTACAAAAGTATTTTCTTTATACCATTATGATGTATGAATACATTGCACCATTAAAAAATAAAATTCCCATACCGTGTGAGGCCTTTAGCCTTTAGAATGATGCAATACTAGGTAAAGTTGGTCAGGAGGTAGTCTTAAACTCAGGTGCCCTGGACTATCCTCTTGGAAAATGAATTAAAAAACAGAACTCAGGAGGACTTAATTTTTAATGATCTACCACATTAGTAATTATATCTGGTACATTCTTTCAGTCCTGCCAGAAACAGAGAAATGGAATTTGTAGGAGGAAAAAGACCAACTAAATGATATAGTGCCTTAGCACCACATTGTAAGAAGCAAGTGAGCTAAGATAATGGATATTTAACCATTTAGTATGATTTAGTTGACAAGTATGAGGTGCTATAACAGTGATGTTTTTGTTCCTGAAGGTCGGAGATGGTTTACTTTTAGGCACATTTTATCACAAAAACTCAAGACATGCATCATCAGCCTTTATTAATATTTCAACAAAACAAGTAGTGCTTCCTTTTTAAAGCGTCAGCAATTTAGTGAGACCTTTAGCAACTTACCAAGACCCTGTTACAAAATAAAAAATAAAATGGGTCTGGGGGTTTAGCTTGGAGGTAGAAAGCCCTTGGTTCAATCCCCAGTAAACGCCCCCCCCCAACAACAGCAAACAAGCAAAAACCCCAAACCAAACAAACAAACAAAAATTACACGAACTGTCTCTGTGAATATATTGTTACTCAGAATAAAAAAACTCAAAATAATCTTTTGCAACAGGTTAATGGGTGTTATAAACTAAATAAGAGAAGGTTTGTCAAGCACAGACCCCCAGATTTCCATTCTCCTTGCTGCCATGGGCCATTCTTCTGTGAACTAAAGACCATATACCAGGGAAGCTTCAGCATCGGGGAGGACCAGATCTAAGGATGGCAAGTTGTTTTTCAGAGCCTCCTTAGACCATCTCTTTGATGTTAGTTCTCCCTAGAATTTATTGCCTTTCTTCCTGGTAATAGGCACAGAAATCTTTTTCTGTTACTTTCTGATTCAAAGCAGCTGAAGCAGTTTCCAAGCCAGAAAGTAACTGTTAGCCCTTGATCTTTAGAGATGCAGAAAAGCATATCGGAGTTACTTTATTTGATAATAATTTTTAAAATGGATTTTTTCTTTTCCTACATAACTTTGTTTAAAAATAATAGCAGCTATAATATAAGAATGATGAACACATAACCATTTGGAAGACATCTACTCCTAACTGACCTCCCTCTTTAGGGCCCAATTTCAGAGAATGATGTTCATGCTAGTGCTTTAGAAATAGCATATTTATTTCTTTGTAGAGGGTAAGGAGCAAAAAGTTAATCACTAATGAGATGATTCCAGAAAATACTGAGCCATTCCTAGAGCAAGTCAGCATTTTCTAAATGACTTAATGTATATTCATTAGGTTTCTTTGGTTTTGTCATCTTGCCATTGCTCTTACTGGAAGTCCTTGGAGTGGAAGAGGCTGGCTGCGGGACAGTAGATCATCCTCTAAAGACCCAGGAGTCTTAAGAGTGTGTGTGAGCAGGGGTTCAGATTTTGTCTCATTCATTGTGTATGTTTGGGAAAGGTACTTAGCCTTTCTAAGTCTCAGTTCTTTTCAGTTGTCTGATGAAAACGATATTAAGTCTTTTCTAGGGTGGTTCTGAGAGTAATGCATGATAGTAAATATAAACTGCTCAGCATAACCCCTAGAAAATCATAGACTTACTAGATTTGCCTTCCTCTTCTTCTTCCTTCTGTCTTCTTCCTTCTCCTTCTCCTCCTCCTTCTTCTCTTTCTCTCCCTCTCTCTCTCTCTCTCTCTCTCTCTCTCTCTCTCT
Organism: Muscardinus avellanarius; assembly: GCF_963383645.1. NCBI lineage: Eukaryota > Metazoa > Chordata > Mammalia > Rodentia > Gliridae > Muscardinus > Muscardinus avellanarius. The sequence continues at coordinate 61,667,235 of NC_137788.1, forward strand.
CTCTCTCCGTGTGTGTGCATGTGTTTGTGTGTGTGTGTGTGTGTGTGTGTGTGTGTGTGTGTGTGTATTTCTAGTGATTGAAACCATGGGAATTCTGTCTCTGAACCACACCCCAGCCCTTTTTATTTTGTGGTACTGGGAACTGAACCCAGGGGCATTCTACCTCTAAGTTACATCCCCAGTCCTGATTTTTCATTCTTTATTTTGACACAGGATCTCACTGAGTTGTGGAGGGCTTCACTAAGTAGAGGATTTGTGATCCTCCTGTCTCAGCCTCCCAAGTACTGGGATTACAAGCATGCACCATCACACCCAGATTTCTGCAGGTCTTTAAATATGTATATATATTTTGGCTGATGATGATGTCGCATGACTATGAAACCAGTAGTTGAAAGTCTGAGATGGGGAAATTGCAGATTTAAGGACAGCCTTGGCAACAATATAATGAGGCTGTTAGTAACATAGTGAGACCCTGTTTCATAAATGAATAAATAAATAAATAAATGGCTGTGGGAGTAGCTTAGAGGTAAAAATGATCTTGGGTTCAATCTCTAGTAACACACACACACACACACACACACACACACACACACACACACAGAGTTTTTTGTTTGAAACAGGGTTTCACTAGGTTGCTGAGTCTCTCTATGTGACTGAGGCTCCTGTCTTAGTTTTCCAAGTACTAGGATACAGGTATGTATCACTACACTCAGTACTTATTTATAATTTCTAGGTAATCATTTTGTGGAAAGTTATTACTGCTGTAATGGTCTCCTTTGAAGCCTTATGGAAATTTGGAATAAAGAAGGAAACTCACTGCAGAATGATGTTTATGAATTTAAATAATATTTAACAAGACTATTTCACTTATCACTCATATATAGAACTAGACAGCTCCATGACACCAAATTATTGGTCTTATAAGTCTGACCCCAAAGCTTGATCTGTGGTAACATGTTTTCTGTTTGGATTTCCTTCTGGTTTCACTTGCTGCCTTCCTGAGACACATAGGACACTTTTCTGGGGGTATTTTACTTCTCCTTGCTGCTAGTCACAGGTAGTCAATAACTGGGGTTAAGTCTATTCTTATTTGCTTCATTTATTTTCAAATGCTCATCAAATTTTCCAGGGAAATGAAACACTGTTCTCCCTGTGAAATGCGTCCTCAATAAATCAAAGGCTACTTTTACGTAAGATTTTTAATAATGTCATGGATATGCCATACATATACTACCCTTTACAACAATAGCACTATATTTGTACTATAATTATTGGGATTTTTAATAATCTTACCATTTGATTTTAAGATCCCTGAGGACAAGAACTGTTTATTTCATTTTTATATCACCTGTATCATGCTCAGCATAGTTCCTGGCTAATCAGTAGAAGAAAAACAAAACAAAACCCTCAACCCCATCAGTAACAACAACAACAACAACAACAACAACAACAACAACAACAACAATTGTTGAATTGGCAAATACTAATTTGAGAGTCAGGAAACACAAAAGCAATCAGCATGTCATTATTATTGGCTAAAGCAAAGCTAAACTAATAATTGAGAGTAAAATCAATGCAATTTGTGTTATTGACATGTTTCAGAAGGTCATTAATCTTACAAGATATATATAAATTATGTACAAAATTATGTACATATACAAATTATGTACAAAGTTATGTAATATATAAATTATATAAAATTAGTAGTAACTAAGAGACTCCTAAGTTTGTCAAAATATCAGGTTAGATTCCTTTAAAAACCAGAACTTTCTGGGTGCTGTGGCGTACGCCTATAATTCTACTTGGAAGGCTGAGATGGAAGGACCTCAGGTTCAAGGTCAGGGTGCAGTAATTTAGAGAATTATATTTCAAAACAAAAAAAAAGAGGCTGGAGCTTTAGCTCAGAGGTAGAGTGCACCTAGGTTCAATTGCCAGTACCATAAAAAAAATAACACAAAATTGAACAACACACACACACACACAAAAAAAAAAAACCCAAAACAAAGAAAAACCCTGAGTTTAACAGAGTTTTAAGTATGTCAAAACCTTGTCTGATGAATGGGCTACTTGTCTAGGCTCTTTGTGAGGTGTGTTAGGTGAGAAGATGGGAAAATCCCAGAATAGTTGACTGGCACAGATGGTGCATCTGGTGGGGTCAATGATAGTAGGTGGTAGTTTTTATCAAGAGTGGTAATAACTATGAAGGTGATGTCTAATGCAAGTAGAGTCATTCAAGTTAAAGAGATGTTCTTGAGCTAGAAAGAGAAGTTTGGATAAAGTTATTCTGCCTTAGGAATTATTAAATGTTGGGTCTGGATTTATGACTTCTTAGGGGAGAAACAATACCTAGATCAGATCTGAATTTCCAGAGTAGCTAGAATATATTTTAATTTTTAAGCCATTAGCCTTCCCAAGGAGGCCCTACTGTATGCCATCTAGGACCAAATTTGGAGATGTTTTGAGATATTATATGTGTCTTTGAGGAGCTAGCCTGGTAGAAATAAGGTACTTACCATTTGATATTTGATACATGAACATGCCATTAATTTTCCCTTTATAATGGCAATTCCTGGCTATAAATTTATATAAAATACTTAGAACAAAATAACATAAATATCTTTTTTTGGTGGTATTGGGGTTCTTGGAAACCCTTTTACTTCCGGGCTACACTCCCAGACCTATTTTATACTTTTATTTGGAAACAGGGTCTCTTAAGCCAGCACGGCTGGCTTCGAACCAGCGCTATCCTCCTATTTCCACCTCCACAATGCGGGGATTACAAGCGTGAGCCACCACACCCGGCATAAATATCTTTAAGTGTACATATAATGATAGAAATAGTTACAAGAAAATAAGGTAACAAATAATAAACAAGGCTTTTATTCTGATATAAGTGTCCAGAAGCCATAAATGACTCATGGAATGGGCCTCATCTGTCAGAATGTAGCAGAGAACAAGGAAAAAAGCATAAAAAGGAGGTGAAGTGGGAGAGGAATGGGAGAAGGCTGAGGGACATCCAGCAGTTAGGCTATGTATATTCTGGCCATAGATTTAAGATATTGTTCTAGTGGCACATAATCTTGGTAATAACTACAATAAAAATATGCACATTATTTTTGAAAAGAGGAAAAAAGAGGCTTTTTCCCTTTCCTTTTTAGAGGGTCATGTCTTCTAACCTATGTTGAGCAGGATGCATACTTCTCTTTCTCCCTCGTGACTTCTCTGGCACGCTCCTCTAGCACATGGACCCATTCCACCAGTGCTGACTCTGCTGTCTTTTCTCTTGCATCACCAATTGCTGACTTGCACTCCACATGATGCACCTGTGCTTCATCTCTAGGGGGAATCCAGGGACAGATAGAATAGCAGAGTTACTCCTTCTTTATCCCCAAGACAAGCACATTGAATTGCGCAGCTGCAGGATTAGTGAAGTTTCAAATAGAAACTATAATATAGAAACCAAATTGTTAAATTTCTAGGTAATTGAGTCTTAAACAATACCTAAAAAAAATGTAGAGTTCAGAAGGAGCTGGGTATGAGCAGTCTTTACTTAATCTAGATTCTTTCCCTTAGGTCAGGTAGGGTCAGAGGATCAGAGTTACTTCAAGTCTATCTGGAATGCTTGTCTTCCCTAGAGTGGCTTTCTTTTAACAGGAATGCTTTGCTATGACCCATACTCCACATGGCACTCATGTTTGGACAACACAATCTTGAGTAGGATTATGAATCTTTAGTGTGATGCTTTTGCTCCCAAACTTTCCTGAGTTTCCTGAGTTTCTCCTGATAGTGTGGGAGGAGTTAATTTTTTATTTCTACAGGGAAGAATAGCCCTGGATTCTCCCATTTTGAACGCTCTTTTAAAATACTATGAGCATACTTAAAAAAATTTTTTGAGTTATGGGGGATGGAACCCAGGGGCATTCTACCTCCATTCTATACCCCCAGTCCTATTTTTTAATCTTTATTTTAAAACGGGGTCTCACTGAGTTGCAAAGGGCCTAAGTAGAAGCTGAAGCTGTGAACCATGATCCTCCTGTCTTAGCCTCCCAAATGCTGGGATTACAAGTGTGTGCCATCACGCCTCACTGAGCATAATTTTAAAATATTATCTCCAGGGAAGACTTTGAGGACCATCTGGGATCTTTAATTAGATAATTTATTAGAGAAAGTACATCTTGCAAAGGTAGAAAATTCAAACTTCCAGGATCAGTCTAGAAAAAATTAATATTGAAAAAGATATTATATTCATATTTGGCGTGAACCTGGCCTTGCCTTGGGAGTTGGTGGGCCTCATTTTTATAGAGGTGCTTGGAGCCTCTTTCCTGCCTCTGCCTGAAAAGCCAACCAGAATCTTGAAAGAGTTGCATTATTCTGTTTTTTAAAAATCAGTTGCTTAGGTAACAACAACAACAACTATAACAATCCCTACTGTCGAACAAAAAAACATTCAGGGACCTCTAATAATTTTTGATGATCACCAAAAGCACACCAATTTACTGTTTCTCGTCAGTGAACAATCATCTAACTTTGTAAATAGACTTCCATAAATAGTTCATATTTTTCCAAGGAAAAGTTTAAATTAAGAAATTATAGTAAAACAAAATAAATCAGAACAAGAAAATTGAGGAGTCCTAAAGCTCTGTGTTTCACATCATCTTAATTGTAACTCAATAAATACCATTCCAAAGTCAAGTCAGAATGAACTGGAAGAAATAATGCTGACTATTAGATCTAACCATATAATTTTACTTATGAAGAAATTTGAAGATAAGAAATTTGAAGCTAAGAAAGATGAAGGACTCACTTCAAACCTTTTTAAAAAAATTTCATAAGCACAACTGTATATCTACAGGCTTAGGTATTTTTCAGGACCACTTTAAAACATCAAAATAACAATGGGATGATGGTTCTATATTTCTTAATATAGAGTTAAGAAACAGTAAAGCTGAAGAAGTTAGCATTACTATGTCTACCATACATGATTTATTCTCTAATTCTGGAAATGTGACTCCACCATGTGCCTTTTCATGGCCCTGTCTCAGGGAGTGATAAAGTACCTCCTTGGGTGGTGGTACTATGGGCACCATAGTCTATAACAAATTGGTCCTTTTTTTCCTCATGGAATAATCTACTTCTGTCTTCTGTTATCACTCTCCTCTTTAAACATAGCCTTTCCCCATCTCAAGGTCCTGAACCCTAATCACAACTTCAAAGCCCCTTCCACCAAGTCAGGACCCAGAATCCATGTGTATTTGGGAAGAGGTCTGTATTACACCTCCCTCATTGCCCATTCACTTGCAGTCTTGGCATTCTACTATGTAATTAGTGGTATTAGAATTGGCAAATTAATTTTAAAAAGTAATTTCAAACATACAAAAATTAATTTTTCTTTTTTTTGCAGTACTGTAGATGGAACCCAGGGGCATTATACCTCTGAGCTATACTCCCAGCCCTAGTTTTTAGTATTTTTATTTTGAAACAGGGTCTCACTGAGTTGTGAAGGGCCTCACTAAGTTGCTGAGGCTGTCCATGAACCATGATCCTCTGGTCTCTCTCTCCCAAATGCTGGTATTACAAGCATGCGCCACCACGCCCGTCCAAGATCTATGTTTTGAAGAGGCCTTTCCTTGAAGGGAAATCCTATAGTTTCTGACTTCCTTGTTCCACTTTTTACAATTCCACTGGCTTTTATGTTCCAAGGAATACCAGTCAGTATTTATGATCTGTAAACCAGCTATAAACTCATGATCTATAAACTCAGCTTAAACTGTTAAGAGCCTATGCTTGTTTTTGCTGTTAGGCTTTGCTTCTGAAGGTAACATGAAAGAAAAGGAAAAACATGAACTAGAGAATCTGATTATCGCCCACCTCTCAGGTATATGAGAGAAAAGGTGGACATAAGCCAGCAAACACATAATATCAGTGCTCAACCTAGGGAGGCCTTCTGCAACTTAGTGAGACCCTGTTTCAAAATAAAGAATAAAAAATTGTGCTGGGGGTATAGCTTGGAGGTAGAATGCCCCTGGGTTTTACCCCTAGTACAACAAACAAACAAACAAACAAACATACAAACAAAGAGTTAACAATTCATGTCCATTTTTTATACTTAGCTGATGCATCTTTCCCATGGTAAGCCTGAAATACCCTCTTCAACTCCTTGCCTAGGTATAGTTAGTGCTTTTTACCTGTTTCCCCAAATATTTCTGTACATACTTCCATATGCTATCAGAGTACAATACTATTGTTAATACTGCTTGTTTACTCCCTTAGAATAGGAATTCCTAAGAACAGTGGCCATGAGTTTCAGTACTGTGTTCTATGCATAGATTTGAGCATAAAGTAGGTGCCCAATGGATGTGGAATTATTAACTGCTGTACTGAGTGAATGAGTAAATGACCATCTAGGTGCCAGTATGAAGGTGTATAATAAGGAGATTAGATAGAAGTCCATTAAAGTTTACCAAGGAGGTATGAGAGATGGCGAATGGAAATGAGTAAGCTCTTCAAAGGTGAATCAAATCAAGATAGTCCAAGAATTACTGGGAAAAATATCATAAGACTGAAGATAAAATATTAGATCCAATTTTTTATTAGTGGTTTTCAAACCTGGCTGCGTTTTGAAATAAGGTATGGTATTGAAAAAAATCCAATGACTTTTTCCTTGACACCACTTTTACCCAGTTATTTCTTTATAAGATTCAGTTATTTTTGATAATATTATTTTGATTAGCAAATCATAAATATCCACATTTTACTCTTACCTCCATCCTCTACCATTCTTATTTATTTTTATTTCTTGTGGATTAAGGCATTGAAATATTTCTTTTTTTCTTTGCGGTACTGACTGGGGATGGAACCCAAAGGCATTCTACCTCCGATCTACACCCCCAGCCCTGTGTTTTATTCTTTATTTTGAAACAAGGTCTCACTAACTTGCAAAGGGCCTCTCTAAGTAGCTGAGTCTGTCTGTGAACTGCGACCCTCCTGTCTCAGCCTCCCCAATGCTGGGATTACAAGCGTGCACTACTATGCCTGGCCATTGGACTATTTTAAATGTGCTTGTTGCCTCTATGAACAGTCAAGGTTGAGAGTTGGTTTGAATGGTCCATGTGGTGTTTCTTTCATTCATTGTTGCTTCTTTGACTCCTCCTAAACCCAATGATTTTCCAGGAGGTATAATTAGCAAGAGGACATCTGATGTCCTTCTGCCAAGGAAGCTTAGTGGAAATGTGTATGAAAGTGATAGTGAGGTAGTTTAAAAAGCATATTCAATATGATAAACTTTTTAAAAAAAAGATAATTTGTATTATTTTCATAATACAAATTATAATAAGCAAATGCTGATAGGAAAGTGAAATATTGCATTTCTCAACAGAGGCATGCTCCTTTGAGATTAGAACTACCTTTTTTTAATTTTGGTTGTAGTAGAGGCTTAAAACATAGGCGCTATCAAAGGGCAACATATGTTTAAGATATTGTAAAACACTGTTTCGCCCTAGAGTTAGAAGCTTGCATGTTCTTCCTTTGTGTTTATTACTTGGCACTTACTTACCTTCTTCACTGCATTTTTCACAACATGTGGTCAGAAACTTTTGTTTAGTTTTTCTTTTCTCCATTAATCGATAAGCCTTTAAAGGGGGTAGGATTTCATATCTTTAATTCTGATTTAATTCTGGCAATCTATAGAGGTTGATTGAAAAGAAAGATTGACAGTAACTAAGGATTGAAACATCCATTACTGATTTGGTTAGCACATGAATGAGTTCATGGATGTGAGTTTAGACTGGATCAGAGCCAGATGGTTACTCAATATTGTCTCATGACCCTGCAGCTTCCCCTTAACCCTGGACAGCTGCTTGGTGTATGTTGATGCACTAGAAAAAAATCCTGCCACTATTAACAGTTCAAAGGGTGAAACCAGGGATAGTAGTCACTTGCACTGCTGTATATGAAGGCCAACTTTATATACTTTCCTCTTTACAAATTAGAGATAACAATTCTTCTTATGGAGTACTTGTGAGTTGTGATTGAATGAATGAATTAATGAATGTGTAAAAAAAAATAACCAAAGTAAACATTGGGAGAGTTTCCATTAACTTTCCTTGAAGGAGAGAAAATACGACAAAATGTTGACATTTGGGCAGAAATATTTTAGAAAGGATTTGTGAATAAGAAGAGTTGTTAGACAAAGTAAGCTTTATATCTGAATCTCATCTGAGATTCTACTCTTTGAACTTTCTTATTTTAAAGATAAAGAAGCAAAAGTACAAAGAGATAAAGGAAAAAAATTGCAGTTCTCCAGGTGGTCATTTCTTACTGATATTTTTTTGGAGGGGATTTAGCTGTAACACCATTTCTAAAAAGAGGACTTATGAGACACCCCTTCTCCTATTCTGTGTTGTCTCTCATGACAAACTTCTGCTCCTTTTACAAGTTCTAAATCCATATTTATTTGTGTATTTACTTGCTCACTAAAATACACAGTACAAAATGGTAGAAATCAAGTTTTTGTCTCTACAAGAAAACACTCAAGTATTTATTAAATGAAGAGATATCAAATTAATTAACTCATTAATTTTAATGTATTTACTCATGCCAACTTTCAAAACAGATTTGAAGTGGCTAAAGAAAATGTATTATCCATTAATTAATTCATTCATTTACCATGAAGATATTTTTATAGAAAGTAATTATTATAATTTTTTTTGCATTGGGCTATTTTATTTTTCTACCACTATTTCTACCATTCTTGGCAACTTCAACAATACCAATCATGATAACTTCAACACTCTGGCCATTGAGGTCCACAATTTCCATAACTCTAATTTTTATTTGGTCTCACCTTAGTTACCCATATTAGACCTATTCTGGAACAATGTTTTTCAGACTGCAGATTGTGACTAATTAGTGAATGAATCTTAGAAAGAATTTGATAACTAGCATTTAAAAAATGGAAACAGAACTAAACATATCAAAGTGCACTTAAAGATAAGTACCGCTTTGCTTCTTTTTGAAGATTGTGATCTCAGAACTTGTTAAATATTACTGTAGCATTGGTACATTGACACCTATGGCACCACTGGAATCTTAGCTTTAACCTGCTCTTTTTTCAGTACCACTTCCCTTCCTGCCTGCAGTATGTCCATTTGCATGCTGTCACTCAAGAAAGACATCAGGGATCTTAGCACATTTTACTTCCATGTATTTCTTCCTTGCCACTTTTCTCTTTGTCCACGTTTGACTCTGAGATCTATCACAATTACTTCAACTGACCTCAACTTCTCTGTTGCCTTTTTCTTTCATTTTATTTAACTGGCAAAACAAGTTTTCTGCTTACTCCCTTCAGTTCCTAATTACTGTGGAAAAGAGCTGCAGTTATGGAGACCTAACTTTGTCAACTGGTCTCACTTCAAGTTTATGCCCACGAATCTCAAGTGCGGTCTCAGAACTGCCTTGCTAGAGCTCTCTAATAAATGTGTTTTGCAACTTGGAGGTACTTCCACACCTCCTGTCTTTCCTGACCCCCCAAATTAGCTATGCCCTCTTTACTTCAGTAGTGGACTTACTTATTTCCTGAGGAAATAAGATGATTGTTATCCAACTAATATATCTCTCTACTACCGAGTTTCCACTGTGTCCTCATTTCTAGCCATACACTGTTCTTTCTTTCATGAGACTAGACTACTTCCACTGTCATCTAAAGCCAGCTTTCTGCTTGACACCTGACATATTCCTCAAACATTGCCCCAAATGGCCCTTTAGTATTTTCCCTCTGAACCACACATAATACTCTAATTGGAACCAACAGCATGAATTTTGTTTGCTTATTTTAGTTCCTTGTGCTATGTCTTTCTGGTTGTAATAGAGACTAATTTGGGATAGCACAGGGTGGTCCTGGAGGGGGCCTTTGCAGTATGTTGTCTTGGCCAGCCAGGAGTGGCCCCCTGTCACTCAGTGCCTGGTCCATAAAGAGAAAAACAGATAGTAAAGGAGAGTAGGGCAAGAAAATACATTTTCACTTCACAAATATTCTGAGAATTTACCCCACATCTATATAGTATGACTTCCTTTTCTAATAAAATTGTCTAGCATTTGTGGGAAAGTGTATCAAGATTCTTCTCCTTGTCCCTACAGCCCCTACTGTCTTTTAAAAATGAGATCTAAGCTGGCTGTAGTGGTGCACACTTGTAATCCCAGCATTTGCGAAGCTGAGATAGGAGGATCCGGGTTCATGGACAGCCTCAGCTACTTAGTATGACCCTTTGAAACTCAGTGAGACCATGTTTGAAAATAAATAATAAAAATAGGGCTAGGGGTGTAGCTCAGAGGTAAAATGCTCCTGGGTTCCATTTCCAGTACTGCGAGAGAGAGAGAGAGAGAGAGAGAGAGAGAGAGAGAGAGAGAGAGAGAGAGAGAGAGAGATCTGCTTTTCCACTCCTTCCCACAGTTATTGTCCTGATGTAGAAGATGGAGAGTTGAAAGGTCTTTTCTCACTGGGATCCTGAGCACTCATTTGTAGAATTTATGGGAAAAAAGATGCTCTTTTCAGTGTTTCTGATGTATTTTCATTTCTTGACCTTTTGATAAAATGACCTTTTAAAAGCAATAGTTGCTGGGAATGGGAATAATATGGACAACTCAAACGTTTTACCATATTCTGTCTCAAAATTAACCTCCTGGTCATCCCTCAAAAGACTCTTCTAATGATAGGTTCATCTACCTCAGGGAATTATGGTTGCCAGAATTTCCTGTAAAGCAACACTTAAAGATTTGTAGAAGACATTTCTAGAAGTAGGATTTCAGGGTCAAAAAGATATGTGTGTTATTTTAAATTTATAACAAATGGCTAAATATCCATCACAGAAATTTTGACAATTTAGACTCATAAAAAAAAGAGATCTACATTCTATCTCATCATCTTCATTATGCGCTAATAACATTTTAGGTTCATATTTTAAAAATCTTTTCATGTTCCTTCTCACCTATGTCTTTCATTTTAAAAATGGCTATGAGTCAGATAGGAAGGAAAACAGATTTAGATTAAGTAAATTTGTTGGGGTAAGTATAGGCAGCTTTCTAATTGGAGTAGAAGCTGGTGGTAGAAACCAACTTTTGGAACTTCAAGTTCTGAGTATTTCTCATAATTACATTACTGTATTGTGCAAGAACCCATCAATATTCACCTGTTTAAAATTATTAGAAAAAATTATTAACTGACACATAAAAACATAAAATTAGCTGGGCATGGTGGAGCACCCTTGTAATCCCAGTTCTTGGGAGGCTGAGACAGGAGGATTGTAGGTTTCAGTCAGCCTCAGCTACTTAGTGAGTCTTCCACAACTTAGCGAGACCCGTTTCAAAAATAAAAGAATAGGCTACGGGTGTAGGTTGGAGGTAGAATGCCCCTGGGTTCAATCCCCAGTACTGCAAAACACACACACACACACATACATACACACAAAAAATTGTGCATATTAATGGAGTTTCAAGTAATATTTCAAGATGTATAAACTGTGTAATGTATAGTCTTGAAAATTTATTATTTCTTTCTTTATGGTAAAACTCTCAAAATTCTTTCATCTAGCTTTTTGAAATGTACAGTACATAACTGTTATTTGTAGTCACCCTACTGAGCAATAGCACACCAAAACTTCCTGCTCCTATTAAAGTATAACTTAGTATCCATTGACCCTTTCCCCATTCCTCCCCAGCCCCCATTCTCTCATCCTCTGATAACCACCATTCTTTTTAACTTCTGTGATGTCAACTAATCACTGCTTGCCTTCTGCCTTTAAGAAAATCTTTCAGCTTTACCTTATGTATTTGATTTACCTGGGACAGAGGAGATAAGAAGCATGCATTTTTAAAAGCACTCAGACAATTTTGATTCATAGAAGGTTTGGCAACTCTTGCTAGAATAATCAATGGCCCTTTTCCTCTGAGAGATGCATAAGTTACAGGTGGTTCAAAATGCTCATGGGCTCATTTTAGAATCTTAACCTTGACTGTTTTTTCTTCCTCACTGAAAAACCCAGCATGATGGCACACAGTTGAAATCCCAGCATTTGAGAGGTTGAGACAGGAGGATCATGGTTCACAGACAGCCTCAGTTACCTAGTGAGAGCCTCTGCAATTCAGTGAGACCCTGTTTCAAAATAAAGAATAAAAAATAGAGCTGGGGGTGCAGCTTGAAGGTAGAATGCTCTTGGGTTCCTTACCCAGTACTGGAAAAAAAAAAAAGGCTACTATAATGTGCTTCTTTCTGGCTAATACTGGTAGAAACTCTTGGACTTCAGTGGCTGACTCAGCATTTCCAGCACAATAGATTACTATATTCATGTATTTTGTAGGTGATTGATTTCACAGAACAGTATTATGAGACAGAAAACATAGGAAAATATATAATGACATAATTGCAGGAAAAGGGATGGAATTGGAGAACATTATGTTAAGTGAGATTAGCCAGTTACAGAAGTAAAGGGTCATATGTTTTTTCTCATATGCAGAAGCTAGGGAGTAATCTGGAAATAAGAGGGACTTCAGATGATGGAGGAGAAACTCCGGGGAAAGAGGGGAGTGGGCTAGGGGAGGGAGGGGAGAGGGGGACTAAGGAAGAAAACACTTGCATTGACATTATTTACATATGTGGAAATAACAATGCCAATCTCAGTATTATGTATGGGAGAGGGGGTGGGGGAAGGCGGCTGGGGGAGAACATGCCAAGGGCTGTGTGCATGTATGTCACTATCATTAGAAGTACATTATGATGTGAGGCTGTAATGCACCAATAAAAGTGTTAAAAATGATCAATAAACATGTGTTTTAAAATAAGTGAGTTACCAAAAAAGAGAAATTATTTTACTGAGACTCAGCAATATCCTTTATTGATATTAATTTTATTTATTATTTATTTATTTATTACAGTACTAGGGATTGAACCTAGGAGTGTTCTACCTCTGAGCTACACTCTGAGCCCTATTTTTTATTCTTTATTGTTAAACAGGGTCTCACTAAGTTGCAAAGGGTCTCACTAAGTAGCTGAGGCTGGCTTCAAACCTGCGATCCTCCTGTCTCAGCCTCCCAAGTACTGAGATTACAAGTGTGCACCATCATGCCCGGCTAGAATTTATATTTTTATATTGAATACGTGGACCATACTTAAACTGTATAATATATATATATATATATATATATATATATATATATATATATATTATAACTGTCCAACTATCTTATGGAACAGATTCAGAGAGTAGAAGAAACCTTAGATACAAATTCAGATGCCAGCTCCTCTGAGAAATGTCTCTACCTCTGGTGCCCTTAGTTACTCTGTGTTCTCTCTGTGTTCTTCATGTTTTCTTATAAGATTTACCAATTGTGCTGTAACTTTTTCACATCTCTAATGCCTCCAAAGGACTGTGAGCACTTACAAGGTAGATAAATTGTGATAATCATTTTTTTGTATTCTCTGTAGATTGTAGCTCAGTTCATTCATACACTTATTTAACTAGGGTTTAATAACCCTTTTAGCAGACATTCTGGTTGACTATCTGCATCATTGCAGAAGCTCAATGTAAATGAGTCATAGAAACTCTAGTCTTTCTTGACAGATTCATTCACAAACTGGCCTAAGTCAATATGGGGAGAAAGTTCCCAAGGGTTTCTGGAAAAGATTGACATTGGATGAACAAGGAAGCATATTGACTCAGGTTTTTTTGTTTTTGTTTTGACCCTGTGGATTAAACCAAGGAGCACTCTTCTTCTTAGCTATACATAGCCCCTGGATGGAACCCAGAGGCTTTCTACCTTCAGACTACACTCCTAGAGCTATTTTCTATTTTATTTGGAAACAGGGTCTCACTAAGTGAGTGCCTCACTGAGTAGCTGAGGTTGGCTTTGAACCTGTGTGATCCTCCTGTCTCAGCCTCTCAAGTACTGGGATTACAAGCGTGCACCACCACAGCTGGGTCTATTTTTCTCACTTTATTGTTGAGGCTGGGCTCGAACCTGTGATCCTTCCTTGATTAAATTTTTGTGGGCAACGTCCGAAAAAAGTGCATCTAGTTAGACAGAAAGCATTGATGGTAAAGAAGGAGAGATTCCTGGAGTACTCCCTAATGTCAGGTTATAATGTGGGGAATGAAAAAGAGCTGGCAGGTGATCAAAGAGCTAAAATAGGTTCAGTAGGGAAAAGTGAAGAGTAGGAAGCCAAGAAGGGGCAGACTTGACTCAAAATAGTGCTGTAGATAGAGATTGTATGAGGCATACTAAACTGTGCCTGGTGCACTTCTAAAAATAAAATTTTTGATAAATGATATAGTCTGATTATCTCACTCTAATTTTGAGAAAACTAAAAAACCAAGATGGTATGTAACTTATTAGTGATCACATATGAAATTTAGAGCAGAGCTGGGACTAGAATACAAAGCAGATTTGCAATCAAGTGCTGATTTCTTTATGTTAGTTGTCTAGATATTAGAATTACTGGAAGTTCTTGAAAACTATAGAGACCTGAGTTCATTCTTCTCAAATTTGATTGGGATGAGGCCTGGGAATGAGTGTATTTCACCAACTTCCTAGGAGATTCTGTATCATAGGAGTAAGTTTCTTATAAAAAGACATATTTGGCCCTTTTTACATGTCTCTAATCCTGTCTTTGCCTTCCACCATAGAATGGTGCAGTAAGAAGCCTTTGATAGATGCTGATCCTTTGATCTTGGATTTCTCCATCTCCAGAACCATAAGCTAACATATTCGTGTTCATTGTAAATTAGTTCATATCAGCTATTCTGTAATAGCACAAAACGGATTAAGACAAACACCCTGACTAAATTATAGGTCTTTCCCCTGCAACACCTAGTATGGCAAATTTATGTCTCAGTTCTATTTATAAAACTGAAAGCATTTTTGTTAAGAATCTTGTGTTTTGCAGTTTTCTTTGGTGTTCTCTGCCTTAAAGTAATCATAAAAATGGAAGTGTCTTGATCTCTAGAAGTTTAGGGAATAGAAGAAATTTCTCAATTGTAGGTAATAGTGATACTGTGTAATTCTAAAAAGCACTCCAGGCAATTTGTCTCCTTTGTATCATCCCAAGTTGGTAATCATTGCCCCAGTGTGCATAAGAAAGAGGAATTTGTTCTGAAGTTCTGAAGTTATAAGTAACTCAATATTTCTCTAAACCTGCCTCATCAATCATTATCTCATTAAAGGAAGAAGACCATCAGTTCAATACCAGTGTTTGAGGTAAGGGACGGTATCCATAGGATCATTTATCTCCACACAGAATCGCCAATCATGACTAGGGAGTGGATTTCTAATTTCCACCAGTCATCTTGCATGTGTGTCCCATCATGAGAGGAGTTAAAAGATAATATAATGAACATCATAAATAGCTCCACCTCTCTTGCCAAACTAGAATTCAGCCTTGCCACTTAATTAATATAATAACCTAGGAAGAGTTGGTGTATGCCATGAAATCCATTTTTCATTTTTGGAATAGACCAAAAAGTGCCTAGAAAACAAACTCAGACTTTTTCCTTGTCTATCAGTACAGAAGCACTGGCTTCACATGTAGAATTAAAAAAAAAATAAAATAAAAAAGAAAGCTGTTAATCGTAGGTACATGCTTCCAGTATGATTTGAAAGTATTTTTCTTTTATACATCTTCCTTCCTCCTTGATTTTATGTTCCTCCTTTCTTTCCTTCCTTTTTTCTTACCCTTTTATTTCTTTTCACTTTAAAAATTTATGTCTGCATCTTTTATGCATATCATGATTTTTGTCATATTCCCTATCCAGTTTCCAGAACTTTTATTCTTGAATATACAATCTCCCTTTTCCTGTTACAGAATTATTATTATTCTAAAGTCCTATTTCTTACCCAAGAAGTTGAAGCAGTATTGCTTTGTTTCAGTCCTGATTTCAGGTTTTTAAAATTATTTGTTTACTTGTTGGTCTTAAAATGTCATCACACTAATTAATCATTACTGTTACCACATCACATTTCCTGCAGGAATGACTACCATAGGATCCCATGGTCTTGAATTGACACAAGAAGTACCCGATCCCTAAGAAAAAAGAATGCACAAGTGAGGTTTTGCTTTTAAAACAGATGAGGGAAGTTTCTAAGCAAATAGATAAAAGAGAAGGAGTTAAACGAGGAAAATGTTATGTGAAGGAAACATATTTGCATTTGAATTTGCTAACTTCATGTGATAGGTAATTGATTTTTCCCTTCTGTCATCCTCAAGGTCAAAAAAATGCTTTTTTTTTTTTCATAGATTCCAATTTCTTGGCCTTAGAATATTCCTATTGATGCCAACATTTGTGGTCTCTTAGTTTTCTAGAGTAATTTGAAAGGAGACAAAAATCAGTATGTTTTGCAAGATCTATGTATGATAAAGGCAATGTAATGTTTTAAATCTGTCTCAAAGGTATACATTAAAAAACCTTTTAAAATTTCAAATATACCTCTTTCTGCTAGTAAAGCATTACAAGATATGTTTCTACCTTTATCTTTATCCAAACAATACTATTGGTATGTGTGCTTTTTGGCAGTGCTTCAGAAAGAGCATTTTAGAAGACAGGTTGAATAAGCCAGGTGTGGGTGGTGCACACCTGTAATTCTAGTCCTTGGAGGCTGAGATAGGCACGAGACCAGCTTCAGCAACTTAGGAGGACCCTGTTTCAAAATAAAGAAAAATAAAAAGGGCTTGAGGGTGTAGCTTAGTGGTAAAAGGCTCCTGGGTTCAATACCCAGTTTAGAAAAAAAGAAGGGAAGAAAAAGAGAAAAGAAAAAATTCATAAAAATTGTACTTATTTAAAAATAACATGCTTAAAACTCATTACAAATAAAATACCCATAGTTCTATTTGGCCATAATTTAAAAAAGTTTGGAACTCATATATATATGCAATGTTTAGAATACTGAGCCTCTTGTAGTTATTCTGCATAATAAATTATTTCCTACAACACTGAAGGATTGGGGTTTAACTTCACATTGGCACTTAGGTCTCTTACTCATGTCCCAGTACTTACTAAAGTGAGCTACTCCATATGTCACATAACAAAAGGTAAAAACTATTCTAGGACAATAGATGTGGAGATAGCTACACTTGATACACAGGCAAATGTAAACCATGCAGGGATAACATCTTAACGTTGGGATATTCAAGATTCCAGAAGTCTGCTTAAGTAGAAGCTTAATAATGTATTTTCAGATTTAAACAATCCAATTTTTTTATATAACTATGAATTATACTTTGGACCTTTTATTTGTATTTTCTAAAAATTCTGAAATTTATTGAGGATGGTGATGATGATGATGATGATAATGATGATGATGTTATGTGATACTGGGGATTGAACCTAGGGGTAGTCTACCTTTTATTTTGAAACAGAGTCTCACTAAGTTGTGGGGGACCTCACTAAGTTTAAAGCTGGCTTCTAACCTGTGAGACTCTTGTCTCAGCCTCCCTACTACTGTGATTACAAATGTGTGTCACCACAAGTGGCTTATGTTATTATTAATTTTTAGAAATTGTTATAGTTGGGATCTGGAATGTGCCCCAAAGATTCATGTGTTGAAGGCTTTGGGCCCCAGTGCAGCAATGTCCAGAGGTGGGGCATTTAGAAAGTGGCTCTAACATTAAGAATAGATTAACTCAAGCCGGGCGTGATGGCGCACGCTTGCAATCCCAGCGTTTGGGGGGAGGCTGAGACCAGAGGATCATGGTTCGCGGACAGCCTCGGCTACTTAATGAGGCCCTCTGCAACTCAGTGAAACCCCGTTTCAAAATAAAGAATTAAAAGAAGGTCAAGGGGTGTAGCTTGGAGGTCAAATACCCCTGGGTTCCATCCTCAGACACCCTCCACAAAGAATAGATTAATTCATTGATAGATTAACAATTGAATGGACTTTGGGAGGTGGTAGAGACTGAAGGAGGTGGGACCTAGTGTGAGGAAGTGGGTCTCTGAGGGGTGTGTGTGGTGGGGGCCATGGTTCAGTCCCTTCTCTCCTTCTCTCTCCTTCCTGGTTGACATGAGGAGTGCAGTTTTGCTCCACCACATCCTCCCTACCATGATATTCTGCCTCACAACAGGCTCAGAAACAACAGAGTCCAGTGAGTGTGGACTGAAACCTTAGAAGCTGTGAGCCCAAATAAGTCTTTCCTCCTCTAAATTGATTTTATTAGTTATTTTGTCACAGAGATACAGAGATAACATGGATATCAAGGAGAAAAGTTGTTAGAATACTTGAGAAAGTAACAATTTATGACTGTAAACCTCGCATGCTTCCCTTTTCTTTGCTTGACCTGAAATAATTTTCAGAACACAAAGGGTCATCACAAATAATGAATTTTTCTACTGTCTTCTTTATACTACCCAATAAAACATGAAAGAATATTTGGATATCATCTGAAAATTTCTCAGTTCTCTGTGGTAAGCTTTCTATATCAACTGCCTCAAAATTTTTGGAATGCAGATGAAGAAGCAGATAGTTGTGGGTTGGCCTGCAACTCATTAGCAAGCTTCACTGGCCAGTGCTTCAAAGGGAATGGAGAGCATTTTATTCTATTTCGTAACTTTCTTGAGATCTGAAATATTTAACCATTATGATATCTCTTGCAAGCAGTGAATGCTAATTTTTATTGTCTGTATTTCTTCCTTTTTTCTTTTGGCTATGAATTCTCCCAAGTCAAGTTGGCACTGCTAAATATTACATTTTTCAAGCTCTCCTGTATCTATATATGGCCCAGTGACAGAATATGAATGGGAGAGGAACTATCATACCATATTCTCTTTCGTGCTAGTATTGAACCCAAAGGCCATCTACCTCTGAGCTTCACCCCAGGCCCCTTTTTAGCTTTTATTTGGAAACAGAGTTTCACTAGGTTGCTGAGGTTGTCCTTGAACTTGCAGTCCTTCTGTCTCAGCCTCTCAAATACTGGCATTACAGGCATGCATGACCATGCCCAGCTATCATACCGTATTCTTGAGAAAGCACTTTTCTTCTCTTTCTTTCCCTCATTTCTTTGGGCTGGAACATAGAGCAGAATGGCGATAAAACAAGTATGACCATGAAAGTGAGGGAAGTAACCTATGAGAATGAATAATAACAGTAAGTGGAATGAATCTGCAGTGAGACAATGAACGATGATGAAATGGAATCAGGAATGACCCAATGGGCCTGAGTCAGGGATGCTCTACAAGCAGAAGCTTCACCTTAGATTGATAAATACAAAGATCGATGGTCATGATTGTAGGGATGTAATATCTTGGCTCATCTACCAATCTCTGGGTTGTTATAAGATAGAAACACTCCAGTTTTGTTCCAGTTACTATACTTTTTGATATTATTGTTGTAACTTAGCAGTAACAAAATAAATAAATGTCATTGCATTTTCCTTTCCTCATTTGAGATCCAAGGGAACAGATTTCTTCTCACGAACTTTCCTAACTCTAACACAAATGTTAAAATGGTGAGCAAGTACAATTTTGGACAAGTTGTTTTTATGAAATTTCACAATATTACACATTCTACTTTCTCTTACTTTGCCATAGCCACAACCTGCAGCAATCTGCCTGTGCAACCAATTCCCTCTGATGATAAACATCCCAGTAAAACATGGAAGCCAGCCTTCTGTAAATCAGACTTGTAGGAAGTTGGTATTACTTCAGGAAGCTAAGTTATAATAACTTCTGTAACAATCATCTTAAGCTGTCTAATACTTGATTAATAAATGACAGCTTTAATTTTTATTCCCACTTTCAACTTAAGACCAACCAGAGAAAGCTAAATATTCACTTCCTAGCCAGTCATATACCTGCTTCCAGTTATCTTGCCTTCAGCTTCTTTATACCAATAGCTTCTAATCAAGGCACAGCTGCCCCTTTTTTCTTCACTGTACAGTTTTCTTACTCTTCTGTTACGTGTGTATGTATGCATGTTTGTGGTATGTGTGTGTGGTTCTGGGGATTGAACCCAGGGGCATTCTACCTCTGAGCTACACCCTCAGCCCATTTGTTTTGCAACAGGGTCTTGCTAGGTTGACAAGTCTTGTTAAATTGCTAAGGCTGGTCTTGAACAGGTGATCCTCTTGTCTCAGTCTCCCTACTATTGGAATTATAGACATGCACCACCATACTCGCTCTCAGCTTACCTTTTACTCTGTCAAAACACAAGTGATGGTGGTTAACTCCTTTGAACAGTAAGCTCTGAATAAATAGACATTTCTTGTTCTCATTAAATGGATCTTTATTTCCACAAAAGGCTTACTAAATCATGCTCTAAAAACACAACTAGAATAATCAATTTCTTTCCAAGAGAGAAAAAAGTTTTAGGTCAAACTTACAGAGGCTCCCTGAAAAGATATTTTCTTTCTTTCTTTCTTTCTTTCTTTCTTTCTTTCTTTCTTTCTTTCTTTCTTCTTTCTTTCTTTCTTTCTTTCTTTCTTTTTTCTTTCTTTCTTTTTTTTTTTTTTTTGGTGGTACTGGGGTTCCTGGAAGCCCTTCTACCTCAGGGCTACACTCCCAGACCTATTTTATTTTTTGAAACAGGGTCTCTTATGCCAGCATGGCTGGCTTCTAACCTGCGCGATCCTCCTGTCTCCGCCTCCCAAGCGCCGGGATTACAAGCGTGCGCCACCATGCCCGGCTGAAAAGATATTTTCTAAGAGTATTCCCAGTGTTTTTGAAATAATTCAGGAAACTGTAGGACTCTTTTGAGCCCTGATTTGATTGCAGTTTCAGTTTCCAGGTCTGTAATCAGCACTGATGAGTGTGAACTTTCTGGAAAGATAATTAGGATATCTGGGTTTTCAAGTCGCCCTTATTCCTGATCAGGTCAGTTTCTACTAAAAAACAACCTTAGATGCCACAGCTTTGTCACTAGACTCATAGACTGTGTGTTCATAGCACCAGGACAGGTGGAAATCTGGCAGGGGTAATTGTTAATTTGATCAATTAGACAGGAAGCAGCATAGTTCAAACCCAAATCAAAATACTTTGTCAATCTGATAAATTCTTTTAATTTATAGAACTAGTGCCAGATTTATAGATTTGATTTTTTGCTAGTTTGATAATATTAGCAAGTGAAAGTGTTAAATTATAGTCACATCATATTTTTAATTTTGATTAAATTATAATTCAATAGTAAAGGCTGTCATCACTATTACCACCATCACCCCATCATTTATCACTTACTGATTGATAGGCAAATCCAAGGTAAAAAATTAATTGGATACTACAATGAGAGTAGATGTTTGGTTTAAATTTAAATTGAGATTTAAAAAATACCAGTTCATATGCTAAGATCTACAGGCTTCATTATTTTTAATATCGTTCTGGAATTTTTTGAAAAATTATATACTTAATCCTCCTAAAGTCATTAAGACTAACGTTACAGATGAGATACTTATAACGAAATAATAATATTTGAGTGAGAGAGGTCTAGAAACTCTAGTGCAGGAAAAGTGGCCTTGACTGATTTGCTTCATTAATAAATTAAATAAAAATTATGCAGAAACGGAGGTAGATGGGAACTAAGAATTTCCTACTCAAATTTTGCTGAAAATCTAAAACATCTCCTAAAATGAAGTTATTAACTTTAAAAAGGCAATGCAAGACTGGAAGGACACACAATATCCTTTATAAAGCAGAGACCCATCAGTTGATATGATTATGGGAGAAAGAAAATGTTTTTCTTGTAGTACAAGGAAACTGACGATTATAATCTACATTAAAATATTTTTAAGCCTTAAGAAATTCTTTCTTGTTTTAACTTTGGGAAGAGGAAAGCAGGCCCTAGGGACATAGGGCAGGTGTTTTTACTTGGTGAAAGAAATGCGACTCCGCTGTGGTACCTCCTGGACCAGCAGGGGGCAGCAACAGGTACACAGAAAGGGGAGTATGGCGTCTACTTCACAAATGGAGGGATTCATTCTAGTTTCACAATACTTATTACCTGAGGTTTTCACAGCTGTCTTCCTGATTCTCTATGGGCAATGACTTTGATTCAGAGAGAATAAGCCATTGACTCATTCCTCCATTCGTATATGTTGATGCATAAATTGTGGTTTGGAAAGACTTTCTTTAGCCAAACTTATTCTTTTTCCTTTTTATTTATTAAAAGTTTTCCTTGCCAGGAATGGTGGCGCATGCTTGTAATCCCCGCGCTTGGGAGGCGGAGACAAGAGGATTGTGTAGGATTCGAAGCCAGCCTCACTGGCTTAAGAGACCCTGTTTCCAAATAAAATATAAAATAGGTCTGGGAGTGTAGCCCGGAGGTAAAAGGATTCCATCCCCAGTACCACCAAAACAAACAAAACAAAACAAACAAACAACAACCCCCCCCACAAAACAGCAAAACAAAAAAACCCCAAAACTTTTCCTTAAGTGACATTGCCGAGTGTAAACCACTTTACATTATCAATTTCCTAGCCCTAAGAGAGTTTATACTTCTTTCTGAAGACATATAAGTAAACACAGTAGGCATTCTTCAGACTCAGGAAGAGCCAAGCTTGATAAGAACATGTGTTTTTAAGACTGTTAGAGCTGTCTGTCATGGTAGCTGATCTTTAGAAATGTCCTCTCTCATGGGTAACAGGAGATGGTGATTTGTGCTCTTTACAGGTGGCAAATGGTCTTTGGAGGATTGATTTCCCATTTGGCCTAGCTCCAAGCCAGAGGAAGTTGTGATTACATCTAAATATTCCTCAGCTCTAGTCTCTGCCTCCTTAGCCTTAATTTGTTGCTGTGCTCTTCATGGCCCCTATTATTTACCTAAGGTTTGATAGAGTTCACTAACTAATCAACTGCCTGATAACTCTAAGGATTTATTTTATTAAAAAAATAATTTTTGCTACGTCCAGCTGCCAGGCAGGATATTTCAACCTTCCCCAGAAGCCAAGTGTTAAATGGACTGACTTAAGATTATTATAGATGGATGGAAGCAAACATTGCATGGATTTTGTATGTCATAAGAAAAGGTGGCAATGATTAGGCAGTATATTAGAAACTCTTCTTGGAAGTTGCAGTGAGCTATATTAAAGTTACTATGGATTTTTTTTTTTTGTCTGATAGTAAGAAATAATGGGCGCTCAGCTTCCCATTAACAGAACTTCAGGTTCATAGCAGCTCAGTGTTTCTAAGTTATATCATTGGCAAAAGCTGTTCATGTGTCCCTTGGTGCTATGGAAAAGGTAAAACCATAGTTATTCAGGAGTAAGCAATAACAGTACTCAGAGATTGTCAACATTAGAAAAGACGTAGCATCAATCTTATCTTCCTGGGAGACAAACTGCTAAATGAATATAATATTGAATTTGAGCCTAATTCAAGTTCTATTTAACTTGCATGCACATTTTGAATTTTTATTTATTTCTTATTTTTTTCCTTTTAAATATTTTATTGGTGCATTATATTCCAACATCATATTGGGGTAAAAAACTTGTGTGTACAAACATGTACTCATCGCTGATTTAACCCCTACCCAATTCCCACCCCATTCCCTCCCCGTCCCTCCTTCCCTTGCTTGGCTTAGTGGTTGACTTCGATATGTTTAAGTACATTGTGTGTTTTAGAGATTTTCCTCTTCCCCCCTCCTTCCTCCTCCTTTAGGTTGTCTTGTTTGCTCCTCTATAGGATTTCCTATTTCAAGAGTTCCTCCTATGACCCATTTCTCCCTAACTCTCACATATTAGGGAAAGCATCTGATTTCTTATTTTTTGTGACTGACTAATCTCACTTAGCATAATGTCCTCCAGTTCCATCCATTTCCCTGAAAATGATGTAATTGAGTTTTTCCTGATGGCTGAGTAAAATTCCATTGTGTACATATCCCACAGTTGTGTAATGCATTCATCTGTTGATGGACATCTTGGCTGGTTCCACAGTTTGACTATGGTGAATTGTGCAGCTATGAACATAGATACACATGCATTAGTTTGGTAGTTTGGTTTCTTTTCTTTTGGGTAGATACCCAGAAGTGGTATTGCTGGATCAAATGTTAGAGTTGTTCCCATTCTTCTGAGGATTCTCCATACTGTTTTCCAAAGTGGTTGCACTAATTTGCAATCCTACCAACAATGTCTTAGAGTTCCCACTTTTCCACATCCTCGCCAGCATCTGTTGTTGTTTGTGTTTTGAATGATTGCCATTCTAGTTGGAGTTAGGTGAAATCTCAGGGTAGTTTTGATTTGCATCTCTCTGATTGCCAGTGATGTTTAGCATTTTTTCATGCATTTATTGGCCATTTGAATTTCTTCTTTTGTGAAGTGTCTATTTAGTTCATTTGCCCATTTTGTTATTGGATGCTTTGTTTTCTTAGTGTTGAGTTTCTTGAGTTCTCTGTATATTCTAGATATTAGTCCTCTATCGGTGGTGTAGGTGGCAAAAAATCTTCTCCCATTCTGTTGGCTCTCGATTGAGGTCCTTGACAGTTTCCTTTGCTGAACAGAAGCTCTTCAGTTTCATGCAATCCCATGTATTGATTCTCCTTTTAATTTGTTGTTCCGTTGGGGTCTTGTTGAGGAAATGTTTATCTGTGCCTATGTGTTGCAGTGTTGGACCTATGCCCTCTTCAAGGAGCTTCAAGGTCTCTGGTTTAATTTCCAAGTCTTTGATCCATCGTACAGGGTGAGAAAGTGGGATTACATTTTGAATTTTTAAAAGAAAAGTGTTGTGATAAAAATGTCATATTTTGCATCTAGTATCAAGAAAATCAGCAAATATCTTTATATGTGGTCATACTTAAGAAGTTATGGACGGCAAGTCTGATACAAGTAGTAATTTGACAGGATGGGAGGCTGGTACACAAGGGTAGTCAATTGTGTTGGATCATAACAACTTCCTAAGCAAGGTGTATACCAGTAGACCCAGTACTTGAGAGCTGAGACAGGAGGACCACAGATTTGAGTCCAGCATCTGGTACCATAGGGGACCTGTTTCAAAATAAAAAAGTAAACTAGGATTGGGTTGTAGCTCAGAGGTAGAACACCCCTAAATTCAATACCCAGTACCACAAAGAAAACAACTAAAAACAAAACAAAGCTAAAAGAAAATCTTCCTAGTATAACAACTTTATCTTCTAGTAAATCAGTTTTCCATTAAAGAACTTTTGCCAAGTCCACCCCATTACTTAGTTGTTTTGGGTCATCTTGGAGTACAAAATTCTCATCTTTATTGCCGAATTTAATTCACTCAGGAAGTGGAATTTTTATAGACTCCATAGAGAAAATACAACTTTCCATCTCTACAATGAGTGACTATGTTTATTCCCATTTAAAGGTTTTTAGTAGCATATTAAGCAATTTAAAGAGATGTTAATAAAAATGTTCAAGAATCATTAATATGTGCAGTTAATACAAGAGAAATTTAAATCATAGTTCCCTTACCCTCTCTGAAGGGTAGCGTAACTAAGTAGACTTTGAGACCTTGAATTAGGCATACACTTTTGGATACAGTATAAATTTACATGTGAAGACTTGTTTTGTATTCAATATTATAGAAGACCTAGCAAAACCAAGCATTCCATAATGTTCTTGTTTGCCACAATTCTGTGCATCACTGTTGCTCCACTCTTTACCTTAGGTAAGTGATTAAAGTTTCTTAGGCTCCAGTTTCCTTATAAAATGAGGATGTTTAATGACTTCTAAGTCTCCATTAGCTCTAGATTTTTTTGTGTGATATTAAACATGGAACCTACAGGCATTCTACCTACACTTACAGTCCTATTTTAATTTTATTTTGAAATAGGGTCTCACTAAACTGCAGAGGCTCTACCTCACTAAGTTGCTGAGACTGGGCTTGAACCTGTGATACCCCTGTCTCAGTCTTCCAAGTACTATGATTACAGATGTATGCCACCATGCTGGTTTAGCTCTAGTTTTTATGTGGCCTCCAGAGATATTTCATGTCATTCCTATCTCTTAGGGCATTTATTTAAATTTATTTGAGAAAGTTGGATTTTTTGAGAATTTAGGAAACTTAATAATGAGGACATAAATTCAATATATGTGTAGATATATAACTAATAACATTATAGTGAGTCTAATAATTGCCAGTCATACTACATTTCCTCTTCTGATAATCATGGACTTTTCTGTGATGAGAGAATTAGATTCATACTAAGAGTGGGTCATTCCTCAGCAACATTATATATTCCATCTCAAGCAGGTAGGAAGATAATGAATTTAACCTTCCTTCCTCTACAGTTTAGTTCTATTCAGGCCCTCAGCAAATTGGATGAGACTCACTCCCACTGGGGAGAACAATTTTTATACTTAGTCTGTTATTGTAAATGTTACTCTCTTCCAGAAACACCCTTGCAAACACACCCAGAAATAATGTTTATCTTAGTCAAGTTGACACATTAAACTATTACTTTAGAATATAAATTAATACACACAAAAATACCACATGTTTTATAATGAGAAAACATACTCTGTTGTTTCAGCATGGAGAAGTAGGCGGGAATATACACTTCATTGTTCATATTGTCACTCCTAGAATGTGGGATTGGAAGGAGGATATAGAAAAGGTTATTATTATCTTTACATATCTTTGCATTATTTTGCTTGTTTCAGAAAGTTTGTGTAACTTTTATAATAAAGAAATATAATAGCCGGGCGTGGTGGCGCACGCTTGTAATCCCCGCGCTTGCGCTGGCTTAAGAGACCCTGTTTCCAAGTAAAGTATAAAATAGGTCTGGGAGTTTCCAGGAACCCCAGTACCACCAAAAAAAAAAAAAAAAAAAAAAAAAAAAGAAAGAAATCTAATAAAGTAAATTTATTTTTTGTAGTACTGGGGATTGAATCCAGGGACATTCTACCTCTGAGCTATACCCCAGTCCTATTTTTATTCTTTTCTTTTTTTGAAACAGGTCTCATTAAGTTGTGGAGGGCCCCACTAAGTAAGTGAGACTGGCTGCAAACATTTGATCCTTCTGTCTCAGCCTCCTAAGTACTGGAATTAATAAATAAGTGAATAAATAAATAAATAAATAAATAATGAAGTGAATTTAATTACATTTTAAGGTAAAATACATATGTTATATGAATATATATATAAAATAATATGTTAGCTGATACCTACTGGGAATTAGGGAAAATGGAAAAGAGATTATTTTTTCTTTAAATATCTTTGCAGTTTTGATGTTTTAAAACAAGTATTTATCATATAATTATTTAAGATGTTTAAATATAAAAATTTAAGATTGTTTCTTTTTACAAGTAATTAACCTGTGTTAAAGTAGAAAGCAATGGAGTATTAAGTCACTGATTATTATACTAAAATGCATAATGAAAAGTTGCTTCTTATAGAAGGAAGCCACAGGTAATCATAGAAAAATGAAGAACAAAGAAAGATGAGAAAAATACCCAAAGAGTAAGAAAAATAATAAACATGCAGGAAATAGTTTATATCAGTCTGCATAAGTGGTAAATATATTTCAGGTGGTTTTTGGAAAGGTCCTAGGGCTTGCAATAAAGATATTTTCTTGTGCAGAGCAGAGAAATAACAGGTCCAACTTCAGCTTAAATTGGCTGGTGTAGAGCTATGGGTATGGCAGCTTTGAGGTTTCTGTGAAGAAGGTGGTCAAAACTAGTCATGTCACCATAGCATACTGATACGCTATAATGAAACCCAGCATATAAAAATAAAAGTTAAGTAGCCGGGCGTGGTGGCGCACGCTTGTAATCCCAGCATTAGGGAGGCTGAGACCTGGAGGATCACGGTTTGAGGACAGCCTCAGCTACTTAGTGAGGCCCTCTGCAACTCAGTGAGACCCGGTTTCAAAATAAAGAATAAAAAATAGGGCAGGGGGTGTAGCTCGGAGGTCAAATGCCCCTGGGTTCCATCCCCAGACCCGCAAAAAAAAAAAAAAAAAAAAAAAAAGTTAAGTAAAAAAAATGCATACAATGGAAGTGTGGATTTAGAGGATGAAATGAATACTCTGAACTTGGATTAACTGCTTTAATGACACAGTCCTAAAATCTCACTGGCTGAACACAATAAAGGTCTATTTTGTGTTCGTGTGACAGTCCTGCATGGGTTGGAGAAGGAACTCTGCCACAGGCAGTATCTGGAATAGGTTTTTTTTTTTTATTTCACGGCACTTCAACATCTCAGAACACTATGGGATGGGAGCTGTAAGAGTACAGCTCTGCGCGGGTGTGAATCTTTTGTGCCAGGTTTGGAAGCAGTGCAGATCACTTTTGTCCACATTATATTTTCCCAAAATTTAGTTACAGGGTGTCTACCTACCAGCAAGAAGGCCAAGGAATGTTACATAGATGTGTCTAGGAAGAAAAGGAGAGAAAGTCTATTGGTCATCAGGAACCGGCCACAAGGCCACTTGGGGGAGGATTTCCTGCCTGGGACTAGACTGTGTGACCAGGACCTGTAAACAGGGTACAAACACAAGTGTACCCTTATTAGAAAACATATCAACTCTTTAAAAATGCTTATACTGTAAGAAGGGAAGAGATACATCATTTCTGCAAGGTGAGAATCTTGTTAACTGAAAATATGATGAATCTGAGTTTATTATAGCCCTCCAACTACAACTGCCATGCCCAGCATTGACAAACCACTTGCAGTTCTATAAAATAGCATCTTCTACTTCCTGTATCCTCTGATTGGAATGTTGCTTATTTCTATTTCTTGTTTTAAAAATACTTTTATTGGTGTATTGTGATGATACCTCATAGTGAGGCTCCAAGTCATACAAACAAACATGCACACAGCACTTGTGTATCTTTCCAGATCCTACCCCACGCCTCCCTGTACATGTTGGTAAGATTGATAGTGATACCTTCATATAAGGACATAGCATTATTTGAACTCTTTCCTTCATCAATTCTTCTTTTCCCCATACTCCTCTCTTCCCTAAGCCCCTTCCTCTATTGCACTGGTGTCTCTTTTTATTTATCTGAAGTTCATTTTATTTCCTATTTCTCTATAGCTTCTACATATGTGAAAAAACATGACCTTTGACTTTCTGCAATTGAACTCACTTAGCAAAATATTCTCTAGTTCCATCCATTTTCCTGAAAATGACATAATTTCATTCTTCTCTATGCCTGAGTAGGCAGTGGTAGAGACTTAGTAAGACTCCCAAAGTGCAGGAAATAAAACCAAGAATCAATAAGTGGTATGACAGCAAATTAAAAGGTTTCTGCATAGCAAAGGAATAATCAAGGGTCTGAAGAGAGAGCCTACAAAGTTGGAGAAAATCTTTGCCAACTTCTCCTTTGATAGAGGATTAATATCTAGAATATATAAAGAAATTAAAAATGTAACTCTGTTTCTTTTTTTTTTGGTGTGTGTGGTACTGGTGATGGAACCCAGGGGGGTTCTACCTCCGAGTGACACCCCAGCCCTATTTTTATTATTTATTTTGAAATAGGGTCTCACTGAATTGCAAAAGGCCTCACTAAGTAGTAGCTGAAGCTATCCATGAGCCTCAATCCTCCTGTTTCAGCCTCCCAAATGCTGATTACAAGCGTGTGCCACCACGCTCGGCTCTATTTTTTTTAATGACATTTCTTTTTGACTTTCAAGACTCAACTTAAGGATAATATCCTGTAGATATTTTTAACCCTGATAAGAATGATCATTTTTTGTACTCTCAGTACACACTGGGATTACTTTCTCTCTTTCATTGTATACTTCCCTGTATTATAACTCTTTTATCTCCTTGACTCTGAGCACAACAAGAGAGCAAAGGTTGCATATATCAACTCTGTAGTGTTAGTACCTGGCTCATGTGAGATATGTAATTAGTATACAATATTAAAAATTCAGTAATTAATATAGAATAGCTTTGTGCTCTTTGGTGATTAGAAACCTGGAAACCAAATATTCCAAGCTTAAATATAAATATGCTTTCTTGATGGCTTTTTGTGCATTTATGGTATGTATCTTCAGGAAAAGAAGAGTGAGGCAGGTGGGGATGAAGTATTCAGAAGAAAGAAAACTGGGAAGGGAAAAGAGCAACGAAAAATGGAGAGGGATGTGTGCTTGTTTATGTGCTTTTTGTGCAGAATTATTGCTTATATGAACTCTGACAGTTTTTCTTTTATGATATCTAGGTTGGCATAGTTTGGAAAACTTACTAAAACTGTATTATCCTTGGTATTACAGAAACATTTTTGCCCAAAAAACTATATGTGAATTGAAACTTTACTACATCTGACTTGGATTTGTGTGCTGTACAAGCGGAATCAGATGTCTTTACTTGGGAAAGGCTCATTAGTCCCTCATCCTGCTCTGTTAATGTTTTCCAAAGTTAATAGTGTCATTGTGTAATTGATCATATGGGTATTATTAGATAAATTTAGAAGATGATACTTAGTAATGTGTTTTGGATATAGAAAACTACATTTTGTCTTTTGGGTGTCAAAGGGGATTTCTAA
This sequence comes from Muscardinus avellanarius, assembly GCF_963383645.1. Taxonomy (NCBI): domain Eukaryota; kingdom Metazoa; phylum Chordata; class Mammalia; order Rodentia; family Gliridae; genus Muscardinus; species Muscardinus avellanarius. Next base: position 61,697,650 of record NC_137788.1, read on the forward strand.
TTATCGTGGGTGGTGTTGTGGCTCAAATAGCTATAAGGACAAGAAAAAGAATCAGTGCCAAGAGCTTGACTACATTGCTTTATATCAAGGTTTATCAGTTATAGAGAAAGCCTACAATCTCAAATGAAATACCCCATTGTTCCTTAAAGGCACAGCAAATCCCCCCTCATTTCCAATAGCTCCCAAGTCTGAACTGTATCCTCACTTATTAATATTCTGTCCTGGAGTGTTATTTCATTCCCCCAGTGAATCTGCAAACTCTTTGAAGGTAGAGACAATTACTGTTTGATTTTAGAACTAAAGAGAGTATTGAAAATTAATGTTGATCACTCAGATACTGAGTTATTAGGAAACTTTTAATTTGACATGCCTGTGGACATGTTTCTCTATAGGCAGCAGAAGTTTTGAGAATCATTAAAATAATGAAAAAGTTCATGCCACTAACTAGTCTGAATATTTTAAGGTTTCATAATCAATTTTAATTTGGAAGATATTTTTGTATACCTAGTGCTTTCCAAATTTTAACCAAGTTCTAAGAGGTTTATGTACATTATCTTGGATATGGTTTTACCTAAGCCTATGCTTGAAAACTAGGAAACATTATTTCCTGGGAGATCTTAAATTTGTACCAGGACACTCAATAACCACAGATAAGTATGACATAAATTGTTAACAAACGTGTTAGTTGACTAAAAAGAAAAAAAATTAGGTTCACACAAAAAGCTATATGGTTTACAGCAGCTTGTTTTATTTGTTTATTTATTTGTTTGTTTACTTATTTATTTTGGTACTGGGGATTGACCTCAGGAGCATTCTACCTCCGACCTATATCCACAGGTCCCCTCTATCCCCCCCCCGCCCTATTTTTATTTTTATTTTGAAGCAGAGTCTTTCTGGATGGATGAGAGTCTCCTGCTTTCTGAGGCTGTCCTCATACCCTGTGATCCTCCTGTTTCAGCATGTAATGGAATTAGAACTGTATGTCACCCTGCCCAGCTAGCTTTATTTAAAATTACCAAAAACTACAATGACTCAATTGATCAATGGAAAATTAAACTTTAGCATGTCTGCACAATAAAATACTACTTGACAATTAAATGAAAAACAAATAAAAGCTAAAAACAATTGATTCATTAACAGTATGGAAGAATTTTAATTGCTTTATGTTAAGGGAACTAAACAGACTCAAAAGATTTCACGTTGTATAAGCCCAGTCATGTACTTTTTGAAAACACACAAATTGTAAATACAGAGAACAGATCAGTGGTTGCCAAGAATTGGGATAGAAAAAGTGGTGAATATAATGGGACATTTTTTGGGTCATGGTTAATATTTATATCTTGTTTGTGGTATGGTTTCATGACTGGTTTTTTATAAATATTTGTCAATACTCACAAAATGCACAGTAAGAAAGATGAAATAAAAATTAATTGCCCCAAATCCAGTGCTAGCAAAATGTATAAAATTTGTATTTTAGCTTAATAATTTGTTACATTTTCTGATGTATTTTAGCTATGTATTTCCAAAGCCATAATTTTCTCCTAGCTTTTTATCCAATTATCTCATTCAGAAGTACTTATCCTAAGAAAATCATAAAACCTGAAAAATCTATATGAAGGGAGATGGTTATACCTTCTTTATAGAAGAATGCCCCTTCCTTCCTTCCTTCCTTCCTTCCTTCCTTCCTTCCTTCCTTCCTTCCTTCCTTCCTTCCTTCCTTCCTTCTTTTATTTTGTGGTCCTGGGGATGGACCCCAGGGGCATTCTACCTCTGAGCCACAACCCCAGTCTGAATTTTTATTCTTTTGAAATAGAGTCTCATTGACTTGCAAATGGCCTCACTAAGTAGCTGAGGCTTTCTACAAACTGCAATCCTCCTGTCTCAGTCTCCCAAATGCTGGGATTACATGCATGTACCATCACACTCGGCTGCTTTTTTCCTTTTATTTCCATTTCCATTTGCTAGAAAAACTGTATATATATATATATATATTACACACACACACACACACACACACATATTGAACTCAGGGGCATTCTACCTCTGAGCCACATCTCCAGCTCTAGTTTATTTATTTATTTATTTATTTATTTATTTATTTATTTATTTATTTGGTGGTATTGGGGTTCCTGGAAGCCCTTCTACCCTCCGGGGTACACTCCCAGACCTAATTTTTATATTTTTATTTGGAAACAGGGTCTCCTGTTTCCAAATCAAAATATAATATCCTCCTGTCTCCACCTCCCAAGCTCAGGGATTACAAGGGTGCGCCACCACGCCCGGTGTTTATGTTTTATTTTAAACAGGGTCTTGGTAAGTTGCCGAGGCTGTTCTTGAATCGGTGATCTTCCTGTCTCAGATTCCCAAGTACTGAGATTACATGTTTTACTACCATGCCCAGCTTTATCTTCACTTTTATTAATCAATTTTATGAGAAAAAAATAAAAATAATATCCTCCAGTGGTTGGAGTAGCAGATCTTCTGTTCTTTTCTCAATAAACACACAGAGCCTTCTATTTCTGTGAAATGATTAGAAACAGCTTGATATTTAGTAAAATAATTTTGATTGCTTTTGTTATAAGTAAATGAACAAATTGAAATTAAAAATATGGTTGCTAGGCAAGCTGTTTAGTGAGATTTTGGTTTAAGAGTCATTTAGTACTTTATATAATCATTGGTTTATCCTCAAATTTTTATTTTTTTTAACCCAGACTGGATCCTCAAATTTTATGTTTAATGTCAAAATATGAGAAACAAAAACTACAACTCTTGTGCTTCTTTTCCTAGGGAACTTAAAATTTTGAACTCACATCAAACTTTTCATTCTTTTGAGTTCATTAATTTTGACAAATGTGCCTTTTAGTTCAAGAAGCTTTTAAACTCTCCATTAGATACTGCAAAACAATGTTTTGGCAAATTAAAAATAGATGGTTGTGCCGGGCGTGGTGGCGCACGCTTGTAATCCCCACACTTGGGAGGCAGAGACAGGAGGATCACGCAGGTTTGATGCCAGCCTCGCTGGCTTAAGAGATCCTGTTTCCAAATAAAAATATAAAAATAGGTCTGGGAGTGTAGCCTGGAGGTAGAAGGGTTTCCAGGAACCCCAGTACCACCAAAAAAAAAAAAAAAAAAAAAAAGACGGTTGTAAAGCACAAAATGCTTTCTTAAAAATGATCACATTTAAAGAAATGGTAACATATTTTAAAAAATTAATTGGGAAAATGCTACTACAAATGTGCTAGGATGAGGTGAGAGGGTGAATATTTGTGTGTAAGAAGACCATTTGTAGCCATAAAAAATGGCTAAAGATACAGTGGCTCCTTAGTCATTAATTCACTCACCCAATATTTCTTGAGTATCTCTTATGTACAGGCAGTGTTCTAAACACAGTAATTTATTTGTGAACACAGTAGACAACAATATCTTCCCTCATGGACTTCACAACTGAGCTTATTAAAAAAATCAAACCAGTGGAGTTTAGTTTATTTTTGAGTATTTTCACCTTTCCACTTGATCTATTGCCTTACATAAAGTTAATTATATGGTCAAAACTTTGAAATGTGAATGTCTATATTTTTTTCTAGTCAATTTGCACCCTGCTTCTAGAGAGGACAGTTTTTCTGTCTAATCTATTGTCTTTCCCCTTAGATTTTCAGTAGGCAATCTTGCTTCTGATTTCACTGAGAACATAGAAGTCATCCATATAGAACTATCTTATTCTTGTAATACCACATTCACTAACCTGTGAGCTTTGAAATGCATACCCCGTTCTCTCCCTTTTTATTATTGTTTTAGGAGTAATCTATTTCCCTGAGCACTGGACTCAATTCCCTCCAGCCTGTTGATCGTGTTTACTGTATAATTTACCCACTGCATTCCTGTTTATCAGTTTTCCCATCAGCAAAAAAATATAACACAACATTTTAAATCTTAAATAAAAAATCCCAAGATACCACATCTCCCTCTAGCTAAGACCCCATGGCTTTTATATAAATTTCCCTAAAGAAGTAGTTTGTAGATAATATCTTGTTTGCATTGCAATAGCTCTTGGAGTTACTCTGCTCAAATAACTTTTATTAAGGTTACTAAAGACCTCCATATTGCCAAAGTCAATGTAAATATTCAGTCTTCAAGAGAAAATGGTAGAGGTTTTCACTTGTTCTTTCTTAAAAACCTGTCTTTATTGGCTTGGAGATACCTCACACTAAAAACTCCCTTATGGACCATTATCACCCAGCCTCCTTTGTTACATTATTTTACTCTTCCAGACTGTCAAAGCCCTGAGTCCAGACTCACGACTCAATCCTAACTCTCTTCATTTATTGATCAATACTCATAGTCTCAATAATTTTATCATAGCACCTGTATTCTCATTATACAAAAAGTGAGTCTCCAGCCCAGAACTTGCCCTTGACTATGGATTACTTCTAACATCTGATTGGATATCTCACAGGTATTCTAAACTTAGCTGCTAAAACGTATTTCCCATTTTCCTCCAATTATACTCCTCATATAATGTCTCCCCTCCCAGTAAATGACTTAATTTCCTTAGTTACTCAAAAATATGGGACTCATCTCTCACTCTTTTAGATGCCCTAATCTCAATCAATTAGCAAACAGTTCCCCAAAGCTGATCATATCTCATCTCTTAGAGTCCAGCCTACCACCACCTTAGTATTATTATTATTATTATTATTATTATTATTATTATTATTATTTTGTGGTACTGGGGTTCCTGGAAACCCTTCTATCTCTGGGCTACACTCCCAGACCGATTTTATATTTTTATTTGGAAACAGGGTCTCTTAAGCCAGCACGGCTGGCTTCGAACCTGCGCAATCCTCCTGTCTCCACCTCCCAAGTGCGGGGATTACAAGTGTGTGCCACCACGCCGGGCTTACCACCACCTTTTGACTGAACACCTTCCTCCTGACTGATCTCTTTGCTTTTACACCCATATTGTGTCACTCTCCTGTATTAACTATCCAATGGTTCCATAAAATATTTAGACTAAAAGCTAAAGGTTTTATTGTGATCTTCAAATACCTGCCATGACCTGTCTCTTGACTACTGTTCTAATCTCATTTCCTAACACATTTCTTTTCAGTTATTTTTCTATATCCTGATCTTCAAATGCCCCCAAATTATATGCTCTTCAGGGATTTTATAATTTCTGACTAGAGCATCCTTTTCCCAGCTATTTGCTTGTAGGGCTTCAAATTGCATGGATAAAATGTGTTTGCAGGCTTTTTCTACTTTATGATAAACAGCTTTTCTATTTATATGTCTCATGTCCTTGTTTTCTTCATATTATTCATCTCTACCTCATGTATTTTTTTACTAAACTATTTTTTTATACAATATAAATTCTATGAGGTCATAGGCATATTCTGTTATGATTATTGTCATAGTGTAAGGGTCTGCCACATAGTAAGCCCCCAATTAATATTTATGGACTAAAAGAGTTGCCATATTTGGAAATAAAACATGTAGGTTGACTAGTTAAGTTTAAATTTCAGATCAATAGAAAATGTTTAAAATTTAAATATGCTTCACATATTGCCCAAACTTTATTTGGCAGTCCTATGAATGAATCCGTTACTAACCTGGAAAAATAGGAAACTATTGAATATGTGTCAAATGTTAGTAGTTACTACCTCAGTCAAAACCAACATTTTCTGCAGAGTATTCTCTGAAATGCTTGACAATGAACTGAACTGAAAAAGTAACATCTTCTCTGCCTTCAGGCCTATGTCAGATGATGCTAGAAAACAGGTCTATTTGAAGGTAGATTTTGATGTGTGCTATTAATTTAACATGAAGAATGGTAGAAGAGACATCTATAGTTCTGCATGACTACCATTCAACGACATAGTACTGAAGGGTTTTAACCTAGGCAGACCATATTTATTTAATTATAACTACCAGAGAGGAATTATTTCTAGTTAGAGATAATTAGCTAGTAATGTCAATACTATTTAAATGGCATGATGTGGAAATAAGAAGATGAGGCCAGAAGTTTGGAGATGTAGGTTTTGACCTCTGATCATTCAGTCAGTTACATGAGTGATGTGATAGTAGTCCCGTGACTATCTGGGTCTCTATTTCCTCATATGTAAAGTAAAGGTGTTTGACTCTCTAATTTTTAAATTCTTCAAACCCTATTTTTAACTTATATTAAGATATATTTCTTAGATAATAAGGAATCTGCTGAGATGATGTATATTTTGTCATGGTTGTATAAACTTAGATGTTGGTTTGGCTATTTATGCTTTAAATTTCATTTTTCCAGTAAAATGAAGCATTTATTTATTCACACAACAAAAATTTAGTAACATACTCTAGGCATGAGGAAGTTTTGAAAATTAATACTTATGCAACTTATGAGGAATAGGCACTTTTCCATCTTGTTTCTTCAAAGTCCTGAAGAAGAAATCTTTGAGCTGATTTACAGTTATAGTTCATGATCATGACACTTGTGGTTCATGATGTCAAGATGTTTCCTTTTAGTCCTGTTATTCTAGGGATCGTGCTAGATGATGGGAACACATATACCTTAAGGATCACTGGGTCTTTTACATTATATTGGCTAGCAGGTGAAGGAAGAGATGTAGAGCCCTTAATACACAGTAAACATTCATAAGTCCCATGATCAATGACTATACAATGAAAAAAAGAAAAAGGAAGAAAGAAGGAACAGAAAAAAAGAAAGGAAGAAAGAAGGAACAGAAAATGGACTGTTTATAAAAAGTGGGTACAGTGGGCATGGTGGTGCACCCTTTTAATCCCAGTACTTGGGAAGCTGAGATAGGAGGATAACATGTTCGCGGCCAGCCTCAGCTACTTAGTGAGGTCCTCTGTAACTTAGTGAGACCCTGTTTCAAAATAAAGAAGGAAAAATAGTACTGGGGGTATATCTCAGAGGTAGAATGCTCTGGGGTTTAATCCTCAGTACCGTGGGGGGCGGGGAAGGTACAGTGAAACTAGAGCATTAGGAAGATAAAAATGGGTGTGGAATAGGATTACTTAAGGAAAACCAGAACTTTGTGGCTGGCTGTGGCATAGGTAATCCATGTAAAGGTTGAAGTTGCCTGTGAATCAAGGTTGGGAGAAAAGCTTAGAGAGAAAGAACAAGAAAAACAAAGCAGACTGAATGAGTCTGGAATGTTGGCTTAACCCGGTGCCTGGTGATGACATAGGGTATAATTTGATGGTCTGATTGTTTCTGATTCAAGGGACCCAAACAAGCTGAGGTCTAGTGTTAGAGACCCAATAAGGTCAAGATGCTATGTGTTTTCTTAGTGTTCAAATGACATGTTGCTGAGCAGCTGACAGAGTCTTGAAGCTCCAAGCCTCAGGGGACTAAACAATGAGTGTCCCAGTCCCTGTGCCAAGCATGCATAGGAGCCTAAAATTTCAAGGGGGTCAAGGCCTCCCAGCGAGTCACAGAAGACAAATGGGGTACTTGAGAAGGAGCCGCCCTTGGCAGAGTTGTCCCTCAGGGTCCTGGGCATCGGCTAGATTCCTGTTTGCTTAGTTTCCACTGCTGTCCAGGCAGTGCATGGTATCTCTAAATCCTGTTACTCTGAGTAGTAAAAATGGCAAGAAGTAGAAAAGGAGGTTTTTCTAGGCTTTGCAGCCTACTGGACAGAATAAACAAACCACTGATACTAGGTCTCCACTATGGGGATGTTTGGCTGCTAGTTACTTTCTCCACTTGAAGAAGGAATATACAACCAAAAACAATCTTTACTTTAAAACTAGATAAACTCTGAAGGACTATTCCTCAGTATAAAGGTAGCCTGAAGCTATTCAGCTGTGGTTTCTTCTTCTCTATCCATATAAGCTACATTTTTAGACATGGTAAAAAGTGACTTTTATCCATGATTTGTTAATTACAGTCAGAAGAGTTACAAAAAACAAATTCTTAAATCTGAGACTAGTGTGGAATTTATCTTTTGGGTGTGATGTCTTTATACACCACACAACATGAACAACTATTCAGGGATGTTTTCCAGTCCTACATAGTCGTTAATGCATTTGGGATCTGAACAAATTTATTTGGAAAAAGTAGAAAAACTGAGATTGATTTCAAGATGTTAATAATGTCTCTAAATCCCTCTCTTGACTCCCAGATTTTTTTTTTTTTTTTTTTTTTTTTTTTTTTGTGGTCCTGGGGGTGGAACCCAGAGGCTTTCTACCTCTGGGCTATACTCCCAGACCTATTTTTGGAAACAGGGTCTCACTAAGTTACTGAGAGCCTCACTAAGTAGCTGAGGCTGGCTTCGAACCTGTGTGATCCTCTTGTGTCAGCCTCCCAAGTGCGGGGATTACAAGCGTGCGCCACCACACCCGGCTAAGATTTTTGTTTTACAAAAACTACTTCTCTTAAAAATGTCCAAATCATGCTATTATATAATTTCAAGATTTCCCTAACTTGTGACATTTAAGCATAATTCCAGAGTAACCTGTATAATGTCTGAAGATAATTGTTGCTTCTTTGGCTTCTCTCCAGGTCAATAAGAATTAATGGCTTTTTTCCCAAATGGAACTGGATATCCACAGGTCTCATTTTTGACTCATAACTGATTATTTTTGTTACTTCATACTAGCCAAGTTTTCCATTTCCTGCACTAGGTCTCTGCAATGTCTTCTCTTTGTAATGTTGTCAAAAGAGGCAGCTCTGGCTGGGCGTGGTGGCGCACGCTTGTAATTCCCACACTTTAGGAGGCAGAGACAGGAGGATCGTGCAGGTCCCAAGCCAGCTGCGCTGGCTTAAGAGACCCTGTTTCCACGTAAAAAAAGTATAAAATAGGTCTGGGAGTGTAGCCCGTGGGAGTGTAGCCCGGAGGTAGAAGGGCTTCCAGGAGCCCCATTACCACCAAAAAAAAAAAAAAAAAAAAAAAGGCAGCTCTAATACGCTGTGCTAAAACTTGTTCTCAGGTAATGCTAATGTCTATTTCATTAGCACTTTTCTCACTTCTGTGGTCACTCTGTCCTTGCTCACCACTACATATGTTTCTGGGACCAGTGTGCTGCCATCAATCTTTTTATTATAATTGTTTGCTGCAGGGTGTTGGTGAGTCTTGGGCAGATCAATCTAAGGAGAATCTGTGTGCCAGACGTGCCAGTATTTAAATCAACACTTTTGCAGTTCTGTAATTCCAGTACTTCGGATGCCGAGACAGGAGGACCACAGATTTGAGGTCAGCCTTAGCAACATGGTAAGGCCCTCAGCAACTTAGTGAAAAGTGTTTCAAAAACAAAGAATAAAATATGACTGGGAATGTAGCTCAGTCAGAGGCAGCATACTACTGAGTTTAATTCCCAGTAAAACACACACACACACACACACACACACACACACACACACACACACACACAATTAAATGAGTAAATAAATTAATAAATCAGCCCTTCCTTTCCACTGAGCCTACTTTTCTCTCTGTATCTAATTTAGTTTGCCTTGATATTCCCCCTTCCCCCCTTGGGATGAATGCTTTCCATGGAGACATCTTGGCTATAGTTAGACTTCTGGTGTCCTGCCTCAATTCAGCTAGTCTTAAATTAAGCACAACTTATAATTTAACACCCTGTATTAAACAAATAAAAGGGTTGGGAAAGTGGTTTTCAATGTCCCTTTATCTTGGTCAGCAAAGCGCTGCCAGCTCTTCATGTTAGCTCCCTGACTTTAATTCTTCCCTCTAGCCACCTCCACCTTTCTGCTCAGGGTCCACTGGCCTATTTTACCTTCCTCAGATGGGTCAAATGTGTTGGTGGCTCAAGGCCTCTGTGGTTTCTTTTTAAGTAAAGAGGCCTCTGTTCTGATCTTGTCATCTGAAGAAAGTCTTTCCCAACCACAACGTCCAAAACAACACTGACCCTGATTCTGTATAGTAGATATCTGTCATTTGTGATTTTCCCAGGCGACTTCTGGGAAAATGGCGACCGAGAAAAGCGGGGCTTAAGAGTCCCGCTAACAACCAATCTCCATTACCACAAAAAGAGCGCCTTTCATAGCCAGAAAACACCATCAACAGAAAAACAAAAAAAAAACCACCAGGCTCCAGAGAGAAAGCGGACTGAGAACAGAGCTCAGGGCCACAGAGGAGACACACGCGCCCGAGGACGCGGCAGCAGCGCCATACTGCCGGCGGCAGCGGCGAACTCAACGGACGGCTACAGCAAGCCAGGTGAGCCACTGCGGAACAGCCAGGCGGGATCTTTCGGCGCAGACAGCATTTAAAGCTCCCAGTGGCTGAGCTCAGCACACGCTGCAGGGATTCAGAGTGGAAATCAAAACCAGAGAAGAAAAAATACGCCAGCCTCATGGCCGAGGGCGTGGCAGAGGCGCCATATTGCCACCGGCGGCGGCAGCAGCAGTGAATTCACCGAGTCCAGTACAGCTACATCTGCGTACTCAAGAACAGTGAGTCAAATTGTGGGCCACAGAGGAGAAATCGCAGTATTGGGCCTCCTGGGACTTGACCCAGTGAGGGAGTGGTGGTGGCAGAGATATCACACCATAGGAGAACGTGCAACCTGGCACCCCCCATAGTTTAAAGCAGCCTCTATCGACTCCCTGGGTCGGAGACTCTGTGATACAACCCAGTGAAGGAGTAGTGGGGTCTGAGATAATACAGACTCGAGACCCAGAGCACCTTAAGTGAAGCCATAGTGACCCAAGGGAAGAACCCAGAGAAGGCACAAACCTCCGAAATCATGGGAAAGAGGAATAACACTGGAGTAATGAATGTGCACAACCCCACAACATCAGAACCTGATAAAACAGAAAATCAGAGATTTCTAGAAGATCAAATCAGGAAAATAACTGTAGAAATAATAGAGGTACTTCGAAAAGAACTCAGAGAGAGCCAAAAAGAGATAAAGGATGCAATTAATGAAGTAAAGGCCTCAATTCAAAGCACAAACAACCGATTAGACCACATGGAGAACAGAATCTCGCTCTTAGAAGATGAGCAATCCAAAAATGAATGCATAGTTTCTAATCTAGAAAAAAATATCCAACAGCAGGAATCTGACATTGAAGAAATATGGGCCCATCTTAAGAGAGCTAACCTAAATAATTGGAATAGAGGAGGGAAAAGAAAGTGATACCAAAGGGATCAACAATCTCTTCAAGGAAGTAATAGCAGAAAATTTTCCAAATATAGAGCAAGAGGTTGATACACAGATCCAGGAAACTTATAGAACTCCCTTTAGACAGGATCCGAGAAGAGGATCCCCACGCCATATAATTGTCAAAATGACCAATGTGGAAGCCAAGCAGAGAATCTTAAAGGCAACAAAAACAAAGGGCCAAGTGACATTCAGAGGCAAACCAATTAGAATCACTCCAGACTTCCCAAACCAAGTCATGAGAGCCAGAAGGGCTTGGAGTAACATATTCCCAATTTTGAAAGAAAACAACTTCCAGCCAAAAATTTCCTATCCAGCAAAACTTTCTATCAAATTAGATGGAGAAATAAGAAGCTTCCATGACAAACAGAAACTGAAGGAATTTATGTCTTCAAAACCAGCGCTAGAGAAAATACTCAAAGAGATTAACTACAAAGAAGAGATAGGTAACACTCACCAGAACCAGAGAAACAAGAGTTTCCATCCAACAGACAACTAAGATTGGTTATCTGTGGAGATTCATTATTTATGTTAGTCTTTTACCTATCTCTAAGTTGTATTGTTTGCCTTTATTGTTGTTAATTTTTAGGATTTCTAGTTGGAATATTAATATACCTTCAGATATAGCATTTGGAAATATTTTATCCAATTCTATTAGTAACTTTTAACTCTGTTTACATTGTCTTTGGATATACAATATTTTCTTTTATTTTTTAGGGAGTTTGTATATTCTTCTGTTGCCTGTGCCATTGAAATCATATCCAAGAAATCACTGCCAATTTCAATGTTGTGAGGTTTTATGACCCAGATTTTCTCCTAAAAGTTTATAGTCTTAAGATTTATATTTAGGTCTTTTATCTATTTTGAGTTAATACTTGTATATGGGATTAGGTAAGGGTCCAACTTTATTCTTTTCCATGTAATTATTATTTTTCAACAATATTTAGTTAAAAGATTATTATTTCCACCACCAAATGTTCGTGGAAACCTTGTCAAAAATAACTTGACAATATAGGGAAGAATTTAGCTCTAGGCTTGTATTTAACTCCAATGGTCTATATATCTGCCTTTAGAACAGTACTACACTGTTTCAATTATTGTAGCTTTATATGGTTTGAAATCAGAAAATATATATCTGCTAGCTTTGTTCTTTTTCAAGATCGTTTTGGGTACCTAGACTCCATATTCCATATTAGGATAGATTTTTTTCTGAAAAATAAATATATAAATATATGATAGTTTCACCTAAAAAAACAGAAAAAAATATGCTCTAGTAAGAAAGAAAGCAAAAAGAAATATTGAAATGCTATCTTTAAATCATCAAACGCTTGGTATCAGACAAATGAAACTGTTATGTGAGATTATCATTTTTAATTTTAGATAAATTGCTATAATACTAGATGTCAACTACTAAGCCAAGCATGGGAAGGAGGGATGGGGAGAGAATGGGGTGGGGATCGGGTGGGGGCTGACTGGGCGATGTGTGCATGTATGTCTACAAAAGTTTGTATCCCACTATGATATATGAATACAGTGCACCAATAAAATAAAAAAAAAAGAAAAAAAAAGTGATTTTCCCAGTATTTTACACACCCAATCCTTATTTTAGTAGCTTTCCATATTATGAAACCAATGCAAACTCCAATTTTTCTAGTAAAGATTTTTATTTATCTATTTTATTATTTTAAATTTTTATTACTTATTTTACTTATTTATTTTTTGTGGTACTGGGGATGGAACCCAGGGACATTCTACTTCTGAGCTATACCCCCAGCCCTATTATTTATTTATTTATTTTTTAAATAGGGTCTCGCTAAATTGCAAAGGGCCTCACTAGCTAAGGCTCTCTGTGGACCTCGATTCTTCTGTCTCAGCCTCCCAAAATACTGGGATTACAAGTGTGAACCACCATGTCTGGCTTCTATTTTTTTTTTTTTTTTTTTTTGGTGGTACTGGGGTTCCTGGAAGCCCTTCTACCTCCGGGCTATACTCCCAGACCTATTTTTACATTTTTATTTGGAAACAGGGTCTCCTAAACCAGCGCGCGGCTGGCTTCGAACCTGCGCGATCCTCCTGTCTCTGCCTCCCAAGCGTGGGGATTACAAGCGTGCGCCACCACGCCCGGCCTGGCTTCTATTTTTAATCTGGTATTTCCAACCTCCTTTGACAGTGGAGGGCAGTTGCTGCTGACCACCAGATGTAAGCCCAGCAGGCTGAGCATGGTCATTTATTGTGTTAATGCAAGTATTAGCAGGAGCCCTGAGCTGCAGGGCTGGCAGGAGTAAAAGTGGCCCCTTGACCATGGCACAAGCAGTGCGGTGCAAAGGCTGGTGGTGGCAACTGCAGCAGCTACAACTTACTATTAGGCCAGTTTTATAAGATAGTTCTTGAGGTAATTTTTCTGTGTGCTTTCTTTTTTTTTTTTTTTTTTTTTTGGTGGTACTGGGGATGGAAGCCTTCTACCTCCAGGCTACACTCCCAGACAGACATATATATATATATATATATATATATATATATATATATATATATTTTTTTTTTTTTTTTTTTTTTTTTTTTTTTTTTTTTTTTAAATTTGGAAACAGGGTCTAACCCGCGCGATCCTCCTGTCTCTGCCTTCCAAGCTAGGACATTATAAGGGTGTGCCACCACACCCAGCATCTGTGTGCTTTCTTTCATACCTTAATAAATCCTTCCCTCCAGAGACAGTGAAACTGTGCTTAAGACTCTGACTGGTACAACTGCATCTCATGTGATAGATTTTTGCTTATTATCTTATAGAATATACTCACAGAGTCTACAGCAATACCTAGACCATAGTAGTTACTCAGTAAATGTTTGAGTACTGGAAAAATGGGCTAGACATGACATGACAGGATCTTCTTCTCTAGTAGGTATTTTAGCAATTGATATTAATAATTTCTGGTTGCATAATTATCCCAAATCTTCCTGGCTTAGAACATTGCGTAATGATAGTCTGACATCCTTATAATAGCTCAGGTATGTGGGAGCAGTTTAGCCAGGTGGATCTGGCTCCGGTTTTCTTATGAGGTTGTTGTCAGGATATAGGCAAGAGCTATGGTCATCTGATGACTGGACTGAGGCTGGAAGGTCTGATTCCGGGATGTGCACTCACGTGACTGTTGGCAAGAGGCCTCAGTTTCTTGCCACATGAGCCTCTCTACAGGTTGCTTGCAGGTTTTTTTGGCATGCCTCCTTCTCTGGGGCAAGTGATGAGAGACATAGAGACAGAGAGGGGCAGAGAGAGGATGCAGGGAGAAACAGAAAGAGTGAGCAAATCCTTCAATGTCTTTTATGATTTAGTCTCAGAAGTTTAACACGAGGATTTTCACATTTTTATCACTTCACATATGTTAGAACCACAACTCACTTCCCCAGCTCAAGGGGAGGGTAAGTAGACTTTACCTTTTGAAGAGAGGACAGTCAAATAACTTATGGACATATGCTATTTATTTATTTATTTATTTATAGCAATGGGAAATTTAACCCTGCATTTCCCTTGTGCTAGGCAAGCACTCTACAGTTGAGCCATGTCCCCAGCCCTGGACATATTTAAAAATCACATGTGACTAAAGCAGGTAGTAAAAAAAAGCTGTTGACCTTTGTTCTTTTACATTTCTTGGGCCTGTATCAAATTTCTCTTTATCTCCTTTCTTTAGAAATCAGACCTAAATAATATTTTGAGAAACAATATGCTCATTTAAAATATCGCATTCTCTGCCTCCTCAGAGTTTGGTTTGGCTATGGGATAAAACTCCGGAAGGAAGGCCATGACTCCACAGGATGAATAACCCTGTCACACCTCTGCCCTTCCTTCTTCCTGCTCTTTCATATGGGAACATGATGGGCTCCCCAGGAGGCCTCTGGGACTTTAACAATCTTGAGAATGGAATATATAGAGCACAGAAATAGAATGAAGGATAACTGAGGAATAACTAAACAAGCCCAGACAAATTATTTTGATCTTGCTTAAACTAAGGTTACTTTAGGTCAAACTAATTCAGTACATATATCCTTGGGCAAGTAATGCGAGCCATCTTCTATTCACTCTCTTTTCTTGGGAAATTGTCTATCCTACACCACTGTAACTCACTGGCAGGACTTACACACAGAGCCACTGGTCTTCACAGTCTTAGTCTAGATCCACTTCCACCTTGTTACATAGATTCTGTGGATGCAGGATGATATTTTTCCTTTGTGTAAAAGCCAAGAATTACTAAAATTTTGGTTCTTTAGTTATCAGGAACTTTGTATTGCGGCAAAGTTGAGAGAGCCTTATGGAGTCTCCTCTGATTTTGGTTTTAACCTAGATGAACAACTCTCAGCAGGAGATTTTGTTTCTTTCTTTTTTTTTTTTTTTCTGGCTCTGTCCACTGAGCTCAATCTCTTATTTTTAGCTCATTCTCTCTCTTTATTTTTCTTAGAATTTTATTGGTGGAATACAATTATACATTGTAGTGAAATTCAAAATGAAACATTCATATATGCACATAACATGTCTTAGAGTGTTTTCTTCTACACACCCTCCCTTCCTGTACATTCTAATAAGGTTGGTAGCAATACATTCCTATATGAACATTATATTATGTGAAATGTTTCTTATTCTTTACTCAGGGACTTTTTTTTTGAAGATTTAAAGAAGTTTATTAAAAAGATAGAAATACAGAAAATAGAAATACAGCCCCATGCCAAAATGGCATGGCAGGGAGGGTGGCCCAGGCCAACTCACCACTCCCTACTCAGAGACTTTCTGATATCCCTTATACTCAAACCTTTTTCTTATGGCCTGAGATTCTAGAAAAACTACCTTAATGACAACAGTATATTGTCAAAACATTTTTTTTATTCACCAGATACATCACAGATTTTTTTTCTAACCTTTAAAGCCATCCGGTATGGTAAAACTATCATCTTTATTTTAAAAAGAGGTACTCAAGCCCTGGGACCTTATTCAAGGTTGCACAATTCAAAACAGGACGAATGTAGCTTCAAACCAGCCTTATAATGAATCCAAGGCCAATTGTTTTTTTCCATTTTTCCTGTTCACTGAAATTGTGGTGGTCACATTTAGTTATGATAGAAAGTATAAATAGGGAATGAAAATTACAGTATAATTGCCAAATTGGCTGACTCTAGAATGTATGGTTTTGGGAATGCATCTTTCTACATTTTTCTTTCTTAACATAATTTGTTTGAAACCAGATCAGCAAATCTTAGGTAGTGTGGGCCATCAGCCAGGATATGAAAATCACTTCATGGAGTGAAATCTTGGTGCTCATTAAGATAGTTCTTCCCCCCGCCCCCAGAGAGTATGGCTTTAGTGAGGACACTAAATAGTAAATATTTGGACCTTGTCTATCTCTCCACCCACCTTTTCCTTATGTACTATCAAATGAACCACAGGGGTGCAAAGTACTGTGAAGACTCAGAGGGGCAGGAATGGGGAGGATAGGAAAGAGAGAGAGATGGGAGGAACATTCACATGCTTCCCCTTAACACAATGCATTGTTTTCATATAATTAAATTTTAATTCAGCCCTTACATACCCTAATGAATTGGGTTTTATTAATTATATTTTATAAATGAGAAGCTGTTGGTGGTCAGAGAGTTAAAGATCAGCAGTCATATATGTACTAATTTAGAATAGTCTGATTCCCAAACTCCTGTGTCTGGTAGAATATCATATGACTTCTTCATAAGAAGTAAAGTTAGTATCTTTTTTTAAACATTTTGCATATATGTTAGGTTCACTCTCATAATAATATCATAAGTAGCTGAAAAGATTAACTTTTGGTCACTTTTGCTGGGCTGTGGTGCCCAGATGTTTGGACAAACATTATTACTAGGTATTTTTGTGAATTTTCTTAGATGTGATTAACACTCAACTTGGTGGATTTTGGGTAAATCATATTACCCTCTATGATATGAGTGGCTTCATTCAATCAAATGAAGGCCTTAATTGAAAAAAGATGGACCTCCTTTGAAGAAGGGAAAATTTTCATGTTGGCTACCTCTTTCCTGCCTCCAGCCTGCCAGCCTACTTGTAGACTTTTTACATGCCAAGCCTCTGGAATTACACATGCTGATTTCTTAAACATATCTATGCTCTATATATATTCTGTTGATTCTGTAGCTCTGGAAAACTGTGATTAGTATAGTAGTTATTACCCTTTTCATCTATGAGGGAGTAGGTTCAAAGAGGTTGATAATTTGCCTTTGAAACTGGTGAACCTTTCAAGATCACAAAGTTCATTGGAGAAACCAAACTAGTTCATTTTTCTATAAGGCTATCTTTTATACTTCTTTAGAGATTATTATTATTTTTTGTGATGTTAGGGATTGAACCCAGGGACATTCTACCTTTGAACTACACCTCAAGCCCAATTTTTTTTATTCTTTATTTTGAAACATGGTCTCACTAAATTGCGGAAGGCCTCGTTAAGTAGCTTAGGCTGTCTGAGAACCCGGATCCTCCTGTCTCAGCCTCCCAAGTACTGGGATTACAAGTGTGCGCCACCATGCCTGGCTCTAGAGATTATTATTTAAAAGATAAACATACTCAGTATACTATTTTCTAGTTCTATCCATTTTCCTGCAAGTAGTGTAATTTTGTTCTTTATAGGTGAGTAAAATTCCACCGATACCAAAGTTTTGTGATCTATCCATTTTTGACAGACACCTAGGCTCATTCCATAATTTGGTTTTTGTAAATTGTGCTGCTATAAACATGGATGTGAAAGTTTCAATAAAATATTCTGATTTCATTTCCTCTGGGAAAATGCCCAGGAGTGATACCACTAGGCCATATTGTATTCCATTCCCAATTTTCTGAGAAACCTCCACACTGATTTCCATTGTGAATATACTAGGTTGCAGTCCCATCAACAGTGTAAAAAGAGTTCCTATTTCCCTATGTCCTTGCCAGTACTTATTTTTATTTGTGTTCTTGGCAATTGCCATCTTTGCTGGAATTAGATGCAATCTGAGTGTAGTTTTAATTTTTATTTCCCTGATTATAGCAAGTCTTAAAAAATGACTAGATGTGAAATGACATTCATATGTGAAAGCTAGAGAGATAGAAACAAGGGCAACATCAGATAGATGAACCAGGGGACTCACTGGGGAGAATTAGGGAAGGAGGAAGATGAAGTAAGAGAGAAGGCAATAGTAGAAATAATGCTATGAATGTATATAAAATTACCAGTTCCAATCTTAAAGACATGCAGAGGGCTGGGCATGGTAGTGCATGCTTGTAATCCCAGTGCTTGGGAGGCTGAGACAGGAGGGTCACACAGGTTTGAAGCCAGCCTCAGTTACTTAGTGAGGCTCTCAGCAACTTAGTGAGACCCTGTTTCAAAAAGACATGCGGAGAGAGGGTCTCTGTGTAGGGGAGGCACCAAGAGTGGTGTGCATGTGTTTTTCCGAGCTACACCCCCTGCCCTATTTTTTATTCTTTATTTTGAAACCCGGTCACACTGAGTTGCAGAGGGCCTCACTAAGTAGCTGAGGTTGTCCGCGAACCGTGATCCTCCAGTCTCAGCCTCCCGAATGCTGGGATTACAAGCATGCACCACCACGCCTGGCTCAAATCTGGTATTTTAAACAACACTGGACTTACTCTCTTACAGTTATAGAGGTCAGAAATCTGGAAGTTTTACTGGCTTAAGTAAAAATGCCATCAGGATGTTTTGGAGACTCTGAGGGGAGAATCCAAATTCTTGTGTTAATACAGTAACATTCACAGGTTCCAGGGATTAGGACGTGGAGTGATTGACTCACTATGCTCAATTTTGTCTTTTTCTTTTTTTAAAAAATAAAACATCATTTCGTCTGATTATACAAATGTGCTTTATTTCTTCCTTCCTTTCTTGTGTATATTGCTAATTCTATTGTAAAATATATTTAAATGAAAGCTTTGAAAAGAAGTGATTTGAAATACGAAACAAAGGACCTGGAATTGTGGAGTTAGAACAAACACATTACTTTCAAAAAGCTGTGATTCAGAATCCACAGACATCTTTAAAGCCTATGTTAAACTTTCTCTCTCAAGGAAATTTTATCAGATCTCTTTCTTAGTCAACTAGGGTGGATTCTAGTAGCAAATACAAATATACTAGAATCCATTTAGAACCACCAACATGTAGGGCCCAGGTGGGAGAGGAAGCAGAGGCGACCTTCAATCCTCTGCTGTTTAATTAATTCCCCGATGACAAGGGATGACTTAGATCTGAGACCTCATCTATGGAGGAAAGCTGAATTTGCTCCTAGGGGACCTTATTTCCTCATTTCAAAGCCCCGAGGGCCTCATCTAGTCAGATCTCATACTCAGAGCGAGCTTCCTAGCGTCAGCAGCTTCTCACAGCAGCAGCTGTCTCCTGTGACTTTGAGATTCACACCCCAGCCAGACTGAACTGTGTGTGACAAGAGAGCTGGAGCTGTGTGATCACTGGAATCCCAGAGCCACCACTCCTGTGTGCCATTCTTGTGCTTCAAGTGAAGCTTTATGTCTGTGCTAGCAGAGTGCTGATAATAGTATCTTTTTTTTTTTTTTTTTTTTTTTGGTGGTACTGGGGTTCCCAGAAGCCCTTCTACCTCTGGGCTACACTCCCAGACCTGTTTTATACTTTTTATTTGGAAACAGGGTTTCTTAAGCCGGTGCGGCTGGCTTCGAACCTGCCTCTTGTCCTCTTGTCTCCACCTCCCAATCGCGGGGATTACAAGGGTGCGCCACCACGCCCGGCTATAGTATCTTTCTTGTTGTTGTTGTTTTAGGGTTTGTTCCCATGAACATTCCACCTCTGAGCTACATCCCCAACTCTTTTTTGTTTTGAATCAGGGTCTTGCTAGATAAGAGTCCCACTAAATTACTGAGGCTGGTTTCGAACTTGTAATCCTTCTGTCTCAGACTCCCAAGTACAGGTGTGCACCATCATGCTGGGCTCAGATAATTTCTATTGTATATAAAAATTGGCTGAATTAAATACAAACAGAGCTAACATCTTATTATTATCTATTCTCCTTTAACCTTGTGACCTGTTACTCTACCTACTATAGCAACAGGCAGAATCTCAGAAGCAGCCTGGAATGTGTTGCTCATGTTTGCAGAGACTGTCTTAGCAATGCTACAAGTGGGGTAAGAGGGCATCCACAGAGTGTGATGGCCTCTCCAGCAGCCGTTTGTCTCTTCTTCCCCAGTAGAGCTCTTGTTTTGTCTGGACATCGGTCTGTTCTGTGCACGTTGCAGAGGACGATGTCTGACTAGTCTAAGCCAGCTGTGCTTGCTATTGTCCTGTCTTCTTTGCCTTATTCAGGTGACCTTGTGATTTATATCTGGGGATGAGACATGAGGAAACATAAGGGAAGTTTCCAGAAGATTTTTTCCCCTTATTGTTTTATTTTTAGTTTATTCTTTTGGCAAGGAAGGGAGGTATTCCTCTTCATAGGTGTATAAGACAGCCAAACATAACACACCTGCCATTGGACAGATGAGATCCACACCATATTAGTCCCAAACACTCTCAGCCCAAGGGGAGAAGAATGCTGCATGTCACACAAGGTCACAGGGATGACATTTGGGAAATAATATGTGGAGCATGTTCTAGACAAAAGAGAATATTCAGAATATTATTTTCTATTTCTATTTCTTGTCATCTCTGTACCTACATAATTTACAAAAATATGCAATAAAAAGAATGAAGTAATATTATAAATTAATCTTGAAGATGATTATAACAATTTGGCTAAAATGATATTACCAAGTAGTTTTAATTGCTTATACTTTGATTTAATTGTATCTGATCTTTTTCTTTCTTTTTGTTTCTTTCTTTTTTGGTGCTGAAGATTAAACTCAGAGCCAGGCATGGTGGTGCATGCTTGTAATCCCAGCATTCGGGAAGCTTAGACAGGAGAATCGTGGTTTGCAGGTAGCCTCAGCTACTTAGTGAGGCCCTTTGCAACTCAGTAAGACCTTGTTTCAAAATAAAGAATAAAAAATAGGGCAGGAAGTGTAGCTCGGAAGTCAAATGCCCCTGGGTTCCATCCCCAGACCCGCAAAAAAAAAAAAAAAAAAAAAAAAAGATTAAACCTGGGGTATCCTACCTCCAAGCTAAATCCTTATCTCTATTTTTTTTTTTCATTACTGAGGATGGACCAGGAGCATTCTACCCCTGAGCTACACTCCCAGCCCTATGTTTTAGTCTTTTTAAATTTTTGGAACAAGGTCTCACTGAGTTGCAAAGGGCCTTACTAAGTAGCTGATGCTGTCTGTGAACCGCATTCTCCGGTGGGTCTCAGCCTCCTGAATGCTGGGATTACGAGTGTGTGCCACTACACCCAGCTTCCTATTTATTTTTTATTTTGAAAGAATACCTCACTAAGTTGCTGAAGGTCTCCCTAAATTGCTAAGGCTATCCTTGAACCTCTGATCACCTTGTCTCAGCCCCCCAAGTGCTAGTATTACAGGCAGGTACCATCTGACTATTTCTGAGCTTTTGAATGTTCTATATTGTCATTTTGAAAACTGAGGGAAATTCCCTAATGTACATGATATACATTCACAACATATCAAAGTCAATCACTAAGCCAAACATGAGAAGGAAGGAGGAGGAGGGAATGAGGTGGGAATTGGTTAAGAGCTAATTGAGTGATGTGTGCATGTATGCCTCTATCATATTGTAATCTATTAAGATGTATGATTACAATGCACCAATAAAAAATTAAAAATAAAGAAAACTGATTATATTAAACATATAATAAAGCATTTAAAACTCATCTAATAAATAAAAATCAACAATATATAAATGTCAGATCCCGGAATAAATTTTTCAAAATAATACTAATGCATTTTTTGTTTTACTAATGCAATGCAATGAAAATCATGGATTTTGGAGACTAAAGACAATCTCATAAATTTAAACATAATAGAAAAATGCTTATACTTTGAAAATGATAAAAACATTCAATCTTGGATGGTAGGAGTCTGTTCGGCAAGAAAGAATAGCTTTCTTCAACTTTGTTCACTCTTTATCTTCTCAACTCAAAGTTTCAAAAAGACCAGAACTCCAGGGGTATCTGAAGGCCTCTCACCACCCTAGATATCTGTGCAATCCCAGTGGTCATCTCCCCTCTGCTTGGGCAATAGTGGCAAATAAATCTTAAGGGTGCTTCCTAGCCCTATTAATTTTTCTCCTTCACTTTTTCTCTAGGTAGCAGGGGCCAGTGAATGAAGCATCTCTTATACCATGCTGAGGAGCTTTTATTTAGTTCTATGGGTAATTAAGACTCCATTAAAATTTTAAAACTAGAAAATGATATGATCCCAGCCGGGCGTGGTGGCGCATGCTTGTAATCCCAGCATTCGGGAGGCCGAGACCTGGAGGATCATGGTTCGCGGACAGCCTCAGCTACTTAGTGAGGCCCTCTGCAACTCAGTGAGACCAGGTTTCAAAATAAAGAATAAAAAATAGGGCAGGGGGTATAGCTTGGAGGTCAAATGCCCTTGGGTTCCATCCCCAGACCTGCAAAAAAAAAAAAAAAAAAAAAGAGAGAAAATGATATGATCCCAATAATTTTGTAGCAGAACTTGTTTCCACCAAGCATATCCTTGATGAAGGATATTGCTAGAGGAGAGTAAGACCTGAGCGAGGTAGCTCATAGTCAGAAGAAATAGAGTAAGACCCAAGCTTATCAAAGACATGACAGATTCAGGGAGGTGAAATTGGAAGACCCCAGCCAGATACACTGGAGAAGACAGCAGGAAGTAGGTCAGAGGCATATGTACAGTGAATAGAAAGTGAGTCATGGTGCTTCTTATGGTAAACTGATAGATTTTCTAAAGCTCATTTTAGGCACTCAACAAATCTTAAAAACGGTAACATTTGCCCATAGAAGACATGGTAAAAAATGAACTATCTAGCATAATGAATTTTTGCTTCCAGAATAAAGCATCTAAATAAAACTAGGAAGACATAAAAGGAAGCATATCAGTTGAAGCCTGAAAACTAAAATATCATAATATGTACTAGTATTTTTCTCAGCAATTAGTTATGGATATTCATTACTTATTACATTCTACATAAAAATATTTCTATTTTAATTAGATAAAAATACTGTTCTCTGAGACAGGTGAAAAATTTTAGGAAAGGATAAATTATTTTATTAATAAACATAAAGTATATTCAAGATTAAGATGGTGGCGGCCGTGGATAAGCTTTCCTTGGGGAAACCCTGTACACCAGATTTTGGTTTAATATCTGATTGGGACAACTTAAGGAGACACTTCCAGCCATGACTTCCTATCTAGAATACAGGAGAAAGAGAGAGTGCATAATGGCGGAATTGGAAGCAAGATGACGAGGAGGCACACGCCATGCAAGAAAAGCGATTTTTGGAGGATCATCCCAGAAGGATTGAAGAAAAGACTACTTCAGCTGCGCATGCTGGGGACTCTTAACATCATATCTTGTAAGAAAAATGACCTGGGCATGGTGGAGGAAGCCGAGCAGTGCTCAGCACGCCTGGCCGCCGATCTCCGATGGTGTGCTGGGGGCAGTGGCATGCCTGGAACAGCAGATCCTGCTTTTCGTGGTGAGGCTGTGGCCTCCACTCTTGGAAGGGAGATAAAATTCATTGCTGCTGAATGCTCGATCTCAACAACCCCTTTAAATAAAAAATAAAAAAATTGGAGAGGGGTCAAGATGGCGGTGGTGGCAGCCAGGACTCAGGAGAAGCAGATGGACTCTATCCAATTCACCTGGAACATTTGGGAGGAGAAATCCCTGCAAAGGGGGACTGCCCCTGCTGCACAGTATTAGGAATTCTGGACATCATGTCATGTGGGGAGGGAGCTCAGCAGAGAACCAGGTGGAAGGGGGCTATGCAGTGCCACCAATGGCACAGCGGCGCCAGTGGAGCAGCGGAGTGGTGGCGCCTGCAGAACGGCAGTGTGGCGGCACTGGCGGAGTGGTGGAGCAGTGGCCCCGGCACTGGTGCCAGCAGCAGAGGTGGAGGCTATTATTTTGGAGAGGCAGATATCTGATTCAACTCAACTTGATCTCCTGAAGAAATTGCCCCAAAGGTAGAATTTGGAGGGGCAGACAGATCCAGCACAGTCCACCTTGAGCTTTCGAGGAAATCTCCCCAAAAGTAGACTGGCTGCTTCCGCCACACATACTTGAGAAGACTGGAAAACATGCTAAGTGGCAAAAGGGTTTGGGGGGTATCAGAGGGAGCCCTGCATAGCTGGGATGGGCCGACACGCTGTGTGTTCTTGGAGTCATTAGCCCTTATGGCCACTGCGCTCTTCAGTGCAGAGTGAGAGGCCAGGGTGCATGTGGAACAGCAGAGCCTGCTTTCCGAGGTGAAGCTGTGGACCTCTGGCTTTGGAGGGAAGACAAAATTTATTGCCACTAGGTATTTGGGGGTCCCAGCTTTTGCAAAAGACATGCCCTTGTTTCTCATATTAAAAAAGAAAATGGAAGAATGCCGGGCGTGGTGGCGCACGCTTATAATCCCAGCGCTTGGGAGGTGGAGACAGGAGGATCACGCTAGTTTGAGGCCAGACTCACTGGCTTAAGAGACCTTGTTTCCAAATAAAAATAGATATTAAAAAAGAAAAAAGAGTCAGGTCTGTGGGAGTGTAGCCCAGAGGTAGAGGGGTTTCCAGGAACCCCAGTACCACCAAAAAAAAAAAAAAAAAAAAAGAAAGAAAGAAAGAAAAAGAAAGAAAGAAAGAAAGAATAAAAAGGGAAAATCTGTAGATGACCTGCTCATAGTGACCAAGACCAGAGCCCGATCACAGCAAGGCCGGTGCTGGGGACTCTGAGGTCAGGATAGGAGCCTGCTGGGCAGGTAGGCTGGTGCCAGGGCCAGGGAGGCTGGGATTGGAGCCTTCCGTGAGGCAAGGCCGGTGCTGGGGCCTCTGTCCGAGACTGGGATCAGAGCCCACCGAGGGGTGAGGCTGATGTCAGGGCCAGTGACATCTGATAATTATGCCAGATAACATTTGGAGGTTAATAGGGGAAAGAGATGATGTTGCAAAATCAAATGTTGACATTACTTTAAAATTCTAGAAGGGCTAACAATTATCTTGGGCACATGTTAAAAGTGAGATTTGACTACTGTGAAAATAAATGATTATACTTACCAATTGAGATATGTCTTGCAAGTGTTATACTTTGGGTTGATGGAAAGTGTACACAGAATTCTGTTCCATATTCTTGCTTTGCTGGCTTTTTTTTTTAAAGCTGTGTCACCATTGGCAAATTTTTGATTTTTCTAAGCTTCAGTTTCTTTACTTGTAAATAGGCTGAAATTCTTCCTTATCTTCCAAGGTCATCATAGCATAGAGAGTAGGCCCTAGTGTGTTGTGAGCACTTGCTCAATGGTAGCTCTTAAATTGTAATTGCTCTTTTAAGACCAAGCACAAAAATTAGAAAAATCACTTTGGTAATCTTATAGTCATCTTTTTAAATATGAGTCATTGAAATAAATTTTTTTCTTAAGGATCTCAAAAAATGCAAATGAAATGCTTGAAAAATTAGTCCACTCCAAAGAATTTAAAAGACCATTAGAATGCTATGCTTGTTACTTGATTGCAATTATTAATAAAACGTCTCATGTATCTTCAAATACTGATAAAACATAAATATGACTAGTTCCTCAGGGTTAGTAGTTAGATTATTTTATTGGTTAGGGAAATATGAGATAAATACCAATGTTTATAACTTGATTTTATGGATTTCATGTACAAAAGTACAGTTTCCATGCACATAGAAAGTAAAATTAAAGAAAATGAATCATTAGACACAAGGATGTGTAAGATTTATTTATTTATTTATTCCCTAAAGGGAATAAAAGTCTAATTGCTAAAGGCACTTTCTTACTGCTTGAAAAATCTATTGATTAACCCATAAATTTTTGCCCAAGATTTATATTCTTGATCGATATACTTCTTCACAAGAATCAGATTTCTCTGACATCTATTTAATTTCAATATTCCTATACTGGCTAAAGTCCAGTTACTTACTTAATGCTTTGTGGCCATCAGAATAATGCATATGGAAATATGTATGAGACTGAAAATTAATTTTCACCTTTACCCAACATCCTAATCCTTAATGTCATATCTCTTTTAGAGGAATAAATTAATGTTGAGGCTCTACAAACACTATAAATAACTGCAAAAGCAAAAAATTCATTGTGTAAAATAAAAAACCAATACATCATTTTTTTGCTGTACTGGGGATTGAACCCAGGAGCATTCTACCTCTGAACTATACCTCGAACGCTGTTTTTTTATTCTTTAGTTTGAAACAGGGTCTCACTAAATTGTGGAGAGCCTCACAAGTTTCTGAGGCTGGCTGAAAACCTGTGATCCTTCTGTTTCAGCCTCCAAATACTGGGATTACAACCATGCACCACCAGGCCCAGCATGCAGTACATCTTAAAAAGGAAATAAACAGAAATGAATAAATTCAGGTAATATAGAAAGTTTTGAGATACAGTTAAAATAGAGCTTAGGTCCATATACTGGCAGTAAATTAACTAGTGCTTAGCAATCCAATATGTCCTCAAGGAGCCCCAATATATTTCTATATTTATATATAATTACTCAGTCATAAGAAAAAACAATTCCATTTGTGGCAATGAGAATTTCCACTTGGAAATATTGCTTTAAAATCTAGGCAAATAGGTACAAAAAAGTTGAGAGAAAATTTATAGCTATTCAGAAGAAAACAACAACTATTTATGTGACCTAAGTAAATTTGCTTAAATGAAAGATTAAGAAAGTATTCAGCAAAGACAAAGTACTTCCATCAGAAATATCAATGTAGAGTCACATTCTTCAAAGTACACACAACTAGGTGATGACATAGGTTTAAGCTAGAGCATTATTTCCCTTTGAATAAAAAAACTTATCTTTCTAAATATATGTAGATCATCTCACCCTCAATACATAAAATCTGTGCTATTTTCTTTTATATTGAGAAGCTCTTTATTTTGTATGTATTTCTCTAAAATCAAGTAGTTTTTGGAAATTAGAATATGATCCTAGTTTGACATCTCTTTTGAGGAATATAAAGGCCTATACTTCGATGCATGTGTCCCAGGATATACTATGGCTTGGATCAACTCTTTTAAATCAGGCCTGAGGAAGAGAAGGTTGTATCTACAAGAAAACAGGAAATATAAAAACAGGAATACTTCCTCATTGTCCAAAGCTGAAATATCTTGTTAGGGTGTGACTGAGTCTATAACTGGCAGGGACTGATACTTGAAAGGTACAGAAATAGGAGGATGTTTATTAGAAAAGGTATATTTTAAACCATTGAACTTTCAACTGTAATTAGGTCTTCATTTTCTTCTCCCTCAGAGATGCTGTCTTTGTTATTGAAAAGGATAGTTTGCATATTCTTCAATTTGGAGGGCTAGAATGCTTTTGCTTAGTTCAGTAATCATGCTTGTTTACTTTGAGGTTACACAGCAATGGAAAGACTGTGGGTTTCTCCTATATTCTTACCATTTTAAGTTTAGAGATTTGAGGTGAGACTTAAGTAATAAAAGTATTGCTCTTCTCTCTTTTAAAATCAGATTGGAGAATTATTTTGTTCCTTGGTAGTGTTGCATTTCCATCATTTTTCATGTTATTTGTACTTTTTCATTGTTCTTTCTGCATTTGAAAAAGCATTTATTTCTGAGTCTTTTCAGATCAATTTCAGCAGTGGTTTGGGCTAGAGGTTCTGGGAGACTCTCAAACATTTTCTGTAGATGTGCATACTTGCTCCTCTTTCTCTTGCTTGGGGGAGGAGTCTCCAGGTTAGGTACCTTCTCACAATTTCACAGAGCCATTTGGGCTATGGTAAACATCCCGCCTTTTCCTCTTGGGCAGCGCACTGAATGGAGGAGACATTGGGTGCAAGGTTAATTTCCGTCCCTCCTTCCTGAAGGAGAGGCCGCAGGATTGTGTGACTCCTCTTATACCTGCAGCCCTGTGGGCCACTGAGAGCTGCCCATCTTTTTTCCCTGGGGAGTTCAGTGGAGTGCCAGGAGGCTGGGTACAAAACCAAAGCAGTTCTTCCAATCTTTAAAATTTTAATTTAATGAAATTTTAAGAGGTGAAACTAAATATACATCTGCTTTTAGAAAAAGCAAAAGAGAATGGTATAAAGATCTTAAACACACACACATATATAAGTATATACACAACAGAGCATATTAAGTTGAATTAATATTTAAAAATATATGCATACTTCAAATCTTTCCAAATAAATCACACTTTGATAATTTCGGAGCCTTCTCGATCTAATTTCTCTATCATAAAAACATTTGAAGATTCTAATGTTCACAAAGTGATTGTTATCTTGTCAAACTGAGTTTTTTTTTAATGAATATCTGGGAAATT
The DNA here is from genome assembly GCF_963383645.1 of Muscardinus avellanarius. Taxonomy (NCBI): domain Eukaryota; kingdom Metazoa; phylum Chordata; class Mammalia; order Rodentia; family Gliridae; genus Muscardinus; species Muscardinus avellanarius. The sequence goes on from NC_137788.1 coordinate 61,726,211, forward strand.
ATTGCTTCTACACTGAAGGATGGGCCAGTTATCAAAAAATCTTGGCCCAGAGTTTGAAATCTCAAGGGTTCAGAAATAAGTAATAAAGAATTAAATATGAATAACATTATGTCTGGTGTACCTTTTCCTGGAAGGGTGATATTGCAGAATCTTTGTTATGAAACTATAAAGACTTTGAGTTCTTAAAGCTTAAGAGTTAAAATTACGTTTTGTCTCTCAAGGGCTCTGTCATGGGCCAGGTGTGGTTGCAGGGGAGGTTTCAATGGTTAGATAGCCTAGTGAAAAAAAAAGTATATGGAGTCGCCATCCAAAGGAGAACAAGAGCAGCTTTATTTTACAGACCACTCCCTTATATAGATTTCAAGACAAAAATGGTGCAAGTCACAGCATAACATGCGAATGCATACTATTAATCATGTTTATGTAACTATATACACATGTGTGGCTGTGTGAGATGACCTGCCTAGTCATCCTTATGGAACTAAATGCTCATCTGAGGCAGTGCTGGATAAGCAGGGTCATTTGCAGCGGCACAGGGTGAGTAGCATCATGTCCTGATCGCTAGCCTGTACTTCTTATAGATGATTTGGGTTATAAAGACTTACTTCATCAAACTTCTTTTGATTATAAAGCATATGGAGGAACTAATTATCCTGAACACAATGTTTCCTTAAAAAACATCCTTGTATAGTTTTCTTCTGGCTTCTTAGATGGCTTCTTTACTAATGCCAGTCTTAAAATATTACGTCCTTAGCTTTTACTACTAGTTGCTTAAGATGTAGTTGTATGAAGATAGCTTTGCTACTTTAACCAGCACTTCTCAAACTGGGGAGTGGTATTAGTCAGTGTTCTCTAAAGAAATGAGACCATAAGTATAGATAGATATAAATATAAAGTAGTACTTATATAATACATAGCTTATTTACACACGATTAGCATATGCTATGATTTGAGTATGTTTTAATTATTTAATTATATTCCCCAAGGATCTCCCAAGGACTGGGTCCCAGGGTGGTGGTATTGGGTGTGCCTGTGTGTTTTGGGGAGGTGGGACCTAGCGGGAGCTCCTTGGGTAGTTGAAGGTGTGGCCTTGGACGGCAGTTCTCGAGAGAGGATTGTTATTAAATCCTTAATTGGCCCTACTATCCTCTGTTCCTGGTTTGAGATGTAATCGCTTGCTTACCCCCAAAGGTGTGGCTGCCATTGCCATTGGCTCCATGAGATGATATAGCCAGGAGGAGGCCACTGAGCTTGCACCATGCTCTTTAGACTTTTAGCCTCTCAAAGTCTAAGCTAAACCAACCTCTTTACTTCATCAAGTAGACCAAGCTGCCTTAGGTGTTTTGTTATAATAAATCAAAGTTAACTAATACAATGTCTGTGTCTATTGATAGCCATGTAATTTATCATAAAGAGTTGACTCATGTGACTTTGGAGGCTAAAAAAATTCCATGATCTGAGCCTGCCAAGGGGTTAGGCTGGTGCCAGGGTCAGGGAGGCTGGGACGGAGCCTGCCTTGAGGCTAGGCCGGTGCTGTGGCCACGGAGGCCGGGATCGAAGCCAGTCAAGGGGTTAGGTCAGTGTGGGGGCCAGCGAGGCCAGAAAAGGGGCCTCCCATGAGGCAAGGCCGCTGCTTGAGCCAGCAAGATCTAGATCAGTTCAGCAGGTAGCCAGGCCACTACTGGGGCCGTCAATAGTGGGATCGGTACTTGCAACGTGGCATGCAGAGAGAAATATTGCAGAAAATAAAAACCAGATGCTTCCCCTAATCAGCAATAACTAGGAGGAAAAGGGCAACAGGAAGAGGTCAAGTCATAGAAAAGGCCCTATAGTGAAGCAATTAAGGTGACCAATCAGAGGGTATGGAATAGGGGAGGATACAGCCTCTTTAAAACACAGGAGGTACATAAATAAATGTATCAAAGTTAATCACCAAACAAGCATGGGATCAAGGAGGGGGAGGGAATGGGATGGGGAGTGGATGAGGGCTGATTGGATGATGTGTGCTTGTATATCCTCTCAAGTCTTATATTCCAATGTGATGTATGATTACAATGCACCAATAAAAATAAATTAAATTAAAAAATAAATAAAAATAAAATAAACCTCATAATTAAATTTTCAAAAATAAATTCCATGATCTGTAAGCTGGACATCCAGGAGAGTCTGGTGCAGTTTCAGTGAGTGGGAAGGTCATAGAATTAAGGAAATAAATAGCATAAGTTCTAGTTTGAATGTAGAAGACTCCTGTTACAGTCTCAAAATGGTCAGGCAGAGAGAGTGAATTCTCCCTACTCCATCTTTTGTTCTCTTCCAGCCTCCTGTGGATTGGTTGAAACTCATTCAATTGGGTTGGACCATCTGCTTTACTTATACAAATGTTAATCACATCCAGAAACACCCTCACAGAGATACCCACAATAATGTTTAACCAAATATCTGGGCATACCATGGCCCAGTCAAGTTGACACAGAATGTTAACCACCACAGGAGCCTAAATGGAAATCTCACAGTTATGTATCATTGGGACCCCAAACACTTAATAACATGATGAAATAGAACAAGTAGATGAAATAGAACAACCTATGACCTCAAACATCTGCTCTGAATAGAGAGGAGAAAATGTGCTGCTGGGTGTTTGGAATCATGAAGTTGGCCCTATGTGAATTTGTAATGCAAAATCAAATTACCTACTTGGCTTCCAGAAAATGTCAAACCAAAAATTAAATTATAAACCTGTGGAATCCAAGCAACTTGGCAGAAGCAAATACACTTGGGAGGGGAGGGGAACTTTTATCCTAGTGCTAAAAAATATATATAAGAAATAAATTTCCAGCTGGGCATGGTGGTGCATGCTTGTAATCCCATCATTTGGGAGACTGAGACAGGAGGATCATGGTTTGCAATCAGCATCAGATACTACTTAGTGAGGCCTCTTGCAACTCAGTGAAACCCTGTTTCAAAATAAAGAATAAAAATATAGGGCTGGGGGTGTAGCTCGGAGGTAGACTGTCCCTGGGTTCCATCCTCGGTACCAGAAAAAAAAAAAAAAAAAAAGAACCCAGAAATAAATTTCAAAGAAAACAAGCAGTTCAAAGTAAAGAATACGTGAGCATAAAAAGACTTGCAAAATATCAGGTTCAGAAACAAGCAAGAAAGAGACTTCAGATAAGGTGATTATTATACAGAGATAAAATGATTGTTTTAGTGGGAAAAACAGGAATACATGTAATGCCAGCAAAAATCTATAAAGACAACAATTAAATCATCAAGAAATTCTTACCCTCCCACAAAGAGTTAAAATAAAAAAAAAACTAATAAATTAAACCAACATATTAGATACAAATGAAGGGGAAACTTGGGAATTACATAATAGACCTGAATGAAATATGCAGGACAAACAGAGCACTGAAACAAAGAGACAGATATAAGAAGGGAGTGAGGCTGCACTAGCTATTTACTGACATATAATAGCAGTTTAAAACAACTAACATTTATTATCTCAGTTCTGTGGGTCACACGTCCAGCACTCATTTGCAGGGCTCTCTTCCTAGGATGTCACAAGACTGTGGTCACAGTGTTTGCTAGGGTTTCAGTCCTATCTGAGGCTTTACTTAGGAATGGCCCCTTTCCAGATTCACTCAGATTGTTGGCAGAATTCTGTTCCTGTGATTGTGGAATGGAGGAATCAAGGGTCTTGCCAGCCATTTACTGGAGGCTGCCCTCAATTCCTAGAGGCCTAGTCTGGTTCTTTGCTACATGTGGTTACTAAGCATGGTTGTAGGTTTCCTTAAAACCAGAAATTGAGAGAGACAAAGGGAAGAAAGACAGGAAGGAGAGAGACATAGCAGGAGGCACTATAATATTATATGATCATGTAATCATATACATTTAATCACCTTTGATAGTATGTGGTTGTGAATATCAGGAGGCAAAGATCATGGGAGCCTCCTAAGAGTCTGTCCACCATAGAAATGGTCCAGCCAACATGTAGTTGGTATTTTAGTTGGAGAAGACAAAGAAAATTGGAAGAAACATTTTGAAACAAGTAATTGAAATATTTCTAGAGCTAATAAAATATGTTTCAACCTGGATTAGAGTCCACCTGAAATAAGATAAACAAAATGATAAAATCTAATGCCGTCATACATTTGAATTAAACTTTGGAACACAACAATCTCCAAGATTATGTTTAGGCAGTCAGAAAGAAAGGACTACTTTTTTGGGAAGAATAGAGTGATATCTGACTTCTCAACAGTAAGGTCAACCAAAAGGCATTGAAAAAACTAGCTGGGTATAGGTACCAAAAAAATAAAATAGACTAACAGCCTATAATTCTAAACGTAGAAAGAATATCTTTGAAGAATATGGATAGTATGAAGTCATTCTAGTAAAACAAAAACTAAGAGAGCTTGACACCAGCATATTTTCACTAAAAATATTCTAAAGGCTGTACTTCCTGTAGAAAAAAAAATGACCTGCAGCTGAAGATCTGTAATACAAGAAAAAATGAACATGGAAGAATGCTAAATATGTGAATAATATAAATAAATACTGACTTGTACCTTAGAGAATTTAATAAAGAATAAAAATATATGACAACAATATAACTTTTTTGGGGTAAGAGTAAATAGTAGTTCCTCTGAGGTAGTGCTCAATAAATCGGTGATAAAAGATAAGTTTTCAATTTTCCTAATAAAATTAATTACTAGAAGAATAAAATGAAATAACTTATAAAAGCCAACTTTATTTTTTTAAATTTATTTTTATTGGTGCATTGTAATCATACATCACATTGGAATATAAGACTTGAGAGGATATACAAGCACACATCATCCAATTAGCCCTCATTCAGTTCCCATCCCTCCCTCGATCCCATGCTTGTTTGGTGATTAACTTTGATACACATGTTTATGCACCTCCTGCTTTTTAAAGAGGCTCCATCCTCCCCTATTCCATACCCTCTGATTGGTCACCTTAATTGCTTCATTATAGGGCCCTTTCTATAGCTTGACCACTTCCTGTTGCCCCTTTCCTCCTAGCTATTGCTGATTAGGGGAAGCATCTGGTTTTAATTTTCTGCAATATTTCTCTGTGCATGCTGTGTTGCAAATACCGATCCCACTCTTGACGGCCCCAGCTGTGGCCTGGCTACCCGGTGGACTGATCCAGACCTCTCTGGCTCAAGCAGCGGCCTTGCCTCATGGGAGGCCCCAGTTCTGGCCCCGCTGGCCCCAACACTGGCCTAACCCCTCAGCTGGCTCTGATCCCGGCCTCGGAGGCCCCAGCACCGGCCTTCCTCACGGCAGGCTCCAATGTTAACCAATGGCCCCGACATCGGCCTAACCCCTCGGCAGACTCCGATCCAGGACTCGGAGGCCTCAGTAGCGGCCTTGCTTCATGGAAGGCTCTGATGCTGGCCGCTGGCCCAGGCACTGGCCTAACCCCTCAGAAGGCTCCGATCCCGGCCTTTGAGACCCCGGCACCGGCCCTGCCTCGCAGCAGGCTCTGATCCGGGCCTAGCTGGCCCCCGCACTGGCCTAATCCCTCGGCAGGCTCCGATCCCGGCCTCAGAGGCCTCAATAGAGGCCTTTCTCATGGAAGGCTCCGAAGCCAGCCAGTGGCCCTGGCATCGGCCTAACCCCTCAGCAGGCTCTGATCCTGGCCTTGGAGGCCCCAACACCGGCCTTGCCTCATGGCAGGCTCCAATCCTGGCCTCGTTGGCCCTGGCACCGGCCTAACCCCTCGGCAGGCTCCGATCCCAGCCTCGGAGGCTCCAGCACTAAAGGCCAACTTTAGAAGAAATTAAATAAAACTATTAATTATAATAGCAACAATGGAAAATAAAGAAATTCCTTAATGTTCCAGACACTTTGTGCTTTTAGTCTCTCATTATTATTGAGAACAATCTTATATGGCATGTACTCCTATAAAGACATTTTACCAATGAGGTTACTTTCCACAAAAAATTAGGAAGTAATTAAGATAGTACATAAAGAATAGCAGAAGAGCAGATATTTATGATATGAAAAATCCAAATAAAAATACTTGATGAAATAAAATCATTAAAGAACTAATAAAATTGATAAATATATGGTTTGATGGCTTAAATAACTACAGAAAAACAAGAAATTTGGTCAGAACTCTTTAAGTACATCTGCAAATATGATCAATGCTGAAAGGATGACTAAAATAACACATTATAGTACCTAACTGAAAATACTAAATTAAAACTATCTACAATAAGATAGGTCTTAGAACATAATGAACAAAAATGTAAGGTTCATTTGATAATTTATAGTGTGTTAATATTTTCTGAAGTCTAAAACAAGCAAATAAAATATTATTTAGAAATAGATGCATAAATGTTAGAAGAACTGAAAAATAAAGAAATAGTAAACAAAGAAATAGAAACCAGAAATCAGTGTGGTTATATGATTGCTATTTCTTGGCTCTGGAGTAATGAGTATTCAATTACTTTTACATTTCACAACTTAAAGTTTTATGCTTAAAAACTATACTTTTTAAAAGAAAATATATTTACTTTTAAAAGATGAATGTCATAAAATTAGAAATTTCTGTATTTAAATTTATCTCATCTGTTCTTACCTAAACCATTCAAATCTCAACCCAACCAATTTTGCCCACTCCCTTTTCTCATTAACAATTATCAGTTACCAAAATGCCTACATTAGAAACACCAGAACTCAGCTGGGCATGGTGGAAAATGCCTGTAATCCTAGTACTTGGCAGGCTGAGACAGGAGGATCACAAGTTTTGAGGACAGTCTTAGGAAATAGTAAGACTCTCTTCAGCCTAGAGAGACTCTTGTTTCTAAATAAAAATAATATAGAGCTTGGGCTGTAGCTCAGAGGTAGAAAGTCCTGGGCCCAATCTGTAGTACCATAAAAATAAAACAAAATAAAAAACAAAAACAAAACACCAGTACTCAAAAAGTCAAATAAACTCCAGAAAAGTAAGGGAATGTTTGACAAAAGTAGCACTGTCTGAGGAGAACACTAGATGGGAAAGGAATTGTACCAGGAAACGGAGTGAAGTGTTCAAATTTGTGACAGTTTTATTTGTTTCAAATTCAGCAGCATCTGAAGATACCCTGTAGCATCACATGTGCCATTTATTTTCCTAAATATTTCCATCTTCAATGAAGACCCGTCTTTAATTTTACCAATGACTAAAGCTCCTGTTCCAGGAAGAAAGATGGCCATAGCTTCACTGCTGATGTGATTTCAATCTTCTCTAAATAGATTTATCATCATGACACCACGAAATAAAAAATGGATCCAATTCCTTATCAGTTACAGGAACTGTTAATTCTGACTAGGAACAAATAAATCATTGCAAGGGCAGTGCCTTCCATTGAAACCAACACTGAGCTGGAATAGGTGGTGGCTGTCTTTTGTTTCAGAGGTACTTGATTGTCAATGATTGGTTATAGCATAAAACTTCACATGATGAAATGCCTCCAAGCTTAAATGATCTCATTTTATTTCAACCATAAAGATGTGAATGTAAAAAAAAAATGGGAGCTTTTTATAGGAAGAGGCAATCTGTCATGAAACATACTGACAGAAATTCATATACATCCTGAACATAACCAGGACCCAAATCAAGAAACAGAACATTCAGAACAGAAAGCTAAAGGCTTCCTTATTTTCCTACCACCATGAAATTATTTATTATAAAACATTTGGAAAGTATAGAAGGCCATCAAAAGAAAGAAAAAGAAAGATCTCTGGTTTCACTGTCCAGAGATTACTAATAATGCTAATGTTTATCCTTTTATTACTCTTCAGATTTCAGATTTGTGTTTCATTTTGTATGGTGTTTCTAAGCCATAGATATTAGATAAAGTTTTCTTCCCTGCTCTTCTGTTTCAGTTTCAGTCTCCCATTGTGTCAATTAATTTTAAAGTTGCTAAGGGATAGGCAAATTAGGAGTCTCAGTACCAGTTGATAAGGAATATTGACACAAGTTTATGCCCCAATCTTCTGTACATGGATATCTGATATTCTCGTAGAAATTCATTTCTTATTTTAGCCTTGCCTCATCTATTAAATAAGCTTAGTATTTCCATAACATTTCTCACCTTACTTTGAATTAATTGCTCAGATAAGGATCCCTCTGACAAATGACCTGTAGGCAGCAGATCCTGGTGGAAAGTTTGGAGAAGCAATGCGGACCACGGGGAAAGATGAGCAGAGTATCAAAGGCTGAGATGGGAACAGTAGCAACAACTTCACCTGCCGCTCCACTTTTGCTGAGACCAGGCCATGGTATTTTCTTCTTTTCTTCATTCCCTCTCTTTTCCTTTTGTGGGATCATCCCTCCTTGTCCTGTATCCTCTGTTTTCCTCTGTTTTTTCTCCATCTAATCCAAATGTTTATTGGTAAGTAATTTGATGGAGAATGTGGAGGAAATTACTTCAGCATGGGATAAAAACAGGTGAAGTATTTTCACATGGACAATGCAGAGAAAGAGATAAAACCCAAAGAAATCAGAGAAGTTGGTTGTAGACCTCATAGGAACTCTAAGTTGTTGTGGGCAAGTGAAGTGGATCAGGATGGAGCAAAAATGTACAATGAATGCAAGAAAAAACAGAATGGCTTCAATAGTGCCCACTGAGTTCAAATAGATTAAAAGTATATTTTTGTTATCATTACTAAAATTACTCCCATAGTAGAAGTTCTATTTTATTTTATACTTTTATTGGCACATTGTAACTGCACATCCTAGGTACAAAATCCAACGGTAAAACATGCACACAGATCTTGATGTGCTTCCCTTTAGATCCCACCTGCTACCCACTATCTCTATACATAATAGTAAGATTGGTAGAGATACCTTCACACATGGGCATAGCATAGAAATAATATGAATTGTTTCTTTCATTAGTTATTTCCTTTCCATTTTATATGAAGATGATTTTAAAACATCATAAAATAGGTTAAATTTTGTAGGTTCCATTTTAACATTTTATTTTTATATGCGAATTTCATGAATTTTTTTGTATCATGAGCCAAATGATGTATCTTCCAAACACACTTTGGGGAAGATATAATGGGACTATGTTGTAATACTGGTATTTGCTTATCCCCTTTATAACATGTAAAGTGGTTATTATTTTTAAAAAATAATCTACATATATATTCATCAAGATTTACAGTTTAGTAGTACAACTATGGTCATAATACAGACTAGACAGGGAGGCCAGAGGCTGATAAACACTTCATCTTCTCTTGCTTCTCATCCTTTGATCTCTTTCTAGTTATCTCTCCTTGATCAAACCAAACTGTAAGCCAGAAGGTAAATGAGCCTGAGTGGTGGATTCAGAGAGGTTATCTTCCTGGGCAGAGAATGGATTGTGTAGGGAAGATGGAAAATGGCAGTTGACTAGCATAAGCAATTTCAGTAGTTTTTCTCCTCTAGATCGTAAACATGACACCCTCTAAGATTAATTTTGTTTTAAAATAATTATAACTATGGCCTTAGGACAGTGGTTCTTAACCAGGACATGTATTTCTGTCTCAGATTAGTGGATATTTAAAATATTATACTGGGTTTAAGAATATGGACTTTGAGAAAGATCTTCAGATGAGTTGAATGCTCATCTCAGGTAAAGAAACTTGGATCTTTAAGTACCAAATGACTCAAGAGAACTGTAAGAGTATCACCCACAATAATTTAGCCCTATCTTAAACCATTGGAACACTCCCTATATTAGAAAAAGTGCAGGTAGGAAAACATATTTCAAATGAAAGTATGTTAAGACAAGGAAGGAATTATATAGGTCATGCAGGAATGAGAAGGCAATGGAAGGTGAGGCAATCCAGAGATTTGCAAAGCCGAAACCACTGCTACATCTAGGTTTCGAGTATCAGTGAGAGAACCCAAGATCAGTAGGCTGGAACTAGAACCATTGTAGGGGGTAGGCTATTAAAGGAAAACATGTCAGTATTATGGAGAAAACTCAGCAGCTGCCAGATACCCTGCAGGAGATAGAGAAGGTAAGGATATGAATACCCTAGTTTTCCCTCTACAGATGCCCTTTAATCCTTGGTTATTTCCTCTAACTATAAGAACTTACCAGGATTCTAGAAGATAATAGTGCCCATTTGTATTTTTTATAGCTCTCTAAAAAATAGGGCAAATAAGACATATATATCTCTATCTCTATATCTATCTATCTATCTATCTATCTATCTATCTATCTATCTATGAGATTTATTAGGAAGGATTGGCTCATATATGATTATGGAGACTGAGAAGTCTCAAATTTTCCAATCTGCAAACTGGTGACCGATAATAGCAGATAGTTTTCTTCTAGTCCATACCTAAAATCCTGAGAAACCTAGAAGGTTGTGTTCTTGGCCCCAGTCTGAGTTTATTTTGTTCTATTCAGGTTCTGAGTGGTTTGGATGATGTCAACACATATTGGTGAGGCTGATCTTTATTCAATCTACCAATCAGATACCAACATTTTCCAGAAAAACTTTCAGATGTATCCAGAAATAATATTATATCAGCTATCTGGCATAATGTTATTTATTGACTAGGTTATCTACTCTTAGCCTAGTCAAACTGACATTTGCAATTAAACATCATACCATCACAGAAAACAGAGTAGGAAGAAAGTCATGTGGAATTTCAACTTAGATCCTTTATGATTGTGTGGAATTTTTTTTGTGTGTGTGGTACTGGGGTTCCTGGAAACCCTTCTACCTCCGGGCTACACTCTCACACCTATTTTACACCTTTTTATTTGGAAACAGGGTCTGTTAAGCCAGCACCGCTGGCTTCAAACCTGCGCAATCCTTCTGTCTCCACCTCCCAAATGCGGGGACTACAAGTGTGCGCCACCACACCCGGCCGTGTAGAAATTTTATAAATATTTTCTAGTGGATGTAGCAAAAATAGAGTTTGGTTGAAAGGAGTTTTTATAAAAAAGGTACACTTTGTGCTATTCTTTAGTTTAAGGACATGAAAGTGTAGGCCATTCAAAACTACTCTTTGCTTTCTATTTTCATGTCTTCTTTAAGTATGCGTTTATTGGTGTATTATAATTATACATCATAATAAGATACAGAGTGATAGAAACATACAGGGACTTGGGCCTGGGCTGGATAGAGAAAAAGCAGAACTTTGAACTTGTTTATGTTAGGAAAAAGATTTCTCAGCCCTTGATGTTTCTGTCGGAGAAAAAATGGAAACACTAGTAGTTGATTCCTCTCTTTCTGGAAGGGCTTCAATATTCTCCTGTATTAAGTGGAGCTGATGGCTTAATGTAGCATCTTTTTGAGAAGTGTGTACCCTCTGAGAGGTTGTTAATCCATGATGAACAATTGCTTGCATTACTAGGCACTTTATAAAACTGACACAACATGCTGGTCATATTTTGAAGACTCTTTTTTTCATAAAATTTTTCAGGTTAAATTTTCTCCTGATAGAAACACTAAGCATTATGTTTTCTAGCATAAAAAAGCTCCTGTAATTATTTTTTGACAAAATTTTGTCCTGATAGAAACACTAAACATTATGTTTTCTAACATAAACAAACTCCTATCATTATTTTCTGAGAAAATTTCAGATTAAATTTTTCTAGCAGATGTATCTTTTTTGTAGCTAACATTTCATACATCTTGTTGACAACTGTAGGACATTAAATCTAAGAAAAACATCTGTTCTTTCTGTACTCCATCCATTGGTTGCTAACCTTTATTAAACCCTTACTGTGTTCCAAGTACTCTCTTCACTTAGAATTTTCCACATGTTATCTCTTTTTATTCTTTCAACAATATTCATTGGAACTATGATTGTTCTTACTTTTTAAATGTACAAACTGAAGCACAGAGGTAAAAGCAAGGTAGATTATTGACCTCTGCACTTAATAAGTCTACCATCTGGATACAAGAAAGTACAACCTACCTAAGAAATAAGTGACTAACCTGTTGCCTTGGTAATACTGATAAGAATATACCAATAAGAAAATTGTATTTAAGGGCTGAGACTGAAGAAGGGGGCAGAGTTCCATTTTTGGGCTCTGCAGTGTGTCTGCCAGGGATGCTGCTTTTCCTTTATTCCCTTTCTCTTTCCCACTGACTTTGTAATAAAAATTTGTTAAAGTTACAACCAAGCTATTTATTTGTTCTTTAAATTAATTTCCCGATCCAACATATATCTATTTGAATTGAGAAAAAGAACCCACTGCACTGTTATAACACTTTCCTCATCCCTTCTTATCTAATAACTACCATTTCATTCTCAACTTCTCTGAGATCAACTCTATTATATTCCAATAGGTTGAGATCATATAGTATTTTTCTTTCTGTGGTTGGCTTATTTCACTTAACACAGTGATGTCTAGTTCCATCCTTAATATAGCAAATGACAAGATCCCCCCACTTTTATCAGCCAAATGCTGTTTCATTGTTTATATGTACCACATTTTCTTTAGCCACATATATGTTAAATCCAGTTTTATCACCGGGACTGTGGGCTTCATGACTGCTACTGAGTCTCTCCTCAGCTCAGGGAATGAACCTTAATTCATTGGTTACATTCTGGTAGCCTACAATAGATTGAAGAATAGAGGAGTGACCTTCAGGTTAATCCATGTTGTCTCAAAGACAGGTAAATGCTTTGTAAATCTTAGTGGTATTTGAGTGTGCATATATGTCATGTATACGAATTTTTCTTTGCTTATCTGTTGATGGATATTTAGGTTGATTCTATAGCCTGGCTACTATGATTAGTACTGCAATAAATATGGGGGTACAGATGTCCCTTAGACATGTTGATTTCATTTTCTTTGAGTATATACATGGTAGTGCAAGTATAATTAATAAGAATGCATTCTATATCTCCAAGTAGAACAGAAGCTTTTTCCTTTTTTTTTATGGGTCTAGGGATGGAACCCAGGGGCATTCGACCTCTGAGTTACCTGCACTATTCTTTTTATTTTGGGGCATTCGACCTCTGAGTTACCTGCACTATTCTTTTTATTTTGAAACAGGGTCTCGCTAAGTTATGGAGTGCCTCACTAAGTAGCCGAGGCTGTCTGCAAACCATGATCCTCCGGTCTCAGCCTCCTGAATCTGAATGCTGGGATTACAAGTGTGCGTCACCACGCCAGGCAGAGCAGAGAATTTTAACTTTACTCATTATATAGGGGTTTGAGGATGTAGCTCAATGATAGAGCACTTGCTTAGCATTCATGAGGTCCTAGGTCTGATCTTCAGTGCTTCAAAACAACAAGAATAACAAATAAAAACAAAATAAAAATAATGGAAGTTTAAGATATATATATATATATATATATATTAATTACCCCAAATTTGTCATTACTTAATATACACATGAATCAAAACATCACATTATTCTTCATAAGTATGCAGAATATTATGTTAGCAAAATTAGAAAACAAACAAACATAAACTCCAGGTGAAAAATAAAAGAGTATGGAAACAAATACCTTTTGGAGAAAAGCAGAGTGAGGGTATAACTTACATCCTGAGGATGTGCTGCCCAGAGCTACTAACGTCTTCCTGCAATCATGAAGGCATGAGTTTATTTGTGTTTTTGGTTAGTGGTATCTGTCTCAAAGCATTCTATGTGATAAATAATTAGTAAGTTAAAGTAATTCTACAGCTTCAAAATTCATATTTACTTATTATTCACAACTATTTTGCTGAGCCAAAGTGAAAGTTTAACTTATAATCTAGTGACTATAGACAATGTGGAGTACATCTAAATAATTCAGGCTTCAAAATGAAATATATAAGACTACAAGACACCAATAAAAGCATATAAAAAGAAAAAAAAAGAAAGAAAAAAGAGCAATTTGAAGCTGGGAATGGCATTGCAGACTCTCAAGTATCCCAATATCTGGGAGGCTGTGAGATAAGAGAAACATAGGTTCAAGGCCAGGCTCAGCAACTTAGTGAGGCCCTCAGAATTTAGCAAGACCTTATTTCAAAATTAAAAAAAATAAAAAAGAGTTGGGGGTGTAGCTCAAAGGTAGAATCAATCCATTACCAGTACACCAAAACAAACAAAACAAAACAAAACAAATTGGAATGAGGAAAATTTAGGACCCTAAACTTCCTGTTGACTATATAGTAAAGTTGACAATGTTATAAAAATACATAGGAGTGAGAAAAAGTATACTTTTTTAGGGTATCACAGTCACAAAATGCACACTGATGAATTAAAATAGTGATGAGTTGAGGACTCATTAGCCTTTCTTCTACAGTTCAGAATGTCCAAATACAAACTTTATTACATTATAGTCTATTGAAAAGAGAATTCTAATATTTTAAATATAATCTAGAATACATGATTTAAACTTTCAGGTTTATACTTTGGCTTCAAAGAAACATGTTTGTTTTGGCTGTTAATGTAAACTGTTGGGATCTGAACTCATGAACTTTTTCATGAAGGAAATTTACTTAGATACTCGTAGATTAATAGCACTCTTATGGAAATGAGTTTGACCTGGATAACCAAAGCTGCTTGTGAGTTTTAAACAGATTTTTAATATTAGCTTAATCAAAGTAACATTTTCTAAGAAACATGATATTTGGTTTTATAATATAATAACTTATGAAAAAGCTTAAGTAATATGATTTTCCACTTTTCCAATATTTCCCATTCATATTTCAAAGATAAGATATGCTGAGAATGGTGATTCTGAAATACTCAAGATCATTCTGGGTTAGAAAAAATCAGAGAGGCTATTGAATATGGTAGTTAAGAGTCATACAATTTTAGACTCAAATATCTGCTCTGTAACTTACCATGACATCTTAGACAAATCATATTCCACTGCTCTAGTCTTTATTTCTCCACCTGTAAAATGAAAGCGGAGGAGGGGCCTATAACAACATCTAACTCATAGGTTTTTAAGATAAATGGAGTTAAGTTATTTATATAAAGTACTTAGCCAGGCAAATGGTCTATTAGAATGCCCAACAAATTTAAGTTAGTGTAGACAAAACAAAAACAATTCTCATATTTACATAGAGCATGATATCTTCTAACTGATTTCTATATTATTCTGACTTATTTGGGGCTAATATAAGAGAGATATGCATGTCATCTTTTTTTTGTGTGGATCTGGGATGGCATCTAGAGGCATTTGACCTCTGAGTTACACCCCCTGCCCAATTTTTTATTTTGAAACAGGGTCTCACTGGATTGCGAAGGGCCTCACTAAGTAGCTGAGGTTGTCCACGAACTGCTATCCTCCAGTCTCAGGCTCCCAAATGCTGGGATTATAAGCGTGCACCACCACGTCCGGCTATATCATCTTTTTTATATTAGAGGAAGAATAGCAGACTGCTGATGAACTGGAGGTCACTCAATGTTCTTTTATTCAATGTTCACTTCACATATGGATATTTATTAAGGAGTGCTCACTATGGGTTCATTACTGAGTCAGTTACCCCATAATACAAATTAATGAAATAACCAAAGGTTGCCCATGGTAAATATGTTATTTATTTACTATCTAGCATCCAGTCCTTGTGTTTTTGACAAACTAAAATTTCTTCCTGGATAATTTATCACCTCATTATTTGCAGCCTTTGTGGTACACAGGGACATCACACAAACCAAGATAATCAAACTCACCAGATTGAGATGAACTTGTAGGGAAGAATTATAGGTATAAAACTTAGCTTATTCAACCCTGGTGATACTGTCTATGAATCCATATAAATATATTTATGCCTGCTTTAACTTCCACCCTGATTATCGGATTCCACAAAGGTGGACTATATTTCATAATATATTTTGCTTAGGAAGCAGTGTCAGACTTTTTGCTTTTGATTAAAAACACCCTAGTTGATAGAATTTCTGACTGCAAGCGTGACATCATTTATTCATAGAAATCTTGGGATCTGTTTCTAGGATAATCTTGGTATAATATGATCTGGTATTAAATTGGTACTGTTTCTGCCAGAAAGTTATGGTTGCTCTTAGTAGACAAGTCTTTACTTTCATAGTTTTTAGATGCCTCCCATCTAATTTTTATTTATCCCTTATAGATTCTCCATGCTTTAATTTAATATACACTCCTATGTTCTCATATATGTCCATGAAGAATGGAGTTGATTCATGCGTTGAATCAAAGTCACAGTGAACTGAAGAACTTTGTAAGGGGATCCTCTTACAATCTAGAATCCTGGCCTTCTCTTTGAGATAATCTCCACCTCTCCCAATGTCTAGATCGTTTTTCTAGTTCATGTCTTTCTTAGTCCTTTAGTGCTCTGACTTGTTAAATACCAGGCACTGAGTACTTATCCATTGTTTTTGGTCTGAGTGCCTGTCTCTCTCAGAAAGCCCCATATTTTAGTTATAACGATCATTCTAAGATTCATTTTGTATTTAGGAAAAGAGAAAGTCAGTGGATAAATTAATATTCCCCTTGTAGCAGAGACAAAACAAAGTGACCACAGTGTTTTTTCAGCTGACCTGTTTCTCTGGATCTCTACTTTCCATTCTTGATCCATTCTCCTTTTCACCTTATAACTATCTAGGTGTGCCTCATGTCTTTCCCTTACATACTAGCCATATTTTCCTATTTTAATAAATAAGAAAAATGAAGGTCTCATTTGACACCAACAAACATTTTCTTTTCTCATTAATTTTGTATCCTTATAAGCTGGGCTTAGGTTTAGCCTGCACAGTGAGTCCAAGTCAGCCTCATGTATTTAGTAATTGTTTATTTGGTAGTGTTTCTTACTCTTTTAGCAGATAGCAGTGATACAAAATGACCAAGTCCTACAGGCAAGTCTAAAATATCTGCTTGCAGCACAATTCTGTTGTCTATTGTCCAAAGCCATTCATATGGCCAAGAGCATCATCAGAGGAATGAGGGATATCCTCTGTTTACCTTATGGGAAACACTGCAAGTCATAAGGGGTAGAGGGTGGATGTATACAGTTTGTAACAAGGTACAGTTGAATGGAGGATGAGGGTATTAGAGACAATAATCTAGTTCCCACACCTCTCATTGTCTCTTGGTGCACTGTATCACTTCCATTTTCTTTATCTTATGTTCTTGGAGTCTAACATTAGCTAAAGAAACACAAAAAGAAAGCAAATCCTAGATAATCCAAGTCTATCTAAACCCAGTCAGAAAGATAAAAGGAAGTGGATGATAATTATTTCATGGGGTTCTGGCAAAAATCCAGATCACAATAATAGGCTCTCCAACCTTATAGAAAAAATGCTTTGCATGTGCCTTAAATATATAAACATAACTCTTATTAAATACTTACTATGTGAAAATCACACTGTAAGTTCTTTGTGAGCATTATATTTAAAAATACTTATAAAATACATGAGGCTTTTAGATAAACTGAAATTTAGAAGGTCTAAATAAGTTTTCATAAATGTAGAAAAAGATGAATTGTTCTGCAGCTCTGGAAACTCATAGTCAACAGAACTGTTTTAAACCTGATCACTTGAATAACAATTGCTACAGGGAACACACTTTTATAACACATCTGATCAGGGCTAGCCCTTTATTTTTGAAATTTAGCCAATTGGGATTTACTTTAATAAACACATCTCTGAGTTTCAACCAATGAACAGCATTCTCTATCTCTAGTAATCAGGTTACCATAGACAACAGTAACTTAGCTACATCTCTACTAGTCTCCTTGAATTGCATACTTTCTACAGATCCCCCCAAAGTCCAGTGAAGCTTATACCTGACCAAAGCATCACTCTTTTTTGTTGAAGGAATCAATATATTCAGCTTTGTCTTTTTATTTCATACTTTGTGTGATGGCTTAATTGCCCACTGACAGTAAATTACTCAACTTTATACAACTGGAAAATGGTAGAGCCATGGGACAAACTTAGTTCCATGTGATTTCTGAACCTGAACTGTTAACCAACACGTTATTCTATCTTTTCTCATTCCATTATAATTACCATCCAGGTACTCTTTCCTTGGAAAACTTAGCCTCTGGTGGTACTTCAACTCTTGAATGGTTATCTAACTTTTCACATCTCTTTTCTATGTGTTTAGTACTGAGGATTGAACCCAAGAACATTATACCACTGAGCTACATCCCCATCTCTATTTTATTTTTTATTTTGAAACAAGGACTCACTAAGTTAGTGGTACATACTGGCCACAAATGGTGTTCCTATTGTCTTAGCATACTAAGAACTGGGATTACAGGCATGCACCATCATACCCAGCTTACATATATTTTGTATACAACTAACTTTTAGGATCATTTGAATCATCACATTTCCAGAGGTAACTAATTAATCAACAATTATTATTACTGTTATTTTATGGTATCAGGAATTGAAATCAGGGGATTTTTGCCTCTGTGCTACATTTGCAGCCTTTGTTTTTGAAATTTTTTTTTTGTTTTGAAATGGGGTCTCACTAGGTTGCTGAAAGTCTTGCTAAGTTGTTGAGTCTGGTCTTGAACCCCCAATCCTCTTGTCTTGGCCTTAAGTCTTGCTAAGTTGTTGAGTCTGGTCTTGAACCCCCAATCCTCTTGTCTTGGCCTTCCAAATATTGATATTACAGCATGCAGCATAACACTACACCACTCCTTTATTTTTAATTTATAAAATATTCAATGGAGTGCATAATAGGTTCCAGATCATCATGATAGTGGTAAAATTAGCCCTTAACAGCTGAAAATCTAGTTTTTTACTTTCCTTACCAAGTACAGTTACTGTTATCTAATATAGAGTATTATACTATATTATTTACCAAGTAATTTATCAATTGTTTTCAATAATTGATACAAATGATTATAAAAATATGAAAAAGCCTTTTATAATATTTGATAAAATAGGAGCTGGTTTAAAAAAGGAATTCAGAATTATCCTCAACTTCACTTACACTGATTCCTTCTTATTTTTGACACAAAGTTATGTTTCTGAAACCTATTCTCTATTTGTTTTCCTTGGTATACAACCAGTTTTGAAGCATGATGTAATCACTAAAATGAAAATTTTGTACACAGGGAAAGATATCTTTGGCTTATACAATGATGTCTACATTTTAGATACAGAAGCAGTGTTTTCATTTAGTCCTGATTAATGACAGGGCAGCAGCTTAGATTTCAGTACTTTTCTTGCTTTTCCAAAACAACTTTGATCTTTGCTGTTGCCTGGCTGAGCCAAGAATTAAGAGCTACTACATTATGGCAATTTCTGCTGCACTGAGGACTAGATTCTCTCGTGTCTATTAGGGGTACATGGATTGAATGTGAGATTGTGCATAGCATCTGTTTAGTTGCAATAACCTGAACCATGAAGGTACTGAGTGCATCTCCAAAGGCTTGAAACATCATTGGAAAAATGAGGGCTGTGCAGGGCATTGCTGCAGGCAGCTCGCTATTATCCTTTGACTTCAGGCTGCCCAGCCCCCACCCTGCTCACTGGACATTCAGGTTTCCTAATCAGATACCTGCTCTGTGTTCTGAATCTATACTTCTGCCCTTTACCCAGATGTACAGCACATATTCCAGAAGATAATTGATCACTGATAGAATTATTCTTTATGTGACAAAAACATGAAAATAACTATAGTTTATATTGATTATTTTCTGAGTGCTTTAAAGTTCTCACTAGCCAGGCATGGTGGCACATGCCTGTAATCCCAGTACTTGGGAGACTGGGCCAGGAGGGTCACAGGTTCAAGGACAGCCTCAGCAAATTATTGAGACCCTTAAAAAAGGCCACAGGAGTGCTCTCTGCCTTTGCTTTAGAATTTTAATTATATAACAGAAATCTCTAGGAAAAGATATTCTTGTTCAAGCAGTAGTTTTCTTGAAGTTTCTCAAACAGCACCATGTAGAAAAGCTTCCTACTAGAGGGTAGAACTAGTAGGCCTGATGGGGGTTCCAAGAACTGCATGCTGGTGTGTGCGCCCCAGGTCCTCAGACTGACTGCCCATCTTCCTCACTGTGGTAGTAAGCAAGGGAAACGAACAGAACACAGGAAAATTCATGTTGGTATAGATCTTAGAGATGGCTGAGGGAAAACCTTTACTGTAGAGAGGAAGAAACCAAACCAGGAATAAAGTGACTTAGTCACTCCACCAGGAAATCCTTGCACCAGCATCCACTCTCCCTTTCATCCTTCGTTTTCCTTCCTTTCTTTCTCCTTCCTCATCCTCATCCTTGTCCTCTTCCTCCTCCTTCTTCTTTTTATTCTTCTTCTTGTCTTCCTCTTCCTTTCCCTCTCTATCATATTTGAGATATGATATTATGCCAGCCACTGGGTACTGAGAATACACTAAACAGTAAAAAAAAAATTGCTCATGATTGAGTGTACACTGTAGGGAGATATATGCATAGAAACAAGTAAATCAGTAAATTTCTATGTCAGATGATGGTGAGAGGTAAGGAGAAAAATGTAGCTAAGAAGGGTAGTAAAGGAAGCTAAAGGAGGAAATACTATTTCAGCAAGTTCTTTGTAAGGAAGCTAGCCACAAATAGAATTCTTGATGGGACAGTAGTAAGTGGGGAATGAACATGGGAACTTGGTTTGTTTGAGGAACAAGAAGAAAATCAGTATGGCTAAAAACTCTAAAAGAAGGGAAAACCCCACAGGACAAAGATCAAGGGGATCCAGATGCCTTTAGATGAACCTCCCTCTTTTTTTGTGTGTGTGGTACTGGGGATGGAACCCAGAGGGATTCTATCTCCAAGCTACACCCCAGCCCTATTTTCTATTATTTATTTTGAAACAGGGTCTCACTGAGTTGCAAAGGACCTCACTAAGTAGCTGAAGCTATCCGCAAGCCACAATCCTCCTGTCTCAGCCTCCCAAATGCTGGGATTACAAGTGTGCGCCACCATGGCCGGCTCCTCACTTCTCTTTTCAAAAGATTCATTTAGTTCTAACTAGTATGCAAAGCCTTTCTATGACTTGTCTGAAGTCTCAAGGCTATGACTTAGCCTTGATTTTGTTTCCATTTTCTACCCCGGGATCCTTGCACTAGCTATGCCACACACACTTCTGTAATATGCTCTGTACTTCACTTGTAGTTCCCATACCCACTTTTACAGCATGAGGTCATGACTGATGCACCTGCTGCCTAGCCTTATCCTGCCCTCATTACAACTCCCCTTTTCAACCCACAGACACAAATGCACTTGACTAGCTCCTCTCTGCAACAATGAGCTCAGACTCCATCTTCTGCAGACTTCCCCTTGGGTTAGGATGTTGGGGCCCCTCTTGGATGTTGCATTTTTACTCTCTGCATAAGACAGTGACTAATATCTTGGGGACTGTTCTAAGCACTAGCTTCTTTGATCCTCACAATAACCTTATAAAATAGAAACTATTACCGCCCCCAATTTGCAGATGAGACCCAGACTCAGAGAGGCCGAATGATTTCTCCAAGTGGCAAATCGTATTGTGGAATTCAAATCCAGACGGTCTGGCTCCAAAGACTGCATTCTGAAGTCCTTCCTAAACTGCCTCTCCATTACCAGGCATAATATCTTCATCATAACACCCATTATTCATCCTTGTAATTTTGTTTATTTTCTTTTGTCTTTCAGACAAAACCAAGTCCTATATGTACTCAGTGCTGGGGACTTACAAAGTAAATCATCTGAAAGCAATGTGGTCAGCTGGCTGTCCAGACAGACACAAGTGGGTTTTGAAATGGATCTTGAAAGAGGACTTTGATTCATGCAGAATAGAAGCAGCAGGAGAGATAAGCTGTGTGAGCAGGGTTTGAACTAGACTGACGTGGTTCTGGGTGGTGAAAGGGGTTGGGAGAAGGTAGTGATAGCTCAGGAGATGATAAAGAGTAAAAGTTTGCACTGGAAAAGACTGATGAGGGCTGAGAGCACTAGGAAGGCAGTGTTGCAATATCACATGCGAAGGGCAGGGAAGCTTGGGGGAGCTATGATTTGCACACCCTGGACTGTGTGTGCTGGCAAAGGGAAAGGAGAGGTGAAGCAATGGACAAGAAAATGTTTCTTTCAATATAATTGGGAATAAGGATAATTCAGGCATGCATCATCCTGTTATGGTACTGTGGTGGCCAGAGCATCTATGGAGAGCTAACAAATTCTATTTGTCTCTCTGTCTGTGGAGGTGCTAAGGACCAAACCCAAGGCCTTGTACATGCTATGTATCTGCTCTATCACTGAGCAAAGTCCCCAGCCCAGTAGGTACTTTACCATGTTCCCCCCTGCAGTATTGGGGATTAAGCTCAGGACCTTGCACATGCTGGGAAAATGTTCTATCACTGAGCTACATACATCACAGCTCTTGCTAACAAAGTTGAATATTGATAAATGCAAAATATATCAATTCAGTGTTACTAATACATCAATTTCCTTCACAAGTTTTTAACAAACTTAATGAGTGTATAAAAACATAAATTGTACATGTTAATGGGATACCATATAATATTTCAGTAGATGTATATATTATATAATGCTTGAATCAGTTTTAACATCTATCTTCTCAAACATCTATCATTTACTCATGGTGAAAACATTAGAAAATTATTTTTTTAGCTTTTTAAAAAAGTACATAATTGTAGCCAGGCGTGGTGGCTCACGCTTGTAATCCCAGCATTTGGGAGGCTGAGACCAGAGGATCACAGTTTGTGGACAGCCTCAGCTACTTAGTGAGACCCTGTTTCAAAATAAATAATAAAAATAGGACAAGGGGTGTAGTTCAGGGGTTGAATGCCCCGGGTTCCATTCCCAGACCTGCAAAAAATAAAAGTACATAATTGTAATCTTCAGTCACCCTACTTTGCAGAGTTTCTTAGTCCCATCTAATTGCAACTTAATATTCATTTATTAGTCTTTTCCCCCATCTCTCCTTTCCCTCATTTTCTCCAGACTCTGGTAGCTACCATTCAACTCTCAATTTCTATGAGATCAACTTTTTATATTCCACAAATGAGTGAAATAATTTGGCACTTGTTTTCCTGTGCCTGACATTTCATTTAGCACAATGATCTCTACTTCTATCCATGTGTTGAAAAAGACAGGATTTTATTTTTTATGACCGAACAGTATTCCATTATGTTATATGGCATATTTATAATTTCTTTATATTTGGTTCCACATCTTTGCAATTGTTCCACAAGGTATTTTTTTGGGGGGGGACTTCCATAGACTTCTCATAATATTGTGTACTTAATATTTTCATTTAAATAAATTGATATCTTGAAAAATATAAACAAATATGTGTTTAGAGGAAATTTTATATAAATAGGAAATTATTTGGCTTTCCTCTAAAAGAAGAGAAAAGTACTTATGATAAATATATTGATAATAAAGCACCTAAGTCAGATTCTGAGTGATCTATATACTATGGTGGAAAATATAGCGTTAACACACTATATTTTTGTATCATTTGTTTATTTTGTAGGTCAGGAAAAAGAAATTAGCATAAATTTAGTATGTGCTTACAGTCACACTGTTCTTATAGAGCAGGAATAAATGTCCAGGTTCTCAGTTCCACTCTGGTATTTATTATGATTCATGAGGAAGCAACTGCTTAGTATTGTCATAGGAGGAGCTCTAGATGAAAAAAGAGATTCTATAGAGGAACAAATAAGGCAACCTAACTGAGGGGATGTGAGGGGGTGAAGAAGGAAACTCTCTAAAGCATAGGATGTACATAAACAAACATACTGATGTCAACCACTAAGCCAAGCATGGGAAGGTGGGATGGGGAGGGAATGGGGTGGAGACTGGGTGGGGGCTCACTGGGCGATGTGTGTATGTATGTCTACACAAGTTTTTTTTTTTATCCCATTATGATGTATGAATGCAATGCACAAATAAAAAATTTAACAAAATATTCAGTAAAATATGGGATTAAAAAAAGTAATTATATGTAATTTTTAAATTTATATAGTACTTTCAATTTACCTACATTTGTAAGAAATAATATATATATTCTATGTACATAATCATCCAGTTTCACACAATAATAACATCTTACAATAGCATGAAACAGTACAGTGTCACAACCTGATCATTGAGACTAATGTAGCCAAGTCCAAAATATTTCCATCACCACAAAGATCTCTCTCCTTGTGTAATCACATCCAAATATCTTCCCTCATCACCAGCCATTCCATAGCCTCCAGCAACCTCTAATCTGTTCTGCATCTCATAGTTTTTCCTCTCAATAATGTTATATAAATAGAACCATAAAGTATGCAACACTTTGGCAATGGCTTTTTTCCATTCACCACAATTCTCTAGAGATTCATCCAGACTATTGCATGTATCAGTAGTTTCTTCATTTTTATTGTCCACTAACAGTCTGTGGTATGGACTGTCTAACCATTTACTAAATGGAAATTTATCTGGGTTGCTTCAAAGTTTTGGTTATCAATAAGCTGCTATAAGTGTATGTACAGGTGTGTGTGTGTGTGTGTGTGTGTGTGTGTGTGTACATAAGACTTAGTTTCTTTGGAATAACTGTACAGGAGTACAATTCCAGAGTTGCATGGTAATTGCATGCTTAGTTTAAGAAAGTGTCAAAATGTTTTCTAGAGTGGTTCCATTTTGTTACCATCAACAAAGTATGAGTAATAAATTTTTCCTATATCCTTGCCAAGAATCATTATCACATTTTTAGTTTTAGCTGTTTTGATAGGTGCACACTAATATCTCCTTGTAGTTTTCATTTGCATTTCCCTAATTGTTAGTGATGCTGAATATATTTTTATGCATTTACTTGCTATTTGTATATTCTCTTCTATGAAATGTCTCTACAGATCTTTTAAACATATTTTCTAATTGCTTTTTTTGTTGCTGAATATTGAGTTCTTTATGTTTTTCTAGGCACTAGTGCTCTGTGAGACATGTAGATTGCAAACATTTCCTCTTAATATGTAGATTGTCTTTCCATTCTAGCAGTCTTTTGAAGACTAGTTTTTAATTTGAATGAACTAAAATTTATTGTTTTTCTCTCTTATGTACCATGCCTAATAAATCTATGACTAACCATAGATTCTTCTATTTTTCTAAACTTTTTATAATTTTTATAAGTCAATAATCCATTTTGAGTTAATGTTTATATGAGCTGAGAGACATGTGTTTATGCGTACAATGTCTAATTACCCATTCTCATTTGTGGTAGATTTTCTCTCCTCGAGACTTTATTGTCCAGGTTGAAAACAAAAGGTATATATTTTTTTCCCTACAGGACACATTACTTACACATGATAGGCTCATCTGATAAGACACTTGTCTCTCTATTCTCTATTCACATATCTCCTTCCTTTGACTCACCCACATTTATCCATGTATACGCATCCACCCATGCATTCATCCATACAACTTTCCTAGTATTTTCTCTCTAAACAAACAAACAAACAAACAAACAAATAACACTAATATAATAACAAAAACTAAACAGTAAGAGAGGAGAAGAAAATTGAAAGGAAGAGCATGTATTATCAAAAAGCAGAGCAGGGAGAAAGGAAAAAAGCAGAAAGTAGTATAAGGAAATAAAAGAAATGCTGTACCTAGATTCAGGATTTATTTTCTTTTTAATTTTCATCACTTCCTAGATGTATGGCCAGTGAAAGATCTTTTGGCATTTCTGAATCTCACTGTCTATATTTTCAAGGAATGGTATCATGCCTCTACCTATCTTGGAGGATCAATGTGAAAATGTTAACAGTTAATGAATGTGAATACATTCTATAAAAATGGAGTACAAAAATTTCAAATAGTTTTGTTATAATCTTGCATACAATATGGCTTAATATGACTCAGCTATTTGGAGTTTTTAATTTATTGAGGTGTTTATGCTCTTCTTGGGATTTCTTCTAGCACTTGTGTAGCTTCAGTTTTTAAAATTTCAGTATCTATTGTATTCCTTGGGTATCAAGAATGATCACATTTTATCCTGTTTTGCCACACAGATTTTTAGTTATCCTAATATTACTTATTAGGAAGTAATAATCTTTTCCAACTATTTGAGATACTGACCTTAATATATACTAAATTTTCATACAAAATTTGTTCTATTTTTGACTTAAAATTTTTTGCTTATCTATTCATATGTGTATACCATGATATTTAATTATAAATTACTCTTTATATATTTTACTCTATGACTCAGTGCATAAATTTCTTTTTTTTTTTTGCAATAGCTATGTGTATAACTTGACCATATTCTTCTGTTCATGTGTAAGAAAGATGAGTTTTTCTAGTCTTGGGAGTGTAGACCCGCAGAACTTCCCTAGCTTTAGAGGTATAGAGCTCCCTCTTTCTATCATTGAGAAGCACTCAAAGACATGGTCTTCTGCTTTCTGTGGGCTACTTCCTCCCTTCTCCTCCTTTTCTTTCATCTGAATTGTTTTCACCTGGTTTCTCTCCTGCTCAGTTCATATTCAACTTGGTATTTGTTCTAAAAAAAACCTTAGCTGGGAATGTAGTAGCAGATGCCTATAATCCCAGTACTTGGGAGTCTGACACAGGAGGATCGTAGGTTCAAGATCAGACTTCCTAACTGAGTGAGACCCCCAGCAACTGAAAAAGACTTTGTTTTTTTTAAAAAAAGGAGGGCACTGCTGGGGCACTGGGGGAGTACTTCAGCATGCCCTGGGTTCAATCTACAGTACCCAAAACAATTTAAAAAGTGAACTTAGCTGGTTGTGGTGGCACACATTTGCAATCTCAGTCACCTGGGAGGCTGTCTGGAGGATCATGGTTCACAGACGGCCTCAGCTACTTGGTAAGGCTGTCTGCACTTTAGTGAGACCTTGTTTCAAAATAAAGAATAAAAAAATAGGGCTGGGGTGTAACTCAGAGGTGGAATGCCCCTGGGTTCCATCCCCAGTACCCCCAAAAAGTGAACTTTAGTGTTTTACTTCAACTTTCCATAGGTACAAACTGACTTGTATCATCTTTTTTTTCTGTCCCTTTGCACACAAATTATAGCCTAAAAATCTGGTTCCTGGTTTAGGTGCTATTTTAAGAATGGCCCACTGAGCTTTCAATTTTAGTTCCTTGAACAATTTAATTTTGGAGTCCTGCAGTTAGTTCTTCTAAGAATCGGAAACCCTTTGACCTACCCTCTGCTTTCTCCTTCACTGTTGCCAGTATGATATAAGACTTGCTTAGTTGGTTTGGATGCAATTCCTCAAATGGAGAGACTTATGGAGACATTTTGTTGAATTCTGTAGATTTTGGCAGCATGCTTTGTTTTTGTAGCTGCTTTACCTGTTTGTAGGGAAACTTGGAAAGCCAGACTATGCAGCACTCCTATAATCTTCCTTTGTGCTCATCCCTAAATTTTCCTATAATGATTTTAACATTTTAGTTCTAGTTTATACTTTTATTGGTACATGTAGTCTAACATAATGTGGCTCATAGTGATCATGACATACATGCACACAGTATTTGGTGAATTTTCCCCTGGCTCCCTTCCTGTTCCCTCCTCTCCCAATATAGGGTGTTGAGACTGACCCTGGTAGTCTCACATGTGTGCATATGCCAGTGGAATTCCTTCATTGTCCTTCCCCCTCAACATCCCTCTTCCTTTAGACCACCTCCTTGGCTCCACTGAAGTTTCTCTTCCTTTACCTGAAGTCCCTCTTATATCCCATTATTCCCTAGGTTCTGCATATGAGAAAAAACATACGAGTCTTCCTTTTCTGTGACAGACTAATCTCAATACAATGTTCTTCAGGTCCATCCACTTTCCTGCAAATGATATAATTTTGTTCTTTTTATCACTGAGTAGAATTTCATTCTATGTATCTTCCATAGTTTTCTAATCCATTTATCTGTTGGCAGACACCTAGGTTGGTTACATAATTTGGCTATTATGAATTGCACTGCTATAAAAATTGCTATGCCTGTATTACTATACTATTCTGGTTTCAGTCCCTTTGGAAAGATACCTAGGAGTGATATAGCTGGATCTTATGGTTGGATCCACTCCCAGTTTTCTGAGGAATCTCCACACTAATCTCGATGGAAGCTGTATTGATTTGTAACCCTACCAACAGTGTAGAAGAGCTCCCATTTCCCCACATCCTCATCAGTATGTATTATTGATTGACTTCTTGATTATTGCCATTCTGACTGAGATTAGATAGACTCAGAATATTTTTAATTTGCATCTCCTTGATGCTAATGACGTTGAGCTTTTTTTCATGTATATCAGAGGGATAGCTGAAAAAGTTTTTTTTTTCTGCTATAGGCTCTGTAGACTCTTGGTAGTTTTTTTGATGAATTAAAACTTTTTAGTTTAATGCTATCCTATTTTTAATCCTTGCTTTAATTTCCTGAGTCTTGGGGATCTTACTGAGGAATTTTCTACCTGCACTTATATATTGGAGCATGGGACCTATGCCCTCCTCTAGTAATTGGAAAATACTTGGTCTAATTTCTAGGTCTTTTTTTTTTTTTTTTTTTTTTGGTGGTACTGGGGTTCCTGGAAGCCCTTCTACCTCCGGGCTACACTCCCAGACCTACTTTTACATTTTTGTTTGGAAACAGGGTCTCCTAAGCCAGCGCACGCGGCTGGCTTCGAACCTGCGCGATCCTCCTGTCTCTGCCTCCCAAGCGCGGGGATTACAAGCGTGCGCCACCACGCCCGGCCTAATTTCTAGGTCTTTGGTTTATCTTTAGTTGATTCTTGTGCAGGACGAGAGGTAGAGATTTAGTTTAATTTTTTTTTTTACAAATTGATAACCAGTTTTCCCAACACTATGTACTGAAAAGGTTGTCTTTTCTCCAACGTATGTGTTAGGTGCCTTTGTTAAAAATTCAATTGGCCAAGCCAAGCATGGTGGCACAATCTTGTAATCCCAGCATTTTGGCAGGCTGAGACAGGAGGATCATGGTTCATGGACAGCCTCAGCTACTTAGTGAGGCCCTTTGCAACTCAGTGAGACCCCGTTTCAAAATAAAGAATAAAAAAAAAATAAAATAATAGGGCTGGGAGTATAGATCAGAGGTAGAATGTCCCTAGGTTCCATCCTCAGTACTGAAAAAAAAAAAAATCAATTGGTCATTAGTGTGTGGATTTGTTTCTGTCTCTTCTATTCTATTTCATTGGTCTATGTGTCTGATTTTGTCCCAATACCATGCTGTTTTATTACTTTTGTGTGTGTGTGTGTGTGGGGGGTGTGTGTGTCTGGGGATGGAACCCAGGGACATTGGACCTCCAAGCTACACTCCTCCCCTATTTTTATTCTTTATTTTGAAACAGGGTTTCACTAAGTTGCAGAGGACCTCACTAAGTAGCTGAGGCTGTCCACAAACTGGGATCCTCCAATCTCAGCCTCCCAAATGCTGGGATTACAAGCGTGCGCCACCACGCTCGGCTGCTGTTTTTATTATTATTGCTCTGTAATATAATTTGAAGTCAGGTATTGTGATGACTCCTGTATGGTTCTTACTGCTGAGAAATGCTTTAGCTATTCTGGATCTTTTGTTTCTCCAAATAAAATTTAAGACTGATTTTTCTAATTCTGAGAAGAAATAACATTGGCATTTTGATAGGGATTGCATTAACTCTGCAGAATTTGGTTAGAATGGCCATTTTGATAATATTTATTTTGTCTCTCCAATAGCATGAGATCTTTCTATCTTTCTTTAGTGTTTTATAATTTTCATTGTAGAGATCTTTATCCTCCTTGGTTTGATTTATTACAAGGTATATTTTATTGTTTTTGAGGTTATTGTGAATGGAATTGTTTTCTGGGTTTTCTTTTTAGTGGATTAATGGTTAGCATTTAGAAAAGCTACTGATTTTTAAAATTGATTTTGTATCCTGTTACTTTGCTTGATATTGGTTAATCAGCTCTAGAAATTTTTTGTTTGAGTGGTTTGGGTCTTCTAAGTATAGGATCATGTCATCTGCAAATAGAGATTATTTCTTCTTTTCCTATTAGTATTCATTTGATTTTTTTCTTTTTCTTATTGTTCTGGCTAGAGTACCAAGTACTATATTAAAGGAGTGGTGATAATGGGTATCCTTATATTGTTCCTGATTTTAAAGAAAATTCTCATAGTTTTTCTCCATTAAATATGAGATTGGCTCTGAGTTTATTATATATTGCCTTATGATCTTGAGGTAAGTTCCTTCTATTCTGATTTTTTGTAGTTTTTTTTTAACATCAGTGGGTGTTGAATTTTATTAAATCATTTTTTAGCATCTATTGAGATGATCATGTGATTTTTGTCCTTCATTCTACTTATATTGTTAATGACATGTATTAATTTGTGTTGCCCTAGCCTTGCATCTCTGGAATGAAACCAACTGGGTCATGATGCACAATTGTCTTGATATGGCTTTGAAAGCACATCACTAGTATTTTGTTTAGAATTTTTATATTTGTGTTTGT
Organism: Muscardinus avellanarius; assembly: GCF_963383645.1. NCBI lineage: Eukaryota > Metazoa > Chordata > Mammalia > Rodentia > Gliridae > Muscardinus > Muscardinus avellanarius. The sequence continues at coordinate 61,756,581 of NC_137788.1, forward strand.
ATTAGCATTCTTGCAGCTATAATATAAAAGACCACATAACAGAGGAAAAGAAGATTTTTTTTTTATGTTCTCGGGTTCAGTCCATGTGAGGCCAGGAATGGAGGATCTCAAGGCATGGTGATAGAAAGCAGAGAAAGGAAGAGCGCATGGACTGTGCTCCCATCATGGGTGCCAGAAGAAAGAGATTGAGCCAGGGGAGGAGAAAACATATATATAATCTCCAAGGCCACATTCCCAGGGATCACCTCCTCTAGCCACACCCTACCAGCCTATTGCATACCAGGCAGGTAAACCTATTACAAAGAATTTATCCACTTCTGTGATTATAACCCTTGTGACTCAATTATATCAACCCTGAAGATTAATGAATGAGCTCTTTAAAGGATATTTTACATCTAACAATAACAATGTTTATCATGGATATTGGTCTATAATTAATTTTAAAGATTTATCTTCCTATATGTGCTTATTCCACTGACTTTTATTTTCATGGAAAACATTTGGTAATGACTTGTTTTTATATTTCTAATTTTATGATTCTCCCACATAATGCATCTTTTTCTTCACTGAATTGTAATACCATATCTATCAAAAGTTTTTATATAAACTTTTGGTTTGGGGATTTCTGTTCTGTGTTTCTATTCTTACATCAAGACTAGTCTGCTTTAATTATCATAGTAGTTATTTTTCTTGATATTTGGTATTATAACTGTTCTCCTATTTCCTCATTGTTCTTTGTGTTCTTGTTCAAAATTTCCTATCTATTTTTTATCTTTCTCTTATCATATATATATTTTGTTACCAGCCTGGATTTTTATTTTTGTTTTTTATTTTTGGTCATGCTGAAGATTAAACCCAGTGCTTTGTACATGATAGGCAAATGCTTTAGCCTTGAGCTAAGAGAAACAAGCTTGGTAATTTTGCCAAAAATATTGTGGTTTTAGAAGACTTCTTTTTGAAAATACATCAGGCTTTCTTACCTATGTGCATAGGGCACTACTATGGTAAAAGTGCCATTTATTTATGGTGACTTTTATATACTATTGAAAATTTTATCATTTTCTCCATTAATGTGTCATGGATTTTTAAATTTAATTTAGTGTTTAGTAGTGATGTATAAGTAGTACTCTTTCTTGCTACTGTTATTAAAGACTATGCTTGAAACCTTTTATAGCAAAACATGATGCTTATTCTGTATTTCTGGATTTACTCTTTTTAGGTAATGAGAAATTTTTTATTTACTAAAAGCAAGTTTTTCTTATTTATTAAAAATTATTCAATTGGATTGAAGGTCATTTTTTAACCATGATAGCATTTCATTTTATGTGTTTTATTTTACTTTAATATGTTAATGTAATGAGTATGTTGAATTTTTTGCCCATTATTAAATTATTCTTTCATTACTGTATTAGGTTTACCTTGCTTGTGATATGTGTTATATTTATATTACTCAACATAAATTCAGAAATAAAACATTGGGCACTTGACTGGCCCCTGTCTTTCACAAATTTTTTTTCCAAGTAGGAGTTGAACAAAGTACTTATCTTTTTGGAAGAATAGGAGATATTGAAGGAAGGCAAGGAAATATGGAGTATTAGCAAGCACCCCTCTTTGAGGAAGCAGAGAAGTAAAAGACGTGTTCCTAAATCTCAGTATACTCTAAGCCTAATCTTACCAGATTGTTGTCTCTGTCATATAAACCCAGGCTGGCCGCTCAATCATGTTATCAAACCCCATGTAGGACTTGGGTTGATATATGTTGTGTAGCTGAGTCCTAGAACTCCCAGCTGGAGCTCTGCTGGCTCAAATCAATTAATTGTATAATGAAGAAATCCACCAATTTATAAGACTCGTTTTTTGTTGTTGTTTTTCATTTCTTCTACTGCATATACAGTTTTGCTGAGAGAGATGCTTTCTGCCAGGAGGCCTGAAATTAAAATTGATTTATTCTTATAGTTTGAGGCCTTGCAGAAATGGAAATTTTAGTTTACTTTGGACCCAAATAGGATCTGAGCAATTTAAGCTCTAGCCTTGAAACAGGTGTTTCTAAAATACCTTATGTAAACGTTCTTTCTTAGTTAATAGGAGCGAGCCTCAGAAAAACTGAATTAAAGGGTGATGAATTTCCTCCTGAGCCTCTTCCTCCTATTCATGAAGGCAAGTGCAAGTGGGAAGAAGCCCACAGGTAACTGCTTTGAATTTTCTGTCTCAAAGAGAGATTCTCACATTATCTATGGCAAAGGGCCAACCCCAACCCATCTCTTCATTGAAGACTAGTGTTATATAAAATCAAATAAAATTAAATTATTAGAAAAATAAAACTAAAAACAAAAAGATATAAAATAAACTCATTAAAATATTGAATTTAACAGATGAAATTACTTTTTCAAGGTGCCATCATGGTTTCTGAATTTTATTCTCAATTTCTATACTTGACATGGAGCAATAAAATTCTTTTCCTTGACTAGCACCAGTCCTTGAGCCAGGCTAAGCAGCACTGGTCTAAATGCTTTTAGATCTACAGACAAGAGATCTGGCTGTAGTTACTCACTGACATGACTGGAAGCTAGTAGGCAGAAGACTGAAAGAAATACTCAGCCTACGTACATGCAGTGTGCGACATTTGGCTCCTAAAACAATTCCTGTGGAACACACTCAAACTCACATCAACAGGAAGTACATGTTAATACACCTTTCAGTTTGGTCAAAGCAGCAAAGGGAACCCTCCCAGAGTGCAAAGCTAAGCTTAAGAATAAGGAGGGTAGACATTTCAGAAAGCATCATGCTAAGCTTACACCATACTGAATAGAAACGTTCTCTGCTTGCTTAAGGAATTCTTAGAATAACTTCATGTTGGTATATAATATGGACTATGGATTATTGTCCTTAATTCTTCCTTTTAAAATTGGGGATACTATTTTTATAGTCCTTTTTCTTTTCTTACATTGATTAATGTGTAGGTGGGGGCACACATAATTTGTCTTTCAGTGTGAAGTCACTAAAGCATGCAATGACATATCAAGACATAACAGGGAAGAGTCCATCACCTGAAAATTACAGACATTAATCAGGATTCATTTGCTTAATATGATTTTGTAATTTTCTTCCTTAAGAAGAATTTGTATTACTTTCACATAAGGTGTGATATATGGATTGGGAATTGTGTTGGGTGAGTTCAAAGTTTGACTGTAGAAGACACTTGAGCAAGCATTTTCCAAGCATGAGATGGAAATGTAAAATGAGAGTAGAAAAATGTTAAGAATGTGAAACGTGGCTTGGCTGAGTAATTAGCCAATGTTAGCCATATTTACCCCTGGACTTTTTAATAAGAATAAAATTTATATTTTTAAGCTACATCTAGACATATCATTTATACAATATTTAATATTGTCTTTTTATTCTCTGTGGTTGTTGCAATGTTTGCGATGGGTTTAATTGTTGTTCATATGTATGAATATTTATTTTTTTTAGTCTCATTTTAGTATGACTTAGTCTGTATTTCACTTTATTCTACTTGACCCAATATGATTTCTAAACTTGAAAATGTATGTCTATCATAAATTTGGGAAAATTTCCAGCAATTTCTCTTGAATATATTTTCCTTTCTCTACTATCTCCTTCTGAAACTCTATTAGATAAGAATTGGAGTTTCTCAATCTATTATTTATGTTTTGTAATTTTCCTGTTTTCTATTGCATTTCCCCTTACAGCTGCATTTCCAGTAATTACCTAGATTTAATTTTAAGTTCATTTGTTATCTCTCCAGCTGTGCCTAATCTGCTGCTTCAAGAATACTTATTTTAAAAATCTCTTAGATTGCTCTGTATTGGAGATGAGTCAGCTGCTGCTTCTTCTCTTGTTGGGAGATTCACTTTCTTTCATATTGCATTGATTTTTTTTTCTGTGATTTTTAATTCTGTATTTGTAGGTATTTTTTTTGTGGACTTATTCTTAGAAATTTTTTCCCCCACTGATTCTCTTTTGTCCTAGACTGAAAAATGCCCAGAGATGTTGAAAACTTCAGGGAAATTATTAGTCTAAAGTAAATGTTTATCCTAATTTCTTCATTTTAGTCTCCTGCAATTGTAGACTGTGTAAACTTATACATGCCAAAAAGCTGGGGTTCTGATTTCTCAAAGTATGCACTTTTTATATTTTACCCAAATTTCTGGGCAGAGAAGATTCTGAATTGTTTTCCAGTCTGGAGAGTAGAGTTTTAATGCATAGAGGTACAATCCTTCCAAGTTTCTAGTTTTATAAAGGTGATCTCAGTACTAATTCTTAAATTGAGTTAGCCCAACACCAAGACTTATGTTCTTGTTTGCATATTGAAACTTCAGTTCCAGACAGTAGGACCTATGTGTGTGTTTGGTGTCACCTTCTAGATATTTGAGTGCTATCATACATCTTTGAATCCCCTGTTCATTTTCATTTTTCTGTGCTTCTGTATACATTAAAATTTTTTGTCTATTTATTCAGCATTTCTATGTGTTTGTAATAGAGGGATTTTTTTGCCAACATTAATTTCCATTTTGCCAGTATTGTCTAAAAGTTTTGTTAAACCAAGAAATTAATCAAGATGCTAATACCTATAGGCCTAAGTTATCAGTTTTCTTATTTTGTGTAACTTGGTATATTAGTAGAAATTGAGAAATACATTAGAATGGATAAAACATGCAATTTAATAGAAATCTTTGGATCATAGTTCTAACTCTATTTTGGGAAAAGTATGCCTCCTAATACTGACTTAACACAGCAAAGTAATAGCTTCTACTCACACAATTATTGAGATAATTCATTATAGTATCTGGCTTAAAGAGTGAATAAATGTTAATTACACTTATTGCAGAATTTTGTTAAAATTCTGCAATAAGTTTTGTTAAAATTCTTTAGGTCAAAGCTGGGCATGGTGGAACATGTTTGTAATCCCAGCATATGGGAGGCTGAGACTGGAGGGTTGTGGTTCAAGGACAGCCTCAGCTACTTAGTGAGGCCATTTGCAAACTCAGTGAGACTGTTTAAAAATAAAGAATAGAAAATAAGGTTGGGGGTGTAGCTCAAAGGTAGAATGCCGCTGGGTTCCATCCCAGTACTGCAAAAAAAAAAAAAAATCTTTAGGTCAGAATTTATGATCATTACCTTTTATGTTTATCTGTTTATACACTTATATACCGTATGTGTGTGTGTGGAGGGCACTGGGGGTGGAACCCAAGGGCATTCTACTTTTGAGATACACCCCAGTCATTTTCATTTTCTTTCTTTTATTTTATCTCACTAATCTGATGAGAATCTCACCACTTACTGAGACTGTCCTTGAACCTGCAATCCTTTTTCTCAGCCTCCTAAGTACTGGGATTCTAGGCATGTACCAACTGTTAATGCACCTTTATTTTCAAGCACTTTTTTTCTTTGCTTTAAGAAAATTATCTGATTCTCTGAAAAAAAAATCAGTCTTTTACATTGGTTTTTGAAAATTGTCTTCTTAATTTCATAGGAACTTCCAGATTGAAGAAACTTTTAAAAACATGTTTATATACCTTGCTAAAACATGGTACATGACAGTCACATCTTGATGTCTGATTAGTATTAAATTTATTTTGGTTTATCTTGCCATATTTCTAAACATCAGAGTCATTAGCCCTTCACTTAATAAAGTATTTTTTATCTAACATAGTTAAATATTTAAAATCTTAATTCTCTAAAATAAAAAATACATATTTTTATACAAAAATTCAACTTCAGAGTTTATAAAATAAAGATAATGTTTTCTCTTTCACTAACAACCAGGAATTATGGATAAGAACAGTAAAAATACTCAGCATAAATAAAAATAAATCTTCAATGACATTAATAGAATCAAATGTCTAGCACCATTACCTTAAGTAAGACCAATTCAGAACATAATGCAAATTCATTAAGAAGTTTATTCATATATACATTTTCCCAATGAAGTTGAATAGCATTTTAAATGGAACAAATCAATAAAATTAACTGAATCTCTTCTTCCTAAATTATTTCAAATAAATGAGACTTAGATTCTATGGGATTTAATCTTTCCAGAATTGGTTGTTTTATATTACTAGGCTGCTCCTGGTTAGTATTTTCTGTTGCAAAGGATAGAAAACCACTCAAGCCAGATTAAATAAAATATCACTGAGATTCATCCCCAGTCCAATTTTCTGCTCTTTAATATATCTTTCTGTTTAATTTAGATTTAGTTTTACTTCTTCTGGTTTCTTTGGGAGAAGAGTAAATTGTTGCATTAATACATTTCTCATTTTAATATAAGATTTGAATGCTGTAAATCACCCCAAGCACTACTTTAGCATGTCTCATAAACTATCGTATTTAGTTTTTGTTATTATTAATTTAACAATCAAAGATATTGAAACAGCAATAAAGAGCCTATCATCAAAGAAAAGTTCAGGACCAGATGGATTCCAAAGTAAATTTTATAAAGCCTTTATAGAAGAGCTAATCCCAATACTCCTCAATCTATTTGTGAAATAGAAAAAAAGGAACTCTCCCAAATTTACAGTATGAAGCCAACATCTCATTAATATCAAAACCAAACAAGGACAGCTCAAAGAAGGAAAATCGCAAGCCTATATGAAATGAACTTGGATGTAAAATTGCTAAACAAAGTACTAGAAACACATATTCAACAAAATCATACACCATGACCAAGTAGGGTTCATGCCAGGGATGCAAGGCTGGTTCAATATATGAAAATCAACCCATGTAATTTATCACATAAACAGAACCAAAGACAAATATATGATCATTTCCATAGGCGCTGAAAATGCATTTGCTAAAATCCAACATCCATTTATGCTAAAAGCACTCCAAAGAATTGGAATCAAAGGAACATATCTCAAAATCATAAAGGCAATCTATAATAGGCCCACAGCCATCATATTAAATGGAGAAAAAATGTGAGAATTCCCCTTAAAAACAGGAACAAGAAAGGATGTTCATTATCACCACTTCTTTTCAATATAGTACTTGAGATGCTAGCCAGAACAGTAAGGCAAGAAAAGGAAATTAAAGGAGCACAAATAGGAAAATAAGAACTCAAACTAACTATTTGCAGATTACATGATACTATACTTAGAAGACCCAACAAACTCAACCAAAAGGCTTATAGAACTGATCAACAAATTCGGCAAAGTGTCAGGATACAAAATCAATCTTAAGAAATCAGAAGCTTTTCTGTATACCAACCATAAATCCACTGGTACAATGCACCAATAAATAAAAAAAGAAAAAAATGTACATTATCAGATATTAGTATAATAACTAGCTTTCTTTCATTGGTATGCAACTATATATCTTTCAATATATTTTGCTTATTTCCTATTGAAATCTTTATCTGATATCATAATTGATACTCCTGTATGTCTTTGAGTTCTGTTGGCATGAATTACCTTGCTCCAGCCCTTTGCCTTAAATTTCTTACAATCTTTACTTGTAAGGTGTGTTTCTTGCAGGCAGCAGATAGACGGATTCTGGTTTTTAATCCATTTTGCCACCTTATATCTTTTTATTGGGGAGTTTAGGCCATTTATGTCCAGTGTGATTATTGAGAAATGATTTTTAATTCTTAACATATTGAGATTTAACTTCTGTATGAGGTAGTGTTTGTTCTTCTTTGCTTAGTTGTTTGCTGGATGAAAATTCTTATTTCTCTGGTTCTGGAATGTATTACTTATTTCTTCTTTGCAGTTAATCTTTTTGAATATTTTCTCTAGTGCTGGTTTTAAAGACATAAATTTTTCAGCTTCTGTTTATTGTGGAAGATTATTTCCCTGTCTAATTTGAGAGTTTTGCTAGGTAGGAAATTTTTGGCTGCAAGTTGTTTTCTTTCAGAGTTTGGACTATGCTACTCCAGGCCCTTCAGGCTTTTACAACTTGGTTTGAGAAGTCTGGAGTGATTTTAATTGGCTTGTCTCTGAATGTCATTTGGTCTTTTTGTTGTTGTTGTTGTTGTTGTTGTTGCTGCTGCCTTTAAGATTCTCTCCTTGGCTTCTATGTTGGTCAGTTTGACAATTATATGGCGTGGTGAAGCTTTTTTCTCATCTTTTATTAAGGGAGTTCTATAAGTTTCCTGTACCTGTGGATCAACCTCTTGCTCTATGTTTGGAAATTTTTCTGATATTACTTCTTTGAAAAGATTGTTGATTCCCTTGGTTTTACCTTCTTTTCCTTCTTCTATGCCAATTATTTTTAGCATAGCTCTTTTTAAATGGGCCCATATTTCTTCAATGTCCAATTCCTGCTGTTGAATTGTTTTTTTCTAAGTTATAAACTATGCATTTGTTTTTGAAGTGATCATTTTCTGCGAGCAAAATTTTATTTTCCATGTGGTCTAATAGATTGTTTATAGTTTGTATTGATGCCTTCACTTCAATGATTGCAAGACTCTCTCTAAATTCTTTCTGGCAATCCTGTATTATTTCTACAGTAATATTCCTGAATTGACCTTTTGGAGATCTCTGAAATTCTGTGTTGTCAGCTTCTGTTTTTGTGGTGTTGTGGGAGCTCATTGCTTCCTTGTTATTTCTCCTTCTTATGATTTCAGAAGTTTATATCTGTTGCTTTTGTTAGATTTATTTCAATCTCTAGGTGCTAGCAGGTCTAGCCAAGGGCAAGTTGTATTTTATTCAACAGTGAAGGTTGTGTGAAGAGGGAAGTGCTGTCGTAAATGCAAGAATAGGGTAAAGCCTCAGGATAAAATAGAATGAGAGTATGAGTTTGGTTAAATAGTATATAGTAGAGATTAGAGATAGTGCATTATGTAGTGTATTCTATTAACCAATGTAGAGTTTCTGGTATAGTGATATGAAGTGGATTTAATATAAGTCAAGGAAGAGAAAAGAGGAGAGCTAAAAAGAAAAAAGAAAGTAAAGAGATAGAGAGAAGAGAGTAGATATGTACAAGAAAAGAAGCTTGGGAAAGTGGTTGGGAAGAGAAAAAAACAGGCATATACACTCACATACACACATCAAAAAAAGAACAAAAAACTGAAACAATGCTAACAATAATTATTGCAACTCTACAAATATATGAATATTCAGAAGACTGGACTTCTGCAGTCTCTCTCTGTATAGACACAGAGTGCCACCAGCACCATTCCTGCAGCAAGCCTGGTTCTCTGAATCTTTCTCAGTCTATGCAGATGGCCGGTATCAATGGGGCTGGATCTAGTGTTAAGCACAGGCCACTTTCCATGCTTTCCACAGATGTGAAGTCTTGGTCTCTTTCTGCCTCCATAAGTGACAGATGCCGCTGAGAACAAACTCAATGTAAGAATCTCTGTTTTCCACAGGTATGGTTGGTCTGGTATAATTTCTCCCCATTCACCACATTTGAGTGGCCTGTGGTGATCCCAGAGATCCTACTAGTTAGATCTATGTTAACTGTAGGTTTTCCCACTTACTTTCCATTGATGCAGAACCTGAGTCTGTCTGAGCCTCTGCTATGTCCAATAGCAGACTCTTTCCCCATGTTCCCCAGGTTGAACCACAAAGTCTCAGACCCAGAGAGTTTATTGTGGCTGTCAGAGTCTCTGGGGGCACCTTTGCTGTGTGTTCTCCTGCGGGGACTGCAGTTTCACTTATAGTGTTGTTGAGCACTCATCTGGATCTCTAGAAGGCATAGTAAGTTTGCCACTACTGCTGCAAGTTGTACCCATTGTTTGTTCAGGTGGAACTGATGACTTAGAATTCCAATGATCCATAGCTTCTTACTTCAGTCTTTGGTTGTTTTCCTGTTCACTGGAGTCAAGTGCAGTGAGTCAAAACGGTGCTACTGTGGTTCCTGCAGGTGCAAGGTGGGCAGGTTTATGTTCTCTGATTGCCTTGTACTTGTCGTGTTATTTTTCTAGTTAGGATATTTTCTGGCTTTTGTAGAATGTTGTTTTTAAGGCAATGGAGATCAGATGTCAGCAGGACTAGTATGTACTGCTTCCCTTGGTTGCCATCTTCCTGGAAGTCTCTGAATGTTTACATTTTAGACCCCTAATTTAGGCTTTTAATAACCATTTAAATGTTTCTTTATTTTACTATGAATGAAGAAACTTTGGGAAAAAAATCGAAAAAGACAATGATGTTTATAAAATCTGATGACCATATTATAAACCACTGTCATATTTTTCTATTGACTTATGTTTCCCATAAAATTATATTTGTGCGAAAAATGTAAGGGATGTTTCCCATTATAAAAATGAAATATTTGGAGGTAAAAATAGATAAATGCGATTAGCATATAAAATTAATAATAAATAATCCTAAGGCAAATATACTTTTAAATGTTTTAATTCCTTACTATCTTTTTAAATAAGAAAAACATTGTCATAAATCAAAGTACTATTTCTTATTCAAAGGCTACCTACTTCAGTTTTAAATCTTACATTAAAAAGTTTCTTTTAAGTTTGATCGGTAGTGGGAGCGGAGATTGGACCCCAGAGAGCCCTGAGGAGCCCTACCGCCGCTGCTGGCCTAGTTATGATCACACCCCGGGAGGAGCCGCCCCAGTCACCATCACCACAACCATGAGCAGCGAGGCCGAGACCCATCACCCGCCCCCCCACCCCCGGCCCTTAGCCCCGCAACACCAAGCCCGGCACCACAGGCAGCAGCGCAGGGAGCAGCGGGCCTGGGCAGCCTCACATCTGCGCCTGCCAGCGGGGACAAGAAGGTCACCACAAGGAAGGTTTTGGGAGCAGTAAAATAGTTCAATGTAAGAAACGGATATGATTTCATCAACAGGAATGACACCAAGGAAGATGTATTTGTACACCAGACTGCCATAAAGAAGAATAACCCCAGGAAGGACCTTCGCAGTGTAGGAGATGGAGAGACTGTGTAGTTTGATGTTGTTAAAGGAGAAAAGGGTGTGGAGGCAGCAAATATTACAGGCCCTGGTGGAGTTCCAGTTCAAGGCAGTAAATATGCAGCAGACCATAGCCATTATAGACGCTATCCATGTCGTAGGGGTCCTCCATGCAATTACCAGCAGAATTACCAGAATAGTGAGAGTGGGGAAAAGAAGGAGGGATTGGAGAGCGCTCCCGAAGGCCAGGCCCAACAACGCCGGCCCTACCGCTGGCAAAGGTTCCCCCCTTAATACAAGCGGAGACTCTATGGGCGTCGACCACACTACTGCAACCCTCCTGTGCAAGAAGTGATGGAGGGTGCTGACAACCAAGGTGCAGGAGAACAAGGTAGACCAGTGAGACAGAATATGTATCCGGTTACAGACCAGGATATCCTCAGGGGCCCTCCTTGCCAAAGACATCCAAGAGAGGATGGCAAGGAAGAGGAAAATCAAGGAGATATACTCAAGGTCAGCAGCCACCTCAACGTCAGTACCTCCGCAACTTCAGTTACCGGTGCAGACGCCCAGAAAACCTAAAACCACAAGATGGCAAAGAGACAAAAGCAGCAGATCCACCAGCTGAGAATTCCTCCGCTCCCGCTGAGCAGTGTGGGGGCTGAGTAACTGCCGGCTTACCATCTCTACCATCATCCGGTTTAGTCATCCAAAAAGAACTAAAAATGAAATTCCAGCAATAAGAAATGAACAAAAGATTGGAGCTGAAGACCTTAAGTGCTTGCTGTTTGCCCGCTGACCAGATAACTAGAACTATCTGCATTATCTACGCAGCATGAGGTTTTTATTATTTTTACCTAAAGATGTCTCTTTTTGGTAATGACAAATGTGTTGTTTTTTAAAAAAAAGCCTGTTTTTTCTCAATACACCTTTATAGGTTTTTAAATTGTTTCATATCTGGTCAAGTTGAGATTTTTAAGAACTTCATTTTTAATTTGTAATAAAGTTTACAACTTGATTTTTTCAAAAAAGTCAACAAACTGCAAGCACCTGTTAATAAAGGTCTTAATAATAATAATAATAATAATAATAATAATAATAAAAGTTTCTTTAAAAATAATTCCGATGTCCTTAGTTCAGTTTAAAATCGAAGTGAGGAGCAATGGCACATGTTTATAATTCTAATACTTGGAAGGCTGAGACAGGAGGGTTGCAGATTTGTGGCCTGCCTCATCAACTTAATGAGCCCCCCGCAACTTAGTGAGATGGTTTAAAAAAAATAGGGCTAATAGTGTAGCTCAGAGATAAAATGCCCTAGTTTCAATTGCCAGTAACACACACACACACACACACACACACACACACACACACACACACACTTTTTAAAGAATCTGCAAACTAATAAACAATTACTTATTTCTCTAATATGTTTCTTTAACATATTAGGTGTTATGCCTGGCCTGAATTTCAAGCAATGCCTATGGCTTTTTTGGCCTGAGTTTGACTTAGGCAAAGCAGAAATGAGACCCTTCAATTAGTTACTCAGATGAGTTAGAACACACCTACACAATAACTAACAAACAAGTCTCTGCTCCCTCCAAAACCAGGTATTAGAGGCTGCTGAAAGCACAATACAGCCATCACTATAGGGAGGGAACAGGGCAAAAAGAAGAAAAAAATCAGAGCTTTTGAGTTACCTCTTTTCTTTCTTTCTTTCTTTCTTTCTTTCTTTCTTTCTTTCTTTCTTCTTTCAGTACTGGAAATCAAACTCAGAGATAGTCTACCTCTGAGCTATACCCCCTATTTTACTTAATCCTAAATCATTTTGAATTTTACTTATTTTGAAATAATAATAATAATAATAATAATAATATTATTATTATTATTAATTGCTGAGACCAGCCTTGAACCTGTGAGCCTCCTGTCTCAACTTCCCAAGTACTGGGATTACAGGATATGGCAGCATGCCTTGCTTCAAGTTGATTTTTTTCTTGAGTGGTTATTTGTTTTTTTCTTTTTTTGTAGGAAACTTTTGACTCTTTTCTGGAGTACTAAAAATGTGGGATCTGACAATTTCTGCTTGCCTTGCCTTGTTCCAGTAGGCTTCCTAATCTGCCAGTCTGCCGATTTCATTCTTCACTTCTTTGGAGTACTAATCTCAAACCAATACCCCTAAGGAAAGACCCCATGCTGGAAAATTTCTTGCAGTTCTCAAAAATCCTCATTATCACTCTGAACTACATCATGATGTGAGGCTACAATACACCAATAGAAGTATATATTTAGTATAAAGTGTATGAAGGAGAAGGAGAAAAGAGAATGAGAAGAAAAGTGTTTCAGGTCCAAGGATTGGTACTGGAAGTGATGTATAGTCATGAACTAGTTAATAATGAGAAGGCTGAATTGAAGAGTCTGTGCACTGAAGTATTGAGGGGGAACCATTGAATATTAGGTCTTCTTAAAACAGTATTTCTATGGAGTAGAGCTTGTCAAGCTGTTTTAGGAGTAAAAATCTGAAAGTGTACAGGCTAGATAGAAGCATGCAACAAGCACACACAAGTCACACACACAGTTTTACTATTTGATGTTGTGTAATAGTTTATGCAGGAGTAATAATGATAAAGGAGAAAAATGTCAAGGCCACAGAGACATTCTGGGGAGAATCAACAGATGCCTGCCACACTGGACTACGGAATTTAGGTATGAAATCTTAAAGATGATAAAGGAAAATGGATGACTCTCTCTCTTTGAAATGAGTTGTTTATTTAACCCAAATACACATGAATACCTAATTCCAGGAACATTTTTATGTCATTGTTCTATTTATATTTCATGACTTGAGAGAATAACATAAGTCATCTTGCACAAATGACTCTTTCCCTGACAAATCTTATTGAATAAGAGATTGCCAGATAGAGTTACGTTATTACAGATGGAAATGTGGGCAGAATTGTTAAGACTGTGACTCACTTATTGGCAGTTTCTCAAAAGGAAAGACAGAATTAGAGAAATATGAAGGTTTGCTTATGTTTCTCCCCTTTGTGAAATCTAGTTCACTCTCAGCCTGATCCCAGAGAGGCAGCATTTTGGCAAGATTAATTATATGCTTAAAAACTTTTTTTTAATTATAAATATAAAAATTATATTTTTGTGTTATTTTGTTCATAGATCAGTTAAACACATGAAGTATGAGCTGGAAGTGCAAGAAACACATCCAGGAGTGATTCTGATGGGATGACTGGACTTTTCATCCTGGCTAGGGAGCAGATGAAGGGATGCTTTTCTGAGTCAATAAACAAGTCAGGGGGGTGACTGTTGAAGAAAGATGCAAGCTTGTCTGTCTAAGTGGGACTCTGAGGGTCTAGTTAGAGACTATGGTGCACTTCAATTCTGTATCTACTACATCAGAGAGTGCTCAGCCACCTCGATGAAGAAGGACTCACAGGATTCTAGGGAAGAATGAAGTGCCGGTTTATAAAACGTGGATACAGAATAATGATAGTGAACTTGGTCTCTCCTTCAGTTACCAAAAGATGTACTGCATATATTTAGTGCAGACTGAATTCCAAGCACTTTGATAGTTATATTCACACAAACTTTTCTTATTTTAACCTAAAAACAGATCTGCAAGTATTAATGTTATTGTTTTTACAGATAAAGAAATTTTCCCCATATCACATGGTAAAGATCAGGACTGCAATTTGAGTCCAGCTCTACAATTTCTTTCCTTCTTTATTCCTTGTTTCTCCTTCCTTTCTTCCTTCCTTCTTTCCTATTAGTGATTGAACCCAGGGGCATTTATCTCCAAGCTACACCCCCAGCCCTTTTTATTTTGAAGCAGGTCTTATTAAGTTGCTGAGGGTCTTGCTAAATTTCTGAGGTTGGCCTTGAACCTGTGATCCTCTGACTCAGCCTCCCAAATACTGGGATTACAGGTGATGCCACCATACCTTAATAATAGAAAAATACTTTCCATTAACAAGAAGTGATGGAACATGATGTTTGAGAGCATGGTCTATAATAATCATCTGCTGTGAATTTTGAGGAAGAGTAATATTTGCTTGAATGAAGAATTCTAGGTAGGGCTGGGTGTGATGGCACACACCTAGTTTATATGTACTATTTAGGAGGCTGAGACAAGGAGGAACACAGATTTGAGGGCAGCATGAGGTAATTTAGCAAGACACTATTTTAAAATTTAAAAAACGGCTGAGAGTGTCACTCAGACGTAGAGTTTCAATCCCCAGGTTTCAATCCCCAGTATCACACGCCACCCTACATACACACCAAAGGGGGAAAAAAAAGAAAAGGGAAAAAAGATAGACAGGAGGAAAGAAAGAAAAGAACAATGAAGCTCAGAGTTTCTCGGATCCTGTGGGAAGTGAGAAGAGTTAAACATTTCAATATATGTCAGAGAACAGTACTAGGCAAAATGTAGATTAGAAGTAAATACTAATGGTGATGGTAAAATTGGAATTCATTAACAAAATCAGACTTCTGCATTTTAAAACTAAGCACTGATTATTTTTGGCAGATTAATCTCAAATTTTAGTTCAGAAGACATTTCATACATTTATATTTTATATCCTCTTCCCTCTCTCCCTCTCACCCTCCCGTTCTTTCATTCCTCCCTCACTTCCTTGCTCACTTTCTCTCTACTTCTTGTGCTAGGGCTTGAACCCAGGACATTTTTATCTCTGTGTTACACCCTAGTCCTACTTTATTTTTATTTTATTTTACTTTATTGTGGTACTAGGGATGGAACCCAGGGGCATTCTACATCTAGATACACCACAACCCTAGTTTTTATTCTTTATTTTGAAAGAGGGTCTCACTCAGTTGCAAAGGGCCTCACTAAAGCTGACCGTGAACTGCGATCCTCCTGTCTCAGCCTTCCAAATGTTGGGATTACAAGTGTGCATCACCACGCCTGGCTTTAAATTTTTCTTTTTTTTAATTTGGAAACAGTCTTTCCAGGTTGCTGAGCATCTCACTAACTTGCTGAGGCTAGCTTTGAACCCATGATACACCTATCTCAGCCTCCCAAGTACTGGGATTACAGGTGTGTACCACAATTCCCAGCTTGCCTTTACTTCTTTTGAGCCAGAGCAAATTAGACAGGACTACTATCCACTGGGATGGTCTTAAAAGAGTAGCTGTTGGGACTATGATCAAGAGGGAAAGTCATCTGGCCATGACAACAGGAAAAGTGCTGTCAAAGGTGGAACAAAAATTCATGTCATGTTTAAGAGGGCAGCATGCATGAACCTGGTAAGGTGATGCTGAGAGTCAATGATGAAAGGTGAGGTGAGGATGAATACAGGAGTAAGAAGTAATGGGGTATCAAGGTGGACAGTGTAAGAGGATACGGCAGGTCAGGTTGAAGTTCTGGGAATGAGAAAGTACTGAGGTTCCAATTTTTTAGTAGTGTTTGATGTGCATGGTAGATCATTAATGGACTCTTAAAGCTAAGTACTTATTTTGTGTTATGTCAAATAGCTTGTTTATGAAAAGACTTCTCATGGATGAATTCTACCTATGATATTTTGAAACTTTTGTTGTTGATTTGAATTTTGAAGGATATTCACATACATTTAAATAAAATATCAAATATCTCATTATTTTCACCTGGAGGGAATATGTATATATATATATATATATATATATATATATATATATATATATATGCATAAACTAGAAGTGTGAAGTCATGATTTTACACCTAGTCTTAGGAAAAACATGATGTCTCATTTCTCTTCCCTTTAAAAATGCAGTCAAAGAGATCTGGAGTCCTTTTCTACTCTTGATTAAGGAGAGTTATAGAAATGTGGAACACTGACCTAACATTTCCACAGCCCTGCACCATCCTGCTGCAGACCGCTAAGGTGAAGCTTACTGCCACTGGTCTGCTCTGATACATGAATAACTTTGGTTCAATTTAAGTAGCAGAAATAACTTTGAATAAAAAAGAGAAACATGATAGCTCCAAATATCAATCTGTGCAGGCAAACATAAAGCTACCAATTTTTACATGGACATATTTATTTTTTTATTGCTATCTCCCTGGAAAAGTAAGACCAAAATGATGGTTTGCTCTGCTAAAAAAGAGGCTGACCCACAAGTAGTGGCCATGATTCATTCCTGAGCTATTGCTGTCCATTCAAGTTTTATATACTTTACAGTCATCACTTTTATGGTATGTCTTTCAGTTCTTTGAACAGCCTCATTAAAAAATAAATAAAAACTTCAAACTACATTTTCTTCTTTCCCAAAGAACAAGGTTTACTAGGTACTAAGATGTAAGAGGTAGAATTCTAATGTCTAATATGAATTACCTTAACCTCACACAATCTCACGGAATCAGAATAATCCTTTATTTTACAGAGAGGAAGTTTTGACTGAGAAAAAGAAGCAGTTGGTGAAAATCCAGAATTTAATGGAGATATTGCTGACTTCAAATCTTATCTTCTTTCACTACAATGTACTGCAGTTTTTAAATCAATCTATTAGTTTATCTTGATTTAATAATACAAAAATTGCAGCAACATAGTGAGACTCTCAGCCATCTAGCAAGGCCTTGTTTTAAGAGGAAAAATAAAAAAGAACTGAGGGTGTAGCTCAGAGGTAGAATACCCCTAGGTTCAACCTCAGTCAGTATCATACACACGAAAAGGCAAATTATCTATGTATAGGTCCTTCACCACATATTTGAGAGTCCTAAGACATAAATAATGTCCCTGGCTCATGTAATTCATAATAAAGTTGGAATGTGACAAACAACTATAAACATAAGACAAAATGTGGTTGAGACCATGTAAGAATTTTTTTTTTTTTTTTGCTGGTCTGGGGATGGAACCCAGGGGCATTCGACTTCCAAGCTACACCCTTGCCCTATTCTTTATTCTTTATTTTGAAACAGGGTCTCACTAAGTTGTGGAGGGCCTCACTAAGTAGTTGAGGCTGTCCACGGACAGCGATCCTCCAGTCTCAGCCTCCCAAATGCTGGGATTACAAGTGTGCACCACCATGCCTGGCTCTTTAAGAAATGGGTTTTTGAACATTCAGAGGAATAAAAGGAAATAGAAGGATCTAGAATTTGTGGAATACCTGTTTATGTGCCATGCTCAGTGCTAAGTCCTTATTATGTATACCACACAAAACCCCATTTTATTTATTTTTTATTTATTTTTTATTTATTTATTTTTTTGGTGGTACTGGGGTTCCTGGAAGCCCTTCTACCTCCGGGCTACACTCCCAGACCTATTTTTACATTTTTATTTGGAAACAGGGTCTCCTAAGCTAGCGCGCGTGGCTGGCTTCGAACCTGCGCGATCCTCCTGTCTCTGCCTCCCAAGCGCGGGGATTACAAGCGTGCGCCACCGCGCCCGGCCACAAAACCCCATTTTAAAAGGGAAGAAATTGAAGATTAGGGAGATTAAAAGATCAGGAAGAGACAGGGTTGTGTTCCTCTCAATCTATACCTACCTCAGTATGATGTAAAGCTACAATGCACAAATGAAAATGTAAAAGAAAAACTAAAATATACTTAAGAAAGGAGCAAGGCTGGAATGAAAACCCAGTTGTAATAAGAACCTACAAATTGTAGACTTTCAGATATTTTGAACCCCTTGGCTATATTCTTTTAGGATCCTGTGGTGTTTCATCTTCCTGTGGCAAACTCTATGACTACATTTCCATCCTTTGTCACAATGGAGATACAGACATTTGGTCTGGTTTTGTAGTATGGAGATTGGGAAGGCCAGAGACTAGAGATGTAGGCATCATACCATGAGAGGCAGAAGATACCCTTGGATTCTGTTGTGGGTTGAATTGTGTCCACATCTTAACCCCTCTCTCCAAATCCATATGTTGGACCTCTTACCTCTATCTTAGGATGTAACTGCTATGCTTTGAATGACCCTCCAAAACTCATGTTAAAATACAATTGCTCCTCATATCATATTTGTGGGACCTTAAAGAGGCAATTAAGTCATGAGGGCTTTGCTCTCATGAGTGGATTGATGTCAGTGCTGTGGGAGGAGGTCAGTTCCTGCAGGCGTGAGCTCCTAATAAAGACAGGAGTTTGTGCAGGTCTCTCTATCTTGTGCGCCCTGCTTGCTCTTCTCATAGTATGATGTAGCAGCAAGGTCTTCACCAGGTGTGGATCTCCATCTTGGACTTCTCAGCCTTCAGATGCATGAACCAAATTAACTTGTACTGTTGCCAGTTTATTCAGCCTGTGGTTGGTATTCTGTTAGCAGAAACAGACCAAGGCAGTGACCTTATTTGGAAGTAGGGTCATTGCAGATGTAAGTAAGATTGTAGATATAAGCAGAAGAGAATAGTCCCCTAATGCAATATGGCCGATTTCCTCATCAGAAAGAGAAATCCAGATTCATATAAGGAAATGGCATGTGAAGATGAAGGCAGAGATAAGTGGTTCAGCAGAAGCCAAGAATGCCAAAGATGGCCAGCAAACCACCAGAAGCTGGGAGCGAGGCATGGAACAGATCTCCCCTCACAGTGCTCAGGAGGAACTGGTCCTTCTAACACTTTGATCTTGGACTTCTAGCCTCCAGAACTGTGAGACACTTTGTTTTTGTTGTTTAAGCAAATGCTGTTTAACATTTTCTAGCAGAAATATTTGACCCATTAAATTGAAAACTTTCCCTGCCTGTGGAGCAGTATGCAAAAAATGTGTACCGTAGAATATCATACCAAATTGTAGAACATCAAACATATGAGAAAGATCTTAAAAACAAGAAGGTAAGTTTTTATGTGTATTTTAGCATAATAAAAATTGGAAAATGATCTGAAAGGAAATATAAAAGAGAGCTTGTGAATTTAATCCTGTGGTGATTCTACAGGACCTGAGAAAAGGTGGGAAATAAGAGCAAAGGGCACTTACTTTAAGGTGTGGGCAATTCCTCCATCCTCACTCCATCATGGGTTGTTTTCTCATCACACAGTGGCCAAGGAAGCTCTTGTCTAATCAAGGAAAACAAGAACAGGACTAGAAAATCTAAGGAGGGTCAGGTGTGTGTGTGCCTGTGCATGTGTGTGTGTGCATGCACGCGTGCATGTGCACGTGCAGGGCTAGTCTTCTCATATTTAGTTGTTTCTGCTTTACTGGGTATACTGAGAATGAAAGAGCCCAGTGTTGCCAGTGTATCCAATTTAGTCTGATGTACATTAAATGCCTTATGTAAACCAGGCACTACTCTAGATTTGTAAATATAAAGACAAATAAGACACAATTTCTTCTTCATTTCTGGAAAATTTTACTTTGTTCTGCTATCTAATATAATTATAGAAATATAACAATCGAAGACAATCTCTTCAAGTTAATCATCCCATTCATGTAATTTTTCTAGGATTTAAGGATATTTGCTAAAATTGTTCTTAAATGTTGACATACATTCAGGAACATGGCTAAATGTCTTACTATTCCATCTTGAAAAGTAGATTAAAAGGGGGGCATATATTACAGGATCTAAATGCTTTTAATTTAGATATCAATATTTTCTGTTTTTTGGAAAATAAGTCAGGTGTAGAATGATCTATGAACTGAATATACTTGAGCATCAGTGTAAAACTTTAACACTTTCAGTTAAAGATAAAGTAACCATAGAAGTCATGTCTGCTTTCCTCAATAATATATTGGTACCCAAAAGAGAAATGATAATTCCATGATAATGACAATCTCACAAGAGTTTTCTTTAAAACCTCTACAGCTGGGCATTGTAATGCATGCTTATAATCTCAGCACTTGGGAGTCTAAAACAGGAGGATCATAGGTTCATGGCCAGTCTCAGCTATTTAGTGAAGACCTCTACAACTTAGTGAGACCCTGTTTCAAAATAAAGACTAAAAAATAGGGTTGGGGGTGTAGCTCAGAGGTAGAATGCCCCTGGGCTCAATCCCAGTACTGCAAAATAAATAAATAAATAAATAAATAAATAAATAAATAAATAAAACCTTCACAAAGATTATAGTTAATATTTTTATTTGTATTATTACCAAAATTAGATTTTTATAGCTTATTATATTTTAGTTTTTATATATGTATGTATATATACATATATATTTCAGAGGGAAGTTTGCCTTAAGTTTCATTAATTGACAAAATAAAACTTGAAGTAACAAAGAAAATTTTGTGAGGAGGAATAAATTTTCTTTTGAATGACTTTTTTTTTTTGGTGGGGGCAATGGACAATAAATCTCCAAGTAAGTTTCACTGAAGTTTTTGTGCTTAGAACATTAAGTATGGGTATTTTCTCTCTCAGCTCTAAATATTACCTCTTGGTTATGGCCCTAACAAATCAGATCAATACATGATAATTAAAAAGTAAAAAATAAGGCCAGACGTGGTGGCGCACGCTTGTAATCCCCGTGTTTGGGATGCGGAGACAGGAGGATTGCGCAGGTTCAAAGCCAGCCATGCTGGCTTAAGAGACCCTGTTTCCAAATTAAAAAAAAAAAAAATATATATATATATATATATTTATATATATATATATGTATGTCTGGGAGTGTAGCCTGGAGATAGAAGGGCTTCCAGGAACCCCAGTACCACAAAAAAAGTAAAAAATAAGCCCTAGTTTATTTTGAGGTCTTTACATACCAGTCAGCCAATCATATTTAGTGCCAGTGGTGTCTATAAATTTGTGATGGTGGGCATCTTTATAATCTTTTATGTAAATTGTGATAAAAATACTAAATATTTCATTCCCATAAAGAAGATAATGAAAATAAAAGTTAAGGTAAAAAAATGTAAAAAGTTTCCGGGCGTGGTGGCACATGCTTGTAATCCCTGTGCTTGGGAGGCTGAGACAGGTTGGAAGCTAGTCTCAACTACTTAGGCTCTCAGCAACTTAGTGGGATCATGTTTCCAAATAAAATATAAAATAGGTCTGGTAGTATAGCCCGGAGGTAGAAAGCCCCTGGGTTCCACCCCCAGTACCATACACACACACACACACACACACACACACACACACACACAAAGTAAAAGTTAAAGAATAGCTTTTTCTGTGTTTCTTTCCACCCTCGCCTTTCAGCCTTGAAAATATCTAAACTATAAGGAAGACTGAGAGGGAGAAAGGTAAAGAGAGAGAGAGAGGAAAGAGGACTATTTTAGAATGTCAACAATGGGATGATGGTGAGAAGTATGGAGGGCTTAGAATTAGAATATGTATCTTCTGGCTGGGTACAGAGATATTTGGGAAAAATGCTTACTCTCTTTGTTATCCATCTTCTTCGTGTAATATAGAAGTAACAATACAACAACCTGAGAAATGTTTTTGTAAACTCTCACACACCATACAAATGTCAGTTATCATTATTCACACTCCCAGAGAGAACAGAGTGAAAAACCTCTGCCGTGAGGGAAGTGAGTTAGAGACACCGCCATATCACTCAACCACACCACACAGCACGGGGATTACAAGCATGTGCCACCACGCCCGGGAACTTTTTACATTTTTTTACCTTAACTTTTATTTTCATTATCTTCGTTATGGGAATGAAATATTTAGTATTTTTATCATCATTTACATAAAACATTATAAAGATGCCCACCATCACAAATTATAGACACCATTGGCACTAAATATGATTGGTTGACTGGTATGTAAAGACCTCAAAATAAACTAGGGCTTATTTTTTACTTTTTTTTTGTGGTACTGGGGTTCCTGGAAGCCCTTCTATCTCCATCACACTTTCATAAATAACCAGGCCATGGTGCAGGTAAAGACTTGTGAAAGCTTCCAAAACAAAGAAATGTGTTACAGAAAAAATGACCCAGGGACAGCAAGTTAGTGCTTCTGTAGGAGACTTTCTTAGGTGGCGACTGAGTAGATGATTGATGACATGATTTCTGTTCATGTCCAGAAAATACATTTCCAAACCAGATTTGAGGAAAGGGAGGAGAAGGCTGGGAAATTAGGAGTAAGAGTCCTAGCCTCTGTGTACAGGATCTAGATTCTTCTGGGTAAGAAATTGAGAAATAGTACAAAGTGCACACACAATAGAAGGAATACTCTCCTACCTCCCACAAGAGCCACAATCCCTTCCCCCACTGCCACGTATATAGGTTTGTGGAGGGTGTGGTGAAGCATCATTCTCTTAGATGCACAGCTTTCCTGATTTTGCCAACTTTACCTGCCAAAATACAGATAAAATATCTCTGTCCTCCTAGTTCAGATATCTATTTATAATTATATCTAGAGGAGTTTTAAGTTACCTTGGAATAAATTTAAATTACCTTTCTTTAGCTCTTAGGACTGAGTAATGTTGCTTCTTTCAGAAAATCTTTCATAAAACACTTCAGCAAGAAAAAATAACTTACAGCATTTAGAAGACCTGCCCTATAATGTCTATTGTTTTCAAATTGTTAAATTGTTTAGTAACACATTTTTTCTTTCCCAAAGACAATATACTCTTTGAAAGAAGAGACTATTTAGCATCCATCTTTATCACTGATTTACTAAAGAGAGAAAAATCTCACAAAACAAAATTTAAAAGACCCATACTACTTGATCAATAACTACTTGCTGAATGTTGAATGAAAAGCACCTTGCTGTTTAGAGGGGAAAAAAAGGGATAGATAATCTGAGTTTATTAAACTACTAGGAGAAAACAGGGGAAATGCTTCTGGACACTGGTGTGGGTAAGTTTTATTTTTTTATTTCATTATATATTTTGGCACAAAACAAAGGCAAAGATGGACAGTGAGATGACATCAAACTAAAAAGCTCTGCACAGCAATGGACACAATCAACAGAGTGATGATACAACTTACAGAATGGGAAAAATATTTGTAAAGTATGCACCTTATGAGAGAGTTGACATGCAGAATATATATGGAACTCCAAGGCCAGGTGTAGTGTCGCAGGCTTGTATTTCTAGTACTTGGGAAGCTGAGACAAGAGGATCACAGATTCACAGCCAGCCTCAGCTACTTAATGAGGCCCTCTGTAACTTAGTGAGACCCTATTTCAAAATAAAGAATAAAAAATAGGGTTGGAGTGTAGTTTGGAGGTAGAATGCCCCTGATTTCAATCCCTTGTACTGCAAAAAAACCAAACCAAACCAAAACAAAACAAAACAAAAAACTAAAGATAACAAGTACAGTAAGGATGTATAGACAATGGAGCTTCCATAGTGTTGGTGGTAATATAGATTAGTATATCCATTCGGGAAAACAGAATAGATGTTCCCCTTAAAAACAGAGTACCATACGACCTGGCAATTCCATTCTTAGTGTATATCTAAAGGAAATGGCATCAGTATGTGGAAGAGACAATGGCACTTTCATGTCCATTGTAGCACTATTCACAGCAGTCAAGAAATGGAAACAACCTCAAAGTTCATTGATAGATTAATGAATTGATATGTGGTACAGATACAAAATAAATACTATACAGTCATAAAAAGAATTAAATCCACCAGGCATTGTGGCGCACGCTTGTAATCCCCGTGCTGGGGAGGCTGAAACAGGAGGATTGCATAGGTTCAAAGCCAGCCGTAGCTACTTAGTGAGGCTCTCGGCAACTTAGTGAGACCCTGTTTCCAAATAAAATATAAAATAGGTCTGGAAGTATAGCCCGGAGGTAGAAAGCCTCTGGGTTCCACCCCCAGTACCACACACACACACACACACACACACACACACACACACACACACACACTGAAATCCTGATATTCAAAAAATAGGTTGCAACTGGAGATCCTTACATTAAGTGAAATAAGCCAGGCATAGAAAAAACAAGTACCATATGATCTCACTCTTAGGTGGAATCTAAAATAGTTGATTTCATTAAAGCTGAGAGTTAAATGGTGGTTACCAGAGACTGGGAAGAGTAGCAGGGGCAGTGTGGGAAAATATTTGTCAGTGAATATTATGCTACAGTTAGATAAGAACAAGACGTTTTACAGAAGCTCTTCCTTTTAATGCAATCCCACATATTTATCCCTTTTAGTCTTGTGCCTTTGGAGTCTTGTGCCTTTTTACCTGTGCCCATGTGTTACAGTATTGGACCTATGCCCTTTTCAAGGAGCTGCAAGGTCTCTGGTTTAATTTCTAAGTCTTTGATCCATATTGAATTGACTCTTGTGCAGGGTGAGAAAGTAGAGTTTATTTCTATTTTTCTGCATATCATTAACCACTTTTGCCAACACCAAGTTCTGTAAAGCAAAAAAACAAAAACAAAAACAAAAAAACTATCAATAACCTCAACGGAGAGTTGACAGAATGGGAGATTTTTGCCACCTACTCCTCTGATAGAGGACTAATCCCTAGAATATACAGAGAACTCAAGAAACTCAGCACTAAGAAAACAAATAACCCAATAAAAAATGGGTACATGAACTAAATAGACACTTAATAAAAGAGGAAACTCAAATGGCCAATAAATGTATAAATAAATGCTCAAAATCATTGGCAATCAGAGAAATGCAAATCAAAACTACCCTGAGATTTTACCTAACTCCAATTAGAATGGCAATCATTCAAAACACAAACAATAACAAATCCTGGCAGGATGTGGAGAAGTAGGAACTCTACTCCATTGTTGGTGGGATTGTAAATTAGTGCAACCACTTTGGGAAATAGTATGGAGGATCCTCAGAAGAATGGGAACAAACCTACCATATGATCCAGCCATACCACTTCTGAGTATCTACCCAAAAGAATGGAAACCAAACTACCAAACTAATGTATACATATCTATGTTCATAGCCACACAATTCACCATAGCCAAACTATGGAACCAGCCAAGATGTACATCAACAGATGAGTGGATTAAAAAACTATGGGATATGTATACAATATAATTTTACTCAGCCATAAAGAAGAACAAAATTACGTTATTTACAGGGAAATAGATGAAACTGGAGAACATTATGCTAAGTGGGATTAGTCTGTCACAAAAAGTAAGAAATCCGATGCTTTCCCCAATATGTGGAAGCTAGGAAGAAAATGGGTCATAGAAAGTACTCTAGATGAAGAACGATAAATAAGGAGAACTAACTGAGGGGGATGAGGGAGGAAAGAGGAAAATTCCCTAATGTATATGATGTACATTTATAAACATATAAAATTCAATCACTAAGTCAAACAACATGAGAAGCAGGGATGGGGAGGGAATTGGGTAAGGGCTACATGAGTGATGTGTGCATGTGTGCCTCTACCATCTTGTGGATGTATGACTACAATGCACCAATAAAAAATTTTTAAAAAGACCAAGAAGCTCTAGTGTGCTCTTGCTCTAGGGTGACTATAGGTAATAATAATGGACCTTACATTTCAAAAATCTAGAAGGAGTTTAGATATTTTCACCATGGAGGAGTAATAAATGTTTGAACAGATGGATATGTTTAACATAACTTAAACATGACACGATGTATACGTGTATAGAAACTTTATGTGGTACCTCATTAATATGTACAAGTTTTCTGCTTTTACTTGAATTTATTTAATTAAATAATTAATAAATAAAATAACTAGATTAATGAATTTAATTTAAATACTTTTTTGGGGCAGTAGTAGAGATTGAATTCAGGGCTTTTGTCATGTTAAGGCAAGCACTCTACCACTGATCAACATCCCCTTAAATATGTTTATTTTAAAAGAAAAGAGTAAATAAGTATTTGTCAGGAAAACTTGGGCTTGTTGTCATAATGACTTCCTTTATGTTCTAGTTTAAGATTTTAGGGAATGCTGATAAACATTCACCTCTGAAGTGCTTGCTCTCTGAGCCTGCAAAACAGGCCTTGTTTATGTGTCAAGCTTCTGTCAAAAAGGTGGTTTCTTATTTCTTTTTTACCTAGCTATTGCTAATGACAATTCAGAACACTCAGCTGGCCTAGCCCTTTGGTCAGAGTGGCAGATGGCCTTCTTTTTCCCTTCAGAAAACTCCTGACTCCTCTAGCCTCAGTCTAGATATAAATGTTGTCAGTTTCATGATCTGAAATAAAGATGAGCATTTCGTTCAGCCTGATCAGGGCTGGTGGAAGGACGGAGTTTTACAGCATCATGAAATTTGTGACCCTGAGATGGCTGATAAAGATGATACCTCACGTAGTTAAGTGTCTGTTTAAGTATAATTTACCACCTGTGCACAGTATGTACTTTTTGCAAATAGCCACAATTAATCCAATACATGCGGTATTAAAGGTAGATTTATGCTAGAGGACAAAACTTTTTTTTTATGCCATCTAGACTGAAATCTTGAAGTTCCATAGAAGTTTCAGAGCTCAAAGCTAACAGCTTTCAACAAGGGCTAACACTGCAATAGCGAAGCATTTCCTAGATGGAAGAGACATCAGGAGAAGCGTTGAGGAGAAAAATTAAGTAAAGGCTGGTGAGTATCCACATTAATCCTGCCTTGACACGGTGCACTAGGAAAGTAAGCTGCCTTTGAAAAGAGTGCAAAATGCACGTTTTGAAATTTTCAGATATTTTGGATGATTAAGACATATAATTATGTCTTGTAATCACTCACTAGTCTCAGCTATTTTCATCCTTGTTTCTCTAGTTGTCATCTTTCAAGGAAAAAAATGACCTTTATGATGTTTATAATATAAACCAGTTAGCTCTGAGTACTCGGCAAAACATTTGCTTCATAACAACAAGAAACATATTAATAGATCATATTTGTGTTAAATCTCAGTGATCCCTATTTGTACGTGGCTTGTGTTAATCATATTTTTCAGGAAGATGGGTGGTATTTATAATAGTTCATTATAAGGATATTGAAACTTTTTGTCTTTAACATGTATGATGCTTAAACACCCCTCTGAGGGAGCAATGTGCCCATTTTTCAGAGAAGATGGAGGCTCAAGCAGAAGCCACTTTCCATAGGTCACGTAGGTAGTGAGATCAGAGCTAGACTCAGAACCCCAAACTCCTGTCTCTCAGGAACAGGCCCCTTTCTTCTACAATACACAGATCCCTGTTAATATATTTAAAAATAATTACAGAAGAGATGTTACAGACCCTTCAGATAGAATCTGATCAATGTTCATTTTGTGGAAAGTGAACTAACACAGCATTAATTTTAATTGCATTCTCCATTTGAGGACCACAATATAAAAAGAAATTAAAAGACTGAGTTCCAGATCAATTTTCTTGTCTTTGTTGTAACCCCTGAAGGTTCAGGAAGTTTGTAGGAAGATCTTTTCCAGAGACTGTTTTGACTTTCCCGTGTTTGAGTCATGAAGACAGTCTCAGTCCTCAGTACAGTATTAATCATATTGGGGTTTAAACGCAGACCTTTCTCTGTGGATAATTCTACACTTCATAAACAGAGTGGCAGAGCAACTACGTGCCCATGAGTGGCACACCACAAATTGACAACATGAATCAGTAGTTTTCAAGTACTAGCATGTGACAAGTATAATACCGGACACTTGTTTTACATATAATTTTAAAATTAATGTTCATGTCAATCATAGAGCATTTTATGGGTGTCAAAGCAGGCTCAGTGGAGTTGAGAAACTTGTCCAGATTCACACAGGCGTTACCTAACCGAGTCAGGATTACAACCTGAGTCTGTCTGCTCTCAAAGCTCATTGTGCTATGTGATACAGCTTTTCTCTCATCACATCTTAGAGCCTTGGAAGTAAGGAGAATGGGATGAGGGACTCCTGGTGGAGGGAAAAGAGATGGAAGCATGGAGAGAATAGAGCTTGATAGAGATAGAGAAAGAGAGAACGAGAGTGAGTTTGGGCCTATAGGAATTTCATGAGGACAGCAATCTAGAAGATATGGCTCTGGCCTAGGTCTGGTCTTGAGTTGTGGGAATTTGAGATGTCACATGTCTATTCTGTCATTTAATTTTATTCTTAGTAAACTGTGGGTGTTGGACTTGATAGTTCCTAAAAAGGTTCCATAAAACCCATCAATTCAAAGAATGATTTCTAGGAACCAAAAGAAAAAGTAGAACTCATCTCTGTATAAAAAGCATATGTATATGAAAAAAAGCTGTACACTAAGCTAAAACTGTTTTGTTGAGCATGTGGTACGAACCTTGAATTTTCTTAGTGCAAAGTTAACTGGGTGCACGGTTATGGGGGAAATGCAGTCCATGTCTCTCACTGATGATATCAGTAATGAGATCGCCTTCTCAGGGGGTAAAAAGACTTCCAAGATTTATTCTGTAACAAAAGCATAACTACAAATTATGGTAAGTACTGGTGTTAAAAGTTCAGGATGGTCTGAGAAACCGTGACTGATGATCTAATGTAGATTAATGTGGACATGGATGCTTTCTCTGAGGGGATGACATTTAAACCCAGAACTGAAAAATGACCAGGAAATTAGCCAAAAAGAGTGAGAGGCTATTCCATGCAGACAAATGCCCATGAAGCCTGGAAAAGAAAAGAGTTTTGCCTATCGACAGAGCATGATATACCAGATCCACTTAACATGCTCTTCACATTCCCTGGGTGCTACTATTCTCTTCTAGCTTGATCCTGGTGGCTTTTAAGACCACTGGCTATCACAACTGCTCCCAGGAGGAGACCAAGCTTTGGAAGGACCTCTGTCACAAACAACACAGAAACTTTTATGGGAATTATGGGAATGTGTTTAAAATGTCCACGAAAAAGTTGACTCCCACCGGGTATAGTGGTCCACACCTGTAATCCCAATACTTAGGGAGCCTGAGATAGAAGGATTGCAGGTTCAAGACCAACCTCAGCAACATAACAAGACTCTCAGCAATCTAGTGAAACTCTTTCAAACCCAAACAATAAAAAGCGTTGGAGTATAGTTCAGAGGTAGAATATCCCTGGGTTTAGTCCCCAGTAACACACACACACACACACACACAGACACAAACACACATAACTCCCATTCTATAGAAGCTTTTACAGAGCACGGAACCAGATAAAAACATTTTTTTATTCTAGAAACTTAGCAAAGCCCTGATATCTAAGCCTAAGCAGAAAAACAAAAATTACTGACCAACCTTATTTATGAGCAGATACAAAGCTATAAAATATTAGCAAGTAGGTTCTTAAAGTAAAAATAACTACATGAAAAGCTAGGGGAACTTACTTCTTAGATAAAAATAGCATTGCAAATTTTAATAATATAATGTATTAACAGCCAAAGGGGAGGCCAAGCTTGAGAGGAGAGGCCATGGCTGCAGCTCTGTGTGCTGACAGCAGGGTAAAGAGTGCTGTGTTGCGAGCTGGTGCTATTTTTACCAGGAAGAACAAATGTGAGAAAAGTTGTGTTTCTTGAAAACCAAAGGGAAGCCCGAGAAAAGAAGCTTTCAAGGGGCCTGGCTGGAAGACCAAAGAGGCTCCTTTTGGCCACTGAAGGTCCAGGGGCTCAGAAGCAGTAGGAGGGAAGGCATGTTGTGTATCCAGACAGATAGAGGAGTGACCCTCAGTGAGCAGATCTGCAGAGTACCACCAAGGAGTTCTGAGCTAGAGGTCCACACCGGCCCTCATTCCCACCTCGGCGTCTCTAGCGGTGGTTTGCAATCGCATGGGGTATATGTGACTGCTGCTTTCCTCCAGTTGCCTCTGTCTTTTGATAAGTCTCTGAATGGGTAAGAAACAGCAACTAGCAGGTATGGGGAGGGAGGTTGAAGAGAGAAGGTAGAGAACACTGAGGTTGTAAGCCCCTTCCTAAATGGAAGCTTTCAAGATGAAATGCAAGCCTCACTTGATAAAGCAAGTTTTTCCTTACATGGGTTTGATAAAAATCTAGCACCATATTAGAGTAGAATTATGTAATTCTCAGGTACACATGCAGTGTGTGTGTGTGTGTGTGTGTGTGTGTGTGTGTGTGTGTGTGTGTGTTGTGTACGGTTTACTGGTGATTGAACCCAGGGGAGTTCTACCTCTAAGCTACACTCCCCAGCCCCCTCCTTTTCTTTTATTGCAGTGCTATAGATGTAACCCAGGGGCATTCTACCTCTGAACCACACCCCCAGCCCTATGTTTTATTCTTTATTTTGAAACAGGGTCTCACTACGTTGTGTGGCGCCTTGCCAAGTTGCTGAAGCTGGCTTTGAATTTGAAATCCTCCTGTCTCAGCTTGACAGGTACTGGGATTACAGGTGTGCACTACAGCGCCCAGCACACCTGCACTCTTTATTTAATTAATTATTTATTTATTTATTTTTATTTTTTATTTTTGGTGGTACTGGGGTTCCTGGAAGCCCTTCTACTTCCGGGCTACACTCCCAGACCTATTTTTACATTTTTATTTGGAAACAGGGTCTCCTAAACCAGCGCGCACGGCTGGCTTCCAACCTGCGCGATCCTCCTGTCTCTGCCTCCCAAGCGCAGGGATTACAAGCGTGCGCCACCACGCCCGGCCTATCTATCTATTTATTTATTTATTTATTTATTTATTTATTTATTTATTTATTTATTTATTTATTTATTTGTGGTACTGGGGATGGAACCCAGGGACATTCTAGCTCCAAGCTATACCCCCAGCCCTATTTTTAATTCTTTTATTTTGAAACAGGGCCTCACTGAATTGCAAAGGGCCTCACTAAGTAGCTGAGGCTGTTCATGAACCATAATCCTCCTGTCTCAGCTTCCCAAATACTGGGATTATAAGCATGTGCCATCATGCTTGGCTCAGACCTGCAATCTTTAATGGTGGAAAGTTAAAAGAGAAGATTTTGTTAGGTATTAAAATAAACCAAAAATAATGGGACCTCCCTTAGATCTCAGTTAGGGGTTGGGAAGAAGAGGCCCATGAAGCATGTTTAACAGGCCATAGTGAGAAAGAATAAAGTTGTTTCATAATTATAATCAACCAAGTCCAGCTTGTTTATAAAAAGACAATTTCTGGGGTTATTTTCACTATAGACTATTTTATTTCATTTATTTTATTTTTGTTTTGTCCCCTAAATTTCAAACCTAACCTTACCTACCTGGAAAATAAATCATTTTTAACCATTTGTTTTAAAACACAGGAGAATTTGTGCATGCAAATTACTGTAAGCTTCTGAACAGTTAACTTTAGGAAGTATATCTTTACCTTCATAGAGCTGCTTTGTTGACAGCATTTCACAATATTTCTCTTAGATTTTTAAAATTTTACAAATTGCCTTTATGCTGATACTACTTTATTTTACCTTATAAACATTATTTTTATTCAAACTCCACATGCTTCATTGGCATTAGTGTCTTATTCATAACCAGCCAAATTTTTTTGTGATACTGGGGATTGAACCCAGGGGCATTATACTTCTGAGTTATACCCCCAGCCCCATTTTATTTCTTCTTTTGAAACAGAGTCTCACTAAGTTGTGGAAGACCTCACTAAGCTGCTGAGGCTGGCTGTGATTTTGAACCATCAAACTAATTCACTTCTGCCCAAACACTGTTTAAGAGATGGCATTTGATAGATTTTTCAAATGATGCTGTACTAGCAATTTTATCCAAATCTCAAATATTCATTACTCATATATTCATTTTTATATGAATATATAAAATTTTATTTATGTTTTGTATTCTTAGGTATATGCTCCTAATCTCATAATAAAATCACTTAATGTGATTACACTTAATTGCACCTAATGCTTTTTCAGCTTAGTTTTGTTTACAGCAATATTCTTAGGGATTACATTTACATATCTTAAAAACAAAAAGAACATAGCACCAGGCATGGTGGTGCACGCTTGTAATCCCTGTGCTTGGGAGGCGGAGACAGGAGGATCGCGGTGGTTCGAAGCTAGACGCTCTGGCTTAAGAGACCCTGTTTCCAAATAAAAATATAAAGAATAGGTCTGGGAGTGTAGCCCAGAGGTAGAAGGGCTTCCACAAACCCCAGTACCACAAAAAAAGACATAAAAGTTATATATTTAAAAACTTAGTCTCACTATATCTGCTATTTCCACCCAAATTTTCACCCAGTTTTATTAGTTTTTGCCATTTGGGTCCAAGATTTCGGTTATTAAACTTTATGAATTTTGGGCACCTATGAAAGAAAATAAATAAAAATTTGAATACACTATTAGTGCTAATTACTTGCAATTAAAATATTTAATTTATGAACAATTTATGAAAATATAAAATCATTTGACCTCCATGTAGCTTCCTGGGCTTTAGAAAGTCTTCTGAATCTAAAACTTTATTAGCCTAACAGTGAACCTAAGCTTCTGAAACTTCTTTAGTGTTTTGTAAATTAGAAAAAGCAAATACTACTTTTTTATTTGTTTTCCCCCTTTCTTATATTAAAGCATGTACCATATGCTCTTTCCTCCTTGTGTTTTTTTTTTGTTGTTGATCTTTTTACATCTAGATAGGTTTATGAAGTACTTAATCACCAATTTCATTAGGCAGTACCTATGAGTTTTGTTATGAACAGGAATAAAATTAGCTTATATTGTCTTTCCCAATTTTCTTTGTCTGTACCATTTAAATTTAATAATAAATATTATTAATTTTGTTGACCTTTGTATTATTAGACCTGCTCAATTTATTTTGCTTAATTTATCAGCTTTAAAAGTTATTGTTGATTCCTAGTTATTACAACAGAGAAGGCAACAATAGAATGTAATCTACTGTTACATGATGTGATAATGAAATAATGATCCAACTAACAAATAAATGGAAACAGAGAAAGTAGCAAAGGGGAAAGTAGAGGGAACATGAATTAGCTAAACAAATAAATAAACATAACTATGTTAAGCATCATTAGTAATCTAAAAATTTCAAAGATAATTCACAATGAGATATCATTGTATATGCATACAATTAGAATATGTGAATATTTCAGATAATATTTAGCATGCATATGGAACAACTAGACATCATTGTGCCTTTTGGATGAAAGTGTAAATTACCACAACTGTGTAGCTACACGAGTCCTTTTGTGGAGTGAGCAGTAAATCAGCATACGATAGAGTAATAATAATAATTTATTTTCTAAATTGAAAATGTACTTATTCTATGACACAGAAATTCAACTATAGCTATTTCATAGAAAAATGCTGTGTCTAATTTCAGGGAGCCAAATCTTAGTGATCATTACGATGTCTTCCATAGGTAGCAATGTAGTCAGTTGCATTCTGTTTTCTTTTTCAAGTCCAGTGTACTTTCATATTTTCCATACCAATCATCCTGCTCCCCATTCCCACTCTTTGAGGAGCCCTCAGGATGATGCATGATGGGGCGGGCATGGTGGTGCACACCTGTAATGCCAGTACTTGGGAGGCTGAGACAGGAGGATCACAAGTTCAAGGACAGCCTCAGCAACGTAGCAAGACTTACAAAAACCTAGGGAGACCCTTTTTTTGTGTGTGGTACTGAGGTTCCTGGAAGCCCTTCTACCACCGGGCTACACTCCCAGACCTATTTTTTATATTTTTTAAATTTGGAAACAGGGTCTCTTAAGCCAGTACGGCTGGCTTTGAACCTGCGCAATCCTCCTGTCTTAGGGAGACCCTTTTTAAAAATACAAAATAAAATAGGGCTGGGAGTATAGCTCAGAGGTAGAATGCCCTTGGATTCAGTTCCCAGTACCACAAAAAATAAAATAAAACAAAAAACAAAGCAAAACAAAAAAGATGATGCATGATGGGTCCTCGAGGAGTCACTGCAACATTTTAACCTGGTTTTACCTTCTGTTAGGCTTTGTCTCATGCTCTCCACGGCCCCAGTAGAGGTTGTTTATTTTTACTCGTCTCTTTATTTATTTTTTCCACAAGAGCTAGGTAGGACTTCCCTGATTCCACAAACTATGTTCTTGCTTGAAAATGGTCCTCCCTGTTCTATAATGTCCGAATTAATGCTTTAAGTTTTAGTTTCTGATATGTAAAGGAAAAATTTCAGGATTGAGACTCTTTATCTTCCAAAAAAACCTCTTTCAAGACCACCACTCTACATGTACTTACAAGGAGTCTAACTGGAAACCAAAACCTGAATAATGATTCTTTTGTTCTAGGCAAGAACTGGATTTTCTCTGAAGAAAATAAATGTTATTGTTTTAAATGTGTGAGAAGTTACAGGACAGCAAGATTCAGAGAGAACTGAGGAGGCATCAGATAATATTTTTAAATATTATTTTTACTGCACCTGTCTTTCTTATACCATTTAAGAAGGCTAGAGCCAAAGCATGTAGCTGAACATTATTGAACCAAAATATTATTGTAAGAAATCGGGAAATGAATGGGAAAATCAGAGAGTCACTGAGGTCATTACTTATGTGAGTATATTAATAATTTTGAATAAAATGGAGAAGATAACACTTAAATTGATCTAAGTTCAAGTTGATTGAATTGATTTAAATATTATCCAAGTTTCTAAAGTTAATCCCAAGAAACAAAAGACTGACAAAGTGTTCTAGGTAAGTGGGGAGCTCACCATGGTGCAAATAGGATAAGATCCATAGAAGCCTAATTGGGGCCGAAGCGAGCAAGCTCAGGGGAGAGAGATTATTTTTATTTTACTTTTTTTGAGGTACTGGGGATTGAAATGAGGAGCATTCTACCTCCAAACTATACCCCCAGCCCTATTTTTTTATTCTTTATTTTGAAACAGAGTCTCTCTAAGTTGCAGAGGGCCTCACTAAGGAGCTAAGGCTGGCCTCCAGTGAGGCACAATAAGAACCCCTGAAATGATTCCAAAGCAGTGTTGGGGATTTGTCTTTGGTTCATTAAGAGGGAAATTGTGGGAAACAAAAGAAAGCAACCTGTCTAGTTGTGTTCACTGAGAGACACCCTCTACCTGCAAAAGGCCAGTCATGGCTGCAGGACTGGGCAGGGGACTGTTATAGTTAGATATAGAATAACCACCCCAAAATTCATTCATTAATATTTAGGACTGATATATTTAAGTCATGAGACTTGTAATATCAGCAGTAGGTAAACCCATTGCAGAGGATTTTATCTGGGGGTGGCCTGGGCTGGTAGGATGTGGCTGAAGGTATGTCCCTGGTGCTGCAGCCCTGGGGATTATATTTGGTTCTCTTTGCTCTCTCTCTGTCTCTCTCTTACTTTTGGCCACCATGATGTGAAAGCAAAGCCTTGCTCTCTCCCTCTCCCTACTTTCCACCACTATGCTGAGATCTGTAGCCCCCGGCCTCACATGAACTAAACCCAGAATAAATCCTCCTCTAAGTTGTATGGTCAGTCTTTGCATACAGCAGTGAGAATTTTGTCTGATACAGGGACCCTTGCCTAGTTTAAGGGCAATGAGGCAGTGAAAGCCGAAGACAACAGCCATGGGTGGAGAGGAGTGGTGACCAAAACAACAGCCATATTGTCCCAAGAGCACTCTTTTTTTTTTTTTTCATATTGGGTATGGAACCCAGGGGCATTATACCTCAGAGTTACATCCCCAGCTCCATTTTTTATTTTTTATTCTTTATTTTGAATCAGAGTCTCAGAGAGTTGCAAAGGGCCTCAGTAAGTAGCTGAGGCTGTCCACAAACCAGGATTCTCCTGTCTCAGCCTCTAAAGTACTAGGATTACAAGCATGCGCCACCACACCCGGCTCTCAGAGTACTCTTGAGGTCAAGGATTGGGTCTTACTGGTTTGGAATCAAAATCCACTAGGGACAGTACAGGAAATTCAGAGGGAACTGGAATTTCCATGTGATAAGTTCAAGGGCCAGAGCCCATCAAGATTAATATACATACTCTAAATTGTCCCCAAGGCTTGAGGGACTTCAGGACTTCAGCAAGCACAGGTCACACATTGAACCTTATTGCTACATCCTAGCAAATCTCTCACAAACTGGATGATTCAAATGAACAAGGTCTCCTTTTCTTTTTTTTTTTTTTGGTACTGAGGATTAAACTCAGAGGCATTCTACCTTTGAGCTACACCCCCAGTTCAATTTTATTTCTTATTTGAAAACAGAGTTTTGCTAGGTCAATGAGAGTTCCACTACTTGCTGAGGCTGACCTGCAATCCTCCTGTCTCAGCTTCCCAAATACTGGGATCACAGTTGTGTGCCACCACACCTAGCTACAAGGTGTCCCTTTGAGAGGGAAATTTTATAAAGATGTCTGTAAGGATTGGCCTAAGAAATAGCACAGTGACTATTCACTGGGAATTGGAACAAATTTCCCAGAATTCATTTCTTATTAACCATCAGATCGTAGTCTAAAACTTTGATGGCATGAATCACTGTCCAAAATCAGAATGGATGAAATCTCAACTTCCAATTTATGACTGCATGATACTATTTCATTTAAAACCCAAAATATCCAATTGTCTGCTGTGACAAAATTGGTGAAAACTGTCCAGTATTTGAAGTTTCTTTTTGTCTAAATTGTCATGGGAATATATATATATATATATATATTCTCCAGATGGTTCCAATTGTAAAAGTAAAAGCTCGCTCTTCCGTTCTCAGAGCCTTTACTGGCATGTTTATTTTATGTTTGTCTATGGAGAGTTAAGACATTTTATGCATATTATTTTTTCTCTTTATAAGGTGATCATTAATATACAGGACAATTATATGAAATAAAGTTATAACATAATTAAATTTAATAATTTTCTAATCTATAATTTTGTCATCCTTTAAAAATAATAAAGTGGGAAATGTCTGAAAGTGTCTCAAAACATCAAGTTTTGAAGGGTAATCACTTCTGACAAATAATGTTGAGTATAATTCAGTTAATTTGGAGTAGGGTTGCTAGATTTAACAAATAAAATATAGAATGTCCAATTAACTTCACATGTCCAAGTGTATATCTGACATAAATTCTTGCTATTGAAGGTGTCCCTTACAATATTTCATCACAGAGGCCAGGACAACAGAGGGAGGGGGGTGGGGAGAGAGATAGTTAGAGAAAAGAATTGTTTATTTAAAAATCAAATATAGCTGGGCATGGTGGCACACAGTTGTAATCCCAGCATTTGGGAGGCTGAGAGAGGAGGATGGTGGGTTGAGAACACCCTCACCTACTTAGTGAGGTCCTTTGCAACTCGGTGAGACCCTGTTTCAAAATAATAAAAAATAGGGCTTGGGGTATAGCTTGGAGGTAGACTGTCCCTGGGTTCCATCCCCAGTACCTCAAAAATAAAATAAAATAAAATAAATCAAATATATGATATTCTCCAGTTTTATTCATTTTCATGCAAATGGTATGATTTTGTTCTTTATGGCTGTGTAAAATTCTATTATGTATATATTTAAAAGTTTTGTGATCTATTCATCTAGTTCTATAATTGGCTATTGTAAATTGTACTGCTATGAACACAGATAGCCAAGTGTCGCTATAATACTCTCATTTATTTTCTTTGGGAAGACATCTAGGAGCACTATCACTGAGTCATATGGTAGAATATTATGCTAAGAGAATGCAGCCAGCCTCAAAAAAATGAATAGATGTTTGTTTTCTCTTATATATGGAAGCTAGAGAGATATTTGGAAATAGGGCAACATTAGATAGATGAGCAGAGACTCTAAGGGAGTGACTGAGGGGAATTAGGGAAGGAAGATGAAGTCAAAGAGTGTAACAGCTGAAACAATGCTATGAATTTATACAAAACTACCAATTCCAGTATCAAAGACATGTGTGGGGAGGAGGAGGCTGAGAGGAGTGACCCAGTAGGGAGGGGACCAAGAGTTATGTGCATGCACGTGTCTGACACTCTATACCCCAATATGATGTAAAATTACAGTTCACTAAATAAAAAAAATAAATCAAATGTAACTATGCATCCAGTATTTTATCTTGCAGTTCTAATCTGGAGGAGCTGGTTGCTTGCCATACTAGAAGCACCACTGTAATGTTTCCTCCAGCACTGTGCTTGTCATTGAGTTTATTTATGCAAAAGAAAAGAGAATTAAATGGGGCAGAAAAATATCATTGAATGAAATCATCCCGAGATTTTTTTCTGTTGGCATTTTCTTGGCATATGCTGAAATCTGTATTTGTTGGAAACAAGAATTTGTTGTGAAGTGTTTTGGATGAGTGTATCGGGATTTTGTCCGTGGAACCACTTCAGAAGAAAATTCCTGCACCTTACAGGGCCCCCTTATGCCAGCAAACAGATCTGCCCTCAAGGGCTTGGATGTACCCAGTAAAAGCAAGGAGTCATGACTTGGATTTACTGATTTACTTCCATTCACATCCTGAGGAAGTTCAAAGCTTCACATCTTTACTGAAGCCAAGACCTATTCTTAAAACACAAATAAATGTTCTGATTTCATCAATAGGCTCTGGAAGTTACGATCAATTAATGGTGAAGATAAGTATACATTAACAAGCCTCTTGTATTTTGAAAGAGCAGAACATACTATTTAGGGAACATATTGCCCTCATTTGTTTTTTATGACTTATAGTAATAAAAAGTAATTTATTCAGCACTTAGTGTGTTGTGGGCATAGGATAAATGATTTAGGTTCTGAGGCCTCTATTCTTTTATCCTGACAGCATTCTCCTCAAATAAGAATTATTATCTCTGTCTTATAAATAAGGGCTAAACTTTCATTCTGGGCCAGGCCATTGCCCAGGGCTCCCCTGGAATTTAAACAAGTTCTGAGGCTAAAGATTATATTTTAACCACTACATTATATTTCTTGCCACTTTTGTTTGTGCAGATAATTTTTGTTAAAGCCAGAGATGGTTAATAGTGAAGCTTACACAATAAATCCCATTACCTTCAGCCCAAGTTACAACTCCTTTCCCCAAACTCCAGGCAAATTGAAGATTTCTTACTCAGAACTCAAACAGACCAGATGTATTCCTCCAAGGAGCTAAGAAAAATGGATATTTTTCTGCCTATAATGAATTATGTTGCATGCCAACTGATAGATATTTCTGGTACATCTCTGCTGGTAACCAAATTTGTGTCATTTGACATCTTCTACCTCATGACAAGATTCCTTACGAAGAGTGGACGCGGGCCCAGGTCAGTTCACCTTGTCAGTGGTATTGTAGATGAGTTGATGTTAATCATACTCTATAAAGAATATTACCATGTTGTAAAAAAAATAACAAATCTAAGATTAGGAGTTTGACATGAGGGGAAAAGTAATAACAACATAGTAGGAAGAAAATATCAGAGAATTATTAGAATATTTCCAGGTTGCAGCAGCTACTGAGATTAGCCTAGATAGTAGCTTTCCTTCTTTTAGAAAGCCAAGGTACTACTGGATATAATTTTCCTTCAGCATCCTCAGGAGGATGGTCTATATTGGAAAATGTGCACACAGGGAATTTTTTATTTATCTGAGTAATTGTCTGATATAAAGTACTAGTTTACTTGGGGGGGTACTATTATCCTTTAACAGTCAAATATATAAACATGAAGAAAGAAATTAAAACACAAATTGTGCTAGTTTAACTCTATGTTGCTTTTGACATTTTGCCCACCTTGGGCATTATTATGCCAAGAAGGAGGCCATTAACATTCATTTTCTCAGATATCTCTTATGTGTGATTTTGATTTTTGCATTAGATGTTACCCTAGTGTTTGAAAGACTTAATAGCTTCTGCTGCTTGTCCATAAACCTTGACCGCAATTGCTCTAAGTGGTGCAACTCATGAAATCTATGAAGTACTTTATTGACATCATGATTTTCAGGTCCTTTGAGGAAGCCTATTAGGTAAAGCATTGTTTCTCAAATGCATGGCATGGCTAATTCTATTAATAAACTCCAAATGGAATAGTATTTTTTTAGTGATACACACCATGGTGAAACAGCATAGAACTGTGAGTCAGATGGTTTTTTTGGAAGGCTGAACTTTGCTGTTACCTGCCTATATGACCTTGGGATTTATAACCTTAGTGAACTTCTACTTTCTTGTCTACAAAATGAGAGAGCTGGGTTAAAGACTTCCACTATTCCACTGAAATGTAGCACCTCCTGATGTTTCTTGTACAAGGAATGGCCTTTTGTTTAATTCTAATCAACCAGCAGTGAGCACTTGCTGAGTGCCAGGCACCAACTCTATGCTGTGAGAGAAGAGGCGGCAGCCCCGGGTGCTCCAGACTTCTGATTCAGGAAGTGACTAAGATCTGTGGTCCATGGTTGGCACTGTTGTGTTGGCACCTTTCCCCTGTCATTTAAAAAGTGTTAATTATTACAAGTTAATTTGTAAATATGATGTATAATACATTACATTTGTGTGATGTAGTATGATTTGCATTTCTCTTTCATTTACATTGTCTTAATTGATCCTCCCTAGCATATTGTGATATTGTCATGGCAACTATTATTATTCCCTTTAATTTTTTTCAGGAGAAAAACTGAGGTTCCAAGAGTCTCAATTAGCTGCCCAGGACTTTGTGGCGATAAGCGACAGGAGACTATCCAAGCACAATTAATCATCCTTTTCTACACGATTCTGCCTCTATTAAACATTTTTCAGGAGCTGGGCATGTTGGTACATGCCCGTAATCTCAATACTTTGGGAGGCTGAGATAGGAGTACTGCAGGTTCAAGGTCAGCTTTAGTAACTTAGTGAGACCTTCAGAAACTTAGCCAGATAATGTTTCAAAATAAAAAAGATAAAATGGGACTGAAGTGTAGCTCAGAGGTAGAATGCTCCTGTGTTCAATCCCCAGTTCCATCAAAAAAAGAAAGGATGCAAACACAAACCCACATTTCATCTCTCAGTGAAGGTCTTGGACTAAGCAAGTGGGAGGTGAGCATCAGCTTGGTCCTGCTCTAGTTATCCTGGAGTTACCTAGAAAATATTTTTGAAATGAGATTTCCTTCTGGCCAGTTACTGCTTAGAATCCCAGTGGGGAGTATCATTGAATTGCTTTGCATTTAGTAATTTTACCATCTTAGCTAAAATAGGTACTGCTATCACCAGATGAAAATCATGTCTGACGTGATTAAATAAATGGGCACAGCCCCTCCCCAAATCTGAAGCTTATCTTCACATTTGTCTTGACCACCCTTTTGTGCCATTAAGTTGGGACATCTAATAAGAATTAATTTCTAGTTTGTGTAGATGGTTTCTTTCTGCTGGTCATTTCCAACAAGACCAGGCATTGAGTGCATGTTGGGAAAGCAGGTGAGGGATCCAGCTGGGCAGTGCATCCCACACTCCACAGAGACAACTGCTGCTCAGTTTCCTCCAAC
Organism: Muscardinus avellanarius; assembly: GCF_963383645.1. NCBI lineage: Eukaryota > Metazoa > Chordata > Mammalia > Rodentia > Gliridae > Muscardinus > Muscardinus avellanarius. The sequence goes on from NC_137788.1 coordinate 61,798,453, forward strand.
TGACACTCAGAAAATCATGTCTAATTATCCCACATTCTCCAAGTTTTCAACAGAAGGCAGCGATCCAAAATCTTATGCAAAATCTACTATTTAGTTGCCAAGACTACAAAATGTCTTTGTTAAATTCTGTACATGTTCGCAGTGAGCAAGCAAAAAACACCATGGATCAAATCCTGTGCGCATGGGTTGGATGTCATCCAGGAGTTTTTCGTTTGTTATCTCAAGTATGAACACATCATAGCTCTGGATCCCCCAAACCCACACTCCAATGCTTTTGTTCTAACTGAACCATGTTGCGTCTGAAAATCTCCACTGGCTCCCCTTGCCTAATTCCACGCTTTCTTACAGGGTATATGAGGCCTTCTCTAACCAGGCCTTGCTTCCTTCTCTATCTTTCTATCTCACCACTCTCTTAATTGTGACTTATCACATGTCCACTTTGCATAGAACAGCTAAGGTTTATGAATGCTGTCTTTTTCTTTTCTTTTCTTTCTTTTTTTTTTCAGTACTGGGGGTTGAACCCAGGGACATTCTCTGAGCTACACTCCCAGCCTATTTTTTATTCTTTGTTTTGAATCAGGGTCTCACTGATTGCAAATGACCTCACTAAGTAGCTGAGGCTGCCCACAAACGTGATCCTCCTGTCTCAGCCTCTCGACCCTTACTTGATGTATTACTTATTTAGAATTATTTTTGTTTGTTTTTGTTTTTTGTTTTGCGGGTCTGGGGATGGAATCCAGGGCACTCGACCTCAGAGCTACATCCCCTGCCCTATTTTTTATTCTTTATTTTGAAACAGGGTCTCACTAATTTGCAGAGACCTTCACTAAGTAGCTGAGGCTGTCCGCAAACTGCGATCCTCCACTCTCAGCCTCTCAAATGCTGAAATTACAAGCATGTGCCATCGTGCCCGGCAGAATTATTTGGTTTTATTAAGGTGTTATTACTAACAGTTGCATGAAAATGAACTGTGCTGGGTATGCTGCACTTTGTACTTTAGTTTTTGTCATGTTTTATCTAATAATAATGAAATTCACATACATTAGAGTATTCTAATGTGGCTAAATCTGAAAAATTACCAATGATAAACATTTCCTTCGCCCAAGGCATTTTAGTTGTAATATAGCTATCATCTTCCTTTCAAAGGTAGGATGCAGAGCATTTGTTAATAAACAAGCAAACAAATGGCAATGGATGGCTTACAATTTTGAGGCCCAGGGTGAAAAGGGAAATGTTATTTTATTTTCCCAGCACGGGTTGTATGGACTAAAAAAGTGGTTAACCTCAAACATTTATATCAAGAACAATTAATTATTCTGTGTATGTTATGTTCGTAAAAAATAAATGTGTTTTTACTTTAATGTATATAAACATGTCATTTCTAACTTTTGAAAGATTTTATTTTTGAAAATAGTTACTGAGTCGCAATCAAGTTAAGTCAATATATGAACATTTAAAATTATATAATTTAGGCTGGGCGTGGTGGCGCACGCTTGTGATCCCTGGGCTTGGGAGGCGGAGACAGGAGGATAGCGCTGGTTCGAAGCCAGCCGTGCTGGCTTAAGAGACCCTGTTTTCAAATAAAAAAGTATAAAAGTAGTTCTGGGAGTGTAGCCCGGAGGTAGAAGGGCTTCTAGGAACCCTAGTACCACAAAAATATTATATAATTTAAATTATTTTAGCATTCCTTTTGAATTTTGAAAATGTCCCACTTTGTACAATAAATTTTATGGTCACCTTACTAAATTTCTTCTACATTCCTTTCATGTAAAACAATCTACTCAACACATGACTGTATGTGTGTATATGTGAAGAATAAATTTTACAACCGTGAAGTGGTATTATCCAGCCAGTTACATTTAGGTTTAGCATTAAATTGAAAACTGAACAAAATTTAATTCAGTAGTCGCATCCTTCAGAAAGCTTTGTATTATAATTTCTTTTATAGGTGCCCATATTCCAATGACATTTCAATTTATTAATTGCTATACTGTGCCTCTCTTATATTGTGTTCCTAGAAGCTAGCATAGTGCTGGTACATGTCTGCTTAAAACCTGAATATGAACACAAAAGAAGAAATAAATATGTGAATGTATGAGTGAGTGAATGAATGGATGGATGGATGAATATAGATACAAGAAAAATATGATTTAACCTCTTGTTAGTTTCTTATTAACCTCTTGGTTATTTTCTTCCAAAATAGAAACAGAGTAAAATGAGTTTTTATCTTGGCTTCATATTTTTACCACCCACACATTCCTTTTTCTGGTGTCTCCAAGGGGACTGGGTATCAGTGACAGCTGCATTCCACAGTGAAGCTGACTAGAACAGTACAGTGTCATGTCTATCCTTCCTGTCCCCTCAGGAAACTGTTCAATTTCTCAGTCATTATTTACCAAGGCTATGTTTTCCTGTCTTTGTTTAGTACTAGAAAGCAGAATAGAATTTGTGCTTAGCAGTATTTGTTACCAGCTCAGCAATGGGGAGCAACAACAAAAGGGGTTCTTTCTGAAAAAAAAAGAAAAGATCTAGAGCTTGGGCTTTCAATAAAATGTGGAAGAGAGAAGATTTCAAGAGTATTATCCTTTGTCTGTATCATGAGCAGGAATTGGTGCTGGTTTCATTCTGCATAAAATAACTACATCCATTAGCATGATGAAATGTTGCTGCTTGTTGTGCTTCAGTGAGAGATATCACCATCAGGACCTTGCAAGCGTTTACTCACGAAGCTCAAGAAATATGAGCACTAATGCATCACATGAAAATATATAATGGTGGTGGGGAAGGGTCTAATCTGTATCCATGCATCAGTTGCATAAAAGACACCCATCTCTGAAGATCTGGGGTCACCAATGCCAAACTTGATGGAAAGGAAGAAGTCATGTTGGGTACATTTTTCAATGAAATGGAAACTAAAACCATCTCAAATCAAAGGAAATAGGGGAATGGCAAAATATGTTAAAATTGCAAGACAGATTGTACATCATTTTCTGTATGCTAGCAATTTCAACTTTGTTAATTAAGGTCTATTGGGCACATAGACCTCATCCTTGCTGAAAAGGATGGGTGAGATCAACATTTATAAAAATAATGAGGTCTTTAAAAAAGAGACTAGCAGATAAATCCAACTTCATGAAATTACAAATAAGAAAAAGCTAAGAAATATCTGTATTTTACATGAAAAAATTTAAAACCAGATTCTGAGAATATTAAAAATAGAATGGAGGCCTTCATCGATCATGTAGTCTTTTCCTTTAATTTTTGCAGATAAAAATTAATCCTTTGGATCTTGAATATAAATGGTAAAACTGAAAGACTGGAGTTGCCATGGGCCTGCCAGGGCTTTTATCCAGAGCTACAAGAAAAACTGCCCCACTGGAAAGTGTTTTGATCATCTCTCACATGTCATGCTTGTTCAAATACTTGTGGCAGATATATTAAGCACTTCACAGAGGCTTAACTATGAGTGAAATGCTGCCAATTCTCCTATCATGGTCAGAAGCAATAGCCTCTTGTGAAATTGATAGCAGTATCTCACACTGCAAGAACCAAAACATGCATAGCTAAGACAGATTAATAAAGAGGTAGTTGTTTCTTACCTTACTTCTCAGTAACAAATAAAATATTGGAAAACTTTTCATATTTAAAACCATGTAAGACATTCTCATAACACAGTACAGATGATGAGGTGCAAGTGAGAGGAGAAGTAATTTTAAAACAGGACATAATACATACTCTATAAGTGTTAGAGCAATGTGTATTGATTCATTTATGTGTTTGATGAGCATTATTTAAGGACCTACTTTGTGCTAGATACAGCTTGAGACCTTAGAGACCTTATATACACAGATGTGAGAAAAATAAAAGTTCTGTTCTCAAAGAAATTGTAGCTGTGCTAAATATATACAGTTGGAATAATGTATACCAGTATATGTATCTAATATTATGTGTATTTCTCTATAAATATTCTATGTATTTCTCTATAAAAATTTTGTTTTGCTCTGCTTAAACTTAGAAGAATTAAAAATTATAGTCAAGCCTAAATATCCTTTTAAAATTAGAAATTTTCTAAGAAACATTGGTCAGGTAGAAATTGAATGCTAGATTTTAAATCCCTGCTGGGAGAGAAGACACTAGAATTAGTGTAAAACCAACTCTCTACTACTCCTTTTTGGTTGAAAGTACCTATCCTAAAGTGTTCACAGATTTATAGTAAAGAGTGAGGAGTTTCTGTGTAGTTAGTTTTTCTCTTTTATATATGTTATTGTTCTCATATTTTTCTCTGATTTAATTATTTTGAAGTGAAATCCACACTTTAGAATTTACTAATATTTTCTCAAGTCATTCTAACATGACAGTATTGAAATATGCAGGCACAAATAATTTTTTTTATAGTTAAGATTGCTTTAAGTGGTGCTGCATCATTTTAAATTTTAACGCTTAAGTGTGTGTATGTGTGTGTGTGTGGGGGGGTACTAGAGATTAAACTTGGGAAGGTTCTGCTTCTGAGCTACACCCCCAACCCTCTTTTTTAAATTTTGAAATAGGTCTCACTAAATAGTGAAGGGCCCCACAAAGTTGCTGAGGCTGGCCACAACCCTGCAATTCTCTTGAGTCAGCCTCCTAAATACTAGGATTACAGGTATGTTCTACCATGCCCAGCTTAATGGTTACTTTTAAAAAATGAACATCAGAAAAATAATTAAGTAACCCATGGCTCTTATTACTTAGTAAAAGATGATAAAAAGTGTGTTAGTTTAGAACAACCTATGTATCTGATTACAGTTGGCAAAGTTTGTCAAGGTAGGTTACAAATGATTAAGTTTTAAGATCCCCCCAAGAATAAGAGAGAAAACATGAGAAAAGACAGAATTTTGAAGATAAAAGAGATTTTTTTTCTCCTTGCAAAAGTCAATATTGAGATGAAAAAAAGTAGTTTGGAGAAAAAGGTCAAGTTTCCCAATATTGTTTTCTAATTTTGCTTAGATCAAGATACTTAAAAACTAAGGAGTGTGTAGTCTCATGAATATTCTTTTGTATAACAAGCCTGGCTAGTACTCTTGCCCAGTGAGTATTGACAGAAGAAGGCCAGTCACAGCAGAGAAAAGAGTGTTTGTGGTAATCACTTGTCATTGGTTGAAGAGAAAAGTCAGAGTGACCCAATTACTGTCTAATTTCTTGGTATCTTGAATTAAACACTAGTGATTGCTGGAGAAATGTGTTGAAGAACACTCTGAGGCTGAGGTTCTTCTGAAGAAAATAAGTGACCTTGTCACTTTGTGATGCCAGCCAAATAGTCTGCTTGGAGCAGTGGCAATACTAGTCAGATTTTCCTTTTCTGAGATGGTTAATCTACTGATTAAGGGTCTAACATCCAGTATGTCTCATTCAATATTCTCTCTGATATGATCCAAAAGACCTGACCACACATCTTAGAGGAAAGGAAGATTTATTTACTCGGATTCTTGAGGTTTCAGGTTCAGTTAATGTGAAGCCAGGTTCTGGAACTCAGGGCATAGTAGCAGGAAGCAGAGAGAGGAAGAAAGCACAAGGACTCTGCTCCTAATATCATGGAGGGGAGAGAGAGAGAGAGAGAGAGAGAGAGAGAGAGAGAGAGAGAGAGAGAGGAGAGAGAGAGGATTCAAAGACATAGACACAATTTCTAAGACCACAACTCCAAGAACCAACCACCTTCTGCAGCTACACCCCACCAGCCTAGGCTACTACCCAGATATAATCATTGCAATGAATTTACTAATGAGATTACAACCCTCATGACTTAAGTATATCAACCCTGAGATCTTCAGGGGATATTATATATCTGAGCATAATACAGCATGATGACCCTGGTCAGGGTAAAACTTGACCACTGAAAACTAAACACTGTGATGAAAGAAGAGTAAGTTTTCCCCTGCAATCACACAAGAGCATTCTTACGCTAGTGCTTTTTACTTATTTGTCCACTTGCACCTCAAGGTAGAAGTCTTCATGCTATGTGTGCATTTCATTTGTGCCCATAACAGTAATTTTACCAGCCAGTGCTGCTTTTGTTGGTGACAGGCTAGTCTTCATCCTGCACAAGAAAAAATTAGCACATGTTCCTTCATCTGTGATGAGGTTGCTTCCCAATAAACCCATCATAGGTAGAAAATATGGTGAGCTAAAAATGCATTTAATACATCTCACTTAGCAAACATTATAGCTTAGCAACACAGTACAATGTGGAGTATCAGTTGGTTTTTTTAACCTTCATGATCATGTGTGGGAGCTGTGGTTTCCTGCCATTGCCTGGCATCAAGAAAGAAAATATTGTGCTGCTTAGTTTTAACCTTTGCAAACCAATTCATTTTCAAACCATTAAGAAGTCAAGAAGTCACTTGTTGAGCCACTGTTAAGTTTGATACTATCTGTATTGCCATTTTCCTCATAGTTCAAGAAATTCTGATGATCAGTCTTGTACTTTGTTCTATAATTCAGTGTCTATATTTCTTAATCTATCTGGCTATTAAATGAGACATGTCTAAAAATTAAATTGTTTTAAGGGCATTTTTTATAGTTGGCTTTCCCTGGGCATTAATCCATAATTTAATATAACAATAAGGAAATTAAGTGATCAACTCAAGTTTCTCAGCAGTGAATGCACTCATTTCAGCTGTTTTTATTCAGGAGAACTTAGGTGACTTTTTCTGTGATGAAAGGCAATATAGTTAAATAACTCTGGATCCATTTGTTAAATCACAGGAGTTATCCAGTTACTAAGCACATATTTAACTTGACTCTCATAATGAGATGATGCCCAGGGAGACATATGCAGGAATGGAGAAGGAAAACACATATGCATACTTTCCTCATCAGCACATTTCTTCTAAGACAATGTTTCCCAGTTGGAATTTAATGTACAAGATGATGTTCAAAAAGACATAATTTCTTCTCTCTGAACTTCTCTATCATTCATTTATAATTATTGTGAATCTATGAGCCAGACTGTGCTAGACTTCACTAATATTGAACAGGTAGACACAGTCATACCTCGAGGACCATATAGTATTACTTCAAACAACCATATTTATTTACATAGATATTGATATATAATATATATAATGTTATAAAGAAGTCAGGGTAACAATAAGAGTGCCTAGGAATAAAATTTCATCTGAATTTGGGGGGAAGAAGGCACCAAAGAGGGCTTCCGTGGACAAGTAAGATCTTGAGTAAGTCCTAAAATCTAAAAAATCAGTAACCCAAGTGCAGTGAGAATCTGAGGGTATAGGCATATGAAAAACTAAGAGGAACAAAGTATTTGGGCCAAGACAGAACATGCCATTCAAAGAACTGAAAGTATGCACTATGACTAAACTATGGTGGTGAGAAGAATGAGGTTGGAGGTTTCACATCATTCCACACAATGAAAAATTTTGAGACCATTTTAAGTAAATGTAAGCTATCTTGAGGACAAGAAGGAAATGCAGAATGGCTTTAAACCTAATGAGATCACATTTGCATTTTGGAAGACTTTACTCTCACCTTCCTTCCTTCTTTTTCTCATCTTTTTTCTTCTTTCTTTCTTTCTTTCTACACACATATATATTATCTATCTATCTATCTATCTATCTATCTACCATCTATCTATCAGTCATCTACTACTTACCTCTCAAATGTCATGAGCTAGACATGGTGGCACATGCTATAATCCCAGTACTTGGAAAACTAAGACAGGAGCATTGCAGGTTGAAAGCCAGCCCCAGCAATTTAGTGAGATCCTTAGCCACTTAGTGAGACACTGTTTTGAAGCAAAAAATAAAATAGGGCTGGGGATGTAGGTCAGAGGTAGAATGCCCATGGATTCAATCCCTAGTGTCACAGACACAGAAAATAAATGTCTTGAAATATATCAAGATGGATTAACACTTTCATCTTATTGAACAGTGGAAAATAATTGAAACAGCTCCATAAAATCTAATGAAAAATATATGAATCACACATAATAAATGGATACATGGAGCCCAATCCTCAAGAAATACAAGAGTGGGCCTCTGATAACTTTGCTTAGAAAATACTGCTGAGTTATTCCCCTCGAAGATGACACCCATGCACACCCCCCATTTATCTACATGAGCTATTGCTGGATGCAGCAAGGAAAAGAGTCACTCTACATCACCCTGATGGATTGCCTCTCTTGATTACACACAACTCAAACTCAGCTTAGGCATGAAATGAAGAACTGGAGTGATTGAAAGCAGAGTTCTTTCTGCGTGTTGGCTTTATTTTCTAAAGCATAGTTACCCATGGGAAAGGGAGACAATTTCTGGCTTTTCTGGTGTCTTAGATTAGATTGTCCAGAAGCTGACCTCAGAAGAGGTTTATTAGGAAGCATTCCTGGGAAAACCTGGTAAGGGAATGGAGACTGGGCCAGAGAAGCCAAGGAAGCTAAACAAAAGTGCAAAGGGCAAAATCAAGCTGAGTCCCACAGAAAGTAATTTTGGCTCAGTCCCTCAGGAGGAGTCTGGAAATGGAGGAAATTTCTCCTTAGCATTGTTCCAATAATCAGATAATTACTAGTCATTAGTTAAGAAATGCCCCCAGGGATTCATAAATTCACAGGATGTTCCAGCTATAGTTGATTCTTAGGATAGTGCTCTAACAAAGTGTGTGAAAATGGTAAAGTGGCCCATAGGGATATGGGTGGAATATTAACAGCACCTCCTACATCCCTCCACTTTTTCCATGTTCTTTCTTCCTCTTCTTTTTGCTCTCAAAAACAAACAGACAAACAAACAAAAACAATAAAAAAATTCCAGACTCAGGTCTGATTGCCAAAGCATAGACCATGCTTACCCTTTCTTTTGCTGTGATATGTATGGTAATAACATTTTATTAGGCTGATATAGGTCATGTGTGCATATGGGAACACAGGCAAAGTGATACTGGGTAAACAAACAGTGCATATGTTTACTAAGCTCTCCAACTATAGTATCATACAAATATTGTATTTTGTATAATACCTGACAGAACAACTTAGTGGAGGAAAGATTTATTTTGGTTCATGGTTTTAGTCCATGGTTGGCTGGTTCCATTGCTTTGAGCCTGAGGTAGGGCAGAACATCATAGGGGAAGGGGTGGTGAAGGAAAGGTGCCCACCTCACAACATCCAGGAACAGAAAGGTGAAGGAGGAGAGAGAATAGGAAGGAAGGGGCTAGAGAAAAGATAAACCCTTCCACGGCACATCCTCAGTGACCTACTTTCTCTAACTAGATTCTACTTCCAAGTAGTCCATTTAACTGTAAATGGGTTAATCCACTGATGACTTCAGGCCTTCATGATCTGATCATTTCCCAAGAGCCCCACCTCTGAACCTGGCTATGCAGGGGATCGTGCTTTCAACACATGAGATTTTGAGGGACATTCTAGATGCAAACCATAATAGCATTATTTGTACTAGTCTGGGTTCTTGGTTAAAGATTTATAACTAGCTCTGTTTAACTTGGGAAATGAAGAATTCATAATTTACAGAAGCTTGGGAAGCCTAGAGAACTAGAATTGGTGAAAACTGAGAGAACTGCCACAAGATTAGAATGATGGGTATGGTCACCACTACAGCTTTGTACTTACCACCACCAATGTCAGGACCCCCCACTGCAAGGCACTTGTTAATACACTGGAGTTCTTATAACTCCTAGAGGGTCATCTTCATGATTGTGAGAGCAGATAGACATGTTGGAAAGTCATTATAATAGTCTAAGAAGATAAAGGATCTGGACTAAGAAATGCTAGTGGGAATAATAATGGCTTGTCAAGGTAAAGTTAATAGATATTACTTATTGCCTGAGGATGTGGACAAGATGTTCAGCTAAGCACACAAACAGATATGGGCAAAGGGACAAGAGCATGTAGTTGGAGGAAAAGAAAATAATCACGGAATCTCCTTGAGGAATTAAAGATAAATTAAATGTGCCAACATTTGTATTAGATTCCAATTTCTGCTTTAATAAGTGGTCACAAACTTAGTGGGTTGAACAACAGAAATTTATTCTCTAATAGTTCTGAATGCCAGAAGTCTGCAGAGTCTTATTGGGCTAAAGTATAGGTGTCTCCAGAGCTGATTCCTTTTGGAAGATCCAGGAGGGAATCTGTTCCTTCTGTCTACCAAATTATGGTAGCTGCATCACTCAGCCCTCTGATTCCACAGTCACTCACTGCTTTCCTTCTGTAGTAGTCTTATCTTCATCTCCATCTTATAATGATAACTGTGACTGCATTACTGGTCCCATCTGGATGATTCCAGTGATTTCTCTATTCCAAGGCCTTTAACGTCAAAGTCTTTGTTTGTAAGATATTGACAAAGTCCACAGATTGGGGTTTGTATGCCTTAGTGTGTAAGTTGGGGTTGGGGATATTCAACCTATGACATTGTATTCAGATTTTGGGATTATTTCTGCTCTTCTGTTGTTTGACATCAAGGTTATTTGGTGGAACTCTTAATAGTCCAGACCATAAAAAGAAGCCTCAGAATTCTCCTTTCCCAATTTCCATGAAATAAAAACATAGCCCATTTTGAAGTGTTTAAAATTTCCAGGTCATGCTACACTTTGCTTTCAGGGCTGTTTGTTTTTGAATAAGAAGAAGCTTCTGTACACCAGTGCTCGGTTCCTAAAGAGCTACTTCCACGGTGGGTATTTTGGCTATTTGAATGAATCTCACTTTGCTGTAAGAAGTTATGGGGATAAGACAAGATTATTCATGTCCACTGAAAATCACATTGTCTGAAAGTAAAATCATAATGATCTCAAGCATGTTGGCACCGATGCTGACATGAAGAACTCTGTGATTTAGTATTAGTTGGAACATAATCATTCATTATTCATTTAACTCAATTAAATATTTATAACATCTCCTTTTATGAGAATCAAAACTACAAAATATTGCTTAGAAAAGGAGAATGAAGATGGGTTTTAATTCTCAGACTTGTCTACATTAAGTATAAAAGCAGAATTTGTATTCTTTGTCTCGTTGTTGAGCTAAGTCTTAAACTCTAATCGGATCATCCTGCTTTCTGAGCTATGCTATTGCTCTCTCTCCTCCAGAGGAGCCTCATGACTGGTAAGTGCAGTGAATGATCAAGCGTACTGTGGACTTCTGTTTGAAAGGCAGGTTTCAAACCTTAGAATGTCATATCCAAACATCGATAGGCAGAGGATGAAAAAAACACACTTCTGAGGATTAAGTAGTTAAATGAAATCTTAAGTGCTGTAAGTGTTTACTGTGGGTTCTTCAAGAGGGCCTCATTAAATTTACATGAAATGCAGACACATTTGTCAATATCACATGTGATACCTAGACTGGATTAATGAAGAATCATTAGTCCTCCACTTCACATTGGCCTTGCAAATTCCAGTCTCTTTGCTGCCTTTATGTAGTTTACACCCATGCTTTTATAGTTATTTCAGTTCTTTTCAAGATGTCAGCCTCTACTTCTCATTTATGCTGCTATATTAAAATGGTTTCTGCTCTAGCATGGTTATCTGCCTATTTTTCGGCATATGCATGAATGTGTCTATTGTACATTGTCCCCTTATTCCAAAATAATTTTATATAGCACAATTGATTGAATAGATTGGATGCTGGACTTTATCACCATTTTTTGTTGCTCATTGTCTATAAACACCTTTAATATCTTCATTTGAAAAATACAAATATTCCCTTCAAATTTTAATTTTTTAAATTCTTATAAAAGATATAGCATAATAAGCTGAAATAGAGGTCTGATTCATAACTGTTACCCAAAAAGTCAACTGCAGCTTTGTCAACTATTTGTTGGGGTACAAGTCAGCTTCCTGAGAAATCTCTATTTGGAAACTCGTAGTCCTAGGTTGTCTAAGGGGGAATGTGAATGTATATTAACTGATTAAACCTTTCTTATTGCCACAGAGGCCAATTAGATGCAGCAGAAATTAATCTCTCCAAGTTCAAATAACAGAATATGTCAAGATTTTTCAGGCCTTCCTGGGACTAGCATGGATTCTATAGATACTGGTTCATACAAATTGGTTTGATTCAAAGTATCAAACAGAGCTAGCACTAGAGAAAACTGCAAGGGGCATTTTAACTGACAGTTATTAAGAGCTGTATACAAACCACAATTGTTGAATATCAAATGATGATAGTCAAACTTTTTATTAAGGAAGAATAAGAAAATTCTATATTATAATATTACTGAATTATACTTTGGTATTTGCAATTTAAATTATTGTGATGTATATATCAATTCATAGTGACCAAACAGGGGCAATATTATTATTAAATCAACTTTTAAAAACTATAAGCTAATCAAAGATTTGCAGTCATCTGAGGAATACTTATTCAAGAAAAGCAATTGAATTTTCAAAAGAATAGTGAGCTTTGTGGTATTTTATTATATTTTACTTATTATTTTTTAGTACTGGGGTAGAGTCCAGGGCCATCCTACCTGTAAGCTACACCTCAAGCCCTATTTTCTTTTTTATTTTGAAACAAGGTTTCACTAAATTTCTGAGGGCCTTTCTAATTTGCTAAGGCTGGCTTTAAACCTACATCCTTCGGTCTCAGCCTCCCAAGTACTGGGATTACAGGCCTGTGTGCCACCATGACTGACTAACTTTATAATATTTTACCTTGTCTCACTCCTATTCTTTTCTCTTTAACTGCCCCCACAGCCTTGAAAAACAAACAGCCTCAGAAACATGGTAGTTGTGAAAATCAGTTGCCTAGTAGCCACTGGAAAGGGTAGTAAACATTTGGAGATCTCCCAAATTAACTCATCTCCAGAGAATTAACATTTAGCTGATCTCTTTGGTATCTCCCTGGTAAAACCTCATTCACAGAGCTTCACTTTGTTTGGCCTGACTCGGGTCTCTCTCATCAAGAAAGTTCCTATCCCAGGGAGGTTGCTAAGACAATCATCAACCATCATCATACTTACTGTCCTAGACAGTGATACTAATAGGGGCAAACAAGGGTTTGGTTAAAGTTTTTAAGAGAAAAAATTGAAGAAAGAAAGTCTATGGGAGGCTTTGAAAAGCTCTAACATATTTCTCAAGATCTCCAAAAGCCACGCACATATGCAGTGTTGTGTCTGTGACCAGAAAAGGCCTAAGAGGGTCCTAATTCTCCCTTCTGAATTTATTACAAAACAGTGGTATCTGCCACAGTAGAATTTTACTTGACTATAAAGAAGAACAAAATTATGTCATTATTGGGAAAATGGATGGAACTAGAGAATATAATGCTAAATGAGAGTAGACAGCCTTAGAAAGTGAATGGAAATATCTTTTCTTTAATAGTGGAAGCTAGAGAGAAATTGGTCAACAAAAGAGACTTCAGATAAAGGAGGAGAGACTTCAGTGGACTGATGGAGGTGTTTAGGAGAGGAGGTAAAGAGACTTGATGAAGGCAAGAGATCAAATAATGCTCTGTGTGTAAATGAAATGATCAATATCAATCTCAATGACATGTACAGGGAAGGGGAGGGAGTGGAGTAAGATCCAGAAGAAAACATACCAATTGCTGTGTGCATGTGTGTTCCTATCACCCTGAACCTCATTATGATGTTTTATGTTTTATGTTTTATGGGGCATAGCTTATTGGTAAAGTATATGGATAACATGCATGAGGCCCTATGTTCAATCTCCAGCAAGAAAAACTATTAAAGTAAAAATGGCCGGCGTGGTGGTGCATGCTTATAATCCTAGCATTGGGGAGGCTGAGACCGGAGGATCGTGGTTCGCAGACAGCCTCAGCTACTTAGTGAGGCTCTCCGCAGCTCAGTGAGACCCGATTTCAAAATAAAGAATGAAAAATAGGGCAGGGGGTGTACCTCAGAGGTCGAATGCCCCTGGGTCTCATCCTCAGACCCACAAAAAGAAAAAGAAAAAAGTAAAAATGGATATATATAAAAGAATAGAAAGTTTGACATATATTATAGAGAAGATGTTATGAAACAGCTAAAAAAGGAATCTCTATTCAAAAAATATAATATTAGGAAAAATAACTAGATTTGTCTCAATTAGGAAAAATTAGTTTTGGTCAGTAGATTTCCATAGCAAAAGTAAATGTGAAACCCAATTTCATCCAAAGCACAAATATTAAATTTTGAGAGATGAGAAATTCAAATGTAAAAACCCCTTTATTTCAAGGAAATAGGGGGACAATATATGCTGCCACGTAATGGGGAAGATAATCTTAACACACAAACTGTAAGCACCTGAGAAAAGTTCAATAGACTTAAAAATAAAAGCTTAAAATTTGTATTTCAAAAGGTAGGATAAAGGTAAATGAAAAACTGTAGATCTGAGAGTAGATATTTACACTAAATGCACAGCAAATGATTGGTATCCAAAATATATAATAAACTACAAATTGAATTTTAAAGAGGTAATTATATTAACTAAATAATATTACTTTTTCTTTACCTTGGACTTCTTTAAATATCTGAATTATGAGAAATAATTCTTGGGTTCTTTAATCCAGGAAAGATACTTCTTAAGCACTAGTAAATGTCCACATCCAATTTTCAGAACATTATGCTTAGGAACTTTTTGTACTGATGGAATATAGAAACCGGTTCTCTTTTTATTATGTGCAAATGCAAGAAAAATGTTTATTTTAATTAAAGTAGATCTAGATCCTTCCTGTCAGGAGATTTACTTGGTGCATAAATATATCTTACATATGTTGTGGTTAACTTAATTGTCCACATCTTGGTACTGTTATCCTCCTGCCACTGGGTTTAATTAGGTTGCATTATGATGGTAATTAAACAGAGCAAAACATCATTACATCACTAAATGGTTTTATAAGGTCCTGAAACCCTTTGCTAAGAGCTCTTATATTTAATAGAAGCTATCACCACTATGATCAGGGCTCCTAGAATTTGTTCTGATCCCTCACTGAGCTGTCACATTCGCAATGACCAATTTCTCAGAATTTGAATTCAAAAGCCACTCATGCCCTCTTTTTGGGGGGAGGGGTGACCAAAGCTCTTTATTCAGTCTTCTTAAATGTGTTCTGTCCAGAACAGGGGTACTAAAAGCTCTAAAGCAACAACTGCAAACTCACTTTGACTGAGATCTGTGTGATTATGCAGTTAAATGACCATGTGTGAGCCTCTGAGTTGTGTCTTGCAATGAATCTTGAGGCTGATAGAGCAGTGTCGTTTGTCCACCTTCCCATGATGCTACAGCAGTGGCACAAGGGTGGAAATGTACTGTTCAGAAGGCACTCTGGAGAATAGCTATGTCCACTGTCCAGCAAATGTACAATTGTGAAGAAACACATCTTTCCGCAAAGACATCTGGGGATGCCTATATGTTTTGCACTGACAGTTTTTCCCCTCCTTCCATCTTAGGTCACATTCAATCTGACTTAGCATCAAACAATGTTTCTTTCTAGAGAACATAGAACCAACACATGGGATATCCTACTTCATCTCAGAAGCTGATTTACTTATTGTCATGAAATCTCAAAGCAACCCTTTGAAATTTAAATAAGCTCTAGTCTCATGGTTTTATAGATAAGCAAATTGACACTTAAATAGACAAAATATTTTGATTAAGAGAAGCTAGCTGGAAAGTGGCACATATGATATTTAAATCTAGTTCTTTCTGATTCTAAAGCTACTCACCATTTTCCCTACTGCTTTACCTCTTAAGGGTTTCTTTATTGACGTTAAGTGACCATTCTATAGCTGATAGACGAACTTTAAAGTTATTTTTAATGTAGATACATAGATGTTATATCCAACAAGGGCAACTTTATAGAATCCTTCAAAGAATCATGAGGGCCAGGCATGGTGGCACACACCTGTAATCCCAGATCTTCGGATGCTGAGACAGAAGGATCCCAGGTTTGAGGTCAGCCTCAGCAACTTAGTGAGAACTTGTTTTAAAATAAAAACAAAATAGGGGTGGAGTTGTATCCCAGAGTTAGAACACTCCTGGGTTCAATCCCCAGTAACACACACACACACACACACACACACACACACACACACACACACGACGATGAATTTTTTTGTGGTACTGGGAATGGAACACAGGGACATTGTACCTCCAAGCTACACCCCCAGCCCTATTTTTTAATTATTTATTTTTGAAACAGGGTCTCACTGAGTTGCAGAGGGCCTCACTAAGTAGCTGAGTCTGTCTGCGAACAGTGATCCTCCTGTCTCAGCCTTCCTGAAGCTGGGATTACAAGCATATGCCACCATGCCCAACTTCCAGCCCTATTTAACATCTTTTTTATTTTTATTTTTTGAAACAGGGTATCACTGAGTTGTGAAGGGCCTTGCTAAGTAACTGAGGCTGTTCACGAACTGTGATCCTCCAGTGTCCACCACCCGAATTCTGGGATTACAAGCGTGCGCCACCATGCCTGGCATGAGGATGAAATTTTAAGTCAACCCACCCAACCCTGAACTAGAAGTTGAGAAAGGTAGATATTATTTCTTAGATACTGGGTACAAAACATATTCTCTGGGTGAAAGGAACCTTTGAGCAAAGTAATGAATAATAGCTTTTAGAATTCATAAAATAATAAGCCAGTCTATATTCTAGCTTATGTTTTAAAGTATTTGTCTCTTTTGTTATTTACTGAACTCCAGTGAAAATTTACTTAAATATGTCAGTCTTAGCTTTATTGCAAAGTATTACAAGAAAACTTTTATTATTATATTAAAAGAGAAAATCCAAACGGTCTCTTCGGCCCACTTGCCTCAACCACTCTTCCTTTCAGTCAGCTTTGCTATGAACTTATTTATAGAATTAGATCTCTAGTGATTATGCTCCCTGTCTTATGAAAGAAGAGGAACATTTTTTCCCTTTAAACTCTGTATTTTGAAATACTTGTAGACTCACAAAGTGTTCCAAATGTGATATTGGGTACATTTCATCCAGTATCCTCTAATCTTTTTTTTTTTTTTTTTTGATACTGGGGATGGAACCCAGGGACATTCTACCTCTGAGCTATACCCACCAGTCCTATTTTTTTTTTTTTTGTGGTACTGGGGTTCCTGGAAGCCCTTCTACCTCGGGGCTACACTCCCAGGCCTATTTTTACATTTTCATTTTGGAAACAGGGTCTCCTAAGCCAGCGCGCGGCTGGCTTCGAACCTGTGCGATCCTCCTGTCTCCGCCTCCCAAGCGCGGGGATTACAAGCTTGCGCCACCACGCCCGGCTATTTTTTAACTCTTTATTTTGATACAGGGTCTCACTGAGTTGCAAAGGTCCTCACTAAGTAGCTGAGGTTGTCCAAGAACCTGGATCCTCCTATCTCAGCCTCCCAAATGCTGGGATTACAATCGTGCGCCCCTATGCCCCACTCTACTCTAATCTTAATATTTTATGTAACTATAGGACACTTATCAAAGCCAAGACACCAACATCAGAATACTACCTTCAACTGAACCTCAGACATTGTTCAGATTTCACCAGTTTTTTTCTTAATATTCTTTTTCCATTTCAAGATCTAATGCAGAAAATCACACTACACTTAGTCATTCTGTCTGTTTAGTCAGAGGAAACAGTTTTTTAATGATGTGTAGTAATAATTGCAAAGATGTAGAAGACTCAGACAAGGTTTTTATAGTTAGAAGAGGAAACTTATTGTGGAAAAAAATGGGAGTTTTCAGAATCAAGGTACAGTGATTGGTATGCCCTACAAAATAAAATTGAATAAAACTGGAAGGTTATCAGGAAGCATTCTGACCCATGATTGCCTGATAGTAACTGTCACAGAAGACTCCGCCAGAACCACAGGCTCAGAGACCATTGTACATCCTTACACAAAAAGTACTCCTTTAAGTACATCTGCAGCAACTGTCTGTTCAGCCTCAGACCGACTCTGGTTAATCATCATGACCAAGAATTACTGTTTCAAAATATCTGATGTAATCTTCATTTTTGTGTTTAAAAACTTCCCATTATCTCAACGTTTTTGAATGTACCCATAATTTACTAATGCATGCATATTCCAGTTGCAATGCTCTCCTATCCCCAAAGAAATGTTATTACTCTTCATGTTCATTTAAGAATTCAGGTTGTCATATTGAATCGACCTCTCAAAATCCTATAGACAGAGAATATAACTTCAGGAGGAAACAAAATAAGAAGAGTACTGTGAGTTTTCCTTCCCAATTGTCTTATCACTTATTTCTCTGAAGGTTACAACTGAGGTGAACATCTTTGTTTTGCAAAACCGCAGCCCCTGCTGCTTCTGCCCTTGTCTTCATCAGAACCTGCCTCCCTCTGCTCACTCCTCCAAAGCTGCGCTCTGGAGTTCATGAGCGAGGCAGCTCACATGACATAGTGTAGAGCAGAACAGCCTACTTTGGCCATTTTTTTAGGATGAAAATGCCACTTTTTTTGAGACTTCACAATTCCAACTACTTATTATTTGTACTGGTTAAAATATAAAGAGGGTATAATTAGTTAATAGAATTCCTTTTCTGTTGTAGAACCTCCAACAAAAGTTGTTATCTAGTCTATGGTTTGATTTAGGCATAGTGTTTTAAGAAGTAACCTAAATAACCCCAAATTATTATTATTATTATTATGATGATGATGATGATGATGATGATGGTACTGGGGTTTCTGGAAGCCCTTATACCTCCGGGCTATACTCTCAGATGTATTTTTTATATTTTTATTTGGAAACAGGGTCTCTTAAGCCGGCGCGGGCTGGCTTCTAACCTTCGCGATCCTCCTGTCTCCGCCTCCCAAGCGCCGGGATTACAAACGTGCGCCACCATGCCCGGCCAAATTATTTTCTTTTAAAGGCATAATTAAGAAACCATTCCATAAAACAAAGCATTTCTATACTATGTTACCAAAATTCCTCAGGCAAGAATTTAGTAATCAAATCTATACACATGTGTGTACATTTGCAATTGTTTATTATGATTAACATACTAATCTGTATTTATGCCTCTACAATTTTGTGCCACTAACCAAGGTTTTGGTTAGTAACCCACTGTATTATATGGCAGTGGTCTCATGACATTATATGAACTCCTAACGTAGTCCTTTCAGTTTCTGCAATTATACTTTATGATGTTTGGACAATGAGAAAATCTCCCAATGACACATTTCTCAGAATGTATCCCAATCTTTAATTGACAGGTGACTATACATACATAAATTTACTCTTAAGTATTTGTACATATATACATAGATATTTTATACATATATACATACATATACATGCATGTATATACATTTACATATATATTCTATATTTATATATACATATACATATTCTAGGCTTTATGTCATATATTAGAATACGGTAGATTGTGGTATGCTAATGAACAAAACTCAAACTTTCAGTACTTTAATGCAATAAAATCTGATTTCTTGCTCATCTTGTATATCTGACTTTGATTGACATGGTGCTTACCTCCACAGGGTCACTCAGGAGCCCACCGCCCAATAGGTGCTCTTCTATTTATATCTGTATCATCTAGAACCTAAAATATTTCATTTTCTAAGCATGGGAAAGGAGAGCCTAGACAAATGAACATGAGATATCCACATCCTAAGACAAATGAACTTTTATTTATAGTTTCTTGGCCAGAACTGGTCATGATGCTTTATTCAATTTGAAGAAAGCCAATAATCACATGTCTTAAGCATATAAAAGTGGAGAGTTAGTGGTAAAAAATATGTAAAATGTATGTATATAGAAAAAAATTATCTACTTGAGAAACAGAACCAAACCATTTCCTTTGTGCATAAATCAGGGTAAGCAACATTAGTATCTATAAAAAAGAACTCCTAAATCCCAGTAACATAACATCATCAAAGTTTATCATTTGCTCATTTGATGGCATAATGCAATTGAGAGAAAAGTCTTTGAACCAATCAGATTGTGACTGTAAGGACTATCAGTTGGTGACATAAGAAAACTGAAAAAAAATGACAACAGTAAAGAAGGGGGAGCATTTTACATTAAGAGTAAGGTGCATAACCATCAGTGGTGCACAATCGTAAATGGTCAGTTCAAACATTGTGTTTCATAACAAGTTAGGCAAGCAGCAGCTGAATGGGCATGGCCCACTGAAATACTGTTAAACTGCTTTTTTGTTAGAGGAGAAAATAATATCCTGATACATAAATAGTTTTTGGAAGAATAACTTATTCATTCTGGCTTATCTAAGTTCTGGTAACATCTGTCATAAGATAGTACCTTCATCCAGCACATTTGCTACCACTCTAGCTGAAGGCATTTGCTATTTCCTTTGTCCTTGACTTATATGATCCAGTCCCTCATCAAATAACAGATTAAAGTTTGGGACTATTTGTTCTTCTTTTCCTCAACAAATAAAAAGTAACCAAACTGAGTAATTTAAAAACGTATAAATAACTTGCAGGTTTAAAATAAACTGAGATCTATGCAACTTTGGCTAGGATTTACCTGAAATTGTGTGAGGAGATTAAACATTCGACAGAATGCAAAAAACATGTACAAATCTTCTTCATGAACAGTGATATCATCCTCAAGGTTAGGGGTTGGTTGGGAGAGCACTGAACTAATTTGGAGAACCATTCATTCTTGTTCTGATTCAGCCATCAGTTACCTTTTTGACCATGAGCAATAATTGTCTACTATAACATTCTCAGCCCTTTTAGCTCTAATGAGCTGTGATTTGTTGACTAACCTGGCATAATGCAAGCAACAACCTCTGGTGTGACCTTATGGCTTTAAGGTTTTTACTGTGTAACTAGAACCATGCATCTGAAGTAGTTAACCAGTAATCGGAATCAATATTTTTTTTATTGTCTCTACAGTTGGTTGAATTTCATTGCTGTGCCAGTGTTCAGTGTCTGAAATCACTTGATGCAGGCCTTTGGGTTTTCCTCTTCAATGGTGTATATTGGCCTCTCATAGTTAATTTCAAGGCAGACAGAAGAAGGAATGAACAGAAGCAGACCCCAGAAACCCTATTTTATAGCCTTTTTAGATAAATAACTTATGTGTTGGCATAAGATGTTGCCAGGACCACCATCTTCTAATTGAAGCAAAAGGGGCATTATAACTATAAGAAAACAAACAAAGGCAATGAAAATATAGAATAAAATCTATGTATAAGTTCTGGAAGCAAAGTGAAGCACCTGGCTGCTTCAGCAATTTGGCTTTACACAACCTGATGCTCTAATGGATAAAATGAACTGTACAAGACAGAGGCATCTTACTGGCAACAATGGTTTATTATGATTTTCTAGTGTATTCTCTGGTATCAACTAATTATAGCTTAAGAGCACATTATTTTTTAATTTCTCTAAACTCATATACATCCTTTGTAAAATTGTCAAGATTGGACTGGTTGTTCTCCAAAATTACTTTGAGCACTAACCATCCAATATGTTTCTCCTGCCGTGACACTTAGGTCATTATCATTGTAGCAGCAGCCAGCATCCAGCCTTTCATCTTCTCCACCTGGTATAGAATCTCCAACTAGGGCCAACAGTCTTTACTCACACAGGCTCTAACAACATATTGTGAGGCTTATGGTCTTATATTTTTATTTATTTTCTTTGCTTTCTACATGCATATATAAAATATCTTCAAAGGAGGACTCTGTGTCAGCTTTCTTACATTGTGGTCCCTGTTGCTGTCACATAAAAAGGTTAGCATGCATCATGAACACATTGGTGGTTTTGTCCTACTGCCCGGGAGCCTTAAATCTAAAGTGAAAGATTTGAGTTTTGAGTACTTAAGGCTGTTTCACACACTAAAAAATATTTCTGAGCATATAAACTATTAACCAAAATGCTTAACTTAATCCTGTCCACATTGTTTCAGGAAATTATTGCTTATTTCCTTGACCCGGGACATTCATATATGTGAATGACTATTGATGATGCCATAGGAAATAAACAGCCCAATTCTTTCCAAGGCATAACTATCTTAACTGTGTTGATATACAGAGAAAAGACCAAGGCACATGTAAATACATCCATATAAGGTGAGGTCAGATAATAGCATCACATAAAGCCATTGCATGATGTCGGGTTCCCAGGCACATATGGCACTTTAAGTACATATGACTGAACATGACAATTATCTGAAATCAGAACAATGTGTTTAAGTATCCATTCTAGAAGGATCTCAAGGAAAGGCCGTAGTTTCAACTATAGGACATGGAGGGAAAGAAAGGCCAGGTGAGATGGGAGCAAATCTGAATGCTAGCTTTCTTGGCAGAATTGTACTATAATTACTGTAAACTCTTCTTGTTTTTATATCATCTACTTCTGCTTATTTAATGTCTCATAGTTTGCATTCCTTCCAATAACTCATTTGTAAAGTTATTCTTCATTTTGGACTTGACACTATAGAAATTCTCTGAACATTAAGTCATCCTTTGAATGTTTCCAAGGTTGTGCTACATTATTCCTTTCTGCTACTGTGCAGGGCAGAACATTCCAAGAACAAGGTTCTCAGAAGGGGCTTAACTGGTTGAGCCTTTTCACTTGGGGAGGTAGATAGGATCACTCTGTGAGATTAGATGCCAATGTCCTGCTCAGTGAAGCTCAAAAATGACATAGGCAGCACTGTGGACTTGCTAGTCAGTTTCACTTTATTGCTCTTTTATCACAGAAATGACGAACATTTGTTTTAATTTAATTTAAATGTCGACAGTCACACTTTTCAGTGACCTAGTGAGCATAAATATTCATCATGACACATATCAAAGTACTTGACTAAAGTTTTGTAGTTAATATTCTCCACATCATCTTGACCTTCTGTATGCATAATTTTAGCCAAATATAGAAAAGATCCCAAGCCAGAGTATTTGATTGTCTGGTTCAGAAAGAAGAAAATAATGAAGAAGGCCTATGCTTGAGCGTGGGCAGTTTCAGGCTTCTTGGAAAGCTGTGTCATATAGGAATACACCTTTTTTCATTCATTCCATACATTTTATACTTTCTACACTCTGGACTCTGGAGATGTGAAGACCAAAAAATTATGTTCCTTCGGGTACACTCCATTCCTGAGTAAATTCTATATCTACTTTGGTCTGAAATGCCTGAGTGCATTCATTCATTCAAAAGTATTTATTGTGCCCTAACTAGATGCCAAGAAACACGTGCTTGGAATAAATCAAGCACATAAGTAGCCTGAGGCAAGTAAGTAGACTGTAGCCCTTATGGAGTATACAGTCTAGAGGGGCAAAGAAGAAAAGAGCAAAAATCATAGTATAAAAACTAGAATAGTACTACACTGTTTGAATTATTGTAGCTTTATATGGTTTGAAATCAGAAAATATATATCTTCTAGCTTTGTTCTTTTTCAAGATCGTTTTGGGTATCTAGAGTCCATATTCCATATTAGGATAGAGTTTTTTTTCTGAAAAATAAATATATAAATATATGATAGTTTCACCTAAAAAATAGAAAAAAATATTCTCTGGTAAGAAAGAAAGTAAAAAGAAATATTGAAATGTTATCTTTAAGTCATCAAAAGCTTGGTATCAGACAAATGAGACTGTTATGTGAGATTATCATTTTTAATTTTGGATAAATTGCTAAAATACTAGATGTCAACCACTAAGCCAAGCATGGGAGGGAGGGATGGGGAGAGAATGGGGTGGGGATCGGGTGGGGGCTGATTGGGCGATGTGTGCATGTATGTCTACAAAAGTTTGTATCCCACTATGATGTATGAATACAGTACACCAATAAAAAATAAAAAAAAAGAAAATAAATAAAAAATAAAAAATAAAAATGGTAAAAAGTTCTAGAAGATAGCAAAGGTATTAAATAAAGGAAAGCTCGGTATAGCTCAGTGGTAGAGTTCATGCTTAGGATACAGAAGACATTTGGTTCAGTCCCCAGCACCAAAAGAAATAAAAAGCTAAACACTTAAATTTAAAAAGAAAAGGAGACCCCGGCAAAGTGGTTCGTGATTGTGATTTCAGCTTGAGAGACTGAGATAGGAGTATCACAGGTTCAAAGACCACCTCAGTAAGTAGTGGAACTCTCATCAACCTAGTAAGACTTGTTTCAAAATAAAAAATAAAATATTGAAGCCCGGCGTGGTGGCGCACGCTTGTAATCCCCACGCTTGGGAGGCGGAGACAGGAGGATCGCGCAGGCAGGTCCGAAGCCAGCCGCGCTGGCTTAAGAGACCCTGTTTCCAAATAAAAATATAAAAAGTAGGTCTGGGAGTGTAGCCTGGAGGTAGAGGGCTTCCAGGAACCCCAGTACCACAAAAATACATAAATAAATAAAAATAAAAAATTGGGCTGTGGGCATAGAGGTAGAATGTTCCTGGGTTCAATCCCCAGCACCATAAGAAAGAAAGAAAGAAAGAAAGAAAGAAAGAAAGAAAGAAAGAAAGAAAGGAGGAAAGAAGTTTGTAAAGGGGACTCAGTAGTTGAGCAAGGAGGGAACAGTGAGGGGAGACCTACAGGTAGTTTTAATGGGGCTTGTCAGGTAACCACAAGAGCGGGGCTGAGAAAGGTGAAGGTCAGGCTGTGTGCATAATCAGGAGAAGCGCATTCATGGAGTCACAAGAGCCAGAAAAATTGCATGGAGATGGGAGATGCCTGCTATGTCTGAGGAACAGCAAGGATGGTCAACAAATGTGTGGAGTAAATTGATTCTGATATGTGTGTATAGATGTCTTCTAACACTTAAGCCAATCTCTGGGTAGAAGGAGTTGCTGTAATTAGAAACAAAACGATCAGAAAGGGACCAGGAACAATTAAGCACCTTGTGTTTGCCTGATTCCCTAGATGTTTCCTTAGTTCATCTTTACATTAATCTATTGCTGTAGTTATTATAGTCACTAGTTTATAAATTGGGGTGATAGCACATAGATAGCTTGTGTGATGAGATAAAGGCTACAGATCTATGAAGTGATGGGGTAGAGATCTGATTTCTTCAAATCCCGGACTTGGTTACATATTCAACCTCACTAATATTAATTGCACTTAGGTTCAATTTATATACATAGCAGAGAGAGAAAAAACCCAAGCATTATTAACACTCAGCTCCAGGGCTTGCAAGTAGTGTCACATTGGCTCATGGGGTAAGAAGTGACTGGGATTTCCACTTCTCCTTCTCCTTCTCCTCCTTCTTCTCCTTCTCCTTCTCCTCCTCCTTCTCCTTCTCCTTCTCCTTCTCCTTCTCCTTCTCCTTCTCCTTCTCCTTCTCCTTCTACTTCTACTTCTCCTTCTCCTTCTCCATCTCCTTCTCCTTCTCCTTCTTCTTCTCATTTCCCACCACTCCTTTCCCTGTTTACAGGAAGAAAAATAGTCGAAGGTGACCTAGGTACAGCCTATAGGGGTTTGCAGACAACTCTTTCAAACAACTTGCCAAAGGGAGCCACCTGACCGTTCTCTGTGTCCCAGTTAGTGTCCCCTTTAGGGCACATTCCTGAGCAGTCATCTGACAACACCTGCTTTCTCTTCCTACCATGTAACTGCTGAGGTATTCCGGGAACCTCAGGTGGAGTACCCAATTACACAGTCTCTGCCAGCAGCCCGCACTGACAGCAGCAGCCAAAGGTTGGAATCTCACTGTCATTTCCTAGCATGAGCTGTGGATGTTCATTGTAAGGG
Organism: Muscardinus avellanarius; assembly: GCF_963383645.1. Taxonomy (NCBI): domain Eukaryota; kingdom Metazoa; phylum Chordata; class Mammalia; order Rodentia; family Gliridae; genus Muscardinus; species Muscardinus avellanarius. Next base: position 61,824,049 of record NC_137788.1, read on the forward strand.
ATTTCTTTTCTGACCAGTCTGAGACTTGTAATCCTTTCCTGAAGATATACATTGTCTGTTTTCTCATAAACTCATGTTGTCTGTGTTTGACCTTTTTCTTATTGCACTGGAAAATAATACAAACTTTGAGATTACAGTTCACTGTGGGGGCACACGCACAACTCAGACCCAGACACAACACATATACACACACATTTACTTACATTCTATTTTGCTTCAGATAAAGCATGAAAAATGTCTGTGTCAATGTAATACAACAAAATTAAAATAAAATCCACTGACTGAATTATTGGCTGATGTTTGAAGAGGGAAATTGCATCAAGTTTATGGGTAGGAAAGGTTAGAAAGAATCAAACTGTATTTTTTAAAAATATATGCTACAGAAAGTTAAGTTAACTTTTTAGCATGAGTTTTCATTGAGGTAGAAAGATGATAAGAGAAAACACACACAAACAAATTTGTAATCTAGAAACAACTGGGCCTCCTTATGGCCAGTTTTAGCAACAGTATCACAAACACAAATCAAACAATGATTATACCTTCAAAAAAAAATGGACTCTTGACTTCTACTTTCTATTCTGTGATGGACCAGAAACACCGAGCAGGCCTCAAACTCTAGTTTGATGACAAAGATAATTGTTAACTATATTCTGGGCCAACATAAAAAGAAAAAAAATCTCAATGGAAAAAGGAAAAGAAAAAAGGAGGAAAAGGAAGAAACCCAACAAGGAAGAAATTAAAAGAAGAATGAGCTGGAACTGGAATGATAAAATATGAGTAGCAAGTAGGTGGGTTATTGGGATTACCTGTCTGTGATGCTAGTGTGGAGCTGGGATGCAGAGACAGCACCTTGAGTCTGCTGAAAAGTGCAATAGTAAAATCTGAAATTATCCTTTTGAGTCAAGGCCCTGAAGGTGGGCTGAAGAAGATGCAGGTCATTAGAAATCCTGCACCCAGGTGAAGAAGATATAAATCATCTCAGGAGGAAAGCATTCCAAATTCAGAGCCTCAAGATTATTGCAGATTAAGGTCCTACTTGAAACTGTGGGGCATCTAGAAAGGTTTGTTTAAAAACTTCGGGCTCCTAGTGAGTCATGAGTGGGTTTAATTTAAGGATCTATCTGGCAGGGAGAAAAGAAAACCTGGCTGCCACTATTCTAGAGAAATAGCTAAACTGTGAGGATCATTCACGTAATTGTGATCAACCTTTGATGTCCAAAATGATAAAAAAAAAAACCTAAGTCATCAGAACCTTTGCTAAATTTCTTCCATAAAATCTTAAATTGCTGTGCCACTCTTTAGTAATCCAATGCTGAAAATAATAGCAAATATTTAAGGAATGCTTACTTTGTACCAGACACTAGCCTAAGTATTTTTATAAGAACGAATGTACTAAAGCATCATAGCTGACTCTGAGGAACATGCTATATGGTTGGTCTTAACTTCATACATAAGAAATCTGAGGCAGAAGGAGGTTATATCCTTGTTCAAAAATCACACACATGGTTAGAACTAAATGCTGGTGGAACAGATCGATGCCAACACTAGCACATAGGAGGAACTAACTAAATATTACTATTTGGAGTCTTGTTTGTCTACCTATCGAGCAGCCTTGGCTGGGCCAGGAGATCATCTTGTTTTCTGCTCAGTATCTTCTTGCTCCCAGATGCTTCAGAATCTGGACTGTCCTTGGTCTGCAGTTTCCTGCCCACTGGGCAGATAATTGTACATTCTTGGCCCTGCTGTGTACCGTTATCTATAGTTATGTCATAGATCACACTTCTAGGAGTTTAGAGAAGGCATTTTTTTTTTCAAGAGTTCATAGATTTTCACAAGAATCACTGGTATGTGTAGACTTTATAGTTTTACATTTTATGGTATTGTGAGAGACAAAATAGGTGGCACATGCTTGTAATCACAGCATTCAGGATGCTGAGACCGGAGGATCGCAGTTTGCAGACAGCCTCAGCTACTACTTACTGAGGCCCTTTGCAACTCAGTGAGACCCCCGTTTCAAAATAAAGAATAAAACATAGGGCAGGGGGTGTAGTTTGGAGGTCATCTGCCCCTGGGTTCCATCCCCAGACCTGCAAAAAAAAAATTGCATGTTATGAATTTCAATAAGCTCTTTATGTTTGTTTAAGAGATACATTACTGGAATATTTGAGGACATAAACTGAAATTATAAATTATCTTAACTAAAGAAGGAAATAATCATCACCTAGTACATAGGAAGATTTAACAAAAATGATTTATGAACTAGTTAGTTAAATGATATTAAACTCGTAGTGACTAAAGAAGAAGTAAACGAAAAATAATAAAATGTATGTGGAAATAAGAGTTTTGATGAAAAACTACTAAGGAAAATGCTTAACTGTTCCTACCTATTTTGGACACTCACAAGGATGATTTCAGTTACTTATAAACCCAGAGAATGAGAATTTGTGAGGAAAAGTTAAATCTGACATTAAGATAGGCATTGTATTTACATGGGAAGAAACAAACAAAACCTTTTTAAAAACAGGTTGCATAGAAAACCACCAAAATAATGTGTTTCTTTTGAGTGTAATCTAGACTGAATGGAATGAAAATGAATAATCAAGTTTTTCCAAGTAAATTTATTAGCCATTTGTATTTTCTACTGAACAGAACACAAATCCAAGGGCACTTGCTTTTGTGCTATGTTTGAGCATCATGGGTTTTACTCATTTCACTGCTTTTATAGCATCTTCAGAAAGGAAAAGGAAAAGAGGAAATAAATTCATCATGTTAAACTTTGGCCTTTAAAGTTAGAAGTAATTATAATTGAGAAGTAAATTGAAAAGATTTAAAGCTGCATTTTGTAAGCCACACTTTCTAATATTCTCTAACACCCCGAAAGTCTCTTCTTTGTGGGTGTGATTTTTCTATTATTTATAAAGACATTTAACCCTGGACTTCAGCAAACACTGACATAGTGAAAGGGGTGAAGCTTCTGGAGATAACAGGGGCTGTGGGTGGGGCTAGGACAGCAGCATTTACCCGTGGCTTTGGGCAAGGTTAATTAATCTCTTTTAACCTCATATTTCTTATCTTTACAGATAATTGGTGGCAATAGAATATGTTCTGAAGAGATTGTAATGACAATTAGAACTGCATTACTGTTCAAACAGAACAAACAGGAAGCCTCTTTATCATTATGCCCTGGGGTCTGGGCCTGGATCCTGTCTCTGAGTACCCATGTACCCTCACCAGCTTTTGGTTTTTCAACAGCAAATGGAAGTAATATTTGCTTTTGCTACCTAACACAGAATAGTTCGTAGAAAAAAAAAGTAATAATCTCACCTTTATTTACTGCAAAATGCTATAAAAATTAATGAAATTAGGGCTAGAGATGTAGCTCAGTGGTAGAATGCTTGCTCAGTGTGCATGAGGACCTGAGTTGGATGCCCAGCACTGCAGAATAGTAAATGAATGAATGAATGAATAAACAAATAAATAATTTTTTTTGGTATATGTGTGTATATGTGGTACTGCGAATGGAATCCAGGGGCACTTTGCCTCTGAGCTATACCCCCAGCTCTGTTTTATTTCTTTATTTTGAAACATGATCTCACTAAATTGCAGATGACCTAAGTTGCTGAAGCTGCCTGCAAACTTGTGATTCTTCTGCCTCCCAAGTACTTGGAAAAGGAATTGATGAAACTGGCCTGGCATAATGGCACACTCCCATAATCCAGTACTTAGGAAGCGGAAACTGGAAGATTGCAGGTTCTAGGCAGCCTCAGCCAGCAAGACCCTCAGCAACTTAATGAAACCCTATTTCAAAACAAAAAATAAAAAAGGAAATAGGGATGCTTGGAGGTTGAATGCCCCTGAGTTTAATCCCCATAATCCTCCCCTCCCCACTCCAATAAAAACCACCCAAATTAATGCTTACTGATATTTTACCAACATTTTAAAATTGTTAGTTTGCTTTTCGTATTTGAACAGACTTGCTTAGGTTGAAACTTTAATAAAGGATTAGGACAAATGTAGACAGTCAGATGATCACTGTGTGTGTTCCTCTACTGCCTTCTCTCATTGCTGATGAGGATGAAAAGCAACCAAATACTGTTCTGTGCAACAGAGACTCATCTATTATTCAAGATTCGAAGTTGTGGCGAGTGCAGATCTAAAGTCACAAAGTAGCCCCTTGGTGTTGGGGTTGCAAATCTTCCTGAAAGATTTCCATTGATCTTGTGGTACTTTATAGAACAGTTGACATTTACATTTAACAAGCACCTGAGAGGTGGGAGGCTCCACCAATCAGAAAGAACAGCAAAGGCCTGAGGCATTATAAAGCAAAGTGTGTTAAAAATGGTCTAACAAGAAAGTCACTGCGAATCTAAATACACATACAAAGCCTCAGAAAGGTAGTTTGAAATTTTGGGGGCTGATGAAAATTGTTAGAATCATTCTGTTTAGAAGTCTTGCTCATTTCAATGTTTTTCTTAAGTCAGAAGTCCTTCAGAATACATTCCCGCTTTTCTGGTATGAGCATCAGTAGCCTCATCATGAATGTCCACATTTTTAGTAATTGGCACAAGGTGCATGTTGACCACCTGTGATTAACCACGTTATAGTTAAATACAAAATGTCCCCTGAAGAGCTTATTTATTGGTGTTTGGAGTTGATGTAATTGAGTCATGAGAGATAATCTCATCAAGAGACAAACCATTATGCCCTCACTGCAATGAGTGTATCTGGTTGGTGGGGTGAGACTGGAGAAGGTGGGTTCCTGGAATCGTGGCCTTAGGGATTGTGCTTATGTTTTTAACCCCCTCTGCTTGCTTGCTTTCTGCTTCCAGCCTCCATGAGGTGGGAGCAGAGCTCTGTACTCTTTCCCTCTCTCTGCTTCCTGCTGCCCTGCCCTGAGCTTCAGACCCTGGCCTCACATGGACTGAAAACAGAATCTCCAAAAACTGTGAGCAAATGAATCTTTTGTCCTCTAATATGTGTGGCTGGGCCATTTGGATTATAAAAGTGAGAATGTTGACTAAGACACCAGAGTACCATTTTGGCTATATTTTGCCTTAAGGTCTTTGAGGAAATGTCTATGCTTTACCATCCCATTTGCTTTTCACTTATGAGCAGAATAGCAGTTAATTCAAATAACACTGACTAACTGTGAACTGATGCAGTGGAAATCTTCATAGTACCAGAAGCAGTAATAAAAAATAACAATAATATAGTAATAATAGAAATAACGTCCTCATATGGTATCAGCTGCTTGATGTGTTCCTCATTCAAATTATTTATCATTTATAAAACTTACTTCTTTCAAACAGAAAGCAAGTATTTTCTCACTCCTTAATATTTTTATGCTCCTTTGAAAATCTTTGGCTAAACTTGTTTGCATAAGCTTTGGGGACATTCACACCATATCAGCTTGCCTGTCCTCCCTCCTCCTCAACCTGAATAGACTGGGTCTTGAGAGGAAGGGTGACTTCTTACTTTTCTAGTAGTTCTAGTATCTGGCACTTAGTAGGTGTTTAGTCAGTGAGAAGTGGGTGAATAGCTGGGTGTGGTGGCATATGCTTGTAATCCTAGCATTCGGGAGGCTGAAACAGGAGGATGTGGGTTCGCAGACAGCCTCGGTTTCTTAGTGAGGCCCCTTTGCAACTCAGTGAGACCCTGTTTCAAGATAAAGAATATAAAATAGGGCTGTGAGGTAGAATGCCCCTGGGGTTCATCCTCAGCAACACACACACACACACACACACACACAAACAAAACAAAACACTGGGGGAATGAAAATTAGTAAATTAAACTGTAATGAAAGTCCCATTTTCTAAGGGTTGAGATACTGGATGGAGTGAGTCTGGTTAAAAAGTGAATTTAAGCCAGGCGTGGTGGCGCACACTTGTAATCTCCACGCTTGGGAGGCGGAGACAAGAGGATCGCGCAGGTTCGAAGTCAGCCGCGCTTGCTTAAGAGACCCTGTTTCCAAATAAAAATGTATAAAAAATAGGTCTGGGAGTGTAGCCCGGAGGTAGAAGGGTTTCCAGGAACCCCAGTACCACCAAAAAAAAAAGTGAATTTAAGCCGCAAGAGAAGCAGCATTCCCACGCATAGTTACCCCAAAGATGTATGCCTTAAAAGAGAGGCATATTTTGCGCTGGGCCTGGTGGTGCACGCTTGTAATCCCTGCACTTGGAAGGCTGAGACAGGAGGATCGCGCACGTTCGAAGCCAGCTTTAGCTGGGTTAAGAGACCCTGTTTCTATTAGGTGTGCAAGGGAAGTAAAAGGCACGAGAGAGACCAGGAAGCACAGTTAGAGTTTTAATGTGGTCCTCTCGGGTATAGGGGCTGGACCTCCTGGAGACCTGCAGGCCCCTCCGAGGCTGGAGGGAAAAATGCGCGTCTCTCTCTCTCTCTCTCTCTCTCTCTCTCTCTCTCTCTCTCTCTCTCTCTCTTTTGTGGTACTGGGGTTCCTGGAAACCCTTCTACCTCCGGGCTACACTCCCAGACCTATTTTATATATTTTTTATTTGGAAACAGGGTCTCTTAAGCCAGCAAGGCTGGCTTCGAACCAGAGTGAGCCTCCGGTCTCTGCCTTCCAAGTGCGGGGATTACAAGCGTGCACCACCAGGCCTGGTGCAAAAAATGCCTCTTTTTTTTTAGTTTGGTGGTACTGGGGTTCCTGGAAGCCCTTCTACCTCCAGGCTACACTCCCAGACCTATTTTTATATTTATATTTGGAAACAGGGTCTCTTAAGCCAGCCTCACTGGCTCCGAACCAGCGCGATCCTCCTGTCTCTGCCTCCCAAGCACGGGGATTACAAGCGTGCACCACCACACCTGGCAAAATGCCTCTCTTTTAAGGCACATCTTTGGGGTGGGACTATGCGTGGGAATGCCGCTTCTCTCACGATATCGCCAGCTTCGCGATATCACCTGTGATATCACCTAGCAGAGTCTCCTCCTCTTTCTCCAGGGTTCCTTCTCCTGTGGGAAGGGGGTGGGACCCGACTTGTCATCCTGGTCTTTTGGTGATAATGGGCAGAGATTCGAATCTTAAACTACTTCCTGCTGTCAAGAGGCATCATAAGGGGCCCCCTCGGCCGGGAGAGTTTGGGTCCTCCAGAAGTGGGCAGGTGGGAGTATGGCTGCAGCATGAGTCGGAGGTTACCCTGGACAGCTTGGTGATGTGTGCTCGAGGAGACTTTAGCAGATGAGGAGTTATGGCAGTTTGGCATCCAAAGAGGGAGGGCACCACAGTATATAAACAAGTGGATCTGCTTTCATGATGACTGTGGTTGATATGGGATGTGGAGCTTCCATGAAATGCCAAGAGCTTGTGCCACCTGTTGAGTAACCTGAGAAATAAAAGCTGGTTCGTTATGAGACTATAAGGAATTAGGGAGTTCAAACCCAGGGATGATGTTTGAGCATAGAACATCAGCCACCGTGCTGGCTATCTCGTCTTTTGAGGGAAAAGCCTCTACCCACCCTGTTAGGGTATCAACCATGGTAAAAAGGTATTTAAGTTTTTTGTGAGGTGGCATATGGGTGAAGTCAATTTGCCGGTCCTGTCATGGAAAGTGTCCTCTCATTTGGTGGGTAGGAAAAGAGGGGTAAAGGCCTCCTTGGGGAGACACAGCAGCACAAGTGGAACAGGAGGCACTGACTTTACTAATCAGCTGTTGCAGGAGAGGAGAATAAAACAAGGGGCTTAGGAAATGCTTCAGCACCATAGGTCCCACATGAAGGAAATTGTGTATCAGGCTTATGACCTTTCAGCCTGAGCCTCAGGCAGAGCAATCTTATCCTGTATCATGAGCCAACAATCCCCTGTGCTGGACGCCCCAAGTTTGATCAGGTGTTTTTGTTCAGCCAGGCTGTAATTAGGCACCATTGAGGGGAGGGTTAAAAATAGTACAGAGGCCAGGCGTGGTGGTGCACGCTGTAATCCCCGTGCTTGGGAGGCAGAGACAGGAGGATTGCGCAGGTTCGAAGCCAGCCACGCGCGCTGGCTTAGAAGACCCTGTTTCCAAATAAAATTGTAAAAATAGGTCTGGGAGTGTAGCCCGGAGGTAGAAGGGCTTCCAGAAACCCCAGTACCACCAAAAAAAAAAAAAAATAGTATAGAGGCTGGTGGGCTTGGCTGAGCTTGTCGTGTCAGCTTCCTTGCTGTGTAATCAGCTTTATTGTTTCCTTTGGCCACTAAGGAAGATTCTGTCTGGTGGCCCCAACAGTGGATGATGGCCAGCTCAGATGGTAAAGAAAGAGAGTCTAGGAGCTTCCTAATCAAGGTGGCATTAACAGTGGGTGAACCCTTAGTGGAGAGAAATCCCCTCTCTCTCCAAATTGAGGCATGGCAATGTGCTATTAAAAAGGAATATTTAGAATTGGTATATATGTTTACCTACTTGTTCTTTTGCCAAGTGTAGAGCTCGCGCTGGTTTGAAGCCAGCCTCACTGGCTTAAGAAACCCTGTTTCTAAATAAAAATATGAAAATGGGTCTGGGAGTGTATCCTGGAGGTAGAAGGATTTCCAGGAACCCCAGTACCACCAAAAAAAAAAAAAAAAAAAAAAAAGAGGCCTTTTCCCTCCAGCCTCAGAGGGGCCCGCAGGTCTCCGGAAGGTCCAGCCCCCATCCCCAAGAGGACCATTAAAACCCTTACCATGCTTCCTGGTCTTTCTTGTGCCTTTTACTTCCTGCGCGCACCTAACATCTGGTGCGGACCCCGGGATGATTATGTTTTTTTATTTAAAAATTTTTTTCTTCTTCTTCTTCTTCTTTTTTTTAATTCCCTGCTGCTGCTACTGCCACGGCATACTCTGTGCGGCCTTGGTGGAAATCTCTGCTTTCCCAGATCCTCAGGGGCGCCCAGATCTGCTGGGACCGTGCCTGCCCTGCCCTCTGCTTTTTTCACTGGACCACCACCCCAGAACACCTACCGCCTCAGAACTTCTGCCGCCTCGGAACCACCGCTGCCCCGGAACCACCGCTGCCCTGTGCCCGCCCAGACGGTGGACCATAAGCCGCCCTTTTCTGGCCCCAAGCTCCATGGCTGCGGTTTGACACCGCTTCATGTAGGCCAGACCTTCAGCCAACCCAGACAAGCACCCAGTTCCTTTCCCTGCTACCTCTTCCTGTGCTTCCTCCTGCCTGGTGTCCTACCCTTCCTGGATACTGGAACTCCCACCCAACCCCAGCCCCGACTCTGGCCCTCCTGCCTGCCCTGGTTAGACCCACAGGGGAGCAAGCTACGTGGCCCAGCCTCAGGGTCTGGCAGGTGCCTGGCAGCCATTTGTTGTGTTTTTTTTTTTTTTTTTTCATACCGTGGACCTGGTAACCATGCCGTCTGGCGCATGTTTACCCTGAGAGCTGGCAGCCATCTTGCCCAGCCTCACGCTTGCCCTGGGAGCCGGCAGCCATCTTACCATCCAGCCAGATGCTCCTCCTAGGATCAGCCGGCAGTCATCTTGACTTCCATCCAGCCCAGAGACCCAGCCACCATCTTAGATACCACCCGGCGGTCGGGAAGGACCCAACTTGTCAGTTTCCAAATAAAATATATATATATTATATATATATATATATATATATATAATATATATATATATATATATATATATATATATATATATATAATGTCTGGGAGTGTAGCTTGGGCTTAAGAGACCCTGTTTTCAAATAAAATATAAAAAAAATAGGTCTGGGAGTATAGCCCGGAGGTAGAAGGCCCCTGGGTTTCATCCCCAGTACCACCACCAAAAAAAAAAAAGTGAATTTAAATATCAAAGATAGCTGGGCATGGTGTGCACACTTGTAATCCCAGCATTTGGGAGGCTGAGATGGGAAGATCGCGGTTCGCAGACAGCCTCAGCTACTTAGTGAGGCCCTTCACAATTTAGTGAAACCCTGTTTCAAAATAAAGAATATAAAACTGGGCAGGGGGGTTTTAGCTCGGAGGTCAAATGCCTCTGGGTTCTATCCCCAGACCTGCAAAAACAACCAACCAACCAACAAACCAACCAACCAAACAAACAAAAAACCATGTCAAAGATGAGAAATGATCTGAAGTGTTGGGATTTTAGCGGGCCAAAAGCAACATCCTTTTACCTCTAAATAAGTTTGTGAAGTAAGATGCATGAAACAGGTGGAGATTTGAAAAAACACTTTGAGAAGTTGTTTTGAGATCATGATTAAATCTACAGTCAAAATAGTTTGCAATTACTTCTTCATAATGTTAGGCAGGCAGGCTCAAGTGGAAACTATAGGCTCCTCCCATAGAGAATCCTCTTTACTCTTTGGTGGAAAGAAAATCAGATCTCATTTCTTCACTGTAGAAATATTAATTGTATAGCTATTATGTGGCAGGCAATAAAGATATGATCCTAAGTAATACCTATGCTCACACTATTGTACCAAAGTTAATAGATAATTTCAATACAGTGTGGTAGTGAACTGTAGGGCATTAGGGAGAACAGAAAGGACCTCTGAGCCTGTACCTAAATGCTCAGGAATATTTCCCATGAGATGCCCAAGATATGGCTTGAAGAAAGATTAAGAGGTTGTGTTCAAAGTGAGGAGCATGTTCCAAATCCCCTCCAATGATGTGAGGCACAAAAAGCATTATTTTAATAGGAGGTATACTGTGGATAAAGGGAAAGAAACAGACTAAGAAAAGCAAAAGAGAATCAAAATGAGGCAGGCAAGCTTAGCAAGTAGAGACCAGGAAGGTCTTTGCAAGCAAATTTAAGTATGCTGTAGTGGATTCTCTCCTAAAGGTAATAGGGGATAACAAAATGGCTCCAGCAGAAGAGTGACACAATAAATCAGCCATTGTGTGAAATGTGCTAAAAAGGATGGCAAGAAAAACATTTTGGGAGGCTTGAACTACAGGGAGGCAGGGAAGTTAGGGAAAAATATGATTAATTTGATAAGAGACAAGATGCTGAGTCAGGAGAATCAGCAGCGGGTGGGTGGAAGACAGAGGGGACTTCTGCAGAGGGTCTCTAGCTCAGATGAGCCATTTTCTAATAAAAGAATAGAGGAGGAGTTGACTTAGTGTGATGACAAGGAATTCACTTTTGGATTGCTGAGACTGGGGTGTCTAGGGAGTCATTGACATTGCTATGTCTAGTTGGCAACAGGGGACATAAATATTAGTCTAGGGTGGTGGCGACCACCAGTAATCTCAATCCTTGGGAGGCTGGTACAGGAAGACTGCAGATTCGAGGCCAGCCTCAGCAACTAAGTAATTGAGACTCACAGAAACCTAGCAAGACCCTGTTTTCAAAACAAACAATAAAAAGAAATGAGAGTATAGCTCAGAGGTAGAATACCCCTGGCTTCATTCCCCAGAAACACACACACACACACACACACACACACACACACACACACACACAAAGAAATATAAACTGAGATGGAAACAATGATTTGAACAATATTAATATAAGAAGGTAACTTGATTAGGTGTTGAAAATGGAAAAAAATTAAAATGTAAGAAATATTTAAATGTCACATTTGAAAGTTAACCAAAATATAAAAGCAATGCACTAATAAAAGTATTTTAAAAACCCATGTTCTATGAGGAGTGATTATCACAAAAGACACATACTTCTGGGGCAATTACAAAGCAAATATAATAGTAAAGGTTCATTTATTTCCTAACATGAACCACAGTCCCATCTGGTTGTCATGAATTGATTTCCTAATGAAAAAAAATATATTTTTCTTAGTTACAGCTGGAATAAACACTCTTTCATGTTCACTTAGCCCAGTATGTGATCTGAAACAACAAAATACAGTTAGCAACTTCAGAATACTGAAAACATTGGGACAGCAAAGTGTGGCATCTTCTGCAAACAAAGAGGCATTTTAAAGTAGCCTCAGGGTGATCTGGACTTGTGTGACCAGCTCCCTCAATGATCACACATTCATGCAGAATTTCACCATCCTGTTGTCAGAAAACATAGGTACCCAATAATGAAGATATAGTTGAATTAGAGGATTCTATTCTGAAAGAAAACATGGGCTTGGGGCTGGGAATGTAGCTTATGGTAAAGCACTTGCCTAACATGTATAATACTCTGGGTTCGATCCCCAGCACCACAAAAACCAAACAAACAAAAGCCAACCTCTTTTAGGAATCTACCAAACTCTACCAAGCCATCCCCTTTCAAGAATCATAGATCTTAGAAAAATCCTTAAGGCTAAATAGTACCATGGCTTCAATTATCAGATAAGGTCCACCAGTGAGTTGTGAAGTCACTTGGTTGGGTTACAACTTGCTTGTTTATTATAAAAACTGAGCTAGATTAGAGTAAATTAGAATTAAAAAATATTAAAGTACATTACACATAGAACAAATGAATGTTGTTTTATGAAACAATATGGATTAAAACAGAGAAGAAAGGAATTTTGATAACAATGACTACCTGAGCACTAGTGAGGAGGGAGAAATAAGAATATGAGAGGAATATCAGGCCATCCCCAATAGCTATTGTTAAGTGTCGATGCAGTTGATTTATGGGAGATAAAACTGGATAATTACTGAGGCCCATACTGTGTTGGGTCATGAGAAACAACTATGAAATTAATATGTTATTCAGCAGCAAGTGTGAAGACATGGAAGCTTCCAGAATAGGAAAGCCACATAGTGGAAAGTTTACGATCTGTCAAAGCTCCCTCTGCACAGACCCAGGTAAGAGTTGTGATAATCCAAACACAAGGAACATAAAATCTACATGTGCCAAATCTCTTCCCGCCTCAAAGCTTGTCACATGCTGTCCCCTCTGCCTAGTTTCCTCTCCACCACAGCTTCTATGACTGTATTCTAGGTATTGGGTCTTGTTTTCCATATATCAGTCAAATTCTTCCTCCAAGAGAAACTTTTTGCCTTCCAAGATGGCTATTATATGTGTCACACCTACGGTCAAATAACTAATGTTCTATTATATAATGCCTGTGTCACAGCAGAAGGAATTCATCTTGTTCACAGAAGTATCTTTAGCACTTAGTTTTCCCTGTACACTGTTTATGATTTACTTTTTGTTGAATAGAGGAGCAATGACAGTTACCATAGAAAGAAAACGAAATACAGGGGACACTGAAAAGGAAAACCAACAGGATTCAGAGACTTATTGGGTATAAGAGCAAAGAAAAATGTCAACACTTCAGCCATTCCTCCTCTAAATAGACATCTGTTCCACATGTGCTCTGTGTCAGGCACAGCACTTAGCTTGAGAAAATAGAGATGATTAAGACAGTATCCTAACATCATGACAGTTGGGGGTTGGTTGGCGATTGGAGCAAATTTTTACATAATTTTTTCTAGGAACAAGGTGCTGTTCAAAGCACTTTAAATAATTAACCTGATAACTTCATGAGGCAGGCAGGTACCCTGTTTTATAGATGAAGAAATAAGCCTCAAAGCTGTAAAACTCTTGCCTAAGCTTACACTTGTAAGGGCAGAGCTGAGATTTGGTTCCATCTTCTTTGTTACACCATTATTGTGTGTCCAGCCTGAAGTCAAGGACTCAGAGAGCAGATCACCACAAAATGACATAATAATAGATGCACAAACATTATCCAGAAGTAGTACAGAGAAGAAAGTGGTTATCTATGCAAAAGGACAAGTCAAGCACAGATCAGCGGGGGAAAGGATGTGAGAGTGAATTTTGAGTGATAATTGGAGTTTGCCATGTGGGAAGAGCAGTGTGGAAAGTATCCCAGCAGCCAGAATTCTCAGAGAGGAAATTTGATACAACATGTTGTTCATGGTGAATCTACAATTGATCTAGAATTTCTGGACGATTCTTGGAGGCAGAGGATACAGATGAGTGTACTGGAGAGGCCAGCAAGAGAGGTTAGTCACCACCCTAGGAGCTGAGCCCTGACTCAGAAGGCAGTAGATACAGAGAAGCATAAGCTGGAGGTGTGGTGTGGAGTACTATCTAACATGAGACTTCTTATTAGATATATTACCTTAGCAGTAGTGGGGAAGGATGGGCTGAGGGTTAAGCTAGAAGCACAGAGAGAGATTGGGATCCTCCTGCAAGCAGCCAGCCAGGAAAGTATAAGGGACCAATTTAAACAGTAATAAAAGACACAGAGAGACAATGATTTAAGAGCACTGCAGAACTTGGAGAGACATTAGATGCTGGGATAAAAAAAGGAGTACATCAAGAGTCTTTACAAGGTTCTTGATTTATAAAACAGGCCACAGAAGTGTCTGCCACCCAAGAGAGGGGAGGATTTCAGAGATTGAAGATAGTGGTTTCTGTTTGGAGCATGTTTCTTTAGACACATGCTGGTTTTCTGGGTAAAAGTGTCCTTTACTTGGTAATGTAGAGTCTTCACTAAGTAAAAATTGGAACCTCACGAGTGTTAGTAGAAGTTGGATGTAATTGGAACCATGGAGGGACAGAACAAAGCCAAATCCCCTAAGAGGGCTGAGCAAGTGACTTGAGAGGTGGTTGGGGTAAGTTGGGAAGAAAAGGAACCAGAGGAGAAAATCAGATGTGACCATAGAGGCAGGAAAATATTCAGCCAGGGCTATATTACAGAAACAAGGAAGGCATGCCTCTCCTGACTGTCACGTGGCAAATTCCTACTCATTCCTCAAAGTTCAACTCAAGAACTTTCTTCTCTAGAAAGTGCACCTTGACTGCCCCTTGTCTCCATTTCCCCCCAACTGCAAATGTCTTTTTTTCTTTGCTGCCAACTACTGCTTGATTAAGACTTGAAATTTATAGAGATAACCTGTTTATATCTCTCAGTCTGGACATCTGTCTCAATGCTTAAAGCACCTTGAGGGTCCCATGCCACATTGTTGATTGGAGGACTTGGCCTGTCAAAGATGCTTAACAAGAATCTGCTGAGCTAAAAACACATTTGGAAACACTACAGGTGATCTAGACTCCCCCAGAAAGAGCCACTAAAAAATCTCCCTAATTCTTTTCGAACTGTCAAAACCCTAAAAGAGTTAATTTTGGTTCTCCAAATAACCCATGTTGGTCTCTATTAATGAAAATCCCCTCTTTTATTGATTGTATTGTGCAGTTCTCATCTTCTTTCAGAGCCTGATCATAACTTCCACGAGGCCCTTTTTTTTGGCAGCCCAGAAATCAAAGCGCCACCAAAGTTCCCAATCCCAAGAATCAATCATTCTTCTTCCATACAAACTGTCTTATTGCAAAAACACCACTCACATTGTTAGGACACATTCATCTCTGTGTCTCACAGAGATGATTAGACTCTAAGTTCAGAATAATGCCTTAAAGATCTGTGGTCTAGCAGCTGTCACAGAAGCCCTTACACGTGGTAGGGACTTGGGGAAGTGGCTGAGGAATTGGATGGCAGTCTTCTGGCCACCAGGTGGGCCACCACTAGAGGGTGCTGACAGCTTGATCAGACTGCAAGCTCTTGAGCTGTTCCCACAGAAACACCAGGTCCAGAGTTGTTTGTTGTTGAGTTGTCAGAGAAATGACTCTCTAATCTACAACCGTTTCTCACCTCATTAGGTATAGTGCTTAAGATACAGGCTATTCAAGGCGTATTGACTGCAATCTCCCCAACCCACGGTCCATTGCACGGTCCATTGGTCATTTCATTTACTAGTGCACACCTACTTCTTCTTCAACGTCCACTTCAACCCCTCTTCTCTGTGATGCCCCCCTCCCAACACACTCTTTGGATCTTCTTTTCCACATTCCCATTGAGTTATTGAATTCTTCCTCCACATCACTTGCACTTGTTTATTTCCTCATTGTTTTCCCTGAGACTGAGTGCTCCCTGATGACAAGAACTGTCTTCTTATCTCCTAGCTCCAGCATCCACAGTGCGTGACCCAAGCACGTACTTAGTAAACACCTAACAGGAATATAAATAACTAAATAAATGACTATAATGATTTATCTTTTCATTTGCAACATTATTAATTGCCAACATATCCATTCACCAGTTTCAGGTGGCCTAAGCTTTTTGTAGCTGAGTTCCCTTAGAGGTGGGTACAAGGTAATGGACAAGTAGAATGAGAATTTAAGATGCCCTGTCATGAATGAAAGCTATTTCAGGTGGCAGAATCACAGTCACCAAGGGTGTGTTCCAGATAATAACTTTCATCCCAGGGAAGCAGGACTATTCACATCATTAAAGATGCTTCCTAGAAGGAATCTAAAGAATCATGATGTCTAGGATAAGAGTTCAAATGAAAGCTAAAATGGAAGCCAAGTCCTATAGAATAAAAGCATTAGTGGAAACCTATATGAATTCCCATCATCAGAAAAGCAGATGAACCTGAGTTCAGTGTGTGTGTGTATGTGTGTGTATGTGTGTGTGTGTGTGTGTGTGTGTGTGTTTCTGGGGATTGAACCCTGAGGTGTTCTACCTCTGAGCTACACACTCAGCCCTATTTTATTTTATCTTATTTTGAAACAGGGCCTTACTAAGTTGCTGAGGCTAGTTTTGAACCTGAGATCCTCCTATTTCAGCATCCTAAACATTGGGATTACAGGTGAACACCACCATGCCCAGCTTAGAATTAAAACATTTTGAATCATAGTTGCTACATAGCCATACTGGAAGGCAAAATTATCAGTAATTAGTCCCCAATACTTTGGTCAAGTTAGAGAGGAAGACAAGAAAGAGGAGATAGTGAGGCCATTCTGAAATTTTTAATGTGAATACAAATCCAAGTACCTAATTAGCTGGAGGTGTAGATGAAATGCACAACTCTCAGCCTCCTTAGAAGGTGAGACCTGGTCCTGCAGCTTATCCTGACCTGGTCCTGCAGCTTTTTAATCTTAGAGGTTTATAAGACCTGAAATGGGAATTACTATTTAATCCCTACATGGAGTCATTCATTTTTAAGGTACTATTTTGGCTTATCAAACATTCAAGCTACCCCTCCCACATTCCAGCTGAGACATATATCTGCCATAGTAAGATATTTTTATTACAGTCATCAGCTTGCTTGTCAAAAGTTTGTTAAAGTTAGTCACTCAGAGAATTATAAATATCTTTAGCCTCAAATGTGGTTGTGTTGAGGGTAGGGAGGGGGGGAAGAGGGGGAGAAAAGTGGCAGTTGACATTCGAAGAGCCATTGCCATATTAGGTGTTTTGAGTCATTTTTCTGCGGCTCTTCCCCATGAACTTGAGGTGTTTAGATACAGTGATGTGAATGGTCACGGCCCTGTGTCATGGGAGATGGTTAATGTTTTTCTTGGCTGTATTCTCTTATTGTTCTTCCTGAAAATGATGGTGATATTTTCTTGAAGAACTGTCAAAAATTTATCTTTGTCTTGCAAACAGTCTACATGGCCGATAGATGATGTTTACATCTTTGCAAGGATTGCCTAAAATCTTTCTGTCAAAAGACATGTCTCAGATCTTGTAGACTCATTTTTCAAAATGAGTGAAAATAGTGAACATTACTAAATACTTACTATGTTCCAGGTACTGAACTATGCCTTAGGACCCATTTTAATCTTCATTACTCACAATAATAAGTGAATTAAATGCTACTTTTATTTCTATTTTACAGACAAAAGAGCTGAGACATGGAGAAATTAAGTAAAGTGCACAAAGGTTATTCAGTTCTAGTTCTTTTTTTGTGTGTGAGTGGTACTCGGAATTGAACCCAAGGACATTCTACACCTCCAGCCCTATTTATTTAATTAATTAATTAATTAATTTTGGAAACAGGGTTTTTCTGAGTTGCTGAGGCTGGCCTCAAATCTGTGATCTTCCTGTCTTTGATGCCAAAGTATTTATGGCAGGTGTGCTATCCACACCTCAAACACAGGTACAAGCACAAATAATAAGTAAATGAGGAAAACAAATAAGCTCTTTCATTTATTTATTTTTGTAAAATCAATAGAAGTATTCTCTTAGTCTGTGTTTCCACAGTAATAGAGATATTAATTATAGTCACTGTTGGGACTCACCATACCATGGAATTGAGCTCAGATCCTAGGCCAGTTTTACCGTTAGTACTGAGATGCAGTCACTGGTCATGGATCCACTGAGTACCACTGAGGGTTTCACTATTCCTGGCGGTGTGATCCTTCCTACTTGGGCACTCTGATGCTCTGTCTCACACTTGAGGTGTGCGATCATTGGTAAAGTTTGGACTCTGATGACTAGGGTACCATTCTTCTCTTCTGGAGCATCAAAGAGGCCTTTTCACTACTATGGACCACCTCCCAGGAATGCTATTTTTCTACTGAACAATACATGATTTTCAGATTTTTTTAACTTCCTTTTTGGTCTGAGAGACATAGTTCCCTCTTTCTGAGTTTCTCTAAGCTATTCCCCTTGCCTTATCATTAGAAAAATAGCAGCATAGTTTCTTCAAGTTCTCATTTTTACACACACACACACACACACACACACACACACACACACACACCCCTTTATTTTAAGCATCTTCTGTTTTTCCACTTGGCAAAAATCTCAAAGACCAGGAAATTCAAAAGTTTCAGCTGTGAGGTAGGAAAATAAAGAGAGAATAAGGTAAGCTAACATTCCATAAATTATTTTGCCAGGTGCTTTCTTTTTTCAGGTTTACCAGCTGGGCTGGGCTGCATGAGCAGGAATCAGCTGATGGAATGCTATGAGTCCTAATGATTGTGTCTTTCCCTTGCAAATATATTTTATAGAACCAACTGCCAGGAATAGCCGTATTTCTTCTAAACTCCTGGTTTATTTTTGTCTTATGCATATGGTGAGTCATTTAATAGATTGCGTTTCTTTTTCTGAAGGTCATATGGAGACATTTTGATCATTTTGTCTGTGTACTTTGATATTCCTAAGGCATCTTTTCTATACTGACTTTAATGAAATACAAATTTGTACGTATATGTCAGGATCTAGGAGAAGAGATGCAGAATAAATGCTTAATAAAAGTGATCTCTGATTGAAGACTATTTCTTTTAACTTTAATGCTTATCTTTTTTTGTTTTGAAATTCCAGATTTTTATGTTTTATAAAGAAATATTTAGTACTAATAAGAGCACTGTGTGTATGTGTATACGTGTGTGTGTGTGTGTGTGTGTGTGTGTGTGTGTGTGTGTGTTACTGGGGATTGAATCCAAAGACATTCTACCTCTGTGCTACACCTGCAGACTTTTTGATTCTTTGAGTTTTGAAGCGGGGTCTCTCTAGCTTGCTTAAAGTCTCATTATGTTACTGAGGCTGTCCTCAAACCTGCAATCTTCCTGTCTCAACCTCCCAGGTACTGGAATTACAGGTGTGCACCACCATGCCTGGATATAAGAGCACTTTTTAAAGACTGGGTATTAAATGTACAAATAACAACAAACACAAAAACACAACATATAATGTGTCTTCCTTTTCTGTCTTTTCATATTCTTTTTCCTCCATGGAACTGGAGGAAGAAGAAGAGTGCTGCAGCTCAGCCCAACAGACCAGGATGGGGCCACAGGGCTGGAAGCAGAGTGCCTGCAGATCCGCTGGTGCTCACACCCTCTGGCCCCAGAGAAAATTGAATTTTTTTTCACTTAAGTTCTAGTAGGTTGCTATGCTCCCCGTGGGCATTCAATAAATACTGACTAAATTGAATGACGCCCAGTGTTATCTCTTTTCTCTCTTCCCTCCCTTGCTCTTCTGGCTGGTTTCATGGGTCTTTGTAAATGGTATATAGATAGATGTTTTTTCACAATCTTCCCTTTTTGTGTCTTCAGTTTTCAGCGTCAGTCTCTCATATTCTCAGAGCCCCTATTTCTGTTTGCTTCTGGGTCTCATCTCACAGTTTTCTTCTGAAACTATTCTCCTTAGTTTCCTTTCTCTGAGACACTCTCTGTGTGTCCCTATTTTCTACTCTTCTATATATTCCTTTCTTTTTTATTTCTTTTTTTTTTTTTTGTACTAGGAATTGAACCTTGAGGCATTCTACCTCCAGGCTTAAACTCAGTCCTATTTTCTTCTTTAAAAAATTTTTTTTTGGTGGTACTGGGGTTCCTGGAAACCCTTCTACCTCTGGGCTACACTCCCAGACCTATTTTATATTTTTATTTGGAAACAGGGTCTCTTAAGCCAGTGAGGCTGGCTTCGAACCTGCATGATCCTCCTGTCTCCGCCTTCCAAGTGAGGGGATTACAAGCGTGTGCCACCATGCCTGGCACGCCCAGCCTTTTTTAAAAATTTGAAACAGGGTCTCACTAAGTTACTGAGGGCATCAATAATTTTCTAATTTTCTGAGGCTGTCTTTGAACCTGTGATCCTCTTATCTCAGACTCCCAAGTACTGGGATTATAGACATGAGCCACCACACTAGGCTCCATATCTCTTCTCTTCTCTTCTCTTCTCTTCTCTTCTCTTCTCTTCTCTTCTCTTCTCTTCTCTTCTCTCCTCTCCTCTCCTCTCCTCTCCTCTCCTCTCCTCTCCTCTCCTCCCTTCTTCTTCTTCTTCTTCTTCTTCTTCTTCTTCTTCTTCTTCTTCTTCTTCTTCTTCTTCTTCTTCTTCTCTCTCTCTCTCTCTCTCTCTCTCTCTCTCTCTCTCTCTCTCTCTCTCTCTCTCTCTCACACACACACACACACACACACACAAAACTTGGTATACTTGTGTTTCTTCCCCTCCAGAATTACCATGAAAATATCATTTCATTTTTTCAAGGCAATAAGGCACACTAGAAGATGTGAACAAGTACTCAGCATAAAATTTATCTTACCTGTTTGTTCCTTAGAAACATTTCCAATCTTCAAATACAGGAAGTTGGGAAAGGTGGACTGGTGGTGATGCATGGTAAAGCCCTCTCCGGGATCACGCGTGGGTCTGCTCTCCTCTAAGCTTTCCCTTTGCCCCTTGCCCAGATGGGATCGCATTCCTCTGCTTGTTCAGACACTAACACAGCAACATTTCACCAGGCCATTAGGCTAGAGGGAATATTCAGCTGCCCCCTTCCTGTAGTGTTTTAAACCCCATTCTGGTGTTTTGGCCACAGTGTTGGCAGAGAGACAGGGCCGCATAAAGTCCTCGGAGCCTGATGCTGCCTTTCTGCCCTCCGAGTCTCAGACTGTCAGGACTGACATGGGTCACCGTGTGCTACTGCCCGCTTCCGCCACTGCCTGGTGAGCATCTACTGCTTGTGATCTCGCTCTTCTCTCTGGGTTTGAAAGTTACTGTGCTGACTTTGGCATTAAAATTATTTTTCTAACTATACTTTGTGCCTGGAAAAATGAAAAATAATTGGTACGAAGAAGATATGTGGAGGACTGGACTTTGAAGTGAATGTGGCATGGGTGGATGGGAAGCCAAGGCTCTGCCTTTGCAACCGGAAGAGACACAAGTGCTGAGCACTTTGCACTAAATATCTCAATTCTCAGGGCAATGAGAAAGTCAGAGCGACAGCATTCACATTTCAGGGGAGGAGGCCAAGGCTAAGATTAAGTGATTTCACAAAGGGCCTACTAAAGAGTAGAGTTGAAGTTGGTTAAGTGTGAGTTCTTTTATGTTCTTGAGAGAATCTTTATGCCTAGAAAAACACTATCCAAAGTTACTTTGGTATGAAATTACTATTCAATTCATTCAAACTCTTGGTCTTCTTAAGTATGTATATTGGTTTATAAATCTTATTAATACATTAGCAAATTTTATACTTACTTTGAAGGAGTAATTTCTTCAACCTAATTAAATTCCAACTTAATTAAATTTCTTAAATTTTAACTACGTTTATTAATGTATTAAGTTTTTGTTTTCTTCCTAAGCACATCAATCACGTTACTAAACAAACCTCCAAATAACTTGTCATTCTTACAGATCTGATCAATTAAACTTATAGGTGTGATGAAACTTAGATTTTCTTCAGAGGAGGAAGGAGCTTTCTTCCCTTCTTTGATCTCTCTGCCATGTAGGAATATGGGGAGAAGACTGCCATTTTCACACCAGGAAGAGGCCTTCAACAGACACTAATTTGCAAGCTCCCTAATCCTAGGCTTTCCAGTTTCTGGAACTGTGAGAAATCTGTGTTTTCTAGGCCACTACTCAGTCTGCCACACCATATCACAACAGCCCAAGCTCCTTAAGACATAAATGGTATAATGACCAGGGGGTGTGGTATTCCTAAAGAAAAGGATGAAGTCATCTGACCACATCTCATCTCCCCATCCCCATACCACTACAAACCAAGCGACTCTTATGCTTCTCAAAAACTTTTGTCACAGCCTTTTAATTGGTCTCAAATTCTCCCATTTCTTTATACCTAGTGTATGATCCTTTGAAAATAGCAATCAAACAATGTTAGTCCTCTTGGAAACTTTCCCAACAGCTTCCCATCTTACTTGTGTTAAAATCCAAGGCTCTTAACACAAGTTTTTAGGTCCTGTGTGGACTTCCCCTCAACTCCTCTGTGACTTCATTTCCTACCACTTTATTCTGGATCCAGATTTCTCCTGCCATCCTTTCCCCTCTATTCTCTTATTCCGCCCATCACGCTGCCTGCAGCAGGGCTCCCAAATACCTGCGAGGCGCACTCTTTCATCCATACAGAACTCTCTATTCAAATGACACCTTATCCGAAGAGCCTTCGTTTACTAACCTGTCAAAAGCACAACCTTCTCTCTTCACTCCAGCATTGCTCACTGCATCCTGAACCAGATGCATTTTTCATATCAACATTTAAACTTTTTTTTTTTTTTTTTTGGCAGTACTGGGGATGGAACTCAGGAGCATTCTATCTTCGAGCTACACACCCAGCCCTATTTTCTATTTTAAAACATTCTCACTAGGTTGCTAAAGGTCTTGCTAGATTTATGAGACTATCCTCAAACTTGCAATCCTCCTGCCTCAGCCTCCCAAGTACTGAGATCACAGGCGTGTGCCACCATGCCTAGTCAGAATCCAAGTTCTTAAATACTTCTCCTTCCTGCCCAAGAGGGAGAGTAAGTTGACATATGAAAAGCTGAAACATAGAGGATATGAAAACATAGGTCCTGAAGGTGGACTAGGGAGATAATTTGGGACAACTAGATAATGAATAATCTGGAATTCCTGGAAAAGAAATTTATAAGTTTTTACATTGGCATACCTCTCTGAACACTAATGGTGCGACCCTGAGGGTATTTACAGGAATGCTAATGACACTTCATGTCTTTTTTCCTTCCTATTTAAATTCTGAAGAATATTACAATCTAAAAAGAAGCAAATGAATACTTTGTAAACCTATTCTGTCTGTTCACACATGACTTGGTATAGTCTTAAATACCTTAGCTGTAGGTTATGGTTTCCTCTGATCAAATTTCCTTTGCTGATAATTCTGAACATGGCTGTTATAATCAGAGTGTGTCTCTGTCTCTGTCTGTCTGTCTGTCTGTCTGTCTGTGTGTGTGTGTGCGCGCGCGCGTGCGTGCGTGCGTGTGTGTGTGTGTGTGTGTGTGTGTGTGTGCTGGGGAATGAATCCAGGGACATTCTACCTCTGAGATACACTACCAACCCAATTTTTTATTCTTTATTTTTGAAATAGGGAGGGTCTCACTAAGTTGCTGAGAGCCTCACTAAGTAGCTGAGGCTGGCTTCGAACCCGTGCAATCCTCCTGTTTCAGCCTCCCAAGCACTGGGATTACAAGCATGCACCATCATGTCTGGCTCTATTTTATTTTTTATTTTGAATCAGGGTCTTACTGAGTTGCTGAGGCTGATCATAAACCTGTGGTCCTATTGTTTCAGTTCCCAAGTACTGGGATTGCGTGCATGCGCGACAAAGCTTGGCTTCTCTCTGTACTTAAATTTCCAACTTTTTGAAACTTTTTCTGAAGTGCATGAAAGAATATAAAGCAGATTTAAAAAACTGTTTTACATGTGCGTTGGCAGATTTATAAGAACTATCACTTTCTAGCTGGGTGGTTACAGTATTTCATAATATTTCAAAACTCATTTTCAAACACAAACTATAGGCCAGTATGTAAACAAGACAGAGAACAGAGAAATATTTTCTTTTTCTTATTATGTTTGGATGTGATATTCTATTTAGAACTCTCTGACTAACTCCAAATAAGAGTGGGACAAGGCAGCTTGCTATGGGCTTAATCCTGACCGGAAAGCAAGGAATCAACCACACTGCTTCTATTTTTTTTTGTGCTTTGGTTAATGAAAACGTGCAAAGCTGTGGGTGCAGACTGCTAGAAAACAGAAGAACTGTTCTGTGTACAGTGGCCAGCATTACCCTGGCTTTTCTCCAAGCTGAGTTTCCAGGAGGCAGAGGAGAGCCTTAGAAAGCCCTGGACGGTGGTGGCAGGCATGGTCGTGTGGCATGGGGTGCCTCACAGTCATGAAGCAACAGCAGGGAGGAAGGTTTCCATGATGACATTTCATTTAGCAGTTCTCGAGCACTCGATGTTTGGCCCTGTCCTAGGGCTGCTATAAGCCATTGTGCATGTTGTTCACAGCACGAGGGTGTCAGGCAGTAGAAAGGGAAGGTGATTTTTTTTTTTTTCCGGTACTAGAGGTTTAACTCAGGGGCATTCTACTGAGCTATACCCCAACCCTGTTTTTTTTTTTTTAACTTTTTATTGATGCACTGTAGTCATACATCTTACTGGAGTACAAAATGGTGGAGGCATACATGCCTAACCCAATTCTCTCCCACTTCCTCCCTCTCCCTCCTTCTCATGGTTGGCTTAGTGACTGACTTTGATATGTTTGTTAATGTACATCATGAACATGATAACAAGATCTAACTAAGTTTCAGAGGGCTTCACTAAATAGTTGAGGCTGGCCACGAACCTGTGATCCTCATGTCTCAGCCTCCCAAGTACTGGGATTGCAAGCAAGCACCATCATGCCTGGCTGGGGGAAGGTGGTTTCTTAAGCAGGATCTTTTTCCAGTGTCCCAATCAATGGGTAAACAACACTATCATATCCTATGCCTCACATCAGCTTTCCATCTGGAGGAAAAAAATTACAAACAAACAAGTCAAAGCCTCGTTTCTTACGATGCAATCGCATGTGCCTCTTTTCTAGTATCTCAGATAAATTTAAAAGCCTGGGATGGAGAAAGAACGAGAAGATGTAGGTAAAGAGGAACATAATTGCTGTCATGCAGCATGGGGGCAACACTAAATAATATATTGTATAGTGGAAATTTGCTAAAAGGGTAGATTTTGAGATGATGTCAGTGAGTGTGAACACACACACACACATTGCAGGAGTCTGAGAGAAAGTAAAGTACTTGAGAACTGTTGGGTTTATTTTGTGGCAAAGTTCTTTGTTTTTTTGTGTCACCTTGGCTGGATTTATGTATCACTGACCTACTATGGCTGGATTATGCTAAACTGACTTCTAGCAACATAAAATAAATACCTCAAGATCCAAAACTTTTTTGTGCTAGTTCACTAAACAATTTTTATTGAGGCCATGCTCTGTGTTGTTGTTTTATGCTTTGTTCATATAATATTAATAATAAGTGTAATTATTTTATTTCTTCCTTGCACATAGTTTGAAATGAAAATGCAATTTTTTTAAAAAAAGAAGTCGTATATAAACATTAAAATGACTCACATTCAGAGAAAATTAAGTGACCGAAATGAAAACAAAATATAAACAAAAATGTCAACTGAACAATCGGTCAATGTTTCAATTAAGTTTCTATTTTATTCTAGTCTAGTGTTTAACTCTTTTTTATAGGGTTTTGGTCTTATGGTTTCATTCTTGCAGTGATAGTGTGTTAGGTGATTTCTTTCTTTTTCTTTTTTTCTTTTTTTTTTTTTTTTTGTGTGTGTAGGAACTAGAGTTTGAACCTGTGGAGGTTCTTTGTCTGAGCCACACTCCCAGTGCCTTCAATTATCTACTTTTCATTAAGCTACTGTGCACTGGACTCGAATCTGCAATCCTCCCAGCTTAACCTCCAAAATAATGATATTATCACCATGTGACACCATTTGCAGTGTTGGGTGATTTCTGATATAACATCTTGCTCAGTCAGACCACTGACTTCCTCTTGAAGACCCAGAGTGTGCTAGGACTCCTCCTCGGGCTCTTCCTCTTGGCTGCTTTCTTTACTGTTAAGAGTCACCTCCCATTTGACTTAACCATCTTTGCACTTTTCTTATCTTTATTCTCTAAATGCTACTCTTGCAATTTCTGTGCGACTTATTTAACTGGAGTTGTACATTAACACATATACATTTCTATCAAACTTTGTTGGGTGTTCCTAGGTTGTGTCATTTAAGTTTAGTTCAATTTGATCATTCCTTCCTTCTTTCCTTTCTTCCTCCCTTTGCATTTTACCTCCAAACTATATCCCCCAATCCATTAATTTTTTTATTATTATTTTTTAACAATTTTTTATTGAACATAAGTAGTATACATTTACACTATATTTGGTGCCCTCTCCCCCCCGCCCCCGTTTTCTCTCCCCCTCCCCCACCAATGGTTGTCCAGGTTAACCATGTCTTATTCATAATTTTACATATGTTCAGGTGTAGACCCTCATTAATCAAGATCGGCCTTTCTCCTCTCCTATCTTTCCATTAAAACTTAGCTAGTATTTCCCCTCTAATACCTGGGGTCCTACTGGTATCCTTTGTGTTTTCTAGTTTGGGCATATTAGAGGAAACATGTGTATCTTCTCCTTCTGTGCTTGGCTGATCTCACTTAACATGATGCTCTCCAGAGCTTTCCATCTTCTTGCAAATGATATAATTTTGTTCTTCTTTATGGCTGAATAGAATTTCATTGTGTGTATTTCCCACAGTTTTGCTATCCATTCATCTGTTGATGGTGATCTGGGTTGGTTCCATATTTTGGCTATTACAAATTGTGCTGCTATGAACATAGGTATGCATATGTTGCTGTATTTCTCTGAATTCAACCCCTTTGGAAAGATACCTAGGAGTGGTATAGCTGGATCATATGGTGGATCTATTCCCAACTTTCTCAGGAATCTCCACACAGATCTCCATAGTGGCTGAACTAGTTTGCACTCCCACCAACAGTGTAAAAGAGTTCCTCTTTCCCCACATCCTCGCCAGCATTTGTTGTTGTTTGATTTCTTTATGCTTGCTACTCTGACTGGGGTTAGATGGAATCTCAGTGTAGTTTTGATTTGCATCTCCCTGATGGCCAGTGATGAAGAACATCTTTTCATGTATCTATTAGCCCTTTGTATCTCTTCTTTTGTGAAGTGTCTATTTAGCTCTTGCTGCAGCAATCAGACAAGAGAAGGAAATCAAAGGAATCCACATAGGAAGAGAGGAAGTAAAACTATCCTTATTCGCAGATGACATGATCCTTTATCTGGAAGACCCAAAGAACTCAACCAAAAGACTTCTGGAGCTGATTGACAAATTCAGCAAAGTTGCAGGTTACAAAATCAACCTAAAGAAATCAGTGGCCTTTCTTTATGCCAACAACGAACCCACAATGAAGGAAACAAAAACAACAATTCCATTCACTATTATTTTGAAACAGATCTAAGTTGCTGAGGCTTGCCTCAAATCTGTGGTCCTTCCATCTCAGCCTCATAAATACTGGGATTACAAGTATATTCCAAGGTGCTCGACTTCAACAATTCTTCCTCGATAGTCTACTATGTGCAGAACACTGGGCAAGGCCCTCGGGGACACAGAGCTGAAGGAAACAAAAAGCCTCCACCCAGGGAGCGCTCAACAGGCAGCGCCAACACAATAGCAACTGCCATTTCTTCAATGATCACTCTGTATCAGGGCTCCAAATGCACTTTCTCTTTTAAGTCTTGTGACAACCCTGTGATTTGGAATATTCTTATCATCATCTTACTAGTGAGAACACTGGAGCTTGCAGAGGTTAAGTGGTCTTGTTAAGATAAGAAAGACAGTAAATGGCAGATGAGTGTGACTCTATCAATCAGATTTGAAGTGACTCTCGAAATCAATCTTCTAAACAAGGAGACGATGATAAAAGAAGCAGACATAAAACTGTAACACAAAATACTCTTCCATGAACATATTCCACAATGTGCTTGGAGGACTACGCCTTCCAAATCCCCTCTTTATACTTTATCTTGGCTGATGGCAGTGCCAAGCACTCAGCTGAGGACTCCATCTAACCTTGTCCTAACCCGTTATTCTGTCTTATCAGTTTCAGCACTTAAATGTCTACACACACACACACACACACACACACACACACACACAGTCTTTTCTTGCTATGGCAGTACAGATCTTTCTGATCTGTTTTTCTCCCTGAAATTGGTTTTTATCATGTTCTTACTAAAAACACTTCAATCACTATTCTCAGGACAAAGCCCCCCAAAAAGTCTTCTGATTTAAGCTCTAGAATTACCTGTGGTAGTATACAATTATATACCCATAATAGTATTTGTTTTGCAACCTCTACCCAGCTTGTGAAGCACTGCTTTACCTTCTCTGGGCTTCCATGACTTGCTGCCTACTTGGCTCTATTAAGTGGAATTCCTTTGGATTTCAGATACAATCTCTAATTACACTGTCAATTAAACTTACCTTGTTGCATGCAACCAGTGATGCTTTGTCTATCTCTAGACCTAAGCTATGAGCTTCTGCAAGCAGGGATTATAATACCTCACACAGGCACCCAATTTATGGTTAATAAAAAAATGAAGGAATTCCCAAGTTATTTCCATTTGATTTTATACTATATTTTCTGAATTCCCTTTCGATATAAGTACATTCACCCACAAACTGGAGATACCATCCTTGACCTCTGGTTAAATATTAATGAAGCAGCCAGAAACGTTTTGGTGGATTTTGAGGGCTTAATGATCCAAGCACTTCTGTCTCCCACTTCTTGCTGTTCTCTGTAGAGATTCACACTCTTTCACTTGCACTAATTGATAGAGAATCATAAAAAAACCAGAAAGCAAAAGGGTCCTCCACTGTTGCCTGCTCTTGCCAATGGTATAGACACAGATTGGGCACCATAATAGACTTCTTGTGGTTTTAGATAAGATGCCCTCCAGGGCTGGAACTGCATCCTTGCTACAGTCTGCTTGTTTTAGTGCTTGCAGACTTGCATAGCATTCTTTTCTAACAAAAACAATCATAAAAATAGCATGGACTTCCTTACAACCTTACTCATAGCCCAAATGAAGGAAAGATTACAAAATTATGCCAATGTAAGATCATTAAACGATCTCAAAAGGTCTTAACAAATGCATAGAAATGTTGTATATAATTTGTGGAGAACCAGGTAAGAGATTTGTGCCATGAGTTTTAGGAAAAGACATTTGAGATGGCACTTAAATAAGGGACTGCCATGAGGAAACGTGATCTTTCCTACAAAATTTTACTTGGATGAAAAAGAAAAGTCCACAGTAGATCAGAGTTGATTTTGGAAGGGCTTTCTAGCCCAGCAATTCATTTCTTTAAAACCACCTCTGAATAAGTATTTGGGGGCACATACTGTGCATAGTATAAAATACACAGAGGCAAGGTAGAAACATGAGTTTCAGGGGAGAAAGACTTTGGGGGAAGAGAGAGACCTCCTTTAAATTCCAATTCCACCTGGAATTGAGCACTAGTTATTGCTTTGGGTATTTTGGCTAATTCACCTGTGCCTGAGTTTGTTCACCTGTCAAATGTTGAGAGTAGCCTCATCTCAAGGTTTGTTATGAGGTTTAAACAAGATAATATATTAAAATTTTCCAGCAGAGTGCCTGGCACAGAGGGAGAGCTTGGTGAATAGTGGTTTGCACCTGAGGACATTTGCTTAACACACCTGGTATCAAGTGTGAGCTGTGCTGAATGACAAATATACAGAGAAAAACTGTTAGGAATGAAGGTATATCTATAGCATTCAGCTTACGTATATAAGTTATACTAGCCTTCTGGGGATAAACACATCCCTGTCCTCCTCACCTTCTACCAATTATAATCTTGGGAGATGGGATGTTTCTCCATTTACCTTTGTTATCTTCCAGCAGATGACATAGCATATCCACAGCAGACCCTGAAATACATATTAAATAATATTTCATCTATGGGCTCTGTGTTTAGGTGATAAGCTCTCAGAAAGCAGAAATAATGTCTGACAAGAAACAAAAACAAAAAACAAAAACAAAAAAATTCCATTACTATTGAGTACAAACTAGTTCAGAACAAAGAATGCAACACTTCAAGTTGGATTGAGCCTATCAGCCCCAGACCCAAAGCTTCTCATATCATGGTTCTCCTCAGGTAGCATGCTATGAGTGTGTGATTTGAAGGTAGGAACTGATGATTTACCCATTAAGTACCAGACCCCTTAGATCACCACACTTAGTTTTGATACAGACAAGAAAGCTGAGGCTCAAAGAGGCTAAGATTAGTCTGACATCATGCAACTAGGTAAGTGGTAGTGCTGGCATTGAATGCTAGAACAGCTTGCTGTTCAACCCCACAGCCCCACAAACACTAAGTCTTTATTTCAGGATAGAAAAATTTGGGAAAAAAGACAAGACAGGCTTAAAAGGCTGGAAATGATGGTGTCTGATCTTGATTACCTGCTATGCGTTGCATTTCTTCTTAATAATGCCTGAGGAGGCTACAGCACCAGGGCTTTCTCCAACATCTGCATTATATAGTACGTGATAAGACCTCAGAGAGAAATAATACTTTTTAGTTTTCTAAGTTTTTATGTTCTGAAATGACTTTTACATGACTAAGGACTCTTCCCTGAATTTTCAGGACTTTCCCGTGAATGGATAATTTTACTATACAAAATGTTAAAATAAGTCAGGAAAAAATTCCTTTAAAAACTACTGCCAAGATGAAATTCTCCAAATGTTTCAGTCAAAGTACATTTACTGCTAGGAATACAAGCAGCAGAGTCAATGTATTTGCTAGTAGCTTCCTGATATTTTAATTATATCGTCTGCCTCCTCCAAATCCTGTTGAACATTTTCCTAAATCTAACAACTTTATTCTTAAAATAAAAATTTCATCCATGTGAAACAACAAAATAAATGCCCAATCTTTTGTCTTATCCAAAAACAAGATTATAAATGCCAAGAAGCACATTTTGCTTTTGTTTAGAATGGAAAATAATGTTTTGAAGGGCTTGATGAATTTAATTTTCTTATGTAGTTTTGCAATAATCATCAACTTAACTTTGTTAACTACCAAATGGCATTCTGAGCCCGCGAGTCTGCTGGAAAAGGACATTCAATTCCTAGCTTCTCACATGACCTTGAATAGCTTGACACATTTCAGAACCCTTTGGGTGTCTGATATGAAGGACATCTGGTTGTTTTCCTGTATTCTTAAAGGCAAACTCATTTTTTCCCAAAAAGTGTGTTATGTACTATTCAACTCAAGGAAGAAAATTAGAATATTTTTAATGAAGTTCTGGCATTGAATGACAATTCCTATGGGATTAGATAATCTGCCTGTCTAGGGAAAATATATTTAGGTTACTGTTTGTTTCTTAGGAGTCCATCTCCAAAAATCGCACTCCCAACCCCAGCAGAGATATGTTAATACTTGCAGCACTATTATGGAATAGATGTAATTGATTTGATTTTACAGATGATGAAACTAAGACTTAAGAAGTTTAAGTATTGTGCTCCAGATCAAACAACTAGAAAGTGGGAAAGGCATGGGTCATATTTCTCTATTGGATACCCAAACCTAATCTTTTCACCTATAGTATGCTTTTTAAAAATATTCTCTCAATTTTTTCTCAAAAACTTTTGACACCTCAACACTGAATACTACCTCAGCATCAGTAGTAAGAAGATAGAATTTTACAAAATAAATAAAAAGAGAAATGAACAAACACATGTAAATCACAATATTTACTTATATTTTACCATTTGCTCAAAATTATTTGACAGTCGACCCTCTTTGGTTTGTATTTGTATTTTGAATATTGTAAGGTAAAGTCAGTTGTTGGTCATGAATAACAACTTTAAAAAACCAAGGTTTGTGTGGTTAACTTTGTATGGGCTGGAGAAAACTTGTCTCTGGCCCAATATAAGAGAAGAGTGGTCCCAGGATTCAAGTGGTGGCTGGTGATCTCCCATTGCCTTTGAATAGCAGTCTTTCCTCTCTCTACAGCTGTAAGATCATCCACAGGAAACTATATAAAGGGTGATTAAATCAACATCACTCATAAGCCATGTTCATAGCTGAAACCTGAATTCAGATGCTGCAAAGATGTTTTAGAATTCTTGGCTCTGTTCCTGCAGTACGATTTCACAAAAAACAAATATTTGGTTAGCAGAAACACCCCATCAGCATACATATGGAATAAAATGTAGAGAACAAGAGACACATAATTTCACGTACAGCAGTGTGAAGCCAAGAGAACAGTGTGTTCTCTTTTTCTATTTGTCCCTGTATCCACATACAAGAGAGTTGCAAAGCTTAGGCTGAGCTGAGTGCAGAGAAGGTCTTTGCAGTAGACAAGAAATTATACTAGACCAGGAGACCCAAAGAAGACATTTTCACAAGTTCCTACTGATCTGTAATGATGTCCTGACAACCTAGAGACTAGAAAGTATGAGCTGGCAGTGCATGTGTGCAGGCAAGGATAAGGTTCCAGCTGCTCTTTCTGAGAAGAACTGCTTTTGACAGTGAAATGCTAACATTCCTAAATTTGCTCTAGTTAAAATAACTACTTTGTGAAATGAGAAAGGTAGTAGGATGCAGAGGTATTTTCTTTCTTTCTTTTAAAAATGTCATTACTCTAAATTATGAGTTGGCCACTGTTGTGGGTTGAATTATGTCCCCTCGAGGGATGTTGAAGTAAACTCTAGAACCAACGAGTGTGACCTTATTTGGAAATACAGCATTTGTAGTGATCAAGTTAAGATGACATCAAGAGGGTGGGCACTAACCCAAGACTAGTCTCCTTTTAAGAAGGGGGGCTTGGGTACAAAGATGGACACCTACAAAGATGACCTGAGGTTCTGGGAGAGTGCCCTGGAATGCCAGCAAAACTGCAGCAGCCAAGAGAGGCACAAGCACCAAGCACGTGCTGTCCCACAGTCCTTGGCAGGGACCAACCATGCCCACACTGTGACTTTGGACCTCTTGCATCCAGAACTGAGATAATGCATTTGTTTGTTTGTTGGGGTCTCCCAATTTGTGGTAATTTGTCATGGCAGCCCTCAGAAGCTAATACAGTGATCTTGTATCATTTTATCATGTTTTACATTGTAAAACCTATTTTCCAATTTCTCTTTTTAGTCACTAAGCTTTCTCCAAGATTGTTGTCTCTCCAATTCTCCCCAAATGGCAACGTATAAACAGGATCATCAGTTAACTGTCTCCGAGCCAAAGTGAAAAAAGCAGCTCACTTTAGGGCTTGGAACTCTAAACAGAGATGCTGGATTTCTTTCCTGTAGTTAAGTAAGTGAAAAACTCTAGACACTACTGGGAAGAGTATAAGGATCATAGGCTTTTCCTCCCACGAATCTGATGAAGAACAGTGCTGTCAGAAATTAGAGCTGGGACTTGAAGTCTGGGGAACACCACCTCCTTTTTTTCTTTTTCTTACTGATTCATCAAATAGCCTTCTTCACTCACTGGTCTTGGAAACTCATTTCTTTTTCTTTTTCCTCCTAGGCTATCTACACAGAGGGGGTATGGACACTGAGGCATGCTCTGTCAGAGCACACTTGAATGCTGTGGGGAGCCACATTGCGACTGCTCAGGAGGGGTTGAAGAATTCTTTAGCTCAAAGAAAATCTCACCTGACACTCATCCACTCACTCATTCATTTGCAAATTTATTTAGTGAATAGCAAAAAAGAAAAAAACTCGAAGGGGCATCAGTCCTTCCTGTATATTAGACTGTCACAAATGAATCCTCTCTGATTCCTCATAAGGAGATACTGTTTTGTTATAACATCAGATCTATAAAATCTTAAGATCTCTGGATTATGGCTCTCCTTTTTATCTATCTCCTCTTTCATCACCCACTTCCAATCTCAGCATGTTCTCTTTCCTTAACTTGCCTATATAATTATACTTCCCTGTACCTCAGCCTCATGCCTCAAGAATGCTCCAAGAACTGAATATTCTTATGTAAAAGGATAAAGGTGGGATTTGTTGCTGGAAAGATTAAAAAGAATAGTAGAATATATGTGAAAATGTTCACAAAAGCATCTGGCCCAGAAGTACGTCATGGATGCATTGGAGAACTGTTTATTAAATGCCTGCTCTGGCTCTAGCCCTGTGCTGCCAGGAGCTGGGGATGCAGTCCTTTTCTTCACATTGCTGGCTGTCTATTGAGAGATACAGATGATTATATAGTTTTGCAGTACAATGTGATGAATTGGTTGGAGGGAGGAAAACAGATGTTATAGTAACAATTAGCGTCTATACCTCACTCCAGGAATAGGGGAAGACTTCTCAGAGGAAGCAAGACTCCAGGAGAGTCTCAGAGGGTAAATTGAAAGGGACCCACCTTGTAGGAAGAGTATTCCAGGCTACAGGAAAATTGCGTGTAACCAAACGCAAAGTTATGAAGCACTACTGTACTTAGGAGCAGAACTATAAAAAGTTCAGAAGTGATTGAGGGTGGATGGAAATAAGTGTGGGACAGATAGTATTTCATCTTTCAATTATTCGGTATTAGACACTTCAAGACTTCTTACATGTGGAGACTACAATGAGGAATTTTGAGTATGCTAAAATTGATCTCTGAGCAGTAAGAACCCAAGGATGCCTTACTCACTCTTCAGTGGCGGCAGCCTTTTCCACGGTCGTGAGTCTGGGACTGCAGAAACAATAAAGAACTCTTTATTCTCTTCAGTGTGTCTCTTTAAATATGAAGCCTCCTTCAAACAAATTTTATTTCTGTCTTAAAGATCTCTGTCCCTATTTTTTTTTGTTTGTTTGTTTTGTTGGATTTCTGCCAAGCCCCAAGCTCTTATCATGTACAGTATTTCCTTCCCTGTTTGTTGTGGCCAGCCTCCTGGGACTGGGAGGAGGAGTGTTTTTTGTTATGCATATAACAAAGGTGAACCTTGAAGGAAGGCTGCTTGTGTTCCCATTCTTTTGTTTTGTTTTGTTTTGTTTTGTTTTGGTGATACTGGGGGTGGAACCCAGAGGCTTTCTACCTCCGGGCTACACTCCCAGACCTATTTTTATATTTTATTTGGAAACAGGGTCTCACTAAGTTGCTGAGAGCCTCACTAAGTAGCTGAGGCTGGCTTCGAACCTGTGCGATCCTCCTGTCTCAGCCTCCCAAGCACGGGGATTACAAGCGTGCGCCACCACGCCCGGCTTGTGTTCCCATTCTTAATATCAGCCTCTCCTACTGTGCAGGAACCAAGGTAGACTG
Organism: Muscardinus avellanarius; assembly: GCF_963383645.1. Classification (NCBI taxonomy): domain Eukaryota; kingdom Metazoa; phylum Chordata; class Mammalia; order Rodentia; family Gliridae; genus Muscardinus; species Muscardinus avellanarius. The sequence goes on from NC_137788.1 coordinate 61,859,273, forward strand.
AACCCTGAGGGACTACTTGACTATGCAATTACATCACCTTTGTTGACAATTTTATATCATAATTATATATAAGTCATGAATTGAAAGAGAAAGGAGACTGTGGATACAACATGGTAAATATTTCTAAAGTTCCTATCTACTTCCTGTCTGAAGTGAGACACAAAATGTAATGTATACAACTTGGTGCATACATTTACTTGTGACTGGCTCCTCGGGACTTATTTAATTTTGAAGGGAATAGAGAAAGGGTGGGAGAGGAAAGCACAGCCTTCTGTCAGATACTGCTGACACACAAAATTTAGAGAATAGGAGGTGTTCATAACAAATGGACCAATTTCTCTTGGCTTAATCTCTCTTAAGTCCAGGTTACAAAACAGTGAGGGTGTGGATTTGACTGCTTTGGTATTTGAATATTTATATATTGGCCCAGCAGGAGAGAAAACAGGTAAGAAGTATCTTAGATGTACTGTAATGGTATGCACCAGAAATTATAGTAAAATTCAAACAGGTTCCTCCTGGGACAAACAGGACCATATTCAATAAGACTGACACCCAAGCCCCTAATGAAAAATTTAGAAACAAAACTGAAGAAAAAAACCCCTTAGTTTCCTGGTCAATCCCCAAGAGTTTCATTCTAATTGTAGAGGCTTAAGTGCTAAGGCTGAAACTTTGGACACTGGTGGGTGCTTTTGGAGTGTGGGGTCTTCTGTCTTGTTCCTCAAATACCCCCAACCCTAAATTGACCCTGAATTCCCAACATAGGACAAAGGGACCTGTAAGAAAATATACATTTATCACTATTGCTATTATATGGAGGTAGGTCATGCAAAACAAAATTTGTGAAATGTGTTGGTTTCGACCATGGGTTTCCTTGGGTTTATCTTTATGTTTTGTTGAAAAAAGAAGGTTTAGTTTTTATTGAGATACTATAGCAAAATGGAGTATGTATTATAGTAGGCAAGAGAAATGAGACATACCCATTGTCCCTGAGGTTGGGCCACCTCCCAGGCCAAGTGTTTGCATTCAATGATTTATTGAATTACTTGAATACCTATTATATTCCAGATACCACATTGGCATCAGGCATTGTGATGACAGAAAGGTGCAAGGGACAGGTTCTGCCTTCAAAGAATGTACAGTCCAAGAAATATGCGAATACAGCCATTTATTCTAGGAGATTCTGAAAAGAGTGTCTACATCAAAAGAAATATCTCTAGCAAGTCATGAAAAAAAGTATTGACCCACCACATACAGTATGTGCAGTGTTCAGGAATAGAAACACATTCAATCTTGTTTACCTTAATTCGCAACCTAACTGTAGATTTTGAATCTAAAAGACAAAAATAATTTCTCTACAAAAGTTATGGGTGAAAAAAGAGAGAAATACAAATGTATTTGAAAAGGTGGTGCATGCTTGCAATCCCAGTACATGGGAGGCTGAGATTTAGGAGGATTGCAGATTCAAGGATAGCCTCAGCAACATAGCAAGACTTGTAGCAACCTAGTGAGACCCAGTATCAAAACAACAACAAAAATGGGCTGAGAATGTAACTCAGAGGTAGAGTGCCCCTTGGTTCAGTCCCCAGTAAAGCACGCGCGTGTACACACACACACACACACACACACACACACACACACACACACACGGTAAAACCTACATCAAAGCAAAGAACAGAAATTTCATAAGAGAATGAACACTTAGTTTTTGTGCATCTCCCCTACTTCCCCCAGGGTGTTAACTAAAGAAAAAGGATGCAAGAAATAGTGTCAGTTAGGACAGTAAATTATGAACTTACTACCAGAAAAAAATAAGTCATGAAAATCTTAGAACATGCAGAAGTTAATACCCACACTATAAACTACAGAGAAAGAAAGAAAGAAGACCCACAAATCAACCTTCCTTCTTTTCCTTCCTTCCTTCCTTCCTTCCTTCCTTCCTTCCTTCCTTCTTGCTTCCTTTCTCCCTTTTTCTTTCTTTCTTGTACTGGGGATTAAAGCCAGAGGCATTCTACCTCTAAGCTATACACCCAGCCTATTTTATTTTTTTATTTTGAAGAGAGCCTTGCTAAGTTCCCGAAGTTCTCACTAAGGTGCTGAGGATGTCCTTGAACCTGCAGCCCTCCTGCTCACCTTACCAAGTACTAGGATTATAGGTGTTTGCCATCAAGCCAGGCTATCAACCAACTTTTCTAAATAGAAATAATGATGGTTGGGGAAGAAATGTTCAAATAAAGAGGATAGAAAAAAAGTGAATCCATAGAATTTGCACCACTAAAGAAGAAAATCACACAGGATCTTTATTTAAGCTGTCAATCAATTCATGAGGCTTATCAAACTTCGTTGAGAGCCCACCACCTTGAGAATTGTGGAGCTGCACCACACATGGTGACTGACATGAAGATAGATGAGTCACCACCTGTATGCTGAGGCTGTGACCACACCCAGACTCAGTCTAGCTGGGAAGCAGACAGGTGTTTGGCGACACATGAAGGTCAGCTGCCTAAGATTTCTGCTAGAAATCTAGCAAACCTGCAAAAAAAAGAGGGAGCACTCTTTTTTTTTTTATTGGTGCATTGTAATCATATATCACATTGGAGTACAAGACTTGAGAGATATACAAGCACACATCATCCAATTAGCCCTCATCCAGCCCCCATCCCATTTCCTTCCAGTCCCTCAACCCCATGCTTGTTTGGTGATTAACTTTGATACATTTGTTTATGTACCTCCTGCGTTTTAAAGAGGCTCCATCCTCCCCTATTCCATACCCTCTGATTGGTCACCTTATTTGCTTCGCTATAGGGCCCTTTCTATAGCTCGACCTCTTCCTGTTTCCCCTTTCCTCCTAGTATTTGCTGATTAGGGGAAGCATCTGATTTTTATTTTCTGTGATATTTCTCTGTTCATGCCACGTTGCAAGTACCGATCCCACTCTTGACGGCCCCAGTAATGGCCTGGCTACCTGGTGGACTGATTCAGACCTCGCTGGCTCAAGCAGCGGCCTTGCCTCATGGGAGGCCCTGATTCTGGTCGCGGTGGCCCCGACACCAGCCTAACCCCTCAGCTGGCTCCGATCCCAGCCTCAGAGGCCCCAGCACCGGTCTAGCCTCATGGCAGTCTCCAATCCCGTCCTCAGAGGCCCCAGTAGCGGCCTTGCCTCCTGTCAGGCTCCAATGCTGGCCATTGGCCCCAGCACCGGCCTAACCCCTCGGCAGGCTCCCATCCCAGCCTTGGAGGCCCCAGCACCGGCCCTGCCTCACGGCAGGCTCCGATCCTGGCCACGCTGGCCCTGGCACCCACCTAACCCCTCAGCAGGCTCTGATCCCGGCTTCAGAGGCCCCAGCACCAGCCTTGCTTCATGGCAGGCTTCGATGATAGCCAGCACCGGTCTAACCCCTCAGCAAGCTCCAATCCGACCTCGGAGGCCTCAGTAATGGCCTTGCCTCATGGAAGGTTTCGATGCTGGCTGCTGGCCCCAGCACTGGCCTAACCTCTCGGCAGGCTCCGATCCCGCCCTTGGAGGTCCCAGCACCGGCCTTGCCTCACAGCAGGCTCCGATGCCGGCTATTGGCCCCAGCACTGGCCTAACCACTCGACAGGCTCCTATCTTGGCCACAGAGGCCCCAGCACCGGCCTTGCCTCATGGAAGGCTCCGATGCCGGCCTCGTAGGAGCACTCTTTTCTAATGATTACTAAATACTTCATAGAGGAGGTGAAAAGAGTGAGGAAAGTCAGAAAAAAGGAAAATAAGCAAAAGAGATAACATAGGTAAAGGAACAGGGTTAGGAAAGTGTGGGGAACAGCAGAAAGTTCTGTGTTGGGAAATGAGGCAGGGTTGACTTGGAGATTGAAGGGATTTTTTGTTTGTTTGTTTTTCTGGTACTGGTGATAGAATCTGGGAGTGCTCTACCACTGAACTACATCCCTGTTCCTTTTTATTTTATTTTATTATTTTGAGACAGGATCTTACTAAATGGCTCACACTGGCGTGGAACATGAGACTCAATCTTCCTGCCTCAGCCTCCTGAGTAGCTGGGATTAAAGGCAGCACCACCATGCCTGGCTTGGACTGGAAATCTTATTTACCATATCAAAGATTTAGAACTTAAATCTATTGGCCAGTGTAGTTAGCAAATCAGAGTTGGCATACTGATTTTAAGAAAAAAGAAAGAGAAACACTCATGATACTAATAGTGTGTTGAATGCTAGACCCCATAAAATATGTCCAAGTCCTAATTCCTGGAACCTATGGATGTTACCATACTTGGAAGAAGAGACTTTGTAATGTAATTGATATCCTGAGATAAGAACACCATCTGGGATGGGATTATCCGGGTGGATCCTAAATCCAGTGATGAATGTCTGTCCTTGTATGAGAAGGGCAGAGGAGAACTTGAGACAGTCACAGAGGGAAGGAGATGAGACGATGTAGGCACAGATTGGAGTGATGGTATAACAAGCCCAGGAACCCAAGAAATGTTACTAGTCACCAGGGGAGGAAAGGAAGGGATTCTCTCCCAGGGCCTTCAGAGAGGGGTGGCCTTGCGGATACCTCAATTTCAGACTTCTGCTCTCCAGTGGAGAGGAGGATTTTCTGTAGTTTTGAGTCACCAGAGCTGTGGAAATTTTTCATAGCAGCCTCAGAAACTGATACAACCTCTCAAAACTAATCACTGCAAGTGAAATTTTAATGACCAGCCCAAGCATAATGCTTTGCAACTTATATATTACTTTTACATATGTAATCTCATTTATTCTTACATTAAAATAATGAGGTAGCTACTGTGATTCTTTATCACTTTATTGTTGAGAAACTTGAGGTTCAAAGAAAATTGCTTTCTTAAGGTGATTTAAACTTCTTTCTCTGTTTGTTTGTTTGTTTGTTTTTATTTACCACTTCTCACCATTCATACATACTTCATAGTTTTGTTTTATTTTATCTTATTTGGCACTAGAGATTGAACCCAGAGGCATTCTGCCTTTGAGATAGACCCCCAGCCCTATTTTATTTTTTATGTGGAAACAGGGTCACACTAAGTTGCTGAGGGTTTTGCCAACTTGCTGAGACTGGCCTCAAATTTGCCATCTTCCTGCCTTAGCCTCTCAAATGCTAGGATCACAGATGTGTGCCATCCTGCCCAGCTTATCTCATAGTTTTAAATGGTGCTTGCAGACCTGGGCTGGAGAATAGACCAAAAGAAGGATGGAAAGAGGGGAGGATCCCAAAGGGGATCAACTAGGGATTCTAAATTAGGATAATAACAGTAAGGGTCCCCTTTCAAATTATCTTAGGTTTCAGCTATGGATTCTGTACTATTGGGTAGGATTTTTAAAGTCCTTGGATCAGGCCTCTATTTTTCTCTTCTATAAAATGAGTACAATCATTCCTACTTGAGTTGGATTAAAAATTAAGTAGACTATGTATAAAAAAAAACTTTTAAAATGGTCAGGAGGGACTTCCGGGAAGATGGCGATGGAGGAAAGCGGCACTTACAAGTCCCGCTAACAATCCAACTCTACTACCACAAAACCAGCGCCTTTCAGAGCCAGAAAACACCACCAGCAAAAAAAATAAAAACGGTAACTACAAGGGACAGAGAAAAAGGGCTGGAAAAACAAGACACCAGAAAAAAACCAGCCCGAAGTGCCGCGCCCGCGTGGCGCGGAGCAGCCAGAGCCGCAGCGCGGATTGGGGGGAGCCGCAGAGTGGAGCGGCCTGCCGCATAGCAGAACCGCCAGAGCGGCTGGAGGGACCAGACCCGCGGTGCAGAGCAGCCGAAGCCGCGGTTCAGAGCAGCCGAGCAGAGCGGCCAGAACAGCCAAGCAGAGCGGCCAGAACAGCCGGAGCAGCCAGAGCCGCAGCCCGGATTAGCTGGAGCGGCGGCGCGGAGTGGCCGGAGCCGCGGAGTGGAGCGGCTGGAGCGGCGGGGTGGAGTGGCCGGAGCCGCGGAGTGGAGCGGCCAGAGTAGCCGAGCAGAGCGGCCAGAACAGCCTGAGCAGCCAGAGTCGTGTCGCAGAACGGCCGGAGCGGCCGGAGTGGCCAGACCCGTGGTGCAGAGCAGCCAGAGCCGCGGCGCAGAGCGGCCGGAGCGGCGCGGCCTACATCTCCCCTAGCAGCACCAGGCTCCAGAGAGGAGGGAGACTCAAAACAGAGCTCAAATCCAGAGAGGAGGTACTTTGGCCTCGCGGCCTAGGACGCAGAAGCGGCGTCTTACTGCTGGCGGCAGCGGGAACATCTAAAGCTCCCAAGGGCCAGGCACAGCACAACTGGCAAGGACTCAGAGCGGAGTTCAAAACCAGAGAAGAAATACACCGTGGCAGTGGTGTCAAATTGCCAGTGGCGGCAGCAGCGAATCCACTGAGTTCACTACAGCTCCATCAGCGCACTCAATAACCGTGAGTCAAATTGCGGCCCCTAGGGGAGAAATCCCAGTACTGCACTCCCAGGGACTTGCGCAGATAGTCTCCCTGGGTCGGAGATTTTAGCAGTGCAGCCCAGTGGGGGAGTGGCAGTGGCAGAGATATCATACCATAGTCACAACTCCCCACTGGAGAACGCACAACTTGGCACTCCCCACGGTCTAAGCAGCCTTAATTGACTCCCTGGGTCTGAGACTTTGTGATACAACCCAGTTAAGGAGTAGTGGTGACTGAGATACCACAGACACGAGATCCAGAGCATCTTAAGTGAACTTGTAGTGACTCAGGGAAGAACCCAGAGAAGGCACAAACTTCCAAAATCATGGGAAAGAGAAATAACAATGGAGCAGTGAATGCCAACAACCCCACACCATCAGAATCTGATAACACAGAAACCCAAAGATCTCTAGAAGATCAAATTAGGAAAATAACTTTAGAAATAATAGAGGACTTTCGAAAAGAATTTAGAGAGATTCAAAAAGAGATAAAGGATGCAATTAATGAAGTAAAGGCCTCAATTCAAAGTATAAACAACAGATTAGACCACATGGAGAATAGAATCTCGCTTCTTGAAGATGATCATTCTAAAAATGAACGCATAGTTTCTAATTTAGAAAAAAAACCCCGACAGCAGGAATCTGACATTGAAGAAATATGGGCCCATTTCAAGAGAGCTAACCTAAGAATAATTGGAATAGAGGAGGGAAAAGAAGGTGAAACCAAAGGGATCAACAATCTCTTCAAGGAAGTAATAGCAGAAAATTTTCCAAACATAGAGCAAGAGGTCGATACACAGGTCCAGGAAACTTATAGAACTCCCTTTAGACAGGATCAGAGAAGAGGATCCCCACGCCACATAATTGTCAAAATGACTAATGTGGAAGCCAAGGAGAGAATCTTAAAGGCAACAAAAACAAAAGGCCATGTGACATACAGAGGCAAACCAATTAGAATCACTCCAGACTTCCCAAACCAAGTTATGAAAGCCAGAAGGGCTTGGAGTAACATATTCCAAACTCTGAAAGAAAACAACTTCCAGCCAAAAATTTCCTACCCAGAAAAACTATCCATCAAATTAGATGGGGAAATAAGAAGCTTCCATGACAAACAGCAACTGAAGGAATTTATGTCTTCAAAACCAGCGCTAGAGAAAATACTCAAGGAGATTAACTGCAAAGAGGAAATGGGTAATACACGCCAGAACCAAAGAAACAAGAATTCCCATCCAGCAGACAACTAAGCAAAGAAGAATAAACAGTATCTTAAACAGAAATAAGATCTTAACATGTTGGGAATTAAAAATTATCTCTCTATAATCACACTGAATGTAAACGGCCTCAACTCCCCAATAAAAAGACATAAAGTGGCAAAATGGATTAAAAGCCAGAATCCATCCATCTGCTGCTTACAAGAAACACACCTTACAAGTAAAGATAGGAACAAACTCAAGGTAAAGGGCTGGAGCAAGGTAATCCATGCTAATGGCACTCGAAGACAAGCAGGATTAGCAACTATGATATCAGACAAGTTAGACTTCAAACCCAAACTTATTAGAAGAGACAAAGAAGGTCACATCTTACTGGTAAAAGGAATAGTCCAGCAAGAGGAAATAACAATAATCAACATCTATGCCCCAAACATAGGGGCAGCTACTTTCATAAATCAAACTCTTTGTGATATGAAGTCACACATAAATCCCAACACAATAATACTGGGAGACTTCAACACACCTCTCACAATACTAGACCGATCTTCCAGACAAAGGGTCAGTAAAGATGTCTCAGAACTAAAGAACACCATTAACCAAATGGACCTGTTGGACACATATAGAATATTTCACCCAACTACAGCAGAGTTTACATTTTTCTCAGCTGCTCATGGAACCTTCTCCAAAATAGATCACATCCTGGGACACAAAATGAGCACTAGCAAATTTAAAAAATGTTACATACTTCCCTGTGTCATTTCAGACCATAATGGAATGAAACTAGAAATCAACTATAAGAAGACCCAGAGAAACAACATAAACATGTGGAGACTGAACACCACACTTCTGAATGAAGAATGGGTCATAGAAGATGTAAGAGGTGAAATCAAGAAATTTCTAGAAACAAATGAAAATAAAGAAACAACATATCAAAACCTCTGGGACACTTTGAAGGCAGTATTAAGAGGAAAATTTATAGCACTGAGTGCTCACATAAGAAAAATAGAAAATCTTCAAATAAATAGCCTTATGACACACCTCAAAGCCCTTGAAAAGCAGGAACAATTGAACCCCAAAGCCAGCAGAAGACGGGAAATTATTAAAATTAGAGCAGAAATTAACGAAATAGAGAATAAAAAAACAATACAGAAAATCAACAAAACCAAAAGCTGGTTTCTTGAAAAAATTAACAAGATTGATAAACCACTAGCCAACCTAACTAAAAAAAAGAGAGAGTCAACCCAAATTATGAAGATAAGGGATGAAAAAGGAGACATTACTACTGACAGCGTAGAAATCCAGAGGATTATCAGAAACTACTTTGAAAAACTATACTCCAACAAAATGGAAAATCTGGAGGAAATCGACAACTTCCTAGATAAATACAACCTTCCTAAACTGAGTCAAGAAGATATAGAACACTTAAACCAACCAATAACAATCAAAGAGATTGAAATAGCAATAAAGAGCCTACCATCAAAGAAAAGCCCAGGACCAGATGGTTTCCCAAGTGAATTCTATAAAACCTTTATAGGAGAACTAATCCCAATACTACTCAAACTATTTCGGGAAATAGAAAAAACCGGGACTCTCCCAAATACATTCTATGAAGCCAACATCACACTAATACCCAAACCGAATAAAGACAGTTCAAGGAAGGAAAACTACAGGCCTATATCTCTGATGAACTTGGATGCAAAACTATTAAACAAAATACTAGCAACACGCATTCAAAACCACATCAAGAAAATCATTCACCATGACCAGGTAGGGTTCATCCCAGGGATGCAAGGCTGGTTCAATATACGAAAATCAATCCATGTAATTCATCATATAAACAGAATCAAAGACAAAAACCACATGATCATCTCAATAGATGCTGAAAAAGCATTTGATAAAATTCAACATCCATTTATGATAAAAACACTGCAGAGAATTGGAATAAAAGGAACATATCTCAACATTATTAAGGCAATCTACAATAAGCCCACTGCCAACATCATATTAAATGGGGAAAAACTTCAAGAATTCCCCCTAAAAACTGGAACGAGACAAGGATGTCCACTATCACCACTTCTCTTCAATATAGTACTAGAGACTCTAGCCAGAGCAATAAGGCAAGAAAAGGAAATCAAAGGAGTACAAATAGGAAAAGAAGAACTTAAGCTTTCACTATTTGCAGATGACATGATACTATATTTAGAAAACCCAACAAACTCAACCAAAAGGCTTATAGAACTCATCAACAAATTCAGCAAAGTATCTGGATACAAAATCAATCTTAAAAAATCAGAAGCTTTCCTGTACACCAACCATAAATCCACTGAAAAAGAAATTCAGAAAACACTTCCACTCAGGATCTCCCACAAAAAAATAAAATACCTAGGAATAAACTTGACCAAGGAGGTAAAAGATCTCTACAAAGAAAATTATAAAACACTGAAAAAAGAAATCGAAGAAGATCTTAGAAGATGGAAAGACCTTCCATGTTCATGGATTGGCAGAATAAATATCATTAAAATGGCCATCCTCCCAAAAGTGATCTACAGATTTAATGCAATGCCCATTAAACTACCAAGATCATTCCTCACAGACATAGAAAAATCAGTCCTTAAATTTATCTGGAATAACAAAAAGCCCAGAATAGCCAAGGTAGTTCTCAGCAACAAAAACCACGCAGGAGGAATCACAATACCTGACTTTAAACTATACTACAAAGCCATTGTAATAAAAACAGCATGGTACTGGCAAAAGAACAGATATATAGACCAGTGGAGCAGAATAGAAGACCCAGAAACAAGTCCACACACTTTCAGCCAATTGATTTTTGACAAAGAGGCCAAAAGCATACACTGGAAAAAAGATAGCCTCTTCAACAAATGGTGTTGGCAAAACTGGTTAAACATATGCAGAAAATTGGATGTTAATCCCACTTTTTCACCCTGTACAAAAGTCAACTCACGATGGATCAAAGACTTGGAAATTAAACCAGAGACTTTGAAGCTCCTTGAAGAGAGCATAGGTCCAACACTACAACACATAGGCACAGACAAACATTTCCTCAACAAGACCCCAAAGGCACAGCAAATTAAAAGGAGAATCAATACATGGGATTGCATGAAACTGAAGAGCTTCTGTTCAGCGAAGGAAACTATCAAGAATCTCAATCGAGAGCCAACAGAATGGGAGAAGATTTTTGCCACCTACACCACTGATAGAGGACTAATATCTAGAATATACAGAGAACTCAAGAAACTCAACACTAAGAAAACAAAACATCCAATAACAAAATGGGCAAATGAACTAAATAGACACTTCACAAAAGAAGAAATTCAAATGGCCAATAAATGCATGAAAAAATGCTCAACATCACTGGCAATCAGAGAGATGCAAATCAAAACTACCCTGAGATTTCACCTAACTCCAACTAGAATGGCCATCATTCAAAACACAAACAACAACAGATGCTGGCGAGGATGTGGAGAAGTGGGAACTCTAAGACATTGTTGGTGGGATTGCAAATTAGTGCAACCACTTTGGAAAACAGTATGGAGAATCCTCAGAAGAATGGGAACAAATCTACCATTTGATCCAGCAATACCACTGTTGGGTATCTACCCAAAAGAAAAGAAACCAAATTACCAAACTAATCCATGTGTATCTATGTTCATAGCTGCACAATTCACCATAGCCAAACTATGGAACCAGCCAAGATGTCCATCAACAGACGAATGGATTACAAAACTGTGGGATATGTACACAATGGAATTTTACTCAGCCATCAAAAAAAACTCAATTACATCATTTTCAGGGAAATGGATGGAACTGGAGGACATTATGCTAAGTGAGATTAGTCAGGCACAAAAAATAAGAAATCAGATGCTTTCCCTAATATGTGAGAGTTAGGGAGAAATGGGTCATAGGAGGAACTCTTGGAAGAGGATCAGTAACTTTTAACTCTGTTTACATTGTCTTTGGATATACAATATTTTTTTTATTTTTTAGGGAGTTTATTTACCCTTTTGTTGCCTATGCCATTGAAATCATATCCAAGAAATCACTTCCAATTTCAATGTTGTGAGGTTTTATGACCCAGATTTTCTTCTAAAAGCTTATAGTATTAAGATTTATATTTAGGTCTTTTATCTATTTTGAGTTAATATTTGTATATGTGTTAAGTAAGGGTCCAATTTTATTCTTTTCCATGTAATTATTATTTTTCAACAATATTTAGTTAAAAGACTAGTATTTCCTCCACCAAAAATTCATGGAAACCTTGTCAAAAATAACTTGACAATGTATGGAAGAATTTATCTCTAGGCTTTTATTTAGCTCCAATGGTTTATATATCTGCCTTTAGAACAGTACTACACTGTTTCAATTATTGTAGCTTTATATGGTTTGAAATCAGAAAATATACATCTTCTAGCTTTGTTCTTCTTTGAGATTGTTTTGGGTATCTAGTGTCCATATTCCATATCAGGACAGATTTTTTCTGAAAAATAAATAAATAAATGTATGATAGTTTTACCTAAAAAAAAAAAGAAAATAATAGTCTCTGGTAAGAAAGAAAGCAAAAAGAAATATTGAAATGTTATCTTTAAGGCATCAAGAGTTTGGTACCAGACAAATGAAACTGTTATGTGAGATTATCAATGTTAATATTGTATAAATTGCTATAATACTAGATGTCAACCACTAAGCCAAGCATGGGAAGGAGGGATGGGGAGGGAATGGGGTGGGGATCGGGTAGGGGCTAACTGGGCGATATGTGCATGTATGTCTACAAAAGTATTTTCTTTATACCACTATAATGTATGAATACATTGCACCAATAAAAAATAAATTAATAAAAAAATTAACTCCTTTCTTTTGGTGATTTTGTGCCTCAGTATCAGGATTTAAATCAAAGTACTGGAGCTGATCCTATGGTTCAAGAATGCCCCATAAATTATGCATGAAGTCCTTAATGGCATGTAAAAATCACATTTAGATACATCTGGTCATGAGTGTTATACCTTGAGACTAGGATACAAAGGGAAATGACAAAAAAAAATGGTCAGGAGGCTAAAAAAATGTTAGTTATAATTATGAGGCCAAGGGAGAGTGGTATAGTGCTGTGGTTCAGACTGAATTGCACATTTGTTTCTCCAGGGGCATTTTCAAACATTGCTGATACTTGCATTCTACCCTGGAATTATTAAATCAGAATCTTTGGTATGCCTCAAGTATTATTATTTTTTAAAAAATCAGCTCAGATAATTCTTTTTTTGGGGGGGGGGTACTGTACTGGGGTTCCTGGAAGCCCTTCCACCTCTGGGCTACACTCCCAGACCTATTTTTACATTTTTATTTTGAAACAGGGTCTCCTAAGCCAGTGCACGCGGCTGGCTTCGAACCTGCGCGATCCTCCTATCTCTGCCTCCCAAGTGCGGGGATTACAAGCATGCGCCACCACGCCCCGACCTCAGCTCAGATAATTCTTAAACCTGCAGCCAGTGTTTGAGAATGGTGAACTTCAAAGTCAAATTATTCTGGGCATAAGTTCCATAAAGTAGCTTTACAAATCACACTTTGTATATTGTATGATCTTGGGCAAATGACTTAATCTTTTCAAATTTCCCTTTCCCCAACTTTGAATCAAGCTTTATCTTTGACAGAAAAAAATGGACAAGCACGTAAAAAGAGAATGCTGCAATGGATTTTCATAGTGAAATGCATATCAATGTTTTTTACATGTGAGAAAATATATAACCTCATAATAAAAAATGCAAGTAAAAAAGCAATGAAAGAACAATGAAGTGCTATGTTTTTTGTGGTTTGGGTTTCTTTTTTGGTACCAAACATTAAACCCAGAGACATTCTACCTCTGTTCTACAACCTCAGTGCTTTTTAATTTATTTTCTCACTAAATTGCTGAGGCTGGCCTTGAACCTGCAATTCTCCTGTCTCAGCCTTCCAAGTCTAGGATTAAAGGTGTGCAGCACTATACCAGGGTCATGAACTATCAGATTACCAAAGAACAAGCATTTAGTAATACATTGAGATGGTAAGAATGCATAAAAGGAGCTATCTTATATATTGTTGGCAGAAATGTAAAATGAATACTTTCTTCTTTTTTCTTTTTGGTGATACTGGGGTTCCTGGAAACCCTTATACCTCTGGCCTATACTCCCAGACCTATTTTATATTTTTATTTGGAAACAGGGTCTCTTAAGCCAGCAAGGCTGACTTCGAACCTGTGTGATCCTCCTGTCTCTGCCTCCCAAGAGAGGGGGTTACCAGTGTGCGCCACCATGCCTTGAGCTGAAATACTTTCTTTAAAGGAAAATTTAGTGACATTGTAGCAGAAACTTTTGGCACCTGCCTAGAACCCTGTGCCCTTACATTTCAGTGCATGCTGCCCTGCTTTTCAAATACCATGACCTTCTGAATGTGTTTGGGATATAAAACAAAAGGCATGTACTGGCTCATGTAATATCTTCAGAATATGAGATTTAAGGAGATAGTGGGTATTATGACAGTGGAATTTGTTGTTGGATGTTACTGTCATTGATACACAGAAAAAAATGACAAGCTTGGCTATCAATAAGACATGATGTGAACACCAGAAGGCTTCCAAGAGCTATTTACCATTCAAAAGGCAGCTTGATATGCTACTGGAACTTGTAGAAGGGGCATCAAATGACTATGTGCTCAGGCTGTTCGTCATGAGCTCTTTATTGGCAGATCCTTCAAGTTTCAGGATGGGCAGGTGCAATAATAACTCATGGCACAATGGATGGTATATTTGTGACCAGGCAGGAGCATGTCCAGAAGACACAAATTACACTACTGACAGTCTAGTCCCACCTTTAACCTAGCTTGTTAAACCAATGTCTCTCCTTCATTCACACTTGTGACCTCACATAGGGTTCCTATTATCAGCTGTCAGATAAGAAACCCAGGTATGTTTCATGGACAACAGAGTTCAATCTATCATTTGAACTGAAAGTAAATTACGTATGCCACACACTCCACTCAGGAGTGGCCAGGAAACACAGTAGTGAGGGGAAATTCTCACTATGGTGGACAGAGCTCCAAGGAGTAAATCTGGTCATCTGCTTGTATAGATACACAAATGGGGCAGGTTTGACTGCAGTGGGGGCCATAGGGGCTCTAATCATGTCCTAACTCTTTTACCCTTACCTTCATACTGGACAGTTTTCCAGCCATGTAGTGCCTGCATTTCTTTTATTCTTTGACCAATAAAACCCACTTCTCCTATGCCATAGGCCAACAGTTCCAGGAAATTAATACTTTCCAGGCAGAAGAATACAGGGAGGTGAGGTGGGAGTATCCTGAGAAGAAGAGCATTCTATCATTCAAATTGTAAAGAATTCCTAGCATATGGTGTTACAAAAGTAATGATAAAGAAATTACTTTCAGCCAGTTTTGTCTAAGTCCACCAGTGGAGAATCCTGTTACTGCTAGAACCCAAGGAAGAACCCTCCCATAACTCTTCCCCAGCAGCCACTGTCATCCAGTAGCCGACTTGACTGTAAAGATAGGAGTCAGTGTACTGGTACTCCTGTACCCTTGAACAACACTCTCTGAGGCTTGTGTCTCTCCTGGCTCCAGGTTTTCCTCAATAGGGTTGAGTTCCACGTATCTGAAGTGCCAATTGACTTGATAGAATTCCCATCTCTGACTGCTTTCCCTTTCTTCTCTCACTTTTTTTTCTTTTATTTTGGAAGGGGAAGTGGTACTGGGGTTCCTAGCAACCCTTCTAACTCCGGGCTATACTCCCAGACCTATTTTATATGTTTTATTTGGAAACAGGGTCTCTTAAGCCAACGAGGCTGGCTTCGAACCTGTATAATCCTCCTGTCTCTGCCTCCCAACCATGGGGATTACAAGCATGTGCCACCATGCCTGGCTTTCTTCTCTCACTTTTCTATGTCCATGCTGGACTTGCCTTCACCTTCTAAGATATCTATTTATATTTAGATCGTTATCATAAGATCTGCTTCTAAGGGAACCCAATTAAGTAAGGTATTTATAAAAACTAGAAATGACTTTTTGCCCCAATAATTCCAATTCTAGAAATTTATCCTAAAAATATACAGTCACACACCACATATCATTTGATAGACAGCATAAACAACCATGATTCCAGAAGATTACACTGCCTAGTGATGTCAAAGCTACCTTAGCTTGTGTAAGTATAGTTTATGGTGTTCACATGAAAATGACAATGAAATCACTTAACGGCATATTTCTCAGGATATTTCTATGGTTAAGCAACATGTAGCTATACTCATACTTGTGCCCAAGGACATAAGATCTTTATAATAATAGTAGTAAATAGCATTGAGTGCTTACGATTCTATGCAATAAAGCTCTTTTCATATAGTAACTTGGTCATCAGGAAATCCCATGAATTTACTATTAAATCTCTATTCTACAGAAAAGAAAACTGAAGAACACAGAAGCTAAATGACTTGATTAGTCTCTAAGGTCTAGCAGTGCAGATCCAGGGTTCAGAACCAAGGCCCACACTCTTATCCATTCCCTCTTTGTATAAACATACACAGGATGCCATTCATTCCAGCACTATTAATAACAGCTGGAAACAATCCAGATGTCCATGAGAGAGAGGATAGCTAAAAAGATTATGGTATGTGAAGAACCTCAATTGAGAGCCAACAGAATGGGAGATTTTTGCCACCTACACCACTGATAGAAGACTAATATCTCGAATATACAGAGAACTCAAGAAACTCAACACTAAGAAAGCAAAGCATCCAATAACAAAATGGGCAAACGAACCAAATAGACACTTCACAAAAGAAGAAATTCAAATGGCCAATAAATGCATGAAAAAATGCTCAACATCACTGGCAATCAGAGAGATGCAAATCAAAACTACCCTGAGATTTCATCTAACTCCAACTAGAATGGCAATCATTCAAAACACAAGCAACAGATGCTGGTGAGGATGTGGAGAAGTGGGAACTCTAAGACATTGTTGGTGGGATTGCAAATTAGTGCAACCACTTTGTAAAACAGTATGAAGAATCCTCAGAAGAATGGGAACGAATCTACCATTTGATCCAGCAATACCACTTCTGGGTATCTACCCAAAAGATAGGAAACCAAACTACCAAACTAAAGCATGTGTATCTATGTTCATAGCTGCAGAAGGAATCCAATAACTCTGAACTGTGAGATCCACTGCAAAAATCCCGAGTGTGCGACAGACCTGCTACAGACCAGCTGCTGTTGCCACCGTGGGCCATGGGCCCAAACTGCGAGCCCAAGTGGGGCAGCCTCAAGAAATCCAGATAAATAATCAAGTGCTTGAAAACGGGCACAGACCTCCAACATCTTAAGTAGAGTGGGGCCCAAGGCAAAATTTTTTGTGCTCACCAAAGGTGGCATCCATAGTGGCATAGCCCTCCAGAGACCTGGAGGAGGACCAGGTAACTGTGTGCACTCAGAAAAACCTCAGGATCCAGCAGCACAGTGAGCCTTCCAGTGACCTGGAACAAGGCAGCTAGGTAATCATGTGTGCCCAGAAAAGGGACCCGGGGAGCTAGTTCAGTTAGAACCTTCAGAGACTCAGGAAAGGTACTCAAGGCACGGTACCTGCACAAAATCACGGGTGGGAAGGTGTCAAGTCTATATTAGACACCCTCTGTACAAACCTGTCAGAGGCAAGAGAGGGAATCACACAGAGACTGGGATCAAAACAACCTAATGACACATCTCAAGGACCTAGAGAGACTGCAACAGTGTAATCCCAAAGCCAGCAGAAGGGAGGAAATTATTAAAATCAGAGCAGAAATAAATGAAATAGAGAACAACAACAACAAAAATTCAAAGAATCAACAAAACAAAAAGTTGGTTCTTTGAAAAGATTAATAAGATTGACAACTCCCTGGCCAACCTAACCAAAAGAGAGAATCAACTCAAATTATTAAAATCAGAAATGAAGCCGGGCATAGTGGCACATGCTTGTAATCTCCATGCTTGGGAGGCGGAGACAGGAGGATTGCGCAGGTTCAAAGCCAGCCATGCTGGCTTAAGAGACCCTGTCTCCAAAAATAAAAAAGTATGAAATAGGTATGGGAGTGTAGTCTGGAGGTAGAAGGGCTTCCAGGAACCCCAGTACCAAGAAAAAAAAAGAAATGAAAAAGGAGACATTATCACAGACAGTGAGGAAATTCAAAGGATTATCAGAAAGAAACTATTTTGAACATTTATACTCCAATAGACTGGAAAACAGAGAATAAATCAATAGATTTCTCAGCACATATAACCTACCTAAACTGAACCAAGAGGACATAGCAAGCCTAAACCAATGAATAGTAAGTAAAGAAATAGAAACAGCAATAAAAATTCTGCCATCAAAGAAAACCCCAGGCCCTGATGGGTTTATAGACAAATTCTACAAAACCTTCAGTGAAGAACTAATTCCAATACTTCACAAATTGTTCAGGAAATTGAAAGAGATAGAATTCTCCCAAATTCCTTCTGTGAGGCCAGTATCACATTAATCCACAAACCAAATAAAGATACCTCAAGAAAGGAAAATTCCAGACCAATATTCTTAATGAACAAACAAAATGCTAGCTACACACATTCAAAACAACATCAAGAGAATGGTACACCATTCTTGTGACTTATATCTGTAGGACCTTGAGAAAGAAGTCTAATTTCTCTGATCCCCACTTACTAATTCTGTAAAATGGGAATGATATTTATGCTGATTATTAAAATAAGATAATCCACATGAGATACTTATTACTGTGCCTGACAAGTAACAGCTAAATAGGAGTATAAAACAATAGCAAAAATATTTTAAAATAATAGATATTTTAATTATTATATATATTATAAGCTAAATGGAATGATTTGTGCAAAATTACATGGCAAGATAAAGACAGAACTGATTCAAATCTTGGTCTGCCTAATTCTTAGTTCAATTATTTTTCTGTTTGAAAATGCTCTATGGGCATTACTGAGGAGAACAGGGTTGGAGTTCCAAGAGAATTTTCTATTGCTTTGCATAATGTTCTAGTTCATCTAAGGTGAAGAAAGAGAACAAATATAGTTTTGGTTTTACTGATTAGTTGTAAACTAAAATATATATTTTGATGATCAGTTTCCAGAACACCATTGATTAAACACTACCATAAAACATTAACACTTTGAATTTATATAATGTTTCCCTCTCAATCAGGTTTTCTTTCCTTATTTATCTTATCAGCTATATAAAATGAAGTATTACTACTACTTTATATTCATCTGCTGACTAAATAAATATTTAATTTTTATTTACTACAGACAACCACTCGTCTAGGTCCTATGAATACAAATATGAGTGAGACTGCCACTCTACTTTTGACTAGTAAATCTACATAGGGATTCTGACGTCAAATGAATGATTGCACAGCCTGGTAAGTATTATCACAGTGATATGTACAATGGAAACTCATACAAGCGGGAGCATAAGAGGCTTACTTAGGAATAATGGAAATGAAAGAGAAAATTTGAAGCCTTTTCTGAGATGTTTTATTCTGTAAAGCACACCGTCCTTTTGAAAAAAATGTTTTTACCACTGACTGCTAAAAAAATCTTTGATATATTTAAAATAAATGTATGCATGTATAAGTGATAACATATTATGTTCTGAACATTTGCCTATTCTGTGATACAACAGTTCCACTGATAAGCATATTCTTGAAAGCTGTACATATGCACTAAGAGAACATATAATACTTTCCATATTATCACTGTTCTTAATAGCAAACTCAAGAGAAAGGCTAGATAACTTTTGATGTATTTATACAATAGAGTATTATTCTGCAATAAAATTACAGATTTATGCAACAATAAAAATTAATTTTTTTGGTGGTATTGGGGTTCCTGGAAGCCCTTCTACCTCCAGGCTACACTCCCAGACCTATTTTTACATCTTTATAAATTTGGAAACAGGGTCTCCTCAGCCAGCGCACGTGGCTGTCTTCAAACCTGCGGGATCCTCCTGTCTCTGCCTCCCAAGCACGGGGATTACAAGCGTGCACCACCACGCCCGGCGGATGCAAAAATTAATCTTTAAAACATAATATTGGCCATGCATGGTGTCACAGATCTATAAATCTAGTACTCAGAGCTAAAACTGGGCATGGTGGTCCAGTCTGTAATCTCATACTTAGGAGGCTGAAACAGAAGGATATCATGTTTGAAGCCAGCCTCTTAGTGAGGCCTTCAGCAACCTAGCAAGACTCTGTTTCAAAATAAAAAATAAGATAGAGCTGGGGGGTGTGGTTGTGGTAGGATTCCCCTGAGTTAAATTCCCAGTACAAAAAGTTAAGTAAACAACAGTAACAAAGAACACAGAAGTAGATGGGATCATTTAAATAAGAGCATGTCAAGTAAAAAGTTTAAGAAAGCTATACTGAATTCTTATAGGTTGTCCTTTGTAACAGGTACTAAAGAAAAACTCAGAGATATTGAAAAGAATAGAAAAATACGGGAAAACCAAGAGATCAATGATGGCAAGTGCTCCAAATAAATCAAATGAAGTAGAAATAGTAACTGGTACATAAAGAGGCTATGAAAAATCCAAACCTGTCAACTACATGTTGATGAGTTTGTGCTTAACCTATCCACTAATCAAATGGTTTACATGTTGTGCTCCAGAGCTCTCTAGAACTACTTGAAAGAGGTAATGGGACCAAATTCTTCATTCTCTATATATTAAGTAGTTTTCATCAGTCAGGTGCCATGTAAGGTCCTGCCCTTATAGTATTTAAAAACTACAGTAATAACACGGTCAAGATAGAGGCCACCGAAAAGGACATGCATTTCTCGAAGAAGCCCTGGACACCAGATTTTGATTTAATATCTGATTGGTACAATGTAAGGAGACATTTCCAGTCATGGCTTCCTATATAGAATACAGGAGAGAGAGTGGATAATGGCAGAGTTAGAAGCAAGATGACAAGGAGGTGCACACCATGCAAGAAAAGTGATTTTTGGAAGAACACCCCAGAAGGGATTAGCGAAAAGACCGCTTCAGCCGTGCATGCTGGGGACTCTTAACAACATACCTTGTAAGAAAAATGATCTGGATGTTGTGGAGTGAGCCCAGCAGCACCGGATGGGAAGCCAAGCAGTGCGTCCTGGGGAGCTCAGTGTGCCTGGCTGCCACGCTCCTCTATGCTGCGCTGGGGTTCTTGTTGCGCTCAGAACAGCAGATCCTGCTCTACAAGGTGAGGCTGTGGGCCTCCGCTATTGGAGGGGAGATAAAATTCATTATTGCTGAGTGCTTGATCCCACAACCTCTTCAAAACACACATACTGCCTTCTCTTATTAAAAAAAAAAATATTGGAGAAGGGCTAAGATGGTGGCGGCGGCAGCCAGGATTCAGGAGATGCAGACAAATCCTATTCAATTCATCTGGAGCTTTTGGGAAAAAATCCCCGTGAAGGGGACTGCTCCTGCCGCACATGCTTAAGAATTCTGGACATCATATCATGTAAGGAATGAGCTCAGAGGAGAACTAGGAGGAAGGCAGTAGTGGTGGCAGCAGCGGTGGTAGCTGTGGAAGCTAGTATTTGGGAGAGGCAGAGATCTTATCCAACCCACCCTGATCTTCTGAAGAAATTGCCCCAAAGGTAGAATGCTACTGCTGCATATGCCCAGGAATTCTGGACAACATGCAGTGTGGGAAAAGTGTTTGGGAGAGAATTGAGATGGTGGAGGCAGTGGCAATGGCAGTGGCCAGTATTTGGGAAAGGCAGAGATCTGATTCAATCCACCTTGATCTTTTGAAGAAATCGCCCTAAGGTTAGAATGCTACCACCACACACGCTTGGGAATTTAGGACAACATGTTGTGTGAATAAGGTGCTCAGAAGAGAACTGAGAAGGCTGTGGTAGCAGCAGCGGTGGTCAGTTTTTGGTAGAGGCAGAGATTCAATCCAATACACCTCATAATTTTAAAGAAATATCCTCAAAGGTATACTGCTACTGCTACACATGCTCGGGAATTCTGGAAAACAAACTGTGTGGAAAAGGTGTTCAGGAGAGAACTGAGATGGCAGTGGCGGCAGCGGCAGTGGTGGTGACCAGAATTTGGAGGGGCAGACAGATCCAGTCCAGTACACCTTGAGGAAATTTCCCCAAAAGTAGGCTGCTGCTGCCACACATTCTCAGGAATTCTGGACAACATGCTAAGTGGTAAAAGGGTTTGGGGGGTTTCAGAGGGAGCCCCACATAGCCGGGAAGGTCTGCCATGCTGTGTGTTCTGGAAGTCATGAGCCCTCATGTCCACCACGCTCCTCTGTGCAGAGCGGGAGGCCAGGGTGCATGTGGAGCAGCAGAGCCTGTTCTCCGAAGTGAAGCTGTGGACCTCTGCCTTTGGAGGGAAGACAAAATTCATGGACACTAGGTATTTGGTGTCCCAGCTTTCACAAAAGACATGTACTGCTCTCTCATATTATAAAAAAAAAAAAAAAAAAAATGGAAGAACGCCGGGCGTGGTGCATACTTGTAATCCCCACGCTTGGGAGGCGGAGACAGGAGGATAGCGCAGGTTTGAGGCCAGCCTCGCTGGCTTAAGAGACTCTGTTTCCAAATAAAAATATTATAAAAAAAATAGGTCTCCGGGAGTGTATCCTGGAGATAGAAGGGTTTCCAGGAACCCCAGTACCACCAAAAAAAAAAAAAAAAAAAAAAAAGAAGAAAAAAAGAAAAAAAAGGGAACATCTGTAGATGACCTACTCATAGTGACAGAGACCAGAGCTTGATGCACAGCAAGTTCGGTGCCGGGGCCTCTGAGGCCAGGACAGGAGCCTGCCGGGCAGCTAGGCCGGTGCTGGGGCCAGTGAGGCTGGGATCGGGGCCTGCTGTGAGGCAAGGCCAGTGCTGGAGCCTCTGAGGCCAGGACCGGAGCCTACTGAGGGGTGAGGCTGGTGCTGGGGCCAGTAAGGCTGGGATCAGAGCCAGCTGTGAGGCAGGGTAGGTGCTGGGGCCACCGAGGCCAGGACTGGAGCCTGCCGAGGGGTGAGGCTGGTGCTGGGGTCAGTGAGGCCAGGATCGGAGCCTGCTATGTGGCAAGGCCAGTGCTTGGGTCAGCAAGGCTGGGATCGGTGCCTGCCAAGTGGTGAGGCCATAGCTAGAGCCAGCAAGGCCTGGATAGGAGTTTGCCTTAAGCAAGGCTGGTCCTGGGCCTCTGAGGCCAGGATAATCAGAGCCTGACATGAGGCAAGGCTGGTGCTGGAGCCAGTGAAGCTGGGATCAGAGTCTGCCGGGTGGCCAGGCCGGTGCAGGGGCCTTCAAGAGTGGGATCAGAACTTGCAATGCGGCATACACAGAGAAATATCACAAAAAATAAAAAAATCAGATGATTTCCCTAATATGCAAAAACTAGGAAGAAATGGGTAATAGCAAGAAATCTGGTTGAAGAAAGGGCCCTATGGAGGAGCAATTAAGGTGATCAATCAGAGGGGATGCAATGGGGGAAGATGGAATCTCTTTAAGACACATGATGTATGTAAACAAATATATCAAAGTTAATCACTAAATCAAACATGGGATTGAGGAAGCGGGAGGGAGTGGATGGGGATTGGATAAAGGCTAATTGGATGATGTGTGCTTGGATATCTTCACAAGTCTTGTATTCCATTGTGATGTTTGACTACAGTGCACCAATAAAAATATATTAAAATTTATTTATTTTTTTAAATAATAAAATAAAATAAAATAAAAACTACAGTAATAAAAATTAATCCAGAAATAATTTCTGGCAATAGCAAAAATTAATCATCATTATACATTATGAGATATCCCTATATCCAGTGGATATGTTTATTTGATATCAGTATGATATCTCATACTGATATCAAATAAACTATACAAACTGATAAATATTATCATATATTATTTATAATGATTCTGTATATCCCTAAACAAGATCAGCACAGAAGCTCTTGTTTATGGAGTGATAATGTCCTCTCTCTCTTCTTCAGGGAATTTATAACAGTAAAACAAAGAATTTATTGAATAACTAATTATAAATATAGTGTATGGAATAAAAATAGCTTTAGGGAAAGTGACATTTAAGTTGAGATCAATCTTCAAGCATGGAAGTACCATGATTTTAAAAAGAGATTTAATTTTGTAAAAAAGAAATGTCACATTGTAAAAAAAGGAATAAAGAAAAGAGTAAAACTACTGTATTATATAAAAATTCAAAATTAAAAATTATGTTGGCCAAGTCAAAAACATCAAACTTTGACTACTAAAGTAACAGGTGTATTTTAAAAAATGAGGAAAAATATGCACATGATACTTGCTGTTCTCAAAAAGTAAGCAACTGGAATCAGTAGAACCTAATATAATATTTCCATGTGTCTGCATTGTTTCGTTTGCTACAATTAACATGCACTACACCTGAGTAATTACATTTAAAAAATAACTACTTAGTAGAAAATTCTAGATATCTAGCTGGCTTCATTAGCCTGTTACTTAGTTCTAGGAATTTTTTTTAAACACAGGTTTCCATGACCTAGGAACTAAGCAACTCAATTCTAAGATTCCATTTAAGTAAAATTCCTGCTGGTTGCTCTGAACTGACAAAGCCCCAGTCCACAGGGTTTCGCAGATCTTCATTTCTCAGGGGAGCTACAAACTAGAGCTTTGTAACTTGGCTTTATATATTAAAAAGACTCTCATCTTCTGTAGAAAACATGGCCCCTTTGGCATTTTTAATGACTAATCCAAAATTATGAAATAAAGTAGCAATAAAGACTAATAGACACAGCTGTATTTTTACTCATTTTTCGCATGGCATCTACTTTTAAATGAGTATTCCCATTTGCTTTCAAATATAAAACCCGTATAGTTCGCAGCTATCTGTCTGCTGTCACATCTTCACATGGGCTCATAAAAAAGTAACTTGAAAGAAATTTGGTAATGTTGTCTAATTAGTAGTTCCTTTCCTGAAGCTCTTTTCTCTTTCTTTTTTGCTTTTTCATTTCTTCTTTTGTAATTCACAAATTAAAACAAAATGAGACTAGGAATAGGTTTCTGATAAAGTGATTTAATTTTTTGTTTAAGATCATTTTATACAAAAGATCAGATGTGTAGATGGGGAAAACAGGAAAATAAACTAATTAAAATTAAAATGAGTAATGACTGAAAAACCTAGTAAAATATTGACCAAATAATTAACTTAGTCTTTGGCCACCTTGGTTAATCAAACACTTTGTGACACATAGCCCTATGTATGAAATGGCATTACTTTCACCCTAAACCTGGTCCTGCTGAACAGTGCTTACATCAGGGGTGGTGAGCTGGGAAACAAGAAGGAAGGTAATTCCCCACCCAATTCCCAGAAGTCTCAAGGAAGAGTTCTTATCTCTGCTGCTGGTTACTAGTAAGTGGAGACATAAATAATACTTTCAGCTTGCAATTTTATCTCTAGAGCTTTATTTGGTCTTCAGAAACTTCAGTTTTAGAAAGGGAATGAGAAAAGGCACTCATGCATGAATCTGCCAGCGAGGGAGACGAGTGAATTAAATGAGTAAGTGAAATCTGGGCAATTCGGGTAAGTCGAATTTGTTCCAAGAACTAAGGAAGTTAGCTATTCTAATTCAGAGTGCAGGAAATCATTCTTAAACTGTTATTCAAAAACACATAACATCTCTTACCAGTTTTAAAAAAAAGTTTCCACTTCTATTACCCTGTTTTATGTCTCCTGAGTTTTAGACCTAAAGTACAGCATTTGTAACCAGAGATGAAGCAAACAGTTCATCACAGCTGAGTGTGCTGTGGCTGGGAAGAAGGGGAAGCTAAAACTGGAGTGCAGATAAAGCAGACGGTACTGCGTTGATGCCAACTGACCAATGGCCAAGCTCAGCCACTGAGCCTGCACAGCACCTCAGTGCTCCCCTGCTGTTCTGCACAAAGCCTTTGATGAGCCAGTCCTTCCCTGAGTCTTAGCTTTTTCTGCTTCATTTCTAAACTATAATTGGTGCTGTCATCTCACTTCTAGAACTATTTCCCATCTCTTCACTCTATGTTGTGAACACTCAGATGTTTTCTTTGCAGTTCCCTAAGGAAATACTGGTTTTCGTCCTTTCTGGCTTAGAATACTCCTACAAGTTGGCTTGTGGAAGTTGATCCATCCCTTCCTTCCTTCCTTCCTTCCTTCCTTCCTTCCTTCCTTCCTTCCTTCCTTCCTCCCTCCCTCCCTCCCTCCCTTTCTCTTTCTTTCTTTCTTTCTTTCTTTCTTTCTTTCTTTCTTTCTTTCTTTCTCTCTCTCTCTCTCTCTCTCTCTCTCTCTCTCTCTCTTTCTTTCTTTTCTTTCTTTCTTTTATAAAAGTTCTCTTTGTTTCATTGATGCCTTGTAATTATACATCACAGTGAGGTTCCAAGTGATAGAAGCATCTATGCACACAGCATTCACTGAAGTCCTACTTTCTTTATGACTTTGCTAAATGTCTCCTTTGGAAAAACGATTCCAATATTCTTTCTATAAACACATACACATAGAGAAACATGCACACATACTTGTAGACCTAAGGCAGAATAGGTGATACCTTAAATTATATTAGTATCATATGTCATTTAATATTACACAAATATTTTAACTATTTGTTTTCATGTCTGCCTCCCACGGTTAGATTATGAGCTTCTGAAGGGCAGAACTATATGTACTTTGCATCTCAGATTCTTGCCACAGTGACTGCTCTCAGTAAAGTCTCAAGGAAGAGTGGATGAACTGATATCATCATCCTTCCTATCTCATGTCAGTTTCCCTTGGCTCTGTGAAACCTTGCAGATTCATCTTCAATAGGGGTAAACTCCTGTCTTCTCTGAGTTCTCATCACAATTTATTTCCTCTTTGCTTGTGGCTGTTATCACTTCCCTGGGTTTTAGTTAATTGCATCTTTCCTATCAGGAAAAAAGATCATTTCTTTCTTTATTGTTTTCTCCACACATAGGATGGTGCTTTGTAAAAAGTAAGTTTTCCTTGATGTTTGTTGAAATAATTGTATATATTTGCGGTGTTTTTTCTTGATAGACATAATTTTAAAAATGCAATGCATTTCGCAGATTTATTTCAGATTCACTTTTGTGTGTCTGGGCTTGGCACAAAGCAAGTGTCTGATAAACAGGTGAGGAAACATGAAGAGAGAAAATACTTTAAATTCTCAAGAACTTTTATTTCATTCATCTGTTGTAAATAATAAGGTCCTTTAGCAAACACTGGAAATAAAAGCTGTTAACAATCACCTAGTTTTAATAGCGAGATTCACTCTATGCATTTTATTCCAGTGCTTAGATATAATAGCAAACAACTCAAAGGGGGTGGCAGTTTGAGTAGATTATTTTAACTCATAAGTTATGAAAGCAACAATTTTTTAAATTCACTATCATATCCTCCCAATGGTGACACTACTTCTGGCCATTGAAAATAGGTGAGGCAGCCTCTGTGATGGTAGTTGATTGAAAGGTTGAAGTATGAGCCCAGCACTGAAGTTCGTAACCACATAGAAGAATAAGATATTTCCAGTTCCTGAGAACATAAACTTTAAAGATCTCATTTTTCATACAATGATAATAATAGCTCCATTTATTGAGAACTTCTGCATTGTATCCTCATGCCAGTCTCTTCATATATATTCTTATTTTTCTTGATAACCTTGTAAACCAAGAGTCTCATCAGGTGCTTTCTACATATGAGAAGACTTAGACTCAGAAATTTTCAACAGTTTATTAATATTATTTAGCTATTTACCCTTATCATGGGGTGTAATTTGCTTTTAACTGAATATCAGGATGGAGAAATCTTTAACTTCTTCAGGGATTTACAGTATTCCATGAATGACCCTTATATATCATAGTGCCTTAAAATATAATTTTATGTTTTCTACTTCATTAGAGGACTTATAAAAATTAGAAATGAAATTCTTAGTTACTGAGGAGAAGAGGTACAATAGCTACACATCAAACTATGCTCTGGGCAAAATTATCTCAGCCAACAACTCCAGCTAAGACTTTGGCTAAAGTTAGCAAGCAAAATTAGCCTATTGAATTCTAGCCTTCCTTTTCTTTCATAGTCCTGTGTCTCTGTGTTTATACATGAATAATATATATCATCATCAAAATGTTAAAGCATAAACAAAACACATATCTCAATGTGACTGGCTCTGCTTCAGGAATTCAACTATTTTTGCTGAAGAAATATAGTTTAGCAAATCTGATCTTCTTTTAACCTTCTACATCCTCTGACTTTGTAGTTTCTCATCAGCCTTGTGCTTGGGAAATTTTGTTACTCCCTGTATGTGTGTATGTATGTATGACATAGAAGTAATCCATATCAGCAAAGTGACCTGTTCATTCCCAGCTTAGCTTCAAAGCCACTAAACTATAAAAACACTCATGGATCCACTAAAGAAAATTAGGCACCTCTGTGGATATGTGAATAAAGTCACATGCAACACTACTTTTCAGAGAATTTGCCCACATCAATGCGAAGATATAAATAAATGTGATAGTTACATAAGATGATTTATCATTTGACTTATGAAAAGCATGCTTTCTAAAACACTCTCCAGACCTTTCTTGACAGAAGCAACCATAACAACAGAAACAATAAAATTTCCACAAGAAATAGTTGGTCAAGTTTATTGCAAGCCATAATATCAGTTGTCAAAATGATTACTTCCTCAAATTGACCTCCTCTAACCTGAAAACTCTAAACTTTCTCTTATTGGCCCTTTGAAATATATTTTGATCACCAAGCTGAACAGAACCATCTTGTGCAAAATACCATCATGGTCACATGTGTTTTATTTCTTATTTTACTTTATTTTATTGTACTAAGGATTAAGCCACCTGGGATTCTACCTCTGAGCTATATTCCCAGCCCTATTTTTATTCTTTATTTCAAAACAGAGTCTTACTAGGTTGCAGGGCCATACTAAGTAGCTGAGGCTATGATTCTACTTTCTCAGCCTCCCAAGTTCTGGAATTACAAATGTGCACCACCACACCCAGCTGCGTTTTATATTTTAGACCTAAAAGGGAGAACTGAGTCCACAGTGAGCCCACTAAGATTCCTTGATCCTCAGGGCAACTGGACTTGAGGTAAAGAATCATATGTATGCCTGGAAAGAAACACATTAGAGGGAGAAGTAGTTCAAAAGAGGTACTGGGAGCTCTTCTCAGAAATTTTTCACTTTACATGACATGAGGTGTTTTTAAGATACATGTATAATATACAAGCAGATTTGAGTATTTCTTCCCTCCTTTAATTTCACCCAGTCTCATTTAAATATCTAGAGATATTTCTCTGTCCTTTTTGTCTACACTTTCTGCTCAGTTCTTATAAATAGAAATAATGATAAATATATTACCCAGCTGTTTAGTGTATTTAGACATACATCATAAATAAAACCTAGAGCTGTTCCTTAATGGGAAGGTCCACCTAGAGTAATCTATCTATAGCACATTCCATTTTTATCAATATTGTTTTTGCTGGGTTTTACATTGTTTTCCTTTCTCTTAACACGGTATTTTAAAAATAGTTGAGACATGTAGAAATATTTTTAGTGAGGCATTGTGTTGGTACTAGGGATACAATGATAAATATATCTGGCATTTTGACATTTAAGGATTCAAAATTTATAAACACAGTTATTTTTGGTGGCATTGATAAAGATGGTGATGCATGGGAGTAGAGGTGGGGTGTATTCAGAAGACTCTATAAAAGAGGGGACATTAGAACTAGGACTTAGATTTTATCAGATTTAAAAGAAATGAAAGTAAGCTGGGAAAGTGGATAGCATGAAATCATCAAAATGTTTCATCTTTTCCAGGAAAAGGAAGACATTCAGCATCATCATGGCTGGGATATGAGATCACCAAGTTTTTGGAGAACAGACCAATATGCAACGAGTTTATAGAAATATAAAAACCTAAAAAAACTTAGAAACAGTGGAGATGGATGTAGACTGAAATAATCTAAAAGAACATAAAAACATGAGAATACAATGCAGGCCTCAGAATTGCCGATAATATGAGACAGAGATGTGTGTTCTTAAAAGCGTGGTCCTTGATCAGCATCATCAATATCTCTTGGGAACTTGTTCAAAATATAAATTTTGGGCTCCAATCTAGACCAAGGCCAAGCATGTTTGTGTGTGTATGGGGGGGGGGGTACTGGTAATGGACCCACCCAGGGGCATTCTACCTCTAATGCATATCCCCAGCCCCTATTTTATTTTGAAACTGGGTTCCACTAAGTTGCCGAGGACCTCACTAAGTAGCTGAGTCTTGCCTCAAACCTGGAATCCTCTTGTCTCAGCCTCAAACTACTGGGTTTACAGGCATGTGCTATCATGCCTGGCTGTAATCTGTGTTTTGACAAGCCCCGGTGGTTCTGGCATGTACTATAAACACTGTTGTAGAGGAAGGAAGTATACATTCCAACAGTAACAAATAGTGTGGACAAACATGTAGAGGTTGGGGTGAAATTAGTGGGATATAGGGGATAGGCATAGTGATGTTTATTCTTAATGATTCACTTATGGATTCATTACTTAATCAACTGATTCAGCAAACCATAGACCATTAACTCTAGATAGTATTTCTATATTGGGAATTTAATATTACATAGTATAACTCCAGAATTCAAAATGCTTACACATCATAGTAGAAGAAGAAATTTCCTGAATTGAAAAGTAACATAAATAAAACATGCTTTTAGGAATTTAGAGCTACAAGCCATGTAACCAAATAGACCAGAGCTCGTATAAATTATTTGAAAGCATTCTTGACATTAAAGTCATGCTTACTTGTTGTGAGAACTGTGTTATTTGAACAATCCCAGAAAAAACCCACCTCTCAAGAATATCTACTTTGTGTTTATCATTGTCTTCAAATTTCACTACTGCAAAGTCATTCCTTGATTTTTCTCTCATCAGTTTCCTGGTAGAATAAATAATGGCATTGATAAAATTCTAGGAAAGGTAAAAAACTGACAACTTGCTTAAAGCACTGTTTCAGTAGGAAGAAAAGAGGATGAAGGAACAAAAGCAAATAAAAAAATAATAGCATTCAAAAGAGGAAGACGTTCCTGTCCAAGGTATATTTTTCTCATTTTGCACATTTGAATAGAGCTCCTTTCACTTGAAACAAGGTTGCTATCCTTTAAAGACATAACTAGTTTAGGATTAGAGATGATAATTTGTCTGATAATGATATAGAAAATAATATTATTGTTATAAACATGATATGTTTGGAGTGATGGAGGAATAGCTGGAAATTTGGGATTAGAATTGGTGTAAGCTGATGTAGTTTTTATTCATTGTCACAAAGATACCTATAACTCAGTGTTTTTAATAAAGCATGAGTCACTCTCTATAAACTATTTAATAGTTATCTCTCACTTGCTGTGCCACTAGGAAATATACTTTAATGTCTCCAACTCTAACAAATTTAGTGTTTATAATGTAGCATGTATCTTCTGTAGCATAATAGATTTATCAAGCAACAGAGCACAATGAAATAAGGCTGCTGCAGGCAATGAACACTGAGTCTAGGAAAGTGTCGTTTATACTGTTATGTCCCAGACAATCTAAGTCATCACAGGTCATGTTTTACTCCAAAACCCTCCCAAATGCACATTGAAATCAGGAGGAGGGGGAAGAGGAGGAGGAACTAGAGGAGGAGGAGGAGGAGGAGGAGGAGGAGGAGGAGGAGGAGGAAGAGGAGCTCACTTCTTTTAGATGAGGGCTAGTTTCTATGAATCATTGCACATTCCTTCTGTTCTTGGTCTTTAGGAAGGTGCTACTGTTTTTTACCCAGACTCTGGCACAGAATAGAACTGAAGGAAGATTTTCTGTTTTTTTTTTTTTTCCTCCTCCATTTTCCCAAACTTCCTAAGTCACATTTTCCATTTGCTTGCTATTTGATACAGGAAAGAAAGAGAATTTATTGACCACCATTCTAGTATGTTCTCATTATTGTTTCAGGAAATTTCCTTGTGACATTATTTTATTTCTGGCAACAATAAAACAGGAGTTATTATTTCTATTTTTCATATGAAAAAATTAAGATTTAAAAACCTTTTCAGAGTCATTTGCTAGTTAGTAGAAAGAGATGTGGGAGAAATGTATTGATATTTCCTAGCAGCTGGTTTAAAACCAGGGGAAAAAAGCAAGATATAGATTTCAGGGAAAAACAAAACAAATCAGCAGGGCACGGTGGTGCACGCTTGTAATCCGAGCATTTGGGAGGCTGAGACCGGAGGACCACGGTTCGTGGACAGCCTCAGATACTTAATGAGGCTCTTTGCAACTCAGTGAGACCCTGTTTCAAAATAAAGAATAAAAAATAGGGCAGGGGGCTCGGAGGTTGAATGTTCCTGGGTTCTATCCCCAAACCCGCAAAAAAAAAAATCTATACCACTGATTAACTTTGTAACCAATAATGCATTTTTAATAGAAGAATGCATTCATTTTAACATTGTTTTAGGTCCATAGCTCTTCACGCTTTTTTTGCTATTGTTCTGAAGGATGCGACAGGTATTCACAAACTTTCTTGAGAATGTGAAAAAACTTAAAAACTCAAAATAAAAAAGAAATAAAAACCTACATATCAAATAATTCTAAATAATTCTCAAATCTAATGTGAATGTATGGACCCTCTCTAGGGATCCTAATGAAGGCTTCTCTCTACATGAATATATTCTGATATATGAAATAAAACTTAAAACATAAAATAAACTATACACTCTTTCAATATGGTATTCAGAAGGGAAAATTCTTTGAAATTATTAGTGCTTTCCCTTTACTTTATTAATTGATCAAGATGCAATAATGCTCGTGCTAGAAAACTCATACATACAGACCCAAGGACTGGGAGGCATTACCAAGCTTTTCCTTGAGGTAATGCAAGCATCTAATAAGGCAGAAGTTTTGTACATTGAAACTTCATTTCCAATGTGACTGTATTTAGAGGACGAGCCTTTGGGAGGTGATGAGACCATGAGGGTGGCGCCCTCATTAATGCCATCAGTGCTCATAAGAGAAATATCCCACAGAGCTCTCTTGCCCTTCTGTCAGGTGAGAACAGTGCAAAAGGACTGACATCTGTGAATTCAAAATGAGGCCCTAACCAGCACTGAATGTGCTGGTACTTTGATTTTGGTCTTCCCATCTTCCATAATGGTGAGAAATAAATGTCTGTAGTTCATGGTATTTTGACACAGATTTCTATATTC
Source organism: Muscardinus avellanarius (assembly GCF_963383645.1). Classification (NCBI taxonomy): domain Eukaryota; kingdom Metazoa; phylum Chordata; class Mammalia; order Rodentia; family Gliridae; genus Muscardinus; species Muscardinus avellanarius. The sequence goes on from NC_137788.1 coordinate 61,892,188, forward strand.
GATATTAAAGAGCAAATTTATTTTTTAGAAGACAGCCCTTTTTGACAATAACTTCTATGAGGAATAGTTCCCAGATATCTGCACATTATTGATACTTCTCTTAACAAGAACTTTATTTACTAGGGAGGCAGAGAAAGGAGGATCACAGATTCAAGGCCAGCACATAGTAACTCAGTAAGAACAAATTTACAAAAGGGAGGTAGAGGATGTAGGTCAGTGGTAAAATACTGCTGGATTCAGTCCCCCAATAACACACACACAAACACACACACACACACACACACACACACACACACACCTCATTAAATGTCCTCTTTACTTTCTCCCATACTCATAAACACTACGATTATGTTGTGAATTATATCACTAGTTTTCAAAACAGTATTTCCTTCACATAAGTTCATGGATATTACATGGGTTTGATCAACTCACATTCCTGATCAAGACTTTCTGGCCACCTCTCTTTGATAGATAAAAAGATGTTCAACATCCGGATTAAAATGACACCACGGTTTTAGTAATGTTATTCGTCATAATAAACCACTTCACCTGCCTACTTCAGCTATTGCTCACCCTAAGCGTCATTTTACAATTGGGAAGTATCAGGTCAAGATTGAACTCTCTGGAGACTTCCTGAAATATGAGCTTTTAAGTGGGTTGCTTATTAGGAGATTTATCAAAATGTTTAGATGGCAGATAGTCATTTGGGAGTTGGCATTCTGCTATAAAACACAAGAAATTATGATTCATATTCACAAGCCAATAGGAGATTGCCATATCTTTGCCCAAGGTGAATGACCAAGGATTTTCACTGTCTGCTTTTTTCATATATCTCCCAAACTTAGTTGATATAAACTTTATATCACAATTCCAAGAAATTGAATGCAATGGGCAGAATTTCTGAAACATTTGCCAAGTTTTCATGCCACAATTCTCCATGAATATGATTAGATTGCATTACTGTGTCATGTTATATGGCACAGATGGTCATCAGATAGATTATTCCCAGAAAATCATCTAATAGCATTGCCCTTAAAGGAAGATAACATTTTATGACCTGTCATAGAAGTAGTCAAACAGATTCGAAGTGGGAGAAAGATACAATGCACTATCATTAGTTTGAAGATGGAGGGGATCACATAAGAAGGAATACAAGTGGCTTTAAGGAGGAGCTCCAGCTGAGAGTCAGCAAAGAAACAGTACTTCAACCTTATCATCATAGGAACTGAATTCTGCTTGCAACAGAACTGAGCTTGAACTCTAGATGAGAATGCAACCCATTGACATCTTGATTTCAGCCTTGTGGGAGCCTGTACAAAGAACTCAGCCACATCGATGACCTTGGACTTGAAACTACATAAATGTTCAGTAATAAATGGTGTTGTTTTAAGCTGCAGGCTTTGTAGGATACAAATAAATACTAATTTATTGATGTTTTGTCTTCTATCATTAAACTCTAAAGTCTATTAATTTATTTAAAGGTGATAATTTTGATTGAAACAAAATATATTGGAAAAAAAGCATTTTTATAGAGAAAGACCAATATTTATTCCTTCATATCACTTTTATTTCATATCACTTTTATTTTTACACAATTAGCATACAAAATTTTTATTTCTTGATTAAAATATGTCTAAAATATATCTGGGTACAGTGGCACATTCTATAATCCCAGTACTTAGGAGACTGGGATAGGTGAATCACAGTTCCAGGGCCAGACTTTACATCTTGGCATCAAGACTCTTTTTTTGTAGGTATTTTTTAAGTCAGGCCTGTCAGAGACTTGTGTCAAGAAAGCCATTAGGAATGATTTTTTTTTTTTTGGTGGCACTGGGGTTTCTGGAAACCCTTTTACCTCTGGGCTACACTCCCAGATCTATTTTATATATTTTTTTATTTGGAAACAGGGTCTCGTAAGCCAGCACGGCTGGCTGGCTTCAAACCTGCGCTATCCTCCTGTCTCCACTTCCCAAGTGTGGGGACTACAAGCGTGTGCCACCACACCGGGCTAGGCATGATTCTTAAACATACATCTCTGATATTCAGACCTACTAAGATGTAACATCTACTAAAACCAAGGCATGGATTTCTGCTGATTATAATTTAGACGTTTATTGTTTTAATTAATTTTTAATTTTTATTTTTATGTGGATTATATGAAAAAAGGCATATATTCACACAGTGCTTGGTGGTGCTTGGTGCTCTCCCTTCCCCTACTTCCCCTCCCCCTCCCAACAATGAGTTTCCAGGTTGACCATGCTACATTCATACTTTTACACATATTGGAATGTAGCTCCTCTATTAATCAACCTCAGCCTTCTTCCTCTCCTACCCCTCCTTTGTAGGTTTGCTGAGGTTTCCCCTCCATTATCTGGAGTCCCTCTGATATCTCTAATACTCCCTAGTTTGGACATACTAGAAAAAACATTTGTCCCTTCTCTTTCTGTGCTTGGCTGATCTCACTTCACATAATGTTCTCCAGATCTTTTCATTTTCTTGCAAATGACATGATTTTGTTCTTCCTTATTGCTGAGTAGAATTACATTGTGTGTATTGCCCATGATTTTTCAATCCATTCATCTGTTGATGGAGACCTAGGTTGGTTCCATATTTTGGCTATTATGAATTGTGCTGCTATGAACATAGGTATGCATATGTTACTGTAGTTCTCTGATTTCAAACCCTTTGGAAAGATACCCAGGAGTGGTATAGCTGGATCATATGGTAGATCCATTCCCAGTTTTCTAAGGAATCGCCACACTGATCTGCATAGTGGCTGAACTAGTTTGCATTCCCACCAACAATGTAAAAGAGTTCCTCTTCATATCAGTTTAAAACAAATGATCTTAAAATTTGAACCATTTCCTTATCTTTCAGAGGGGTGTTTATATTTGTGTCTCTGTGTTCATATGTGTCTGTATATATGTGTATTTTATTTTTTAGCAAAATAAACAATTTTATAATGGCAACATTTTAGATATAAATTATAAGATGATAAAATAATATTTTATGGATTAAGATAATTTTTGTAATCAAACTTAAAGACCTGTCCTTTTTTTTTGGTGGTACTGGGAGTGGAACCTAGGGGCTTTTCTACCTCCGGGCTATACTCCCAGACCTATTTTATATTTTATTTGGAAATAGGATCTCACTAAGTTGCTAAGAGCCTCACTCAGTAGCTGAGGCTGGCTTCAAACCTGTTCAATCCTCCTATCTAAGCCTCACAAGCGCTGGGATTACAAGTGTGCGCCACCACGCCCAGCAAGATCTATCCTCTTAATGTAAAGAAAGGACAATCAACCAATAGTACCTAAGTGCTACTTTATCTCATGTTTTGTGCTAGTCACAGGAGACATGGATTTAAAAAAATGAAGCAGTTCTTACCTTCAAGGAGAACTTTAATGTATTTGTAATCCATAAAGAGTGAGAGATAAACTCATTAATGGCCTTATGAATGGAATGTTGAGGTTAACAGAAAGAACTAAAGGAATACATAGAAAGTTCAGAAGGCTACAGAGGATCCTGGTACATTTAAAGTTAAAAAAAAAAAAACTAGACCAAAGGCAAGAAGGGTCTTGGTTATTCAGAATCATATATGCAGTGTTAAAAAGTTTATTCTGGGAGAAATAAGGAGCTCTTACAAGTTCCAGACAAAAGAAGTATTAAGTATAGCTGGGCTTTAAAAATCTTCCTCACTGTAATGTGGAGAACTAATGTAATGGGAGGGTGCACAGTAAGTAGAATTTTGTGGGGATATCTAAGTCAGGGAGGGTAGTATAGAGAATGAGGGTGAGGACAACAAGGAAACATTACAGTAAGCCATAAAACCAAAGCAGTTTATACTAATTAAGCTGTAACGAGACAGATTTGAGAACGTGGGGAAAATTGGCACATGTGTGGGTATAGAAACCAGAAGGACAGGAGATCATTTAGGATGTTGTCCCGGATGGTGGTCAGGGCACAGGAGTCCTGGGGAAGGAGCAGGCTTTGGGAAGCCAGTAATTAGTAGGATTAATTCGAACACGATGTCCAGCCAACTGCTGGATATGCAGGTAGAAGATCTGAGCAGAGAGAGACATGGGCACTATCACTATGTGGATTTGAATTTAAGCCACATAACCCACAGAGTCATATTGAATTCTTAAGGAACACTGAAAGGAGTTGTTAGATGAAGAGGATCTGAGTATTTATTTATTTATTTATTTATTTATTTATTTATTTATTTTATTTTGGTGGTACTGGGGTTCCTGGAAACCCTTCTACCTCCGGGCTACTCTCCTAGACCTATTTTATATTTTTATTTAGAAACAGGGTCTCTTAAGCCAGTGCCGCTGGCTTCGAACCAGTGCGATCCTCCTGTCTCTGCCTCCCAAGCCTGGAGATTACAAGTGTGCGCCACCACGCCCGGCTGAAACTGCCTTTTAGATACCATCAGTGCTAAGAAAATAAGCTGATGTAATTTGAAGTTGGTCACCTCCCGATATCTCTTTAATAATATAAATGTTTGTTTTAAAATCCATGCTTTTTTATTAATTTACATTGTTAACTAAATATGAATTGTGAAAAAGTGTACTTATAAAGACATAGGAATTAATCACTGCTTATTATATTTGTGCATCACCTAAAGCATATTTTTTAGTTTTGCCTTTAGGTATATTTTACTTTTATTCTATAGAACATAGGAAATTAGTTCTATAATTTATCTCTTGCCAAATGGGGTCAAAACAACTCTTATACAAGGTGTTGGTTTTTAAACTTGAATTAAAATATGATGTTTTGGAGCCAAGCTCAAATTCTATAACTGAAAGATTCTACAGTATGAATTATAGATATCTATTTTGAGATACTGTTTATACTCCTCTTCTTTAAAAGGAAAAAAAGATCAGCAGAGAAAGATCTCAATGTATATGAATAAAAGCCTTATTTAAAACACTTTATGATATTAAAAACAATAGGAAACTAGAGCTCAGAAGATGAAAAGGTAGGCACCCAAATTTAGGACTCAGAAGTCAGTACCCAAATATAACACTGGAGCCTCAGTACCACATTATACAGGGCAAGAATCCAGTTGCTATAGAGTTTTTTAGCACAACTGATTAAATATAATTCATAAGTGACTCTTACTACAATTTTGATGGTTTTAAAATGTTACTGTACTAGTTCTTACTGAATAAGTATTTGGGGATGCACTTCAGAATAGTGTTACTTTAAAAAAACGGCTACATTTTTATTTTGTGAAATTCCCCAAATTTTCAAATCTGGATATTACTTAGTAGTTTGGCATTTTTCTTAACAGTCATTTTATAGGACCTTTCATTGGGGTCTTTGATTCCTGTTTCTAAATCAATGTCAGTATGATTACTCTAGTAGTAGTTGCCTTGAGCCAGTCTTCCAATGAGGAGGAGGATGGAAATGTAAATATAAATGATACAGAGTTTCCAGAAAGGAATCTGGCTATTTACCAAGATGATAAATGGAAGAATGCAATTTTTCATCTCCTGTTTGATCAACATATGTCATGGATCCTTGGAAGAGCATAGGGCTAGTACTTAAATGTGTACTTTAATGACTCTACTTACATGATAGCAGTACTCACAAATAGATAATAGTCAAGTTCAGAAAATCTTCTTACTTGTAATAATTTATATTTTTAATGTTGAATGCTCATTTTTATTTTACTTTATTTTTTATTGGTGCATTGTAGTCATACATCTCAATGGGGTACAAAATGGTAAAGACATACATGCACATATTACTCATTTAGCTCTTCCTGAATTACTATGCTATTCCCTTCCCCCTCCCTCCTTCTCATGTTTTGCTTAGTGATTGACTTTAATATGTTTGTGAATGTACATCATGTGTATTAGTGTATTTAACTCTTCCCCCATCCATCACCCCCAGTTAGGCCTCCTTATTTGCTCATCTATGGCTTCTCCTTCTTCATCAAGAGTTCCTCCTATGACCCATTTTCTTCCTAGCTTCCACATATTAGGAAGAGTATCCATTTTTTTTTTTTTACTTTTTGTGCTAATCTCATTTAGCATACTGTTTTCCAGTTCCATCCATTTTCCTGTAAATGATATAATTTTTGTTCTTCATGGCTGAGTAAAATTACATTGTGTACATATCCCATAGTTTTGTAATCCATTCATCTGTTGATGGATTTCTTGGCTGGTTCCATAGTTTGGCAATTGTGAATTGAATGGCTATGAACATAGATATGCATGCATTAGTTTGGTAGTTTTGTTTCCATTCTTTTGGATGGAAATATCCAGAAGTGATATTGCTGGATCATATGGTAGGTTTGTTCCTATTCTTCTGAGAATCCTCTGTACTGTTTTCCAAAGTGGTTGCAATAATTTGCAATCTCACCAACAATATACTAAAGTTCCTACTTCTCCACATCCTCACCAGCATGTGTTGTTTGTGTTTGAATGATTCTCATTCTAGGTGAAGATAGGTGAAGTCTCAGGGTATTTTTGATTTGCATCTCTCTGATTGCTAATTATGTTGAGCATTTTTTCATAATTTATTGGCCACTTGGATTTCTTCTTTTGTGAAGTGTCTATCGAGTTCACTTGCCCATTTTTAATTGGGTTATTTATTTTCTTAGTGGTGAGTTTCTTGAATTCTCTGTAGATCTAGATATTGTTGCCTTTAAGTTTCTCTCCTTGGCTTCTAAATTGCTCATTTTCACTATTATGTGGCATGATGAATCTTTAATCTTGTCTACAGTGGATTCTATAAGTTTCCTATACCTGTGTATCAATTTCTTGTTCCATGTTTGGAAAATTTACTGATATTACTTCTTTGAAAGTATTTTTTTCCTTTGGTTTCACCTTCTATTCCGTCTTCTATGTCTATTATTCTTAGGTTAGCTGTTTTAATATGGCCTCATATCTCTTTGATGTCCAATTTATGCTGTCAAATTGTTTTTTTTTCTAAATCATATACTATGTGTTAATTTTTGGGATGATCATCTTCTAAGAGCAAGATTTTATTCTCCATCTGGTATAATCTATTGTTTATAGTTTGTATTGATGCCTTCATTTCAATGATTGCTTCTTTTCTTTCATGCTCTCTCTGAATTCTTTTCTGAAATCTTGTATCATTTCTACTGTTAAATTTTCTAATTTGCCCTTCTGGTAATCTTGGCAATTCTGTATTATCAGGTTCTGTTACTGTGGGTTGTGGAAGCTCATGCTTTTTGCTCTTCCTTCTCAGGATTTCAGAAGTTTATATCTTTTTTTTTTTTTGCTTTTGATAGACTTTTATCATTCTGTAGGTGTCAGCTGGTATATAAAAGGGCAAGTTATGTTGTATTCAGTGGTAAAGATTGAGTGAGGAGGAAAGTGATGAAGTTGTAAATGCAGGAATAGGGCAAACTCCCATATAGGATTGAATAGAATGGGAGTATGAGTTGGGTAAGGTAGTATATAGTAGAGATTAGAGATAGTAACCAATGTAGAATTTTTAGTATAGTAATATGAAGTGGGTTTAATACAAGACAAAGAAGAGAAAATAAAAAAGAAGAAAAGGGAAAAAAGAAGAAAGTAGATGTGTACAAGGGAAGGGCCTTGTGAAAGGAGTGGGGAAGAGAGAAAAAAAAGTATACACACAAAAAACCCCACAAAACAATAAAATAATGCAACCCTACATATATATATATATATATATATATATATATATATATATATATATATATATATATATATTCAGCAGCCTTGTCCTCTGCAGTCTTTCTCTGTGTGGGCACCGAGTGCTCCCAGCACTTTTCCTTCTGCAAGTCTGGGTCTCTGGGACTTTCTCAGTCTATGCAGGCTGCCAGTGTCAATAGGGCTGGATCTAGTGTTAAGTTCAGGTCTCCCTCCATGTTTTCCACTGATGCTGAGCCCGAGTCTTTTCCTGCCTGCATAGGTGTCAGGTGCCATTGGGACCAGACCCAATGTATATGTAGGAGTCCACATTTTTTACAGCTAGGGCTTGGGTTGGTCTGACTTCTCCCTGGTCACCACAATTGTATGGTCTGTGGTGATCTCTGGAGGTTCTACTAGGGCTCTGAGCCCTGGGGGCTGTAGGTCTTTATGCCTGATTGGCCTTGGGGGCTGTTTCCTAATTCGAGCCTCTGCTATGTCCAACAGCAGACCCATCCCCACCTTCACTAGGGTGAGCCACAAAGTCTCTGACCCTGCAAGTCTATTTCTTGCTGCATGAGTCCTTGAGGCTTTGCCGGGCAGTTGGTTCACTTAAGATGTTGTTGAGTGCTGCTCTGAACCTCTAGAGGGTGCAATGACCTCACCTGCCCCTGTTGCAAGTTGTAGTCAGTGTCTGTGCAGGAGGAGCTGATGGCTTACAATTCTGATGAGCTAAAGCCAGTTACTTTGTTTCAAGTCTTTGGCTTCTTTTTCTGTGGCAGTTGCAGCATGGCTCAGCCTTGTAAGGCAAGATGGCATCACAATGGCACCTGCAGCCACAGGTGTTGGAGGAGGTTGGATACTTTTCTGACCTCTGATCTGCCTTCTAGCTTTGTTTCTGCTACTTTTCACTTGTTGGTGTTCTATTCAAATTTATGCTGGTTTCTTTCTTTTGTCAGAATGCTTTTTCATGGCAATAGAGATCAAGTGTCAGTAGGACTTAGATGTGCTGCTTCCCTTGGTTGCCATCTTCCCCACAGTCTCTGAAAGCTGAGTCCTCATGTGATTTTTAGGTTGCTAGAGTATTGGCTAAGGCCTTTCCCACATTACCTTATAATTTTTTTCTCAAAATTTGTGGCCTGCTTCAGAGATTGTGGGTCCTCTTCCCTTTTAATGCTACCACCTTAATAGAGTAAGAGGACATGTCTCCCTTCAGAAGAAGGGATCCTGATCACAACCCTGGAGGGGTGCTGTGTTCCATATGAGCATCAAACTTGTTAGAATAACTTCTCATGGTGCTAAAAAAAAAGGGGGGCACATGTCCAAAAACTGCTTAGCTAGGCAATTTTACTTTTTTGCAAAAAAGAGTGCTTCCAGCTATGCAAGAGAGAATACTTGACTATAATTTATCTTCTTAATAGCATTTGAATCTAACTGGGCATGGTGGCCCATGCCTATAATCTCAATAATTGAGATGGTGAGACAGAAAAATTTCAGGTTCAAAGCCCATCAAAGCAACTTTGTGAGATTTTATTTCAAAGTAAAAAAAAGGGCTGGGGGTATAGCTTGGAAGTAAAATGCCACTGGGTTCTATTTTTAGTGCCAAAAGAAAAAACAATGAACCAAAAAAGAATTTGAATCTCTGATCTCTGAGGGGAGATATTTTCTTTATGCCATAAATACTTAAAAAAGAGCTAAAATACTGATTTCATAATTTGACATTATCAAACTGTTCTTTTTGCTTAAGACTCTTGTTGTTTGAGCTTAGATTGGTAATTGAAAACAAACATTCTTATTCCATTACATAAGTCTATGATTACCATGGGGTGCCTAATCCACATTTGATTTTAATTATCTTGTATCACTATCATAATAACCATAAAATGTGTTTTTAGCTTCATATTGTCTTCTCAAAATGTGACTCATTTATACAAAAGTTCAGTGGCAACTGCTTCTTGGATATCCCACAGATGTCTCAGACTCACTATGCTTCTATCTGAACCTTTCCTTAGCACACTCATCCTCTTTACTTTTACCAAGATCTTTCCCCCAAGCCTGAAATTGTTGATTACTAGAAATTTCCTGTTCCTCACAAGAAAGAATCATGATGAGTGTGTTTCTAAATTATCACTGGAGTCTGTTCCAACTTCTGCTCTCCTGCTAACATTTCCTTAAGAACCAGTTGCCAGAATTACCAGAACAGCCTCCTCAAAACTTTATCTCTCCTTCAATCTTGCCCCATGAATCCTTTCCTTATGATACTATGAGCATTGCATTCTGGAATTAAAATTTAATTATAGCCATCTCACTTTAAAATCCTCCAGTACATGCTCTCATCTTCATTTATACAAACCCACATTCCTTAGTATGACTTATGAGACAATAATGAAGACAGATCCTGTTTATACAGTGCCCTTCTATCTTTCTATATTAATAGAATGGATGTCCAGGAAGTGACCATCCAGCTAAGTCTCCTTATGATATCCTCATGACCCAGCAACCAGGAGAGGTCAGATGACTAGCTCTCACCAATGACAGGCAGTAGGAGTGTGATGTGTTCCTTGCTGGTTCAGACCTTCTACTGAGAGTGCTGGACACCACATCCCAGGCTGGACCACAAAGATGAGAGTCTTAAGAAGAAAGGAGCCTGATGTCTGAATCATGGTGTGGAAGAAAGTTTCTATTGGATATGTAACCCCTGTACCCCACACACAAGACTATTCCTGAGAAAGAAAAAGCTTTTGCTGTGTTTGAGCTATTACATTTTGAGGCATAATACAAAAACATTTATAATTCAATCCTTAATTACATTTCTTTTTTTTTTTTTTGCGGGTCTGGGGATAGAACCCAGAGCCATTTGACCTCCGAGCTACACCCCCTGCCCCATATTTTTTATTCTTTATTTTGAAACAGGGTCTCACTGAGTTGCAGAGGGCTTCACTAAGTAGCTGAGGCTGCCTGCGAACCGCGATCCTCCAGTCTCAGCCTCCCAAATGCTGGAATTACAAGCATGCGCCACCACGCCTGGCTCTTAATTACATTTCTAACCTCATATTTTGCCAATTTCTAACCCTCCTAAGCTCCACCATCCCAAACTAGGTCAAATTTTATATCTCAGTCTTGCTCATTCTTGTTTTTGCCTTTGTCTCTGCTGTTCTATCTGCCAGTCATACCTTCCCCCGTCTGACTCTTTAAAATTGCTGTTCTACAAGTTATCTTATCCTTTGTTATAGACTGAATTGTGTTCTCCCTTCCCCCTCACTCACTCAAGCCCTAGCCTGCAGTACTCTAGAATTATACTATATTTGTAGACAGGGCCTTTAGAGAAGTAAGAAAAGTTAAATGAGATTTGTCGGGTTGGGCTTAATCTGATCTGACTAGAGTCCTCATAAAAAAAGATATTTGGGCACACAGAGAGATGCACGAGGTAGACAGGTATAGGACACAGTGAGAATATGGATAATGGAAAACCAAGAAAAGAAGCCACAGAAAAAAACAAGTCTTCTGATAATTCAATTCTGGACTTTTAGAGTCCACAACTGTGAGAATATAGATTTCTGTTAAGTCACCTATTCTATGGTATTTCATGATGGCAGCCCTAGTAAATTAATATACCCCTTGAGGCAAGTTGTTCTCTTCTCTGAAATTCAGTAACATCCTGAACAGGCCCTCCTTCTCATTTATTATGGCTGTTTTTCAATCATTGGTTTACTTGGTTATCTGTCTCCCCAACTCCTCTATGAATCGTTGAGGAATGAGACTGTTAATTCATTCATTTCTTTAACCTCTGATAATATGTTTGGAAATTTGAAGAAATAAATAGATGTTTCTTAAAATGGATGACTTTCTTCTCCACCTTGTCACTTACCAGCAAGTAAATAAGTAGATGTTTGAGTTTTCTCTTCTTGTCTAGTTCTATTACATATACTGCCTAGTTGTCAAATACCCAGCAATGATTTTGATATGAAATTTCTTCTTTTTTTTTTTGTGGTACTGGGGTTCCTGGAAACCATTCTACCTCCGGGCTACACTTTTTTCATTATTGCTTTTTATTTTTTATTTTTCTCCCACTAAAGTTGTATTACCTCCAAAATTCAAATAGGCATTCTAGATCTTGTGTCGAGAGGATGGCTTTGAACCTGCGCGATCCTCTTGTTTCTGCCTCCCAAACGTGGGGATTATAAGCGTGCGCCACCACTCCCAGCTGCAATTTCCTTTTTAGAATCTCTGCTTTGCCTTTTTTTTTTTTGTGTGGGAACATCACTTAAAATGTAGTTCCTATACTTTTGCATATTTACTAAAGTTCACATGATGATGGCAGGCTTTATAGCAAGAACAGGATATTCTTTCAGTAAAGTGGGTTGGGTTGTTATAGTGGACAGCATTTGGTATTTTGATCATGCAAAATACCCAGCTTTTTTTTTTTCCTTTTACAATAGACAGCTTTTTCCAAGGACAACAGTGAGGTATGCCATGTGCTGGTTTAGACTTACCCTTCATAACTTGGGCAGAGGAGTTGACTCAATCTCCATGATTGGCTAAGTGAGAGTGGTTACTAGATTCAGGTTTGACTAATAAGATTTTATTTCTCGAATTTTGAATTGAGAGTGAGAGAAGCTAACCTCAGTCTCTTCTGAGTGGTTGAAACTAAGGCAATGCAAACTCCAGAATTGTGGAAAATCATGTGCATTGTGGAATATCTGCTTGAGAAGCAGAGGCATTTGACTAAAGAAAAGATATATATCCAAATACAGACGAATAAAAGACACCATTGTGTGATTATGTGTGTGCATGCATGCATGCGCACACTTGCACACATGCACACACATATACATAATAAAACAAGGAGTAATTTAGTCTATAAAATGTATATACATACATACAAACATCTACAACTCTCTTCTCTCTGTGTGGTGAAAGAGAGAGAGAGAAAATGAGAAAGGGAGAGAAAAGAGAGAGTTGTAACACCAATTAGTTTTATTTCATTTCAATTCCTTATGAGGCTTACTGTACTCTTTCATCTTGGGTTTAATAAAATTCTTAGACTCACCGGGCATGGTGGTGCATGCTTATAATCCCAGTATTCGGGATGCTGAGACCGGAGGATCACAGTTCAAGGACAGCTTCAGCTACTTAGTGAGGCCCTCTGCAACTTAGTGAGACCCTGTTTCAAAATAAAGAATAAAAACAGGGCAGGGGGTGGGTGTAGCTCGAAGGTAGACTGCCCCTAGGTTCCATCCCCAGACCCACCCCCCCCCAAAATATTCTTAGACTCCAATCAGGTTTAAGCTGGTTTGAAGTGGATTTCTATTATTTCCAATAAATAGGCCCTTTGCTTGAATAAATTGAACTGTATTGTTGATATCTGCAATGTTTGATCACTAAATTCATTCTCTTATGATTCTAATAACACTTTAATCATTCTTTTTGAAGCTGCTTTATTCTAATCCATGAGGTTCATTAGGATCAACCCCAGGACAGTAAATCAGCTCTGAAATAGGATTTATGAGCCAAACTGAACCAGTATCTCCATCAGCAATGTTTTCTGTAAGTGCTGAGAAACTGTGAGAAGTTGAAACACTTTTTTCCCTATTGAAATTTTGCTTAGTAGTAAAGATGACAGCCTGGAACTTCTGCTGCCATCTTGTCACCACAAAAAGAATAATTTCCTGAGAATGAAATTAGTTTAAGCAGAAGGCACAACAAAAGACAGTTCATAGATATTCTTGTGTCCTGTGAATATTCAGAAACCCTTCTGAAAACTATATAGTTATTTCACAGATATAGTTAATCTGATTTAAATGTTACACTGCATACACATATATTCAAACACACATGTTATCCTATTAATATATATATATATATACATATATATATATTCATATATCGGTAAAGAACAAATTTAAATTAAAAATTAAACTTCATCTTTTAAAGTTAGAGTTTTGTTGTTGTTTGCAATCCAAAGCCCAGATAAACATAGACAGCATTTCTTTGAATGACTTTGAATTGGTGATGTTTAATTATGTATACCCAACACCAAATCCAATGCCTAGCACTATATCTGTAATTATAGTAGGTGCTCGGGGAATATATGCTGGTAGTGAATGAAGAACAAAGCTACTTCTCATTTGATTTTAAGATATATATTTTTTATATCCTTGCCTTTTTAATCAGAATATTCTACCAAACCAGTGCTCTATCATCAGTGGATTTTCTCAGAGATACTTGGTGAAAAGGGTTTTTGAGTTTTTTTCTGTTCTTTGACAAAAGAAATACTTTTTACTTTCTGGTAAGCTGCAAGTTGGAAAGAAACTGATCCATTCAAAAGAATATTTACTCATTCCTTGCAATTTTTCACTCATTGTTAGAGATTAGAGAAGCAAATGAGTAGAGTCACTCCCTTCACACAGACTGGTTGGGAAGACAGAAAGGAAATCAGTGGTTGAAAATAAATAGTCCATTGGTTTCAACATTTGCCCCCTCACACCAAATTCTCAGAAGTTTTTCCTCCTCAAGTTCATAATCTCTATTTCAATGAGAACTTCTCTTCTGAACCAGTGCAGTTATATCCTGATAGGTCTCTTTTTCTCTTGACTCTCTTATCCACACCACTTAGTGTATATTATGAGATACATCTATTTAATCATGGATTCTGAAAGAAATGTATTATCAAATAACTAACACTGTGCATGGCATATTGATTAATATTCAATTTCTATAACAATGGAATAGCATAGGCATATTAACTATTAATAGTATATATAGTATTAATATTATATAACATATATCAATATTACCTGTTTAGTATTATATAATCATTACACAATATAATACTATAGTAAAATATATTTAATATCTTATATACTTTATATATAATATTAATATAAAACAGTGTTTTTAGTACTTATGATACTTTAGGAATATAGATTATTACAAGTATGCAATGTTTTACTTACTTTATGTAATCTAACCTTCACATTTAATTCTCAGTTATTTTTACAGGTGAAGAACCCATAGCTTAAAGAGCTTAAATAACTTGAATAAGCTTAAATAACTTGTGCTTAAGTAACTTGAAAGTCATGTGGTTATCTGGTGACAAGTAATATTCAAACCCAGAGGGGCTAGATTCAAAATATTTTGTTTAAATTTCATGCTATTATACCTATGCTATCACTACATGATATAATTATTATATTTCCTGAGCTTAAAAACTAACCAAACATGGCCTTTTCTAACATGAGAAACTAGTGACCATGACATGTAAAAGCTGATAAAAGAAAATGCACCAAAATATCCCTGAGACACTCTTTATGTGTGACATTGTCCTTGTACCCCTAAAGCTTTCTGTAAAGCAACACATGAGAAATATTTGCTTGCTTTTAGAAGTGTGGCACCTGGCCTTTCCTACAAAGTACCTACTCTCAAATTCAGACTTTGTCTCTGCCTGCCAGGTGTGTCTGTGCATACAAAAGCCAGAAAAAGTCACCCTAACAACTTAACTTTGGATGCATACCAAAGACTCCAAGTCATGAGATCACAGATTTTATACAACCTAATATAACTTGATTTGGAATAGGTTAAGAAAAACTTTAACAAAAATTTACATTGTCACTTACTGACAAGACTGAACAGATCTTGCTTTCCATTGCTAAAATGGCCTAATATCAAACTAAAATGAAAAAAGAATCCTAAAACATCAATTATTTCTTAACATAAAAACCTATGTTTGTTTTAACATTTTTTTTTTTTTTTGGTGACTGCATCCTAATGGGATACAAGCTGGCAGAGGCATACATGCACACATCACTCATTTAGCCCTTTCCCAATTCTTACCCCATTCCCTCCTTCTTTCTTCTCATGTTTGGCTTAGTGATTGACTTTGATATGTTTGTGAATTTTTACCTTTTGAAATACCTATTCTATGAGAGTGCATCAAGAAAACATGTAAGGACTCTTTAAAAATCCCATTTCATGTAAGTGTAAAACATGTTTCTTTTTGTGAAGAAAGACTACTGGCATAGAACAACTCAGTAAGATTTGCAAGACACTGACTTAAAATCTTGGACTAGGGCCTACAATTGTCAATTTTTCATAGGCTATTGAATTCTAAATATTATTGATTTAAAACAGGTATATTCAGCAATGCAAAGTTAGATTCCAACTGTATAGTAAACACTAGAAAAGGTCTTATAAAAATGATATTCTGGAATAAATTTCAGTTATGTTATAATTTTTATCAAAATGGTACCCAATCTGGAAAGAAAGAGAAGTAATAAAGATTCTCAGAATAGTGTTGATATCTACTTTTCCTGGTCTGTTCACAGCTGAAGTTTCTAAAATCTCTCTTTCATTTGCAAAATCAGATCCTCTATCCATTGAAAACGCATACTGTGGATAGGCTATGAGCATTGGCTTTGGTCTCACATACTCTGAAAATCCCAGCTTCTATCCCATATTATTTTTATGAATGCATAAAGTTTCTTTATTAATCATACACTTGCCTAGCCTTTCCCTGAGCCAAGCACTGCTTGAGCTCTTTATACACTTAACCTGAAAAAATGCAGTTTATAAGTGGGTAAATGGCTCATAAAGAAAGTCCAAATAGAGAGTAAAAAAGGCAGTTAACAGCCAGAGGTCAGAGTCAGGCAGTTTGGTTATAGAGTAAATACTATTTACTATTTCTTATCCTGCCGTTCCAACCTATGGCAAATAATCAAATAATCATCAGGATTCCTGCTGTCTGTGTGGTAGCTTATTTGAGAGAATTCTTATAACTTGTCTTATACAACAGTCCTCATAAAGAGAGCCAAATGGTGGAGTATGGAATTAGCATCTTGCCATAAAGCAGATGGATCTTATATATCTAGTGAATTCATGGTTCACCAAGCCAAAATGACCTCCCACAGTTCACCTGACGGGCATAGTTTGCACACATGGACTTCTGCTTTATTTTTATTCTATTTGAAATTATTATTTCCAATGAGACTGTGGCCCAGACCTACCTTCCAGCTTACTTGGCTGAGATCCTGTTTTGCTGCAGAAATCAGGTGTGTGCAGTCACGAGTCTTATTTCTCCAGTCTCACTACACTTCCTAGTCACTTGTTGATTTGACCCTCTATGCCCTTGAGCAGGTTTATATCATTTCAGGTATAACTATGTAAAGAGGTTTCAGTGACCTGAAGTAGCATGGAAAGTTAGAAGAGGAATAAACTTGAGGGCCCCAGGACTGAGTTTGCTCAGTACTTTAGTTTTTTGTTGGTATTATGTGGATAAGGATTCTTATTCATAGAGTCATCGTTAGAATTAAACATGATATTACATGTGTATATATACAAAACTAAGCTTAAAAATACTCAACAAAATTTCCTTTCTCTCTCTTTCAGGCTAACTTTTGCATCAAACAATGCACAAACTGGAGCTCTCCTGCTACTGTATACTTTGCTGAGGAATAACAATTATGGGTCCTAGTCCAAGATTTGGGGTGAGAGTTAAGAATCCTACTGAGTTTGTGTATACCAGTAATCCTTCTTCACAATAAGAAACGTATTTACACTTACATCATGAAATAGACTTTTCAGAGTCATTACATGTTTTCTTGAGGCACTTTTATAGAATATGTATTTCAAAAAATAAACAGATTTTTATGTTAGGAAAGAATTGATGTTTTATGTTTTTCTTTTAATTTGATATTAGGCTGTTTTAGGACTAGACAGCAAGATTTGTTCAGTTTTGTCAATTATTTAACAAAGCAATTTTTAATTTTAATTTTAATTTTTTGGTACTGGGGATGGAACCAGGGGATCTACCTCCGAGCTACACCCTCAGCACTATTTTTTTATTCTTTTTGTTTTGAAGCAGTGTCTTACTGAGTTGCAAAAGGCCTCACTAAGTAGTAGCTGAGGCTGTCCTTGAACCACAATCTTCTTATCTCAGCCTCCCAAATGCTGGGAATAACAAGCGTGCACCACCATGCCTGGCTGCAAATTTTAGTAACTTTTTTTTTTTTTACCTGAGCCATATCAGGTTGTATTAAGTTTGGGGGCCCCACCCCAACTGTATGAAGGGAGCTGTTTTTTGTCTTCTATCTACCTTCACTTAAAATAAAATTTTATATTTTTTAAAATGGAAAAAATAAATGATCAGGGCCATTTAATCTGAACTGTAAATAATTCTCAATTGGATCTACCTCCTTAGCTTGATGAAGATAAGTCTTTGGTAAAATACCTGAAAATTACAGTGATTTTTTTTTTTTTTGAGGGTCTGGGGATGGAACCCAGGGACATTCTACCTCTGAGCTACACCCCCTGCTCTATTTTTTGTTTTTTATTTTGAAACCGGATCTCACTGAGTTGCAGAGGACCTCCGTAAGTAGCTGAGGCTGTCTGTGAACCGCGATCCTCCAGGTCTCAGCCTTCCGAATGCTGGGATTACAAGTGTGCGCCACCACGCCCGGCTGATTTTTTTTTTTTTTTCTTAGTCAAATTGGGACCTATCAAACAGAATGGATGAAATATTTGTCACAGTGATTACATCTTCAAAATGATGTTGCAACTGTAGAGATATTTTAAAAATCTCATAAATTTTCTAATTATTTTTTATTAAACAGCTATATATATATATACATATATATATATATCAGGTTCTACTTTGAAGTCTTGCATAAAAATGTTTAAAGAGCTTCTAGTATTTTTTGTCACAAAATAAACATGCTTCTTGCCGAACTCTCTATCCTTAGTCCCTACTTTTCAATTGTAGACTCAGAAAGACCAAAAAAATGCAGTGAAGAAACTATGAAGGTGAGGTGCTAGCCACTGTTTCATTTAAATACATGAGTCTAAGATATAATTTTAATTTCTTTTAAGTATCACCAATGATGTGTACCTTAACTCTTTGGCATTCTTTGTTAAAACAGCCTGGTTTCTCTAAATGCTACTAACCAGAAAGGAGTGAGGTGTGGCCCTAAAAAAAAGACCTGTACTGCTCCTGACAATTCCACGCTTGGTATTGGTGGGTTTTCTCTTCAAATGTCCCCTCTAGATAGATACCATAAGGGAAAAAAGGGGGTCAATTAGAACACGCTTCTCAGGGGGCATAGCTCCCTATGACCTATATTACTTTCTGGTGTTGAGTGATATAAATAGTTAAGCAATATTAAATAAACCCCACATCGCTAAGTTGTCCAAAGGGATTAAACAGCTTCTCTTAAAATGTCCCCAAACACCAGAGAACACTTGAGACATAGAAAGAAAATGGGAGACCATTCCAGACAAAAGAAATAGTAAGTTAAAAATTGGAGTCAAGAAATGTAAAGTGGTTCAGAAAAGCCAGTTAAAGGGAAAGAGGAATAATGAAGCCAGACATGATAAAGGTCATGGAGGATTTTTAAAGTCTTGTGAAAGAGTTTAGGAAACAGTGATATGCCTCATTAACTGAAAAAAAAATGTCAAGGACATTTGTACCAAGACCTACTAAAAAGTTTTTGTAAGCATAATGCATTCTAACATGGGCTGATGAAATTTGGGGCAGGTTGTCATCTGAAGAGAGAGAGAGACACTGGTGGCATAGATAGTGAAAGTCTAGACACTCCAGAGGAACATTGTTCAGTATAACTTTCTATGTTGTCTAATATGGTAGCCACTAGTCATCAGTGGCTATTGCGACTTGAAATGTGGCTAGTTCAATTAGGACAGTAATGTATTAAAGGTAGTAGATAAAGAAGGAAAAGAGAAATATGTTTGTTAGGGATTGAGAACATGGGCAGAACTCCAAAACTCCTGCAAATACAGAGCAACATTAAGAACATGGCCAACTTCAGCCACTGTAGGACATTGCAAATCTAAAGAGTGAATTGCCAAAATCTAGAGGCAAATTCTACCAGGAACTGGCAGGACTTAAGAAGCAAGGGCAGGCACATAGAGGACTGAGAAAAAAATCTTTTGGACTTGATTCATTAGAGTTGTTTCAGAAGGTACACGGTGTGGCCCCAATGTGTTGGCTTTGGTTTTAAAAGGATTAGAGATAGAAGCGAAAACCCCATTGCCTATGGAGGAAGTAACTAAGCAGGAAGAAAACCAGGCAGAAGATACCTTAAGGGTTTTTCTTCCTGTTTATCTATTACTGTTGATATCTTCTAGGTAATACTTCTTACTGTGAACTAGACACAATTTATGGGGATGAATTTTTGTGTAGAACTATGTGGAATTTAAAAAAAAATAAACACTCTTTCCTGCACCCACAGATTTAGGTACAGGAAATAATTCAGGTAATTGATCAAAAAGAATTGATCAGGGCTTTAGGACTAATTCCATCACCTCTCTGAATAACAAGTTATTTATAATTAAATGGATGAAGTAGGTTTTTCCACCTTTTGGGTGGGGGGAGGAACATGTTCTATTAGTGAATCAATACTTTCAAACAGAATCAAACTAAAAACAAATAAGAAAGTAAAATGTGAAAAAGAGAACATATTTTAAAGTGGGATTCTGTTCCATGGAGAGATAAAACTGAATTTCATAATTATGTATCACCTTTAGATATAGTATTTGATGATAAATACTAATAATTGATAATTAATTAACAATTCTAAATTCTTTACATTTATTTTTGTAAATTATACCACTATTTAGTTTAATTCTGATGTGTCCAATAGAAACTAAATGTTAGACATCTCATTGCAAGCTTAATTATTTTAAATTATGTCTTAATTACATTGATCTTTTCTTGACTTTTTATCACTAGACTCTGAATTTTATATCTTTTTTGTATGGTCATTTTGTGTGTGTGTGTGGGGGGGGGTCTGGGAATGGAACCCAAGGCCATTCAACCTCCGAGCTACACCCCCTGCCCTATTTTTTATTCTTTATTTTGAAATAGGGTCTCACTAAGTTGTGGAGGCCCCTCACTAAGTACCTGAGGCTATCTGCGAACTGCAATCCTCCAGTCTCAGCTTCCCGAATGCTGAAATTACAAGTGTGTGCCACCATCCCCGGCTTTCTGGTCATTTTTAATTATTCAAGACAAACTTAGAGATACTGAATATCCAAAGGTTTGTTAACTGGTTATAGAAATCCAAGTTTGGTTTTGAAAGTCATGTAAGGGTGTGAGTGTATAAGTCACAAAACCATAGTTATATTGGAATATATATATATATATATATATATATATATATATATATTTTTTTTTTTTTTCAGGAGAAAGCTCTTCTATTACCTTTTATTATCTGTTGTCTTTTAGTTTAGTTTATTAGGATGTTTGCTTGTGAGGGGAAACCTGCTATTATATCTTAAACAGAGGAATGTGTGGGTTAGAAGAAATAGAGACTGATTGGGTATCAGTGTGAAATAAAAGGGAAAGAATACTAATATTTACCAACCACCACCTAGTACTAAAAGATGCACTCAATTGATTCATTTTTACAACTCTTTTACTACTACACAAATACTTCTTAATGTGCCAGGCACTGTGAAATATAAATACAAGAGTAGACAAGTAAAAGCAAATCCCTGACTTCATGAAACTAATATTCTAGTTCAAAACACAGAGACATAGGCATATGACCAAAAACAAATTACAAATCAGAATAGGCATCATGAAGGAAACGAATGAGCTCATCTACAAATGATAGGAGGAGCATACACTACAAGTAGAAAATCAAAAAAGACTGTCTTGATCAAGCTTTTACACTGTTAACCAAAGGAAGAAACAGATCCATAGCATGTAGGATACAGAGGAAAGAGGAATCATAGGGCAGCAGCTGCAAAAGGCGTGCCATGGGGGAAAGATCTCTCTCTGCCTGTTGAGTAATGAATGGGGAGGTGAAAGTAGAAGTCTTAGGAGTCTTGGTGGTGATCTAGCAAAGAGATGAGTTGTGCATGAATTAGAATGTTAGAGATGAAAAGAAGTGAGCAGTATCAAGGCACATTTTGGAACTACAGTGGACAAAACTTGCCACATTCACTTAACAAAATCCTTAAATAACAGATGATACCTAGTCTGAAAGACATTAAGAAATGAACCGAAAGTCTTGGAGTAACTTCAAGATAAAGTTATGAACTCCACCTTTCTTAAAGCTCTTGCTATATCACAATCTCTTATTAATTCAATTAATATTAATGTAGGTTTTCTAAAGTCCTGGAAGCACAAATTTTTTCCAGTCTAATGCTTTTTGAACTAGTGTATGTATTAATAACCTAAACAACACATAGGTTTCCAGTTCACAAGCTCATAGCCTCATTTTATTGAGGGGACGCCAAATCCCACAAGAATATGAGATGCTTTTCTTCTACATCAAATGTCAAAATCCTCTTGCATTTCCTCTAGAAATGGCTGCATAACTGTCTTGCACACAGAAAGTTTCCCTATTGACGAAAGCAGCAGTTTTAGTAATTCTGAGCCATTTGCTGCTCCAGCCATAAATCTAAATTGGGTAGTTCAAGTGACCAACCAGTTTTTTCAGCTTTGCTAAAAATATGCCTGTTTCTGCTCATATTTAAAATGACCCTAGTTGCTGATAATTTCCCACCTTGCCAAGTCAGTCACTTCTGCATTTTTATTCTATCTTTACTACTGAGAGTCTGGTAATAAAGATTAGTACCACTTATCAGCATCCATTTCTCCTCTTTCTCGAAATGTAATGGGATTTTGCTTCCTCACAGTGTACCTTCTCTTCCAGTTAGCATGGCAACAGTGATCACTCTGTAAGTACTTGACCTGCTAGACAATTATCTTTCCCCAGCTGTAGAGTCTAATGACCACTGGAACCTCTTGTAGACTGAATCTCTGTGAGGATGGTGTGTAGCAGAATCATCCCCGCCTGTGCCCAACAGACAAGGGCCAGGAAGGCAAAAGAACGTTTGTCATTTAAAAATACTGAGATTTTTTTTTCATATTGTTGTTGTGCTTGTTTTTGCTGCTGCTGCTATATAACCTGATCTTCTTGCCTGGTACAGATTCCTTCAGTCTGGATATGAAGGATAACACAGAATTCCAAATTAGAGAAACATAACAAACCATATAGATGGCAGAAAGTGAGGAGGTTAGCATTCAAATGTATTTTCTGTTACTGTTTTAGGTATTGGGAACTTAATCCAGGGGCATTCTACCTCCAAGCTATACCCCTATTTTTATTTTATATTAATTTAATAATTAATTGTTTTTGTGGTGCTGGAGATAGAACCTGGGGGCATTCTACCTTCAAGCTATAACTTTATAACTTCAGCCATATTTAATTTTTTGTTCGGAAACAGGGTCTCACTAAGTTGCTGAGAACCTCACTGAGTGCTGAGGCTGGCTTCAAACCTGGGATCCTCCTGTCTCAGCTTCCCAAGTACTGGGATTATAGGCATGTGCCATCCTGCCTGGCCTGCACCTGGTTTTAATATGGTGTTCGTACCTCACTTGTTCCTGAGGCATTATTTTCTCATCTGTAAAAGTTTTTAGGTAGCCGGGTGTGGTGGCACACACACTTGGAAGGTGGAGAGAGGAGGACTGTGCTGGTTCGAAGCCAGCAAAGAGACTCTGTTTCCAAATAAAATATAAAATAGGTCTGGGAGTGTAGCCCGGAGGTGGAAGGGTTCCATCCCCAGTACCAACAAAAAAAGAAAAAAATAAAGTTTGTTGGGTACACTAAGCTGGGTAGGTCTCCAGGGCAGTCTTGAATGAAGATTTTTATGAACTTTCCATTAATGAGGCTGGCTGAGTCTGCTGCAAAAAGAACCATGATATTGTGGCAGGGTGTTCCAGGCCAAGGGGTGCGGACCGGCAGTACTAGTGCTGTGTGGCTGCATCACTCTTAAATTTGCAAAGGAAAACACACAAGTGCTGTGCGCATGTGTATTTATATCTCACTGAACCCTATTGTGATGGATAATTACAATGCATCAATAAAAAATATTTTAAGTGAATATAAATGTAACATTTATTTATTATTTATTTATTTATTATTTACTCTTGAAATTATCCTGCCATTGTTTTTTTTTTCCCGGCAGAGATAAGAAAGATAAATATTTTATACTTTTGATAATATCAGTAGTAATTAGTAATTAGTTCTAAAAGTAAAATTTCTTGCTTGAAAAATTGAAGCCCTGCTTGTTTTCATTACTTATTCAAACAAGAGATTGGTATAGAAACATATTTTGGAAGCAGTAATCGTTTTATTATTTATTTATTTTTTACTATGAAACAGTGTCTCACTAAACTACCATGCACTGCTAGCCTTGAACCTGCACTCCTTCTGTCTCAGCCTCCTGAATCCTGGGATTACAAGTGTGTACCACCACACCTGACTAGGACCACTAATATTATAACTATGCTATACATTTGTTTTTTAAGATAACTGACCAGATGTCTACTGTAAATCTGAGATACAAAAGAATTTCCCAATGTTCAGTCTAGGATTGTTCTTAATTTAAACTTTTGCTGTTTATGATGTCTCCAATATCTATTTCCATACACACTGGGCCTTTCTAAAGGCTTGGAAACGACCTTCACTAAGGGAAAGGATTGATTTCTTATATGTTTTTGAAGTCTGAGTAAAGTGTAAAGTTATTCCAAGACACAGTGGATGCTGTTAAGTGGCTCATACCAGTGCATTCCCTCTATTTTCTACAATTGTTAGTGTGTAGAAATATACTTTAAGTAACTGTAGGCATTTCTAATTAGGCATTATTGGGAAACTACTTCAAGAAAATTATTTTTTCTGATTTGTACCAAATACATCAGCTGGGTGTTAGGCAAATATCACTATAATTGGGAAAACATAGCAAGAACTGTTGAAACAAAAAACTATTTTAGAAACATGCTTAAAGTTTCACATTTTTCCAAAAATAGTTGCATAAATTCCTAGAACACAATTACATGTCTTTCCAATCACAACTTTTCCTTTTTCAACAATGAGGATGGGGAGGTACATAAATAGAGTGATGAAATAAAAAAGTACAGTCAGTGAAATTTTATTGGCACAACATGCATGTCAAGATCAGATTAATCATATCTGCACTAGAAATAAACATTGGATGATGTTCTGTGTGATTGCGAATAGCCTTCAGAGGTCTCTGGTGAACCAACATAAATTGATGCCAAAGAGATGGACTTTGAAAACAGAGGGACTAGAACAGGCAATTGACCCAGAATTCAAGATGAAAATTTTATTTGTGGATAAAAAAGAAATAGAATTGTTATGCTCCTTTGAAAGTTTGTCTGTGAGCTGAATTTTACCAGATTTTTTTCTCATTTTTGGTGGCACTGTGGATTAAAACCTGGGAGAGAAATCTACCATTGAGCTGCATCTCCCTGAATTGTATCAGATCTTTAAAGAATAACTAATATCAATGTTCCTTAAATTAATTCATGAAATGGAAATGGAGGGAACACTTCCAATCTCATTTTACAAAAACAGTATCACCCTGATACCAAAACTATATAAGGACTCATCAAGGAAAGAAAATTACAAACCGATATCCTTGATGGGCATAGATGAAAAAATTTCTAATAAAACACTAGACAACCGAGTTCAACAACACATTAAAAATATCATACAGCATGATCAAGTTGTTTTCATTCCGAAAATACAAGGATGGTTCACTATATGCAAATTGATAAATGTAATACACTACATAAATTAAATAAACTATTGATGAAAATCATATGATCATGTCAATAGATGAAGGAAAAAGTCATTGAAAAAAATTCAACATCTCTTTATGATAAATACTCTGAAAAAAACAAGGGGCAGAAGGAATTTACCTCAACATAATAAAGGCTATATGTGACAAACCTAAAGCCAAAATCATATGGAATAGGGAAAATGAAAAGCATTTTCTCTAAAATCAGGAACAAAACAAGGATGCCCATTTTCATCATTCAACCTAATATAGCAATGAAATTTTAGCCAGAGCAATAAGGCAAAATAAATAAATAAATAAATGGGATACAAATAGGAAAGGGAGAAGTTAAAGCATCTCTATTTGCAGATAAAATGATAATATACATAGATGATCCTAAAGATTCTATTGTAAGACTTCAAGATCTAATCCATCAAAGTAACAGGATACAAAATCAATATAAAATAGCTTTCATGTATGTCAATAATAAATCCACAGAAAAGCTAGGCATGGTAGCACATGCTTGTATCCCAGCATTCGGGTGGCTGAGACCTGAGGATCGTGGTTCATGGACAGTCTCAGCTAATTAGTGAGGCCCTCTGCAACTCAGTGAGAACTTGTTTGGAAATAAATAATAAAAAAATAGGGCAGGGGGTGTAGCTCAGAGGTCAAATGCCCCTGGGTTCCATCCCCACACCCACTAAATAAATAAATAAATAAATAAATAAATAAATAAATAAGTAAATCCACTAGAAAAAATAGAAAAAAGATTTCTATTCACAGTAGCCTCAAAAAATAAACTGAAAAACAAAAAAATTTAGAAATAAATCTATCCAAGAAGGTGAGAGATCTCTACAATGAAAATTATAAACATAAAGAAGATACTAGAAGATGAAAAACTTCTAATATTCATTGATAGGCAGAATTCCTATTATTAAAATTGCCAGAAACAATCTACAGATTCAATGTATTCCTCATAAAAATACAAAAAATAATTCTTCAAAGGACTAAGAAAAACAATCCTAAAATTTGTATTGAAGAACCGAAGACCAAGAATAGCCCAAAAAATCCTGAACAAAAAGAATAGTGCTAGAGCATCACAATGTCTGATTTAAAATTATAATAGATATTTTAACAAAAATAGCCTGGTACTGGGGTAAAAACCGATCATAGATTAATGAGATTAAATAGAAAACACAAAAATAATTCACACATCTAGTCATCTAGTTCTTGACAAAAGTGCTAAAAAATATGTTGAAGGAAAGACTACCTCTTTAATAATGGTGCTGGGAAAACTGAATATCTCTATGTAGAAGAATTAAATCATATCCCTATCTCTCACTATGTACAAAAGTCAACTCAAAATGGATCAAGTTCCAAGGATAAGACCAGAAACTGTTTTGCAACTGTTAAAATAAGAAACAGAGAAAGATTTCAGCATAATGGCAGAGGCAAAGACTTCCCGAACAGAATTCCTATATATAGTTCAGGAAATAAGAGCAAGAATCAACAAAGGAATGACATCAAATTAAAAATCTCTGCACAGCAAAGGGATCAATTAACAGAGTGAAGAGACAGCCTAAAATATGAAAGAAAATTGTTACCACCTATGAGAGGATTAGTATGTACAATATATAAAGAACTAAAGAAACTCAACACTAAAAAAATAAATAACCAAATCAATAAGTAGGCAACTGAACTGAACAGACACTTCACAAAAGATGAAGTACAAAAGGCCAATAATTGTATAAGAACATTTTCAATATCTTTACCCATTAGGGAAATGTGAGTAAAAACTACACTGAGATTCTATCTTATTCCATAGAGAATAGCAATCATTAATAGAAATAAGCCAGGTGTGGTAGCGCACGCTTGTAATTCCCGCGCTTGGGAGGCTGAGACAAGAGGATCGCACGGGTTCGAAGCCAGCCTCAGCTACTTAGTGAGGCTCTCAGCAACTTAGTGAGACCCTGTTTCAAAATAAAATATAAAAAAGGTCTGGGAGTATAGCCTGGAGGTAGAAAGCCTCTGGGTTCCACCCCCACTACCACCAAAAAAAAAAAAAAAATAGAAATAACAAGTCAGTCACACGCACACAAAAAAACTACTCTCCCTAATATGTGGAAGCTAGGGAGAAAAGGGGTCATAGGAGGAACTCCAGATGAAGAAGGAGATTCTATAGATGAGAAAATAAGGTGACCTAACTGAGGGGATGGGAGGAGGGAAGAGGGAAATCCTCCAATGCATATGATGTCCTTTAACAAACATATCAATGTCGATCACTAAGCCAAACATGGGAAGGAGGGAGGCGGAGGAAATGGGGTGGGAATTGGGTAAGGGCTAATCGGATGATGCGTACATGTATGTCTCCACTATCTTGTATTCCATTAAGATGTATGACTACAATGCACCAATAAAAAAAAGTACAATAAAAAAAGAAGTCACAAGAAGTGGTGATGAGGATGTAGGTAAAAGGAACTCTTATACACTATTGGTGGGAATATAAATTAGTGAAGTCATTATGGAAATCAGTGTGGAGTTTCCTCTAAAAGCTATAAATAGTACTACCATTTGATCTAGCTGTACTACAGTTTGATTTTTATCTAAAATAATCACAATAAGCATAATTTAGTGACACATGCATACCCATGACTATCATAGCACAATTCTCAATAGCAAAGTTATATAATCAGCCTAGGCGTCTGTCAACAGATAGACAAATAAAGAAAATGTGCAATGTATACACAATGGAGTTTTACTCAGCTTGAAGAAAATGAAATTATGTCATTTTCAGAATACTGGATGAAACTAAAAAATAGATTGAACAAAATAAGTCAGATTCAGAGAAAAGTATAATGTTTTTTCTCATAAGTCAATGGTGGGAGGAAACAAAAACAAGAGGCATCATAAAAGTAGAAGGAAAAAAGAAAGTCATTAGGTCATTAAGGTAGAGGAGATGTGGTAGGGGAGGTAAGGGGAATTACTATGGAGTGAAATTGACCAAATAATATTTATGCATGTACCAACATACCACAGTGAAACCCACCATTCTATATAATTAATATGTATCATTTAAAAAGAAAGTTTGTTTGAACAGGTATAGAATTATAAATTAAAATCTCAAATAAGCTAATCTGACTCAAGAAGGTAAATGTGTGACCATCATTACCCATTGTGTACTAGAGAGAAATCTGTTTAAAGCAGTGAAATTAACCCAAATTGAGAACCCAATTATAGGAATTTCTAAACTCTCCCATCCTTCCCAACATAGAGTAATTTGACTTTACTCTAATTTGGTCATTTGAAATATGATATATATGATATAAATATCTTCTCTACTACATGCTTTATAAATTTGCACTAATTTTTATCGGAAAAACTTTCAACTATTCTAGAGTCAGAAATACAATCACTTTTGAATTATTTTTCCTAATTGCAGCTAGGACCAGGATGCGTCATTGAGATTTTTTCTTTTCAATTTCTGAACCCAATAAATCCCACAAGCAACACCATTTTGGGTCTTTTGATTTGTGAGTTTATATTTGGCTTCTTACCTAAACCAACAAATCCTTTACTTGTGATCTGGGTTTTCCCTAAAAATTCTTATGCTGAAGTCCTACCTCCCAGTACCTCAAGTTGTGACCTTATTTGGAAATAAGGTCATTGTAGATGTAATTATTTGAGATGAAATAGAGTAGGCCCAAATTCAATATGACCTATGTCCTTATGAAAAGGGGAAATTTAGACAAAGACACATATTTTGGGAGAACACTGTGCGAACATGAAGCCAGAGACAGGATGGTATGTGTATGAGCCAAAGAACTCCACAGTTTTCCCACAGACCATCAGAGGCTATGAGAGAACCTTTCTCACAGCCCATAAGAGAAGACAACCCTGCCAACCTCTTCTTTTGTTCTTAGACTTCTAGCCTTCAAAACTGTGAAACGGTAAGTTTTTGTTGTTTAAACAACCTAGTAATGCCGGGAGTGGTGGTACACGCTTGTAATCCCCACACTTGGGAGGCTGAGACAAGAGGATCACACGGGTTCGAAGTCAGCCTCAGCTACTTAGTGAAGCTCTCAGCAACGTAGTGAGACCCTGTTTCCAAATAAAATATAAAAAAGGTCTGGGAGTATAGCCCGGAGGTAGAAAGCCTCTGGGTTCCACCCCCAGTACCACCAAAAATAAATAAATAAATAAATAAATAAATAACCTAGTATGTGATATGTTGCTATAGCAACCATAGGAAACTAATACTAAAACATTTTTGTAATCTTTTTTACTATTATGTCAGAAAACATCCTCACTGGATGATTAGAGTTTCCCTTTTTAGCTTTACTCCCTTTTTAGCTTTACTCCTATATACTAAATGAGAATATTTGCATGTTAGTGAGCCCAGGTATTCGCATTCAAAATGATGGCCATTTTTAAAGTGGACAATATTTTTAAGCATTTTCTTGGCCTTCCGATAGATGAAAAAGGATGGAACTTTGTGAAGAGGATGAGGCAGCTTGTCCTGTGGTAAAAAATCCATTGTAGCAGATTTCTGATGTTAGCCTCAATCATAAATAATTTGAGTGGGAATTCAGCCAGTCTCTTTAAGGAAGAGGTTAAAGAGCAGGAGGAAACAGGCAAGAAAATAAACAACAAAGTCTTGTGATTGTCAGGAAAAGAAAGGGGAATGGAACTTGAACTGAAAAGTGGGTTGAGGTCAGTCATATGGTAAAAAGGGAAAAGGGAGTATATAGTGTAGAAGGAAAAGTGTGTGCAAAGCACAGAGGCATGAGATGGCAGCTTGGCAGTGCTAGTGTTTCAGTCAGTATTCTCACTGCTTTTATCCAAAACACCTGATGACAACAATTTAGAGAAAGGGAGATTTATTTGCTCACAGTTTTGGAGATTTCAGGGATTCAGTCCATATTAGAGTGGGTGAATTTTATAGAGCTCAGAGAATGGTAAAAGGAGCAGAGAGAGCATTTGCAAGGGCTCTGCTCTCACATCATGGAGAAAGGAAGTAAAAGAGAAAGAGCAAAGAGAAGAGGGAACCATTCCTCAGCAACCAGGCCTTGCTTCTAACATGGCTACCTTGTTTCCGTAAAGTCTAGGAGGACATTCTAAGTCCAAACTATAGCATTTAGAAAACAAGATCAAGGTGAAAGAGATCAGAGGCGTAACAGAGATCAGATTGTAGAGGTTTTATGGACAGGATTTTTCCCCCTTCAGTGCATAAAAATATAGCAGGTATTAAGAAGAAAAATAACAAATAAATGTTTGTTTTAGTAAAACTTATTGCTCTACAGCAGGTGTAGGTGATCCTGGTGCCCAAAATCAAAAGCAGGACACTTGTTATTGAGGTAATTCACATGGGAAATGATGAAAGTTTAGATTTATATTTATACCCAAGAAGTAAATATGAAGGGAATTGAGAGAAATTTGTAGAATTAAATATATCCAGATACATAAAAAAGAGATATTCTATTTGTGTATACTTTCCCCCACCTTTTAATGAATATATTACTAATTTTTCCCTTTCCCTTCATATTTTATTAATAGTATGACATTTACCTAATTTTGCTTGAAAAACTCTCTTACTCTTTACTGCCAATCTCTTAAATTTAGTATTGCCTGCTCTCTTACCTATCCCAGTTTTAAGGTATTAGCAGGGGTTGGCATGTCTTTTTCATCACCCAGGTGGCACCTCTTTGGGGAGCACCACCGCTGGCTTTTGCTTATTTGTTCTCTTTCATGTTGGGCAGTGGGAGTGTTGAGTAGAAGCAGTGGGGCTGCAATATGATGAAGGTTGGAGTACGCTGGAGTTCTTTTCTTTCAGTGCAAGATCATAGGTCTAAAATCATACAGAATACATTACACATATGCATAGTCAGGAGCCATCTCTACATAGCCCACTTATAAAGTATAGCAGTGTTACATAATTGTTTTGCCTGTGTGTCTCATAGACCTTAACAGTAGTTCCTATAATTATATTAAAATGTTGAATCAACCACCATTTTTCTTATGTAACATTTTTTGGGGCAGAGTTCCTAAGGAAATTATTTTGAGAATAAGTTCTATTCTCATTATAACATTACTACATAATGATGATAATCTGTGTTTACTAAAAATAATAATGAAGATGCAGATGAAGGCACTTATAAAGAACCAGTATGTGTGTTGCTGCTGAATTGTGACTTGGAATATTTGAGTTCATGTATAACAAAACTCATTTGAAGGTGAAGTTAGTGTGCACCAGATATATTTCTTCAAATTACAAACAAAAGTATTCTTTTGTACTTCCATTTAATTTTGCCTTGAACTTAAAACTGCTTTAAACATAAATTCTAAAAATAGAATTTTAGGATAAAATCCTTAAAAAAAGCATTAGGAGTATTTTATACTGGCATATACTTTTTATACATCTGACTTTAAACTAATTGGACAAAGATCATTCTAATGTATGCGGAATATCTGCCAACTCATCATTATTTTAAAAATTTTTTCAATTATTATATTACTTATTACTTTATACAAAAAGCTTTAGTAAACATTATTATATTTAATTTAATGTTACTTTTCTGCTGGGATGTAAACATTTCTAAGTCAGGAAAGTTTAACATGAAATTTCCCAAGTTGTAAAAAATATGGAAAGAGCCTTCTATCATATTCATTTGAATTTTAAACTGTTAATTTTGTATATAAATGTTACCTTTGCTAATAATTTTCTAAGTAAATAGCATCTTTCTAGATGCCAAACACTATACTAGTGCTGAGATATCTATAGAGAAAATATAAAAAATTAGTCTCTAATCCACATGACTTAGAATTTTGTCAAGGGTAAAGATGTGACAGGTGAAATAATTAAGGAATAATACAATAATCATCCATGAGTACTATGTAACTTCAGAGTTACTGAAATTGTTCAAATCTTAAGAACAAAGTAAGATTTGAACATGTGGGGTGTGGGTAAATTTTGCATTGGCAAAAATAATCATGGGGTATTATAAACAAGAATAGTTATCTAGGGATTTGAAGTAGAATCTGCCCATGTCATTTAAACCTACACAGTCAGGAAGCCAGTCTTTAGTTGAAGCTGAGAACTCATTAAACAGTTGGAGATAAGTCTAGATAAATAGTTAATCATGGTTAATACTTAACTGAGTATCTATTGTGTTACATGTACTTTATATACATTATCACAATAACCCTAGAGATAAGTATTATTATCTTCAATTCATGGATTAGTTGACTAAAACTCAGTGAGAATAATCAACTTTCTCAAGGTCACAGAGTTTGAGTGGCGTAACCAAGTTTAAACCCAAGTTTGATTCCCAAACCAAACTTCTACTGTCACATCACATTGTCTTATAAACAGGATAGCTTTGTAAAAAATTTTATATCCCACTGTGCTGTAGAAATTATAGTATCCCTGGAATTTAAAAATCTAAACCTGAATCTGAATTTTTATATTAGTTACATAATACCAGGTAAGCATTCTATTAACTGTATCATTTTTATAAAAATAAAATAATAATAGATGACAGCCAAATAATCACATAGATGGATAATGAAACAATAGAAGTAAGAGAAATGTTACATGGGTTGGATCTTAAATGTCCCCCAAAGGCCTGTGTGTTGAAGGCACAGTCACTAGACTGTGACACTGTTGAGAAGTTAGGAGATGGGGCCAATAGAATGTCTTTAGGTTATTGGGGTCATTCCCTTGAATACATTATTAGGGCCCTGGCCCCCTTTTCTCACACATTTTGCTTCCTGACCACTACAAGATGACGAGCTTTGCTCCATCCTCCATTTCCCACCATGCTGTTCTGCTTTGGAACAGGCCAAAAGCAGCGGGCCAAGTGATCATGGACTGAAACCTTTGAAACCATGAGCCAAAATAAACTTTTTTCCCTGTAAGTTGACTTTCTCAGGTAGCATGTAAGGGCACATCAGCTGAAAGCTATTAGATCACTCAAAGTGCTTTTAAAAACTCCACATAATTTTGGCTATTACGAATTGTGCTGCTATGAACATGGGTATGCATTTGTTACTGTAGTTCTCTGATTTCAAGCCCTTTGGAAAGATACCCAGGAGTGGTATAGATGAATCAATCATATGGTGGATCTATTCCTAGTTTTCTAAGGAATCTCCACACTGATCTCCATAGCAGCTGGACTAGTTTGCACTCCCACCAACAGTGTACAAGAGTTCCTCTTTCCCCACATCCTCGCCAGAATTTGTTGTTATTTGATTTCTTTATGCTTGCCACTCTGATTGAAGTTGGATGGAATCTTAGCGTAGTTTTGATTTGCATCTCCCTGATGGCTAGTGATGGTGAACATTTTTTTCATGTATCTATTGGCCATTTGTATCTCTTCTTTTGTGAAGTGTCTATTCAGTTCAGTTGCCCATTTCTTGATTGGGTTATGCAAAATTATGGGAAATACACACAGTGGAATTCTATTTAGCTATAAAGAAAAATAAAATCATAGCATTCACAAGATGATGGAAAGACCTGGTGAGCATTATGTTAAGTGAGATTAATCAAGCACAGAAAGAGAAGGGACATATGTTTTCTTTAATATGTCCAAACTAGGGAGCATTAGGGATACCAGAGGGACTCCAGATGATGGAGGGGAAATCCCAGCAAAACTAGAATGGAAGGATAGGAGAGGAAGAAGGCTGAGGCTGATTAATGGAGGAGCTACATCCAAATATGTGTAAAAGTATGAATATAGCATGGTTAACCTGGAGACTCATTGTTGGGAGGGGCGAAAGGGAACCGAGGGAGGGGAGAGGGTACCAAACACAGTCTAAATATATACCATTTTCAATGTTCCACATATAAATAAAATATGAAAAAAAACTCCACATATTTTTATTTCAATACAGACCAGACAGATCTTTTTACTGCCACTTATTAATTTTGTCTTTTTAAATGCTGTCTGAGAAGAAACAACAAGAAATCTTGAGAGTGATTCAAAAATAAGAAATAATTAGGCGGCTGCATCTGAATGTTTTTATTGCTGTAACTGAATAATTAATCAACTGGCCTCATATTTGTTCATGACACTTCAAGAGTGTCCTTAGCTGCCTCATTCTTTTGTCTTTACAAAGCAAAGAAATAACAATTGAGCATATTCCTTAATTACCAAATGACCCATAACCAGAAATCAAACTTAAAAACTTTTATTTCCAAACTTAGTCCAGAGAGATACAACACTCCTCATTAATCACACATTTGGCATAATTATCCTCATACCATTCTGCCTTCATCAGGCATGTTTTCTGTTTCAGTGAATTCATGTCCTTTCATTGAATTCTTGCTCTCATTGTGTTGATTCTTCCCTGTCAAAAACTTAGAATGATTTTCAAGTCCATATTGTAAAATCAAAACTATTGTAAAATGTAAAATGGTCCACACTGATGAAGATTCAGGTAAGGTTTGAAGTTGAGGAAACTCCTAGAACATGAGTCTTTCTTTGGCTCATTTTTCCCACTGATCCTCAGCTGTGGAATCCTGCCCAGCTTCTTAAATATGTATCCAGAATCTTCAAAAAAGCCAATCCAATGTTTGGAGGTTTAGATTATAATAAAACTGGTCATGGTGTATATTACTATTAAAAAAACATTATCGTAAAAAGTAAGACAAAAAATATCCAGTCCAAAACATGTAAAATTCTTCTTCTTAGCTGGGAAGAAATACACAAACTCAGGGAAGCAGGAACTGCAACAAAAAGTCAAGCTCCATTTTTTTCATTATCTGTTAGGATAAAGAGAGAAAGATGCAATAAGCACTGAGAAGGATATATATATATATATGTATATATATATCCAAATATATATATACACACATATATATATCCAAATATATATATATATATTAATTTTGTGTATAGTATGAGATATAGATATAAGTAAGAAATATATAGCCAAAACATTCTTGTTTAAAGTAATTATGTACATTTTATAAATGAAAGCAATTACAGGTATATCAAATGGGCAAATCATTTTGTCAAAAATTAAGTTTTATAGTCTAAAAACATATATGGAAATGTATCAAGTGAAGAAGCCATAAAGTGCAATCTTTCTCCTATCATTCCAATAAAGTATTTTGTTTTTTTTTTTAAGATAATACAGTTGGCAAGGGTGAAGGAAAGTAGAAATTTTCATACATTGTAATGAAATTTCACATCTCTGTAATTCTTTTGGAAAACAATCTGATTCCATGGATCTTTAAGGAACATTAAAAATTCCATATTAATAGCAAGGTATGGTGGCGCAGGCTTGTAATACCAGCATTCGGGAGACGGAAACCAGAGCATTGCAGTTCACAGACATGGAAGAGACACTGAGTGAGGCGCTTCGCAACTCAGACCCTATAGAGGAGCAAATAAGTCAATCTAACTGAGGGGATTGGGGGCGGGGAGAAGGAAGCTCTAAAGCACAGGACGTACTTATTCATATTGTAGTCAACCACTAAGCCAAGCATGGGAGGGAGGGATGGGGAAGGAGTGGGGTGGGATTGGGTAGGGGCTAAGTGTGTGATGTGTGCATGAATGTCTACACAAGTTTTTTTTACTCCATTATGATGTATAAATACAATGCACCAAAATTTTTTTAAAAAAAGAATAAAAAGACTAAAAAATAGAGCTGAGGGTATAGCTCAGAGGTACAGTGCCTCTGGGCTTCATCCTCAGTACCTCAAAAAAATTCATTATTATTTATTTCTTAAATTGTTTTTGTAGCAAAAAACCTCACAGATATTAAGAAAATCCTTGCATTTTAGTTTTTGGGTAGTTGTATAGTACTATTTATCATAGTGTCAGTTGTGACCACAGATTATGGCTAGGTAAAATATACTATTTTGATAGACATATTAATATTAAATAACTTTACAAATATTTAAAAATAGTCTGAGGAATGTTTATTTTATATTAAATGAAATAATAAAATTCAAAATATATATAATATCACATGTATGTAAAATAAAATCAAGAAAAGTACAGGCCAAAAGAATAAAAAAAATAACATGATAGGTTTTTCCTGAGTAGTAGAACTAAAGTTTAGTAAGCTGCATTTCTTTCTATTTATTTTTTCAATTTTTTAACATTTCTATATACAGCATGCCTTTTTTAAAATAATGGGTAAAGTGCAACAAGATTCACTTTTAAAACAGCATTAAAATGAATCTACCAAAACAACAACAACAAAAAGATACAGGAACAAGGTATCTCTTTTTTTTTTCTTCACTCCCCTCCCCTGAGAATCTATGCATTTATTTATTTATATTTTTATTTATTTATTTTTGCGGTCCTGGGGATGGAACCCAGGGGCCTTCTACCT
Source organism: Muscardinus avellanarius (assembly GCF_963383645.1). NCBI lineage: Eukaryota > Metazoa > Chordata > Mammalia > Rodentia > Gliridae > Muscardinus > Muscardinus avellanarius. The sequence continues at coordinate 61,928,766 of NC_137788.1, forward strand.
CTGAGCTACACCCCCAGCCCTATTTTTTATTATTTATTTTGAAACCGGGTATCACTGAGTTGCAAGGGGGCCTCACTAAGTAGCTGAGACTGGCCGCGAACCGTGATCCTCCGGTCTCAGCTTCCCAAATTCTGGAATTACAAGTGTGTGCCCCTACACCCAGCTCTGTTATATGTATTTATATCTCACAGTTATTTAAAGAAGTGTACAGTATTATAAAGGTCCACTGAGTAGAAACTGTAGTGGCCTCATGATGTTTAATCTATTTTCCAAAATTTACCAGCTTATTTTTATCTTGTAGGCAAGATATCTTCATTGAAAAACACATTCAGTTCTTCTGAAAAACAGAGTTATTGTATCTCCGTTACCTCAACTGTGGGAGGACAAATGTTCAAAGGAATTAAGCCGATTGAATGTCCACATTCATAATAACAGCTTGAACTGAATACAGGAGTTATTATACCTGACAATAATCAGAAAATAAAATGTGTTGACTTTCCAGTAAAATGAAGATATCAACTTATTTGATGAATCATGTTTACTATTTTTGAAAAAATAAATGTTTTAATTCACATTCTTTCTTAAAATAATAGATCACATTTAGTAGATTTTTTTATTCAATTACCTTTATATCCCTGTAGTCCTTAACAAAAATATTGGAAATAGGTATTCAACTAATGATTGAAATTTAATGTAGCCCATCATGTTTCCTCACACTTTGGCATTAAGTTCTGCTTTCTAAAGTGTCCATTCATTGAAATACACATTTTATAGAAAATAAACCTAATCAGAAAGTCAACCAGAGTGTGCTAGCCATATGTTGAGCACATTGGATTCAGATGTCTAATCAATAAAGTAGTTTAGCCTTAAAATTCTCCTGGAGACTGTCTTTGTTATGAAAACCCAGTGACATGCAGGCTCTTTCAGGGGAGGAGAATTGATTTTCTAGGAAACCAGACTAGATCCTATCGCAGAGAGCTCTGTGATGGAGGAAATTTAAGTGGAGTTTAAAAAAAAATAGCTCCTCGAAGAAATCTGGTACTCCTTAATTACATGTGTATGCTCAAATTTACATTTTAATTCTTAGAGATATTCTGCTTCGTAGCAAGAACTCAGAGGAAGATGGGAGTAGGTGACACAGTAGATGCTGGCAGCTTCTAAAGCTCACCTTTCCAAATGGTCACTCCACATCAAGGTTGAGGAACACTGGTGGGGTAGGGAGGTGGAGCTGGATGCATAGTTGTTTGTGTGGTACCTGATCTGTGAACAGACAGAAGGTTTTGAGGGACAGAATTATTGATCATGAATCCTTTAGTCAGATGACACTTACTTGATTATTTTAAAGAAAACCAAAACTCACATGTTTACTCACATTGGTTAGGCAGGTGTAAATAAAGGTGCTTTAGTTTTTATCTTCCAAAGGCCATCTCATTCCCACCTCCGTGTTTTGACTCACGCTCTCAATCCTCATACACTTCCACATTAACAACTGAGAATAGGGAACGTCTCGGATAAGACTCCTTAAGTTTCCAGAGTAGTTATCTCAGCACTTGTTAAATACTGAATACAAATTCATTGAGTCTAAATGATTTTTTGTAGGTGAATCCGATTCTACCACTCTCCAAATTACTATTTTCCACAGCTTCCTATATTGTTCATGGGGTAAAGACCAGAATCTTAACTTGACCTCAAAGGCCCCGTTTGATCTGGCCTCTAACTGAAACCTTAGCCTCATTTCAAACTTTTTGCCCTTTTGGTCTTGTGGGTTCAGACCACACTAACCATCCTTGTACATTATAAAGTATCGGTCTCCTTTCTGCCTCAGGGCCATTGCAGTGGCAATTTCTCCTGCCTGGAGTGCTGTTTTATTCCTTCATTATCTGGCTAACTCTGACTCATCTTTCATATTTTAAATTTTAAAACTCACCTCTTCAAAGAACATCTTGATGACTAGCACAGGTTCCCCAGGATATGATACTTGCTATTTTCTTCTTAGAAACGGAATGTAGTTTCAATCTAGGTATGTTTTGATTATTTGCTTAATGTTTGTCATTATATCTTGGCTATAACTTCATGAGATCAGGAACCATGGCGTGGCTGATTATGCTTACCACTGTCTCCTGCAGCAGACACAGAACCTGGTGCATAGGTCATGGCCAATACATATTTGTGGCATGAATAAGTGATGCTGAAATTGGTCCTGCAGCCAGCTCTCAGCAGCATTCTCTAAATTATAGCTTAAATTTATTTGATGCAATAGATAAGTTCTAAGAAAACATTTTGTCATAACCAAAAATATTCGATTTATATATTTCTCAGTAATTCTCTTATAAGAAAAAAATACCTGAATGAAATGAACTTTTTCTTTTGCGGTACTGGGGATGAAATCCAGGGGCATTCTACCTCTGAACTATATCCCCAACCCTATTTTTATTATTCTTTATTTTAAAATAGGGTGTCAATGAGTTGCAAAGGGCCTCACTAAGTTGCTGAGGCTGTCCACGAATCGCGATCCTCCTGTCACAGCTTTCTGAATGCTGGGATTACAAGTATGCACCACTATGCCCAGCTTGAAATGAAATTCTTATAAGAAATTGTTACAAGCCGTGCATGGTGGCGCACGCTTGTAATCCCAGCATTTAGGAGGCTGAGACCAGAGGATCATGGTTCGCAGACAGCCTCAGCTACTTAGTGAGGCCCTCTGCAACTCAGTGAGACCCGGTTTCAAAATAAAGAACAAAAATAGGGCAGGAGGTGTGGCTCGGAGGTCGAATCTCCCTGGGTTCCATCCCCAGACCCGCAAAAGAAAGAAAGAAATTGTTACAAGAAAGAAATGACCACCAATATTTCCTCATCAGTATTTTTATTGGCTTCCTGGAGTGTTTTTCTTTCAAATATGTTGTTAAGATAGTTTTATTATTTATTTATTCATTTTTGTGTGTGTGGTACTGGGATGGAACCCAGGGGCATTCTACCTCTGAGATACACCCCCAGCCCTATTTTTCATTCTTTATTCTGAAACAGGGTCTCACTCAGTTGCAAAGGGCCTCACTAAGTGGTAGCTGAGGTTGTCCAGGAACCACGCCCCTCCAACCTCAGCCTTCCAAATACTGGGATTACAAACATGCACCACCACGCCTGGTAAAAATGTAATAAAGATAGTTTTAGATCACATACCTATTCTAATTGGGATGACATTACATAAATTGTCTAAATAGATGTTGTGTGTGTGTGTGGGGGGGTGTAGTATTGGGGATTTAACTACTCAGGGGAATTCTACTTCTGAGCTAAACTTCAAGTCTTTTTTTGAAGCAGGGTCTTGCTAAGTTGCTGCAAGTTTCACTAAGTTTCCAAGGCTGGCCTTGAATCTGTGATCCTTCTGACTCAGCCTTTCAAGTATTGGGATTACAGGCGTATGCCATCAAGCCCCACTATAGTTTTTCAACTTTTGAGTGTGTTACACAAATGGATGGTTTCTGTTTTAGGAAGGTAGTGTTTGAAAAGTCATAAAATGATATGTCTTCTTTGCAGCAAAAATTGTGTTTATCCAAAGTCTATTTCAGAGCAAATAGAAAATGTTTAGCACTTTTCACTAAAATATTATGGCTCTGGGAAAATGATCTGACTTGAGGGAGAAAAATAACAGGTTTTCTGTTACTGTTTCTTTGCTTTGCTCAGTAAGACAATTAGAGCCCCTTTTGGACTCCTATGTGAAAAGACTCTCCATATACCACAGAATAATCTGAATAGCAGAGGTTTCTGCCTTAGCTGGCCAGTAAATTTCTCCCCCAGCTAATATACTCTTGGTTCTTTTTTAGAGGCCTGTTTAACTAAGCAAACACACTTGATGTATTTGTCAGATGTATTTTAGTAGTAGATGCAACTTCAGAAATTTAGATATCGTATGCCTGTCCAATGTCAAATAGTGGAAAACAAATACAGCAAGGAGGGGCTGTAAGGTTATTTGAGAGGGTGCAGGGGCTCTGAAGCAGTGTGCTTCCCTGTTGCAAGAGTGCACTGCTCCTCCAGTGGATCTAATTTCCCTTAAGGACCCTCCCCACCATTCTCAACAGAAACCTTCACTTTGCTGTCACACTCCCTTCTGCAGCCACAGCTGGCAATTATTCATTTCAGGCTGTCAAGTTTTCGTTTTTTTGTTTTGTTTGTTTGCTTAACTCTTTCATTCAAATCCTTTTTTATTAATCTTTGTGCCACTCTTCAGAGTCTCACTCTCATTCTTGGCTAGAGTTACCAGCTTGAACCATATGAAATTGTTAATTTTTGCTGGGTCAAAACTATCTGGGAGCCGGGCGTGGTGGCACATGCTTGTAATCCCAGCATTCGGGAGGCTGAGACTGAAGGATCGTGGTTCGCAGACAGCCTCAGCTACTTAGTGAGGCCCTCCGCAACTCAGTGAGACCCTGTTTCAAAATAAAGAATAAAAAATCGGGCAGGGGCTGTAGCTAGGAGATCAAATGCCTCTGGGTTCCAGCCCCAGACCCACAAAAAACAAACAAAAATACTACCTGGGGAGTTTTATTGCCCCTGAAGACTATTTGTGCTCTACAGCCCCTGAAAGCCATCTGAGTTCTATGTACAGAAACTACATTGTGTGATATGAAGGATACCTGTCATTATACATTTCTTAGAATTCACAGCATGGATAACACCAAGAGTGAACCTGCTGTAATCTGTGGCCTCTGGGTGATGATGTGTGAGTGGAGGTTTAACAGTCATAACAAATGCACCACTCAGGTGGAGGATACTGAAAAGGAAGGAGGCTATGTATGTGTGGGGGTAGGAATCATACAGGGGATTCCTGTGCCTCCCATTTTATTCTGCTGTGAACTACTCTAACAATAAATTATATTATGCCAGGTATGGTGGCACATGCCTATAATCACAGTACTTGGAAGGCTGAGACAGGAGGATCAAGGTTCAAGGACAGTCTCAGCAACTTGGCAAGCTTCTATTGCAAAATAAAAATTTAAAAGAGCCAGGTGTGTAGCTCGGAGGTAGAATGCCCCTGGGTTTAAGTCCCAGTATATTCATACATACATACATACATACAGGAAGCAAGATTGTGTATCAGAAACTGTATATGATTTAACCTAATAATAGACTTCTGACTACTATTTCCAAAACAACCTTCTCTTTTCTTAAACACATTCTTCATATTGTTTCCAAGAGAAATGCCAGTAAATCCTAAGTATCTTGGAAAATTTCCCATTGTTACAGGATAAACCCCTGAGTTACGTACGGTTTGCCGCTGAGTGGCTCAGCCTATGGCCCTGGATTGGTCTGCTGCTCATCTCCATGCACACCCTGCTTCAGTCCCTAAGGCGTTCACTTTTCCAGAGCACTGTCACTGCTCTTTCACACCTAACCCCTATGGACTGTGCCATTCTCTATTTCCAAAATGCCTCTTTCCACCTCCCTCCAGAATTAATTTTACTTATTCTGCAAGGCCCAGCTTTCCATATTTTTAGAAAGGTACTATTCTTTCTATTATATTTCCACAGCCTTTTATATATTACTCAAGGTGTACTTATCATTTTGTATCTATTTCATCTATACAACAGTTTCTCATACTCTGGTTAATAAGTATTGACTCAAATAGAATTCTAGACAATTTATTGACTCTTCCTCAATGGCTAACATCATGAGGTCAAGGACTGACCTACTGTATCTATGGTATGATGGCATTATCCGGCTTTAAAAGTATCCTTTAGCTCTAAAGTGTGTAGTCGCTTGGGAGCATGAATGATACGTCAACATTTGTGTTATTCCAGAGAAGGGGTCTGGGCTTTTCTTCTCCCACATCCATCAATTATTCATGCTTTGGGTGAAAAAAACAAAACAAAACTAAGTCTTCTAGCTGTACGGAGTGGTGGGCCTCTGAAGGTCACAAGGAGAGCAATTAGCAGTGAAGTAAGTGGAGATTGGCTGTGGGCACACAGATCTAGTATACAGATGCCGAGGGGCTCTAGGAAGGAGTCTGACAGTGCAGGACACACCATCTGACAGGTGTAGCTGGAAGAAGTGTGAGGCGGGGGGCTCTGGGAGGAGTACCCTGCTGAAGATCATCTCCTCCCTTGCACTACTGATATCTGTGAGCCCTTTGCCAGAGGTTAAAACTTTTAACACATGTGGAGAAGCAGTATTGAAAAAGTGTGTGAGTGGAAAGCTGACAGGCAGAAACATTTATTTTGAAACCTACCATATGCCAGGTGAAAGTAAACTCTTGCTTTTAATCGCATTTAATGTTTATGCCTTCCCATCACTCTTCTTTTTTTCCCTAGCCCCCTGAGTACTGGGGATAGAACTCAGGGCAATCTGCCTCTGAATTATACTCCAGGCCCTATTTTGATTTTATTATGAAATAGGGTCTTGCTAAGTTGCTGATGCTCTTGCTGAGCTTCTGAGGCTGTTCTCAAACCTGAGAAAGGCTGGGATCACAGGCATGCAATGCCTTACCCCTTAACACATTGATTTTTTTTTTTCCCGGTACTAGGGATGGAACTCAGGGGCATTCTACCCCTGAGCTACACCCCCAGCCCTATTTTTTATTCTTTATTCTGAAACAGGGTCTCATCTCACTGAGCTGCAAAGGGCTTCACTAAGTAGCTGAGGCTGTTCTTGAACCGTGATCCTCCTGTCTCAGCCTCCCAAATGCTGGAATTACAAGCGTGCGCCACCAGACTTTCATCCACTGCAAAGTACGGGCCTGTCCTGAGAACTTAGGCAAGCAGCTGCTAACGGGCCTCACATAGACACCTTCGCTCTTGCCTACATGAAGATTTGCCTTTATGCTGCCCAAGGTCTTCCTGCCTAAATAAACCCCCATTCCTCTTGTTTCAGGTAAGCGCATAGATTTGCTCACAGATTGCCAAATGTATATGATATACAACTTGGCAGCAAAACTGCTCTTCTGTCTGGACTATGAGAGTCCAAGAATTTTAGTTAAAACAGTGTTATTACTAAGGTATATTACAGGACAGTTTTTAAAGACTTCAGTTATGGTACTACAAAGAAAAGAAGAGGGAAGAGGAGGAAGAGGAAGAGGAGACTGACTCTTGGATGAATTCTTTTTATGTGGAAATTATGGTAAAAGGGTTGACATATGAGTGGTCCCTCACAGATACCTGAACACAGCCCAGGTTTTGGTGTTCTGCCAGGGATAATTTGCAGGCCCTGTGGCTATTGGTGTTTTGGCTGACAATGCCTAGTGCCTGTGTTCACAGAGGCTCTGTGTGTTCAACGCTGTGTTAGTCTGTCTGCAAGTTTTATTCGAGGGTGACATAGCTTTACCACAGGGCTCTGGTTTCTTTACAGAATGTCATTAGAAAATCCCCTCGGCTTGCCCACATCAGCTCACTCATTTATCCCCACCCACTCCCTGATCCTGGATAGCGCAGGGCTAAGACAGTCTGCACTATCACCTTCTGAATTTTTATGTCAGGTTTTTAGCATACTATAAAGACCAGCTTAATTTTTTTTTTTTTTTTTTTTGCAGTAATGGAGATGGAACCCAGGGACCTTTTACCTTTAGCCACACCTCCAGCCCTATTTTTTATTCTTTATTTTGAAACAAGTTCTCACTGAGTTGCAAAGGGCCTCACTAAGTAGCTGAGGCTGGCTTTGAACCTATGAAATTCTCCTGTCTTAGCCTCCCAAATGCTGGGATTACAAGTGTGCGCCACCATGCCCGGATGACCAGCTTGATTTTTATGAAAAGCATAGAAAAAGCTACTCTAGAGTTCTCTCCTGTCACCTCTAAACTCCTGTGTCCTTGTCACAGATCTCCGTGTTCTCACAGCTGTCCCTGCCCTCCTCTGTCTTCCTGGCCACTCAGCCTTTCCCATCCACTTTCAAATACACACTGGCTTTCCTTATCTTGGGAAACCAAATACACATGAACACCTGTGCTTGAGTGTTTGCCTCTCCCCCTTCCTGCAAGCACAGTCCAATTTCCCATTCCCTTTACCACAGGTTCCTGTAAGCAATCTGCTTCCTTCCCATCTGCTTTCCCTTCGACTCTCTCCTAAGCAGTCTGCTGAAATTATAAACCATGTTCTCTGTCAGGCACTGTTCTAAATGGTTTTCTAATATTAATTCATTTAATTGTTATCATCTGTATTTGACATATGAGGAAACTGAGATCCAAAGAAGTAACTTGTCCAGGTCACCCATGGCTAAGAAGCAGCTGGGGTTAATCTCCTATAATTCAGTTGCATCCAAATGCTAATAAAACTAGTCACCTGATAATGTTTGGCATTTTCCATCATTTCTTGTACTGTAGCACGCAAGTTAGACTTGTACTGTACATTAAGTGCTAATATTTGCAGACTCATCTCTTTCTTTTTAATGTAAGTATAATGAAACCTTATTAATCTGATATGCACATGTCATTGTGATGAGGGATAAACTAAATTTTATATTTTGATGATATATAAAAAGGAAACAATTAAATTAACTAATTGATCAATTAATAAATAAAACATATAAGTTCATAAGTACAGAATTGGACCTATTTGAGGAAAAAACATTTAGATAATTTTAGAATGTTGAAATGCAAATCCAAGCTTCTCATTGCAAGTGGGTTTTTCCCAATTCAGACAATAAAGTGTATAATTATGTCTTCATTTTTTTCTTGAAGAATGTATAATCTAGTAGGGAATATTGAAATAACAAGAAATAATAGAAAATGGCACATGATCATGGGCTAGAGTGAAGTCTGGTGATGTTTGTCTTCATCTGATTTGTTGGAATTTGCAAAGCTGATCAGTTCATTTTAGGCACTATGCCAGCTACCCCTGAGAGAGGGTGGCCATCCCTGTGGGAGAAAACAAAACTGAACATTTTAATGCTAAAAGGAGACTTGGAGATCCTATAACCCAACTGTCTTATTTACAGATGAAGATATGAAGCCAAGTAGTTTTTGCAGTCAAAAAGCTAGTTTTCGGAAAAGTCCATCTGGGACAAGCTTCCTTTTTCTGTTTTATCACCAGGTTCAACAATAGATTTTTAGATTTGGTCCACTTATAAACACCCTAGAGCATGTGTTATTCAGCAATTGCTTGTTCCATGACTGATGGAAAGAAGGAAGAAAGGAAGAAAAGAAAAAAGAAAGGAGAGAAAGGAAGAGAAAAAAGAGACGGAAAAGCCCAGGTCTGGTGGCACACACCACTATTTGAAAGGTGGAGACAGGTAGATTGCAGGTTCAAGGCCAACCTGGCCAACTTAGCAAGACTGTTTCAAGTATGTAAATAAATAAATAAAAACATAAAAAGGGCTGGAGATAGCTTAGAGATGGAGTGAGAGAGAGAAGAAGAAGAAGGAGAAGGAGAAGAAGAAGGAGAAGAAGAAGAAGAAGAAGAAGAAGAAGAAGAAGAAGAAGAAGGAGGAGGAGGAGGAGGAGGAGGAGGAGGAGGAGGAGGAGGAGGAGGAAGAGGAGGAAGAGGAGGAGGAGGAGGAGGAGGAGGAGGAGGAGGGGAAGGGAAGGGAGGGGAGGGGAGAGGAGAAGAAAGCAAGAAAGCAGAGGTGAGGAGAGGAGGGGAGGGGAAGGGAGAGAAAGAAGAAAGAAGAAAATGGGAGCAGAATACAAACAGAAAGGTGTGACCTGGCCAAATATGCTATACTTTGAGCCCCACAGGGGCAGAGATTTTTATCTTTTTCTTTGACATCCCCAGAGTGACTAGACCGGAGGCTGTCATGGTGCCACTTAATTTCTGTGGGGTGTTTGAATGAAAAGATTTCAAGTGTTTCTTTATGTGGTATTTGTAAGTGGGTAATATTATTTCTGCTTCATAGATGGGAAAAAAAAAACACCTAAAGCTTAATGCAGTTTAGCTACATGCTTAAGTATAGATCTGGATGAAGTAAAACTATTGCTTTTTTTTTAAAAATGAATTAGTGAATTATTTGGAGAGGGGGTAAAGAAAGATATGTAGCTTCAACAAAACTCTCAGGAAATGTGTGCAGTGGACACATTATCTTCCATCAGTATTCATTTGCTGGTCTTTTGAGGGAGGCATTATTTCTACTCTGGTCTTCTATATCACACAAACAGCAAGAAGAAACCATTTCCCTTCCTTGGTTTCCAAATTTCCTTCCATTCTTATCTCTCTTCCAGAGTTCAAACTGCCTAGAGAAACAGAAGGGATGGGAAGGGCCTCTCCTGAGGTACTCCTCATGGCTCTCTGGGAGACTTGAAGTAGCTTTAGCTATATTAAGGCTCTCACATCTGACAATCTTCTTTTCACCCTAAATACAAATATCCGTGGGGCTTAAAGCCTCACCTCACTGTCCAAAAAAATTTACTGTTACTAGGCTTTGTGGCATCCAGTCATTTGTTTGAATCTTGATCTTTTAAAGGAGATTTTTCCCCTCTTCTAAAACACTAAAATACATTAGACTTTAAGCACAATAGACTTTAAGTACAGTTCTGTTAGTTTCTTCAAATAGTACAGATTTATGGTGCCTCAAGAATTCAGGGAAAGAGGAAATGGGAAAGCAATTCAGGGAGTTTGAGTTTTTATAAGGAGGTATAGGATATGAAAAGAAGAACTGGGAAAATGAGGAGGAAGGCTAACCAAAAAAAGGGATCTGAATGAGCAAGAGTCAAAGGAAGTGAGCAAGTACAGCCAGCAACACAGATGCTTTATTTTTGGACCCAGATTGGGTAGGGATGTGCAGCAGTTGGAGAAGCGGAACTGCTACCCAAGTGTAAGACCTTGACATAATTTTTGAGGATTAGACATGTTGGTTGAGTGTCAAAACCTAATGCAAGAAAAAAGGACAGATTTTTTTTTAAATCCCCTTGTCTGAGGGGTCTCCTGGACTTCTCAAGCGGAAATGCTCACACTTCAGGGTCTCATGACACTACTGTCTGCATCTCTCCCATCTCTGTGACAGTGCCTGGTACATCTGCTCTCAAGCCTGGTTCCTTGTGAGATTATTAGAAACATGCCTGTCAATAGTGAAGATGAATTTCATCCCAGGAATGTTTTGTTTCATACTACTAAGTAAGGGGTATCTCTTCTTCCTTTAAACACTCTGCATCTTTTTCAGCTCCTGCTTTATTATCTCCCCACTGTGTGGATACAACTTCCTTTAGAAAGTGACTTTTCTGCATCTGGTGTATGCTATCATCCATTCATCATGAAATCCCACATCTGGCCACATGGCACAGAAGTCAATGGACTCTAGAACTTCTATCTAACTAAAAACCCGACTCTTGTCGGGCGTGGTGGCACATGCTTGTGATCCTCGGAGACAGGAGGATCGCGCAGGTTCAAAGCCAGCCATGCTGGCTTAAGAGACCCTGTTTCCAAATAAAAGTATAAAAATAGGTCTGGGAGTGTAGCCCAGAAGTAGAAGGGTTTCCAGGAACCCCAGTACCATCAAAAAAATAAAATAAAATAAGAACCTGACTCTACTATTGATGTGATCTTGAGTAAGTTTCCTGAACTTGATGGGCCTCAGTTTTTTCCTCAGTAAAATAGAAATAATGGAGACAATGCTTCATAATTCATAATATAATGTTGATAGAATTAAAAGAGCTAATGTACATGAAGTGCTTAGAACAAAACCTGACACTGTGACATAAAGTAAGCACTCAAGAAGTATTACATATTCCTACGTTAGCCACATTAGACATGATATGTATTATGTCAGCCTCTCCTACAGGTACTTGTAAAGGGAAAGTGCCTGGCTCACAACCTCTGCTGAAGGACAATCATAGGCCTCCATATTTTGTACAAAGATTCTGTATAACCCAGGCATACTTGATTGTACATGGTATGCAAACCCAAGCCACAGATGGCCATAGGTGCGACACTGACCTATGCCCTTGCAGTCAAGAAACAATGAACAAACAAGGCAGAGAGATGTAGTCTCTTGAGAATTTGACTTTGGAAATATGGGGGAAATGAAAATGGACAAAAGCTATAAAGGAACAGACTATGAAGTGAAAGAATTTTGTTGAAAATAAAGAGAAAGAACATGCAGTTGGTAATGGAAGACCTATTAAACAGGTAGAAAACAGTTTTGTCCAATAATAGATGGCAGGCATAACATTTCATTGAGTCCATTTATTGGTTCTTGGGAGTCCATTTGACCTTCCTGCTTCAGCCTATGTACTCCAAGCTATGATGTCCTATTGGTTTGAACTAACCCAAGTGGTGGTCTATTTCTTACATCCTAAGGAACCTAACTGACTAAACAATGCAAGCACTTCAATGATGTGTTGGAAACTCTAATTCTTTCTGCAGTGACCCTAGTGTTCATCTGTCAATCCACCTGCTATCCTCCCATGTACCTATACATGCTCCCCACAGTTATCCTATCTGGAACAAGAGCCTATTTCTTTAGGCATATGCAAAGTCTAATTTTCTTGCAAGAGCTACTTCAAAACCCATGTTCTCCATGAATATCTGATTACCATGCAAGACAGAGGTGGGTGCAGATTTTGTGGGATCAGAAACCTATGCATCCTTCTTTAATAAAAGAAATATAAAACCAGGTCCTGGGCCCAAAAAGCCCTGTGAAAGTGAAGGATTTTGAAACTTGAGCTTCAGCAGCTTTACTGTGTACCTGCCTCCATGAAGATATTCTACCAGGTACACTTACAGCAGTGTCTATAATTGCATGTACCGACTATATGATTCATCTCAGTCTTGCACTTGCTGCCTCCCTTTTGGGAGCATCATTTACAATTGGACTGTGGGATTCCTCCCTCCTGGGGCCTTGGGAAGGAATTTCTGATGTTTGACACTTGTACATTAGGGCGGGAAGTCATCGGCACATACCACTGCTCCTGTTCATTCAGTATCTGGTATGTGCCACCTGATATTGTTAACTGAGCCATTCTCTACATAGTTGTCTTTAAAGAAAACCTGATCATTATACATATATGTACACAAACACCCCCACATAAATTTTTTCATAAAATTTCTCCTTACTTTTCTATTATCCTTAGAATAAAACCCCAAATCTTATGACACACGAAGCTCCTATCCCTTTATCCAACCTTACTCTCCCCTCACCATATATCAGCAGAGCTCATAGAGATATTGTCCATTAGTGGCCATCTATGAAAGGCAACAGTCAATAAACGAGGAGTAGTTATCTCTGGTTTTAAAGTCCACTCTGTTTACTTCCTCCTTCCTATTCAAGCTTGCCCCAGGTGTTCCTCAGTAAAGAGTTATAGGGAGAGGTGGTGGGCTTGTTGCTCAGCTTGCTTTAATCATTCCAACAAGTAAACAGACATGATAACATCAGTATATAATATATACAATTATTATTTGTGAATTGAAAATAAAATACTTTTTAATTAGAAAATAAATAAGGCAGTTTAGTTGCTGGAAACTTGGCTAGAGAAGACAGAGGCCCGCAGGCAGGCCAGGGATCAGAATCCCTGAGGGAAACAAGCAGACAGTATCTAGAGACACAGGCCAGAGTGTGGCAGAGTGAAGGCCAAGTGAGACCTGCTAAGTGACAGAGAGGCATCAATAACTCTTTGGAATCATTAGAGGATCCAAGAGGGATAGAATTTCCTAAAGTAACCCGGGATGTTCTTGAATTCTTTTATTCAGTCTTTCAGGAAAAGAACTCCTTACAGCTAGAGTTGGAGAATATTTGGCAACAGCCAGAGTCGCTTACCGAGTAACAATATTACCTGACTATAAGTTCCATGGAGGTGGTATTCATATCTATCTTTTTTCTGCCCTATGCTACACATCATGGTGCCTGACACAAAATTTGCTTCAATATGTAGTTGATGAATAAAAGAATGAATGACTTTTCAACAGAACTCTAGCTCTTTGAAATCTGGGATTGAGTTGTGAATATCCTATTAATCCAATGAACCCAGCATGACATAGAGTGACACTAGTTACTCATAAGTTGGGTCCCTCCTGCACGTGATCTCAGCAGCGGAAACAGAAGGCGGAACCCCAGAAGCCAGAAGCAGAGATATTGTGAGAATCCAGGTGCCTCAAGACTCCAAACATCGAGAGACTACAGATGTCATGAGAGAATCAGCATGCCTATAAAACATTGGTGCCTTTGATCCGCCATGTGACTCAGCCGGCCGATCAGGACTATGCGCAACTCTCCAGAGGCATGGCCCATTGGTCCCTTCCCCCATGGCCGGCTGACTCCTCGGAGGGTACTGGGGTTGGAGCCAAATAAAGCAGCAGTCTCTGATGACCCAGTTGGTGTTTATACCTCCCTCCTAAATTTCTTAACTCTATTTTCAACCTTTCAGTTACTATTTGCTAGCTGGATTTAGAATAAGCTTTATGTAGAGAAGGAATTTTTTTTCTTTAACCACACACACCTGGTCACATTCACATCCTGCCTTATCTTTTAAGTGCTCTCCAGCTCTGTGAAGGTAAGTCATGCAAAAAGAACCATTACTGGTAGCAACAGCACAAGACTCCAGAGATCAGCTCCATCTCTTTCAATCTGCAATTCATCTAACTTGGTTGATTTGTTCTACAGTTGGACTTTCTTGTTGCTCAAAACCAGGGGGATGCATCCACATCCTAGAAAGTAGACTTTTAATCACAACTGGTTTCTGAAAGATTCTAGGCCCCCGGATTTATTGTCATGAAAAAAAAAAAAAAAGTAAGCTGTCCGGAGACCTGCTAGTGCATATAATCATTGGGTTGAGTACTAAAAATTGCCATTACAAGATATGCAACGTTGTATGGTTAGCTATTTTAATGATCTGTTGTATTGCCAATTGATTTAAATAAAGAAATTATAAATTATAATAAAATTATTAACTTCACAATAGCTGGATCAATAAAACAATAGAGGACTCTAAGGAACTCATGTCCTAGTTATCAACTTAAAGAAAAATGTAAGAAAAAATGTGTTTTGTTTTTTTTAAAAGACAGTTAAGAATGAAGTTATGCAGTTTGGAAAATTCAGAAAGGTATCCTCGTATTCTCACTGAAAATTTTTCTGGGATTGGCAATAATCCTGTTCTTGTGCTTCCTCTCCCTCAATGAAACCCTCCTATGTGTATCACCACATAAGAGCCTGCACGCCCACAGGTATACAGGAGGACACCTTTCCCTGGAGCAGCTTTTGCAGGCAAAATTCCTTCTCAATCTAGGACGAGGGGATGATGTCATAAAAGAAGCAGAAGATGATGTCCTTAGTTCTCTAGCACAACTGCTTTGGCATCAAACCCCAGGAGTGGGGGAAGAATAGAAACCCCAACTAGAAAGAAGGAATGGCCACAAACAATCAAGGAACCAGCCACATGAGAGGGATGGACACGAGAGGGATGGCCTGAGATGATTCCTTGCACCCCCTTCAGCCTCCCTGAACTCCCTCTCCCCACCCCCAGTACAGGAAGGGACTGGGGAGCTTAAGGCTAGAGCAGCCACCACAGAGCTGCTTTGGTTGGGGAGGGTAAGGCTGCCGTCCTGGCAGAGAGAGCGCAGTTCCTATAGGGTGAAAGGTCCAAGGAAGTGTTTCAAGGAAGGAAGAGGTTGAGCCAGGGAATCTTCTGTGCCAGAGAGAAGGCCAAGTCAAAGGGCTCTCAACAAGGCCCGACGATGGGGCTCAAATTGTCTGAGGGCATTTATCTCAAAGACACCAAGTTAAACACAAACTAGACAAAAAGAAATGGACAAACTACCTTTATCTGCAAAGACGAAACTCTACCCTGCTACTTTCTACGCCCTAGGCCCTGGAAGCCGAGAACAATGATTTGTGATTATGTTCTGTATAAAAAAATTTTTAAATACATAAAATTGCATTATTTTACAACTTATTTTTTGTAGTAATATTATAGCCCAAGTTGCACCTAGCTGTTAACAAAAGTAGAGACTCTAAGGGCCAAACAGATACCAGTAACACTAATATGGTGATTATAGATTCCCCTTCATAAATCTGTGATTAAGAGCCTTTTCTTTTTTAGATTTGATGCATTAGAAAGATGATCAGGAAGGAAAATGAAAAAGTGCCCAAGGTGACTAATTTTTTAAAAGGCCCTCCTAATTTCAAACAAGTTAGGAGTATATGTCTAAAAACAAATCAAGTCTGACAAAAAGGTGTTCTATGTTCTTTGTATAACTTGTAATAAAAGAGAAACTTTCATTCATAAATTTCACTACAATATTATCTACAATTTTTACAAGGAAAATCACAGGAAATATACATCAGATAAAGAAACCAACCAAATGTACTCTTAGAGTATATTACTAAATCAATAGTTGAGAAGTATTAAATAAGATTAAAAGCTCTTATAAATATGGAAACTGTAGTGGGTGATGGATTCCACTAAAAAATCAATCCTTCTTCTCTAGGTCAGAGCTGAGTTGATTCCTTTCTATGCATTTCTGTATTCTGGAGGATTTTCCAGTGTCACTGTTTAGGACAAAACACTTACATGGTTGAGAAATGATTCCCTGTGGCCCCCACTATGCATAGCAACAACCCACAATCATTCAATAGAATCAAACGAAAGCGGAGCCAGGATAACACTGTCCTGAGAATAATGACTGCATGCTAACAGAAGCTATCAAGGGTCTTTTCTGTATCAGGCAAATAAATTGAACTTAGTAGTGAAGATTAATTTAGCATTCATTGGTTACATATATTTTATGAATAAGATACTCCCTTTAGGCATTAAAGTGAAATCTCTACTTGAAAGCAATAAAAACATTGTAAACTGTAGATGATTAAAAGTACTCATTATGTGGCATGAGTTATATGCATTTAATGGTTAGGATGAGTCTAAATTCTCAGTGCATTCTCCTTTCTCTAAATGATGAGAGTATCCAAAGGAAAAAAAAATCACCAAAGCTCCATTAGTTACAATATAGCTATTTGGAATCTAGATCTTACATAAGAAAAGAAGTTAAAGAGCAGATGGTTAACTTCAAATACAAAACAATACAGTAGATTATTTATTACCCGGCATCACTTGTTTATAAAAGAATTAAGCAGAACCTTGATAGACTCACTGCTATAAAATAACTCATGCAGAAGAAACACATTATAAAACACTAATGCAACACACATAAAATAAATAAGGAACCATTCTTTGACTGTGGTTGAGAATACCAGTTGCTTTCTAATATCCACTTTCCTCTTCTTTATATCAAAGCCCTGATTATTAAGTACCAACTAAGACATTGTGTTTCCAACATTCTCCCAGTTAGATGTGGTCATGTGACCACATTCTGGCCAGTAATCTGTAAGCAGAAGTGATGAGACTTCCAGGAAGTCTTAAAGGGAAGAGGCACACCCTTCTTTTTTTTTCCCTTCTTCTTGCTGCTGACTAAAAGTAGGCTAATGGCTGGAGCTTAAGCATCTGTATTGGATCATGGAGTACTACTATAAGAATAACAGCTAGAAACAGCTTTAATCTCATATGATCTGGAAGTAGCTAGAACAGCCCTGAACAGCCTACATTCAGAATCTATATATCTATATATAGCAGTGAAATACCCTTCTATATCCTTTGAGCCACTGTTATTTTGGTTTTCTCTGAAGCTAAAGCCTAACACACTGATAAAGCCATCTCATCAATCAAAATAAATTTCAAGTGGTTGTCAAGAAAAAAAAACTAAAATAATGCAAAGAGAAACTACATTAATAAAATTAAACTAACAGTTTTCATTCTATCTAGCCTAAAATGAAGTAAGTTACTTCAAATGAGCTGTCCTCCAGGCTTAAAGAACTGAAAGATGTGTCATGCCCAGAAGTTCAAAGATGATTTCAAACTGTCTGCATGTAATTTTTCCAAAGTTTGTATATTTTCTCATTTTTAAAAAGGACAGTTGGCACAACCCCATACCACTAAGTGGTATAAATATTACCTCCACATATTGGGTTTATAATGCATATGGTCGTAAATTAAAATCAGAAAACTAAATTTGAATCTGAACTCACTTGGAATCTTGCTTACATCTCATGAAGCTTGGTTTCCTTATCTATAAAATTCAGATGAGTTGACATCAGCCCCATTTCCCTTTGAGGGAAGGTAGAATTATCAAATAATATAATGTCTGTCAAAGAATTATCATTGCTATTAAAATCATGTGGTGTTCATTTATACTTCACTGGAAAAGCCACTTTATTTTGGAGGGATAATTTCTTTTGAAAAGTTATTCTTTTTGCCTACACTAACTTCTTATGGCTCCCTTCCCACTTTTATTTTATTTATTATTTATTTATTTAGGTGGTACTTGGGTTCCTGGAAGCCCTTCTAACTCCGCGCTACACTCCCAGACCTATTTTTATACTTTTTATTTGGAAACAGGTTCTCTTAAGCCACTGCGGCTGACTTCGAACCTGCACCATCCTCCTGTCTGGCCTCCCAAGTGCGGGGATTACAAGCGTGCGCCACCACGCTCGGCTCCCTTCCCACTTTTATTTTTCTATAGAAGTGTTTTGTTTTTACAGTGAATGAATTTTTATGAGCTATGTGTATGTAAATGTTTTGGCTAAAAGAATATTATTGGGAATAGGTGTTTAACTCACAACTGTTTGTTTTGAAATTAGAACATAAGAAACATCTGGACAGACCCTGAAAACAAAAAATAAATGATTACCTGGTTAAAGAAGACTGCTCAGTACTAGATATGGTGATGCATGCCTGTAATCCCAGTATTTGGGAGGCTGAGATAAGAAGAGTGCAGTTCTGAGGCCAGTCTCAGCAACCTATCGAGAGCCTCAGCAACTTAGTGAGACCCTGTTTCAAAATAAAAAATAAAATAGAGCTAGGGCCATACCTCAGAGGTAGAGTGCCTGTGGGTTCAATCCCTAGTACACACACACACACACACACACACACACACACACACACACACACACTATTCAGTTCATGTCTTCTATTGATTGGAATTTTTTATACTATGTGCAGAAAATTCTTTTTAATCCAAAGTTAAATATCCAAATACGTCATGTATGTAGCAGAGTTGATTTTCATGGTATTGAATAATAATCATAAAAATAATCCTAGATCAACAGAACATTATGTTATGAATTATCAAAGAAATATTACCCAATGGGACCAAAATATTTGATTGATGTGTACCACTCTGCAATTATATTTAAAACAGGGAAATTAATAACAAAAACACACTAGATTTTCTCTGAACAGAATAAAAAATGTTACAATTTCTTTTCACAGAGAGTAAAGGTAAAGCTAAAATTCTTACTCAAAAGGAAATTGGTTATTTAAATTTCATTGTTGAAAGCTGCCTCCTGAATTGTCATTCACTTGATAGGCTCCTTTCCAACATGGGTCTAAGGGACCTGGAGCTCCCATTTTATTAACTGACCCTAAACTCTACTCTATCCCCTTATACCCCCAAACACATGTGCTTACCATTAGAAATTCTTTCTTCCATACTACCTAGAAAAATGAAACATTCTACAAGGACATGAATTCATAATTCCCATACATAAGGCTCAGTTGAACACAATTGAAATCTTCTTAACACAGTGATCTCTGCCACCTCTTCTAACCCTAGGAGTCTATGTATCCAAAAGTATAGGCACACCCAGCTGTAAAATCTCAAAATGTGCCCTTCTCTCTACCATGTACTTAAGTGGAAACAGCCCAGTGTTAGTCAGAAAAGAGAAACACCTGAGCAAGGAAGGAACTTGCTCTATTACTGCACTCGATTTCCTTTAGGGCTCAATTATACAGAAAGAATAATTTAAAGGCCCACCCTACGCTATGACTGTTAGAGCAACAAGGACAAGAAATTCAAGTTCTAAGCACTTAGCATAGTAACCAGCATCTAAGAAGCACGTAATAAATGATCATCAGTGCTGACTTGAATGCTAGAACAAAATCATGTCTAAGATACACAACATAAATAACCACAATACTATTCTTAGCAGAACTCTTTGAGATTAATTCCATCTAATATTTGAAAAGAAGTTCCATTAGCCTTATTTTTTCATAATTTAATTAAATATGTGCTCTCTCAATATTTAATTCCTCTTCTAACACTGAATGTAGATATTAGATCTGGATGTACTTACTTTTTTCCAACACTAAATATTCTCTCAAGCACCCTTTCTGCATAGTGGAAAACATTCATCTTCAATTCATCTGTTTTTCAGAATCTTTGCGTTACCTTTGTTATGTCCCCATCCCCCAAACAGCAGGACACAGTTAATGTCCCTGTTGAATGGAAAACTCCAAGACAGAACAAGAAAACCTCCGGTCTTCTGATCCTAAGAAAAGTGTATGTATACACAAGAAATTCTGATGAATACGACTCTGTAATGGGGACTTAGGCACTTAAGAACCATGAGGATCTTGTGCTGTACTTATTTTAAGAGAAATTCACAAAGCCAAAAAGTGAACTAATCTTCACAGAAATTCAAACTTTGTGCAGTTAAGCTAAGATTTCTCTCCATGTTACACTCCCCTGTGGCTGCAGTCCGTTTGTAAACTTGAGATGCAGTTAAGAAGTAGTGGGAGAAAGCTCAGTCGTTTTTGAAGGGCTCAGAGGAGAAACTTTCAGGCTTCTCAGGTGTATTGGCTTTTTTTCAGTCTCTGAGATGTGTTACTGGCATGTTTTGCACCTCAAGAGAAATCTATAACCTTGCAGGAGCCCACCATAGTCCTAGGCAGACCACAGAAGCTGAATGAATACAAATTAGCTAAATGAGTGAAGGAAAGACTGAGTGAGTGATAACTAGAATTAATAAGGAAACTGGAGTCTAGTGATACGGGCACAAGACAAGTAGCAGAAAAGAGTTCCCAAGTATTGGAGGTCTGCCTCTGTTTGCATTCTTGCACATTAAAAGGAGGTGGTGAGAGTTTGTGTCTCTTTAGAAGCTCTTCGTTCTTGGAAGGAAAGTGTTTTTTCGCTCTCACCTCTGACTTCATAGCTCTGTTGCTGAATGGGCTGAGCGCAAGAATGTGGGATCTAGAACTTGGTCAGTTTAGACGCGTGGCCAAATGCTGCTCTGCCCCTTCTTGGCTCTGCCCTTGTTACCATAGCTGTCCTGGTCTCTCCTAGAGAGGACAATCACCCTTCAGCCTGAGTATTCCTTAGCTAAGGCCATTGCATGAATACCTGAGCCAATGCAAATAGTTTTTCCTTCACATTTCAGAATGTTAGAAATTGTTGTAATCACTGAGACTAGGGTCCATTCAATTTAATACTCGTTGATGATGGCACCAAGAGAGCTTTTCTGAGAACACAGAGAAGGCATTCTGAGTGATACCCATGTAAACATTTGATGTCATCATCTCTAATATCAGTTCCTAATTGTCATGTTATGGAAACACAAACCATATATCTACCTAGCACTGTAGTCAGGTCAATAAACTTTATTTCCACTAGAACTCTTTTTGGACACCCTTGCACTTTTTGATGCATACTACTTTGTGTGGTTATTTAATTCCATTTAAAAAGTATTTCTCTGCCTACGAAGTGTCTATACCTCAAAGTCTACACTGACTTGGAGGCTGGAGGTCTGGAGAGGAGAGGAAATGAAACAGGCCAGAGCAGGAAGACTAAAAAGATGTAGTTTCTCATTCAAAGAGCCAACAGTCCAATGGGGAGCTAGAAGCATGCACAGCTGACTATAATACATGTGGAACAGTGAGAAGCAATTATGGAGGGAGAAATGAGCCAAGATGGGTGCATAAAGGAAGGAGTCATTAATTCTGAATCAGGCATAAGGAAAAATTCCCGTGGTAACAGTAAGGCCTTAATAAATTGGTAAAATGTTCTTATTAAGAGGAACATTTAAGAAAAAAAAACACACACACAAAAAAACAAGGAACAGAGTTGTGAAAGTGCATCATGTGCTCAAGGAAGAGTCAAGAAAGGCCGGAATCAGTGTTGCTAGACACACCTGGAATGGTAGATTGGGATCAGCCTCCAGAAAGCTTCAAATGAGTTAAAGCATTCTGGTTTTGTATAGTGGGCACTGGGAAAATAGTTTTTAAAAAGTGTTTTTTTGAGGATAGTAATATTATCTCCACTCTCCAAATGAGAAAACTGAGGCTTAGGAGGGATAAGAAACTTATTATAAAGAAAATATGGAGAAGGTATTTGACCTAAAGTCTTCCTCTAGAACCTTAACACTAAGCCTAATCTTGGACTTTATATTTCTTTTTAGTTAGTTTTTTGGACAATAATTTTAGACATTTATGGTGTGTAACATGATGTTTTGATATACTAGTCTTAGTCTTAATTTAGTCATTTATAAAAGTGGCAGTAATAATGATGCTCCCTGTCTACCTAAAATGTTTCATTAGATAAAAGTAAAGATGTAAAATTTTTTTAGACACTATGAAAGAGTTCTATGAATTTCAGTTATTAGAACACTATGATTTTACGCCGGGCGTGGTGGCGCACGCTTGTAATCCCCGCGCTTGGGAGGCGGAGACAGGAGGATCGCGGAGGTTCGAAGCCAGCCGCGCTGGCGTAAGAGACCCTGTTTCAAAAATATAAAATAGGTCTGGGAGCGTAGCCCGGAGGTAGAAGGGCTTCCAGGAACCCCAGTACCACAAAAAAATAATAAATAAATAAATAAATAAATAAATAAATAAATAAATAAATATAAAAAAATAAAAATGTTAGAACACTATGATTTTATTGTTATCACAGCTAAAATTAATATTACTCCTGAAGTTACCATCAATATGTTTCTGCAAAGGCTATTGGGATTATTTAATGTTAATACTGACTGTAGATGATTGAGATCCTACCATGCTTTGTATGTATATTATATCATTTCCTTTCAGCACCTTGTGAGGTATTATTATCTCCAATTTATAGACAAATAAACAAAGGTTGAAAGAGATAAAAAAAATCACCCTGTCACATAGCTTGTAAGTAAAAAAAACTAGGTTTCAAAAATTTTTTTCTAGCCCTTTCCATAATGTCATAATCTCTTAGGTTGCAGTGGCACATTGAGATGATGTCTTTAGGGAACAATAGTGATGCCAGAAGTGTCAACAGTTCCAAGGTGGATGTCATATCTGATTCTGTGCTTTAAAGAGATGCAACTGTTTCTAACCCTGCTAAGGAACATGTCTTTAGGCTTGCTTAGCTGGAAACCATGAACCATTTTTGTCCCAATCTTGAGATAATAATGTCTTCATGATTTTTTAATATTCTTATAGGAAATATATTTCATATATTTTCATATTACTGATAAAAAGACAAAAAATTTTCTACTTATGTAAAGATATTGGCTCCTTATAATTATTTCAAACTTTAAGAGCTTCACTGCATATCTACAGAATGATTTTTTTCTATATTTTAAAGTATATATCTGTTTTCTCTTATTTATGAAACCTAAAAAATACACTAAGTAGACTTTAAAAAACACTAAGTAGCCAAAAATTTGGTGAATGACATTCTTCTGATATGTTTTTTAAAATAGTTTAAAAATGATCAGAGTAGATATCTGAGTATGCTGAATTTGACGGAATTCATAATTTTGGTAGCCTTTCAGATTTAGTGGAAAGAATCAGATAATCCAACTGTAACTGAAACTAATACCAGATCTTTTAACTACTTGAAAACAATTTTCATGGCTATTTTCTTTAAGTTACATTTTTTGCTGTTTTTATGAGCAAAGTTTTCAAAGTTGTAAAGTGGTACAATGAACACAGAAACCTTGAAAGGCCAGCATTGAAATCAGGCGTAACCAGAGTTACTCTCTTTTGGAGGCCCCTCCCCCCTGTGCATTAGGAGCTTTGCTGTTTTCTATCTCTCTTGGCTTAAAAATAAATTTTCATACTCTCCTCCCCAAAAAATAGAAAATAAATGATGCCCAACCAGAATGCACTTAGTGTCACAGAAGGCAGAATACAAGCCGCATGAGAAGTTTGAAGTAGTGCACTAAGCTAAACAGCTAAATTCTGACAAATCTTTTTCTCTCACATCAATTCAAATTTGTGGCCATCTTATGATTAGTGCACAGAATGATGGAGTACCAATTGAAAGCTTTAAAGGAGATGTGTATTCCTTCCTTCTATGGCCAACTCCCTAGTGGTTTCCTAGTGAACCTTGGTAATTCGGTGATAATTTTGCATATGAAATTATGGTCATGACATTTATGATGATGATAAGTATTGTATGAAGAACCTGGCATGTATACTAGATGGCATATCTATATTTTAGTTTCAAATATTTACAGTCTCCCTATAAACTAGAAATTATTAATACAATAGCCCTTCACAGATTAGGAAATTGAGATAATAGGCACACATTACACTGGTCTATATTTGATAGTGGTGAGAAAACATTATTCAGTGTGATTAGATCACATTTATGTGCTTTTCTGGCAGGAACTGACATGCAGGGATTTGTAGCTTTCCCCATATGCTTACTACTTAAATTTTCTCAAGTTCCACTTAAGGAAAAATTTACAGGGATATTTCATTTTATTGAAAATGCTTTTATCGGTGCATTATTGTCTCACATAATTACAGAAATTTTTCAAAATACCTCTTTTATGCTACTAAAACCATTTCCTTATTTCACAAAACAGGTAAAAAACAAATTTATTTTGATCTTTCTATACTATTTCTTTGACTTTTTATGGGGTTCATCAATCTCTTTACTTTCTTATTTTAAGCCATAAGAATATTGGATTAAATTGTATGCTTATTAAAATCTTAAGCCTCA
The DNA here is from genome assembly GCF_963383645.1 of Muscardinus avellanarius. Taxonomy (NCBI): domain Eukaryota; kingdom Metazoa; phylum Chordata; class Mammalia; order Rodentia; family Gliridae; genus Muscardinus; species Muscardinus avellanarius. The sequence goes on from NC_137788.1 coordinate 61,953,416, forward strand.
GATGGAAACTGAGCAATTTGTGTCTTCTGGGCTTGAATTGAATATTAATAAATTGTGAAAGCATAATAATAATAATAATCACTTATTGAATGCTCACTATGGGCCAGGCACTGGATAAGCATCTGGATGTATAATGTCATTGGATGACTACAATAAATGTGTTATTAGGTAAAATTATTATCTTCATCACAGCTAAAATCTGGGGTTTTCAATAGATTAAGATAACTTGACTAAGGTTAGTCAACTCATAAATTAACAAAACTAGAATGTGTCATCAAATTTAGTCTGATTTTAGGTTTACATCTCATACCCTCACACACAATGTCTTATGTTTAGGACTCCCAAAGTGTGTGTGTGTGGGGCTGGGTATTAAATCCAGGGTCATTCTACCTCCAAGCTACAACCCCAGAATTATTTATTTTTTTATTTTGAAACAGAGTCTTTCTAAATTGCTAAGGCTGACCTCCAACCTGCAATCCTCCTGGCCTAGCCTCTCAAGAACTGGATTTATAAGCATGCACCATTATGCCTGGCCCGGAAATAATATTGAGGAATGAATACAGGGTTCAAATGTCGTAAACTGGGCGTGGTGGCGCACGCTCGTAATCCCCGCGCTTGGGAGGCTGAGACAGGAGGATCGCATAGGTTCAAAGCCAGCCTCAGCTACTTAGTGAGGCTCTCAGCAACTTAGTGAGACCCTGTTTCCAAATAAAATATAAAATAGGTCTGGGAGTATAGCCCGGAAAAAGCCTCTGGGTTCCACCTCCAGTACCACCAAAACAAACAAACAAACAAATGTCTTTTACCACACTACCAATATGGTTTATGGATTCTTTGAGTAATTATTATTGCTGTTGCAGCTACTTTTACCATTACTAATGCAACCACAACAAGAACAATGCTTCCTCCATATTTATTATACCCATAACTCTTCTGAAAGATTTACATATATTCTTTCATCTAATTCTCAGAGTTACCCTTTAAGGTAACAAAATCCAATTCCTTATATAAGGATGAAAATATCTTAGAATATTTAATAGTTTCAAGTTCCACAGCTATTAACCCAAAGTTGGATTCCAGATATGAGTTCAAAATACAGACGCTTATGGCCCCGACCATAACATTTCTTATACAAAAATAAATCTTACATATCTAGCTGGCATCCTAGTTGCCTTTCTCCAAGGACATCCCTCCTTCTTTTTCAAATAATTGTATTTGGCAAATAAGAACAATCTCTGTGGTTGGGTGGACCAATGAGAATGGTGAAGAATAGAGAATGGTTTTTCCCACTAAGAAATTTTAGGCAATGTAACCATTCGTTGCTATTTTAACCCACTCTTTTATTAAAACCTCCTCTCACAAAATGAAGTCCATAGATTGCTATATTGTTTTTAAATTATAATGTTATTAATAAGAGACCACTGTGGAAATTTGCAGTCTACATATCTAAAGCAAATTAAATAAAAGTTGGAAGGGAGAAGGGAATCTATTCCTCAATTACTTTCCCTAAGCAATGATTCATTTGATTTGATTTAATTAAACTCTGAGCTAGTAAATTTTCTAAAAAATAAAGATTTATAGGAGCCAGGTGTTGTGGCTTACTTTTGTAATCCCAGTACTTGGGAGGCTAAGACAGTAGGATTGCAGGTTTGTGGCCAGCCTCAGGTACTGAGTGAGGCCCTCTGCAACTTAGTGAGACTCTGTTTCAAAAGAAAAATAATAAAAAATGGGGCTGGGAGTGTATCTCAGAGGTAGAAAGCCCCTAGGTTCAATTCCCAGATCTTCCAAAAAAATTATAGATAATCAAGTTGAATAATTTCTGAATAAATGTCCATTGACTCCTGAGATGTTTGAGAACTTTTGATTAATATTGCATTTATATTGAAATAGTCAAATGATAATGTATAAAATTAAAACCAAGATAAATTCCAATATATATCGAATTTTCAAGCAAATAAAGCCATGAGTGGATTGCCTTTGGAAATCATTTAGAAGTACAATAGAATTTGAGTTTGGGAGGTGTTGTGATTTTATTTCCTTGAGAAAAAGTTCTTGACTGTTCTACTCAGTCTAACTATTGGAAATCAGAGAGCAGCTTGTTGAAGAGAAAACCAGGGAGTGACTAAAATCTTAAATGCACCAAAGAGATTTTTCCTGTTAGCAACAAGAAAAAAGAAGATGGAAGCAGAAGGCGGCAGGAGTTCTTTCTCTTTCTCAAAGGTGAAATATGCTTCACTAAACTGCGTGTTGCAGAAAGAAGATAGAGCAAATTTCAAAATTAAGCAGACCAAAAAAAAGAACAATTTCATTGCCAACAAAGGGCCTGTTTTCCTCTCTCCTGTCCTAAATTTTACAAATTTCTGTGATTAGGAAGCACATGTACCCTTTACTTTTCAGCTTTTCAGCAAGACTGTTCCTGGTTACAAGTAAGAGAGGCGATGTAAAAAGAAACAAAAATAAAAAAGACTAGAAGAGATGTAATCTTTAGTAATCAAAATTGCAAGCTCTTAGCTTCCTCAAAACCTGCAGGCCGGGCAGGAAGTGGAAATGTAGATTTTCTACTCAACCATCTGCTTCCAGGAAGCCAGTATTGTCTCTGCCATAGAAGTGGTTCTGCATCTAACAAGGAAGGGCCTGAATGTTTGCAATAGAGTACATGTGCACAGATTGGACATATGGACATTCACATTTTTGCTGAGAATCTTGTTTGCTGAATCTAATCAGTACTGTTGGAAAAGCTGACTCTCTCCTGCTGCCCAGGATGGTTTCCGGCTTATGAAACTGCCCAGGCATCAGTCACAGAGCTCAGAGGAGCCTTACGAGATACTCTCGAAGCTCCAGAGAATAATCACAGTAATTTTTGTTCAGGGACAGCATAATTATATTTAACTGGAAATCAGGCATGAATCCCAGCTTCAATTCTCACTATCTCTGAGCAATTCACCCTGCATAAGCCTCAGTTTCTTCAAATGGAAAATACCAACAACAAGATCTATTCTCTGGCATTGGCATAAGAATTTCATAACAAATATTAATAAAGTTTGTCATGAAATGATGTCTGCCACTATTACTCTCATTGGTATTGTCATTTTTCATTCTTATTTGAAAGCATTCTATTTCTGTTTTATGTTAAGTTAAATTCTAAAGCAAGTATGGAGAAAATGAGGGACTAATTTAAGAAATAGGAAGATATGGGATCTAGAGACTAGGATATCCAATTAATGAGAGATAAAGGGACATGTTCTAAATACAGTGGGAAAATGAGTGAGGAGAAAGCTAAGTTCAGCAAAATAGAAAATCAACATATAACGTCTAAAGTTGATGAAGCAAGAGACAGCAGCATAACTATATTATGTATAAATAAGGTGATATATGCCAGAAGAAAGGTTAAAATAAAAGAAGTTGAGAGTGGAGTCTCTGAAGAGCAGAGCGGTAGGGTAGGGTCAGAATGAGGAGTGTGGGCTTTATAATAATAAATATTTTAGCACTGTTTTGTTTTTTTTTTAAGGAGACATACATGTTTTACTAAAATCTTAAGAAAACTTAGTTTAGAAAAAATATAGACTTGAAATGCAACAGTATTTATACACCCTTTGTGCACGCGTGTGCGTGCACACACACACACACACACATACACACACACACATACACACTACTAACTTCAAGTTTATCAAAATTCCCATGGCCTAATCTTTGTAGCAATATTTCCTGAATAATAAATAAATAGGCCTCATCATCTAACAACTGAAAATGCAGGACTGGGTAGCCTGGATGTGGAGTAAAGAGAAAGCATCTTGTGATTTGATTGAGAAAAAGATAAATTCTTTTTTTTTTTTTTTTTTTTTTGCGAGTCTGGGGGTGGAACCCAGGGGCATTCGACCTCCAAGCTACACCCCCCTGCCCTATTTTTTATTCTTTTTTATTTTGAAACCAGGTCTCACTGAGTTGCAGAGGGCCTCACTAAGCAGCTGAGGCTGGCCGCGAACCGTGATCCTCTGGTCTCAGCCTCCTGAATGCTGAGATTATAAGCATGTGCTACCACGCCTGGCATAGAAATTCTTTTAGAAAAAAACAATAAAAACCAAAAAGAACAAAAACTTTACATGAACCTTGCTGTCTTTATCTTCTAGAGGTTTCCTGTGATCTATTTTCTAAGACTCAGGAGAAGCAGCCTGTCTGTGTTAAGATGGCAAGACAAGCTTTGTGACATTTACAGAGAGACAGGAGAAGCATGAGTTTTCAGTTAGAGAATGTCACATAGAAATATCATTCCATTTATATATATAGCAATTAATATCAATACAATATAATATTGATAATATATGAATAATAGAATATATAAATATCATTTATTTAATAGTATAATATATTTATAATAATATAAATATCAATCCATATATATGTATATCAATAAGCCTCCAAGAAGCTAAGTATCTTTCCCAAGTTCACATGACTGGTCTGGAACCCGAATCATTTTAATTAATTATTTTAATTAATTAATTTATGTTTTTATTTATTTATTTATTTATTTTGTAGTACTGGGGATTGATCCCAAGTACACTCTACTTTCAAACTACATCCTCAGCCCTTTTTAGGTTGCTGAGAGTCTTGCTATTGATGAGGCTGGTCTCGAAACTGCCAACTTCCTGTTTTAGGGCCCCAAGTACTGGGATTATAGGCTTGTACCACCGTACCCAGCTCAGAACCCCGGTTGTGCATTCTGGAGAATGTGTGATTGTCCAATACAGAATTAGGAAGGTGATACTAAACCTGTTTGATATGAGAACACTCACAATTGGTTTTCTAATGTTGTTCCATTAATGAAATATGGATAATAAAATATTAACCACTTATATAGCATTTTCATAATGTCTTTAAGCTGAGCGTGGTGGCACACACTTGTAATCCCAGAATTCAGGAGGCTGAGACAGGAAGATCATGGTTTGAGGACAGCCTCCCTCAGCTACTTACATTCGCAACTCAGTAAGACCCTGTTTCAAAATAAAGAAGAAAAATTAGGGCTGGGGGTATAGCCCAGCATTAGAATGCCCCTGAGTTTCATCCCCAGCACTGCAAAAAAAAAAGTGTCTTTAACTTATTATCCCATTTAATCCTAATAATATTATGCTGATGAGAAAATTCCAGTTCAGAGAGGTTTATTGAATTGTCAAGTGCAAATAACCAGTGAATTGGAAATCAGATAATTGAACCTAGATATTCTAACTCCTTTTCCATTGTGGAAATTTCTCTCTTCCATTTTTACACAAAAACTTGGAAAGCATTTTGGCAAAATGACTTTACTTAAAAAATGCTTTAAACCAGGCATGGTGGCACATGCTTGTAGTCTCAATACTTGGGAGGCTAAGACAGGAGGATGGTGAGTTTGTGGCCAGCCTCAGCTATTTAGTGAGGCTCCCCAACTTAGTGAGACCCTATTTCATAATTAGGAATTTTTTAAATGCCTTAAATTTACAATTTTTAGTAGTGGTAAAAGTGAATGGATTATTTCAGTATTAAATTGTTAATTACCTGGATGGAAATGGCCATAATAAGAGAAAATCTGGGATAAGAGCCATCTGTAGCTAATGTTACACAACATTGAAGGCAGTGGTTTCTGTTGGCAATATAATTTGTAAAAATTACTTTTGTCATTAAAATTCTTTGTAAGGATGTTAGGCAAAAGAAATTAAAGGAGCAAGAAAGAATGGAAATAGACAAAATCCAGTTTATTTTCTCTATAATGGACTTTCAGGGATCTTCTTAGAAGAGTCAAAACCTATGACTAATGAAAATCAACTTGTGATGTCAGCATCATGCACACCCGTCTACAGCAGTCCATCCATGCACACAGATCCAGAATGCAAGATTCTTTGCTACCAGAGAGCTCGTTTCTTTCCTTCTCTCTCTCTCTCTCTCTCTCTCTCTCTCTCTCTCTCTCTCTCTCTCTCTCTCTTTCCTTCTCTTTCTTTCTCTTTCTTTCTTTCCTTCTTTCTTTCTTGTACTGGGGATGGAACGGAACCCAGGGGCATTTTACCTCTGAGCACACCCCCAGCTCTATTTTTTATTCTTTGATTTTGGAACATGGTCTTACTGAGTTGCACTGGGCCTCACTAAGTAGCTGAGACTGTCCATGAACCATGATCCTCCTGTCTCAGCCTCCCAAATGTGGAGATTACAAGCGTGCACCACCACACCTGGCTCAGGAGTTATTTCTAATTGACAAATACTTGGATGCTCTAAGATCTCACTTCTAATCTTCCTCAACAAAAAACGAGAAATGTGAAGATAAATGTCATTAATTGTTCTACACTTTTCCCTATAGAAAAACAGAAACTATAAACAGCAGTTCAGCATTCTACTAATAGTTTTAAAAGATTGTGTGTACATGTATATCTCCATCTTTTTTTTTTTTTTTTTTTGGTGGTACTGGAGTTCCTGGAAACCCTTTTACCTCCAGGCTACACTCCCAGACCTGTTTTATACTTTTTTTATTTGGAAACAGGGTCTCTTAAGCCAGCGCGGCTGGCTTCGAACTTGTGCGATCCTCCTGCTCCACCTCCCAAGCACGGGGATTACAAGCGTGCACCACCATGCCCAGCATTATCTCCATCTTTTATCCCATTAAGATGTATGACTACAATGCACCAATAAAAAATTATAAAAAACGGTTGGCTTAAAACATTATTAACTTTACATTTGTAAGAAGGTCTGTGGATGTATGCCTTACATTCCTATTCAAATGTTCCATCATTAAAGTCATTCTTGCTGTTTTTATCCTAAATAGCAATTTACAGATGGCATGCGTACAGAAGTATAATTAGAAATGTGTCTATATACATATTCTAGTAACATGAACTTATATTCTAACCAGGTGGTTTGTTTGTGTACAAACTGTATTTTTCAGGGAAGGTATTAAATTTTGAATAACAACATTTTGAATTATTTTTGTTAGGCCAGGACAAGGCAAAACTAAAACAAGCTCTTTGCTGTAATGCAAATGAGTCATTGAATAACTTGTAATTTTTTTTTTTTGGTATGTGTTTGTGGTACTGGGGATTGAACTTAGAGATATTCGACTTCTAAGATACTGAGGAATACCTTTAGCCCTATTTAAATTTTGCTTTTGACACAGGTTCTCACTAGGTTGCCGAGAGTCTTAATTGTCAAAGCTGTTTTTAAGCATGTGATCTTCCTGTCTCAGCCTCCCAAGTCCTGGAATAATATGCAAGCACCACCAAGTCCAGCTAACTTGTAATTTTTTTTAACAAAAATAATCCTTTTACTTTTCAACTTGTTTGGGTGTGAGGAATGTGTATTTCTCCTCTTTTCAATTGTGTTGTTTCCTACCAACACATGATGCTAATTTTTAAAAATTATTGCAATGACTTGTCATGATCCTACTCATGGTTATGTTGATTTACTGTTATATATATATTGTAAGATGTCAAGGAACTTTGGCATTTACAGGGAATAGTTATATTGCCTTGGTTCCAGTTTTAGTTTTCAACTTTCTGACCAAAAATGGAAACTAATTTGGGTCCTTGGATCATAAAGATTCTCACAGTGAGAGTTCTTGTGTCCATAAATTCCCAAGAGGTCTGCGGACAGACTTCTGGAGGTCTGCACAACTTGAGACACTGTACAAAATCCCCTGCATTCTCTGTGGGGAGAGAGTCCAAATCTTTTCTCTTGGGTTTCATAGGGGCCTCTGATGCCCAAGTAATTAAAAACCAGTGAGATATAGGACTCTTTAAATTAAAAAAAAATCTCAGCTGTTCATAATTTAAAAATCAATTCAATCCAGTGTTCAAAATCAGATCCAAATAATTTGTATGTTATATTCAAAGGCTTCATTTTTAAAAATTGCAAAAATGTATTAACATTGCTTATTTATAGTATTTTCTTAGTTGGCCTCAGAAATTTATAGTTGACTAATGAGTGCTCTTGTTCTAATTATATTATTTTGGTTATATTGGGGGATTAAGTTTTTTAGACAAGTTCTTCTTCCCATTTTACACAAACAAGAGGTTTAAATAGTGTCAGTTACTGAGCTTACAACTTGAACTCTGTTATCAAAATGCAGGCTAATGACTCTGTAGCCAAGGAATCACAGACTGGCATGAACTCAGAAAGGCACAGGCTCACCAAGAGATATGTGCCTAATATTTCATCACCCTTTGATAAAAATCATCTTTTAGATGAAATGAAGCTTCTACAGTATTATCACATAATCATAATATGCGAAGCCCAGTTAAGAAAGAGTTTGATAAACTAGCTCTCTGCTACTAAGGCAATTGCCTGGAAATGAGTACTTAATAACAGACAATTATCATAGAGTGTTAAAAGTCCTGTGAGAAACGGACTCGTTTTAGATATCCCTTGGAGAGACATACAACCCCTAGGGCCTCTTATCGAAAATAGAATAGGGATTGGAGGCATCAATAGAAAGAGGATACTTTCTGAGAAACTGTACCTGCTGGTCTGTGAATAGGTTTATGTGATTACGGAAGTGGATCAGGGACTGTGCTGATTTGGGCATTGTTGTAGTGGTATTGCCACATTTTTGTGCAGTCAGACCCAAATTGGTATTCTAGTGCCTCTACTTCAAGAAATATCATAGTAGCGCCTGTCAGGACCAAGGTCCCTCAGACGGCTGCATCCTGAAAACCCTCTAGTACACAGCACCAAGTTGGTGGCATGCCTTTTGCTCTAAGGCAGAGGTTCCAACTGGGGCCAAGTGCATCTCCCATGGCAATGTCTGGAGACATTTTTTGTTGTAACAATTAGGAACTTATTACTGGCATCTAGTGAACAGAAGCCAGAGATGTTGCTAAACAACCTACAGTGTGTCAGACACTCCAACAAAGAGCTATGTGGTCCACTGTGTCTGTAGTGCCCGGGTTGGGAAGCCTGGCCTAAGGCCTGGCCACTTTCCCCTACCCTGCCTTTTCCTCAGACCCACACTTCTCATGGTCCTGTGAGAAGTTAGTCCATTTAAACACTTTGGAAATTTTAAGGCTTTATAGGGAATGAAATAAAATTTATCCTAAAATGTCCTTCCCTTTCAGGTCAACAGCTCCTCCTTTCTTTAAATGTAGATTAAATGCCTCCTTCTGCAGAAGACCGTTTCCCTTGTCAGAATGATAGCCTTCACGTCCTCTCAGAACCACAGGCTTACACTAACCGTAGCTCTGAATAAATGATCTCCTCTTCCCCTCCTACACTATAAACGTGTGGAAAGCTTGAAGTTTCTATTAATCCTTGTGTTTTAGCACCTACCAGAACTTGAAAAATAACAGGTACACAAAAATACACACTGATGGGAAGAACAAACCTGAGGAACATCCAGACTGGATTTACCAGGAATCAGCTCATCAATACCTACTTATTGTCTGCTAAAGGATCTATGAGCAAGGATCGTGCATTTCTTGGCTGCCTGTAGCTTAGGAATCCACAAGAAAGAACAACTAAGTTTAGAATAATTTACAATGTGCTTTCGTGTCAAATGCAAGAATCTGGGAATTGTACCATGAAGACTTATCAAGTTGAAATTCTGAACATTTTAGATCTGTGGAAAATTAATGATACCTTATTCTGTACATGATTATGGAAAATAAAACAAAATAATCTAATTATGGCAGGTGACAGGGGGATGTTGCATTACATTGTGTTTTTATTTGACAAAGCATGTCAAATAGGATTTCAGCAAAAAAAAATTAATACAGTTGGAAGTAAAATATTCTTGACGTAAGTGGGCATCAGGAAGAAAAGACAGGGACGTTTTAGAACATTCAACTTTATTTTCCATTGACAAACACAACATAAATAATATATATTTATTAAATATACAAACTAGCTATGACTCAAATGACATAAAAATTCTAATGTACTTTTCAGTCTCTTTTTTCTTTATCTCAGCAATATTGAAGACCTGTCTTTAAAATACACTGGAAAGTATGCTTAAATATACTGAAAGTAACTACCTGAAATATTTACATAGAGGTGACAAAATATACCTTCCCCATTAACAAAGTATGAGGGGATGGCCTGCTGGGGAAGAGAGGTAGAGAACCAAGTACTGAGCTTTACAGCAGGGATTAAATGATTTCAGTTCCAATGATTTCAGCTTTTTATGCACACTGTGTGAACAGTACTTACATCCACGCCTTGTGGACAGGTCGAGATAATCAATGTCTATTTTTAATTTACTTAAATAACCTAATGATGTTACTAGTACAAAAATGTACAGTAAAAGAAGAAGGACTAGTAGTGTGTTTTCTCTCTCACCCCCAACCCCAGTGGGAAGAAAGATTGTTTAGCAGGCAATCATTACTTTAGTGAACTTAATCTTTTTTTTTTTTTAACAGAAAAGAGCCGTGGTATCACTTCACTTTGTCTTACTGATGTGCAAGGGTTCAAAGACAAATGATGTCCCTTCCTCTCTGTTTCTTGGGCCTGGCCTAAAAGGATGGAGAAGATTAATACGTTGGAAGTGGGCAGGTTTTCCACTTTATGTTCTCTACCCCGCTCCCTCTCTGTCACCCACATGAGTATCCTTTCAAAAGTAGAAAGAATATTAAAGTATAACAGGAACTCACATGCATTTTATCTTGCTTACTAATATAGATTTGATTTCTCCAGAAAATGAAAACTATATAAGGAAACTATTTTCAGGTTACTATTACTATTAAAATTTGATTGGCTAGATTTTGGCCAGGTGTCTAATTCACTTTAACTAAAGGATGATAATACTCTAATTCTTTAAAAAATGTGACAGCAGAATTTACGTATTTGAAAATAAGTTTGGATGTCAGATCATCTCCAAAATGCCCCCAAAGAACGAAGAGGTTGGTCTGTTCCTAGGTCGATCTCTTTCTTTTCTTCCTCTCTTTGCTTCAAGAATAAAATTTCCCCATCAAGCCAAAGGTATCACAGGATAGACTGAAATTTGTTCACATATCAGGGCACTTATATATGAGAAACATGAAAGTGTTCCCTTTCCCCTTAGTTTAATCCCAGCCTTACTTTCTCTTTGTGAAAGAATTGACAGGCAGGTTAGAAGAAAGAGGGGTAGAAAGAAACAAACTAGTTCCCAATGAAGAAATGTGCAATCCAGTAGGTACTTGCACAGCTTACTATATGAAACACACTGAAGCAAAGCTTCTGGAAATAAAATAATTGTCATTCTCAATAAAATAATTCTATATAAATAAATATAGTATATATCATTGAATTATATTTCCAGAGACTTATAAAGTACTTTGCTTGTGGTATTCTCATGTAATGATATATAATAGACTCTTCATTTCAGGAATTATTAAACAGAATATATACAACAAAATATTTCCCAAATTCTCTGATTTCGTGTTTCATATGTGATCTCCACCTGAGAGTTTTCTTATAATACTTAACTTATGTCAGCTTCTTAATAAATGTGTGTGACCTTGAGCTAACTTTTAAGTTTCATAAATTGCTCCATCGTAAGCTATGGCAAAAAAACATCACAGACACGGCTCTTCTCTCATCTGCATGTTATCACAACTCAGAAAACAGTCCTAGGAACTTGGCCACAGCTTCACAATTTTGTCCATTTATTTATGATTCGATTTAACATATCTTGAGACACACAAAAGCACAAAACAAGTAATAAATAAGTATCTGTAAAAATCTGTCACGGTTTATGGCCTAAAATTTTAAAAGATAAAACAGAAATTTAATTATTCTAATTAAGTTTTTAATGTGTTTATTGTGACAATTAGTGTGCAATCTCACAATGTCACGTGTCTCCTCACACCTGGTATATTTTAAGAGAAGCCTTTGAGGTTAACTTAGAAAAAAAAGTAGGTAACATACATGCCACAAGTTTCAAAGAACAATTTTTTTTTCTATTTTCTGTTTCTGATTTGAGTTCCACCCAAAAGTACTATTGAATGTTTGGGAAAGGATGAAAGTGGATCAAATAAGTATGAAAAAATACTGAATAAATAAAATACCTGATCCAATTGAAAATTTCATATTGGAATATGGCCACAAAATAACCACCTTATTACAATACTGTTGGTAAAAGGTTTTCATTTCTCCATTATTCAATGTCACTGTGGTCAGGGGATCTTTCAGAGTTAGCATACATGAGCTTCTACAATCTGATTCTGTAACATGGTCAAAAAATCTGTATGTGTGTGGTACTGGGGATTAAACTTGGGGCTTTCTACATCCAAGCTATACCCTCCAGAGATATTTTATTTTTTATTTTGGAAAAGGGTCTTTCTAGGTTGCTGAGGTTGGTCTGGAACCTGTGATCCTCTCCTCAGCCTCCCAAGTATTGGGATTACAGATATGCATCACCATGCCCACCTGGTCAAGAAATCTTTTATAAACATAAAACAATATTAAGTAGAAATTATGTGCACCTCTTAACGTTTAAATCTGTTCTCATTAAACATATTTACTTAAAATATCCTTGTATACAGCATTATGGAAATTTGGTAAATCTTGAAATAGCACATTATGTTTTACAACTGGAAATATTTTCAAGACACTCATAAACCTATTTTGTTTGAAAAGCAAGCTGCTCTTATTTGGTAATATATCATTCTTTTCTATGACATAGTAAAATACATCCAAGTGTTTGAAACATCGTAGATACTTTCTGACTGTACATACATTTCTACATTCCATTCACTCACGTTTTTCATGTGGTTTTCTGGGTCTTTGATTGTTTTAAAATCAGTACTTTAAAGTTTAAGAATAGTTTATGCATTTTTTCTTGTCCAGATATATATTGAAAAACTAAGTATTGAAGTAGGAAATAGAAGGCCAGCAAACTTAACCTTAGAATTAGACAAGATCTTCTGCAATGACGATAGATGTCCACCTTCTAACAACATAAAGAACCTCTTTACAACATACTAAAATCTAACCATGACCATCATCAACAGATGAAATCATTTTGGATATTTATTTTTTTATCATGTTTTCTCTGGACTAGCAGATGGTTGCCTACATAGCAAAACTCACATGCTAATTATACAATTTCTTGTTTCCAAGCTTGTTCAAAACTGGCCACTCATCCATTCCTACAGCATATCCCCTAGGCAGGAATTTATTTTGTAGTTAAGAATAAATTTCAGGCTCTTTTTCTATATTTTTGTGGTCAAATGAAAAATGACATTCTTTTGACATTAACCTCCATTATCTTTTGGAAATATGTCACCTAAGTTATTAATACATATAAAGCACTTTGTCTTACAACAATGTGACACTACACCTTGAATGATAAATGTGTGTATATAATAACTTAGCAGAAATTGTTCACTTTATTGCTTAATGGATTTATAATGGCTTGAAGCACTTCAAGATTATGGCATGTGCCTCACCAATGAGGAAGCAGTTTGGGGATACTTGACCATTCATTCAGTGCACAAGTGTTTATTGGACAATTTCTGTATTCTAGATATTAGTTGCTAGATTGAATAATTTAACTCTGCTCACACCACTCAAATCCACACTTGCATGTATCTATTCGATTATCTCTGAGGGTTAGAGATCACATGTGAGGTAAAGTCTCTTTATAATCAGGTCATTTAAGTGCACATTTTTCCTGGAAAAAATAAAGTAGTTTTGTCCTCTACTGCCTGCAGTGAACTATGGGATAATCAAATTCTGTAGCACAGAGAGATGTTTATAATGGGGTTTGATTACAGTTTTTTCTCATGTTTTTTAAATATTAGTGATTAGTTAAGCCATCCTGAATTACATGAGCACTTCCAGTATATTTGTTGTCCTTTGACTCAATGTGGCAGGCTTATTTAAACTGGTTATTCCTGATTGATCAGGCTGGTATATATATACATATATATATATGTATATATACATATATGTATATATATACATATATATGTATATATATATAAAGAACTGATATATATGTATATATAATATATATTTACCAATTAAAATTAATTCTTCCCTGAAAAAATGGAAAATAATAAAATAAATGTAAGTTAAATCCTTACAAGAAAATATTAATGAATTTACAAAATTAATGTACCAAAAAGTAAGAAAAGTATTTTTTTTTTGCAGTATTAACTAATAGGATCACTCTTGGGAAACTTTTAAAAAAATACAATTCCCAAAATTTAATGTAGTAATTTGTAGTAATTTGTGGCACAAAGATTTTTAAGCCTTGCTATAAAAGTTTGTATTTGTGAGGGCTGTAGGAAAAAAATTAATAAATATTTAGAGAGATATACTTTGAAGAAAGAGCTGAGAGAGGTCAATATTAATTTTCTTATCCTGTAAATAGGCTAAACTATGGAAATTCTATTAAATTTTATAAATTTTTTTCTTTTGCGGTATTGGGGATTGAGCCCAGGAGCATTCTACTTCCAAGCTACACTCTCAGCCCTATTTTTATTCTTTATTTTGAAAGGGTCTCACTAAGTTGCAGAGGGCCTCACTAAGTAGTTGAGGCTTGCAAATCTGTGATCTTCCTGTATCATCCTCTCAACTACTGGGGTTACAAGCATGCACCACCACGCCCAGCTAAATATTTATTTATATTTTTTAGAATAAGAGTTGTTTGTAATCCTAGCATTTGGGAGGCTGAGACAGGAGAATCTCGGTTTGCAGATAGCCAGCTACTTAGGCCTTTTGCAACTCAATGAGACCCAGTTTCAAAATAAAGAATAAAATACAGGGCTGGGGTGGGGGTAGCTCAGAGGTAGAATGCCCCTGGGTCCCATCCTAGTACCATACCAAAAAAAAATAAAAACTGATATTTAAAGATTCAAATACTGGAGAATTATTCAGATGGAAAACTCAAGGAAAAACATACTAGTGTTCAAATTGTCCTAAATAGTGTTCTAAAAATATTACTAACTTTCATAGATCAGTTTCACAAATCTCCAGCGTTGTAAGAATACAAAATGTGTTAAAAAGAAAGAACATTTAACAATTGAGACCAGCCAAACTCTGCCATATGTGAAGTAAGTGAAATTTGTTCTTATTCAGATAAGAAGTAAGCCTACATACCAACCGAAACAAAACTTAAATTTGCTAAGGTAGGACCTAATTCGATATGTTGAACAATACTCACATAACATCAACACCAATGTATAGTACAGATACATTATACATTTTTTTTCCTAATTAAACTTTTTTCAGTGAAAGTGAGAAAAAGTGGCAGAGGAACAGCAAGAAAATGAAAGAGAACACAGGAGACCAATATCCTTAAGCAAAAACAAATTGCTATCCCCTCGTCTTCAATGACATACAGGGTTAAAATCTCCATGTACTTAACATGCTGGAGTGCTAGTTATTCTTATCTCCCCAATAGACCATGATCATTTATAATAGATGTTTTCATCACATAAATAATCACATATTCAGCTGCAAGTGGCAGAGATCCAAAAAACACTAGACTGTTATTAATATATTTTCCTTTGTTTATGTTTCAGTACTTTTGGCACATGAGAAATTATCTATGCTTCTCAGACCACTAAGCTTTCTATCAAAAATTCCATTTTAATTCATAAACAGTGGCATGCCAGAGCTGCCTACATTCACAAAGGTTAGAAATATTTGTTGGCAAAAGCTGTGAACATGCAAGTTGGTTAAGTGTTCTCTTTCATGCTCCTGTCTGGATTACTTCATTAGATAATGAGATGGGTTGCCCTTTCTGCCCATCACTAGAGCAGCTGGAGACAGCATTTGCTACCTGGCAAAACTTTCGAAGAAGGATCTTTCTTAGCAGCAGATAAACCCAGGGATCCAAGATTTGGTTCAGCGAAGCCAGGCGAACAGCTATTAAGAAGAAGTTGCATTCTTTCTGCTTTTCCATCTGTGTTTTGCAGTGCTCAACTGAGGTCTGATTGAAGATCATTCTCAACATCATTATCTAAGGAAGAAGGACAAAAAATTGTTCC
This sequence comes from Muscardinus avellanarius, assembly GCF_963383645.1. Classification (NCBI taxonomy): domain Eukaryota; kingdom Metazoa; phylum Chordata; class Mammalia; order Rodentia; family Gliridae; genus Muscardinus; species Muscardinus avellanarius. Next base: position 61,969,342 of record NC_137788.1, read on the forward strand.
AAAGATCAGTAAGGTCATATGTATCTCCATCTACGCACATGGGGTTTTTAATAAATTGATAGTGGGATTAATTAAAACAGTTTAGGCAGTCACAAAACATAGCCCCCAAAATATAAAAAATTCCTAAGTATTTTCCTTGTTTTGGATGATTAAACATGTTTCACATGATTTCAGGCTCTTGGTCCTTAGAATTTAAGAAGCTTGACACTAACACATCTTGAAATTAGCCAAATTCATCTGTCTTGTTGCAACACCCACCCGTAGGTTGACACTCAATTGGGACCCAAATTTTCCACAGTAATCAAAACATGTTTAAACTTTAACTTCAGTGGTTTTAACTAAAACCAAATTACTGAAACAAAAAGCAGAGGCCAGAAAAGGGGAAATAGTAATAATGTTACTAATAATTATTGCCATTAACATTTTCTGCTTTTCTAGTTTGCCAGACATCATGTCAAGTTGTTCACATGCATTTAGTTAAGAATATAAGAGCGCCAGGTATGGTGGCGCACAAAGAGACCCTGATTCCAAATAAAAATATAAAAAATAGGTCTGGGAGTGTAGCCCAGAGGTAGAAGGGTTTCCAGGTACCCCAGTACCACACACACACAAAAAGAATATAAGAGAGATACTATTATTAACCTCTTTTTGCAGTTGCAGAAACTAAGAATCAATTATGTGATATGGCTGAGCCAAACTTAAATCTAAGTTCACTAACACTCATGACATAAGGTATCTTACTTTTTTCTCTCCCTCCACATACTAGACTATAAACTGCATGATGATAGGGATTTGGGGCTATTTTTCCCCTTACTGGAATATTTTCAGTGCTTAGACCAATATTTAATTGGTAGTATGTGCTCAGTAATTTTTTTTTTTTTTTTGGTGGTACTGGGGATGGAACCCAGGGGCTTTCTACCTCCGGGCTACACTCTCAGACCTATTTTATGTTTTATTTGGAAACAGGGTCTCTTAAGCCAGCTGAGGCTGGCTTCGAACCTGCGCGATCCTCCTGTCTCAGCCTCCCAAGCGCGGGGATTACAAGCGTGCACCACCACGCCCGGCTCCTCAGTAAATATTTTTAAATGAACAAAGATTTATATTTGAAGGAATATGTTATATGATATATATGAATATAAGATTATGTGACATTCATAAATCTATATATTTGAATTAATATTCATGGATAAATGTAATTTTACCAAAGAAAAAATAAAGATTGATATAGATGTAAAAAGATGTTCATATTATTAATCATAAGAAAATGCAAATTATAAAATTATGACAGATAAATATATATATTTGTAAAGATATATACATTTATTTGTAGATAGGTAGACAGAGAAACCATAGCAGGAAGCAATATAATATCCTTCAAAAACTTGGACCTAAGTGGAAGAAAAGGGTGTCCCCTTAAGAGTTTAAGTGAATGTAATACCAAGTTCAATGGCACATGCCTGTAATACCAGCTACTTGAGAGGCTAAGGCAGAAGAATTACAAGTTTCCTGGGCAACTTGTGACCCTGTCTCAAGATAACATAAAAAGGACTGAGGGTATAGCTCAATATGAGTCCCTGAGTTCAATGTGTAAGCCCCTGAATTCAATTCCTAGAGCACAAAAATAATAAATAAGTAGATAAATACAATAAATAAGTAAATAGTAAAGATAACATCAGTACCTGGCTCTAAAGTTAATGAGCTTGGCTGTAAGAAAATGAACGCAGTGTTGACATATCTGAATCTATTTTGTGGTAAAATCACTGGTTTTGATCATGTTCTGCTCTTGTTGGCAAAATGGGCCCTTACTGTAATATTAAAGAATGCAATCGGATGTATTAGCTGGATATTAGTGAACTTTTGACTCTTAATTCTCCATGGTTTGTGTCTTTTGACACTCAGCTGATAATTGTTGGTCCCAAGATTGATAAATCAACAGAAAAAGAGTACTGGGTCATAGGATTTCTAATATTGCAAATTCTTCCAGACAGATAAGAGACAGGGGGGGGGAGAAACTCTGAAATCTTACAATTTGTCAATATTGACCTCTGGAAATTTCCTTTTTCATTTATGAAATCACAGGTTATTCTTGAAATGATCACTAACGAAGGTAGTGGTTAACTTCCAGGTTTGGCTTAAAAAACCAATAATGCACTGGGACATGACATATGGTCCTTAGCCAGATTGTCATCCAATATGCAAATAAAATCATTGTTCTAGCAATAAATAAGAAGAGGGAATGGGTAAACAGCCAGTAGATAGCAATATATTCTGACTCTGTAATTTCATTCATAAGAGTTTTTCCAAGGGATTTTCTCAGTAGAACCAAAAATTACTATAAAATTTTAAAAGTTCAGAGAAGAAACTCTATTTTGGTAAGAAACTGTAAATACATCTCTAACATCAGATGTAAAGCTTACTAAAGTAAAACAGATTCATGTAATACCTTATACACATGATTTTTAAGTGAATAGAATACATGATAGTATCATGTATATAGTTTCATTTTTATTATAATTATATTATATAAAATAAATAGACTGGAAAGCAATGAAATTTTTACTATTAAACAATATTATTAAGCAATACTTATTAAATTAATTATACTTTTTATGTACATAAAACATTCAACTAATTGAAGAATATCTTTTACTTAAAGAAAGTCAAAACTCATTACTTTTATTAATTAATATGCATTATTATACACCACATTTACTTAAATATATTTTCTTTTTTATTGGTGCATTGTAGTCATTCATCTTCATGGGGTATAAGATGCATACATCACTCATACATACATGCACACACCACTCATTTAGCCCTTACCCAGTTCCCTCCCCAGTTCCTTCTCCCTCCCTCCTCATGTTTGTTTTAGTGATTGATTTTAATATGTTTATGAATGTATGTCATATGAATGTATGTACATTAGGGAATTAATATTTTGTGATGCTGATGCATGTTCCTGTAAACTGAATACTATTTCCCATAGTAGTATGCAAGAAGGCAAAATAGTACCACCTCAAGTATAGAACCATTTGTCAGTGTCTGGAGGCTTTGAATACATTACCACACATGGTTAAAAAAATAAAAAGACTTTTTCTGGATGTGGTGGTGCATACCTAATAGTTGAGAGGTTGAGACAGGAGAATGACAGTTTCAAGGCCTCCTTAGCAACCTATTAAGACTCTCAGCAACTTAGCAAAATTGTGTGTGAAAAAATAAAAATAAAAAAGAGCTGGAAGTGTAGCTCAGAGGTAGAGGGTGTCTGGGTTCAATCCCCAGTACTGAAACAAACAAACAAAAAAATGAACAAACAAGATTTGGAAAATATGAATAAGGGTTAAAATCATGAGACAGGGACATTATCCTGGGTATCTGTGTGGGTCCAACATGTCCATTTCTAAAGAAACTTCTTTTCCCAGCAATGGTCAGAGGTAGACGTGACCAGAGAAAGATGGTCAGAGAGAGGTAATGTTACCAGCTTTAAAGATAAAGGAAGGGAGCCAGGAGTTAAGGAATATAGGTGGAATCTTCTAGAAACTGAGAAAAAGCAAGAGAAGTTTTCCTTTAAAACCTCCAGAAAGTAAGGAGCCCTATAAAACTCATGGCACTTAGATTCCAGCCCAGTGAGACCCACAGCAGACTTCTACACACAGAACCATATGCCTTACCAAGTCGTGTGCTTTTTAAGTTACCAAATTTGTAGTAATTTCTTTCAGCAGCAGTAGAAAACAAATACACCCACACAATGAGCTCTAACAACTGTTTTAAGGGGAATGAGCTTGAAAATGATTTGTTCTCTCTCACACATTAAACATCTGAAGGAAATTGTCTACTTTCTTCACTTTTATAGGAAAATCTTCAAAATTCTGAATAAATTGAAAGTAAATGTCTCATCCTAACTCCTGTATAAATGATTTCAATTTCTAAATTGGTAGTTTACAAAAATCAATTTCTATTATACCAGTGGCATTCAGTGTGATTTTAATGTGTTTAACTAAAAAATAAAAAATTGCTATTTTCAACTCAGTTACCTTTATGACAAGACATATGATCATACATCCCTCTATTCCCTTTTTTTTATAAACTATTACAAAAGTGTTGTCTATCTCGCTTAGCCCCTCAATAAATTTGTAGTCAATACATTCCAATATATCTGACTATTTTCCATCTTGAGGAAGCAGTTTAAAACTGGTCTAGAATTATCTAAAAACTCCCTTAGAATTATATTTTCATTTTATTTTACATGAAAGTGTTAAATTTAACTTTTATGATCAGAAAAATTCACAAAAGTACTTATTAAAATGAGATTTCAGTCATTTTATGTAGTCCTTGAGTATTTTAAAATTAATTTTATGAGATTAATAATTTAAAATTATTTTCATGAGGCTAATACAGGTTTCATATGCCCTACATTGCTTAGTCCACTGTAATTTCCTGTGATTTACTATTGACAATGCAATGATTATGAAATTATGAAACTAAGCCCTGCAAGCAATAGCTGGCACATGAGTAGAGACACTCTAGCTTTTCCCAGAAATCATGAGATGTGCAATACGGAGATAATTGGAATTAGAAGCAGTGAGCATGATATTGCCATTTCCAAATAGTGGTAGAGATGGAAGCAAGGCTCCAATTTCTTGTCTAATTCTAAACAAATACAAACTGGCATCTATCTTTTGACTTCCCTATACTTAGAGAGCTAAAGAGTGAATGCAATTTTGGACTGTGTGTGTGTTAATACCATAGACTATTCAGACTTTAAGAGAAACTCTTTTGCATGAATATGTAGATTTCGGGTAGAGTTTATTGTTCATATTAGTGCAAGCCTATTCCTTATCCTGGGGAGGAGAGACAAAGAAATAGCTGAATATTCAACTAGTTCAGAGGCTCCCGAGCAGCCCATATAACCAAGTATCAGGTTGAAGTAGTGGTGAGATCAGTGCTGACTAAGCAGAGGTGCAGTTCTTCTGCCAGCATCTTCCCCAGGCTCCAAGTGGCTCCCCAACCCTCTCCTTTCACTCTCCCTGGTTACCAGCTGGGTCCATACTGCAGCTATCCAGGAACACAACTGTCAGGGACCTGAAAATCTCCATCCCTGCTACCATCAAGCACAACTGTCTTGCTTGTGCTTGTGTTTGTCTTGCTTGTGCTTGACACAAGCAAGCACAATTGTCTTGCTTGACACAAGCAGGCACAATTGTCTTGCTTGTGCTTGGGTCCATTCTAAAGGGAAAAAAGTGAGTTGCCCCTTCCCTAGAGATAAATGTGCAAAAATATTAATGGACAGTGCTGTGTGTGTGTGTGTGTGTGTGTGTGTGTGTGTGTGTGTATGTGTGTGTGTGTGTTACTGGGGTGGAACCCAGGGGCCTTCTAACTCCGGGGTACTCCCAGCCTTATTTCATTATTATTTTTTTAAATTTGGAAACAGGGTCTTACTAAGTTGCTGTGAACCTTAGTTGCTGGGGCTGACTTCAAACCTATGATCTTCCTATCTCAGCCTCCAAAGTGTGGGGTTCCAAGTGTGCCCCACCACAGCCGGCTTAAGTGGTTTTAATATTCCACATGTAGATTTTATTTTATTTTACTGTATCAGGATTTATAATTACATATTTAAAATCTTTAGTACTTCATTTCTTAGTTCAAAAGTGCCTTGGATTGCAGGCCACACATATCTTTTGAAGATGATAAATGAGTAAAGCCATAAAAATTAATTGGTGAGGGAGAAAACAAAATTTGTTAGCTGCCCTTAGATTCCGTTCTGGGATGTTTACACATTCCAGTTTATTCCTAATGTAATTCTTCAAGGAAAATTTCTCACAAGCCAATGTTTATCTATGATGTTTTGTTTTCTATACTTCTCAGTCGTTAGTCTATGGAAGAATAACCTGCTCTACTGGAAATTCCTCCCTATCATTTGATAAGTGTGCTTCATTATAATACACTGAAACAAGTCTGGGCCCTTTAAATGACTTAATTGCATAATTTGAAGGCTTTTCATGAGAAGAAGCCTCACCATGGATTGAAAAACAATTGTCCAATCTGGTTGCAACTCTGTTCTTCAGCTGTCAAGTCATCTCTGCATCCCAAACTACCTTCAGAAGCTCCCCTTGCCTTGTCTCAATCCTTTGCACATAAACAGCTCATAAAACATTTAAAAAATGACTAGTAGCTGTGTTTTGTCTTTATTACTATGTAATTCTATAAAGATTTTTAAAAGAACAATGGATTAGAAATCAGGAAGTTAGGCTGGGCGTGGTGGCGCACACTTGTAATTCACACACTTGGGAGATGGAGACAGGAGGATCTCGCTGGTTCAAAGCCAGCCTTGCTGGCTCAAGAGACCCTGTTTCCAAATTTAAAAAAATATATAAGATAGGTCTGGGAGTGTATCCCGGAGGTAGAAGAGTTCCATCCCCAGTACCAGCCAAAAAAAAAAAAAAAAAAAGAAAGAAATCAGAAAGTTGAATATCTGTGCTGGTTCTAGAACCATGTATGACTTTAGGAACATCATTTACTCTCTGAGCTTTATTAAATTTACTAGTAAGCAACAAGGCTGCCCTGGATGGCCTCTGTATATACTTGCATGGTTAAGTTTTTTTTCCTAAAAAATTCTAGGGCAATGAATAAAAATTTATTTTGAAACGAGAAAAGAAAAGAAACCTAAAGGAAAACAGGGTGGGATGAAAACTGAAATTCCTCTTCAAGAAACCCCCCAAATGTGTCTTTTGGTTAGGGGCAAATGGAAAAAAGGAAAATTATAATCTTTGAAAGTAAATACTGTATGAAAACCAGGAATCAGATTTATGAAGTTTCGAGGGGAGATTTATTTTTTAAAAGAAGTGGCAAACTTGGGCAAAAACATTAAACAAGAGTTAAAGGCCTTTCGTAAATCTCATTGTTCTGTTTTTAGTTTGAAGACCAGTTACCTAACTCCGGATCTTCATTTTTCTCCTCTCTAAAGCATAAATAATACATGCTTACTGCTTATCTTCTCCATCTAGTGTAAAGCTGCAAAGATTAAAATAAGATAACAATAATGAACACCTTCAACTTCCACAGTATACCTCTTTCCACCCTCCAGGCACTATGACGTGATTGCCTGTGCATCTACAACAGAACACTTTGACATCCAGAGACAGGAGAATAGTGGCTGCTCTGGGGAACACTTCAAGGAACTGAATGTGTCATCAATATGGTGATATTTCTTAAATTTTGCCTAAAATAAAGTTGTTTTAAAACACAGACACACATACGCACACATACACACACACGCTTCAAATCTGCAGTTCAAAACTCTTTATTTGGTAGTGCAAAATCAATATTCATTCAACACACAGCAGAGTTCAAAATTGTACAGAGCCAGTAGCCAGATACAGTTCTATTTGCCACATGTGAATTTCCCCCTCAATTAGTATAAACTGTAAATACTGAGTGATTAAGCATAGTTTGATAAGAATATTAGGTCTAGACAAATGTTTGTATACCTATTAGAAGAATCACAAAATGCCAGTAACCAGGAAGGTTTCAAATTCTGGCTGAAAGTTTGGGAGGCAACGTTTACTCAATAAAGTACTCATTCTCTGGAGTATAGAATAAGCTTTGTGATACACAAGTAGAACAGCGGTATCTGTTATATTTCTAACACATTTCTTAGGTTTTGAAAGAAAATCTAGATAATGTATCTTCAACTAACTTTAAAAACCAGTGATCTTTGAAAAATGTATTGAAGATAGTTTTTCTCCTCAAGTATATTTTTATTTAAACCTAAAATCTTCAGTCCTACTATTACCTACTGGAAGAATCACAGTATCAGTGGCAATGTTTTCTCTCATATTTGGTAACTAGGGAGAAATTAGGACACAGAAGCAACTCCAGTCAAAGGAGGAGAAACCCTAGTGAAGTTATGGCGGGAACTTAAGAGCGGCAGGAGGGGGGAGAGAGATCAAATGAGGGAAACACTTCAATGGACATGATGTATTACACAAATGTATTAACGCCAATCACAATGTCATGCACGGAGAGGATGAGGGAGTGAGGTGGGCCCTGGGGGAGGGCTCACCAAGTGCTGTGTTTATGTCTGCCTTGGTCTCTCTGAACTTCATCATGGTATATGCTTACAATGCACCAATTTTTTCAAAAAGTAGTTCAGTGCTTAAAGGAAAGAATCAGAAAGGTAGGTTAGTTTTGTGTAGAGGGAAATTTACCTCAGCATAAAAAGAGAAAACTAGCCAGATATGGTGGCACACGTTTGTGATCCCAGCATTTGGGAGGCTGAGACCAGAGGATCATGGTTCGCAGACCCTCTCAGCTACTTAGTGAGGCCCTCCGCAACGTAGTGAGACCCTGTTTCAAAATAAAGAATAAGAAACAGGGCAGGGGGTATAGCTTGGAGGTCAAATGCCCCTGGGTTCCACCCTCAGACCCGAAAAATAAATAAATAAATAAATAAATAAATAAATAAATAAAAACAAAAATAGAAAACTAGAAAAGTCTAAGAGGCAAATAATAGGGCACTGTTTAAATTATGGAAATGCACTATATGCATATTGTATGCATATTTACTACTGCTATTAAAATTATGTTTGTTTATTTATTTATTCGTTTATTTATTTTTTGTGGGTCTGGGGATGGAACCCAAGGGTATTAGACCTCCAAGCTATGCCCCCCACCTGCCCTATTTTTTATTCTTTATTTTGAAACCGGGTCTCATCAAGTTGCAAGGGGCCTCACTAAGTAGCTGAGGCTGTCCACGAACCACGATCCTCTGGTCTCAGCCTCCTGAATGTTGGGATGACAAGTGTGTGTCACCAGGCCCGGCTTAAAATTATGTTTTAGAATATTATTTAATAACATTAAGAAGCGTTCAGAATGTGAAGAGTGAAAACAAATGATTACTGCATAGTATCATCTAATTAAAAGATTACTAGATGCAGTAAAATGTGAGTAAGAATTAGGATGATTTCAACTTTCTTTTTGGTATTCTCGTTTCCCAAATTCCCCACAATAATCATGCTAATTTTGTACTTCAAAAAGAAGAATTCATATGAGTAATGGGAGACTTAGCTATATCCAATACTCTATTAATTTATTGGTAAAATGTTAGTGCTGATTAACCTGTTTTTTTTAATCTACAACTCTTATCTTTTTTTAATTTTATTTTTTATTGGTGCGCTGTATTCATACATCATAGTGGGATACAAACTTTTGTAGACATACATGCACACATCGCCCAGTCAGCCCCGATCCCCACCCCATTCTCTCCCCATCCCTCCCTCCCATGCTTGGCTTAGTGGTTGACATCTAGTACTATAGCAATTTATCCAAAATTAAAAATGATAATCTCACATAACAGTTTCATTTGTCTGATACCAAGCTTTTGATGACTTAAAGATAACATTTCAATATTTCTTTTTACTTTCTTTCTTACCAGAGAATATTTTTTTTCTATTTTTTAGGTGACACTATCATATATTTATATATTTATTTTTCAGAAAAAAAAATCTATCCTAATATGGAATATGGACTCTAGATACCCAAAACGATCTTGAAAAAGAACAAAGCTAGAAGATATATATTTTCTGATTTCAAACCATATAAAGCTACAATAATTGAAACAGTGTAGTACTATTCTAAATGCAGATATATAAACCATTGGAGTTAAATAAAAGCCTAGAGCTAAATTCTTCCCTATATTGTCAAGTTATTTTTGACAAGGTTTCCACGAACATTTGGTGGTAGAAATAATAATCTTTTAACTAAATATTGTTGAAACATAATAATTACATGGAAAAGAATAAAGTTGGACCCTTACCTAATCCCATATACAAATATTAACTCAAAATAGATAAAAGACCTAAATATAAATCTTAAGACTATAAACTTTTAGGAGAAAATCTGGGTCATAAAACCTCACAACATTGAAATTGACAGTGATTTCTTGGATATGATTTCAATGGCACAGGCAACAGAAGAGTATAAAAACTCCCTAAAAAATAAAAAAAAATATTGTATATCCAAAGACAATGTAAACAGAGTTAACAGTTACTAATAGAATGGGATAAAATATTTCCAAATGCTATATCTGAAGGTATATTAATATTCCAACTAGAAATCCTAAAAAATAACAACAATAAAGGCAAACAATACCATTTAGAGATAGGTAAAAGACTAACATAAGTAATGAATCTCCAGATAACCAATCTTAGTTGTCTGTTGGATGGAAACTCTTGTTTCTCTGGTTCTGGTGTGTGTTACCTATTTCTTCTTTGTAGTTAATCTCTTTGAGTATTTTCTCTAGTGCTGGTTTTGAAGACATAAATTCCTTCAGTTTCTGTTTGTCATGGAAACTTCTTATTTCTCCATCTAATTTGATAGAAAGTTTTGCTGGGTAGGAAATTTTTGGCTGGAAGTTGTTTTCTTTCAGAGTTTGGAATATGTTACTCCAAGCCCTTCTGGCTTTCATGACTTGGTTTGGGAAGTCTGGAGTGATTCTAATTGGTTTGCCTCTGAATGTCACTTGGCCCTTTGTTTTTGTTGCCTTTAAGATTCTCTGCTTGGCTTCCACATTGGTCATTTTGACAATTATGTGGCGTGGGGATCCTCTTCTCCGATCCTGTCTAAGGGGAGTTCTATAAGTTTCCTGGACCTGTGTATCAACCTCTTGCTCTATGTTTGGAAAATTTTCTGCTATTACTTCCTTGAAGAGATTGTTGATCCCTTTGGTTTCACTTTCTTTTCCCTCCTCTATTTCAATTATTCTTAGGTTAGCTCTCTTAAAATGGGCCCATATTTCTTCAATATCAGATTCCTGCTGTCGGATATTTTTTTCTATATTAGAAACTATGAGTTCATTTTTGGAATTATCATCTTCTAAGAGCGAGATTCTGTTCTCCGTGTGGTCTAATCGGTTGTTTGTACTTTGAATTGAGGCCTTTACTTCATTAATTGCATCCTTTATCTCTTTTTGGCTCTCTCTGAGTTCTTTTCGAAGCACCGCTATTATTTCTACAGTTATTTTCCTGATTTGATCTTCTAGAAATCTCTGATTTTCTGTTTTATCGGGTTCTGATGTTGTGGGGTTGTGGGCCTTCATTGCTCCAGTGTTATTCCTCTTTCCCATGATTTTGGAAGTTTGTGCCTTCTCTGGGTTCTTCCCTTGGGTCACTATGACTTTACTTAAGGTGTTCTGGATCTCGAGTCAGTAGTATCTCAGACCCCACTACTCCTTTACTGGGTTGTATCACAGAGTCTCCGACCCAGAGAGTCGATAGAGGCTGCTTTAGACTGTGGGGGGTGCCAGGTTGCACATTCTCCTATGGTGTGATATCTCTGCCACCGCCCCTCCCCCACTGGGTCAAGTCCCAGGGAGTACAGTACTGAGATTTCTCCTCTGTGGCCCACAATTTGACTCACTGTTCTTGAGTACGCAGATGTAGCTGTACTGGATTCGGTGAATTCTCTGCTGCTGCCGCCGGTGGTAATATGGCGTCGCTGCTACGCCCTCGGCCGTTAGGCTGGCGTATTTCTTCTTGGTTTTGTTTTCGACTCTGAATCCCTGCAGCTTGTGCTGAGCTCAGCCACTGGGAGCTTTAGATTTTACCTGCGGCGAGAAATCCCGCCTGGCTGTTCCGCAGCGGCTCACGGCTTGCTGTAGCCGTTCGGGGAAGTTGCCGCTGCCGCCGGCAGTATGGCGCTGCTGCCGCGTCCTCAGGCGTGAGGCCAGTGTATCTCCTCTGTGGCTCTGAGCTCTGTTCTCAGTCCGCTTTCTCTCTGGAGCCTGGTGATTTTTTTGTTTCTCTGGTGATGGTGTTTTCTGGCTATGAAAGGCGCTGATTTTGTGGTAATGGAGATTGTTTGTTAGCGGGGCTCTTAAGCCCTGCTTTTCTCAGTCGCCATCTTTCCGGAAGTCATTACAACTCTTATCTTCACTCCCAGTTGACCTTAAACCAGCCCAACTTCCCCTTTTTTTCAGAATATACCATCGTCTATTATATAACTTGTCATCCTCCATTCTAGAACTTCCATGCTCCTACTTACAAAAAATGCTTAAAAATTTTTTTTGATGATCTTATTCCACTTTAAACAGCTTTTCATTTAAACTCATTGCCCTAAGTAATGCCAGGGCCCAGAAAATAGTCCCCGGAGTGAAGGTCTCAAAGGCAGCCTCAGGAGCAGTTTCTCTCTGCCCTTCTGCCCTCTATTCTCCTGCTCTTCTTTCTCTCCCACCCCTTCTGGCAAACCATAAAAACTAGAATTTCTCTTTCCCCAAAAGAGCAGAATCTCTTTTACCCAAAGCAAGTTATAGAGCATAAAATATTACTCTATTCCAAACCACCCTTTTGTCTTGGAGCTGGCCTTTTTTTTTTGTGTGTGTGTGGTACTGGGGTTCCTGGAAGCCCTTCTTCCTTCAGGCTACACTCCCAGACCTATTTTATATTTTTGAAACAGGGTCTCTTACGCCAGCGCGGCTGGCTTCGAACCTGCGCGATCCTCCTGTCTCTGCCTCCCAAGAGCGGGGATTACAAGCGTGCGCCACCACACCCGGCAGGAGCTGGCCTTTAAGAAAGTCTCTGACCTACTACATCTGATAGCAGAACATAAGACCCTCATTTCAGAAGGAGTCCTACCCCACACTTGGGGAAAGGAAATGCTGTACAGAAAAGCCAAGAAGAATCTGAACAGCCATGCCTCCCTGGGTTTCCCTGATGAGCCAGCATTAGATACCATAACACTTAAGCATGAAAATGGATGGTTCATTTTAGATCCTTGAGTCTTCGATTTGAAGATCCTATGTTATGTTAGGTGATGGTCAAATAAATTTGCTACCCATTTCTCTTGTTAACACATCTTTTGGTTAACATGACCCTTTATGATAAGCAGGAAGTGGATTGCTTCCCTTTTTGCCCCTACAGTATAAACCCAAACGCTTGGCTTCCAGGTGCCCGGCCATCTGGGCCTGTTGTGGTCTATAGTCTGAACCTCTGTTTCTCACCCACATATGTAGTCCAGTCATCTTGTACTTCTTTTAGTTTTTTAAAGCACCAGTTCTTTCTTGTTTTTGAATGTTTACAAATATGAATCTCTGGATCTTAAAATTCTCATTCCCCTTTTCTGGAATAATTCTGATAATTTTGATTTTTTTTTTGGAGTGGTCTTGAAACATGAATTTGTCCCTTGCTAAAAGCAAGATTTTTTATGCTCTGAACATAGTTTAAAATGGATTCCATAATTTTCTACTTCCTTTACCACCCCTAAACATGTTATAGCTTTTTTTTGGTGGTGGTGGTACTGGGGGATGGAACCCAGAGGCTTTCTACATCCGGGCTATACTCCCAGACCCATTTTATATTTTATTTGGAAACAGGGTCTCACTAAGTTGCTGAGAACCTCACTAAGTAGCTGAGGCTGGCTTCAAACCTGTGTGATCCTCCTATCTCAGCCTCCCAAAGGTGGGGATTATAAGCATGCGCTACCACACCCAGCTATTATTGCTTATTTTAATTTTCAGTCTCAGTATATCTGAAAATTGCTGTTAGGATAGGGATCAAATCTTCCTTTTTTGCTATATCAGGGCAAAAGCTTGACTTAGAATGTAATGAATTGTAGAGCAACAGATATTTTTGAATTAACATGTGAATGAATGATAGTAAGGGTACAATGTAACCTACCTACTTAGGAGTAGCAGATTCTATAAATTTCATCTAATGACTAAACCCACCAATATTAATTCCTATTTAAGACTCTGAGCCAGCCTGCCAGGTTGCTTGCCTTTCTTCCTTTCCCTTCCTTTCCTTCTTTCCCACCTTTCCTTACTCCCTCTCTCCTTTTTTCCCTCCCTCTTTCCAGGATGACAGCTTCAGTCTAGGTACTGATGAGCTATAGACACATATTCATTTCACTCATAATTTTTAACTAGAATGTTCAAATCACAACTACGGTATAATCCTGAAGCTGGTAAGTTGGGGCTAGAGAATCAATGGGAGAAGTGAATATTTAAAATAAATCATATTTAATTTGTAAAAAAAAACCCTAATGTCTATTAAATAATATTTTTTTCAAAAATATAGCCCAAGAAAAATAATATATTATACCTATCAGCACAGTCTTTAATAAAGATAATTGTTATTGATTTTAATATATAGTATTGAAAGTCCTTTTATTGCCATAAAAATATTACACATTATTCTAGTAGAACTTGCTTACAGAATTCTTGTCCAAAAATGAGATCATATCTTACACTTAAAATAAATATTTGAAATACCACACAAAGTCTAAGAAATAACACATTGTCTTAGTCCGGTTTTTGCTGCTATAACAAAATACCACAGACTGAATAATTTATAAACAATAGAAGTTTATTGGCTCTTGGTTTTGGAGGCTGGGAAGTTCAAGAGTCTGATGAGCGCCTCTATCCTGTGTGACAGATGGCAGAAGGGCAAGTGAACATGGGAAGCCTCAGAGAGGAAGTGGGGCCCAACCATTCTTTTTATCAGGAACTCACCCAGTGATAACTAATGCCCTGAGAATAGTATCAATTCATTCTTGAGGGTAGAGCCCTTAGGACCCAATCACCTCTCAAAGTTCCCACCTCTCAATACTGTTACAATAGCAATTAAATTTCATTTTTTTTATTTTTGGTGGTACTGGGATTTCTGGAAGCCCTATTACCTCCAGGCTACACTCCAAGACCTATTTTTATTTTTGGAAACAGGGTCTCTTATGCCAGTGCAGCTGGCTTCGAACCTGCACGATCCTCCTGTCTCCACCTCCCAAGCGTGGAGATTACAAGGGTGCGCCACCACGCCCGGCTAGCAATTAAATTTCAATGTGACTATTGGAGAGGACTTTCAAACCATGGTATACATCAACAATAAGTGTAATTCATTTGCAAAATTTCCTGCCAGTGTAAGACAGGAAACAGCATCGGTATCAGGAACTTCTAGACAGTGTATTAATTTATTTTCTTTCTCCCAGCTGAAAACATTTCCTCATGAAACTTACCAGCTTTCTTTATAGTTAGCTCTTCTTCTGCTGACTGTAAACAGAGGCTGAGTAATCCTGTGATGCTTGATCCACAAGTGGCTTAATGTCACAAAGTATAATAGTTTTCCTTGTAGTACTAAAAATTGAGTCCAAGTCCTAGCACATGCTAGACAAACCAAGCTACAACCCTGGCCCTTTCTACTTTATTTTAAGACAGGGTGTCACAAAATGTCAAGGCCAGCCTCTCACTCACAATCCTTCTGCTTAGGCCTCCAAAGTAGCTGGGACTACAGGTATGTGCACCTGGCACCTGACATTTTTTCTTTGATTTAAAAAATAATCTGGGATTCTATCCATGACTGGCAGCTCAGCTTCCGAAGCCTCAACTTTTGTAACAAAAGATATCTTAACTTGGGTTTAACATGTGTTTTTACTGCTTGGTTTTTTGGTGGGGGGCTGCTAGCACACATTTCTGATGGCCTCTCTCTTTGGGGGAAACACCAGGTGGCATGACTGAAAACACTCATTCTGCAACCCCCTCACTTCACAGGCACAAGGCATTTTGTCAACTGTCAAATACTCAAAGTCCCTGTCACACAGTAAATACATCATAAGAATTAGCTCTTGTTTATAATGATAGTTACTCAGATATTAAGTTTAATAAAGGAAATATAAAGGATTTCTTCACTGTCACCTCCAAAGCATATGAATTCAAAGTAGGAGGAATGTGGCTATAATGTCCACAGAATGGTGACTTGCTATGCCCAACACGGGCATGGGTCGCTCTAACCCTACCACCCACGAAGGTATGTAGCAGTATGGCAAGATATCTTCACAGTCACTCTCCTTCCATTCGGTACATATGTGAATGGGGAAGACAAGCAAGTGTCAGGCAATACTTAGATTATCATAAGCTCCATTTTTTCAGAATACCCTCACGGAATATCCTAGTTTCCTTTTATAGGTAATCAGACTTTAAAACATCACTTAAATGATTGTTAGTACTGGCGACTTTATATCAAACTTCAGGGACATTTGAAGATTAAATTTTTATTATCTTTCATTCAGGAAGATGGAGATTTTAACCTGTTCATTTTCTATATTTACCCCCTTTGGGGTGGGTTTTCCTCATGTATGGATTTATTTTGTTTGATATCATTTGGCCCGACAGCAAAGTAAATAATTGGAACAAGAAGGAAGCAAACACAAGGAAGAAACCCATTTTCCCCGAGATTCTAATGTCTAATTCCTCTGAATTATCTTTTCACAGGTTTCTGTCAAAAGATAAACAGAGTCCATTGCCTGAATCCATTAGTTCCCTCTTAAAGTGTGAGCAATTTTTACCATACCACTTTGTTTCCTAATTATAAAATTATTCATACCGTTATCTTAAGTGAAACACTTTAGATGAATTCATTTGAAAGCTTATATTTGATGTAGGTACTTTTAAGAATGGTTGATGGATAAATGCTAGTGGGAGTTGGAAATATCCAGTTACTCATCCATTTAACCAGAATATTTCTGTTTTTACCTGTTTCCCAAAGGGATTTATCGAAATAGCTTCCTCAGCTTAAAAAAAAAAAATAGAAAATTATTGGTCTAATGCAGTATTATCTCATAGAACTACAATTCCAATACACAAGTGTGAACTACATGTATGCTTTTGAGTTTTTTAGTAGCTGTATTAAAAAGGTAAAAAGAAACATGTAAAATGAATCTTAATATTGTATTTTAACATACCCAATATATCTGAAGTACTAATTTCAACATGCACCAATAGAAGAAATATTAACAAGATTTTCTATTCTGCATTTATGTATTTACTCTTCAAACTCTGGTGTATACTAATGCTTACAGTATATTTCATTTTGGAATAATTACATTTCAAGTGTCTAATGCCCACATATGGTTACTATATCAGACAGTGCAGTTTAATGCTGTACATTTTTTGAGGGCTTCTAGCATATATTATCTCAATTAAACCACATTTATATCCTCACTGGGGGTCCACCATTGGTTGCCTAGCCAACAGCTATTCCCTCACCTTCCTTTCTCATTAACGCATCTATTTTCATTGGAGCCTATGCGCATCAGGGCTGACCCTGCTCGCTACAGGAACCAACCTGAGTCAGAGATGAGCATGTGCCCCCTACTAACCAATGACATCCAAAAGGAAGTACCCTAAGGAAATCTGGGGAAATTTTTATTTTATTTATAGGAGAGCCACAGAAAAAACACAGCTTTTTTTTTCTCCTGCTAGAGTTAACTATGAGAGGTGTACTCACAATCATCCAACCACTGGAAGGAAGGAGCCACAGAATGAAGTTAAGATTGAACTGCAGAAGGGATGGGGCAAGCCTTAGTCCTTGATACTAACTAGGCAGCCTGTCTTAACTCGGGACTTGGTTCTAGCCTTTTATTCTGAAACCGTTGTCTTGTATAACATCTCTAGTAATCCATGAAGACCGCATAAATATAGTGAGATTCTGGAGAATCTTTTGAAGAAGTCTGTTTTTCTCTGTCTTGTTTTAATTGTTTCCTTATTGTTGCTAAAATGCCTCACTGTGTAATTGTTACCCCTGAGGCAACTCCTCCAACATCCTTTTCATTCTTTTCTTTTTTGGACATCAGTATTAGAACAGCTGTTTTCTATTGCACCCATCCATTGCTTCTAATTAAGTGCTCTCTTCCATTACAAAAACAAGTTGTTTCTCCATTCTTGTCTATCATAAAAAGTACTTTTTAATCTTCTTAAGGATTTTTACCACTAACAAGGAAGTTGAAACAAGAAATTTATGAACATAGGAAAAAGGTATAATATTCTTTTAAATGCTCACAAATTTTACTATATTAATAGGATCCACTACTTAATAAATACAATTTGGATTAGTGGCTTGGGAATAAAAAAAAAATAGGATTTAGTTTGCCCATTTATCGGCTGTGGGTTTTAAAGCACGTAAAAGGATTACTCTCACCTCTGTTGCAATACTGACGTGAAGACTGAAAACCATCTACTATGAGCCGGGTGTGGTGGCTCACGCTTGTAATCCCAGCATTCAGGACGCTGAGACTGGAGGATCCGCGGTTCTCGGACAGCCTCAGCTACTTAGTGAGGCCCTCCACAACTTAGTGAAAATCTGTTTCAAATGTAAAAATAAAAACTAGTGCAGGGGGTGTAGCTTGGAGGTCGACTGCCCCTGGGTTCCATCCCCAGAACCGCAATAAATAAATAAATAAATAAATAAATGTGACAACTATCTACTATGTAAAATTCTTGAGGCCAAGATTTATACCATAATCTTCTGGTTCCAAATCTAGTCTACTCTTTGCTATACTACAACACCCTTTCATTAGTCACTTCCACAATCATTTGTTGGATGGCTGCTATGGGCCACATAGATTTATTGACAAATAAGGCAAGATCTTTGCTCTGAAGCCATTTATAATCTACAGTGAATCCGATAAATACAAAGCTATTAACAAGATGGAGGCCATATAGCTTAGTGGTTAATTACATAGGCGATAAAATCAGATTAACCTAGATTTGAATACCAGTTCCACTTTTTATTAGATCACGACCCTGAGAAAGTTATTTGCTTTCATGAAAGTTATTTGTTTCATGACAGTATCTTCTTAAGTATCTCAGTAAAGTGAAATGAGATTTTGTCTATGAAATGAAACTGTGTGTACTCTGTAATGTGAGCATATGCCTACTGTGGGGGAATCCTCCACACTATCATAAATGTAAATACAACTGTGTATAACTCAGTAATGGAGATATGTGTGTGTAGGCACTGTAGAGTACATGGAGCATGTAAGTCAGTCTCTGGGTTCTGAGAAGCACTGCTCCCACCCTTCTTCCCTCACTGTTAACAGTGGATGCTTTGGAGAATTTCAAAAGATGAAGTTTAAGCCAGGCGTGGTGGTGCACGCTTGTAATCCCAGAATTTGGGAGGCTAAGGCAGGAGGATCGCAGTTCAAGGACAGCGTCAGCTACTGATGAAGCCTTTGCAAGTCAGTGAGACCCTGTTTCAAAATAAAGAATAAAAAATAGGATTGGGGGTATAGCTCGGAGGTAAAACACCCCTGTGTTCCATCTCCAATACCGCACACACACACAAAAAGATGAAGTTTACACTTCTGAGTGTGAAATTGTATGAATCATCCTAAGAACTGAAAAACTGATTATGACTGAAGGTAAGAATACTGGGGTTGGGATAGAAATGACGCTAGACTGGTGTGTGAGGCGAGTCCAAGATATGAGGGATTAAACTAAGGAACCCAAAACCTTTTAACATGGACAAGAGGGTGCTAGATGATAATATGCCAGGATTCCATGGTCATGGTGGTCACACCGAGCTTCCTGAAGATTTGTTTTCCTCTCCATAAGTATCAGAAAAAAAGAAGAAAGCAGGTTTGCAAGAATCCCAATTGCACTGCATCATGCTGGAAGTTTTAAAACTGTCAAAACAAATTTTCTAATTTTGACTGTAGTCAAACACTTTCCCACTAAGCAGAGAGAACTCAATAAACAGTTTTATTTGTTTTATAAATAGTTTAGTGAAAAGAATAATATTTGTGAGCCGTACCAGCTAAAAATGTTTGCCTAGTAAAACTTTACTACTATATGAGTGTTCCAAGCCTGACCCAGAATTGGGTGAAATTGATGCCATAGCCATACATGAAACACCTCCTAAATTGCAGGTTTCAGAGTAAAATGAGAATACTCTGAATTTTGGACAAGTGAAATTTCTAGTCACTTTTTATGGGGATTTTCAGAATATGTTCCCTACCTGAGCTTCCAAGACCAATCATCAAAGATTCATTTGATATTCTACCGGGAATCTCTAGTCATTATGGTTAGCTGGCTGGTACAGATGTATTGTGATGTGTTTTTTTTTTTCTTTTTTACTTTTCTCAATCAACCTGTTCTTTTCTGTCTAATATTATCAATCAAGTAATTTTATATGCTTTAGTAAAAAAAAGAACCAGTGCAGGAGTGCTATACTGTATACTGTATAAAAGCCTAGAGTCCACCAATTATTATTAGTGTGTGTGTGTGTGTGTGTGTGTGTGTGTGTGTGTGTGTGTCTGTGTGGTACTAGGGATGGAACTCAGGGGCATTCTGCCTCTGAGCTATACCCCAACCCTATTTTTTATTCTTTATTTTGAAACAGTGCCTAAGTTGCAAAGGGCCTCACTAAGTAGCTGAGGCTATTCTTGAACCAAGATCCTCCTATCTCAGACCTCCCAAATGCTGGGATTACGAGCGTGTGCCACCACACCTGGCTGAGCCCACCAATTATTAGTTGAAAGAACAAGTTGTAAAAACTTTTGAATCTTCAGTGTGCAACTGAAAAGATGGAAATGAAAAATACCATCTCATGAATTTTGTAAGTATTAAATTGTATAATATATTAAATGGTAACTCCCAAGTTCCTGCACATATCTGGCATTTAATAAATAGTTTTTTTTATTATTTTTGACTCTCTTAATTTCCCTCTTTACAAGCCTCACTGCTACTCCATCTCCCCCATAGATACATGTCAGGGAAACATACCCTGTGCACACATGCACACATGCACACACATCTACATGCACACACATATATGTACCCAAACACAGTTTCAAAGACACATTACTGTTATGTCTAAGAATAAATTAGATGGTAAAAAAGGAATCCCTACCTTTTATTATTAATATCTCAATTTAGAGACTCCTTTCTCTCTATTTATACAGGGTGGGAGAAAAGTCCCAGCACCATTTTTCACTATCACCTCTCCCATTTCAAAACCTAGATGCTAGAGGAGGCTGGTCCTCGGCTGATCCCTTGATACAGCCGGTGGGTTAGCAGCCATGGCTAGTGAGCCAGGCTTGCGTTAGTTGAGAGACTAACACAAAAAGAAATGCAGATTTTCAATGCTGGATGCATCACAGCAGCATGAAGAAAGCATTTCTGCAAAAAGACTTCAGCCGTGAAGCTCAAAACTCAATATCCAGAATATTCCAGATCCCGTCTGTGTTCTAAATATGGCTGCCAGCTTTCTATGAGTGCCAAGAGCCCCCAGTACATGCCCTTTGTTCTTGGAGTCAGTTACTATTGTTTGCTACCCAGAACCACGTTCTGGGAGGAGACTCGAGCTCTGAAGTAGGAAGATTATTTCCATGCCTCCTGATACTGATCTATAACATAATTAAAATAGATCCTAGAAGAAAGAATTTCAAAATTTTCCCTGATGTGTTTTATAGAAGCACAGCTAGTATTAAGAAACTTGCTTTAGGATCCAAACAAATCCTTAGTCTATGCTTGGAATAAATTACTACCATTAAATAAAGTCAAAACTCTGCCACCCAGCATGTTGGCCATTAGCACAGCCACTGATTTACAAAGAGAAAGTCAGTTGCCAGATTAACATCAAACCCAGACTATAACTCACCCTTTATGGAAAAATCCAGAAAGAACTTGTTTTTTCTTCTCTGGTTACTTCGCTATGATGCTTATGGACTATTTGTGAGCTTTTAGAGCCTTATACAGCCACCTCTGTTCCACTATAAACATCTCACTGTGCTCTTAACTCATTTCTCAAAAATTCTCTGAACCTGAATCTTTACTTGTAGCTTAGTAAAATTCACAGTCATCTTTGAAGATGAAACAGGGTACTGAGTCTCTGTGTCATCTACAGCTGTTTCTTCTGTTAGCAAAACAAAACAAATACAGAAAAGAAAGAAAGAAATATCACCAATGTTTCGACAGAGATTCAGTGTGACAGATACACTGAAATATTGTATTGCTATAAAAGTAAACGTAAAGCCCCACGTGCACACAGTAAATATAAACTTATCAACTTGATGCTTGAAAAAAAAGAGCACTGAGCTCAGCCAAGGAACCGAGAAGCTACTTCTTCCATTTATTCCTTAGAAGCAGGGCCTGAATAGAGGATTCTGACATGTGGCCAGTAGATAAACTTAGAGACCGGGAGAGTCCTGGCCTGAGTCTTCCATAGGCCCCTCCAACTCTTGACACCCCAGTAAACTATGTGAATTAAGCAAATGATCTCGCCCCATTTTTCCTTTTCTGATTAAGCTGGTTGCTGGTTTGCATCAGGTTTCTGTAGTTCGTGTCAAACAATCCTCATTTTTTTTTTTTTTTTGGTAGTACTGGGGTTCCTGGAAGCACTTCTACCTCCGGGCTACACTCCCAGACCTATTTTATACTTTTTTATATTTGGAAACAGGGTCTCTTAAGCCAGCGCGGCTGGCTTCGAACCTGCCCGATCCAATCCTCCTGTCTCCGCCTCCCAAGCGCGGGGATTACAAGCGTGCACCACCACGCCCGGCTCAATCCTGATTTTAAATATAGGAAATATTAATTTGGGAACTGCTACCAGATTAGGAGAAGACAATAACAAGAGCTAGTTTAGTAACAACAGCAATAAACAATTTCTTTTGAGACATGACCTGGACGTTAGCTGAGTCTGGCTCTTTTTCTGGGGCTCTTGCTTTTTAGGATATTTTATTATTTTATAAGCAAATTTTGCTAACTTCTTGTCTCTGTGTGACTGTCTTGATTCATGTCTCAGAAGAAAACTAAAACCAAAAAGAAAGCAGCCACGAGACAGAGCTTACATCCTGACTCTGCCCTTTACTCCGTGTGTCAGCTCAGAGCAGTCACCTTCTGGGGGAACTGAATGCAGAGGCATTTGTGGGCCGCTGGTCACCTCACTGCCAGAGGCCAAGGAGGAAAAGAGAGCCCTTGTTGATGTCTGAGTCAGAGTCACAGGGCAGAGATTTGAAGAGAGGGTCTGGTAAAGTCTGTCTCTAACCTTGTGGCTATGGCCATTTCTCCACTCCATCCCCGCTTCTATCATGACTCACCTGGATAATGTCAACAGCCTTCTAACTGGTCGCTGCTCCTACACAGCTGACAGAAGGGCCTTTTAAAAATACAAATCCAATAATGTTTCTCCACTGCTTTGAACCTCCCAGAGCTTCTCACTAAATATCAAAACTCCTTAGTATAACCTCACACCACCAAGTCCCACAGCTCTGACCTCAACTTACAGCACTGCCCCTATTCCCTTCATTTCTCTTTGATCACACTGCCTTTGTCATATCTCTTGAGCACACCAGGAGATAGCGTGTTCCTTCTGCTCTATTTCCTCTACCTGGATGTTTTTTCAATAGATGGTTTATACTCCGCTCTTTTCTTTCTTGCAGGTCTCAGCTTAAATGTTACCACTCATGACATTTTGCGCTGGCAGTCTACAGAAGGCCCCCGGCCTCCCTCTATCATATAATGCTGATTTATTTTCTAAATACCACTATATGACTTCTAGTTTGTATATTGGTTTATTATTTCTCTTCTTCTACCAAAATGCAAATTCCCCGAGAGCATGACATTAGTCTAATTCACTACTCTATTTCTAGCACTAGACCTGTGACTGACACACAGTATGCACAGTAAGCAACAGTGGAATGCAGGAACAGATTGGTGAATTCTAAACAGTTCTCTGCTTGGTTCCTTTATTGAAAAGTGCAGTAGAAAAGAACATTGCTCTTTTGAGTCACAACCTCAAGTATCTCTGGGGAATTGTGGTGTAGACAACACATTCCTTGAGAATAAGGGCCATGTTGTTGTTCTCTGTGACTAGAGCACAATACCTCACATATGACCAGTGGCCCATAAATGTCTGTTAAATTAATTACTGGAACATGGCTTCTGTCCTTGCTATTGTCAAGGTAATTTCAAGTTATTTTCTGGCTCATAAACTTAGTAGAACTCCTCAATACTCAAAACAGAGTTACAGTCTTATACAGCTTTCAGAATAAAAGATGTCTCTAATTAAATTTAACATCCTTCTGATGGGCCCGTCAATGCCAACCAGGAAGACAGAGATGTTGGCTTTGTGAGTCCAGGCCACTGTCCAGGCTGTGGGCAAGAAGGAAGCTGCAGCTCACCCAGACTGTCCTCGCCTCACCAGCTCAGCATTAAACAGGATGAGACAACTTCTTTAAGATAAGCTTGAGGGTAGAGGCATGAAAATGTCTCAACCAGAGCTTGTAAGGGCCTTTCTTGTACTCTAAAATATGAAAAGACAAAAGGAGATCTCAATGAAGACATTGTTCAAGATGGAGACATGGAGACAGACTGGTCATCAGAAAGAAAGCAAACTATTTTTATGTTAATATATATTTTGTTCTTTTGTAATACTTTTTTTTTTTTTGGTGGCACGGTAGATGGAACCCAGGGACCTTCTACCTCTGGGCTACACTCCCATACCTATTTTATATTTTATTTGGAAACAGGGTCTCACTAAGCTGCTGAGAACCTCACTAAGTAGCTGAGGCTGGCTTCGAACCTATGCGATCCTCCTGTCTCAGTCTCCCAAGTACTGGGATTACAAGCATGCGCCACCATGCCCTGCTCTTTTTTAATACTTTTATTGGTGCATTGTAATTATATATCATATGATAGTCATAGTGATGCAAATGTTCATGAACACAACACTTAGTTTATTTCCTTCTTTTTTGTTTTTTGGTATTCCTTCTCACTTTTAAAGCCAGAAATGAAGACAAAAACCAGATATCAAAGGAACTTATTCAATAGCCCAAACATCAAAGGAACTTGGTGCTATGGAGAAAGCTTTTCTATCTGAAATCTCAGGACTCTTCTGGCTCTTAGCTCCAAGGAATCCTGCAGAGCAATAGGCCTGTCTGAAGAAATCACGTGACTGTCATGTGCTTAAGGTTTACAATGTGTGGTGGCCCTGTGAGGAGAATGAAGTGAAAATAAAGCCGGCATGTCAGATTCTAGAAGGAGTGATATTTGCATTCTTTGTAGAAGACAGAAAGAAGAGGCCATCACTCCTTTGGATTCCTTTTCTACTTTGTAAATGGAAAAATCCAACCCTGCATTTAACTCTCTTGCAACCGTTCTGTTAGAACCAGTTTTGTTAAAGTCGCCTTCCTGAGAGGAGTTTTGGAAACAGAAAATTAGGTGTGCTCTCCTGTGATCTCTATTGAATGTGCATCTCCCTCACAATGTTTACAGCTAGACTGACAACTCTTAAGAGTCAAAGGCATGAAGAGTTGACTTCTGGGAGTAAGATGGAGGTGTTTGTCTACCTCAAATTGGCATAGTCTTTTTACACTTTTATTTTAAAAAATCCATTGTCAAATGCTTCACTTACTGACCCTTTAACGGTGTCAGCCATTAGCTGAAAGACTCAGGCAAAGATTTCCTTGAGCTGTAGTGCAGAATAATTCCAAAGATGTTATCAAAAGGGGAAAAATTCTTCACCCACCTGTGTCTTTAACCCAGTTCTATTGCCACCCTAAATGTCTTCTCAAAGATGAGATCTCAGTCTACCTTGGATTCTTTTAGCTAAAAGCCTCTCAAAAGCCATGAAACCCACTCTCTCAGTCTTACACCTGAGAAGGAAAACCTCTGGGAATGCCCAAAGGCTTTTCCTCCCTCTGCAAACGGAGGGATGAGTCTCTCTCCATTACTGGTCTCCTCGTAGGTGGCATTCGGGCTCCACACTCTGAAGCAGTCAGTGGAGGCAAACAGTGGTCTGGATTCCTTATCAGGTCAACACTTAGATTTTTTGTGTAACTCAATGGAGACCATACTAGTTTTATTTTATTTTGAGAGGAAAAGTATTTCATTTTAAAACCCGCTTACATGCGCCGGGCATGGTGGTGCACGCTTGTAATCCCCGCACTTGGGAGGCGGAGACAGGAGGATTGAAGCCAACCACGCTGGATTAAGAGACCCTGTTTCCAAATAAAAGGTATAAAATAGGCCTGGAAGTGTAGCCCGGAGGTTGAAGGGCTTCCAGGAAACCCAGTCCACAACAAAAAACCCCACTTACATGAATTATCATCTTATATGAACTATCATCTAGTTTCTTGAGAACTATGAAACAATGGTTTGTCCTAGCGGTGAAGACATTGCCACAACCCAGCATCATTCTTTTGGAATGCAGTAGAAATTGTGAAGCAGAACATCTTTTTTATTTAAATCCCTTCTATTTGTATACCTCATAGTTCTTAAGATCAACTGTTAAACACTTTAAACCTGATGTTTTTTGCTTCATAATTTTATCACCAACTTTTTTTTTGAGGTTCCTTTTATCATTCTGTTGTTTACTTGGGATTTTATTAGATGCCTTTTATTGAAAATTGATTCTTATGAACTGAAATATTTGAGTTCCTTCATGTTTGCCTGAGAACCTGGTTCAAAATGCATCAAAACCTAGAGCAGTAGTATATATGCAAATGCAAATGCTCAATAGTTTGCATTGGTAATGCAATTGCTGATCCACTGATAACTTGTGAAATGCTGTATGCATGCAGAGATGAAATTGCCAACTTAAAAATGTGACCACTTTGTAATAACAAAACAACAGTAATAAAATAAAAATAAGTATTGTTCTTTATAGTGTTAGCACTAAAGGGTGGATGCAAAAAGAAGAGAGATTCTGACTCAATCAACATAAGGGAAATTAAACTTTTTAGTAGATGGCACAATGTACAATGAATTGGATGAATTGGGATGCCCTGAGGAAGGAGCCTGGCTTCATCCCAGCTTGACCAATCACTAAGCTCTGTTACTGTGGACCAGTTACTCAGCCTCTTTCAGCTTTAAGCTCTGTTACTGTGGGTCAGTTACTCAGCCTCTTTCAGGTTTAGCACTCGCTTTCTCTCTATCTCTCTTTCTTTTCTTTCTCCTCCACCTCCTCCTCCTCCTCCTCCTCCTCTTCCTCCTCCTCCTCCTCCTCTTCCTCTTCTGCCTCCTTCTCCTCCTCCTTCTTCCTTCTCACTCTTTCCCCCTGGGGGAATGGCATTCTACCTCTGAGCTACACACCCAGTTCTATTTTTTCTTATTTTGAAACAGGGTCTAACAGGGTCTCATTAAGTTGCAGAGGGCCTCACTATGTTGCTGAGGCTGACCATGAACCTGGGTTCCTCCTGTGTCAGCCTCTCAAGTACTGGGATTACAGGAGTGTGTTACCACACCCAGCTTAGGTTTTACATTCTATGTAAGTTGAATATAATAAGGCCCACTACCCAGGGTTAAGACATCAGGAAAATAATACACTATAAATAATCTGACACAATATGTGGCTTTAACAAACTTCACTGTGTCCCTTGAAGAGCAATATATTTCCTCTTTGTAAAGGCATTCAAAGTTTTATTTTCACCAAGAATATTCTAGGAAGAGATCAAACATAAATCATTCTATTAACTGACCTTTGTGAGTTCAGTTTATAATGTGAGCCTTCTTATTTTACAGGTTTGTAACCCAAGTATAGAAAAGCCCAAGATGAAATACAGATTCTCAATCCTAATCTTCAAGGCACTCTGCCAATGCGCTCCTTCTCGCACCCTTCAATCCCTATTTGACTCATCCTATTTCTCAGCATTCTCAATTGTCCTTCAACAAAAACAGACTTGCTTGCCATTCCCACTAGTGCCTGGTTTAGGTTTTGCCTCTGTGCTTTGCACAGACCACATGTGCGCGTACCTGCATACACACACACACACACACACACACACACACACACACACACACACCAATTCTATACCAAGATGCCTCCCTTTCTCTTTAAAGCAACAGGTTTCAGACCAGGCATGGTGGTGCATGACTATAATCCCAGTACTTGGGCTTATAGTCTCCTAAGACAGGAGGATCAAAGGTTTGAGGCCAGCTTCAGCAAAATAGTGAGACTCAGCAATCTAGTGAGACTCTATTTCAAAACAAAATATTAAAAGGGCTGGGGGTGTAGCCTGGAGGTAGAATGTCCCTGAGTTCAGTACCCAGCACCACAAAAAATAAACAAATAAATGGCTTTCTTAATGAAACACCTCAAGAAAAAGCTTTCCCTCTTTGGTAAATATAGAATGAATAGATTTAGATAGTAGAAATCTGTGTATAATAATAACCTGTGTGGAAAAGGCACACAGTGCTTTTGGGAAGAGAGAGATACTGCTTAGGGGGCTCAGGGTCTTCTGGATAAGAAGAGACCAAGGAACTTAATCTGTTCTCCCCTGATTTGAAGCCTAGAGAGTTGGAGCAGAGTGGCGCTGGACATACTCACTAGAGGGGAAAGACATGGAAAACCTTAAAAGAAAAGTCATTGAAAGGGAAAAACAGACTTGCCAGGCAGTGATGTGAATTCAGCCTGGAGCAGAAGGACCCAAGATGGAAGGGTGGTCCTGGCGCAGCCTGTGTCTTGAGGCCAGCAGGCTTCTGGCTCCTCTAGCATGGCGCTGTGCTCTGTGGAATTACAGCCCAGCCTGATGGCCAGGGTTCTGGGTGTGAATTAAGGAGCTCTCTGTGATGGAGTCCAAGCACACAGGGCTGCAGCATGGGCAGGGGCAATTTTTATCCGGAGCATCGAGGCAGTGCCTTCAGCCTGCATCAGGCTAATCTGCAGCAGGGGCACCATGTGGCAGTAGGAGCAACCATAGTAAATCATATTAGACTGGTTAAATTTGTCTACTGAAATGATTATGTCTGTCTACCCCAGTACACCAAAAGCTTCATGAAGGAAGATGGCATGTCTGTTTGGTTTACTATAAGGGGTTCCATGATAAGATGTACAGGTTGCACACTGTGCAACTCCAAAGAGTATCATTCACATAGACTATAATATAATTAGTGCCCTCTGGAGCTATGTAACTGCTTAACCCTTAAAGCC
This sequence comes from Muscardinus avellanarius, assembly GCF_963383645.1. Classification (NCBI taxonomy): domain Eukaryota; kingdom Metazoa; phylum Chordata; class Mammalia; order Rodentia; family Gliridae; genus Muscardinus; species Muscardinus avellanarius. The sequence continues at coordinate 61,998,030 of NC_137788.1, forward strand.
CTGGCCACCACTGTATCACCAGGGTGATGAGAGTGGTAGGAACAGAGCAAACACTCAATGAACTCTTATAGAGTGGGTAAAAGAATTGTAGGCCCATTTGCATACATTCTTCTGCTTCTTCCTAAGAGTCTTTAAGTGTTTTCCCTAATACATCTAATGCAGTATTTACAGTAGAGGTCATTCTTATCTATTTTGAGTCACAGGAAGCCAAAACTGAAAGAATGATTGGCTAATTATTTTATCATATTTATAAGAGAAGAAAATATCAGCAAGATAAACTGACTTCCACCTTGTGACACAGGCAAGACCAGGCGCAGACCCGCCAGCCAGTGCCTTCTTCTCTGTGGTCTCTCCTGTTCTTCCATGCCTCTCTTTGGCTCTTCTCAGGAAATGGAGAGGAAAGCGAATAGTCAGGGTCACTGACTCGCACTGTGGCTTAGGAGCTGCCACACCTCTGTTCAGGGAACCAAGGTGTGTGTGATCTGCAAATGCTCTGACTCAAGTAGGTATTTAGCAGCAAGAAGTTATTAGGGGCTTGGAGTGGTGGTAAACACCTGTAATCCCAGAATTCATGAGGCGGAGACAGGAGGACTGCAGGTTTTAGCAATTTAGCAAGACCCTCAGTAAGCAAAACCCTGCTTCAAAATAAAGGAAAAAAAAGGGCTGGTAGTGTAGCTTAAATGTATGCCACCCCTGGGTCCAATCCCCAATACAAAAAAAAAAAGTATTCAGGGAAATTCATATGCCAAGACAGCAATTAAAAGTTGGATGTTGCTGTCTTCTGAATTCCCCAGAATGTATCTTATCTTTTACACTCTCTCATTCATCATTTTCAACATCAATAATATCTTTCTTTTTACATCTTTATGAATCACATCAACAGAATAGTCTTAAGCACAGACAATGACATTTATGAAGTATTCAGAAAGAGAGAAAAAAGATAAGCAAATAAAAATATGCTTTCAGGAAATATCAAAAGAATTAGTGGAGGATATATTTTTTAATTATACTTGATTTTTTAATCAAGAATTACTTAAAATAAATGTGCTTCCAGCTCTAACATGACCTTTTATCTTCATATTATCTAGACTTTTTAAAAACTGTAAGGCTATTTGGTATTTATCCTGTACTTTTATTACATGACTTTTACCTAAATTAATAGCTAAATTTCTTTTGTTCTAACAGAATTAAGTTGTGAATCATTGAAAGTTCCTCCTTATGAATCTTGCCCTAGAGACTATCTAGGCAAGCCACTGAATGGAAAAATAGTCTTTGTGCTTTTTGTAGGCTGCAAATAATGTGATAATGTGTGGTCAGGGTCCAACTACGAGGCAGTGTACAACTCTTACGACTCTCACACTTTGGGCCCATTGAAGGCTCCTAACAAATTCAGTTCTGGGCTGTGAGTAGGTAGCAGAAATTCTGTTCTGCCCCAGCAATCTGATGAAGATAACAAGACACGGGCTCCAGCCCTGAGAAGTCTCCAGAACGACTTGACTAATGACAACGGTTTGCTGTCAAGTAAATTCAACTCACACAGGTCTGTGCGCCAAGAGAGCAGCCAGAAGACACTATGACCAAAGAAGCTCTGGCCACAGTGGGCTGGCGGTGGCAGCAGGGGAGGCCCACATCCACCTCCAACATGAGGAAGGACTGTGCAGCCGGGGAGAGGACAGCCGCTGCAGAAGACAAGCCCTCTCCCTCTGACAGGCCTAGGGCAGGAGGGCATTCTACACCTGAGAATGAATCTCTAGAGTACAAGGAAGTGGCTCCTGCTGTAGCTTTCAGGGAAAAGGAAATGGGGCCCAGGATATTTCAGATTTAGTGAGCTAACTGGCAGCTGCAAAGGGGACTGGATTCCAGAGCTGAGCAAATGTGGATGAGACATGGTGGTAGGGAGAAGGGAGGGGGGATGAAATACAACGCCTTATAAAAAGCTACCCCTGCATAATTTACCATTTCTTATTTTGGAAAAGTTACATTCTCCACTACATCTTTCTTTTAAATTTCTGAACTCTACGTAATCAAGTTGTGAAACACTACCTGGCACTTCTCCAGTATTTTTGAGGAAAGATCTATCTGAACACAAAATGTCAACTTTGTTATCCAGTAAAACATTATACTGGTATTCCTACCGTGCACGGGATATTCCCAACTTGCTAAAAGGACTCAGTAATAAAGCACCTTCATAGCACTGTACATCTCCCAATTATTTTCACATACATTTATCTTGTCTTCTGTTTCATTCTTGTGAAATGGGCTGGATAGGTATTTCTGTTCCTTTTTTACAGAAAGAAAATAAAATACTTCACAACAGGGATACCAAGTGATACCAAGGCCACACACCTATGTGCCTTTGTAAGTGTGGCCAGACCTGTTTTCAGATTCTGGTGCTCAGGTATTCAGTTAACAAGCAAGAACTGGGTATACCTGATATGGCAGGGAATTAAGAAAGTTCCTAGGAGAAGAATGATACATAAGACAGACACTGTGCTTGACCTCTAAAGACCTAAGAGAGCAGGAAGACAATTAACCAATATGTCAAAAGAAGTGTGACTCAAACTATGACAGGGAAATACAAGGTATTGTGGGACTAGGGTTGGGTGCATGCCACCAAATCTAGAGAATCAAGACAGCCTTCTGTAAGAAGTGACCTCTAACTAGAAACTTTAGCCAACCAAAGAGAGGGGCCTGTGTGGCAGCTCTTGTTGCCTGGCCGAGGGGTAAAATGACCAGTAGATAAATGGAGAGAGGTGTTCTACATAAAGACTCCAGTCTGCATGAAGTCAGAGAATTTACACTCCACAACACTTCTTCCTTGGGTGTGCTCTCATTAAAGAAGCCATACACTGTCTGTCACGTCTTTATAAGAATTATTATGTTTGCTACAAAATGTTAAACATGTAGGGGACAAGATGCAAGAAGAACCCCAAGAAAAGTTAATTTGGTTTCCATCTTTAACGTACTAATGTTGAATTTTCTGAAGAAAAAGTGAACATGGTGGTGCAAATTTGAAAAAAGGCTAAGACAGAATGATTACAGATTTGAACACAGCCTCAGTAACTTAGCAAGACTCTCAACAACCTAGTGAGACCCTGTTTTAAAATAAAAAATAGCTGGGGTTGCAGCTGAGAGTTAAAATGCCCCTAATTCAATCCCTAGCACCACAAAAACAAACTGTAGCTGGTGGAAACTGGAGTATAAACTTTCTACTCACCCCCATGATAAAGAAGTGCAGAAAATGAGGGAGGGGGGTTGACATGTTTCATTATAGAGTTCACAGTTGGGAGACATAAATAAAATAATTCAGAACAATGGTGGTACGGAAATGTAAATAGTTTGGGACCCCCCCCCCACACACTGCTTCCCAATAATGCTAGGCCAGAACAGAACCGGAAGTAGGGCTCATTTCCCACCCTCAGCACCCCTGATCAATCACAGTCTACTACCAATACTTGTAATAAATATTCCTGAGTGTTATCCCCAGAAAACTGAACTTGCAGAAACTTCTATAATTGAGCTATGAAACTCTACTGCATTTTCAAAAGAGAAAGGCTGAGTCCTAATTATGTTACAATTCTAAACCATCTGAATTTCTTCAAAGTTGAAGGCTGAAGATAAACCTCACATTTAAAAATCTTCATTTTTCTTTCTCGCTCTTTCTGATAAGCCTCAAATTAAAAAATTTGCATTTTTAAAGCTATGATGTATACCATTGATGTTCAAGTTATATTAGCTTCTAGATATATCATTCATATCATCCATCATTCCCTTAAATATACCGTGTCTCAGAGCCTCTCAGACTCCCATCTTTACACACTAACCAAACAGTTCCCCTTCCAAATTGTTCATTTGGTTCACTGAACCATGAATCTCCCAAATAAAAGAAATTGAGAATACTACAAATAGAGAAAAACCTCCGATGTCTAGTTAGTAGCCCTTTCTTTGTGTTCTGCAGATAAGAGGATATAATACTTAACCGGTGCTGCTTTTAGGACTAGAATTACTGGCATCTAAGCTAAACAAACAAACAACAAAAACTAAAGCTCAGAGTCAGATAACCTGAAGTATAAATTTGGTTCTAATATTCTGTGTGTGTGTGTGTGTGTGTGTGTGTGAGAGAGAGAGAGAGAGAGAGAGAGAGAGAGAGAGAGAGAGAGATATGGAGAACAGTACTGGGATTACTGGGATTAAGCCTGGGGGCATTCTACTTCTGAGCTATACCCCAGACCTATTTTATGTTTTGTTTTATTTTATTTATTTATTTATTTATTTATTTATTTATTTATTTATCTATTTATTTTTTGTGGGTCTGGGGATGGAACCCAGGGTCATTCTACCTCCAAGCTAAACCCCCTGCCCTATATTTTATTTTTTATTTTGAAACATGGTCTCACTAAGTTACAGAGGGCCTCACTAAGTAGCTGAGGCTGTCCACAAACCAGGATCCTCTGGTCTCAGCCTCCCAAATTCTGGGATTACAAGCGTGCGCCACCACGCCCGGCTTTTATGTTTTATTTTAAAACAGGGCTTCACTAACTTATTGAGGGTGGCTTCAATCCCATGATTCCCTTGTCTCTGCCTCCCCCAAATACTGGGGTTACAGGTGTGCTTCTAATATTCTTTATTCTCAAGCTCTTTATTTGAATAATGCAGCTAATAGTGACAGTCTTACAGGATACAAATAAATGAGGCAGTGTATGTAGAAAAAATTTTTACTATAGTTGACAAGTCATAGTAAATACTCAGGAAATGTTTGTTGAATTAGTCACTTCTAATATCAACCATTTAAAATAGTATATTTCTTACCTTTCCTTCAGTAATGGTTCTCTTCCCACTCTCTACCCTAAGGCCCTAATTGACCTCAAAAGCAAGTCATAACTGATCTCATGTTCTCAATTTCCTGCCCACGTCTATTCACACATTATAGTTCTGCCAATAAACTTTCTTTTTTTCCCCTAAAGTCCCCAATAGAGGTTCTATTGCCTACTGGCAAAAGAGCAAAATCCTCATTCTGTCTTCCAGAGACTAAATACTTAAATCTGGGTCTATGAACATTTGCAAATCATGGCTCTTGTTGTTCCAGTGTGCATGCTCAGTTCCCATTGGCTGGGTTCCTGGGCATGCTTAGAGTCTGCCACGGGGTCAAGTTATGCCATCCACTTCTTCCTGTATGCCTATCCTGGCAAGCTCAAAAAGACTTTCTTCTGGGAGCCAAAAGCATGAATTATATTCTGCATTGCATCACTGTTCCTTAATTATTTCACCCATGAATGTGGAAATTCTGCTTCTTTGTACAGATTATAACTCTTGATCAGATTTTTTCTTTTCTTTTTTTCTTTTTTTTTTTTTTGCAGGTCTGAGGGTGAAACCTAGGAGCATTCTACCTCAGAGCTACACCCTCTGCCCTATTTTTTATTCTTTTTTTTATTTCATTTTATTTTATTTATTTTATTGTGGTACTGGGTTTAGACCCAAGGGCTTTCTATCTCTGGGCTATACTCCCAGACCTATTTTTTTATTAATTTATTTTTTAAATTGGTGCATTGTAGTCATATATCATCACATTGGAGTACAAGACTTGAGAGGATATACAAGCACACATCATCCAATTAGCCCTCCTCCAGCCCCCATCCCATTCCCTCCCCCCCCCTCCATCCCACGCTTCTTTGGTGATTTACTTTGATACATTTGTTTATGTGTACCTCCTGCGTTTTAAAGAGGCTCCGTCCTCCAGTATTACATACCCTCTGATTGGTCACATTAGTTGCTTCACTATAGGGCCCTTTCTATAGCTCAACCTCTTCCTGTTGCCCTTTTCCTCCTAATTATTGCTGATTAAGAGAAGCGTCTGATTTATATTTTCTGCAATTTTTCTCTGTGCATGCTGCGTTGCAAGTACCGATCCCACTCTTGATGGTCCCAGTAGTGGCCTGGCTACTCAGTGGACTGATCCAGACCTCGCTGGCTCAAGCAGCGGCCTTGCCTCATGGGAGGCCCCAGTTCTGGTCTCGCTGGCCCCTGCACCGGTCTAACCCCTAAGCTGGCTTTGGTCCTGACCTTGGAGGCCGCAGGAGTGAACTTGCCTCACGCCAGGCTCCGATGCTGGCCATTGGCCCCAAACGGGGTCTCACTGAGTTGCAGTGCCTCACTAAGTAGCTGAGGCTGTCCGCGAACTGTGATCCTCTAGTTTCAGCCTCACAAATGCTGGAATTACAAGCGTGCACCACCACACCCAGCTTCTTGATCAGTTCTTAATAAGTATATTAAGCACTGGAGGTACAGCTCCGTGGTAGAGTGCCTACCTAGCATGCACAAGGCCTTGGGTTTGATTCCCAGCACTACATATATTTTAAAAAGTCAGAAAAAATAAGTCTATTTAGTAGTTCACTTTCAGTGTATTGTGGCAAAAATTGTACTAAAAATTGTAAGCAACTCTGAATCACCTCAATTTTCAAAACATAAATTATAGAAGATTTTTTCCTATAGCACAGATTCACATTAATCATTTTTTTTCTGACACAACATCCTAGTATGGCAGAAATTTGTCAGCAGAAATGATTAGGAATTGGACAATACTTTCATATACCCTAAAGTAACATTGTTTTTGTAAAATAATCTATCATATATGTCTACTACAAATGGCATATTAAGGGCAAACGTCACTTTAAATAAATCAGTGATTCATCAGCGTCTATAGAAAGAACAGCCATATCTTCTTGATCCCTATTTGTTTTTGTGGACACTGAGCAGGGGATTTGATGGTTCAATATTAAAAGCAAAAGCTTCCCAAGATTGCTTTTAACCCATTCCAAAGCTGAAGATGAGAAATCGTTCTTCCTATTTCACTTTTTACAGTGTTGATAGTTGGCTTTATTTTTACTTTTTTAAAGACAGGCATAGTATTAGCCACATTCTACTTGTTTAATGGTGTCAGACTATAAAAGTATAAAAATGTACTCATGGCTTCCTTTGAACAATATCCTATAATTTCCTACTTCTGGAAAGTTGACTATTATAATGTCAAATAACTAGACCATCTGGTGAGTACAGCTCATAAAAACAAAATAATAACAACAATAATAATTCAAAGAGCTTGAGTTGCTGAGTTAAGGGGGCTGATTCCAACCGGATGGTGGTTTGACATCTTACATAATCAGTGACTAAGAACTATATAGTTCACATCTCATGGTTCTACTGTTTCCACTTAAATTTATATCTTATATTCATATTTCATATCTCATGCCTTATCATTCCCACTTAATTTCACATTTCATATTGTAATTTGCAAAGTTTCTAGAAAAAAGAATAAGAAAAAAGAACTTTCATTTGCACTATACACAGACCTTCCACTTAAGTATTTATGTAGTGGGAACTTGTACCAGTTGGGATATTTTCTTATTATGGTATCGCTGCTCAACTAAGTTTTGCTGCAGTAACAAATGAGTATTATACTCATGATACTCTCCCAATATAAGATAGACTTAGGTATTGGTATCTTATAGATAACTCAACAAAAGCTAATAAAAAATCTCATTTTACCCATGGATAGAAAAAAAGTATAAAAATTGACTTCTCACTTTAACACCAATAACTTGAAAATTCAAGTTACTAGGTTCTAGTGCTTTTATTCTCATAATTCCAAAACCTATTAAGAAGGCAGTTTTGCCAGTTTCTTTCTTTGAAATGATTCCAACTGTGTATTGCAGATCTTTCTGAAGATATGTGGAGATTTAATTTCAGTGTGCACAAAGGAGATGATGAAACTATTCCTTTTAAAAAGCACTTGTTTTGAAACCATGCATTTCTCCTCTTTGATCTGATCACATGTTGATTTTACTTAATATTCATGAAAAATAAATTAATAAAGTATTTTATAAAATGCTACAAATTAATAAATATAATCTGCATGAAAATCCTAAATGAAATAAAATAAAACAAGTTTTAAATATAGTTTTTCTCTAAGGAATGAGCTTGGTTATCCTTAGTAACAAATTTCAGGATTGATTTATTCTTTTTGAGGCCACCATATTAATGGGATTTGAACCAAAGTTTCCAAATTAAAGGCACTACTCAGTTTCTCTTCTACTTAAAAACAAAAGAAATAAGCAAACAAAAAGTATAAGTTTGGCTAACTGTATGAGCAAGCATTTTATTCATATGACTTAATTGCATTTTTTAAGATACAAATTTACAGCAAACTTTAAAGTGTGGAGCTCAAATGACTTGTGAAATTTTCTTATACTGTATTTGCCTTTAAAGTTATGTCAGCTTCAGTTAAGTGTTTATTTTTTTTTAAGTGCCCTTTCTTCTCTCCAGTTTGGCCACCTACACACCCCATAGAAGTAAATATGTCTAAAATTGGTGTTAGTTTTGATAAGCCATGGTGATGACATCAGCTTGAGTTCCAGCTGCTGGGACACAGAACTGAGAGTGCGCAGTGACTTGTGGGCAGTTAAGTCTCAGTATAACTCTTCTGGTCACCACACGTCACCATGTGGTACCAAGGCTTGTGTTCAAATGTCCCACATCAATCACACAAGAATTCTCCATCTCCTTTGTCAAATGTAGGAAAGGAAATGTAGGAAAAGAGAAAGGAACTGCATTTCTATTGTAAAAGTCACGAATTTTAAAGCTCCTTACAGTACACAACAATGTCAATGCCTTTAATGTCACTGAACTGTACTTAAAAATTGTCCAGTTAATTACATGTTACTAATTTTTTACAATTAAAAAGCCCCTATATAGTGAGTTCTGAACATTGTGTCCATGTGTTTCAGAGGTTTTCCATGTTGTATAATGAATTTTCAGATCCAACATATCATAATCAAGTTATTCTTTCTTTAACAATTATTAAGCCAAGCCACCTGCATCCTACATAATCATCTATTTTTTCAGGAATTAGTAAACAGCAGTTACAGAATTTTCTAGCTAAAACTGTCACAGAAGAAAACCTCAAGCATACTAAGTAAAAGCAGGTGGAGCCAGCATGGGAAAGCATCATTGGCTCCCGAGTAGCCTGGCCCTGGTCAGCTGGTATGAGTTGCTGGGGAGTGGAGAAACTCTTACTTACTTCCTGTCCTCAGGCTTCACCACAACCCAGACTGCATGGGTGCTTGCTAGGAGGGCATCATTGAGCTGCCAGGTTCCACTTACAGATGGCCAGCCCAATTTCTTCCTAAAGGGTCAAGCACACTCCAAAGAACAATGGCAGCTAGCTGTTGCAGCAAGCTGCACCTTTTGCTCCCCTGCCTCCAGCCTGGCTGCTCAGCTAGGCCAGGGCTTATAGTGGGCTCAGAAGCTGCAAAAGGGCGGGGGTACTTTTGTCTGCTGTCGCAGGTAGGGTACTTTTGCAGGCAGAGAATTACTTATTGTGTGAGAAGTATTAGAAATAAAGAGAAGACACGTACCACGATATGGTCGTCATTACCATTCTCCCAGTGCACTCCAGGACAAATTACTATCCCTGCACACACATTGAAATCAGACCTGGGCATCTTCTACCCCGTCCACTATCACCTTCATTAGAACGTGAGCAGCCCTGTCATCTCCAGTTGTGCATATCAGCGCCCAGTGCGATGCCTGGCATTTGGATGGCGCTCAGTAAGTGAGGAGCTCGACTCACAGCCACAACTAGGGTAAAGCAGGATGGGAGGCTTCCCCACTGCTCTGAGTATGCACACACAACTTTGAGAGGACTGCCACTCCGAAGAGTCTCCATGTCCCGCCCACCCTGATCTTTTCACACCCTGGAACCACCTACCAAAAGCGGCGACCAGCAGACCGACAGCACGCACATGATCCCCATGAGCTGGATGGCCGTCTCGGTGGTGATCCGTCCCCACTGGGCACTGGACTGCGATGTCGCAGCTTTGGCCCGGCAGCGGGACACCAGGGCCTTAATGGTGGCCAAGTTGCAGGCGAAGGTGATGGTCAGAGCCAGGAGCCCCAGGAAGGCGAAGGTGGAGGCGAAGAAGAGATTGCCCCAGTTGTTCGATGCGCTCGTCCCGTTGCCCCCGCGCGCGGTGCTGATGAAGCACCACGTCCCCGGCCACTGGACGGTGTACTGGCCCACGCCCAGCACCGGCAGCAGCGCGAAGGCGAGCACCGCCAGCCACACTCCCAGCAGCACGGCGCGGGTGGCGCGCGTCTTCATGTGGCTCGCGTACCAGTGCGGCGCCCGAATGGCCAGCGCCCGCTCGACGGCCATGGCGCTGGCGATGAAAAGCGAGGAGAGCCCGAACACAGTCATGGTCAGACCGAAAAAAGTGCACAGCCTGCCCGACGGGTCGTGCTGCTCCCAGCGCTGCTTGGACAGGTACACGACGATGACCACCGGGCTGGTGAGCAGCTGCCCCACCAGGTCGGTGAGCGCCAGCCAGCCGATGCACAGCAGGAACGACTTCTTGCGCTTGCTCTCCCGGCGCCGGTAGCTGCGGGACACGAGCAGCATGGCCAGCGCGTTGCCCACGAAGCCCGTGATCAGCATGGTGATCGGGAAGGCCACGGACACCGACCCGCAGTCCTCCCCAGGCCCCGGGGGGCGCGTGAGGTTGCCCCGCGCCTCGGCGGGGCGCTCGGGCGCCCACATGCCCGGGTAGGAGTAGTTGAGGCGGGTGCAGAACGGGGCGCCCCGCGTCTCCTTCATGTTGGCTTCGAGGTGAGGAGGGGACGGCGCCCTGAGAGCAGCGGGGAGAGCTGGCGGGCGCGGCGCGGGCGGGCGCCGAGGTGGGCGGCCACCCAGGCTGGGGCCGGGCTGTCCTCCATGGTGGGGGCGCCGCCGCCGCCTTGCTCAGCCCTGCCCGGGCGCGGTGCTCGGGAAAGCCTTGGGCTCCCAGGGCACAGGGACGCCCGGCCCCGATATAAGGCCGAGGGGCGGGGCGCCGGCGGGCGTGGGCAGGAGCAAGGTGGGTGGGGGCGGAGACGCAGCCACTCTGCGTGGCCCCCGTCGCTCTGGACAGGACGCCCATTGGTCTTACTGCTCGGTCCCGAGCCTCCTGCACCTGCGAGTGTCTGCACCTGCCCAACCCAGGCGAGCTGCCAAGCGGGACTTGAGCCCGAACCTTCTCCTTAACTATCCAGAGACGCTCAAACTAGGACCAGATCCTTCTCCCGAAGCCCTTTTGTACCTCTTGCAAGTGGAAAGCACCTACCCTTTAATCATGCAAAAAGCCACAATCCTTTGCAAAATTGAGCTGAGTGTTGTTTTTTTTTTTTCCTTTTTTTCTTTAGGACTCTAGAATAATCCCGAAAAGGCCAAGCTGTCCTGCCCCCCTCCCCCCGGACGTCACTGAAACTATAAAATTAATAGACGGTGCCTGGAGATTTAAGGGGCTAGAAAAGGGCAAAAAAAAAAAAAAAAATCAGATGGTTGAACTTAAAGACAGCGAATCTCAACTACCATTCTTCACCCAGTTCGATCCTTTCTCTCACCCTTCCAGAAAAGAGTGAAAGGGGGGAGCAGCAGATGACTGATACTTACATATTTGAAGTAGTAAAAGATTTTTTTTTTTTTTTTCTGGTACTGGGGATGGAAATCAGGGGCATTTTCCTCTGAGTGACACTCCCAACCCTATTTTTTATTCTTTATTTTGAAACAGAGTCTCACTGAGTTGCAAGGGCTTAAGTAGCTGAGGCTGGCCGCCAACATCCTCCTGTCTCAAGCCTCCCAAATGCTGGGATTACAAGCGTGCACCACCACGCCCGGCTGTGAAAGGTCTATTTAAAAACTAGACCTAATCATATGGCACTACGAAGACCATTACTGAGAATGACTCAAATTACTTTCAGAACAAGGTCTGTTTCAAAGCTGGGTCTGCTTTTTGACCTTTCTTAGTTTTAAATATTCTGTTTGGGTGTAAATGAGTGTCAAGAGTTAAGAACGGGTTATGTCCCTTGGCATTCTTTCTGCACTGTTTTGACTTCATAAGATCTTGAAAAAATTAGGGTCCTATGGTGTTTAAAGAAGGAAAGGTGAAATGTAACTTAAAGTACATTTTTAACAACATGCATTAATGACACTAATTTCACTTTCTATCTTATTGGTATTTAAAATTTTTTTACACTTTTGAGGTTTTTAAAAATAAAGCATCATGTTTACGAGAACAACTAAGAAGGTAGAGTGATGTGGCTTAGTTTTTAAATTAATGCAAACTTTTTCTTCTTACTTCGTATTACTTTTCTTATTACTTCAAACTAATATTTGGAGAAGTGATTTTAAAAAATAATGGATTAATAGTAAAGTAATATTTACTGGCTGGGCATGCTGCCACATGCCTCTATTCCCAGAATTTGGGAGGCCGAGACAGGAAGATTGCAGGTACACAGTCAGCATCAGCAATAGCAATGCCCTTCCCAACTTGATGAGACACTGTTTCAAAATTAAAAACATAGCTGGGTGTGGTGGTGCAAATTTGTAATCCCCGCGCTTAGGAGGCGGAGACAGGAGGATTGTGCAGGTTCGAAGCCAGCCATGCTGGCTTAAGAGATCCTGTTTCCAGATAAAAAGTATAAAAATAGGTCTGGGAGTGTAGTCCGGAGGTAGAAGTGTTTCCAGGAACCCCAGTACCACCCCTCCCCCACAAAATAATCATAGTGTTGGGTGTAGCTCAGTGGTAAAATGCCCCTAGCTTCAATTCCCAGTGCCCCTCCCACACATACACGCAAAGTAATATTTGCTGTTATTCTTAAGACTATACATGAAAGTACATATCAAATGTCCAGCAATTGAATTCCAGTGTAATGATATATTTACAAACAAGAAAATTTTATGATACAGCAAAAAGTCTGTCTCCAGTTAAGGTGTATTTTAATTTATAAATAGCTAAGTTCCCTAAAACTATTACTTTTCCTATTGTGTTCCATGCTGTAATTAGTTGTACTTCATTAATAAGCATCAGGTCAGTATTCAAAAGAACTGTTAGCCTCTTACTCACCTCTCATTTTAGTGATGCATTTTCAGATCCTTCAAGTAACACTCATTTCTTTCAGCATTTTGTTTCATCATAGTCTAAGTTATCTGCTTTGTAGCTATTCACCTTGTAAACAAGTGACTTTGAGAATTTGAAGAGCTAGTAGTTGGATTCTGTTCCAGCACTCTTTGCTTAGTTACTACAGAGATAGTTCGTGTTGGGCTGGTCTGAGACAATATCACCCTCTAGTGACCTAAAATCCCATAACATGCAGTATGCTGTATTAAAGAGAATTTCAAAGGGACTAATGTATATATGTTAGGGAACACTTATTTTTTTCTTTAGTAATTTACTAATCAGTACATGTAAGTCTGCTCACTTTGTTTTCCTTTAAGTACACAAACTTGTATCTCTGATTATTAAATAAAATAGTGGAGGATTAAAGAAAGACCCCATGCTCAAATGTTTAAATTCTACCCTACAAATATTTTAATAGTTTTTAAATTATCTCTCCTGTATCTTAGTTTTACTAATATATACCAATATTTAGTTATTATTGGTTAGTTTTATATTGATTTCTAACAAAAATCTTAAACATGGACATAAAACATGATTTAATGAGATGGGGTTGTACCTCAGTGATAGGACACTTGTCAGCATACATGAGATTTTTGAGCCTCAACATCAATATCAAGCAAAAATCCCCCACAAGATTAATAAGTAGCTTCATGTAATCAAATCCATTATTGCTTCATTATGATGGAAAGTATCTGAACTTCATTCTTCATAGAGTCCATTGTTAATTGTAAGTATATTTTAAATCATCCATTCAATACTTATCAAACACTTACTTCATGGCCAGACACTGTCACAAGGAATGCAAAGACAACACATAAAAGTCTCTATGCCTATGGAGTTTATATGTCAGTATAAATCTCTTGATTTCTAATCTCAATTAACAGAAGAAAGAACACTGATCACAATATTGTCTTCTTGGAATGATATGCCTGGAGATGGGATCTTATATGAAACCCTTTACATGAAAAACTAGAAAGTTATGTAAATTTTTCATGATCAAGTGGAATGTAGACATAACATTCAAACATCATTGGTTTAACATTTGATATAATTACCTTATCAACAAAATAAAGGAGATACTTTGAAATCTTTGCTTAATCAACTATCTGGGTACACTAAAGTATCTTATACTCTATGTCTTTCTCCTATCTTGTTTCTTTACATGTTTAATAATCTCTTACTGAAAACAACATTGTAATCCCAGTTCCTAAAAAGAAAAAAAGGCTAAGACAGGGGAACTGCAGATTCACAGGCAGCCTCAAAAACTTAGCAAGGCCCTCCACAGCTTAGTGAGACCGTTTCAAGAGAATAGGGCTGGGGGTGTATATAGCTCAGAGGTAGACCACCAGTACCACCACCACGACAGAAATAAAATGACATTGTAGTTCATATATTGTAGTAATGCTAGGTTCTATTTTTTCCTTCTGAGGATTATTGTTCTGACAGTTTGGATTCAAACTGCCAATATTGTCTGTCACGTTGTATGCAGCAATTGTTATGTGTTCATTTTTGTTTTCTATGACTGCTCTTTTAGCTTGGATCCTTTGAAGCTTCTGTGGCTTTCTGTTCAATTTTATTTTTTAGGATCCTCCTCTAATTTCCAGGTGCTCTACTGGTATAGGACTGTGCCTTGACATTTTAAGCTTGAGAAGTTCTGGCTTCCAGTAACCCAATGTGTCACAGAAGAGAATGTATTCTTTTAGAAAAAGTATCAAGTTATATATCTTCCTGAATGAATTTACCCTTAAAGACTGGATTCCTGTCAGACCTTTGCTTGCTTTCCTCTGGCTCCAGACATGTACTTCACTTGGACAGTTAATTCTTCTGGGGTTCTCACTGAATTTACAGTGACTGTTCAAGCCTTAACTCCAGTCTCTTGCACTTTTTGCCAGTAAGGTTGTGATTTTTTCCCTCAACATATTCATGAACGTTGGGCATCTTCAGTCCAAAGCACCTCTTCAGATACAGGCATTAAAAAAAAAAAGATCTCTTCTTTAAATGTTTTTCACTAAATTCCACAGTTTAGTGGAATTTATAAAGTTTCAAAAATCTTAGCTGCAAGGCAGTGTGACTGATGTTGGTGTAAAGGGAGACACTTATGGTTCAAATGTGTCCCTTCAAAATCCAGGTGTCAATACTTAATGGCTATGTCTAATGTGCTGAGAACCCCAGCACTGGCTCATTAATCTCTGCCCCTCACAAGGCTGAGACAGGTGGACCACAAGTTTAAGGTCAGCCTGGGACACTTCGTAAAACTCTATCTCAAAGTAAAAATAAAATAAAAAATAGAGGGCTAGGAATGTAGTTCAGTGGTAGAGTGGCTCTGGGTTCAGTCAGAAGTATCCCGGGGTGGGAGGGGGGGATAATGGGCAATGTGATGGTAAGAGAGGTGAGGCCTTTTAGAGATAATTAGCTGCAAATCACCGTTAGTAACTACTCTGAGAATAGGATTCATTTCCCTTATTAAAGGATGTGGTAGAGGCAGCTGCTTTCTTATTTGCCCTTTTGCCTTCCACTATGAGGACCCAACAAGGCCTTCACCAGAAATCAGACACATGTACCTTGACATTAAACCTCCCAGTCTCCCCAACTGTGAGAAATAAACTTCTGTTCTTTATAAATTACTCAGCCTGGTATTGTATAGCTGCAAAGAATAGATGAGCAAATGGTTTAGAAAATGTGTGTATGATAGGTATACACATATCATATATATCCATACATGCAAATTTAGTGGACTTTTGTGAAAACTGTCGTAGATAAGTCTTTTGAGGAAATGGAACTGATAAAATTAGGGGTCTGTATGGAACTATAAATGAACATAAACCTTACTACACACAATGGATCAAAGACAAAAGTGCATTAAAATTATAATTTTTCTAGATTAAAACAAGGAATAACCTGGCAAACATGATTTTGACCAAGTGATAGTTAATATCATGAATGATGTTCTGGATATTAGGCCCCTTAATATGGAGTGATGAGAAAAGGTACTTCACCTCTGTAGTTAGTAGTCTTTTAGAAAATCCATCCCCCAACACATGGCAAACCCAGAATAGGCATCACTCTATAGGATACCTGACCTACAAGACCAGTCTTTATCATAAAGACTATCACAGACCAGAAAACAATTGAGAGAAATATCATCTGAATGCAATGCGGTACTCTTGATTGGGCCCTGGGATAGAAAGATGGATATAAGTGGAAAAATTGGTGAAATTCATGTAAAACTTAGCACTAATAGTATACAAACATTGGTTTTTTTTTTTTAGTTCTTACAAATGTACTATGGTAGTACAATAATATAGGAAAATGGATGAGGGTGTGAAGGTAGCTTTAGTCTTTTCAACTTTTCTGTATTAAATTACTTAAAGCCGGTTGTGGTGGCACATGCTTGGAATCCCAGCATTGGGGAGGCTGAAACGATCGTGGTTTGCAGACAGCCTCAGCTACTTAGGCCCTCAGCAACTTAGTGAGACCTTGTTTCAAAGAATTAAAAAAAAAAAAAAATAGGGCAGGGGTATAGCTCAAAGGTCGAATACCCCTGGTTTCCACTCTCAGACCCGCAATAAAAAATAATAAAATTACTTAAAAATAAGTTTTGAAAATTCATGTAGACCTGGGAGTCTTTCATGCATTTTCTTATTCTACTTCACTAAATTTGTATTTATAGGTGGGCACTATTATATATGGCATGCAATTGTACCAAACAGATTGGGTACAAATGTCCAGACGAATACATACAATCTTAGAAGGGTTCCTTGTGTTCCAACCTAGTCCATAGTTCCAACCTAGTCCATAGTCACCATGACCCAATAGGTAATCAATATTTTGATTTCTACAATAGCTGTTTTTGAACTTCATATAAATGAAAAAAATTACTTATACTCGTGTTAATAGTTCAAGTTCGTTGATGTGTTTTCCAAGTCTTCATTATTCACGACTTTCTACGCGATTATGTATTTGATGACAGGCACAATTTATAGTGGTGAATTTCTTTTCACAGCTGTCAACTTAGGCTCATATATTTTGAAGTTTAAGTAAGTGCCTAATATGATTGCTAGGCTTTTTTTTTTTTGGTGGTACTGGGGTTCCTGGAAGCCCTCCTTCCTCCAGGCTACACTCCCAGACCTATTTTATATTTTTGAAACAGGGTCTCTTACGCCAGCACAGCTGGCTTCGAACCTGCGCGATCCTCCTGTCTCCGCCTCCCAAGCGCGGGGATTACAAGCGTGCACCACCACGCCCGGCGATTGCTAGGTTTTTCCTAATCACTATGAAAAGACCTTCTCTATCCCTAAATTTTCTTTGCTCTCAAATCTATTTTTCCTGAAATACACACTACAGCTTGCTTTGTTTTGCTATCATGTTTCATCATTAATCTATTTTCAATGTGTTTGTTAAAAGCAAATAACTCTTGCTCCTTCCTTGCAATTGGGATATTTGATTACTTTTAGTGTAATAATTGACCATTTGGGCTCAAACCTACCATTCAATTATCTAGCTTTTCCTTTTCTGGCTCCTTTTGGATTGTTTTTATTCCATTCATGATCCTCTTTTATGGGCCTATTATGTATTGTTTAGAAATTAATTTGGAGCTTAGAGCATACACCTAAACTATCAGTTTACATTTAAGATTGTGTTGTATAACCTGACAACTGTATATTTTTCTCTCTTGGCTAATGTGCTATTATACTTGCAAGTCTCTACATACATTTGCTTTAAACAATTTCCTTTCAATAACTAAAATACTATAAATAAAATTAGTATTTCCTATGTTTTCACTGTGTAGAGTAACATTTCCATCCATTTTGTTATGCCAGTTTTTTTAGTATGAAAAATGAAATTTTATACCTTGACTTAATTTATATAGCTTTTGATTTTATGTACCTTCAGTTTACATTCCACCTTTACTCTAAAAACATACCATCTCCTGACTTACACTGCTTCTGACAAGTCAGTCATTCTTACCGTTTCTGTGTCTACCCCTGCCAGACTTTTAAGACTCACTATATAGCTGGCTTTCAGCAACTTAATTATGAATGACTTCCTTTTAACTGTCTTCCTGCTTTCTACGCTGAAACTGTTATCAGCTTCCTGCATTTGCTTCTTACAGACATTACTTAAGACTTGAAGAGGACCCTTCACAGACGTCCAGGCATTTGTAAACATCCTCCCAGGTACTCTCCCTATAAGCATTACTGTCCTTGAGCTTCCTGCCCCCACCATCTTACCTCAAGAATACAAGGCCTCCACTAAGCTAACGCCCTGAAATGTGCCCTAGAAATTTCCAAGGAGTAATATGGATGCATTAAAGGTTTGCCTGGTTTATCTTTGTCAGGCACCATAGACCTCCACAGGTTTATGGCTAGTGCACTAAAAAATGCAAAGTGTCATTTGAAATGGGCACTGTGATATATACTTGTAATATCAGTACCTGGAAAGCTGAGACAGATCGGAGGTTTGAGGCCAGGCTCAGCAACTTAGTGAGGCCTTGTTTCAAAATAAAATAGGGCTTGGATGCCCCTGGGTTCCATCTGCAGTACCACAAAAAAGCCATGTACTTTCTACACTTGATCTTAGCCAAAAGACCACTAAGCGATAAACCTTTACTTTCTAGTGCTACTGATTCTGTTCTGTCCTGTGATCAGAAGATATATTCTCTTGATAAAATCCTTTTGAGATAATTCAGGATTGCTTTAGGGGCCAACATTAGTATGTAAATGTTTCATGTACAATGGCTGAGTGGCAAAGTTGAACTGGTAATTCCAAATGTTTTTCAGCTTGTGAAGAACTGGCTTTATCAATTTTTAACAGGTTTCCTCTCTCAACACAAGTCCACTCACTGGTTTTTCATGGTGGCCTATCTTGTGAATGTAAATTCAAAATGAATTCAGTAAGCAAGTATTTACTGGGGGAAAAGTACAATTTATCAAAATCTCTTAAGAAAAAGGTATTAACTAATTCCACCAAATACTGAGCACTTGCTAAAAATTACTATAAGGGTAAAGGACACAGGGAAAGGATACCCTTTCAAGAATTTCACCTAACTCCTGTGGAAAATCAAGATGAGTAAAGGATGGTATCCTAGTGTTCCTAATTGAGGCCTAATAGTCTAGAGTAGGCTACCTGTAGTGTGCTCCTGTTGAAAACCTGCTACTTGGTAAGTATGAATGATGCATAGGTTCTATACCGCTAAGAAAGCTCACATTAGTAGGAGATTAAGTCTAGAAGGCATTGAAATGTTATAAGCAAATAAATTCTATGAACAGAAATGTTAACAAGACTTCTGAAGTCAGTGATGAAAAAATAACTGGTAAAGCACACTTATTTGGCAAATATTAATAGGAGACAGCATTTAGCAAATACTATTTAAAGGCTATTGCATATGAGAACTTTTAGGAGGTAACTTCAATTGCCTAGTCTATAAACCAGAGTAGTGGTATTTTAACACAACAGGATGGGTTTGAAGAATAAGGGGAATTCTCAATTCCAGGTAAATAGCCGTTTGAGTGGGAAGGCAAAGGGAAAATCTAAGAGGATTCTCAAATCACCCATTATGCTGTTTATTAATATGAAAAGTGATGTAACACACTAGAATGGTTTAACATCTAAAAGGAGATACATATGATACAGCTGGATATGTGGACCTACTGCTCTTTAAAGAAGTAGAAAATAACCATCTAAGAACTTTTTCTGTGTGTGTGTGTGTGTGTGGTGCTAGAAATTGAACCCAGGAGCATTCTACCCGAGCTTTTTATTTGGAAAAAGGATCTAATGATTTGCGGAGGCTGGCTTTGAACCTGCAATCTTCCTGTCTCATCCTCCCATGTACTGTGATTACAGGTGTGTGCCATGCTCAGTCACTCTCAAAGAATACAAATTTGGCTCTATTACTATGTAGTCCCACTCTCCTGATACTGTAACTGTCAAGGCTTTTAAGTACCTACTTCCACCACTACTATAGATCCTATTCCTTCCCTTACTTAATAGCACATACACACACACACACACGCGCACGGGTAGAGATGACCAAATATTATATATGTGACAGAAATAATTGCAAAAATTTATGAAATTTATTTTCTATAAGGCAGATCTTGTTATTTCCACTCCATAGATATGACACCACTATATGTAACATTCAATATCTCTTCACCCAGGCTCAGTTAGCTATATTGAACTAAATTCTAGTCAAGTACTCTGACTTCGGTGTAAAGAATTTTTTTTAAAAAAAATCAAGTATTACTAACATTGTATGACTGGATCACATCAAATAAGTTAAACTTTTTCTCATACTTCAGGTTGGACTGTTCAGCCTTTGTAATGACCTCACTGAATATGAGTCCAAAGATGTTTCATTTGGGGGGAGATTTAAAAAATTCTTTGTTCTGGGTTCACTTCAAATTATTACTGTTTTTAGTGTGTGTTCAATATGTTCCGGCTCAATTCAAAATGTATTACAAAGCTCCTTCTCCCCGAGGTTCTCCAGTCATTATTTTTGGTTCCCTAAAAACATGATCAAGTCCTGTTTTTCCAAAGAGAATTCACTTAGTTAACCTTAATCTATAAATGTGTCCTTCAAAATTTTTACCATTTCCCAAAGACTTTCTACTTTTACATTAGCATTTTATAAAAGGTTTTCCTCTCTAAATTAAGGCTAAGAGACTATTATACATTTTAAGCTTCAAATTGAGTTTTCATTTTCTTAAATAAAACTGCATAGCTTTCCTCAAATCTTTTTAGATGTAACTTTCAGAACAGTAAAATATTTAATATTTACCTACTTATTACAAATCCTTATCTTACTTAGTGCTTTTGTTAGACATTCATCAACTATTTATGTTTTTGTATCTGCCTGGTAACACTGAAGATCCTCTATGTTAAACTAAGCACCCAAGTACTTCAATGTTGCAAAGAAAAAACTTTTAAGTTGTTTACCAGTCACTCTCAAAGACTACAAATTTGGCTCTATTACTACATAGTCCCACTCTCCTGTTACTTTAACTGTCAAGGCTTTTAAGCACCTACTTACACCATTACAATAGATCCCATTCCCTCCCTCTCTCCATCACCTACTTTTCCTTCTACTAGAAAATGGAGGCATGCCAAAGGAGACAAGAGTCAATCAAAAAGAGCGTTCAATAGCCAAAGGTGGAACAATGAGTAACAAAATAGCAAATATAAAATAAATTTAAGCGAGTACATATCCAGACAATTCTAAATAGGTGTAACTACCCAACTTCAAAAGAGATGAAGCTTAATTCTTTCATTCTTACACTGGTGGGGTAGCACTTAGTAAAACTTACCTAAAAGTGGGTGAAAGAAAAGCCACTAACTACAATGGTGAGCCCAGGCAAATCCTACTTTATCCAAATCCCCAGGGACATTATACAGCTATGAAGTGTGTTTCACAGGTCTGGAAGGTACTTCCTTCCAAGCCTGTAGCTCTAATCTAATATTGAGAAAAATCACAGCCAGACCCAGAGAAGGGCAGGGCATTGGACAGGATACCTGACCAGTAATCCTCAAGACTGTCAAATTGTCAAAGGCAGATAAGGTCAAATAAAATCTTGAGTGTAATTAGTACACCAATGTTGGCTTCTTAGTTATTACTTTTTGTGGTACTGAGGATGAAACCCAGGGGCATTCTACCTCTGAGCTACAGCCCAGCCCTACTTTTTATTCTTTATTTTGAAACAGGGTTTCATTGAGTTGCAAAGGGCTTCACCAAGCAGCTGAGGCTGTCCACAAATCGCAATCCTGTCTCAGCCTCTTGAACGCTAGGATTTCAATCGTGCGCTACCACAGCCAGCTTGACTTAATTTTGACAAACATATATAGCAATATTAAGATGTTAATTACAATGGAAACTGGGAAGACACATGAGAATTGTGTAAATTCACAACATTTCTGTAAATGTAAAGTTATTACAAAAGAGTTTTATCAACCTCTTTATAACTTAAGCTAGTTTCTTTACCAATGTATTACATTACAAACATCTGAATAATTGCCTTAACAATCTCACACATTTGTGTTCTCAAATAGGTCATTTGGTTTTAAAGCAAAATTAAAATGTCATTAAACTTGGAGTAAATCCCACTTAGCTCTCCTGTGGTTCCCTTAGGCAAGTTTTTAACTTCCTTCCGTGCTAACCCTCCTATAAAACTGCCTAAAGTTAGGTGTGGTGGCACATACCTAAGATAGGAGGATTGCAGGTTAGGGGCCGGCTCCTGCCTCCTGCAATTTAGTGAGACCACTTCCAAACATTCAAAAGTAAAATATGGCTGACATATCTCACTATTACCACCCCAACACACACACACACACACACACACACACACACACACACACACACACACACACGGAGAAAAAAAATATTGTCTACTTTATTTTCCAGAAATACTATAATTTCTAAGAAAAACCATGAAGATATTTCTCCTTTAAAACCACTTAGCACTTGCTGGGTGTGATGGTGCACACTTGTAATCCCAGCATTAGGGAGGTGGAGACAGGAGGATCTCCTTTCTTGGACAATCTCAGCTACTTAGTGATGCCCTCCACAACTCAGTGAGACCCCGTTTCAAAATAAAATATAGGGGTGGGGTGTAGCTGAGAGGTAGAATGCCCCTGGGTTCCATCCCTCCATACCTCTTAAAAATAAAATCATTTAGCACTCAAGTCAAAGAAGGAAGTAGTGGAAAAATTCCTTTCTTACCAACATTATGAATATTACAGGAACAAGAGGAAATAAGATGGTAAAAAATGACCTAATTTGTCTTTTAATTCTACCTAGGGATGATCTTATATTTAAAGCCTGTTCTGCACTTGGATATTCATTAGCAGATACCATACAGTATTATTCAAATGAAAGGACCCCAAATAAAAACCTAACCCACAGGAAGAGTTAAACAGTTGTTGAATGTTATAAAGTGATAAAGAGTAACTAAGGAAATACACCATGATATTCTATTTTAGTACTGGGAATAAGGTGTGAAATATTCAGTATGAAGTACTCAATTTGAGAGCTTTAAAAGTCACAATTAGAAATTTTGAGTATTCAAGGTTTTAATGATCATGGCTTCTAAATGTTTTCCACCAAGCACTCATATGAAAAGTGAATAGATTTTTAAAACTGAAAAATTAAAGAGAGAAAAATGTAACTAGTTTAAAAATGAACAAACACCAAAGCTTAAAAATCTCTACTTTATTTCTAACAAACACCACTTGATGCTTGACTCACAGACTTTATTTACATTTTCTCTACAATATCATTTCCTTATGAAATGAACTAGTACAGTTCAATTAAACCAATGAAATCATAATCATCTGAATTGTCTGTAAACTTCTATTAGCTAAATTAATAACCTTGTATTTGCTTAGTACAGCCAGAGTTTTAAATATAGACAGCACAAGAATAAACCAAATGGCAACATGTAGAATCTAGAAGATCATCTGGGCAACTTAGAAAGGCAGACTTTCAAAAAGTCTGAGGCACACTTATAAGAGAGTAAAAGTTCTTGTGCAACCTACAGTACATGTAGCAGGAGAAATTATGACAAAAAACCACGGGAAAGTTGTAAAATATTATTAAAATATTTCCGCATAAGTTGTTTTCAATTTTAGACTTAACTGAAGGGGAAAACACTTTAAAATAAAAACAAATATAATTTTGTTTGGTATACTAAAATATCTTAAATGTTTTCGAATTTTATTTAAATTGCAGTAGGCAATAGTAAGGGGGAAAAGAAAGAAACTCAGTACCCCATAAAAAAAGTTCCCGAGCACAACTGTTGATTTCCTCTAATATACTTACCTTGTATTGTCACTGACGACACTGTTAAGAGAAACCTTTTTAAACCAGAAAACAAAACGGAACTCAGTGACCAAATTTTAATTGAGAAATAAAACTCTAAAAGCATTTTAAGCCATAAGTTACTTCAAGTGAACAACAACAAAAGATTCTTGCTTATATCATGCAGAAATAAGCATTCATCTGTTATTCAGAAGAAATTCTTATGCAATGTATTTAAACATTTCAAGGCATATGTGCACTTAAATTCACAATGTCACTATTGGCCTTTTGCCATTGAAGAAATACTTCAAAGCTTTCTTCAATTTGCTCATTAATTATGATTTAGCCTTTTCTACCCTATCATATTTAATAATTAGATTTTTAAAGGATATCACACAAAGCTTCTTAAACTTTTATTAAAGATAAACATTTGAAATAAGATTTTTCATTTTAAAAATCAGGCAACCATCTCAGTAGAAAAGGATGAACTGTTAAGACTTAACAGTCTTAACCCAAGTTATGGGTTAGAAAGGGCAATGAATGACACCTTTCTTCTCCTCCTGCAATTCAAAAGATTCTTTTGCACTAAATGGGGTAGTACAAAACGAGTTGGTGTAAAGCTGAATACACGAAAGATGATGATTCTAAGGCACCCTCAGTATAGGGAACTTAAAACAAAAAAACCTTCCAGTTGGCAGTTTAAAATTTAAGAATGACTCTGACAAAGGCTAATAACAGAAACAGGTTATTTCACCTGGTTCACCAGTCTTGCCTCTATG
Organism: Muscardinus avellanarius; assembly: GCF_963383645.1. Classification (NCBI taxonomy): domain Eukaryota; kingdom Metazoa; phylum Chordata; class Mammalia; order Rodentia; family Gliridae; genus Muscardinus; species Muscardinus avellanarius. Next base: position 62,022,590 of record NC_137788.1, read on the forward strand.
CCCAAAGTTCAGACAGGCCTAGTTCCACCAGACAGGATATATTTAGAAATGAGAAAAGTTCATTTAAATTAAGAAACAAAGTACTGTGTTATAGTTGAGATGGTTTTAAATGAAGCAAATGACTATAAATGATGAATGACAGACCATCTATTTTGGGGGCATTATGGCTTAAAATGCAATTTACTTTTCTTAATATCACAAATAAACACAGTTGTATTGTTCCGAAAAGCAATAAAGGCATGCACCTCTACTAGCAGGTTTAGCACTTCTGACCAAGTAAGACATCAACTTCTTAAGAAATATGCTTCATGCACTGTACTCAATTTTTTTAAGGATGTAAATTTTAATACATTATTTCTTTTTTGAACTTGAACGGGAACCAGAATGGGATGATCCGGAAGATGACCTGTGGTGCCTGTAAGACATAATGAAGAAAGCAGGCAATCTAGTAAGCTACAGCTGAATTTCAGTATTTGTTAAGACTGTAAAATATAAAAGATTATACACCTTGACGCTAGCAAAAGAAGTAATTAAAAACTAAGATATAAACTTATACACATAAAATTTTCTGGTGTATAGACTTTGGATGTGAGCCCAGTACTGGTTTAGTTATAATTTAAAAATACCATCTCATTTCAAAATATAGCCACCTCTCAATTATTTAAGGTAATGAAGGAAAGCCTTGTAAAACTGCATTAAGATAACAGATAATGTACAAAAAAGCATATAAACTTGGTAATGCAAGTGTGACTAAACCAATCTGTGATATACTATAGAAAATGTAATAAATCTATATGTAAAACATACAGCAAGGCTTCCAATTGTGTATGAGAAAATATATTCATAAATAATTAAAATTTGGAAATCTATGTCACACAAGATGATTGTACAAATAGATATAGTGTTATATTCATGCAGCTAATATGAATAAGTCAATATCAACCTGGGTAAAGTAGTGGTGTTCCGTAGGGGTTGGCCCTGGGCTCAGGGTTGTTTAGTGTTTTCACCAATCACCTGGCTTATGGAATAGAGAACATGTTCATTAAGTTTAGATGACAACAAACTAGGGGGATTATATGTGGCTAAGATAAAAATTTGCAGAAGTGGTAAGAAAACAACAGAATGAATTTCATTCAAGTACAGAGTAATTTTCTTACAAAGACAAATTCGCAGAAATGAGACTAATTGTGTGTAATCTTAGTATCTAAACTTCAAATGTGAAGCAAAACTAACCATTCTGTACAAGTAGGAATGAGATGATCCTACTTGAACCCAACTATTATCAAACGTTACATAATCCTTATTTTTACAAGCTAAGAGGATATAAAAAATCGCCAAAAATTACAAATGAAGCCAGTAAAATGATTATATAATTAGACATTGAGAGCCAAGAGAAAATGAAAGTGAATAATTAGCCTGTTGCAGAACAGGCTGACAGATGACAATTGTACTCATCAAATTTAAAGAATGTTTATAGAGATAATGTAACCTAGTAAAGATCCTTCTTTAAAAAATACAGATTTGGACTGTAAAATGAAAAATATATTAGCTATAAGGAATAATTTCCTTATAAAGGGCATAAAACAATTTGCTATAAAAATGCATTTATACATATTTAAATGGAACAGTACTTCTAATGATCTGAAAATTAATGTTTTATTAGATGTCCTATAATTTTTTTACCATTTCTAATACTCAATTTAACATAAATTAATAAACTTGCAAGTTTCTTCAACGTACAGCTTCTGAGTTGCAATCTTTAATACAGAAATAACCGAGAGTTGGCTATAATAATATACATGGAAATAAAACTTTAAACAATAAATGCTCAGAGAATGGTTTTATCTACAACTTTTGTAAACAACTTAATCAAAGCACAGGTCTAAAGTATGACTGAAAATTGCAACAAAGGAGAGAGAAATCTAAGTAAGAAGTCTAGTTATCTATTAAATACACTTAGGAACACCCATTCTTATTTCTACAGAAACCCAAACCTTTCAGGTGACCGTGATCTTGTTCGTCTTTTTTTTCGATCACCAGGTGAAGAAGATCTAGAAGGACTTCTCTTTCTGTTCCTCTCAGGAGAAGATGATGAACTTGAATAAGATCTTTTTCGTGGGGAAGAAGAGCCCCTGTGGGATCTGGAGCTGGATCTTCATTGATTGAGAAACAAATCAAACATTTCATTAAAAGAAGAAACGAAGGTAACTGTTTAGTTTCCAAAAATAAATAGGATTTTAACTAGGAAAATTTTATAAAAAGAAATACTTACTGCTTACTCAATAGAAGACTTCTGGATCAATCATGAAAATACTCTATTTAAATATTTGTTTTAATTATTTCTTTTTAAAAGCCTAAGTACTCATCACTTGGAATTGAAATCAACTTACTGTATGAATACAGAAATTAGTGTTTTCTCTTTGTTTTAGGATTTTCAGTTTAAAGTGTATAAATGGTAAAGTCATTTCACTCAATTGTGACTTATGTTTAGAAATTACATCCTTCCATTTGGGAAGAAAGCACGTATGCTACATATGGGTTCCTGAGGAGAAACATTAACAATTCCTTGTGGAATTAGGCAACTCATAAGTTAAGCTACTACAGAAAAATGAGGGATATGGTACAGAAATAAAAAAATATATATTATTTGTTAAATAGTATTAATATTTGCCACATATCAAAAAATAATTTTAAAATGACTTTTATTTATAACCCTTATTTTTATGAAATATCACTATTCATGAAGTATGAGTGTTGACATTCACATGTTTCAGGAAGAAGTAAATGTACTCTATTTAAATGAAAAATTTTCATTTACATATTTTAGTTGAAGGAATTTAGCTCAAACTTCCCAAAAAATTCACCTTTGGGCTTAAAATGAAACAGAAAGCCCAAAAGGAGAATTCTTTGGAAAGTTATAAGCAATAAAAAATGTTTGGGGAGAATATAAAGGTTGTTCTGTAAATCTTATAGTTTTTCCCAAAGGAAATATCAAGATATAAGAATTTCACCTAAAAAGCATTGGAATAAATGGACTAAAATATTAACATGTAATAGAAAACATATTTACTCTCTATTTTGTGTTGGCGTAATACAAATGTACACATCATTCTTTCATCCTTTCTCAAACTGCGTTTGCCCTGTACTCGATTTGGCTCAAATAAGCTAATAATTATTTAGTTCAAAAGAGCCACTGTTAAACTTCAGTGTGAATTTCTACAAGTGGAATTTTAGTAGTTTTCTTATTTATACTGAATGTCTATAGCAATCAGTACCTTTAAAACACAAGTAGCATTTCCTGATAAAGTACAGTAAAACTTTTCAAAAAAGCAGAAATCAATGTTTCACTTGCTTTACAAACTAGTTCCCCCTACAGGTTTGACTAACTACAACCTCAGAGTTTGTAACAACGCTTACTTGAAACAACAGCCTACCTAGATTAATTATACTAACTGATTTACTGTGCTAAGACAAATATCTGTTCTATCAACACTGTTTATAATATTGTTTAAAATTAGATAAATAAAAATAAGCACTCAATTGTTCCTGGAAACTTTATCTGATGTAAATGGCAATGGTAAAGTTGTTTCTGTGAATATTTGCCTTGCACAACAAATTCTGTTTTGAAGGGATTGTTTTTCTTTTAAATAGAATGTACTTTTTACTTGCATTTATAATTTTTAAACTCCAACTGCAAACACAATTTCATTACAGATCTAGTGATAAGAGTTATTTAGCTTAACCTTCCTACTTAACCACACTGTAGTAGCAAAATAACCTTGCAATAATGTAAACTACCTAAATTTGATCATGGGAATGTCTTGGCACACTGCTGGCAATGAAAACATTTCATGGTTAAAAAAAAAAAAAAAATTAAGCCGAGGCAAGTGCATTTAGTTTCCTAATGCTAAAATTGACAAGTAGAAGCAAAATAAGGCATAAAAAAGCAGCAACACCTTCTTCAGCCTTTAAATATTTTTTCTCTCTGCTTTACAGAGAGATGCTACCTCATTCACCTTGATTTCGACCCACGAGATCTCGAATGTTCTCTGGAACTGGAATGAGATCTTGACTGCGAACTGGAAGAGCTTCTTGAACGGGACCTGGAACAACATGGAAGTATTTTTTTTTCCCCAGGACTACTTAATTAAGCTTTGTGATATGAACACTGAAAGAAAGATATACATTAGAGTTCATTTTCACATAAAAAGATAAATAGGTATTTTAAGTCAAAATATTTTATCAAGGGCTATTATTTTAATAAAAAGGTAATTTAACAACCAACTATCCCTTTAAGTCTGATTAAATTACACTGAAATCACTAAATTGTACTCATGAAGCATTATCAGATTTATTAGAAAGACAAAGAAACTTTATGTTCAGAAATAATTCATTTTAAGCCACCCAGGACTACCACATTCAGAAAAATAGAATGTTGTAGTTTATATTTCTCTGGATTTTTCCTATCCCCCTTGTTTATAAAACTTTCATTTCCTTCTATATAGTTAGCATAAAACTTTAAATGTTGGCTTGTGTATATTTAGTCTCTGTTTTTCCATAAATTTAATACTCCATTACAGTAAGTATGACACAGGGAAAGATACAGCCCTTTTAAATCTAAAAATTACAAATACTCATTAATCTAATTCACATATTAAATTCCTGTAAGCAGATATATTTTTATTTCAAAATTACAAAATTACTAATTACTAAATAATCATTTTTGATGCTTTGCAAAATTCAATAAACATATATTATTAGCTCTAATACTTTATAAACTAATGTTTATAACCCCTTACATTACTTGTGAAAAAGATTTTTTAAGAGAATGTTGTTTAAGACACTGTTTTCAGCTCAACTTCTATTTTTTTAAACTATAAAATGAGGTACACTATGTATTTTATACCAGCAAACAAAAATACTCAAGGACTACATCAACTGGGTCCTCTATTTTATTTTATTCCTGAACATTCCAAAATTATGAGCATCAAGTCAATAGAGCTAATACAGCTGACTGTATTCTTTATTCCAAACAGACATTAAATTATTAAAAATTGTGTAACAAGCAATTTCAATAAGAAAGCTTTAATATATTGAATGAATCTCCACTTAATTTGTACATTTAAGCTACTTATTTAAATATAATTGTACACAATGATTTAACTGAATTTTAAGTCTATTTTAGTAAAAGGCATAGCATGAAGCTAAAATATCAGACTGAGGTAATTTCTATTAAGAATTACTTTTCCTGGAAGTATTGGACAATATCTAAATGGCAATGAGATAAAAAGTATTTTAAAGTTTACTTGAACAAATCATTAAAAAAATAGCTTATTTAGTAACAACAATAAAAAAGAAATTGGAATTTATAAATAAAGAAGTTAGATACTGACATTTTGACTGGTGTTACCCTTGACCTGTACCCGTTTACCTGGACCTAGACCTTGAACTTGAGGGGGAGGATGAGCGTGATGAAGATCGTGAAGATCGAGACTTTGAGCGACTTCGTCTATTAGATTTCTTTTTATTATTATCTTCTTCTTCACTGGCATCAAGATTATATTTTGAGAGATCAGCATCATCTTCATCCTCATCCTATTAAAAATTAAATTATATTTAGACATTTAGAAATTAATGTTATCTACCAGGGAAGAGAAATAGGCTTGTATACCGCACATCTCCATATAAATATAATCAGTAATACCCAAAAAACAAATTCATTTTCAATTCTGGAATTCACCTACTAAATGCCACCATCTATGCCAAACAGAATTAACTGTTTCAGGAAGTTCAGATGTAGACTCAGAAATCACACTCATTTACTGTCTTCCTGTCATGATGCACTATCAAGTTAACTGTTAGAAATTTTCAATTCTACTTCTTAGTTTGAAACTTCAAAATTTTCTTTCCTCTACTATATTACAACTCTTAGCTGTTTTCCCTAACTGGAAATACGATTCTCCAATATCTCAGTATGATATTCATCACCCCAAAGAACAGGGAAAATAGATGTAACTTATTTGTTTCTTAAACATTTGCATTCCAGGGCCTCTTATGGTCTGACTCCAAAGTACCCCAAATCATCCACAGAGCCAGACTATAAAACGTTAACATCTGGCCCCACAGAACAACTATCACTGAAGTGGGTGCTGTCTTATTACCGTCTCTACTCTAACAATAGTGTCCTATGTAATGATTTTTTAATATGGCTAGCTTGTTTCCTACTCAGAGATACCATACTTTTTTTGCTGGAATGTACTCATCCCCATATCTTTTTTTTTTTGGCTGGCTCCTTCCTCCTTCCTATAATTCAAGTCTCAGCTTAAATGTTACCTTCTCAGAAATTATCCACCGAAACCAAAGTAGCTCTTTTAATTACTTGCTAATCATAAACACAATCATGTGTTTTCACAACATTATAACTATCTACATTTATATTATATCTGCCCTTTAGAAGTGACTAAGGATGTTTTGCTTTAGTCATTATTATGTATTAAAAATAAAATCTGAACTTCTGGGAAGATGGCAACCAAGAAAAGCAGCGTTTACTAGTCCTGCTAAAACTCGATCTCTGTTGCCACAAAATCAGTGCTTTTCATAGCCAGAAAACACCACCAACAGAGAAATAAAAAATGTAAGCACAAGGGAAAGAGAAAAAAAAGACTCGAAGAACAACCAGAGACCAGAAATGAAGCCTGCAATGCGGCAGTGAAGCCACACTGGTGCCATCCTCCCTCACAGCACCAGGCTCCAGAGAGAAAAGGCAAGCAAGGAGCTGAAGTGAGCAGCTGTGGATCATTTGGGTGTAATTCAGCAGTTCTTCCAGCACAAAGAAAGTCTAAAATTCCCAGTGGCCAAGCTCATCACGCCTTCCAGGGACTCAGAAGGGAGCTCAAAACCAGAAAAGAAATACGCCAGCCTTATGGCTGAAGGGATGGCAGCGGCGCCATATTGCCAGCAGTGCCAGCCTCACGGCCGAGGATGTGGCTGCAGCGCCATATTGCCAGCAGTGCCAGCCTCACGGCCGAGGATGTGGCTGCAGCGCCATATTGCCAGCAGTGACAGCGAGTTCACCACGCCCTGCCACAGCTCCAGATGTGTGCATACAATTAACCTCCAACCCAGTGAAGGAGAAGCAGTGGCAAAGATACCATACCCTAGTCGTAGCTCCCTGTGGGAAAACGCCCAGCCTGGCATCTCCACGGTCTCAGGCAGCCTCGATTAACTTCCTGGGTATAAGAATTTGTGAAACAACCCAGTAAAGGAGTACTGGCAGCTGGGATTACCACAGACTCAAGATACAGAGCACCCTAAGTGAAGTCATAGTGACCCAGGGAAGGCACAAACTTCTAAAATCATGGGAAAGAGGAACAACAATAGAGCAATGAATGCCCACAACTGCATATTGTCAGAACCTGATAACACAGAAATTCAGATATCTCCAGAAGATCAAATCAGGAATATAACTGTAGAAATAATACAGGACTTTCGAAAAGAATTTAGAGAGTCTAAAAGAAATAAAGGAAGCAATCATTGAGGTAAAGGCCTCAATTCAAAGTATAAACAATCAATTAGACCACAAGGAGAATAGAATCTCACTCCTAGAAGATGATCACTCCAAAAACGAACGCATAATTTATAACTTAGAAAAAAAAAATCAGACAGCAGGAATCTGACATTGAAGAAATATGGGCCCATTTTAAGAGAGCTAACCTATGAATAATTGGAATAGAGGGAAAAGAAGGTGAAACCAAAGGGATCAATAATCTCTTCAAGGAAGTAAAGCAGAAAATTTTCCAAACATAGAGCAAGAGGTCGATACACAGGTCCAGGAAACTTATAGAACTCCCTTTAGACAGGATCAGAGAAGAGGATCCCCACGCCACATAACTGTCAAAATGACCAATGTGGAAGCCAAGCAGAGAATCTTAAAGGCAACAAAAACAAAAGGCCAAGTGACATTCAGAGGCAAACCAATTAGAATCACTCCAGACTTCCCAAACCAAGTCATGAAAGCCAGAAGGGCTTGGAGTAACAATCCAAACTCTGAAAGAAAACAACTTCCAGCCAAAAATTTCCTACCCAGCAAAACTATCTATCAAATTAGATGGGGAAATAAGAAGCTTCCATGACAAACAGAAACTCAAGGAATGTATGTTATACCGTTCTATCAGTAGCTTTTAACTCTGTTTACATTGTCTTAGGATGTACAATATTCTTCTATTTTTTAGGAAGTTTTTTTTATTCTTTTGTTGCCTGTGCCTTTGAAATCATATCCAAGAAATTCTGCCAATTTTATTGTTTTGAAGTGTTATGACCCAGGTTTTCGTCTAAAAGTTTATAGTCTTAAGATTTACATTTAGATCTTTTATCTAGTTTGAGTTAATATTTGTATATGGTGTTAGGTAAGGGTCCAATTTAATTCTTTTCCATGTAATTATTACTTTTTAACAATATTTAGTGAAAAGATTATTATTTCCTTCACCAAATGTTTTTGGAAACTTTGTCAAAAATAACTTGACCATATATGGAAGAATTTATTTCTAGTCTTTTTATTTTACTCCACTGGTTTATATATCTGCCTTTATAGCAGTACTACACTGTTTAAATTATTGTAGCTCTATAAGGTTTGAAATCAGAAAATGTACATCTTCTAGCTTTGTTCTTTTTCAAGATTGTTTTGGGTATTTAGAGTTCATATTTCATATTAGGGTATATTTTTTTCTGGGAAAAAAAAAGTACAATTGTTTTAACTTAAAAAAAAAAAAAGAAAAATATCCTCAGGTAAGAAAGAAAGCAAAAAGAAATACTGAAATGTTATATCTAAGTGATCAAAAGTTTGATATCAGACAAATGAATATGTTATGTAAGATTATCATTGTTAATTTTGGATAAATTGCTATAATATTAGATGTCAACCACTAAGCCAAGCATGGGAAAGAGGGATGGGGAGGGAAGGGTGTGGGGACTGGGTAGGGGCTAACTGGGCAATGTGTGCGTGTATATCTATACAAGTTTTTATCCCATTATGATGTATGAATACAGTGCACCAATAAAATAATTAAAAATATAAAATCCGTAGCTGGGTGTGGTGACACATGCCTATAATTTTAGTAATTCAGAAGCTGAGACAGGAGGATCACAGGTTCACATCCTAGCAACTTAGACATTGTTTTAAAAAAAAAAAAAAAAAAAGATAAAAGAAAGCTAGGAGTGTAGTTAAGAGGTAGAATGCCCGTGGGTTTGGGTTCAATCCCCAAATACAAGACCACCACCAAAAAATCCCCAACAACAAAATCTGTACTCAGCAGAGTGGAAGCTCAAAACCTTTATCTTGACTAAAGTTCCACGTTTGACAATAGCACTCACGTTAGTTAAATGAGACAAAGGGGACCTAGAATATGAAAAGTGTTTACCTCATCTAATTTATATTTAGAAAGATCTTCATCCTCATCCTCTTCTTCTCCCTCTGATTCTTTATCTTCAACTTCCTTTAATATAGATGCAGGACCAACAGCCTTCCCTCTATATTTTTTCTTCTTACGTCCAAACTGGGGAAAAACAGTTTCAAAATATTTCTGTAAGCTGGAAGTGCATTAAAATTGTCTTCTAAAAATTTATTTTATAGATTTCAGTCAGTTAAAATGTAAAGTTGCCCAAAAACTCTCAAATTGTAATTACAAAAACAAAGAGACATAAAAAATTTCCTCTGCAATGAAGACAATTTCTAACATGGTTTCCTAATTTGTACTCAATCTATACACTCACATGTAGCCTACCTCATCATATTCTCCATCAGATTCTTCTCTTTCTATATACTCAACATTTTCTCTCTCATTAAAACCACCTCCATATCCTAAAAGAAAACACACGCACAAAAAGAGCCATGCATTGTTATAATTCATTCCAGTAACAAAAAACGTCATGCTCATACATCACTTCTGAACAAAATAAAGAAAATCTAATCAACGACAGCTGCCTAGCCATCTAACAAATTATTAGCCTTGCTATCTTAGTTGGGAAAGCCGTATAGATTTAATACCTATAGCCCTTCTCAATTTCAAAATGTCCAATATGCCAAGTAACTTATGGAATATGTGCATGAAAAAATCTCCCTAAACTTCTGCTAAAATTAAGTCCAATAAGAATCACCAAATTTTGTGGTTACCAGTTAAGTCTGAAATCTTCTGATAAACAAATGTTGCTGAGCTAAAACATAAGGGGCCACTAACTAAAGCTTGAAAAAAAATCCTAATTATACAGAAAAATATACTAAAATAATAAAGGCCATCATTTGGCCTTCATTTTGTTTTAGTGTAACTTGTTTTTAGTATACATTTACTTGGGTTTTCTAAAATGACCAGTAAACCTTCAAACTAAAAACATTAATTTTTAATGTAGTTAAAATGAATGAACTTCTACTGACTGGTAGGTCTTTAACATGAACCTAGGAGAAATCAGAATAACGAAGGAAATGAGCCAGTTTTTAAAAAAGTGAGATGAAAGATGAGTAGTTTTCCTAATGAGAATTAAAACGTCCTTACTTTTCATTATTTTTGTAGCAGTGAAAATTTTAAAGTCTTTACAAATAGAATGTATAATAAATTTGGTGCCATGGCATAATTGTCTTTAGCGCAGAAAAGTACTTGCTAAACTGAACAGTATAGTTAAAAAAGAGGTAACATGTAAGTACACAAAATTATTAAAACAATCCCATTTAAAAATAAGTTTTTGTAGGGTTCTTTGCTCACACTTAGTAACTTGCAATTAAAAATAATAATGGCAAAGGCTGGGAATGGTGGCGCACACTTGTAATCCCAGTATTTGGGAGGCTGAGACCAGAGGATTGTGGTTCGGGGCCAGCCTCAGCAAATTAGTGAGAACCGGTTTCAAATAAAGAATAAAAAATAGGGCTGGGGGCATAGCTCAGAGGTAGAATGCCACTGGGTTCTATTGCCAGTACAGCAAAAAAAAAAAAAAAAAAAAAGTAAATAAAAATAATATCGCAAATATAAAGAGAAATAAATTACAGTAAGATTAGTCTAGCACATGTGGGTAATTTCACAAAAACAAGGAGATGATCATTAAAGTTTGTTGTATGAACTTATACAACAAATCTGAATCATGAACTCTTTTTCCTCTATCCATGAAAAACACAGCAGCTTCGTATCACCAAAAATCCTAGGTATTTCACTTACACAAAATAGGAAGCGTTAGAAGAATGGTATAGGTTTGTTTTCTTCATTCTATTGGTTTAACACTACAAACAATACTGAAAAAAATTTTTCCTTCTATTTTTGTGACACCTCTACCACAGTTCTATGTATTAGCAGTCATGACACAGATCAGATAAAAAAGAATTTGAATAGAAAATTGAGATTATAATTTTTCAGCCTGTTAAAAAGATTTTGTACTTTAATCTTAAAAATAATCAAAAAATTTAAAATAGGTTTTAAATTCGGAAAACAAAAAAGTCTCTGGCTGCAACTGGGCAGAAAAGAAATACATGAGACTAGTCAGATGGCTAAAATTCCATGGCAAGGCATAATAGAATCTTACCTAAAGTGATGGAAAAGACTTTTTTGAAAGGCAGAGTGAGAAGTAGCAGCTATCTAGGCTAAGAAGTACATCTAGGTTTCTGGTTTATATAACAAGTGTACGGTAGATGGTACTAATCATTAGATTATTAAAAGAAGGCCAGGTCCTAGGAGAAAAATCACAAATAGGATATAATGAATTTGACATTTACATAGCGATATTGGATAGGCAGCTGAATACACTGACAAAAATGCCTGAACTGGAGACATAAATTTGGTCACCAATGGTGTGCCAACTGTTACTTAAAATTTCAGGATTACAAGAAAATACACAGAAAATAGTGGAAAGAAGGCCTAGAGATGTGGCCTTGAAGAATCCCACATTCAGGGCCAAGGCAGAAAACAGAAGAGAATGAACCTAGAAGGAGACAATAACCAGAAGTGTGAGGAAGAATAACTATATCTAAGAGATTTAAATAAAAGGGAGGCTCTTATATAACGGCCTTAATCTATGCAATCAATACAAAGGCAAAACTCACGTAACTCAGGTTTGAGAAAGAAAAAAAATCTAGGATATTAGGTTATAAAGTTCTCACATGCGAGAATATAAATTTTAAAAAAATGAGGGTAGTCAAGCATGGTGGTGCATGTGTGTAATCTCAGTACTTGGGAAGCTACAACAGGCAGACTACAGGTTCAAAGTCAACCCCAGCAACTTGGCAAAGTCCTGTTTCAAAATTAAAAGGGTTTGGGGGTATTGCTTGGAGATACAATGTCCCTGGGTCAATCCCAATACCAGAAAACAAAACAAAACAACAACAACAAGGAAATAAAAATAAAGTTTATTGTAGACTATAAGAGCTAGGTCCAAAAGACTAATCCCTGAACCTCTGACCCCAAGAAACTAAACTAACAGTGGAAGTAAAATTAGGGAGAAAAAAAAAAAAAAAAAACCCCAAAAAACAAAGTTTTGAGTTTACCAACTCAAACTTTAACAGGATAATTTATACATACATACATACATACATACACATGCATATGCACTAATTACATACATAATACAAAATGTATATATAAAATATATATACACATATGTATACTTTTCAAATTATGTGATACATAAGTTGAGTGATAAAATCAGATTTTAAGTATACCAATATGTAGCTGAGCTGATTTGCTGACTTTGGAAAAACCATATCCTATTAGATATATAGCTTCATTTCACTACTGACCATATAGCCAATTGTAATCTATTATTTAAGTCAATTATTGTCAAACACACCACCCTCATAACCTACAGCCTTTGAGCCCTGAAGAATTTAAGTTAACCCATCTGCAAAGAACTTTTGAGTTGTTTTTGAAATCTGAAAAATTTCTGATATTTTTTCTAACATATAGCTAAGTTTAAGAATTATTGTCTAACCTTCAGAGGAAGACTTTAAGGTTCCTCTTTGCTATTTTTGTTGCACTAGAATATTAAATAAGTGAAAAAAATGGGATTACAGATCATTATCAATTTACAAACATCTAAACCAGTAAAATAAAAGATAAGCAATTTCTAAAACTATCTTAATATTCCTACTTGTTAGGATAGGGGTCCCTATCTCTGTACTTTATAAACTGTGAGACTAAAAACCTTATGTACGCAAGGGGTGGGAACATAATGACAGACTAGACAGGTACAATTAATTTAACTTTTAGCTCTATTAGAAAACATTTAAAGTATTAGTATATCTTACCTGTTCTTTCTTCTAATTTAGCATACTTTGGAGTATTACACATGTTACACTCTGATCTTCTGGCCCAATTCACATTACTACAACTATAAAAATAAATATCAAATTATAAGACTATATTATTTTAAAAAATCGAATTACTAGACATTCTATTATTTCAAATTAAAAACTAGAATGAGAAAGCCATAATACTATGTTTATTAAAAGATAATGTAAATAAAGAAAACGTGTTCAAGAGAATGTGGGTGCCAATAATAAACTCAACTATTCAGAAAAAGAACAAAATCTGAGTGCCTTTATGATTCTGAGAAATAAACAACAAATTTTAACTATAGAGATTCTATTATTTAGGAAAAAAATACCACCACAAAGGTTCTACTAATTCCTCAGTCTCTGAATTCATTTTAATGAGTAAGCTCCCTCCCACCAGAAGCCAGTTAGTACTGAATTCCACAGCATATCAAAGTAAGTGACTTTAATATGTTATGAGAAGACTCCATTTTAAGATCTATAGGACTAGAAATTTATGTAAGACCCTTTTCTAACTCAATCTATTTTTATATACGTAGGATCTGTATAGCAAAAAAGATGAAAACTGGGGAAATCCACACTAAGAAAATCTATCTAATTATAATTTTTTAAGCAGATAATTTATGATTCACAAATTATGAACAAATAAATTGAATTGTGTTCCATTTCACGTTCATTATAGAGGCTAAAGACTTTCAATTTTTTTTTTTTTTTTTTTAAGCAGGTCTGGGGATAGAAACCAGGGGAATTCTACCTCTGAGCTACCCCTGCCCTGGTTTTTATTCATTTTGAAACAGGGTTTCACTAATTTGGGGAGGGCCTCACTAAGTAGCCAAGGCTGTCCTCTAACTGCAATCCTCTGGTCTCAGCCTTCCCGAATGCTGAGATTACAAGCATGTGCCACCACGCCTGGCTAAACTTTTGATTTTTAAAAAATAATAAGTAGGCTTTAGTCCTTTTAATCTCTCACCTATTTGGTTATTAGCTCACCTTTGATAACTACTGACATGTATAATCATAATAACTAATATTACCTTTTGAAAATAAAAGAATTAGAAATTTTTTACTGTATTAACTACATCATTGGAAGAAAGAGTGGACAATAAATTTCAATCACATACGTTTTACACTGCCAGTCATTAGCACTAAACAGGCCTCGGCTCTTTTCTGCAAGTGTCTTTCCTATTTCAGTGCCTCCAGCTTTCATCATCTTGGCCTCAGTTGTTTTCTCTGAAACAGATCACAATATGAATCTGGGGGAAAAAAAAAAAAATGACCTCTCTATATAGAAAAATAGAATCTTCCTTAAGTACTTACCTCGTCCACACCGATTACAGCTGGTTCTTCTAGCAAAGTTTACATTTCCACATCTGAAAATGAAATAAAACACACTTATAAATATCTTTTCAATGTGAAATGTTTATGTTTTAATGTGTCCTCACCCCATTATCTGAAATCCAGAACTTCTAACCCATCTAAGTCATGATACTGTTAACTACAACAAATTTCTCAGTTTTGTGGAAAAGGGAAAAAAATAAGAAATTTAATAGGAAGAAAATGACTTAAGAGTCACAAATTCCCCATCTTCTACTTACTAGTTATGTGACTTTTTAAGTCACATAGGCTGAGTCTTGATACCCTAATATTAGCATACATCATTAATTACAATGAAGTCCCCTTGCAAAAAGTGAGATTTGACTTCAATTAATTACTGACAAGGGTTAGGGAGATAAAAAACAAAACAAAGTAACTCTCAGTGCAGGAAATAAGATAGATACAAACATTGAAGTTAGACTTGAGTTTCTTCAGGTCTTAATATTAGCTACCAACCAGTGAGTTTAAGGTAGATTTCAATGCTCTATTCACACCATCCAGCTTATTTCAAGGGTTCTTTACAAGGGAGCTGTTCTATACTTTACATGGTCTATAGCTAAACTGTTATTACACCCAGGTCTGCCCATCAGTTTTTTAGCTTTACTACCATCAACTATATACGTAGGGACCAAAAAAAAAAAAAAAAAAAAAAAAGTTTTATGTGACCATGAGTTGAACCTTTTTTGGAAAATTATTTCCAAATAAGAAAACCTGTGTTTCCTTTAGTAGGATCTGACTAATAACTCAGTGGAGCACTTTGGCTTTAGCAACAATGTCAAAAGCAGTCACCCACACACGTGCTCAGGCATCTTTAAGGCTGAGCAAGCAAAAAATACAAGCTTCTTGCTTTTGACTTTATGGAAGCACAATGTATAATTCCTGTAAAGAAAGTAAAGGTCAATGAAGAAAAAGTTAGCACTTCCCAAACCAAAGGAGCTACGAGAAAAGGAATGAGTAATGCAACAGAAAAGCCTGGGTTAAAAATACAAAACAAGGAGAACTGTAAATATCCAATGAAAGAGTGCGAGGCACCAACGCTTCCCGCGAACAAGAATAAAATTCTGCAGGAAAAAGTCACGTGGGGAGACCCAACCCCCGGGCTGGCCCGGGCGGGGGGGGCGGGAGAATTTCCTTATCACTGAAACCTGGCCGGGGCGGGGGTGGGGTGTGGAGGCAAAGGACCCGGCGCTCCCGCACTCGACCCGAGAGGCTGGCTACCTTGGGAAAAGAATGTCCTGGAAAAGCTGTCGACAAAGCCAAAACAAAGGTCCCCCGGTAGACCTTTCTCCCCGGGAGCCCCAGAGCCTCCTTCCCGCCCCGGAGCCGCCGCCTAAACCCGGCTTAAGACACGGAAGGAGATCGTGGAAACGAAAAAAGCCGTACCGACCGGAGAAAGCCCCCTCTCATGCTTTCCCACCATCAATTGGGGCCCCTTCCCAGACTCACTTTTTGTCAGGGCAAATCCAGTCCCCGTCACTGACTCGGAAATTCTTGGTCGACATCTTGGACGCCACCACCACAGCTACCCGCAGCTACGTCTTCACCGAAGGAAGCGGGCCGGGGGCTTTCGGCACCTCGGGGCTGTCCGCACGGCGCCTGACTCCTGCCCACCACTGTGACAGGCTCTCAAAATGCGGGCGCGAGGCCCGGGTTGAGTTTGAACGCTACTGTTGAGAATAAAGCGCTCGTGCGATTGCTTCCTGGCCGAAAAATTACAACGCAAATATCTTTTCTAGGTGTAAACTGGCAGGCGCCGTTGGGACAGCCCAGGGCAGAAGGCCTTCGTGGCACTGGAAGCTTCGGAGAGCCCCCTACAGGCGGGAGGACCCAAGAGACAAGAACTTCCGCTTAGGTGGGCGAGGCTAACTAAAACGGAAGTGACGTTCTGGGCTTGCGACGGTGCGTTACCTTGTCTATGTTTGGGGGTGAGGTGGCCTCTTAAGGTGTTCGGAGGTTATTTTAATAAAAGACAACTACATTTTTACCTTATGCGTAGAGGATGTCGTCTAGAAACCCACTTCGTTGATAAGCAAGTGTAACATAAGCAGTATACACAAGGAAACCAAGTACTAATTTTACAGCTGGGATCTTGCCAATATTATTAAAATTACCAGCGTCTTTTCAGATGTCTTTCCATTACCTTTTTCCAGATACTGCACTGTCCTGTATCTTGGGATCATTATCTTTTCAAAAATTAGTTTATGTACATGTATGCTTGTTAAACGAGCTGCTTAAGGATAATTTGTGATTTTTTTTTTATGTTTAACATCACGTTTCTAAATTCATCCTAGGTAGTTGCATGCAGTTGTATTTGTAGCTGTAACTCCTTTATTTCACTTTTGTGTACTTGTAATACTCCTTTTTTGTAGCATTTCATCCCTTTTCTCAGATTTTGCCATTTCAAACAACGCTAGTGTGAACATACTTATGCATGGATTCTGGCATATAAATGGAAGTCTTCAAGAATTTTATATCCAGGAAAGAAGTTGTTAAACTGTTTCTTTGGTTTTAATATTTGCTTTAACATCTTTGGAAATTGTAATGTCTTCGTCAATTGGCAGATATTGATATTTTCTGGTGAGATACTGTCACATTTTTTTCTAGTTTTGTTTTTTATACAATGTAATTGTGGATTTTGTCCCAGACCTTACTTTTTTTTTTTTTTTTTTTTTTTTCAGTACTGGAGATGTAACCCAGGGTACTGTACTTCCGAGCTACACACCCAGCCCTATTTTTCAGTCCTTTTAAAATGTTTGAAACAGGGTCCCACTGAGTTTCAAATGGCCTCACTAAATAGCTGGGGCTGTCTGTGAACCTCAATCATCCAGTCTCAGCCTCCCGAATGCTCGAATTACAAGTGTGCAGTCACCACGCCTGGCTATCCCAGACATTTTTTTTTTTTTTTTTGGTGTGTGTATGGGGGTGTATCAGGGATTGAACCTAGAGGTATTCTACCTCCAAGCTACCCCCTACCCAATTTTATTTTTTTGGAAATAGGGCCTCATTAGGTTCCTGAGAGCCTCCCTATGTTGCTGAGGCTGTCTATGAACCTTTGATCTTCCTGTCTCAGACTCCCAAGTACTGAGATTACAAGCATGTGCCTCCAACCTCGACATATCCTATGCATTTTGAATATTATGCTGCATAGCCCTATGTCCTGTTAAAAACCTTTGAATAATATTAATTTTTGTTTGATTTGTTTAATAGGCAACTAATCCAATTTTGTTCAGATCACAAGTTTAATCTCACTTTCTATGAGTTCTGGTTCCATGTCATTTGGCTTTCAAAGCCTTTAACTGTCCTGCTTTAAATGTATACTATTTCTATAACACTGGGGGATAATTTGAGTACATTGACTAATTCTACTTTGAAGTACAGATCTTTTGCTGTGATGCTTTGTCCTACATATGCTCAGTTCATGTGTGAGCAAAGAACTTGTGTGGATTTACATATAGAATTAATGGATCCTGCTTCTCCAGCTCTGTCTTTTCTTCTTCCTGGTCCTTTTTCTAGAACTATGAGGAGTTTTAGCTTTCTATCATAACTATAGCAGTTGACAAGACCCTAATCTGGGGCCAGTTGTTGAGAGAAAAGAGAGAAATGTGTGGGATTTCCTCTACATCTCTTAGACCATGGGCTCTTCTTTTCCCAGTTTTTTTGTTTAGAAATACAGTTTTGCTCACTGTTGTATGTATCCAAGCCAGTACTCTAACCCTTGGATGAAAGCCTAGATTGGAAAAAAGAAAAGAAAAAAGTGGGGGTGAGGGAATGCTAAGTATTATACCAAAAACTTCCATCTCATAGAAATCTCTCCCATCCATCTGGCTAGAAAAATGAGTTTTTTCTGAGTCATTGCTGCCTGTGTTGCCAGTACAGATTCACAGGGTACCAGACCTCAGGTTATAGCTATAGAAAACAGGAAAATAAAGCACAAAAATAATTTCTTTATGTTTTACTTCTCAGTCCTCATGTAGCATTGGGTGTTTTATTCTGAGTTTTTTCATTGTAATCAGTGGGAAAGACAGGCTATAGTGAACTTACTCCATGTTGGCTGGCACTGCAAGTCAGGGAAATGCAAATTAAAACTATAATGTGATGCCACTATGCTTTCACCAAAATAAGTTAATGAAAATTTCAGACAATACCGAGTGTTGGAGTAGGTGTCAAGCAACTGGAATTTCAACTGCTGGTGGAAGTGTCAGTTGATGCATGTATAGTTGGTCCCCTATGATATGTTTTGGCTTTGATTTTTGATTTTATGATGGTGTGAAAATTATACATATTCAGTAGAAACTATACTTCATATTTTGAATTTTGATCTTTCCCCCAGTCTAGTTCTGTTTCATATATATTCTTTTGCTATTCTGGGTAGTAGCAAGGAGCCATAACTCTGGTCAGTCATGGGACCATGACAGTAAAAAACTGACATTAGGTGTACTGTGTTGCTAAGCTATGGTGTTCAGTAAAGTGCATTAAATGCTTTTTTTCTTTATAGTATTTTCAATTTAAAGATGTGTTTGTCTTATAGTATTTTCAATTTACTATGTTTACATACCTCATTGTAAGTAAAGGAGCATTTGTACTTTGGAAAATATTTGTCAGAATCTATTAAGGTCTAAACATGTACATACACTATGACCTTGAAATTCTATACTAAGTATACTCCTTAAGAAGCACATATATATTCATTAAAGATATGTTTATCAGTGTTCGTATCTACAGTACTCATAATATTGCCAGACAGAAGCTTCTAATTGCTTATCAATGGTAGCCTGAACAAATAAGTTGTCAAATATTCACTCAGTACAATACTGTATACCACAATAAGAATAATAAATTGCAACCATAGCGAACAGCATGGGTGTCACAATATTGACTTGAAAAAGTTAGATACAAAATGGCACATGCTATATGATTCTATTTACATGAAGTTTAAAACCAGCAAAGTCACTAGGTTAGTGATTGCAATTAGGACTGGGAAGGAGATAGTAACTGGAGAGGGATAAGAGGGGTAATAAATACTAGAAATAGTAAATGACATGCAGTTACTATAACAAAACTACAGTTAATAAAACTTTTCAGGAAAAGTTGTATGTCGATAGAAAAATCCTGTAAATAAGTCTATGATAATGTGAACAAAATGTAAGAATATATCTGGGAATAACCAGAATAGATTATTTGAGTTCAAGAACTACAGCCAAATTTACAAAAGAACTATCCCTTTAGTAGATAGGGAATTTCTTTCTACTATTCTAACATGAAAGAAAAACCCATCAAGGCTGGCCATTTTTTTATTCTAATTACATGTTCACCAAACAATCCTCTGATTGTTATTTTGTCTCCTCTCTTGAGTATGCTTAACTCACTATGGTAAAATACTCAGAGTGAATTATCCATACATGTTATTCTTCTACATTGTTTTCTTTATAACTTGACAAATTATCATAGAGATACATGTGTCAGTTTTTTGTATGTCATCTTTAATATGCTGTTTCCTCTGGTAGAGATGACAAGGCCAAGGTTCTGAATTTACACAGCCAAGAGTCTAGCTCTGGATCTTTTTTTTTCAGGACTGTCTCTACTTGCAGGTAACAAAAATGAAAATAAAATGACAATGCCCCCCAAAAGTGGGAGAGTAGAAGGAGACATATTGTGAAGAGAAGGTGTTTGATGGAATGAAAGTCAAGAGGGCTTTTCCAATTCAAGAAGAAAGCAAAAAGAAGCCAATATGCACCCCAGCTGCTCATGTTCTCAGTCTCTTGTCTGACATGCTCTGTGTACACATCATTTTTTTGGTCATAACAGTTTTCCCTGCTCCCCTGCTCACAAGGCAGAAACAATACAGTCCTTAGACCTGAGTGGCCTAATCCTGCCTGTGCTTCAGAGAATTATCCTCCTAGTGTTCTCAGTCCCCTTGGGTTTTAGGACCACTTGGAAGGACACCTGGAGTCCAAACCTAGTCCTGTGTGAGTCCTGGACAGCGGTAACCCCGACATATTCTATCCCCAACTGTTGGTGAGAACTAGCCAGATAAGCAGGATCTTCTGGGTTGGATACCATAACCCTAGACTGGATTTTACTGGCCTCAGTCCCTGTTTCTCCTCTTTAGGGTCCTTCTGATCATACCGATCTTCTACTGCGTGTGGGGCTCCATCAGATCCCCAAGACCTCTGGGATTAGCATGTGTGGGATGGCATAGGGATACATGCTGTATCCGTTTCTAGAGGATGGCTGGCCTAGCCAAAGTTCCTGCTATCCAGAGCAGAATTTATTTTATTGGCCCATAAGTTTGGGCCACCACAATGATACTGATCTCTGGATTTGAAGGTCATTTTTACTAACATAGTGTGAATTCAGGACTTTGGGCTGCCCAGTGTGCACTGCTTATCTTTGGGCTGGAGCCATAGCTGTGAGCCCTGTCTTGTTTAAACCAAGAGCTGTTCTGGTAGAGCACACCATAGGCAGAGAGGCATGAGTAGCTATAGGTATCCTTGATTCTGGAGTACACTCCCTACCTCTACTCTTTGATGGCCCCCAGAGTGGTCATACACCTCTAAAAGTTCTATGTGGAATGTAAGTCCTTTCTGTGGCAACTCTTATTCCCTCCCAGGATTTTTTCTATTTGTAGCAATGAAAAATCAATGCATCTTTTGATGGATGCCATTTCTTGATTTTAATCAACATGGTGGCATCCTGCTCTCCTGGGTTGCTCTAAAGGCGTGTGCAAAAAAATACATTGCTATGAGTTTGCTCTTCTTGACTTGCAAAATAAGGCTGTTTTTCTTGCTCAAGGACCCTTGCCCATCTGTGCTACTGGTAATATGAGTGGAAGGTAGGACTACAGTCAACATTAAATGAGTCCTATTTTAGGGATACTGTGATTAAGGCCTAGAAGGTTCAAGAGAAGATGTGGTTGGGAGACATTTTCTTACTGCTATAAAATCTATAAATAAATTTCATAGGATCCAAAAGATAAGTTGAACATGACTATAGAGCTAGTTATTATTTACATTTTCCTGAATTCTTTGGATAAAACTTTGTGGCTATCATATGGAAAATATACAAAGAACATTTGAGGATCATCAGAAGCCAGTATTCATAGATAGCATAATAGATGTTATAATAATATGAATAATAATATGATCTGTGTGAAATAAATGGCATTAAGGAATGGCAGGGGCAAAAAGATCTACACTATTTCAATTAAAAGATCATTCAAAGAACTATGACCTTGTTAATAATAGTGTTGTTATATTTTCCTTTCAGTGGGAGATATGAAATTAGCCAGGAATGGTGTCTTTGACAATAAAGAGACACTCAGGTGGTTCCTGGAAATTAGGAAAAGTCTTCATGTTCACCAATTGGACCATAAACAAATATGTTAGTGCTTTTCCATACCCTGAATCTTTATCAGTAATTTATCTCACATATGCCTATGACTTTTATAATTACTTTTTAATAATAAAATTATTACTATTCCCTTTTACCTCCCCTTTCTTCATATATTTCCCCAGGGCTTTGAATGACCTGAGAGCAGACTGTATATGTGATAGTGTTGCTAAAGTGTACAAATTTCCCTCTTCCTTCAAGTGATTCCAAACTGGAATCACTTATCTTTCATTTGAGATTTCTAGTTAAAGACTCTAATTGCCCTGGTTTGAGTCAGGTGTGTGTATCTGATCCCATCGCCATGTTGGGTGTTCAGGGGATATGGAGTAATGTCAAAACATTACTAGACGAGAGGGGAGAAACCATAAATGAGCAAATAAGGAGACCTAACTGGGGGTGACAGGAGGAGGAAGAGGGACATTCCTGATGTACTTGATTCACAAATATCACATATCAAAGTCAATCACTAAGCCAAACATGAGAAGGAGAGAGGAGGGGAAGAAAAGGGGTGATAATTGGGGAAGGGCTAAAAGAGTGATGTGTGCATGTATGCTTCTAACATCTTGTATCCCATTAATATATATGACTCTAATGCACCAATAAAAAATTAAAAATAAATATTTTGGTTCCCCAAAAATAAAGATGATTGCTGAAGGATACCCCTTGGGAAAAAGGAAAAGAAAAATCACTTGGATCTATATTGGTTTTCTAATGCTGTATAAGAAAACAGCACAAATACTGCAGCTTAAAACAACACAATTTTAAAATTATCACTCAGTTTCTGTGAGTGATAAGTCTGGGCACGGCTTAGTTATATTCTCTGCTTACTGTCTCACCAACCAGCAATAAAGGTATGGTCTGAGGCTGCAACCTCATCTGAAGCTATGAATCTCCTTCCATGCTTACTCAGGTTGTTGATAGAATTCAGTTCTTTGAAGCTATAGTACTGAGATCTCCATTTTTTTTTTTTAGGTGTTGGTTAGGGGTTTCTCTCAGATCTTAGAGATGGAACTCAAATCCTAATTATATGTCCCTCTCAAAAGAGGAGAATTTCTGTATAGTCTGCTGCTGTTGTTGCTGCTACCATCACTAATACTTACTAATATTATTGCTACATAGTCTTATATTTGATATAATGATATCATAAGAGAAATTATCCTTCTACCTTTGCTATATAACATAACCTAATCAAAGGAGTGACATCCCATCATATTCATAGATCCTATATACTCTCAAGAGCTGGTATAGCCCAGAGCATGTATATACCATGTTATCAAATCTTGGGAACCATCTTAAAATTTGCCAATTTTTGCCAGGTGTGGTGACGCACGCTTGTAATCCTAGCATTTGGGAGGCTGAGACCAGAGAATCGTGGTTTGCAGACAGTGTCAGCTACTTAATGAGGCCCTTTGCAACTCAGTGAGACCCTATTTCAAAATAAAGAATAAAAAATAGCACTAGGGTGTAGCTTGGAGGAAGAATGCCCATGGGTTCCATCCCCAGTAATGCAAAAAATAAAAAAATGCCAATTATGACTCTTAAGCAGGTAAATACTCTAAATTAGACCAGTACAATTGTTACTCTCTCAAGGCATTAAGAAATCCTTCTTAAATTTATTGTCCACCATTTTTTTACTTTCTTTTAAGAAAAGGATATGAGTTTATTTGCATGCTTGTTATATGTGTCAATATTCGTTGACATTCAAGTCTCACATACCCCAAATATATATCTTTGAGAATATTTTATTACATAGATTTTTTTCTACAATTTAAAATAAGTACACTGAAAGAAGTGACAAGAAATTATTAAACTGTGTTTACTAGTACATTTTACAATTTGATGTCCTTGAAATTCTGAGGATAAAAGATATGAATACACATATATACGCATATACACTTCACAACTCTCCTTCAACTTAAATGCCCTTTTATTCTGTAGAAATCATTGATAAGGAATTTTTTCCAGCTGGTGTTTCAGAGTCCTTTATAAATTAATTATAGTACTCACTAGCTGTGTGGGAGTAGAGACGTCTAATTAGGTCAAGGAGGTTGGCCTTTTATACAAAGCATGTGGTGCTTTCTTGAAAACATATGTCTAAAGTATCTGGTACTATACAATGATTACATGCAAATTTGTGAGAAAAATTCTTTCATAATTAAAATAAAAATTTGTTGAAGCTTGCCATCAATATATGGCAAAAAGGACTTCACAGGTATCCCATGCCACAGGAAGAATGGCATGCTTGATGCTAATAACAATTTATTCATTCATTTATGCATTCATTCATTTAATAGGTACAGGGCTAAATGTGTCTACTAAGAAGAGAGTTATGTTGCCATTTCTTTAAGGAGCATATAGAGTACTGGCAAATACATATGTGTGTAAATAGTTAGAAAACAGTGCTGTAAGTATAGTATTGGCATGCTCAGAGGATATTATGAAGTTCCCAGGAGGCAGCTCCCTGAACACATAGGTGGGAAGGGAAATGCAATTAGTTGTTTCATCACAAGTAACAGAAGCCAAGACCCCAGTGAAACTTTATCCTTCAAAGTTGGGACACTAGTGAGGAAAACTAGATACTAGATATGTTGTATATGAAATTGAAGGAAGTTGTCCCTTTCAGGTGCTAAGTCTGGAAGTGTCATCAGAGACTGAGAGCCTCCTTAAATGTGAGGAGAGGTAGTAGGGAGAGACCCAAATGGAAGCACACAATGAGTGCTGTATGCATGCATGTTTCTATCTCTCTGAACCTCACTATGATATATGATTACAGTGCTGCAATTTAAAAAAACGTTGAACCCTAGGCATCTGTCTTATCCATGTCCCCATCCTATTATTTCCTTCACTATTACCCATTCTTCAAAAATGTTTTCTTTTTTGCCTGTTTTCCCAATTAAAAATAGCTGAAAATTTATTTATACCAATGTAAATAACCAAAAAGAGCTTAAAATTACATTCTTAAAAAGGAATTGTAAGTTTGGCAGAAATCAAGTCTTAAAATCATGAGTCAAAAGCTCAGAGGTGTACAGAGCCAGGCAGCAATGTAAATGAATAATGCAAGCCTGGGTAAGACAATAAGGTATGAGGAAGACTGTGAGGAGCTATTCACAGACATTCAAATTCAGCCTAAATACAAATCTGTTTTGGTTTAAGAAAAAGTGCCAGCTGGAATTTGAGGTCAGTAGGATAGAATAATTGTTTGTACTCTTTGCTTGTTAAAACAATTCAGTGGCTATGTTAGAATTTCAAATTGCTTAGACAAACGCATGTGAGGACATGAGACCAGGATGGAACACACTTATTTCAAATATTCTTTCTCTGTCTAAAGGTTCCTTGGGGAGCATGGTTAATAATTTTTCTTTGACTTGCTTTCCTACAGACCTTAAGATTTGGCTTAGTTGTTCCCATTCTTACTGCCACTTTTTTTTTCTATAATCAAAGAAGAGTTTTTCACATATAAGAACTAAAGAGATATATACAAAACTTGGGAACAGGAAAGTTATACATCATTAGAACTCTTGGTCTCTTATTTGAACAAGAATTGAGTACCAAACAAGTCACAGTTTATGTATGGTCAGTGTGCTTTGCTCTTTAAATCAGAGTGCTTCCTTAATTCCAAGCATAGTTTGGGATTCTTCAGGTTGTCCAATAAGAATGTCCAGTCTCCTGATGAGGAAAAGGAAGTAAAATGACCAATCTGTGGAACAATCACTTACTTTTCTAGAGGAATACCATTAGGGGAAAGAAAAGAAAGCAGGCCACCTGGTCTAATCCCCTTCTCAACTTGACATCCAAGTAAATAAAATAGTGATTTTGGACAGGAGGAAAAGACTTTTTTTTTTTTTTTTCAGAAAGCCCTTGGAATGACCTCCCTGTTCAAGGGTTACTTCTAGTTAATAAATCTGAAACATATTGATTTATGATGCATAGCTTTCCTGAAGAATGTCATGTCATTTTATAACACTTTTAGGTATAAAATGGAGATGTTCTATAACTATAGAGTCCTAATCTGCAAGAGAATAATTTGTAAAACTTCTATAGAAACCTCATCTATAATCCTGGGTCAGTGGATGGGAAATAACTGGCCAGCCACAGAATGTCTTAGGCCTCTCTGTTCTTGTTTTCTTGATCGCAACCTGTTCTCTTGAAATGATTAGTAAAATTTGATGCTTTATTTATTTGTTTGTTTATTTATTTATTTATTTTGCGGGACTGGGGGATGGAACCCAAGGGCATTCTACCTCTGAGCCCTATTTTTTATTCTTTTTATTTTGAAACAGGGTCTCACTGAGTTGCAAAGGGCCTTGCTATGTAGTAGCTGAGGCTGTCTTCAAGCCACAATCCTCCTCTTTCAGACTCCAAATGCTGGGATTATAAGCAGGCACCACCACACCCAGCTCCTAATTTTTATAGGTCTGATTTGATAAGCCCATCCTGTGCATTAGCTCACCTGGTTATGATTATTGGCCGAAGGCAGAATCATGAAATACTAACCAGAATAGTGCATTCCCTAGGATTCACTTAGGAACATTGGGAGAAAAAATTATCTCTTTATTAGAGATACTAAGTTAGTATATGTGAATATGAGATTCAGTATGTACAAGGAGAGAGATTATCCAGAGAAAAAAAGTCAAACAACACAATAAGACTGATATATGGAGAAAAAGAGGAAGAGAGAGGAAGATTAAAGTATAGGGAGAGATCAGACCTTTTAAAAAATATTTTAAAACCAAACTTTGAATATAGCATTCAAATCTTTAAATTTGTCTATTCCCTGGATTTACTAATCATGTAAGCCAAGTAAACTCATTCTCTTTTTGCATAAGTTAGATTTCTTTCATTTCTAATCAAGAATTTTGATTAATAAAATACCTGGAATTTTTTGCCGGGTGTGGTGGCGCACGCTTGTAATCCCCGCACTTGGGAGGCGGAGACAGGAGGATCGCTCAGGTTCGAAGCCAGCCTCGCTGGCTTAAGAGACCCTGTTTCCAAAAATAAAAATAAAATATAGGTTTGGGAGTGTAGCCCGGATATAGAAGTGCTTCCAGGAACCCCAGTACCACACACAATAATAATAATAATAATAATAATAATAATAATAATAATAACAATAATAATAATATACCTGGAATTTTTTTAAAAATACACTTTTATTGGTGCATTGCTATTATAATGAAGCCCAGAGCAATAGAAACACACATGCACAGAGCACCTGGTGTGCTCCCCTTCAGATCCCACCCTACTTCCTCCCCTTTCCCCATACATTGTTAACTTCATATATGGATTTAGTGTCACAGGAATCACAATTCCATGTACAGTCTGGCAGAGTTGTCAGGCTTGGAGAGGGGGAAGTCACATCATGATTTTTGGGATCCTTGGCTTCTGTCTCAGAAAAGAATTTCAGCACACATGGATCAGAGACAAAGAGGTTTATTTGGAAAAGTGGGGGTTTCTTTAGGAAGAGGTTTTCTTTAGGATACATAGGGCCATCTGAAGAGTTAGAGAGAGGCACATTTGGGATCTCACAGCTCTTCTTTGACAGGAGACTCCCCTCCTGTGAGGGGTTGGGTAGGGACACACAGTTGGGATGGAAGTCCAGTTTTACTTAGAATCTTCAGGTTTCTGTCATCTGATCTTTGAGTGACCAGGTGGCTGGATGGCATCTGGGCTTGGCCAAATGTCAGGCCTTCCTTATGGATCTTTTGTTTACAAACATCTTTTGGTGGAGAGATAGGCCTTTAGGATTAAAGGTGAGCTTATTTTGGGGATGTTTGCCAAAAGAAAACATACCCTGTAGGGTTAATATAAAGATTATCATGGATTTTTTTAGATTTAAAGCTACAGTCTTCCTTTCTTCCTTGTCTCCTTTCTACATATTAATCTTATTTCTCACACTGTACCTCACTTAGCATTATGTGAACTGTTTTCTTATTCAAGTCTTCCCACTTAGCTTCTCAGATCCCCTTCCAATATTCTAGTGGTCTCTAATTTATCTGGACTCCCTTCTGTTTCTCAGTTTCTTTCTAGTTTTCTTTATCAGAGTAAAACATAATGTCCTCCACTTTCTGAGACTGGCTCAGTATCATATTCTCTAGTTCCATTTTCCTGAAAATGATAAAATATAATTTTCTTCTTTATGACTGAGTAAATTTCCATCGTGTGTATATACCAGAGTTTTGTAATCCATTGATCTGTTGATGGATACCTAAGCTGGTTCCATACTGGAAGGCACTGGGGACTCAGAACCAGGCTAGCCAACTCTGAAGGAGTCGTTCTCAGAGATTGAATGTCTCTGTGATACAAGAAATATATATATTACAAAACTTTTTGAAAGAAGGAATATACATATCAAAGCTCTTTTGAACTTCCAACTCTGGTTTACACATAAGTGTCAATGGAATTTTAAATAATATTGCAACTATTTTAGCAATATTTTAAGCACATTATTTCATGTATTAATGAAAGAATAGCATGGCTTCTTATTCTTCTGCTAGCTTTACCCTGAATGTGACTACTTCTGGGACTGTGGCCGGATAACATAGTAAGTGCCATGTAAGTGTTTGTCAATTTGGATTTGAGTTAGGAAGCAAAACGCTATTTTAGCAATTATCCCTTTATGTTTTAATTACCTATTTATATTTACATATATCCAATTCTTCACAGATAGAGAATGAATCTTATTTCTATAACCTCAGCACCTGGAACATAGTGCTCAATGTTTGTAGAACAAACAAAGAGAAGAATTTTATTTTTACCATCATTGAGACTACACAAACCTGACTAATATGTAATTGTACAGGTTTATTCCCTCCCACTCTACAAAATGTAGATAATTATTTTAGTTGGTATGCAACAAAATGGTTGATTGTGATGAGTGCTATTATAGTCAAGGCAGGTTTTAAGCATTTGCTGCAATAAACAAGAAATGACTACTTTAAATTTTCCACAGTTTAGAGTGGTGGTTAAAATCATAGGCCTTTGGAACTAGAATTCCTGCTCTGCTTCTTGCTTGCCTTGCTACTTTAGTCAAGGTATGACCTTTCAGTTTTCTAATATGTCTAATAGAAATAACAGTACATCATATCATTGTCATCAGTATCAAGTACTTTGTTTATAACTGTTTGCATGAAGACTATCTAGCACAGAGTAAGTGCCATGCAAATTTTAATTGTCATTTTTGCTATTGTTATTCCCCAAACCTTGCTATTTTTGTATGTGGAACTGGGGATTGAACCCAGGAATATCACACCTCTGAACTATACACCCAGCCCCACCTCCCCTTTTTTTTTGGTGGTACTGGGGTTCCTGAAAACTTCTATCTCTGGTCTACACTCCCGGACCTATTTTATATATTTTTTTGAAACAGGGTCTCTTAAGCCAGCAAGGCTGGCTTCAAATAAGCACAATCCTCCTGTCTCCGGCTCCCAAGCATGGGGATTACAAGGGTGCACCACCACGCCTGGCCCCAGCCCTTTATATTTTTAGTTTGTAGCAAGGTCTTGTTAAGTTAGTCCATGATGGCCTTGAATCTGCAATCTTCCTGTCTCAGCCTCTGAAATACTGGTATTATAGGTATGCAAAACGCACCTGGCTACAAACCTCGCTTTTATCAAAGTACAATGGGAAACTGGGAATGGTATGCACCCTTATGATTCCAGTATTTGGGAAGAGGCTGTAACAGGAGGATAACAGCCAGCCTCAGCTACTAGTGAGCCCTCTGCAATTTAGTGAGACAATTTCAAAATGAAGAACAAAAAATAGGGGTGAGGATATAGCTTAGAGGTAGAATGTCCTGGATTCAATCTCCAGTACCACCCCCAAAAAGTACAATGGGAACATTATAAATGTGTGTGCTATAAAATGAGATAGTGCAGGTAAACTGCCTTACAGAATATATACAATGATCAGTTTTCAAAAACAAAAGAATAATGTAACACATTTAACCAAAGCACACACACACATATACTCAAAAATATTATAATAAATACTATAAAGTTAGGGTTAACAGGTACAATCATTGAAACCAGTTTGACTGGGTACAAAACATGTTGTTTGTGTGATCTTTTTTATTTATATATTATTTATTTATTTATAAGACTAAATATCAGCGAGTTATAGAAAGGCAACCAACTATATCACAAAGGTTAAAAATTGTAATTATATATTTTTTTCTTTTAAACCTTCTTTCTAAATTTTTTATTGGTGCATTATATTCATACATCATATTGGGGTAAAAAAGCTTGTGGGGACATACATGTACACATCGCCCATTTAGCCCCTACCCAGTTCCCATCCCATTCCCTCCTCATCTCTCCTTCTCATGCTTGGCTTAGTGGTTGACTTCGATATGTTTAAGTACATTGTATATTTTAGAGAATTTCCTTCCTCCCCCCCTCCCATCCCCTCATTTGGGTTGTCTTGTTTGATCCTCTATAGGATTTCCCTTTTCATCTAGAGTTCCTCTTATGACCCGTTTCTCCTTAGCTTTCACATATTAGGGAAAGCATCTGATTTCTTTTTTTTGTGACTGACTAATCTCACTTAGCATAATGTCCTCAGTTCCATCCATTTCCCTGAAAATGATGTAATTGAGTTTTTTTTAATGGTTGAGTAAAATTCCATTGTGTACATATCCCACAGTTTTGTAATCCATTAATCTGTTGATAGAAATCTTGGCTGGTTCTATAGTTTGGCTATGGTGAATTGTGCAGCTATGAACATAGATACACATGCATTAGTTTGGTATTTTGGTTTCCATTCTTTTGGGTAGATACCCAGAAGTGGTATTACTGGATCAAATGCTAAGTTTGTTCCCTTTTTTCTGAGGATCCTCCATACTGTTTTCCAAAGTAGTTGTACTAATTTGCAATCCCACCAACAATGTTTTAGAGTTCCCACTTCTCCACGTCCTCACTAGCATTTGCTGTTGTTTGTGTTTTGAATGATTGCCATTCTAGTTGGAGTTAGATGAAATCTCAGGGTAGTTTTGATTTTAATCTCTCTGATTGCCAATGATGTTGAGCATTTTTCATGCATTTATTGGCTATTTGAATTTCTTCTTTCGTGAAGTGTCTATTTAGTTCGCTTGCCCATTTTTTATTGGATTATTTGTTTTTTAAATGTTGAGTTTCTTGAATTCTCTGTATATTCTAGATATTAGTCTTCTATCAGAGGTATAGGTGGCAAAAATCTTCTCTCATTCTGTTGGCTCTTGGTTCAGGTTCTTGACAGTTTTCTTTGCTGAACAGAAGCTCTTCAGTTTCATGCAATCCCACATATTGATTCACCTTTTAATTTGTTGTGCCTTTGGGGTCTTGTTAAGAAAGTGTTTATCTGTGCCTATGTGTTATAGTGTTGGCCCTCCCCAAGGAGATTCAAGGTCTCTAGTTTGATTTCCAAGTCTTTGATCCATCTTGAATTGATTCTTGTGCAGGGTGAGAAAATGGGATTAATTTCCAATTTTCTGCATATGGTTAACCAGTTTTGCCAATACCATTTGTTGAACAGGCTATCTTTTTTCCAGTGTATGTTTTT
Source organism: Muscardinus avellanarius (assembly GCF_963383645.1). NCBI lineage: Eukaryota > Metazoa > Chordata > Mammalia > Rodentia > Gliridae > Muscardinus > Muscardinus avellanarius. The sequence continues at coordinate 62,054,190 of NC_137788.1, forward strand.
GGCCCCTTTGTCAAAAATCAATTGGGTTAAAGTGTGCGGACTTGTTTCTGGGTCTTATATTCTGCTCCATTGGTCTATGTATCTGTTTTTGTGCCAGTACCATGCTGTTTTTTATTACAATGGCTTTGTAGTATAGTTTAAAGTCAGGTATTGTGATTCCTCCTCCATGGTTTTTGTTGTTGAGAACTACTTTGGCTATTCTGGGCTTTTTGTTATTCCAAATATATTTAAAGACTGATATTTCTATATCTGTGAGGAAGGATATTGGTAGTTTAATGGGCATTGCATTGAATCTGTAGATCAGTTTTGGAAGGATGGCCATTTTTTTTTTTTTTTTTTGGTGGTACTGGGGTTCCTGGAAGCCCTTCTTCCTCCGGGCTACACTCCCAGACCTATTTTATATTTTTGAAACAGGGTCTCTTACGCCAGCGCCGCTGGCTTCGAACCTGCGCGATCCTCCTGTCTCCACCTCCCAAGCGCGGGGATTACAAGCGTGCGCCACCACGCCCGGCAAGGATGGCCATTTTGATGATATTTATTCTGCCTATCCATGAACATGGAAGATCTTTCCATCTTCTAAGATCTTCTTTGATTTATTTTTTTTAATGTTATATAATTTTCTTTTTAGAGATGTTTTACCTCCTTGGTTAAGTTTATTCCTAAGTATTTTATTTTTTTGTGGAAAATTCTGAGTGGAGTGTTTTCTGAAAATTTTTATGGTAGATTTATGGTTAGTGTACAGGAAAGCTTCCGATTTTTTAAGATTGATTTTGTATCTAGACACTTTGCTGAATTTGTTGATCAGTTCTATAAGTCTTGGTTAAATTTGTTAGGTTTTCTAAATATAATATCATGTCATTTGCAAATAGTGAAAGTTCGAGTTCTTATTTTCCTATTTGTACTCCTTTGATTTCCTTTTCTTGCCTTATTGCTCTGGCTAGAGTCTCTAGTACTATATTGAAGAGAAGTGGTGATAATGGACATCCTTGTCTTGTTCCTGTTTTTAGGGGGAATTCTTGAAGTTTTTCCCCATTTAACATGGTGGTGGGCTTATTGTAAACTGCCTTTATGATGTTGAGAATATGTTCCTCCTATTCCAATTCTCTGCACTGTTTTTTTTTATCATAAATGGATGTTGGATTTTATCAAATGCTTTTTTAGCATCTATTGAAATGATCATGTGATTTTTGTCTTTGATTTTGTTTATATGATGAATTACATAAATTGATTTTTGTATGTTGAACCAGCCTTGCATCTCTGGAATGAACCCTACCTGGTCATGGTGTATGATTTTCTTTATGTGGTTTTGAATGCATGTTGCTAGTATTTTGTTTAGTATCTTTGCATCCAAGTTCATCAAAGACATAGACCTATAGTTTTCCTTCCTTGAACTGTCTTTATTCGGTTTTGGTATTAGTGTGATGTTGGCTTCATAGAATGTATTTGGGAGAGTCCTGCTTTTTTCTATTTCACAAAATAGTTTGAGGAGTATTGGAGTTTGCTCTTCTATAAAGGTTTTATACAATTCTCTTGGAAAACCATCTGTTTTTGAGCTTTTCTTTGATGGTAGTCTTTTTATTGCTGTTTCAATCACTTTGATTGCTATTGATTGGTTTAAATTTTCTATATCTTCTTGACTCAGTTTAGGAAGGTTATATTTATCTAGAAAGTTGTCAATTTCCTCCAGATTTTCTATTTTTTTGGAATATAGCTTTTCAAAATAGTTTCTGATAATCCTCTGGATTTATACACTGTTAGTAGTAATGTCTCTTTTGCATCTCTTCATAATTTGGGTTGATTTTTTATTTTAGTTAGGTTGGCTAGTGGTTTATCTATTTTGTTAATTTTTTTGAGAAATGAGCTTTTGGTTTTGTTGATTTTCTGTATTGTTTTTTATTCTCTATTCCATTAATTCCAGCTCTAATTTTAATAATTTCCTGTCTTCTACTGCCTTTTGTGATAGCTTGTTCCTGTTTTTCAAGGGCTTTGAGGTTTGTTCTTAGGTTATTTATTTGAAGATTTTCTGTTTTTCTTATGTGATCACTCAGTGCTATAAATTTTCCTCTTAATACTGCCTTCAAAGGTCCCAGTGGTTTTGATATGTTGTATCTTTATTTTCATTTGTTTCTAGGAATTTATTGATTTTACCTCTTACATCTTCTATGACCCATTCTTCATTCTGAAATGACACAGGGAAGTGTAACATTTTTTGAATTTGCTCATGCTCATTTCCTGTCCCAGAATGTGATCTATTTTGGAGAAGGTTCCGCGAGCAGCTGAGAAAAATGTAAACTCCACTGTAGTTGGGTGAAATATTCTATATGTGTCCAACAGGTCCATTTGATTAATGGTGTTCTTTAGTTCTAAGGCATCTTTACTGACCTTTTGTCTGGAAGATCAGTCTAATGTTGTGAGAACTATGTTGAAATCTCCCAGTATTATTGGGATTTGTGTGTGACTTAATGTCACAAAGAGTTTGTTTTATGAAAGTTGCTACACCTATGTTTGGGGCATACATGTTGACTATTATTATTTCCTCTTGCTGGATTATTGCTTTTACCAGTAAAATATAACATTTTTTGTCTCTTCTAATAAGTTTGGGTTTGAAGTCTAACTTGTCTGATACCATAGTTGCTACTCATGCTTGCCTTTGGGTTTCATTAGCATGGATTACTTTTCTCCAGCTCTTTACCTTGAGTTTGTTCCTACCTTTACTTGTAAGGTGTTTTTCTTGTAAGCAGCAGATGAATGGATTCTGGTTTTTAATCCATTTTGCCATTTTATGTCTTTTTACTGGGGAATTGAAGTCATTTAAATTCAGTGTGATTATTGATAGATAATTTTTAATTCCTAACATGTTAAGATTTTATTTCTGTTTGAAATACTGTTTATTCTTCTTTTCTTAGTTATTTGCTGGGTGGAAAATCTTGTTTGTCTGGTTATGGTGTGTATTACCTATTTCTTCTTTGTAGTTAATCTCTTTGAGTATTTTCTCTAGCGGTGGTTTTGAAGACATACATTCCCTGAGTTTCTGTTTGTCATGGAAGCTTCTTACTTCCCCATATAATTTGATAGATAGTTTTGCTGGGTAGGAAAATTTTGGCTAAAAGTTGTTTTCTTTCAGAGTTTGGATTATGTTACTCCAAGCCCTTCTGACTTTCATGACTTGATTTGGGAAGTCTGGGGTGATTCTAATTGGTTTGCCTCTGAATGTCACTTGGCCTTTTGTTTTGTTGCCTTTAAGATTCTCTCCTTGGCTTCTACATTGGTCATTTTGACAATTATGTGGCATGGTGAGTCTTTTCTCTAATCCTGTCTAAAGGGAGTTTTATAAGTTTCCTGGATCTGTGTATTGATCTCTTGCTTGATGTTTGGAAATTTATCTGCTATTACTTCTTTGAAGAGATTATTGATCCATTTGGTTTCACCTTCTTTTCCCTCCTCTATTCTGATTATTCATAGGTTAGCTCTCTTAAAATGGGCCCATATTTCTTCAATGTCAGATTCCTGCTGTCTGATATTTTTTTCTAAGTTATAAATTATGCGTTTGTTTTTGGAGTGATCATCTTCTAAGAGTGAGATTCTATTCTCCATGTGGTCTAATTGATTGTTTATACTTTGAATTGAGGCCTTTACCTCAATGATTGCTTCCTTTATTTCTTTTAGACTCTCTCTAAATTCTTATGGAAGGTCCTGTATTATTTCTACAGTTATATTCCTGATTTGATCTTCTGGAGATCTCTGAATTTCTGTGTTATCAGGTTCTGATATTGTGGGGTTGTGGGTGTTCATTGCTCCATTATTGTTCCTCTTTCTCATAATTTCAGAAGTTTGTGCCTTCTCTGGATTCTTCCCCGAGTCACCACAACTTTACTTAGGATGTTCTGGATCTTGAGTTTGTTGTAATCTCAGCTGCCCCTTCTCCTTTACTGAGTTGTATCACAGTCTCAGACCCAGGGAGTTCGTCAAGCCTGCGCAAGACCATGGGGGTGCCGGGCTGGGCATTTTCCCACAGGGAGCTGTGACTAGGGTGTGGTATCTCTGCCACCACTACTCCTTCACTGAGTTGGACTGCAAAATCTCAGACCCAGGGAGATTATCAAAGCTGTGCAAGTCTCTGGGGCTGCAGTGCTGGATTTCTCCTTTAGGGGCCGCAGTTTCACTTACAGTTGTTGTGCATGCTGATCTGGAGCTGTTGTGGGCATGGTGAACTCGCAGCCACTGCTGGCAATATGGCGCCGCTGCCATGCCCTCGGCCTTGAGGCTGGTGTATTTCTTTTCTGGTTCTGAGCTCTGTTCTGAGTCACTAGAGGGCATGATGAGCTTGGCCACTGGGAGTTTCAGATGTTCTTTGCGCTGAAAGAACTGCTGAATTACACCTGAATGACTCGCAGCTGCCCACTTCAGCTCCTTGTTTACCTTTCCTCTCTGGAGCCTGGTGCTGTGAGACAAGATGGTGTTGGTGCGGCGTCTGCCACCCCAATGTGGGCTGGTTTCTTTTCTGGTTTTTCATTGTTCTTCTAGTCTTCTTTGTCTCTGTCCCTTGTATTTACAGTTTTTATTTCTCCTCTGTTAGTCTTTTCTGGCTATGAAAAGTGCTGATTTTGTGGCAATAGAGATCAAGTGTTAGCAGGACTCGTAAACGCTGTTTCGCCATCTTTCTGGAAGTCCTGTTTGTGTGATCTTTAACCTCTCAGAATCACCTCTAATAAAATTGAAACGTGGTTGCCTCCTCTTACAGGGTTTTCATCCAGTGGATTTTGACAAATGAAGTCCAAGAACTAGTGAAGGGTTTAGAAATATAGAATTTTATTTTATATCAGGGAAAAATGGATGACAAAGTAGCTCTTCTCTCCAAAACTGGGGAGTTCTGGAAAGAGAGTGACTCCTAAGCTCTTGAGAAGTTGGATTTTAAACCTTACTGAGGTTTTCCCATCTACCCATTTATGATTGATCAGAAATGTATTTTTGGAACCTGATGACTTTTGCACAGTTTTGATCCTTAATTTGATTTGTTATCTTGTGAGCTGGTGGTAATTTCCTGGTGCCCACCAGCCTCTCACCCTCCTGTTTACCTATGACAGCCTCACAGAAGGTGATGCAGATGGCCTTTTTCCTTTTTGTTCCCAGGTCCTCTGCCCTGTCTCAAAATGAGTATAATGATGGTATCTATTCTCTGATATGGTTCTGAAGATTAATAACAGAAATCTTTTTAAAGTGATAGACAATAGCAGAAATATAGTAAGCAGTCAATGAATGCTAGCTCTTAATATCGCTCTGAGCCTCAATCACATTCAGCAATGAAAATGAGGATAATGATATCTGTCAAGGCTAATGTAGATAAAATGTGATAGTGCCCATGAAAATGTCTAGCAATAGTAAATATTTGATAACTTCCAGTTTTCCTTCCCATTTTTATGATACGAGACAACTCAGAATTTTACAGTGCCTTTAGGTTATCAGCATATGCATCAATTGTATTTTTATTTTGAATACAGGACAGAGAAGATTAGGTTGAATTTGATCAGTGACAATTATTATGAATATTATGCAGATGGCTTATTAGTATTCTTTATTTAAAAGCAGTCAAATGAGACTTTTCTTAAAAAGATTGTACCTAGCTGGGCATGGTGATTCATGCTTGTAATCCCAGCATTTGGGAGGCTGAGACCAGAGGATCACAGTTCGCAGATAGCCTCAGCTACTTATTGAGACCCTCTGGAACTTAGTGAGATCTTGTTTCAAAAAAAATAAAGAATAAAAAATAGGGCAGGAGGTGTAGCTTGGATGTAAAATGTCCCTGGGTTCTGTCCTCGGTACTGAAAAAAAAAAAAAGATTGTGTCAGGAATATCTAATTTCTGTTCATTCTTTTGTTTCTGGTCACAGATAAATGTCAATTTACTCTTTTCAGAGAAAGATAGTAAAAGTAGGCTCTTATTCCAAGTGTCGTGTAGCAAACACTGGCATACAATCTGCTAGAACTGAAGGAGGATGTTATTAATCAAAAGGTGCACACGGAGGTAAAGGACTTCATTATGCTGTTTTGCTTCCACAACTTGCACCTGGAGCTTTTTAATGAATGTGCCCTTTGGAGACAGGTGGCACTCTGCAAAGTGTAATCCTCTCTAAACCTCTTCTTGTCTCAAACTGACATGTCTTCGTGGCACAGTGAATAATCAATCTAAGTCTTAAATGATGTGAAAAGCTTTGGTAAGACTATAATTAGTTGAAACAATTTTTCCCCCTGATCTGTAGGAGCACACATTGGGAGAACAAAGGAAAGAAAGAATGTCATGAAACAGCTGGAAAAAGGCAAGTTTATAAAAGATGATAATGTATACTTGGTGAACAAATCCAGTAGATGGCAGTTTGGTAACATATAATATCATTTTGTCATTGTGGAGAACTCATGTTTAGAAGTCATCTTTTCTTAGAATACATGGGAAAATATGTGTTTTAAGTGTTATGTGTTTATTGTCATATTTTTTCATAGAAAATTTAGCTTCTGCCTTCTCTATGTGTGGTCATTGGTGGCTTAGAGAATAAAAATTATTATAAACTTATCTAATAGCAGAGACTATTAAAGGGACATTAAAATGTCATAGAATTTTTCCACCATATTTTATTAGAACCCTATTAATTTTGAAACACATGTAGATATTTTTAATATTTGAAAGATAATCTTGATAATGTTTCTCATGTGAAATAACACCACAACCAAGAATTGATTCATCTGTAAAAGTGGTTGTAATTTTAATACTTCATTCTGTTTTCATTAGTGTTAGTTAAGGTATTTAACAAGCTAACAGTTTTTGGAAAGGGATCAAGGACACATAGGATATCAGAATTAAAAGGTTAAATTTCCAAGAAATTTTTAATGCTAATAAAAGAAAAACTAAAAGGCTAACCTTCCATGAGCTATAAACTCTAAGACTGTATGGCTTGTTAACATGGGATTTACCCCAAAGTTCAAAAATTAGGAAAATTCTTATTCTAGAGCAGAAAGCTAACACCTCTTTCTATGATGGAATCAGACCATAACACATGCTGTATTAGACTAATTAAGCATATATTATATCCTTCAGCAAGAAATCTTCTGCATGATACCCTATTTTTTGGGTGCCAGGGCCTGACAGATTTCTCTCACAAGTAAACAGTTGAAAGTGATACAATTTTGACATGAAATGTGCTTATACTTTGAAAGCCATTAAACAAGGCTTGTTTGCTTATAATTTTCTAATAAAATAAATGATCTTCTGTGGAAGGCACAACCCAGTAAACGAGTAGTAGGGTCTGAGATAATACAGACTCGAGATCCAGAGCACCTTAAGTGAAGCCATAGTGACCCAAGGGAAGAACCCAGAGAAGGCACAAACCTCTGAAATCATGGGAAAGAGGAATAACACTGAAGTAATGAATGTGCACAACCCCACAACATCAGAACCTGATAAAACAGAAAATCAGAGATTTCTAGAAGATCAAATCAGGAAAATAACTGTAGAAATAATAGAGGTGCTTCGAAAAGAACTCAGAGAGAGCCAAAAAGAGATAAAGGATGCAATTAATGAAGTAAAGGCCTCAATTCAAAGCACAAACAACCGATTAGACCACATGGAGAACAGAATCTCGCTCTTAGAAGATGAGCAATCCAAAAATGAATGCATACTTTCTAATCTAGAAAAAGATATCCAACAGCAGGAATCTGACATTGAAGAAATATGGGCCCATCTTAAGAGAGCTAACCTAAGAATAATTGGAATAGAGGAGGGAAAAGAAAGTGATACCAAAGGGATCAACAATCTCTTCAAGGAAGTAATAGCAGAAAATTTTCCAAATATAGAGCAAGAGGTTGATACACAGATCCAGGAAACTTATAGAACTCCCTTTAGACAGGATCGGAGAAGAGGATCCCCACGCCATATAATTGTCAAAATGACCAATGTGGAAGCCAAGCAGAGAATCTTAAAGGCAACAAAAACAAAGGGCCAAGTGACATTCAGAGGCAAGCCAATTAGAATCACTCCAGACTTCCCAAACCAAGTCATGAGAGCCAGAAGGGCTTGGAGTAACATATTCCAAACTCTGAAAGAAAACAACTTCCAGCCAAAAATTTCCTATCCAGCAAAACTTTCTATCAAATTAGATGGAGAAATAAGAAGCTTCCATGACAAACAGAAACTGAAGGAATTTATGTCTTCAAAACCAGCGCTAGAGAAAATACTCAAAGAGATTAACTACAAAGAAGAAATAGGTAACACTCACCAGAACCAGAGAAACAAGAGTTTCCATCCAACAGACAACTAAGATTGGTTATCTGTGGAGATTCATTATTTATGTTAGTCTTTTACCTATCTCTAAATTGTATTGTTTGCCTTTATTGTTGTTAATTTTTAGGATTTCTAGTTGGAATATTAATATACCTTCAGATATAGCATTTGGAAATATTTTATCCAATTCTATTAGTAACTGTTAACTCTGTTTACATTGTCTTTGGATATACAATATTTTCTTTTATTTTTTAGGGAGTTTGTATATTCTTCTGTTGCCTGTGCCATTGAAATCATATCCAAGAAATCACTGCCAATTTCAGTGTTGTGAGGTTTTATGACCCAGATTTTCTCCTAAAAGTTTATAGCCTTAAGATTTATATTTAGGTCTTTTATCTAGTTTGAGTTAATACTTGTATGTGGGATTAGGTAAGGGTCCAATTTTATTCTTTTCCATGTAATTATTATTTTTCAACAATATTTAGTTAAAAGATTATTATTTCCACCACCAAATCTTCGTGGAAACCTTGTCAAAAATAACTTGACAATATAGGGAAGAAGTTAGCTCTAGGCTTGTATTTAACTCCAATGGTCTATATATCTGCCTTTAGAACAGTACTACACTGTTTCAATTATTGTAGCTTTATATGGTTTGAAATCAGAAAATATACATCTTCTAGCTTTGTTTTTGCTTTGAGATTGTTTTGGGTATCTAGAGTCCATATTCCATATCAGGATAGATTTTTTTCTGAAAAATAAATATATGATAGTTTCACCTAAAAAAAAGAAAAAAATATTCTCTGGTAAGAAAGAAAGCAAAAAGAAATATTGAAATGTTATCTTTAAGTCATCAAAAGCTTGGTATCAGACAAATGAAACTGTTATGTGAGATTATCATTTTTAATTTTTGATAAATTGCTATAATACTAGATGTCAACCACTAAGCCAAGCATGGGAGGGAGGGATGGGGAGAGAATGGGGTGGGGATCGGGTGGGGGCTGACTGGGCAATGTGTGCATGTATGTCTACAAAAGTTTGTATCCCACTATGATGTATGAATACAGTGCACCAATAAAATAAAATTTAAAAAAAATTAAAAAAAAAAAAAAAAAAAACATTATAACATTTTAAGAGTGTAGGTCTTGCAACATTTGTTCCAATTTTCTAGTGACAGACACAGAGTAATAAGATTTCCCTAACAGATGCCTAGTGCTGGGTGCTCACATGTCACTCAAGCTGACAAGGCTTTGGAATGAGACACTTTCTTCACCATGGTACTATCTTGAAGGATCAGCTATTGCACATAACTAAAATTTGTTTAATTGAAAAACACAAAATTTATAAAGTATAATTTATTAAAGTTAGTATGATAGAATACATTGGAAATTCGCTCTAAACAATCCACTAGATCCTAGTCTACAAATTTAAGTCTACTCAAGATACGAATCTTATTATATATTTTTGCCTGGAGGAAAAACTGTAGCCCAGTTCTCAGTTAGATCATAGAATTTAGGAGTGGGAAAAGATGCTTACAGATAATCTACTTTAAGTTAATGTCTACTTCTGAGGATTTTTTGTATATATCTAAACTTAGATTTAATTACTATTAATATTTAATGATAGCAGACTTCATTCAAGTTACATTTTTCTTTTGCTTGTTTTTTCAAAAGATATTTATAAAGTATATGACATATACTAATATGTCCCAGAAACTATGTTAGGGACTTCTTTTGTGGAATAAATATTTCATTTTTCCTGCCTCTGAGGAGGGGCTCAGAGTATAGCTGAAAGGTAGACAAATAAATTAATAACAATATGATATTGTGATAAAGGCTGACAGGTTTGTATACAGTCCTATGGGTAAACAAATGAGGGGAAATCTATGTCACTTGGGGGTTCTGAGATGGCCACAAAAAGGAAATCACATTTGAGCTGGACCTTAGAATTTCAGCAGGAATTCTCAGAGGAGAAGTGGGGAGTGAGGATGCAGGAAAGAAAATACATATGAAGGCCAGAGAATGTTCAGAGAACAACAGTGTAAAATGTAGGGAATGGTGGCATATGGTGCCGAGTGGTACTCTAAAGGTCATTCAGGGAAACACTGAAAATATTAGGTGCTAAAGAGTGTGATATGACTTTTGTAAGAAATAAGGAGCTATTTAAAAATTTTATAAGTAAGTAAAAGATTATGACTTATACGTGTAAGATATTATCTTGGCCAATGGTACAAAAGATGGTTTCAACTAGGCCTGGAAGACGCAGAATAATGTATATTTAAGTTTTGTACTATTAGAGTGGAAGTGACAGTAGACAGAGGCACATATTAAAATATTTTGTTAGAAAGTCAGGCATAATGGGACATACCTGTAATTCCAGTATTTAGGAGGGAGGAGGATCACAGGTTTGAGGCCAGCTTCAGCGATTTTGCAAGATCCTGTTTCAAAATAAAACATTTAAAAAATGGGCTGGGAGTATATGTCAGAGGTAGAATGTCCCTGTCATTCTACCTCTCAGTACAGAAAGAAAAATATATTGTGAGAAACTATGTTGATAGAACTTGGTGATCAGTTGCTTGAAACTAAGGGAAGGAGAGAAGTCACAGATGGTTTTATGAGGTCTAGTTCATATGATTAATTTTCAAGTTTGAGTTGGCATTTACTTAAGCATTTTCACAAGCTTTTGGATATTTTAACAGGTGGAAAAATTAAGCTTTGTTAAGTAATTTTGCTGAGGTTACTGCTATGAATTGTGTACTACTGACTTGTGTGCCCTTAAACTCACAGGTTTAGCCCTAACCCACAATGTGATAATATAATCTTTGGGAGATAATTAGGTTTAGAAAAGGTCATGAGAGTGTGGTTCTCATGGTGCCATCAATGCCATTATACAAACATATCAGAGAGTGTGTGTGTGTGTGTGTGTGTGTGTGTGTGTGTGTGTGTGTGTGTTTGCATGCACTTGCTCATGCCATTCTGTGTGCCCTCCTTCCTTCTAATGAAGATACAACAAGAAGGCTGTTTTGTGCTAGAACCTTGAACTTGGACTTCTCAAGATTTAAAACTATGAGAAATAAATTTCTGCTGTTTAAGCCACTGGTCTACGATGTTTTGTTACAGCAGACTGAGCAGACTAGAATTCCCATATAGGTAGTAATTTTTGGAGGACAAATTTTAACATATTTTGTAGGGAAGAGCATTCATCCCTTACCATATGAAAAAAGAGTCAGAATTTTAAAATTTAGGAGCTATCAGTGGACAAGTGATAACTGAAGTCAGAAGTGTGACTCAAGTGGCTGAGAGGTTAGATGGGATTTGAGAAAGGAAGGGGACTGTACAGAAAGCTTTCAGTGACAGTGGAGCCAGTGGTGTCTGTAGAGGATCACGAGAAGGAGCACACAGTGGGTTGAAGGACAGCTTCTTTAATTATAATGCAACTTCCACAAAGTCTGTGGAGGCTGACTTTTTCTCTCCTGAGCATACTTTGGGCAGAGGTTGGACCTGAATCTTTTTAATTGTCTATTATTTCTGTAAAAGCCTTGTTATAATATAAAAAATTGTCACTCACAGACTCTTTTATTCTGAAGTTCACAATCTCTTTTCATCCATTATCACTATATCCTACTCCACACAAATTCTTATAATCATATAAGGCCACAAGTCCACATCTTCAATGATTTCTGCACCCTGACCTCAGTTCCTAGAGTACACTTGAGCCACATTTTCTTCCAGCACATTTCTGTACCAATACAAGAACTACTCAATATGTGAAATATTTAATTTTGAAATTCCAGTAGGTGAATATAGCATATCTCTTTCATCCCATTAAATTTATATTTAACTTAATTTAGATAATTTAATATCATAGGTTATATGCTAAGAATTAGCACACACACATAGATAAACACATATACAAGCACTGGAATATTTTTTTTCTAATCGTCACAATATTACATAATTAGAAGGGAGAATATATGTAAAAATAAAATTTGCAATTCTAATGTGATAAAACAGTAGAGGTATATTATTGGTTTAGTAGTGTATTACAGTGAAAATTTTCAGCAGTTGCACTTGAGTTGACAATGGGAAATATTTCATTTAACTACAATTGTGTAACTAAGCACCATAATTTAGTGACTTAAAATAGAGATGATTTCTTTTTTCTCAAAATTCTGTGGGTTGACTGGTTCTAACTTCATTTGGTGGGTGGAATGGGCAGGATGGGCCTCGAAGGTTTTACATGTCTAGAGTCTAAGTGCTGTATGTCAGCTCTCTTCTCTCTGTCTTTTCTCTTTCCATAGTATCTCATACTCCAGGCAGGAGAGACTAAGCTTCCTTGAAGAATGGCAGTTGGCTTAGGGTGGAAGCCAGAACATACCAATTATATAGCATTATATTAGTTTGAACATTATTATGAGTTTTTTTATGGGAGCAAGACATGAGTGTATAGAGATGAGAAGAAATGTTAGCAACCTTTTTTTCCCCAAACAACCATAAGATTCTTTATAAATAAAGAGATGCTTGAGATGAATCGTGAAGGCTTAGTTCAATTATACGAGTAGGGGTTTACGAGAAGAAAAGGCCTTTAGAATGAACAACAGTAACAGGAAGGCAGGGCAGTTTCAGGACATATAGAATGCCTGGGGGAATTTAGAGGAAAAAATGAGAAATGAGCTTGAGAGACAGGCAAGATACAGAAACCCTTTTATTTTATGAGAGATAAACTGAACTTGATCTGCCACACTACAGAATGTCTTCAGAGAAGTATGTTGCAGGAGAGCAACTGTTCCTTACTCTCACTGATTCTTCTTTGTTAGCTTCATATGTTCTTGACCTATAAACCTCCTTTTGTATTTCATTTCCACATTCAGTCAACTGATAACCCATGGCCATTCAGTTAAAACCATCATTCCTTGGCATCACTCCTTAATTCCCAACATTCTCAAGATCTTCTCATTCCATTATTCCAATATGCAATTCTAGAATCATTTAATCATCTGTTTGTTTTGATACTGAAACCAGACATTAAATAAGACTGCAGAAAATCATACAGCCATGTTGATTGACTGCCTTATATATTTGTGATTTTCAACCTCTGTTGGATTCTCAGTATTTTCTAGCAAATATTTTCAAATCTTTCACCAATCTATTTGGAAACTATATATATATATATATATATATATATATATATATATATATATATGGTTATATGTGTATTATAACTATATATAATATATAACATATATATTACTTTTAAATGTTTAAATGTATTTAATACTTTAAAATATTATTTATATAAAATATATAATAATATATATAATATTTTTTGGTGGTATTGGGGTTCCTGGAAGCCCTTCTACCTCTGGGCTACACTCCCAGACCTATTTTTATATTTTTATTTGTAAACAGGGTCTCTTAAGCCAGCAAGGCTGGCTTCGAACCTGTGCTATCCTCCTGTCTCCACCTCCCAAGTGCAGGGATTACAAGCATGCGCCACCACGCTCCACTATATAATACTTTTTAAATGCTCCACTCTTTACCCTATTGGATTACTTTTTCTACTACCTCAAAGAGGCAATAGTTGTTATAGTTCTGAAAGACTTCTCTTTACCATTTTTTATGTAATATATTCTTTCTCATTCTATATTACCACTTTCAGTTCAAATTCCTGTTATCATCCTATGGATTATTTTGCATTTTCTACGCACCTCTGCATCTGCAATTCTTATCTTTTTTTCTTCTTCTTTCCTTCTACAGTCATTATTCCTTCTTTCTTCACTTTGATTTTGACCTCAAAACTCCCTCTTGAAAGTTCTTGCTCTAATAATTATGCCTTTTATTACTTACTCTTTCAATTTATCTCTCTTCATAATTTTCTGTTCATCCTAAAACAAGCACAAATATTTTTTTTATCTTAGAAACATTTACCCTACCTTTGCTCCTGTCATAGTCATTATTATGCTTTCATTGTAATCCCTGCCTATTCTTCATTATTTCATATGTATTTCATGCCATACTACAACTTAAAGTCTTCATTGGATACCAAGAAGTGTCTGATACCTAGTATGCATTCAATAAATAGGCATTAACAGTTCCTAATTGCCAGTACTGTGATATCTAAAAAGCTCTTATCTTTCTTATGGTGGGAGGGGGAATGACAAGTTCCACTTTAAGAAACTTGTCTTTAGATCAATGGCAAGTTACTAAACTACTTTTATAGAATGAGTAAGATTTAACATAATGGCTAAGGTCTTGTACTCAATAGATTTGTTCTAAAATCAGTTTTGCTTAATTTACTTTCTGTTTTATTGGAATCTGTGCTCTACCCATGGTAAATAATTTGAATATTACCTTTCTCTTTCTCCACGTGTGTATGTGTCATGCATACTTTGGAAATTATATCACTAAGTAAAAATGATTATCATTTTCATATTCTGTTTGAAGTATGGAATCCATTGACACATAACAACTACAGATAACATTAACTTTCTTATATGATAGACATATTTCCAAAGCAGAAATCATGGTTTCCTGGTACTGGCACATAGAAGGTAATAAAACTCTTCTGTAAAATGAGTAGATGAATATTCCTTACAGATAATACAGATTTTTAAAATTTTTTTATTGGTGCATTGTAGTCATACATCTTAATGGGGTACAAAATGGTGAAGGCATACATGCACACATCATCCAATTAGCCCTTACCCCATTCCCTCCCCCTCCCTCCTTCTCATGTTTGGCTTAATGATTGACTTTGATATGTTTATGAATATACATCATGTGCATTAGAGAATTTTCCTTTTCCCTCTTCCTATCCACTAAGTTTGGTCACCTTATTTGCTCATCTATAGTATCTCCCCCTAATATGCAGAAGCTAGGGAGATTTTTTATAAATGAACAGAATATATTTCTGATTATTTAAGTCAAATATACTACTCATTTCAAAGAGCTTATGGTGTTTTAACATTCTTACTATTGTGTTATTCCGTGTGTATGTGTGTGTGTGTGTGTGTGTGAGAGAGAGAGAGAGAGAGAGAGAGAGAGAGAGAGAGAGAGAGAGAGAGAGAGAGAGAGAGAGAGAGAGAATGAATGAGGACAGAGCCCAGGGGCATTCTACCTCTGAACTATACACCCAGCCCTATTTTATTTTTATTTTGAAACAGGATCTGCTTAGATTGATGTGACTCTCACTACTTGATGAGGCTGTCCTCAAACATTCTACCCTCCTTTCACAGCCTCCCAAGTACTGGGATTATAAACATGTGCCATCACACTTGACTGTGCTATTGTTATTAAGAGATAAAAAGAAACCCTCCACAAATCAGTGCAGCAATTCTCAGGGCTTGTTTTCTCTGGTAAATTTCATTTGTCAGAGTATTGTTTTAGATGCAGTCTTTCCATAGAAACACACATAAGCTCATGAGGAGTTTGAACTTAAACTACAGCTATAAAACTTGGTATTTGTTAGCCTTCAATTTATCTAACTTTTATCTTACTGTCTGTGAACTTATTTAATATCATCAAGTAAAGGAAGTTGGACTAGCATCCCCTCTGCTGCATACCTTAGGGACCTTCCTGTATAATGTTGGCATTCAGTTTCAGCCGACCTGACAATAAAATGAACCATTTGTCCAACACAAGCAGGCAGAGGAGCAGATACTGCTGCTTTTCACTCTGCCTCCCACTCTCAGAGCCAGTCCAATGCTTCCTTTGGGCAGAACACACGCACACACAAAGCACTTCATCAACAATTTTTCACGTTTTCTGTTAAATTGGGTTTACTCTTCTTACATGAATGTCCCCCTAGATACTTTTTCCAAATAGCACAGAAAGTATTTGAGGTGAGCTAAAACTTTTTAATAATAAACTTTGTGGTTATAAAACTCTAGAAAGACAAGACTACTGAGGCACTTAGGAGGAATTGCTAAAGTTAAAAAAGATATAATAGTTTAAATCTTAAAATAAAACTTTTCAAATGGTCAGTATTATTTAAATGGGAACTTTTGTACATGTCTTGGGAATCATCTCCATAGCTAATTATTTTACCACCAAGTGTATTGACTACAGATTTTATTTCCTTAATTCCACTCCTTTTTTATTCTGTTTCTTAAATACACACATACACATCATCATCATCATCATCATCATCATCACCATCGTGGGATTGGATATCTCACTTTTTACATAAATAGTGTATTTTATATAAACATTTTATATCAATAGCATATTATGATTGCTTATTTAAAATTCTATTTATCTTTTACAAAAAAATGCTTCTTTATTGGGTCATATGTTGTTGCCACTGTAGAATTTTAGAATGAGCAGGCAGATTTGAGAACAATCCTAATTCAATGGAAACTTCTGACTGTATTTGATTGTTATAGGTAATAGCTTAATTATTTGAGAACTCCCCAAAGTTCAATTTGCCCTAAAAGATATATTTTATTTACTCATCAATATACCTAAAACACCATTATTTTTCTATTTTAAAGCCTTTGTTTCTTCGAATGCTCTTATTAAAATAAATATATGTTATTGATAAACTATTAACAAATAGAGACAATAAGTAGGATTATAACTAGAAATGAGTCTGGGGCAGAAAATTTAGATAAGAAATAATAGCAGAAAGGCTGTCAGAAAAGCATGAAATTCTCAATTTAAAACTTCTTAGTTATAGTTAGTAGCACTGGGTCCTGCAGTCTTTCAGTTATAATATTGAGATTATCTCAAATGAAGATGTCCAAAATCAAAAGACAATTTATTGGGCCTTAAAATGGATACTCAATGCCTATTTTTCAGTTATCAATTCATTGCTTCTTGGCTTCAAGTTCATCCTTTAATATATATTCTGTAATAGATAATTCCTTTTAGTGTTTCTCTTTTAAAGTGAGACCTAAGTTAAACATTCCAAGTGAAAGGTACTGGAAGGACATTCTAGGATCAAGGGCTCTCAGGTATGGGGCTGCTGTTCTGTGGAACAGCATTGTGGGTGTAAAGGCATCTGGTGGAGCTCTGCCTCAGCTATGTGCCCAGAGCATGGTCCTTCAGTAACTTTGTAGCCCTGGTCTGGAAATAACTTTCCTGCTGTGCTCTTGGGGTTGAAATTGGAACTCCAAAGGCTTCCTCTTCTGCATCAGTGCTCTTTTCCCTCTGTAGGTCTTGGCAACCTGCCTGTGCCTAGGGGTTTCCAAAAAATCAAGCTCCATTCCCTCTGTAAGTCCTACATGCTTTGCCTGTGGACCTAACAGGTTTTTTCCCCCACTTTACATACCCACCCACTCCTACTGCTGATTTTCTGATCTTTAGCTTTACTCTAGAGGATTTCTTTTTGCCTGTCCAGCAACTACATAGCAGCTCTGTCCTGGAGAAATCAGTTAATTTCTGGGTTACCAAGGAGGATGGGATATCTTGTGGAGGGAACCTCTTTCCAAGTTTGTCTTTTTCAGCCAAGTGTGGTGGCGGACACTTGTAATTCCAGCACTTGGGAGGCTGAGACAGGAGGATCGCACAGGTTTGAAGCCAGTCTCAGCTACTTAGTGAGGCTCTCAGCAACTTAGTAAGACCCTGTTTCCAAATAAAGTATAAAATAGGTCTGGGAGTATAGCCTGGAGATAGAAAAATCCCCTGAGTTCCCAGTACCACACACAAAACAAACAAGTTTGACTTTTTTAGTGTTCTCTCTCAGCACTAATGTACCATATACACTTTCACCACATACGTTTTCTTATAATTTATACTTACTGTTAGTAAGCTTTTTTATTATTGTGACAAAATGCCTGATAAGAACAACTTAAAAGAGGAAATATTTAAGCTCAAATGTTCAGTCTATGGCCAGCCGGCTCCAAGGCAGAAACATTGTGGCAGCAGGGCATGATGAAGAACAGCGGCTCAGTTCATGGCAGCCGAGAAACAGAAAGAGGAGTTGCCAGGGACAGGTAGAGTCCTCCAGGCCACACTCTAGCAGCCCACTTCATCTGGTTAGATTCTACCTCTGAACTTTGCTATTACTCTAAGAGACCAAGCTTTAACTCATGAGTTTTTGGGGATACAGTGCAGATCCAGAACATGATACTCTACCTGTGGTCCCCAAAAGCTCATGCCTCTGTCAGGGTACATTAAATCTATCTCCAACAGTCCATATAGTCTTCATAGTTCCAGCAATGCTAAAAAGTCCAAGTCCAAAGGCTCCTCTGAGATCTAAGGCAGACACTTATCTGTGAGCTCCTATAAAAATAAAAAAAACAAGTTAAATGTGTTTAATATACAATGGAATAATCATTCACATTCCCAAAGTGAGGAATGCATCATAGGAAGAAGGGATGGGATAACAGCAAGACAAAAAAACAAACACTTGGACAAACATTAAGTCCTGCATTTCCATGTCTAGCATCTGTGGCACATGGTGGTGAGATGTGATCGCCAAAGGGCTTGGGCAGCCCTATCCTTATGACCTTGAAGATTATAGCCTGTTTGGCCTCTTTCTTAGCCTGGGTCTCTCTGCAGCCTGAAGCTTTTCTTGGCTCTAGATATTCATGTTCCTGGCATCGCATAATTTCTGAGAACCTCACTGCAGCTTTGACTTTTCTCTCATAGCTTCACTTACATTCTTCTCAGGGGCTATCTGCAGGGATCCTGATCCTACTACATGTTGATTGGCCTCCCACGCCTTTCTCGGAAATCTTGGTGGAAGCTTCCATGATACATTAACTCCAGCATCCTGCATTCTTATATAACCAGCATCACATAGAAAATGCTAAGGTCTCTTACCACCTCATGCTATCTATACCTGGGCCCCCATGGACCATGGCTACAGAGCTGAGTGCCTGGACAACTGAATTGAAACAAATTCTGGAAAAACAATTTCTTAGGTGGCCCTGTATATACCCCTAAGACCAGTTCGTACAGTGATCATTTTCAGTAAGTTTTCATTGTCTCATCTGGGTGTGGTGGTGGGCATCTGTAATTCCAGTACTTGGGAAGCTGAGTCAGGAAGATAGAAGTTTGAAGACCAGTATCAGCAATTTAGTGAAGCCCTCAACAGCTTAGGGAGATACTTTTATAAAACAGGACTGGTAGTATGACTCAGGGAGAGAATGCCCTTGAGCTAAATCCCCAGTACTAAAACAAAATAAAACAATCCCTTCCCCAAGTTTCCTTGTCTCACTCTTGAGCCTATATTGGGGTGGGTGTGGTCTGGCCATTTGCTGAGATGCCCTAAAAGCATTCATCCTATTGTCTCTGTGTAGGGTACTCACCCTCTTGTAATCTCTTCAGCAACCACACCTTTCTTGGCCCCAATTTTAAAGGCTAGGCACTTTTATAGGCAACCTGCAAGTTTTAAAAAAAATCCTTCTGCTCTTCCTTTTTGCCACAGGTTATTACAGTAAACTCGATTAAAAGCTGCCAGCAATCTTATGTCATTGCCTAAATGCTCTGTTTTATTGAAATCTCC
Organism: Muscardinus avellanarius; assembly: GCF_963383645.1. Lineage (NCBI taxonomy): Eukaryota > Metazoa > Chordata > Mammalia > Rodentia > Gliridae > Muscardinus > Muscardinus avellanarius. The sequence continues at coordinate 62,073,906 of NC_137788.1, forward strand.
TTCAACAGATTAATTTGTCCATCACCTTTAAATTCAACCTCACAGAAAGTCTCAGGCCATGGATACATATAGACAAGTTCTTTGTCAGAATATATCATAAATGACCTGTAGTCCAGTTCCTAATAGAGCCCTCATTTCCATCTGACATCTCATGTACACAGTCTTTACTTCTGGTCTTTTGAGCTTCCACCATAAACACCCTTAGTGCTATTCTGCTTACAACACTGTAAACATCTCCAAACATTTTAAAACTCTTCCACATATTTCAAATGTTTAGAATTTCATGGTATCCCTACTTTTCAGGAGCAACTTTTGTGTTAGTTTTTTCATCACTGTAACCAAAATACCTGACAAGAACAGCTTAGCGGAGGAAAGACTTATTGAGCTCACAGTTTCAGAGGTTTATTTTATGGTTAGGTAGCTATAAAACAGAAATGTGGAAACAGGGCATCGCGGAGGAGGGCCCTGTAGGTCAAACCCCAGTAACCTACCTCCTCCAGCCACGCTCCCAACTTGGAACCTTGCTTCATTGGAGACCAGGCATCAACACATGAGGTTGGGTAATGAAGCAGATCCAAACCACCATACTTAACCTATATCATAGTTTGGTATGTATGTATGTATGTATGTATGTATGTATGCATGTATGTATGTATTTAGGTACTGGGGATTGAACCCAGAGGTATTCTAGGCTAATAATAACTCTAAGCTAGATCCTAGCCCTTTTTATTTCTGATTTTTGAAACAGGGTCTCACAAGGTTGCTAAAAGTCTCACTAAGTTGCCAAGGTTGTCCTTGAACTTGTGCACTTCCTGTCTCAGCCTCCCAAGTACTAGGATTCTAGGCATGTGCCACCATGCCCAGGTAGTTTCATAGTTCTTAGTATTAAATTTTCCCAGTTTATCTCTTCATGGTTTCTGATTGGATCTAGACCTTTATAGTTTATTTCAGGATTCAAAATATTTTACCAGGATTGGTGTCTTGGCTGTGTTTCCTTTGAGTCATCTCTACATTAGCTAGGTTCCCTTTTTGTGTCTCCATACGTTATATTTTTATACCGTCAAAACTATTTGAAGGGTCAAAATTTTTTCACACATGCCCCTCACATCAATGATGTGGAATCCCTGCACGTCCCTGATCCTGTGACTGTGTCTGCTGAGAATTCTTAGCTTCTCACTTACTGTTTACTTGGACTCAATGACTTCCACATGCTAGGGTCTGTTACTTATAACATCCTTTTTATAGTATCAGTTTTTACATCAGTTATGAATTTTGCTGTTGCAAGTGACACAAAATCTCTTTAAACTGGCTTAAATCAAAATAGGGAATTTACTGGTTCATGTAACTGAAAAATCCACAGGTGAACCTGGCTTCATGTACAATTTGAATCAGAGCTAAAATAGTATCCAGAGCCACCTCTGAGTTACTGCTATTCCCAAGCTGACTTTCCTTTTGAAGACTCTGGAAGGTACAGTTCTATTTGTCACTGTCAGGGAGTATGGGGACAAAGGAAAAACAACTTGACAGACCAGAACATGTTTAATTTGGAGTAATGTCTGGGAAGGGGGACTGAATAGGAAAGAGAGTTCATGAGAGTCAGAAGTCCCCTTCCTTACAAACTTGGAGCTCCTTATGGGACAAGGGAGGGGGTGGAAAGAGTATTCATGTATGTGGCTGGTTTGGTGGGCTACTGACCAGGTCATCTCAGTTCAGGGTTATAGTGATGGGGTGTTTCTCTTTATTTTATGCTATTTTTGGGTCTCCTTGTTCTCAGTACTTTCTGTCCAGGGTGCTTCAGGGGAATGGTGCACCTCACCCCAACACAGGAATGTAGCAAGCAGCAGGGTAAGCATCAGGCTGGCTCAGAGTGCTCAGACTGCTCCTGCTTTCTCCACAAAGCAGCCTGCCAAGTGGGCAGGAGGCCTGGGGAATTGGCAGGACCATGTGAGAAGATTGGGGGAGGCACAAAGAGAGTGAAGAGAATGGATAGAGGAGAAAAGGACTTGACAGAGATAGCAATTTTTATAGAATGAGAGCTAGAGTGGAGAGGAAGAAAGGCCTTTGGTCATTTGGCCTTTGTGAGTGAGTGATATAGTTATTTATGCCTTGTCTTTGAGGTTTGGGAACCCAGTTTGGTAAGCCCAAGTGCTCGAGGACAGGTGTTATTTATAAATTGGCAGATTATGGACAGGCCACCAGCTAAGTGGATAGGAAAGGCCAGAAACAGAAAGCCAAGTATCTCCAAACTTTTGTTTTGGTGGAGGGAGGGCTCCCAGAGCTGGTGGTGGTATAGGAACATGGCTGGGGAAAGTATTATTCCCCTAGTTGCTGGGTGGGTGGGTGTCCCAGGGCTCATGGCATTGTGGGAACCTCAGCGGAGAAGGACTTCCAGTGAAACAGGAGTATCTCCTCTTATTAGGATTTTTGTGCAATGGATCTTAATGAATTAAGACTAAGATGTGGTGAAGGTTATAGAAATATGAAAGTTTAAGTTAGGGAAAAATTCTCAGCAGACACAGTCACAGGATCAGGGACGTGCAGGGATTCCACATCATTGATGTGAGGGGCATCTGTGAAAAAATTTTGACCCTTCAATTTGACACCTCTCTGGGAAAGAGTGTGACCTCAAAGTCCTTAGGGAATAGGATTTTAAACCTCTCTGAGTTTTTTTTTTTAAATCTGTTCTTTTATGGTTGGTCCAAATTAGGTTTGGGGGAACCAATGATTTTTACACAGTTTTGATTCTTAATTTGAATGATTATCTAGAGGCTAGCCGGGGCCCAGATTCCCTGGCACCCATCAGTTTTTCACCTTTCTGTCTACCCCTCCCAACCTTGCAGAAAGGGGAATGCATATGGTTGGTTTAATTATTCCTGTTCCCAGGTCCTCTGCCCTGCCTCACAAGGGTTGGTGGTGTGAGAACTCTGTAGCTTTTTTGGTACCTACAAGAGGTGTATCAAGGAAAGACTGATTCAAAAATGAATCTGGCTGGTGTTGGACATTGGGATTTGGAACAGGGAAAATGGCCTTCTGGTCTGGGGGTGCATGGAAGAAGGCAAGTTGGGGGGGAAGGGAAATGACTGGTGCTGGTTTACTGAAGAGTGGCTGGCCAGAAATCTCCTAGGCAAAAGAGACTGATCACCAATTCCCTCCTAGGGTTCAGCATCAGAATGTTGGGGAATAGGAGTACAAAGCAAACGTAGCTCAACAGACCAGAACAGGCTTTATTTGGGACAATGCCTGGGAGGAGGGCCTGAGAGGGAAAAGAGACCAGGGGAGTCGGGAGGCCCTTTCCTTACATACTAAGGGCTTTGTATGGGACCAGAAAGGGGTAGGTACAGGAATAGTTGTGTGTTTGCTGCTGGCTGGTGGGCTAGTGACCAGGTCATCTTGAGGCAGGGTAATGGTCAGGGGACATTTCTCTTTCTTTTGTGCCATTTTGCGTCCCTTTGTTCTTTTCTCTTTGGCTGGACTTAAGAGTGCCCTCAGTAATATCTTTATGTACAAAATCCAGTGGAAGTCTTTCCTAGGAGTATATGTCTCAATAGGTTGCTAATGGTGAATGAGATGGTTTATGTTTATGAGTATTACTTGAATAGTGTGCGATAATTGTTAAGTGCCCATTTTTTTGTTGCCATTATACCATTACTTTTGTATGATTTGCCTGTTCCTATTTCAAGCATTGTAGTCAAGTGGCTAAAATATCCATATACATTTTAGGGTCTTCATTGTGTGTGTGTGTGTGTGTGTGTGTGTGTACGCATGCACGTGTGTTTGTGTGTATGTCTGTGTTACTGGTGACTGAACCAGGGATATTCAACCTTTAAACCACATCTCCAGCTCTATTTTATTTTTTGCTTTTTTTTTTTTGAGGTACTGGGGATGGAACCCAGGGGCATTGTACCTCTGAGCTATACCCTCAGCTCTATTTTTTTTATTATTTATTTTGAAACAGGGTCTCACTGTGTTGCAAATGGCCTAAGTAGCTGAGGCTGTCCAGAACCTGGATCCTCCTGTCTCAGCCTCCCAAATGCTGTGATTACAAATGTATAATAAATCTGGTTTATTTTTTACTTTTGAGACAGTGTTTTGCTAAGTTGTGAACAGACTGCTAAATTGCTGAGACTGCAAGACCCCTTCGCAACTTAGTAAACCATTGTTCCTATGAGATGTCTGTATATTTTGCTACACCTTTATCTTGGTATGTTTGAAGGGTTTTGGGGGTAACATGTGAATTGGAAAAATAAGGCAGAATGCCCTCCATAATGCTAATAACTCTCATCCCAAAAGCTGAAGGCTTGAATAGAATAAAAGAGACTGACTCTTCTGGTTTTAAGAGGGATCTCTTTCTACAGTCTTTATTGCTTTGGGGCTATAACTGAAACTTCAGTTGGATGATGAGGTTACCCTTGTTTTTTAGACCTTGAGACTCAGACTGTGTATGCTGTGTCTTCAGCTTGCTGACTACAGATCTTGGGATTTCTCAGCCTTCATGACTGTGTGAACCAATTTCATAGTATTTTATATTTATTCCTTGTTTTTTGATTATGTATAACATGTAATCACATAATGATATGCATATATAATCACATATATTTACATATATAAGTATATCACATCCTATTTTGTTTTTCTGGAGAATTCTGAAAAATACAGTAATTGATAGATGTTACTATTGACCTCTGAAAATGAAGTGAAGAAAGAAAGGATATGGGATATAGATGGGAATGGAAAAAGACATGGGAAAAATTGAAGAAAAAAAAGAAAATTTCTATTTTACAATTTTGCCTTGGGCTGATAGTGTATCTATCAATTTTAGTGTTTCAAGCTACTAATGTGTCAATTTGGGGCTTAGTAAGATACAACACATTATATGACTTTCACTTTTCATCTACTAGTTTGCTGGTTAGAACCAAGAAGAAACTGTAGGATTTACCTGTACTATTGGGATGGAATGAAGCTAAATCCAAGGGTCCTAGTGGAGGTGTATAATGATTATAGATAGTTTATAAGGAAATGATTCAATAGATTATTTGCTTTCTAACTTATTCACAAATTCATATAATTATTGACTTAGCACCATATACTATCAGTATGTGAAAAAATGTAAGGAATTATAAGATGTGTAAGATATAGTTAGTTTCCAGATCTTCATTGACTTATAGAGCTATTAGAGAATAATAAAAGTTAACAAATATCTGTAATACAGTAAAATAGAGTCAATAAGAGAGTTTAAAGTTATTATTACAACTCAGAGAATAGACAGTGTCTGCAGCAATCAGGAAAGGCATCATGAAAGAGGTATAGTATATTTGAGCTTTGAAAAGTTGATAGAATTTCTATATGAAGAAACACAGGAGATAATTTCTAGTGAGAAACAGTATGGGTACAATAACATGATTAAGAGCTAATGTAACCTGTGTTGGGATATGAGAGTAAATCAATATAGTTAGAGCATAATATTTAGGGAGGCAGCTTGAAAGAGGTATTAGAGAAATAGATAGGAAGATGATCATAGTTAACCTTAAGAACCAAGTTAAGAATTTATATATTTTTTAAAAGTATAGAAAAGTACACAAAACATAAGTGTGCATCTCAATAGATTATTTTTAAAATGAGCATTGATGAAGCTACTATCCAGATCACAAAATAAAACATTTCCAATATATCAGAAAACTTACTCATGCCATTCTCAAACACTACACTTTTCTTCCTCCCTGAAGAAAACTACTCTTTTAACATCATAGGTTAATACTGCCTATTCTGAAATTTCACATACTTATAATTAGATAATGTATATTATTTTGTGTCTTATTCTTTCACTCAATGTACTTTTATTGGTACAGTGTAACCATACATCCTAGTGAGGTTCAAAGTCATATAAACAGACATACACACAGATATTGATGTGCTTCCTTCAGGTTCCACCCCACTGCTCATCCCACTCTGTATATAATAGTGAGATTGATAGTGATACATTCATACATGGGCACAACATAATTTGAATTGTTTTTAAATCAGTTATTCATTTTATTATCTTCACCTCCCTCCCCTCTACCCTTTCACTATTGCACAAGCCACTCTTCTCAGTTATCTAAAGTCCCTTTTGTTTTCTGTTTTCTCTCTAGATTCCACATAGGAGAGAAGACATTTGACCTTTGACTTTCTGAGATTGGCTCTTCTCACTTAGCGTAATATTTTCTAACTCAATCAATTTTCCTGAAAACAATACATTTATTTTGATATTGAATGTGTTTGTGGTTCATTTTTTTCCATTGTTTCATGATATTTCAAGTATGTGAATATACCACAATATATCCAATTGACTTGCTTTTTGTGAAGTTTTGGGGTTATAGGATATGCACATGTTCAGCTTTAGTATATATTATGAATCATATTTCCAAACTAATCTTAACCTATACACTTCCACTAGTAGTATATGAGAGTTTCTGTTGCTTCAAAATCTTTACAACACTTGGTATTTCAGACTTTTTATATTAAGGCTAGGGAATTTAGATTTAATTTTGTATGCAATGATGAGCTACTGGAGTCTGAATTGGAAAATGGTATGCACATGGAGGTGGTGAATGAATTACAGTCAGAGAAAGATTTGAAGAAAGAAGTTAATTGAGATACTATTGTCGTGATTTTATAAAAATAATATGGAAAAAAGCTAGAGTATTAGTATAGAGACTGTACAAAAGGGTGAGATATTACTCTCATAATGCGCACCTACAAATCTCAAGATTTGGCAATTACTGAGTTATGGGTATAAACACAGTAAGGGCAATCAAACATGCTTAAACTAAAGTAACTGTCAAGAATAGTAAAGTCTTAGTGAACCTAGGAAGGCTTGGATGAAAACTCAGGGAAATTATGTCACATCTCTTGTTAAATTATTTTACCACACTCTTAGTTCAAATTTGTGACAATCTTTTTTCTTTCATTTGTCATCATTGTTGTGGATAATTATTCTTGGAAGAAGTTGAATCTGTCAGAGAAGAAAGAACCAGGATCATGGTGGTAAGTTAAATTGCCTCCCTTTTAGTTAACTCAGTATCCAGGAATGCAGAAGCAACTTTTCTATTATTCAAACTGACAGTTTTGGTGTATGGAGTGATAGTAGCTAGGAGAATGACACATCTGGGACTCCTGGGAAACCTGAGTCCATGAAGCTTTTAAAATTGTTCTAGTTTGTGTGCTCACCTCTAACTCTTAATTCTGTATCTCTAGACATTTTTAACACTGACATGTGATGGCTTTTTCCACTTTTGCAGTAAGTTTTTGTTTAGCTGGAATACACAGGGATTTGTAAAACATGTAGATGATTTAGGACCAGCAGTCATGACTTTCACCTATGTTGTTTTTGCAATACAGGTGAATTGTAATTCCAGTTGGTTGATTTTTTAATAGTTTGGATAACACTTCAGATATTGTTGGGCTTGTTTGTCTGTATAAGTTCCTTGGAATAAATCTCATATGTGCATTTCCACACAGCCTTTTCATAGAGGTTTTCATTGAATATCCTTAGTAATATTTTATCTACCATTTTATCCAGAGGCATATGACTATTCATTAAGCTTGTTTATATTGCTTCTTCCAATGGCATGGCTTTGACAAATGTTTCATCTTAAATTTGTACTTTCTTGGACTATTACAGTGCCTTCGTAGCTTATGATGTGGCACTAACAAGAAGCAGAATTAATAGTATCTTATATTCCTGGGCTACTTTAAAATTTACAAAGCATTTTTGCATCTGTTATCTTCCATTACTCTCCTACCACCCCACGGGGGAGGAGTTATTACTTTCATTTTACAGATCAGGAAACATAGGCTCAAGGACACAGTGTCACAGCCACTTATTTGTGGAACATTAAATCAGATATTTTAACACTAAACATGGTGACATTCGGCAATGCCTCTGTCCTGATTACCTTTTGTATCTGGCTGTTTATTTTCATATTATACCTCAATTGTTAATAAAAACTATATTCGTGCCAGATGAGGATTGAACTGAGACAACATTAGCAGTTCTAAAAATTAGAAGGTTTATATATTCCATAGAACCAGCCAATTTTTAGGAGTTAATCTTATGGCATATATTTATCTTTTAAAGTCTTTTCATTTGCTTTAATATTATTTGAACCTTGAACCAATAAATATTGTTACTCCTCTGTGTAAACAGGGTTCAGGTAAATAGCCAATGAACTTCTATTACTGGCTTATCTTATATTTGACTTCTTTATGGCACTGTCAAAAGCTTAAACTGAACCATGATTACGTTGTCAAAAATTTGGATTTTGTTGTCATAGTCTAATTACTGAGTCAGTGCATATGTAACATTTTTTCCTGGATTTGTTCCATATATCGTCAGCATGTATGAATTTTTAAAAGAGGTCAGTCATTTGAAAATACATTAAAGACACTAGTGAAGACAAACCAAAGAGGGAAAAGGCAACTTTTGCATAAGATTAACAAATAACACTCAGTACATAGATGAAAAAACTAACATATAGGTGAAATCAAATATAATATTCATTGATTTATTAGCAGCATGCAGTTCAGTCACCCGTTGGAGCTACTTACTAAGGTCAATGTAATAGAAAACAGGATTCTTTGTTGAGTGATGTTCTTCTAGGTTCTTTTTGGTGAAAATATATTTTTAGACCACATTATGATATTCAGAGAACTGTGACAGGTAATGAGGTATTCTTCGCAGAGCAGTGTACCATGTCTATTCTATCACTTAAAGTGTAATGATATGAGTCAGAAAGGGTGAACACACATACACACACACACACACACACACATATTTAAGTTCCTGAAAAATGATGTGGGTAGTTCCCCTAAACCAGCCCATATTCTTACTGTATCAGTATCAACCAAAGTATGTTATAAAGTTAACTTCCTTTTCTCTACCCCAACCCAACCTACTAAATTACATATTTGAGAAGGGTGAGTTCTGAGAATCTTCATTTTTAACAGACTGTTCAGAAGATGTATTTAAAATATAAATTGGCCCTTTAATAGAAACTTTCTGAAAGTGGAAAGGCTTACTAGCCAACTTACTAAATGAATTACTCCAATTCTATCACTCTTTTAATAATTCACCCATCAGAACTGAACATCTACACTGTACAAGGTACCATAATGAGCACTGGGATAAATAATAGCATCAAGATTATTTGATGTTTCAAATGAATTTGAGGACTGATTTTTCTATGTGAGGAATGATCTTGCTAATTTAATGGTTATTGTGTTGAATCTGTAGATCACTTTTGGAAGTATGGCCATTAGCTAAAGTAGTTCTCAGCAACAAACACATACAGGAGGAATCACAATACTTGACTTTAAACTATACTACAAAGCCATTGTATTAAAAACAGCGTGGTACTGGCACAAAAAACAGATACATAGACCAATGGAGCAGAATAGAAGAATCAGAAACAAATCCACACATTTACAGACAATTGATTTTTTTGACAAAGGGGCCAAAAACATACACTGGGAAAAAGATAGCCTGTTCAACAAATGGTGTTGGCAAAACTGGTTAACCATATGCAGAAAAATGAAAATAAACCCCACTTTCTCACCCTGCACAAGAATCAATTAAAGATGGATCAAAGACTTGGAAATCAAACCAGAGACCTTGAAGCTCCTTGAAGAGGGCATAGGTCCAACACTGCAACACATAGGCACAGTTAAACACGTTCTCAACAAGACCCCAAAGGCATAAGAAACTAAAAAGCGAATCAATACATGGGATTGCATGAAACTGAAGAGCTTCTATACAGCAAAGGAAACTGTCAAGAACCTCAACAGAGAGCCAACAGAATGGAAGATTTTTTTCCAACTACTCCTCAGATAAAGGGCTAATATCTAGACTATACAGAGAACTCAAGAAACTCAGCACTAAGAAAACAAATAGCCCAATCAAAAAATGGGCACTTCATGAAGGAAGAAATTCAAATGGCCAATAAATGCATAAAAATGCTCAACATCATTGGCAATCAGAGAGATGGAAATCAAAACTACCCTGAGATTTCATCTAACTCCAACTAGAATGGCAATCATTCTAAACACAAACAACAACAGATGCTGGTGAGAATGTGGAAAAGTGGGAACTCTAATACATTGTTGGTGGGATTGCAAATTAGTGCAACTACTTTGGAAAACAGTATGGAGGATCCTCAGAAGAATGAGAACAAACTTAGCATTTGATCCAGTAATACCACTTCTGGGTATCTACCCAAAGGAAAGGAAACCAAACTACCAAACTAATGCATGTGTATCCATGTTCATAGCTGCACAATTCATCATAGCCAAAGTATGGAACCAGCCAAGATGATGAATGGATTACAAAACTGGGATATGTACATAATGGAATTTTACTCAGCCATCAAGAAAAGCACAATTACATCATTTACAGGGAAATGGATAGAATTGGAGACATTATGCTAACCGAGATTAGTCAGTCACAAAAAATAAGAAATCCAGTGCTTTCTGTAATATGCAAAAGCTAGGGGAAAATGGGTAACAGGAGGAACTCTAGATGAAAAAGGAGATTCTATAGATGAGCAAATAAGGTGACCTAACTGAGGGGGTAGGAGGGGTGGGGAGAGAAAAACTCTCTAAAGCACATAATGTACTTGAACAAATATATCAATCACTAAACCAAGCATGGGAAGGAGAGAGAAGGAAGGAATGGGGCAGGAACTGGGGTGGGTAAGGACTAATCGGGTGATGTGTGCATGTATGTCTTCACAAGTCTTTTATCCCATTAAGATGTATGGCCACAATGCATCAATAAAATAATTTAAAAAATTATTTGAGGCTGGTTGTACTAGTTTACTACTAGGGGACACAGAGACACCAAAGAGAATAAGGAGTACATATTTGGATTTCTAGGTATAATAGTAAATGTTACCAACAACTTTATTTCTCTATGTCTTATACTTCTAAAAATGAATCAGTTTAGAGATTTTTAATTATAGGCATGTTCTTTCCTTTATGTAAAAAAAGACAACTCTTGGTAAAATCAGAAATCTCAGCTCTAATTAACCAATCTTAAGCAAAATAATAAAATTTAATTTTATGACAGTTCATTTCAGCTTTCTGTCATGTTTAACTAAATTATGGTTTTCCTTTTAATTGTACTACTTGTTGACTCAGTTGACTCATATGCATAATGTACAATAAAGATACCTATCCAGTTCAACAGGGTATGAAAATGTTCAAACGCTCTTTTGTACAACTAATAGCAAAAATAAATTTTAAGTAAAGTGCTACTCAAATTTCACATTTTTAGTAGGGTTATTTTCAGATTATAAATCAATGGACTTAAGTAAAATTTGAAAACTGATAACCCCTTTTACATATTTTTAAATTGATATCTAAAATTTCTCATCATGATCCTAAATCATTATAAAATATATGTTACAAAGAATTGTAAATATTGACATGAAGAACTTAATCACTCGAGCTGGGCGTGGTTGCGCAGGCTTGTAATCCCTGCGCCTGGGAGGTGGAGACAGGAGGATCGTGCAGGTTCGAAGCCAGCTGCGCTGGCTTAAGAGACCCCGTTTCCAAATAAAAATATGAAAATAGGCCTGGGGGTGTAGCCCAGAGGTAGAAAGGCTTCCAGGAACCCCAGTACCACAAAAAAAAAAAAAAAAACCAAGAAAGAAAAGAAAACTTAATCACCCACCAAATGGTTAATTATTTTGATTCTCACTATAATAAAAATTAAAATATTCTTTTCTTTTCTTCCTGAACTCCTATTTCTGTACCACTTTCTTGAAAGAATCTAATATATATATATATATATATATATATATATATATATATATATTTTTTTTTTTTTTTTGCTTGAAAGTCTTTTATTGGTTACTTTTTCTTACTTTAAAAATGTATATGCACACCGAGCTGGGCGTGGTGGTGCATGCTTGTAATCCTGCACTTGGGAGGCTGAGACAGGAGGATCACACAGGTTTGAAGTCAGCCTCAGCTATTTCATAAGTCTCTCAGCAACTTAGTGAGACTCTTTTTCCAAATAAATATAAAAAATGGGTCTGGGAGTGTAGCCTGGAAGTAGAAAGCCTCTGGGTTCCACTCCCAGTTCCACCCAAAAAAAAAAAAAATGTATATGCACATTGAAAGGAAAAAAATTGTGACTTATGCACAATTAAACTTATTATATTTATGCAATTATTATACCATTACAATAAATATACAATCTAAACCACATACATAATTTTATATTTAGATATCTATAAATGTATTAGAAATAGATCTATTGTTCTCATGGTTGGGTTATTTATTCAATAATTATATGTGTCTAGATAAATATTATTTCTTGCTAAAAAGAGACAAAGCACAGTATTAATATATTCTATTTTTATTTTTGTGGATGTAAGATCTGAGAAAATGTATTCCCATAAATAAGTAGATAGGAATGGAGTTTTGTTTTAGCAATGCCACTCAAATATTTGAATTCCTTCCAAGTTATATGCCAAAAATCACATAGTTATCTATCATCAAAAATTATTTTTAATGATCTACCAGCTGTCATCTCAGTTAAGCCTTCTTTCAACTTTATTAAAAGCAAAGAATTGAAACTAATTCCAGATTTTATTATTCAGTTATTAGAGTCATTTATTTTCTCAGCGCCAACTTCAATATTTAGAGTTGTCCTATTGTTTGCAACTCTGAATATTTTGACACTCAGGGTCATAAAGCAGCATAGTAAAATGGATTACAGAATACCTCTTTTTAAAAGTGCATTAAAGACAAGAATAACCAGCATGGATATTTTCAGGCTATCAAATAATAGGGAAGAGTAAATTTTAAGTGTAGGATCTAGGAATTTTTTTTTTTACTCTTAACTATTCATACCATTAAGGTACATGTATCTTAGTTTGAAATCAGCTGATCCTAGCATGTTTTTCTTTGAAGATAGGTATGGTTATTCAACAGTATGTGAATGTAGATTTTCCTATATTGGTTATTCAACATTATGTGAATGTAGATTTTCCTATATTGGAACAGAAACCAATGGCAGCTTTTATATTATGATAGAGCTATAACAAGATCTGCTGTACCACCTGCTCTTCTTACAGTAGGACATTATAGTTTCTGCTCCTGAAAAGTAGAAATCTCTCTCCCTTTCCTTTGGACACTGGGGGACCTTGTCACAAAATGATAATATAATTACCATTGTTTTAAAACACTATGCTTTAGGAAAAGTCATTATGTAATAATAATGAAGACAGGGTATAACAGGAATACCTTAGTTAGCAAATTAATTTGATACCTACCTGATTATAAGCTTAAACAAGTTTCCTCTGGTTTTGGTTAAAATGTATCTTTGCATATTTTAAAATCCTGAAGCACACTAGCAGTGCATGTTTTATTTCACTAAAGAAAACCTGACTTTATAACTACCAATGATTATTGATTAGGGTCTTGCATGTATACACAATATTCAAACTCATTATCTTTTATTTCATTTATTTTTCACTTTTACTCTCAGAGTAATGACTTGTGCTTAATTTTAAAAGCCAATGAGGACTACAACAGTAAGAGAATGAAAGCAAACTCCAGTCCTTTTCTCATTCTCTGTAATATTTGCTTTCAGTCTCTTTTAACTGTTTTTTTTTTTTGGTATTTACCTCTAAGTTTTTAATACCATACTTTATTGCTACTTCTGTGGGGTTTTGTTTGTTTGTTTTTCATTTTTCACATTATCTACTTCCTCTATTCTATAGAAGATTAGGATTATATGTTTTATGGTGCCTCCTCATCCCATTTCAACCCTCCTTGTATTCTCCAACTATCTAGTTCTGCCCTGCTTTTCTAATAGATAATATTGTACTATAATTATATTTTCTCTCTTTCAACTTTAAAGCAATTTTTATTATGTCATCTGGCTTATTATATAGACCCCTATGCTTATTCAGCCCCAAACTTTCTTACAGAACCATGAAACAACTTTCAATAAAGCTAAAAAAATATATAATTCTTACTTCTCTCTCTTCCACTCTACTCCCTTCCCTCCCCTCCCTCCCTCCCTCCCTCCCTCCCTCCCTCCCTCCCTCCCTCCCTCCCTTCCTTCCTTCCTTCCTTCCTTCCTTGCTTCCTTTCTTCTCTTTTTTTAGATCCATCATTCTGGAGCCTGCTGTTCCACTATGATATTCTAGATTCTTTGCTCTCTAGGCCAACTACTCTAGCTGATATTCCAAGTTGTCATTGTAGGGAATTTTCTTGTTTTTCTTTTCTCCCCCCCCCCATCTTGACTTCCTTATTCCTTGACTTTTATGTCTTCCTCTTTCTTGACCCATTTCTTTGTTTTGATGGGGCACATCTAACATCCGAGAATCCTCCATACTGTTTTATAAAGTGGTTGAACTAATTTGCAACCCCACCAACAATGTTTTAGAGTTCCCACTTCTTTACATCCTCACCAGCCTTTTTTGTTTCTATTTGGAATGATTGCCATTCTAGTTGGAGTTAGGTAAAATCTCAGGGTAGTTTTGATTTGAGTCTCTCTGATTGCTAATGATGAACATTTTTTCATATACTTATTGGTCATTTTAATTTCTTCTTTTGTGAAGTGTCTATTTAGTTCAGCAATAAGACAAGAAAAGGAAATCAAAGGAGTAGGAATAGGAAATGAAAAACTAAAACTTTCACTATTTGCAGATGACATGCTACTATACTTAGAAGACCCAAAAAAACTCAACGAAAAGGCTTATAGAATGGATTCACAAATTCAGCAAAATGTGTGGATTCAAAATTAATCTTAAAAATTCAGAAGTTTTGCCGAGCATAGTGGTGCATGCTTGTAATCCCCGCGCTGGGAGGCAGAGACAGGAGGATCGCGCAGGTTCAAAGCCAGCCACTCTGGCTTAAGAGACCCTGTTACCAAACAGAAAAGTATGAAAAAATAGGTCTGGGAGTGTAGCCCGGATGTAGAAGGGTTTCCAGGAACCCCGGTACCACCAAAAAAAAAAAAAATTCAGAAGTTTTCTCTATACTAATCATAAATCCACTGAGAAAGAAATCCAGAAAACACTTCCACTCAGTATATCCCACAAAAAAATATAATGAAATATTTAGGAATAAACTTAACAAAGGAGGTAAAAGACCTCTACCAAGAAAATTATAAAACATTGAAAAAAGAAATTGAAGATATTAGAAGATGTAAATATCTGCCATGTATATGGATAGGCAGAATAAATATCATCAAAATGGCCATATTTCCAAAAGTGATTTACAGATTCAACACAATACCCATTAAATTACCAAGGTCATTGCTTAAAGACATAGAAATATTAGTCTTTATATTTATTTCAAACAACAACAACAAAAAAAAAACAGAATAGCAAAGAAGTTCTCAGCAACAAAAACCATGAAGGAGAAATCACAATATGTGATTTTAAAATATACTACAAAGCCATAGTAATAAAATACAGCATGGTACTGGCACAAAAACAGATCCATAGACCAATAGAGCAGAATAGAAGACTCAGAAATAAATCCAAACACTTACAGCCAATTGATTTTTGACAAAGGGGCCAAAAACATATGTTGGAAAAAAGAAAAACTGGTTAACCATATGCCAGAAAATGGAAATAAATCCCACTTTCTCACCCTGCACAAGAGTATATTCAAGATGGATCAAAGAGTTGGAAATTAGACCAGAGACCTTGAGGCTCCTTGAAGAGGGCATAGGTCCAACACTGCAACATATAGGCACAGGTAAACACTTTCTCAACAAGACTCCAAAGGGACAATAATTGTGCTGCAATAATCATATGCATGTATTACTATAATATTTACTATAATATTCTATGTCAATCTCTTTTTTTGTGGTAATGGGGATGATGGAACCAGGGGCATTTTATTCCTGAGCTACACCCCCAGCCCTGTTTTTTTACTCTTTAAAAAATTTTTTTTTAAACATGATTTTACTGAGTTGCAAAGGGCAGGAGCTGAGACTGTCTGCAAACTGTGATCCTCCCATCTCAGCTGAGATTACAAGGGTGTGCCACCATGCCCGGCTTTCTTATGTCAATCTCTTTGGAAAGACCTAGGAGTGGAATAGCTGGATTATATGGTGGATCCATTCCCAGTTCTCTGATGTGGCTCAGTGGTACAGCACTTGCCTAACTATTTTGATTTCAAAACAGGATCTTACTGGGCATGGTGGCGCATGTTTGTAATCCCCACGCTTGGGAGGTGGAGATAGGAGGATCGTGCAGCCACGCTGGCTTAAGAGACCCTGTTTCCAAATAAAAATATTAAAAATAAAAATATTTATTTTCCAAATACAAATATTAAAAAAATAGGTCTTGCAGTGTAGCCCTGAGGTAGAAGGGCTTCCAGGAACCCCAGTACCACCAAAAAACAAAAACAACAAAACCCCAGGATCTATTGAGTTGCCCAGCCTGGCCTTAAACCTGCAATTCTCCTGTCTTAGTCACCCAGGTACTGAGATGATAGGCATATGCCTCCATGTCCTACTGGTTTCTGTTTTTCATGTTTGAGATTGATTTCTAATATTTTATTATTTAGGCCATTTTACCTATTTAAGTTAAGGCAGAATTTTTTTAATTGGAAGCTCTGAGTGTGCAGGTAGAGCGTGCAGACTAGCATACTTCACTATAAAGCCACTTATTGGGGGGCTTCCAAATATCAGTTTTGTAGATTTTTTTTTAGGCTGTTCAGCTTCCTGCCAAGGAACCACCCAAACCTTTCCTTATTTACTTTTTGTGTATCGTACTGGGGATTGAACTCAGGGACATTCTATATTCTAAATTACACCCACAGCCTTATTTTTATTTTATTTTGAAACAGAAGCTTGCTAAATTGATGAGAGCCTTACTACTTGCTTGAACTTGTAATCCTTCTGTCTTAGGCTGTCAAATAATGGGATTACAAGTATATGCCACCCTGTCCAGCTGCCCACACTGTTTTAGATGGCAAAACATGGCTAACCACTTTCTGCTTAGGGAAAGTTGGTTGGCCAGTGGAGTGGGAATGTCAGCATTTAGCATGGAAAACTTCATTTTATCATCATATTCAGAATAGGCCTCATTCCTACTAGTACCATTATTCTAGAGTCAGAGATTCTGGTTCCTCTTATCCATATAATAAAATGCTACATGGCATAGGACAGCAGCATAAATTCAAGAACTGGAACAAGGATCTGAGGGTCCAACTTATGTGTGATGTAGGTTTTCAATCTATCTATTCTTTTCAGTCCTACTCTATCCTGTATTATCTGCAGAGCTACGTAGTTCCTACATATTTCTTAAGCTTTTAGAGGGTTTCTACTTGAGTCTTCACCTCTAATTTTCTGAGCTTTGCTGATTATTTCCACTAGTCCATGTCCTTTTCATTTTGCAGTATAATGATAATTATTGTCTACTGTCCCTGCTGTCTCATTCATTTATTCATTTCCTTTGCCCTTGTGCTTTATACATTCCTCACTTTTTATTTTAGTGGTATTTCAAGATTGAATATGTGTGTTTAATTCATCATGTTTTCTCTGAATTATGTAACTTTAGTGTTTTTGACTTATGATTTATAATTAGAATTATTATATTAGATTGTATTTATTAGCTTTATAAATTTATTTATAATAGACTTATTAGTTCCATTTATATAAATTGTATTTAAATTATAAGATTATATAGCATTCAGCTAATATGTACATATCTGTATAAAATTAATAAAATATATATCTTTATTATTTTCTCTTGATTCATTAGTCTTAAAGATAGAGGTGTATTAATAAGTGTTCATTTAGGAACACTAGAAAAAAACACTTAAAATTGGTTATGATACTGTTAGATGACTGAAGGGTTGAAAAAGAGGAGGGTCAAATTATTCTTGCTTACCATCTGTCTGGCTGGAGGAGCAGCAGAGGAAATGGGGTTACTCAGAGTCCAGGATTGCTGTCAGGATTGCTGCACTGAGAGGCAATTGAGGTTTTGTTTTCTTTGTGGTACTGGGGATTAAATCCAGGGGCATTCTATTTTAGACATATACCCCCAGTTCTATTTTTATTTTTATTATTTTTGAAAATAGGGTCTCATTAAGTTGTGGAGGGCCTTGCTAAGTTCCTGGGGCTAGCTGTGAACCTGCAATCCTTCTGTCTCAGTCTCTCAAGTCTTTGGATTACACACATACAACACCATGCCAGACTGGAGGTTCTTATGCTTCTACTGCTACAACTACTGCCATCCTATGCAGACAGCTAGAGCCTATACTGCTGCTGAGCTGCAGAACTCTATCTAATCTCCTGCTCTCAGTGCTGCAATTGCTGCTGCAGGAGCTGGAGCCCACATGCACTCTCCTGCTGAGGCCAATGGGGCACTGTGACTGTCATTGTTGTGGAATTGCATTGCCTGAGAAGGACCTCACAAACTGCACTTTCTTTGCCCCTTTCACTGATGCTTCTTTATACTGTCAGAATCAGAAAACACACACAAAGATGTCTCCCTTCTTTTTGATTTCCAATCCCTCAACAGTGACTTCCATTGGCAGGAACTCATTGGCAAGCAGCTGGCAAGGAAGTCTGTAAGGTGTAGTTTGCAGGCTCCTTGCCTTCTTTTGGTACAGAGGAGATTCCAGAAGCCTGGAAATGTTGCTGTGAGCTGAATACAGATAGCCAACCTAGAGCTTTTAAAGGAAAAGTCAGTAACTGACTTGTGAATATTAACTTTTTTTTCATGTAGGCATATCTACCTGGCAGATCCTCTTGAGTGTGTTATACATTTCTAAATATTTTGTGTGCGTGTGTATATATATATATATATATATATATATATATATATATATATATTTAATAGGGAGATTTTGAGAATAAAATTCTAACTTTCTGTGGCAAAGAGGTTTGATAATTTATCAACTGTGAAGAAGAAAATTTAATGATCATGATATTTCATTGATTATCTTGGCACTTTTAGAATTTATCATACATATTTCTGTTTTTGTTGACATTTACAGAATTTAGAGGGAGTATATACATCTTATAGGTTGTTCAGTGGGATTTTACCATTGTCCCAGATTTTGGGGTGAGACCAAACAACATAGGAGATGCTAAATTCCTCACATTCTAAAAATTGTTGTGAGGGCAGCTAAAATTAGATTCAGAAACAGATTCTGGGGCCAGTCAAGACTGGGAGCAGGACTGGGCCTATGGCCATCAACATGTTCCTTTCCTGCTACTTTTTCCTCCCCAACCCTAAACATACTTGACAGATAAATGGAAGACCGGACTACTTTTTTAACATGTTGTTTATTGTCTCAGTCAACATTCTCACTACTATAATCTAAGGCAACTGAACACAGAACTTAGAGGAAGGAAGATTTATTTGCTCACAGTTATTTTTTTTAAATCCAAGAGTTTCAGTTCATTTCAGACAGAGTTACTTCTTTGAGGTTCAGGGCATGGAAGCAGGAAACAGAAAGTGGGAAAGAAAAAGGGTTCTGCCCTCACTTCATGGAGGACAGAAGCCATAGAGTAACCAAGCAGGAGGATTCAAATGAAAAACCATAGTCTCTAAAACCTCAGCCCCAGGGACCTAAATTCTCCAGCCATACCCCACTATCCTAGGTCCTATCCAGGCTATGGTAAATCCATAACAATGGATTAAGTCATATACTGATTAGATTACCAGCTGCATGGCTTAATTGCATCAACTCTGAAGCTCTTCATGGGCCACTCTGTACCTAACCATGACATTAGAGTGAATATGGATTTTTTAGCTGGGCATGGTGGCGCTTGTTTGTAATCCCAGCATTTGGGAGGCTGAGATTGGAGGATCACAGTTTGCAGACAGCCTCAGCTACTTAGTGAGGCCCTCTGCAACTCAGTGAGACCCAGTTTCAAAATATAGAATAAAAAAATAGTGCAGGGGGTGTAGCTTTGAGGTCAAATGCTCCTGGGTTCCATCCTCAGACTAAAAAAAAAAAATGGTTGTATTTTAATCTGCTGGGACTTTGTTCTCAAACTCCAGAGCAGAAGAGGGAACTACCCAGGACTCAGCAGAATCCTGAACTATATGTACCAAACTCCCTGAACTATATATACCAAATTGGTTTGGTTGGCCTGGAAGCAAAGGAATTTTGACAATTTCTACATTTCTACTCCAGTGTCTGATCCACATTTGGATCTAACAATTCCATGTGGTGAAACTCACCTCACCATTGCCAAAGTATGAAGCCCAAGGACAGTTTATTGATGGCTCTTAAATGGGTTTATCTTTTCATATGCTGAGACACTTTTTTGTCTCTCTTGTTGATTTCATACTTTCCAGACCCTAGAGTGTCTTTTTGTGTTTGACCTTCTGTCTTCAACTATACAATGTGTTCCTGTGGGGCAGGCACCTTCTCATTTATGTCTTTGTATTTCCATTATTTGACATAATGTTTGCTATTGAGTAGGCATTCAGTAAAGTTTTCTGATGATGCAGTTGTCTAGTGTGTGGAGGATAATACTTAGGTTCATTAGTTTTTTCGTATTTTACCAATTTACTACTTTTAAAAATTGAAGAGATGGGCATGGTGGTTCATGCTTGTAATCCCAGTACTTGGGAAGCTGAGATGGGAAGATTGAAGGCTTATAGTCAGCCTCAGCAACTTAGTGAGGTCATAAGCAACTTATTGAGATCCTGTTTCCAAATAAAAAATAAAATAGGGCTGGAGATGTAGTTCAAATATAGAATGTCCCTGGGTTCAATCCCTAGTGCCAAAAAATAAAATAAAATAAGAAAAATTAGCTGAACGTTGTTGCATACCCCTATGATCCCAGTACTTGGGAGGCAGAGACTAGGAGGGTCGCAGATTCAAGACCAGCCTTAGCAATTTAGAGAGACCCTGTTTATAAATAAATAAATAAATAAACAAACAAACAAACAAACAAACAAACCTGGGGCATAGCTCAAAGATAGAATGCCCCTGAGTTCAATGCCCAGTAACTTCCCCCCTCACACAACACAACACTGATGAAACTGTCTTTAAATCTCTGGGTTGAATTTTTCAATATTTTTTCTCTCTTAAAAATTGACTTAAGATTTTAAGGACAGCTTGATGGACTAAATTTACTTTTTGCCTTTGCACTTGTTCTTTTGAGAGAACATGTATGTGAATATATATTTGGAATAAAATATATGTGAAGAACTTCAGAGACAGAGGCAATCTAAAAAAATGTCCCATTTTTAACTAAATTTGTAACCAAGGGAAGAGGGATAGAAAGTTCTAGTCTTGGAGTGACTCAACCCATGTAGTTGAAATAAAAAATAGGAACAACCCTAAGACAGCTTGACTTGTTTTTTCATATTGATTAGGCCACTCTTCAATGCTCTTTTACAGAACAAAATGACATTCACAGTGGGAAAATATTAATGGGAAAAAATAATGGGAAGTGGTTATATTTTCTTGCCAACGTGTGCTAAATTATGTATATCAGCTCATTTTATCCACTCAATTGCTCTTTAAAGAACATGACATTATTATCTGCAATTCATGAGCTAGAAAACTGAGGCTCAGAGGATTTGAGTAATTTGGCTAAATACCACCACCAGTAATGGCAGAACCATGATGTGAACACACTTGCATTTGACTGTCTAGTCTGACTCATAACCCTGATAACCACACTTCATCACCTCCTAAATGTTAAGAAATGTCCTTGGGAACAAAAAATGAGAGTCTTATAGAAGGGAGGTGGTCTTTTCAGATGGCTTTTGGGAAATTACCCAAATATCAAAAATCTGAACTTAACATTTTGTGAAAGTGGCAGTCAGACCATTTGAGGGTTTACATAGTGTTTTGGAGGGACATTTACTAAGAACTAACTGAGAGACACTTTAGCTTGAGAGACACTTTGAGATTGACATGTTTTTCTTACTATTCTGCACAATAAGTCAATTCTCTGCTGAAGAAAATGATTCACTTGTATAAAAGAATGACCTGTGATTGAATTATTGTTGGATACAAATAAAAAAGTTATAATAAACCAAGACAAGTTATTTTGAAGGGGGTTAAAACCTAGGATCAGGTGCAGTATTCACTTTTTATATATGTATATAATTTCATTTACCTTGTCTGATGCATCAGATTTTTTTTCTTGGAATAATGAATGGAGTTATTTTAACTGAGTGCTAATGTGTTGAGTGCTAGGTGAAAAATCCAATTGAAATGCTGTCACAGATTCTTTTGTTTTACTGACAAGAGGTGTCATGTTCTCTTGATTCCCGATATATGGAGTGTGAACTGATAAATAGTTTGGAGATGAAATTGTCAGTCACCATTATCACACTCAAGCAATTATCTTTTCTGGTGGCTTGCAATACCAGCCATGAAATTCAGGTTCTGAGGTGTGGAAGCAAAGAGAAGAAAAAAAACTATATGGATGTGATCAGAAATTGAAACACTACTGAGGTTAGAAAAGTAAGATTCTACAAGGCTCAACTACAGGGGGAAGAATTGGCTGCTGTTTCCAAGAATGAAAGAGGAAATGAAACCAGGAAGAGGAGGCAGACAGGAGGTGGATGTACCTTGAAGCCAATGAAACTTTCATTTCAGAATTCCTTCCATGATGAAAACCATTCTGTGTACTAGTAATGTGTTCACATGGCCATTTATATTTTGAAATTTGGGCTAGATCAACTGTAATAAGTTGCTGGGGATTTTTCTCCCACTTTGACTTCTATTCCATTAAATTTCTACTCTATCTGGTGGTTTCCTAGTGATTCCACATCTAGTTTTGAGCTGTAACTAAGGAAAATTAAGTAAAAAATATTCTATTTCAGTTTAATAGAATATATTTATGAGTTTTACACCATCACTTCTCATATATTTAAGTTAGCACTTCCTCATTCTGGCATAGTAATAGATTCCAGGTATACTCCTATTGCCCATTCTGCCAAGATGATCAATGTTGTGATTCACTGGTATGTGGCCAAAGTAGTATAAATACGTGATATGAATATGTCTAAAAGTACCTAGCACTTAAAGCATTGTGTAGTGGAACAAAAACAAGATGTGAAGTGTATAAAGCCAGAAAATTATTTGTATAATTTGTCCTAATAATGAAATGTAGAAAATTATACTCAGATGATTTGGTTCCTGTCAATATTATTGTCTTTTAGGAATATATTTAATGATAAAATATGTTAATCTATGCATTTTTGAGGGGTATAAATTAAAGGAAATAGTGTTTGTAACAGGATATATGACATTGAAGTATCTGCAAACTATCTTGCTAACAGCCTGAGGTTCAAGACATGAATTACAGCAGAAGTGACAGAGTTTTGGAGATTTTTAGCTAGACCTGCTGTGCCTTTATGCACTCAGGCTTTTGATTTGCCAACAATAATATCAACAAGATGCCAGAATAGGAGTTTTCAGGGCTCATCCCTTTGAAGAAAGATAAATTTGAACAATTATTCATACACAAAAATACTTTTATAAGGAAATTAGTTAAGAGATTATAGCACCTAAATGGAGCACAAAAATAAGAGATCCTGTTGAGGAGAGTAGGAGAAAGACACTTTTTCATTATCCATGTTACCCTCCTCCAAACCTACACAATGCAGTGCAGGGAGAAATATCTTTCCTAATGGGAATGAAAGAGAAATAAGCACCCCAATTCTTTGTGGACTTCAGCACCAAGCCTAACCCAATTCCAGGAGGCTCCCATAGCATAAGATGATAGGTATCCTCTGTAGGCACAGCCTTCAGACCCACCACAACATAAACCTGGGCCCTACATCCTTAGTTTCAGTTTAATCTCTGTGGACTTAGGTTCTACAGTTACCCCAAAGCCAGGTCAAGTCTCATTGACCCAAGATCTAGATTATCCTTTGTGTCTGGCCAGCCCCAATGGCTATAGGCTCCAGGCCCATCCTTGTAGATCCAGATTCAAACTCATACTGGAGTAAGATTAGAACTCACAGCCTCAGACACTAGTCAGTACCTTGTGGCCCCAGGCTTCAGTGAACCCAGGGATGAGCTACTCCTGAAGGTTCTCTGTCTAGGCCTGTTCAGTGGACAAAGGTCGTAATTAACACTACCAAAGGGACAAAATAAAATGTGAATGATCAACTGCAAAAACTATATGTCTATGAGCTGCCTGACAAAGGATTAAAAATAACAATTTTAAGAAATTCAAGATTGGTACAGTTGGATCATATGGTAGATACATGCCCAAATTCCTGAGGAATCTGCACTTTGATTGCCATAGCGGCTGTACTAATTTTCAATCCCACCAACAGTGTAGAAGAGTTCCTATTTCTCCACATCCTTGCTAGCATTTATTGTTGTTTGATTTCTTGATGATTGCCATTCTGACAGGTTAGATGAGATCTCAGTGTAGTTTTGATTTGCATTTTCCTGACTGCTAGTGATATTGAATATTTTTTATGTATTTACTGGCTACTCATATTTTTTCTTTTGTGAAGTTTAATTCAATAACCCATTTCTTGATTGGGTTATTTTTTTTAGTGTTAACTTTTTTAAGTCTTTTGTATATTCTAGATATTAGTCCTCTGTCAGAGGAATAGCTGGCAAAGATCTCCCATTCTATAGCCTCTATCTTTCCAAAGGGACTGAAATTAGAGTATGATAGTTATATATCCATACCCATGTTTATAATGGCACAATTCACGGTAGCTAAATTAATGAACCAACCTAGGTGTCCCTTAACAGATGAATGGATTACAAACTATGCGATAAATACACAATAGTATTCTACTCAGTAACAACAACAACAAAAAAGAACACATTTATGTCATTTGTGAGAAAATGGGTGGATCTGAAAAACATTGTGTTATGTGAGATTAGCCAGTCACAGAAAGTGAAGAGTCATATGTTTTCTATTATGAGGAAGATATGGGATACCAGACAGACTTCATATAATGGAAGCAAAACTCCAGTAAAGTAAAGGAGGTAGTCTAGGGGAGGGGGGAAGAATCAAGGAAGGAAACACTTCCATGGACATCATTTACATATGTGAAAATGCCAGTGTTGATCTCTATATTGTCTTTAAGGGTAATGAGGAGGGAAGGAGGAGGGGAGTGGGGAGGGAGCCAGAGGAAAGTCCACCAAATGCTGTGTGCATGTATGTCAGTATTACCTTGAACTACATTATGATATGAGACTATAATACACCAAGAAAAGCATAAAAAGAAAATGAGAATTCTAAATTTTTGAAGAAAATAAAGGGAAAACTCTGAAAAAAAAGATCAAGGAGTTACAAATAATATAAGCAATGGAGTGAAATCAAGAACATAATACATGAACAAAATGAGAAGTTCAAAAACAAGCAAATAATTTGAAGCTGAAGAACACAATGATTGAACTGAAAAATTACACAAAGTCCAACAGCATTCCTGATCAAGAAGTAGAAGGAATCAATAAACTTGAAGACAAATAATTTGGAATTGTCAGTTGCACCAGTATTGGGAAGAGGCTTCAAAATGTATTAATGTACCAGTATTGGGAAAGATTTTTAATTTTAAAATATATCTTTGGTAGTGAAGAAAGCCAAGGGCTGATGATCTCCAGGCACCATGGGTAGTTAGCAAGAGAATAGAAGAAGCCCAAGAGCCTAGGGCTTTTTTTTTTTTTTTTTTACATTTCTAAAGAGAGGCATACTTCCTCAAGGTGTGATTCCATATAAGGAACTTAACACATTTTGGGGTGTAACAAAAGGTGTGGAGGTCTGTGCTGGAGACAGAGCTGCCACCCCCTTGCCCCAGAGGGGCCAGATTAGGTTGGGTTAGGGATGGGGCAGTATATCTACATATCAAACCACCTGCTGAAACAGGGATTTCTTCTGAGTCCCCCAAGATGAAACAGGGGGTTTCTTGAGCCATGTGCCCTCAGTTGCACTCTGCCTTCTCTCAGGGCTAACATGACCTGTGAGAGAGAGAACAGCTCCCCCAAAGGGGAGGGGGTCTTGAGAGGGAAAAACCCAATTTGCTGGCTTTCTAGGGGCCTTTGCCCAATGTTGGTGAGTCCTCTTTTGGGTTAGGGTGACTTTGGGATTCCAGGAATTCTGGGAAGCAGCTCTCAGGATTTGCATAGGGTATTTGCAAGTCTTTTGAAGAATTTCCTTTCAGGAGTGTCAGACTGGCTCCTGGGTTTATTGATGGCTTTTTGAAGCTCTGGTCCTTCTTATCTCTGAACCTTTGGAATTTCAGATATTCGTCACCCATCAGGAAACTCAGGAACTCAGGAAATTAGCTTTTTCTACTGAGGCCTTTTCCCTATCTGCCTATTTCCTTCTACCTCCTCACTGCCACAGATCTGGTTGGGCTGGTAATAAAGATACTCACTCCATGTCCAGGAATCATTCGTGAATTCATTCAAACCACTGCCCCCATGCCATTCCTGAATGGCATGGGAATGCAACTGTCTTCTGTATTTCTATCTTTTAAATAAACTCATTTAAACCCTCTAACAAGAGTCCTGACAGTGTACATCTGTCCTGAGTTGGGACAAGACCCTGTGGATTTTTTTATGGGAATTGTTTCCAGGGGTCTAACAAAAGTACCCGGGGACAGTTCCCCTAAATGGTAACCCTCACTCCAAATGGTAACACTTATTCCCCAAACCTTCACTCCAAACCATAACATCTTTAAACCATAATACCAGTCAGAGAAGAAAAAAGGAGAAGAAGAATGCAAAAGTTAAGTAAGCCTTTAGAAACTATGTGAAACTATCAAGCTAATTGATTTACAAATTATGGGAAACTCAGATGGACCAGGGAAGCAGAAAGGGGAGGAAACTATTTAAAGAAATAATGAGACTTCTGGAAAGATGGCAACCAAGAGAAGCAGCATACATTAGGCTTGATGACTACCCAATCTCCATTGCCATGAAACAACATTCTGACAAAAGAAAGAAAGCAGCATAAGTTTTTAAAAAGCACAAAAAGTGAAAGATGGCAGAAAATAAATAAAAAAAAAAACCTAGGTAGATCAGAGAGCAGAAAAAGACCCAGATGGTTCCAATGACTGCATTTGCTGGCATTGAGATGGCTCCATCTTGCCTTACTGCACCAGACTTCAGAGATTCACAGGAAAACACAAAAACAAAAGACAAACAAACAAACAAACAAACAAAAAAAACCCTGAAGGACTTGAAACAAAGTAAGCAGTTGTAGCTCATAGGACTTGTAAGCTGTCAGTTGTTTCTGAGCAAACACTGGCTACTGCTTGCAGCAATGATGACTGAGCTCACTGTGCCCTCCAGGGATCCAGAGCAGTGCTCACCAACACTGTAACTGAACTTGCCTTTCACATGGGAGACTGCCTAGTGTGGCACCCATGGGGACTCACACAGCTGCAATAAACTTGCTGGGTCTAAGACTTTGTGGTTCCATCTGGCCAAGATAGGAGTGGATTCTGCTGTTGAAAAAAACAGAGTCTCAGAGTGACTCAGGCTCTGCATAGGTGGAAAATAGAGATCAAACTAGTAGGATCTCTGAGATCACCACAGATAACCCAATTGTAGTGAATGGGAAGATGTGAGAACAACCCAGACCTAGCTGTGTAGAACAGGGACTCTTACATATACACTGGGTTTGGTCTCAGAGGTTCTCACCACCAACACAGGCAGGGATAAACTCAGGTTCTACATCAGCAGAAAGCATGGAGAGAGAGCTGTGCCTAAAATTAGATTCAGCACCATTGATACCTGCCATCTGCATAGACTGAGAGAGACTCAAAGAACCAGGCTTGCAGCAGGAAAGGTGCTGGTGGCACTTGGCATCTGCAGAGAGAAACTGCAGAGGACAAGTCTGCTGAGTATTCATATATTTGTAGGGCTTCATTGTTTTGTTGTTGGTTTTTTGTTATTTTTTGGTGTGTATTATTGTTTGCTTTCTTCCTCACCCCTTTCACAAGCCTCTATCCTTGTGCATACCTAACTCTTCTCTCCACCGCTTTTCTTTTGTCTTGTATTAAATTCACTTCATATCACTATACCAAATATTTACATTGGTTACTAGAATTCTACTATATATTCACTATCTCTAATCTTTACTATATACTCCTTTACCAAACTCATACTCTCATTCTATTTGCTCCTACCTATGGCTTTACCCTGTTCTTGCATTTACTTCACTTCCCTGCTCACTCAACCTTTACCCTTGAATACAACACAATTTTTCCTGTATATACCAGCTGATACCTAGAAAATGAGAGAAATCTATCAAAAGCAATAGATATAAGCTTCTAAAATCATGATAAGGACGAATAACAAGGAAACAATTAGTTCCCACAACCAAACAATAACAGAACCTGACAACACAGGTTCTGTTATTTTGCAGAGATTTTCAGAAAGACAAATTAGAAATTTAACAGTAAAAATGATACAAGATTTTAAAAATATTTAGAGAGAGCCTGAAAGAAATAAAGAGTGCAATCATTGAAATTAAGACATCAATACAAACTATAAATAATAGATTAAACTACATAGAGTATAGAATTACTCTCTTCAAAGATGATCATTCCAAAAATGAATATATAGTATGTAATTTAGAAAAAAACCAATTCAACAGCATGAACTGGACATAGAAAAGATATGGGCCCATTTCTTTTCTTTTCTTTTTCTTTTTTCTTTTATCCCCTTTTTCTGTGGTACTGGGGATGAAACCCAGGGGCTTTCTACCCCTGGGCTACACTCCCAGACCTAATATATATTTTTTGCAGATCTGGAGATAGAACCCAGAGGCATTTGACCTCTGAGCTATACCTCCTGCCCTATTTTTCAATCTTTATTTTGAAACAGGGTCTAACTTAGTTGCAGAGGGCCTCCCTAAGTAGCTGAGGCTATCCGTGAACCTCGATCCTCTGGTCTCAGCCTCCCGAATGCTGGGATTACAAGCGTGCACCACCATGCCCAGCTCTATTTTATATTTTATGTTGAAAGAGGGTCTTACTAAGTTGTTGAGAGCCTCACTATGTAGTTGAGGCTGGTTTCAAACCCGTGTGATCCTCCTGTCTCAGCCTCCCAAGTACTGGAATTACAACTATGCATCACCATGCCCAGCTGGGCCCATCTTAAAAAAGCTAACCTAAGATTAATAGGCATAGAAGAAGGAATAGAAGGTGAAACCAAAGGGATCAACAATCTTTTTAAAGAAGTAATAGCAGATTGTTTTTCAGAAATAGAATAAGAGATTGATACCCAGGTACAGGGAACTTATAGAACCCTTTTTAGACAAGATTAGACAAAAGGTTCACCATGCTACATAATAGTCAAACTAACCAATGCAGAGGCCAAGGAGAGAATCTTAAAGGCAAAAGACCAAGTGATATTTAGAGGCAAACCAATTAGAATCTGTCCAGACTTCCCAAACCAAGTCATGAAAGCCAGAAGGGCTTGGAGTAACATATTCCAAACTTTGAAAGAAAACGGTTTCCAGCCAAAAATTGTCTATCCAGCAAAACTGTCTCTCAGGTTAGATTGTGAAATACAAATCTTCTTTGACAAACAAGCTGAAAGAATGTATGTCTTCCAAACATCACTAGAGAAAATGCTCAAAGATATGAACTGCAAAGAAGAAATAAGTAATATATTCCAGAACCAGAGTTAACAATTTCCATCAAATAAAGAACTAAGCAAAGAAGAATAAACACTACCTCAAAATATTAGTAATTAAAAACCATCTCTTAATAATCAACTTCCCAATAAAAAGACATAAGGTGGCTAAATGGATTAAAAACTAGAATCCATCTATCTGCTGCCTGCAAGAAATACACCTTACAAGTAAAGACAAAGCAGGTTATTTTTTATTGGTAAAAAGAATAATCCAGCAAGAGGAAATAACAATAGGCAGCATTTATGCCCCAAACATTGGTGAAGCTACTTTCATAAAACAAACTCTTTGTGACATAAAGTCAAACATAGGCACCAATGCAATGATATTGGAAGATTTCAATACCCCCTCAAACCACTAGACCAATCTTTTAGACAAAAGCTCAGTAAAGATGTCTCAGATGTAAATAATACCATAAAACATATGAATCTATTAGACACATATAGAATAGTTCACCTAACTACAATAGAGTTCAGATTTTTTCACAGCTGCTCACAGAACCTTCTTCAAAATAGATAGCATCCTGGATCACAAAGTAGATAGTAGCAAATTCAGAAAAAATGTGACATACTCCCCGTGTCTTTTCAGACCACAATGGAATGAAACTAGAAGTCAAATATAAGAAGACCCAGTGAAACCATATAAACATGTGGAGACTGAACAGAACACTGTTGAATAAATAATGAGTCATAGGAGAAAAGGTAAAAATCAAGAAATTCCTAGAAACAAACAAAAATAGGGACATAACATGAAAATTCTCTGGAACACCCTGAAGGCAGTATTAAGAGAAAAATTCATAGCACTGAATGTCCACATAAGAACAGAAAAATCAACAAATAAATAGCCTAATGACAGACCTCAAATCACTTGAAAAACATGAACAGTCTAATCAAAAAGCCAGTAGAAAACAGGAAATTATTAAAATCAGAGCAAAAATTAATGAAATAGTAAAAAATAATACAGAAAATCAACAAAACCAAAAGCTAGTTTCTCTAAAAATATAAAAAGATAGATAAATCACTACACAACTTAATGAAAAAAAGAATCAATCCAAATTATGAAGATAAGAGACAAAAAGGAGATATTTCACCAACACAGTGTAGAAATTCAGAGGATTATCAGAAACTACTTTGAAAAACTATATTTCAACAAAATGAAAAATCTAGAAGAAATTGACAACTTGCTATATAAATAAAGCCTTCCTAAAGTGAGTCAAGAAGATATAGAAAATTTAAACCAACAAATAGCAATAAAAAAGATTGAAGCAGCAATAAAGAGCCTACCATCAAACAAAAGTCTAGAACCAGATGGATTCCCAAGTGAATTTTACTACACCTTTATAAAGAGCTGATCCCAATACTCCTCTATTTTATGAAATACAAAGAAATGGGACCTTCCAAATACAGTTTATGAAGCTGACATCATGTGAATACCAAAACCAAATAAAGACATTTCAAAGAAAGAAAACAACGGGCCTATATTGTTGATGAACTTAGACACAAAACTGATAAACAAAATACTAGCAACAGTCATTCAACACTACATCATGAAAATTATACACCTTTGCCAAGTAGGGTTCATCCTTGCAATGCAATTCTCATTCAACATACAAAAATCTCTTCATATAACTCATCACATAAATAGAAGCAAAGACAAAAATTATGTTATAATTTCAATAGATGCTGAAAAAGCATTTGACAAAACACAATAGGCATCTATGCTAAAAGCACTGCAGAGAATTGGAATAGAAAGAACATGCCTCAACATCATAAGGGCAATCTACATTAGGCCCACAGCCAACATCATATTAAATGGGGAAAAACTTCAAGAATTTTCCCTAAAAACAGAAACAAGATGAGGATGAGGATGTCCATCATCACCACTTCTTTTCAATATAGTACTTGAGACTCTAGCCAGATCAATATGGAAAGAAAAGAAAGTGAAAGAAGTCAAATAGAAAAAGAACTAAAACTTTTGCTATTTGCAGATGACATGACACTAAGAAGACCTAACAAATTCAATCAAAAAGCTTTTAGAACTAATCAAAAAATTCAGTAGTGTCTGGATACAAAATCAATATTAGAAAATCAGAAGTTTTTTTTCTATACCAACCATAAATTTGCTGAAAAGGAAAGCCAGAAACACTTCTACTCATAATATCTCACAGAAAATAAAAGACTTAGAAATAAACTTCACCAAAGAGGTAAAAGACATCTACAAAAAAATTATAAAACATTGAAAAAGGAAATTGAAGAATACCTTAGAAGATGAAAAGATATTCCACGTTCATGGATAGAATAAATATAATCAAAATGGCCATACTTCCAGAAGTGATCCACAAATTCAATGCAATACCCATTAAGTTACCAAGGTCATTCCTCACAGACATAAACATTTACTCCTTAAATTTGTTTGGAACAAAAAAAAAAACCCAGAATAGCCAATGCAGTTCTCAGCAACAAAAAACATGCACAAGGAATCACAATATGTGACTTTAAAGAATACTACAAAGCCATTGTAATAAAAGCAGCATGGTACTGGCACAAAAACAAAAAACATAAACCAATGGAGCAGAAGACTTAGAAATCTGCACACTTAGATCCAATTGAATTTTGATAAAGGGAACAAAAATATCACTGGAAAAAAAGCCTACTCAACAAATAGTGTTGACAGAACTGGCTAACCATATGCAGAAAAGTTAAAATAAACCCCGCTTTCTCACGCTGTGCAAGAGTCAATTCAAGATGGATCAAGACTTGGTAATTAGAGCAGAGACCTTGAAGCTCCTTGAAGAGGGCATCATTCCAACACTTCAACACATAGGGATAGGTAAAAACTTTCTCAATAAGATTTCAAAGGCACAAGAAAGTAAAAGGCAGATCAATAAACTGAAGAGCTTCTATAAAGAAAATGAAACTATCAAGAACCTTAAGAGAGAGCCAACAGAATGGGACAAAATTTTTGCCAACTATTCCTCTGATAGAGGATAATATCTAGACTATACAGAGAACTCAAGAAACTCAGCATTAAAAAAACAATTACCCAATCAAAAAAATGGGCAAAGGAACTAAATATATACTTCATGACAGAAGAAATTCAAATGGCCAATAAATATATGAATAAATGCTCAACATCATTAGCAATCAGAGTAGATGAAAATCAAAACTATTCTGAGATTTCATCTAACTCCAACTAGAATGGCAATCATTCAAACAAACAACAAAATGCTGGCAAGAATGTGGAGAAGTGGGAACTCTAATACATTGTTGGTGGGTTTGCAAATTAGTGCAATCATTTTAGAAAACAGTATGGAGGATCCTCAGAAGAATGAGAACACTCTTACCATATGATCCAGGAGTACCACTTCTGGATATCTACCCAAAAGAATGAAAACCAAACTAGCAAACTAATGCATGCATATCTATGTTCATAACCACACAATTCAAAACTGCCAAACTATGGAACCAGCCAAGATGTCCATCAACAGATTAATGGATTAGGAAACTATGGGATATGTACACAATGGAATTTTACTCAGCCATAAAGAAGAACACAATTACATCATTTGTGGGGAAATGGAACTGAAAGACATTATCCTACATGAAATTGGTCAGTCACAAAAATAACAAATCAGTTGGTCTTTTTAATATGAGAAATCCAGGGAGAAAATGGATCATAGTAAGAACTCTAGATGAAGAAGGATAAACTATAGATGAGCAAATAAGGCAACCTACCTGAGGGTGATGGGAGGAAGAAGAGGGGAATTCTCTAATGTACTTGATGCACATTAATAAGCATATCAAAGTCATTCAGGAAGCTAAACATGAGAAGGAGGGAGGGGGAGGGAATGGGGTTAGAATTGGGTAAGGGCTAAATGAGTAATGTGTTCATGTATGCCTTGTACCCCATTAAGATGTATGACTACAATGTACCAATAAAAAAATAAAACTATACATATGAAAAAAAGAAGTAATGATCCCAAATTATACAAATTGGAGGAAAACAAACACCTAGATCTTTGAAGCTCAAAGAACTTGAAGAGATTTTCACCAAGGCACACTATAATCAAATTCTCAAAAGTAAAACCAAAGATAATTTTAAAAACAGTATGAAAAAATTTAATCATCATATACAAAATAACCGTTTAAAAGATATCACCAGATTTTTAGCAGGAAACTTGCAGGCCAGGGAAAGGTGGGATGGTATATTTAAAGTGTTGGAATAGACCTCTGCCTCCTCTTCTGTGGGATGGGGAAGGGGGCACTATTGCTGATCTATGGATGTTGTGGGTAGTCTGAGGAGAAAAGTATGAGGTGAGCTCTGGTCCAAGTGAGAATGGGTTCTAGGAGAGAAGGCTCTGCAGTTTGATTCACTTTGCTGAGGCAATTGGATGGCGGCAGCACAACTCAGGTATTGATACATGTGTTCCTTCCTGGTCTCTTCCACCATATAGTTGTCTCCTCTCTTTTCAGTCCTGCAGCGCCATGTCTCAGGAGTCTGCTACTCACACCTATTGTAGGACATGAATGAAAGGTATTTTGGGCTGGAGGACCTGTCTGTAATGCAGAGCCGCTACCTGGAAAGAACATTTATACAAAGAATAAAATTTGAAGGAACTGTAAATGTTCGTGATGGCTGTCTTAATACAATCTGTTGGAATGACACTGGAGAATATACTTTATCTTGCTAAGATGACACCAAGTTATTCATTAGTAATTCTTACAGCCAAAAGGTTTTGACAACAATTTATTCAGGGAGTTTAACAAATACATTTAGTGCAGAGTTCTTACCATGGACAAATGGTAATCAGATTGTATTCAGCTCTGGAGTTGGTAGTAGTGTTTATGCCATTATTGAACAAAATTCAGAAACCAACAGACAATGTTAATTTACTTGAAATTATGGAACTATATGTGAGATGGAACTGTTAGGTGGCTTGGCATGTTCATCAAAACTAGCTGCCAAAAGAAGACTACAAAGTTGATATTTTAATTAACTGTCAGTGTGCTGCCACATCTGTAGTTATTTATCCACCAGTACTATATTTTCTTGCTATCGATTGTTCTGATAGCTCACTCAAAAATATATGATCACTGAATACTGGACACAAGAACTACAGGGAATTATGCAGGTAAACAGATGACTGGAATGGCTACTCATTTGATCACTTTCTATATCAATAAGTCATGCAGAGTGATAGCTCTGTGTTTTATTGAAGATAGATAACATTATTTTTACTCTTCAGTTTACATATATCTTTTTGATCCAAAAGATGTTACATCACAAGAATGTAAAACTGCAGAAGAGTCATGAGACAATTTACCATAGCTTTCAGTTAAGTGTTTGAGACCTTGTGGTGATTGGTCAAATATTGGATGCAGACTAAGGCCTGAGAATGAATGAGAATGAGATGGGGATCAAAGTCCCAATGTATCATTGATAAAGACAATGTCTTATATGCTATCAATATGATTTGAAGAAGCCAGTAAAGTTGCACAAAGCAACAGTGGACCAGGAAGTTCTTGATCCAGAAGTGTAACAAATCAGTTGAATCTTTAAACTCTTCCTATAGCTCCACAAAGTTTTGACATAAAAGAAGGTAAAACTGTAATGAGTGTAGATACTTCAACTAAACAATTTCTTAATCATTCTACATCCTCTACAGGATCGGCTCAGGCTCATTTGTAATCATCTTCCCCGGAAAGCCCTCATTCTACTTCTTTGCTCTCTTCTCCAAACTGAACAAAGGCAATCTGTTGAGGCATATGGCTGCCATACACACCCTTGATCTGATAGCAACAATGAAAAAACTGACCCCCAAACTAGAAACAGGGGAACCAGTTTTAAGTTTGCACTACAGCACAGAATGAACAACTACAATCACAGTAAAACTGAACTTTAAAAATGAATGAGACTCTCCTAAGCATTGAAAATGCCTCAGCCCCCCCCCCCAAAAAAAAAGTAGACAAAAATATCTGCTCTGCTGGAGGTTACATTCTAGGTGGAGGAGACTGACAATAAATAAGTATCTTGTATAACATGCTAGACAGTAATTAGTACTATGGAAGAAAACAGATCAGGAGAAGTACAGACTCAAGTTCTAGAGCAAATGGGAGACTTGAAAATCTGAGGATCAGGAATCATTAGGCTCATAGAGCTCAGTTCAGTCACCAGAAAAAGACAGTATAAAAGCTTCTGAAGAATAATCAGAGGATGTGACAAAATGTCAGGAAGTACATCTTCAGAAAACTCAATTCAGAATTTTATAGATATAGCCCAATTAGATACAACTGAGCCATTGGATTCCAACTCAGTTGGAAGGAATGACCTCAGTCTTAATAGACTTTGTGGGGTTCCAGAAGCATCCATTTTGTTTGCAAAAAGCAAGTAATGAGAAATGTTAGATCAGATTAGCAGTGAGAATACTACCAATCAAAGTAACAAAAATTCCTAGTCCCAGACTCAAACGGAAGCCATCAGGCCTTCAGCTAACAGGGACACATCGTCTAGGAACTTTAATCTCCAGGAAACTGGACACTAATAATAGTGATGATAACTCAGTCCTGATCCCAGGTGCAAGGTATTGAGAAGGAACTGGTGATAAATGCTCTGCTGTTGCCCACATTCAAGAGTTCTTCAGACAGAGAAAAGAAAGGAAGGGAATGGAAGAACTGGATACTTTGAACATTAGAAGAGCACTAGTAAAGGTCATTTATATGAAGGCCATTGCAACTTTAGGATAATGATAAAAGAAGCCAATTTCTGGAGCGCTAACTTTGTGATAAGTGGTTCCAACTGTGGTCATATCTTTATCTGGGATTGGCACACTTCAGACCATTTGATGATTCTGGAAGCTAAAAACCATATCATAAATTGCCTGTAGACACACCCATTTAACCCAATTCTAGCCTCATCTGGCATAGATTATGACATAAAAATCTGGTCATGACTTACTGGTGATAACTTACTGATGAAATTACAACTCGAAATGAACTCTTACTGGAAGAGAATAGAAAAACCATCACAGTTTCTGCCTCTTTCACATTGAGGATGTTGGGTGCACTGAATCATATCTGAGCTGACTGGTTTGAGGTGACAGAATAGAAGGGTCTGGTCAGGAGAATGAAAATGAAGATGATAATTGATAAAGTATTTTTGGCATGCCCCTAGATGTTCTAAAATTTGTGTAATACATTTATTACATATATTTTTTTACAGAACTTTAGCGCAATTTTAGGTTTTTTTTTTTGAGTTTTTACCTTTGGTGGGATAATGTAATATTGGTTTGGAATGAATGTGTGCACAAATTTGGGAGAGTGTGTAAATAAAACTAGCAAAATGTTTTTAAAATATGTTGTGTTTTGATGGGGTGTGTCTATACAGCGCCTAAGGAGATTCGGCCTGAGCGGCCTACGGCCTAAGGCAAAACTTTAAGTAAAGTGATTCAGCAAAAAATGGGCAAAGATGGTGCCTGGAGGAAGCTAGGAAGGCGTAGTTTCCCCATTCATTATGGGTGGGGAGACTGGGCGGTTTTTCCCTTTCTACCTTTAAAGGAGCTTTCCGCACACATGAATGGCTCATGTACTGGCCTGGGATTGGCTGTAAACTACGTGCTAGTGATCTTTATCCCGGATAGGCTAGGCTATTTCTCATGGAAATTCCCCTCCTGGCTTGGTACTATATAAAGGATGGCTTGGAGGGAGATAAATGAGATCTCGCTTGACTTGACTCCCGGCTCATGGGTTTGTGTTCGAGTCGTAGGTACTCATCATCTCGCCAAGCCCTGTCAGCTGTCGGGCTGCATTCCCGGCAGTGTTTGAGGAGTATTAAAAATGCATAGTTTAATATTTCTCCTAGCCTTCAAATGTGAGAGCTTGGATCAATGTTGAAGAGTAAGTTTCATTATAGTGAAAATGTTAGTTCAATAAATTTTTATACATTACTTTTGCATGTTTGTTGCTTTTAATGATAGAAATTGGTTGTTTTAAGATACTCTAAAAATAAAGCTGGGCATGGTGGTGCACACTTGTAATTCTAGCATTTGGAAGGCTGAGACAGGAGGATTGCAATTCACAGACAGCCTCAGCTACTACTTGGTGAGGCCCTTTGCAACTCAGTGAGACCCTGTTTCAAAATAAAGAATAAAAAATAGAGCTGGGGGCATAGTTTGGAGGTCGAATGCCCCTGAATTCTATCCCCAGTACCAAATATATATATCCTAAAAATGTGTTGGAAGAAAAACTGATGACCAAGAATACTGGCAAAAGTGTTCTTCAGAGATAAAGACTTAGATGAACAAAAGTTGAGAGAATTCATCAGTCTTAGACCTGCCTTACAAAAAAATGATAAAGGGTGTTATAGAAGTGAAATCAAAGGATCCCAAATAACAACATGAATAAATAAATTCTGCTGCAGTATATAATCAAATTATAAAGACAGAAAGAAAGAAATGAACATTGGGAGTATAAAACAGTAATAAATCAAGAAATGGCAAAAATATTGTTAATTACTTTAAGTGTAAATAGATTAAATCCTGTGATCAAAAGATATAGACTGAGCCAGGCATGTTGGCACATGCTTGTAATTCTAGTACTTGGGAGGCTGAGACAGGAGGATCACAGGTTTAAAGCTATCCTTGGCTACTTAGCGAGGCTCACAGCAACTAGTGAGACCCTGTCTCCAAATAAGAAATAAAATCGAATTGTGGGATTGTAGCATGGAGGTAGAATAATGCCCTTGGGTTCAATACCCAGTACAAAAAAATAAAATAGATGTAGACTGACTACATCATTTTTTAATACTATGTATTAAAAAACAAAACAAAACAAAAAGAACACTGCCCACAAAAGATTAGCTTTAGCATTAGGGGCACACCTAGGCTAAAAGTGAAGGAAAAAAATGGAAAAAATGTTCTAGGCAAATGGCAAACAAGAGAGCAGAGGTTTTGTGCTTATATCAGACATAATAGATTATTAGTAAAAAAAAGTATGTAACAAGAGATAAAGGCCACTGTGATTTGATACAAGGACCACATAATAATTACAACTATACATGTTCAACATTAGTGCACCTAAATAGCTAAGATAAATACAAACAAAACTAAAAAAGAAATAGTATTACTTAACAATAATACTAGACTTCACTACTCTATGTTCAACTATAATGAGAACATCTAGACAGAAAATCAATAAAGAAAATTTGTATTTGAATAAAACTATAAGGTAAATGGACCTAACAGGCATAAATGGACCATTCTACCAAAAAGCAGCAAAATACATATTCTTCTTAATTCACACAAAATATTTTCCAGGATATTTCATATGTTAGGCCACAAAACAAGTATATCAAATTATACTTTGATAAATAAGTATATCAAAGCAAATTATATCACACTTCTTTTCCAACATGATGGTATAAAATTAGTGGTCAATAACAGGAGTAGTTTTGGAAAGATCACAATTATGTGGAAATTATACAACCTGCTTTTGGACAACTCAGTGGCCAAAGAAGAAATTAAAGGTGAATAAAAATACCTTGAGACAAAATAAAATGCAAACAAAAGCAGTTTAAAATGTTTTTGGTGATAAATGCCTTCATTAAGAAAAATAAATCTCTAATAAGCAACATAATTTTATAACTCATGATACTAGAAAGAGAACTAATTAAGTCCAAATATAGCAAAGGGAATCTTTTTCAGAGCAGAAAAAAATAAAATAGTGAATAGAAAAATAATAGAAAATATAAATTAAATCAAAAGTGTGTGTGTGTGTGTGTGTGTGTGTGTGTGTGTGTGTGTGTTAGTGTTTGTGTAATACCAGGAATAGAACTGCCTAAGGGCATTCTACCTCCCATCTATACCTCCAGCCCTATTTTATTATTTTGTTTGAACCAGAGTTTCCACTACTTTGCAGAGGGTCTAAGTTGCTGAGGTATGTTGCTAAAATTTGGTTTTTGAAAAGAAAAACAAACTTGACAAATATTAAGTAGACAAAGGAAAAAGAGACGACTTAGGTTAATAAAATTATAAATGAAAGAGTAAGCATTACAACTGATTCTATAGGAATAAAAAGTATAAGAGATAACCATGAAAAATTATATGCCAGCAAATTGCCTAAACTATAAAAATGGACAAATCTTTAAAAATACACAATATACCAGGATGGAATTATTAGGAAATGGAAATTTTGAGTAGGCCAAAAACAAATAAGAAGAAAACATCAGTAATAAAAAATTTCCTTAAAAAAGCCCAGGTCCTGACAGCTATACTGGGAATTTTACCAAATCTTTAGATAATCAACATCAATTCTTTTCAAAAATTCCTTCAACAAGTTGAAGAAGGATACTAGCCAACCTCCTTTTAAAAAGCTGGCATTATCTTAATAGCAAATTTAAATAAAGGCATTAAAAGAAAAGGAAATTACAGGCCAGTATTCCTCAACATCATACATGCAAAAGTTCTTAACAAAATATTAGCTAAGTGAATTAAAAGTCTATGGAAAAGATCATACACCATAAATCAAGTAGGACTTATCCCTGGAATGCAAGGATGTTTCAACATAAACAAATCAATTAATGTGAGAAACAACATTAACAGAAATACCAATAAATGTCAAATTTTCATCTCAATAGATAAAAAAGCATTGATAAAAGTTAACATCCTTTGATAATTAAAAACCTCTCAAAACATTAAGTATAGAATAATGTTTGTTTTCCCAAATCTGAGACAATGGATAGTATTAAACCCTATAAAAACTCTTTTTGTATGTACATGCCTATGATAAAGTTCAGTTTGTTATTTTGTAAAGTACTAAGTTAGCAAAGTACTATGTTAATGGAATAACTAGTAATAAAGTAGAATAATTATAACAATAAAGTTATCAAAATATGTGAACATAGTCTATCATTTCACTTAAAGGAAGCACTGTATAGTTTCTCTTTGGCATATTCAAATACTAGTATCACTACATTGGTACTTTGGAGTCATTATTAAGTAAATAAGGGTTACTTGAACACAATCACTGAGGTGCTGTGACAGTCAGTCTGATAACCAAAATGGCTATTGACTAAAGGACAGGTAGTATGTATAGTGTGAACATACTGGACAAAGTGATTATGCACATCCTCTACAGGATCAAGTAGGATGGCATGAGGTTTCATCATACTACTCAGAATACTTAAGACATTTTTATTTCTGGAATTTTCCATGTAATACTTTTGTGTTATGGTTGACCTTTGGTAGCTGAAATAATGGAAGCAAAACCATGAGTAAGGAAGGACTATTGTATATGAAAATATTACATTTCACACTCTAATTTTATACAATTTTTGACAGTTTTACCTCAGTAAAGCTGGCAGGAAGAAGTATTTTTTCTAAACTCCTGTAGAACGAACAGTTTGGCTACAGGCACAGTGCCACTCCTGTTATCCCAGTACTTGGGAGGCTGAGGTAGGATTGAGAATTAGAGGCCAACCTCAGCAACAAATACTAGTTATATCTATAGCAGTTATACATGAAAGAAACTTTAGAAAGTGTGTGCCACTTATTCATTGTTACAAGCCAATATTTATTGCCTTAAAACAAAAATCACTATTCTATAGTTGGCACTTTGGCTTGGACTTTTCTAAAGTGACTCATATCACCTGTAGTATTTATTTGGCTTGCACACTAAGTCTGGGTCTCTGCTGGAGTAGCTAGTGTTTATTTTCTCCCCCATTCCTTGCCTCTTCCCTGAAGCAGCATAGGTGTGTCCATATTCACAAAGCAAGAGTGTAAGCAAAGTCTCTTGAAGATAAGGCTCATAAATGACATAATGTTACCTACTTACATTGTCACTTAATATCTGTTCCCTACCGGTTAAAGAAAGTCACAAGGCTTACCTAGGTTCAAAGAATGGGGAAATAACATTTTTTGGTGAGAGCTGCTGCAAAGAATTTGTGGTCACTCTTTGCAATCTAACATAGAGGATTTTCTGGCTAGGCAAATAATTATACAACAATGATAAGCCATAAATCTCAGAGAAATCACTTCATTATCAATAATAAAAAACAACTAAGTCAACTGAGCTACAGACAAAGCTGACCTGCAGTTTTATTTTTATATAAGATTGCCACAGCAATTTCATGTAGATCTTGAGAAAGCTCGATCAGGGGATCCACAATGGCATAGATCTCCCATGAAGTATGTCTTGCATTCCTTTCTTTCATAAAATTATTTTAGGATTATTTGGATTAATATGTATAATTGAAATTTTATGTATAAACATTATAACTAAAACTGATGGAAAGCGGCTTGTGAGAGACTCAGGTGGCAAAGATATCTTCCCAAGGATAAAAATATTGGGCCAAATATTAAGTTCAAACTGACTTTAGTTAGAGCCACTGTATACGATTAAGTTTGAGACAACCTTGTGAAGTGAGACAAAATATACTATGTCCAGCACCCTTGCCCTAAACTTTATAGAAAATAATAATTTTTACTGTCCTTGGCAATCCTGCTTGCATGACTATGCTCTTGCTTTTCTGCCAAAAAAATAAAGTATAAAAACTGTAACAAATCCTGAATAAAATGGAGAAGATTGAATCTGAATCGTGTGGCATCTTATCTCATCGGCCTCGGTCTTCCCCCTCATCAACACACGAACCCCGACTCTGCTAGGGCTGGACACCGGCATAACATAATATTTAAGATTATTATCATATGAAGAAGAATAAAAGAATATGGAGCCAAAATAAGTAGGAAAACTAATTAGTACATGATGGGTATGAGGGCAGGATTGACAAAATGTATCTTTGAGATCTGGTTCAATTTACATTTTATTTATATAATCCAAATGTCAGCATCATATTTGGAAATTCCTAAAGCTGAAGTTTGGATGTTAACACTACTTAACCCTGGAGAGATGGGGAAAACTTACCTATCTCATCTGTCAAAAGGAGTAATGCCCAATCCTTTACATTTTTGTGGTTGTTAAATAATATATCAAAGTGCTTCATTCTCTGCTGATATGTAACAGGCAGATAGTACTATATTTTTTAATAAAATAAAGTCTACTATCATG
This sequence comes from Muscardinus avellanarius, assembly GCF_963383645.1. Taxonomy (NCBI): domain Eukaryota; kingdom Metazoa; phylum Chordata; class Mammalia; order Rodentia; family Gliridae; genus Muscardinus; species Muscardinus avellanarius. The sequence goes on from NC_137788.1 coordinate 62,116,581, forward strand.
CTAGCTTCTGCTCCAGAACCTGAGGTTATAGGGCTGAACAAAATCAAATTTGAAAAATTCCTGGAGAGGTTATAAATTTAGAAGGTTACGTTTTACCAAGGATCTTGTATCTGATAAGTAATGGATATACTTCTGAGGAGCTTATGCTCTAGTAAAGAGCTTACTTCCTAGGTGGCAGCAAATTGTTGCTCTTCTTTTTTCTAGCATAAAGATATGAATAAAATTATGAAAAAGAACACTTGATGTAATAGTGTATGGCAATTGTGTAAATTTTCTACTTTAAAAGCATGCCTTAAGTGATCTAAAAGAGTTCAAGGAGTGGAGATGCTGGGAATTCACACATAATGAACTTTCCCAAACTGTAAATGGAGGCTAAATTATTTAGGATTACTCTAATCCATTTAGGTAGAAAAACTAGTTCTCTCTCTGTCACATGTAAATGAAAGATCCTTATCAAAGACAAGCTGTTTTCTTGTTTCTGGAGTATCTGAAGAATTATAAGAAAATCTAATTTTGGAAGGCTTTTCTGTCTTAAAAAAAACTCTTTAAACAACCAACATGTTGAATAAGCAGCTTTAACAATGCATGCCCTATCTGAAGCATTACAATTATATTTAAAATATCAAATATTGAGTTTATATACATTTTCCTTTATTGTCTACTCATTCTGTAGACATAACATTGCAATACACGTTATGTTGTTATGTTTATTGATTAGTTTTTCTTCTAGAGGTGAATAAATTATACTCATGTAATTGCCTGGTTGGTGGAAAATACCTCAACTCCTTTATTGAGTTATAGGTTTTTTTGTTGTTGTTTTTTGTTTTTTTTTGCAGGTCTGGGGATGGAACCCAGGGGCATTCAACCTCCAAGCAACACCCTATGCCCTATTTTTTATTCTTTATTTTGAAACCGGGTCTTACTGAGTTGCAGAGGGCCTCACTAAGTAGCTGAAGCTGTCTGCAAATGAGTTATAATTTTGAGGGAAAGTTCACTTTAAATTCTACCTTTAAAATTTGGCAATTGTTATAAGCTTGTGATTAAATTGAGTAGTTCTGAAGATGCTAGGAATAATAGAAAAACAGGCGAACTTCTCATTTTAAATTATCTATAAAGCCTACTGTTTTAAGATTTAAAAAATTATGTTTCCATGGGTTTTACAACATGAATTGAAGCTGATGAAGGGAACCGTTATCTTGTCTACATATGTTTGGAAGTATATTAGCATACTGACTGATATGGGGTAATAAAAAAATACAACTTATAATTAGAAAAGTGCATTCTTTAAAAGGCTTATTTTTCTAACAGTAAAATATTTTGCTTATTTTCAAACTTGATTGTCCACCAGGATTAAATTTGTGTTTTTTTCTTTTCCATCTGTAATATGACTTAATATTTTAGCAAGTAATTTTCTCAGATTCCTTTTTCTATTCCTTTTTTAAACATTTCTCTTTACCAATATTTCTTCCTTTTACTCTTCTTACTCTATTAAAGTTGATTTCCTTTGCTTTGGTCTTTATTTTGAAGGAGCATACGAGTAAAGATAAGCATGTCTAGCTTCATTTCCCAGCTTAATCTTACTACAGTAATTGCTGTTATAGAATTAAATTTTTTCTTTTCTCCACTACCTTGGTGTTGGGGTGAGTCCTCAGCTCAGGAACTCAGACTTTGCAGGGTCCTTGGCTAACATGACAGAAAAGAATTTCAGCAGGCGCCAGTTAGAGACATAGACAGAGGTTTATTTGGGGAAAAGGGGAGGAAATACACATTCAAGAGAGAATGTGGGCCCCTCAAGATGAGGAAGGCATTTTGGGGAGTTCAGGGTTCTCTTCTTATAGGGGACTTTCATGAGGGGTGGGCTAGAGAAGGTATGCAAGGATGAGCTCATTCTGGTAGTTCCAAGGCAGTTTATGGTGGGCAGGTGGTCTGGTCAGCTTTAGGGTGGATGAGCTCAGTCCAGTAGCCCAAGGTGCTTCCTGTTGGTCTGGTGGTCTGGTCAGCCTTACGGTCTTCAGGCTGATTGGGGGTCCTTATTAGCTGGTTGACAGATAAGCTGGAATATCCTAAATTATAGGTTTTCTTGAAAATATTGATAACTCTAGGATCTATAGGTTTCCCAGGAATTTATAGGAGAGTCAGGCCTGGGAAAGAGAACTGGTTTGTGGACTAGAAGCTGAAGCACTTCAGCTCCAAGTTCTTATATTAAAGTTATATTTTACTTTTCCTTCCTGTCTGTCTCCTTTCTACCTACTTATTTCTTCTATCCTACATCATTGCAAATAGCTTTTAAGTCATGAATTTTAGGCAAGATTGTGAAAACTTCTTCATCTTACACTACTTTTCCACAGATAGTCCATTTTAGCCATGCAAATAGATGCTTTAAATCTCTTCATTTGAATAGACCCAGTTAGACTGATTAGTTTTGCCTTTTACACTTTAGTTATTATCTGATCCGTGGTAGGTAACATGTTTTTTTCTATAAGGATATAATTTTATAGTATTAATAAATTGGATTTGATCAAAATGAAAAATCTTGATCATTGAAGACATTTTAAGAAGACAAAAAGACAAGTCACATATACTGGACAAGGGACTTGTGTCTAGAGCATATTGATAGCCCTTTCAACTCCATCAGGAAGCAACTCAATATAAAAATGCGCAAAATTTTTTCGCAGTTACTTGGTCAATGACTTACAAGTGGCATCACTTGTAAAAAGGATAACACAAATTAAAATCATGGTAAGATTATTTTATAAGATGAAAATTACCAATAATACTATGTATTGGTAAGTAGATAGAGCAACTGGACTTTTTATAAACTGAAGGCAGAAATACTAAATGGCAGAATCCTTTTGTAAAACAATTGAACAATTTTTTATGAAATTAAATATATACTTGCCATAAAAATGAGAAATTCTACCACAAGTATATTGCCCAAGAGGAGAGAAATATATTTCAGTCTATTGGCTTTATTTCTAGATTATCAAAAATTAAAACAATCAGGATGTTCTTTAGCACCTGAATAGAAGAATTATGCTAAATATATATAATGAAATCAAACTGAGACTATAATGCACCAAGAAGTGTAAAATACTCACCCTTCAAGTAAGAAAAACAAATCCAATTCAGAAATAAGAAAGAACTATTAATATACACCTACAACAACATGGTCCTATTGTAAACACATCATTCATAAAGTGAGATGAAAAAATTTTCATATGTTCAATCTCATTTATGCAATAGAAAAGGCAAAACTGTATTAACAGAAAGCAGATCAGAGATTAGACCTAGATGGGCAATGGGAATGATTGGAAAAATGCTCTCAGAAACTTTCAGGGAGATGGAAATGTTCTTTATCTTGAGTATGGTCATGATTACTGATTACACAGCTTTATACATTTTCCAATTTTCATTGAGCCATACCTTTAAGTTAATTTTTTTCTAAGTTGTGTTTTAATAAAGTTGTTTTATTTTATTATTTTTTATTGGTGCATTGTAGTCATACATCTTAATGGAGTCAAGATGGTAGAGGCATACATGCACACATCACTCATTAAGCCCTTCCCCAGTTTCCTTCATTACTTCCCTTTTTTTTTCCTTCTCATGTTTGGCTTACTGATTGACTTTGATATGTTTGTGAATGTACATCATGTACATTAGGGAATTTACCTTCCCCCCTCCCATCTCCCTAAGTAAGGTCACCTTATTTGCTCATCATGGCTTTCCCTTTTTCATCTAGAGTTTTTCTTATGACCCATTTTCTCTCTAGCTTCCTCATGTTAGGGAGAACATCTGATTTCTTTTTGTGACTGACTAATCTCACTTAGCATAATGTTCTCCAGTTCCATACATTTCCCTGTAAATGACAGAATTGTGTTCTTTTTTATGGCTGAGTAAAATTCCATTGTGTACTGTCCCATAGTTTTGTAATCCATTCATTTGTTAATGGACATCTTGGCTGGTTTCATAGTTTGGCAATTGTGAATTGTGTGGCTATGAACATAGACACACATTCATTAGTTTGGTAGTTTGGGTTTTATTCTTTTGAATAGATACCCAGAAGTGGTATTGCTGGAGCATATGGTAAGTTTGTTTCCATTCTTCTGAAGATCTGCCATACTGTTTTCCAAAGTGGTTGAACTAATTTGCAATGCCACCAACAATATATTAGAGTTTCCATTTCTCCACATCCCAGCCAGCATTTTTTGTTTGTAGTTTTAGTGATTGTCAATTTAGTTGGAGTTAAGTAAAGTATCATTCCCATCCTGGTATTCTGAGACTTAGCTTCTTCTTGTTTCCCTGAACTCCTACAGCTAACCTTCCTGCACTGATGATTTTAAAGGGGTGGCATCATCTTTTCCTTTATGTGTGTTGTAGTCTGGCTTCCTACCACACAGAGTTCTCAGTGGGTTTGTGTAAGCTTTCCCTCTAGGCCAAACTCACTTTTTTTGTTTAAATTTTTAATGGTGCATTGTAGTCATTCATATTAATTGTGGAGGTAGTTTTCCTGAAGACCTCAGTTGAAGTCCAAAACACATTTTTGGTGCGTCCAGAACATATTGTTGATTCTTTTTGTGTGTATGTGTGGTCCTTTGAATAGAACCCAGAGACATTCTGCCACTTAGCTAAACCCCAGCCCAATTTTATTTATTTTTTTAAACTTTTCGTTGGTACATTGTAGTCATACATCTTAATGAAGTACAAGATGGTGGAGGCATACATGCATACATTGCCCAATTATCCCTTACCCAATTCCTGCCCCATTCCCTCTTCTCTCCTTCCCATGCTTGTCTTAGTGATTGACTTTGATATGTTTGTTAATATACATCATGAACATTAGGATAATTTTCCTCTTCCCCTTTTCCATGCTCTCAGCTTGCCTTATTTGCACATCCATAGTATCCCATTCTTTGTCTGGAGTTCCTCCTATGACCCATTTCTCCTTAGCTTTCACATATTAGGGAAAGCATCTGATTTCTTATTTTTTGTGACTGAGTAATTTCATTTGGCATGTTTTCCAGTTCAATCCATCTCCCCACAAATGACATAATTGTGTTATTCTTTATGGCTGAGTAAAATTCCATTGTGTACATATCCCATAGTTTTCAATCCATTAATCTGTTGATGGACATCTTGGCTGGTTCCATAGTTTGGCAATTGTGAATTGTGCAGCTATGAACATTAGATACACATGAATTAGTTTGGTAGTTTGGTTTCCATTCTTTTGGGTAGATACCCAGAAGTGGTACTGCTGGATCATATGGTAACTTTGTTCTTATTCTTCTGAAGATCCTCCATACTGTTTTCCAAAGTGGTTGAACTAATTTGCAATGCCACCAACAATATATTAGAGTTCCCACTTCTCCACATACTCACCAGCATTTGTTGATTTTTGTGTTTTGAATGATTGCCATTCAAGTTGCAGTTAGGTGAAATCAAAGAGCAGTTTTGATTTGCATCTCTGATTGCTAAAGATGTTGAGCATTTTTTCATACATTTATTGACTATTTGAATTTTTACGTTCATGAAGTATCTGTTTAGTTTCCTTGCCCATTTTTTGATTGGGTTATTTGTTTTTTTTAAAGTTCTGAGTTCTCTGTGTAGTCTAGATATTAGTCCTTTATCAGAGGAGTAGTTGGCAAAAATCTTCTCCCATTCTGTTAGCTCTTGGTTGAGGTTCTTGATAATTTTTTTTTCTATATAGAAGCTCTTCAGTTTAATGCAATCCCATGTATTTGTTCACCTTTTAGTTTCTTGTGCCTTTAGGGTCTTGTTGAGAAAGTTTTTACCTGTGCCTGTGTGTTGCAGTGTTAGACCTATTACCTCTTCAAAGAGCCTCAAGGTGTCTGGTCTAATTTCTAAGTCTTTGCTCCATCTTGAATATACTCTTGTGCAGGGTGAGAAAGTGGGGTTTATTTTCATTTTTCTGCATATGGTTAACCAGTTTTGCCAACACCATTTGTTGAACAGTCTATCTTTTTTCAGTGTATGTTTTTGGCCTCTTTGTCAAAAATCAATTGTCTGTAAGTGTGCAAATTTGTTTCTGAGTCCTCTATTCTGCTCCATTGGTCTATATATCTGTTTTTGTGTCAGTACCATGCTATTTTTATTACTGTAGCTTTGAAGTATAGTTTAAATCCAGGTATTGTGATTCTTCCTGCCTGGTTTTTGTTGCTAAGAATGACTTTGGCTATTATGGTTTTTTTTTGTTGTTGTTCCAAATGAATTTAAGAACTGATTTTTCTATGTCTATAAGGAATGATTTTGCTAATATAATGTGTATTGCATAGAATCTGTAGATCACTTTTGGAAGTATGGCCATTTTGATGATATTTATTCTGCCTATCCATGAACATGGAAGATCTTTCTACCTTCTAAGGTCTTCTTTGATTTCTTTTTATTGTTTTATCATTTTCTTTGTAGAGGTCTTTTACCTCCTTAGTTAACTTTATTCCTTAACTATCTTATTTTTTGTGGGATATTCTGACAGGAAGAGTTTTCTGGATATTTTTCTTAGTGAATTTATGGTTGGTACAAAGAAAAGCTTCCAATATTTTTAAGATTAATTTTGTATCCAGACACCATGATGAATTTGTTGATCATTTCTATAAGCCTTTTGGTTGATTTTGTTGGGTCTTCTAAGTATAATATCAGGTAATCTGCAAATAGTGAAAGTTTGAGTTCTTCTTTTTCTATTTTTATTCCTTTGATTTTCTTTTCTTGCCTTATTGTTCTGTCTTGAGTCTCAAGTACTATATTGAAAAGAAGTGGTGATAATGGACATCCTTGTCTTGTTCCTGTTTTTAGGGGGAATTCTCACAGTTTTTCCTCATTTAATATTATGTTGGCTGAGAGCCTATTGTAGATTGCCTTTATGTTGTTGAGGTATGTTCCTTCTATTCCAATTCTCTGCAGTACTTTTGGCATAAATGGGTGTTGGATTTTGTCAAATACTTTTCCAGCATCTATTAAAGTGATCATGTAATTTTTGTCTTTGGTTCTGTTATATGCTATGCATTTATTTTTGGAGTGACAATCTTCTAGGAGTGAGATTATATTCTCCATGTGGTCTAATCGATTGTTTATAGTTTGAATTGATGCCTTCACTTCAGTGATTGCATCCTTTATTTCTTTCAGACCCTAAATTATTTTTGGAAGGCCAGTATTATTTCTACAGTTACATTTCTGATTTGACCTTCTGGAGCTCTCTGCAATTCTGTACTGTCAGGTTCTGTTATTGTGGTGCTGTGGGAGCTTATTGCTTTCTTGTTATTCCTCCTCATGATTTCAGAAGTTTGTATCTGTTGCTTTTGGTAGATTTCTCTCAATTTTTAGGTGTCAACTGGTATATCCAAGGGCAAGTTGTGTTGTGCTCAGCAGTGAAGTTTGAGTGAGGAGGGAAGTGAAGTTGTAAATGCAAGAATAAGGTAAAGCCACAGATATAGTAGAGATTAGAGATAGTGCATATTTAGTAGTATTCTAGTAACCAATGTAGAGCTTTTAGTATAGTGGTATGAAGTGGATTTAATAGAAGACAAAAAAATACAAAAGAGAGGAAAAATTAAAAAAAATAAAATGGAGAGAAGGGAGTAGATATTTACAAGGGAAAAAGCTTTGGAGAGGGGTTGGGAATAGAGCAATCAAACAAGCATATATACACACAAAATAAAACAAAACAAAACAAAATAAAAACAAAATAATGCAACCTTACAATATATGACTATTCAGCAGACTGGGTCTCTGCAGTCTCTCTGTGTACAGAAAGCAAGTGCTACTGGCACCTTTCCTGCTGCAAGCCTGGTTATCTGACTCTTTCTCAGTCTATGCAGATGGCCATTTTCAATGGGGCTGGATCTAGTGTTAAGCATAGATCACCCTCCACATTTTTCACAGATGTAGAGTCTTTCTCTCCCTGCTTCTGCAGGTAGCAGATGCCTCTGAGACAAAACTCAATTTAAGAGTCTCTTTCCTGCATAGAGTTGGTTTAATCTAACTTCTCCCCATTCACCATGATTGGGTGGACTGTGGTGATTCTGTAGATTCTACTAGTTGGATATAGTGTTAAGCATAGGTCTCCTCCCACACTTTCTACTGATGCAGAGACTGAGTTTATCTGAGCCTCTGCTGTATCCAACAGAAGACTCTATCCCCACCGTTGCTGGGTTGGGCTGCAAAGTCTAACACCCAGGGAGTTTACCATGGCTGCAAGAGTCCCTTGGGGCACCATGATTGGTGCTCTCCTGTGGGGATGGTGGCTTCACTTATGGTGTTGTTGAACGCTAGTCTGGATCTCTGGAGTATGTGGTGAGCTTGGCAGCCACTGCTGCATGTTATAGCCAGTGTTTTCACAGGAAAAACTGATGGCTTACAATTCCTATGATCTGCAGTTGCTTACTTCAGGTACTGGGTTGTTTTCCTGTTTGTAGAGTTGGGTGTAGTGAGGCAAGATGGTTTTGTTGCAGTGCTCACAGCCACAAGGCAGGCTGGTTTATTTTCTGGTTTTTGTGAGTACCACTGTGGATCTCTGGAGGGTGTGGTAAGCTTGGCTGCTATTGCTGGAAGTTATAGCCAGTGTTTGCACAGGAGGAACTAATGACAAACAATTCCAATAATCTGCAGCTGCTTACTACAAGTCCTTGGTTCTTTTCCTGTTCATCTCTGAAGTCAGGTGCATTGAGGCAAGATGGTGCTGCTGTGGTGCCTGTGGCTGCAAGGTAAGTAGATTTCTTTTTTGGTGCTGTTGAGCACAGCTCTGGATCTCTAGCGGATGTTGTGAGCTTGGCTGCCATTGCTGGAAGTTGTAGCTGATGTTTGCTCAGGAGGAACTGATAACATAATTCTTATGATCTGTAGCCGCTTACTTAGGTTCTTGGTTGTTTTCCTGTTTGTCTCTGGAGTTCGGTGCAGTGAGGCAAGATGGCTCCACTGTGGTGCCCATGCTTCAAGGTGGGCAGGTTTCTTTTCTGCTCTCTGATTGGTCTTCTAGCCTTTTTTTTTTTTCCTGTCGCCATTGTTCCTTTTAAAGTTGTAGTGTTTTCTGGCTTTTGTAAGAATGCTGTTTTTCAATGGAGATCAGGTGTCAGCAGCACTGGTATGTGTTGCTTCCCTCAGTTGCCATCTTCCTGGAAGTCACCCTGATTTTATTTTAAAACAGGTTCTGGCTGAGTTGTGGAGGACCTTTGCTAAGTTGCTGAGGCTTGCCTTGAACCTATAATCCTCCTATCTCAGCCTCTCAAGTACTGGGATTATAATTGTACATCCCCATGCCTGATTTGATTTTCATTCTTGTTTAATTTTATTTATTTAGGAAGATGTGGTGACTTTAAAGATTTTTAAACATAAGAGCTGAAATTGAAGTTCATATTTAATAATTGCATTTATTTTTTCTTCTTTTATACCAGAATTTGCTTGTTTAGGCTATTTTAGGTGGCCATAGGTTTCCTAGGATCCGGGATTTAACAATTATAAGTAATGTAAAATATACACTTATTTTAACACATTTTTTCAGTCTGAAATGTTTCTGTTTACATGGAAATTATTTGGTGGCTCTTGCAATAATATCCTGGAGAATAACTAAGGACTTCAGTGATAAAAGCAGTTTTTTTTTTTTTTTGGCTTCTGCACATATACAGTTTTGTTCTCAGAAAGCTGTATGTTACTTCTTTCTTTTTCTCTTTTTCTTTTGTATCTCTTCCTTTTCATCATTTATTTTCACCTTTGTTCTTTTCACAGAGATTTTTTTTTTATGGTGCAACTGAAATATGTTTTATACAGACAGTTAAAGATTCTTTTTGATAATATAGCTAAACTATCCTAAGATATGAGGATGCCTATCTCAACACGACTTAATTATTTGTTCTAGGAAATCTTTATATAGAAATATATGTCTTATGAATAAGTAAGAAATGTTACTGTTTTCCCTCCTAGGAAATTACTAATTTATTTTTTAAAAAAAGTATTGCCTAACATGGGCAAAAACACATGCTTATCTAAAAAAAGTTTTTTTTTGTTTTTTTTTTTGCGGGTCTGGGGATGGAACCCAGGGGCATTTGACCTCTGAGCTACACCCCCTGCCCTATTTTTTATTCTTTATTTTGAAACCGGGTCTCACTGAGTTGCAGAGGGCCTCACTAAGTAGCTGAGGTTGTCCGCGAACCGTGATCCTCCAGGTCTCAGCCTCCCTAATGCTGGGATTACAAGCATGCACCACCACGCCTGGCTCTAAAAAGAGTTTTACATTGTAAACTCACTTCAAAATCTTTGGCTTCTTGCTGTATCTGTCAATGATAGACTGCCATTTACTGATTCGTTCAATTCTCATTAGTTTCTTACCTTACACACACACTACACACACACACACACACACACACACACACACACACACAAACTTTTTTTCTCCCTGTACTTTCCCTTCTGAGAACTACTAAGACTTTGTTGTTTATTTTGGTTTTTGTCTCAGTAGGTTTAACAAACTTATCCTCATTTAATCTATACATTATTTTGATAGTATTGGACTTCTAATACTATTAGAATTTCTGGGGCAAGGGCATTGGTTATACTCCATTGTAATCATTAAGACAATTTATTCTTCTGAAAACTAAACCAGATAGTCAGGCAAAATTTTTCTCTTGGTTTCTTTGCCTGCTTGTACCTGGCCCATATCCTTACTCTGTCAAGTTTCATCATAACATAGTCAGAATTTCAATCATCAGTTTTGACTATTACTATGAATTAAGAATATTCTTATCACAACTCTACAGGTAGGGAACTTGGGACAGAGGCTAATTGACTTGCTCAAGGTCATTAAGTAAACCAAAAGCTTGATTCCTAATCCCATGCTCTGTGCCCCACATGTGACCCACTCTGCTTTGCCATCAATAAGCTATTGACCTTGTTTCCTTCATAGCTTGCAGAGGTATACCCTGTGTGATAATGTCATTTCTGTAGTTCACACCTGAGTTATGTTCTGCCTGGCCAGCTTTGTAGTGTTGCAATATTTTTAGAATATGGAAAATATGCTGTAAAATATTTTTTTAAAGTGACATAAGATGGAGATAAGAAAATATTTATAATAAGTCTTGTAGTATGTAGTAGCTCCACAGTAGTAGAAAAACTTGAAAGGGCTCAAAACTTAGCTTTTTAAAAAATATAGATCAGATTTACTTAGTCAATGGCATTAAATTTCAAATGAAAAATAGCTAAACAAATACTTCTTTGTAATCTGGAGGAATTTAGTAAGTCATAGTTATGCTGTGAACATGGTGTCCTTCATGTAAACTTGCTTGATGTAGTCAAAACATCCTGGAATTGCAATTTCTATCTACCTCCATTCTTTCAATGTGTCTCAAAAGTGTCATAAATTGAAGTGTTTGGTGTTTCAGTGGCTTGCGCTTTCCTTTGCTTCAACTCTTTTCTTCATAGCTTACAATAGTAGTTATTATGAAGCTTCCATCATGACTTGTTTCTTTGTAGGATAATTAAATAAATTGTTTTTAAAGTTTACTGAGGCCTTGGTCAGACTATTCACCTCAGAAAGCCTAAAAAGATAGTAGGTGTCATTTGAATAAAGTTTTTGAAGCTCTGAGAGGGGTAATTAGAAAGAGCATCTAGGGAGCCATAAGCGAGGATACTAGCCTCAGAGGAAATTCTAAGAACTGTGAATAACTGTTTCCCAGCTAAAACAAGCATATGCTATCCTCTTTATCCAAACTCAATAAAATGAAATCAATCAAGATATGGTCACATGATTTGTTATGAAAGACTTGAAATTCCATAAGTTTAGTTCCTAATTAGGAACACCAAGTCTTCTCTAGTATATTTTTTCCGTCTCTCCCTTCTTCTCTCCCTCCCTCCCTTTGTTCCTTCCTTTCTTCCTTCCTTCCATTTTGGAGACATGGTCTCACTGTATTGTCTAGGCTGATCTTGAACACCTAGACTCAAGTGCTCTTTCCCTCTCAGTCTCCCAAGTACCTAAGTCTACAGGTGCAATATTATACCTAGCTTTCCCTCAATTTTTTAAATCTAGGTTTACATAAAAACTTTTGGAGTTTTTTGCTTATTTAGAAAAGATAGAAAAAATTCTTAGATTATATATATGTAAGTATATGTACTTACATATGTACTTACATATACACAAAACACACACACACACACACACACATATATATATATGTATATGAATTAGAGATATTCTTTGGATAAAGAAATTTGAAAAATGGCCATAGTATAGGAAAAAATTAGTCTTGGAAATAAAACCACAGGAAAGATAACAATGCAGATACCAAGTAAGCAAAAGGACAGTAAGTATCTGGGTTGAACAAGCCATTTGTATTAGAGATTTCCAGAAAAATAGGAACAATAGAAGATCTATTAGCTTATTTATAGAAACAGGATCACATGATTGTAGAATATGAACAGTACCATGATCTGCCTTCTGCAACTTAGAGATCTAGGAAAGCCACTAATGTAATTCAGTGTTGGTCCAAAGGCCTGAAAGAAAGAAAAACTGGTGATGTAAATTCCAGTTTAAGGACAAGAGAACATAAGATGAGGTGTCCTATCTCAAACATTGATAAGAGAAAGGGGCAATTCTTTAATCTTTTCCCTTTTGTTCTATTCAGACCTTTGGTGGGCTGGATGATGCTGCCCACATTGGGGAGGGGGCTATAGTTTGGATCTTAAGTGTCTTCAAAGGCCCACGATGTAACACCTTGTCCCCAAGCTTGGTGCTATTGAGAGATAGTATAAGCTTTTAGAATTGGGGCCTAGTAGGATCTCTAGGTCATTGGGATGTGCCCTCAAAAGGGATTGTGGGATCCAGGTCTCTTCCTCTTTCTATTTTGTATTTGGGGCATGGGGTGTGTGGTTTTGTGCTGATATACACTACTGACATGATATGCTGTCCTGACCCAAGGCCAAAAGCAACAGGCTAATTGGTCATGGACTGAAACTTCCAAAACTCTAAGCCAAAATAACATTTTTTCTGTATAGGTTAATTATCTAAGATATTTTGATATAGTAATGGAAGTCTGACTAACACAGGGGACAATCCACCTCATAGAAACCATTAATTCAAATACTAATCTTGTCCAGAAATGCTCTACAGTCACACACAGACACACTATTTAACCTGGGAACTGTGTGGCCCACTCAAGTGGACAAACAAAATTAACCGTGACAAGCCTGTTCCTTGTCAACTTGGTATACATACAACACATCTCTTTAAACCATATTTAATCTTCAAATAAAGACAGAAACAAAGTTGTAATTCTACTTAACATGATTCAACTCTTCTGCATCCCACCAAAGCACAGTATCTCTTTTCCTAGAAGCAAAAGTTCTTAAGTGATATTTACTATTCTCCTTGATATAACTTTTATACTATAATGAACAATTAACTGTGTTTAAATACTATGATATAAATTCAATAAAATTTATGTTACATGATAATAGAATAATACAGGAAAGAAAGCAAATATAACATATATGCACACACAAATAGTATGAATAATTGGATCACACAATTGTTTTCTTACTTTAGGATATTAAAACAGAAATTTTTATCACAGTTCTGTAGGTTGGAAGGCTAAGATCAAGGTGTTGGTATATTTGGTTTCTTCTGAGGGCTCTCTCTTTGACTTGCAAGAAGCCATCTATTTTCTATGTCTTCATATGATCTTCCCTTTTGAAGAAAGACAGAGACATATTCCAAGTCTCTCTGTGTGTCCAGATTTCAGTTCTTAAATTTTTTATTGGCCCATTGTATTCATACATTATAATGGGATAAAAATTTTGTATAGACATACATGCACACATCGCCCAGTTATCCCCTACCCAATCCCCATCTCATTCCCACACTTGGCTTAGTGGTTGACATCAGTATGTTTAAGTACATCCTGTGCTTTAGAGAGTTTCCTTCTTCCCCCCTCCCATTCCCTCATTTAGGTTGCCTTATTTGCTCCTCTATAGGATTTCCTTTTTCATATAGAGTTCCTCCTATGACACATTTCTCCTTAGCTTTCACATATTAGAAAAAGCATCCGATTTCTTACTTTTTTGTGACTGACTAATTTCGCTTAGCAAAATGTCCTCCAGTTCCATCCATTTCCCTGAGAATGATGTAATTGTGTTTTTTAATGGCTGAGTAAAATTCCATTGTGTACATATACCACAGTTTTGTAATCCATTAATCTGTTGATGGACATCTTGGCTGGTTCTATAGTTTGGCAATGGTGAATTGTGCAGCTATGAACAAAGATATACTCAGATTTCCCTTTCTTATAAGGATTTCCTAGTCAGATTGGATTGGGGTCCAAACTTTAGTGTCCAACTTTAATTAGCTCTTCAAATTTTTATCTCTAAATCACATTCCAAGCAGTTAGGGGTCCCATGTTTAAATTTGGAAAAACACAATTTCTTCCCTTACAAATGTGACAGATCTCAAAAAATATAGGTTCTTCCCTGTTTATCTTATTTTTTATTTTTATTTTTTAATCTGTTATGGTTTGTGTTTAGTTTTTTATTTATTGATGTATTGTAAAAATCATACATCTTGGTGAGGCTCAAGGTAGTAGAAGCATACATACACACACCACTCATTTAGCCCTCCCCCAATTTTTACCCTATTCCCTTCCACTGCCCTCTCTCCTGTGCTCAGCATAGTGATTGATTTTGATAAGTTTGTGTATGTACATATTTTTCCCTTTTTCCCCCTCCCATTTTGCTTAATTAGGTCACCTTCTTTGTTCACCTAAGGTTTCTCTTTCTTTGTCTGAAGTCCTTCCTATCACCCATTTTCTGCTTAGCTTCCACATATTAGGTAGAACATCATATTTTTACTTTTTGTGGCTGACTAATCTCACTTAGCATAATGTTTTCCAGTTCCATCCATTTTTCTGAAAATGAAATAATTTTGTTTTTTATAGCTAAATAAAATTCTATTGTGTACATATTCCATAGTTTAGTATTCCATTCATTTGTTGATGGACATCTTGGCTGGTTCCATAGTTTTTCAATTGTGAATTGTGCATCTATAAACATAGATATGCATGCATTAGTTTGCTAGCTTGGTTTCTATTTTTTGGGGGGTGGACACTCAAAAGTGATATTGCTGAGTCATATGGTAGGTTTATTTTCATTCTTCTGAGGATTCACCACACTGTTTTACAAAGTTGTTGCACTAATTTGCCATCCCACCAACAATGTATTAGAGTTCCCACTTTTCCACATCATCACCAGCATTTGTTTTTGTGTTTTTAATAATTCTAATTGGAGTTAGGTGAAATCTCAGGGTAGTTTTGATTTGCATCTATCTGATTGTTAATGATGTTGAACATTTTTTCATACATTTATTGGTCATTTTTATTTCTTCTCTTATTAAGTGTCTATGTAGTTCACTTGCCCATATTTTTATTGGGTTATTTGTTTTCTTAGTACTGAGTTTCTTGAGTTGTTTGTATATTCTATATATTAATCTTCTATCAGAGGAGTAGCTGGCAAAAATCTCCCATTCTTTTCACTTTCTGTTGAGTTTGTTTTTATTTTCAGTGGTATTGGGGATGAAATCCAGGGTACTTCTACCTCTGGGCTATACCTCCAGACCTATAATTTGTGTTTTATTTGGAAATAGGTTCTCATTAAGTTGTGGAGGGCCTCACCAAGTAGCTAAGGCTCACTTCAAACCTATGATCCTCCTGTCTCAGCCTCCCAAGTACTGGGATTACAAGCATGTGCCATCATGCCTGACTTCTGTTGAGGTTCTTGATAGTTTCCTTTGGTGTATAGAAGCTCTTTGGTTTAATGCAATCCTATGTATTGATTCCCCTTTTAATTTCTTGTGCTTTTGCGGTCTTTTTGAGGAAGTTTTTACTCGTGGCTATGTGTTGGAGTGTTGGTACTATATGCTCTCTTCAAGTAGCTGCAAAGTCTCTGGTCTAATTTCCTGGTCTTTGATCCATTTTGTATAGGATGAGAAAGTGGGGTTTATGTCCATTTTTCTGCATAGGATTTTTGCCAAGTCCATTTGTTGAAGAGGTTATCTTTCCTCCAGTGTATGTTTGGCCTCTTTGTCAAAAATCAATTAGCTGTAAGTGTGTAGTAGATTTGTTTCTGAGTCTTCCTTTTTTTTTTTTTTTGGTGGTACTGGGTGTGGAACCCAGGGGCTTTCCTACCTCTGGGTTATACTCCCAGACCTATTTTATACTTTATTTGGAAACAGGATCTCACTAAGTTACTGAGAGCCTCACTAAGTAGCTGAGGCTGGCTTTGAACTTGTACAATCCTCCTGTCTCAGCCTCCCAAGAGCTGGGATTAAAAGCATCCTCCACCATGCCAGGCCTGAGTCTTCTATTCTGCTCTATTGGTCTATGAGGCTTTTGTGCCAACATTATGCTGCTTTTATTACTATGGTTTTGTAATGTAGTTTGAAGTCAGGTATTGTGATGCCTCTTGCATGGTTCTTGTTGCTGTGAACTACTTGGCTATTCTGGTTTCATGTTGTTTCAAATGAATTTAAGGTCTGATTTTTCTATGTCTCTGAAGAATGAGCTTTGTAATTTAATGGGTATTGCATTGTATCTGTAGATCCATTTTTGGAAGCACGGCCATTTAGATGATATTTATTCTGCCTATACAAAAGCATGAGAGGTCTTTTTATTTTCTAAGGTCCTCTTCAATTTCTTTTTCAATGTTTTAAAATTTTCCTTATAGAGGTCTTTTACCTCCTTATTAGCTTTATTCCTGAGTATTTTATTGTTCTGGGGGATATCGTGAGCGGAAATGTTTTCTGGATTTCTTTTACAGTGATTTATGGTTGGCATACAGAAAAGCTTCTGATTTTTTAAGATTGATTTTGTATCTAGACACTTTATTGAACTTGTTGATCAACGTTATAAGCCTTTTGGTTGAGTTTGGTCTTTTAAGTATATGTCATCTGCAAATAGAGATAGTTTCAGTTCTTCATTTTTTATTTGTATTCCTTTGATTTTCTTCAAGCAAAGTAGCACAAGAATGTGCCACATCATAGTGTAGCACAGTAGTGTAACACAGTGTAGAGGCTACATGGGCTCTGGAGTCAGCCTACTTGGATTCAGTTTTTTTCTGTGCCACTTATTAGATTTACAACCATTGGCAAGTTATTTGACTTCTCTGTACATTTGGTATAGGGATGTAAGTAATAACTATCTCACTGGGTGGTATGAAGTATAAATTATTTAGTAGTGGCTGGCACATAATAAACAGTGTTAAGTATAAAAATAATAATTTTTGGCTTAAAATGTACAATTTAATACTTCTATATAATAGTTCATAAATAAAGATTTGTATTCTATGGAATCATATTCATTTTTCATCAAATGTCATTAGAAAGAAAAATGTATAGTTTCAGGTGATTATCTCAGCTACAATTTATGTCACTTACTATTCACATATTCACATGCCTCATACAGCTGTCTGACCATCTGTGTTTCTAAAATAATTCCAATGATGTTTCAGACAACTAATGTTGTTAATAATAAAAACCCCCTACATGTTTTACAATTGTGTAGGTAAGAATTCCATATGTAAGTTTGCTGTTCTAAATCCATCTTTATCCAATTCTTTGTTTTCCTATGCATGGTTTAACCCTTTTATTTTCTTCAAGGACATTGAAGTGTTTTTCATTCTTTTTTTAATATATGGCATTTTCTCTTTGCCTGGCCCTGTTTTTAATAGTTTCCATATAGTAAATCAGTGCTCAGAACAGCTCTTTCGAGTATGTGCTATTATGTCCATTTTACAGATGAGTAAACTGGGGTAAAAAGAAATTAAGTCACTTGCCCTTCACACAGTGAGTCAATGGACCTAGATTGTCATGATTACATTTTCATTTTGGGAACCCCTTTTTATTTGATTTATAGAACACTGTAGCTATGTATGTCTTAATGCCATTTTATTCAACAATATTTATATATACAGTGTTATCCCATGGGATTATGATAAGAGCTGAACAACTTCTATCATCTAGTGTCATCAAAGTCATTGTAATAACTTAGAGCAATGTATCAGTCACGTGTCTGTGGCAATGCTGCTATAAACAAACCAACTACACTACCAGTCATAGAAATGTATAGCACATACATGTATGTATAGTACATAATATTTGATAGTGGCAATAAAAACTTTTGTTACTGGTTTATAAATTTACTATATTTTTATTGTAAGAATATAGTCATTCTAATTAAAAAATACTATAATACAGTATGCCTTGTTATGTAACTGTAGCCTTATACATCCCATGCTTACCATCTCTCTCTCTCTCTCTCTCTCTCTCTCTCTCTCTCTCTCTCACAAAGTACTGGGGATTGAACCCAGGGACATACTATCTCTTACCTATATGCAAGGCCTATTTTTTATTCTTTATTTTGAAACAGGATCTCACTAATCTGCAGAGGATTTCACTAAGAAGCTGAGGCTGGCCACGAACCCCCTATCCTCTTGTCTCAGCCTCCCAAGTACTGGGTTTACAAGCCTGGACCCCTATGCCTGGCTCTTCCCATGTATCTTGGTTGTATAAAGAGACCATGTGCAGTGATCAACCTGTATCATCTAGGTTTGTGTAAATATACTCTATGATGTTCCCACAATGATGAAATTACCTAATGATACATTTCTCAGAATGAATTCCTGTGATTAAATAAAAAATGACTGTATTCATTTCCCACCTTTCCAGCCATCTCTTAATGTCCTTTATTAGGTAATTCTTATTAGATGAGAAAGTTTTTGAATATTAGAGATTACCAGGGTTTTATTCTTAGAATGCTTGTTTTTTTCCCCTTTGAACTCTATCCAACTCAGTCTATGATGAAGTATAGTCTAAATAGTGGTGGATCATACATGTATATTTACAGAGCCATCTTTTCCCTAAGTTGAATGCTAATTTCCAATCACCCTCCAGTAACCTCCAATTTGGATGCTGAGAATGCCTAAAATTATAGTCTTCAGTTGCCCTACTCTCTCCAAATTGCTCCTTCTTCAGTTTCAATCTGTAAACCTCATAGTGGACTCTTCAATCTTCCTCATTTCACATGTGTGATTTGGAAACAAGTTCTATTGCTTCTAGTCTCAAGTGGTTTCCTAGTCATGTCCCTGTCTCATATCTCACTAATAAGTGCTTACAGATTTTCTATTATCATACATTAATGAATTGTGCTTTCTAAAAGCCTTGGTTTGGCCATTGTGTAGTTAGTCTATGGTGGCATTCTCTGTAGTTTGAGATGTTTCAATCATTTTATTACTATTATTTCCTCAATATTTTAGGCCTGAGGCAGGATGTTATTTTTGAGCTAGCTTTCTGCCTTCTACTAGCTTTCAGTTCTTATTTCATTTCATCAATGTTATTCAATAGAAGCAAGATACTTTGAGGATCAAACCTTTGTCAGAGTTTTAAAAAATAGATGAGGGTTTTGTTTTCTCAGTCAGCAGTTACCAATGCACACATAGAATGAAAAGAGATAAAGAACTTTTAAGAAATACTTGATATATTTTTCTTTGGGCTAGTTTCAGAATCTATAAAATTTTTCTGGGAAGGATATTAATTACATTGTTTTTTATTATCTCTCACTTGGACATTGACAACAACCTTCAACTTGTCTCTGTGTCTCTCTAATGAATTCTTTATATAATAGTCTTTTTAAAAGTGGAAAAGAAATCTCTCTCAGCCACTGGATTAATTGAAATCTTTCTGAATGACTTACAGAATTTTTGATAAGTCACTTGAAATGACCTCTCTAGTCTCACCATTTCCCCTAAATTCAAGCCACAATAACATCTAGCCTCTATACCCATGAGATCTTTCTCTCTTTAGTGCATGATGCTTTATGTCCAGAGATCCACACATTTTATGAAGACCTAACCATGACAAAATTTCTGGACACACTCCTACTTATTGTCTTTAACCATATACTGCACAGTGTTACCTGGGACGTCCCTGCCCTTCATAATTAATGGACAGAACCTTAATTCCTAATTTTACTCTAGCTCCTTGGCTCAACACTTTTATTATAGTTTGGTATCTCCTCAATTTTTTAAAAAGTTGAATCTAGATTTTATAACTTGATTCTCTTCACTAATTTTTAGATGGGGTTTTACTTTTGACTTTATTTCCAGGGCATGCTATGTAATCACTTCACAGGATGAAGCCTTAACCCCAGACTCAGTCAGCTTTCTAGACTCCTGTAAATCCAAAGTCTCTTCAAAGGGAAGAAATCACATAGTCTGTTAAATATCAGACTGAATTAATTGGTTACTGTTTCTTTGGGGCTTTTTTGTAATCTTTTATTCATATCTTTATTATATCTCTATTTTGTAGCCGTAGCCACTGTAATACTTGAGAGCAGCCTCAGGAGTGAAGAGCGTAACTGAGGATTTCTGACTCCACTTCTATCGGACACAAAATTTCTCCTGGTACCTTTGCTCACTCTCCTCCAGATTCGAGGGTGCCTTTGCTTCCTTCAGCCTATACCTGCAAATCTTTTTTTTTTTTTTTTTTTTTTCAGAAAACACTCTCAGACTACTGAGGCTACATTTCCACAACCCAGAAAGCTGGAAGTGCCTGGATTTCATTCATCAAGGGTAGCTCTTAGCCAATGACTGAGTGACAAGCCCTTTCCAAGGTAGAAGACCACTTTAAGGGATAGGTTGAATTTATTCTCTGTGGAATTTTGTTTGTCTGAAACCTAACTTGTCCTCTTTCTCCTCCATGCTCTATTTCCTTTTCTATCTTACTTATTTTTTTTCCTTGGCTCTGGGTTGACTTCTGGGGATGTTGACCTAAGATAGCACTTAATCTCCCTTTTAATGAAATCCATTTTGTTTGGTTACTGAAAAATGAATTTTGTGTAACATAGTCACTTCAGATTTCATTTCAATCAGTCCAGAACTTTCTCTTCAAATCTCTTCTTTCTTCACAAGTTCTGGTGGGGTAGTCATGGTGATGGTGATATTTTTATGGTATCATGAAGGATATGAGGGATTATATTCATCAGGGCCCAGTGGTCAGAATCCTTCCTACTGACTTATTATTTTGCCACCTGATTATCTGTTTCCATTCTGTTCTCATTGCTGTGGTTTAAGGCTCTGTAGTACCTAGGTCCCTTTAACTTTGTCCTTATTTTTCTCATCTCCTCCCCCTCTTATTTCTTCCCTACCCTCTCTTTTTCCCCTTGCACTTAGAACAGAAACACTAACTTTTGAGTAGAAACAACAGGAAAAAAAAATGACGCCTTTGTGAGCTGGGAGCATTATCACTCTTGTTTTATATCCTCAGAGATACTGAATAATTGATGCAAAGGAGGATAATTGATTATTAGTGGAACTTAGATTTGGGTTCTCTGATCCCACCCACATAAATTTTTACCATCCTCACCTTCCTTCGCGCCACCTTCCAGATGCCATGACTGTGTCATTATGTCTGGTGTTCAGGGACTTTCCTGTTTATGGTGATCTCAGCCACTAGAAAAGTAACAAATATTTACTTGGGGCCTGCTAAGGAAGTAAAGAGTCATTCCCAAACCATGTTACTACTGGAAATGAAAACCACTATCTTCCTGACTGGTCTTCTTTCTTGAATAGGAATGTTAATCAACATCTATCCTTCCTCCTTAGATAAATTTGTCACATCTTTAGTTTTCATTGGAAACCTGCCTGTAATATGATCAAGTATAAATTTTGACAGCACTTTTTTTTGTTTGGTAAGAAAACTGTTTGGAGGGGAGTTTTCCAGATACACTGAAGGAGAAATATTGGATCTTTAGCAAAGATATATTTGTAGCTTAAATCAGAAAGTTGAATTAATATAGAGAATGTTCTATCACAGTAATGGAAGAAATGTACTCTAGGATGGTATGAAATAAGAACAATACTCTTAAATTATTGATATTAGAATGAGAAAAGGAGGCTCAGTACTTTTGTTCAGTCTCAATCATTGTTACTCTTAGGAATTCAAGGCCATACATCAGGTAGTATTTTACAGGGTTTAAAAGACATCTCTGGTATCTTCAGAGGATCAGAGGTGACATGAACTCTTATTTCTGTGTATGTGTGAAGTCTCTGGGCTCTCTGTCTGTGGCATTGTATCTCCTGAACTGTGAAAGTGGAAGAATGTTGTAGATTGGGGGTGCTCTGATATGCTGCCTAGCAGGAGGGAAGGGCAGTGCAGTTGGAAAGATGTGATTTAGTTAATATGCAATGTTCTGCCTCTCAGGCACTTAGGGGCACATCTTTTGTTATTCTGCTTATTTCTCATGACAAGGGCATGATTTGGCAGTTTGTTAGGGAACAACATTACCATTTAGTGGAAGAATACTTGCTGTTTTAAAACTTTTAACTCGAATTAATGTCATGTAGAGTATATTTGTTTTAACCTATTGACTCTCAGCACTTAAACACCTAAGGCAAGATCCATCTGTATGTACAAAACCTGAAATCATTTGCAACTTGGTAATGTGTCTTATTGTAGCATTTTTGAATGCCATTATGAATTAAATACAGCAGTATCATCTTATATTCCATTTTAACATCTGAAAGTTGACATTTACTTTTTGCAAATAAGTTTCATGTAAAAATTGGCATAGTATTTTCTCCATCTTGCACATGTATAGGATTTTAGTCTTTTTGTTTAAAACCCTGAACAGTAACTTGGGGACTTTTCTTTCTTTCCAAAGATATATTGGGATGAAGAAATACCTATAAAAGTAGGTAAATAATTATTGGTACCTTTAGGATTGCTCCAAATAAAATTTCAAGCTTAACGATATTTGATATCAGCTAAAGATTTCTGGTGTGTTTGTGTCCTCTCTCTCTAGTTTCCACTGTCCTCTGAATAGCCATTTAATTGCTTCTCTTCTGCTGTGTATCCAGGAGTACTGGTCTCCTCTGTGTCACCAAAAGTCACAATATTCTATTTGTATGAAAGAGCTGAGAATTCCTTCATGTTGGATCTCAGTCCAGGAGGAACTGTGAGTATGTGCATCTCTGGATCTTCCAGTTCTATCTCAGCCTCCTTACTAATGAAAACTTTAGGCTAATAATTGGGCCCTCCAAAAAAAAAAAGAATTTTACTTTGACACGATGTAGTTTAATTTATATGTGAGAAAAATTGTTGTTTCATTAGTATGTCTTTTGCCTGTTGTCTTTTTATTTATTTAAATTCTTTAAAAATTTACATTAAGCTGGGTATGGTGGTGCATGCTTGTAATCCCAGCATTTGGGAGGCTGAGACTGGAGAATCATAATTCATGGACAGTTCCAGCTATTTAGTGAGGCCCTTTGCAATTCAGTGAGATTCTGTTTCAAAATAAAGAATAAAAAATAGGGCAGGAGGTGTAGCTCAGAGGTCAAATGCCCCTGTATTCCATAACCAGACTCACAAAAAAATTTACTTTAGATTGATACCTAATAACTATACAAATTTGTGGGTACAATGTGATAATAAAAATACCACCAGTGGCCTGGAGACCAGTTGATTTGTCAGCCTGACTGTAGAGTTTAGCTTGTATAGGGTTTTCTCTTTGTTGCTTGGGAAGTGGCTTTGGGGATCAGATTCAGAGTTCCAGATTTAGAGACCAATATTGATGCATTCAAGTTTATTTGAGAGCCTATTATGGGATAGGAATTGTTTAAGAGACTGAGGAAACAATGAAAAACAAGGTAGACAAAATTCAAACTCTCATACAGCTCATAGGGTAGAGAAGCAGACAAAAAGCTTTATAACAAATAAAGTATTAGGCTAAGTATTACATGCAGTGTTGAAATGGGTGTCATGATAAATGGTGGTTAGAGTTGCTTTAGATGACCAGAGAAAGCTTATATGAGGTGATATTGAAGCTATTGGCTAAAAAAAAAAAACTCAACTCACTTTTTTTGTGTGATAAGAGCCATGTATGATGTAGGAAGACAAGATCCCTGCCAGAGTAGAGGCCCCAAGCTAGGATGAATATGGATTGCTAGATGAGACTACCTCTGAGAACCAGTATTACTGAAGAAGAAGAAGAGTTGTAGGAGATGAGAGATGGGAGAAGTAGGCAGGGGACATATCATATGAGGTGTGGTAGAACATGTTAAGGTGTTTGGATTTCATTGCAAATCTGTGTGCAGAATCACTGAAGTTTTTGAGCAGGCTATCACTACTTTAGAGTGATCACATTCATTGCTGTATGGAAAGTAAAAAGGTGCTCCAAATTCACAAGAAGATAGAGGAAGAGGGATGACTAATTAGCAGATTCTTTCCTCATTCCCTTTTCCTGTCTGTATCTTGAGAGTTGTTAGCATCTTTTGACTTTTTGTATGCTGTTATGATTGCTAAAGCCTTACTTGAAATTCTGCCACAGAGGTTGCTTGGTACCCAGCATCAACTCATTAAACAAATGTCAATATTTGAAATCCAACATACAACTGAGGGAACCATGTAGAAAAAACATTCTGCACAGAGCACTGGGTATGGCCAGAACTATGTTTAACAGATATAAATAATTGGAACTGATAAAATGTTGTGGCATTGCTTTATCTTGGGAGAAAATGGGTGATAAGTTTTATAGCAACTTGGCTGCTAAAACCTTGTTGCTTAAGTAAGATGCCCTAATGACCTTCCACATTGATGCTTCTGAATGACATCACAAGGTTTCCGATGAGGCTCATGAAATAACAATATATGATGCTTT
Organism: Muscardinus avellanarius; assembly: GCF_963383645.1. NCBI lineage: Eukaryota > Metazoa > Chordata > Mammalia > Rodentia > Gliridae > Muscardinus > Muscardinus avellanarius. Next base: position 62,141,273 of record NC_137788.1, read on the forward strand.
GGTTTCATATTTTTATTTCAATACTTTTCTCTTTGTTTCTACTGTGTTAATTGTGCTACACTGAAATAACATGGAGAACAAGATGATCAGAGTCCCAGGCCTCCTGAAACTTATTGTCTATATGAAAAAGTACTTAAGCATTTCATTGACGGTGAGTATCATGAGTACTTATCATTTCCAATACCCATTGTTTAAAACTTCTAGTGGCACTTCAAAAATTACTGATCCCTCTACCCTAAAGAAAACTAGTACCTCTGAATAAGTCCCTAGTATTAAAATACAACAAAACCTCCAGGTAACTCTGTTGTATATGTAGGATTGAAAAGCATTTTTCAATGTCAAGCTTTTTTTTTTAACATCAGTATGATTGAAATTTTGGATTTGATAATTATTTATTGATGAGGGGGTGCCTCTTCATCATAGGATATTTAGTAGACTAAGAAAGTCTCTGCCCACTTGATATCAATAGAACTCTATGCAACTCTCACAACTGAAAATGTCTCCACAGACTGACAGCTGTCCTTGGGTGCAAAGTCTCTTCTTTCCAACCTCTACTGCTCATAGGATGTGGGCTCTGGCTATCTCTTAGATCTGTTTTCATACCAATCTCTGCCTTGCTGATTCTGTTTTGGCTTTGAGAGGTCCTATATATTCTTCAAATTCAGTGGCATCACTTAGACTTTATCTCCGATCAGATCCAGACATGGTGGCATATGCTTGTAATCCCAATATTTGGGAGGCTGAGGCAGGAGGATCGCAGTTTGCCAATAGCTGCAGCTACTTAGTGAGGCCCTTTGTAACTCATTAAGACCCTGTTTCAAAATAAAGAATAAAACATAGGACTAAGGGTGTAGCTCAAAGGTAGAATGCCCTTGGGTTCAATCCCCAGTAACACACACACACACACACACACACACACACACACACACACACACACACATATATGGATTGAAATCTCCGGACACATAAGCAAATAAACCTTTCTTTCTCTAAGTGTTGCACTTCAGGTTTAGATCACAGCAGTGAGAATCTTGATTCTCTATAAAAGCAAATATCATCGAAGTTGTTTAATTGTCTAATACATAATAATTAGATAATATATATTGAATTAGCAAAAAATGTTTTATAAAATGATAATGCAAAGTAGTATAGAGTATTGATATCCTTGCAAATCAACCAAAATTCTGTTTTAATCATCTTGTATAATGTTTCGAACTCCATATAGATTCAAAATTGCTTTTAACTAAATATTATATATGTATGTATATACATTAATGAATACACAGGTATCTAACCACTGACAAGCAACGAATATGTTAAACATTTTCCCAGTAAGATGAAAATTTCCTACCCTCTACTTTTTTGATTAGTCAAAACAAAATGTTTATTTGCCTCTAATGTGCTATAATTGCAATTAAGTTAGCCATATGCCCAAAGCTGTAGTTTTGATCAAAGCATTTGACTACATATGTGTAGTATCAATCTACAACAGCTGGGCGTGGTGGCGCATGCTTGTAATCCCCGCGCTTGGGAGGCAGTGGCAGAAGGATCACACTGGTTCAAAGCCAGCCTCGCTGGCTTAAGAGACCCTGTTTCCAAATGAAAAGGTTAAAAAATAGGTCTGGGAGTGTAGCCCGTGGGAGTGTATTGCAGAGGTAGAAGGGCTTCCAGGAACCCCAGTTCCACCAAAAAAAAAAAAAAAAAAAAATAGTCAACACTGATAAATAAGAGTTTATATATTTTAAACCATAGAAAATATTTTCCATAGGAAAAAAGGATTTGCCCTGTTAGCTTCATGAAAGACCCCATCTAAGTTATTCTGGTGGTATCTAAAGTGGAACAATTTTTCATTTATTTTAACAAAATATTTACATGAATTTCCATGGAATCTTTTTTTTTTTTTTCGGATCTGGGGATGGAAACCAGGAGCATTTGTCCTCCAAGCTACACCCCCTGCCCAATTTTTTATTCTTTATTTTGAAACAGGGTCTCACTGAGTTGCGGAGGGCCTCAATAAGTAGCTGAGGCTGTCCATGAACTGTGATCTTCTGGTCTCAGCCTCCCAAATGCTGTGATTAAAAGCTTGCACCACTACGCCCAGCTATGGAATCTTTCCTTAAGTAGTTCAAAGAACTTTTCTCTGTGATTTCTTATTTTTTTAAAATATTTTATTGATGCATTGTTTTTATCCATCACAATGACGTATAGAGTATATACCTGCATATAATACTTTGTGTATTTTCTTCTGGATCCCACCCAACTCCCTCCCCTTCCTGTATGTGTCATTGAGATTGGTATTGATAATTTCATATATATTCAAAGCATAATTTAAACTGTTGCCTTCATCGAGCCCCCCCGCCCCCCTTCATCACTCCACTGGAGTTTCTACTCCCTTTTCTTATCCGGACTTTGTTTCTATCGTTACATATGAGAGAAAACATATATCTGTTTCTGAGGCAGGATAATCTCACTTTTCATAAAATTCTCTATTTCCATCATTTTCTTGCAAATGACACAATTTTGTTTTTCTTTATTACAAAGTAAAATTCCATTGTGTGTATATGCCACAATTTTCTAATCCACTGAGATTTCAAATAAATAACCATGGGCTTGGGAAGGATCTTATGAGATTTAGTCCAACTTTCTCACCTCTAGGCATAACTATAACCACTAGGCATGCACATTTTATTTATTCTGAATTTATTATAGAAAAATAATATCATAACAGCTACGGATACATGTTTCTTTTTTGTACTAAGTAAGTATATAATACTAATTTGCCAATGTAAAAATTACCATGTTTACTAGGAACTTCTTAAGGTTAAGACTTAGTCTCTATGTTAATCAAATAAAGAAATTCTTCCATGCCTGCCATAGTTCTCTCACCTTGACCTGACTGCACATCTCAGGTATTCATATACAGTTTCATCTTTATCTTCTACATAAAGCTGTTAAGAAAATATTCAACATTCTTCATGAACTATTATTTCTTTCTCCTTCTGTATCTTTATTTTGCCTTTCCCTCTCTCCTCTCATTTCCTTCTCTTTCATCCCCATTCTTCTTTCTTTCCTTGCTTTTTCTCTGTATTTTCATTCCTTCTCTCTTTATCTCCCAAATAATTTATTGGGTACTATTCTAGATACTAAATATATAGAGTTGAAGATTCTAGGGCTTGAGGAATTTGTTGCTTAAGTCACTAATAGTAGGAGATTATTTATGAATGTAAGAAACCAAATCACAAAAGAGATGAGTCATTTATTTAAACTTATTCAGCCTGTTAAACACATGGTGTTCCTCTTTGGTTCCTTTATTCATTTTTTTCTTTGTTGAAATAATATTGGTTGAGTAGCTATTATGTGCCAGGAATTGATACAGATGCTAGGGATACCGAATTGAATCAAACAGACAAATTTCTTGTAGTTTAAAAGATAGTGATATTTTACTGCCAGTGAAAATTAACTGTAGGCAGGATGGTACCTTAAGCAATAATTAGCATATTTCTATCCTGCACTAATTATTTCTGTGTAATTATTTCTCTTGTATACCTATGGCTTTTATAGATGTGTTTGGATCCTTCACTGTGGAACAAGAGTTGAAAGTAAAAAATATTGAACTTATGCAAAAATATAACTGAGTCAAGCACAAGACAAAAAGCTTTAAATGTATAGTTATGCAAAAAGACTAGAGGCATAAGCTGAAGGAGAAAGAATAAACATGTGGGTAGAAGGGCAAAATTTTATCCAGCCAGAATGGTAACCATTAAAAATAATTTTTCAGAAATATCTACATTGCTGGGAATTCCTTGAGAAAGTTAAGTAAGTACTAATATGTAGAAAGGAATTCTAATTTCCACTAATTATACAGTTTTAAATGCCATTTTCCACTTGAGACTTCCCAGCTGTTATCTTATTCCCTTTTGCATGGAAACAATATTTTAGCTGGAACATTTGTTATCCAGACACACCTATGAACTAGAGGGCAGGAAACCCGGATCCCTTACAGGGTGAAGGGGTGATCATTAACAGAAGACCTCAACAACTGTAAGAACTGGGAAAGCTGTGCATCATGTATATAGCTTATGTTATTCTTTTTCTGATTCTGTTTTCTTTCTGATTTGGGTCTTTACTATATATAAAACTCAAAAAAAAAGATCAGAGTTTTGCTAAGAGATTATAGAGGGACAACTGAATAAATATGAGCAGCAATACACATTCTTACTTAATCTGTAATCTGTAGCACTCACCAGTAGAACTGCCTTTGACTATTAAGAATGTCACTCTTAGGGTATTATACTGCCCTTACATTTTATTAGAGCAAATTGGCTCCATTACAAAAACCATTTCTTTGGCTTGACTTTTCTCATCTCCTGTCAAGGCTATTAGAGTTATTTTTACAAAACTCACCAGTTAAATTCTCACTTCTATAACTCACTCATATATGTTTAGGTGGTTTATCAAAATTATCATGAACTGATCCATAAGATGATTAGTAATACACATTCCATTGCCTTACATTTGGAATATAATGCAATTTTGATCAATTGATTGAAATGCATATATACATTAAAGCATTTTTCACTGACTAGAATCCTTCTCAATGCAGAAAAAATTACTATTGTGTGGGCTTTAATTTTTAAATTTGTTATTCAACTAAGATGTGTGCATGTACGAATGCATCACTTTGAATTGCACTAGGATGTATTATGATGATGCATGAATAAAAGTTTTTAAAAACCTATTTTAGAAAATAGTTTCTTAAACATACAGATGTTTATGCTTTGGGACAATGAGTCTTATATAAATTAAAAAGGAAAGACAATCTTATCTCTTTTTTAATATGCTCCATTTTAATATGCTCCAGAAAGCAATAAGGCCATAAAATGTTAAGTACTAAGAAGGAAATATGGAGTATGGACCAGTCCGTTGACAATGGGGTAAGAGAGTGGATCCCAGAGGAACAGTGTCTCCTATCCCCTAAGGAGAAAAGTGTCAAATAAATGCCAATGTCAAGAAGGAAGAAAAGCACAGGGCAAGGTAAAGCTAGAACTTTACTGAGTATTAGGAGTCTAAGAATAAAATGAAACAAAATGTGAGTTAGAGAAGTGAGAACTAGGATTAAAAATTTGAGAAAGTGATTTGAATAATAAACTTAGTTCTTATTAAATGAGTCACAAGGTGGACTTTAAAGTGTCCAGAATGTATCTTCAGAGACATGGGCCACTTTTTCACAAGGATGGAATGGCAGTGAAGTTATTGAATCAAAACAGGAAACACCATTTTATAAAAGAGCAACAAGTTTCAGACATAAGTATTTAATATCAGGATATAGGAAGCAACATTATAAAGAAAAACTTAGGAAATTAAGTGAAGTCATTAAATATGATTAGAAAATTCAAGGGATAATAAAAATATCATAAATATAAAAATATCATAAATTTAATTTATATACTAGAAGTGCTAATTAATTTTCTAATCTGCATTTATATATCTCTCATGGTTATGTATTCTAGATGATAGAGTATTTGCATCTATTACAAAATTTCTTATAAAACCATAAGAATATGTATGAATAAAGATTGATTTCTATAGCAGTAATAGAGTAATATGAGTAATCCCTGTTAGACATTAAGGAAGTTGAGAAAAATAGAAGGAAGTACTATTTTATCTAAAAGTAGTTTCTGGAGTTTCAATATACCATATAAAACAATAACAGTATTGTCCACTGAGGACTGAATAGGGACTCTGTTCCATATAATGACTCTGAAACCTAAGTTGATGACAATGTCACTCTCTGGACTTTGCTGGCAGACAGAAAGAGAACATAGTAAAGCATGACCTTTCTGTTATATCTCCTTTTAGAAAGTGACACATTTCACTTGTATTTTGTTGGCCAAGTAAAGTCACAGGGCTATGCCGAGTTTTGTAGGTATGAAATACAATACTGTTATGTACCAGGGTGGAAAGATAGATCCAAATGTTTGGGAACAGGTACAGTGATTGCTACAGTATTAAACTTTAAATATTCCCAGTTTTAAGAATGGATAGGCTAAATATATTAACAAATTAAAAAGAGATTTAGCCAAATTTCTGAATGCACTTATAAATGGAATTTTTAAAAAGTTCAGTGACGTAGAATGCCCTAACATTGCAGTCTGATGTCAAGCAGAAGAACTATGATATTTCAGAATACTCCCTGGAATAGATAAAATAGAAGAGGAGAATCATCTATTAGTCATACCTCCTGGTGCGGGATTATCTGTTCTCATGTAATTCTTTTTTCTTATATGCTAGAGGTGCTAATTAATCTTCTAATCTGCATTTATATATCTCTTATGGTTGTATATTCTAGATGATAGAGTCTTTGCATCTATAACAGAATTTCAGATGAGTGCAATGTAAAAAAAACAAAACAAAACCGCCCAAATAAACAAAATACCTACAAGGGCATTTTTTTTTTTTTGTGTGTGGGAATCTTAACTAGATCTGGTATAAAGCCAGGAATAACTTCATATCTTGGTATAATTGTCAGTTCCTGTTATACTTTGCATCTGGAAATGTTTTCCCAAAGCTCAGAAAATCTTGATCCCCAGTGCAGCAATGTGTTGAGGTAAAGCTTTGGGGAAGTTGTTGGATGCTGAGGGTTTTATCCTCATTAGTGGATTAATCCACTTGATGGATTAATAACTCAAATGGACTACTGGAAGGGGATAAAAGTAAAAGGCAGGTGGGGGCATGGTTGAAGGAAGTAGGTCGCTAGGAATTTATACTCATGGCAACGCTCTTGTCCCTGGCTCGTTTATTTTTCTCTCTGTGCTTTCTGGTTGTCATGAACCAAGCAGTCCTCCTCCACCACACATTTTCACCATGATGTTCTGCTCTACCTCATGCCCTAAGCAATGAAGCTGTTTGACTATGGGCTGATGCCTCTGAAACCAGGAACCAGAATAAATATTTCCTCTTCCAACTTGTTTGTTCCAGGCATTTTGGTGACAGAAATGAAGCTAATACAGCCCCCAGTAATGGTCATCAACATTTGGTGCACATTAGAACCATCTTTGAACATGAAAAACTTGGAGACACCTGAGCGCCAGTCAAATCTGAGTGGATAGAGAGTATGCATATGGATTTTGAGAAGGCAGTGAAACATATGGTAATGAGAAATATGGTTTGCAAAACACTTATCTAAAAATCAAAGTTTGACCTAAAGAAGACTAACATGGAGTCTGAGACAGAAGACTCTCAGGTTCAAATCAGCCTCAGCAACTTAGTGAGACCCTGTTTCAAAATAATAAACAAGATAGGATTGGGGGGTGTAACACACAGGTAAAATATCCCTGGGTTCAGTCCCCAGTACCACTGCTGGGATCTGTACCAGCCAGGTATAGCATAGCATGAGAAAAATGCTCTTGAGATTTTATTCCTGGTTTTGAAGAGGTGAGAGGGGAGAAGGTAAAACAGCCAAACTCCCAGAACAAAGCTCAGCTCTTCCTTTCATTACAGGTTTACATAATTAAGGCTGAGTCATCGAATCATAAATTGTCTCTGGATAAGGAGTAGAGCATAGTGTTAGGAATGCTTTAGAAGGTAAATTGTTATCTGGCAGTGTTTGCAAGAGTTGCAGAGGTTGTCCTCAGCAACCTCCTTGAGGTGGTCTTCTACCTCAAAGCAAAACAAGCAAAAGGTATAGTAAAACAGGAGGAAATAGCTTAGATAGAAAAGGGGCACTGAGGTCACTGTCTTCAGTTTCCTCATGAAAGGCAGTCTCCTGCCAAAGCAAGCAAGAAGCTACACATCCTTAGCCAATATATTTTAGACTTAGAAGTTTCCCAAATACCACAAAAAGAAGAAAAACAACAAAGAAGAAAAACTAAGAAGAAGAAAGGAGAAGAAGATGATGGATACAAAGCTATATTTTTCTAGGTATGGTGGTACACTCTTGTAATCCCAGCACTTGGGAGGCTAAGACAAGAGGATAACGGTTTGAAAAAAGCTTCAGCTACTTAGGCCCTTTGCAACTCAGTGAGACCCCATTTCAAAATAAAGAATAAAAGTCATGCTGGGGGTGTAGCTCAGAGGTTCAATGCTCATGGGTTCCATCCCCAGTACCACACACAAAAAAAATATAAACCATAATTTTACCAATTGGGTTTCTATCAAAATTTCCATCCCCATCACCAAGAAGCAGATATTGGCACATTGGCTACAGCTTGTTCACTTTAATGTGATTGGGTTAAGAAAGGGACTTGAAATGGTTTCTGAGGATCCACTGGACAAAATACCAAAGCCAAAGAAGACATTTTGTTGCTATTGCTTTTGCTGTGGCCCTGAATTGCAAGAGTTACTTGATTAACCCAGAAAATATGGAGAGATTTTTGTGGGTGGGAGACAACAAACACACTCAACCCAACTGAATTTGTCCTCTTTGAACATATCTTTTAAAATTGATACATTTTAAATAATGTTTAAAAAGTAAAGTTCTGACTTTGTACTTAAGACTGTAATTTGAATATAATTAATGAAGCTGTGTAAAAAGTTTGATGAGATTAAAATAAATTGGTACCTCTTTAATATGCCTGTTTTCCCACCAATCATTATTGAAGCCAGAGATTGTTCCCAGGTCATGTAGAACTTGGCTAACTTCCTAATTTACCCCTTAATCCTGCCATTGTCATGAACAAAGGAGGATTCCTGAGAATCAAATGCCATAAATTGCTTGGCAGGAGAGTAGAAGGTCAGAAGTGTGGGCATGGACACCTCGGGAGCCACCATGGTATGCTAGTGCTCACTGGGTAGTCAGGAGCTCTCTGTGTTTGGGATCTGGGGGTCCAGAGCCACAGGGAAGTTATCTAATATGTACTGCTTACTTTTTACTCATCAAGGACTATACATGCATTATCCTATTTAATCTTCATAATTACTCTACTATGCAGATGTTATTAACCTTATCCTACAAAAAAAATTAAAACTAAGATTAAATGGATTGCAAATGTTGCATAGCTAATAAATCATGAAAGCATGTTTTGATCCCTGTACTAAAAGACTCAAAAGCCATGTTTTTACTGCTGTGAAAAAAAGTGATACAAGAAAACTTTGACACCGTTACAATTTTATGTTACTAAGACTTGCCCAACAGGATCCACTTTTATTAGGCTGAGTATCAGGAGCAATAAAGAAATGGAACATGGGACAGTTCCACTTTGGGAATTCTGAAGGGGACTGGGGTAGGAGTGTGCAAATTTTCATAAGAACTCACAGAGGTTTTGGGGAGAGAAAACACTGCAAATCCTCAAAATAGCTTTTAGCACCAGACTCAAGCAAATGCACAAGTGTTATTATTATACTTGCAAAATAAGAAGAACCAAGGCTTAAATATATGAGAAAACTTTAGAGGGGTGACCTAGGTAGAGTTTTAGGATACCATTCTAAGGAGGGGTTAGAAGTTCTTCTGAATATTAAGTAATATGCAGTCTAAAATATGCCTGCAAAGTTGGTAAGTAGGATATGGCTTCAAATTTGTCATCACCTTGAATGATCTATTCATTTCTCTGTTCCCTCTAGCATGTTATAGCTTCTCTTGAGGATAATTTTCCCCCGGTCTATTCTTAAAGATATGCATTTAAAGACTTTTTCCTCTCAATTTAATATATTGTAGCTATTGTTATCCAACTCATGGATACTCTCACACTTTGGATTGTCTACTGTGTCAGTCAGCTTTCCATCACTGAGACAAAATACCTGAGGTAATCAACTTACCAAGAGGAAAGATTTATTTTGTTTAATGGTTTAAGTCTGTGATCCCTTGGTCCTATTGCTTTGAGCCTGTGCCAACACAGTACATCACTGCAGGAATCCCTGGTGAAGATGGTGACCAGGAAGCAAAAAGAGAGGAAAGAGAAAAAGGCAGGATTACAATTTCCTTTTTAAGAGCAGATCCCAGGGATTGGACACCCACCAGGCTTCATCTCCTGAAGATTTTACCACCTCTCAATAGCACAACAGGCTGGTGACCAAGCCTTTAAAACAAGGGGATTTGGGAGACAATTTATATCCAAACCATAGCAGTAGAAGCTTTTACTTCTTCCTTCTATGACTAGGATTCATAGTATCTTTAGGGTGGGGTGTCCTATGACTGGATCTGTACCTGCATTAGACCTACTTTTATTTTAGCCCCTTTGTGGTCTGATCCTCTTCTCTGACCACCTCATGTGGTCGAATAGATGTTCTGTGGAGCTTTGGGACCTATGCCTGAAATCATGTCAGAGTCATGGACTAGGTCTCAGAGCCAGTGTGATGGCATGGTGAGAAAATTTCTGTTATCAGCCAAAAAGGTATTTCTTTTGCAGAATCACGTGAGGTATTAGGTAATTCTCATAGATAGATGTGGGGTTCAACTTCAATCCTTGTTCTTATGCTGCATGTATGGGCCCACACAGCTTTTGCCCAACCATGTTCCAATTGTGGTGCTACCTCTAATCTACAGCACTGGAAAGTTGTGGCAATAGCAGCAGGTACCTTAAACCCTGTTCACACCCTGACATTTACAATGAGGGTACCGTCCCCAAAAGATTTGTAGTTTCTGTCCCAGGTGGCAGCCATGCTTCTTGGGTGAACCTTACTTATCTTCTCTGTGGGTTTTTGAGGTCATTTTTCTGAAACACTAATGGGCTTTTCTAATCATTATATTTTTATTTCAATAGACCTGGCAATAGTGTATTCTTCCTAGGTGATCTTAATTGTTTCTGCTGCAGAATGGCCATCCCTTTGATGGACACAACCCTCTTTTTATCTTGTCCACAAGCCCTTTACCTATTCTCCTTGATGCTTATGTTATGTGGAAGGCAGATGTAGTCAACCAACCTTAAAGGAGGTCACACATCTGGAATACAGTGATACAGCTTAACAAGTGCAAGAGAAGATACTTGGAAGAAGTGTGTTCTTCTACTTAGCCTATAAAATTCTAAATGGTAAATTTAATTATTAAAATGAATTATCATGTCCATTTTTCTCAGTATTCTGGGTAAAACTTGTATTTGTAGTTATCATCAAGAAAACAGCAACCACTTTTTTTTGATACTGAAGATTGAACCTAGAAGCATTCTACCTCCAAGTTATACCCCCAGCCTGATTTTATTTTTTCTTTGGAAACTGTGTCCCACTCAGTTGCTGAGGCTGGCTTTGAACCTGCAGTCTTCCTGTTTCAGCCTCCCAAGTACTCAAATTACAAGTCTGCTCCATCACTCCTGGCTCAGCAGCCACCTTTGAGATAGTCATTTGAAACCAATATTCATAGGTAGCACACTGAGTTATTACATATTACATGACTAATAATGAAATCAACATTAAATAAATGACATTAGAGAGCTGCAGAGACAGGAAAATCTATCACGTTTCAGTAAAAAAGGTATGAAAGAGCCAAAGAGTTAGGTGGATAATAACAGCATTGGCACATTTTTCTTCTTGTTATGAAATATGAAATTATCCCAGAATAGAGCTTTTGACAATAAGCAATGCAAAGAGACAGTTTCTAGACTTGAACAGTAAGAGGTGGTGGCTTGGACACTGTAAAGAATCTTCACCAGCAACTTAGCAAGATCCTAGTCAAAATAAATAAATAGATGATAGACAGATAGATAGATAGATAGATAGATAGATAGATAGATAGATAGGGTGGGGTATGGTCTAGGGGTGTAGCTCAGAAGCAGAATGCCCCTGGGTTTAATCCCCAATAACACACACACACACACACACACACAATATTTTTTCACATACTAATTTTATAGAAAATGATGCAAAAGTATTTATTCTCCATTATTTTGTAACTTCATCAGGTGACTATGGATAATATTAGCTTATACATGTTTAAAGTCAAATTGTTTATATTGCATATAAAAACTATTTGTCCATGGTCTTGCATGACTCAAGGGCACCATGATGTTATCAGACAATCCTAGAGAAAAATAAAGGAGTCATAGTATGTCTCTATTATAATGGTATCTAAATATATCCATCAATTTATGGAAACAAAATGCTTTCAGAGAAAATCAATACGTATACCTAATTGGTAGGCTGAAGGCAACATGTGAAAAAGGGGAAACTCTCCAAAACATTAATCAGGTAAAAAAAATGAATGGAAAATTTTCAGTGCCAATAAGAAAAGTATAGCATCAACATAAGCACTGGATACCTCCAAGTGCTGAGCTTCAATAACAGGGAGGAACACAGTGTAATAACAGGCCTAGACCTTGATTACTTTTCCTAATGAGAGTGAAGCACAGTATGGAAAAGTGACAACTTAGATAATTCAAAATGTCACATTAACTTTGAGTTTCAATCTCCTCCACAACCAGTCTTCATAAAAACTGCTAATGAGTAGTAAATTGGACTGATTTGAGTTTTACTTCAGTCGGCTTCTTGAGCTAATTTTTAGAGAAAGTGTTTAGGCAGTGAATGTCATGGATAGCACACTAAAACAGAGCTCAAGTGGCTTGAGGTAGAGTCTGGGCTTTGCAATTAACAACCTGTAGGGCCTAGGGCAAGGGAGGCAAAGAAATGAGCTATGAACATCTGTCAAATGACATGCACTGTGCTAGATCTAGAGAAGACAGGTGAGTAAGGCTAGGGCCCTTGAATCAGTCACAGGCTGGGAGTAAGACTGACATACAAAAGGATAATTGGAATATCTTATGACAAGGTTCTTTTTTAGAGTTATGAGCAAAGGAATATGGGAGTCCAGAAAATAGTTTTATTAACAATGAGCAAATAAGGATGTATATTAGTTACTATTGCTCACTAGTAGGAAAAGAAAGCCCCATATATAATTTTAACATTTTTTAAACATAGTAAAAACACAGGCAAAATTAATTTTAGCAATTAATTTAAATATATTTTAATCAATAATGGATCCAAAATAGTATTTCAACCTATAAGGATATAATGTTATTAATTGATGAAATAATTTACATTTTTTACCAAGTATTAGAAATTCAGCATATGTATTACCTATACTGGATATCAGTTCAAATAAGACACATTTCAAATGCTAAGAGGTCATGTCTAGCTAGTAGCTACTCTCTTGAATAAATGTAGTGAATGTGTATGTAGATTCAAATAGACATAAGGTATATATGTATTGTTCAATGAGGATTCCAAGTTTAGTGTGGAGACATGTGAAAAAATATTTTCACATTGGTGTGGGGACATGTAAAATAGAGTTTTAATGCTCTAAAACAATGATTCCAAGACATGAATTCACAAGCTGATTCTAGACTGGGTGTATAAAATCTTGGGGGAAACTTGTGAAAAGACAGACTTCCAGATCTTTAACATTCTAATTCACTGGGTTTTAAGTGATTCTTAGGAATCTACATTTTATAAAAGTATTCTAATTACTCCTAGATAATATATCCAGGTTGGGGACTATTAATAAGCTCAATAGAATTACCTGTGGAAATCATAAAGGCCATTTAATTTCAGGTAGCATTAACAGAAAGATCCCTGTGAGTGAGCCTTAAGTTAAGTGTTTCCTGAGAACCTGCATCCCTTTTCTTCTTGGTATGGTGTGATATCTGGAGCCAGCCCTGCCTTCCCTTCAGCTCTGACCACTTCCTCAGCCTGGAAGGTTGTTATCTCTGCAGTAGACTTCCAGGAGATGTGTAGGTGTCAACTTCCTCTTTGGTTTACACTTTTTTGTTTAATGTCTTTGCCAAAGTTGGCTTTATATCTTAATTATCAAGGTAATATGGAGAAAACCTCCCATGAGCGATCTTTCCATCTCCTAAGGTCTTCTTCAATTTCTTTCTTTAGTGTCTTAAAGTTTTCACTGTAGAGGTCTTTACCTCTGTGATTAGGCTTATTCCTAGGTATTAATTGTTTTTGAGGCTATTGTGAATGGAATTATTTTCTGGATTACTGTCAGTGGATTCGTGGTTGGGGTATAGAAAAGCTGCTGATTATTGTAGTTTGACTTTGTATCCTGCTACTTTGCTAAATCTGTGTATCAGTTCCAGAAGCCTTTTGGTGGAGTGTTTAGGATCTTCGAAGTATACAAAGATGTCATCTTCGAACAGAAATAATTTCAGTGCTTCTTTTTCTATTTGTATTTATTTGATTTCCTTTTCTTGCCTTATTTATTTTACTAGAGTTTCAGGTACTATACTGAAAAGTAATCGCGATAGTGGGCTTCCTTGTCTTTTTCCTGATTTTAGGGAATTATTTTAGTTTTTCATTATTCAGAATGATGTTGGCTTTGGGCTTATCATGTATTGATTTTATGATGTTCTGATTTTCTACAGTATTTTAAACATGAATGAATAGTGGATTTTGTTAAATGCTTTTTTAGCATCTATTTAGATAGTTATGTGATTTTTGTTCTTAGTTTTATTTATGTAATAAATTACATTTATATACGTGTATATGTCAACCAAGCCTTGTATCCCTGGAATGAAGAAAAGACTCAGAATGCTAAAGTCATTCTCAGAAATAAGGACCATGCAGACAGCATCATGTTACCTGCCTTTAAACTATGGAGTAGGGCTATAGTAATAAAAGCAGCATGGTGTTGGCACAGACACAGACACACATAGATCAATGAAACAGAACATAACATTTAGAAAGAAATCCATACACTTAAAATCAGTTGATTTTTAACACAGGAGCCAAAAATATGTTGGAAAGAAAACAGCCTTTTCAACAAATGGTATTGGAAAAACTGGTTATCCATTTGTAGAAAAGTAGAATTAATTTTGAACCTCTTACCCTGCACAAGAGTCAATTCAAGATAGATCAAAGACCTAGAAATTAAACCAAAGGCTTTGCAGTTACTTCTAGTAAGGATCAACAGTTTAACATATAAGCACTCACTGATAGAAGCTTATTCAATATGATCTCCAAAGCACAAGAAAATAAAATGAGAATTAATAAGTGAGATGACATTTAATTAAAAAACTTCTGTGAAGCAAAGAAAACTATCAATAATCTAGGGAGAGAGAGAGAAAGAGAGGGAGGGAGGGAGGGAGGGAGGGAGAGAGAGAGAGAGAGAGAGAGAGAGAGAGAGAGCGAGCCAAAGGAATGGGAAAAGCTCTTTGCAAGCTATTCTTCTGACAGAGAACTAATAAATGGAAGAGAGCTAAAGGGATGGGAAAAGCTCTTTGCAAGCTATTCTTGTAATAGAGGACTAATAAATGGAATACACAAAGAACTTAAATAGCAACACTAACAAAACAAATAACAATTATAAAGTAGGAAAGTGAACTAAACAGGCACTTCATAGAAAAAAGGAATACAAATATCTAATAAATATATTAAAAAGTTCAACCTCATTATCAATCACAAAGATGAAAATCAAAACTACACTAAGATTTTACTTAACCCTAATTAGAATGGCAATGATAAAAAACACACCAATAATAAATGCTGGTGAGAGTGTGGAGAAATAGAAACTTTTATACATTATTGGTGGGATTGCAAATTAGTGCAGCCACTGTGGATATCAGTGTGGTGGTTTCTCAGAAGACTGGGAATAGAACTACAATAGGATCCATTTATAATATAGCTGGGTACCTTCCCAGAGGTAATAAAATCAGAATATATTTATAGCAGCATAATTCACAATAGCCAAATTATGAAACCAGCCTAGGTGTCCATTGATAGTTGAATGGATTATGAGATTGTGGGATATTCACCTGATGGAATTTTCCTCAGCCATATAGAAGAAAAAAATAATGTCATTTTCAGGAAAAAGGATGGAATTAGAAATAAAAAAATGAAAACCCATATGTTTTCCCTTATATGTAGAAGCTAGGGAGAAATTGGGATACAAAAGGGACTCCAGAAAGACTAGTGGAGTGATAGAAAGAGTCTAGGAAAAGCAGCTGGGTAGGGGGAGGGAGATATGATGAAGGAAACACTTCAGCCTACACACTGTACATATGCAAAATTATCAATGCCAATCTCAATATTGTACATGGGAAAGAGAGGGGATGGCATGGGAGCTGGTGGAAGCTCATCAAGTGCTATTTACATGTATGTCTCTATTTCAGCTGCATCATGATGTATGATTATAATGCAACAATAAAAAAAAATCTTCCAAAAACTCTTCTCAATAATTAGAAGAGATTGCAACCTAGAACTCTGTGGTTTTTATTTTACTAGACGTTGAACCCAGGGGAATTCTACATCTGAACTACTAGCCCTATTTTATTTTTATTTTGAAACAGGGTCTCACTAGGTTGATGAGAGTCTCCCTACATGTTGAGATTGTCCTCAAACTTTTGATCTTCCTGTCAGCCTCCCAAGTATTCAGATTATACACCTGGGTATACACACTTCTGTATTTTTGCAAACACCTCAAGAAGCACATGGTGTGTTGAAAGGCAGTTGGGATGCAGTGATCTATGGAATAATTTGTGATTGCTAGGGTTACAACTTTAATTGAAAAATTTCAATTCAGCTTGCCACCATATACAGTGTAGTGTAATGGCCTTAGGCAGTTCTAGTTTGACATTCAATTCTGAAGCTTACTAACTGTATGGTCTTCTTAGGTTATTTACATATCTGTTTCCTCTTCAGTGAAATAGGGATAACTATTCAATTTGTGGTTCTATTGCATTAATCTAGGGCTCAATTCTTGGTTCTCTTCTTCATGTTTGCTCTTTGTGACTTTTTCTAGTCATTTAGCTTTAAAAATCATCTAAACTGCCGGAGCCCGAGCCTGCAGGGTCCCACCGGCGTGGCCCGAGGCCCAGCCACAAAGGAGTGCACCTGGCCCAGCTTATGACCCAAAACAGACACAGGGGCTACAGAAGAAAGAATCCAGTAACTCTGACCTGCGAGATTCACCACAACACACACAAAAGAAGCACAAGTGAGCTGCAGATGCAGCGGCTGCTGGCACCATATCGAGGCACCGGCCCAAAAAGGATTTTTGGGTGATGCAGTCCATGGCAGTTTGAGAACTGTCCAAGAGTCTGAAAGTGGCCATAGAGCTCTAACATCTTAAGCTGTGAGTTCACCTGAGCACCTGAGCGGCACTGTTTGTGCACCAGAGAAAGCACCCGCAAAGGAGCCGGGAGACTTTCAGGGACCCAGACCTGGACCTGCAGTGCCCCAGGGAATCAGTGTGATATGGAAGAGTGGCCAGCCTTTCAGAGCCCCAGACTGGGCTGCCAGGTAACAGTGTGAGCTCAGATGAGCCACAGGAGCCAGCAGTCACACAGTGAGTACCACCAGTCACAGCGATAACTGAAGGCGCCAGTGTGTGCCAGGAGGACAACTTCAACCCCATTGACACAGAATGGGTGTGTAAGGCGTGATACCTGCACAGGGCCACAAGAGGTCGCTCCAAGCAAATATGAGACATTGGCATATACACTGTATATTAATAAAATAGTAGGACTGTTTCTTTTTCTTTTTTCTTTTTTGCTGATTTGTTTTATTTTGTTTATTTTTGTTTTTGTTTTTTTGGTTTTCGGTTTTTTGGGGGATTATTTTTTTCTTCTACTTTTTAAAAATTTTTATTTGGGTTTCTTGTTTGATCTTTCACTTCATATCACATGGTTTGTTTTATTTTATGTTTATACTGTTTATTCTCTTAACCCTTTTTGTTCTCTCTTGGTGGTCCATTTTTGGCAGAAAACAAAAATCATATTTCAGTAATATCTCTTAACATCAAAGGACTTAACTCACCAATCAAAAGACATAGACTGGCAATGCAGATTAAAAAACATAATCCAAATATATGCTGTCTGCAAGAAATGCACCTTACAGCCAAAGACATTCACAGACTGTAAGTGAAAGGATGGAAAAAGATATACCATGCTATTGGATACCAAAAAAGAGCAGGGGTAGCAACTCTGATATCCAACAAAACAAACTTTAAAATAAAACACATCAGAAGAGACAAATCAGGGCACTTTCTTTTATTAAAAGGAACAATACACCAAGAAGATATAATGATAGTAAATATTTATGCCTCAAATGCGCGTGCAACCACATTTGTAAAACAAACCCTCCTGGACATCAGATCCCAAATAGACCCAAATGCAATAATTCTGGGAGACTTTAATATGCCTCTCACACCACTGGATCGATCTTCAAGGCAAAACATGAGTAAAGACTCTTTAGAACTAAATAAAACCATAAACCAAATGGACCTAATAGACATTTATAGAATATTTCAGCCAGGAACTACAGAATACACATTCTTCTCCGCAGCCCATGGAACCTTCTCCATAATAGACCACATCCTGGGACACAAAGAAAGCACCAGCAAATTCAAAAGATGTAATATAATTCCTTGCATCTTTTCAGACCATAATGGAATGAAGTAGAAATCAACAATAGGAAACTCAAAAGAAACTATTCAAATACATGGAGATTGAATGATACACTATTGAATGGTGAATGGATAAGAGTGGGAATTATGGAAGAAATAAAGAAATTTATGGAAACAAATGAAAACAGAGACACAACTTACCAAAATCTATGGGACACTATGAAGGTAGTATTAAGAGGAAAGTTTATTGCATTGAGTGCCCACATAAGAAGGATAGAGAATCACCAAGAAAAGAACCTAATGACACAACTCAAGGACCTAGAAAAACTGCAACAGTCTAATCCCAAAGCCAGAAGAAGGCAGGAAATTATTAAAATTAGAGCAGAAATAAATGAAATAGAGAATAAAAAAATTCAAAGATTCAACAAAACAAAAAGCTGGTTCTTTGAAAAGATTAATAAAATTGAAAAACCCTGGCCAACCTAACCAAAAGAAAAAGAGAATCAACTCAAATTATTAAAATTAGAAATGAAAAAGGAGACATCACCACAGATAGTGGAGAAATTCAAAGAATTATCAGAAACTACTTTAAACATTTATACTCCAATAGACTAGAAAACATGGAAGAAATTGATAGATTTCTAAGCACAGTTAACCTATGTAAACTGAACCAAGAGGACATAGCAAACCTAAACCAACCAATAGAAAACAAAGAAATAGAAATAGAAATAAAAATTCTTCCATCAAAGAACAGTCCATGCCCAGATGGCTTTTCATCTGAATTCTACAAAATCTTCAGTGAAGAACTAATACCAATACTTCATAACTTGTTCCAGGAAATTGAAAGAGATGGAACTCTCCCAAATTTCTTCTATGAGGCCAGTATCACATTAATCCCCAAACCAAATAAAGATACCTCAAGAAAGGAAAACTACAGACCAATATCCTTAATGAATATAGATGCAAAAATTCTAAACAAAATACTAGCCATATGCATCCAAAACCATATCATGAGAATAATACACCATGACCAACTTGGTTTCATCCTAGAAAAACAGGGCTGGTTCAACATACTCAAATCAATACATGTTATTCACCACATAATAGAACCAAAAACAAAAACCATATCATCATAGCAATAGATGCTGAAAAAGCATTTGACAAAATCCAACACCCATTCATGTTTAAAACACTGTAGAAAATTGGAATAGAAGGAATGTACTTCAACATCATTAAGGCCATATACTGTAACTCAAAGCCAACATTATATTGAATGGGGAAAAACTGCAACAATTTCCTCTAAAATCAGGAACAAAACAAGGATGCCCACTATCACCACTCCTTTTCAGTATAGTCCTTGAGACTCTTGCCACAGCAATAAGACAAGAGAAGAAAATCAAAGGAATTCACATAAGAAGAGAGGAATTAAAATTATCCTCATTTGCAGATGACATGATCCTTTATCTGGGAGACCCAAAGAACTCAACCAAAAGACTTCTGGAGCTGATTGACAAATTCAGCAAAGTCGCAGGATACAAAATCAACCTTAAGAAATCAGTGCCTTTTCTTTACGCCAACAACGAATCCACAATGAAAGAAATAAAGGAAACAATTCCATTCACTGTAACCTCAAAACCAATAAAATACCTAGGAATAAACCTAACCAAAGATGTAAAAGACCTCTACAACAAAAACTATAAAACATTAAAGAAAGAAATTGAAGAAGACCTTGGAAGATGGAAAGATCTCCCGTGCTCATGGATAGGCAGAATAAGTATCATCAAAATTACTATTCTGCCAAAAGTGATCTAAAGATTCAATGCAATCCCCATTAAAATATCAGTGACATTCTTCATAGGTCTAGAAAAATCAATCATGAACTTTATATGGAGAACGAAAAGACCCAGAATAGCCAAAGCAATTCTCAGCAATAAGAATCACACAGGAGGCATCACAATTCCAGACTTCAAATTATATAATAGAGCAATTGTAGTAAAAACAGCATGGTACTGGCACAATAACAGGTATACTGACCATTGGAACAGAATAGAAGATACAGAAACAAATCCACACACTTATAGTCAATTAATCTTTGACACAGGGGCAAAACTCACATGCTGGAGAAAAGACAGCCTTTTCAACAAATGGTGCTGGGAGAACTGGCTATCCATTTGTAGAAATATGGAACTAAATCCTTACCTCTCACCATGCACAGGAATCAACCTGAGATGGATCAAGACTTAGAAATTAGACCAGAGACTGTGAAGTTATTAGAGGAGAGCATAGGCTCAACACTACAACATATTGGCACAGGCAGTAACTTTCTCAACAAAACCTCCAAAGCTCAGGAAATTAAAGCAAGAATTAACAAGTGGGATAACATCAAACTAAAAAGTTTCTTCCCATCAAAGGAAACTATCAATAACCTGAAGAGGAAGCCTACAGAATGGGAGAAGATCTTTACCAGCTGCCATTCTGATAGGGGGCTAATATCCAGAATATACAAAGAGCTCAAAAGACTCTACACTAGCAAAACAAACAACCCAATGAAGAAATGGGCAAATGAACTAAATAGACACTTCACAAAAGAAGAGATACAAAGGGCCAATAGATACATGAAAAGATGTTCTTCATCACTGGCCATCAGGGAGATGCAAATCAAAACTACACTGAGATTCCATCTAACCCGTCAGAGTGGCAAGCATAAAGAAATCAAATAACAACAAATGCTGGCAAGGATGTGGGGAAAGAGGAACTCTTTTACACTGTTGGTGGGAGTGCAAACTAGTTCAGCCATTATGGACATCTGTGTGGAGATTCCTTAGAAAACTGGCCACCATATAATCCATCTCTACCACTCCTGGGTATTTTTCCAAAGGGGTTGAAATCAGAGAACTACGGTAACATATGTATACCTATGTTCATAGCAGCACAATTCATAATAGCCAAAATATGAAACCAACCCACGTCCCCAAAAACAGATAAGTGGATTGCAAATGTATGGGAAATGCACACAATGGAATTCTATTCAGTTATAAAGAACAAAATCATGTCATTTGCAAGAAGATGGAAAGTCCTGGAGAGCATTATGTTAAGTGACATCAGCCAAGTACAGAAAGAGAAGGGACATATCTTTCCTTGAATATCCCCAAACTAGGGAGCATTGGGAATACCAGAGGGACTCCAGATAATGGAGGGGAAATCTTAGCAAGTTTGAATGGAAAGATAGGAGAGGAAGAAGGCTGAACTTGATTAATGAGGGCCTACATCTGAATATGTGTAAAAGTATGAATATAGCATGGTTACCCTGGAAAATCATTGGTGGGGGGGAGGGAAAATGGGGGTGGGGGAGAAACGGCACCAAGTACAGTTTAAATGTATACCATTTATTTTCAATAAAAATGTATAAAAATAAATAAATAAATAAATAAATGAAGGAAAAAATGATCTAAACTGATGTCTCCAAAAGTAATCTCTCTATCCTTCTTTCCTTCTCTAACCCAGATGCATTGTCCTACTTGCCTATGCAGCATTTTTACTTGAATATCTGAGAAGCAGCTCAAATCTAACATTCTTAAAACATAACTTTACCATCAGCTTCCAAAATCAATTTTGAATTCATTTTATAAATTGCAACTTTAAACTTCAGCTGTACAGGTCATAGCCTTGGCCTCAATCTTGATTTTTTTCTTTCTTTTAGTTTTCACATCAGCATATTTTATTATCTCTGTTTATTAAAGCATATCCATAATGTGATAACATTTCTTCAAGTCTACCATTATCTCTGTGGTTCTTTCTTGCCTCCATTATTTGTTTATTTATTTACTAATTTCAGAAACTGACATGCCTCTAAGTTTGTTTATGTTTAACTTTTTTCTATTTTTAATAGTTGTATTGGTGCATTGCAGTCTCATACCTTAATGTACTTTTTAGTGATACATGTGCATAGCACTTGGTGGGCTTTTTCCCAGTTCCCTCCTCACAACCCCCTTCCCCATTCAAGATATTGAGACTGGCATTGTTATTCTCACATATGTATGTCAATGGAAATGATTCCTTCATTGATTCTTCCTCTCCCCCTTTTCTCTATAACACCCCCTGGCTCCACTGAAGTTTTTCCTCCATTATCTGAAGTCCCTCTCATATCCCCATTACTCCATAGCTTCTGGATATGAAAGAAAACATATCTAGAATGTGATAACATCTCAATTCCACTATTACCACCCTGGTTATTTTTTGCCTAGATTATTTTATCTTCCTCCCATTCCTCATTGTTCTCAACAGAGTATACAAAGTGACCCTCTAGAAACATGATTCAAACTCACATTACCGCTCTGTTTGACTTGAGAGAGCTTCCCTTCTTAGAGTACAACCCAAGCCTTGAAAGGATTGAAATGTATCTACAAAGCAACTTGTGGATCTGGAATGCTGCCTCCTCTCCACTCTCAAGTCCTTGTTTCTTCCCTGCTTGTTCATTGCAACCACATTTTTGTAATTCCTTTAAGATAAGGTAGATATATTTCTTGGTCTTTGCATATTTTATCTCTTCCTATAATATTCATCCCTTCATGGTTTACTTCCTCACTTTCTTCAGGTCTTTGATCAAATGCAATCTTATCACATCTTGTCCCAACTCCTTATTTAAATAATCTGTAACTCTTTGTTGCTTGATATTTTAAAATATATTTTATTTTAAGACTAGGGTCTATTTGTCTTTGCTAGAATGGAATTTCCCCAATGGCCAAAGATAGCAGTCTGTTTTGTTGATTTGTACTCATTGCCTCAAATAATAAAAGGTGTGTGCACAAATGTTTGATGACTGAATAAATACATGTATCAATACCAGGCACATAGTAGGCACTCATGTGAATCAGGGTAGAAAAATTTTCTCTACTTTAACTGAAATGAAACTCACTCTTTTAGTAATTTTTAGGGATATAGAAGCAAAAATTCACGTCATTTTATTTTAATGTGTTTACATTAATCTGTCCAGCTACACCTCATACTTTTCCTCCTGTCTGCTTCAACTAGCAAATTCTTGCTCTTCTTCTGCTTAGATTCTCAAAAAAAAAAAAGTTGGTTGGTTTTTCCATCTTTCCAGTCATAATATAATGACTTTTCTCTGGATTACATAGGATATTCTTTCTTCTTTTACCCTTCCTCTATTTCTTACTCTGAAACTCTGAAAGGGGGAAAGAAATTTACAGCATTGGCCTATATTATCTATTTAAAATGTGTTCTTTGCCTGCCGTGAGGCAAGGCCGGTGCTGGGGCCTCTGAGGCTGGGATCGGAGCCTGCCGAGGGGTTAGGCCGGTGCTGGGGCCAACCGCCAGCATCGGAGCCTTCCGTGAGGCAAGGCCATTATTGAGACCTCTGAGGCTGGGATCGGAGACTGCAGAGGGGTTAGGCCGGTGCTGGGGCCAGTGGGGCCGGGATCGGAGTCTGCCACGAGGCAGGACCGATGCTGGGGCCTTCGAGGACAGGAACAGAGCCTGCTGAGGGGTTAGGCCGGTGCCGGGGCCACTAGCCGGCATCGGAGCCTTCCGTGAGGCAAGGCCGCTACTGAGGCCTCCGAGGCCTGGATTGGAGCCTGCCAAGGGGTTAGGCCGATGCCCGGACCATCGGCTAACATCGGAGCCTGCCATGAGGAAGGCTGGTGCTGGGGCCTCCGAGGCCGGGATTGGAGCCAGCTGAGGGGTAGGCCAGTGTCGGGGCCAGCGAGGCCAGAACCAGGGCCTTCCGTGAGGCAAGGCCACTGCTTGAGCCAGCGAGGTCTGGATCAGTCCATCGGGTAGCCAGGCCACAACTGGGGCCGGCAAGAGTGGGATCGGTACTTGCAATGTGGCATGCACAGAGAAATATTGCAAAAAATTAAAACCAGATGCTTCCCCTAATCAGCAATAACTAGGAGGAAAGGGGCAACAGGAAGTGGTCGAGCTATAGAAAGGGCCCTATAGTGAAGCAATTAAGGTGACCAATCAGAGGATATGGCATAAGGGAGGATGACACCTCTTTAAAAAGCAAGAGGTACATAAACATATGTATCAAAGTTAATCACCAAATAAGCATGGGATCGAGGGAGTGGGAGGGAATGGGATGGGGACTGGATGAGGGCTAATTGGATGAAGTGTGCTTGTATATCCTCTCAAGTCTTATATTCCAATGTGATGTATGATTACAATGCACCAATAAAAATAAATAAAAAAATAAAGTGTGCTCTTTATTTTGAACACTGACAGAAATACCTTTATTTGGATTGTTAACTACACACAGAATTTATATATTATTATTTTTCTTTTCCTATGGTTTGACTTCTCATCCATTATCTTCTCTAAGTTGTTTTTGGTAAAAGAAAGCAAATGAAGTTCATGCCCATATGGTTAATATAATTGTGGAGGTTAGGGAGTCCAGAAATTCAGACCAGGTGACTCTAGGCCTTTTCCCTAACCTAAAGTAGATAGGGGGTACAACAAAAATATTACTAATAGGAAGGATTCCTTTAGTGGTATTGGATTTGACTATGTGCATACACATATGGTGGTTAGAGACATTTGTTGGCTTCTGAGATCAAATGGAAGAGGAAGAAAGCTGAAATTACTGACTGGCTGAATGTTTGAGATGTCTTTGGCATCTATTTAACTGTGTTGTTTCTACCTCTCAGTTCCTAACTCGAATAATTTTTATAAATTAATTTGCAGGTCCACTGTCAAAAAGAGAATCTAATTTTCTCACCCATGTTATAAGTCAGTATATACACACTTGACAGAGCTGAATTTGGCTAAATTTTATATTCTGTTTAACTGTTTTTGAAAATGGTTTCTTCCTATTTGTTAGTAGGTAGAGGACTCAGGTCATGATTAGTAATCAACAGTCTCTATAACATTTACTTTCATAAACCACCTATTTTCAAGACAAAACTGAAAATAGGTGAAAATTGAGTTAGGATCCTTCCCATCCTCTTCTACAGCAATATGTAACAATAGTAGTAATAGGCTAAAATTAAGATTTTATTCAGTATAATTCATACTCTATTTGCTATATTTTATACTAGAAATACCCTATAAGAACAATACCACTAATAATCCCCGTGCTTGGGAGGCTGAGACAGGAGGATTGTGCAAATTCGAAGCCAGTATCAGCTGGCTTAAGAGACCTTGTTTCCAAATAAAATATAAAAATAGGTCTGGGAATGTAGCCCAGAGGTAGAAGGGCTCCTGGGCTCCATCCCCAGTACCACCACCACCAAAAAAAAGGATACATTTAAATTGCAGCTCTTCCCTTTGCCCTTATCATATGTAACCCTGTAACTAAGACTGTTGTTACTGCCATGTTGTCACATTTTCCCTTGCTTTTCTGCTGGAAGAGCCTTTGAACAGCACTGTGTCTGGATGCAATGCTAGAAACCATGACCGCTTTCAGGTGAGCATGAGAGGAACTGGCTTGAGGACAAAGTACACACATTGAAAATTCAGAAATATAAAGAACTTTGGTGGCTATTCAAAGAATCCTTTGAGTTGCTGAATTAACACAGGAGCATTTTGGGATTACATAATTTATGATAATTTTGATTTTTTCCCTATTTTCTGTTGAAAGCTTCCCAACTGACACGATTGATACATTTTTCTTCTTTTTGTTAGGTGTTTTCACATCTCCATTGATTATTGGTACCTTAAAAACCCTCTTGGCTTCTTTCCAAATACTACTACTCTCTCTGGGTATTGTATTGAATATGTAGAACACTTTTGGAAGTTTGGCCATTTTGATGATATTTATTCTGCTGATCCATAAACATGGAAGATCTTTCCATCTTCTAAGGTCTTCTTCAATTTTTTTCAATGTTTTGTATTTTTTTTGTAGAGGTCTTTTACCTTAGTTGTTAAGTTTAAACATTTCTAGGTATTTAAATTTTTTTGTGGGATGTCCTGAGTGTAATTTTGTGTGTGTGTGTGTGTGGTACTTGGGATGGAACCCAGGGGCTTTTCTACCCCCAGGCTATACTCCCAGACCTATTTTATACTTTATTTGGAAACAGGGTCTCACTAAGTTGCTGAGAGCCTCACTAAGCAGCTGAGGCAGGCTTCAAACCTGTGCAATCCTCCTGTCTCAGCCTCCCAAGTTCTGGGATTACAAGTGTGCACCACCATGCCAGACTCTGAGTGTAAGTTTTTTCTGGATTTCTTTTTCAGTAGTTTTATGGTTGGTATACAGACAAGCTTCTGATTTTTTAAGGTTAATTTTGTGTCCAGACACTTTACTGAATTTTTTGATCAGTTCTATAAGCCTTCATGTAAATTCAGATTGATTATTTTTATTTTTCTGTAGTATTTTCCTGAATAACTATATCATACTTTCTTTATTAATTCTACCTTATGATCTTTTAAAAATGGAAATTACATGGGATTGCTGATTAGTACAACAACTTTAGAAAACAGTATGGAAGATCTTCAGAAGAATGGAAATAAACCTATAATATGATCCAGCAAATACCATTTCTGGGTATCGACCCCAAAGAATGGATACCAAACTATCAAACTAATGTATGCATATCTATATTCATAGCCACACAATTAACAATTGCCAAACTATGGAACCAGCCAAAATATCCATCAAAAGATGAATGGATTACAAACTATGGGATATGTGCAGAATGAAATTTTACTCAGCTGTAAAGAACAAAATTATGCCATTTGTGAGGAGCTGGAACTGGAGAACATTAAGCTAAGTGAGATTATTCAGCCACAAAAAGTAAAATATCAGATGCTCTCCCTAATTTGCAGAAGCTAGGGAGAAAAAGAGTCATAGGAGGAACTCTAGACAAAGAAGGAGAAACCATAGGTGAGCAAATAAGTTGATTTAACTGAGGAGGGATGAAAGGGGCAGAGGGAAATTTCCTAATATGCATGAAGTACATTCATAAACATATCAAAGTCAACCACTAAGCCAAATATGAGAAGAAGGAAAAAGAATGGAATGGGGTGGGAATTGGGGAAGAGCTAAATTAGTTATGTATGCATGCATGCCTTTACCAACTTGTACCCCATTAAGATGTATGACAGCAATGCACCAAAAAAAAATAAGATGAGAAACTTAAAAACTTTATTTTTTAAAATAAAAATGGCATTTAAACTTTTGAACAAATAAAATTTTCACAGTTCTAAAAGAATAAAAATCTAAAAATAGTCAATCATAGTTGATATTCTGGAAGAGAGTTTCCTATTTTATGCTATGTTATTTCATACTTCACAGATACCTGATTAAAAGCCAGTACAGTAAAGGATTTTTCAAATCTCTGGAAAGGGTTTGGGTGAATGCTAACATTAAGTACATCATGAGTATTCAAACTAGGCACTATTTTATGACTTGATAATACTCACTAGCTGAGAGTTCCTGATACTAAATAATGGCTTAATAATACACAATGTGATATGTCCTCTGTGATATGTGGAAGTCCTCATGGCTCAGCATTGACTATGCTAACTCCAAATTATGGCCATTTTCTGACCATGAGAATGAGGAAGAAATGAGAAAACATCATCAGTCTATCATCTATCATCTTTATCCTTTGGCCTATATACACTGTGGATAAGGATTTAAGTCCTTGCCTGCTCTACCTGATGCCATTCACATCTCTGTTTTCTCTTGTAGATCAGCCTATATAATTTTCCATTCAATTCTGAATGAGTAGTCAAACATTATCAGACTGTCTCACTGAGAAGTGGTATCTAAAATTAATCATTGTTTTGGTTCATTGGCCATGTGACAAGGTATAGCGATTGGAAGTCTAGAGCCTCTAACATCTTTAAATTAATGTTTTAGAAAAATCTGAGTATGAGTATCACCAATATACGTTTTTGACAAAGACAGGATCTTATTAAGGAATCTCTTTCTGAGGAGTTAATTGGATTCAATCTTCAATCCTTTCTTTCTGTATACAGATACAAGATAGATGGGACTTTCAAAGAATTAAGTTTTTATCCTACGTCCTGTTTATTCTTAAGTTATGCCATTTTCCCCTCTAGACTATGTGAAAAAAGTTTCATTTGATTACTAACATCAGAGCAATGACCTCAGTTTCTAGGAGAAAAGTTTTTCTTTCCATACACATATCACTTGAAAAGCCCTTCCCTTTATATATTTTTTCTCCTCAGTACAATGGCTTTTTCAACTAGAGACTTTCAGTTTTAAGACATTTGGAAGAAAAATAGAAAAAGACATGTTTTATAGAGGAAATCTCTTCTAGATAGGAATGGGAAGAATAAAGTCTCTCATTTCTTAGAAGAGCAAAGGGATGATAGATGGAAGGTGAGAGCGAAAAACATAGATATCAATTTTTTTCTATGTTCCTCACACGGGTAATAGTTGAAAGGTGGAGGAAGAGTATATGAACACAAAATACAGAGTTTTTGAGGAAGCTGAAATAAGAAGAGCTGTGCCCTTTTATTTGTGTCTTGCTGCTTCCTTCATTCATTATTTTATGAAGCTCATCTATATTATTTCATGTGAATTCAGATTATGTCCATTGTTGTGTGGTGGGCACTGAGTTGAAGACAATGATTGTGGAAATATTTATGTAGAGAGAAGGCTGGATACCAGGCATCTCTCTTGGCTCCCACATGGCATAGAAGAGGTACAGAATGTCCTCAAGTAATTAGAAGAAATGATGTAGAGGTAGCTAAGAGTAGAGAGTCATATGGAGAATGTGGCTTTAGACAGGCCATATGGAAAATGTAGCAGATATTTTGGAGACTGCAGTGTGAGTGGGAACTAAAAGTGACCAAGTCATCAGTGTAGGCAAATGGTTTCCCAATCATGCTGAGAAAATGGCCAAAATCTCACTTCCTGTGAATTTAAATAGCATATTACCAGAGGATAGAAGTAATCATAAAGGCAAGGAATATTTTAATAGAGGCGAATAAGGTTCAAGAAGAAGGAACAAGGGGGAAGCTCACCAAGTTCTGTGTTTATGTACATCTCTATTACTCCAAACTTCATCATGATATATGGCTTCAATGCACCAATAAAGTAAGACTTAGGGAGATTATAAAAGAAGAAAGAATAAAAGACCACTCTGATTTAGGAATCTTCCTTCTGTCCACCATGTAGATACTTAAGATATGTATATCCAGAGTCTATGCTGGTTTAGAGAATGGAGGTAGGTGAAAAAACTAAAGAAGTACTACAAGAGATTATAGTGATCTGCTAATTTTAAATAAACATCTCTGAATTACCTGACTTAGTAAACTTACATTTTTCCTACTGTTTGGTCACATGGGGTACTTGAGAGCAAGAAAATATTAGTAATAGAAAATAAATTACCCATATTTTTAATGTAACTGAATTAGTAATATGTTAACTTATTAACCCCTAAGTTGAATTAACTAGAAAGCATATAATACATGACATGCACTAGTTTGCCTCTCCTTAAAGATCTCTGCTCCATTGAATTTCACACGGTATCCCTGGGTTTCAATACCTGTGTTTTAGTTATATGGTTTGTAGAAATAGCCCTCATTCTGTCATATTCAACTTTATTTGTAAGGCTCACTTTTATAGCTTTTTTCAGGTGTTAAATTTAAAAGTTTTACTGTTAAGGCTAAAATGGAAAGAAGTCTGTGATTAGTGGAAGAAAACAAACTTGAATAGGGCAAAGCTCATAGAACTTTGTAAAGATACTGAAATAACTAAGATCAGGTCTTTATCTGTTGGTATCCCCTGCCCCTATGCTCTTGCCAGGACATTGGCTGGGGTAATTACAACCCGTAAGACCATAAATTTAAGATCTACTCTGGAATGATATAGACAGTGAGTTAACACAACTCTAAAAGTTGACAGCTGTGAGCTAGTCATTGTCTTTTCCCATTTTTTACTATTCCATGTTTATGATATTTTAAACCAATGATGCAGTCATATATTTTGGCATTATGCAATCTGTGTAGAATGCAAAGTAAATGCCTAATATCATTTATCTCAAAAAAATAGAGGCCATATTAGCATTATTGAATATTTGTGTCTAGTGTTATATTAGCTTCAGGGGATACAAACATAAATAGTTAAGGTTCCTGCTCTTGATAGTTTTGTATGGTAGTGGACTCTGATTTTGAGGTCTTCTAAAAAGTAGGCTTAAAATAAAGATAAAGATGAGGACTATTATTCATAGTAAAGTATATTTTATTTGCATTTTAATTAAATAGCTTATACATAAGTATTATATTTTTTATCCATTCACCTGAGGATGGACGTCAAAGTTGTTATTGTAAATAATGCTGCAATGATCATATCTCTTTGAGATCCTTTTCAGTGGATACCCCAGGAGCAGGATTGCTGGATTATATAGTAATTTTATTTTGAACATTTTGAGGAATCTCCATACTATTTTTCACAGTGACTGCATCACTTATATTCATCCTCACCACATTCATCTTTTATATTTGTTTTTTGAATATAACAGATATGAGGTGACATTTCACTGTGGTTTACTTGTAGTTTCCTAATTAATAGTGATATTGAGCATCTATTCATATTGCTACTAGCTTTTTTTTTTTTTTTTTTTGTGGTACTGGGGTTCCTGGAAGCCCTTCTACCTCTAGGCTACGCTCCCAGACCTATTTTTATACTTTTTTTTATTTATTTGGAAACAGGGTCTCTTTAAGCCAGCGAGGCTGGCTTCGATCTTGCGCGATCCTCCTGTCTCCGCCTCCCAAGTGCGGGGATTACAAGTGTGCGCCATCACGCCTGGCTCTACTAGCTATTTTTATATCTTATTTAGAGAAATGTTCATTCAAGTTCTTTGCCCATGTTGTTGTTGTTGTTGTTGTTGTTGTTGTTATTGTTGTTATTATTGTTGTTGTTGTTATATTGCTGTTGAGTTGTAAGAAATCTATGTATATTTCAGATATTAATCCTTTATCAGATTTGTGGTTTGCAAATATTTGTTACCACTTTGTATGCTGCCTTTTCACTCTCTTGGTTGTTTCCTTTAATTGGAAATAGTTTCATTTGTGTAATTTTGCTCTAGTTGCTTTACTTTTGGTGTCATGTCCAAGAAATCACTGTCAAGCTAAATGAAGGCACTGGAGTTTTTCACGTATATTTCTTCTAAGAGTTTTATAGCTTCAGGCTTTATTTTTAAAATTTTAATCTATTTTTGTATATAGTACATGTGTGGTCCATTTAAATCTTCTTCTTACTAATATACAGTTTTCCCAGAACACATATTTATTGACAAGACTGTCTTTTCCTTAAAAAGTAAAGAAACCTCTTCATATTCTACAACATGGATGAGTGTGGAAGAGACTATGTTAAGTGAAATAAGGCAGTCACAGGAGGATGACTGGCTTATTTCAATGGGAGCATGGTCCTATTGAGATGAAATATTGGAAATAGAATAGTCAAACTACAGAAATAATTATTGTCAGGGCCAGGGTGAGGAAAAACAAATGGGTGCTATTCAAAAAGTAGAAAGTTTTAGTCAGGTAAGATGAATAAATTCTGCAGTTTGTTATATGACACTGTGATTATAGTTAACAATACTGTATTTCATGCTTAATATTTTAAGAGAGTGTATCTCATGTTAAGTGCCTTAACAAAAGGCAACAAAATTTGAATTAATTCTAAAACTTTCCTGATTCACTGAGAAACATACATAGGAAGCTCATTCAGTATCTAGATGCAAGTCTGTCCTATTTATATTTTAATAACATATAGAAATTGTATATACCTTGTAAGAATAAAGATATAGTTTATAATTTATAACAGATCCAAAAAACAAATAAACAAATCTGCCAAAGAAACTAGATTGGCATGGAGAAGACCAGTTAGGACAGGACTCACACAATTTTCCAAGACCAAAAGAGAGGAAGAGACAGGAACTTCATTTTCAATCTATGAGGGAAAATGTCATTCACTGAAGGGGTGGATTAGTGGCTGAAAGATATCATCAGTGACAAACTTGCACTATTTTGACCTCATTCTTCTGCAGAACATCATAGTTCCTTTCCTCGTAAATCTATGAGTCTAACACTATCAAACTTCCCAACATTAGCCATTTGAAGATAATAATATTCTTGGTTTATATATAAACTGTGAATTTATAAAGAACCTGAAGAAAAGCTTATGAAGTAAAATAAATTTAGCTTTACATTTCTTATATGTTTACAAAATAAAATCGATATGGGGATTATTTTGATAGCTGCACCAATTTGTGTATCCAGTAGATGTCAGCATTGGGCTATTTCTGACCACTTAGTGTGCCTCCATATTATTTTAAAAGGACCATAAATATTCAGTATGAAATATACTGAGATGTAAAATAGCAGGTGCAGCAAATCTGTGGTGAGGATACATTTAATGGGTGAAGGATTCAATATTCCATCTACCAAGCAAACAACTGTATATAAAAACCCATCTGTAGCTTTTTTATCCATGTCCATTTTTAAAAATCAATTTATTTCAAAATACCAGTATACTATTTTGTAGAACATAGCTGTATACAATTAAGTGACAAAATGGATTAAAGCCATTGACACAAATGTAAATATTTGAATAATTTTAGGTTGCATCTGCTTAAATCAGAAAGAGACACAGAAGGATTTTAAAAAAAATATCATTACGATATAATTTCAACCATAAAGTTTTGGGGAAAATGGTTTTTGAGATACTATTTTTTGTCCTCAATATTAATATTCTAGCTACTTTGTAAGACATTGGGTAATGTGTACCCAATGAAGCCAAGTATGATTAGGATGGTTGATCAACATTACACAGAGTATATATATATGTGTGTGTGTGTGTGTGTGTGTGTGTGTGTGTGTGTGTGTGTGTAAAATTTGCACCTCCATGGGATTCTAAGGTTGACACAAGTACTTTGGATTCTCAGCCCATAGAATACAGGTTTTCTAGGATATTGCTAAGTTTTCTGTCTGAGGTAGATAGGTCAGTCCTTTAGTCAAACAAATTGATAAGGAAGAAGTCAGGACAACTTTATTTCCTTAAGAGTCTTATTCATCCAGCCTTTGTATATTCATTGTATGTAAATATATAGTAGAAGATGGAAGAAAAGTGGATAAAGCTATGGAAATAATTTTGCATAGAATCTTTGTGTGGAAATAGAAGACAAAAGAGGCAGGGGCTTGCTTGAGGGGTTGGTGCTGGTATGTGAGCACATGAGACTTCTTTCAGTACTCTAGTTTATTTCAGAACAAAAACTATATTTGAGTATGCATGAATTCGCCAGCAAGCTCCAAGAGAAATTTAAAAATTGTTTTTGCTCCCAGGGACCATAGAAAGTAGAATAATTGAAGAAATAAAAACATTAATAGAACATCAAAGTACATTTTAGCAACTTTAATGACAGAGATATACTCAGGGTACAGAAACCTAGCTTAGAGTATTCATAGTTTATAGAAAATAAGCCACGTTTTCTTGAAAACTCAAGAGTTATTCAAATCAAACTAGGAAACACATTATTATTACTTGATGGGGCAGCAGATGGAGTCAAAAGAGACTTGAGCAGTCCATCTATATTCTGATGTTTGGATTTTTTCCCTTCTAAATTGAGGATTAATCTAGTCCAATACATATCAAGTGCTGATAATATTCTTATCAGAATCATCTCAGAGATTAGAATTCAGAAGATTGGGTGGCCTGAAGAAAAGAGAAGCAAAAATAAAAATAACAGACAAACGAAGGAACCACTGATCCAGCCTGCACTGAGCCACTCACACTGGTTTGTATGGTGACCAGTAGCATGAAATATGTTATTATAAGGATTATGGTTTTAGTTCTGAATGAGAACCACATTAGATAGTTCATATAGAAATTGAAACCATAACTGTGACCTCATTTGTACTCTATTCTCACTGACAAAACTCTTAAGTCATGGTTGTAGTTGATTACATCTGAAGTGAGTGAGTGCCATGAGGCATTGGTAATATGTGTATCTAATCATTTAAACATGTTAAAATGACATTCAAAGTATTGTCTACTTCAAAATAATTCAGGCAAGTTTCAGTGGTCACATGATATACTGTTATCTGGAAATTATGGTTTAGCAAATCTTTTTCTTGCTTTTTTTCTGAGTGATGGGAAAGAACACCTCTTTTATGGGCACTATATAATCTTTCCAACCATCTTTATTCATCTCTTTGGGACACTGCAGGGAGACACATTAGGTCATAACTCAGTTCTGGAGGAAGATTCTGATGATGAACCTAGCTTGTTCAAAGACTCTTTGGTATTAATCTGTCATATGCAATCACTAAGTGTGAGATTGAAGATTGTATTTCAGTTCTGTGTACCAGAACACAAAACCCTATGATACAACTCATCCAAATCCCCAGAGAGATACATGCTTCCAGATAACAAGTGTAGTACCAAAAATATGGACATACTCCAGAAACTATAATTACCTCATTTCTCAAATCACTGTGTCAGGATCAGGGACAAAAATGATTGTGCACTATCCTGGATTTCTGCGAACTAGGATTATTCACATCAGTGAAAAGAAGAAAATGTACTTTAATACATGAGTAGCTTTTCATTTGGATTATCTACCAAACATTCTAAATTACACCTTTGGTATATATTCAACACCACGTGTTTCTCTATGAAGAAGAAAAAGGGTTCAGTGTCAAGATGGGAAGATGGTTGTGAGGGTAACATTTCTCAGAGATGGTATGTGTAGTCCTTACCTTGTTTGTTAGTCCTTACCTTCTGGTTTTTAGGACTAAAAGTCAAGTTTTCATGTGACCTTAAAATTTAATGGTATGACATTTCCTTTTGGGTGAAACTACCCAAATTGACAGACATTGGAAAGAAAGTATTTGTTTTTTTTCCCCCATGAGTAAGTATCCTAAAAGGTCTGTTTCTGTGTGTGGCCATGGATTTTGGTTTCAATGCTTAGACTTTGATCACTGTACAAAATTCTCACTGATGAATATTGATTATGAATTTGATTGAAATGAAACACTGTCAAAAGACACAATCTCATAAGGAGAATGCAGACTTCAAGTTCAGTATACTCTTTGTCATTCAGAGAAAGAAATAGCTGCTATCATACTGCTGAGTGTTCATCTCTAGGGCTGGTCTGTTTATTTTTGCCAATGTACTAAAGTAATCTCAAGACAGTTCTAGTGTGTGGCTTCTGGCACTAACTGAGAAGTGTGTGTGTGTGTGTGTGTGTGTGTGTGTGTTTGTGTGTGTGTGTGTGTGTGTTTTGAAGGTTTGATTTAAAATTTACTCATTATAAAAAGTGAAATTTATCTGTGTGCCTTTTAATTCCAGGTTATCTTTTTTACTTGATTTTCCATGCAAACTGACTGTCAGTGTTACCAAAAAATCAACAAATGATAGATTTCTATACAGCTGCCTGGGTGGCTATAATAATGAAATGTAAATGTGCTTTTACAACATCTAAAGACTTCTACTTGGGATTATAAGCAGAAAGAACAGCTTTTAAAGAAAAATTTGGCGTATTATTCAAATGTTGTTTTCAAAGTTTTGAAACAAAATAATCTATCATACTAGGCTCTAAGGGTTGTAACAACAACATATCCTTCCATTAACCCCCCCATACACACACATACACACACACACACACACACACACACACACACACACACACACACATCAGTAGATTTGGCTCTCAAAGACAGAATAGTAATAAGTACCAAAGGGTTGTTTAAAAAAAAAAAAAGATACAAACCTGCATCAGTGAAATGTTAATAGAAAGAAAAAGGCCTTTTTGGTATTTTTCTTTGCATATGCTTTTATGATTTTTAGTTATTTAGAAATTATTTTCTGTATTTAAATAAGACAAGTCATGCAAAATACTTTTATTTTTGCATGATATTAATCTGGACAAAAATTGTTATTCCCTAAAAGATAAAAAATTAGTGTGTAGTTTGATTCTGATTTTTAATTATTTTTAAAATGCAGAGAGTAAATTTTTTTAATAAAAAATTAACAATTTCTGTTTAAGTGATAAACAATGTTGAGAGTTACACACTCAATAGGTTGCCTCAATCTCAAGCCTAAGGCAGGCCTGCATGTGGATTGCTCTCAGAGCCCAGCCAGGGAAGACACTAGAGGCTCAAATGTCATTGCTAGAAAAATACAATATAATCCTGAGGCAGTCACTGGGTCCTGAGGCTGCCAAGAATGCTCTGAGTCAACTGGTACACAGTGCATTGCAGCATGGAGGAGGTGTAAGGGAAGGGCATGCACACCCCAATGGGGACAAAAGGAGATGGCTCTTATTAAGTATAATACACATATTTTAGAGACTTTAACTGCAATGTTCAGATAAGAATGACAATGAAAGGCAACTAATACTATTTCACTTTAAATCATTACAACCTTTAAAAATGATGATTTTCCCCTCTTAATATTTTTAACTTTCACAGGAAATTTTGCATCAAAATACAAATCTAGAAGAAACATGCCCAAATGAACCATTAAGAAATACACTTCTTAAATATTTTTCTTTATAATAAAACACACAGTCTCTCAAACAACATTTAATAATGTTATGGAGTACTATTATATTTCTGTTTTTTTTAAAACTTTAATGGTCTTCTATGTACTTCTGCCTCAACCTTTTAAGCTGAAGCTTTATTCCAGGAAGATAGCTCTGAATAAATTTATCTTCTTGAGAGTGAAATTTTATTGTTTCCTAGATTTCTCCTATTTAGGAATGTCTAACTCATTAAATTTATTACTATTTATTTAGTTTGTGTGAATATAAGCATCAAATTTAAAGTTTTATAACCTCAAGGAAAGCTCTAAGCATACAAGTTAAATTAGTTCATGCAGGTGAATTTTACCAGCAGCTATTCAGACTCAATATCCATGGACCAACACATTTGAAATGTATATTTTTAAGCTTTTGAAATACCAAGAACAGAATTGATGGCAACGTTCCTGCTAAAAGATCCAAGTGTCTCCTTAGGCTCAGAAAATAGCCAACTCACCTCCACAGTTTTTCTGTGTGAATGGCATCAGGTATCAAATTAGAATTGATTTCATGTGGTCAATTTCAAGTTTTGTGCCACTACCATATGTTTGATATTATTCTATAGGCATAGATAGAAGTTTGGAAATGTTTCAAAGATGCTATAAACCAAAGTTGGTATGAAACCAGGGTCTTGTTTACTCAAGCTGTATGAATAAGCTGTAATGATTCAGAGATTTGACACTCTTCACCCAATGTTTATTTTGGTGACTTTTCTTTTGTCTTTGTTTTTCTTTTTTTATCTGATGCTATAGGCAAGTATTCTGGCTGTTATACTTTGGATTCCTCCAGACATAATCTTCCTCTGGAGTCAAGGATTCAAGGGCAATTAGTTTCTCAGGAGGAATCCCATGAAACAATCTTAGGAGATAGAAAGGGAAGAAAAGAAACTGAATACATGACATTAGGGGGCAAGTTACCACTGAAAACTTCACTCGTCCAGCTACCGCATTCTGGGGACACATGTGAAATATGCATCTCAAAGTTCCCCTCTCCCCTGCCATATCCTGTCAGTCATTATTAAAGGCTGCTTTTAGGACCCACTAATTTTCCTTCACTTCTGGCATGCCCTGTGCAGGAGTAGAGCAGGCCTCAATGGCAAGAGAAAGCCCTTGGGTAGAGTGGCAGGTGCTGGCAGCTGGTGTGTAAAAGGTATGTACAGATGTAGTAAAAGTGGTGAGCATATGGAAGGACATTGACAGCATCTGTTACACTAGGTCAGAGAGATAAGGTTCAAAGATCTGGGATCAATCTCAGTTTGGTAAAAGAATAAAATAATATTTAACACGGAGGTTAAGTCTTACAGACAGATTATAAGTAAATGATACATAAAGCAAAATTACCTTTGGAAATCTATTAGGAAGATGTCATTCCTGGAGGCTGACATCTATTTCCTCAATAGAGCTATCTTCTAGGTTTATGTTCAGCACTAGAATAGGGTACGGCTTATCTGCAATCAAGCATCAGATGAGGTGGTTGGCTTGCATCTGGGATCAATGTTGTATGAGAAATGCTATTTTTAAACACTGGAATCACACTCATTTTTTAAAAGCCCATGAGAGTTGAGACTGAGGAAACACCATAACTCTTGTTTTCACACTTAATTTTGCTTGTACTATTTGAGTGGAATAGTGAGTGAATTACCTGCACTGCATAACTTGTTTCCTCTCTCTCTCTCTCTCTCTCTCTCTCTCTCTCTCTCTCTCTCTCTCTCTCTCTCTCTCTCTCTCCTCTCTCCTCTCTCATCTCTATCTCTATCTCCCTCCTTCCTGATGGTCTGAAGTTAGTTACATACAATTTAAATGTGCATATGATGTGACTTCATTGATATACAAATGCCATACTTGATAGAATCAACAATGGGTCCACTCTTTGGGTGTAATTGGAAAGAGCTCTGTCCTTGGGAAGTGGAATGGATTCTCAGAACCTTTTCTAGCAGTCATTTAAAGCTCTTTTAATGATTGACACAGGTTCAGTAACTAAGAAAATGTAAAGAATTGACTACCAAAAGGTAAACTGAAAAGTGCTTTTCAACAAAGCAAAAAAATTAGGAATTCACACAGTGCTCATTCACAGTAAGATGTGGACATAATTGCAGGTCTCAATCCAAATTTTATTTCCAGAGGTAGGCATTAGGGGGAAACAAATTAAATGTAGAAATAGAGAACATAGAGAAAAATGATGCACATATATGCATAATCAGGACCATGTCTCATTTGCACCATTATTCAGAAAGTCATTCTAAATGGCTCTTTAAGAAGCTAACGTTTTTCACACAACTTCATCACAACCTACACTGTTCTTAGCATGGTGTTTCTACCATACCATTTTGAGTTAATCTCTGACTGGATTACAGGAATAGAGCTGAGGTTCTGAGATGTTGGGATGTATTCTATGTAGAAGCCAAGATATTTACTATGCTCATCTCAGTATGCCCAGTGCCTAGAGAACAATGCCTTTGACACAGCCTGTGATTAATGAATAGCTCTTGAGAGAACAAACAGTGGCTGGTGTATGAAAGTGATTTCCTTCGTGGTATTGAACTGAATTTTCTGATTTCCAAGTACTAGAGGCACCTTATAAAATATCTTGAAACCTTTCCACAAAGAAACGGGGTTTAGAGGTATTCAACGGGGTGGATTAACCAGGTGAGAGAAAGCCTAATAGAAGCTAGATGCAGGGCCATAGAGAAGAGTTTCCCTAAATAAAAAAGAATGATTCAGGGAGCCAAATTCAGCAACAATGCTGACTGAAAAGGACCCGTAGTTCTGCAAGAGAATGAAACAATACTTGAAAGTATCCTGATTTCCCAAGCAAACCTCAAAGGCTTTTTTCTCCATGCCACTATTCTCTGATTATGTTTCAACTTTAATGTACATCACACTGTCCTGTTATTAGTTAAATTATTAAGCCTGGCATTCTGTTTTTAGTCTATGCTTCAGAACCTAGGTTTAAGGGAGAGACATAACAAGGGCCTTAAGTCGCCTTTCTAGATTGCACATAAATGCAGACCATGAAACACATATCCCCAAGCAGATTTTCTCTTCTCATGCACTGTGTTTTCACCTATTGTCTCTGCTAGAAATACCTTAAATCTGTTCATCTGCTTGGAAAAATCTTATTTATCCTTAAATCACACTGTGTCCTTTGTGAAGCCTCTGATGTAAGGACTCTCTTCATGTTCCACTGCCTAGTACATACAGTCTTATGTTGTGACACAGTGCTAGGACTTGTTTCCCTTAGGGCTGTGGAAAGGAGCCTTTCAACCCTGCCTCATTAGTCTCAACCATAACTTCTGAAAATCTTTCTCTGAGTCCAAGAATCACCTAAAAATAATTTTCTTGAAAGTGCTTGAGCAATCCATTACCTATATCTTATTACAATATGAGAGGAGAGAGTTATCTAGAACTTTGGAGCTTTCATTTTGGGTGGAGAGAGCTGGGTGTACATGATGTCTCGGAATATGCCTTCATTCCCTATTCAGAAACCTCCGCTTCTGTCACCTTCAATTCATCCTACTCTCTCTGGATGTGAATCTTCTGACAACTGTCTCTTTTCCTTTTTCTTCTGTCTCATCAATAGACATGGGGAGTGGATAGAGTATGTATGGTACATGAACTCCTAGAATTTCATGAAGCTGAGATAAGTAGCTTCATGGCTTATGGTATTTAGACTTATTCTCAGAGATATATGGTAGTTCTCACAGGCTCTCATCTCACAGCCCCAAGTCTCCAAGGACAAATGCACTGGAATATTCCATTTTTGCATCTTAGCACTTAATACATTTGTTATCTGAGTGAACATACGCAACTACATAGTAACCTGGAGATTTCCTTAATATCCTGATTCTCTAGAGTTTGAATGTGAATCACCTCATGTTGAAGGATGATAAACCTAACAGTTGGCATCAGTGTTCAGTTTCTGACCCAGCTAACATCTAGAAGATAGGAAACATTAATTCTAATTCATTCTCAGCCAATATTTGGATTTATGGCTAGAAAAGTAGTACTTTAGTTCCTTGAAGCATTTACCTCATCTATAAAGTAAGAACTATGACTTTCTATCACTTAAAACTTGAGGGATTTACTGACCTTAACCAAATGGTTATCTAGAATTAGCCATGTATTACACTTTCAGTCCTAGGATGTTTTATTCTTTTGAAACATGATCAACTGCCATATGTTATTTGGTCCTTTGAGAAAAACAATGAAGAAAATGAGAGAGCTATTATAACTTGAGTGGGAAGTTAAAAAGAAAAAAAGGAAAAATGATCCTGTGACATCACAATCTTACAGATAGTGTCAGAGCCAGGGTCATCCCACAAGGTTGCCTCATTTTTAATATACAGATAGGATATTCAGAACATTTCTTTAGCTCTTTGTATGTGCCAGACTCTGTTCTTTGTGATAAATCCTTACAACCCTCAGAGACAGGAAGAAAGGCTGAATTGTCGGTCCAATTCTTAACTCCCTCCTGGCTCTTTACCACGTACTTGCCACAGTCTCATTGTGGGAGTAACTTATTTCTCTACTCCTTGACTTGACCTTGCTATCTTTTGTGCCCAATTTCAGGTAGAATTGTGGGGGGAAAGGCCAGCATGCCAGCCCTGAACATAAGTCTGAGAAAGCCTTAAATGTTTCCACCCTTCCTCTTGCACTTTTGTTATCATCACAAGAGAAACCTACTCTGTAAGGAGTAAGGATGTTTATGCACAGCTGTACCCCCAAGTGACTATGGGCCTAAGGTAAGAAACAGAAGGGCTCCAGCTGCTGCAACCAGAAGCAGAAGAGCATTTCTACTTCCATACCAAGCCTGTTGTAGGTGGGCTGCACCCTTGCTTATTTGCAGATCTGGAAGAATGATTATTCTTTAAGCTGCTAAATTGAAGAGTGGTTTGTTGGGCAGTGTTATTATGGCAGGAGCTTAATGATACACATAAGTAATATTATTTGTTATTCCTATTTTATGGGTCAGGAAACACACTGAGGCACAGAAAGGCTATGTTAATTTGCTTAGAAGCTAGGTAATTAGCTAGGGATCTAGGAATTGAACTCAGGAGGTCTGTCTGCTGAGCCAAAGTTCTATAGTTCCATATACTGCCTCTCTAATATTCTAATTGAACTAACTCTAAAACTAAATTTAATTATTGAGGAATTCTATTTTAAATGTGAAGCAGAAGGGCAGTATGATATAAAAGGTCTGCAAGGATTTGAGGATAAAATGTTGTTATGTTCAGGTCTCAATTCTACCACTTATGATGTGGCTTTGTATGAATTATCCGATGACTCTGAACTTCAACTTCCTCAGAAAATTGATAAGGATGTAGAGTCTGTCACAAATATTAAATAATGAATCCCACTGATTGAACATTTTATGAGCTATGGACTATTTTAGGCACACAAAATAACAAAATAAGACTCACTAAAATAGTGCATAGTCTAGAAACAAAATAGAAAGAGCATACAGTGAGATAAAGAAGAACGTTAATTAGGTGGCACTGGAGTCCTAACCTGTATATTAGGGCTCTCTAGAAAAGTAGAACCAATCAAATATGTTTATTTATTTATTTATTTGGAATTGGCTCATGTAATTTTGGAGGCTGAACAATCCTAAGATCTGCAGTCAGCAAGTTGGAAGCTCAGGAGGTAAGTTGGTGCAATAACAGTACAAGTTCAAAGGCCTGAGAACCAAGAGAGCTGATGGTTTAAGTTCCAGTCTGAGGCTAAGTCCAATGTCCCAATTTCAAAATTCTACCCTAATGACAGGCAGACAGAGAGAAAACTCTTCTTTACTCAGCTCTTTTTCTGTTCAGTCTTTCAACATAATGAATGCGACTCAGCCACATTAGAGAGAGCAACCTGCTTTACTTAGTCTACAACCCAGATACTAATCTCATTTGGAAATGCCCTCATAGACATACTTAAAATAGCTTACCAGATATCCAAGCCCCCCATTGGCTTGGTCAAGTTGACATGTAAAATTAGCCATCATGTCTTGATATGGGAGGTAGTCAGGGAAGATTTCCCAGAGAAAGTGGCATTCATACCGAGTGTAATAGAAGAAAACATATATGAAGCATTAGGATAACATATATTGCATAATCACTGAAAACTAGTTTTTTTTTTGCATTTTGTTCAAAAATCATAAGAACAAATACTACTTTCTTAGCTCTGTAAGAACTTTTAGGCCGTAAAGCATGAAAGATGTTTCATTTTTTTAGGTCCTGAACTAAAGAATTGCTGACTCTTTTTGCTGATAGTAAGGGTCATTGACATGGTTCATTTGTAATTGTACAACATAATGCCACCCCACCTGCAACAGAATGCTTTTTGATGGTGTTTTAAGATCTCCAATTGCTTTTTACTTATGAGCTAGATTTACAGTGAGTTATGTTACAAGGTAATTCAACTTGACAAGACACACAACACTAAACATTCTCAGACACAGCTCTGTTTCTCCCTGGAGAAGAAGCTGTTAGAGTCGAGTGGTAATCGCTGTAACATGACCAGCATGGGGGAGATTGATCACACCTAGGAAAGTGACCTCTTGGAGGATCTTTGTAAAAGGCACACCTTTCTCGTTGATTGATTACACATCAGGGTGACCATCCCCGGGCGAAAAAACTCAGTGTGGTCCTCACCTTCTGCCGGCACATGCACTTTTTTTTTCATAGTGTTCATGCAAGATTGATGTGCAGCAGCTGTAATGCAGGATTCCCAATATTCATACCATGAAGCTCACTAATATTTTTAAAAGAGAAAGAAAAAGGTATTTATTAACCACAAATATAGTTACAAGTCCAATTCAAAATAATTAATTTTTAATAAATGCACAGAGGGTGGTCCTGTTGCTAGGAAGGGGAATAAGATGTCTTTGTAGAAGAAAGAGACACTTCCCCCAATGTCCTGACCCTGACATGCCTCTACTGTTGCATTGACAATTTCTACTTCCCAATTTTTATTCCAGATCATTACCCATTTACTTTCATGCAAAGCCTCTATTTATTAAAGCTCACCCCATCTTCTACTCCACATCACTAGTGCCATCATCTGACTAGCTCGTTATGTCCCCTCATCCTTTGAAGAAATTGGCCCTGGGTTTATAGCCTTATTTTCTCCTCATTCCTGAGTAAATTCAGTGTGTAAAAAGGGCAGTGTGTCCACTGTGGTTTCCCTGTGGTTTCACCTCCTCACCTTCAATACTCTTTACCTTTATTAACCCCTCCCCAGAGTGTGGCATCACTTGCCTGTCACCAACCTAAATGGTTTCCAATCTGAAATGCTAATTTAAAATATCCTAGTCTCTGAACACAGTTTCCCATCTTTGCTTTTCCTGTCTTTGCATCTCCCTCTGTGGTTGTTGATACATTTGTGTCTTGGGCTTTTAGGACCTCTAATGCCTTGACCTTTTTACCTTTCTTGTTGTCACTTCCTGCCTCAAATATTTTTTTGTTGTTCCTGTTACCATCAAATCCCTTGTCTTGTTTTATTGTGTTTTGGCCATCTGGAAAATCCTCAACTTCAGATCAACCTGATTTTTTGCTTCTTTTCTATCCAGAGGGCTGCATTTTACTAAAAAAAAGAAAATCACACAGCTCTGAAAAAATAATGCTATCTAAATGTCAATGATAGTGATTAATTTCATTATCTCCAAACTCATTTAGATCAACACTGCTTAATGTTACTCCTGTGGATTTCCCATCACTTTCTTTCCCATTCTTAAATTCAGCTTTTTCAAAATTCCTCTGCTCTTTACAAACTTCCATCCTTCCTGTCTTCTCCTTCATAGCAGACGAG
Organism: Muscardinus avellanarius; assembly: GCF_963383645.1. Classification (NCBI taxonomy): domain Eukaryota; kingdom Metazoa; phylum Chordata; class Mammalia; order Rodentia; family Gliridae; genus Muscardinus; species Muscardinus avellanarius. The sequence goes on from NC_137788.1 coordinate 62,185,849, forward strand.
TTTGACTCTGACTTTTTAAAGAAAAGAGAAACCATTAGATTGAAGTTATTTCAAAGTCCTGTCACTTTACCTGCAAACATATTGCATTTAGCCAAGTCTTCCTTGTTCTCATATCTCTCAGTGAGGGTGCAATTGCAAATCTTATTTTAAAGATCACTAGTCTTCCATGATTCCATACCCTTTCCCCTCCATCAGTGTTTGCTTATCTGACATATTCAGTTTCTTATGCCAGAAACTTGACTCTCATCTTTGACTTTTCACTCATTCTCATTTCTCACATTAGATGATCACTAAGTCCTGTCAAAACTACCCCCTGAATATTTCTCAAATTTATCTCTTTTTTCTTCATTCTACTGCCACTGGATTGCTGCAATAGCCTTTTTATAACCAGCCATTTGGCCTCCAGCCTTACCTCAATCCAATCTGTTCTTCCTCTCTCAGCCAGAGTGATTTTTCCAACACGTCAATATGATCCTGTTACTTCTCTAACTTAAAATCTTTCAGTGTTCATGTTGCCTTTAAAATAAAGCCTGCAAAGCAGCTTGCATGTCTTCCACTCTCTTGCTAACTTACCTGCTTCATTTCCCACAATGCCCCTCCACACCTCATCCTGTAAGCTGTAATAATCAAGTGAATTTCTTGAATTTCCACAAATGTGACATCTTAAGTCTTCTTGGTCTTTACACAGGCGGTGGACTTTATCTTTCTTTAATCCTGTTCTCTACTCCACTTCTGTTTTCAACTTGGATATTGCCTCCTTTATGGACTTTTAACTTGACTTTCCTCTCAAGATCGAGTGAGAGGTCCCTGTATGGTTTCTAGTGCACTTTGAATTCTTTCCCAAATTACTCTCAGCACACTGTGTTGCAATTGTTTACCTATCCTCTTCTCTACAAGACAGTGAGTTTGCTGGAGGGCAGAAGTTATCTTTTCCACTAAGCTATACTCAGTGACACAAATAGAGGCTCAGTAAATACTTGTTGGAAGAAGGAATTCCATTATCACACTGACAGATGCCATAATATTTCTTATTATTGATCACATAGAGGCACAGTTGATTGGAACAATCAGCAGCCAGCCAGACAAACTGCAGAAATAAAGAAATGTAGGCAGCTCATTCATTATAGTACAGAAGATGAGAAATATGGCCAGGAGTTGTGGCATATGTATGCTATCCCAGTACTTGTGAGGCTGAAACAGGAGGATCCCAGGTTTGAGGCTAATCTCAGCAACTTCCAAAATAAATAAATAAATAAATAGAAATAATCATGTTAATTTTGGGTTAATTGCATTTGAATATTGTCTTTACTTTCTAGAGTTAAAAGACTCCTGATACTCTATGGTGCTCATCTTCACATATCTGTCATTGTTATTAATGGGACAATCCTTTCCAGAGCTTTGTTTGGGGGAAGAGATGTGGGGAAAACAGTTTTATTTTTGGAACCATTTTATGCCAGAAAATCTACAAAACATGCTAAAGGGTGGTATTTGTTTTCTTGCAGGTGGTTAGGTTTCATTCAACAGTGACATTTTATTAGAAATGTACTATCACAGATAATTTCCAGGAGGGCATTTTAAATGGATTATTATATGGAAAGGGAATTTTCAAATACCCAACTCTGTACTTAAAACTCCTGGATTAAATAGCAAGAGTGTAGTTGGTCTAACGGGACCACTTAAAATTCTGTGTTGCAAAGTGCTGTTAAAGACAACCTTTCGTTCCCTCATAATTCTAGGTTGCGCCCACTCATGCTGCTAGTTTCAGCTATGTTGCAGGGAGGGTATTTGACAATTGAGTAGTAATGAGGTTTGGTGTACATTTTATTTAACCTTCTATCAGGTAGGCCAATTAAAATGTTACATCTGAAAAAGCACAAATTCCAATTTCTGCCTAGGGATGTAATACATTAACTTACATTTGGACATGCTTTTGCTTTATACCCTTCAATTAATGACATCTTCCAATTTATTCTCTTGGGCTAGTTACCTTTCCTTCTCAAAGCCCAGTGATAATACACTCCGAACTATGAATTTGATCTCATAAAAAGCAGTTGGTAGCTAGAACATGAAAGACACATCTTGCTGATGTCTAGGGTTTGGCTAGCCCTTTCTCAATTGTACCCACCAAGGCAAAAGTGAGTTTGGATTAGTTCTTTTTAAGGACAGATTTACTCTTCTGAAATAAATATACCAAACATCCTTGCCAAGAGGTAAATTTACTGTTACTTGAACCCTTTTTTAGGAGTTATGATTTCCTTAGATCAAGGCAAGATAAAGAAAAATGGATCATTCTGGCTCATAGAATCCTAGGAAATTTTATTATAAACTTTGTTATAAACTGTATCATTAAGAAAAAACAACGTGAGCCAGATGTGGTGGCACACACTTGTAATCCCCGCACTTGGAAGGCGGAGACAGGAGGATCGCACAGATTTGAAGCCAGCCTCGCTGGTTTAAGAGACCCTGCTTCCTAATAAAAATATAAAAATAGGTCTGGAAGTGTGGCCCGGAAGTAGAAGGCTTTCCAGGAACCCCAGTAACACCAATTATATATATATAATAAAATAAAAAATAAAAAGCAATGTGACATATCAAGTCTAATTCTAAGGCAAATATTTTCTAGAACATATTTCAGTTATTTACTTAAGCAGAAAAAAATATAAAATTAAATAATGTTAACTAAATGTAAAAGTACAGAAAGAACAGTCCTATGTTTAAGGCTACATAGAGAGAGGAAGATGAATACAATGTGACTCCACTCTGGCATGGGTTCATAGTATTGAATTCAGTTTTGCCAAGCGTGGTGGTGCACACTTTTAATCCCAGAACCTGGGAGGCTTAGACAGGAGGATCACACAGGTTCGAAGCTAGCCTCAGCTACTTAGTGAGGCTCTCAGCAACTTAGTGAGACCTTGTTTCCAAATAAAGTATAAAATAGGTCTGGGAGTATAGCCCGGAGGTAGAAAGTCCCTGGGTTCCATCCCCAGTACCACAGGAAAAAAAAAAAAAAAAGTTCAATTTTGCCATGTATGATCATGTCAGTCTAAGAACCAACACTTATATGCTCTAATTATTTGGCAAGTTTTGGATTTAACTTTCATTTTCAGTCCTGTATTAGCCAGGCCAGGGTATCATACAAAAAATACCACAAAACTGCATGGCTTAAATAACAGAAACTATCTTCTCATAGTTCATGAGGTTGGAAAGCCCAAGCTCAAGGCTCAGGCAGGGTTGTTTTAGGTGAGGACTCCCAGGTTTGCAGATGGCTGCTTTTATCCCCAGGTGGCCTTTCCTCTGAGTGTGTATGCACAGAGACAGCTCTCTCTTCCTTTTATAGGGACACTAGTTCTAAGGACCCACTTTTATGTCTTCATTCACTATAATTACCTCCTAATAACCCAATCTCTAAATGTAGAGTTATGTCGAGGGTTAGAGATTCAATATATGAATTACAGGGAGACACAATCTAGTCCATAGTTACCGCTAGTAAAAACCAAGAGCATAATAAAAGTTTCAGAACTAATGAATAGTCTGTGTTTAGTAATAGGACTATGAAAAGGGGGAACTTAGGCAGACCTATTGATTTTCTTATGAAATAGTTAAAATTAGGATTTCACATTCAACTAAACCAAATTTTTTGAAAAGCAATGTTACTGTTGAAGCAAAAGAAAATTTTATGAATAAAGAGGGAGATGAAACCATCCAGATTCTTCTTCAAGGAAAGACTTTCTGCTGAGCCATTGGGGTTCTGTCAAAAGACAGACTTCAGTGATCAGCAGGTTTTGCAAATGCTGTAGGTAGCCCCTTGCCCAAGGGTACGCATTTCTCAGGGCAGCCAAAATCCAGTGACTGCAGCAGAAGTATTAGTAGACTGCTGTTTTAAAACAGGTGACAGCTCTCAGAGTTCCAGAGGGGTTGGTTGGAGCTGTCACACACCTGCTTCTTTCACCTCCATTTGAGAGGTGTTAATCCCGTGGCACACTCTAAGATGCATCCTGCATACCAGGCTCTAGCTCAGGACCAACTTCCCAACAAAATTTCATCCAGTGTCATATGACTCATTATTTATCATATAAATATCATCCTTATACAGATTACCAAAAGCAAAAGAATGGGATTTATATATTTATTGACAGTTAATATTATAACCTGATTTATTTGGCCCATCATTGATTCCAAAAATTTCTATTTTTGTTAGGTATAAATGTGTATATGTAATTTTATATAATTGCTGTATTTATAGCCATCGTTTACCTATTTTTTACTAAATAATAATTATTGTTCTATGGCAACACATAGTTTTATAATACATGGACAATTTCAATATTCTCTTTACCACTATTTCATGAATCTGAGCACTCCTAATGTCTTGTCACCTAAAATATAGCTTGTATCTGTATTGTGTCTGCCACAAGGTCTAGTAGAACTAAGTAGAGCAGGAGATCATTTGCTGGTGGAGGCAACGCCATTCCTGCTGTATGACAGGGTCACAGCTGGAAAGAGAATTCCGCAGGGCTGGAAGACTCTGGCAAAACTGAAGCTATTATCCCTCTTGATTTTAGTTATAATAATGATAGTATTAATGAAATTTGAAAATTTCTTAGAATGAGGGTTGCTGCTTTGTAATAATCTGAAAATTAATGTGAATATGACTGGAAAATGCCCTAACATTTGTGCTGGTAATAGCACTAAGAAGAATATGACTATGGGAGAACTTTCAAGAAGCTACATAGGAAAAGAGCTCTTTGCTCCTCTGCTTACAACACCAACTCACTTAAGGTTTTAGCCATGAAAGTAAAAGTTAACTTTAGGCAAATTATACCTATTGTGCAAGGCCCTCCATATGTTGTTCATAAGTTAGGGGGTTGACTGTGGTATCCCCCTCAGGGGACTAACACTAATCAGAATACTTTTCTGTCTCCAACCAATCCTTTACTTCCCTATACAGGAGTGTATGATGAATGACAAGCACAGAGTTAATATTACTGGAAAATGGCTTGATGTCTCTGTCATTCCTATAGAGGGTTGGGCAGGCAGGGACCTCCTTGGTACCTGCTCACTAAAGCACAAAAGAGTTCTCTTGGTAAACAACTTAATAGGTATTACAGAAAATTATGTGTAGGCATTGTATGTTAGGAAAATATAATAAGTTTACTGAGGGTTTGGTGGCTGGGTCAAAATAAGTTAATAGAATACCTACTGGCCAAAATAGCAGATAAAATTAGCAGTTAATGTCAGAAGTAGATACAGTAAGTCTAATAGTAGTTAAGATAGAGGATAGGATAAGTTAAGTTAAAGTTTATTATGTGTGATGTAGAGTAGTAATAAGTTTTGTAGGTCAATTCATTACAAATTAATAAAAAACAAAGAACAGGAAAAACAGGTGGCTTTGAGGTGTGCCTGCTATGTGAAATTCAAGTTAATGAAAAACTAAATGAAAAACAATGTATGTGTAATGTGGTTTAAAAAACACTAAATGAAAAACAAAATACATATGATGTGGCTTGTTGTAATTTGTCAGATTCATGTATAAATACAGTATATTCCAGGGCATAGACGGAGATACCTTCCCCCGCTATTAAGCATGGTGTTTCTCATTCGTCAATTTTGCCGACCCGACATCGCCTTCAAGACCCCTGGACTGGCTGAGGCTGGACCCCGGCAATTTGCATCACATAAATCCTGTATATCAAATGGATACATACATACACACACATACATATGACAATGGGGATGGAGCCTAGGGACTTCTACCTCCAGCTACACTCCCAGACCTATTTTTATATTTTTATTTGAAAACAGGGTCTCACTAAGTTGTTGAGAGCCTCCCTAAGTAGCTGAGGCTGGCTTCAAATCTCTGAGATCCTTTTGTCTCAGCCTCCCAAGTACTGGGATTACAATTTTGTGCCACCTCACCCCGCTGAGATGATTTTTGATTTTTTTTTTTTTTTTGTGGGTCTGGGGATGGAACCCAGGGGCATTCTACCTCCGAGCTATACCCCCTGCCCTACTTTTTATTCTTTATTTTGAAACCGGGTCTCACTGAGTTACAGAGGGCCTCATTAAGTAGCTGAGGCTGTCTGCGAACCATAATCCTCCAGGTCTCAGCCCCCTGAATGCTGGGATTACAAGGGTGTGCCACCACGCCCGGCCCGTTGAGATGATATTAAGAAAATGAAAACAACAATAATGCTGGGGCGGGCACAAAAGAAATCAAATGGACTGCGATTTTCTGTGAGTAGCTATTCCCAATTCCAGTGGAACATTTCTCTTTTACTATCTGAATCAGTCAGTTTGTATTAAAAATTCTGACTCTTTCCTTTTATCACTACTTGAGCCTGGACAGTTTACTTAATTAATCTAAGTTTTATTTTCTCATATATGAAATAGGGATAGTGATACCTATATTGCATTGTTGTTGTAACATTGGATACTCAACTTCTAACTTCCAATATGTATTACAAAAATGGTATGTATTGTTATAAAATTAGTAGAAAAACTTTGTGTAGTCCTTTTTATGTGATGATACTGGGGAGTGAGCCCAGGTGAGGGTCTTCTACCTCTGAGCTACACCCCAAGCCTATCTTATTTTTTATTTGGAATCAAGGTCTCACTAAGTTGCTAAAGGGCCTAGTTAAGTTGCTGAATCTGGCTTTGAACCTGCAATCCTCTTGTCTCAGCCTCCAAAGTACTGGAATTAGAGCCATGATTCACATCAAACACTATTTGATTCAATTCTTGCAAAAAACAAAACAAAACAAAACATTTACATATATGAAGTAGAAGATCAGCAAAAATGAGCCACATTGGCAACTTGCCAAATCACATTTTGACGAAATGTCAAAGCTGGAAATAAATCCATTCACTACCCAAGTTAAATGAAGAGTGAAGCAGGAGTGTCAACTTTCTGCAAGAAGAAAACATTTAAGTATCCCTGAAGTAGATAGTTATAGCATAGTTTATGCAATGCTAGTATTGATCTTTTAAAAAATCAGTTACTAAACAAAGGAAATAAACCATTAAGTGGAATTGCAAAAAAATAGTGTTTTATAGAGGCAAAATAGTTAATCTCAACATTTTTTCATAGAAGACATCATCCCCAAATATATATCTGAAAACCAAACCACTATTTCTTTATTTTCCCTAAGACCTATAAAAAGATGGTTTTTAAAAACGTAATTATTAGATGTTCTAGCACTATTTGGCAGGACTTCATACTTGTTGTAAAATAAATTGTTCTTTCTATTTAGGTTTGTGGCCACTTGTTATTAAACAGATAAATTAATTAATTATGTAAACAATTAATTGCATAGCTATTTTATATGTAAACAAAGTGCTCTCCTGTATATAGAATGGCTTGTATCTACATGATTGTCAATCTTTTAAAAGCTAGGTAAATACATATAACAATCAATCAATTAGTCAGATAAGCATTAATTGAGCTTCTAATGTATGCCTTATACTCTGTTTGGCTGGAGATAAAAACAAAACAGAACAGCAAAACAAAACAAAACAAAAAACAGTGCTCTCAAAGTGATTGTAGTTTGTTAAGGGAAAAGTGAATAAATAAAATGTCATGTAATATATACAAAAGAATTTCAACAACATCTAGTTTGTGTTATATGCAATAAAAATAACAAAAATACATTGTTAGCTGGGCGTGGTGGCTCACACTTATAATCTTCGCACTTGGGAGGCTGAGACAGGAGGATTGCACAGGTTCGAAGCCAGCCTCAGCTAATTAGTGAGTCTCTCAGCAGCTTAATGAGACACTCTTTCCAATTAAAATATAAAAAAAAAATAGATCTGGTAGTATATCCCAGAGGTAGAAATCCTCTGGGTTCCACCCCTAGTACCAAAAAAAAAAAAAAAAAAAAAGCATTGTTGCTGGATTGAAGGACATCAGTTAGGTGGACACACTTCTTTTTCTGCAAATGCTAAGGGGAATCACTGAGGATCATGCACCTTCAAAACAACTTTCCAGCTGTCTGGATCAATCCCTGTGCTGAGCAATTGGCCTTTGGGTATTTTCCTGCCTGCAATCATGTCTCTATTCCTTGGAGTTAATTTTCTGTAGAAAAAACAGAAGTAACTTGTAGGCCACTCTAAGGCAATATAAGGCCACCTTACACTTAATTTAGGGATTTTTTCATTGATATGACTTTTGTAAGAGTTTCATCAAATATACCATTGGCACAAAATGAACTGATTTTTAAAAATTAATTAATTTTGACACCAATTACTTGATCTCCAGGTTGTCTTTCTTTCCCACAGATAAATATGGTATAAATAAAAATACTCATTGCAAATTAGGTTGATGTTCACAAGCCATCAAGATGTGTTGTGATACCTGGACAAAGGTGATCCCTCTGGTATGACTTTTGTTACACTGTTAGAGTCATAGAATTTCTATATCATATCTCTTTCTTTATGATTTATAAAGCAGTTTCATTTATTACAAAACTCTTCTAGTACTCAAAATAACACAATATAATGGAATGGGTAGTCTTTTCTCCTTTTCTAACAAATAGGAAAATTGAGTGATAGCAAGTCTATTGATTTGCTCAAGACCCATACAAGCTAAGGATACAGGCCAAGCTGAGAGTATTCAGGATCCATAATATTTGCTATTTTCATCCCAATACACCCAATTTATGCTATGCCATACTAGATACTGTGGTGCCTTCTGTGCTTTTCATTTTCTACTCTTCTCTCCTTCCATATCTTGTTTCTACTTCTCTCTTTTCCTTCCCCACTATGACCTTTATTTCCCATTCTTTGTCTTCTCTTTCCTTTCTTTTCACTGCACTCCTTCCCTTTCCTGCTCTTCCTTTTGTTATTCTCCTTGACATTTTTAACTAGACTGATAGTGACTACTGAAAGACTCTTCTGATCAAACTGCCCCACCTGATTCAGCAGCAAGACTGTCAAATTCAAAATAGTATAAAGGTGGTATTATATTTTTTGTTAAGTCATAAACCAGGATTAGAAACCTGGGTTAGTATCTAATTGACTTCTTATTCTTCCACTGAGCATTTGGTCTCCCTTAGGCCTGATATTCAATTCTATAAGGGGCAGAAATGTGGCATCCAAGCCACCCCTTCCAGGAAAAGAAAATAAAACATGAGAAATTTTACATTGACCACTCTTGCAAACAACCCCTGGTTCCCAATGTTATTTTCTGTATACTCCTGCCCATTTGTGGTTAAGAAAAACCAAAGGCCAACTAGGAACATCTATCTATGTATGAAGCATAACAAAAATAACATATTTTTGTACAAATATTTTGCACATATTTTGTACAAAGATGATATAACAATAGCTATTGCTGGTGTTGTAATTAAAGTCTCAGAAGGAAATCTAGAAGGTGAGAGTTTATTTTAATGAGAGTTATCTTAATAGTAACTTTTTATTTCTCCTTTCTAAACAATAAGTAGCACACCTTCTATTTCCACTGTCTATTTTGTTTCTACCTCTTTAAAATACAGCACTTCTTGAAAAACTATTTTTGGAAGCAATGCAATTACTTGGATAACATGGATCACATTTAGTCCTCATCTCTCCGGAGTTCTAGAATTGTCCCCATTGGAGTTTGCAACTTATCTACCCATCTGTGCATTCAGTCCCCAGAGACCAATACTCAGCCAAAAACAATAAAAATCTTTGAGAGTCTTTGTGCTTTTGAACATTAAACCATAAGATCTAGAGTCAGGAAAATTCTGGACTCTGGGTTTGAGACCTACTATTAGTACTCTGTGACCCTGAGTTAAATAATTGATTTTTCTATAACATACTTACCTGCAAAATGAAGAGACTGGACTACGACAAGACCCATGTCTTTTAGATATTGTAGGAGTAGCCTGTGTTTTCAAAGCCCTGAAATGCCAAAGGAAATGCTGTAGGTCACTTGGGTAGATGGAAATCACTTTTCAGTTAATCTTTAATTGACTTCTACAATAACATTATAACAACACAGATGTTTTTAAGGATTAATGTATGATAGATATAAATTGCCATAATAATATTGCTTTACTGTTTCCATCCTGGTTCATTAACTGTCATTAAAGATGCCATGTGACATGTATTTTGCCTGTGCCATGTAATCACCCAGTAGCTGCATTCCTTTCCCCACCAAAGGATCCCCAAGCCTACCATTTGAATCAATAGAAGTGTGAAATTCATTTCCGGATCATCTCTTTAGGAAATCACAAGGTCATTGGTTCTCATCTCAAGAACATGAATGAGGAAAACAAGATACAGGAATAGAGTGAGAAAGAGAGAAGCTAATTCCCACTGCTCCCTGAAGTTTAAATAGTTCCCCTGTGGTTTCAAGTTCAGTTATGTTCTGCTTTTAATTTAAAACCATTCTCTACCAGGCAACTGATTTTTGCTAGTCTCTTGGGTGATTTTCTAAGACAGATTTCACTGTATTCTACCCTTGTGTGTGCACTTAGCTCCCATTAGCAGTAATGGGTGTTATGCATGTATAGCTCCCATTAACAATAATGGAAATTATGCATGTGCATCCAGAAGAAAGTATGCTTCCCAATGTTGGAATTTTTTCAGGAGGAAAAGTACTACTTATGCAGCATTTGGCTTTTGTTTTAGGCTCTTTATTGTGGTGACGATTTGTGCTGCAGAGAATGAACATGGTGTGAAAGACTGCCAGCTCCTCCATGTGCAGTCTGTACAGTATTTTTAAAAATCTTGGCTTATAATTTTTTTGAGTGACTAAAATAACAGTCAGGCAAAACTTGTTCCAGAAGTAAAGCAGATTCAAATCATTTAATAAAGGGTCAGGAGGGGGCTAAGTTTGAATTAAATCTAGGAATTATGGTAGATAATGTCACCTGTTTCAGGGTAATAAACATAGTATAGATTTGAACAGATGGAGAAGATAATTCTTCAAAAACAACTGAGTGCTATTTATGTAGAGCATAATAACTTTCCTCTGGATGAATGTGCTTTAACCCAAAGGGATGATTTCTATCATAATACATTGATTAAAAAATAGCAGGCCAAAGGTGACATTCCAAGGGGCTGTGAATCATCAGCATATTAATTTTAGATCAAATCATGCAAAAAAGAAGCTTTAACCCTAATATGAATTCAAGAATATGATTCATCTTAATTTTTATGAGTGGTAGAATGCACTTGACACTTAAAAAGTTTTTGAATTGTCAAAGTGATATGAGAGTGCCTTGTGTTGGATGTCCAACATTGCTGTTCATTTGTAAAAGAAGCAGGTCTGTGTCTAGTCTCAGAGAAACCTGGGTACTGCTTGGATGTGGAGAAGGAATCTGAGTAAGGCTTGGGTTTTGGTCACTTTGGTCATTAGAGTGAGGCACATAAAAAGCCCTGGAGTGTTTAAGGGCATAAGTCTTCGGGAGAGATGGACCTGCATTCAAATGCTGATCCTCACCTGGGAATTTATTTTACTTTTCTGAACTCAAGTTATCTCATTTTTAAAGTGGGAATCATAATTCTCATAGTTGTTATAATAATTAAATTCTAAAATTGCACTAACAGAACTATTACTAATAATTATTAATGTATTCAGGGAAATAAATTTTGAAAATGCTAAAATTCAAGACATTTATCTAGCAGATAATCTTGATCATATCAGATATAACCTGTTGTATACTTTAAACACATCTTTATTTTTTTCTTTATTTAACCCTAAACATGCCCATCACAGACTATGCTTCTATTTGGGGTTAAAAACTAAACATAGTATCCTTTAGGAAAAGAATTTTAAATATGCAGACTGACACCTGCTTTCTCCTTCTACCACTTTATGTTTTCACACCAACCAAAGTTAATTATAAACTCTACATTTTTAAAAAGCATGCAGATACACAAGGAACATAAAAAATTTTGAAAATATTTTCTTTTCCTTGTTGCCTTATCACTTTGCTATTGAATGAGCAAAGCATTTATAAATAATGAAGTTCTTTGCAAAGTTCACACAGTCATACCTCAGTATCTATGGGAGATGGGCTCCAAGACCCCAGTCCATATAAAATATCTGTAATTCTCAAGTTTCTTATATGAAACAGTATAGTACTTCAAATAGTCTACATAATTCTCCCATATACTTTCAATAATATCTAGAATACTTATAATACCTAATGCAATATAAATCCTATGTAAATGTTGTTATACTATATTGTTTAGAGAATAATGACAAGAAAAGAGTCTATACATATTCAGGGCAGACACAATTTTTTAAAACTATTTTTTATCCCAGGTTGTTGAATCCATGGATATAGATCCCATGGTTACAGAGATGGACAATTGTACATCCATTCTAACTGATACTATCTTAAAATGCATGTAAGAATATATTACCCACTCAGTTGATTAACTATTTGTAATTTAGCATGTTACAGTGGAGAAGAAAGAGATCATGTAGTCACAAGCATGATACTTATCTCCACAAGCCTTAATTTCTTCATTTGTAGAATGAAAACACTAGTGTTTATTTGGTGAGGGTGGTTTGAGGAGTAATTAGGATAACACATAACATGAGCAGGAAGTACTTAATCAGTATAGTTTCTCTGAGGAGGCTCTTGAGAACAGAGGGAGCAGCCTTCAGAAGGCACAACACTTGTATGTTGTGGCAGCCAGTGCCACTGAGGTGCATTAGCTCCTGAGGAAATACTGGGATGAAAATGTAGATGATCATAGGAATGAGGAAGGATCTAGAAGATGATACCCATTTTGTGATCACTCAGATTTTCCTAGAGCCAGCAGTCAGGACTTCCTAGGTTCTTCTCAAAATTGTCTGCCCTGGGGCTGGAAGGGTGACACTCATCTCTAAAATATCTCTGCCTTGTCCTAGGAGGGATGGTGAATCACAAATTTCTGAGGGCAGCAAGTGATTGATACAAGTCCTTCTTTAATTCCTGATTTTGGGAAAGATTCATATTTATACCCCCAAATTACATTTATTGAGGAATGATTGAGGTCTCCATTTTTATGACATATTTGTCAATCAGGATTATGATTTAGTCTAGGGAGAGAGTCCACAGAGGTGATACAATCTGTTTTAAGATTTTTTTTAAAAAAAGAACTCTATAGAATTTTATTTTAACAAATACTTTGTTTACATTTTTAATATTTATTTATTGACCATAGTTCATAACTCCTCAAGAAATGTGAAATCAGCCTCATTACTATTGCTTAAATATTTTTATGTAAAATCTGTGCATGCTGATTTTCTCTGGTTGAAATAGAACCACTGAATAACAAGGAATTGCTACCCTAAATACTCAAATCTCTTACCTTACTTCCTTTTCCTTTTATAGCATTATTTACCACTTGTGCTTCTACATAGTTTTGTTTATTGTCTGTCTCCATAAGGGCAGTGGCTTGTCTATTGTTCTTACTCCTTTATTTCTGTGACCTTTATACTATTGCCTAGAATAAAGTAGGTGCTCAATATCTATTTGAGTTGTTTGAGGAACAATGACCTCCATTCAACAGCTCCATTTTCTTGGATAGAGGCAATGAGAGAAATTTAGAAGATATTTCTATGGGGTTCTATCTGCATGATACCAGGCATGATACCAAGAGCTTTTTAAAAACATCAGTTAATCTTTGCCTTTGGGTATTGAATCTGTGCACAAAAGATAATAATAATACTTTCACAAGGTTGCAGTAAAGATTAAGCATCATAGTATATGTCCTATTGTCTTTTAAATATTGCACATTTTAATTGTTATAATGTGGCATCACTGGAAAAAGCAAGGTAGTTGGGACACTGTCCAAATAGACTTAAATCTGTCTCCAAAATCTCTATAACTGGGGACTATCTCTTTTCTCAATTTCTTCACCTGGAAAGAAGAGAGATGTTATTCATGATCCTGATTGTTCTATCCAGCTATGAAAGTCCATATCATTAGGGGCTTTCTATATTTTTTCATCTTTCTTCTTGAAGTTAAGGACTATGTGGATGTTCCTCCAATTCTTATAAACATACCATAAAAGAGGCTGAATGTTAGTTGTTTGCTTCATTTTCGTATCACCATTAGGCATTATCCTACTTAGAGTGACACATTCACCATTTAACAGTGCTCAAGTTTTTGGTATGTTTTATTATGACAGCACAGAGTAGTTACAAGGACTACTTATTCTCACATAGTTACTACTGTTGATGTGAGGCTCAGCACATTTGACAGAGGTAGCTTGCTGTGTTGGAGGGAAGGGTGCCTGGTTATACTGGAGTCCAATCTTTCACATTCACATTATGCTGCCTCTGGAAGAAGAAGTCCTCCATTTTCATTACACATAAGAAAGAAAACTGCTATGCCTATACAGAACACTCTATTTGCAAAGATTCTCTGAGGGGATCATGACATCCATGGGCTGGATTTATGGGTGAGGTATGCTACTAGGTTACATCTTATATTGTAGGCTGGTGAAACTTAGCTGTCTGGGCTCTCTACACAGAGCAGAGCTGGTGTATTCCCTGCTAGGAAGGAATCCATGGTCAGGGAACCTGCTGTTCTGTACAGGGGGGCTTGATAACATGCAGGTGATGCTACTATTAACAAGATTTTCTTTAGGGTAACTTTTTTCCCATATATAAAGGCTATAGAACTGCCCCTGTACCTGTTTCAAACCTTAGTTGGGTTTGAAATTAGCAATTGGACCTGAAGCTATAGGGAACTGGGAGTAAATGTATGTAGAAAGCAACTAAGCTGTGTCTGGTGGTCAGTGACACACGTGGCTGTTCCTGAGATAAGTGGAGTAACAGAGAAATTGCAAAGACCAAATGAAGTTCAAGTGCCTTATATTTCAGTTCTATAAAATGTTTGAAGGCTTGCCATAACCTCATTCCAATTTATAGGTCTAACTTTTTACCACTTCTCTCCAGAACATGTTCTTAATTACAATCAGTCAAATTTTACAGCCTTTAATAAATCACATTCAACTTTACCTGTGTTGCTTATTCCTTTGGTCTAGAAGAGTTCATTTTTTTTTTATTGGTGCACTGTATTCATACATCATAGTGGGATACAAACTTTTGTAGACATACATGCACACATTGCCCAGTCAGCCCCCACCCGATCCCCACCCCATTCTCTCCCCATCCCTCCCTCCCATGCTTTGCTTAGTGGTTGACATCTAGTATTATAGCAATTTATCCAAAATTAAAAATGATAATCACACATAACAGTTTCATTTGTCTGATACCAAGCTTTTGATGACTTAAAGATAACATTTCAATATTTCTTTTTACTTTCTTTCTTACCAGAGAATATTTTTTTTCTATTTTTTTAGGTGAAACTATCATATATTAATATATTTATTTTTCAGAAAAAAACTCTATCCTAATATGGAATATGGACTCTAGATACCCAAAATGATCGTGAAAAAGAACTAAGCTAGAAGATATATATTTTCTGATTTCAAACCATATAAAGCTACAATAATTGAAACAGTATAGTACTATTCTAAAGGCAGATATATAAACCATTGGAGTTAAATAAAAGCCTAGAGCTAAATTCTGCCCTATATTGTCAAGTTATTTTTGACAAGGTTTCCACGAACATTTGGTGGTAGAAATAATAATATTTTAACTAAATATTGTTGAAACATAATAATTACATGGAAAAGAATAAAGTTGGACCCTTACCTAATCCCATATACAAATATTAACTCAAAATAGATAAAAGACCTAAATATAAATCTTAAGACTATAAACTTTTAGGAGAAAATCTGGGTCATAAAACCTCACAACACTGAAATTGACAGTGATTTCTTGGATATGATTTCAATGGCACAGGCAACAGAAGAGTATACAAACTCCCTAAAAAATAAAAAAAATATTGTATATCCAAAGACAATGTAAACAGAGTTAACAGTTACTAATAGAATGGGATAAAATATTTCCAAATGCTATATCTGAAGGAATATTAATATTCCAACTACAAATCCTAAAAATTAACAACAATAAAGGCAAACAATACCATTTAGAGATAGGTAAAAAACTAACATAAGTAATGAATCTCCACAGATAACAAATCTTAGTTGACTGTTGGATGGAAACTCTTGTTTCTCTGGTTCTGGTGTGTGTTACCTATTTCTTCTTTGTAGTTAATCTCTTTGAGTATTTTCTCTAGAGCTGGTTTTGAAGACAAAAATTCCTTCAGTTTCTGTTTGTCATGGAAGCTTCTTTTTTCTCCATCTAATTTGATAGAAAGTTTTGCTGGATAGGAAATTTTTGGCTGGAAGTTGTTTTCTTTCAGAGTTTGGAATATGTTACTTTAAGCCCTTCTGGCTTTCATGACTTGGTTTGGGAAGTCTGGAGTGATTCTAATTGGTTTGCCTCTGAATGTCACTTGGCCCTTTGTTTTTGTTGTCTTTAAGATTCTCTGCTTGGCTTCCACATTGGTCATTTTGACAATTATGTGGCGTGGGGATCCTCTTCTCCGATCCTGTCTAAAGGGAGTTCTATAAGTTTCCTGGACCTGTGTATCAACCTCTTGCTCTATGTTTGGAAAATTTTCTGCTATTACTTCCTTGAAGAGATTGTTGATCCCTTTGGTTTCACTTTCTTTTCCCTCCTCTATTCCAATTATTCTTAGGAATAGGCCCATATTTCTCTTAAATGGGCCATATTTCTCTTAAAATGGGCCCATATTTCTTCAATATCAGATTCCTGCTGTCGGATATTTTTTCCTAGATTAGAAACTATGCGTTCATTTTTGGAATGATCATCTTCTAAGAGCGAGATTCTGTTCTCCATGTGGTCTAATCGGTTGTTTGTGCTTTGAATTGAGGCCTTTACTTCATTAATTGCATCCTTTATCTCTTTTTGGCTCTCTCTGAGTTCTTTTCGAAGCACCTCTATTATTTCTACAGTTATTTTCCTGATTTGATCTTCTAGAAATATCTGATTTTCTGTTTTATCGGGTTCTGATGTTGTGGGCTTGTGGGCATTCATTGCTCCAGTATTATTCCTCTTTCCCATAATTTCGGAAGTTTGTGCCTTCTCTGGGTTCTTCCCTTGGGTCACTATGACTTCACCTAAGGTGTTCTGGATCTCGAGTCAGTAGTATCTCAGACCCCACTACTCCTTTACTGGGTTGTATCACAGAGTCTCTGACCCAGAGAGTCAATAGAGGCTGCTTTAGACTGTGGGGGGTGCCAGGTTGCACGTTCTCCTATGGTGTGATATCTCTGCCACCGCCCCTCCCCCACTGGGTCAAGTCCCAGGGAGTACAGTACTGGGATTTCTCCTCTGTGGCCCGCAATTTGACTCACTGTTCTTGAGTACGCAGATGTAGCTCTACTGGATTCGGTGAATTCTCTGCTGCTGCCGCCGGTGGCAATATGGCACCACTGCCACGCCCTCGGCCGTGAGGC
This sequence comes from Muscardinus avellanarius, assembly GCF_963383645.1. Lineage (NCBI taxonomy): Eukaryota > Metazoa > Chordata > Mammalia > Rodentia > Gliridae > Muscardinus > Muscardinus avellanarius. The sequence continues at coordinate 62,203,225 of NC_137788.1, forward strand.
TGGCGTATTTCTTCTTGGTTTTGATTTCCACTCTGAATCCCTGTGGCGTGTGCTGAGCTCAGCCACTGGGAGCTTTAGATGTTCCTTCGCCGAGAAATCCCGCCTGGCTGTTCTGCAGCAGCTCACCTCCCGCTTGCTGTAGCCGTCTGGTGAAATCGCCGCTGCCGCCGGCAATATGGCGCTGCTGCCGCGTCCTCGGGCGTGAGGCCGGTTATCTCCTCTGTGGCTCTGAGCTCTGTTCTCAGTCCGCTTTCTCTCTGGAGCCTGGTGACTTTTTTGTTTCTGGTGATGGTGTTTTCTGGCTATGAAAGGCGCTGATTTTGTGGTAATGGAGATTGGTTGTTAGCGGAGCTCTTAAGCCCCGCTTTTCTCAGTCGCCATCTTCCCGGAAGTCAAGATCCCATTCTTCTAGAAGAGTTCATTTAATTCTAGCTTTTTTTGTCTGAGTTTTTTTTTTTTTTTTTTTGTGTGTGTGTGTGGGGGGGTGGGTCCAGGGATGGAGCCCAAGGGCATTCGACCTCCAAGCTATACCCCCAGCCCTATTTTTTATTCTTTATTTTAAAACCGAGGCTCACTGAGTTGCAGAGGGCCTCACTAAGTAGCTGAGGCTGTCCGCGAACCGCGATCCTCCAGTCTCAGCCTCCTGATTGCTGGGATTACAAGCGTGCACCACCACACCTGGCTTTTTAATTCTACATTTTTTTTTTTAAAGTGGGGAGCTTGTGTCACTTGATCCCTTAAGCCATGCAAATTTGTCCTTTTTCTGTCCTATTACTATATTTTAGTCCACATGTCAGATTTAACTCCTTGAGGTCGGAGGAAAGGTAAACACCATTTCTTTTCATCTTCTCATGATAACTAGTGAACGTTGGAAGCCTCATAGGTTCACAGAAACTTTTTAATATTTTGGTTGTAAAGTTCTACTTGGTATTTAACCATCATTGTTTATCTTCCCTAATTGTTAACATTTTTAACTCCCCACACTGTCTTTCACTTATTTTAAACTCTCTTCTTTTTAAATCTAAAGGATTTGGCATGGACAAAGAATGCTCACAAAATTTCAGCTCAGCCACATCACCTTTGCTGGCTATTTCCTCTGGCAGATTGTGTTGCCAACACAGAATGTGCTTCATTCTTACTCCTCCCTAAACACACATACAACCTCCTCCAAGGTCTCCAGGAGGAAGGGTAACCATAATTTTTTTTCTTGGGTGGGAGCCACTGTGTTTTTCTTCTTCTCCTACTACCATTAAACTTCTTTCTGCTAGTCAGTATTATTTCTAGCATAGCCTAAATTTACTTTTTGCTTCAGCCCATGTGCTGGAAATTCCATTTCCATGGAAATTGTTTATAATATATGGGCTGTTTATACATAACCACAGCATTACAAATATTTAATAAAACTATTACAAATGATAATAATTTGGGCAATTGTTATATATTTCTTTCTGAAATGGTGGCAAGATCTCTTGGTGATTGTGTTTCATTTATTTTGTAGACTGATTTCAAAGTCATTTGCTTAGATTTTTTTCCTGAATGTTTCCCAATCATTCTTAATTAATTTTAGATGTAAATAGAATGAGACATCTTTTCATTTTAAAGAAATGTTATTTACCATAAAAGTAGAGCATGCAACAGCTGGTTGAAAAGAACCCAAAACGAAGAATTATAACATCATGAATAGAAAGATTAATTTTGTTTTTTATTAACTTGTTTAGTTTTGGAAACTAGCTTAAATTTCTTCCAAAAGTTGATACTTTGGAAAAAAGGACATGAGCTATATTAAGGGTATCTGTATCCTGGAATTTGATTGAGAGTCTGTCTCTGCCTTCCCCAAATTGAATGACTTTAAATGATTTATTTAACTACTATGGGTCTAAGTTTTCTTGTACATATAATGGCTTAATATAGCTGTACCTACCTTGTAAAATATTCATGTTTATTAAATTAAATGTTTGTAGAAGACAACACAATACCTGGTATAGAGATAGAACTTTTTGAAACCCTGGAGTGGCTACAGTGGGCAGAAAAATGCTGCTTATTTCCCAATACATTAGTCATTCCTCAGAAAGCTCCCTAGTTCTCACATTCTTTGTAGCTTTGAATTCACTAGAGCCATGTTGGCTGTAGACCTATCCAACAACAGAAATGGAACTTCACTTACTCAACTATTTTGCCAATGTCTGGAGGCTTTCCTGTGGAACTGAGGAGGAATTGGGGGAGGTTTAGTCATAAACAAAATAATGAAGGAGACAATTCATGGTGTTTATTGCCCTAGAATTTGCTTTTTCTATACCCAGGGTTGAAAACCATATGTGTAGCAGCAGATGTAGTTGAGTCTGGCATTAATTTTGTTCACAGACACAGCTTTGAATAGAACATGATAACTGGAAGCCATGGTGACAAACAGCAGGAAACAGTTACTCCAAGGAGACAGAGAGTGCTAACACAGAAAGCTCTTTCACTTGATAATTATTTGTTCCTTTATTCATTTATTTATCTAATATTTATTGAGGACCTCCTCTGTTTTAAGCAATGTTCTTAGTGCTTGGGGCATATGAGTTAACAAAGGCAGAAAAAATTTCCTGCTTCAGAAGCTTCAGGACTAGAAAAACAAATATACAATAAAGAGAGCCATAAAATAGAACAGATACAATAAAATGATAAGAGAAGTATAGGAAGATAGAAGAGTAAAAAGGAAAATCTACCTTAGTTATGGGTCATGGAAATTCTCTTTAAAGGAATATAATTTAAGCTAAGTCGGAAATAGGGAGCAGGAACTACAGCTTGTTTTAAAGAGAAGAAAGAGCACATGTAAAAGCATGGGGCTTCAACGAGCATGCTGGAGATGAAGGCCCTGAAGACAAGCTAACATTTTGTCACCTCTTAAAATGGATATTTTAAAAACCATTTGTTCAATATCTATTTCTGGGGGCCAAGGAGAAATGGATTTTTCTATTGAGAAAAATTATATGCAAAACACATTCACTTAGTAATTCACTTCAGCTGGGTCAAAGCAGAGTCAATATTGTGCAATTATTCCTCAAAATGTTCCCCATTTTCTTCTCTTTGTTCAGTGTGCATGTTTTGAACCAAAGAACTTCTTGGGAGATATATTAAACATGCAAAATTTAGATAATAATATAAATGAGTCATCACTGATAAATAGCACTATGCCACATTTTATTCAGTTTTAGAAAATCAGCTTCTTGCCAACTTTCAGCTGTTACTCTAAATTTGTTTTGCAGAAATACTTCATAAATCAGTACGTTTGGGGAACAAGGGAGATATCATTATTTACATTGAAAGGTGCTGATTCTTTTTTCAGAAGCAACACCAGTGTAAATTTTGCCAGTTAAACAAAGAATTTGAGTTGACTCAACTTGGCAAGGCTGATATCCCTAATGTGCACCAATGAGGTAAATGCTCTGGCTGACCCAACCCCCCGTCAAGTTTGTAAAAAGTTAAAGGAGACTGGAGCATCCAGTGTAAGGGAGCCAGACCATACTGAGAAGATAAATGGAGCTTGGTAATGACATACCTTTATGACATAGATGGTTTGTCTCTTAGAATGTAAGGCCACTAAGGGGTGTTAAGCAGGGAAATGACTTGGAAAAAATTTTGGTTTAGAAAGATCTTCTTTTGCAAATTAGTACAACCTCTTTGGAGATCAGTATAGATGTTCCTCAAAAAACAGGAATGGGATCACTCTATGCTACTCCTTGGTGTTTGTTTAAAAGAATTAAAGTTAGCATGTAAAAACAATGCATGTGTATCCATGTTCACAGTAGTGCAATTCACAATAGCCTAGTTAAGGAACCAGCCTACATGTCCAACCAATGAATGGATAAGAAAAATGTGGTATATATACACAACAGAATTTTACTCAGCCATAAGTAAGGAAATCATATCATTTGCAGGAAAATGGATGCAACTGGAGAACATCATACTAAGCAAGATGTACATATTTAGAAAATCAAGGGTTGCATAGCTAGAGAGTAAAAAATTGAAAGAACAGGAACCTCATGAAATTTGTGAGGGAGAACCATAAAGTAGTGGAAGGGGGTTGGGGAAGGAAGTAGGGAAAGGAAAAGGATGGGGAGGGATACAGATCAAACAATGTTATATGAATATATGATTGAATCACTGTGAATTTCACTATCATGTACAATTACAATGCACCAATAAAAACACGAGAAATGCTGCAGTGTGGGGCAAAGCATTAGAGGGAGGCAAGACTCCAAAAAAGAAAATTCTTTAATATAATGTTGGAATGATTGAGGTAGGGAAAGATAGGGGTTGATGTAGAGGATCTGGTGTCAATTAGGATGGTGAGAAGTAGAGTTTGAGAAGTATCATCTTACATAAGGCATGGTAAGCAACCAGAGTCTTAGGGGAAGCATTATTCGGTGAACCTTTTGATTGCTAACAAAGCTTAATCCACTAGGCTAGAGTTTAAGGACAAGACTCCAGTCCACAGTAATTTCACAAATGGTAAAAGATAAAGGCAGGCATGGTGATGCACATCTATTAATACCAGTACTTGGGAGGCTGATACAAGTGGATTGCAGATTTGAAGCCAGCCTCAACAACATTTTTTTGTGGCTCTTAGCTACTTGGCAAGACCCTATTTCAAAAACAATAAAAAAAAAAAAGGTTGAGAGTGTATCTCAGAGGCAAGATGCCTCTGGGTTAAATCCCCAGGACCACCAAAAGAAAAAAAAAATTAGGATGAAGCCTAAATATGTAAAATGTTAGGGATTTTAAACCTCCAAATGATTAGAACAAATCCTGTTGATGGGATTGACCTACAAGGTTGAGACTTCACTTTAAGGAAAATGTTAGGAGGAAAGGAGAAAGGCATAAGGAAATCTATAGATTTTTGAACATGTGGATATGTGAGGGATCTCAGTTTGGGGGCTTTAACTGTCACTCTCTTTTACCAACAGCTTGTTGGAAAAATTTTGAGAGACTAGGAAGCTAATAGCTGATAATGACATAATGTTTTACATATTCAATTTTTCCCTTCCTCTTAGAGAAGAAGGAGTTGTTAAATGGAAATTGGATCATTTATTTTTCTCCTTAAAGCACTTGGAGAGGGAGAGGGAGTTGATAATGATCACAGTCTACGTTATGGTTTACACAGCCCTGAATATTCTGACTCTGGCCACCTCTGACCTCACCTTGAGACATTCTTCTTTATCCCTAGAAATCAGCCATCTGAGTCTTTATTCAGTTTTATTTTGTTTTCAAAAAAATTTTTTATTCTGGTACTGAGTACTGAACTCAGGGATATTCTACCTCCAAGTTGCACCCCAGCACTATTTTATTTTTTATTTTTAAACAGGGTCTCTCTAAGTTGCTGAGAGTCTTGCTATATTGCTGAGGCTGGCCTTGAACCTGTGATCCTCCTGTCAGAGCCTTCCGAGTACTGGGTTTGCAGGCATGTGCCACCTTGCCCAGCTTGTTTTCAAAATTGGAATCCACATTTTGCCCATTTTAAATCTTCCAGACATGCTCTTTTTGTATTAGAAATCTCTTCTCCTCACTTCCTTTTGTATTTTAGTCAAAATGCTGCTTAATTTGTAGCGTTTCCCAGCTGTATGTTCTCACAGCTACCTCTATTTCCCATTCATTACCCTTATAACTGTAATTAAATACTTATTTTCAGAATAAGTTCTTCTGTGTCTCTCTTCATGAATAGACTGCAAGTTTTATGAGAGGGGAGAAGATTTGCTTGTTTAAGGTTGTATATCTATTACTTAGCACAGTGTCTGGCAAATATATGTAAGCAATAAATATTTTTTGAGTGAACAGTTGAATCCCTAGATTATTTTAAGGACCCTGTGGCTATGCCTTTGTTTTTCAGGTGGTAGCCACATATCATAACTAACAGAGAAATGACCATCATTGACTAGGCATTGTATACTTTTTGTTGTATCACTTAGGAGTTACCTACTTTACCTAACCAGAATACTACCTTTGTTGGGCAAAAGAAAGTAGATAGAAAAGACAGAAATGTGCCTGAGATAGCCTGTTCAGAGAAGAGGCTGGAGGATGGGAAAACTAGACTACCATCTTTGAAGTAATGAAATCCCTAAATACAGATATTCCTAAACAGAAAGATAATGTTTGACAGAGTTTGCTAACATGATTCTTTTTCTCTAAATGTTAATTGAAACTTTGAGATGTTAATTTTTCTCCTTGAAATTTCCCCCTTTTCTGTCCTCCATTCAAGCAGATAACAAGTTCCATACTTCTTTGCCACATGAAAGGTTTTTGGCAGAGGTTCCTGGCTGATTTGCCTACTGAGGATAATAGAATTTGAAGAGAGAGGAAATTGGTATCTCTGTGTGAAGCCGAGAAAGACAGAAGGTTCTCCAGGCACATGAGCTTTTTCCAGTTTTGGGGAAGGGACAGGTGGTCAGTCCTTGAACAGGAGGGACTTTTACTTTTTTCCTGGAAGGGCCCAAGGGTATGGCAGGACTTTGAGGGAAATGTCCACATGGTGAACCAGTTAGGTTAGATGTCAAACTTGGGGTCTCAGCCTTGATAAAGAGACCTCTTTAAAACAAAAAGCATGACATGGAAATAATCCATGCTGGTGGCTACAGGAAAATCTAGCTCTTACCACAAGCATACATACTTCTAGTGATCAGTCCCCTAATGTTTGAATCTGGAGTAAGAATCCAGAACTTCAGCACAATCCTCGATGTGAGAAGAAACCTGCAAATAACTGAGGTTGAGTTTCTCACCAACTTGATGGGGTGAGGTTCTCAGAAGAAAAATGAGATGATTTATAGATACTAAGGAAATATGATTTCACCTAAGATATGATTTCACCTGCTCTATTAAGCAAGTGAACAGTAATTTTAAAAGGTATATTAGGCTTCCTTAGCAGCCACTGAAGAACAGCAGCCATGGTTCTATGCTATCCCAGAGCCACTGGCCTCAACAAGGGCTACAAGCTGATCAAAATCATGAACAAGATGAGGTGCAGTCACTGCTGTTGGCATCTCACAAATCACCCCAGGTTTGTGTGGGAGAGGATCTTAGAGGTGTGTGGCTTAGCCCCCTACTTGTGCCCTGTCATGGAGCTGCTCAAGGGCTTCAAAAACAAGAGGAGCCTCAAATTCATCAAGAAAGGGTGAGGACAAATATCTGTGCCACAAGAAAGCAAGGAGCTGAGAAATGACCTGATCACCATGAGGAAAAGCAGCAGCCAAAGACTGAGCCTCATGTTTACCAACATTTCACTGAAAAAAAAAATATATTAGTCTTTTTTTTCTATTCTAAAAGAATAGTTAATTGTTAATTAACAATTCATAAAATTTTGAGTTTAAATTTGCAAACTCTTTTACAGAGCTCAATATAAACCATCTGCTGGAAACCAAAGTGATCTCATTATAAGAAGACAACTCTTAATGGAACCTTGACAATAACAAATAAATCACACGTCTAATCCATTCTAATAGTCACATCATGCTGAACATGCCTCTGGGGGCTCCCCTTTTCTGGAAGAAAAAATAATTGAGCTCTAGTCTACCAACAAAAAGTTGGTCTATTATCGGCACAGTGATTATCTCACTGAAGCACAAAAGTACTACCTTAAATAGAATAAAGCAGTCAGATATGTTTCTCATTAAAGAGGAATATATGAAGGTGGTATGTAGGAGCATGCTGTTGACAGGCTGAAAATATTGACTTGACTTTGGTGGAGAATTGATTACAAATAAAATGAAATTTGGAAATCAATGTGATGGTAGCTTATTACACATGTGATTTGATAGTGAAATAAACTTTTCCTATTAAGTCATTTGTACTTGTGAGTTTTTTTCCTCATTCATTCTATTTCTTCCAACAAATATTTATTGAAAGCTCATTATGGACTGGATATTGAGTTTTGTGTTGTGGGAAATACAGAATTGAATAGCAGGTTAAGACCTCAAGGAATTTCATGAGAAAGCCATAACATATGGAAAGGAATGTAACACAAGTAGTAACTTTGTAAATGACAGGATTGATATTTCTACCTTCCCTTTTTTCCTCTTCCTTTAACCCTTTCTTTTCTTCTTGCTTTAATTTTCTTATCATCATCACTTGCACACCTACTGTCTAAAACTTTTGTAAGTAAGTAGAAAATACAAGTGGCCATGTCAGCCTCAGCTATCAATACCTGGTGTGGACACTGACAGTAGAATTTATGAGTTAACAATAAAAGTGGGCTTTTTGAGTTTATAGGAAATAATGTTTCCCAAGTCAATCAGACATGAATTTATCTTTTCTCTTTTTAGGTAAATGACTGAGGTTAAATTCTCTCCAACTCGATTGGATGAGGTACTCTGAATAGAAATTAGATGATGTATAAACAATAATAAAATATGATTTTGCTTAGGATTCAAGTCTGTTATATTAAGCAAGTGAACAATAATTTTGAATATATTCTGGTCTTTTCTTCTTTCTGAGAGTGTACTCTCCTTAAATAGTTCATTTTTACTTGTTTTTCCACAGAGAAAAACTAAGATAAGGCAAAATGAAGGAAGAAGGCCAGTGGTGTATTGGAAGCGGTTTATGCTCATGAAAACTCCTAAACAATCATATAGATTGTTTAGGAGTTTTGTGAGCCCATTTTTAAACTGCTGGTGGCTTGTGATCAAACACAATGGGATTATTTACACCACTAAAATAGGCAAGTGTTGTAAGTCATGACTTAAAAAAAGCAAGAAAAAATAGGGAGTTACTTTACCAGTTCACCTGTAGAAATGACACCTTCTTTTGGGGCAAAGTTGTAGGTATTCTGTTTGTGATTCTAGAACACCTAACAGAGAGGTAACTATATAGTTGAGGACCTACCAGGGACATAAAAAACTATCTATTCATCCTAGAGAAGAAACTCAAAGGGGTGGAGAAAGGGAGGCATCTTGATGCCCAGAAAGCCTAGCCTTCACTTCTATCATCATCAGTAATAAGAAAAAGCACATTTAAACGAGTGAATAATCATCCTTTGAAGAGAATTTTTTTCTAATATGCCAGCCACCAATAATGTTTGCCATAGAGATATTTAAAGTGAGACTTTGTTTTGCCAAACTTGATAAATTTTTTAATCTCATGTGAAAATGGAAAAAAAAACATTAAGAATAGACATAAAATTCTGAGTATTAGTAAAGGAATTATAGAATATGTAAATATACTTTAAACATAATATTGACTATGAAACCTGTTAAAATCTTATGTGCTATTGTATATTTTGAGTTGAGTCATCTAACCTTCAGGAATTGTTCCACCTGAATTTTTGAGATTATAAAATATTTTGGCAGGGTGTGGTGGCGCACACTTGTAATCCCAGCATTTGGGAGGCTGAGAAGGATCACAGCTCACGGACAGCCTCAGCTACTACTTAGTGAGTCTCTTTGCAACTTAGTGAGACCCTGATTCAAAATAAAGAATAAAAAATAGGGCTGGGGGTATAGGTCAGAGGTAGAATGTCCCCTGGGTTTCATCCCTAGTACCACAAATAAAAAAAAAAATTCTGATAATACTTGGTATTCATTAGATGTATTATCTGATTTTAATTAAAAAGTAGACTAACAGTAATATTGATCTAAAATCACTGGTATACATTCCTTATAATTTAACACCACTGATATCTACAGTAGAAGATACATTTGACAAATGGCCATGGAAATGAGAAGTGAGTTTTAGACAAAATTTAAAAGACTTGTTCTATTTTTTGCTAGTGTTTTCTAATTGTATAGGCCTTCACATGGAATATTAGTTTCTTCTTGCCTCTATTTTCTTTGTAATTCCTTAGGAAAGACGTAGAATTTCTTTTACTTGTCAGATAGTTTGTCCTCTGAAATTCTAATACTGAGAGAGGTTTGGGTAGCAAACTCTAGTATAATTGAGGCAAGTGACAAAAATAGAATAAAAACATCTTCAGATATAAGAGAAACTGCTGTGGTATGACAATTAAATAACATCAAAACTACTAGGAAAGAATAAGTTTATTAAACATTCTTATATTGAGGCTAAAATGCAAACAAATTGATAATATCAGCACAAAGTTGTTGCCTTCTATTAAAAAGAAAAAAAAAAGAAAGAGAATTTTCTGTTCTGCAACTCAGTAGCTTCATTAGCATGTTGCATCCCCAGTTCTCAAATAATACACCCAAATCTCCACTCCTAGCTCCTAGATTTGTTCTTTATTACTATTTTTTAATGAAAGGAACTAGAGCCCCTTAGGGATTGTGGTTGATTGCTTATTAAGAGCAGTAGAACTCAGTATGATGCTGAAACATCTTACTGAAGTTAGAAGCAAAGACTTTTATTTTTATTTCTGTATTGACCTGTGTCTTTTACATATTTATTACTGTCCTGCATATGTACAAATATATACCAATAAATAAGTAAATAAAACAAACTACAATATTATTATGTACTTTTAGTTTATACTGGCTAACAGTTCTCAGGGCTGAAGCACCCCTATTTTGTGAATTATGTTTTTTCAGACCTGTTGTAAGAAATGTATTAAATGGAAAACATATGTTACAGGCATAGATTAAGTTTACTATAATACCAGTTAATTTGTGTTAGGAGTGTGGTCATGGTCCCCCTAAGATAAAATTTCATTTACTTTTTCTTAAAATATGGCAAATTGGGCCCCCAAATCTATAAATTTAGAATATATTTTGTTAAAAATCTTGACTTTGGTAATAATCAGAAATTAGTAGCTGGGCATGGTGGCATACGCTTGTAATCCCAACATTTGGGAGGCTGAGACCAGAGGATTGCAGTTCTTGGACAGCCTCAGCTACTTAGTGAGGCGTCCACAACTTAGTGAGACCCTGTTTCAAAATAAAGAATAAAAAAATAGGGCAGGAGATATAGCTTGGAGGTCGAATGCCCCTGGGTTCCATCCCCAGACCCGCAAAAAGAAAAGAAAAAAAAAAGAAATTAGTGAGACTTTGTTTCAAAACAAAACAAAAAAATAAAGTGTGACTGGGGAGATAACTCAAAGGTAGAATATTCCTGAATACAATATCCAATAAAGTAAGTGCACATGCACACACGCACACACACACGCACGCACGCATGCACGGACGCACGTTCACGCATGTGTGCAATTCTATGTCTTATTATTAGTGATTCTCCACCAAAGGGATTCCAAGAAATGTAAATGCTTTAGATTAACTATTCGCTAAAGACTCTATAAAACTATAACCTCTCTGAACTAGTATCAGAATTCATTTAGGGAAGATTCTTTCCTTAGAGGGCATTGAGAGGTCCTATAGCCAGATTGTTCAAATGTAGCTTCCACAAGAGACTGCTGCCCATTCTTTCAGTTTTTGGGGGCATGGCCTGTCTAGAGATTCCACTTTCTATGGGCTACTTAATCCTTTTTCATAGCCCAGATGCTAAAGTTCTGGATATAATGATAATGTTTATCAGTTATTAAATTCCTTTATATATTTTTCTTCTGCTTGATATTATCCATTTTACAAACCTTTCCTATTCACTCTAAGTGGGAAAATGTTTAGACAGAAACTGTCTGAGAAATTTATATCTATAAGTTTATTCTCAGGTTGATACATGGTTCTTAATAATATTGAGTTGTAATATTGTCAACATAATTCATCAAATGAAAATAATTTATTCTCACAGGTATAATTTAATTCTGACAAGGACTCTCTTGGACTGAGCCCAACTGAGATAAGGAGGAGACTGGCAGTGTACTTATTTTCTCTAAGTTGACACATCACGGGAAATTTTATCATTTTATCAATTTTTTAAGTTTTTAATCTAATTTATTTTTTAAGTTTATTTTTATGTGGATCATAGTGGAAAAGGCATATATTCACATAGTGCTTGGTGCCCTTCCTTCCTCTGATTCCCCTCCCCCTGAACAATGAGTGTCCAGGTTGAACATGCTACATTCACACTTATGCACATATTCGAATATAGTTCCTCTATTAATCAATCTCAGCCTTCTTCCTTTCCTACCCTTCCTTCCTAGCGCTAAGGTTTCCCCTCCTTTATCGGGAGTCCTTCTGATATCCCTAATACTCCCTAGTTTGGGCATATTAGAGAAAACATATGTCCTTTCTCATTTTGTGCTTGGCTGATCTCACTTAACATAGTGTTCTCTAGGTCTTTCCATCTTCTTGCAAATGGCATGATTTTGTTCTCCTTTATAGCTGAAGAGAATTCCATTGTGTGAATTTCCCATAATTTTGCAATTTTTCATCTATTGATGGAGACCTAGATTGGTTCCATATTTTGGCTATTATGAACTTTGCTGCTATGAACATGGGTATGCATATGTTACTTTAGTTCTCTGATTTTAACCCCTTTGGAAAAATACCCAGGAGTGATAGAGCTGGATCCTATGGTAGATCTATTCCCAGTTTTCTAAGGAATCTCCACACTGATCTCCATAGTGGCTGAACTAGTTTGCACTCCCACCAACAGTGTACAAGAGTTTATCTTTCCCCACAATCTCGCCAACATTTGTTTATTTGACTTATGATTTGACTTATGATTGCCACTATGATTAGGGCTGGATGGAATCTCAGTGTAATTTTGATTTGCATTTTCCTGATGGATAATGACGTTGAACATCTTTTTATGTATCTATTGGTCATTTGTATCTCTTCTTTTGTGAAGTGTCTATTCAGTTCAGTTGCCCATTTCTTGATTGAGTTATTTGTTTTGCTAGTGAGCTCTTTGTATATTTTGGATATTAGCTCTCTATCAGATTGGTGGCTGGTAAAGATCTTCTCTCATTTTCTAGGCTTTCTCTTTAGGTTCTTGGTAGTTCTCTTTGATGAGAAGAAACTATTAGTTTGATGACATACCACTTGTTAATTCTTGCTTTAATTTTATGCACTTTGGAGGTCTTATTGAGAAAGTTACTGCCTGTGCCTCTATGTTGGAGTGTTGAGCCTATGCCCTCTTCTAATAACTTTATATTCTCTGGTCTAATTTCTAAGTCTTTGATCCATCTCAAGTTGATTCCTGTGCATGGTGAGAGGTAAAAATTTAGTTCCATCTTTCTACAAATGGATAGCCAGTTCTCCCAGCACCATTTGTTGAAAAGGCTGTCTTTTCTCCAGTGTATGAGTTTGCCCCCCTTGCCAAAGATTAATTGACTATAGGTGTGTGGGTTTGTTTCTGTATCTTCTATTCTATTCCACTGGTCAATATGCCTATTGTTGTGCCATTACCATGCTGCCAGGATTGTGATTCCTCCTGCATGGTTCCAATTGCTGAGAATTGTTTTTGCTATTCTGGGTATTTTATTTCTCTATATAAAATTCATGACTGATTTTTCTAGGTCTAAGAAGAATGTCATTGTTTGTTTTGTTTTTGTTTTTGTTTGGTGGTACCGTGAATGGAACCCTTCTACCTTCAGGCTACACTCCTAGCCCTATTTTATATTTTTACTTGGAAACAGGTTCTCTTCAGCCAGCAAGGCTGGCTTCAAACCTGCGTGATCCTTCAGTCTCTGTCTCCCAAGGGCAGGGATTACAAGTGTGCACCACCACACCCAACGTTGTTGGCATTTTAATGGGAATTACATTGAATCTATAGATTACTTTTGGTAGAATGGCCATTTTGATATTTATTCTGCCTACCCAGTAGTAGAGGGGATCTTTCCATCTTTCAAGGTCTTCTTCAATTTCTTTCTTTAATGTTTTATAGTTTTCTTTATAGAGGTCTTTTACATCTTTGGTTAGGTTTATTCCTAGATATTTTATTGGCTTTGAGGTTATAGTGAATGGAATTGTTTCCTTTATTTCTTTCATTGTAGATTCATTGTTGTAATTAAGAAAGTCAACTGATTTTATTAGGTTTATTTTGTATCCTGAAACTTTGCTGAATTGGTTAATCGGCTCCAGCAGTCTTTTGGTTGAGTTATTTGGATCTTCTAGATAAAGAATCATGTCATCTGCTAATAAGGATAATTTAGATTTCTCTCTTCCTATTTCAATTCCTTTAGTTTCCTCCTATTGTCTTATTGCTGTGGCAAGAGTCTCAAGGACTATATTGAAAAGAAGTGATAGTAGGCATCCTTGTCTTGTTCCTGATTGTAGAGGAAATTCTTTCAGTTTTTCCCTACTCAATATAATGTTGGCATTGGGTTTATTGTATATCGCCTTAATGATGTTGAAATATGTCCCTTCTATTTCAATTTTCTGCAGTGTTTTTAACATAAATGGGTGTTGGATTTTATCAAATGCTTTTTCAGCATCTATTGATATGATCATGTAGATTTTGTTTTCAGTTCTGTTTATGTGGTGAATAACGTGTGTTGATTTCTGTATGTTGAACCAGCCTTGGTTTTCTGGGATGAAATCAACTTTGTTGTGGTGTACAATTCTCTTGATATGGTTTTGAATGCATATAGCTAATATTTTGTTTAGAATTTTTGCATCTATGTTCATTAAAGATATTGGTCTCTAATATTTCTTTCTTTAGTTATCTTTATTTGATTTGGGGATTAATGCAACACTGGCCTCATAGAAGGAATTTAGGAGTATTCCATCTCTTTCAATTTCCTGGAACAAGTTGTAAAATATTTGGCATTAGTTCTTTACTGAAGGTTTTGTAGAATTCAGCTGGAAACCCATCAGGACCTGGGGTTTTCTTTGATGGCAGAATTTTTTATTGCTGTTTCTATTTCTTTGCTTGCTATTGGTTGGTTTAGACATGCTATGTCTTCTTGGTTCAGTTTAGGTAGGTTATATGTGCTTAGAAATCTATCAATTTCTTCCATGTTTTCAAGTCTATTGGAGTATAAATTTTCAACATAGTTTCTGATAATCCTTTGAATTTCCCCACTCTCTGTAGTGATGTCTCCTTTTTCACTTCTGATTTTAATAATTTGAGTTGATTTTCTTTCTTTATTATTATTATTTTTTTGTGGTTAGGTTGGCCAGGGCTTGTTAATCCTATTAATCTTTTCAAAGAACCAGCTTTTTGTTTTGTTGATTCTTTGAATTGTTTTTTTTAATTATTTCATTTATTTCTTCTCTGATTATAATAATTTTCATCCTTCTTCTGGCTTTGGGATTAGACTGTTGCAGTCTTTCTAGTCCTTGAGTTATGTCAATAGGTTGTTTACTTGGCGACTTTGTGTTCTTTTTATGTGGGCACACAATGCTATAAACTTTCCTCTTAACACTGCCTTCAAAGTGTTTCATAGATTTTGGTTAAGTTGTTTCTCTATTTCTTTTTTTTTTTTTAAGGTAAATTTTTTTTTAAATTTTATTTTATTGGTGCACTGTATTCATACATCATAGTGGGATACAAACTTTTGTAGACATACATGCACACATCGCCCAGTCAGCCCCCACCCGATCCCCACCCCATTCTCTCCCCATCCCTTCCTCCCATGCTTTGCTTAGTGGTTGACATCTAGTATTATAGCAATTTATCCAAAATTAAAAATGATAATCTCACATAACAGTTTCATTTGTCTGATACCAAGCTTTTGATGACTTAAAGATAACATTTCAATATTTCTTTTTGCTTTCTTTCTTACCAGAGAATATTTTTTTCTTTTTTTTAGGTGAAACTATCATATATTTATTTTTCAGAAAAAAATCTATCCTGATATGGAATATGGACTCTAGATACCCAAAACAATCTCGAGGCAAAAACAAAGCTAGAAGATGTATATTTTCTGATTTCAAACCATATAAAGCTACAATAATTGAAACAGTGTAGTACTGTTCTAAAGGCAGATATATAGACCATTGGAGTTAAATACAAGCCTAGAGCTAACTTCTTCCCTATATTGTCAAGTTATTTTTGACAAGGTTTCCACGAAGATTTGGTGGTGGAAATAATAATCTTTTAACTAAATATTGTTGAAAAATAATAATTACATGGAAAAGAATAAAATTGGACCCTTACCTAATCCCACATACAAGTATTAACTCAAACTAGATAAAAGACCTAAATATAAATCTTAAGACTATAAACTTTTAGGAGAAAATCTGGGTCATAAAACCTCACAACATTGAAATTGGCAGTGATTTCTTGGATATGATTTCAATGGCACAGGCAACAGAAGAATATACAAACTCCCTAAAAAATAAAAGAAAATATTGTATATCCAAAGACAATGTAAACAGAGTTAACAGTTACTAATAGAATTGGATAAAATATTTCCAAATGCTATATCTGAAGGTATATTAATATTCCAACTAGAAATCCTAAAAATTAACAACAATAAAGGCAAACAATACAATTTAGAGATAGGTAAAAGACTAACATAAATAATGAATCTCCACAGATAACCAATCTTAGTTGTCTGTTGGATGGAAACTCTTGTTTCTCTGGTTCTGGTGAGTGTTACCTATTTCTTCTTTGTAGTTAATCTCTTTGAGTATTTTCTCTAGCGCTGGTTTTGAAGACATAAATTCCTTCAGTTTCTGTTTGTCATGGAAGCTTCTTATTTCTCCATCTAATTTGATAGAAAGTTTTGCTGGATAGGAAATTTTTGGCTGGAAGTTGTTTTCTTTCAGAGTTTGGAATATGTTACTCCAAGCCCTTCTGGCTCTCATGACTTTGTCAGTTTCATTTGTCTGATACCAAGTGTTTGATGATTTAAAGATAGCATTTCAATATTTCTTTTTGCTTTCTTTCTTACTAGAGCATATTTTTTTCTGTTTCTTTAGGTGAAACTATCATATATTTATATATTTATTTTTCAAAAAAAATCTATCCTAATATGGAATATGAATTCTAGATACCCAAAACGATCTTGAAAAAGAACAAAGCTAGCAGATATATATTTTCTGATTTCAAACCATATAAAGCTACAATAATTGAAACAGTGTAGTACTGTTCTAAAGGCAGATATATAGACCATTGGAGTTAAATACAAGCCTAGAGCTAAATTCTTCCCTATATTGTCAAGTTATTTTTGACAAGGTTTCCACGAAGATTTGGTGGTGGAAATAATAATCTTTTAACTAAATATTGTTGAAAAATAATAATTACATGAAAAATAATAAAATTGGACCCTTACCTAACATATTTACAAATATTAACTCAAAATAGATAAAAGACCTAAGTATATATCTTAATACTATAAACTTTTAGAATAAAATCTGGGTCATAAAACCTCACAACATTGAAATTGGCAGTGATTTCTTGGATATGATTTCAATGGCACAGGCAACAGAAGAGTATACAAACTCCCTAAAAAATAAAAAAAATATTGTATATCCAAAGACAATGTAAACAGAGTTAAAAGTTACTGATAGAATGGGATAAAATATTTCCAAATGCTTTATCTGAAGGTATATTAATATTCCAACTAGAAATCCTAAAAATTAGCAACAATAAAAGCAAACAATACAATTTAGAGATAGGTAAAAGACTAACATAAATAAAGAATCTCCACAGATAACCAATCTTAATTGTCTGTTGGATGGAAAATCTTGTTTCTCTGGTTCTGGTGTGTGTTACCTATTTCTTCTTTGTAGTTAATCTCTTTGAGTATTTTCTCTAGCGCTGGTTTTGAAGACATAAATTCCTTCAGTTTCTGTTTGTCATGGAAGCTTCTTATTTCTCCATCTAATTTGATAGAAAGTTTTGCTGGATAGGAAATTTTTGGCTGGAAGTTGTTTTCTTTCAGAGTTTGGAATATGTTACTCCAAGCCCTTCTGGCTCTCATGACTTGGTTTGGGAAGTCTGGAGTGATTCTAATTGGTTTGCCTCTGAATGTCAGTTGGCCCTTTGTTTTTGTTGCCTTTAAGATTCTCTGCTTGGCTTCCACATTGGTCATTTTGACAATTATATGGCGTGGGGATCCTCTTCTCCGATCCTGTCTAAAGGGAGTTCTATAAGTTTCCTGGATCTGTGTATCAACCTCTTGCTCTATATTTGGAAAATTTTCTGCTATTACTTCCTTGAAGAGATTGTTGATCCCTTTGGTATCACTTTCTTTTCCCTCCTCTATTCCAATTATTCTTAGGTTAGCTCTCTTAAGATGGGCCCATATTTCTTCAATGTCAGATTCCTGCTGTTGGATATTTTTTTCTAGATTAGAAACTATGCATTCATTTTTGGATTGCTCATCTTCTAAGAGCGAGATTCTGTTCTCCATGTGGTCTAATCGGTTGTTTGTGCTTTGAATTGAGGCCTTTACTTCATTAATTGCATCCTTTATCTCTTTTTGGCTCTCTCTGAGTTCTTTTCGAAGCACCTCTATTATTTCTACAGTTATTTTCCTGATTTGATCTTCTAGAAATCTCTGATTTTCTGTTTTATCAGGTTCTGATGTTGTGGGGTTGTGCACATTCATTACTCCAGTGTTATTCCTCTTTCCCATGATTTCGGATGTTTGTGCCTTCTCTGGGTTCTTCCCTTGGGTCACTATGACTTCACTTAAGGTGCTCTGGATCTCGAGTCTGTATTATCTCAGACCCCACTACTCCTTTACTGGGTTGTATCACAGAGTCTCTGACCCAGGGAGTCGATAGAGGCTGCTTTAAACTATGGGGGGTGCCAGGTTGCACGTTCTCCTATGGTGTGATATCTCTGCCACCGCCCCTCCCCCACTGGGTCAAGTCCCAGGGAGTACAGTACTGGGATTTCTCCTCTGTGGCCCGCAATTTGACTCACTGTTCTTGAGTATGCAGATGTAGCTGTACTGGACTCGGTGAATTCACTGCTGCTGCCGCCGCCGGTGGCAATATGGCGCCTCTGCCACGCCCTCGGCCATGAGGCTGGCGTATTTTTTCTTCTCTGGTTTTGATTTCCACTCTGAATCCCTGCAGCGTGTGCTGAGCTCAGCCACTGGGAGCTTTAAATGCTGTCTGCGCCGAAATATCCCGCCTGGCTGTTCTGCAGCGGCTCACCTGGCTTGCTGTAGCCGTCCGTAGAGTTCGCTGCTGCCGCCGGCAGTATGGCGCTGCTGCCGTGTCCTCGGGCTCATGTGTCTCCTCTGTGGCCCTGAGCTCTGTTCTCAGTCCGCTTTCTCTCTGGAGCCTGGTGGTTTTTTTTGTTTTTCTGGTGATGGTGTTTTCTGGCTATGAAAGGCGCTCTTTTTGTGGTAATGGAGATTGGTTGTTAGCGGGACTCTTAAGCTCCGCTTTTCTCGGTCGCCATCTTCCCGGAAGTCCCTTTTTACTTCTCTCTATTTCATTTATTTCCAGAAATTTCTTTATTTCTCAAATAATTTCTGATCTTACTTACCCATCATTCAATAGTGTATCATTCAATATCCATGTATTTAAATAGTTTATTTTGAGTTTCCTATTGTTGATTTCTACTTTTATTCCATTATGGTCTGAAAAGATGCAGGAAATTTTATTACATCTTTTAAATTTGCTGGTGCTTGTTTTGTGGCCCAGGATGTGATTTATTTTGGAGATGTTTCCATGGGCTGCTGAGAAGAATGTATGCTCTGTTGTTCCTGGTTGAAATATTCTGTATATGTCTATTAGGTCCATTAGTATTACGGTTTTCTTTAATTCTGAAGAGTAATTACTCATCTTTTGCCTTGAAGATTGATCCAGTGGTGTGAAAGGTGTTTTGAAATCTCTCCATATTATTGTATTTGTGTCTATTTGAGAACTAATGTCCAGGAGGGTTTGTTCAGGAGGGTTTGTTTTACAAATGTGGCTGCACCCATATTTGGGGCATAAACATTTACTATCATTATATCTTCTTGGTGGATTGTTCTTTTTAATAAAAAGAAGTGCCCTAGCCAGGCGTGGTGATGCACACTTGTAATCCCCATGCTTGGTAGGTGGAGACAGGAGGATCACACAGGTTCGAAGCCAGCCGCACTGGCTTAAGAAACCCTGTTTACAAATAAAAAGTAACAGGTCTGGGAATGCAGCCCAGAGGTAGTAGGGCTTCCAGGAACCCCAGTACCACCAAAAAAAGACAAAGTGCCCTGCTTTGTCTCTTCTGATACATTTTAGTTTAAAGTCTGTATTGTTGTATATCAGCATTGCTACCCTTGCCTGTTTTTGGTCTCCATTAGCACGGTGTATCTTTTTCTGTCCTTTCACTTTTGATCTGTGAAAGTCTTTGGCTGTAAGGTGAGTTTCTTGCAAACAGCATATATTTGGATTATGTTTTTTAATCCACAGTGCCAGTCTATGTCTTTTGATTGCTGAATTAAGTCCTATGACATTCAGAGTTATTATTGAAATATATATATTTTTTTGTTTCCTGTCATTTTGTGTTCTAATTTCTGTTGGTATAATATCATTTCTTCTTTACTTAGATGCCCTGCTGATCAACTTCATATCTTCTCTGGTTCTGTAGCTTGCTTCTTTTTTCTTCTTTATGGTTTATTTCTTTAAGTATTTTCTCTAGTCTTGGCTTTGAATTAATGAAGTTTTTGAGATTCTGCTTATCTTGAAACACTTTTGTTCAGTTTTGGTTGGAAGTTGTTTTCTTCCAGGGTCTGGATCACATCGTACCAGTCTCTTCTGACATTCATGACTTGGATTGTATAGTATGGGGTAATTTTTATTGTTTTGCCCCTAAATGTCACCAGTTATTTTCTCACTGCTTTTAAGATTCTTTCCTTGGCTTCTATTTTAGTCCTTTTGATTATTACATGGCATGGGGAGGTCCTTCTTTGATCTTGACTTAATGGTGTTCTTTATGTCTCCTGAACGTGTAAGTTCTCTTTCCATGTTTGGAAAATTCTCTGAAATTATTTCTCTGAAGATATTACAAATGCCCTTGGTTTGTACTTCTATCCATTCTTCAATGCCTTTTATTTGTAAGTAAGGACATTTCATATTGTCACATAGTTGTTGGATGTTTAAGTTTTGTTGCTGTAATGTCTTTTGTATGCTGTTGACTGTGCTTCCTGTTCTGAATGCAGTGTC
The DNA here is from genome assembly GCF_963383645.1 of Muscardinus avellanarius. Taxonomy (NCBI): domain Eukaryota; kingdom Metazoa; phylum Chordata; class Mammalia; order Rodentia; family Gliridae; genus Muscardinus; species Muscardinus avellanarius. The sequence goes on from NC_137788.1 coordinate 62,224,095, forward strand.
TTCCAACAATGATAATCTATTTTCCATTTCATCTAATTTTCCAGAATTTCATTCTATTGCTGTCTTCATTTCATTTATTGACTCATTGCATTCCAGACCTTTTTCTGATTATTTCTTAGTGTCTCCATTTCCTCTTTCATTTCCTGTACACATGCTTTGAGGCCTCTCATTATATTGTAGAACAGGACCCAGAATTCCCCTTCTTGCATTTCTCATAGATCAGTATCCATGATTTCCACTCTTTGTTCACTATTCTTAATTCTCATACTTTCAAGGTTCTCATTCTTGTTTTTCTGATATTTTGGCATCTTTTGTGGTTATTATGTCTAATTCAGTCTTAGTAGTAGGAATTTAGAAGTGTCAGCAGGTAAGCAGTACTTTTTTCAATGGTGAGGGTTGAGTGATGGTAGAGGAGCTGGGGTGATGGGTGGAGGAGTCAGGAAAGGTAGAGGATATGATTAGGTTGAGGAAGAATTAAAGTATAATAAGGTAGTATCTGGTTGAGAATGGGAGAAGGTTAGATAGTAGGACTCTTGTAGTTAGTAGAATATTGAAGTATGGAGATATGAAATACCTTGAGTATTAAATAAGGAGATACAGTAAAGCAAAAATAATTTTTGAGAGAAGAGAGTAGATAGGCTAGAGTGAAGAAGTTTGTAAAAGAGTGGGGGAGAGGAGCAAACAAACACAAATAAAGTAACAATGCAAGATACAAAAAGCTAACTATTATATATCAATACAAACAAACGAACAAAAAATCAACCAAGCAGAGAAAAAAGAGTAAGAAAGAGAAAAAAAAGGACAAAATTAAAATAAAATAAAAAGCACTAGTGACCATGTGAGACAACAAAGTAAAAGAAACAACTAAACAAACAAAAAACCCAAATAAATCTATAGGTGCAATGCAATTCCCATTAAAATACCAGTGACATTCTTCAGAGACCTAGAAAAATCAATCATGAACTTCATATGGAGAAAGAAAAGACCTAGAATAGCCAAAGCAATTCTCAACAATAAGAAACATGCAGGAGGCATTACAATCCCAGACTTCAAACTATACTATAGAGCAATAGTAGTAAAAACAGCATGATACTGGCACAATAACAGATATACTGACCAGTGGATTAGAATAAAAGATACAGAAACAACCCACACATCTTTAGTCAATTAATCTTTGACAAAGGGGCCAAACACAAACGCTGGAGAAAAAGACAGCCTTTTCAACAAGTGGTGCTGGGAGAACTGGCTAACCATTTGTAAAAAGATGAATCTAAACCCCTATATCTCACCAAACACAGGAATCAACTCAAGATGGATCAAAGACTTAGAAATTAGACCTGAGACTGTGAAATTAGTAGAGGAGAGCATAGGTTCAACACTACAACATATTGGCACAGGCAGTAACTTTCTCAACAAAACCTCCAAAGCTCAGGAAATTAAAGCAAGAATAAACAAGTGGGATAACATCAAACTAAAAAGTTTCTTCTCATCAAAGGAAACTATCAATAACCTAAAGAGGAAGCCTACAGAATGGGAAAGGATCTTTACCAGCCACCATTCTGATAGGGGGCTAATATTTAGAATATATAAAGAGCTCAAAAGACTCTACACTAGCAAAACAGACAACCCAATCAAGAAATAGGCAAATGAACTAAATAGACACTTCACAAAAGAAGAGATACAAAGGGCCAATAGATACATGAAAAGATGTTCTTCATCACTGGCCATCAGGGAGATGCAAATCAAAACTACACTGAGATTCCATATAACCCGTCAGAGTGGCAAGCATAAAGAAATCAAACAACAACAAATGCTGGAGAGGGTGTGGGGAAAGAGGAACTCTTTTACACTGTTGGTGGGAATGCAAACTAGTTCAACCACTATGGAGATCTGTGTGGAGATTCCTAAGAAAGGTGGGAATAGATCCACCATATGATCCAGCTATACCACTCCTAGGTATCTTTCCAAAGGGGTTGAATTCAGAGAAATACAGCAACATATGCATACCTATGTTCATTGCAGCACAATTTGTAATAGCCAAAATATGGAACCAACCCAGATCACCATCAACAGATGAATGGATAGCAAAACTGTGGAAAATACACACAATGGAATTCTATTCAGCCATAAAGAAGAACAAAATTATATCATTTGCAAGAAAATGGAAAGCCCTGGAGAACATTATGTTAAGTGAGATCAGCCAAGCACAGAAGAGAAGGTACATATGTTTCCTCTAATATGCCCAAACTAAGAAACACAAAGGATACCAGTGGGACTCCAGATAATGGAGGGGAAATAACAGCAAAGTTTGAATGGAAAGATAGGAGAGGAGGAAGGCTGATCTTGATTAATGAGGGTCTACATCTGAACATGTGTAAAATTATGAATAAGACATGGTTAACCTGGACAACCATTGGTGGGAGAGGGAAAGGGAAAATGGGTGCGGTGGGGGAGAGGGCACCAAATATAGTTTAAATGTATACTATTTATGTTCAATAAAAAATTGTTAAAAAACCCAAATAAAAGGAAAAATAAAAGAACAAACCCCCACAAATAAAACAAAACAATCCCCCTAAAAAACAGTCCTACTAATTTACAAATATGGGCAGGCCCTTAAAATATCTGAATGTCTAATTGCTGTGGTAGCTTCTAGAGTATTTTCCAATGACTCCTATTTGCTCTACTCTATTGTCACCTTCTGAATCCACTCTCTGAGTGTTTGGACCCCTATCTCGCCTCTTGACAGCTTTGCATTTAGGTGTCAGGGCATTGGGAGTCACTGTTAATGAGTTTGGTGCAGATCCTGGGTTCTGTGTATTTCCAGCCTGTAATCTGCATCTCTGCACTCTCCAACCAGGGCTCAGACCTGTGCTTCCCTACCCACAGGAGCGAGGTGGGGGGTGTCCATTGTAGTCTTGGAGTGACCGCCGTGGCCCTGTGCAGGTATCACAGCTTGAGCATCTTTCCTGTGTCTCTGGAGGTTCTAACTGGACTAGCCTGCCAGGTCCTGTGGCACACAAAGGGCACACATGGTTACCACCGTGTCCCATGGTACACAGTGGGTGCACAACAGGTCCCATGACTCTTCTAGGCCCACAATGTTACCTGGATGCCCTGGTCTATGCTTCTGGGTCCTGCAGCTTTTCTGGGCACACATGGTTACCTGTTCCCTTTCCAGGTCTCTGCAGTTCTCACTGTGCCACTGCAGGTGCCATCTCTGGTGAGCCAATGGTACCATTCAGGTTCTCAGGTATAGCTCACCACTTAAGATTTTGGAGCTTTATGACTGTTTTCAAACTTTTGTTTCTTTTTTTCTTCTGAATTTCTTGGGGATGCCATGCCAGGACTCACGGTTTGGGCCTGCAGCCATGATTGTGCCGGCAGATGACCATGTTCACAGCAGGTCCATTGTGTGCTCAGGCTTTTTTGCAGTGGATCTCGTAGTTCAGAGTTACTGGATTCCTTCCGCTGTGATTCCTGGATCTGTTTTGGGTTGTGAGCTATATTTATTTTGTTTATGAAGACACTGCCTTCTCAGTAGCAGAACTTTATTTATTTCAGCTACTGAGATGTGCTGTGTCCTACTGTCACCATTTTCAGCAGTCTCCATTTTATCCATTTTTAATGGGTGATTTAAAATTCAATGTAAAGATTATATTTCTTAAAAAGGAATAGATCTTCATCCATTTGATAGAAAGTGAAAAACTCTTTAAGACAGAAGTTGGCAAAGTACTGCCAGTGGGACAAATATGAACTTTAGCCTGTTTTTTATGTTCTTTAAGCTAATTTAAAGAGCTATAAACACTTACAAATACATACACAAAAGGATCTGTGACAGGACTGTATTTGGTATGTTAAATCTAAAATATTTACTATCTAGCCTTTTAAATAAAAAGTTTGCAGAAGCCTGTCATAAAATAACTCAGAATGACAATTTAAAATCATCTTTAGGTGACATACTTAGAGCTTTATATGTTTTAGCTCATGAATATCTTATAAAAACATTAAATGTATTGAGAATTTAAAGAGTCTTCTCATGAGAAAAATGAAATGTGAGAGACATTGTATATACATTTTAGATGTCAGAGACAAGATTTACACTAACACAACTGGGAATTAGAGGTTTACTTATAACAACTATATTATATTGCCTTTGAATGTGATCTGTAATGTGTTTATTTGTTGGGGATCAATTCAACTCCTGACACCAATATTCAAGTAGTCACAATAGGCCAGCCCAAGGCACATTCCTGGAACAGCCAGTTTGCTATTCTTCCTGGTAGGTTTTCTTCTTGTGCTTTTGGTTCTGGTGCCTATTGACTCAGAAGTTTAGGTTTGTCCTGAGAAGAGTCTCCACTTCTGTTGTAACTTTTATTCCTGCTCATATACTGAGTTTTAGATCCCTCCATTATTATTATTTCTTTACCAATTTGATTTTGCTTCCTTTGGTTTGGTAGCTATCTGAAAATCTTTAGCCTATCATTTTATTCTCAGTGCCTTTCTAAATTTATCCCTTTTATAGTTTTATAGTGTTACTTTAAGGACAGTTTGGAAAGAGAAGAGACATAATATATGTACTAGTTCTGCTGTTCTAAAGTACAATCTGTCAAAATTTAAATCAGAAAAAAATTTATTAGGGGATTTATCGATAGGTTTTATATCAACTCATGTTTTATTCATTTTTTTCTCCTTTATTTAGGGAGATTTACCATTAGTCTGGGAATAATGAAAAAAAAAAAGGGAATTCAGGGATGGTGGTATAGGTTGGTGGTAGAGTTCTTTCATAACACGCCCAACATGACCAAGGCCCTGGGAGAAAGGGAGAGAGAGAATGAGAGAGTGAGAGGAAAAGGAAGAAGAAGAAGAAGGAGAAGGAGAAGGAGGAAGAGAAGAAGAAAAAGAAGAAGAAGAAGAAGAAGAAGAAGAAGAAGAAGAAGAAGAAGAAAAAGAAGAAAAGATGATAAATATTCATATAAATCTAAAAAGCAATGCCCCATGTATAAAAAAGAAAAAATTTGGACAGATGTATTGCTTTCCTATTACAAGAATAGGTAGAATTCCATGCAGTGGTAAAGGGGCCCAAAGAGTGAAGATGTAAATAGAGGTGATGCGATGCTAGTATCATGATATGACTATGCTCTGTCCAGGCCAGAATTCTCTGTGAGTACTTCCTGGGAGATGCAGGGGTGGGGCTATATCTGAATATCATCTGATTTCTATTCAAATGAATGGCATGTATTGCTTGGACTGAGTAGGTGTTAGATTTTCCCATTTTTGAACATTATCCATTGATAACAGTCAACAAGGTATTTGCTGATCTCCCCAAAAGATTATAGCCTTGAGACTTTATCCTTAAAGTACTCCAGCCAGAATGAATAGGTTTGCTTTCTTGATCTCAGATGCCTAACATTAAAGGAAGTGGGTCTGTACAACTCTCAGGGAAATAGTGGAGGCATTACACTCAGTCAATGTCTGGTGGTAAATAGTTGATATTTAACTGGGTAGTTGAAAAGAATTGCATGCATTTATGGAGGTTTGGACATGTTTAGAAAAAAAAAGTAAGAGTAGCACAGTACTCAGTGTCTACCAACAGCAAGGTTTTGCCATCCTAAGACCTGAAAGGTCAAGGGGAGAGAGTATTTTCCAGAATATAGAAAGGGTACTTTTAAGAAAAGGGATGCCTGAGAGAAGCTGCGCCTTCAAGAACTGGACTCATTCTTCTCTAATGTTTTGAATTTCCTAAAGTTGCTTCCCACTGGCATCACAGTTAAAACTTATGCTATTTCATATATTCATTTTAGAAAGAGGAGATCCTACAAATACAAACCAAATTATTTGTCATAAAATTTGACCTAGAACAATGCTTATGAATCTCTTTAGTAGTAAGGGACAAGGTGTTAACATTTCCAATTTGCTAACAAAATTTTTTTGTGTTTTTTGGTAAAATACAATAAAAACTAATAATGAGAAAAGAAAAATAGAGACATACAAAACAAATGTTTCTATTATTTTTCTAATCTTAAAGAGTTAGATTCATAGAGATAAAAATTACTCTGTCAAAATGTTATAGAACTTCCACACTCATTTTACGGTATTTGGATGAAAGGTCACAATCTATGGATCACTAAGCTGGACCATTCAGCAAGGGTGTGGATTGTGGTATATAACTGGAAAAGAAAACACAACAAAATGGTCTGAGATATAGCTTTACTAAAGAAAAATTATGGATGTTTTTGGAAACTCTTAAAAATGACAGATTCATGATTTGATGTATTAACATTTCCAAAAGTGTTGGGTGAAATATTGGTTCCTAAAGGTGCTCTACAACTGAAGAACTTCAAAGTCAAATACCATTGGGAACATCCCCAAAGTTCATAGCACACATTTTCATATTAAAGGTTTTGAGCAGTCCAGCAGTAAATATACATAAATATGTATATATGTTTATATATATTTATATAAATATACACATATACATATTTCTATTTTGTAAATACATATGTTGTAACCATAGCATTTCGGGCTGGGAGTGTAGCTCAGTGGTAAAGTGCTTGCCTAGCATGTGTAAAACTCTGGGTTTGATTTCCAGTTCTGCAAAAAAGAAGAAGAGAAGGAGAAGAGAAGAGAAAATATACAAGGAAACATGCATCACTTTCTAAGCTTATTTGACAATTCTTTTTTTAACATAATATCTATTAATATTGTTAGTAACTTTATGAAATGCTGGTATACATATATTCCTGCTTAATGAAATGAATTGATTCCTTTTGACCATATTCCTAATTTTATAGTTCTATATAATGTTCAGTTAGCTTTGTCATCCAGTAAAGCAAAATTTAAAAAAAGCTTTGTTTAAACTTTGAATTTTAGGGTTGTTGTTCTGTGCTTTGTAGCTAGCTGCTTTATATTGGAGAGTTTGGAATTGTGTCAAAATTCATTGTTAATGAAGCTGTTTTCTAATTTTGCCTATCTTTTGCTTTGCATATTTACCTGTGGTTTGCTGGCATCTTGTGATTTAGAAGAAAATTTATAATATATTCCTAAATACTTGGCTGTTGCAGTATTTCATATCTATCAAGTTCTGAAAATTTATATTTTCATAAATATCTTTGAGCAACAGTATTGTCATATTAATAGGGGAGGATAATTCATTTTTAGTTCACTGAGCATGTATCAGCAGATGACTTATCTATGCAAAATAAATGTATTCAGTTCAAATGGAAATTGAAGATAAAGTTTATGGTTCTTCTGACCTTTGTAGCTAAATTTTAATTTATTTTATTTATTTATTTTTTTGAGGTACTGAGGATTGAACTCAGGGGTAGTCTATCTCCAAACTATATCCCCAACCCCATTTTTTTATTCTTTATTTTGAAACAAAGTCTCACTAAGTTGTGGAATGCTTCAATAAGTAGCTGAGGCAGACCAAGTACCTGCAATCCTCCTGTCTCAGCATCCCAAGTACTGAGATTATAAGTGTGTGCCACCACACCCATCTGTGGCTAAATTTTAAATGAGATATATAATCAATAGAAAAATCAGGAGCTATTTGTCCCAGATTCTGCTAGTTACTTCTTAATTAATATCTGAATTTTCTGAGGATAGATATTTGATTCAAAATCTTTTAAAATATGTTTGTCCTAGTCCATTTAGTGCCGGTATAATACAAGCAAAAGAGACTGGGTAATTTACAAAGAAGATAAATGAATTACTTTCCATGCTAGAGACTGGGAAGGCCAAGATCTAGGTGTTGGCCCAGTCTCTGCTTATTCGATGCCACTTGGAACACTGCATCCTCAGGAGGGAGGAACACTGTTCCTCACATAAGGAAGAGCAAAAAGAGAGGATCTATATCACCAAAAGTCTTTTTAAAGGCATTAAATCCACTCACAAAGGTAGAGGGTTTGTGATTTACTTAAAATCAAAAGCTCTGCCTTTCAATACCATTATATTGGTAATTAAATTCCAACATGGCAGTTGAATTTGAAGGGGAACAAACATTCAAACCATAGCAGTCTTCTTTGTTGTCTGTGCTCTAAAGAAGTTTGTAATATAATCTAGTTATTTCAACTCTGGGTACCTCACCAAAGGAACTGAAATTAGAATATAGTAGTACATGCATATCCATGTTTATAGCAGGACAATTCACCATAGCCAAATTACAGAACCAACCTAGGTGTCCATCAACTGATGAGTGGATTACAAAATTATGGGATATACACACGATAGAATTCTACTCAGCCATAAAAAAGAACAAAATTATGTTATTTTTCAGAAAAATGGATGGATCCGGAGAACATTGTTAAGTGAGATTAGCCAGTCACAGAGAGTGAGGGGATCACATGTTTTCTCTCTTATGTGGAAGCTAGGAACTTAGCGGGATACCGGAGGAACCTTACATAATGGAAAACCCCCAGTGGAGTGAGGGAGGTGGTCTATGGCAGGATGGTGGAGGGTGGGAGAAAGAGAATAAAGAAAACACATCCACTGACATATGTACATATGTGAGAATATTAATGCCAATCTTGATATGCCGTATGGAGAGGGGGAAGTCCTGGGGAGGGAGCTGGGGTAAACTTACCAAGTGCTGTGGGCATATATGCCACTATCATGGTGAACTGCATTATGAAGTGAGCCTACTGTGCATCACCAGAAGTATACTAGAATATTTCTCATTTTGTTTTAAAAATATTAAATTTCTCCCTTGCTCAGAAAGGTCATTTAAGAGAAACAACAGTCTATCATCTCATTAATACTTAGTAAGTAATATATTTAATGAAATAAGCATCTTACAATTAGAGGAAAGTGTTCTTTTTCTATTATTGTAGGAAACAATACTAAGTTTACTTACCAACCCAAGACTATGATATATGACATATTTAAGGATAACTGAATCATTACACCAAAGGATGCAGGATTGCATGGCACTTATAAGACCAATTCTCTGACATATGAATTTGTATTGTAGCATTTTCATTGAGAGATGATCACTATTTAAAAGCAGAATAGCCTAATGGTTTAGAGAAGCAGTATATTGGTAAGTATTTATAACCAGCCCTGGTGGTGGCTGGTGGGAATGGGGCTTATTTGAGTGCTTGTTAATTTTCATTGTGTAAATACCTTCATCATAGCTACTTTAAAGTTGCAAACATGATGTCACCGAACAGATTTGGGGAAAAATGTGCTCACCGTTTTACATCTAGTTTTTCCATCATAGAAATAAAACAGACTTAAATACCAAAGCGTTAATAATAGGATAATATAGTTAGATACTTAGTAATATTTTTATATTTATCATTGCTTTTCATGTAATTTATTTAATTGTATAATTATATAATTTAATTTTTACTAATGGCTGTGTTTAACAACCACTTATAAAAATTCCTGAAAACTTAACAGTCGGCTTTTGTGAGCTAGCATAAGGGATCATCCATGCATCGCTGGGTTAAAAAATGAAGTTTTAAGTTAGAGCTGGATTTCATTCTTTGTCACTTAAAGCTATGTGCCCATGTGAAGTGAACATTTCTTCTTTAGGCCTTGGCTTAGTTTTCTCTGATGAAAGATAAGTGTAAAAATGATATCTTCTTCAAATAGTTGTTGTGAAGATTCAATAAATGGTCTCCTCTCCCCTCAGAAAGCAAGGGCTCTATAGCTAAACATTTCATAAGGTTCCTGTTAGAGCTCTGATCACAAAGCATTTTTTTTAACTAAGGGAGAAGTCATTAAGAGGAATATACTCTGTTCTACATAACAATGTGATTTACATAATTCAAGGAAAGACAGGCAGGTTTCTTTAAGAGTTTAGACTTTACTATCACTGAGGATGAATATTTTTCCTAGGGACATGTGCAGTTTACTTCCAACAAGATTTCTCCTGTATTTTGTATTAAAATTGTGAAGAAGTTCCTCATTTTTGGAGTGTTTTCTGGAGACATTTCCTGAGTGTCTTATGAAACTTGTGAGACAAAAAGTCTCCTTGGTTTTCCTTTAGGGGTTCTGTGGAAGATGGTGAAAAAGTGCATAGATTTACACAGGCTACTTTATTAAAGGAAGGGGACAATTTAAGATATGTAGAGAATGAGAATAGAGAATAGAGGATGAGACTAGGAACTGGGCATCTATACATGAGGAACCCTTTGTGAGGGATTCATGACACTGGATTTTGAGAAAATTTCCACTGGATTTACAGTTATGAGTTCTCTATATACTTTGTACTTTATTCACACATGAATTAAATGATTTATTCTTCTATACTGCTATGTTTAGACATTGCATGTCTTCCAAATGTCTACATGTTAAAGGCATAGAGGGTGTCACTACTAGGAGGTTTTGTGGACAGTCAGGAGGTGGTCACCCCTATTGGAATAACCTGAGGTCAAGAGAGGTGTGCCCACAAAGGGCACCATGTGACTTGGCCTTTCCTCCTCCTCTTTGCTTCCTGCAATGAAGTGATCAGTTTCCTCTGCAACACACTCCTCACCATTGCAATCTGGCTTACTCCCCAGAGGTCCCACATTATGGGTCTGTCTGATCTTGAACTGGAGTTTCCAAAAATGTAAGCTAACATAAATCCTTTCTTTTTGTATGTTAATTATTTCAAAAATTTTATTATAGTGACAGAAAACGATTAATGCACATAGCTACTGTGTACTAAATACTGTTAGTAGTACTAAGGATACTATGATAAGCAAAATGGGTCACCTTCATCCGTACTGAACTTGTACAATACTGGAAAAGACATATGATCAGCGAGCTAAATTGACATAATAATAACTATAAACAGCAATAAATTTCATAAAAAACCAAAATACTCTAAGGCCAGTGAATAAAAATTAAGATAAAAGCCACGCATGGTGGCACACACTTGTAATCCCAGTACATGGAAGGCTGAGGCAGGAACATCGCAGGTTTGTGGCCTGCCTCAGCTACTTAGTGAGGCCCTCTTCAACTTAGTGAGACCTCATTTCAAGATAAAGAATAAAAAATATAGCCAGGTATGATGGCACACACTTGTAATCCCCATGCTTGGAAGGCTGAGACAGGAGGATCACACAGGTTCAAAGCCAGCCTCAGTTACTTTAGTAAGGCTCCCAGCAAAATATAAAATAGGGCTGGGAGTATAGCCCAGAGGTAGAACACCCCTGGGTTCTACCCCCACTACCACCAAAAAAAAAAAAAAAAAAAAGGAATATGGCTGGGGGTGTAGCTCAGAGGTAGAATGCCCCTGGGATCAATCACTAGTACTGAAAAAAAATAAGTGATAAGTGATAAGATATTTTAGAAGAGTGTAGATTTATTTTTTTTCTAAAAACAGTAGAAAACATTGAAGAGTTTATTTTTTAAAATTTATTTTATTGAAAGTAAATGTTATACATTTAATCTGTATTTGGTGTCCTCTCCCCCCCACCATTTCCCTTCCCCCCTCCCGATACTTAATACCCAGGCTAACCTTGCTATATTCGTACTTTTACACCTATTTGGAAATAGCTGCTCATCAGTCAAGTTCAGCCTCCTTCCTCTCTTAGTTTTCCATTCAGACTTTGCTGAGATTTCCCTTCCATTATCTGGAATCCCTCTGGTATCCCCAATGCTCACTCATTTGGGCATATTAGAGGAAATATATGTCCCTTCTCTTTCTGTGTTTGGCTCATGTCACTTAACATAATGCTTTCCAGCCCTTTCCATCTTCTTACAAATGACGTGATTTTGTTCTTCTTTATAGCTGAATAGAATTCCATTGTGTCTATTTCCCATAACTTTGCAAACCATTCATCTGTTGATGGGGGCCCAGGTTGTTTCCAAATTTTGGCTATTACAAATTGTGCTGCTATGAACATAGGTATGCATATGTTGCTGTAGTTCTCTGTTTTCAACTCCTTTGGAAAAATACCCAGGAGTGGTAAAGCTGGATCATATGGTGGATCTATTCCCAGTTTTCTAAGGAATCTCCACACAGATCTCCATAGTGGCTGAACGAGTTTGCACTCCCACCAACAATGTAAAAGAGTTTCTCTTTCCCCACATCCTCACCAGCATTTATTATTGTTTGATTTCTTTATGCTTGGCAATATGACTGGGGTTAGATGGAATCTCAGTGTAGTTTTGATTTGCATCTCCCTGATGGCTAATGATGAAGAACATCTTTTCATGAATTTATTGGCCATTTGTATCTCCTCTTTTGTAAAGTGTCTATTCATTTCATTTGCCCATTTCTTGATTGGGTTGTTTGTTTTGCTAGGGAAGAGTCTTTTGAGCTCTTTGTATATTCTGGATATTAGCCCCCTATCAGAGTGGTGGCTGGTAAAGATCTTCTCCCATTCTGTAGGCTTCCTCTTTAGGTTCTTGATGGTTTTCTTTCATGAGAAGAAACTTTTTAGTTTGATGCTATCCCACTTGTTGATTCTTGATTTAATTTTCTGAGCTTTGGAGGTCTTGTTGAGAAAGTTACTGCCTGTGCCTATATGTTGTAGTGATGAGCCTGTGTTCTCCTCTAATAACTTCACAGTCTCTTTCCCCACATCCTCACCAGCAATTGTTGTTCTTTGATTTCTTTATGTTTGCCTCTCTGATTGGGGTTAGATGGAATCTCAGAGTAGTTTTGATTTGCATCTCCCTGATGGCTAGTGATGTTGAACATCTTTTCATGTATCTATTGGCCATTTGTATCTCTTCTTTTGTGAAATATCTGTTCATTTCAGTTGCCCATTTCTTGATTGGATTGTTTGTTTTGCTTGTGTAGAGTCTTTTGAGCTCTTTGTATATTCTGGATATTAGTCCCCTATCAGAGGGGTGGCTGGTAAAGATCTTCTCCCATTTTGTAGGCTCCCTCTTTAGGTTATTGATGGTTTCCTTTGATGAGAATAAACTTTTTAGTTTGAAGAAATCCCACTTAATAATTTTTGCTTTAATTTCCTGCGCTTTGGAAGTCTTATTGAGAAAGTTACTGCCCTGTGCCTATATGTTGGAGTGTTGATCCTATGCCTTTCTCTAATAACTTCACAGTCTCTGGTCTAATTTCTAAGTCTTTGATCCATCTCAAGTTGATTCCTGTGCATGGTGAGAAATAAGGATTCAGATCCAACTTTCTACAAATGGATAGCCAGTTCTCCCAGCACCATTTGTTGAAAAGCGTGTCTTTTCTCCAGCGTATGAGTTTGGCTCCTTTGTCAAAGATTAATTGACTGTATGTGTGTGGATTTGTTTCTGTATCTTCTATTCTGTTCCACTGGTCAGTGTACCTGTTGTTGTGCCAGTACCATGCTGTTTTTACTACTATTGATCTATAACATAGTTTGAAGTCTGGGTTTGTGATGCCTTCTGCGTGATTCTTGTTGCTGAGAATTGCTTTGGCTATTCTGGGTCTTTTTGTTCTACATATAAAGTTCATGATTGCTTTTTCTAGGTCTGTAAAGAATGTAGTTGGTATTTTGATGGAAATTGCATTGAATCTATAAGTCATTTTTGGCAGAATGGCCATTTTGATGATATTTATTCTGCCTATCCACGAGCATGGGAGGTCTTTCCATCTTCCAAGGTCTTCTTCAATTTCTTTCTTTAATGTTTTATAGTTTTTGTTGTAGAGGTCTTTTACATCTATGGTTAGGTTTATTCTTAGGTATTTTATTGGTTTTGATGTTATAGTGAATGGAATTGATTGTTTTATTTCTTTCATTGTGAATTCATTGTTGGTATAAAGAAAAGCCTCTGATTTCTTTAGGTTGATTTTGTATCCTGCAACTTTGCTGAATTTGTTAATTAACTCCAGAAGTCTTTTGGTTGAGTTCTTAGGGTCTTCTAGGTAAAGGACTATGTCATCTGCAAATAAGGATAATTTTAATTCCTCTCTTCCTATTTGAATTCCTTTGATTTCCTTCTCTTGTCTTATTGCTGTGGCAAGAGTCTCAAGGACTATATTGAAGAGGAGTGGTAATAGTGGATATTCTTGTCTTGTTCCCGATTTTAGGAGGAATTCTTGCAGTTTTTCACCATTCAGAATAATGTTGGCTTTGGGTTTGTTTTATATTGCCTTAATGATGCTGAGGTATGTTCCTTTTATTCCAATTTTCTGTAGTGTTTTTAACATGAATGGGTGTTGGATTTTGTCGAAGGCCTTTTCAGCATCTATTGCTATGATGATGTGGTTTTTATTCTTGATTCTATTTATGTGGTGGATGACATGTATTGATTTGCATATGTTGAACCAACCTTGTTTTTCTGGGATGAAACCAACTTGGTCATGGTGTATTATTCTCTTGATATGGTTTTGAATGCATATGGCTAGTATTTTGTTTAGAATTTTTGCATCTATGTTCATTAAAGATATTGGTCTATAGTTTTCCTTTCTTGAGGTATCTTTATTTGGTTTGGGGATTAATGTGATACTGGCCTCATAGAAGGAATTTGGGAGAGTTCCATCTCTTTCAATTTTCTGAAATAAGTTATGACATATTGGTATTAGTTCTTTACTGAAGGCTTTGTAGAATTCAGCTGGAAACCCATCTGGGCCTGGGCTTTTTTTGATGGAAGAATTTTTATTGCCATTTCTATTTTATTGTTTGCTATTGGTTGGTTTAGGCTTGCTATGTCCTCTTGGTTCAGTTTAGGTAGGTTAACTGTGTTTAGGAATCTATAGATTTCTTCCATGTTTTCTTGTCTATTGGAGTATAAATTTTTAAAGTAGTTTCTGATAATCCTTTGAATTTCTTCACTATCTGTGGTGATGTCTCCTTTTTCATTTCTGATTTTAGTAATTTGCATTGATTCTCTTTTTCTTTTGGTTAGGTTGGCCAGGGGTTTATCAATTCTATTAACCTTTTCAAAGAACCAGCTTTTTGTTTTGTTGATTCTTTGAATTGTTTTTTTGTTCTCTATTTCATTTATTTCTGCTCAGATTTTAATAATTTTCTGTTTTCTGCTGGCTTTGGGGTTGGACTGTTTCAGTCTTTCTAGATCCTTGAGTTGTGCCAATAGGGTCTGAACCTGGTGATTCTGAGTCCTTCTTATGTAAGCACTCAATTCAATAAACTTTCCTCTTAATACTGCCTTCATAGTGTCCCAGAGATTTTGGTAAGTTGTGTCTCTGTTTTCATTTATTTCCAAAAATTTCTTTACTTCTTCCCTAATTTCTGCTCTTACCCCATTCATCATTCAATAGTGTATCATTCAGTCTCCACATATTTGCATGGTTTCTTTTGAGTTTCCTGTTGTTGATTTCTACTTTAATTCCATTATGGTCTGATAAGATGCGAGGAATTATATTACATCTTTTGAATTTGCTGGTGCTTTCTTTGTGTACCAGGATGTGATCTATTTTGGAGAAGGTTCCATGGGCTGATGAGAAGAATGTGTATTCTGTGGTTTCTGGGTGAAATGTTCTGTATATGTCTATTAGGTCCATTTGGTTTATAGTTTTCTTTAGTTCTAAAGAGTCTTTAGTCAACTTTTGCCTTGAAGATCGAGCCAGTGGTGTGAGAGGCGTATTGAAGTCTCCAAGAATTATTGTATTTGGGTCTATTTGAGATCTGTTGTCCTGAAGGGTTTGTTTTACAAACGTGGTTGCATTCACATTTGGAGCACAAACGTTTACTATCATTATATCATCTTGGTGTATTGTTCCTTTTAATAAAAGGAAGTGCCCTGATTTGTCTCTTCTGATGTTTCTTAGTTTAAAATCTGTTTTGTTGGATATCAGGATTGCTACCCCTGCCCTTTTTTGTTCTCCAGTAGCATGGTATATCTTTTTCCATCCTTTCGCCTTCAGCCTGTGAGTGTCTTTGGCAGTGAGGTGAGTTTCTTGCAAACAGCATATATTTGGGTTATGTTTTTTGATTCACATTGCCAGTCTATGTCTTTTGATTGGTGAGTTAAGTCCTCTGATGTTAAGAGTTATTATTGAAATATGATTTTTGTTTTCTGTCATTTTGTGTTCTTTCATCTGTTTGGTAGCTTTTTCTTTCTTCCTTACTTAGAAGCCCCTCTGATCACTTTCCTCTCTTCTCTGGTTCTGAAGTCTGCTTCTTTTTTCTTCTTTATGGTTTATTTCTTTAAGTATTTTCTTTAGTGTTGGCTTTGAATTCATAAATTTTTTGAGATTTTGTTTATCTTGAAACACTTTTATTTCACCATTGACTTTGAATAGTAGTTTTGCTGGATAGATAATTTTCAGTTGGAAGTTATTTTCTTCCAAGGTCTGGATTACATCATACCAGTCTCTCCTGGCATTCATGACTTGGGTTGTATAGTCTGGGGTGATTCTTATTATTTTGCCTCTGTATGTCACCCGACCTTTTGTTCTCACTGCTTTTAAGATCTTTTCCTTGGCCTCTATGTTAGTCATTTTTACTATTATGTTGCATGGGAAGGTTCTTTTTTGATCTTGTCTTAATGGTGTTCTGTATGTCTCTTGAACATGAAGATATATCTCTCGTTCCATGTTTGGGTAGTTCTCTGAAATTATTTCTGTGAAGAGATTACGGATACCCCTGGTCTGTACCTCTATCCCTTCTTCAATGCCTTTTATCTGTAAGTTAGGGCATTTCATGTTGTCCCAAATTTGCTGTATGTTTAGGTTTTGTTGCTGTAATGACTTCTGCATACTATTGACTGTGTTTTTGGTGTTGGATGAACTGTCTTCTAACAGTGATATTCTACTTTCCATTTCCTCTAATCTTCCAGAATTTCTTTCTATTGCTGAATTCATTCCATTTATTGACTCTTTCATTTTATTCCAAGCCTCTTTCTGATTCTTTTTTAGTGTTTCTAACTCATCTTTTATCTCCTCTAAACTTGTTTTAAATTCTTTCATCATATTGTAGATCAAGATTTGGAACTCCCCTTCCTGCATTTCTTGTAGGTCAGTATTCGTGATTTCTGTCATTTCTCCATTGTTCCTAGTTCTCATATTTTCAGAGTTCTCAGGTCTGGTTTTCTGCTGTCTTCCCATCATTAGTGGGTATTTTTTAACCCAGTCTTTGTATTAGGACTTTAGAAAAGACTTATCCCCCAGAAAAAAAACTTATCGCCCCAGAAAACCAAAAACCAAAACAAACCCAAAGAACCCAAAAGGTAAAACAAACAATACCAAACCGCAATAGTAAAAAATAAAATATAAAAGGATAGAAAAATAGTAAAAAAAAAATAATAATAAAAGAGATAACAGTCCTACTATGTTGTTGATATATGGTGAATCTTGTATTTGCTTGGAGTGTCCCCTTGTGGCCCCGTGTAGGTATCGCGCCTTAAGCGCTCTTCTTTGGTCCCGGAGTTGAATTGGCCCACTTTGCGCACACTGGTACTCACATATATCGTACTCACTGTGTGCTTGCCGGGTCCGTGGCTCCTCTGAATTCACGCTGGCAGTTCAATCTGTGGCTCTGAAGCTCTGGCAGCTCTCCCATATCCTGCTGACTTTTCGCTTCTGCAGTAAGCAGGTCCACTTCCCGGTCCCTGCTGATCTCCGGGCGTGTCTGCGGGGCCGCCTTTGTTGAGTGCTGTTCAGGAGCTCCAGTTAGCTAGCAACTTCAGGTATTGGAACTCTTTGGTCACTTTCAGACTTTAGCGCTTCTCTGGGAATGTTAAAGACCCAAAAGTCCCGTTTGGGCCAGCGGCCCTGAAGCCACTGCGCCTGCCATTGATTCTTCAGCTCACTATCTGCTTTCTTTGTGTGTTGTGGTGAATCTTGCAGGTCAGTTGCTGGATTTTTTCTGCCGTACTCCCCAAGTCTGTTTTGGATTGTACGTTTAATTTTTTCTTTATTAAGACACTTCTGTCTCAGTAGTTGAGCTTAGTTTGCTTCAGCTAGTGAGGGACGCTGCGTCTCTCTGTTGCCATCTTGGAAAATCCCATTGAAGAGTTTAAATAGGGAAGAGACATAAGTTAATCTGTTATAAGAAAAATGAATTAGAAGGGACAATATTGGAGGCAGAAAGAGTAGATAAGAAATTAATGTGATAATCTAAGAATAAGAGAATGGTCAGTTTGTACTGGTGTGATGTCAGTAGGGAAGAAGTGGAGAGTCCAGCTCTATTTTGTTGCCATCAATAGAATGAACTATTATAATCTGGGTGTGGTGGTGCATGCTTTTTAATACCACTTGGCAGGTGGAGACAGAAGGTTTGCAGTTTCACAGCCAGCCTCAGAAACTTAGTGAGGCCCTCCACAATTTAAACCCTTCTTCACAGTAAAATAGGGTGGAGAGTGTAGCTCAGAGGTAGAATGCCTTTGGGTCCAATCCCCAGTACCACCAAAAAAAAGGGGGGGAGGAAAAGGATTAAGTATTACATTATTATATTGGAAGCAGGTATTCAGGATAGGGAAGACGACTAAGATGACTATTATATTTCAAATGTTATGTAGACAACTTGGAACAAATCATAGGCATTTATATGCAGAGGTAGATTTAAATATTTAGGCACTTCATTTTCATGAACCCCTCCCAAAGTTTTGGAAAAGGATCGAGAAAAATCTTACATGGTTATATATTTGTGTTAATTTGTAAAAATGAGGCAGATGCTTACTACAATGTGTTCTTCCTTCTATTATAACTTCTATTCCATTTTTCCTCCCCTTTGTTGTATGGTGCTGGACTGACTACGGATGTTTGGAAGGCAAGTTGAATGGGACATGATTAATTTGGGGTTAATGCCTTACAGATATGTGCGTGTATGGTTGAGTTACTATGAGCTTCTTATGCCTTCTAGGGAAATTCTTATTTTCAACAGTGACAACACATTCCATATTGGTACAGGATGCAACATAATGTGCATGTGTCCTGTAGTGTCCAGCTCTGGAGTTGCTGTTGTTAGAGGTAAGGTTTGAAAGGTGACATTGGAAGTGAGTCTGTGGGAAACTCTTCCAGCTATCAGATATATACAATTGCTTCAGTAACAGAACTTTCACAAATATTTATTAACATGCAAAAAAAAGTTATAAGAAAAAATTGTCTATACAAGTTATTTTTCCAGTTAAATTGAATACAGCAGTCATTTAAGAATGCAATTGTAATATAATGGGAGGGAAGCAGCTCAGCAGAAGCCAGAAACATACTGAGATGAAGAAAATGGTAGAAATATCACTATTTCAAAAATTCTCTTGCTATATTACAACAGATGCCAACAATTCTAATGTCAGGATCATGAAGGTAGAGAAAAGAGCCACAGCAGTGAAAACACAGATGGTAGATAGGACGTCTCATTAGAGAGATTATGAAAATCAGAACACTACCTCCTAAACAAGAAGCCAAAAGCAGACAGAAAATAATAGTAAAGAAAAATCAATTTTTATGATCATAAAGGTCAGGAGCAGCTTTATATTGATAAGTTGTTGTGTTCAATAAGTACTGTGATCTTTCATTATGATCTGCTTCATTGAAAGGTAATTTTATTCAACAATGTTTAATAATAGAAAACTTATTTTTAAAAAATTGTTTCCAATAATTTTACAGAGAATCAAGCAGAGCATAATATAGAAAAAATGCTATTCAAGTGGACGCTTTGAAAATAAAATGAATCAAATTATCATGACAGCCTGGCTTTGCTATTCCAAGACTAAAAAGTTTTATCTATTGTTTTGTTTAAACTGTTTTTAACAAGACAGTCATTACTTACAACAGAAGAGCTTCCAGACGAGATGTGTATAATGAGAACCCTTGAAAGTCCTGAAGACTCCACAGAGCTCCAGAAATCTATATTTACTTAGATTACAAGTAAATCAATTACAAATGCCTTTACACTCATGTCTTGAACTACAAATAAGAAAGAACATTCAGTACTATTCTGAAGAGTTTAACAAAAGTAATTAGGATTAATAAATTTTTAAGTAAAAAACATATGCCTTTCAGAGGTAACAATGAAGACTAGCTTTCTTCAATTTACTAACTTTGACCCACATTAACAATAACAGTTGGAAAAACTTCCAAATGAAAAAAAAGTAAACATGACACATTCAAAACAAGTTAGAAAGAATTAACTATAAGAATGGGTAATATGTACAAAATAAAATGGTAAACCTAAAAAAAAAGAGGAACACAATGGATACTAATCTATTTTTCTGAAACCTAGCACTGATTAATTAGGAACTATTATATCATACTGTTTATCAAAACATACATCACTAAGTGAAACAAACCCCCCTGTGAGTATTTTGCCCATTAAAAAGACCTATATATCTGTGACTTTAAATCTCCCAATGAGGCAAGTTTGGAGAAAGCAGCAGCAGTGAAAGGTGAAATCAAAGGGCTGTAGGCACTCTTTTAAAACTTTATTAAGCAGCTGGGCATGGTGACACATGCCTGTAATTCCATGGAAGTTGAGAGAGAAGGATCACAGATTCAAGGCCAGCCTGGGTAAATTAGTGAGGCCCTGTTTCAAAATAAAAATGACCCCAGGTAGATTTCTGTGTAGCCTCATGCTGGCTGCTACAGGTTGTCCTGCAAGCAGGCTGTTACCATAGCAATGAAGATAAGCTGAATGAGGTAGACAGCTGTTGGGTCAGCATGGCAATTAGATAAGAAAAATGGACACTGAGACCTAGAAAGTTATAGAGCCCAAGACTTTAAAAGGGGACTAAAAGACCCCATGTATCCTCTCATGTAGTCAGTGACTAAACTTGGTAATTTCAAACTAGACTGGCAGTCCTCAAAAAGATAAGGAATTATAAATTAAATATGACTCAGAGTCTAGGGGAGTGGGAATGTCTCATTTTGGGGGCACTCTATCATTTTAATGTGATGCTTTTTATTTTACTTTGCAATAAATCCTACTTAAACTTTGCAATAACCTGTCCTGGCTCATTATTTTTATATGGGCCGAGGAAACCAACCCACAAACAACACCCAAACAGTAGCAAAAAATAAATAAGGAAATAAATAAAAACAGCTACGGGTGTAGTTCAGTGGTACAATGCCCAAGGGTTCAACCTCCAGTACCATAAAACAAAGCAAAAATCCCACAAAACTAATAAGTAAGCAAATGTATCGTGCCAACTCACACCCTTATTCTTAGGAGAAGAAGTTGTTGTGACAGTATCCAAAATTGTTGATGACATTAGAATTTTGCAGTAGTTATGTTTTCTTTCAAGATTCATAGCTGCAATATTTTAAATAACAGAACTTTTTTTTTCTTTCTTGATAATGGAAATAGAGCCAGGACTTTGTGCATGCTAGCCAACCTTGGCCACCGAGCTGCATTGCCAACTCAACAAGGGGACATTTTTTTCTTGTACTGGGGATTGAACCCAGGGGCATTCTACATTTGAGCTATACCCTCAGCCCTATTTTATATTCTTTCTCTCTTTCTTTCTTTCTTTCTTTCTTTCTTTCTTTCTTTCTTTCTTTCTTCTTTCTTTCTCTCTTTCTTTATTTCTCTTTATTTATTATTTAATGAAACAAGGTCTCATTAAGTTGCAGAGGGCTTCACTAAAAATCTAAGGTTGGCCTCGAACCTGCAATTCTCCTGTCTCAGTCTCCTAAGTATTACAGGAGTGTACCACCATGCCTGGCTAAGACATTTTGACATACATAAAGTTTAAGTTTTCATTGAAAAGTTTGAATGTAACAAAAATATCTGCCTATTACAAAGTTGTTTGAGTTTTACATAATGAATATAATGGTATCTTAAGGATTAATTTTTTTCTAAAAGTTTTATATATGAAAATTTGGTCTAAAAAGTTAATGAAACTTGAGTATGCCATTTTAATTGCTCTTCTGATATTTTGGAATGTTTCAATAGAACAAGTGAGACAAATTCAGCCTCTTGATTTGGAAATATATACGAAGTACTATATTTCATCATTTTAAACTTTTCTTTCAAAATATTAGAAAATTCAAAAAAAGGATAATGGAACTCAACACAAAAGCAATGGTGTTAAATTATGACAGTAATAGAAAATATTCTAACATAGAGAAGAAGAAAATATAGACAGATATTTTTCAAGAGAGTCCAAAACTCATTAAAAGGAAGAATTAAAGTTTAGGTAAAGCTGCTGAGTCTGTCTTTAACTAATAATTAAATTAATAGAGAATGAGTTTTGGAACGGATGTTTGAGATGAAATATTGGTATCAGAGATTATAAAATGCCACCTGAAAATAGGCCTCTTTTCTTGGGGTGGGGGAGGTTTCTGGGAATTGAACCCAGGGGCATTCTATCTCTGAGCTACATTCACAGCCCTATTTTATTTTTACTTTGAAACAGGGTCTTGTTGAGTTGCTGAGAGCCTTGCTAAATTGTTAAGTCTGGCTTTGAACCTATAATTCTCCTGTCTCAGCCTCCCAAGTACTGGGATTACAGGTATACACTACCACACCCAGTTAAAAATATGCATCACTGGTATGGGATTATAGTGAGCTAATAATTTGGTGAAAAAGCAGATAAAGTTTTTTTTTTTTTTTTCCAAAATGGCGACTGAGGGACACAGCTCTTCTCAGTAGCTGAAGCAAATAAAGTTCAAATACTTAGAAAGCAGTGTCTTAATCAACAAAATAAATACATACCAGGAACCAAAACAGATCCAGGTACCTCGGCAGAACCCTGAACTTGAAGAAGAAGAAGAACAAAGATCGGACACCGGACCTGCTGCAGATACAATCGGAACACCCCGGCGGCGGGCTGCTTGCACAGCTGCCTGCGCGGCTGCCTGCCTGAAATTACCGCGGCAAGATAATTCGGGACTGAAAACGCACTCAGGACCTCATCTTAAGCAGCGAGCAGCACCCACGTCAGAATTCTGTGTGCCTACCAGCGACTGGATCACAATACCACAGAGACTCCCACAGAAGCCTGAACAAAGGAAACCAGTGCTTTTGTTATGGTATCGTTATGGCTATTTTATTTATTTTTTTCTTAACCCACACTTCTTTTACTTTAACTTGATTATATATATATATATATATATATATATATATAATAGTTTACCTTATTTTCTGACTTCACACAGCTGCTAGTTCCTTTTATTTTATTCTTGTTCTTTTTTCCTCTTTCTTCCTCTTTCCCTCCTTTTTTTGTTCTCCTCCTTTGATTGGTTTTTCCTTCCTTTTCCTTGGATTACACAATAGTCTTGGTATCTTGTGTGGATTTTTTTTTTTTTTATGTTTGTCTGCTCCTTCCATCACCCCTATTTACAAACCTTCCCACACTAACCTACATACTTTTTTCCCCCAAAACTTTTCCCCATAATATACCTCCTGGTTTAATACTTAAAGTATTTCTTATATCCATAATTACTCTACTAACGACAAGAGTCCTACTAGTTAACTCTCTCTCACTCCTAGCAAGATATTACTTTATCATACTTAAAGTCTTTCTCAACCTAAACATATCCTCTACTTAATCTAACTCCTTTACCAATCACCCCAGCTCCTCCCATATTACCCACCCTCAACACTGGAAAGGCTCTGCTGACTTGCCGATACCCCTAATCTCCTAATATTAAGATTAGACTAAGCATAATACTCATGAACAATGGGTAGAAATCAGAAAAACAGGACAGAGAATGCTATAAATATGAGAACCAGGAATTATGAAGAGACAGCAGAAATCACGAATACTGACCTACTAGAAATGCAAGAAGGGGAGTTCAGAATCTTGATGTTCAATATGATGAAAGGATTTAAAACAAGTATAGAGGAGATTAAAGGTGAATTAGAAACACTAAAAAAGAATCAGAAAGAGGTCTGGAATGAAATGAAAGAGGCAATAAGTGAAATGAAGACAGCAATAGAAAGAAATTCTGGAAGATTAGATGAAATGGAAAACAGAATATCAATATTAGAAGACAGTACATCCCAAACCGAAAACACAATCAGCGATATACAGAAATCTTTACAGCAACAAAACCTAAGCATCCAGCAAATATGGGATAATATGAAGCGTCCTAATTTACGGATAATAGGCATTGAGGAAGGGATAGAGATACAGACCAAGGGCATCTGTAATATCTTTAAGGAAATAATCTCAGAGAATTTTCCAAATATGGAAAGAGACTTGGACCTTCAAGTCCAGGAGGCATACAGAACTCCACTGAGACAGGACCAAAAAAAGACCACTTCACGCCACATAATAACCAAAATGACCAATATAGAGGCTAAGGAAGGAATCTTAAAAGCAGTGAGAACAAAAGGACGGGTGACATATAGAGGCAAAACAATAAGAATCACCCCAGACAATACAACTCAGGTCAGGAATGCTAGGAGAGACTGGTACGACGTGATTCAGACCCTGGAAGAAAATAATTTCCAACCAAGGCTCATCTATCCAGCAAAACTACTATTCAAGATCAATGGTGAAACCAAAGTCTTTCAGGATAAACAGAATCTCAAAAAATTCATGAATTCAAAGCCAACACTAGAGAAAATTCTTAAAGAAATAAATCATAAGGAAGAAAAAAGAAGCAGACTTCAGAATCAGAGAAGAGAGGAAGTTAATAAGTGGGCCATTTAAGTAAAGAAGAAAGACCAAACCACCAAAGAGTAGACAGAATACAAAATGGTAGAAAACAAAAATCATATTTCAATAATATCTCTTAATGTCAAAGGACTTAACTCACCAATCAAAAAACATAGACTGGCAATGTGGATTAGGAAACATAATCCAAATATATGCTGTCTGCAAGAAACTCACCTCACTGCCAAAGACATTCACAGGCTGAAGGCGAAAGGATGGAAAAAGATATACCATGCCACCAGTGACCAAAAAAGAGCAGGGGTAGCAACCCTGATAGCCAACAAAACAGACTTTAAACTAAAACACATCAAAAGAGACAAATCAGGGCACCTCCTTTTATTAAAAGGAACAATACACCAAGAAGATATAATGATAGTAAATATTTATGCCCCAAATGTAGGTGCAACCACATTTGTAAAACAAACCCTTCTGGACATAAGATCCCAAGTAGACCCAAATGCAATAATTCTGGGAGACTTTAATATGCCTCTCACACCACTGGATCGATCTTCAAGGCAAAACATGAGTAAAGACTCTTTAGAACTAAATAAAACCATAAACCAAATGGACCTAATAGACATTTTCAGATTATTTCAACCAGGAACTACAGAATACACTTTCTTCTCAGCAGCCCATGGAACCTTCTCCAAAATAGATCACATCCTGGGACACAAAGAAAATATCAGCAAATTAAAAAAATGTAATATAATTCCTTGCATCTTTTCAGACCACAACAGAATAAAAGTAGAAATCAACAACAGGAAACTTGAAAGAAAGTATTCAAATTCATGGAGAATGAATGATACACTATTGAATGATGAATGGGTAAGAGCAGAAATTAGGGAAGAAATAAAGAAATTTATGGAAACAAACGAAAACAGAGACACAACCTACCAAAATCTATGGGACACCATGAAGGCAGTACTAAGAGGAAAGTTTATTGCATTGAGTGCCCACATAAAAAGGATGGAGAACCACCAAGTAAAGAACCTAATGACACAACTCAAGGATCTAGAAATTCTGCAACAGTCTATTCCCAAAGCCAGCAGAAGGCAAGAAATCATCAAAATTAGAGCAGAAATAAATGAAATAGAGAACAAAAAAACAGTTCAAAGAATCAATAAAACAAAAAGTTGGTTCTTTGAAAAGATTAATAGAATTGATAAACCCCTGGCCAACCTAACCAAAAGAAAAAGAGAATCAATGCAAATTATCAAAATTAGAAATGAAAAAGGAGATATCACCACAGGTAGTGAAGAAATTCAAAAGATTATCAGAAACTACTTTAAAAATTTATACTCCAATAGACTTGAAAATCTGGAAGAAATTGATAGATTTCTAAGCACAGTTAACCTTCCTACACTCAGCCAAGAGGACATAACAAGCCTAAACCAACCAATAACAACCAACAAATAGAAACAGCAATAAAAATTCTTCCACTAAAGAAAAGCCCAGGCCCAGATGGGTTCCCAGCTGAATTCTACAAAACCTTCAGTTAACAACTAATACTAATACTTCATAACATGTTCTGGGAAATTGAAAGAGATGGAACTCTCCCAAATTTCTTCTATGAGGCCAGTATCACATTAATCCCCAAACCAAGTAAAGACACCTCAAGAAAGGAAAACTACAGACCAATATCTTTAATGAACATAGATGCAAAAATTCTAAACAAAATACTAGCTATACGCATTCAAAACTATATCAAGAGAATAATACATCATGACCAAGTCGGTTTCATCCCAGAGAAACAAGGCTGGTTCAACATACACAAATCAATACATGTTATTCACCACATAAATAGAACCAAGAACAAAAACCACATCATCATAGCAATAGATGCTAAAAAAGCATTCGACAAAATCCAACATCCATTTATGTTAAAAACACTGCAAAAAATTGGGATAGAAGGAAAGTACTTCAACATCATTAAGGCAATATACTGCAAACCCAAAACCAACATTATATTGAATGGGGAAAAACTGCAAGAATTTCCAGTACAGTCAGGAACAAGACAAGGATGCCCATTATCACCACTCCTTTTCAATATAGTCCTTGAGACTCTTGCTGCAGCAATCAGACAAGAGAAGGAAATAAAAGGAATTCACATAGGAAGAGAGGAATTAAAATCATCCTTATTCACAGATGACATGATCCTTTATCTGGAAGACCCAAAGAACTCAACCAAAAGACTTCTGGAGCTGATTGACAAATTCAGCAAAGTCGCAGGTTACAAAATCGACCTAAAGAAATCAGTGGCCTTTCTTTATGCCAACAACGAATCCACAATGAAAGAAATAAAGAAAACAATTCCATTCACTATAACCTCAAAACCAATAAAATACCTAGGAATAAACCTAACCCAAGATGTAAAAGACCTCTACAACAAAAACTATAAAACATTAAAGAAAGAAATTGAAGAAGACCTTGGAAGATGGAAAGATCTCCCGTGCTCATGGATAGGCAGAAAAAATATCAAAATGGCCATTCTGCCAAAACTGATCTATAGGTGCAATGCAATTCCCATTAAAATACCAGTGACATTCTTCAGAGACCTAGAAAAATCAATCATGAACTTCATATGGAGAAAGAAAAGACCTAGAATAGCCAAAGCAATTCTCAATAATAAGAAACATGCAGGAGGCATTATAATCCCAGACTTCAAACTATACTATAGAGCAATAGTAGTAAAAACAGCATGGTACTGGCACAAAAAAAGATATACTGACCAGTGGATTAGAATAGAAGATACAGAAACAAACCCACACATCTTTAGTCAATTAATCTTTGACAAAGGGGCCAAACACATACGCTGGAGAAAGGACAGCCTTTTCAACAAGTGGTGCTGAGAGAACTGGCTAACCATTTGTAAAAAGATGAATCTAAACCCCTATATCTCACCTAACACAAGAATCAACTCAAGATGGATTAAAGACTTAGAAATTAGACCTGAGACAGTGAAGTTAGTAGAGGAGAGCATAGGTTCAACACTACAACATATTGGCACAGGCAGTAAATTTCTCAACAAAACCTCCAAAGCTCAGGAAATTAAAGCAAGAATAAACAAGTGGGATAACATCAAACTAAAAAGTTTCTTCTCATCAAAGGAAACTATCAATAACCTAAAGAGGAAGCCTACAGAATGGGAAAGGATCTTTACCAGCCACCATTCTGATAGGGGGCTAATATCCAGAATATTCAAAGAGCTCAAAAGACTCTACACTAGCAAAACAAACAACCCAATGAAGAAATGGGCAAATGAACTAAATAGACACTTCACAAAAGAAGAGATACAAAGGGCCAATAGATACATGAAAAGATGTTCTTCATCACTGGCCATCAGGGAGATGCAAATCAAAACTACACTGAGATTCCATCTAACCCCAGTCAGAGTGGCAAGCATAAAGAAATCAAACAACAACAAATGCTGGAGAGGGTGTGGGGAAAGAGGAACTCTTTTACACTGTTGGTGGGAATGCAAACTAGTTCAACCACTATGGAGATCTGTGTGGAGATTCCTAAGAAAGGTGGGAATAGATCCACCATATGATCCAGCTATACCACTCCTAGGTATCTTTCCAAAGGGGTTGAATTCAGAGAAATACAGCAACATATGCATACCTATGTTCATAGCAGCACAATTCGTAATAGCCAAAATATGGAACCAACCCAGATCACCATCAACAGATGAATGGATAGCAAAACTGTGGGAAATACACACAATGGAATTCTATTCAGCCATAAAGAAGAACAAAATTATATCATTTTCAAGAAGATGGAAAGCCCTGGAGAACATTATGTTAAGTGAGATCAGCCAAGCACAGAAGGAGAAGGTACATATGTTTCCTCTAATATGCCCAAACTAGGAAACACAAAGGATACCAGTGGGACTCCAGATATTAGAGGGGAAATACTAGCTAAGTTTGAATGGAAAGATAGGAGAGGAGGAAGGCCTATCTTGATTAATGAGGGTCTACACCTGAACATGTGTAAAATTATGAATAAGACATGGTTAACCTGGACAACCATTGGTAGGAGGGGGGAAGGGAAAACCGGGGCGGGGGGGGGAGAGGACACCAAATATAGTTTAAATGTATACTATGTATGTTCAATAAAAAATTGTTAAAAGGAAAAAAAAAGCAGATAAAGGAGAAGCTCCAAAACAGATTATAAATTTTACTTATGAAGAAAATCTACATTTTTTAGGATATTTCCTTTTCTGTATCATCAAGAAAAGCATGACTCTAAATCATAAGAGAATCTTACCAATGGAAAAAAATACTGATTTAAATCTGTATAAGAAATCTTATTTTTTATACTTTTCCTGATCATCTTCCTATAATTTGTCTTCTTTCTTCTTTTCTTTTATTTCAGCTGCAGATGGTGTTTAAACTTGAATCCTAATATTCTGGTCCAATTCTTAGAAATTTATTCATGTCTTTGGGTATCTCATGTAAGTTGCAATACCAAAATGGAGTCACTTTTGTTAAATCTTATAAAAATGGAGCTGAGGGGGCATTAAGAAGCAGTCCCCTTACACATATGCCTATGATAAGAGCCATTGCAGGGAATTTCTGAAAACCTCAACCTTATAAATAGGTGATGCAATCTTGTGCAAGGCCATTTTGATGAGAATGCTGCCTGCCTGGCAACTGCTTGTTCCACTGATGGATGATGCTACCCTTTGTATCAATTTCTATAACCAAGGATGATTGTGTCAGAATAACTGTCATGACCTTACTCATTTTGCCTTTAAATACTTGCCTTCCATTACTTCCTGTATGCATCCATGATCCACCATGGCATACATATTCCTCCTGATTTCAATCTCTTGCTATTTCTGGGAAAATTCTGCTTTGGAGAAATGGGTTCTCTGTCACTCATTTGTGTTTGCTGTTCCCTTGTTAATCTGTCTTTAGTTAATGGCAGCTCAAGCTGAAAAATTGGAAGGGGTAGATGGAAAATAATTTTTTCCTCTCTTCTACTGTCTTGGTACATGAGTTTGGCAGAGCACTCATGATGTTCTACTACAGTGAGAACATCATTAGAAAAGTGGGAATGGTGTTGTGGAGTCAGAGAAAAATGGAAATGCATTGCAACCCCATACCCATAGCTCATAACAACAAAAAACTGGATAGAGTATTTACAACAGTCTCCTAAATTTATGACATGACTGACTTTACTGATAACTTGGAGTAGTTTTTCATGTGTGAAAGAATTTTTTCTAAAATTAAAAGCAGTATAGTAATGCTTGATGAAATATTGAATTATATCCCTATTCTCTCTAGAGGATACATTTCAAACTTCATTATATAAAGTTATCTAAAAGTTTGTGGACAAGATGTAGAGGGAGCAAAACACATTATTATAGAAATATATTGGGTAAGTAATCAATTATTTATGATTAATTTGATGGGTATATTTCGTGCTTTTTTACTTAAAGAAAGGTTTATTTATTTAAAATTATTTTCTATTTTATGTTTTCTTTTTGCTTAACATGTAATAGTTGTACATGTATATCAAGTCTTGTCTGTTCAGATTCCTCTTGAAATTTCTGTTACAGATAAGAAGAGGGTTGTGACCTTTTAAGTTGTATGGCTTGCTTTGAGGAAGTGGGGTTCTAGTTTATAAAACCCACCTTGGGGAAGAGAATTCTGGTTTATGTGACTTGCTTCAGGGGAGAAAGAAGGGTCGAAGAAGGGGTATCATTTTTGAGACCCCAAAGTGTCATTTGCCAGATTTTATAATTCTTAAATTTATTGTGACTTCTTTTAAATGCATATTGTCTCTTATACCTAATAATGCATCTGTGATTTTTAATTGTTTTTCTCACAGAAAGCCCCTCAAATTTCCTAGGGCCTAAGCTTATAATCCAGCAAACCTGTGTCTTCCCTGTTCAAATGCTGGGGACACAGAAGAATGAGGTCAGGGAAGTGGCCTGTTCTCCTTAGACCTCTTTGCTGGAGAGGAAAGGCACCCCACCTAGTCCACTTATTCAGGCATTCTTTCAATGAGTTGCAGCAACTCTGTGCTAAGAAATCAGTTTTGGGAATGAAACTGCCTGAGTTTATGGCTCTACAACTTAGTGGCCATACAAACTTGGTCAATTCTAAGCCTGGTCTTTCTTTTTCTTCTGTAAATGAGGATATTAAAGTATTTACCTCACCCAGTTGTTGAGGATCAAATGGTCTGAGCAGCTGGATATTCATTTAATGAGTAAAATAAAAATAGTAAATACAAACACCAAGGTGCAGGGCTCTAGGGATAATTCAGGACATCTGAACACTAGGAGAGATCATCAGGAATGAGGGACCCGAACCAAAGAGAATGTCTGATGATAAGAAAGAGAAAAGTGCAGAGGAATGGAATATCCTTAAATGGAAGTTCATATTCAGGGAATTTCTCCATTTTCAACTTGGCCTTAGGAAATGGACCACGATTTTCTGATAAAGGCTCTAAGACTGGTACAGTGAAGCGTTCTATATGGTTTGTGAGCATTATTGTTTATACGTTCTCTAAATCTGTTGATTCTCCAGTACTGCACAACATAGTTGAAGTCTTCATATGAATTCTTTCCTTTGGGTGCTAAAATTACTACATAATGATAAACCTACTTCATTAATAGGAATAAAGACCCTTTCTTTACATTCCTTGACTGGGAGAGAAAACTGGCAGTCAGCCATCAGGTACCTTTGAAAATAAGATATCATTGTTCCAAAAAACACAAGGAACACAAATGAAGGGGAGTGCATTGCTAGCACCTTTCCTGGACACAGTTGATATGAATCCTCTCTAAAACTGTACTTCTCTTGAGGTGCTGCTGGCATCTTTTTTTTTGTTGTTGTTGTCGTTAAGGTTTTGAACTTTAATGATATACTGGACACATGTATTGCAGCAGCTGTTTTAGGTGCTCAAGACACATCAAGGAACAAAACAAAGTATTGCACATGGAATTTTGATTTGATGCATATTTGGTAGATGCCATCTAAATAATGTTGTTACTTTGAATCTTTGTAAATTTGTAACTCCTCAGTCTCATTAATACATTTTGGTATTAGATTGTGCATTATTGCTAATTCTCATATTCCCTTTTAATGAAAAAATTCTAATCTAGATAAATACAGTTGTAATTAAATAATTTCTATGCATAAATCAATTTTTGGAGTCATATGTCTTGGCAGATGTCTCTAATCTTAGAACTCGAGAGACTGAGACAGGGTTATCACAGGATCAAGGTCAGTGCATGATAACTTAGTGAAATTCTGTTTTAAAAAGAGAAATAAAGAAAAGGACTAGGGGTGTAGCTAAAGGGTTTGATCACAAGTACTACATATACATACATACATGCACACACACAAATCAGTTTCGGGGTATGGATATGCTTTAATTTGTCCTTCAATTTTGTAGTCATGTCATCAATATATGTCACAGTCCATAACCATTAGAGTCTTTTTCTACTTAAAAATCAACTGATGCTATTTGGGAGCAAGCAGTGACTCTGGATGGTCTATTTTTGTCTAATGCTCTTTTCCTTATCATTGACCATTACTTTTAGTTTAGTGGACTATCAGCCTCCAGCCAAACTTTAAAAAAATCATGCTAGTTTCTGTATTGCCCCAGGCCCAAACCAGAGAAATCTGATAAATTGCATTTTTCTTAATCAGATTCTCTCTCTCTCTCTCTCTCTCTCTCTCTCTCTCTCTCTCTCTCTCTCTCTCTCCCTCTCTCTCTCTCTCTCTCCCTCCCTCCCTCCCTCAATATATCTATATAGATATCTATAGATAGAGAGAGACATAACATGGCTAGAGTTAACTGTAAACTTATACTACTGTTAAAGCCAGTTTTCTTCAGATGTTTTTAAAGAAACTAGGGCATATATCTTAGAAGGAAAAAATGGGACTGCTGTGAAATTTTAAAAAAATGAATGTAATTTTGCAATTGAGATAATCCTGCAAAGTTCCGTATATTGTGGCTGTCCTCGGGTATGAGAAGTAATTAGGAGTTTATATGTGAAAACTTCTGCAGACTCTTGGAATCCACCTGGGAGACTAGCTGCAGAGCTACAGATCAGGTAAATATGTACGCGTATCTTGTCTCTTGAGTTCAGCAAAAGATTTGATAAAGTACTTCCATATGTTACCACAAAGCTGGAGAAATGTGAGTGGAACGAGGTATATAGTTAAGTGAATCTGCAGAACTGTACTCAGGTAGCCTGTTGACTTAAGGATGCTCAGTAAGTAAATGTGTGTAAGCTGAATTGAAGTAAATTAATCATGTTACTCTGTCTGGAGAGCCAGGGTGACATGCATGGCATCATTCTGTGCCTTGTCTTATTCAGCCTGGGGGGTGGGGACACGGATCTATGAACATTTCTACGACCATCTTGTCCACCTATTTGCCTTCACTCAGATACTTTTACCAACTGCTTCCTAATAGTTGATTTGAACAAGGCTTTTTCAGCACTATTCTATTCACTGTCTCTGGCATTTAACACTGATTTCTACCTATTTTTTAAAAAAAATTTTCTTTTTTTGCCTCCCAAGTTAACATTTTTCTGTTGTTCCTCTTAACTCTGAATATTTCTTCTCCTCCTCTCATTTCACTTTGATCCACCTCTTAAATGTTCACTTTCCAATTTCCTCACAATTTTATTATACTCTGAGTAATTCTGTCTATGCTCTTGGCTTTATATACTGTTTATAGTAACTCTAAATCCGTATCTTCAGTGTAGGTCACTATCCTGGGCACCAGAACCATGTGTTCATCCTATTCCTGGAATATAACCCTCCCTTTTAAATTTCTTTAGTACAATGAAGTTATTCAGCATGAACTATCTTAGCATTATTTTCTCTAATCTTAATGTTTTTGATAATTAAAGAAACTTTGGCATTAGACATTGGCATTTGACATCTATCATGTGCTAATTATGCAACCAAAGGCAAATTATTTAATCTACTTACATTAGTTTTCTATTGCTGCATAACAAATTGCCACAAACTTAAGTGGCTTCACACACGCATGTGTGCGTGCGCATACGCGTGCGCGTGTGCGCACACACACACACACACACACACTTATTATTTATCAGTTTCCATGTGTCAGGAGTCTGGGCCTGGATTAGTTGGATCCTCTGGTCAGGTTTCACTGCAATGAAGGTGTTAGGGCTCAGTTCTCATCCAGGCTCAAATAAAGAAGAATTCACTTGCAAGCTCCCTCAGGTTGTAGTAAAACAGTGCAAAAGTTATTTGTGATTATTTGTAAAATGAGATTAGAAATAGGACTCAGAAAATTATAAGCTTGAATACTTGGTGTCACATTCAGAAGTTCTGTGGAATGTGAGTCCATTCTGTGTTCTCCATACTCCCCTATGCATGTGTATGTGCATCCTCACACATTGAATATCATTACTATCTCCTATTCATTATGGTAAGTAGAAACACCTCCACAGATTCTTAAGCACTTCTTTTGGGTATTGTTGCACTCTTGACAGTCATGGCATGAGGAGATAAAAATATCATTCCTAACAAAGAAATAATAATTATGCAACAGAAGTCAATAGAAACATTGTATTTTTCATTCATTCATTCACCCAATTCTTATTAAGTCCCTCCATGTGGAAGACACTGTCCTAAATATTGCCTTATTAACAGTAGTGAATAAAATAGTATCTCATTCAGTTTCATGGAGCAGATAAAAGAACAGAAGGGATTATGAGAGTGGGCAACCATCACTTAAGCCTCTGCTTCAAACACAAGCCTCTTTAAAAATGTAGAACTTATTATTCAAACTCTCTTATTTCATTAACACCTCAACAAATGTTCTGATGAAGATCACCAGACAATGTTATAAGGAGAATAAGCATACCCACTACACAATATTGTTACCCAAAATATAGTCACCAATTTTCTTCCCATGATTTCCATTCTTTTTGTTTTGCATGCAAATTTTCTTTCTCAATAAAAATGGACAGTGTTCTCTCTCATGAACTGCTCTTAAACTTCTCTACCTCTGTGTTCTTTACACACTGTTGTTATTATGTTCTTAGTTTCATTTGTCTAGATTCTATCTCTTTTCCAATGCCTTTCCATAAAACCTTTGTGATTTGCTAAGATGTGATGTATGATGTAATTTCTTTTTAATTATTTTATTGCCATGTTATTTTATTGTCAAGTTATTTTAACAACATTTTGTTTTCTTGTGCCTGGTATAGTGACGGAAACATATTAGGAGTCAAATCAATGTTTTCTTAAAAATATCTTCCTTGTGCAATGGTTATCATTTAACCAATTTTAAAATATTTACTTCATCTTAATTTTTAAGTGATTTAAGAGTGTCTATCTTATTAATTTTCAATTTTTCTTAGAGCCAAGTAAACTGTTGTGTATGTATTGACTTATGAATTTCTTAGGAAATATTCTACTATCATGTATCTATCTATCTATCTATCTATCATCTATCTATCTATCTATCATCTATTTATGTACTTATTGGTAGTGGAGGTTGTACTCAGGGGGATTATACCTCTGAGCTACATCCCTAGCCCAGCCCTATTTTTATTTTTTATTTTTTGGAAATGGGGTCTCACTAAATTGGGGGGAACTTCATTAAGTTGCTGAGGCTGGCCTCAAACCTGTAATCCTCCTGTCTCAGCCTTTCAAGTACTGAGATTACAGGCATGCAGTACCACACCTGGCTAGGAAATATCTATTTAGTATCAACTATAAGCAAAAAATTGTATGAGTTTCTAGGGTCAAGCATCTTGACTCTGAAATCAGAAAACCTGAGTCCAAATGTTAGCCTTATGTTTAAATATTATTTCATGTGACATTGGTCAAATTCTTCAGAATCTAAGGTCTCTGTTCATCTGCAGAACAATAATGAGGATGATGATGATTGTAGTAATCATGGTTAGTGTACTGTGTACCCAGCACTCTATCAAGAATTGGGATAAAAAAGTAATGCCTTTGGAGTCAGAGTGAACATGGTTCACATCCTAGTTCCTTTTCATCCTACTCCAGGGACCTAAGAAAATGAATTTGCATCTAAAATCCTGTTTTTTAAGTCTTCATTTATAAATACATATAAGCTTCTTGGTGCTTCCTATTTCTCCTAAAATAAAGTTCAAAATATATTCATCTCTTGGTATTTGTGGAGGAATGGTTCCAGGATTCCCATGGATATCAAAATCTGAAGATTTTCAAGTTCCTTATATAAAATGGTATAGTATTTGAATATAATCTAAGCACTCTTCCCTTATACTTTTAATCATCTCTAAATTACTTATAATAATTAATAAAATGTACATGGCATATAAATATTTTATACTACATTAAGAAGCAATAACAAGAATTGGCCATACCTGTTTAGTGCAGAAAAAAATTATTTTCTACAAATATTTTCTCTCCTTCATTGGTTGAATCTAAGGATGTGGTACTTGTAGATATGGAGGCCCAACTAATTACAATGGGCTACAGTCAAGAGACCTATACAATATAGATACCTATACAATCTGAATGCCTATGACCCATCCAAGCTCATTCCTCTGTCTCCTTTGCTTACTTCACAGAGTGGCCTGTTTTGTTTTTCAAATAAGCAAGATACTTTCTCAGTAAGCCCTTTTCTGCAAGACTTGTTCATTTCAGATGACTTTACTGACCACTTATCTAACTCTGCTCCCTATGTCCCCCATCCTCCAGCCATTTTCTCCAACCTTACTCATAATCACAAATACATTATTTTTTATATTTATTTTGATGTTTAGAGTGGGGGGTTGCCTGATTATTTGTTATTTATATCTATTTTTTCACTAAAAAACAAGTTTTATCTAGGCTGAGCCAGTGTGTGTGTTTGTGAATCTAGTCAGAGTTTCTCACAAAACTCAATTAAATATGTGTCCCCCCAAATATAACTATATGCATAAATCAAATAATAAATTATTTATAGGTTGTTGGGAAAAATTAAAGGAAGTAGCTGGGAGTGGTGGTGCACATTTGTAATCCTGGCGCTTGAGAGGCAGAGACAGGAGGATCATGTAGAGGCCAGCCTCACTGGCTTAAGAGACACTGTTTCCAAATAAAATGTAAAATAGGTCTGGGCATGTAGCCCAAAGAAGGGTTCTATCCCCAGTACCACCAAAATAAATGAATAAGTAAATATTAAAAAATTAAAGAAGTAATGAGTAATGCTTGGCAGAAAACAAGTGACAAATTGATGTTAGCTGTTATTATTATTGATGATACTAAAATAGAAATGGTCTGGTTTTGTAAATTTTGCAATCTAGAGAGGAAGATATGGATGTGTAGTAAGCTAATTCTAACAAGAAGGTCTGGGTAAATGGGGCTTTACAAATTTTTTCTTTAATTTTCTTTAGCTTTTTATTCTTTTTTTTTGGGGGGGACACTAACATAGGGCACTTAATTTATTATTCTTCCATATTCTTCTAAAACATATTTTACCAAAAAAGAATATTTCAAAACAGATTACAAAGAATTAAATATAATATGAGAAGATTCTATTTCTTGTACTTTCTTTTTAAAATTTTATTTATGCATTAGTCATACATCCCAGTAACTTGGCAAGATCCTAGGCCACCTAGTAATATCCTATTTCAACATAAAAGAAATATTTTTTAAAAGGGCTCAGGGTGTTTATAAAAAATGCCTCTACCATCTTGTACTCACATTTTTTTTTTTTTTACCCAAGGGCATTTTACCCTGAGATAATCCCCCAACCCTTTTAAAAAATAGTTATTTTATGTTAAAATAGGGTCTTGCTAGGGTGGCTGAGGGTCTTGTCTCAGTCTCTCAAGTACTGGGATTACAGGAGTGCATTACCATACCTAACTTTAATGGGACTTTTTTGGTAGATGAATTTGTAGATTGTACCAGTATTGGGAAGAGGCTTCAAAATGTTTTAATGTACCAGTATTGGGAAATATTTTCAGTTTTCAAAATATATCTTTGATAGTAAAAACAACAACAAAAAACAAACAAACAAACAAACAAAACCCAGGAGCTTCAAGGAAAGGGCTGCAGATTTCCCAAAAGCCTAGGGTCTTTTTACATTTCTAAGAGAAGTGAACTTCCTCAAGGATGGAAGGGTCTCCCAGACTCCTGATAAGCAACTTAACATATTTTGGAGTGTAACAAAAGGCATGGGGTCTGTGCCAGTTTACAGGAAGGAATCTCCATATCAAAAGACCTTCCCCAGAGAAAGGACAGATCTAGTCAGGTCAGAAGACTGGTTATAAAACACTGTATCCAGGACTCCTCAGTGACTTCTTTTCAGATCATTCCCCTATACTATCTCTGTTAGGGATAGTAGGGCTGTATTAAACTCTATCTTTTCATCTTTGTAGTAATAAACGAACTTAAGCTTTCAGTAAGAGTTCAGACTTGTGTTTTATCTATACCTAGTTCAGAACAAGGACCTGTGATTACATCTCTCTCCTACACTGGAACAGTTCCAGGAAGCCCAACAGGGTTGCTAGAACAGTCCCCCCAACTGTAACATAGATGTTCTTAGGAAAAAATTGCTGATCTATTGTTTCGCTTGAATGTTCTTAAAAATCACCATCCAGGACTAAGCATAATGTTAGGAAGGGAGAATCAATGCCAATTTTTCTAAATGGTTTTAATATTTTGTTACTTTCAGAGGTAAAGACCTGTGACTTGAGGCAGAGTATTGGAGTGTAGGCAATGGCTGTTATATATTTGTTATCAACTGCTCTACAACCACTACTGAGTGTACAAGATATCCTGATATAGATCATGTTTATACTTTCATGACCTTTTCACTTCTTCCCTAGTACTGGCACAGGAAAGGGATTTATGAGGTTTAACCCTCCTGTGTTCTTCGTAAGGCCTTTCCAACTCTGCCCCAAATTAAATGGAATCTAAGTGAAGGCATTCTGCTATGCAATTGCAGCTACAAGACCCTCTTGAGCTTCCTTCTGATTTATTTCTTGCTTCTAATTTTCTCTTATATAGACATTTTGGGGCCACCACCTTTCTGTTTTATCCTCCCTGTGCTCATGCCCTGTATTTAATCTCCCAAGTCAGATTATATGCTTATCCTCACAGGATGTTCTAGATCTGCATCTCCTCTTATCCCACTAACTTTTAGTAATTATAATTTTATCCTCAGGAAAACATTCTCCCCTCTTCAAAAGTCTTCAGAGCACAGTTGTGAAGTTAAGACTGACCTCACTTATTTTGTGATTAGACTCATAATGTTTCCATGTTGATGAATTATAGATAAAACAAGGTAGTTTCTGTTTCCCACCAGGATATCTGTTTCAGCCTACTAAAACTTCCAAATAGTAGGAAAGGCAATATGATCAGTTTTTCCTTTTGGTAGATTTCCTACATCAGGAATATACCCTAGTAGGGATTGAAATAAAGATATTAATTTTAGCTGGGAGTGGTGGCGCACGCTTGTAATCCAGCATTTGGGAGGGTGAGACCTGGAGGATCGCGGTTCACGGACAGCCTCGGCTACTTAGTGAGGCCCTTTGCAACTCAGTGAGACCTGGTTTCAAAATAAAGAATAAAAAATAGGGCAGGGGGTGTAGATTGGAGGTCAAATGCCCCTGGGTTCCATCCCCAGACCCGCAAAAAAAAAAAGATATTACTTTTATTTTTAAATAATGGAATAAATAAAGCAAGATATTAGTGTTATGTAGAAAATCTGCTAATGCTGGGGAAGAGTCTGGTGAATTATCTCTAAGACCTTCAGTTTGTTAGTTCTGTAGACACATGAGTTCAACAATTATATAATGTTCCCTGAGTGTGACAAGACACTAATAATGGTTAGCTTCTGGCAATACTATCTCTAAACTTGTCAAGAGTAGCAAAGAATCTTCCACAGAACCTCTTCGAGGGCATAAAAGGCCCCTGGTAGGAAGAGATGGAGAGGAGAGGCTATGCCTGAGTAAACAGATACTGGTTACAATTGACTAAATTTTAGAAGGAACAAGATCAACTACAAAGACTTTGCCTTTTCAGATTACCAGGCAATAGATTTCCTGTGAGTAACATTTTTAGAGAATCTCTCTGCCCCAGAACTTTAAGAAGGTTAAAAGAAAATCTCACAAAAATGATGGTGCTGCTGGAAGAACGTATTTTAGGGTAGTAGTACTATTCATCATTGTAAATAATCATTGCAATAATTATAACAGTATATGAGATGAACATTATATAAATGACAATGTAAAAACAGTATCAGGGAAAGTAAAGGCTAGTGATGGTGGCTACAAATTATTTAGCATGTAATGAATTTTCTTATGGTCATTCTCTTATTTACTAACATAGTGAATTACAAACATGAAAAAAAAAACAGCAGAGACAAGAGGTTTGAAACAAAGGAATCTGATTCTGGTATTCATTCTTTTAACTACTCAGTATCTCTCCTGCATATCAAATTGTGGTTGTGGGTAGATGTGTTCTTATGATATGTATCTTTTACTGGCTTGCAAGTTCTATAACAGAAGGCCTACTTTACCCCAAGTCTCTAGAACCTAGCACAGTGAAAAACACATACCTATCTATCTAGATAAAGATAATATATACACAATGTCCACTGTCAATCAGCAAAGCTAAAACAAGTTTGGAAATTAGACTTAAAGGCTGAAAGAGGAAAGGATGCCATTAAGCATTCTTCCTTTGAAAAACTCAAAACATCTTATGGTTTATTGTGTGTTAATAATAAGAAGATAGACTAAAAAAAGCAAGATAAAGGCCATTGCCAGTGGCAAGCAGAAGATATAGACTCAGATGAGAAAAAAGAGAGAAAACCTACCTCAAAACTTTTTCTGGACTATTGGTTTCTTAACAGGCTCAGGGATAAAAGGCAGAGACAGGAGGATGAGAGGTTCAAGGCCAGTCTCAGCAACTTAGCAAGACTCTGTTTCAAAACACAAGATAAAATAAGGGTGAGGGTCTAACTCAAAGGTAGAATGTCCATAAGCTAAATCTCCAGTACCAAAATAAAAAATTAAATTAAATTAAAAAGGCTTAAGGATATAGTTTTTGATGGCAGAAGTTAAATTGCGAAGCTCCCCAAATCCTAAATAGGCCTTCTATTTTAACTGTAAATTTGTTTGTGTCAGATTATAATAAACTAGACTATGACATGATCTTAGTTTTCCATGTTGTTCTCTAAAAATGTTATATGAATTTTATTAGAACAACAAACCCTAGTTAAGTACCAGATTTGTATCTAAGATACCACTGTGAGAGGCCTAAAAGAAGCACTTATTGCCCAGACATCCCCAAATGTCATCTATCTCTCAGTATTAATGAGGCCATGAATTTCAATACCCAAGCTTTGCAGCTCCAAGTTCATGTGGAAATTTTAGCATCCTTCAAACACTAACTATTCCACAAATATTTTTGGAAATGCTAAAGTGTTTCTTATTAAGTTCATCGATTAGTATTAGTTTCTACTGTGTCATTTACTTTGCATTTCTGCTATAGTCACTATGCCCTGATCACCTCAGTTTCCAATTCTCTTAATCTTCATAGTAAATAAAATTATTCAATTATCTGTGAGGTAAAATAGTACATATGTATGCTGGGTTGGATGGTTTGAAGATTGTTTGAGCCCCCAAATGTTAATTCATTAAGGGGAGCCTCATTTCTGTTCACTCCCCTTCAGTGACTCCTTAGGGTGTGATCTGAAATTGGTGTCTCTAGGCTGGGCTGAGATTTCAGTAGTTTCCAATGTACTATGTCTTTGCCATCATTAACCTTCAAACCCTAATGTGAAATTGTCATCCTATATTCCTTCTTGTGTTGGTACAAATCCTTCCTTGAGGGCTTTACCACCTTTTTCTGCCACCTGGCAGCCTTATCTAGTGGAGAGAACACATGTCTATGAATGTAAATCTGAATTTTTTTCACCAGGTTGTGGGTCAATTTTTAGGTAAATCAATGAATATGAATACTGAATACATGCAGGATACCATCGATGCCCATGAAAGACATGTCTTATTGCTGTTGCTATGGTCTCATTATGCATGGTACTATAATTGATTCAGTTGCTAAATCACAAGGCATGTCTGTGAATAGCCATGGATTTCCTGGAGTTTGAAAATCCTTACTCATTGGAATCTTCCCTTTCTTTGGAAATAGGGAGAAACCTTTGAGGACTGTATTAATGAGTTTCACTAGAGAATCCAAACCAATAGAAGCCATATACTCTATGTCTCTCTGTCTCTTGCTCTCTGTGTGTGTGTGTGTGTGTGTGTGTGTGTGTGTGTGTGTGTGTATACAATAAAGAATTGGCTCACATTTATTATAGAGGCTGACAGATCCCTAGGTATTCAGTTGGGAATCTGGACACTCAGGAGAACCAGTGGCATAGTTTCATTTCTAAATGTTAGCTGTCCTGAGGCCCAGAAAAAGTCCATGTTTCATTTTGAGTCCAAACCAAGAAAGAAACCAGTGTCCCTGCTCTAAGAGAGTAAGGCAGAGGGAGTGCTCTTTACTTGCATGAGAGTCATACTTTGGCTTCTGTTCAAATCTTCAATTGACTGGACTGGACTCAACGCATCAGGGAGGGCACTTTACCAAATCAAATGTTAATTACACCCAAAATACCCTCTTAGACACTCCCAGAATGTTTGGCCAAATATCTGAGTACCCTGTGGCCCAATCAAGTTGACATATAAAATGAGACATCACAGGGACCATATGGTCTATTCTCATCTCCGAAAAAAATGTGTTTACTTACTGAATAGCTCTAGGACTGAAGAGAAGAAAAATAAGGTACCCCCAAGAAAACTATAAAAAAAAAATCTTGGGCTTTGGACAAAAATGTAGGATGAAGTTATATCATCTATAATGCAGAATCTCTAATATAATGCAAATTAAGAAAAAACTACAGAAAAACAAAAACTCAGCCAAACATAGTCACCAGTAATGGGTAATAAGAACAACAGCTATAAAGAGAAGTGGAAGTTCTTGGCGAGCACAATGTTGTCCTTATCACCAAGAAACTATTCGGGAATGGTAACAAATGTCCTAAGAATTCTCATGAAGTCTTTCAAATCTAGAAAAAATAAGTACCATATACTTCTATTTTTTCTCTCACACTGGTTAGTTGACAATAAAATCCACCTACAAATGTACAAATAAGTAGATGTTGGGCCGGGTGTGGTGCCACATGTTTGTAATCCCCGCGCTTGGGAGGCAGAGACAGGAGGATTGCGCAGGTTCGAAGCCAGCTGCATGCGCTGGCTTAAGAGACCATGTTTCCAAATAAAAAAAGTATAAAAATAGGTCTGGGAGTGTAGCCTGGAGGTAGAAGGGTTTCCAGGAACCTCAGTACCACCAAAAACAAACAAACAAACAAACAAACAAACAAACAAACAAAATCAAATGAACAAATGTTGATGTTCTTTAAAAGAAGTAGTATTATTTGGATCAAAACTAGGCTACAAATGACAGAAAACTAAAAATAGTACTTAAATAATATATTTATTATTTCTTTATCATGTACATGTATGAGGCCATTGGCTGTTATGATATGGTACATTTCGAGTGGCCTATTTCTTTTGGTGTCATACTATTTGCAGCCTTAACCTCATGTAAAAGTATGGGGCAGTCACTTTTGAAGGACTGGTATGGAGGAAAAGGCAAGTTTTCCATCCTGAAAGCTGTCTCTCTCTTTCCTTGAATCCTATCAGTCAGAAATTGGTGACTACACTGGAGTACAAAGTTGTATAAATGTAATCTACAAAACATAAATATAGACTTTATTCTGATCAGCAATGAGCACAAGTCTATCAGGGATTCTATTACTTCAGAAAAAAATGGATATTTGAGAGAGGCAGCCATTCTGGATTCTGATTTTAAGAAGTAATCTGAATGCTGAAAGTATTTTTGTAGGAAATGGAACATTATTTCCAAAGTCAGATGAATGTAGCTATAATATAGAGCATTTTCCAAATCCTGGAAGAGCAGAACTTGAATTATACAAGACTTCTGACTAGCTCATTATGTCCATTGTAGTTTGCTTACCTCACCCTTTTCTGCCATGTTCTCAGCTCACAGAAAGGGTTCATCAAGCATTGTCATTGAGCCCCCCAACTCGAGGTAGTTCTGAAGAGTGAACAGACTGATTCCTGATGATAAAAAAGAAGTCAAAAGTCATCTACACAACATAAGAAGAAACACAGAAAAAGTTTAAAATATAAGATAAAACCATTTAACAATGAATAAGTGAAATAAATGGCTTGGTACAGCCATCCAAACAACTTAATATATATTTATATATTTAAATTATAATGTAAAAGACAAAACCCAAGTTTGAAGAAAACAAAACCCCAAGATAGAAAAAAAAATCCTGCACAATTAATTCATGCTATGAAACAATTTATTAGGAACATAACTAAATAAAACAAGAAACCAAAAAAAGGATGACAGAGTAGCAGAATGAAATTAAAATGGAGGTTGCATACCAAAGGAAACAAAGTGAGAGCCCAAACACTATGATTTGGAACTACAAAGTTGCCAAAGAGCTGGACTGAATGGGGCTCACCCATAAGGGAAGACAAGCATATCCATTATTAAATTTAGAAACCTAGAAATCATCTATTATTAATCACATATTTGCATTATAATAAATGAATGCAAATGATTCAGGGTTATATCTCTGATTATATTAAACAGACAACAGAAAATTGGGAGATTTTAAATTTGATTGGGAAGATTTTTATGGTTATCTAAACAAAAACTATTTTTTTCAGAGGAATCAATTATTTTTCTTTCCTTTTAATCTTAAACCATCCAAGACTGAAGAAACAAGTGAAGAATGTGAAAATAACATGCAGCATTTGACATTTTAAAATTT
Source organism: Muscardinus avellanarius (assembly GCF_963383645.1). Taxonomy (NCBI): domain Eukaryota; kingdom Metazoa; phylum Chordata; class Mammalia; order Rodentia; family Gliridae; genus Muscardinus; species Muscardinus avellanarius. The sequence goes on from NC_137788.1 coordinate 62,268,384, forward strand.
GTTTCCTGCTCATTCTATACAAACAAAAGCCTGTCACAGTGCTGGTCTGAGATTTGGACTACAAACAAAAGCTCAGCTTGGTAAGGTCCATGCCCTGTACAGACTAGACAATTGGCAATTTACTCAATCTTCTTGGTAGTACTTGTTCCACCCACTCCTTTCCCTGTTGCCTTTCTTGAGATTGCTCCAAAAATCAAGGAAGGCACACATGTGTATCTGTAAGAAATAGCTTACTTTTTTTTTTTTATTTGCAGGAACTGTATTTATCTAAACTGAAACTTGGCTTGAAAAGGTATTTTTGTTATGGCTATGTCTGTTTGTCTACATTCCTTAAATTTATGCAGTGTATGTTAATTACTTTTTAAATGTGATAATATTTTGACATTGCTTTTTCTCATTTCTTTGACTTTGGGAATAATTTTATCATGGGGATGGCTCTAAATCACATCTGTTCTCCAGGCTTCTAGGCATTTATTTAGTGTATATATCCTTAATATTGATGCTTGAGTTTCTTCTTGCTGGATTCCTAAAACATTTTTAGTAAATTGAATATTATTGTAGAGGTGACTCTGGTCAATCTGATTTTGGATGGCAAATTCTTTATAATCACCACACCTAGATATTTAAAAGAGTAAATATGTACATTTAGCTAAACAAATTTAAACTTATGTTGTAAGAATCAAACAAGATACTCAGTTTTGAACTGAGGCAGGTCATTCAACAAAATTGCATCTACCTGACCCTCTCAGAAGCTGAATAATGTGTTTTATCTATTGTCAAAGGATGATAATCCTTTGCAAAGATGTAATCTTTTCTTTATATATAAGAAAGCATAATGTGTATTTGGAGATAACACTCTGTACCTGAGCATCACTCTTAAAATCTACCTAAGAATTTGCATTGGGAAAAAGATGTGATCATGAACTTGAGAAATGGATTTTGGAAGGTTTTATTGGATTTTAAAAGGTTTTATTTGTTTAAACGAATACAATTGCAAGCTTTCTAAAATCAACCATCACCACCTAGATAGGGCCCACATCTGAACATGTTGGTCTTACCCTGCAATTGCCTGGTATACACATCTTACCCCTTATCACCCTCCATTTCTGAAACAGCATCAATCCAAAAGGCTTTTTAAGTGATTGACAGGAGAAGATGAACCCATGGTTCAGAAAGACTGGTTGGCTAATCAATTTTCTTCACAGTTGGTACATCATCGTTTTGTTTTTTAAGCTGGTAATCCTAAAATACCATATTAACCATTACTATTAGGAAATGCTCACAGGTACAATGGGGATATAAAGCTTCTTGTTGCTACTAGCTTGATATCTGGCCTATTAGAAATTTAGGAAGAAAATGGAACTGCAGTGTAGATTTTTCTATACTGCAGCCTTTGCTATAGCTGCAAGATTTTAAGAAGTATTTTCCAAGACATCTATCTTACACAGACAAGACCATTTTAAATTGGACTCATTAAATCATTTGTTGTCACAGCCAACAGCCGTGCGGAGGCTAGTTAACAAATGAAAAATGAGCCTTTCCAACTTGTTTACTCTATATGGATGCTTCTTCTATTTCAGCTTTCCCCCCCTTTTCTCGTAGCACATTGACATAGGGGATCTTGTTATAGTATTGCCTTACAAAAATTAAAAATGTGAGAATTGAAACTACTATAGATATAATACCCAAGTTTATATAAAATACTGGTGAAGCTCCAATTGATAGTGAATCTTGGGTCTATTTTTATTTATTTATTTATTTTGCAATACTGAGGATAGAACTCAGGGGCATTCTACCTTTGAGCTACACCCTCAGCCCTATTTTTTATTCTTTATTTTGAAACAGGGTCTCACTAAGATGCAAAGGGCCTCAGTAGCTGAGGCTGGCTGTGAACCGTGATCCTCCTGTCCTGGCCTCCCAAATTCTGTAATTACAAGTGTGTCCCATCATGCCCAGATCTTGGAGCTATTTTAAGGAAGGGAGCCAATTAAGACCTTATTCACTTTTCTGAAAAGGTAACAGAATCACTGAGAAACATAAGATTCTTGGCACAGTAAAACATTTTTAAAATGAAGATCCTAAATACATCTCCAAATTTTTCCTTTTAGTCCCTGGCCCATCAGATCAAGATTGCTGTCAGTGACATAGATGAAAGTGTCCTTTGTTCCTTTCTTCTGCCTTTCCTTTCTTCACTCATTGGCCATTTTTTAAAAAAGTCTACCTTTACTGGTGCATTGTAGTCTCACCTCATAGTGTAGTTCAGAGTGATAGGGACATATATGCACAGCACTTGGTGAGCTCCCCCATATCTCCCTCCCTACGTACCCCCCTTCTCCATACATGATATTGAGCCCAGCATTGGTAATTTCACACATGTGCATAACATCAGTGGAAGTATGTTCTTCTGTCGTTCTCTCTCCCTACCACTACCACTACCACCTTCCCCTACCCCTCTCCATCACTACACTGAGGTTTCTTCTCCATTACCTAAAATCCTTATATCCCAATTACTCCCCAGCTTCTACATATGAGAGAAAACATATGACCCTTTACTTTCTGTGACTCACTAATCTCACTTAACATAATGTTCTCCAGGCCCATCCATTTTCCTGCCAATGACATATCAATTTTGATGGAAGTTCCTCTTTACAAATTTGTTGAAATGTATTGTTTTTGTTAGCTACTTGTGATACCTTTTTTGGCTTAATTTCACTTTAAAGATAATTATATTTTATAGTTCCATATGCTGGGATTTTCTTTTCATCCCATTTTTATAGCTATGTTTTGCAAGAAATACATGTTAATACTTTATTTTTTATTTCAGGAGTTCTTTTTAAAGTTCTTTTCCTTTTGATTATTTTCTATAGTTGTTGCTGAATGTGTTGCTAAGTCTTAAGTGGAATGGTAATTTCTGGTTTGTCCATGCACTACTGTATATTTCAGAGCCTGCAACAGATAAATGATAGTGATGGAAGAAAACTTTGGAATTAGGTAGATCAGGATTTGACACTCATTTCCATCAATTTTCTCATAGGCAAAATGGAGATAATAAAATCCTCTCGGAGGGCTGGGGATATAGTTTAAGTGGTAGATCACTTGCAAAGCATGTAGGAGACCCTGGGTTCAATGCCTAGTACTGCATAAAATAAAATAAACATCATTAGAAGTCAGACAGATGAAGAAATGAAAGACACATAAAGTTCATTGCACACATTAGACACTTGATAAGTATTTCATCTATTCAGAAAATGTAAAAAAATAAAATTTCTTTTCACTGGTGTGCAATTTTCTGTACAGTATACTATTATTCCCATTAGCTCCTTGGTTTTCTTTAATTTGATGGATGATTAAAGTAGGCTAAATTGTATGCAAAATATATACATATATAGTGGTACTGGGGATAGAAGCCAGGTGCACTGTATCTCCGAGCTACACCCTCAGCCCTATTTTTTATTAGTATTTTTATTTTTTGAAACAGGGTCTCACTGAGTTGTGGGAGGCCTCACTAAGTAGCTGAGGCTGTCATCGAACTGCAATCCTCTGGTCTCCGCCTTCCAAATGCTGGGATTATAAGCATGTGCCGCCATACCTGGCCAAATATTTGTATTTTAAAAAAGAGTTCAAATCAATTTTCACATTTTAATCACCTTAGATTTTAGAGATAATTGGTATAACTTTAAAATTGGATCTTTACTAATATTTGCAGCAAAATTCAATTTAGGATTATCCAGTTTCATAACTCTAATACTTATTTTCTTTTCAAGGTCATTTATAACAATGTTAAATAAGGACCAACCTCACAACCCTAGAGTTTCGTACTTTGAAAACTCCTGCAATTTAATTTATTCCCATTCATCTTTGTCTGCCCTGTGGTCTGCTGGTCAATTTGCTTTGTGTGATGAGATTGCAGAAAACAGACATGAACTAATTCCTCCAGCTATTGTACTTTCTTCAAACTTCTCATTAATTTGTATGTTCTTTATATTCTTTATACTATTCCTTTAGTTGTTTCCCCTATTTACTCAAAACAGGATCATCCCTAACTTCCTTTCCTATGTCCCTGGTTTCTCAATTTGAGTTAAATATATCTCATTCATTCTGAGTGAATGAATGAATAATGAATGAATGAATGAATGAGTGAATAAATTATATTCACTCAGTCAATAAATATGCACTGAATGACTAGCTTGTATCAGGGATTCTTGGCACTGGGGGAGAAAGCAATGAATAAAACATAATATCCAACTTCTTAGAAGCTACGCCTTAGTGGAGGATGGGGAAAGGCCAATGCTTATTGTGTAAACAAACAAGTAAACTATCTGACTTGACATAATGACAAGTGTAAAAAAATAAAATTTGGCAATTGGTTAGGAACTTGATGGGGTTAGTGTGCAGGGTATAATTTTAGCTAAGATGTCCAGGGAAGTTTTATCAGAAAGATGAGATATCAGTTATGAGAAACAAATAATATTGTAATCAGAAGGGCAGAAAGATCAAAGTCCCAGGGATGGCATGGGTTTGGCATTTCTGAGATGTTATGTTTCAGGTCTTGAGTGCCCTTCCTCTCCACCAGCTCATGTGTTAAATACAATGAGGAGCAAGGTTCAAAGGGCATGGTTGGAGGAAGGTGGTTACTAAGGGCATGGTTTATGATTCTCTCTCTCTCTCTCTCTCTCTCTCTCTCTCTCTCTATCTCTCTCTCTATCTCTATCTCTATCTCTTTCTCTCTCTCTCACCTTCCTGACTTTGGAGAGCTGAGTAGTTGCTCTCTGTCACACCTTGCTGTCCTGATGTTTCTGCCTTGGAACCAGCCAATGATAGACTGAACCTCTGAAATAGTAAGCCTAATTAACCTTTCTTCCTCTAAGTTATTTTTGTCGGGTATTTTGGTCACAGAAATGAAAAGGGTAATGCATGCAGCATAAAATATTAGTCATTTCCAGGTTAAGGTAGATGATGGAGAGCCAAGGAGGACCTGATGTCAATGACGTAGGTAGATGTCAGGTCAGATAAGGACAGATAGCATAGTAAGACAACATTTTTCTAAAAGCAAGAAAAATACATTGGGTAGTCTTAAGCAGCAGAGTAGATTAATCTGATTTATGCTTTGAGAAGATTATGCTGGCTGTTGTGTTGCAATCAGATTAAGGGTTTTCAGATGGCCATAACTTGAGATTAAAAGTCTAGCTAGAGACTACTACTTCTATTGCAGCTATAGAAGTAAGAAATAATGGCAACTTGAACTCTTGAACTAGAGTTTTACAGAAGGAGTGATGAGAAATAAAGTTGAGAAAGATTCTGGGGGCAATATCAATAGGATTCACTAATAGGTTGCATATGGGAGGTGTTGGAAAGAATAGCTCTGTGTTAGATTTAGCATGTGAGAAATGAAAACCTACATAACAATTTCCATTCAGAAGTTGGTCACTCTTTTATATTACTTTATATACTCCTATAGAGCCTGGAAGCTCCTTGAAAATAGTAACCTTTCTTATTTTTCTTTGTGTCTCCAATACCATTATATAGTTTTAGCTCAATAAGAATTGTGGAATAAAGAGGAAATATGAAAGTAAACCTAAAGTTATTCAACTTGACAAATAATGGCTGCTGTGTTAGTTTTTTGTATGGTGTATGTTATGAGTTAAGAATGAAAGATATACATCTTGGCAACACACTATATGGAATGAAATGATTCGCCAAATTTACACAGGCAAATTTATACTTCAGAAAGCGACCAGAATTTTATAGGATGAAAACAAGTGTGAAACACACTTATGGATAGTGATAGGTAACTTCCTATCTAATGTTTAAAGTTCAACAATAGATAAGATTCAGGGCTTCTAATCTTGATTGTTTTAAAGAAAATACCTTATATCCTTAGCTGTTATATGTAACATTGGAAAGTCAATTCTTTTTGTTTGTTTGTTCATTTTGTGGTAGTGAAGGCTGAATTCATGGACATTCTACCTCTGGGCTACAACCCCCAGCAGTATTTTATTTTTTATTTTGAAAAAAGTTCTCACTAAATTTCTGAGGCTGGCCCCAAATCTGATATCCTCCTGTCTCAGCCTCCCAAGTACTGGTATTACAGGACTGAGACACCATGCCTCACTTATTTATCAATCTGACATCAACTGACCTCAACCCAAGAACAAATGGCTTAGGAGTCTAGAAAGAGAAAATACTTACTTGCTTATATCATGGAAAAGTTCAGGATAAAAACCAAACCTCAGAAATGGTCCAATCAGAGCTTAAATGATGTTAACAGGCCTTTATTCTCCTTATTTTTATAGCTTTGTGCTTTATGCTTACTGTAATTTCATTCTCAAAATGCTGAAGAGTCAACAGCATCAACTCATAACTAATCATCTGATTTTCAGTGGTACAGAGAGGTTTTCCACAACTCTGGAACAAATGTCTGGCTCTCATTGAATCAATTTGGGTTGTATGCCTAGCCCTCAAGCAAACTCTGTGGCCGAAGAAAAGTGCTTCCTTAAAGGAAGTTGGGGCAATATTGAAAAGTAATAGAAATAATAAGCTTTATTGTAACAAATGTTCACTTCATAAATGAATGTTTTTCTATAACTTTTTTTTTATAATGGGGATGAAACCCATGGGCCTTCTTCTATCTCCAGGCAACATTCCCAGACCTATTTTATATATTTTTTGGAAACAGGGTCTCACTAAGTTGCTGAGAGCCTCACTAAGCAGCTGAGGCTGGCTTCAAATCTGCATCATCCTCCTGTTTCAGCCTCCCAAGTACTGGGATTTTTTTTCTATAATTTTTAAAGCATGTGCATGTGGTTTCAGTGTATTCTGTTATTATTGTCTCCTATATTTTGAGGACATAGGTTTTCAGCTTCAAGATTGCAAGAACCTTTATGATTCCTATATCCTCAGTGTTTAACAATGTGCATGATAAAAAGTTGATAGTAATTTCCCCTCCATTATCTGGAATACCACTGCTATCCTCTAGGTTCCCTAGTTTGGGCATATTAGAGGAAACATATGTACCTTCTCCTTCTGTGCTTGGCTGGTCTCACTTAACATAATGCTCTCCAGGACTTTCCATCTTCTTGCGAATGACATGATTTTGTTCTTCTTTATAGCTGAATAGAATTCCATTGTGTGTTTTTCCCAGAGTTTTGCAATCCATTCATCTGTTGATGGTGATCTGGGTTGGTTCCATATTTTGGCTATTACAAATTATGCTGCTATGAACATAGGTATGCATATGTTGCTATAGTTCTCTGAATTCAACCCTTTTGGAAAAATACCCAGGAGTGGTAGAGCTGGATCGTATGGTGGATCTATTCCTAGCTTTCTTAGGAATCTCCACACAGATCTCCATAGTGGCTGAACAAGTTTACACTCCCACCAACAGTGTAAAAGCGTTCCTCTTTCCCCACATCCTCGCTAGCATTTGTTGTTATTTGATTTTTTTATGCTTGCCACTCTGACTGGGGTTAGATGGAATCTCAGTGTAGTTTTGATTTACATCTCCCTGATGGCCAATGATGTAGAACATCTTTTCATGTATATATTGGCTCTTTGTATCTCTTCTTTTGTGAAGTGTCTAGGAGGGGAAATACCAGCAAAGCTTGAATGGAAAGATAGGGGAGGAGGAAGACTGAACTTGATTAATGAGGGTCCACATCCAAATATGTGTAAAATTATGAATATGGCATGGTTACCCGGGACAATCATTGGTGGGAGGGGGGAAGGGAAAACAGGGGTGGGGGAGGGAGAGGGCATCAAGTATAGTTTAAATGTATACCATTTATGTTCAATAAAATTTTTTTTAAAGTTGATAGTAATACTTGTTGAATGAATAAATAGACACAATTCATCCCTTAACCTTGTATAAAATTCTGCAGCACTTTTCTGTCAATTTGTTTAATAAAGCACAATAAAAATTTCTGTGCATATGTATAAATTATTTGGAAAAATAATCATAGGCTATTAAAATAATGCAAAAATAGATCCAATTACAGCCTCATAAAAAGGTTATATAAGTGGAGATTTTGGCCTGCATTTTTAAATTTGGATTCTTTTTGATCTCTTTCACCTTGTGAGTAGAAAATAAACACCATATTTCCTATGGCATTTCAAAGAGCTGAACTTGATAATTCTGGGTAGTGCTATTTTGCTCTTTCAAGACATTCAACAGCAAGCACATATGTGTCTGACTAAATGTCACTGTGCTTAAGGTTTCGATAATTTGGACTTGGAAGCTAGAAGAGGGAGAAGGAAGAAAGAACTTTTTAGATTCTTATTACCCTGTCCCATGATGTTTCTTTGTTCATTTGATTTTAATGAATCCAACAGGAGTTGAAACAAAAGCTGGAAGATTGGCCTATCACGGGTTAATTACTTAGTGGAAGGGCTGTTTCTTGAGTCTGATGGTGGGGAATGGGTCAGAAAAGACTAATTAGACAAGCTTCAAGTTCTAGGAAAATGCTAGTGGAAACGGTGAAAATAAACTGGTGATAATTGAGGGGCTAATTATCCTCCACCTAGCAATTGGCCACCAGGTGTTCTGTAGCACATGAAAGAAAGGACTGGCAAAGCAAGGGAGACTGTTTTTGTTCAGAGAAACAAGGACATCTGGGGGAAAGAAAACACCAGAGGACTTTAAAATCCATAAAATGGTGTTTCTTATATTTCTGATTTGTTCTTTCCTGGTGCATGGTGTAGAAAACTGAACCAAGAATACGTGCTGGTGCTTCTTTTAATTTGTTTGCTTTTAAAGAACTTGTGTTCTATCTAGTCTGTATACTCTAGAATCTCAGTGTAAAGTACACATGCACATACATCCTTGTAATTGAGTTTATGGTAACAATCTACATGGCACATTTATTAGGAAGGAAGTTTATTGGCATTTAGAAGGCCATGATTAATAATAGAATGGAGGCCACCAATTTGAAATGCTACATGCAATGGCTTCGCCATCACTACCTTTCTCTTCTTCTGTCTGTACTAGAATATAGGAAGAGTACTTAGAATAGCTCTAGTGGTGTGATGATTTATGAATATATTCTATAAAGGACCTTGCAGTTTTATTCTTTTGTTCTAAATTGGCATTTTGCTTAAAACCTCCATTCAGAATCCAGTAAACAGAGCTATTTTCACTGTGATATTTTATAGGCAAGAGGAATCAATTAAAAATGAGTGCCTGTGATCAATGGATGTCATTAAGATAATATAATATCCTATTCATAAATATACCTGCAGGCGAGAAAGAGCATGACAAAGGTAGAAACTATTTTAGGATAGCAGAAAATGAAAAGTAGGTTTTCAGAAAAGCTAACCTCAAACATAACTGACTCTCACCTTGGACTACCAGTTCCGGTTTTGCTGTCCTCACAATGAACAGGCTCATATTCTGGCCCAGGATGAAAGCAGTAATTCTTTGGAGTAAGATACTTTGCTCTGGAGCTGGGATATTGTCTTCCTAGACTTTTACTGCCAAATGGGAATGGAATTCTTTTTAGGTCTAGGGCAGAGAGGCTGCAGATTAAATGTCTGCTTTCAGGTTTGTGGTTTTCTACCCCTGCTCTTTCCCTGGCTCCACCATTTTCCTCGGTAGGAGACCGTTTTAAGGGTGACTTCAGAACTGTGTTTGAAACTTAGTGGTTAGTGCTAGCAGCAATCAACTTCCTAGTGCTGCAACTTTGAGCAAAGACCATAAATTTGCTTATTTTCAGTTTATATAATCTCTAACGTAGAGGTAATGATTACTACCTTGTTGGGAACTTGTAAGGATTAAATAAAATGTAAACTACCTTTTGTATTATTAAAGTTAGGCTAGAAGAATGAAACCAATGAATAGTGTATAAATATCAAAAGTGTATTATACAGAAAAACGAATACAGAAATGGTGACAAACATAATGAAAAGGCCAGGAAGCCAAATAGTGAATAGTTAGGCAACTTGGTGGTTAGTACTAGCAGCAATCAACTTCCTTTCCTACGATAGAAGATAGGAGATAGTATTACTAGAACTCAGGAACAACCTGGTCTCGGCAGACCAGAACCACCGTCTATGGGTATGGTGGGAGTTAGAGGGGCTGAGAGTGATGCTCCTAGAAGCAGAGAAAGAAGGAAAAATATCTTGCTTCTCCTTTGCTTTACTCTCCAATGTCCTCCGCCTCCGTCAGCTGAACTCAGCCAGAAACCACCAGACATAGGAGTCTGCTAAACACAGCAGCCCACTGAACAGAAATCCTCTGACACAGAGAGGACACTGGGAATGCACCTGTTGGTAGTGGCCCAAGGACTAGGAGCGTGGTGCGCTGCCCAACACATAGCGCCTAATCGAGAAGTCAGAGGACCCATGTCCGTTCCTTCCCTTGCTCCTTACTTCCCTCTCCCCCACTTCTAGATGCCAGTATTTAAAAGGTTGCTGGTGTCTAGAAGGGTCTAGAGAAGAAACTTTAGCCTCTCCTTGAAGCCTGTGTTCTCTCTGATGCTTCTTCCTGTGTACTGACATCCACAGAATCCATCTCCTGGCTTCCATTTTTCTGAGAAGAAATAATTTACTTTTTAGACAAATGCAGCAAAGTGAGAATTTTCTTATGACCTCCTATCTTTCTTCCTTCCCCTCAAGAGAACCTTCCAGGTTCTCAATTCTTTATCAAGAAAGCAGGGAACTTGATTCCTTTTAAACACACATATCCAAATTACTTAACCATGTTAGGAACTTAAAAAAGCTGTATGTAGTAACTTAATTTAACTTTTCAGAACAGTGTTCATGCCTGATAGAAAAAAGACTGATTTTTAAATTGCTGCTGAAAAATAAAAAACCTAAATTTTTTTTTTGGTGGTGGTACTGGGATTCCTGGAAGCCCTTCTACCTCCAGGCTACACTCCCAGACCTATTTTATATTTTTATTTGGAAACAGGGTCTCTTAAGCCAGTGCAGCTGGCTTCGAACCTGCAGGATCCTCCTGTCTCTGCCTCCCAAGATCGGGAATTACAAGCATGCACCCCTGCGCCTGGCATAAAAATCTACATTCTTGACCTTGGCTGACATTATTATGGAGTTCTTAACAGTCTTGAATATCTGGTTGTCTACACTAAGCAGGTGATCAAAACTGAAAGCATTGTGAGAGTGAGAACAACACGAAAATAGGCATCTCCTTACAGATAAGCCAGATATAATGGAAAAATATTCAGGAGGGAAGATTGAGAACTCAAATTAACAAAACTATAGTCCCTTGTTAGTTTGGATATTGTGAATTTTTATCTTGAATAAATTAATATTGAGTTATTTTAAACCAGATTCTGGCTAAAGAGAGTTGTATACAACCAGAAATATTTTGAACCAAAATGTTTAAAGATTTGATTATTAAGGAGAAATTCTAGATTATGCAAATAGCCTACCTTGGGTGAATTCCTCCTTCTTGTATGCCATTCAAATAAGGTATTACTGTGAAGACTTTTTTCTGTTTCCCATATTTTAAGTAAATTGCCTCACACAGACTCATTGGAAGTTTACAACATTCTAAAAGCTGAATGAAGGGGCAGATAACATTTGTATTATAAAATAGATCACTTTTTCATTTTTCTGTACTAAATAGGTATGTATAAATTAGACATTCAAGATCAGAGAAAGACTGCAATCTCCTTTCCCTTTTATTGTTGTGCAAGTCCCTGTTTAAGCAGTTCCCAGACTTAGAAGTAGGCATTAGAAGAGGCATCTGTGGAGTAGGTAGTCATGGGGATGAAAGGTTAAAGATAAGAGGACTGTGAGTATGGATTTTAATTCACTGGGGAAGCTGTCAGCAGCATAATTAGAAGAATAAACTGCATAGGGACCGTGCAGAATGCAGCTGCTAAACCATAGCTTGTGACAATTTTAAAAATCCATCTTTTTTAGCCTTAAAATAAAAGCTTTTCCCACATCAAGGACTGTCTGGAGAATATGTCTTCCGTACCGATTTAAGATTACTGAAAGAATACAATATATTTCATTGGGGATATGTTTCCAAATTAGAATAGCTTTTCTTTTATGGTGTTCCATTTTGTTAACTCTTCAGTAGTTTCAAAATTCCTATTTTATACAGTTTGTGTGTTTCTACTTGTTGTGAAGGTACTTAGCTAAAGTCTAACAGATCTGGGAAGAGGACAGTAACAATTTGATTTAGTCAGCTCTAATAGCCACCAATTCCCAAGAGAAAAGATGGGTCAACAAATCACCTGAGCATTATACTAAAAGATGTAGACAGGGAAACCATCTGCTCTCCAGAAAACCAGCATGTCGGGGTGGAAGAATGCTGAGAGAAAGAAAATAATAGATTCTAAGCACAAGAAGTAAATCTTATAAACACTAGAAGGTTGTGCATGTGTGGTCCTACAGATTGAACTCAGGCACATTCTACGCCCAAGCTACACTCCCAGACCTATTTTATTTTTTAGTTTGAAACAGGGCCTCACTAAGTATTTGAGGCTAGTTGCAAACCCGTGATCCTCCCATCTCATCCTCCCAAGTCCTGGGATTATAAGCATGCACTGCCATGCCTGGCCTATAAACATTTTTTATATGGATCACATTGAAAATGGCATACATTTACACAGTGCTTGGTGCCCTCTGCTCCCTCCTGCTTCCCCCTTTCCCCCTCCCAACAATGAGTGTCCCGGTTGACCATGCTACATTCATAGTTAAACACATATTCCAATGTAGCTTCTCCATTAATCAACCTCAGCCTTTTTCCTCTCCTACCCTTCCTTTCTAGCTTTGCTGAGGTTTCCCCTCCATTATCTGGAGTTCCACTGATATCCCTAATACTCCCTAGTTTGAGCATATTAGAAAAAACATTTGTCCCTTCTCTTTCTGTGCTTGGCTGATCTCACTTCACATAATGTTCTCCAGGTCTTTCCATCTTCTTGCGAATGACCTGATTTTGTTCTTCCCTATTGCTGAGTAGAACTCAATTTTGTATATTTCCCATAATTTTGCAATCCATTAATCTGTTGATAGAAACCTAGGTTGGTTCCATATTTTGGCTATTATGAATGTGCTGCTATGAACATGGATATGCATATGTTACTGTAGTTCTCTGATTTTAACCCCTTAAAAAATACCCAGGAGTAGTATAGCTGGATCATATGGTGCATATATTCCCAGTTTACTAAGGAATATCCACACTGATCTCCATAGCAGCTGAACTAATTTGCACTCCCACCAACAGTGTAAGAGTTCCTCTTTCCCCACATCCTTGCCAGCATTTGTTATTTGACTTCTTTATGCTTGGCACTCTGATTGGGGTTAGATGGAATCTCAGCATAGTTTGGATTTGCATCTCCCTGATGGCTAATGATGTTGAACACTTTTCATGTATCTATTGGCCATTTGTATCTCTTCTTTTGTGAAGTGTCTATTCAATTCAGTTGCCCATTTTTTGATTGGGTTATTTGTTTTCCTAGTGTGCAGTCTTGAATTCTTTGTATATTCTGGATTTTAGCCCTCTATCAGAGTGGTGGCTGGTAAAGATATTCTCCCATTATGTAGGCTTTCTCTTTAGGTTCTTGATGGTTTCCTTTGATGTGCAGAACGTGTGTGTGTGTGTGTGTGTGTGTGTGTGTGTGTGTGTGGTACTGGGGGCGGAACCCAGGGGCTTTCTACCTCTAGGCCATAGTCCCAGACCTATTTTATATTTTATTTGGAAACAGGGTCTCACTAAGTTGCTGAGAGCTTCACAAAATAGCTGAGGCTGGCTTCGAACCTGCATGATCCTCTTGTCTCAGTCTCTCAAGCATGGGGACTACAAGCACCAGGCCCGGCGTGCAGAAACTTTTTAGTTTGATGCCATCCCACGTGTAATTCTTGCTTTAATTTACTGAACTTTGGAGGTCTTGTTGAGAAAGTTACTGCCTGTGTCTATATGTTGGAGTATTGTGCTTATGCCCTCTTCTAATAACTTCACAGTCTCTGGTTTAATTCCCAAGTCTTTGATCCATCTGGAGTTGATTCCTGTGCACAGTGAGAGGTAAGGATTTAGTTTCATCTTTCGACAAATGAATAGCCAGTTCTCCCAGCACCATTTGTTGAAAAGGCTGTCTTTTCTTTAGCATATGAGTTTGGCCCCTTTGTCAAAGATCAATTGACTATAGGTGTAAACACTATAAACTTTTAAGGGAGCACTTTAATGATATTCCTATTAGTTAAATTTTATTATTATTTCTTTTTTGTGTGTGTGGGTCTGGGGATGGACCTGCCCTATTTTTTTATTCTTTATTTTGAAACTGGGTCTCACTGAGTTGCAGAGGATCTCACTAAGTAGCTGAGGCTGTCCACAAACCATGATCCTCCGGTCTCAGCCCCTTGGTTCCATCCCCAGACCCACACACACAACCATAGCCAGTTACTCAGGGACCCTTTCTGAGCCATGGGTATTGCCCAAGATACTGGAACCTTCATGTAACATTGAATAGGATTGAGAGTGGAAGCAGTAACAAATGAGATACAATTTCAGGCTATGTGGTAGAGTAAGGGTTGGGAGATGTAATCAAGTGAATTTAAAGAACTAAGCTCTTTCCAGATAAAAGAAGAAAAGCTCCAGTGAGGTGATGGAAGGGATCTGCAGAGGGGGGAGGCATGATGAATGAAACAATTCAAATGCTATGTGCATATGCAAATTATCAATGTGAATCTTACTAACATGCACAGGCAAGGGGAGGAAGTGGGGTGGGATCCCGAGGGAAGCACACAAGTGCTATGTACACATACTCCTGTCATTCTGAACCCCACTAGGAGTATAAATATAATTCATCAATAAAATTATTTTAAAAACCCTCTAATTTTCTATATTTTATTAAGATTTAAACCCACTATATGTAGGCAGAGATAAAAAGGTATCATAGGGATAAAGTAACTTTCTAGCTTTATATCTCCAAATGTACCCCATTCTTCTATCCCTCTTTCCTTTATTCCACACTGATTAGTTCCCAACCTGCCATGTTCCTTTGTGCCGAAGGATATTTTGGCTTCAACTTCCTTTGTTTGAAAAATGCCTGCAAATATTTTACTCCTCCAAATATTTTCTTATCTTTGAAATAAATGACTGTAAATGCCAATCCTTGATCATCCTGAAGAGGAGCCTCCTCTCACACTCACTTCCTGTCGGGGCCCACTCGGCAGGACCGAGGTGGCACCCAGGCTTGTTGCCAGCATGGACTCAAGATGGCGCCTGGGCTTGCAGCCAAGTCACGAGGCTCACGAGGCTGGCGGTGCCCTGAGCCTGCGCAGTGAGCCCTATCAGGCGCCTTACGGATGATTAGTGACGCAGCGCCTCGTGCTACCACCTGCCCGCCCAGGAGAAGGTTAAAAAGCGCGCATGCCCTAGCGGGCGGGAGCTAAGAGGGTTGGTGGAGTGATGAGGGAGAGGATAGAAGACTGATGTTATTTTTACCTGAGAGGGCGTTGAGAGAGCATTAAAGAGGAACGGGAACTGTATAAGAACCTGGGGTAATAAAACTGCTTGAGGAAGATCGTGTAAGAGTCGTCACTGCGACCGACAAGTGGTGGCCCGTACGGGGACCTTCGCTTTGATCAGAACCTCGGCAGTCCAGGGCAGCTGGCTGGTAAGTACTCCTTTGACTCCGAAAAGGGAGGAGGAGGCTCCGTTTACGGAGGGTTATTTTCCCCGATCAAAGGGGGCTCCATTAAGGAGGGCAGCTGGCTGGTAAGTACTCCTTTGACTCCGAAAAAGGAGGAGGAGGCTCCGTTTACGGAGGGTTATTTTCCCCGATCAAAGGGGGCTCCATTAAGGAGGATATTTTTTAGTGTAAGCAAGTTACCCCGATCAAAGGGGGCTCCATTAAGGAGGATATTTTTTAGTGTAAGCAAGTTACCCCGATCAAAGGGGGCTCCATTAAGGAGGATATTTTTTAGTGTAAGCAAGTTAGAGAATCGGGCTGGTCCTGATTCGACAAGATAGGAGTAAATAAGGCTCGCGGGTAAGCGAGGCTCGTGGATAAGCGAGGGACAGCGCTGTGAAGGTTCGCAGGTGTTGCGACGAAAAGGTCTAAGGTTGCTAAAGTGAAAGCAGCCATTTTAGAAAATTTGAAAGCGAAAGAGATTTCTAAGAAGGAAGAAGCTCTGTTAGAATTCATAGAAAAAATGAAACGCCCTAAACCTTCCGCTCCTCCCCCTCCCTCTCCTAATCCGCCACCATAGATGGAAGACACCTGAGGTTAGTTGGAAAAGGCGCCTAATGTGTAAAGGATAGGTCAGAAGATTAGTTCCTAACGTAAGAGTTGTAAACTGCTGCTCGGTACCATAGAGATGAGTTGTTTTCTTTAAGATCTTTGGGGAATTATTTCTACTTTCCCTCTTCCTTTACCTTGGTTAATGATGGTTTAGGTTGTTTTATTGATACCTGTTTTCTGACTTTCTGCTATGCTTCTATGCACCCTTGGAGACTTTGGAATTTCTGCTCTTATTGCTGTAATTGTGGCCTCTGTGGCCGTGGCAGTTATTGCAGCCACTATGAATGCTCTATCCTCACATGTGGCTGCTGGCATGGCTCAGCAAGCTCAATTATCTGGACTATATGTATAACGTATGTGCAGTATCAGAATTTCTCCCATGCAGGCAATTTGTTTCGTCAATTAAGCAAGACGCTTCTAGGAACTTGGAGCCGTGAATTTGAACACACCATGATTGAGCTACGAGCGTCCATCGCTGCAATTAATCCTACCCGCGTAGAAGTCGCTGCAGTACAACAATGGATGGACTTGATACATGGAACATTGGGTTTTTTAAAAGACTGGGGTGGCATGGCGTTCTGGGCATTCTTGCTGGTGGTAGCATGATGTTTCATGGTTGGATATATCAGGCGAACTCGACAACGCACACTGCAACAACAGCGCATATTGGTGCAAGCTCTGGCAGCCCTTGAAGCTGGCTTATCTCCCCATGTACGGCTCAGTATGCTGGATCGGTAGTCAGTGACGGGTAAGATCGTCCCCGGGACCTTTCAACCTAAGACAGGGAAACAATCATGCTATTGTTCTCCCAATGACGGGTAAGAATGGTCCTTGAGGGTCGGCAACCTAAGACAGGCACGATCCCGAGCCTTATTTTAATAAAACAAAAAGGGAGATATGTCGGGGCCCACTCGGCAGGACCGAGGTGGCACCCAGGCTTGTTGCCAGCATGGACTCAAGATGGCGCCTGGGCTTGCAGCCAAGTCACGAGGCTCACGAGGCTGGCGGTGCCCTGAGCCTGCGCAGTGAGCCCTATCAGGCGCCTTACGGATGATTAGTGACGCAGCGCCTCGTGCTACCACCTGCCCGCCCAGGAGAAGGTTAAAAAGCGCGCATGCCCTAGCGGGCGGGAGCTAAGAGGGTTGGTGGAGTGATGAGGGAGAGGATAGAAGACTGATGTTATTTTTACCTGAGAGGGCGTTGAGAGAGCATTAAAGAGGAACGGGAACTGTATAAGAACCTGGGGTAATAAAACTGCTTGAGGAAGATCGTGTAAGAGTCGTCACTGCGACCGACAACTTCCATTGGCAGATCAGCTATTCTTTATTCCCTTGCTTTGTATTCTTTTGTGGTAGCCATTTTAAAGAGCATTTCCTCTGTCTCCCACGTCAGAGTGTCTTCTCAGCATGCTGGAAGCTAGAAATTGAGACCAAGGCCCGAGCAGCTTTGGCTTCCCTGCGGCCTCCCTCCTTGGCTTGCGGATCGTCTTCTTCCCCCCTGTGCTCTCACGTAGTGTCTTCTGTGTGTCTGTGTCTTGATTTTCTCTTCTTAGAAGGTCATGATCATGCTGGGCCAAGGCCCATATTACCTAATTTTACCTTAATTATAGGTTTAAAGTCCTAATTCAAGTATGTCATATTTTAGGTACCGGGGATCATGACTTTAAGAATGAATTTGGAGAGGCCATGCTTCAGCACCCACAGATAGAACAGCACTAGTTTATTTTGCAAGGTGGAGTGACATATTGGCTAAAAGATCTGGGGTCCTCTTATTGTCCTAACCCAGATTTTCCCACCTTTAGAGATGGAAGCTTTGTGATGTCAGCGACATAAATCCTCTTGCTTCTTTTGATATTTCTGTACCATATTATCACCCCACTACTAGCCACTTAAAAATATATAGAATAATCAGATTATGTTCAGTAATTAGACATCAGTGTGTTTCTTATCTTCTGAATATGGGTAGTTCTTATTGTCTTTTCTTTTATTAAATTTATCTTTTTTATTTTATAAATTTTCTTTCTTTTTTATAATGATGTGGAAGTAAATGTGGAGCTTAAATATTTCATGTTTAACTTAAAGTCTATATGTGACTTTAAACTTGGTTAGTATAACTTTAAGGTCCTAAACCCTAGTGAGTTTTAAATTAATAATTGTGTACAGTTCTATTCTTAGTTCATAAGTACATTTATTTTTATAGTACTAATTACATAAGAAATGGTATTAGCTAGGAAATTAGAAATACTATATAAGTACTATATTTAATATTGGATCTAATTACTATGGATCTGGTGAAAATTTTATGTATAATTCTGGGTTAATTGTTCCCACTTGTTAAAATCGTTTTCCTTTTCCAAAGCTGACCTGAAAAGCCACTTTTCCTGATGCTCTTGCTTTGTGCTTTTCCTCCCCTGAGAACATAATATTTCTCCTCTTCTAGCTTTATTTGAGTGTAGTCAAGCTGTAAGTGAACTTGGCTTATCTTTCTTACTAGACTAATAAGGATCTAGAAAATGGAATGCTCTAGTACATTTGTAAAGGATGCTTATGCATTTATTAAGAGCTTAGTACTATCTGGTGATTTTAACTGGGTTCCAAATTTGAATTAGACAGGAACTTGTAGTTGTTAAATACTTGGAAATATAAACTTATTTAAATATTAATGTTAACAAAATAATTAGGAAACTAACTCTGCTGTTAATACTATTATTTATACTCTTGTCAAGTTAAAACAAAAAGATTGTAAACTCCAAATCATGATTAGGTTTCATATTACATAGGTCATTAGAATATTTTTCATTTTAGTTTTAAAAACTAGGGCAGTGTCTTAAAAACTGTATATTCCTGAAGCTGTTGTGAGAAGTAAACAAATATTTTTCCTTGTGTGATTAGCCAGTAAATGATGGCCATAATTAAATCAGAAAACAAAACAAAACAAAACAGCATCTGATTACATAAAATCATAAGCAAAGGTTGTAGAACAAATTCAGTTTACATTTAGAGACTTTCCAGTCTGTTAAGTGCAAAGGACTCAATGAGTATCTTTGGTTATTATTAGAATAACAGAAAAATGAAGAAGGCATCTGTTTAAGGGATATTACTGCTGAAGCAGAATTGGGAGCAGAGAGCAGTGCTTTAAGGAGGGAAGAGGGCAGAACTAAGCAGATGATGCATCCGACAGCTTTTCCCCACGAGGTGTTGAGTGTAAAGAAGTGGTTCTACCAGGATACTAAAAGCCCTTCAGGGAATCATGAAGCTTCAGTGCATTGATCTATGCCACAAGATAAAATATTCAGAAGAGTGAAGATAGGTTGGCCTCAATAATTTCCAAAGAGTTGATTTCCTCCAAACCAGCACACATTTCAGTATAATAAATAGTGTAATTTTTGAACATTACACAGTGTTACTAAATGATAACTCATGATTCTTCATCTTGTTTATTCTGTGGCTATGTCATCAGGGACAAAAATAAAGCAAATTTTCTTTTTCCACATACTGTACACATGACCAAGTGGTGACATGTCACAAAGAAAAGAAAATATAAGAACCAGGAATAGGCATTATAAAAAATAAACAAAAACTGTAGTTATATAGCAAATTGTAATATATATATATATATATATACATACATACATACACAAAAATATATACAAATATATATATGGATACACACACACACACACACACACACACACACACACACACACATATATATATATATATATATATATATATATATATATATATATATATATATATTTGACCCTGTTAAAAATAAAGAATGAAAAATCTGGCCGAGGTTATAGCTTGGAGGTAGAATATGCTCCTGGATTCAATCCCCAACACCACAGTAAATAATAAATAAATAATAAATGAATGAGTTATGTCTCAAATTTAGTCAACAATGATTAAATACTAATTAATAGTTATAAACTGATATGAAAGGAGTAACCAGAGCTAATCAAAATATGTTTCTTTACATTGAAAAACATAGTAAATCATATTTCCTGTTAAAACAAGTTATAGACCAGGCGTGGTAGTGCATGCTTGTAATCCCCACGCTTGGGAGGCAGAGACAGGAGTATCGCGCAGGTTTGAAGCCAGCTGTGCTGGCTTAAGAGACCCTGTTTCCAAAAATAAAAAAAATATAAAATAGGTCTGGGAGTATAGCCTGGAGGTAGAAGGGCTTCCAGGAACCCCAGTACTACCATTTTATAAAAAAAAATAAAATAAAATAAATAAAAAATAAAACAAGTTATAATATAAATAATGCATACTTCAACCTCCATATTATGAATAGGCAAGTCTAACGTAGGGATTATTAAAGGTTTATATCCAGTACCCAAAGCTAATTAGTGGAACAGCAAAGACTTGATTCCTATTTTCCCTTTTTTGATTCACTTACTATACTTTTTTGTTTCATCATACTGCCAAAAGAAAGCAAGTATTATTGAACAATGAGTGAATTACAAAAAAAATTACAGAAATAAAAAAGAACTTTGGAGCCTCAGTTGTTCTAATTAGGACAATTTACACAGTTCTTTATCTTCATATTTAGTGGCATGTATTTATCTTCAGCTGGAAGGAATATGCCTTCATTTATTCAACTGATCAACATTATTTACCACTGTCTTACTATGTGTGGGTGTCAGTAAAATCCAGTTTCAGTTGAATGACAATTTCCTTGAGAACTGTGTGGTTTTGACACCACCGAGCACAGTCATATAGTTAAGAAATGAACAGACTTCATAAAGCACATGTTTTACCTAAGATCTTTTTCTTTGGTGCCAACCTGTTTTCTTCCAGAGATACAAACAATTTCTTTAACTTCAGTCAGACATTTGTAAACCAATGCCCTCAATTATAGAATGATTGAGAGTAGGTGAATGTGTGGATGGATAGTTGCACACTCAGTCTCTCATATGGTAAGATGTAGGAGTCGTAGCATTTATGAAAAGGGCTACAGGGAAATAGAACTGGTCTACTATTACAGATGAGAGGCTTTGGTTTCTAAGAGAATATTGCACGGAACATACTGTTGTAGTAAAGGGAAGTGATCTTAATAGCTATTTAACTCTCTTGTAAGAAATTGATGATGGGGAGGTATTATGGAGTATTGTAAGTGCATTAATGGTAGATTGCTTCTTATAGCTTTCGTGATTATTAGGCAAAAGCATGTCATGAGAATAGTAAAGCCATGCCTTTTGCTTTCTGAGCAGGTCTCTGTAAGCAATTTAATATGGTTCACTGAGAAAGGGTATGGTAGCTAGTCCATGGTAAGCTTAAACAAACAGCAATAGAAATTGAAATGGTTGTTCCTGGCTCAATTCATGCCCCTGGATTAAACTGAAATATTACCCATGTCATGTAGGGATATTGAAGAGAGTTGTATTTCTGTTGGTTTCAACTAGGTACTGCCAGTAGTAAGTGCCATTTGAAAAACAGTGAAAATACATTTCCTCAAGAATTATTAGCAAAAGGTGAGACTTTAACAAGAAGTGCAAGCCAGAATGGTAATAAAAAAAGAATAAGGAAAATTATTTGCTATCTAAAAGAGTGAAATTATAAAAAGCTGTCATCGGTGAAATTATTCTCCTCCTAGAATAACAGAATTGTTTAGGTTTCCTTTACTGTGTCTGTTGAGGAAGCTGAGTTTACATTGTTCCCAGAGATATACACATTATCTTATTTATTTCCATAACTGGTAAAATTCCAGCATCATAAATAACTTTTCCCACAGCCTGTATAGTTTTATTTAGTACGAACATATTAATGCCTTAAATTACATTTCTACAGTACAGTCAACATGCATACTAATAAAATCATAGCTGCTACAATGACCTTGCGCCTGAACTTCAGTCTTTCACCTACAGAATTTTAAAAATGCATACATAGAAGAAGTACAGGGAAGATGCATAAGTAATTGTGGATTCAAAGCATATGTTTATCTCTGGGAGTATTTGCTCCTCAAATGTTGTTAATATTTAAATATACATTTTTCTGAAAACATCCATACTCTAATAATGAGAATTCTTGTAGCCAAACAACTTAAAATTTCACAGGCTGCCAATGTCCTAGTTAGACCACTTTACTGAGCTCATATCTATAATAGTAATTACCAATTTGACAAACCCTTTAATCTCCAAAGTACTTTGCAAATATTAACCAGGTAACCTTGGATAAATCTTCTGAGATTTAGTTATCTCCCTTTTTAGAGAAGTGTCAAGTAAGCCCAAGTAACTTGTCTTAGCTGAGGGGAGCATCAGTGACTAGAATCAATAAACGAGTATTAAGCAAAGCTAGTATAACTGGTATTACTAGTATTTTATTTGATTAATAAAAAGTATTAATCAAAATTTTGGATTTTGATTCCCTAAAGAGTAAAATATAGAGACCTGAAAACACTAAAGACTAGTTAAGTGTTCTACTTTGCATTTCTCATGTAGGGTTATGTTTCTCTAATTCATATGAGTGTGGTTACAATAAAAAAGCGCTAGTGGGCTGAGGATGTACATGCTTAGTGCAAAGCCCCAGGGTGTTTCCCCACCACTACTATCAAAAAAAGTAGTGGCAGTAGTTGTAATATTAACAAAAACT